>NC_064641.1:621600156-624100156 GCF_023864345.2 Schistocerca serialis cubense
ACTGAGGGAAAACAAGAACAGCTGAGAATTAAAGTATTTGAGATAAGGTGCTACAGACAAATATTGAAAAGTAGGTGGACTGATAAGGTAAGGGATGAGGAGATTCTGCACAGAGTCAGAGAGGAAAGGAATATGTGAAAAACACTGACATGGAGAAGGGACAGGATGACAGAACATCTCTTAAGACATCAAGGAATAACTCCCATGATACTAGAGGGAGCTTTAGAGGGCAAAAATTGTAGAGGAGGACAGAGATTGGAATACATCCAGCAAATAATTGAGGACAGAAACTGCATGTTCTACTCTGAGATGAAGAGGTTGGTACAGGAGAGGGATGCAAGGCAAGCCACATCAAACCAGTTGGACGACTGATGACTTGAAAAAAAAAGTTTACAGCTGTCATGGTGCCTTTGATTACTGCTGCTGGTCCCATGCAAACCCAGGTGAATGTCCCCCATAATATAATACTGCTGCCAATGGCCTGCATCCATGGTGCACTACATGTTTTGAGCAGCCATGCACTTGGATGACGGCATATGTGGATATGACTGTTAACCTGGTTGATCAATAAACAGAATTCGTCTGGCCAGGTAATGTGATTTAATTGTTCCATGGTCAAATACATAAAATCCATTTGCTGTGGAACATCATGTTCGTCACTGTGCACTTAATGGTGTGCTCCAAAACACTTGTGCCTGCACTAGCACCATATTCTGTCATCAGATCTAAAACAGATCACCTATCCTGCCTTAGAGAGTGAGAAAGCCTCTGCTCCATATGTTCTATGGTGAAGTATGGATATCCAACTTCTTGTTGTCTATTTGTGGTTTCAGCATTCATTGACTTTCCATAGGTGGTAACAACAATAGTGTCCAAACAGCTGATCGTCTTTACTGTTTCCAGGGCTCTGGGCTATAACTGTCAGGTTTTTGATAATGTCACATAAGTCAACAGATTTCAGCATTTGCGCCACTTATCATTGCTAGAATGATTCCCCATTCATCTCTGCTCCACTCATATACTTTTCTTACTGCATCACTTGCCCTCAGCACAACCAGGTAGCATACAATCTTGTGGTGGGCAGTGATCATAATGTTTTGGCTCATAGTCTAAGACCATTACAGAGCTGCATATTGTTGAGAATTCTTGATTTTAAAAGTGCTGAATTTCAAGTTTTTTTGAGTTAATAATATTAATATCTGAAGTTGGTAAGCTGTTGAAATAATATTCATATGATTATATTCCTCACTACGTACTCTTCCATTTGCTATAATGAATCATCCTCCAGCAGCATAATTATGGGTTAGTTTTTTACCACAATATGGCTTATTTATAATATGTTTTTCCACAATACGCAAATAAGTGACAGTATCACATATTAGGATGCACTTTCTTGTTTTAGAATAACTGCAGCTTGCTATGGTAGCAGCTGGATTCAGACTCATATTTTTGCTAAGTATTTTGACAATTTTTCATACTTTGTGAAGCCATCTGATGGTGATATGGTTGTGCTAATACCTGATGGGCATCGTATCACATTTGTGTGACAGGAAAAACAGGAAGAGAATCATGTCATTGTAATCTGTTTGTCACCCGTTCCACACAAACAATGTACCCTCTGGTGTGGAATTCATGGGCCTGTTTCAAAATGCATTACCTCTAAGCAATAGAAATGTGGTGGGCAAGTAACCCAGGTCAAGTAACAACCTCCTTTTTGATTATGAAGTTATTTGGAGTAGCCTACTTGAGAGCAGTAACAATGGAAAGTAGTAGAAATGGTCTCTGGCAAATGGGACTGTTTTCATAAGCTTAGAGACAATGACTTAGTGATGCACTGGAGTTTGGTGTACAAGAAGCAAACAATGGAGTAAATATGAGTCATCATGGTTTCTGGCCCACTCCCAAAATCAGCAAGCTACTTCCTCCATATTACATTTCTCCCCTCATGACTTCTTATCCTATTCATACATTACTTTTCCCAGTATTCCTACCTTCCACTCTTTCATTTCACTTTCTATCTCTTTAACTAGATTTTCACATACTGATTTTCCTTCATGATGTTCTCTTAACCAGTGGATATCTTCATTAAAATATTCCTGACAAAATTCAACAACTTCCAACTTTGAATCACTGATTCTGCCAAAAATCTAATAGACACTCTATGATATAAACATTTTATCTTGTGTTGTTTTGATGTATACCATCAGCAGCTATTCCCAAGCTTTGTTGTCTGCTCACCTGGCCATAAACATATTTATGTATGGTCTGTTCCATGCTAGTTGGCTACCATACTCCGACGAGATTTGTCATCAGCTGAGCTCACCTTTGACGGGACTCCTTAATGATACCTGAAGTCAGTGTTCCAACAATTCATAGTTCTCATGCTAATTATTTTCACTGTTCTTATACTGTGCAGTGCTAGCTATTCACTGTCTGTACTACTCTTAACCACAGTTCATATTTACTGTCTTTGATTGTTGGTTACTGCCACACTCATTTGATCTTAAGTTTATGTTGTATATCCATTCTCAAAGGCTGTATTCCACTGTTTCACATGTGTATAAGCCCTTTTCATCATACCAAAACAAGGAGATATCCTCACACAGCAGCACCATGTGCAGTGTTTGGTGCCACCTAACCTTTATATGAATGTGCTAAGGTTGAAAAGATTTTCAAGGCATGAGTCCTTAATTGTACCAATTCCTAAAACTCGGGCTCCATGTGTGATGATCCCTTACCTGCTGTTTGACATTAAACTCATTTTTATGTATCTTCAAGTCCCATATCTGTCCTTAAAACATATCCTGGAATCTGATGCTGTGAAAGATAGTGCCAAATGTTGCAGACCGAGCAAGAAATGAATTTTAAAAGCAGTTCATCCCACTTTATTTGCACTACACTATTGTTGATGGCCAGTTACAATTCTACACATCACAGTTTATACAGGAAAAGAGATGCACATCTCTTTCTTTTCCAATATATACAGAATGAAACTCACCCAATCATTAATCAAAGTCATAGCAGCTCTGACAATGAGGTGAAAGAAGAGGTTCATAACTTTCTGAGCAGCATGGCGGCAAGCTGGTATGACAAGGACATACAAAAACTGTCACACCTTCTACAAAAATGCATCAATGGAAATGGTGATTATGTCAAAAAATAGCTAAATGTTCAAGCTGCAAACTGATGTAAACGATTGTAGAAATAAACAGGTTTATGTACTTATAAAAAAAATAGGAGACCTCACTTTTGGGATTACCCTCGTATGATACAGTTGCTGCATAGGTTTTATATGTGTGGTATCAAAACACAAACTTCCACAGAAGTGTTATAATTGTATTAATCTGGTACCAATTGTAATGTGAACTGGCGTGACACTGAAGTTTACCAGAACTGGCATAATTATGTGTGTTCACTAATCTGACCTGACATGGAGGTGTTACTCAGGTACCTGCCAGCTCCAGACAGGTGATTGTGGGGTAGGGCTGCCTATTTAAATAGAAGCAGAAGAATTTGTTGTGATTTCTGAAACTACATAATGCTCTGAAATTTGGCAAGGTTAGGTTTGACCATTGACTCGAAGACTTTACCACTGTTTGGCTTAGAAAAAATATTTCAGGTTAGTGAATAATTAAAATATGTGGAACATTATTATCCATTTATTCATGTATCAATGGAAATCTCTTATTTATGAGTATGGCATCTATTTTGAAATCAATATTGTCTGATGTTTCTTAAATAAAAAATCAATAAAATTATGTCACCAAAGTTCAGAATCTTGTAGGCATTAAAGCAGAATAGGCAATTGATGGTTCTGAACTTTTAATGCTAATTATTTCATAAGTTAACTACTTCCAGATCCTTTGAAACCATGTTCTTGGAAAGTTGAGAATTTCTGCTTCCAAATGTTGTGTAACAATGTTTCCTATACTGCCAAATTGCTCAAAATGTTTTTCAGTTATATACTGTTGTCATAACTTCAATTAACTATAACTTTTTCTTGGACATGCTTGGCGCCAATTGAATTACTGTAACCAGAAATATAAATATAAACAACTGATGTATAAGTTTAAATGAGATTTGGCACAAATAATGATCTGGCATTGTTCTGTATGTATTATGTACACTCCTGGAAATTGAAATAAGAACACCGTGAATTCATTGTCCCAGGAAGGGGAAACTTTATTGACACATTCCTGGGGTCAGATACATCACATGATCACACTGACAGAACCACAGGCACATAGACACAGGCAACAGAGCATGCACAATGTCGGCACTAGTACAGTGTATATCCACCTTTCGCAGCAATGCAGGCTGCTATTCTCCCATGGAGACGATCGTAGAGATGCTGGATGTAGTCCTGTGGAACGGCTTGCCATGCCATTTCCACCTGGCGCCTCAGTTGGACCAGCGTTCGTGCTGGACGTGCAGACCGCGTGAGACGACGCTTCATCCAGTCCCAAACATGCTCAATGGGGGACAGATCCGGAGATCTTGCTGGCCAGGGTAGTTGATTTACACCTTCTAGAGCACGTTGGGTGGCACGGGATACATGCGGACGTGCATTGTCCTGTTGGAACAGCAAGTTCCCTTGCCGGTCTAGGAATGGTAGAACGATGGGTTCGATGACGGTTTGGATGTACCGTGCACTATTCAGTGTCCCCTCGACGATCACCAGTGGTGTACGGCCAGTGTAGGAGATCGCTCCCCACACCATGATGCTGGATGTTGGCCCTGTGTGCCTCGGTCGTATGCAGTCCTGATTGTGGCGCTCACCTGCACGGCGCCAAACACGCATACGACCATCATTGGCACCAAGGCAGAAGCGACTCTCATCGCTGAAGACGACACGTCTCCATTCGTCCCTCCATTCACGCCTGTCGCGACACCACTGGAGGCGGGCTGCACGATGTTGGGGCGTGAGCGGAAGACGGCCTAACGGTGTGCGGGACCGTAGCCCAGCTTCATGGAGACGGTTGCGAATGGTCCTCGCCGATACCCCAGGAGCAACAGTGTCCCTAATTTGCTGGGAAGTGGCGGTGCGGTCCCCTACGGCACTGCGTAGGATCCTACGGTCTTGGCGTGCATCCGTGCGTCGCTGCTGTCCGGTCCCAGGTCGACGGGCACGTGCACCTTCCGCCGACCACTGGCGACAACATCGATGTACTGTGTAGACCTCACGCCCCACGTGTTGAGCAATTCGGCGGTACGTCCACCCGGCCTCCCGCATGCCCACTATACGCCCTCGCTCAAAGTCCGTCAACTGCACATACGGTTCACGTCCACGCTGTCGCGGCATGCTACCAGTGTTAAAGACTGCGATGGAGCTCCGTATGCCACGGCAAACTGGCTGACACTGACGGTGGCGGTGCACAAATGCTGCGCAGCTAGCGCCATTCGACGACCAACACCGCGGTTCCTGGTGTGTCCGCTGCGCTGTGCGTGTGATCATTGCTTGTACAGCCCTCTCGCAGTGTCCGGAGCAAGTATGGTGGGTCTGACACACCGGTGTCAATGTGTTCTTTTTTCCATTTCCAGGAGTGTATTACATGTGCATCTGGATTATATATGGAATCAAAAAGTGAAAAAATTTAGTTGCTCTTGGGAGCAGAAAACATAACAGATGGAGTAAACTCCAACATGCTACGTCTCAAGTTACATTTTGGTGTATCAGAACAGCCTCATTTCAATATAGATTCATTACACGCATATTCTGTGGACTGAATACTAGATTTACCCAAATGTCAGATTTTGTGATATACTGAGCAGTATATCAAGATCCTCAATACCATGAGACAATTAGGCTGACTATAGATATATCCCTGAGGATGCAGTTAAAGGCTGTTTTCACAATAAATATACAGTATTCAATATAGATGTTACTTAATCTCTTGAGGACATTTCAGCAATGAAATAAATTCATACTCTGAAATTTATCATCTGTTCCAACTTCCTGAGCACCTTTAACTCTATGGCATATATTTTCCCAGCAAATAAACTAGCTCAGAATGTACAGAACTTTCTTCTCTCTGATTGTGAATGCAGACGAATGTGGTATCATTCTGAAGAGCGCTGGAGCACACAGAAATTCAGAGAAACATATGGGCTGGTGCGACAGCTGAGAAGGCGTGTACAGTAGATGCCATTTCTCATTGTCCTGCCATTTTACATGCTGAAACCTTTTGTTTTTTAGGTAAAGACTTTTGAATTAATGAGCAAAAGAGTGGGTAGGACTGACTGGCAATAAACTGTAGATGCTGATATCATGAAGTCTTTGTTACTTGTCAACACATGGACACATTACAACGCCTGTTCCCCTGATTCAATGATAGAGCCCTCCAAGGAGTTGTGTTTCTGCGGTAAAGATCTCAATGCAATGTTTTTGGTATATTGTATTACATATTCAGATAAAACAGTAGAGACTAGGGTAGATGATGCCCTGTTCACTATTTGCGAGAAATGTCTGTAAGACCATTAAGGTTTTAGTTACAGTTTGAGCTGCTTTCCTAAGATGTTAGAGAGTAAATTTTAGTGTACTTTTAGACTGTCTGCCTCATACAGGTTTTTTGCAACTAATCAGTAAGTCTCATTCCCTTAGCTGTGTTTTTTTCTTATTCTTTTCCAATCTCAGATCAGAAACCATCTCAGAATTTTTACAGATGCAATGATGGTGTGATTTTGTGTGTGACTGAGAACAAAATATGGGCAAGAGTGAGCATGATTTTATTTTAGTGTGCATATTGCACCCTGTTAAGTATTACACATATTCATGACATTAATTTGTATCTACCTTTCCACCACTGCTAACAAACTTAATATCGAAAATCGTACACACGCAAACCTCTACCATTTTCCTTGTTTAGTTCTGCTAAGATTTCGGTTGTGAAATCTCTTCTGCCCCTTTTCTTCTTCTTTTTATTCTATTACCGTTTGTACAACACAACAATGCTAGATATGAAGCCATTTTACCAACACACACACACACACAGAGAGAGAGAGAGAGAGAGAGAGAGAAAGAGAGAGAGAGAGAGAGAGAGAGAGAGAGAGAGAGAGATGGGACAGCAATGATGCATTAGTGGGTTTGCCCTAGTACAGGCTGTGAAATGGAGAAGTTGGCTGAGAGGGGGAGACAGAACAAAAGAGAGAGGTTCTGGAGAGGAAGTACAAATGTAGACTGATGGCATATATAGGGAGTGGGGGGGGAGGATGGTGGTAGGGGTATGAGATAGAAGCTAACTAATGGATGTGGACATTAAGGTCAGGAGCATTGCGGTATTGAAGGATGTTTCATAAGGGCAGTTCACACACAAGTAAATACAAAAGTCTGGTGTCGGGGGGAGGATCTAGACGTCACAGATTGTGAAGCAAGCATTGGAATCAAACAATTTATCCTCAGTAGCCCGTTCTGCCACTGGGTGTTGGTAGCCATTCATCAAGGTGGCATACTTTTGAAATATGGGCATTAGCAGGTGATGCTGAGAGATCACATGTTAATTCTAATATCTGAAAATTTTAAGTGTTTATTGGCTACTTATGTAATAATTACTAGTGTCGAAGGAGTTATAATTATGTGGTTTAATAACTGAACCACAAGCAAAGCCTTTTGATGAAATTTTCTGGCAGGTTAAAACTGTGTGTTGGACCAAGACTCGAACTCAGGAACTTTGCCTTTCACGGGCAAGTGCTCTACCATCTGAGCTACCCAATCATGACTCACGCCCTGTCCTCACAGATTTACTTCTGCCAGTACCTCCCCTCCCACCTTCCAAACTTCACAGAAGCCCTCCTGCATATCTTGCAGAACTAGCACTCCTGGAAGAAAGGGTATTGCACAGAAATGGATTAGCTGCAGCCTGCAGGATGTTTCCAGAATGAGATTTTTGCTCTGCAGTGGAGTGTGCACTGATATGAAACTTCTTCTCAGATTAAAACTGTGTGCAACACCAAGACTCGAACCTGGGATGCACACAGTTTTAATCTGTCAGGAAATTTCATATCAGTCCACGCTTTGCTGTAGAGTGAAAATCTCATTCTGAAAGCCTTTTGATCTTTACTTCTCACAGAATTACACTTTGTCCCTCATGAGGCAGTTACTCCCCAGCTAAGAATCACAAGTTTGAGACTCACAATATAAACCACATCTTATAGTCACACCTTGGAGGGTGTTTGATTATAATTATGAGCAGGGGCATATAGAGAGACTTACCATTTAGAAGATTAAAGAAAGTATGCATTATTTTTATTTGTGATGGGCTGTACATAAGACAAAACTTTATTATTATTTGTAATGATTTTCTCTCTTGTGTTGTTGACTGATTACCATACATGAGCTTTTCCTCAAAGAAATTTTCTTTTTACTGAATGGCACATCAGTTGTGAAGATGCAAGTGATCAGCTGCATACCATGCCGGTGCATATCACTTGTTTGTTGATAGTCAAACCAAGGCTAGTGTGGCCTCTGCTATGAATATAAAACCACCAAGCAGGCTCCATAAAACTTAGAACATAAGATCAAATACTGAAAGTAGTAATTTGCGAGATGAGGGTAAAGGCTTTATTAAATGTTGCCTCTCAAGCATTGTAGATAGAGACAAAAAATATGATGAAAAGATGATGATGCAATATCAATAATTTGCTTTGGAAAATATTACCTTATTCTGTATCATCTATTGACAAGTGGTACACACCACAGCTTCATTTCATTTAAATAGCTCTATTGCCACTTCTCTGCATACCACCACGTGTGGATATTAGTTCATGCTGGTACCAGTTGGCTGACCATGTGAACATCTAACAGCCTGGTTGAGACTTACAACCTGGTGTTATTGACAGATGGACAGATGGATACAATGGTCACAAACCTATACAACATAAGACCTAATGATGTCACACTGTACTCAGTAGGGTTCCTACAAATAAGTTACGCCTGTAGTCTCATCTCATGTTCTTCATAACCAACTAGTAACTTGAAAATAAAGGATGTGGTCTCACATACCATCAGAGAAAAAAAAGTAAATTGCCTGATCCAATATCAGATCCCAATGAATGTTATACATATCTTGTATTGATATTTAATGATGCTGCAGTCATTGTAATCCTGAAACACAAGTTAATAATTACGGAGAAGGAAGTATACCCAGTGAGGAGGCATTATCAATTGCCATGGGGCATAGAAAATAGATTCTTTAAAATTAATAAAAACTGAAGGATAGATTGGAAAATATATAATTCTTTAAACAAGTCATTATCACTTGAAGTATGGAAGGAAATACTCATTCCATAAGGAAAAAATCAATGTATTTGTCAATTTCATGTGATAGTTGGATAGAGGAATGGGGCATGTAGCTGCATCTAGAAAAAATAAATAAATAAAACAGCAGAAGTTATATGCAAATTGCTTCTTTATATGAGGACACAGTATGGCAAAAATTACTCAAGAAAGAGGAAGTTCCTTCCCTTTGTTAGATAGATAAAAATCTTACAGAATAAACATTTAAGCACAGAGGGCATATTTAACCAAATAAGGTATCCAAAAGAACTTCCAAGGGAAATATAAACTTACATTTTTCTGCATTACCAAAACCAAGTGAACTCAAAAAAGAGCAGGATCTTAACTACCATTTGCTTTGTCCTCATATGATGCACTAACAATGTTTAGACTTTAGAGCATTTTAGCAAGTAATGGATTGAATTTTAGACTACTTTAAGGTGTCCTCTAGAAATAGAAAAGTGCATAATATGAGCTTCACAATCACTGGAAAGTTCTGGGAGAAGAAATAAAATTTTAAAGGTTTGTCAATGACATAATTCTATCAGGGACAGCAAAGACCTTTAAGATCAGTTTCATGGAACTGGTAGTGTCTTAAAGGAAGCTATAAAACAAACACCATCCAAAGTAAAACAAGGGCAGTGTACTGTACTGGTACGAAACTGGGTGATACAGAGAAAATCAGATTAGGAAATGTGGCATTAAGTGCAGTAGATAAGTTTTGTTATTTGGGCAGTAAAATAACTTATGATGGATGAAGCAATTACTTAGTTAGTTAGTTGGTTGTATGTTCCGTTGATCAATTGCATGGTACATTAGCCGTTACGATGTGGAACGTGTCAAGCGCACAAGAAATGCAAATATGAAACAAGATTTTTTAATATATATATATTACAGTAGAGTGTTAAAGATTAATATTTCTATTATTTACCCCATGCCCTTAAATGGCACAACATGCATATAGTATATTTATAGATTGATTTATTCCTATTCAAGAATTCATATATGGTATAGAAGGAGTTGTCAAGGAGATATGATTTCAGTTTATTTTTGGAGCTATTACTGCTGTCTGTCAGACATTTTATTTCATCTGGTAATTTGTGAAAAATTTTTATAGCAGCATACTTCACCCCTTTCCGTGCCAAAGACAGGTTGAGTGAAGGATAGTGAAGGCTTTCTTTTTTCTGGTATTATAATCATGAACGTCACTGTAGTTTTTAAACTGGTCAATTTTGTTGAGAACAAATTTCGTTAGTGAGTAAATGTACTGTGAGTCTGTTGTAAGAATTCCCAATCTTTTAAAAAGATGCATACAAGATGTGCGACTATGAACCCCACACATCATTCTAACCACTTTCATTTGAGCAGCGAATACTTTTTCTCTAAAGTGTTGAGTTACCCCAAATATTATTCCGTCTGACATCAGAGAGTACGTTAGCTTGCTAATTTCTATATCCTCAAAATTGGTTATTATTCTGATTGGAAAAGTTGCTGAACCTAGTTGCTTTAGAAGATCCAAAATATGAAGTGTCCAATTAAGATTCTCACCTATATGTACACCCAAAAACTTAGTATGCTCTACCCTATCTACTGACTTCTGTTGATGTGTTATATTTATTGAAGGAACTGTACTTTTTGCAGCAGAAAACTGTATGTGCTGTGTTTTTTTTAAAGTTTCAAGCAAGCCCATTTACAGAAAACCAATTAATAACTCTTCCAAAGACATTATTTGTATCATTTTCAATTGGAGTTTCTTTTACTGGATTAATAATGATGCTTATATCATCAGCAAACAGTATCAGTTCAGCTTCTTGTTTCAGATAAGAAGGCAGGTCGTTCATATACATCAAGAGCAGAAAGAGACTTATAATTGAACCCTGTGGAACACTTAATGTAATTTCACCCCAGTGAGATGAAGTGGCAAAATTATTTAAATCACTTGACGCATATAAAGAAACTTTTTGTTTCCTGTTCTGTAGGTATGACTTAAACCACACTTATGCTATTCCACTTATACCATAGAATTGTAATTTCTGTAACATAACGTCATGGTTCACACAATCAAATGCTTTGTACAAGTCACAGAAAATTTCTATTGGTGACAATTTACTATTTAAAAACTCTATTATGTTGACAGTGAAATTGTATATTGTTGTCTCAGTGGAACAGCATTTTTGAAATCTGAACTGTGATTTACTGAGTATCCCATTACTGTTGAAATGGTTAACCACTCTTGAGTACATTACTTTCTCGAAGATTTTTGAAAATGCTGTAAGCAAGGATACTGGCCAATAATTATTGACATCTGTGGTGTCCCCCTTTTTGTAGAGAGGCGTGACAGTAGCATATTTTAACCTGTCTGGGAAAATACCTTGATTTAGTGATGTATTACATATGTGGCTCAGAACATCAGTGGTAATTGCTCCACATTGTTTTAATACCTTATTAGAGATGTCATCTACTCCAACAGGACATTTGTTTTTCAAAGATTTCATAATTTTACTTATTTCTCAAGAGGTTATTAGATGAAACTTAATCTGACTAAAATTTTTCAAAACTTACTCTTCTATGTATTGCCTGGCTGTTTCTTTTGAACTATTCTCACCCATTTTTTCCCCTACACTTAATAAATGGTTGTTAAATACATTAGCAACTTGTGTACTGTTGGTCAGGGTGGTCTCATTCTCTTTAATAGTAATACTATCTACCCCAGTAGTTACTTTTCCTGTCTCCCTTATAACAACATTCCATATTGATATGATTTTATTGCCAGAGTTGCTAATTTCTTCTCTAACATACATATTTCTTGATTTCCTTACAACTTTTCTCGGTGTGTTACAATAATTTTTATAGTGTAAAACTACTTCAGGATCTTTACTAGTTCTTGCTGTCTCATACAGTTTTTTCTTTCTTTCTGAAGACACTTTAATACCTGTAGTAATCTAAGGTTTCTTTGAAAAGTGTGTGGTGTTGCATTTAGTAATTTTCTTTAGGAAACAATGTTCAAAATGGGATATAAATTTATCAAGAAATATGTGGCATTTATCATTAGCATTTAGCTCATTATGTACATCTCCCCAATTAACATTTCTTAAACTTTCTCTGAAGTTCTCTATAGATACCAGGTTGAGCAACCACAAACTTTTACTTAATGGGTGGGTGTGAAGTCTTGTGGGACTTAACTGCAAAGGTCATCAGTCCCTAAGCTTACACACCACTTAACCTAAATTATCCTAAGGACAAACACACACACACGTGCCTGAGGGAGGACTCGAACCTCCACCGGGACCAGCCGCACAGTCCATGACTGCAGCGCACTTAGACTGCTCGGCTAATCACACGCAGCTTTTACTTAATGGTTTCTGAACTGTACACCCTGTTACATTTTGTAAGTTAATCAGTTGTGCATCACGGTCTGATGGTCTAACAATCCATTTACCAAAGGGAAAGCATGTGTTTGTTTCACATCCTCTTTCTGTGCAAATACATTATCTATTAGAGTGCTACTATCTTGAGCTATATGTGTAGGGAAATTGACCACTGATTCTAAGTTATATGTTGTTAACAACACTTCTAGTTCACTTTTTGTATTAGAATTAGAATTACTTAGAAAGTTTACATTGAAATCACCACAGTTTAACAACTTCTTCTTTTTGTCTGATTGATAGCATAATAGGGAGTCCAACTTTTTTATGAATAGCTCTCAGCCTCCTAATAGGGATCAGTACACTGTTGCTAATATCAATACTACATTATCTAGCTGATGTTCAAACCTCAAAGTTCTGACCAACACAAAATTTGCTTACTTCTACAGTTTTGTATTTACAACCTTGTTTTATGAAAATGGCAACTCCTCCTTTATCTATCCTAGATCTACAAGTGTAATATGTTAAATTATACCCATTTATACTGACACTATGCATCCCCACAGTGACATGGTGTTCAGACAGACAGAGTATATCTACCTCATTCTTATTTTTGAGATCATCTAAACACGCTTATAGCTCATCTACTTTATTTTTTATTCCCCTGATATTTTGATGAAGTAGGTTGATACTGCCTTAGCTTTGCCCGTATTTAGTGTACATCAAGTTTCTTTTAATCTGTTTATCTTGATTGATGTCTGTCTGGACGTCGGATTTAACCTAAAAAACCTGTCTGCCTGGGCCCATTAACCACAGGGATCACCCCTTGTGTGAATGTGGGCCCCTTACAGATTCTGTTAATAGGGAAAGTACCTTATTTTTCCCCTTCCTATTCAGGTGCATGCCATGCGTAGTGTATCCCCACCTACCAATAGCATTAACTGGAACAACACTTACGTGAAATTTTTTCAGGGTATGGAGCATCCTGGTCAGCTCAGTGTTAACGTGCCTTATAACAGTGTTTACCCAGGGCTGATCATGGTGCTGAAAGACCTCCAAGAACCCCACATTTGTGTGCCCAGTTTCTGCTCCTGTTTTATCCAGGTCACTCCTAATACTGTATCTTGGATTCATAGCCAGGCTGTTTCCTGCTCCCCCAACTATAATTACCTGATCTTCCTTCTCAAAGTCCCTTCATAGCTGATCTAAGTTTTCTGTCACCTGGCTAAGCCTAGCACTCGGTTTCACAAAACTTGTGACCTGGTACCCCGCACCTAATTTCTCCTGAAACTGCTGGCCCACACCCCTCCCATGACTGCTGCCTTTAAGCAGAATTCTTCTTTTCCTATTCTGGTTTGATCCCGACATGTATTTTTTCTTTATGCTAATATTCTGCTTCAACCTACTTTCAGCTACATATGGACGACGCCATTCCTCCATTTCAGATGGCAAGCAAAACTGATTTACATTTGCATTTCTGGACTTTTTCAAGTGTTTCCCTTTTTCTCGCCGTTACATTCGTCCCAATGAAACCATAACACAGTCTACACAGAACACCCCCTCTTTCAAATTTCTATAGCAACCACCATATTTGTCACACATGGTTTGATAGACAAACTTAACGTAAAAGCAGAGAATACGTTGGCAGAAGATCATAGTAGTTTCGTAGCCTGTGCTAATACATAAATAAACACTATGTAAACAAACTTTTAAACTTGCTTCCGAAAGTTATAACTACGTAAACTCTGTATGACAGACACGAATTAATTTGGATTTGAAGCGATAACTCTAGTCAAAAACGAAAATTTACGCCTAAAAAACGTAAACACAACTAGCGATTACCAGCCTTTACGAAATACTTCCTTTTCGATCTAAATACGGTCAGGAAAGCGAAACCTTCAATAGATACCCTATTGAAGAAATAAATACACTACTCTAAAATGTAATATTAACTAAATTAGCTCTTATTTCACTATTAATCACTTAACTCAGCGAGAGCTTCGTACACGTGCGTTTTCCTAGCTGCAGGGAGGATATGAAATGAAGGCTAGAAATAGCAAGAAATTTTATCTGGAAAAGAGTAATGTTAAATATGAATTTGAGTATTAGTAAGTCTTCTGAAAGAACTTGTCTGTATTGTAAAGTTATAGAGGAAGCGAACCTGGACAAAAGACAGTACAGAGAAGAAGAGTACAGAATCCTTTGAAATGAGGTGCTACAGAAGAATGCTGAAGATTAGATTAGTAATGAGATAACTAATGAAGGGGTGCTAAATGAAACCAGAGAGAAGGAAAATCTATGGGACATTTTGTCTAAAAGAAGGGACCAGTTGACAGACGACTCCCTGAGACAAAAAGAAATAATTGATTTGGTAATGGAGGGAAGTGTCTAGGGTAAAAGTTGTAGAGGGAGACCAAAGCTTGAGTACAGTCAGCTTGAATGGAGAGCTACATCAGACCTAGCTTCCCACTGAAGACCATAATAGTCACTGATATTCAGTATTGGCCTTTATAATTACACCAACATCTGCCTGCTTAGCTGAATGATAATGTGTTTGCCTACCATGCAGCGGGTCTGAGTTCAATTCCTGGCTGGGTTGGAGATTTTCTCCACTTGTGGAGTGGATGTTGTGTTGTCCTCATCATCATCCCATCATCACCAAGCCGCAAGTCACCCAATATGGTGTCACCTGGAGTAATACTTACACCTGGCATCCGACCTTCCCCAGATGGGGCTTCCTGGCCAACAGTGCCACACGATCATTTCATTCATTCATTCTTTCTTTCTATTTCTTCATTACAACACCATGAAGACATCATGTAACAAATGTCAAACTGGCATAAAGTGCAAGCCTGCATATACAAATGATTACCTTCTCAGTGTAACTGAACAAAGCCAGTAGGAGCAACAGCGTACACATTTTCAACATGAAGAAAGATTATGTAGGAGGTTTCTCATTGAGGAATCGCTTGTGAATGTCTTTTGTTTGTGAAAAGACTGTGTTATACAACATGTAAATAGAAGCATATAATTACACAAGGCTGAAATCGGCAGCAGCTGGGTTGTGACCTATAGAAACTGCAGTTCATCATACCGTGGTATGTATGCCACATGAATATGGAATTGATAGACTCTGGAGGGCCATACTCAACGTCATGTAGGATCTCAAAGGCTCCACATGACTAGTGCCAGAGAGTACAGTAATACTGTTTGCTTGGCCATGCAGGATCGTTGTTACATGATGTGCCTCAAGTCAGGAAATGGGCTTGAAACAGCAAGACACACGTGCCAATTGATAGTGCGATGACTTCTACAGTATCAGGGACTATCAGCGTGGTAGTAGAGAGGGAGGCGCCAACAGTGGTGCCCCAATGACAAGGTGGAGCAAGGAGTCACACTCTGTCATCACAGTCATTTCAGATGACTCTCTGTTCTGTGCACAACATCATGATGGGCCATATCTGTGCATGGCGATTCTAAGGATAAGAAACAGATTTCATTTGTTATCGTCATAAGGACCCAGAACCTGGCATGCTGGTTTGTATAACCTGTAATTTGCACAACAGCCGTAATATTTATGACCTGTTCAGTCTGGTGACTGCCCCCTGTCATCAAAGTGTACGTGACATTCTCTTTGAGCAAGATAACGTAAGACTGCATGTTTCCTATGCTGCCCTGACGTACCTCGTTACGGATGGTGCTGGGCTGCTGTCCTACATCTAAATCCATACTCAGTAAGCCACTTGATGATGTGTGGCGGAGGGTACCTTGAGTACCTCTATCGGTTCTCCTTCTATTCCAGTCTCGTATTGTTTGTGCAAAGAAGGATTGTCGGTATGCCCCTGTGTGGGCTCTAATCTCTCTGATTTTATCCTCATGGTCTCTTCGCAAGATATACGTAGGAGGGAGCAATATACTGCTTGACTCCTAGGTGAAGGTATGTTCTCGAAACTTCAACAAAAGCCCGTACTGAGCTACTGAGCGTCTCTCCTGCAGAGTCTTCCACTGGAGTTTATCTATCATCTCCGTAACACTTTCGCGATTACTAAATGATCCTGTAACAAAGCGCGCTGGATCTTCTCTATCTCTTCTATCAACCCTATCTGGTACGAATCCCACACTGATGAGAAGTATTCAAGCAGTGGGCGAACAAGCGTACTGTAACCTACTTCCTTTGTTTTCGGATTGCATTTCCTTAGGATTCTTCCAATGAATCTCAGTCTGGCATCTGCTTCACCAACTATGCCCCAAACAACAGCCAAGGTGAACCATGTTGAGCCTCCAAACACAGCTTGTACATCACAAGTGAACTGCAGATGCAGTCCACGAAAAACATTTGGTCCCCCAATCAATTGCTGTTTATTAAATTGTCCAGCAAGGTCAATATCAATTGCTTTAAGCCTCAGCATGTTCTCGAATATCTCACCCATTAATAACGCCTGGTCATAGTTTGCCAAGAGACTGTCAACCCACCATCCGCCAGCCATTAACATCAATGAAATGTATTACAGAGTTCAATAAATTAACGTGGAATGATGTATCAGTATCTCTCTGTCTTCTAAGCTCAGTTCAGCTCTAGGTCCAATCTTCGACCATAGATATGAGTATCTATGGTCGAAGGGTCCAATGCATTAGAGCCATTGATGCTGCCATAGGTGATAGCTCTGTGTACTAAATTTCGCTACCTTGTACACCCAACAATTACCAACAGCGTTAATTGCCTGTTCTTCCTGCTATAATGTAAACGCACAATAAGTAAACTTTCATTATTTGCTATGCTTCGTGGTGTTGCAGTTTTGTGTATATGACTACTGTACCTTCTTGGCGTCACCGGAGCCCACACCATTGTCTAAATCAGGGCCGGCCAAACGCTGCACAGTGTACAGACGTGCCGAAGTGCTGCACATGTGCGCACGTGTGCGACAGCGACATCTGTTATTAGACATGCGTCCTAAATGAACGGCGGCGGCTCCACTTCCCTGTTTATGTGGTACAAGCAAGAGCACAACACACCCAGTCTCGTTTACCCCTGGTAACCGTAACCTTAACAGAGAAGTACTGAGAAATGGCAGGTACTGTGAAAAAGCAAAGGACGGGAGATCTATGTTCTCAGTCGTTTAAAAATGACTGGGAACTGTAATTCTTTTTTGTAGCCGTTGGTGAAAACTCACAGTGTTTGCTATGCCGCCGAATAATAGGCGCCCAGCGTAAGTTTTCAATTGAAAGACACTACAATACATATCACAAAGACGAGTGCAGTGTACTCAAGAGTGAAGAACGGCAAGCAAAATTAAATGTCCTTAAGAAAATGGATGAGACACATCAACTCGATTATCATTTCTCATGACCAGTGATAAACGTGTTTGGATTTATTCCTTTCATAATTAAAAATTATTGTTTACTAACTGTGCATTAGTGCCTCATTCTGCTCCATGTTACATTATTATCAGGAAAGGTGGTCATTAAACCGATTGTTCCAATGTATACTAACATTTAGGGTTTTTTTTTTTTTTAATGTGTGAAGGGCTACGCTCAGCTGAAGTCGATAAAACGTAACATTCATCTAATTGTCGGTTATTATGCAGATTTCAGACGGAGCTGATGAAAAATGTAGCAATAATGGTATTGAAATAACAGGTGATCATCGAGAGGTCTGCTGTTATCATTTTGTTCAGAGGTCAGTGAGACAGAAATTACGTGGGTGTAACTGAGGGCACCGAGAATTAACCTTGCATTAGTTTAATGTTATCTGAAATCATGAATAAGGTTCGTTGGAACTCGCTAAGTGCTCTCTTTCTTAAATACTAGATCAAAAACATTACTCGTAATTACGTGCCGTCAGTCAAGCTGCCTTAAAAAAAAAACCACGGTTGTCAACTGTATTACTTGTCTTACTGGGTTAAACTGTTAACATAAAAGTAGACGTCTCAATGAGTAGACTGCGACAGTATTTTAAATGTTTAATACGCGAAATACCTTCCCATGGTTGGCTTTCAAGCTGTGGAAAGCGCACTAGAATGCGCCGGTACAGAGCATCCCAGCAAGTGGATAAAGCGTCATCTGTGTGTAGAAACATGCACTACATGAACGCTGACGGCTGCGGCGTGCACGCTGTGACCCGGAAGTTGCACATGTGCAGGAGCACTGCAGGCGTGCAGAATTTCTGGCCGGCCCTGGTCTAAATACTGGTATTACTGCAACAGATGACACAATTTTAGGCTTACTGACAAATTACTTAACTCATTCCTAGCATCTTGAGAGCCATACATTCAATTCACAAATATGTTTTTTTATGCAAAACGGTTAGGGGTGAGTGGGGCAAAACCGACTGAGAGGGTTAAATCGACCGCTGTAAGATTTCCCGTTAGCTGCTGCTATCGGGTGGCAACGTTAAGAACTAGTGAAGAGGCAGCGATTACGATGTGTTTGAGCTTGGTTTCTTTTGCATGCTGGCCGTTGTTTGGATTGTGCAAGTTTTTAAAATTTGTAGCAGTTTCTTTTCCGAGTTGCACGGTGTTTGTTAAGGTTTTGAAGATTATTATGCCAATCTGATTTACCATTGGTGAATATATATGATTATTCAGTTTGTTTAGTTGTATTTGTATAGCAAACGTAGCCTAGCAGCTGTTGATATAACCTGAAATTGCCATAACCGGTATTTCTTTTGTTGTGTATTGTGGGAGAAAACGGTTAATCGATGGTGGGGCGTCGGTTTTGCCCCACAGTGTAAAAAGTGCTCAGTTCAATGGTTCACTATACTTTATAAAATAATTTCAACCCCAAATTATTAACATTAAGTGTTTCGTTAAATTTATTGTAAACTGGGATGGAATTTAACATGAAATAAAATTTCTTTGACCCAATTTTTTACTTTTCACTTAACACGAAAGTTGTTTTACTAGTCAAACAAAAGGTTAAAACTGCAGGAAACAGGCATTTTCAGTAGGACATAAGGCGAGTTTCTGTTTTATCTAAAATGTTGTCTTCAGATTAATAAAACTTCTTGTTTAATTTTTTTAATACTCACAGCAAACAATGTGATGTGTAATTTTTGTGTTCCTAAAATTAATGCAACTACAGTTTCATTGCAGATATGATGAGGAAAGACAACTTCGCAGAGCTGGTTACAAGAAGGAATGAAAGAGGCAGTAAATGTGGATCTTGAGGGATGGATGGGATACACTGCAGCACCTAACTAGAACAACCTTGATTTACAGAGTGAAAAAAAGCGCAAAAATGTAGTGATGCCTAAGCTGGATTCCAAAAAGCGATTAGTTCGCTATGATGCTGTGTTTTCTAAAGCTCAAGAAAAGGAAATAGTTGAATATGAATTATTTATGGAAGAAAGACTCTTTGACCTGACAATTTACAAACTATGCTGACTGGCATTTGATAAGGCGGAAAAAATATCATAAACCATACCTTCAACATAGCCGAAAAAATGGCGTGTAAAGACTGGTAATACGGATTCGTTAACTGACACCCTGAATTAAGGCTAAGGTCACCAGAGCATACATCTTTAGCTCGAGCTAAAGAGTTTAATAGAGCTGCCTTTCGGAATTTTTTTGATTTTTTTAGAGTCAATTTACACGAAGTACAAAATTAAAGCAAATAATGTGCACAGTGTGGATGAGACAGGGATTCTCACAGTCCCAAACTAACCTTCAAAGATGTTAGTCCTCTGAGGGAAAAGAAAAGTTGGATGTTTATCTTCTGCAAAATGTGGTGTACTCGTTGCTACAGAAGAAACATGTATGAGTGCCTCTGGGAACTTTATGCTGCCAATGTTCTTATTTCCCAGGAAGAAGGAAAATCCATCGATTCTTCACCTGTCACCATGAATTCGGTTGCATCAATAAGCACACTTTTCTAATTTAATTTAAGAAATTCGTAGAATTTTCAGCCCTGCACTGGAAAAAAACAATTTTGCTCGTTTTGGATGGACATGAATTACATACTAACAGTTTAAGTCTTGCAAAATTGTTAAGGCTTTCATGACCACTTGTTGACATACTGCTTGTTGATTTCCATCTCTAGTTTTTTGGCTAATGTTAATTTGATGATTTTTCTGATGTTTTGCCAGCATGAGTGGCTGGTATTGTCGAAGCTTCGCCCTTCATCGCTGGTGGGGGACTGGAAATGAGCTTGCAGCTGCACATTACTTGTATCTGGCATGCCAACGTCCAAGAGTTTTTCTGTTGTAATTTCCGGTGGGGCTCTCCCATTGCTACCAGCAACTGTCATTTGCTGCAGCATGGGAATCCAGAATCTGTTCACCTTGAGACTTTCTTCTTACTTGTTGAAGCTGTTGTCATGTACATGTTTTTCTATACCTTCTCTGAACAATCAGGTGTGATAGTTCTTCTCTACAGCCAGAATTTCTGTATCAATGAATTTTATTATGTGGTCGGTCTCACACAGTGCATGGTCTGCCACGGCAAATTTCCCCACTTGCCTCAGCCTGCAATGGCGCTTGTGTCTGATGATTCAGGTGTTGGCTGATCATCCAGTCATTCCAACATAAACTTTTTCACATGTACATGGT
The DNA here is from genome assembly GCF_023864345.2 of Schistocerca serialis cubense. NCBI lineage: Eukaryota > Metazoa > Arthropoda > Insecta > Orthoptera > Acrididae > Schistocerca > Schistocerca serialis. The sequence goes on from NC_064641.1 coordinate 621,621,338, forward strand.
ATGTGGTATACTCCCAACGTTGCAAATGAGTCCCTTTCCTCCTCTGCGGATCTGAGACACTCTTTGATTGCCTTTATATATAGTATTTGTGCTGTATTTGTGCAACGTACTGCCTATTCTGTGCATCACCCAGTGTTTGACTCTGTGACACTCCTAATGTAACTGGTGGAGCACCCGTTGCTCCTTGGAACACTTTCAAGGCGCTGCATTTCGCATATGAGGTGCTGCAGATCACATATTCGTTTTGCTCGCATTATGAGTATATTAATCATGCCTCTATTTCTTGCTCAGGTAGTGATTTGACAGTTTCGGTAGGTATTGCTCCATATGTGTCGGTTTTTGATGCATGCTGTGTCACTGGTTTCCACCATTTCTTGTGACCAGCATATCTAGAAAGGGTAGTTGTCTCTACAGTAAATTTTATGGCGGCATGGAGGCTGCCACCGAGCTGTTCCTCACCATGGTTCTACACGATGAAGGTGTTATTGACTTTTCTGTACCACATCTTAGGTTTACAAGGTGCCTAGTCCTGTACGTGTGCTTCAAAATGTTCCATGAAGAAGTTGTCCGCCACTGCCCTTGGCAACACCTTCCAGCTGTTTGGTTTGTAGAAGTTGCTATTCCACGTGAAATATCTCATGGTGAAAGATACATGAAAGAGCTTGGTAAAGTCTTTGATCGATTGTCATTCAGTGTGGTTAACCACTGTGCAAGAGGTGTCTGTCCTTCAAGAAGATGGGGATGTCACTGTCATACCGAGAACCATGGAGAATGCCCCACATGATAAGTCTAGAGTGTAGTTTAAAAGTATGCACAGGCATATCTTACCTTTTATTATAACAGTAAGATATGCTTGTGCATTGTAATACACTGCACTATCGAAAATGCAGTCCCACTGTGAATGCTGTTCTCGAATATGGGATGAGTTGGTTGACATGTGTAAGCAACTGGAAATCGTTCTACTATCAAATGGTTGACAGCTGCTTCAAATCAGTTTGTTGGAAGAGCTTCTCAACAGTCGTGTACCTGTGATATTGGTACCAGAGGTACCTCAAGTACTATCCTCTCCTATGGATCCTGTCTCCTCTGTAAAAAATACACGATCAGTCATTACTTGTCTACTTGACTGAGAGTGATGTGTCAGTGATAGAGCTAGGTATCCTGTATGGGGTGGATGGGGACCACGGAGGATTCAGGGTGTTATACCGATTCCCATAACCAATAATTTTGAGGTGATGACTTTCACTTAAACTGAGCCAGTGGGACTTACTGCACCTGTTGTGGGGGAAAGCTGTTTTGTCCAATGTCAGGAGGAAGCAAACACAAAAGGGAAGGGGTATATTAATTGTCAGCAGTTGAAAAATACAGATAATGGTGGTACTCCCTAGGGCAATGGCAGGAAGGGACGGAAAAGGAGGCAGCAAGGAACGGTAAAGGACATCAGATGCACTCAGTGCTATGCCTGGGGGCCTCATTCAACCTGTTGAAAAAGCTATTTCAGCAGCCACTGAGTGAACAGGGTGCTATCTATTGCAGATTGTGGCACATGTCACTACAAATGATACCTGTCGTCTGGGCTCTGAGGTCATACTTGAATCATTCCAGGAACTGACAGAGAAGGTTAAGGAAACCAGCCTTGTGCATGGACTTTCAACGAAGCTCACAATTTGCACCATTGTCTGCAGAACTCATCAGGGCCCTTTGGTTCTGTGTCGAGTGGGAGGACTTAACCAGAGACTTCAAAGGTTTTGTGATAAAGCAGGCTGTGACTTCCTGGACGTGTGTCAGAGGGTTGAGGACTGTATGGTCTCCCTAAATAGGTCAGGTGTGCACTACACATCAGAGGCTACTACTCAGGTAGCTGACCGTGTTTGGGCTGTTCACAAGGGTTTTTTAGATTAGGTGACTCTCATCCAACCCAGATAATGATAGCTGTAGGAGACCCAGAAGTATCAGTGTCATATCGAAAGAACTGCTCCCCAAAGATGCGAATTTTAAAATTTTAATGGTTAATTACCAAACTACTCGTAAGAAAGTTCCAGAGTTTGAAGCGCCCATGAAAAGCCGTGAAGCTCACATAATGCTAGGTACATAACCTGAAATTGATGGCAGTGAGATATTTGGGGAAAATTTAAGTGTATATCAAAAGCTAAAATGGGAAATGGAGGTGGTTTATTGGTCACAGTAGACGAGAAACTCAAATGCACCAAGATAGAAAGCTGCATGTGAGATTGTTTGTACAAGACTCAGTATCAAGGGTGTACATAGAATGATAACTGGATTCTTCCATCACCTACCAGATTCATCTCCTCATGTAACCAAAAACTTCAGAGGAAACCTCACTTCACTCGTATGTAAGTTCCCAAATCATATTGTAATCATCAGTGAACACTTTCATCATCCAACAATCAACTGGGAAAATTACAGTTTTGTTAGTGGTGAGCATGATAAGACATCCTGTGAAACATTATTAAATGGCTTCTCTGGAAACTACCTAGACAGAAAGTTAGGAACACCACTCATGGTGCAAATATATTGGATCTAACGGCAACAAATAGACCTGACTTCTTAGAGGATGTCCACATCAAAACTAGTGTCGGTAACCATGACACAGTTGTGGCAAAAATGATTATCAAAGTACAAAGGAGAGCTAAAACAATATATTCACTAAACTAGATAAAAAAATCAGAAGTGTCATATCTCAATGAAGGACTTGAAACTTCCAGCATTGGGCAGGAGCATGTAGCGGAACTATGGCTCAAGTTTAAAGGAACAGTTGGTCGCTGCGCGGGATTATAGTCTGTCGGTAAACTGAAGAGCGTGCGAGCGAGTCCCCACGCTGAACAACCCGGCTGCGTCACGAGGCGCTTCTACAGGCTGTTCCACAACGTAGTACCGGCCCTGCCGCGGCGCGCGCTTCAAATCTGTGGCGAAGCCGTGTACAGATACGTCTCGGCTGCGTTCATTTTTAGACAAATGCATTCAGACCATAAGGAATACAAAGAACGATAGCTTCTTCTGAAACACAACATTATAGAGTAAATAATATTAACATAAGAACGGAAGTCAGGATTCTACTACAAACATAGAGCCAAATGCCTGTTCATATGAATGTATGTTCCTCTATTGCTATTCGTAAAACGAACCCCATATAATCCAATCAGTCTGTAGAATTTAAGGCTTGTTCTTATTTTGTCTTTCTACTAAAAGGTAGAAGCTTTCTTTGAAGGACTGCATTGAAACTTAACAATTCTGGCAACACGAAGAGTGTTTAAAAAGCAAGCAGAAATTTATAATTTTGTGTATTGTATTAGTCGGAGTTGCACTACTTTTTTGTCACTGTCTTCGTAAACATGCCTCAAAAGTGAGTGTTCAGTGTTATGGATATTGGGTATTTACTGTGTTGTCAGCTGTCAGAAAGGTTACATGTGTTTTGTATGAAAATAAATTAGAGGATCTGTATTAAATTTTGTTATAAGAATGGAATAAAGTGTATGAAATTTTTTGAAATGGTAAATATTGCTTTTGGTGAGCCTGTTATGAGTGAACCAAGGGCAGACAAGTGGAAGAAACATTTCAAAGCAGGCCTTAAAGGACAGCGGTTTTACAAGCATGGATGAGATTAAAAATGCACAGTTAAGAGACCCATAAACTATCCCGAAGCAACAGTTCCTAAAGTGTTTCTGGAATTGGAGAAAGCACTGGCATAAGTGTATAGTATCTAATGGAGAATATTTTGAAGAGGATAACATTGCTGTAAATCAACAAATAAAGTTCTTACCAAAAATTAATATGTGAACGCACCTCGTATGTCAAGCTTTGTGCTTAGAAGTCCAGAATCGGTGTACATGGTTCAAATGGCTCTGAGCACTATGGGACTTAACATCTGTGGTCATCAGTCCCCTAGAACTTAGAACTACTTAAACCTAACTAACATAAGGACACCACACACATCCATGCCCGAGGCAGGATTCGAACCTGCGACCGTAGCGGTCACGCGGTTCCAGACTGAAGCGCCTAGAACCGCACGGCCACCCCGACCGGCCTGTGTACATGTTTCCAAAGAAATTTCAGCAGTATTTACAATAGCTACTGCGCACATGTTTTAAGCAATATGTCTTAGAATCAAGCGAATAGTGACCGAGATAGAGATTCAGTGTTCCATAAGCATCAAAGGTCTTACGTTATTTTGAAACTGTCTATAACGATGGGTTTTCTCCAAAAATTATTAGTTTTCCTTCGTGGCGATTCCAGTAAACCATGTGGCTTACTTTTCCATTCCTTACTTACGCGTCCTATTAGGTGAGGCTGACGTTTGCATAAGTTGCAGGCCTTTGATTGGGACTGGTAATATTAACCAACAGTTCTTTTTGGGTCGCTTCTTTAATACACGCTGTAATAAAGTGACCATCCGTCCCGTTTTTTTTTTTTTTTCAGGACTGTCCCGATTTTTGTGTGTCTGTCCCGAATTTTTTCAACGCAGCTCGAACAGCTAATGGGCAGTTAGAGACCACGGCAACTGGGAAAAAGTCGCACTCGAATGCATTCGCGCGGTCGAAACGGTTCTAACTGGAACTCGAACAGAAGAAGGAAGAAATCTGCATATTTTCTGATAGCCATGGAAGAGACAGAGGAGGTTTTATGGCAAACATGCAGACGAAATACAAAGAAACTCGAACAGATGAACAGTAATATACGCTCTCGTTGACTTTGGCGTCGCCAAAGCAGTGTCTGCTGGTCTCTAGAATACTACCATTTGTCATCTGTGTGCGCCATATTATATCAGATTGAATTTTGTGTTACGTCGTGTTATGGTATATTACGTTTCATAAGTTTAGTTGTTTTTCCTCGTCAATAACAATAACAATACTTCTTGGCAAGAATGAGTTCAAAAAAGCGCAAGTGCTCCTTCAATGCACAATTGCAGAAAGAATTTCCATTCACCAGTGACATTAGTTCTTCGGACTGAAAAGGAAAAGTGAGGTGCTACACATGTGCTTCTAGTTTCTCACTAAGTCACAGTGGACGTGGTGATATACAACTACATTTAAAAAGTGACAAACATAAAAGAGCAGTCTCTGAAGCAGCGTCTAGTGCAACATTAAAGCCATTTTTTTACATCAGAGAAACTTTGTGGTCAGGAGGAGAGGTTAGTTGCAACTGAGGGTGTTTTCACGTATCATACAATTCAGCACAATCATAGTTTCAGATATATGGACTGTACATCGAAGCTTCTTCAAGCGACATTAGAGCCTAAATTTGCTTGTGCACGTACAAAAACAGAGGCAATAATAGTGAATGTGTTAGCTCCTCATGCATTAGATATGTTGCGACGTGATTTAGAAAAAGTGACATTTATTTCACTTCTGACTGATGCATCTAACCACAAAGAGATTAAGGTCTTTCCTATCCTCGTCAGATATTTTGATTACAAAACTGATGTAAAAGTAAGATTATTACAATTAAAATCGTTGCCTGGGGAAACATCTACTATTGTGAGTGGCTGTTTAACGGACTGCCTCAGAAAAAACAGCCTAGAAGAAAAAGTTGTTGGACTGTGTGCTGATAACACTAATTGCAATTTTGGAGGTGCTGAAAGAAAAGGTCAGAATAATGTTTTTACTAAACTACAAGTGGAACTCGGTCATAGACTAATAGGGGTTGGTTATGCTGCTCATATACTGCATAATACTGTTCGAGCAGCTACTGATACTTTGCCTGCAGATATAGAAATGGTAGTTTCCAAAATATTTCTGTATTTCAAATCATACACTGTGAGAGTTGAAACTCTGAGGGTGTTTTCTTGCAGCTTTGTTGAAACAGATTTTGCAATGATTTTGGGTTATGTTCAAACAAGATGGTTAGCACTGTTGCCTGCTGTTGAGCGAGTCATCAAAATGTTTAAACCACTAAAATCATGCTTCCAATCTGAAAAAAAGTGTCCACTGTTACTTCAAAACTTCTTTCATAACCCTTTGAAGTATGGCTATACTTTGTTCACAGTCAGGCTTCATCATTTCATGAAGCAGTTAAAAAAGTTGAAGGACAGACAGTCACTATATTTGAAGTGGCTGATTGTATTATTAAGTTGAAAACTACATTGCAGTCCAAAATTGAAGACCAGTTTCTTCCCTCAAGAGTTAAAACAATTCTTGAAACTCTTGAAACAGTGGTAGGTCTGCTTCCAGCAGAGGTAAACAGTTTTCATGGTGCTGTATTATTTTTCTATGAAACTGCTCTATCCTATTTCAAAAAGTGGACTGAAATAAGTTTCCAGAACTTGGACTGCTACAACTGGGTTACCTTGAATCAGATACCTGCTGTATGGGATGACAGTGAAAGAACTTCTTCTCTAGTTAGCGAAACTGTGCCATATATTCAGTTTTCAGAAAATGTAATGTATGATGAGTATGTCAGTGTCAAACAGTTTGTAACCACTGAGAAAAATCATTGAATGGACTGCTAACAACACTGTTCCAGGTCAAAGATGGGTTGAGATGATTTCTCATTTCAGGCAGAATCATGCGCCATTCTCAAATGTACTCAAGCTAGTGGAGTTTCTTTTCTGTCTTCCTGGCACTAGTGCTGCTACTGAAAGGGTATTTTCCCACATGAACAATATATGGACAAGTGATAAAACACAGTTGGCTGTAGAAACCATGAAAGCAATGTTAGTAAGTAGAGTAAATTATGATGAAACTTGTGTCGAGCTTTTTCATATGTTGTTGAACGATACAGACTTGGTAAAGAAAATTCACAGCACTGATAAATACAGTTGCCCTAATCACACTCATTCATCTTAGAAGGTACTAATAAAATGTAAATTTGCTTTTCTTTGTAACAAATTTAATTGATATTTTGTATTTATTACATTTAATTGAACCTTCTTCTCATATAATAAATAAATAAATAAATATAGCCTGTTGTTGTTGTGGTCTTCAGTCCTGAGACTGGTTTGATGCAGCTCTCCATGCTACTCTATCCTGTGCAAGCTTTTTCATCTCCCAGTACCTACTGCAACCTACATCCTTCTGAATCTGCTTAGTGTATTCATCTCTTGGTCTCCCTCTACGATTTTTACCCTCCACGCTGCCCTCCAATACTAAATTGGTGATCCCTTGATGCCTCAGAACATGTCCTACCAACCGATCCCTTCTTCTGGTCAAGTTGTGCCACAAACTTCTCTTCTCCCCAATCCTATTCAATACTTCCTCATTAGTTATGTGATCTACCCATCTAATCTTCAGCATTCTTCTGTAGCACCACATTTCGAAAGCTTCTATTCTCTTCTTGTCCAAACTATTTATCGTCCATGTTTCACTTCCATACATGGCTACACTCCATACGAATACTTTCAGAAATGACTTCCTGACACTTAAATCAATACTGGATGTTAACAAATTTCTCTTCTTCAGAAACGCTTTCCTTGCCATTGCCAGCCTACATTTTATATCCTCTCTACTTCGACCATCATCAGTTATTTTGCTCCCCAAATAGCAATACTCCTTTACTACTTTAAGTGCCTCATTTCCTAATCTAATTCCCTCAGCATCACCCGACTTAATTAGACTACATTCCATTATCCTTGTTTTGCTTTTGTTGATGTTCATCTTATATCCTCCTTTCAAGACACTGTCCACTCCATTCAACTGCTCTTCCAAGTCCTTTGCTGTCTCTGACAGAATTACAATGTCATCGGCGAACCTCAAAGTTTTTATTTCTTCTCCATGAATTTTAATACCTACTCCGAATTTTTCTTTTGTTTCCTTTACTGCTTGCTCAATATACAGATTGAACAACATCGGGGAGAGGCTACAACCCTGTCTTACTCCCTTCCCAACCACTGCTTCCCTTTCATGTCCCTCGACTCTTATAACTGCCATCTGGTTTCTGTACAAATTGTAAATAGCCTTTCGCTCCCTGTATTTTACCCCTGCCACCTTTAGAATTTGAAAGAGAGTATTCCAGTCAACATTGTCAAAAGCTTTCTCTAAGTCTACAAATGCTAGAAACGTAGGTTTGCCTTTCCTTAATCTTTCTTCTAAGATAAGTCGTAAGGTCAGTATTGCCTCACGTGTTCCAGTGTTTCTGCGGAATCCAAACTGATCTTCCCCGAGGTTGGCTTCTACTAGTTTTTCCATTCGTCTGTAAAGAATTCGTGTTAGTATTTTGCAGCTGTGACTTATTAAGCTGATAGTTCGGTAATTTTCACATCTGTCAACACCTGCTTTCTTTGGGATTGGAATTATTATATTCTTCTTGAAGTCTGAGGATATTTCGCCTGTTTCATACATCTTGCTCACCAGATGGTAGAGTTTTGTCAGGACTGGCTCTCCCAAGGCCGTCAGTAGTTCCAATGGAATATTGTCTACTCCGGGGGCCTTGTTTCGACTCAGGTCTTTCAGTGCTCTGTCAAACTCTTCACGCAGTATCATATCTCCCATTTCATCTTCATCTACATCCTCTTCCATTTCCATAATATTGTCCTCAAGTACATCGCCCTTGTATAGACCCTCTATATACTCCTTCCACCTTTCTGCTTTCCCTTCTTTGCTTAGAACTGGGTTTCCATCTGAGCTCTTGATATTCATACAAGTGGTTCTCTTATCTCCAAAGGTCTCTCTAATTTTCCTGTAGGCGGTATCTATCTTACCCCCAGTGAGATAGGCCTCTACATCCTTACATTTGTCCTCTAGCCATCCCTGCTTAGCCATTTTGCACTTCCTGTCGATCTCATTTTTGAGACGTTTGTATTCCTTTTTGCCTGTTTCACTTACTGCATTTTTATATTTTCTCCTTTCATCAATTAAATTCAATATTTCTTCTGTTACCCAAGGATTTCTACTAGCCCTCGTCTTTTTACCTACTTGATCCTCTGCTGCCTTCACTACTTCATCCCTCAAAGCTACCCATTCTTCTTCTACTGTATTTCTTTCCCCCATTCCTGTCAATTGCTCCCTTATGCTCTCCCTGAATCTCTGTACAACCTCTGGTTCTTTCAGTTTATCCAGGTCCCATCTCCTTAAATTCCCACCTTTTTGCAGTTTCTTCAGTTTTAATCTACAGGTCATAACCAATAGATTGTGGTCAGAGTCCACATCTGCCCCTGGAAATGTCTTACAATTTAAAACCTGGTTCCTAAATCTCTGTCTTACCATTATATAATCTATCTGATACCTTTTAGTATCTCCAGGGTTCTTCCATGTATACAACCTTCTTTCATGATTCTTAAACCAAGTGTTAGCTATGATTATGTTGTGCTCTGTGCAAAATTCTACCAGGCGGCTTCCTCTTTCATTTCTGTCCCCCAATCCATATTCACCTACTATGTTTCCTTCTCTCCCTTTTCCTACACTCGAATTCCAGTCACCCATGACTATTAAATTTTCGTCTCCCTTCACAATCTGAATAATTTCTTTTATTTCATCATACATTTCTTCAATTTCTTCGTCATCTGCAGAGCTAGTTGGCATATAAACTTGTACTACTGTAGTAGGTGTGGGCATCGTATCTATCTTGGCCACAATAATGCGTTCACTATGCTGTTTGTAGTAGCTTACCCGCATTCCTATTTTCCTATTCATTATTAAACCTACTCCTGCATTACCCCTATTTGATTTTGTGTTTATAACCCTGTAGTCACCTGACCAGAAGTCTTGTTCCTCCTGCCACCGAACTTCACTAATTCCCACTATATCTAACTTCAACCTATCCATTTCCCTTTTTAAATTTTCTAACCTACCTGCCCGATTAAGGGATCTGACATTCCACGCTCCGATCCGTAGAACGCCAGTTTTCTTTCTCCTGATAACGACATCCTCTTGAGTAGTCCCCGCCCGGAGATCCGGGATTTGGGCCTAGGAAATATGTTAATGTCCAGAATTTGAGTCTAGAAAATATGGTCACCTTAGGTGTAATAACATTAGAGACGATCGAACGCACGTTACTCCCCAAATGCCTCCTCTTCTTCGTATTCTGCACATTGTCTTGCAATGGTAGACGATTATCCATCACTTCCAGATATCGAAGTACATCATTAAGTATACAAAGTTAACTCGCTGACACTGGCAACTAAGATCCCATAAACAGAAACGACGTATATCACTGCACGCCGATCTACATTGGTAGACAGATACTGCGCAACAGATTTTGGGTGTATGTCATATGGGATCATATTCTAGGACAACTCATCAAACTGAGCAAAAGTTTTTAGGGCGCAAAAGCGTGTGATAAGAATCATTTGTCGTGCAAATTCTAGAACATCATGTAGAAACCAGTTCAAGAAACACTGCTTCTCAGTATATTTATTGCTTAATGAAATTTGTTGCAAGTAACACACCTCTATTTCCAACCAATAACTCAATACATATTATCAACACTAGGAATCAGAACAATCTACATAAAGACCTAAAATCACTTACCTTGGTCCAAAAAGTGGTCCAATATTCAGGAACACACATTTTCAATAAATTGCTAGCAACCATTAAAAACTTGGTTTCAGATAACGCACGGTTTAAACAGAGTCTGAAAGACTTTTTGATAGGCCACTCCTTCTACTCTATAGATGAATATCTTAACAGAGACCGTTACGCCAGCTTAAGTAAAAAATGTCTGTTAGATTTCAGTTTTGACAGCACTTGGTCACAACAGTCAAGATTAGGTATTTTGTCTATGATAAATTTATTAATAGTGCATAACAATGTTTCATTCTGAGAGTGTGTTAATTCTGTAAATGTTAGCTGTTCCAGTTTACTGCATTGTATTCACCTATTTCTACAATCCCAGAGTACTAAGTACTGTATTCAAATGTTTTATGTTTTTACGTTATACTTTCTGACATGTTCTACACCCACGAGAATCATCTCATTATTTGGGTCTATGGAACAAAAACTGAATCTAATCTAATCTAGAACCACCTTTAAATGATAACTACTGCAACCCCCAAGTATGACCCACATATCGATCCTGAGGATAAGATTAGAATAATTACTGCATGCACAGGGACATTCAAACAATCATTCTTCCTCTGCTCCATATGTGAATGGAACAGGAAGAAAGCCTAATAACTGGTACAATGTGATGTATACTGTATACATGTAGATGTAGACGTAGAAAGATATTTTGATTACTTCCATAAAACTTATGAACTGTTATACATTTCATTAAATCTTCTAACGGCAAAATACTCTTTTATTGGAGAATTTTTGTCACAAAATAGGATAAATGGGATAAAAGATATGTATGAAATGTAGACAAATTGTAATATTTCCTTTATTTGATGATATAGTTATGCATTTCTAATGGATACTTAGAAACTAATTTGGTGATCAGGAGACAATGTTTTCATATTTGTGACTGTTCGTTGATGTGAGCAAAATGAGGAAGTTGTTAAGAGTGTGAGATATTTGGCCACATGATCGTGCAGATGATGTTCTCGTCTGATGCGTTGATTTGAAGTGTCTAATTTACGTCTCGATAAATTTTAAAAAGTTCCCTTAATAGTGAACATTTTCCCGGAGGACTGGTTGTTATCTTAATTTTTGTTAGTAGAAGTAAATGATAAACTTTGTTTGAAATAATAGTTTAATTAAAAACTTTTCAGTCAAATAAATAGAACAGTTTCAAAATTCAGTTACATTTGTATGAAAAAATGCACATACGGCGTTCAAAATAACTAAATTCTAAACAGCTTATCAGTTTGGACTGTTTGTACAATTTGTGAGTAAGTCTATAGGATACTTGAACCACCAAAGTGACTCTGGTGTTAGTATATGGTATATTATTTAAAAAAAAAACATTTATGTACATCGAATTCTATTCTTCAGTGACACTTGATCTTCAGCAGTATGAGTAACAGAAGTACGCCACATAATGAAAGCTAGTGAAAGGTGTTAGGTTCACTCGTCTGTTTGTAGCCAGTTTAGGTAACTACTGCACTGAAACATATCACGTACTAGTTAGTCATACTACGAAAAGTTCTTCCAAGCTACAACTAATATATTATATGGTTAGTACCCTATAAGGGCTATTATGGCACATTTATTTCTTTCAGTAATGCTACAAGCCTCTACTGACAATTGCGGCTCAGAAAGTTGAGCATCCTATTCTTAGACACACTGTTATAAAAATTCTAGTTTATTAAGCACAAGATAGAGTTCTTTGTACTAAAAATGGTAATATATGAACACAGCAAATAATTCGTGTGCGGAACTCGAACGAGTACGCCATTGAATCTCTTTAGGAGCTACAAATAGATTAAGTATGGCAGTCTTGTAGCTGCTTGAAATAAATTTTCAAATGGCGCTTTCACACTTGTCTACTATAAATCAGATTCTTTAGTGACTACAATACTTACTTCAGTCTATTCTGTTGTGAAAATAAACTTTAAAATATGGATCCTCAACGTAAAGAGACCCTCAGTCTAATTATATGCCATACATTGTGCCAATACAGACACAAGGCTAAAGTCTTGTCTGTGGAACAGCAGACCTGTTTTTGTTTCTGTGCACTGTCTTGGATGCAGGCAGATGTCTGTATTTCTTATCGCCTTTGGAAAACAAGTCAGCTCTTCGTCTCTTCTTCTGCGACAGGTTTCTTCTTCCTCAGTGCAGTTACTATCAGTTCCAGCGTCCACGGTATTACGCAGAGCATCATTTGGAGATTCAGAGCGTGGATACATATGGGGTAACTATCCGTAACGTCACGAATGAGCCCTGTGAACAGAAAAAAGTGTGAAATAATTTTTGTATCCTTCTGAAAGAAAGACGTACTGGGCTAGCAAGGTACGTAGAAGAGCTTGTGTCAAGTTTAGGAGGTAGGAGAGAGGGGCAGACAGAAGTCTTTCTCAGAGAACTCACTAAGTAAGAGCACTGCCCGTGAAAGATAACGTTTTTGGATCGGATTCACGTCTGCGACACAGTTTTAATCTGACAGTAAGTTTCCAACTATGATCAAATCGGCTGCACAGTGAAAGATTGATTCAGAAGTAACAAGAGTTTGGATGTATCGAATTTAATACCAGGGATACATAGTAAATTACATTAAGCAACAAGAGCAGCGTCAAATGATATGGAGATTGCACTGAAGTTGACGAAAGGCGTAATCATGCAACAAAGGTATTCAGACAAACTACTGAAGATGTTAAGATACCGACCATTTGATAGATACTGCTAAGTAAATACTGGTGTCGACATTTTTATGCATTACAGCCTCTGTATCCATATTACTCCTGATGTTTTCTGATGTCATATATCCTCTTTCCACTGGATCAGCCTTTTCTTATATTTTGGACTCTACCAAAAACTTATTTGGTCTGCGTAACACCCGTTCGTGTAGCTGCGTGTCTTACCCATCTTCATTTGACTTGCAGTCATAATTACATCTTCCACTCCACTGTGTACCCCAATCATTTTGCTTTGAATTTTTCGTTTTATTTGTCTGTCTATGCAAGTGGTTCAGAACAAGTATTTCTACACTACCTGTTGCGCAACCCTCAGATACTAATTACATATAAAGGGTGCAGCAAAATGATACCGACACGATTTGAGGGATTCTGAAAGATGAGTTCAGGAGCAAGGTGAGGATAGGAAACTTTTCTGGAAACTTCGTCCAGTGACGTTACAGAGTTATACTGAGGGTTTGTCCTAAATAATCATATCATTTAATCAGTAATAATCAAAGAAAGGTAGTCATCTAGTGTAATTTTGGGTGCACTATAAAAATCTAAACTCTGTCTGAACCAGCCTCGCAAGGCTGCGTCATCATCAACCAGTAGGCGTCACTGGATGTTGATATGGAGAGGTATGTGGTCAACGCACTCTCCCGACTGTTGTCAGTTTTCGTGACCAGAACCGCTAGTTCTCAATCAAGTAGTTCCTCAATTGACCTCACATGGGTTGAGTGCACCCTGCTTGCCAACAGGGTTTGCCAGACCCAGAAAGCCAACTATTCAGGTGCTAGCCAAATAAGACAATGCTTAACATCGACGATCTGATGGGAACCCATGTTACCACTGCGGCAAGGCCGTTGGCGTTATACTATAAGGAGAGATCAAAAAGTATCTGGTTGTGGATGTCGCTGCAGCGTATATTGAACGTATCATATCTCTGATGCAGGTGTATAAAAACTGACATGTAACGAGGAATTAGTGTGTCGTTCGTGTCTTTCTGATGTGCATGCAGTAAATGCAGAGGTGTGAGCTATCGCGACGTTATTACCAAATGTGTCCAAATAGGACCAGCGGACTGTTATTCTTTTTATGGGTGCCTAAGAAAAAACGCCAGAAGACGTCCATCAGAGAATGAAGAATGTGTATGTGGCAGTATGTCTCTCGAAAAACATGATTGTGGAAAGTGCACCAGGAGGTGAAATGAAATGATCGTATGTCATTGTTGGCCGGGAGGCCCCATTCGGTGAGTTCGGCCACCGTATTGCAAGTCCTTTTTAGGTGACGCCACATCGGCGACTTGCGAGTCGATGATGATTAAAGACACACAATACCCAGTCCCCTGTCGGAAATCGAACCCGGGCCCCCTGCGTGGTCGGCGGTAACGCTACCGCTACGCTACGGAAGCGGACTGCACCATAGGGTGTTGCCGCCTGATAATAACGCATGTCCCCATATTGCCAATGTCATAACGCAGAATGTGACACCAACTCAACTGGGAGACACGCGGGCTGTCGCCCTGTAGTTTTGATCTCTCAGCATGTGATTATCACGCCTTCGGTCCCTTAAAAAAAGGCCTTGAAGTGTCCACAGTTCCTGACATATGAGGATGTTCAGCAGGCAGTTACAGACTTCTTCACGCGGCAGGACACAATGTTTCACCAAATGGGGTTGTTCAGCCTAGTGCTTTGGCTGTATGAGTGCCTCAGTGCGAACAGCGCCTTTGCCTGACTGGCGTACTGTTTTTGGGATGTAGAACCTTTGGACGGAAAGTTTCTGATTGCCCCTTATAATTAGTTTAGTTTAGATTTAGTAAAACTAACACTCTATAAAAGTTACTTTGCCTACCATAATAATCTGTAACTTATTTTTTACGTCACGCAGTATTATTATTGTTATTGTTGCGGCCTTTAGTCTGAAGACTGCTTTGATGCAGCTCTCCATGCTACACTATCCTATGCAAGGTTATTCATCTCCGAATAACTGATTTAACCTACATCCTTCTAGATCTGCTTACTGTATTTATCTCTTGGTCTTCCTCTACGATTTGTACCCTCCACGCTTACCTCCAGTACTAAACTAGTGATCCCTTGATATCTCAGAATGTGTCCTATCAATCGAACCCATCTCCTTGTCAAGTTCTGCCTCAATTTCTTTTTTCCTCAATTCTATTTAGTATCTCTTCATCAGTTGTGCAATCAACCCATCTAAATTTCAGCATTTTTCTGTAACACCACATTTCAAAAGCTTCTATTCTCTTTTTGCCTAAACTGTTTATCGTCCATGTCTCACTTCCATACATGTCTACACTCCAGATAAATATCTTCATAAAAGTATTCCTAACACTTAAATCAATAATTGAAGTTAACAAATTTCTCTTCTTCAGAAATACTTTTCTTGCCATTAACAGTTTACATTTCATATCCTCTTTATTTCGGCCAGCATCAGTTACTTTGCTGCCCAAATGACAAAAATCGTCTACTTCTTTAAGTGTCCTGTTTCCTAATGTAATTCCGTCAGCATCACATTATTTAATTCGGCTACATTCCATTATCCTTGTTTTGCTTTTGTTGATGTTCATCTTATGTTCTCCTTTCAAGACACTATACATTCCATACAACTGCTCTTCCAAGTCCTTTGCTGTCTCTGACAAAATTATGTCGTCGAAGAACATCGAAGTTTTTATTTCAGCTCCCTGGACTCTAACTCCTACTCCAGATTTTTCTTTGGTTTTCTTTCTGCTTGCTCAATGTACAGACTGTATACCATCGAGGATAGGCTATAGCCCCGTGTCACTCTTCTTAACCACTGCTTCCGTTTCATGCCCTTGATTCTTTATATTTGCCATCTGCTTTCTGTAAAAATTGTAAATAGGCTTTCGCTCCCTGTATTTTACGCCTGGAACATTCAAAATTTCAGAGAGAGTACTCTAGTAGTAACTACGACAATATTTAATCGTGGAGGCAGTGGCGGCTCATAGCCACCACTTCGTTTTTATCTCCCAGTTGGATCTTTTCTGGCACCGTGATTACTTCTGCTATCGTTCACTTTCAACTATACCAGTTTTCACTATTAATTGTGATACACCCTATATACGTAAGCAGCTCCCTTACGAAAAGAAGCGGTCCACAGGAGCCTATGCTGTTGGTACGCACCGATGAGTGGGCCAGTGGACATTCCTATGATGCCGCTGACGGCCATGTAGAGTCCGTAGGCGGAGGGGAAGCGCTCTATGCTGCAGTACTCGGCGAACACGAGCGAGAAGGTGATGTGGATCCAGCTGCGGAAGAAGCCCAGCACGCCCGTGATCACCGCCAGCATCGTGAAGCCGCTCACATAGATCATCCCTGCGAGCACACACACGCCAAGAGTCACATTTGCTGCCTGCTCAGTCTTCACGACACAAATATTTGGTTACTTTTGAATACATTGTGGGAGTGAAAAGTGATCAATGAGTTACAAATATTTACTATTAAAAACAGTCTTGATCACAATTTATTTATTACCATAGTAGTGGTCGAAACCGGTCACCGTAATAAATAAATTGTGATCAAATGTTCAAAAGTGTGGGAAATCTTATGGGACTTAACTGCTAAGGTCATAAGTCCCTAAGCTTACACACTACTTAACCTAAATTATCGTAAGTAGAAACACACACACCCATGCCCGAGGGAGGACTCGAACCTCCGCCGGCACCATGACTGCAGTGCCTGAGACCGCTCGGCTAATACCGCGCGGCAAATAGTGATGAAGACTGTTTTTGATAGTAAACAAATATTTCGGTTCGAACGATAAAGTCATCAAAATGAAAAATAAAAATATTTAAACATTCACTGATTAGTCATCGTACAAGTAAACGATCAAATGTTCTGATGTGTCCAATTACCTGAATGACAATAAATTCAGACGCTATTCGTAACTGCACTTAGATGTTCATGCCCGATTACTTAATTCAAATGATGAACTCATTAAAACTTACTCAAACGAAAAATAACTGCCAGTTAGTAACATCCTCAGCACAAGTTTATATGTATTATTATGTTGCTTATAGTGAAAATACATAATTAGGAGACAGTGAAATGTAGCGAAAATCTCCTATTAACATGACAAATTTTATGTAATTGCGGTATTATAAATAACAATGTAAATGGCTAAATAGCTGGGCAACTAGAGGCCAAATAAATACGCACAACTAAAAAGAATACATTCGACTCAGAGGATTAAATAACAGAGGGTTCTGATTTTGTAATAGAGTGTTTCCGAAAAAGCTCAGTCAATACGAGAATTAACTTTGCAGTACTGTGAAACGTTTCTGTTGCAACTCCAGTAGAACGCAGATTTCATGGATTACGTAACTGTCTCGTCATTGTTCACTTATCCCAAACTTAAGTTATAAAATTAAATCCTTTATTAATTCTCTGTACTATTAACTGGATAAAAAATTTATTATAAATAATATTTTAATTGTGCCTAGCGTAAACAAGTTTTTGGGTGAACGAAACTACCAACCTCAGTACGTAAATGGGTACATATGTGGGTGCAACAACATTTTTTCGGAACACAACGGCATGGGGCATTGTTTCTAATATTGCAGAAGGTTCCACGGAGTTCTATTCTACTAAACCTGGAAGTAAATGTCATCGGGAACGTAACCAATCAGGCAGAAATTGATGGATTCGAAACTAATATGGGTCTCTTCCAAAGTCAGTAACCACTGCGACCTCGCTCCACTGTTTGCCGGCCTAGGGATATTCGAACAGAATTATTAGTTAATTAATTTTAGTTTTCTAAGTATATGTAATTTTAATCATTACTTTGCGAGGCTTTACTTTAAATTGTTAATTTTTTACTAAAATGGCTTGTAGTATGTGAGGTCGCTGCAGTCTCTTTAAGGGCAGGATACAATAGCTGCGTAATTTTCTCTGTACTTCATATTATTTAACTTCAGTAGTTTTAGCTCAGTCTTTGCCACATAATGGCCTGCGCTTCGCAGTAATTTGATGTGGTTTGCCTCATGTTATTTTATTTTTATTTTGTTTATTGCCATTGTACGTACACCAACTGATCAAATCTTCTGGACAACCCCATGTAATGTGGAATTGACCACTAGATGTGACGCGAGGTGGACCTACGAGTATATAAGGAGGCTGGGAGTGTTGGGTTGTTAGGAGAGAAGCGGTAATGGCAGAATAGGTTGACCAGGTGAGTTCAGTGGCTTCGAAGAGGGACTAGTCACTGGATGTCACCTGAGTAACAGATCCGTGAGGGACATTTCAACCCTTCTACAGCAGTCCAAGTCAACTGATCATTATGGTCTGACTGTGAAATGGA
Organism: Schistocerca serialis cubense; assembly: GCF_023864345.2. Classification (NCBI taxonomy): domain Eukaryota; kingdom Metazoa; phylum Arthropoda; class Insecta; order Orthoptera; family Acrididae; genus Schistocerca; species Schistocerca serialis. Next base: position 621,639,834 of record NC_064641.1, read on the forward strand.
ATCGCGAAAGAACTACTACAGCTAAAGCAAAACTAGACACACCTCAAGTACTGGCGAAGAGATACCATCGTTCATTGTGGAGAGTGACTGTAAAAAATAGTACGAAATCGCAGGAAGGAATGAGTAGTGAGTTGAAAAGCGATACTAGCAGTCCAGCTAGCACAGTGACTGTGCGTAGAGAATTAAAAATGACAGAGTGCAGTGTCGGAGCAGCTCCTCATAAGCTACAAACTTATGTAGTTAGCGCTAAGCGGTGATTGAGATGGTGTAAAGAGGGACGGCACTGTACAGTGAATGAGTTATTTGGAGTGATGCATCGAGCTATACCTTGGGGTAATGCGACCGGAGCGTTACAATTTGGCGAATGCTTAGAGAACATTACCCGCCCTCATTTGTAGTGCCAAGATTGAAGTACGGAGGAGGTAGTGTCACGATGTGGGAGTTTCTCTTGGTTAGGGTGTGGTTTGTTGTACTTAAGCAGACGGTGAATGCCGTAGGACATGGTCACATATTACAGCACTGTGTATTGCGTGCAGTAGAGGAACAGTTAGGACACAATATTTTTATCAGCATAACAATGCCCCCTTACACGAGTCACATCTCTATCTCTGCCGCAGTGAGCCGGCCGAAGTGGCCGTGCGGTTAAAGGCGCTGCAGTCTGGAACCGCAAGTCCGCTACGGTCGCAGGTTCGAATCCTGCCTCGGGCATGGATGTTTGTGATGTTCTTAGGTTAGTTAGGTTTAACTAGTTCTAAGTTCTAGGGGACTAATGACCTCAGCAGTTGAGTCCCATAGTACTCAGAGCCATTTGAACCATCTGCCGCAGTTGTTTGTGCATAATAACATTCCTGAAATGGATTGGCCTGTCGAGAGTCCCGACCTGAACCCAAAAGAAGCACCTTTAGGATGAGTTGGAATGTGGACTTCCCTTCAGACCCCAGCGTCCAACATAATTTTCTCTGGTCTTGGCTCTTGAAGTAGAATTGACCGACAGTCCTCCACAGGCATTCAGACACGCCACTGAAAGTGTTGCCAGCAGAGCTGCAACTGTCATAATGACGAATGGAGGACGCACCCATATTAATGTCCAATAATACACTGAGATGAAAAAAGTCACGGGCTACCGCATAATATCGTGTCGGACGTCCTTTATTACGGCGTACTGCTGGAAATCGACGTGGCATTGACCCAACAAGTCGCTGAAAGTCCCCTGCAGAAATATTTGTTAAGCCACGTTGCCACCGTAGGCGTCCGTATTTGGTAATGTGTTGCCGGTGCAGGATTCTGTGCACGAACTGACCTCCCGATTGTGTCCTATAAATGTTTGATGTCGGCTGATCCGGGTGCCAATCAGTCGCTCGAACTGTCCAGAATGTTCTTCAGACCAACTCGGAACAATTGTGCCAAGGCGACATGCATATTGTCATCCATGAAAATTCCATCGTTGTTAGAGGACATGAAGTCCACGAATGGCTGCAAATCATCTCAAAGAGGTTCAGTTGGACCAGAAGAGCGAGTCCATTGATAATCTGGGTCCATGGGTTCGTAGGATCTGTGCCACATTCGAATCTTACCATCAGCTCTTACCAACTGAAAACGGGGCTCATCAGACCAGGCCACAGTTTTCCGGTCATGTAGGGTGCAACCGATAAGGTCAAGATCCCAGGAGGGGCGCTTCAGGAGATGTCATGCTTTGAGCAAAGGCATTTGTCGGTCGTCTGCCGCCATAGCCCATTAACGCCAAAATTCTCCGCACTCTCCTAACCGATACCGTTGTCGTATGTCCCACATTGGTTTCTGCGGTTATTTTACGCAGCGTCGATTGTCTGTTAGCACTGGCAACTCTACAGAAACACCGCTACTTTCGGTCATTAAGTGAAGAATGTCGGCCACTATGTTTTCCGTTCAATGTGGCATGCGTGTAGTTCCAACTACCATTCGCCGTTCACAGTCTGCACCCACAGTCATGCACCCACAATCACTTCGGAAACCTTTGTATATGAAACACTTGTGTACAAACGACAGCTCCGCCGACACACAGCTCTTTTATACACTACTGGCCATTAAAATTACTACACCACGAAGATAACTTGCTACAGACGCGAAATTTAACCGACAGAAAACGATGCTGTGATATGCAAATGATTAGCTTTTCAGAGCATTCACACAAGGTTGATGCCGGTGGCGACTCCTACAACGTGCTGACACGAGGAAAGTTTCCAACCGATTTCTCATACACAAACAGCAGTTGACCGGCGTTGCCTGGTGAAACGTTGTTGTGATGCCTCGTGTAAGAAGGAGAAATGCGTACCATCAGGTTTCCGACTTTGATAAAGGTCGGATTGTAGCCTATCGCGATTGCGGTTCATCGTATCGCGACATTGCTGCTCGCGTTGGTCGAGATCCAATGAATGTTAGCAGAATATGGAATCGGTGGGTTCAAGAGGGTAATACGGAACGCCGTATTGGATCCCAATGGTCTCGTATCACTAGCAGTCGAGATAACAGGCATCTTATCCGCATGGCTGTAACCGATCGTGCAGCCACGTCTCGATCCGTGAGTCAACAAATGGGGACGTTTGCAAGACAACAACCATCTGCACGAACAGTTCGACGACGTTTGCAGCAGCATGGACTATCAGCTCGGAGACCATGGCTGCGGTTACCCTTGATGCTGCATCACAGACAGGAGCGCCTGCAATGGTGTACTCAACGGCGAACGTGGGTGCACGAATGTCCAAACGTCATTTTTTGGGATGAATCCAGGTTCAGTTTACAGCATCATGATGGTCGCATCCGTGTTTGGCGATATCGCGGTGAACGCACATTGGTAGCGTGTATTCATCATCGCCATATTGGCGTATCACCCGGCGCGATGGCATGGAGTGCCATTGGTTACTCGTCTCGGTCACCTCTTGTTCGCATTGACGGCACTTTGAACAGTGGACGTTACATTTGAGATGTATTACGACCCGTGGATCTACCCTTCATTCGATCCACGCGAAACCCTACATTGCAGCAGGATAATGCACGACAGCATGTTGCAGGTCCTGTACGGGCCTTTCTGGATACAAAAAATGTTCGACTGCTGCCCTGGCCAGCACATTCTCCAGATCTCTCACCAACTGAAAACGTCTGGTCAATGGTGGCCGAGGAACTGGCTCGTCACAATACGCCAGTCGCTACTTTTGATGAACTGTGGTATCGTGTTGAAGCTGCATGGGCAGCTGTACCTGTACACGCCATCCAAGCTCTGTTTGACTCAATGCCCAGGGGTATCAAGGCCGTTATTACGGCCAGAGGTGGTGGTTCTGGGTACTGATTTCTCAGGATCTATGCACCCAAATTGCGTTAAAATGCAATCACATGTCAGTTCTAGTATAATATATTTGTCCATTGAATGCCCGTTTATCATCTGCATTTCTGTAGCAATTTTAATGGCCAGTAGTGTACCTAGTGTATGCGATACTACTTGCATTTGCGTATGTCAACATCGCTATCCAGTGACATTTGTGACCTCACTGTACGTGTGTTGGGATACTTGTGATGAGTGCGTTAGACGGCTGTTATGGCAGCTGACCTGTGCGGGCGATGACGATGCAGGCGGAGCCGATGAGGAAGACGGCGCGGCTGGAGAGGCGGTAGCGCGGGCAGGCGCCCTGCAGCGAGAAGGCGACGCGGCCCAGCACGTCGCAGGCGGCGCCCACCGTGAGGCAGGCGGCGGCGCCGCGCGCGCCCAGCGCCTGGCCCTGCCCCGCCGCCGACGCCAGGAACAGCGGCAGCAGCGTCGAGAACGTGAAGTCCGAGTAGAACGCCAGCGACACGCCCAGGTTGAGGTTCGTGTACACCGGGTCGCGCAGCAGGCCCAGGTCCAGGAAGTCGTGCACCGACCGCCACAGGCGCCTGTCGGACGTACAAAGAAACTGGAATAGGCATGCATATTAAAAAACAGAAATATGCAAACAGGCATATACGGCGCTGCGGTCGGCAGAATGGCCGAGCGGTTCTGGACGCTACAGTCTGGAACCGCGCGACCGCTACAGTCGTAGGTCGAATCCTGCCTCGGGCATGGATGTGTGTCATGTCCTTAGGTTAGTTAGGTTTAAGTAGTTCTAAGTTCTAGGGGACTGATTACCTCAGAAGTTAACTCCCATAGTGCTCAGAGCCATTTTGCGGTCGGCAACACCTATGTGAGACAACAAGTTGGGGGGTTGGGGGGGGGGGGGGTTGCGTTGTTTTGGGGAAGGAGACCAGACAGCGAGGTCATCGGTCTCATCGGATTAGGGAAGGATAGGAAAGGAAGTCGGCCGTGCCCTTTGAAAGGAACCATCCCGGCATTTGCCTGGAGCGATTTAGGGAAATCACGGAAAACCTAAATCAGGATGGCCGGACGCGGGATTGAACCGTCGTCCTCCCGAATGCGAGTCCAGTGTTTAACCACTGCGCCACCTCGCTCGGTAAGACAACAAGTGTCTGGCGCAGTTGTTAGATCGGTTACTGCTGCTATAATAGCAAGTTATCAAAATTTAAGTGAGTTTGAATGTGGTGCTATAGTCGGCGTATGAGTGATGGGACACAGTATCTCCGAGGTAGCGATGAAGTGGGGATTTTCCCGCACGAGTGTACCGTGAATATAAGGAATCCGGTACAACATCAAATCTCCGACATCGCTGCGGCCGGAAATAGATTCTGCAAGAACGGGATCAACGACGACTGAAGAGAATCGTTCAATGTCACAGCAGTGCAACCCTTCCGAAAATTGCTGCAAATTTCAATGCTCGGCCATCAACAAGGGTCAGCCTGCAAACCATTCAACGAAACATCATCGATAGGGGCTTTCGGAGCCGACGCCACACTCTTGTACCATTGATGACTGCAGGACTTTACGCCTCGCCCGAACCCGGGAACCCGGGCGCAGGAAGCGAGAACGCTACCGCACGATCTGAATGCATGGACCCTGCGTGACAGCAGGGGACTGTTCAAGCTGGTACAGACTCGGTAATGGTGTGGGGCGTGTGCAGTTGGTGTGATATGGGTACCCTGATACGTCTAGATACGACTCTGACAGGTGACACCTACACAACTGTTCTGTCTGATCACCTGCGTCCAGTCACGTCCACTGTCCATTCTGACGGACTTGTGCAATTCCAGCAGGACAATGCGACACCCCACACGTCCCGAGCTTCTAGAGAGCGGCTACAGGAACACTCATCTGAGTTTAAACACTTCCGCTGGCCACTTAAGTACCCCGACATGAACATTATTGAGTGTTTCTGGGATGCCTTGCAACGAGGTGTTCAGATGAGATCTCCACCCCCACGTACTCTTACGGTTTTATGGATAGCCCTGCAGGATTCATGGTGTCAGTTCCCTGCAGCATTACTTCAGATATCAGTCGAGCCCATGTCACGTCGTGTTGCGGCACTTCTGCGTGCTCGCGAGGGTCCTAACGATATTAGGCAGGTGAACCAGTTTGTTTGGCTCCTCAGTGTATTTACTAAATACTGTTATGATTCCGGGGCAATGTCAATACGAGCAAGAACTTTGTTATACTGTTAGGATTCCGGGGAAATGTCAATACGAGCAAGAACTTTGTTATACTGTTTTGTATTTTAAAAATATTTACCCACTGCTTTGCTTCATAGCTTTTATGTGATTCACAAATATCACCTTCAATCTGGTGTTAAAATATACTTGTTTATTATACATCAGAATTAACGTTGTCCACCCCCTCGTACTCTTACGGATTTGTAGGCAGCCCTGCAGGAGTAATGGCGTCAGTTCCCTCCAGCACTACTTCAGACGTCCACAGATCGTGGTCAAGTGGCTAGTATTGCTGACTCTGGATCACGTGGTCCCGGGTTCGATTCCCGGCCGGGTTGGGGGATTTTCTCTGCCCGGGGACTGGGTGTTTGTGTTGTCCTCATCATCATCATTCGTGAGAATGGCTAAATTGGACTAAGTAAAGAAACTGGACTGTGAAAAAATTGGGACTTAACATGGGCGCTGATGAACGCGCAGTTGAGCGCCCAACAAAACCAGACATCATCAAAAACTACTTCAGACATTAGTCGAGTCCACGCCACGTGCTGTTGCAGCACTTTTGCGTGCTCGCGGGGGCCCTACACGATATTAGGCAGGTGTACCAGTTTCTGCGGCTCTTCACCATAGTCATGTGTCCATAGCTGTAGTCTGCAAGCCACCTCATAGGTAGCGGTAGACGGTGCTTAGAAGTCACTACTACTGCTTCCCTCTCTCCCCCTTTCCATTTCCATTACGAATTGTGTGTGGGAAGGGTAGTCACTACACCGACCAGCACAAAAACCGACCAGCATTGTCGAGGTGAAGCGGTACTCCATGTCAACCACTTGCATGCCAGTGATATAAGGGTGTCGCTACAATGATTGTCGTGGTACTCTGCGCCATAACAAAAATTTTTTTATGCCTGTAGTCATGAAATAATGACCCTTGGCTATGACAATGGATCCATCTGTGTTTTATTTTTATGTGTCACACTTCCAATTTCCTGCCTGCACACTTCCACGAGTGTGTGATTGTATGAAGTTTGAATGTAGTGGGATATAGAAAGGTGAGGGACTAGCAAAAGATACAATATAGTGGGCTTCGTCAAAGTATAACCTGTGGGAATACTAAGCAAAGAGATTGCCTGTACGCTTAAGAAAAGATCAATAGAGACGAGGGTAGAGGGTGTGAGGTGGCTGCAGCCAATACGAGAGTTTCCCTCCGGGCAGTTTGAACAAGGAGACATGCCTCCGGAGGTCCGTCATGCTGAGCCACTACTAGATGAGCTGGCCCGAGATGTGGACGCTGCTGCGCTTTGGGGTATAAAAGGTATAAATCTGAGTTATATCATCGTAGATAACTTTCGAAGTGAGCTGCTTAGTATCAGTTTAGTCAGGGAAGTGTCAGAACACGGTTTAATTATAATAATTTTGATGGTCTCAAGTAACCGGTAAATTGTGTTAATTACCATTGAGCATGAGTGCTCACCATCATCTTCGCACTCACAACGCGTTAGGTTGCGAGAGAGGAATGTGAGCGACACACGACCGTGCCTGCAGCACCAGCCAGTCTGAGTGCTGCTTTTAGGTGGTTTCCAACCGCAAGTAAGGACGCCGCCTCCAACCTGCGTATGTACGTTACAGGCCAAACTACTACGAGACCAGCCGAAGGGAACAACGAAGAACTGCCATCTTCAAACTGCCTGTCCCTCTGCTGCCATCTTTCCGACGTCCGCTACATTGTGGTGTCTACAGGCTTCCCCGACCTCATCCGAACCCAGGACACGCCAAATGGGAGTTCAGTGCCTCCTGACAAACAACAAAACGGCTCCAACCACCCAGTAGCTTTCATTCCTATACACAGCCCGCTACACTAGTGTGACTCTAATTCTTCCATTGTTTCTGGCTGTTAACAGCTTCTCTTTCCCCTTCCCTGCAGTCTTCTATGGCAATACTAACGTGTTTATACACTCATCACTTCAAAGTAAGATTCTTACGCCCTTTTGAAATACTGATATGCGAGGAAGCGACAGCTACAATAATCCGTGTGACGCTAGGCTCTTTTCCTTGCTGTAAACTGTAACCAACACTCTGTCAACAGGGTAGGTCTCATTAATCTGAAAATCATCGATGAATACTCAACCGAAGAACCCGAAGGGCGAAACTGGCAGAATGGCGCTTCCGTCTGTCAGTCACAGTCAACAGTCGCGGTACTGTACTAACGTGGATTTTACAAAAAGGAGCCTAAACAGTAATAAATCGCAGCAGTAACAAAAATAAGATGCCAAATTTTTCACACTAAATATATTTCCTGAGGACCCTTACAGGTACGAAATATCAAATTATAAGACTGTTTAATTACAATTGTCTTGTAGCCTACATATATTTAGTGAAGTTTAAACATTTACCTTCAGGACCACGAAATGGCTAGTAAATAGCAGGACACGTAACTTTTTGCGAAAGCATTTCGTACGCCATCAACGTGACGTGAAGGTGTTTCGCTACACTGCTAGCCATAGCAGTTTATGAATACCGTCATAGCTTTGGATGAAGAGAGAACGGCCACAGGGCAAAAGCCATAAAACCGAACACAGAGCAGAAACCAGTTCTACAATTGTTACTACTTCAGATCCAGAAATATTGGACCTATAAGCATCAGAACCATCAACAAAGACGTCTTTAGAGGATGAAGTAATTGCATCATGCGAAATTATTCAGGGTATTGGAAAATCGAAAGAAGTGTAAGAACGTTAAAATCGTCAGATTCCTCGAAAAATTATTAAGTGACAAAGATAGTGCCTACCACAATATGAATAACACAACCATGGAAATATCGTACAAAGGAAGTTAGGAAAGACAAGCAAAGTTTAAAGAATATTGAATCCAAATTCCCACTGACTAAGAAACTGGGGAGGGAGATGGAAAGACTAAAGTAAGTTGCAAAGTATTTCTTTCCAGATGCATTGTAAATTATGTCATTTCATTTTTGAGCTTTAACTCTGCATATATTTTACGATCATTCCTAACTTTTAATGTTTCAGTAACGCTTCGGAAGCAAGAATGTCCTAGTCATTTCTTAAATTACGTAGAAAAAGAATTATAAAAAAATTTCTTACAGCAAACGCGACGTTGAGATGGCCGATTTTTTCGCCACCTGGGGTGGTCGTGTCGCTCTAGATGTGACTGAGTGTCGCGACTGTTCATACAAAACTGTGGTACATTTGCATATGATAGTGGCAACTCTTCCCCCTCCCCCCTTCCACGCCCCCCTCCCTCACACTCCCACGCCAACACCGACAACTGTTTCATTTTATGGGATACGCTACTCCAGACCGAATATTCCCTGGTTTCTGAGACAGGAATAGTGGAATAGTGGGATGCAAAGAGCCATGGAACTAGGTGGACACACAGAAGAGATATCACGGGTAAGTTAGGCGTGCCGTTGGCGGAGTCCTTACCTACAGGAGAAGCGGCGAGGCGACCTCGGGTGGCCGCTGGCGTCCGCGGTGGGCACCATGACGGCCAGGGCGCCGACACTCACCACGGACACCTGGGAGGCCGTTCTGCGCAGGCGCGCGCCGCGGTCCCCCGCTGCCGCCTCTGCGTCCTCTGCCACCTGGTCCTGCGGACAAAACACATCACTACTCTCCACTTACCATAAATGGTTGCAGAAAATAAACAAAGGCAACAGATACGAGCGGCGTTAAATAGTAATGCAACACATTCCTTTTCTCAGCCTATTTCGGTTGAAAGAATACAGAATTTATTGTGGAACATGGTAGAATATTCCCGCTTCAATTCCAATGGTTTCGTGAAGTTCAAGTAGGCGCCGCTATTCGTGGCCTTCAAAACGGCATCTGTAACGGAGGTGCATTCCAAGCAGAGAGCTGTCACTGAGTTTCTTTTTGGTGGAAAACCATCTCAGGCATTCAGAGGCGCTTGCAGAATGTCTACGAAGACCTGGCAGTGTACAGAAGCACAGAGAGTCCTTGGGCGAGGCGTACAGCTGTGAGTCCTGCAATGGTGGAACTTCTCAACTGGACGTCTCTGTTGGTAATGCTGACACATTCATCCACCAGCCGAGGTTCTCAAAGTTGAGTACCTGCTGGATTCCTTCCCATCTAACAGACGACCATAAAGAGCAACGACTTTGATCCAATGAAGGATAGACTCCCCAGGAAGCAGTACGTGGAAGCAGTACGTGGATGATGAGGACGTTACTGGTGCAGCAAGACGTTGGCTCCAACGTAGACCAGCAGAGTGGTACACCATACAGGCACTCCCAGTGAGGTGGCATAAGGCCGTCACATTAAACGGAGATTATGTTGATTATGGAATAATATGATGTACTGGAATCCTGAATAAAACCAACCTACTTTCAGAAAAATGATGTGTTGCATTACCTATTGAACGCCCTTCATAATTCATCCCCAGGAGACATCTCTATAAGTGCGGGCAACACGGCCTCTAGAGTTGATAATGTCCTCAATTTGGCGACATAGAGAGTCAAAAACAAAAACTTCCGTCCACTGTATCCAGCTGAAGCTGCTCATTCCTCATTAGATCTATACAGCGTCCAAATTTCGGGACTGCTGACTACTGAAATCTATGACTGTTCTAAATAGTCCTAGATATTTTCTGTGGGATTAAAATCGAGTGATTTAGCTAGGCAATTCTGATGCACAGGGTGGCTGAAGAATGTAGGAAGGCCTGTGAATCTGGCTGTTGTTATCTTGGAAGAGAGGAGTGTCCACAGCACAGCTCATCATGCAGATGTAGAAGAAAGCACAATACTTGGTCACTGAGAAAGATGAAACAAACATTCTGGTTCATGTTCACAACAACCTAAATGAGTAGGCGCATTTCAGGGTACAAAAAGAAGCAAAAAAATCTCATACCAACCTACGCCTCATTGGACCATTGGTGCATTTGACGCCAAGCATCATTTGAAAAGTGGCAAAATGTCGACTTGGTCAACGCCACGTGCCTCCAATGAAGTGCTGTGCGGTTTCTGAGTGATCTGGCCCACTGAATACGTGCAGCTTTATGTGCTGATGTGGCCTATGGGTGTCTGCAATGTACTCGACTTAAATATAGATTGCATGCAGATGGCACTGCAATGTTCGCGCCGTATCTGGATCAGGTGGACTTGCAGTCACTGACAGCACCAATTGCTATCTAGTTTGAAATCGATCGTCATTGACAAGAGGCGACATTCGTGTACAGTCCCTGTCAGTTAAGATATAAAGGAAATGTTTCCGTTCGATGGCCGTAGAGTCCAGAATCGGTATGCCAATCAGGCAAAATCGTCGTGAGCACTGATGCAATCATGCGACCAGCACACCAGATTGAAGACACCCATTTGGTAAAACACCATGACCTGTTGTGTGAAGAAATCCGTAACTCTTGGCAGCACATACTCGTCCGACAGGAATCGCTGACCTTTCAAGGACTTTTTTAAAGGACCGAAGGCTAGATAATCGCGCGGCGAGAGATAAGGACTATAAGGCGGATGCTCGAGTGTCTTCCACTTGACTGTGGCTGACCTCCTAGGTTGACCGGTGTCGAATCATGACCAGCACGGAACTTTGTGCACCACTCCCCAACGGTGCTGCCCCGTACACATTATTCATTCTCCGCTGGATGTCTATCGGTGTTCGTCCTTCAGCAGCGAAGAAAGGAATATCGTCACGTCTGGACGCACTTGGTAATAGCGTCGCCATAGTTGAAGACTGTGATGGAAGATGAGCACACGTGGGGCTCCTCTGGCTCGATGACAGGGCGGGAGACGTGGAGGGCAGTGGTGACCACACGAGGCCTGGTCACGGCGTCCCAAGCACCACAAAGCAACCGGAAGTCGACCGGAAGGGGTAGTCAGGGAAGAAATAGTTAAAATCGTGAAGTACTGTCGTGTGTGACAGCAGCGGTAGGTAGCGGAGACAGGAAACAGAAAACAAGACAATGCGGTAGCAGGAGCTGCGCCTTCCAGGGGCTTGAACGAATGCAAGAGTGTGTTAGAAGTGCCTCTCGATACCCAAGGGGCCAATCACGCCAGGTACATTCCAGCTGAGCGGTGCATCGCGGAAAACCCCTAGTTCGGCCATGGAAGCGGGTCCCCTTGCTTTACGATCACGAAATCTCAGTCAGCGCTCGGCACGGCTTTCGACCGTTGGGCAGCTTACCGTCGGGGCGTCGACGTCGTCGTCGCCGTCGCTGTCGCCGTCGGCGCCCCGGCCTGGGTCCAGCAGCAGCCGCCGGCTGTTCTCGCGGTCCTCCTGCCGCGGCGCCTGGTGGTGCTTGCCGGACAGCTGCTCCGCCACCAGCTTCCCGTTGGCCACCAGCTGCTGGTCGGACACTTTGCCTCCCTCGGACAGCAGGTCGCCGCACAATTTGCCGTCCGACACAGGGGACTGCAGCTCCTGCGCACCACAGCAACTTCATAATCAACAATTCTCAGTCATATCATCATTACCTTCTGGCCTCTACAGGCAGTGTGTATCTGACCAGAAAAGTATGTGGTTCTCAATAAACAGACATCGTTAGTCGTTTACAACATTTAGCCAGTTAGTATAATAGTTGTTGGAATAATTTTTGAATGAGAGAGAAGTAACTATACTTCATTGTGCATAGATTCTGTGATTTTGAATGGGACTGTCCTGGTTTAACAATGCATGAAAAAAATGGTTCAAATGGCTCTGAGCACTATGGGACTTAACTTCTGAGGTCATCAGTCCCTTAGAACTTAGAACTACTACCCATGCCTGAGGCAGGATTCAAACCTGCGACCGCAGCGGTCGCGCGGTTCCAGACTGTAGCGCGTAGAACCGCTCGGCCACCCCGGCAGGCCAATGCATGAAACTCAAAATTAAAAAGAAACCGGACTTCGTGCCAAGCATCTAATACTAAATAAAATGTATTGTTATTTTTAGTAAGATTTTTAATAAGCTTAGTTCACAAGGACATTGATTAAAGTATGAAGCCTACTGTCATTTTAAATTGATGTCCTCATGAGGAAACCTACCATTAATTTTCGAAGTTTCGCTACGAGTTTGTGCACAGCTGTATGAGCGCATACCACGAAGGGACTTTAAAAAAAAGTTCCACATTATTATGACATTTATTGAGAGTTGCCAATCCAGTTGAGAATCTGTGGGGCCACGTCGGTCAGGCTGTTTGAACCGTGGATCGTCAACAGAGAAATCTAGCCCAGCTGGCCACGGCACTGGAGTCTGCACGGCTCTAAATCCTAGTGGTTCGTACCAAAACCTCAACTGACAATCTTCCTGCACGCCTCGCAGTGCTCTGTGCTGCAAAAGATTGTTATTCTGGCTTATGACAGGTAGTCACATTAACTTTACTGGACAGTGCATCTGTCACAGAGAGCTGCAACTCTAATCACTTATATAACCACCAATTGTGTCTGTGTGTAGTAAGTTACGTTGACATCTGTCCATGACTTCTCGGAGCATCACTTCTGACAAGAATGTTTACGCGGTCGAAACAATAACTTTAGGAAGATGTGGTGCAGAAGAATCAGAGAAAGAGAGAGGAAAATATGAAGGGAAATACTGGAGCCTAAAAGAGGTGCTGACAGATGGATGCAAAGAAGTAGGAACCGACTGTCTGGGAGAATGATGTCAATATTAGAGGAAATGAGACTGAAAAGGGCAGCTTTTTCTGAAATATCATCATGATGAACATGATAAAATGAGGGAAAAGGATTGTGAGGACAGCTTGTAGGTTAAGAAGAAAGACATGAAACACCTGCCTTGTTTATTTCGCAATGGACTGATTGGAATTGGGGATCAAGGGGCAGCGATAGGAAAATTGGAGAAGCGAGTACAAACCGACTGGTTAAGCAGAGATCAACAATACAGGAAGAGCAAGGTGAAGGGTAGAGAATCACCAGTGGAGCAGACAAGAAAAGAGGAGGAGAGGAGAGAGAGGAAGAGTTTCTGGAAGAAGGAGTTACGTGTATCTTAGAGAAACCACAACGTAAGAAGACGAAGTATACGGAGAGCTCTGCCTTCCTGGCCACAGACCACCATATCATCTATATCAGCTAACACTCCCTGCATCACTTGGTTGCAGGACGGAGGGGCGTACCGGTCAGCGCACTGCTCTCCCGGTCAACGTCATGTTAACAAACTGGGAGCTGCTACTATTCGGTCAAGTAGCCCCTCAATTGCCACCACAAAGCTGAGTAGATCCCGCACAAGTCTTTCCACAAAAGAAAAATCCTCGGCAGAAATGGGAACTGAATCCGGGTACTCCGCATAGCACCCATTTACACTGTCCAACTGGCAATGGAAGAAGCGAGGCGCGCTCACCCTGTCGTCGTCGCCTGCGGCTGCGTCGCCAAGGCTGGCCCTGCGCCGGCGGCAGCAGGCGGGCAGCGCGGAGCTGGGCGCGCTGGCGAGCGGCAGGTAGGCGAGCGCGCCGGCCACGGCGAGCAGCGAGAGGCCGGCCACGGCCGCCTGGGCCGCGCGGAAGCCGCGCCACGCCGCCAGCCGCTCCACCAGCAGCGGGTACACCATCACGCCGGCCGACAGCACCGTCTGCGTCGCGCCCATCACCGGCACGCGCCGCTCGCTGAAGTACGTGTTGAAGCTCGTGTACGATGCGGGCAGCATCAGCCCCAGGCCCACTCCTGTCGCGCAAAACACTCCGTGTCAGCTACCCTCCCTCCGAGATGCTCCACACTCAAATTTTCTTTTGGCAAGTATCGAACTCCCATTAACACATACAAATAAACACATCAGGCAGAAAGGCAGTCACCCTGGGGAGCCGTCACGGTGATACTATCCAACACTATCTTCAGTTGTGATGATAATTCCGCTAGCAGAAAGACGTCAGGTTTCTGCTCCTAAGACGCATCCGAGGGAAGTCAACCACTGATAACTAGTCTTTTCCGCGCGACTTCGCATGCATACACGTTCATCTGCCCACTCCTTCCTGCCTCCCCCCCCCCCCCCCCCCATATCTTGTTCACCTTATCCTCCCACCTCTATCTGTCCATTTCCTTCTCCCCACACTCTACACCCCTTCATGTCCTCCTCATCCCTCTCTTTGCGCATTTTCTCTGTGCCCTGACTATAACAATATCTTCATCCCCTCCCTCTGTCCACATCCTCCTCCCCCTCTTTCTTCCCATCCCCCCCTTCCCTCTTCCTTTCCCACCTGCCCAGGAGGCATGTACAACTTCCAGCTGCCTCCTACATCTCGACCTCTCTATGTCCATCATGTGCTGCCCTCTTTTTGTCTAGGCCTCATCCCCCCTCCCTGACTATATCCTCTTCCCCCTCTCTCTACACATCTCCTCCTGCCACTCCTCGCCCATCTCTCTCCCTATCTCACCTGCCCCTCTCTTTCTGTCCATCTTATCTTCCTAGTCCCTCTCTCCATCCATCTCCTCTTCCCTCACCTCTCTGTCTATTCCTCCCATCTTTCTCTGTCCATTTCCTCCTTCTGCTCTTCCTGTCTATCTCCTCCTCCTCTCTCTTCATCCACCTCTTCCACCCACTCTCCTCATCCATTTCATCTGCCCCCTCCACACCCTACCTCTCTCCTCCCGCTAGCCTTTCCCTATACCTTCTCCTACCCACATCACCCTACTCATCTCCTACTACTCTCTCTCCCCATTTACCTCCTACTGTCACACTCTCCCTATCCATCTCCTACTCCCCCTCTCCTACTCCATCTGCTTCTCCCTCTCCCTCTGCCCTATCTCATTCCCCCTCTTCCTGTCAAGCACCACCTCCTTCTCTCCCCATCCATCTCCTCCATCGCTCTCTGTTCCCTAAACTGCCTCCTCTCTGTCCATCCTCTCTTGTCCCCTCTCTGTGCCACTCAACCTTCACCCATCCTGCCCGTTCACACAAAGGGCAGCCTGCCTGAAAAAAAAAAAAAAAAAAAAAAAAAAAAAAAAAAAAAAAAAAAAAAAAAGTTCAAATGGCTCTGAGCACTATGGGACTTAACATCTGAGGTCATCAGTCCCCTAGAACTTAGAACTACTTCAATCTAACTAAACTAAGGCCATCACACACATCCATGCCCAAGGCAGGATTCGAACCTGCGACTGTAGCGGTCGCGTGGTTCCAGACTGAAGCGCCTAGAACCGCTCGGCCTCAACGGCTGGCGGCAGCCTGCATATCAACAGCTTGAAAACTATTTCTCACCCCTGACTTGTAGGTTGCTCTGCCAAGCAACTCCATAAAGTAAGGCTGATACTACTTCAACACAACACAGCTGTTGTGTAGGCCAGCCTGCAGGCTTACTCTGCTCCTATTGGAGCTAGGAGGTTATAAAGCCCACAAAGCTGATACAATGCATGCTGTTTCTTCGCTGGATTTGTCTGAAATCGGTCAAGGGCATGCACACACACACACACACACACACACACACACACACACACACACACACACACACACTGTTTTATATGCATAACAGATTACATACAGAGAGCTACCAAACAGCAATGATATTGAGACACTTCATCCGTTATTCAAAGGATTCCTACACATTTCATTTGGGATTATGACAGTGTGATTTAGCAGACCAATCAAGTTGCAATAGGCCGCCAGAGTATTAATCAAACGAGCAATGTATATGTACAGCCCTGTGCATACAGATTTTGTTATCTTGGAAGATGGGAGTGTCCACAGCATACTCTGTACGCTTATCTAGAAGAAAAGGCAACAGTTGCTCAATGTGGATGTTGAAAAAAACGACCTAGTTCATGTACACAGTAATCTGATTGAGTGGGCCCAAACAGTCTTAAGAAAAACAACCCTAACACCAGCCTGAACTATACCCTCCCCACAGCGCGTGTTAGATGCCTCGTTTGGCTATCGGTGCACCCGCACCTTGGTTCGTTTGAAAAAACACAAAACCTCAATTTGTCGGATTGCACTACACGCCTCCAGACCCCTCCTCTCCAGTTTCTGCATTATTTGGCCACTGAAGACGCGCGGCGTTATTTGCTGCTGCAAAGTAGCTCGAAACGTCCACTGCATGCATTTCAGTCCACATTGTTCGCTTGGAAACTGGTTGACATCAAACCGCACTCACTGAGAGCAGAAGTTACTGTCGGTCTGCATTCAGTTGACATTAACTCGTCTCCAGTCGCTGTCGGTTAGGCTCCTTTTATGACCACTGTTCTTATACCATGTTACTTGTCTGCGAGAAGTGTATCATTCCTTGTAGACAGCTTGGGCTGTCCGCCTTAATACACCAACAAATCAGACAACTTCCTCCATATGCACGTCAAAACACGATAATTCCTTTCTGCTTTTCTCTCATGTCTGCATGTTAATGTTACTGCGCCGATTCCATCTAACAGACTGGCACATTTACACTATTTTATTGCGATGGTTTACGTCAGTGGTGATCTCGTGACCACCTGCAATCGGTCCCGCACCATCTACAGTGCTGCAAAGAACCTTTACAGGAGCATTTTGTATTCCGTCTTTTTATCTGCCCGACTGTTAAAAACTCTTTTTTCCAGGAACGAGTAGATGTATCAAGTGAAATTTATGTCACATACTAAGGTCTACGGCACTTTGGTGGCGTAAATAATTGAGGCTTCTAAGTCGGTGCCATTTATGTCAAATATTTTAATGCAAACTTACTCATTAAAACATATACGATACTTACAGTTGCTGTAGAATCATGAAATTTGGCGAAAAGCAAGGTTTCACTGTGCAGGTAAAGGGGAAAAAAAGAAATTGTTAATTTTTAACTGTAGCACACCAAAAAACTATTTTGTTTGTAGTTTGTTATCCGACTTCAAACTTTAAATTAAAACATTCTTGAAAGTCTTGGAATCTCAGGGGCCGATATCTTTCTTACTCGCACCTGCCAATTTTTTGTTGAGAGACGGACTGGTATCTTATCCAATAAGCTTGGATTCCCAAATACTTATGTTTTGACCTCGTTGTTCTATCCACAGGTTCTCTTGATGTCTGATTTTATTTTAATATTGCATTTGCAATGAAACATTCATAATGAGTTTTTATTTTACACTTGAAGTTCGATAAAAAGTTATGAATGAGAGAAACATAGGAGAAAATTCTAGGATGTCTTTGTCTTAACAAGGAGAAATAGGTTTATAAAAGTCTATGCTGCTATGAAGTCTTCAAGAAAGAAATTACAAGCATACCTTTACTGTACGTTAATATTACAATGCTACCTTCAAATGGCGCAAGTTATCCAGCGTAGTTGAGACATATTTTTTGTAATACAAGCGTACGTTTTTGCCTGTACATAGCTGTAAATGTGAGTTATAAATCCTCAGCGATCAAGTACATATATTCTGCAGAAAATCTGGTTAGTCTAATTTTAATTTTATCAATGAACATTCGATTTCACCTTCTACACGTAGATGTACACTAATAACAAATCTCGAAGGGCTTTTCTTTGTCTTGTAATAGAGTTTCTACAACTTTCCTTTTTCTGGAGCTGGTTAATTTTGAAGTCACTAGATATTAAATTCTTATGGATATGTCTCTGCATCTTCTTCATTCGTAATATGTCACCCGTACTCCTTCGTGAATACGAGGGTTGTGCAGAAAGTACGTTCCGCTCGTCGTTAAATGGAAACCACTGGGAAAATCCGGTAAAGCTTTGCATAGATGTGTTGGGCAGTGTCTCGTAAGTCCCATAGTGCTTAGAGCCATTTGAACCATTTTTGAATAGCGTCTCCCGCCAAGTACGAGGGCCTGGTTAGAGATTTCGCCTTTGTCAGGCAGCCCACATGACACAACTGTCGAGCAGTTCCTTCTTCATGCCAATTCTCGGCCGCACACTGCAGGGGCAATCAAGAAGCTCCTGCAGCGTTTCCGATGAGAAGTGTTTGATCACCCACAATACAGTCCGTGATTGGCTCCCCCTGAGTCTCATCTGTGCTCACAAAAACCGCTGGCTATGAAGACAAAATTTTTCCACAGACAATGAGCTGCAGATCAGTGCCGGCCGGGGTGGCCAAGCGGTTAAAGGCGCTACAGTCTGGAACCGCGCGACCGCTTCGGTCGCAGTTTCGAATCCTGCCTCGGGCATGGATGTGTGTGATGTCCTTAGGTTAGTTAGGTTTAAGTAGTTCTAAGTTCTAGGGGACTGATGACCTTAGAAGTTAAGTCCCATAGTGCTCAGAGCCATTTAAACCATTTTGAAGCAGACCAGTGCAGACAACTGGCCGAAAGTACACGCGGCTGCTTTCAATGAAGAGGGTATTGGAAAGTTGAAACAACACTACGACAGAACTCCAAGTTGGAGCGGCGACTATGTAGTGAAATAGGTGGAAGGGGTACCTAACTGTTGGAAATAAAATGTGTCTGGTTTTCACTGTGGTTTCCATTTCGCGACCTATCGGAACCTACTTTCTGGACAAACCTCGAGTTACGATGGCACCCACAAATTTTCTATACCAATGTGAAATTGGTTGACTGTTCAGTTGGTTCTTATGGTACTTTGGCCTGGGGCATGGTTGTAAGTGTACACCACAATTTTTTATCAAATTTTATCGACACGTAACATGATCATAACAACAAATAACTCGAGCTATAGACGAAGGAAAGAACCTGACAACTTCTGGGGTGGCATAAAAATAGTCGTCACATTTGTATAATTTATCATACTCGCAATAAAAAACAGAGTTCCTACATTTGTTGAAGACGTTGTACCTGTTGATGGAAAATTAAAGGGGACTGTTTTCAAAGGTATTACTATGAAAATGTCTTGTATGCGCTGGAATTTCTAGTAAATCCGAATTTTGGAACTTTGCCCGCAAATACACAGGGAAAATTAAAGTATCTATACCGTGTCTCAAACCTAATTTCGCGAACTTGCTGATATATAACTTCAGACGACTTACGAACGTAATTTGTTCGTTATTATCGCTTCCACACAGCAGTGTGCTAGGCAACGCGCCAAGACTGTTTACACAAAATGAGGCATGTAGATCCAAGCACGATTCATGTTGCTGCAAGCACTGCTCATACGAAAACACTGGTGTAATCCGTAATGCTGTTATAAATGGAAACGTAGATCAGAATCAAGGAAAAAAGTATTTCTTGTTTCAGTAGAGAACGAGTTAATATTAACTTCTCTTAGATTAGAAAATCCGCCCCGTAAGGTCAGTCGGCTGCGAATCGGCCGAAAAGCTACGAGGTAACTGACACGCTATGATTTTTCTTTTTCCTTTCTTTTCAGTTCGTAACTTAGAGTTACACTGGAAGTCATTACGGAGCAAACAGGTAACTTCGTGTGGCAAGAGAGAGACAAGGCAGTTACTGTGGTGTTGTTAAGGAAATTATAACTCTGGCCTTCAGTGCTTTATGGAAGTCTTGGAGTATTATATCAGTACAACTGTATCCACGTTGAAACTTCCTGGCAGGTTAAGACTATGTGCCGGACCTAGACCCGAACTCAGGGCCTTTGGCTTTCGCTGGCAGAAGTGAAGCTGTGAGGACGGGGCGTGAGTCGTGCTTGGGTAGCTCAGTTGGTAGAGCACTTAAGACAGGACCGGCGAGAGGTTCCACTGCTTGTCTCCGTGCTTGCCAAACCCTACCTTGGACACCAAGGTCACCGGATCTCTCTGTAGTTGAGAACGTTTGGTGCGTTTTGGGCAGGGCCCTCCAACGAGCTCGAGATTCTGACGAGATAACGTGCCAATTTGACAAAATTAGCACGATATCCCTAAGGAGGACATCCACATCTCTATCAATGAATGCCAAGCCGTATAACTCCTTTCATAAGTGGTACATGAGGACCAACGCGCTACTGAAATTCTCAATTTGTTTAGTCATTCTCTTGAATACATCATCCAATTTTTTGAAATTGTAATAGTTTGTTTGTCTGTATATGCTCATCACATCTACCGATTTCCGTCCCATTCCCATAATCTTTCTAAGTGTGTCGCTTTTTTTTTCTTTGGTCCTAGTACGTCTATACAAATTCGGTACAAAATACAGTACCATGTCTCACAACGACGAAAACCATAGAAAACGCCGGAAACAAAATTTTGGCCGACTCTATCGCGCATTGCTTCATCTGATTATAAAATCGGTCCCTGGATTGAAATACCGACCAGGAAACATCATGTATTGTTAGGTACACTATCGCCAAGGTCCAACAACCTTTTCGAATAATGACTGATTCTAGCTACTCAGTTAAGTCCTAAAGATCATGTCAACTGTTCATTCCTAGCTGCCTGAAGTCAGAGACTTTTGAGTCAAAAGAAGGTACAGAAACTTGGATTGTTTGGTCCAACAGTTTCAGTCACGAGCAGGAAAAAATAACTTTTCCAAAAGTATTTATTCGTAAACTTCAGAAGTAAGCAATTTAGAGAAACAACGGGAAACCTAAATCAGTATGGCCGGATTGGGAATGGAACTGCCATCATCTCGCATACCAACCACGATGACGGAGGAAATGACGAGTCATGTCATGATTATACTACATGTATGTTTTGTTACCAAGACAATAACGAAGAAAAGCTATAACTTAAAGATGTAGAGAGACAATCCGTTACTAGATGATATTTATTAAAAGGGATTTGTGCATTGCTAGAAAGCTATAAAGATTTATTAGCGTTCCAGGAGAATAAATGCCATGACGCTACAACAGTTCTCGTAATATTCGTACCAGCGGAAGAAAGGCGAAGATGTTCCTGTTTAAAAGCCTCTGCCTGAAAAGTGGGATACCAGCTACCTCAGTCTACTTTCCTCAGCACCTTTAATAATCATCCTAAAAATTTTAACACGCGAACATTTTCGCGCTCTTTTTAACACGCGACTCATCTCTCACTCGCACAAGCTCCTTTAACTGTGTCTCGCTCACACTCACTAATCCACCACTGTAAGTAGCTAATACTCATCCACCTCAGTTGCCCTTTCTCACTTATTCATTCAGCTCAACTCATTGTCATTATCTTCTTTGTCTCTCTGACTGTCAGTGTTTGCTATCTCATAGCCACGAATTCCTTCTACTGACTCCTGACTCTCACTCACTCTCTCTCTCTCTCTTTTGCCCTGTCCAACTGCCACCACCTTATTCATTCCTTCACACTGCTGCGGTCTCTTCTCACTGTCACTGTCTCTCTTCCTCGTTGTCACTGTCACAGATTATGTCTCTCATAATCACTGGCTCTCACTCACTTCCACTTTCTCCTTCTTTTTATTCCTCTCCCACTGGCACTGTCTCCTTCACTTTTTTTCTAACACGATTCTGTCACCGTTAATTATGTTCTCCAGACACCGAGTCTCTCTCTTTCTCTCACACTGTCATTATCTTCTTCGCTCTTTCTATACCACAGCCACCGTCTACATTCTTCCAGTATTTGTCACTTTTCCATCGGTTTCCTACTGCACTGCCATTGTCTCTTTCTCTCTCAACATAAAAATGCGCAAATATGCTCACATGCCAAAATGTTTGGGAAAATTTTTGACAGTGCTGAAAAGATAGAGTGAGGCAGCTGGTACCCCACTTTTGAGTCAGTAAGTAGCCTTTTTTGTACTGCAATATTAGCATTTTCCCTGTTATATTACTGCATGCAAGTAACTTCATGCGCCAGTACTATGCTGACAGTCTGCTTGTGAGAAACTGATAAACGCAAAACTAATTTTCCACCTCAGACCGGATTTTATGTGCACAAAAATTTTGCATGTTCTTCAGTACTGCAACACAGGCTACCCAAAACGCTTCTGATGATAAAAGAGACATTTTACAGCGTACTTCTCAGTATTATGCTATTTTTTTCGCCTCGCATAGGATGTTACGTGGGTATTTTTTGTGTACAAATAGGCTAAATTTGAACCTCTGTATCTCAAAAAAGCATAAAAATATCAAAAAAATTTCGAAACAGTTCGAGATCCGGGTCTTAGGAATATATAGTAAAAATTACAGGCGTTTACTGTGTGTAACCTTCTTGGAGTCAGTGGTTCGGATTTGGTATCCAAACATCGTAGTTTTGGTGTGTTTCTCGATAACAGATAAAGATTTTTGAAATGGGGAGATGCCAATACTCGGTAAATACCTAGAGAACATATGTTGAAATTTGGGCAACGTTATGTGTTAGTTATTTAGATAAACCGCTGCTGTCGACGAAGAAATGGAGAAAAACTCTATTTCCGGATTTTCTCAGGAACCTCTTATGAACTAGGTAGTGCCTGTATTAGCCTTTTAGTGCGTACCGTAGACCACATCAAATGCAAAAAGATACAACCGTTCTGCTCCATTTGCCTGAGCTGGAGGCAGTGTATAAGTCGAACATGCGCTGTAGATTTAATTACGATGAGCCGATCCTTCTTCTTGGTATCAAAATTGCTCCTAGCCCTAGGGCTATCGAAAACACTTGACCCTGCCTTTTTCTGCAATCAATAGAACCCGAGGTAGAGCCCCGAAAAAATCTCGTTTTACACGTGGCGTTATTGACGTTGTTGGTAACGCACGCTGTCGCATTCTTGCCGATATTTAGATGCTGGCTTTATTCTGTTGTCCACAAGCCCCGAATTTTACGTGTAATTCACAATTAATTGAAGTACTGAATTTATTTGCATAATAAAACATTTCTTCTTCAACCTGTTTAGTGTTTGTAATTTTCGGAGCCAAATCACACGGGTTTAAAGTTATCTGATGTGCTCTCTCACTCATACCTCATTGTCTAGGCCAAATTTTAAAATTTACTTAGCAAACATACGTGGGTGATTTCTGGTTCATATCTTTGAATTCACCATAGCTTTCTATGTTATGATCATTGTTGATCCAAAGATCTTAATTAGACATCTGTACAATGTTCGTCCTAAGTGCTCTGTTTTACGGTTACAACCTTATTTCGAGAAGAATGCATTAAGTTTTGATACGTCACAGTGTTGCGTGGGAATTACACAGCTTCAAGGTTTTCTGTTACAATCTCAAGGCAAACGACATTCCTCAAAATTCTTTAGACAAAATATACTCATTTGTCAGATACGATGTGGAGGTCACGCAGGTAATGTTTTCTGCAGTTTATTATATGGTTCAACCGGAAACTCGTAATTTATTTGGGTTACTGAATCCTAATTTGAGTCAAACTGCAGCATCACTTTATCTCATCCACAAATATTTTGTAAGGCCAATCTGCATAACTGTCAAACGCCAAAGGGTTTGTAATATAGACGCTTGAATCTACAGTTATGGCTTCTTACCTTTCCTATTACCGTATTTTATGAAAATCTTACTCCAGCATCATCCGATATCAGACGTATTTTTTTCTGTTTTTTTTTGTACAAAATCAAAGCCTTTTCTGTTGGCTATCAGGTTTTCTAGTAAACGTTGATATGTTTACAGGATGCTTTTCAGAAGCAACAGAAAAGTGTTTCGAATATCCCAGTAACAGAGAATATAAACAATTATTAAATACTGCTCACAACCTCGGTCTCCTATTTGTACGCCGACGTCAGATTGTGCTATTGTCAGGGTTAACAACGCCATAAACTCACAACTTTATTCCCCGACGTAGTAACAGGAACCACATATTTTCTCCGGTGTTATACAGAGGTGTTGCGTGTTCATCACACGGGTACGTGCTCTTGCCACATGGCAGAGCTCTGAGCATCGACTTTGGAGATTATTACCGCAGAGAGAGAGCAGTCACATCCACTATATGCCACAAGGTCGTTTGAAACCGCGAGCAAGGGCAGAGGCACTGCCACGTTCGGTGTGTCTAGGTCAGCACATGATACAGGGGATCGCTATTTGCCCCTTGCTGGGTAGCAGCAAGCAGCTTGTCAAGTGCTTAATAATAATTTCTTTATCGATGACGGGCTGTTAGACTTGTTACAGGTAGAAGAGAAACACGCAAGTATTACGGAGATGCCTCGGGAACTCAAATACAAATCCCTGGAGGGAAGGTGACGCTCTTTTCGAGGAACTCTACTGAGAAAATTTACAGAACCGGCATTTGAAGCTGACTGCAGAACGATTCTACTGCCGCCAACGGACATTATGCATAACGATTACGAGGATAAGATACGAGAAATTGGAGCTAATACGGAGGTGCTGTATATACACAGTTGTTTCTTCCTCCATACGGTGGCTTGCGGAGTATGTATGTACACTATGTGTTCAAAAGTATCCGGACACCCCAAAAACATAGGTTCTTCATATTAGGTACATTGTGCTGCCACCTACTGCCAGGTACTCCATATCAGCGACCTCAGTAGTCATTAGACATCCTCAGAGAGCAGAATGGGGAGCTCCGCGGAACTCACGGACTTCGAACGTTGTTCGGTGAATGGGTGTCACTTGTGTCATACATCTGTACGCAAGATTTTAATACTCCTAAACATCTCTAGACCTACTGATTCCAATGTTTCTTTAAAGTCAGTTCCGCCATTACACAGTTTTTTTATTTGCAATGTACATATACACGATCATGATTTCGGCTTTAAGTTGCCTTTATCAAGTGTTTTAATATTATACAGTGCCTAAGATGGCATACTGTCGTATTTAAAATATACTATTAGACACATTGCCTAAGGGTCAATATTTCTGGTAAAAGCCTACTGCTTTTTTATCACTGAGTATACCATCTTGAGTCAAGATCCCAAATCCTATATCATGTCCGGGACACTCTCTCCTCTATTTCGGGATCGTAAAAAACGTGCCTATCTTCTTTGAACTTTCTCCATGTACTTCGTTAATCCTACCTGGTAAGGATCGCAGATTGCGCAGCAGTACTCCAAAGGAGGACGGAAATGCGTAGGGTAAGCAGTCTCTTTAGTAGGTCTCTTACATTTTCTAAGTGTTTTGCCAATAAAACGAAGCCTTTGGTTTGCCTTCCCTCAACATTTTCTATCTGTTCTTTCCAATTTAAGTTGTTCGTAATTGTAATTCCCAGGTATTTAGTTGAATTTACGGCCTTTAGATTTCACTGATGTACTGTGTAACCGAAGTTTAAACGATACCATTTTTCATTGTTTAGGATCAATTGCGAATTTCTGCACCATAAAGATGTCTTTTCTAAATCGTTTTGCAGTTTGTTTTGATCTTCTGATCCCTTCTTATAAGGGGGGATCAAAATTAGTGATATGATAGACAAAATCTACGAGAAATACATGTAATCGGCTCGTATCTGAACGTTGCCAGTATCAGCGTTTGTGAAAACTTTTGCCAAAGATGTTCAGCGGCTAGAAACACAGTACTGTTCAAAAGGATAAATTTCGTATTTATGTGCAGCACCCAGAGAGTTGTTTGTATTTACCTGGCAGTATGGCAAAGGTGATGATCATGTAGAAGACGCTGTTGGCGAAAACAGTGAGGAGGTTGCCGACGAAGAAGAGTGCGGCGCCAGTGAGTGCCACCTGCCGGCAGGAATACGTCTTGAGGGCGTAGTTCGCCAGCAGTCCTGCCAACACAGAAAAACACGTCATTAATGGAAGAGATCTGATGCGAAGCACAAATCCTAAGTTCTGGAATGTGATGCAATCCGCAGTGTCAGAACACTTTCTGTTGTTTTAGGACCCATAAATACCTTTTGTTAGAAAAAATTACAATGTTGTCAAAATCAATGAATTTGTTTGTAGGATTGCGTAAAATTTTTAAGAGATTGTGAAAATGTGAAATACGAAGTTAGAAATGTCAAAGTTAAATGGAAACGCTGGGTGGTTCCCATTTTCGGATAGGGATGCACATATTTTTGAGTGTATGAAACCACACGCACTAACAAACGTCACCTTGCTGCAGTTCTTTTAACAGGTGATTCAAAAGCGTATATTCTTATGGCATCCTGTATTAAGGTATTTTGAGAGCGAGTACATTTCTATTGCGGTAGTGAGCGAATTGAACTGAGACTGAGTTTTATGTTCATTAATACACGTGACAGAAGAAAGGCGTTTCACGGAATTTTATGCTCTGGTGTTAAACACAATGGATTATTAACGCTCTGCGAATTAGTAGGAAGGAAGCTTATTGAAGAGAGTTAAGATCTCTGTGTGAACTGGATGTAGAGCATACTGGTCAAAGATTCTCTCGGTATCTTGGCCACTAGCATACAAAAGAAAAACTTTACGACTGTGCGCCAGCATGTACCTGTTCCACGCATGTTCCACGTTGCGAGCGAAGAAAAAGTTGAACTTTTCTAAAGTAGTACAAAAAATTGTGATAATTCTGCTGCATCATTTCAAAAATTGTGTATGATCCTGGTACCAAAAGTCGTGGAGTTGCGATATGCAAACATACAGGCGGTGTTAGTGTATTGGCCAAGCTGTCATTAGTACTGTGGTAATTCATGTGAAAAGGTTTCCCAGGTGACTATGGTCGCACGATGGGAATTAACAGACTTTGAACGAGGAATGGCAGTTGGGGCTACATGCATGGCATATTTCATTTCGGAAATCGTTTGGGAATTCAGAACTTCGAGGTCCACAGTATCAAGAGAGTGCCGAGAATACCACGTTTCAGGCATTATATCTCCCCTTGGGAAACGCACAGGCCGACGGCCTTCACTTAACGATCAAGAGCAGCTGCGTTTTGCGTAGAGTTTTCAGTGCTAAGAGACAAGCACCATGCGCGAAACAAGCGCATAAGTCAATGAGGGATGTACGACGAACGTATCTGTTAGGACAGTGCGGCGAAATTTGGCGTTAATGGGCTATGGCAACAGACGACCGACGCGAGTGCCTTTGTCAACAGGGCGACATAAGCCTGCAGCGCCGCTAGTGGTGTCGTGACCATACCAGTTGGACAACTGTAACACGGTGTCAAATGAGTCACGATTTCAGTTGGTTAGAGCAGATGTCAGGGTTCGAGTGTGCCGCAGACCCTACGAAGCCGTGGACCCAATTTGTCAACAAGGCACTGTGCAGGGTGATGGTGTCTCCATAATGGTGTGGGCTGTGGAATGGACTGGGTCCTCTGGTTTACCTGAACTGACCACTACCTGGAAATGGTTATGTTCCACTACTTGCAGAGCATTTGCATCACTTCATGTTCCCAAATATCGATGGAATTTTTACGGATGACAATGCTCCATGTCACTAGGCCACATTTGTTTGCGATTCTTTTGAAGGGAATTCTGAACAACTCGAGGAATGATACGGCCACCCAGATGGCCCTATATGAATCCCATCGGACGTTAGGGAACACAATCGAGAGGTAAAGTTCGTACACAAAATCCTGGAGCGCAACTCTTTCGCAATTACGGGCAGCTACAGAGAAAGCATGGCTCACTATATATTTAGGGGACTTCCAACGACTTGTTGAGTCCAAGTCACACCGAGTTTTTGCACTACGCCAGGCAAAAGGAGGTCTGACACGATATTGGGATGTATCCCATGATGTTTGACGTCTCAGTGTACAGTGACGTTCGGTGAGGCAGATGTTGAGCACCGCCACTCTTGATACGGAATTCAGTCGGCTAGCGGGTCTCGCCTGCAGCAAATTCACCTCGCGGACTCTCCATTATGTGTCACCTATGGAGTGTCGGATACAGATGATCACCGCCTTGTCTGCGGATCAGCGAGGACTTTTTGATATTTGGTGCGCCAGATGTTGACTTTCTTCATACTCGTGACTCCGACCTGATAACTGCATAGTCGCTCCTCTTTCCGAATGAAGTGTAATTTTCGAGAGCTAAAACGAATTCTGTGACACGAATACGCGACCGCACCATCCACTATTTGTTCGGTGACTGTGGGAAGACAGTTCTCGATATTTTGCGGTACTTAAACCGAACGACACTGTGCGATGGTCCTGAACTCTAAATACCAACAGCATTTCTCAAATTTTCTC
The DNA here is from genome assembly GCF_023864345.2 of Schistocerca serialis cubense. Lineage (NCBI taxonomy): Eukaryota > Metazoa > Arthropoda > Insecta > Orthoptera > Acrididae > Schistocerca > Schistocerca serialis. Next base: position 621,668,123 of record NC_064641.1, read on the forward strand.
GGGATCGCGTTCAATGACCCTCCTCGCAGCTGCTATTATCCATGACAGGAGAAGTTGAAATACGAATTCTTTTTGTTAGGACTGAACTATTAACAGCGACCTCGCTGTTACGAGAAAACGTGCATTGTTAATCCCGCAGCGAATAGCGCCATAGAGCATGTTGTAACGAGGCAGTCTCTTTTGTTTTCTTCCTGGTTGGTAGTCGACGAGGAGCGACTTTCATTTATCTTCCCCTTGGTATTATGGGACATTCCTTAGCACGGACTTTTGCAAGACGATAGTGATGGTACAAAAGAAAATCCTGTGAAGTGCAGCTATGTATACCGACCTGCGTTCCTATCGGTATTGGTCCCACGTCAATGGTTTGGCTGTGTAGTTTGATGGTTCTTTGCAGACATAACATTGACAACGTTACTTGCAAAATAAATGGTCATTTTCACACTTCATGTGCGTTAACAGAAGGTGAGTTTTGACAAAAAAAAAAAAAAAAATCTTAAAAGCCCCGCCAGCAATACGGTTGGCGCAGAGAAAGCTGCGCCCGTCTCGTCGAGTATGACTCAGCGCAACGCCTACACAAGAGACGTAGCTTTACATCATTTTATCTAAGGAGTTATCTTTCCATGAAGCATCGGTGGTTCAGTGGTAGAATGCTCGCCTGCCACGCGGGCGGCCCGGGTTCGATTCCCGGCCGATGCATCTTTTTTTTTCCTTTTCTTAGTAGCTAGGGAATTTCCGCCTACTCCTTTCACAGTTGGTTACGAACAAATCTAACAGATTATACTAATATTGAATTTTAAGTGCAACACAACTGAGATAACGAATTCATTTTCTATTTCTCGAAAACACAATGCTAGAGGTAATAAGTTAGTATCAGTTCTCAACCGCTTCTAGGCTCTCTTGATGCAGTTTCCAGAATGACTGCCGTTCTCTTGAAACCTTCTCAGAAAAAGAGGAGGACTCTCCAATTCTGTCACAGATTGGTGCTGATAGTGACTTGTTTTACTGGGATTCATTTTAGTAATCGACTAATCCTGCTTGCTGTGCGTGGAGTACAATGCCAGTTTCTGGTTGCCTATCTAACGGGATGCACGGGCAACAAAAATTCTATTTTCAGTATTTCGTATAATTATTGACCGAATTTAAAATGCTGTCCTAATCTATTCATTAAGAGGTATAATCTTATGTTAAAGGTTTTAAGACAAGTGTTACAGTTAGAAACCGCATACATGTCTTGAGGGAACGTAGTCCACAGCGCGCAAACACGCAGACTTTTATTCATCCAGTATTTGCGAATGAGATCACTTACAAATGACTTCCAGCAAACTTTATACACAATTTCAAACCTTTTCCAAACTTTCTATCGCCAACGCCAACCACAAAATTATGAAAGGGAAGTAGTATATCGTTCACTACCTTTTCGATGTTCATGCAGTAAAACTTTGCCATCAGGCACGACTTTATAGTTTTTTCCTTCTTTAGCATTAAATCTATTAGCATTATATTTTGCTGACACTATCCATACACATCACTGAATGTACCTGCAAGATTCTACAACATATAGTTAAGGAAATATGACGTCATAAACATTATGAAGCGTTAAAAGCTAGCTTTTGCTTAAAACGGAGTGCGAATCGTCCGGACTTTACTTACACAGTGTTTGATAATGAGAGCACTTAGCGTTTTCAAACAAAATTAACGGCTAATATTTAAGACATTGTTTTTTAAAGTAATCAGATGTCTGAAGATGTTTTATACATTGGAGTCAGATTCTTTACAGAATCGGGGTTTACTGGTTGCATGTCTACTTACTAGTATCTGACCATATTGTAGACAGCAACGTCATCAGATGTTCCTCGGTGTGTCCGGGTCTTTAAATAGACGTTTTCCACTTATCTTCATAATAATAACGATTTGCTTCGATTCAGCTTGATCAAGAGAGTAAGCCTGGTTGTAAACGCCCCTGAATCACGCAACATGGTAGCTATAGCGGTTATTCTAAGCAAACTGAAAGAGTGAAATAAAGCGAAAACTTAATAATAAATTACGTCTACCGTCTATATAGCATTCTTATTGTGCCATTCTACATTTCGAAGTCACAGCTGCAAACCAAAGTTTACGTAAAGTTACTGTTGTCTGTGATACGGCTTTTGAGGCATTGTTTAGATTGGAAGATTTGTAACAACATACATTTGACCCACTGTAAATAAAATTTTCTTAATGAAGTTCTTCAGTTGTTTAAGTGCGGTTTTAAACAGAAAGGAAATTAATTTCAACAAGTGATTTATCTAAACCCGAAAACTGTCGTTTTGTTAGTATTAAGGATAAATTAATTATAACGAAATTCTGAAGCTTCTACAAAACGAATTCAGGTTTAGCATTCTCTCTGAAATTAAACTGAAGCGATTTCCTGCATGGAAGGACACGGCTGCAGTGAGAAAGCAGGAAAGGAAAAAAAAAAAAAAAAAGAAACAGAGATTCTGATGACACAAACCGATTTTAGTTTCACTGTGGAGGACGCAAAACTGAAGTAGGAGCAGAGATCAGAGTGCCGTCAACGTCTTCGTCACTAGAGACTGGGAACGAGATCGAGTTGGATAGTGACAGCTATGGACATCGGCAGAAATGGAGGTAACGAGCATTTTAACCGGAGCGCCAAGATTACCGAATTCGTTTGCTGAAACATGAACTCAGAAATGAAAAAAAAGGAATAAAATTGATAGAAGGACTTAATGCTACAAAAATATGTTAATCCAGGCTAACGCAGGACTCGAATTCAACATCGTAATAAATGTTACTTCCCCTGTAAGGATTTGCTGTTGGCAGAATATGAATACTAACCTGTAACACAGAAAACTACAAGCAAAATTCATGAACGTTTAGAAGAGTCTTGCGAGTCGTTAAACCGAGGTCTTTTGGTGGTAGACATAGAATTTTCGCCTTCTTAATCTTTATAGCGACGAAATTATTTTTACTTTTCATTTTTCTTTAAACCTCTTATATAAAAGACTTAACAGGTTTTCCGTGTGTTTATAATACAAAAAACTGAAAAGAGTACCTTCTACAACAATAAAAATATTGATAAACGTATGAAATTAAAAATGAACTCTTTGAAATTTAAAATAGACTGAGAACATTTGTGGATGCTTAGCTCTCTGACAGCTTTTCGGATCTCATTAGAATCAGCTTGAACCTATCTACCACGGAAACATCCTTCCACATACCGTTAATGGTCTGCAGAGCTTCGCGCTAATGAGTGTCGAAAGTTGCAATGCTAACGGAAGCAGTTAGAGACGAGGACCCACGTCGCGGAACGGGCAGTTCACCGCCTTGGACCGCAGATACCAAGAAACCAACACTAGCTTATTGTCTTTGTCTGTATATTCACTAATGGCTACATGGGTACATATCGCTTTCTGCTTTATCTTAATCCCGTTCCTGGAGACGTACATTAACATGTACCTGAATTCAAGGTAACTGCTATGTTGAAGACGTGGCGGATCTGTCGGCAGGGGACACAGGTTTTAAAACCTAATAGAGTAAGGTGGGGTAAAGTGCCCAGTCTAAAGGAAACTGAATTTTCACCAAACCATGGCTATTAACAGAAACTTTCCGTTGACACATTTTGAATATACGTATCATAAGGTTTCACATCAAATGTTTTTAAGTGAAAAAGAAAGTAATATATAGGAACTTCATGCATTTTTCTGAAAGCTTACAGACCGGCCGCGATGGCCGAGCGGTTCTAGGCGCTACAGTCTGGAACCGCGCGACCGCTACGGTCGCAGGTTCGAATCCTGCCTCGGGCATGGATGCGTGTGATGTCCTTAGGTTAGTTAGGTTTAAGTAGTTCTACGTTCTAGGGAACTGATGACCTCAGCAGTTAAGTCCCATAGTGCTCAGAGCCATTTGAACCATTCGAAGGCTTACATAGTGCCTATTTTTGTCCACTCTAAGAAGGTAACGAGGCCAGGAACTGGTCACTTTGCGTATTGGATAATAGTATATAAAAGATATTGTATGATAATATGTAAATGATATGGTATTTTGTTTCTTTCTGCCACGTGGAATGCTAATCTCCGTAGGTCATCCACTGTAAATCCATAAAATCGCTTTTCCATTTCAGAAATATAACTAAGTACTTCTTGCTCTTGTTCTTCATTGAACACAATCCTTGAACTTCCTACAACTTATTTACTTCCTACTGTATCTCTGTCTTTTCTTAGAACGCTTCTTTTCAGCGTTTTACGTGAACATTAAATTGCTTTGCTGCTGTAGGAAAAGGCATTCTTATGATACTTCATCACCTCAGTCACATTTTCCAGCGTAACAGGATGCCGTGTTTGTTAATCTGATTTCCGGACACTTTTTAAAGGCATCTTGATGCCATGGTATCTAAAACAATACCAAGCGGCTTCAGTAGACCCTGTCCAAATGGATTTTTGTACTAGGCTAAAACAGAACATAGACGGTTTTCCATAACATTATTTGATTAATTAATTCGAAATCATTTCAAAGGGATAGAATAGCGAATGATAGCTTTGTACTCGTGTATAAAATGATTCAGAAGTCAATCAGTAGTATTACGCGTGACATATGAAAGTAACTAACTCTTAGTGGTGTAAGTAGTTTAAAAATGGATAGTTGGGAAAAGTGGTCAGCTTTGCCACATTTCCGTACGAGTAGTGTGGCCACTTTTCATGACAGGTGCCATGTTAGCACACAGATGAAGCTATCAAACCAAAAGAAGCAATAGGGAACTACTTATACATCTGTAAGTCAGAAGGTGTTAACACTAGATAATACTGGAAACAGGTATTACTTTGCGTATATGTGAGGCTACACAAATAACACCAATAACTTATCTTACCTCAGAAAATTGCAAATTATAAAAGCTTTTACCGAAGAGTAATTGAATAAGCTTCCTCTGTGAAACTCACTGACAACTCTGATGGGGTACATTAGAACTAGTTTTACAACTTCTTGGCGGACAGGAGCAGCGTTTCGGGCAAAATATACGCAAATGTCACTTTGCGTTACCCTTCCACTTCCACTAGGTACGGGTACAAGTGATTTTACCAAACAACCAAGAAGTGTTTGGCAGCGGCTACGTCTCATTGTACCAGTTTTTAGGGTTTCTTTCCGTCCCATTCACGTACGGAACGCGGGACGAGTGATTGTTTGAATGGCTCTATGAGTGCTGTAATTATTTTTAAGTCTTGTCCTCACTGTCTCTATGTAAGCGAAATGTAGGGGGTTGCAGCGTATTCCTAGAGTCATCAATTGAAGCTGGTTCTTGAAACTTTGTTAGTAGATTTTCTCGGGACAGTTCACGTCTATCTTCAAGAGTCTGCCAATTCAGTTTCTTTAGCATCTCTGTGACACTCTTCCACGGGTCAAAGAAACCTGTGACAATTCGTACTGCCCTTTCTCTATACGTTCAATATCCCCTGTTAGTCACATGTGTTACGGGTCCCACACTCATGAGCAATATTTTAGAATGGATCGTATGAGTGATTTGTAAGCGATCTCCTTTGTAGACTGATTTCACTTCCCCAGTATTCTGTCAATAAAGCGAAGTTGAGCACCTTTACCCACGGCTGAACCTATGAGATTATTCCACTTTATATCCCTACAATATGCTACACCCGCGTAATTGTATGAGTTGGCCGATTCCAACAGCGACTCATTGATATTAAAGTCATAGGATACTTCGTGTTTTCGTTTTGTGAAGTGCGCAGTTTTACATTTCTGAACATTTAAGGAAAGTTTCCAATCTTTGCATCACTTTGGAAGCCTATCAACATCTGATGGAATATTTATGCAGCTCTTTCAGACAGTTCTTCGTTACGGACAACTGCATCATTTGCAAGAAGTTTGAGTGTACTATTTATATTGTCAGCAAGGTCATTAATATACAAATGACATTAAGGATCTCAACACACTTCCCTGGGACCCACCCAAAATTACTTTCACATCTGACGATGACACTCCATCCAAGATGACATGCTGCGCCCTCCCTACGAAAAAGTCCTCAATTCTGTCAAAAAATTCGCTTGATGCGCAATATGACAATAAGCTTAGGTGAGGCACTGAGTTAAATACTTTTCGGAAATCAAGAAATGCTGCATCTACCTGACTGCCTTGATCCAAGGCTTTCAGTACGTCATGTAAGAAAACTGTGAGTTGAGTTTCACACGATCTATGATTTCGGAATCCATGCTAACTGACATGGAGGAGGTCACTCTGTTCGAGATATCTCATTATGTTTGAGCTCAAAATGTTTTAATATTCTGCAACAATTACAGAATAAGGCAGGATATTCCGCTCCAGGTGCTAAACTGCTGACTGCCGGGAATGGCAAGGTGTTCTGCTTACATGCACAAAGCAGCAGGTGGGTTGTAATCACACACAACCTAGAAGGCCAATCACGCAGTGCACGGAAGATCCAATACACAGCGGGGCCGTTGTTGAACCATGGGAGCTCCAGAAATAGTGCACGTTTGGTGTTTACACCCATTTACATGTGATTAAAAGAGATGGTATGTCTCCTGAACGTGATTTACCTAAATCTGTGGCAAGAGGAATCATTCGCTGAAAAAAAAAACAAAAAAAAAAACTGTTGAGCCACTGCATGAGACAGCAGGTACCATCAAAATGTTTCAAAACGTTATTTCATAACGGTGCACTCGATTTAAAACGAGAGCGGTTCGAAGTAGGTCTCGTTAAGGGTTTAGTGAACGGCTTTAGCCAGAGCCGACACAAACTTACCGCTCTTACCACGTCGCATTAGGCGACAGAGTGCTGCGAATCTATACTGAGACACTAACTAGCTCCACTCACCACCTACAGGTCAAGGCCAACAGAAAATACCCTTTAATTTTTCCAAGCCTGTTCTTTTGCCGGTGGTTCTGCGAGATAGATAGCGACAGCTCGATGAGTCATTCACGCTCCGAAAGCCGTATTAGAGGACAGGTGCACAGTCTGTTTGTGAGCTGCTCTACAGGTGGAATAAGTGCTCTCTCGTCTTGCGTCATACATTAAAAAATTTCAGAACGCCTACATTATTGTATTTCACGATACTATACAGTAAGTCAATGTATAAGCTGTACATGCGATAAGATATACGTGAGAGGATCGGAAAACAATCTACAATAATTTTTTATCCACTGGTATTGCAGCTGGAATGTTGAAATTTCACGACGATATAGTTTGAAGTTTGCCCTACAGAGGGTAATTTGGTTTTATAAGGAGCTTTGGCGAGAGAAGCCTGAACTATGAAACAAACACGGCGCTCATTTTATTGTCGTCAATTTGAGAAGAGCAGGGAAGTGTAGTTCGAAATTTGTGGTCCAAAGGGCATAAACTGAGTGAAATTCATAAGAACATTAATGGCATGTATGGGGACAACTGGATAGGCGGTAGCAATGTTTCCAGGTGGTGTGCATTCTTCCAAGAGGGCCGTGTGAATCTTAGCGATTAGCCACGTTCCAGACAACTGGCAACAGTTGCAACCCCGAAGAAAGTGTGAGCCATTCAGGTAGCAATTCTGAACGACTGGCCGGTGCAACTGCGAACCTTATCGCAGCAGTTCAACATTTACTGCGGTGCAGTGTACGGTATTGTTCATGATACGTCGAAATTTAGTGAAGTTAGTGCTCGCTGGGTGCCTATGAACCTGACAGACAACCACAAGCGCCAGTGAATGATGACAAGCCTGAATCAGTTAGCGCTTTACGCCACAGAAGGGCATGACTTACTGAAAGGACTCGTCACTGGTGATGGGTCGTGGGCGTACCACCACTCGCCCGAAACCAAGCAGGGCTCTATGGAATGGAAACATCCTGGTTACCCGGAGTGACTCAGTCTGCTGGGAAAGTGTTTGTGACTATGTTTTGGGATAGGCATGGTGTGTTGTTGGTGGACTTTGCTGAACATGGGGCCACTGTGAATGCTGCAGCCTAGGTTAAAACATTGGTTAAGTTGCGTCGTCCCCATCGTGACAAAAACCACACGATTAATGCTGACGGTGTCAAACCTCTGCATGAAAATGCTCACCAAAATGTTGCTATTCCTGTTCGTGAGAAAATCGACACATTTGGGTTGGAGGTGCCCCAGCATCCACCATACAACCTGGGCATTGCACCGTCGGACTTTCATCTATTTGGTCCCACGAAGAAATTCCTGATCGGCCAACGCTTCGAGGCAGATGCGGAACTGAAAGCAGCAGTCCGCAGATGGCTATACTCCAACCAAACGGACTTCAACAATCAGAGCATACTGAAACTGGTAGCATGATTAGAGAAATATGTTGAGTACGTTGGTTCAAAAAATGGCTCTGACTACTATGGGACTTAACATCTTAGGTCATCAGTCCCCTAGAACTTAGAACTACTTAAACCTAACTAACCTAAGGACATCACACACATCCATGCCCGAGGCAGAATTCGAACCTGCGACCGTAGCAGTCCCGCGGCTCCGGACTGCAGCGCCTAGAACCGCACGGCCACAGAGGCCGGCAGTACGTTGGTGACTATATGAAAAAGTAGGTAAAAGATATAAGATTAGTTGTGATTTTTTTGTTTTGTTTTGATACTTATTTAACTCTTTGGTAATGAAAATCTTGTGAGTTTCCTTCCGATCTTCCCTCGTATGCTTCGTATGTGTGAAAAATCAGCAATTTATCGATTAAGAACGTGACCTTTACACTGGTTTGATCTGTTTTGTTCACTTTTCGGCTGTGTAGATAATCGTTGAACAGTCGGTGCATTATGCTACTGTTTACACCCACCAAAATAAAGAATTGGTTCAAATGGCTCTGAGCACTATGGGACTTAACATTTGTGGTCATCAGTCCCCTAGAACTTAGAACTACTTAAACCTAACTAACCTAAGGACATCACACACATCCATGCCCGAGGCAGGATTCGAGCCTGCGACCGTAGCAGTCGCGCGGTTCCGGACTGAGCGCCTAGAATCGCTAGACCACCGCGGCCGGCAAAATAAAGAATTCATTTTATCGTAAATCGTTGGTAAAATGTTCGAATAGTTTCAGTGACGCATCACCGTTCTGTGTTCGGGCTGTCATCTAGTGACACGAGATCATTTCTAAATCGTTGATGCCTCTCCCTAGCACGAGACTCTTAGGTGTGTTATGCTGCACCCCGTTGCTTTGAATCGTACTGGCCTTACGGAGACTGCAGCGTTCTCACACTGCATAATCCCTAGCGGATAAAATGTGTTACAACATCCGCTGAACACGTCGGAATCAAAAGCTTAAAACCCAAAGCACTATTTACCGCAACAATCATAACGTAAAATTAATCTCTTTATGCTTTTAACGCTACATAAATCGCTCAGTTGGGAGCCTGTCAGGCAGAGGCCAGGATTATTAATAGCGGCTGTTCGCGTATTCATTAGCATTTCAATGAGTCGACATTTAAGAAGTCGCGTCCACTTTTCTGGTTCATACTGGATTGCACATGCGGATGTGATAATACGGGCGCGTTGGCCCGTACAATTTTACTGCGCAGCAAAATCCGCTATTAATCTTTGTAAAGCATTAAACTGCTGATAAAAGGTCGCTCTATCTTGACAATAGAGGGGCGTTTTCCGAGAAAACACTGAGACTCAATATCTTTACTCAACTGCCGCTAACGACACGAAGTTCACACTACAAGGATGCGGAGATATAGTCAACTCCTCCATGTTTATTTTAATTGCTTCACGATTGAATAATTTCAAAACTTTTATAGCTGTAGTATCACTACAAAGCCACCTGATTTTAATGAGGAAACAGGAATTTCGGCCTTTTTTCAATTCTGTTGATAGTTAAATTTATTTAAATGGTTTTCGGATGAACTCACATAAAAATGAACTAACGTAAGGCCGGAAACGGAACATTTAATCTCAATAGCAATCGAGTTTTATAATGTGTAACTAACAATAGGAAGCATGGGAGTTGGAACACGATAGTACATACTAATCATTTTTTAGTCTAAAGAAACTGTGTTTTGAAAAGTAGCCCCTTACTTCACGCATTACCGACCACAGCTGAAGCTTGATTGAACACCTATACTAACGGAAAGATATAACCACTCTTTGACTATATGGTATGCTTTATTACACGATCCAGATTTCAGCCTTAGACCATTATCAAGTGCTACAATTATGGTTAGTTGGTTGATTTGGGGGGAAGGGACGAAACAGCGAGGTCATCAGAGTTATAATTACCAAAAATCATCTGAATTGTGTGTAAAATACTTGGTTATTCTAAATGATGGACCCATTTTCAAAACTTCGTATTTATTCAAGCACAACTCCAAAATGAACAAGCTTTATACCAGTGAAAAGAGGAAGATTCAAAGTGTTTTTCATAAAGTTTGATATCAATTTAATAAATTTATTAATTTGTAATTAATTAGTTTTTGATAATTGTTTAATAATTAGAAATGTGATAAATGTTATAATGTTCAATGTGGCCACCGTTGGCTGCACGGCAAACATCGACGTGGTAGCCAAACTCGTCCCACCCACGCGAAAGTGTATCTGCTGTTACTGAGTGCACGGCAGCACTGATCCGTTTCCGCAGATCGTTCAGAGTGGTTGGTAGACGTGTGACGTAAACAGCTTCCTTCACATAGCCAAACTGATATCAAACATTGTAAAAAAAAAAAAATAAATAAACTCTGAAACATTCTCTTTTCATCAGTGTAAAGCTTATTCATTTTGAATTTGTGCTTGAATACATACGAATTTTTGAAAATGGATCTATCTTTTAGAATAACGCTGTATATACCTTCGGTTGTATAAACTTGATGTTTCGAAAGTAAAAGTGAGAAGATTTTTGTAATATGTCAATTGGCTGGTGATTTGCTTGACTTGTTAACATGATAAAGCTGCGTAATAAAATAAATGACCACATCACAGGTTTGAGCTTCGTTTCAGTGTGTATAAGCAGCAATCAACATAAAAATAAGTAAAGTAATCGTCAAAGACCGAAACAGAGACATCATAGTCTGCACCATGTAATATACGGTGCGCCAGGGAACCAGGTAGTGGAACCGATATACCATGGATTGCATGGTGCAGAAACATCAAGCTTATATAACCGAAGATATAGCTTTGAATATTTATACCATTTGTTAACACTTGATAATGGCTTAACGCTGAAATCTAAATCGTGTAATAAAGCATAGCCTTCAGTCAAATGGCGGTTATATCTCTCCGTAAGTTCTATATGACTGTGGTTCCATATGAAGGAAAATTCATCACCTTTGTAATAATTCGTTTGCCAAACAAACTCACTGCCATTCATACAGATCTTCTTGAAACTTATTTTTCATTTTCTTCGGCCTAATCTTTGATGAAGAACGACCGAACAAATAAAATGATGGAATGGGTTGCATAAGAGTTTTCCAAGACATTTCCGAAGCAGGTGAGCTACACTCAATCAAGAACTAGAAACGAAACGCAAGTGCAACATTTTTGCCGCGAGAATATTGCTGTTTAGCATACCACTAAATATAGATTTCAATGTGTCGATTTACTTGAAGAGAAATCTCTTTCTGGTCAAAAAGAATAATACTTCTCAATACCTTAACTTAGTTTAGTGTTTCAGGGCGCTAAACTGCGAGATTATCAGTTCCCTTCAGTGTCACCAGCATACTTCAACTGAAATGTCCACATCGCTACTCACGCTATCTCTGTCACAAAGTGCTGCTTAATATGAACTCCACACCGTCTCCGACGATGTAACACACTACACTACGTTTGAAACAGCAGTCAACATAAGAATGGATTTTGTTCGCAGTGACTTGAGATGAGCCCATTTTTACAGTCACGTGGATTCGGTTTCAGCGCTTAATAATTACAGAATTCTCGGAATAATTTTAATGAATTAAGAATGGGAACTAATTTTATGGTGAGTAGAGGAGAAGTCGATCCTATTTCACAAAACGTTTAGAATCTTAAGTACAGGGTATTACACCCGTTAGGCTTTTAACATAGCGAGATCACGAGAAACAAGCAATATAAATCCTATATCCCACATGTGTAAAGCTACTTTGACGAAAGTTACTCAATGCTTGCTCGTCGTTATCCGAAATAAACGAAGACACTATTCAATTATTCAAATAATATGCGGTGGATGACGGAGGGTACCTTGTACAACGGTTCGTTATTACCTTTCCTGTAAATGGAGCGAAGCGGAAGTAACTGTCTCGTGCTTCCGCACGAGCCCCGATTTTTCTTAGATTGTCTTTACAGTGTTTACACTAGACGTACGAGTATGTTGATGGCAGAATCGCTCTGCAGCTTGTCACAAATATCATCTAATGTTGCTCAACAGCTGTTCGTGAGAAAAACGGCTGCTTTCCTCATACTCCCACCTAAGTTGACGTAACATTTTCATGCAACTCGTTGATCGAATCTACCAGGTAACAAATCTAGTAGCATGTTACAGAGCTGGTTTGATGCTTTCCATTAATTCGTCCTGGTGGGGATTCCAAACATTCGAACAGTACTCAATAATGGGGCGCACAAGAGTTCTCTACGCGAACTTCTTTGTACACGAGCCACATTTTCCTTGAAAACTACCAATAAACTGAAGCTGACCATTCGCGGTCCCTGCAGCCAACATTAAGTCCGCGTTCCAATTCATGTCGCTTTGCAAAGTTGAGCCTGGGTATTTAGTTGATATGGCCGTGTGAAGTAGCAGATCAGTAATACTGTATTCGGACAGTATAGAATTGTTTTCTCTTATTCAACTGCATTAGTTTACATTTTTCCATCTTTAGAGCAAGCTACAGTTCATTGCCCAAACAGAAATTCTGTGTAAGTCATTCTGTGCGCTACAGTCACTTAAAGGCAGCATTGTACCATTCAATGCTACAGTGTCATCAGCAAGTGGTTACAGATTGGTACTCACCCTGTCCCTCAGATTGTTTCATACCTACAAATGGTACTATGTAATATTAAAACAAAGTGGACGAACAAATACGTGAAGGTTTAACGTAGCTGATAAAGACGAAGCTCGAAATGTTGACAGCACTGCCGGGGGACTTCCAGACAGGAGGGTCTTACCTGTGAACGAATGCAGCGCCATGTTGACACTGGTGATGAGCGTCACGCCGCGGGTGCCTTCGCCGAGGCTCTCCAGAAAGTCGCCGAAGATGAGGCCGAAGCACATCTGAGGGCCCAGGGCCACGATCTGCAGAATTATCACAAAACAGGAGTCCCATTAGATCTTGCAGTCGCATATAAATTTCTTGAGCATGTTTGATAGGCAATCCTCCGTACTAAAAGAACTTATCTCTTCTGGCACCGTACGATCCAGAGATACGTATGGGCCTACAGTGATAAGCCAAAACATTATGACCACTGACCAACGAGACGCTGGGTGCCGCTTGGTGGCGTTGCGGGCACGTGACGCGGTAACAAAAGTATGTAAGTGGAGCAGACATGGACGGGTGTTGCCCGAGCGAAGATATGTGCTGCAAATGGGGAAATCCATTGAGATAAGCGACTTTGAAAAAGGGCAGATTATTATAACGCACTGTCTATGAACGAGTATCTCGAAAACGGCACATCTGGTAGAATGTTCACGAGCTACTGTCTTGAGTATCAACAGAAAGAGGTAGAAGGACACTGAAACTACTTCTAGGTGCTAAATGGTTGGACGTCCACTACCCTTCACACAACGTGGGGTTCGGAGGCTTGTCTACTCCGTAAAGTAGGATAGATGATCTGTGGCATCTCTGCCGAAAGAGCACAATGCTTGTGTACGTACACGTGTTTCGAAGTTCACCATTCATCGTACAGTGTTGAACATGGCGCTCCGCAGCCGACCACCGCTACGTGTCCACATGTTGATACAACGACGTCGTCAATTACGATTGCAGTGAGCACGGGACCATCGGGAATCGACCGTCGATCAATGAAACGCGTCGGCTCTTCGGGCGAATCTCATTTTTGCTACACTAGCTCGATGGTCGTCTCCACAAACGCCTTCATCGAGGTGAACGGTGGCTCGAAAAGTGCAGCGAGCCACGCACGCAGGCTGGTCGGAGTAACATTATGCTTCGGACGACATTCTCCTGCGCTTGTATGGGACCTGTGGTAGTAATCGAAGGCACGCTGAGAGCTGCGAATTACCTGCATCCCTTCCTGCTTGATGTCTTCCCCGATGGCGATGTCATCTTTCAGCAGTATTTTTCCGTGCATCGGTGACCAAATTCGCCTGACGTAAATCCTATGGAACCATCTGGGCGTCATCACCGCCCAGCGGCCCGTTATTTACGCGAATTACATGACAGTGCCTAGACATCTAGTGCCGCATACCTCCACAAATCTAGCAACAAACAGTCGGATCCCTGATATGCAGAATCAGTAGTGTATTTCGATCCAAAGATGGACAAATAAGCTATTAAACTGTTAGTAATAGTGTTTTGGCCCGTTATTGTAAGTTCAGTTAAAATGTGTGCTTGTTTGTGAAGCTTGTACACAAAGGGTTCAGTGTACATTTTGGAGGGGTGCACACTGGGCCAGATGCTTGAGATGTCAGATCATACATATTATGGAATTCAGTAACATCCAGCGAGCGAGGTGGCGCAGTGGTTAGCACACTGGACTAGCATTCGGGAGGACGACGGTTCAATCCCACGTTCGGTCATCCTGATTTAGGTTTTCCCCGACTTCCCCAAATCGCTCCAGGCAAATTTCGGGGTGGTTCCTTTGACAGGGCACGGCCGACTTCCTTCCCTGCCCTTCCCTAATCCGATGAGACCGATGACATCGCTGTTTGGTCTCTCCCCCAAACAATCCAATCCAATCCAATCCAGTAGCATCTGAGAGCCCTTCAGGGACACTACAGCAGCACAGTTTGTCAGAAAGCTATCTGTGGCAAATTCCTCCTATGAGGACAACGTAAGCACTCTAACAACCAGAGATCAGCGGGAAAAATAACGCTTAAGCGTCCTTTGAAGGTGATCCATCAGATTCAAACAGTGATACAGCATATCGGTAACAAAGTATCAAAGTACTCTAGCATGGCACCGCGGAAAATGGCAGAGAATATCGGGCTGGGCAGTGGATAGGAGTGCCAAATCGCATCTTGTGCCCCTACCAACTGCACGGATGCCTCAGCGCAAGTGCTACTTCATGGCTCCACGTCGACACTTCTCTGCTGTCTTGACTGTTGGCCTTGGTTAAAGGTGCTCCCTTTGCACAGTCAGACTCGTCAATTTTTCCGGGCTAGTGTTTGGAGCAGCATAAGAGGAGAGTCAAAGCCAGTTTTGTGTTACGTTTTCAATAACGGCGTGTTTACTTGACTGGTACACTGTAATATGTTTTTCAACAGGTCATGAGGAGAAGAAGCAGATGAGGACGCTATTTTTTTTTTTTTTAATTGTGCTATTCATATCTTCGTAGCGAACAAAGTTACAAGAAAGGCAATCATACCGGTTGATGTCTACTGGTAGATAAACAACATTTGGCTGAAACACTTTTTATTTTAATTCCGGACAAAAAGTTATTGGGAATGGTCTAGACTGGCGTTAAAAGTGATGTGTAAAGGTGTACAAAGAAACAAATAATATCTCGAGCAATACGCTTCAAAGTATAAGTGGCTTATTTCCTTCAAACAGTAAATGATTCCTGAAGGTGATTATAGGTTGAAGAGAAAAGCGGGAAACTGATGCCACAGCGATCAACGGATTACTAACGGCCGAATAACACAACTAGCGGCATGAAAGTGACGAGGTCAACAAGATTATCTCAACCTACAATGAAACTGCATCGTCTGTTCCGGCGGCGATACAGAAAGATTCAGTTAGCGGCTGGTACGAGCCATTTGCGGTTGCGCGGCGAGGGTTGGAGAGAGGGAGGAGGGGGGGAGGGGTTAGGAGATACGAAGATGAGTGCTCGTGACCCTATGTACGGCAGAGCCGAGCGTACGTTACATAACAGCTCTGCCCCTCCATTGACTGGAGTGTAGCCTTGGGCCAGAACAGCGACCGCAGCTGCAGTGTTCTGCACAGCGCTGCCTTACTTGATATGAAATCTGCAACTGTGCGGGCCGATCGGATTACGAGGGATGAAATCGGACTACTGGACTGTACACTGGTCAGCCATTACATTATGACCACCTGCCTAATAGCCCGTATGTCACCTTTGGCACGGATAAATGCAGCGACGCCTCACGGCATAGAAGCAACGAGGCCTGGTTGAGTCGCTGGAGAGTGTTGGCACCCCCATCACGCAAGACACCTAATTCCCATAAATTCGGGGGAGAGGGCTATGAGCTCTGACGCCGCTTTTAATCACATCTCAGATGTTTTCGATCGTGTTCATAACTGGCGAGTTGTGGGACCAGCACATCAACTGGAGCTCGCCACTGTCTTGCTCGAACCACTCCACACACTCCTGTCCTTGTGGCATGGCGCATTATCTTGTTGAAAAATAGCACTACCGTCGGGAAACATGATCGTCATGAAGGGGTGTACGCAGTCTACAAACAGTGTACGATACTCCTTGGCTGCCATAGCGCCTCCGAGAGCTCCACTGGACCCATCAATGCCCACATGAATGTTCCCCAGGGCATTATGTTGCCGCTGCCAGCTTGTCTCCGTCCCGCAGTACAGGTGCCACGGAGTTGTTCCCCTGCAACAAGACGGATTCGCGCCCTCCTATCGGCATCATGCACAAGGTATCGGAATTCATCAGACCAAACTCTCTTCCTCTGTGCCAACGGCCAGTGCCGATGGTCACGTGACTATTTCAGTAGTAGTTGCCGACGTCGTGGTGTTAACATTGGCACATGCATAGGTCGTCGGTTTCGGAAGAGCATCGTTAAGAGTGTTCGGTACATTGTGTGTTCAGACACATGTGTGCTCTGTTCATCGTTAAAATCTGATGTTAGCTCCACCACAGTTCCCCCCTGTCCTGCTTTACCAGTCTGTCCAGACTACTCCGTCCGACTTCTGTAATGAGGGGTGGCTGTCCAACCCTACGACGTCTGGACGTAGTTTCACCTTGGCTTCGCCACGTGTTGGAAACACTCACCACAGCACTCTTCGAACACCCGACAAAGCGTACAGTTTCCGAAATGCTCGTACCGAACTTCCGGGCCATCACAATCTGCCCTCGGTCAAACTAAGGTAGACCGCACGCCTTCCTCATTCTACACAGGGACAGCACGCTCACTGATACTACATGCACCGGGCGCGTGTCTGACTGTAACAGTCATTCCCCGCCAGGTCACGATGCTGTCGCCTGGACGGGTTTCTATCAATAGCAGATCGGTGGTCATAATGTTCTGGCTGGTCAGTGGACTATTATCGTATCCTGCTTTCAGCCAGCGTATAGGATAAGCTAGAGTCAATTGTTTAAGAGCGCGAAAGGTCGCTGTAAGGCAGAATTGTCAGAACGATTTCTTGTGGGCTGCGGCCGGCGTAGCACTAGGCCTGAACGCTGATCGAGAGTCGAAGACAAGGAGGTTGAGAGGCCTCACTAGTTAGTCATCATGGTCAGCGAGTACAGAAAGAAATGAGTTGACACAGCCCATCTCAATCCTATAACGCTCACAACGGAATGGCCCATTCTGTCATGTCGAGACCTACCCTTCTGCTCTACGACGGGCTGCCAGTATTTATTTATTTATTTGTTTTACCGTTAAAAGTTACCAATATCGTGCGACACCATCCTGCTAGAAGTGTACACCCCCACAGACTGCGCTACAGGGTTAGCGCGCGGCCTTGACAGGTTGCTCATGGCGTAACATGCCACAATCCGATCGTAGTTTGTCGAGTTGGTAGTTTCTCGGACACAGTTGTTCACAAGAACGGCTCGCTTGAATTTTCTTCATGTAATATTATGGCAAGAGAAGAACGAAAGAAAGCTGGTGCTTCAAGTCCCATCCACGGTTAAGAATATACCAGATGGAGCTTTGCTCTCATTTCTTACTACAGGAGGGGAAGAAGTGAAATGGGTGACCGATATCTGGATAGTCGGCCAGAGAACTGAACCCGGGTCTCTCGAATCCGAGTTGAGAGCGTTAGGCACTAAACCACTACGCTCAGTCTCCGTCAAAATATTAGGTGAATTAATATACACGGAGACACTTGATGGGTTTTTCGGCAAACTATCTTTGTGAACGAGCCTCTTTAAGCTTACATTTTTTGAAAAATAAGTACAGGAATAAACTGAACGTAGATATTGATTTGAGGCTACAATTAACCAGTATTAACTGATATTTTTCTCTCGTGAGTGAGAAACTATGTCAAAAATCTCACTGACTTCTTTTTTAACATTGACCAATGGATTTTGAGTTTTCATCTAGTTGTAAAAGCTAAGTGAATATAATTAACATCAAAGTTTTTTTTACAAAAACTGTGGTCCGTATAGCTAAAAAGATTGGAAACCGTTGCTGTAAATAGGAACACGAAGAATCTGTCTAAGGATGAACTATCAGAATGGCTTTCTCGTTACTGAAATATTGCGCCGGGAAACGCTTATTTCCGTGAAGCCAAATTCCTCTATTCCTCTGCTAGAAGTCTGCAGCCATCACTGATGTGTGGAGCTCACTTACCTATAAAACTACAAGTCTTCTTGAACAGCCGTAGTTAAAAAAATTTCGGAATAGTCTTGCAAAAACGTACATACCATGGAAGTGGTTTAAAAATAAAGTAGCCACGTGTAGTGGTAAAATTCCATGACTGCGTTACCTAATTCAAGGTTCCTTGTTCGTCGTACCTTCAATTGCTGATTCATTTCTAAAATTTTCATTGAAGAGAAGTAACACTATTGCGATTTTCTGGTACTCTGCACAGAATATTTATCTTACTCTCCAACTAGGTGTCGTTAACCACTGTAGGTTAACTTTGTCATTAACTGACCTTCTTATAAAAAAAAATGAGATATCGCAATTTTCATTCCAAATAATACGCCGGAAGAAACTGCGTGCGAGATCTGTTTCATGGTGTAAGGTTCTGCACTTAAATAAAAAGTAAGATTCATTTAAATACAATCACATCTGCCTTCGATGCCTCCACTGTTCAAAAGCTTCCTACATGTCATTTGCAGCGACGCTGCGCAGAAGTTCCAATACTTTTGCTTTCGGAGAAGCAGTAGAGTACAACGGAGGAAGAACGTAATATGAATTACATACAGATCGATTATTGTTTCTGATATATATAAGGTAAACGAACATGGAGCTGTCGGAATTTTCTGTACATGATGGCTAGCTATTGACGAATCTTCTTTGATATATGTTTCTGCGTTAGTAACGTAACTATACTCTGAAGTGACAAAAGTCATGGGATGCCTCCTAAAATCGTCTCGCACCTCCTTTTGCCCGGCGTAGTTTAGCAAGTTGACGTGTCATGGACTCAACAAGTCGTTGCAAGCGTCCTGCAGAAAAATTCAGCCACGCTGCGCCTGTAGCCGCCCGTAATTACGAAAGTGTTGCCAGTGCAAGACTTATGCACGAACTGACCTCTCGATTCTGTCAAACAAATGTTCGATGGGTTTTATTTCAGTCGATCTGGGTGGCCAAATCACTCGCTCGAAACGTCCAGAATGTTCTTCAAACTAATGGCGAACACTTGTGGCCCGGTGACATGGCACACTGTCGTCCATAAAAATTCCATCGTTGTTTGGGAACGTGAAGCCCATGAATGGCTGAAAATGGTCTCCAAGTGGCGAACGTAAACATTTCCAGTTAATGATCGGTTCAGCTGGAGCGGCGACACCAGTCCAGTCCATGTAAAAACAGCTTAAATCAGCTTCCACAGTGTCTTGACAACTTGGGTCAGTGGCTTCGTAGGCTCTGCGCCACACTCGAACGCCATCATCAACTCCTACCAAATTAGATCAGGACTCACCTGATCAGGCCACGATTTTCCAGTCATCTAGATTCCAACCGATATGGTCACGAGACCACGAGAGGCTCTGCAGGCCATATCATGCTCTTAGCGAAGGCATTCGCGTCGGTCGTCTGCTGCCATAGCCAATTAGCACCAAATTAGCCACACCGTCCTAATGAATACTTTCGCCGTACGTCTCACATTGATTTCTGCGGTTATTTCATGCCGTGTTGCTTGTCTGTTAGCACTGACAACTCTACGCAAAGGCCGCTGCTCTCGGTCCTTAAGTGAAGGCCGTCGGCCGCTGCGTTGTCCGTGGTGACAAGTAATGGCTGACATCTGGTATTTTAGGCACACTCTTGGCGCTGTGGATCCCGGAATACTAAATTCCGTAACGATACTCGAAACAGAATGTTCGACGCTTCTAGCTTCAACTATCATTCCCTGTTCAAAGTCATGCGGCGACTATCACATCAAACACCTTTTCACTTGAATCATCTGAGTATAATGACAGTTCCGCCAATGCACTACCCTTCTCTATCTTCTTTGCGCGATACGACCGTCATCTGCATGCGTGCTTGCCGCGTGGGATTAGGCGAGCGGTCTAGGGCTCTGCAGTCATGGACCGCGCGGCTGATCGCGGCGGAAGTTCGAGTCCTCCCTCGGGCATGGGTGTGTGTGTTTGTCCTTAGGATAATTTAGGTTAAGTAGTGTGTAAGCTTAGGGACTGATGACCTTAGCAGTTAAGTCCCATAAGACTTCACACACATTTGAACATGGGTGCATATCTCAATCCCATGACTTTTGTCACCTCAGTGTAGTGGAAACTCTTATTTCAATGAGCAGTGTTTGTAGTAAAAGAAAAGTATTTGATGATTTCCAGAACAATTTTACAGTATTTTAGGTGGTATGATACTGTATAAATTTGATACTGAGTAACCCGTCAAATTATTTTATGGTAGAGGGGATACAAGGTGTTCCAAAATTATTTTCCCGTTGACTACTCGATTCAAAAATGACCTGCGGGAAAAATAATGCCGTTACCATCTTTTTTATCTCAATTTCTAATTTTTCGCACTTGGGTGTTATGGGAAAGACAAGTTTGAGGAACTAATATGCCTCGTCACCCGTACTGGGACGTGCAGTCCTTACGATTCACATCAGCTTTCTCCTCTAACATTGGTGGTTTTTTGAGCATTTCAGTCCCACGCAACTTTTGTCCCGCGAACTTTTCAGCTCTTATCATACTTTGAGAGTTATTCTTGGTGGCAATAGTTAGTGAGTCACCCTGTATAGTACCAGACGAAGCTATGTTTATTGAACGGCGTTTAATGAGACAGTTTTCGCTACAACAGGAAATCACCGTATGCCTGGATCAGATAAGCCATCCGACACAAAGGGAAAATAAAGTGACTGCCCAATGAAGTACTTACTTAAGTACCAACTACTGTGTCCGGCCGGTTGTAATGCAAATTCCGAATCCTCAACAGTCTACTTTATGTCAGTGCTGCTAAGTCAGCTTGTCACTTCCTATAATTTATTTTTTGGATGTCTGGAAAGTAAAACGAAATTACGAGCTGGGGAGTCCGAGCGCGAAATGCCCCTGAACTCTTTACTCGTGGTGGTCTAACGGCCGCCCGCGCGAGGCCTTCGGAGCCAGAGAACACGTGCACGACATGCACCGCCTACACGCCCCGGCCTAACGCCTCAGCAAGGACTGGCCTCCTGCAAGGATTTACTATTCAGCAGCTCACTGTATGTACGTAATGATAGCCGTCACTGAGATGCTAACAAATTACCTGCCGCTAACGCCTCGGGAATCCCAGCGAGCATAAAACGTAGCGGTAAGAGTAAAAAGAAGAAATATAAATAGGCAGTATTTTTTGGCTCACCAGACCTCTAAAGCTGCATAACGACTAAAATCAATTACACAACAGTGTGCACGTCTTTAGATTTGATTTTCTTCTTATTTTTTGCTAGTCCAAAACCGCAAGGAAACCTGTACCGTCAGGGCTTAGAGCGTAAATATGTGTTGAGTAATGCTCTCGAGGTCAACGTGGAAGTAATTAATGTTGCTTGGTTAATTTACTAGCCAAGAGCTCCATCGCACACTTCATGGTATCCCTGAGTTTCTAATGTGGGAAGAGCGACCAGATGTTGGGCTTTTCAACTTGCCGGAGAGTAAATTTAGTACTAATTTGAAGAATGGATAGAAAACCTCATAAAATGCGCAGTTGCTTCTCTGCAACTTGAGCGACATACGTGAAGCAGTCAGTTACGGAAGATGTACATTTTAACGTGAAATCGAAAGAACGCTTAGTCTAGGAAAATTTTTGCACATATTAAATATTTTCACTGCTGAAAGCCTGAAAGAAATGGTAAAGACAGATCAGAAGCTTTTGTATCAGTAGTCTGGCACTTCCCTGACTAAACTACTCACACGCGCTCGGAAACTGAAAATGGGATTGTGTCCTTTTAGAACAATATGACAGCAGCCATAACAACTGTACTGCTGTTATGATAGCAATCGAGGAAGTTATTTTTTCGTTGTGATTGCCAGGTGTATGCCATTTTTATAAACAAGCAAAAATAATTTTAAATCGATTCCTACTGAACATGCATGAACTAATTAATAAAAATCTGCGAGACTGAAATAACTGCAGGAGCGGCAAAACGAGAGAACGGATTGGAGCTGTGAGTCTGTACGTGAAGGTTTATGTTAGCCAGAAGAAGCCATGAAAAGGTTGTAGGTTTTGGATTCGAAACCCTGTGTGAGACACCGTGTCATCAGACAATTTCTAGCATAAGCACGCTGGCAAGTCTGCTAACACGTAAATTACTTTATTCATTTATGTCTCCGTGCTACAAGCTACCTGTTTTCATCTTGTTTCGTTACCACATGACATTTGGTGGTTTAGTAAAACAAGGATCTGCATTTACGATTGTCGCATTGTGGAGAACAATAATTGACTGATCACAATGAAAATTACTAACACATAATATTTTTTGGCAGGTAAGAAATAGTTATGAGTTTTGGCTGATTGTTTGAGATAGCTGTTAGTGGTGAAGGAGGCAGCGATTTTTCGAAGTTAGGTTTTTGTTAACAAAAGAAATATCTGTAGTTTCACCATTGCCTGTAATTTAGAACGTAATGATTGTCTTGAAGAGGAAGTCCATTTGACAACAAGGAAGGGTTTTGAAGTTTATCGTTCCACTGACGTCAGTGTCGTTAAAGAAATAGAACCATCACTCACGGAAAATTGAAAGGTATGAAATTCGCCGACTTGTTAAAGGACCTGTTGCGTATTTGCTTGAAATATTTTGGGAAAAGCACTGAAATTGTAAATCCGGATGCTGATTTAAGCCCAGATTCACTGGAAATGAATCCAGTTTATTAACCAGTGTCTGGGTACACAGATCTCTTGACGTGACGATGAATGATGTGTTTTCACATTTCACTCACTTTATGTGTGCACTGTTCCGATTTGCGTAAAACAAAGAGTATATTTGATAACAATGAAGAAAAACCAATATTCAGCTATATCGTCTTCCTTGCGGTTATTCCGTTGTGTTACTTCTCGGAGGTAATCTTCCAACTACCGACATTTTTTGCGAAGAGTCGAGACTACTACTCGGCCTAAATAAGACCGTGACTCTGCAGGGTAGAGCTGCCTTCTCCGTAATTCGGCCTCTGAAGGACCGGTTTTGAACGGATGATTGCACCTGTGGAATCCGTGGCGAAGAACATCGTATAGCTGGAGGTCTGAACGGGAAAGAGGAATGTTGTCCAAGAAAATTAGCGAATTAGCAATTTAATAAGTCACGGTTGCAAAATAGTAACACGAATTCATTACAGAAGAATGGAAAAACTGGTAGAAGCCGACCACAGAGAAGACCAGTTCGGTTTCCGGAGAAATGTAGGAACACATGAGGAAACACTAACCTTACGACTTATCTTAGAAGTTTAAGGAAAAGCGAACCTACGTTTTTACCATTTGTAGACTCAGAGAAAGCTTTTGACAGTGATGACTGGAAAACCGTCCTTCATATTCTAAAAGTGGCAGGGGTAAAATACAGGGAGCGAAAGGCTATTTTCAATTTGTACAGAAACAAGACGGAAATTATAAGAGTCGAGGGGGAAGAAAGGGAACCAGTGCTTGAGAAGGGTGTGAGACAGGGTTGCAGCCTAACTCCGATGTTATTCAATCTGTATATTGAGCAAGTAGTAAAGGAAACAAAAGAAAAATGTACAGTAAAAATTAAAAGTCCAGGGAGAAGAAATAAAAACTTTGAAGTTTTTCCGATGACATTGTAACTCTGTCAGAAATAGCAAAGGACTCGGAAGAGCAAGTGAACGGGATGGACAGGATATAAGACGAACATCAACAAAAGCAAAACGAGGATAATGGAATGAGTCGAATTCAATCAGGTGATGCTGAGGGAATTGGACTAGGAAATGAGACACTTAAAGTAATAGATGGGTTTTGCTATTTAAGCAGCAAAATAACTGATGATGGTAGAAGTAGGAAAGATATAATATGTAGACTGGCAATGGTAAGAAAATCGTTTCCGAGGAATAGAAATTTTCTAACATCGAGTATAGATTTAAATGTCATGAAGTCCTTTCTGAAAGTATTTGTAGGGGCTGTACATATAAGGAAGTGAAACATGGACGATAAACAATGGAGACAAGATGAGGATAGAAGCTTTTGAAATGTGGTGCTGCAGAGGATTAGATGGGTAGATCACGTACCTAATGAGTAGATACTGAACAGAATGCACCACCAATTTAGTACTGGAGGGAAGTGTGGGGGGGAGGGGGGGGGTAAAATTCGTAGTGATAGACCAAGAGATGAATTCAGTAAGCAGATTCAGGAGGACGTAGGTTGCATTAGTTACACTGATATGAAAAGGCTTGCACAGGACAGAGTAGCGCGGAGAGCTGCATCAGAACAGTCCTTGGACTGAAGACCACAACAACAACAAAATCTACATCCGCGAGTCCCTTACATGCATCCACATCGTTTTCTTCCAGTCCGTTACTTTAACCTCGCCGGATATTCAAAATTTGTAAACCGCTCTAACCCCTTTTACCGGTGCTACGGCGGCAAACTAATTCTTGGTCAGAAATTTCGTCTGCTGAAGACAGACCTGGTCATTTGTATTCCGTAGCTAAGAGAGAAGAGGCTGGCAATATTATAATGTAATAAAACACATCCTGTCATTTCACTGATATTTTCCACGAGTCACTTCTGTTACACGAGTTCCACGTAGAAGATCGGCGATTTCTATTAAATGTTGCGAAATGGTACGAAGTAGCAGATCCTTGGAACTCAGCACTGTACTGGCTCCTTGATCAATAAGGAACTATGCCGATCAGCAATACCATCTCCATATGCAACAATGAATAGTAATACAGTCTTTATTGACAAGTTGCGTCTTTTAGTTCGGGGGGGACTTCAAGAATTTGACATCTCTGTGAGAGATGAAAAAAACAATTATGCTCATTTTATCAGCATCATACTTCTATATTAACACATGCGAAGTCCCAGGTTTGCGTCCGCAGTGAGAATACTCTTTTGCTACACGTAAACCAAGTCACTATATCTTTGACATTCTTCTTTCCATTAAAAAAGTTGTAAAATTTTTATAAAATAATCTGTTTCTTTTTGATTTCTAGCTTTAGGGCAAAGTCAGCTTGCCCGCGAAAGGCAAAGGTCCCGAGTTCGAGTCTCGGTCCGGCACACAGTTTTAATCTTCCAGGAATTTTCATATCAGTGCACACTCCGCTGCAGAGTGAAAATATCATTCTGGAATTATTTCTGCGTTGTTAATATTATTCTGTATTGTTACTCTAGAATTAGGTTTACCTACGATGTACTCTGTAGGTCACTCAAGCATCATTAAGCAGAGACTTCGCAATACGTACATGGCGGGCAGCCAGCGAATAGTGAACTCATTCGCAGTGCGATTCGCAGCTTGCACGACATAAAACGACTCAGCAAAGCAGAGTAAACAGGTAGATGCGGATAAAGCGGGAGTAGCTAGTAAGGAAGGAAGCAAATAGACACACAGACAGCCTGAGCCTTGCAAACATTTCGAGACTTTTAATTTTCAGCTACCCTTACAACCAATGTACGGTGCCACTTCATGTTGCCGCATTCACGAAACTCACGCAATGCAAACAGATTGAGATCTTAATTCTGACACTGTTCTTTAACTTTTAACATCAAAGTAATTACGATTATTGATACCCCCTGTACCGATATGGATATATGTGGGGTATCTCGATAGGTGCAGGTTTTGATGTAAAGTAGTTATTACTGTGGGTATTAACAGTGGTATATCCACAGACATCTGTATTCTTCCAGGCCTCTACATGCAGCTACTCAATCGATTTCGTTGATTTTAGTGGTAACTCTTCTTAGAGGTATCTGCCACGTCAGGCCACCTGTTACCATAGCTCTTACTCCACCACCAGACATTTCTCAACTGCAGTATGACAGGAGATGTCTTGGGGTGCAATCGACAGCTTATGTCAGGCATTGAAGTGTGTCCAGTGTTTATAAACGCTAATCTTCCTCCCTTCCCTTCGAATGTTTGTCGTATATTGGGAGTTTTCTGTCAGCTTCATCTAGAAAATTTTATCTGTCATCAGTCCTCACATACTTAGTTAAGATCAGAACACGTTTCTACCAGGTCACTTTCTTGTCTGACTGTCTGTCTTTTGGTACAAATTTTGCAGTTTATTTTAAATTAACTCTCTAATAGACACTTAACATTTTACACATAGCTGAGAACTAGATGACAACCCAATATTAACTCGCTTTTTTGTCCGTGGGGATGGGGTGAGAAAGATTGGTAACACCTGACGTGCTGGCTGTCCTACAACACCAGCATGCTGCGTGGGTAGTCTCGGAATGCATTCCAGGTGGAATGAGAGAGGACAGGCACAGTTCAGCAGAGAGAGGAAGAGAAGAGAGGAAAGCCAGAGGCAGTGCGAAAGAGAAGATGTGTCGTTTATATGTGACACATGTGTGTATGGGAAAAACCACAGGTAAGAAACTAGTGTCTACATAAAAAATTATGTGAATGAAAAGAATATAAAATCATCAAAAGTTTTAAAACTATTGAGAAATTTCACACCCTCAAGACTAAAAAGCAGAAAACAATTACTTAATCAAAAATAAATTTTGAATGTGATACAGTTTTAAACTGGACTAAGAAGTATAAAATAATTTCCCCTAGAGCCATACATATCCAGAACACCTATACACGAGCAGATGGTCCTGAAAATTTGTGCTCGTGAATTTTTAATAACCATGACGAAAATTGTAAGATTTATAGCAAAAAGCGAGGGGCCCACGCAATTGTTAGTAGTTAGGAGGTGAACCATTAATGCATCAGTTATGTAGAATGTGCGCCCACGCTTTTCGTTATAAATTTTACAAGTATTGCCATAGCTGTTAAAAATTCACAAACACAAAATTTCATGACGATTTGTACGTGGTTAGGAAAGTGTATGAAGCTACGAGAAATTATTTTACACTTAAAAACGTGTATATTAAAAATACACTTGCATTTAAATGAATATTTCATCTGTTGTGATACACAGAACTTACAACGGAAGGTTTGCAAGCGATTTCAAACGCTGAAAGTGTGAAGAAAGGACTCTTACTATCTTTATGTTTCAACTTTTCATCTTACACCTAAGTTATTTGCAAGGCTAAGACTTTTTGGCAGTTGATTAAATGATGCGATGTGGAGTAGGAACGTCTAATCCTATAACTCCGTTGTCGACACCATTATTTAGGATGTTTCTGCTGTTTATTGAGAAGTGCCATCCGAAATGGTGGGATCTTGAGAAGTCTCTGTAGTACGTAAGGAAATAATGAGACATGGTCCCTCCAGTTTCCTCAGAATAAACGAACGTATCGGTGGCACGTAGAAGACTGTGATGAGCGACTGTGCTGTCCTTTGTGTGGTATGATTATCAACACCACAAAGAAATATATTACACTTAACGCACTTGAAAACCCACCTATATGTCCTTCTGCAATACTGCTGTGAAGCCAGTAATTTCAAAACGAGGTGAGAATTGGAAGAAATTCTCTGAAGGCCTTATTCATCTACCAAAAAGGCAAAATTAGGATCACTACCAAGCTAAAAATAAAGAAATTCATGGGGACTCCCCTGACTCCACTACCGTCTGCTGTAAGTCACAGACAGAATAATTTCTGGAGCTCATCCAAGATCATCCTGCAGACACTTATTTAAAGAGCTAGAGATCTTCACTGAAGCCTCACAGTATATGTATTCACTTATGAAATTTCTTATTAACAATCCGAACGAATTCAAAAGTAATAGCAGTGTATATGGCTACAACACTAGGAGAAAGGATGATCTTCACTACTCAAGGTTCAATCTAACTTTGGCTCAGGAGGGGGTAAATTATGCTGCCACAAAAGTCTTTGGTCACTTACCTAATAGCATCAAAAGTCTGACAGATAGCTATACAGCATTTAAAAGGAAATTGAAAGAATTTCTTAATGGCAACTCCTTCTACTCATTAGGTGAATTTTTTGATATAGTAAATGGGTAATTTCCCCAACCCCCACCACGAAAAAAAAAATTAAAAATATTAAGTGTAATAATTTGTGTAATGTAATATCTTGTATAGACACCTTTTAATAACCTGACACGTTCCACATCATTACGAAGTGTCGTATTCATGATCTATGGAACAAGTACTAACCTAATCTAATCCAATCTAAGCAACACTCCTGCATACGAGAGACGTTCAATAAATAATGCAACACATTTTTTATGAAATCAGGTTACTTCTATTCGGGATTCCAGTACGCCGTATTATTCCCCACTCTCTTGGCTAAAAAACCATACTTTTAAACGTAATCTCCGTCGACTGCGACGCCCTTAGGCCACCTTACTGGCAAGGCCTGTACGTCCTCGTGGTACTACTCTACTGCTCGATGTCGGAGCCAACATCTTGCAGCATCAGCAACTGCATCATCATGACTGCTTCCTGCGGAACGCATCCTTCATTGAGCCAAACAGATGTAAATCGAAAGGTGCGAGACCCGGGCTGTAGGGTGCATGAGAATAGTCCAGTGATGTTCTGTGAACTCATCTCGCGTGCGCAGACTTGTGTGAGGCCTTGCGTTGTCATGAAGAAGGAGATGTTGATTTGCATTTTTGTGGCGACGACTAAGCTGAAGTCTCTTCTATAATTTCCTGAGGGTAGCACAATAACTTCTCAGTTGATCTTTGCTATATGACGGAGAACATCGAACGGAATTATACTTTACAGCCCCAGGCTCTTATCGGCCGAGGGAGCGAACTTTTTCTGCGGAGGAGAGGTGGTGTTGTGCCACTCTTTGGATTGCTTCCCGTTCGAAATGATGAACCGATGTTTCCTGGCCTGTGACGATGTTCCTCAAAAAGTTGTCGTTGTCAGCCTCGTAATGCTCAAGTAATTCCGCACAGATGGTCGTTCGTTGCTCTTATCTGTCTGGTCTTCTGTTAGGCCGCGAGGTATCCAGCAGGCACACGTTTTCGAGTATCCCAACTAGTGGACGAGTGTGTCTGCACTGCCAAAAGTGACGTCCATTTGAGGAGCGAGACGGTAGCCTGAGGTCCGTAGATCACCTCGAATGAGCGTGTCACGAGTCACGGCTGTGTGGCGGCCGGCCGACGCGTCGGAGATCGGACAGGTTTGGGCGGCCTTGTCATGATGGCAGGCGCCTCTCCCTATGACTCATCGTGCGTTTGTTCACTGTCAGGTATCCGTAAACATTCTGCAAGTGCCTGGTTTTCCTCTGCTCGGAACACACCTCCGTTAGAGATGCCATTTTGAAGGCTACGTACAGCATTACCCAACTTCGTGAAACCGTCGTAGCCGAAGCTGGAATATTTCACCATGCCCACAAAAAATACTGCTTTTTTTTCAGTCGAAACTGGCAGAGAAAAAAAAGTGTTTTATTACTTATTAAACGCCCCTCGTAGATATCAGTCCATAACAACACGTAATTAGTTTAATCATAGTTTCTCACTTCATCGAATCGGCGACTTGGCTTACACTTAATGGCTTTAATCCTTAACTTTTTATACCTGGGATTCACAGTCATTTAGAACTCTATAAAAGACATCATATTTACGCCAGTGACTGTAACACTTTATTTCACGATTGCAATTTCGGCCTTACGCCATTATCAAGTGAAGATGTTATGCGGCTATTAGGCCATGTCAACCTAAAACGACCTATAAATGTATCAGCTCATTTTAGGTTGACATGGCCTAATAGCCATATATCTCCACTTGATAATGGCCTAAGGCCGAAATTGCAATCGTGAAATAAAGTGTTACAGTCACTGGCGTAAATATGATGTCTTTTATAAAGTGGCTTTAATCCTGATTTATGAAGGAGACCCGAGATTACAAGACAGTAAATAAATAAATAAATAACATGTAAAAATCGAGACTACACCAATCGAAACCGAACGCGAGAATGTCTGTCGACATTAATAAGCTGCTTCACGTTGCTGGTGACGATCTCGGATGATCTAATAGCCAAACTATTTATTTCTAAGCTACACAATTCTCTTTTCCTGCAAACTGCTATTTAATTGAATCCTCGGTCTCACGAGTTTGAAACTCTATTATTGTTCTTAACATGGATATTTTTTCTCGTGTCCTTACGTTTCACAGTAGGCGCGTTTCTCCACCAAGCTATTCAAGAATGGAACGGAAGAGAATCTGAAAGTGGCTGGCAGGACACTCTGCCAGGCATGTAAGTGCGAAATGCGTAGCAGACATGTAGACGCAGATGTAGACGTAGATGTGGCTACAGAAGCGTAAATGTTATACACATTAAGACAAGAAAAGAAAAAGAAAAATGACGCGCTCGAAGGAATTATCCGAATGGGACGGAAGTATGTAGATGCGAATTACATGTACGGACAAACAAATGATTACAGTCTCAGAAAAATTGGATGATTTATTCAAGGAAAACAGCATTGCAAATTGAGAAAGTCAGTAAAGCGTTGATCTACCTCTGGCCGAAATGCAAGCAGTTGTTCGGCTCTGCACTGATTGACAGAGATCTTGGATGTCCCTCTGATGTATATAGTGACAAATTCTGTCGAATTGGTGCGTTGCATGGTCAAAATCCCGAGCTAGTGAGAGACCTCAGCCCAGAATGCTGGAAACATTCTCAACTGGGGAAACTCCCGGCGACGTCGCTCGCCAAGGTGGGGTTCCGCAACCAGTAGAACCTGTCGCCGGGTGCGAGCGGGCATTATCTTGCTGAAATGTAAGCCCAGGATGGTTTGTCATCAAGGACAACAAGACGGGGCGTAAAATTTCGTCGACGTACCACTGTGCTGTGAGAGTGGCGCGGATGACAACCAAAGTGGTCCTGCTATGAAATGAAATGGCACCCCAGATCATCACTCTTGGTTGTCGGGCCTTATCGGGTGACACTCAACCTGGTATCCCACCACCGTCCGGAGGTCTCCACACACGTCTTTGCTAGTCATAGAGGCTTGGACGTTGATTATATTCTACGTCCTGTTTTGTTGCCCTTCATGGCAAGCCATGCTGGGCTTACATTTCAGCAAGATAATGCCCGAATAGAAGTTCTACTGCTTTTCCTCGTACTTGTCAAACTCGCCGGATCTCTCCCCAGTCGAGAAAGTCTGGAGTATAGTGCGCAGGGTCCTCCAGCCAGCTCGGGACTTTGACGATCTAACGCGTCAGTTGGACTGAATTTGGCGCCATATCCTTCAGGCGGACTTCCAAGAACTCTATAAATCAATGCCAAGTCGAATACCTGTTTTCATATGGGACAGAAGTCGACCGACGCTTGACTGGCTTTCTCAATTTGTGCAGCTCTTTCGCTTGAATAAATCATCCAGTTTTTCAGAAACTGTAATCATTGTTTGGATGTAAATGGACATCACATCTGCCGATTTCCGGCTCATTCGGATAATTCATTCGTGATGCAGCGTTTCTCTTTTGTCTTAGAATTTGTGACGTGAGTCGTTGTGTCATCTCTCACTTTGCGGAAGTCCTAGAGTAGAGCTATCTTCAACATGATATCTTTTGGAAAATATGATCATAACTGATAATTACAAAGTGGAAATCACTTATAAAATGATATGCTTGCCAATTTACTTTTTGCGCCTATTTATGACGTTAAGTAGTTTACTGGATGTACGTAAATATTACCCATTTAGTTGAATGTAAAGGACAGTGGTGCCAGACTCCTCTGAAACGTTTGTCGATCTGCAACAAATGGACCGTGAAACAGCTGCGATCCACAGGGAAGACGTTCACAAGTGCTGTCGGACCGTCAGCTCGCCGAGAAACGCGAAGCAAGAAGAGGAACGCGTGTGCAACCGGTTTTTGGCCGCATTCCGACATCACCTCCCGCTACGACCATTCGGGCAGCGGTCACTGGGTAATCTTCTGCTGAGTTAGAGCTTAGGACCTACAGTATTCTGTGCTGGATGATTTTGTTCCTATATCGCTACACGTGACCAGCCGGTGACCCAAGTCTCAATTATTTTCCTTGATTTACAGATGAATGCAGTATCTTCTTGTAATTTCCTTAATATCAAGATAAAACTGACTTTCTCGTTTAACTCCCTTTCTCTTGTTTACGAGTACATGCCGTAATAGAAGGAACTGCATTGATTCAAAACACAGATGAGAGTAGGCCAATACTATTCAGCCATCAGAATCGTTATGCCTGTGATAAATTGCTGCCTAATGGGATACATGCTCAGCCTTCGTATTTGGCAATTACCCTGAATGCATGACTGATACACAGTTGGTTCAATAATTTGATGGTATGATGTTGTCTTGAGAAAAGGGGGGGGGGATGGCTTGTGTTGTTGTTGTGGTCTTCAGTCCGAATACTGATTCGATGCAGATTTCTATGCTATTTTATCCTACGCAAGCCTCTTCATTTCCGAGTAACTACTGCAGCCTACACGCTTATTAATCTGCGTACTGTTTTCACTTTTTGCTTTCAATGTACAATTTTTACCCTCCAACTCCCCTCCAGCACTAAATTGATGATCAATTGATGTCTCAAAATGTGTCTTCCCAACCGATCCCTTCTTCTGATGAGGTTGTACCACAAATTTATTTTATCCCCAATTCTATTCAGTATCTCCTAATTACTTACTTGATCCACCCATTTAATCTTCAGCATTCTTCTGTAGCACCACATTTGAGAAGCCTCTATTCTCCTCTTGTCTAAACTGTTTATCGTCTATGTTTCACTTCCATACAAGGCCCATGTGAACAGTTTCAGAAAACACTTCATGACACTGAAATCTGTATTCGCTGTTAACAAATTTCTCTTCTTTACAAACGATTTTTTTGCTATTTCTAGTCTACGTTATGCATCTCTCTATTGCAGCCGTCATTAGGTATTTTGCCGCTCAAATAATAAAACTCATCTACTACTTTTGATGTCTCGTTTCCTAACCTAATTCCATCCAATTACACTTGTTTTGTTTTTTGTTCATGTTCGTCTTATGTTTTCCTTTTAAGACACTGGCCTTTCCTTTCAACTGTTCCACCAAGTGTTTTGTTGCCCCTGATAGAACTGCAGTGTCATCAGCAAACCTTAAAGTTTTTATTTCTTCTTCCTGAACATTAATTCCTACCCCAAATTTTTCTTTGATTTCCTTTATGCTTCCTCGGTGCAAAGACTGAATAACTTCGGGTTTAGGCTAAAATCCTGTCTCATTCCCTTATCAAACACTGCTTCCCTTTCGTGCCCCTCGACTCTTTTCACTGCCGTCTCGTTCCTGTGCAAGTTGTGAATAGCTTCAGCTCCCTGTATTTTACCCCTGCTACCTTCAGAATTTCAGAGAGTGTTCCAGTCAACATTGTGCAAAGCTTTCTCTGTGTGTACAGATGCCATAAACGTAGGTTTATCTTTCCTTAACTTAGCTCTTAAGACAATTCGTAGAATCTGTATTGCCTCAAGAGTCCCCATATTTCTCCGGAATCTAAACTGATCTTCCTCGAGGTCAGCTTCTCCCAGTTTTTCCATTCTCCTGTAAATAATTCATATAAGTATTTTGCAACCATGACTTATTAAACTGATGGTTCGGTAATATTCACACCAGTCGGCACCTGTTTTCTTTGGGGTTGGAATTATTATACTGATCTTGAAGTCTGGCGATATTTCGCCTGTTCATACACCTTATACACATTGGTTTACGAAAGAGTAAAACAATATGAGCTGCCGTATACATATGAAGTTGAAATAACGTGATTGAAAACGTTTGTAAAGGACCTTCATATTGTGTTGGCTACTGTTCATGACATCACAGAAATACTCTACAACTATCTTGCGCAGACTACTTTTTATGACAATATGAAACGCTCACTGTGCGGCTGATCCCGGCGGAGGTTCGAGTCCTCCCTCGGGTATGGGTGTGTGTGTTTGTCCTTAGGATAATTTAGGTAGGTTAAGTAGTGTGTAAGCTTAGGGACTGATGACCTTAGCAGTTAAATCCCAGAAGATTTCACACACATTTGAAAATTTTTTTTAAATGCTCAAAAACATTAGTGATACACAGTACGAGCAAGGTGGCACATAGTATTTTTGAAATTTTTAGGGCCTATCACCACCGAGGATTTAAAGCGTGCTTTTCCGCATCATGCACGCACATTACTCGATGATGGAAACATAGATATTAGGTTGTAGATCTAAACAAGAATACGAATTGTTGTTTATGCTGCACAGAACATATGAAACGAGTGGGAAGATGAGAAACAATGTCAGGAACTGATCCCTTCCGTCTTACGCAGAGCGTTACCTCTAGAAATAATATTTGTGGATGTCTTACCCGGAATAGCGAAATGAACGCTTGGATAGGGTACCCAAGGAACGCAGAGGTAGGTAATAAACCGCGTACACTCCAACGATTTTACAAGTTGAGTACCCATACGCAACACTCCTTGGCGCCAGTGCCCTGCGTAACACACTGACCGGCTCTCCCGAGGCCTATGAGAAAGACAGTCTGCGGCGCCTACGTCACGAAGATAGGCCTGCGCTCGCTCGCTCGCTCAACTCAGCAGACAAAGTACGTTTCTACGTCTGTTAACTCGTAACTAGGTGTGTATGTACAAACGAGAATTGCATATTCCTACTGGAATCCGCTATTATTGAGTCTTACTGTTACTAGTCCTACAATGATCAGAAGTCCATAGGCCTACTCATAAATTGTTACGTCTGTACTGGGGTACAATACAATTAAAATGATGCCAAAATGAGTATCAGTTGCATAAGGCACCACTTCTTGTATGAAATGAGGGCTGGTAACGAAAAGAGATTAAATGCTTGAAACAAGCCGTTATATCATTTATATCGAGTATTGATCTTAAATTACATTTTGTTGTACGACTAGTAATCAATAAGACTTCATAATAGCAGATTCCAGTAGAAGATGCCATTCTCGCTAGTACGTACACTCCCAGCTGCGAGTTTACAGGTTTAGAAACGCATTTTGTCTGCTGAGCTGAGCGAACAAGCGAGTTCAAGCCTACCTTCGTAACGCAGGCGCCGCGGCCTGTCTTTCTCGCAGGATCGTGGGCCTCGCAGCATTTCTATATGACGATGCATGTCGCATACTACCATTGAGACAACTTTAATTTGAGTGTTTTGTCTGGCTAAACAACTTCATATTTATCCTAGCACATTATTTTTTCTTTAAAATCTCATTTAATATATCTTTTTTGAAACTATATCGTCTCGCTCCCACAATATAACGCGTTTATTCTGGCAACTTTCGAAGTTGTCTTTCCCGAAAGCAGAACAACGTCACTCGGAGTTTCCTTGCTAGTTTTGAAGTCCAGTTCTGTGCAATAAAAGCTTTGAAGTGTTCTACATCTGCATCTACATGGATAATATGCAAATAACATTTAAGTGCCTGGCATAGGGTTCATCCAACCACCTTCACAATTCTCTATTATTCCAATGTCGTATAGCGCGCGGAAAGAACAAACACCTATATCTTTCCGTACGAGTTCTGATTTCCCTTATTTTATCATCATGATGTAGGTTGGTGTCAAGACAATATTTTCGCATTCGGAGGAGGAAGTTGATATTGTCATTCATCTAGCAGAAATAGCTACTTAATAATGTATTTATCAATATCACCAATGGGATATTTATTCTCTACACGTTGCTTCTTTGGGGTAGGTACCTGAATCCCACTGCGCTCGACGTAGCGTCACTCCTGCTGAACTTTGCACGTCATAAACTCACTCCTGCTGAACTTTGCACGTCATAAACTTGCTCGTCTTGAACGTTACAATCAGTCCTGCCAGTCTTTTCTGCTTCTCATCGTCAATAAATTGAATGAAGTTAACAGCAAGAAGTCACCGCCTGCAAAGGCATTTTACAGATTCACTTTTGTGCCTGCAATTCGAGGTTATAATGAGCACTACTTTGAACTGGAACTTAGCTGTAACTTGACATGTAGCAACCTTTGTTTCCGCTACGGCCGGGTCCGCGGTATGCTTTGACGAGTAAAAGATGTGTTATTACACTGGTTTCACTGCAGACGACAGATGTCAGAAAAACTATCATTTTTCAGAAACGACTGCTGATACATGCCAAGGTTTTGTCGTTTCAGTCTGACACATTATCAGCTGACGGTCAATGTCACTCGAAAGGTCCCCTGCACTTGCCCGTCAATGGTCACTCGCGGGCCAGCCGCCACAATCGTCAACAAACAAGAGCGGGTGACGCAGAGGCTCGCGTCAGAAAGGGCGCTGGGGCTCCACTGATTCATCGCTACTGTATCACTACCGGAGGTGTGACCCAAACTGTATTGTGTTCATAAGAACGTAGAAAACGACAGTTAAAGGATATTACAACTTCCGTGTCGCAACTGCATATGATACTCGCACTGCATAGATGGCGACATAATTATGTTTGTTCAAAGGTTTAAGTGACATCAGCCGCATCTGGGCATTAAATTGTATCATTGGTAACAGGTGAAAATTTGTGTTGAACCGGGACTCGAACCCGGAATCCTCACTTTTCGTGAGCGGTCGCCGTAACCGCGTTAGTCATCCGAGTATACTTCCTTCCGACCCAACGTTCCCAGCCTGTTACACACTGTTGACGTAGCGTCACCGACCCGTGAACCTCTTACTCGAAGATTCCTTATTCCCATAAGAATTGGGCTTGATGTGTATCCGAACTGAAAGAAGGGATCACGGTCGTCGTCCCCTTTATGTTCCGATGCCACATATAACTAAACTCTAAGACTAAAAAAAAGCACCACGAAGTAAATATCCGAATGCTTCCAGAATTCTCATTCTGGAAACATCCCCCAGGCTGTGGCTATGCCAAGTCTCCGTAATATCCTTTCTTTCAGGAGTGCTAGTTCTGCAAGGTTCGCAGGAGAGCTTCTGTAAAATTTGGAAGGTAGGAGACGAGATACTGGCAGAAGTAAAGCTGTGAGGACGGGGCGTGAGTCGTGCCTGGGTAGCTCAGATGGTAGAGCACTTTCCCGCAAAAGGCAAAGGTCCCGACTTCGAGTCTCTGTCCGGCACACAGTTTTAATTTGCCAGGAAGTTTCAAATATCCGAATGGTGCAGATATCGGTAGATGATAAGTGCATGTACAGACAAACATATGATTACAATACCAGAAAAATTTGGTGATTTATTCAAGAGAAAGAGCTTCACAAATATACCAAGTAAGCAACCCGGCGGTTCACCTCTGACTCCTGTGCAAGCGCTTCTTGGGCTGAGGGATATCGTGCAAGATTCTGTCCAACTGGTGCGTCAGATCGTGAAACTCCTGATCCGGCTGGAGGTCCGGGCCCATAATGCACCAAACGATCTCAATTGAAGAGAGATCCAGCATCCTTACTTGCCTAGGTAGGGTTTGGCAAACACGAAGAAAAACAGTAGAAAGTCTCGCCGTGGGCGGGCGGGTGTTACCCAGCTGAACTGTAAGCCCACGGTGGTATGCCATGAAAGATGAAAAAACGGGGTATAGAATATCGTCGACGATCGCTGTGGTGTAAGAGTCCCGCGGATGACAACCAAAGGGGTCCTACTGTGAAATGAAATTCCAACTCAGATCATCACTTCTGGCTCTCGGGCCGCAGGCGGGAGACAGTCTGGTGCTTATCGCACAGCTGTCTGGGGCGTCTCCAGACACGTGTTCACAGGTCATCGCGGCTCATTCCGAGGCGGGATTCATCAATGAAGACAGAGATTCTAGGCCGAATGTGCCCGAAACCACTGCAAACGCGCTTGTTAGTGTTCATAGGTGTATTATTAATGGCGCCAGTCGTCAGTGAAGCGCCAGTTGCACGTCGGATCGACGATGATGATGAATCTGAGGCTCTCACGGTTGCACGGTCCTCAGGTTCCGTCGTTTCTCTAGGTCAGCCGCTTCCTTGTTGACGACATCTTCGGCCACGGTTCACCCATTCGGATAGTGGAATAGTGGTGTCACCGAATAGTGGCATCGCCGAATCGTGTCATCGCTATTCAAATGTCGAGCGATTCGCCGATTACACCAACCGGTTTCTTTGAGCCCAACTACACGCCCTCTCTCAAATAGTCATATCTGTGTAGACTGTTCACGCACCTGTCAGCGAGACGTAGTTGCTGTCAAACTGATTACACGGAATGAAATGCGCAAGGCTTTATGCCCTGGTATCGACATGTCCCCTGTTTACTATCCTTGCCAGCTGCGAGGCGAAACTGCAGCATCACAAATTCACCCATCATCCGCCAAAGGGTACAAAAAAATGGCTCTGAGCACTATGGGACTCAACTTCCGAGGTCATTAGTCCCCTAGAACTTAGAACTACTTAAACCTAACTAACCTAAGGACATCACACACATCCATGCCCGAGGCAGGATTCGAACCTGCGACCGTAGCGGTCTCGCGGTTCCAGACTGCAGCGCCTAGAACTGCATGGCCACTTCGGCCGGCCCAAAGGCTACAATTTTGCTTTTCCTGTCTATACCTGTGTGAATACTTTTGACAATGTAGACTAGAATATTCTCTTTCAAATTCTGAAGGTGGCAGTGGTAAAACACAGAGAGTGAAAGTCTATTTACAATTTGTACAGAAACCATATGGCAATTATAAGAGTCGAGGGGCATGAAAGGGAAGCAATGCTTGGGAAGGGAGTGAGACAGGGTTGTAACCTATGCCCGATGTTATTAAATCTGTATATTGAGCAAGCAGTAAAAGAAACAAAAGAAAAACTCGGAGTAGATATTAAAATCCATGGAGATGAAATAAAAACTTTGCGGTTCGCCGATGACTTTGTAATTCTGTCAGAGCCATCAAAGGACCTGGAAGAGCAGTTGAACGGAATGGACAGTGTCTTGAAAGGAGGATATAAGATGCACATCAACAAAAGCAAAACAGGGATAATGGAATGTAGTCGAATTAATTCGGGTAATACTGAGGGAATTAGATTACGAAATGAGTACTTAAAGCAGTAGAGGAGTTTCGCTATTTGGGGAACAAAATAACTGCTGATGGTGGAAGTAGAGAGGATATAAAACGTATACTGGCTCTGGCAAGGAAAGCGTTTCTGAAGAAGAGATATTTGTTAACATCGAGTATACATTTAAGCGTCAGGAAGTCGTTTCTGAAAGTATTTCTATGGGGTGCAGCAATGTATGGAAGTGAAACGTGGACGATAAACAGTTTGGACAAGAAAACAATGCTTTCGAAATGTGGTGCTACAGAAGAATGATGATGATTAGATGGGTACATCACATAACTAATGAGGAGGTATTGAACAGAATTGGGGAGAAGAGAAATTTGTGGAACAGCTTCACTACAAGAAGGGATCGGTTGGTAGGACATGTTCTGAGACATCAAGGGATCACCAATTTAGTATTGGAGGGCAGCGTGGAGGGTAAAAATCGTAGAGGGAGGCCAACATATGAATACACTAAGCAGATTCAGAAGCATGTAGGTTGCAGTGGGTTCTGGGAGATGAAGAAGTTTGCACAGGACAGAGTAGCATGGAGAGCTGCATAAAACCAGTCCCTGGACTGAAGACCACAACAACAACACAACCTGTATGAATATCAACTTGTGACAAATTTGATTAAGTCATTTGCGGTTTGTCTTTTTTTGTTTTAGAGTGTGTATTAATTACTAGATTTTACTTCTTTCGTATATAATTCGTTTATAATTCGTTTCGGTGGGATGAATTTCCTTCAACCTAAAGTCTTCTTTGAATTTTGTATGTGTGTGTTTGGAGGGAAGTTGACTAGTTCACAACTCAAAACTACGTTCTTCCGCCGTTTTCATTCTGCCATTTACTATAAATAGCGCTGAGTATCTAAGAGGGAATAACAAAGATGAAGTATTTTATACTGATACAGTCCATAGATTTGGAATTCATCTCCCAAAGGATGAGACTTTTTTGTACTAAAATTTAAATGGTTTCGTCTTGCTTTCAGCTGTTAGAATTTCATTTTACAACTCAAATTCCGGCTAAAATTCTAAGAGCTGAAAGCAAGACGAAATCATGTAAAGAGTTTATAAAAGCTGTGGACCCAAATTAAAGGAAAGTAACTGCTGTGGATCCATGTTAAAGGAAAGTAACTAACATTTAAATTGTTATCGTAACAAGAATAACAACATGTTAGCCATCGTCTTTGCCAAGTATTTTGGTCGTCAATCTGAATCAGTATTCGAGGTAATTAATCATTTCAAAATGTCCTGTATGATTTACGTATTGAAAACCTGTCAAAGAGCGTGGCAGTCTGTTACGGTCATACAACGGTGTTCATTCCGGACTTTTGGCACTGGTACCGACATTCGCCACTTATCTATTTAATGAGAGGTCTTGCAGCACTGCTCAGGCGCTGTTCACGCCAGCTGTCGATGACAGGATATGACACGTTTGGCGAGTGCGTCGTATCATATTCGGCCCAGTGCTCGCCCGAAAGCGCTACAGTGATCGTGATAAATTAATGTAGCGACCTGGTGCGAGAATAAATTTACATATATAAGGCTGAGGTGGTAGTCAGTCATGACAGCTCTTCAAACTTTGTCCTTTTATTAAAAATAGTCGTTGCGAAATTGCAGTATGCAAGACGCCCTCAGTGTCAGCAGCGGCACTATGCAAGACACTGAAGAGGGAGCTACTGAATTCCGACACCAGTCTTACAAGCTGGTAAAGAGCTGTGCGACTGGCCGTGATTCCTTGCTCTAAAGTCTGTCGTTAACCCGGCTGTTGGAAAGTTACACAACTGCCTTAGAGAATTTATTCAGAATAGTAGCAGGAAAGATATTTTAACAGTACTATGACAAAACAGTACGTACATAATTTTTCCCGGACTACTGTATTATTGACGTAATTTCTTCTCTATAGTTAGATGTCTGTTCTCATACCTCTGATGTGATAGACGTCAGAACATCATGAGGAGATGATTAATTGATTTATTACGGTCCCTGTGATGTCACTTTTCCAACATCATAATATGAGATACGTTTTAACCGGCCTTTGCACCAGTGAGCACCTCAGATCAAACTAGTCGGCCTTCATCTTCAACAAACTGCAAAGTTTACTGGTATGGTCAATTACAACGAGAGTATCATATGCGTACGTAGTGTAAAAAGAAATGCACGAATCCCGGATATCTGCTAGAAATTTGGTGATCAAGAACTGAATTTCCGAAAGGGACAGGTCTCTTTAAAAGAACAGTGAATCACTGAAAACAGGTGTTTCCGTTCTGAGACTCTTTGATGTGAGCATTGCTTTTTCTTGTTTTGTATCGTTTCACTGGAAGCAAATTCTAACAACATTTACCGCTTACTCTGTTAGAATGAAAGATAAACCATCCTAAACAAAGATCGATTGTCGTTTAACAACGCATTTCGTAACTGGGTTAGATTATTTAGAATATTTCGTCCTTATAATTGCAATAATGTAAAGTTCGCCTGCTTATCTAAGGCCGCTAATGCATCCTTCTGCACTGCGGCTGCAGTCGGGGTTAGGCGTTTCGAATCCAGGTGATGGTAAATATTTTCTACATTAATGTTTGGCCAGCAAAGGTAGAAGAGTTGGAGGCGTGATTTCTTTATCATCAAATTTGCAGGTGTTCTCGATTAAATTCCACATCACTTCACACTGTGCAATGGAGTCAGGGCATGTGACACTTCCGATGGTGATCCCCTCGTCTGATGGGGCTAGACACAAGTTGGGCAGCCCTGTCGGTGCCGTTAGAGAGGAGTTTGCTTCTTTTTGACTCATATCAACAACACAAACCGACTCTCCATTTCACAAGCATTAATCACAGACACCCACATACACGCTTCGTAGAGGAAAGTTACTCGACGCGTTAGGAATAAAAATAGCCGTTCCGATTTAGGCAAATGAGCCACTATATGACATCACAGCCAACAATGCCAAACATTGATATAAATGTAGGAGGATGAAATGAAGTACCTGCGAATTCTGTGACTCGGTAATTATATTCTTTCGGGTGTGTTACGATACGTTTCAATGGATGGTGGAAAGCACTCCGGAATTCCCCTTTGTTTGGTCGTGTTTCTTTACCAAAGTTCGGTGATAAGCGCTCATCAGGTCAAAGAGAGCGGTACCCCAGGCATCTTCCACGCATTTAACTCACTCAAGTAAGATACTTCTCCAGAATGAGATTTTCACTCAGCAGCGGAGTGTGCGCTGATACGAAACTTCCTGGAAGATTAAAACTGTGTCCCGGACCGAGACTCGAGACTTAAGATAATTATGTTTGATGGAAGTCAATTTTATTGAAATAATATGCCGGGTACAGATGCTAAGAGTTGGAGACGTGAGTTCTTGATCACCAAAGTTATGGAAGATGTTCTCGATTAAATTCCGTATCACTTCACACTGTTTAATGGAGTCAGGGCGGTGACACTTCCGATGGGGATCCCCTCGTCTGATGGGGTTAGACACAAGTTTAATGTGACGAATGTCTGGAGTTAGGCAGTGCGATATTTGCCGCCAATACTCGAAGGTAGTAGCTCTTAGGACGAAATTTGGATTCAAGTTTCCTAAAGTTTTTTCGAAATGAAAAATGACGTTCTCCATATCGTTAAGAGAAATGAAAATTTATGATTTACTAACGAGGTTTGTTAGAAATGGATGGGGATTACATGTAGCCTACAGACTATCATAATAATGTATTATAGCAAATTTTGTTGGTTCAAATGGTTCTGAGCACTATGCGACTTAACTTCTGAGGTCATCAGTCGCCTAGAACTTAGAACTAATTAAACCTGACTAACCTAAGAACATCACACACATCCATGCCCGAGGCAGGATTTGAACCTGTGACCGTAGTGGCTGTTCGGTTCCAGACTGCAGCGCTTAGAACCGCACGGCCACTCCGGCCGGCGCAAATTTTGTGATTCCCTATTTGTGTATGGGCAGTGTTGAACAAAGTCGAAACATCTCTGTCACTGAAACTTTCGGATTCGATTCGCAGACCGACATAGTTTTAATCTGCCAAGAAGTTTCAAAACTACTAATACTCCGATGCATAGTAGGACATTCGTCCCGCAAAGAGTCCGCTAGGTTGCAGACATAAGCTATCTTCTCCGCATTATACTTTCTTCCAGTAATGGTAGTCCAGCAGGGTAGGCGGGAGAGCTTGTGAGAGGTATGCAAAGTGAAGTGCGACTGTGCGGGAGGGCTGTGGCTAGATCCTAGATAGCTCAGTCAGTAAGGGCGTTGGCCACGGAAAGTCAGGTTCCGTGTTAAGTGCCGAGCCGGCACACAGTTTTAATACACAGTTTTAATTTGTCAAGAAGTTCCAAATCAGCGCACAGTCCCCTGTAGGGTAAAGCATACGTTCTGGAAATTACTGTCTCTATAAAAATGTTCAGTAAATATCATTTTCCGCCTGACCGTCTACTACAACCTAGACTGCTGCGTGCTAATATGCAGTCACTAATATAAAATGCCAGTTGTGTTATCGAAATATTGGTAAAGTACCATGAATACATGTTCTCAGTCGTCTTTCCTCCGTTTACACTTACCCTTTTTTCCTGTTTCAGCACCTGCGAGAGAAACACAATGTTGTGTGATGGCTTTTATATAAGCTATGTAAAGCAGAAACCTGTCACA
Source organism: Schistocerca serialis cubense (assembly GCF_023864345.2). NCBI lineage: Eukaryota > Metazoa > Arthropoda > Insecta > Orthoptera > Acrididae > Schistocerca > Schistocerca serialis. Next base: position 621,712,152 of record NC_064641.1, read on the forward strand.
GCGGAAATTCCTGTGTACTTGTTCGTGACTCTAATCTTTGCCTTTCACGGAAAGCGGCTTCGAACGCGTTAGAGGTAAGAATCTGAAGTCACCCAGCACTTCGGACCTACTGATTCACAATTCAAAGCGTCTCTCCTGCTTAACCTACAGAATTAGCATCATAGGCCGTGGTTACATCTTCCCCTCACCGTGCCCCTTCTCTAAAGGATATTCCAGCAAGCTGCGGAGGATATTTTCTACGGCCCATGGAAAGTAAGTAGAAGACGAGTCTGCTACCAGAGTGAAGACCTGAGCGGCACTCTGACGCCTATTTAGATCTTTCAGTGGTAATAACTTCGTCTACGAAAAGGCAAAGCTCCGGTTTGAAGACCCTACTCTGCAATCGATTTCGATACGTTCACGTACGGAGTCAGAAGAGACGGATCGTGCGAAAGAATTAGTACCCGTCACACTTTGCGAAGAACAATACGACAAGCATTCAGTAAGTTTACGCCTTTGACTGCAGCCACATTGGTTAGGCGACGCTACTACGCCTGTCATGGATAAATGGTGTTTCGTACTGTTACCAGTCACGTGGTGGGCGGGGCGGAAGGATGTTGATAGTGAGGAGGGTGGGGATAGGGACCAAATGGGAGAGGAGGTGGAGAGAGTGAAAAAATGACATTCACTATTGTTGCTGTTATTGTTGTGATGTTGGCCTGCATTTTGGAGATTGCCTCTGTTGGACATATGATTATAATCTGGCTTCAGTTAATATGTTGCACCAATTACTTGTTATTTCCTCTGCAAGTAGAGGTCTATCCAACGTCACAACAAAAACAACAACAATAACAATGGATGGCACTCCCTCGCAACCCACCCCCCTGCCCAACCTTCGCCACGCCTCTTCTCCTCCCCAACCCTACCCCCCACCAGTTTCCCTATTTTCTCACAAGTGATAACGTCAAGGTTGCATAAGATATACACTTATTAACCAGAAAGTCGTGACCAAAGACGTACCATCGATATAAGACAGTCCAAGCGATAGCAACGTAACCTGGCGAGGCATGACTGCTAGTCACACATACCCACGGTACATGCAGTCAGTGAGAGTGCTGCCTGTGTGTAGAATGGGGAAGGCACACTATCTAAGTTTGACCGAGGGCAGGTTATGATGGCCCAGAGGGAAACCGCTCGATCTGGCCGTTGTTCGAGGAGTGCTTTGGTAAGTGTCTTCAACACATGGCGATAGCAAGTTGAAACCATCTCCAGACGTCATGGGGCTGCGCGGCCACCCCTCATTACAGATGTCAGACATCGTAGGCTGGGCAGATTGGTAAAACATAGCAGGCGGTGAGCTGCGGCGGAACTAACATCAGACTTTAATACTGGGCAGTGTAAAAGTGTGTCTGAAGACACACTCCTAAAGATGGGTTACTGCCACCGACGACCCATGCATGTGCCAATGTTACCACCACGACATGGACAACTACGAGTGAAATGCTCACGTGATCTTCGGCACTGAACGTTGGCGCAATGTCAGAACGTTGCATGGTCTGAGGAATCCCGATACGTTCTTCATCATGCCGATGGGAGAACGCGAATCCGTCGTCTTCCAGGGGAACAGCTCCTTGACATCTATACTGTGGGAAGGAGACAAGCTGGAGGCGAGCGTATTATACAGGGTGATTCAAAAAGAATACCACAACTTTAGGAATTTAAAACTCTGCAACGACAAAAGGCAGAGCTAAGCACTATCTGTCGGCGAATTAAGGGAGCTATAAAGTTTCATTTAGTTGTACATTTGTTCGCTTGAGGCGCTGTTGACTAGGCGTCAGCGTCAGTTGATGCTAAGATGGCGACCGCTCAACAGAAAGCTATTTGTGTTATTGAGTACAGCAGAAGTGAATCGACGACAGTTGTTCAGCGTGCATTTCGAACGAAGTATGGTGTTAAACCTCCTGATAGGTGGTGTATTAAACGTTGATATAAACAGTTTACAGAGAATGGGTGTTTGTGCAAAGGGAAAAGTTCTGGACGGCCGAGAACGAGTGATGAAAATGTAGCACGCATCCAGCAAGCATTTGTTCGCAGCCCAGGAAAATCGACTCGCAGAGCTAGCAGAGAGCTGCAAATTCCACAATAAACTGTATGGAGAGTCCTATGAAAAAGGTTAGTTATGAAACCTGAACGTCAACTACCCGAGGCGATGGATCGGCCGCCAGGCAGCCCGTGACAGAGCACTTCATCACTGGCCTCCAAGAAGCCCTGATCTTACCCCTGCGATTTTTTCTTATGGGGGTATGTTAAGGATATGGTGTTTTGGCCACCTCTCACAGCCACCATTGATGATTTGAAACGAGAAATAACAGCAGTTATCCAAACTGTTACGCCTGATATGCTACAGAGAGTGTGGAAAGAGTTGGAGTATCGGGTTGATACTGCTCGTGTGTCTGGAGGGGGCCATATTGAACATCTCTGAACTTGTTTTTGAGTGAAAAAAAAACCTTTTTAAATAATTTTTGTAATGATGTATAACAGAAGGTTATATTATGTTTCTTTCATTAAATACACATTTTTAAAGTTGTGGTATTCTTTTTGAATCACCCTGTACTCTGGGGAACATCCACGTGGGCATCCACGGGTCCATCGGAGCTCGAGCAAGGCACCGTAACGGACGTCGTACACTGGTTGCAGGCCATGAACACCCTTTCATGACGGTCATGTTTCCTGACAGCAGTGATATTTTTCAACAAGATAAGGGAGGCATGTCACAAGGACAGGAGCGTGATGGAGATGTTTGAGGAATATAGTGGCGAGCCCCAATTGATGTGGTGACCCCCCTCCCCCAACTCGCCAGATCTGAAGCCGATCGGAAACATCTGGGATGTGACTGAACGTAGCGTCAGAGCTCATTGCCTCCTGCCCGAAATTTACGAGAATTGCGTGTGCAGATGTGGTGCCAACTCCCTCCAGTGATTTACCAAGGTCTCATATCTTCCATTCCATTACGCGTCGGCTCTGTTTTTGTGCCACAGGTGACATATTGGTTATTAGGTAGGTGGTCACACTGGGCTAGCTGATCAGTGTAGCTTCCTTAAATTATCAACTGATTAACGTGATATTATTTCAACTTTTTTTTTCACATGCAAGCAATAAAATTGCCATATGATCAGAAAGACGTGATTGAAGCGCGCAGCAATGGGAGAGTTAAATAAATAAAGTGGATGGCAGTCGTACAAGACAAATAATTTAAGTACACGTCTATCACCTACCATGTTTGTTTACGTTATCTATCAGTCTCTGCCCGAACACAGTGCGTTAGTTTCTGGTTTAGTGTCTGGTCCAACCTTTGTTTGTGGTGGAGGATAAATGAGTGGGTTTTTATTACCTGACATAGGTACTCATTCATACGAAGCATGTTGAACTCTAATAAGAGGCTACCAGATTTGGTATCAAACGCATTTTCTTAAATTTTTCGTATGTCTTAGTGGATTGGTTTAAATCACACAACACAGAGGAAAGAGATTTTAGTACGCACTCGCCTAAACCATTTGTGTGCATCCGGAACCTATTTTGTAGCCGTGAACTATCCTACGACCACAAAGAATTGAAAATCAAGATTTACCTACATGCGGAAGTATGCACATCAGTATGAATGTAAGAAACAATATTCGTGTAAAGCAATCATTCTGTAATAGAGATAGCGAAAATAATAGGCAGAGACATTATGCAATGAAGTAGTTGGTCTGCTGCTCTCATTCATCTCTCTACAGCAAGCGTTCAAGTCCAACTGAAAAAGATAATTGATTATTTGATAAACTCGCTGCTAAACGAAATTAAGTAAAAAGTTGCACTAAGTAAAATATGTACTACTCTGATTTGAACAAATAACGTAGAATTCTTAAACGAAGTATAATGCTTGATTTCAAGAGGAGATAATCGCGACAGTTAAATAAAGTTGAAAGTTGAGAATTAGGTACCTGTTGATCGAGTTTCCACTTTTAATGTAGCTGTTATGAATTAATTAATGAACTATGCTGATCGAACATTATAAACATTATTTCTACAGAGTACTCATTTCTAATTTAAACAAGTGTTTTAAAAATATCTCCACCATTTAAAACTGTTCTGTATAGCTTGCTCGCCTGTCTAAATGCCAGGGCACCCTAATTTATACAAAAGAGAAAACGCAACCTGATTAAGTAAGAATGTGCTCATTTTCACGTTTTAGTTTTTTCATCTTACCTATTACACGATTTTACCATACATCTTTCTTACTGAAAAAGGAACTAATTTTGCTTCCGGCTGAGATTGGTGTTAACATTAATGAAAACTTTTTTTAGTCCTACCAATAGTTCTTTTTTTAAAAAAAATTGCTATCAGTTTCTAAGTAGAAATTTTTCAGTGAAACAGAAGGAGTTGTCCACTAGAAATGATTTGTATTTAAAACTTGTTTTGCTAGTTGTCAGTCATTTCATCTTATTGGGCAAATGACAAAAATATTTTTTGCTGCATGTTGACCTCCTTCTTGAATAACAGACGGCTTTAATTGTGGGTAATTAAGGTCATTTTCGCTCTAGTGTTGTAGGTATGGACATCAATGTTCGTCTCAAATTGCGATGGGTTATTTATGGCCAATTTCAGTAACGAATATATGTATTGTGACGGCGCAGTTACAATGCCTAGCTTCTTGAAGAAGTACCTACTCCAGTTTAAGTTTTGATCAATACGTACAGCAAAAAATTTGGAGGATTCTAGCCTTCTTGTAGACTCCTGCTCGTACACTACATCAATTGTTGTTACGAGTCTGTCCGTTGTACAGAAATGAAAATAGCGCTTGTTTTAGGTTTAGGGAGAGCCCATTTTCTTAGAACCACTTAGTAATTCATTCTAGCTTTTTTACAGACTACTGCTAATACGTTACATCAATTGTTGTTACGAGTCTGTCTGTTGTACAGAAATGAATATAGCGCTTTTTTTAAGTTTAGGGGGAGTCCATATTCTTAGAAACAATAAATCTTTGTGAAACATCGTTTGCTATTTGTTCTGTTGACTCTGGTGGGATTTATTATAACACTAGTGTCGTAAGCGAAAAAATACTATCTCTGGTTGTTGAATGTTAAAGTGGGCGGTCATTCGCATATATAAGGAAAAGGAATGGACCAAAAATTGAACGCTGTTGGATTCCCTTTCTGGTTTGTCCCCAGGCACTACAATTTTCTTCCCTTCCAAACTCGGTTGGATTATTCAGTCTAACATTTTGCATTCTATTTGTTACGTTTAATTTAAACAAAAAAAAAAGGTTCAAATGGCTCTGAGCACTATGGGACTTAACATCTGAGGTCATCAGCCCCCTAGAAGTTAGAACCACTTAAACCTAAATAACCTAAGGACATCACACACATCCAAGCCCGAGGCAGGATTCGAACCTGCGACCACAGCAGTAATTTAAACCAGCTGTGTGCAGAGCCACCAGTTCCGCAAAACTTGACGTTTTCCAAGAGAGTAACAGGCTTTACACAATGAAATAGCTTGGAGAGACCACAAAAAAATATCAACCAGTGATGATATATTATCTGAGGCTTGTAACATTTAGGCGTAAGCTATAGGGAAAGACGGGTAATACGCAATATGTTGGAGAGTCCACAAAAAAATGAGACCACAAAAAAATATCGACCGCTGATGATATATTATCTGAGGCTTGTAATATTTAGGCGTAAGCTATAGGGAAAGATGGGTAATACGCAATATGTAGAGAGCCAAGAGGGAATAATGTGACAGGATGACCCAGAACGAAGTGCACGGATTGAAAGGGGTGTAAGACAGGGATGTAGTCTTTTGACCCTACTATTCGATCTGTACATCGAAGAAGCAATGACGGAAATAAGAGAAAGATACCAGAGTGGAACTAAAATTCAAGGTGAAACGGTATCAATGATAAGATTCGCTGGTGACATTGCTTTTCCTAGGTTAATGTGAAGAAGAATTGGAGAATTTACTGAATGGAATGAACAGTCTAATGAGTACAGAATATGGATTGAGGGTAAACATAAGAAAGACGAAAGTAATGAGTAGTAGCAGAAATGAGAACAGCAAGAAACTTAACATCAGGACTGGTGAACGCGAAGCAGATGAAGTTAAGGAATTTTGCAACCTATGCAGCAAAATATTCCACGAAGGACGGAGCAAGGAGGACGCAATAAGTAGACTATCACTGTCAAAATGGACATTACTGGACAAGACAAGTCTGCTAGTATCAAACAGAGACCGTAATTTGAGGAAGAAATTTCCAAGAATGTTCGTTTCGAAGCACAGCATTGTATGGCTGTGAATCATGGACTACGGCAAAACAGGAACAGAAGAGAATAGAAACATTTGAGACGTGGTGCTAGAAAATATTGTTGAAAACTGGGTGGACTGATAAGGTAAGGAATGAGGAAGTTCTCCGGAGAATCGGCAAGGAAAGGAATATACGAAAAAACGCTGACAAGAAGACAAGAAAAAGGGACAGGATAGTAGGACATCTGTTAAGACAACCCGGAGAATATTTCTTGATCGATACTGTGAAACAAATCTCTTCATCAACTGCGACATAGTCGCGTATACAAACAGTGATCCAATACTGTCAAAGGTTTTTTATTCCAGTCTTTGATCACAATATGAATTCTTTAGACGATGACCGGTTTCATTCCGTAATGACAATCCTCATAACTTTTTTACACATGGTGTAAAAAAGATCTTAGGATGGTCATTACGGACTGAAACCGTGGTCATCGTCTAAAGAATTCATATTGTGATCAAAGACTGGAATAAAAAAACGTTTGACAAATCTCTTCTACTGCAAGCTCTTTTGTTCTACAATGCATTCCTTAAGAGCTGTGACCACTTGTTCATCTTCGCTACTTTGAAACACAACTCTTCTAATGGACAAGCGCGTATAACTTTTAAGGTATGCATTTTAGAGCACATGTTTAGTGGACATTATTTTCTTGTATTTGTCCGTACTACAACTTACCAAAATATGAAAGCAAAGAGCACACAGTATAAGAAAATTGCTTCAAATGGCTCTAAGCACTATGGGACTTAACATCTGAGGTCATCATTCCCCTAGACTTAGAACTACGTAAACCTAACTAACCTGAGGACATGACACACATCCATGCCCGAGGCAGGATTCGAACCTGCGACCGTAGCAGCCGCGTGGTTCCGGACTGAAGCGCCTAGAACCGCTCGTCCACAGCGGCCGGCTAGAATTGCTTCGCAGAATCGAAGATCGAGAATTGCTCATAGATCTTAAGGAATGCGTTTTAGAGCCCATGCTTATTTTTTTTATTTCTAATGATCATTCCCGTAGTATCCCTGAATATTGACCATATATATCTATAAAAACCCTGCTGGAATCCATGATGTACTCGGAGTGGTAAGTGGAGGTACTCACGAGCGTGGCGGCGAGCCCGGCGGCGACGGCCCACCCCCAGCCGCCCTCCGGCGCCGCGCCGGCGGTCCTCTTGCTGCTGCTGTCGGCGCCCGCTGCCATCTGCCCAGTTGTGCCGCCGCTGCCGCCTTCCGAGCGAGTCCGCCCCGCCGACTCAGCGCCGCCGCGTCCAACAGCCACGGATGTAGACTGCAGGCCAGCCCCCACTACAACACACGCAGACGGTCACACGTGACGGGACGGGGCGGTCGCGTGGCCGGCCGGCCACTGCGCATTGCGTAACGGCGGCACCTCCACCAACACTACCGTACATCGGTACTGGGCCTCTTTATGTAAGGAACCTGTCCGTGTTGTATACTCCTAGTAGTAGCTACTAGTGCACTTGTCCTTCGTCGGTATTTCAGTACTCCTTACTGATCAAAACTGGTAACTATGCCGATATATTAAAACACTGTGTGGACTAGGACGAGAAAAGGAGGAGAACTGGGACTGACATCCAGTTGACGACGAGATCATTACAGAGGCGAACTAAAAGCTCGTAAGGAGGTGTGGAGACAGGATGCCAAGGAGAATCAGCCGTGTCCTTTTCCAAGGAACTACCGAGTGTCCTTAGAGGATCAGTGCCCTAATCGATTCAGGGAAACCACTGGAAGCCGACATCTGGCTGGCGTGGCCGGGAATTTAAACTGTACTCGTCCTGAATGCGAGTCAATTGTTGTAGCCACTGTGCCACTGCTTTCGCTAGCTGAAATGCAACACACATAGTCGCCTTCAACTACACTACTGCCCATTAAAATTGCTACACCACGAAGATGACGTGCTACAGACGCGAAATTTAACCGACAGGAACAAGATGCTGTGATATGCAAATGATTAGCTTTTCAGAGCATTCACACAAGGTTGCCACCGGTGGCGACACCTACAATGTGCTGACATGAGGAAAGTTACCAACCGATTTCTCATACACAAACAGCAGTTGACCGGCGATGCCTGGTGAAACGTTGTTGCGATGTCTCGTGTAAGGAGGAGAAATGTGTATCATCACATTTCCGACTTTGATAAAGGTCGGATTGTAGCCTATCGCGATTGCGGTTTATCGTATCGCGACATTGATACTCGCGTTGGTCGAGATCCAATGACTGTTAGCAGAATATGGAATCGCTTGGTTCAGGAAGATAATACGGAACGCCGTGCTGGATCCCAAAGGCCTCTATCAGTAGCAGTCGAGATGACAGGCATCTTATTCGCATGGCTGTAACGGATCGTGCAGCCACGTCTCGTTCCCTGAGTCAACGGATGGGGACGTTTGCAAGACAACAAACATGTGCACGAACAGTCTGACGACGTTTGCAGCAGCATGGACTATCAGATCGGAGACCATGGCTGCGGTTACCCTTGACGCTGCATCACAGATAGGAGCGCCTGCGATGATGTACTCAACGACGAACCTGGGTGCACGAATGGCAAAATGTCATTTTTTCGGATGAATCTAGGTTCTGTTTACAGCGTCATGATGGTCGCATCCGTGTTTGGCGACATCGCGGTGAACACACATTGGAATCGTGTATTCGTCATCGCCATACTGGCGTATCACCTGGCGTGATAGTAAGGGGTGCCATTGGTTACACGTTTCGGTCACCTCTTGTTCGCATCGACGGCACTTTGAACAGTGGACGTTAATGATGTGTTACGACTGTGGCTCTACCCTTCATTCGATTCCTGCAAACCCTACATTTCAGCAGGATAATGCACGACCAAAGGTCCTGTACGGGCCTTTCTGGATACAGAAAATGTTCGACTGCTGCCCTGGCTACCACATTCTCCAGATCTCTCACCAACTGAAAACGTCTGGTCAATGGTGGCCGAGCAACTAGCTCGTCACAATACGCCAGTCACTACTCCTGATGGACTGTGGTATCGTGTTGAAGCTACATGGGCAGCTGTACCTGTACACGCCATCCGAGCTGTGTTTGACTCAATGCCGAGGCCTATCAAGGCCGTTATTACGGCCAGAGGTGGTTGTTCTGGGTACTGATTTCTCAGGATCTATGCACCCAAATTTTTGTAATCACATGTCAGTTATAGTATAATATATTTATCCAATGAATTCTCGTTTATCATTTGCATTTCTTCTTGGTGTAGCAATTTTAATGGGCAGTAGTATAGTACAGTACTGTTCATAGCGAAGCAATCCACGCGCGACTCACTACCCATCTTCAGAGATTCAGTGCTGCCGTTATTTGTATCCCGAACTGTCTTTCGCGCCCTTACTTGTCCACCGAGATATGCATTGTAGGTTCCGTGGAGTTCAGAAAGTTGGAGACAGGTACGGGCAGAAGCCAAGCTGTCAAGGGAGGTCATGAGTAGTACCTAGGTAGTTCATACTGAGATCCTACTATTGTTCAATTCTTTTATCTTGGCGGCTCGCGCATGCCCGCCCAGACGCGGGAGATTGCTGCGTTGCCAGTTGCACACGACGCACGCGCCAATAGAAGCAGCGCCATAGTATAGCATAGTTCGCAAGCTTACGTTTAGGGGGGAGCGCGCAGTTCGTGAAGTAAAGCCACCACGGCGGCATTAACCCTTTCGCTGGTACAAAGACGTGCTCCCTGCACAGCGCGATTTTGTCACTGCACTGCTCGCCTGTACAGACACATCGTGTTCCGACTGCTTTGACACTCTTATCATTCGATCCCACAAAAACTATTTGGCCCAAAAATCAGATTTTTGCACATCTTCTTGACGGATACCTTCCCCCCACAAATGACTTAATTTTGTTTCGATGTTATTATTCACCATTGCACGAAATTTTGAAGAGTTTGCAGAGGTAAAAGTCCATAGAGTATACTTTCCGTATGATCGATTTTAGTTCCCACAATGTTGAGAATGAAATGTGGACAAGATACCTAAATTTCATATAAAATTTACTGTATAACAATATCTCATTTACTTTAAGTACCACATAGGTGTCATATGTAATATTGAGAAATATTCTGTCTTTCGCGACTGTAACAAAAGTTTTATTCACACTGAGCGCGTTTGGCTTTATTTTAAAGCACTTCAATCAATCAAAAGGAAGTAGACAAAATACATTAAACAAAACTGTGGACTTACAAAAACATTAGGACTTGAATATCCCGTCTATCAGTGAAGTGCCCTGAGCTATGTCAAATATAATTTTTCTGTGTGGCACACACAAACATCATGTATTTGCTAAAACACTGATCAGCCAACAAAAACGTTGAATATTGTGTTACCGCAGCACAAAACTACGAAAGGTGACGTGGCAGTGGAGGAGACAAAATACTGTCCACTGAAGATGCTTCAAAAGAGAGAAACGCGTCTGGTCTAAATAAGTCGCTTATTACAGCTGCAGAAGAGGAATATATTTCAGTACCATTGGTAAAACTGCGACTGTGGAACAAAAACAAGAAAGAGAACATGAGTACCATTGTGTATGTGCCATACCTTTCATTGATTGAAGTGCTTTAAAATAAAGCCAAACGCGTCCGGTGTAAATAAAACTTTTATTACAGTCGCGAATGACGGAATATTGATCAATATTACATACGACACCTATGTGGTACTTAAATTAAATGAGATATTGTTATACAGTAAATTTTATATGAAATTTAGGTATCTTGTCCACATTTCATTCTCAACATTGTGGCAACTAAAATCGGCCATACGGAAAGTATACGCTATGGACTTATACCTCTGCAAACTCTTCAAAATTTCGTGCAGTGGTTTACTACATTTAATGCTACATAATAACTGCGTTGAACATCGAAACAAAATTAAGTCATTTATGGGGGAAAGGTATCAGTCAAGAAGACCTGTAAAAATAAAATTTTTGGGATAAGTAGTTTTTGTGAAATCGAATGATAAGTGTGTCAAAGCAGTGAGAACATCATGTGTCTGCACAGGCGAGCAGTGCAGTGATGACAAAATCACGCACAGCGCGGAATGCGGAGAGCACGTGTCTGCAGTAGCGAAAGGGTTAATGAAGAGACAAAGCACTAGAAATTTCAAAAAATTGCATTCAAACGAATATAATTCATGAAGAAAGGCACTTCGATATTGTTTTTAAAGAATGAAAATTCTAAGCACTGCACAAGGTTTGAACTCATAACCCTTCGCGTAGAAGCCCAACACCTTGACCGTTACGCATCGCAACGCGTCTGATGCCACAATGCCAGAGGCGTCTAACACGTCACGCAAAATACTGACAAACACTGTTGGTATGACTATGAATTACTCACACTTCGTCGAAGTACAATGGGAAATAAACAATTACTGCTGTTCTTTATTGCGAAAAAGCGGTTCGTGAGATTGATACAAACACCTTTCCTTGCTATCGCCTGAATTAGCAGTGTTATTGCTTGTTTGGTTTAATTAATTAATAGAATATGAAGCAATTGGTATAAAGAATGCTTTTTCCAAACTTTCTATAAAAGGAAGTCTGCTATCAAGACATTGCTTTTGTTCTATTACTTTATTTATGACTGAAAGTTTCTAAAACTGAAGACACTCGTCCGTGCTCTGGACTGCTATCGAGATCTGGCAACGTCGTTCTCTGTTCATTGGCTGACTGTGTTTTGCGACGTCATATGCGCAGAACGAACCTAAACTCGGCCGCCAACATAAATGACGCGCACTTTAGACTGTGGCTTTACTTGTAGAAAAACGTCGTAACAAGTCCATTTCTAGCGTAAATGTGGGCCTTGCGCTCTTCGATTCGTTAGATAACCTGTTCACCCAAGACTCCTCTTAAGTGACCATATTGATCTCGATATCAGTACTGACACCAGATCAACACAGGTTGCTCAGAAGCAGTACTACTGCCCTCATATCATCCCCCACATCCGGCCTCTAGATTAAAGAAATATACTACCACTCCCAGTCATATAAAATTGTTCAAAGTTTCGTGAATACTTGTTGGTGTCTCGTCTTTTGGTCCCTTGTATTGGCGTTTTCGGTCATTGGCATATAAAGACGAGCGCCAACATGTAATAGACCTAGAAACTATTACAGCATTGTTACTTAAAATAAAAGAAACAAAGTGTATGAATTTTCTCGCCAACATAACTTCAACAAATTCTGAATTGAAATGTGTAATAAATGACTTCATTGAATTACGAAGAACAGGCAACAACTTGAGCTACTCCAAACTGAGGACAGTTCGTCCAATGAGTACCACCTATCACCAACATCAGATGGTGTGCAGGAATAGCATTAGCTTCCTTAGCCTGCTTCGTCTCAAGCCCATACTGAAATTGTGATTTTCAATATCGGTGTCAGTGTTTTGTCAGTGGAGATGCAGTAACAGCAGAATGGACCAGGACAGCTTAGTGGCTTCGAATGTGGACCAGTCATAGAATGTCTGAGTAACAAATCCATCAAAGACACTTCAACCCTTCTAAAGCTGCCAAAGCTGACTGTTCGTTACGTTGTTATCAAATGAAACACCAAGGAACAACTACAGCTAAATCAAAAGCAGGCAGACCTCATATACTGAGAGACAGGAGCCGTCGAGCATCGCGAAGTGTCACTGTAGAAAACCAGATGAAATAAGCGGAAAGGATCCCTTGTGAATTCCAGAGTGCTGACAGAAATCTAGCGTAATGAGTGCGCGTCGGAGGTGAAAAGGATTGCTTCCAGCAGTGCAGCAGTACCTCATAAGCCACACATTTCTGTGGTAGAGTGGTAAGCTAAGCTTGAGGTGGTATAAAGAGAGACGACGCTTGACGTTGGATGACAGAAAACAAGTCATTTGGAATACTGAACCACACTATACGCTGTGGCAATCTCATGGAAGGGTACGGGAGAAATTTGCTTGGAGAAATTTGCCTGCCATCATGTGTAGAGCCAACATTGAACTAGGGAGAAGGTCATATTATGATAAGGAGGTGTTTTTCGTGGTTAGGTCTGGTCCTCTTATTGCACTTACGAAAACGGTACATGCGGAACGATACGAACACATTTTACAACATTATGTACTGCGTACGATAGAGCAACAGTTCGGAGACGATGACTGTTTATGGCAGCATGACAATGCAACCTGTCATAAAGCAGCATCTGCGAGGCAGTGGCTTGTGGACAATATCATTCCTGAAATGGGCTGCCCTGCCAAGAGCCTCAACCTGAACCAAATCGAACATCTTTGGGGTACGTTAGAACGCTGACTTGGCTCCAGACACAAGTGTCTAACACCACTACCTTGTCTAGTTTCAGTGCTTTACAAAGAAGATTTTCAGACACCACACTGAAGGTGTCTCCTGCAGCGGTCAAGCTGTCATTAAGGCGCAGGGTAGACAAACCCCATATTAATGTCTGCTAATAGCTGTCTGGATACTTATGATCAGAAAGTATTCATTGAAAGATTATCGGTATGTATGCAAAGGATCCGATAGTAAACCATGGGAATATAGTGAAGAACACAAATAACCAAACTACACTCCTGGAAATGGAAAAAAGAACACATTGACACCGGTGTGTCAGACCCACCATACTTGCTCCGGACACTGCGAGAGGGCTGTACAAGCAATGATCACACGCACGGCACAGCGGACACACCAGGAACCGCGGTGTTGGCCGTCGAATGGCGCTAGCTGCGCAGCATTTTTGCACCGCCGCCGTCAGTGTCAACCAGTTTGCCGTGGCATACGGAGCTCCATCGCAATCTTTAACACTGGTAGCATGCCGCGACAGCGTGGACGTGAACCGTATGTGCAGTTGACGGACTTTGAGCGAGGGCGTATAGTGGGCATGCGGGAGGTCGGGTGGACGTACCGCCGAATTGCTCAACACGTGGGGCGTGAGGTCTCCACAGTACATCGATGTTGTCGCCAGTGGTCGGCGGAAGGTGCAAGTGCCCGTCGACCTGGGACCGGACCGCAGCGACGCACGGATGCACGCCAAGACCGTAGGATCCTACGCAGTGCCGTAGGGGACCGCACCGCCACTTCCCAGCAAATTAGGGACACTGTTGCTCCTGGGGTATCGGCGAGGACCATTCGCAACCGTCTCCATGAAGCTGAGCTACGGTCCCGCACACCGTTAGGCCGTCTTCCGCTCACGCCCCAACATCGTGCAGCCCGCCTCCAGTGGTGTCGCGACAGGCGTGAATGGAGGGACGAATGGAGACGTGTCGTCTTCAGCGATGAGAGTCGCTTCTGCCTTGGTGCCAATGATGGTCGTATGCGTGTTTGGCGCCGTGCAGGTGAGCGCCACAATCAGGACTGCATACGACCGAGGCACTCAGGGTCAACACCCGGCATCATGGTGTGGGGAGCGATCTCCTACACTGGCCGTACACCACTGGTGATCGTCGAGGGGACACTGAATAGTGCACGGTACATCCAAACCGTCATCGAACCCATCGTTCTACCATTCCTAGACCGGCAAGGGAACTTGCTGTTCCAACAGGACAATGCACGTCCGCATGTATCCCGTGCCACCCAACGTGCTCTAGAAGGTGTAAGTCAACTACCCTGGCCAGCAAGATCTCCGGATCTGTCCCCCATTGAGCATGTTTGGGACTGGACGAAGCGTCGTCTCACACGGTCTGCACGTCCAGCACGAACGCTGGTCCAACTGAGGCGCCAGGTGGAAATGGCATGGCAAGCCGTTCCACAGGACTACATCCAGCATCTCTACGATCGTCTCCATGGGAGAATAGCAGCCTGCATTGCTGCGAAAGGTGGATATACACTGTACTAGTGCCGACATTGTGCATGCTCTGTTGCCTGTTTCTTTGTGCCTGTGGTTCTGTCAGTGTGATCATGTGATGTATCTGACCCCAGGAATGTGTCAATAAAGTTTCCCCTTCCTGGGACAATGAATTCACGGTGTTCTTATTTCAATTTCCAGGAGTGTAATAAAAATGTTCTAGTGGTATGCACACTTGACTCGCTTTCAGGAAGAGATGGGTTGAACGTTGCCGAACCATCCACTTCCTTAAATTACGTCAAATGGAGGGATCATTCCTCGTCCTGTCCAAGCTGGAGTAGCTTCTCTGATGACCCTGTCATTGATGGGTACTCAAACCTTAATCTTAATCTTACATTTATGCAGTGATGATGATGTGTTAGCATCAGATACAAGGCTGGCCTCCTGTAGGGCAGTTAGTAGCATATTACGAACAGATGGCGCGCCTCAAAAAAAAAAAGTTATACTAATTTATAAATTTATGTTCTAAATATGGACTGATTAATAAGACAGTCCATTGTTTTACTTTTAACTAGCTATTACCTGCGGCTGCTCTCACATGTCAGTAGTTCAGTTATGATGACTGATGGTGAGTAAATAAGCTACGTGGTTGTCCATAAATTTTTGCATCGTATTTTTTCTTCAACAATTCTTTATTGAACATAATAAGAATGGTGTTCCATCTACACACCATATTTTTCCACGTAATTCTCCATCCAGTTTTGTGGCCTTAACTCCAGCGCGAAACAAGGCCGCGTAAGCCATGTCCATACCATTCCCTATCCCGTTGGCGGAGCCAGTGCTTCACTGTGTGAATCACCTTCTTATCGTCCTCAAAATGTCTTCCCCGAAAGGCATCCTTTAATAGCTCAAACAAGTGGAAGCCTGAGGGGGCTAGGTCAGGGCTGTAGGGTGGATGGGTTAACACTGTCCAACCTAGTTTTGCAATGTGTTCTGCAGTCCTCAGACTTGTGTGCGGCCTAGCATTATCGTGTTGCAGCAAAAAATCTCCTGGGTTGCTGTGGTGCCGAAGTCGCCGGAGGAGCTTCCTCAGTTTTGTTAATGTGTTGACATATGGTTCTGAATTAATGGTACCGCCTCTAGACATGACATCAATAAGAATCACACCGACACAGTCCCCGGAAGCGGTTGGTTTGAATTTTTTTCTTCTGTGGGGAGTGGGAATGGCGCCATTCCATCGTTTGTGGTTCTGTTTCGAGCTCAAAATGGCGAAACCAGGTTTCATCACCAGTCACAATCCGGGACAAGAAGGCCTCCCCCTCAGCTTCAAAATGTTGCAACAAATCAGGACAAAAGTTTTTTCTGTGCAATTTGTGATCCGCCTTGAGAAACCGCGAGAGCCATCTTGAACACACTTTTGAATGTCCAAGAGTGCGGATAATTGCATCCATACTTCCTTTGCTGATTGGTAGATGCAGCACCAACTGTCCTCGTGAATGACAATATCAGCCCGCTGCAGCATGTCAGGTGTGATAGCCATGGATGGTCTCCTCGACCGCTGCAAATCGCGGAGCTCCACCGAACCGCCTTCTGGTGTAAACACCGCCCGTGCTCAGCGACTAACTGTACTTCTGTCGACAGCAGATGCTCCAGAGACTTTTTACAAGTGTTTGTGAATGTTCCCAATAGTTCCTTTCTTTGCAGTGAGAAGTTCAATGATCGCATGTTGCTTGTAACGCACATCACGCCATTTTGAAGCTGTCCTGCAGCTACACTATCTGTCGGAAGTGACCGAAACTTGGCGCACTCATTCAGGAGGCTTGAAATAATACATACGTAACGTTTCGCATTCGTAGAATTGTTTTCGGCTGAGGAAAAAACGCGGTGCATTACTTTCTGGGCAACCCTCGTACTGTACGCGCAGTAATAGCGGCGGCCCTCAAGAGTCTGTCTGTGTTGATGTTACGTCCTCCTCTCCCACCTCCCAAGCTGTCGAAACGCACGATGCGTTGGCAAGCGCGGCGTCGCTACCCAGCAGTGCATACAGGGGGGCATGGGCATGTGCGAGCATCTGTGCGTCATGCCGCTGACTTAGCTATGCATTATACAACAAGAACACTAGACAAAAAATAGTGTGGAAGTATGGATTAAATACAATGAAGACCGTATAAGCAATGTATTCATTACTTCGAATCGTATATCTTAGCACATATTAACGAATAAAATCAGTTTCACAAATATCAAGCCGGCCGCGGTGGTCTCGCGGTTGAGGCGCTCAGTCCGGAACCGCGAATGTTGTTACCGCTTGACAGCGGGAGCTACACTAGCGCTCCAAGCGGTGAGAAAGCAGTTACCTGCGATGCAAGGACTGTTGGTTTTTAGTTATTTTGCTACCTAATGAATCACATAATTGTTATGTTTTGCGTTCTATGAATTAGTAAATTACCAAGAGACATAAATTATCGTGAAAGAAACGTAACAACAGCCGAAACCCACTGATTCAATGATATAAACTACAACTTACTTACGAAGAAATACTTTCGAAAATCTCTATAATTGCAACTTAATCCACTTAAAGCAAGCTAATATAACGACAAATTTCATGCTTGAGACGTCCCCTCCTGCCCGAGGTTCGAGTCCTCTCTTGGGCGTGGGTGTGTGTGTCATTCTTAGCATAAGTTAGTTTATGTAGTGTGTAAGTCTAGGGACCGATGACCTAAGCAGTTTGGTCCCTTAGGAATTCACACACATTTGAACATGTTTCATGCTTGAGAACCACATATTCCTTTTATTATCTGTTCGTGTTATTATAGAGACTTACCTTGACACGTAAAACTTTTAGTGGTATCTAATGGCTCGCCCATTCTTACACTTACTCGACTTACTAATACATGAATAATTTTGTAAATGTAGTTACTTTTGCTTTAAAAGCTAATACATTGAACATGTTTGCCGTTTGTGGTTCATATGTAGCAACTATTGTGGAATTGGTTTCTTCTGTGTTGCGAAACAGTTTTATTCCCTTTGATGTTTTATTATCACGTCTGTATGGGTCTCCCTTCAGCTTAAGGAGTGGCGTGCTATTTTGTACGTTAAATTATTTAGTTATTCATTCCGTACAGGTTTCCTACGTTCAACACTCACTGATGTGGATGAAAGTGTAGTGAAGAAAAATTCGCGTTGTTAGGTAGATATACGACGTCTGTCTGAAAAAGGTCAGGTTTCCTGGTGTTTACTAGCTTTTCTTTGTTATTAAAGGAGAATGATATTTTTCAGTAAATATCTGCACATTACAAGAGAATCGGAAATAAACTGTCCTGTAAGGTGCCGTTTGATACCTCCCACGGTCCTCAGGAAACTAAAGAATGACAAATGTGCTGTCACTTTTCAGTTATTGTCAGTTTTTATTGCACTACATACGCTATCTATTGTTACTACGTTACAGATCGACATAAACTATAATGTTGGCACTCATGCGATATTGTATTCGGAAGTGTCGCTTGCTGGTCGCTGGGCCCGCCGTTGTCGCCGTGGTTAGCAAAAAACAGGCGGAGTGTCGTGACTAGTATGTCTACGACGAATATGAAGAAGTTCAATAGTCAAAGAGCAAATAGTTTTCTTAAAGAGAAAATATTTTTCCCCTAATTCGTATAATATTCTTCAAATCAATAAGTATCTTGCACTATGCACCCTTCTTCCTCAGGGCTCAAGCTATTTTCATACCAAATTTCATGGAAGTCGGTTTAGCTGGTTAGTCGTGAAAATGTAACAGGCAGAGTTACTTTCGCATTTATAATATTAGTTTGAACAGAACTTTCAACTACGTTATCTTTTTTTGTGATCCGATTATGATGAAATTATACGGTGCCTGAGCTATACTCAAGTTATCGGTGGAAATCCCATGAAAATTCGTCTACTAGTTTTGGATATTAGCGTGTCCAAACAGACAAGCCGATAGACACGACAGTTGTACAGATTTATTATTAACATAGAAATATGTGCGTTTAGCGCCATTCGTACTCGAATAGAGCACCAGGTAGCCTTCCTCTGAACACAAAAGACGGGTGAGTACTTTGAAAATTCTTACCAAAACACTGATTTTGCAGCCAGTAACACGAACATAGTAGTGATGAAGAGTAGGCTGAAGTTCAAGACATTAGTCAGGAAGAATCAATACGCAAAGAAGTGGGATACGGAAGTACTAAGGAATGACGAGATACGTTTGAAGTTCTCTGACGCTATAGATACAACAATAAGGAATAGCGCAGTAGGCAGTACAGTTGAAGAGGAATGGACATCTCTAAAAAGGGCCATCACAGAAGTTGGGAAGGAACACATAGGTACAAAGAAGGTAGCTGCATGGAAACCATGGGTAACAGAAGAAATACTTCAGTTGATTGATGAAAGGAGGAAGTACAAACATGTTCCGGGAAAATCAGGAATACAGCAATACAAGTCGCTGAGGAATGAAATAAATAGGAAGTGCAGGGAAGCTAAGACGAAATGGCTGCAGGAAAAATGTGAAGACATCGAAAAAGATACTATTGTCGGAAGGACAGACTCAGCATACAGGAAAGTCAAAACAACCTTTGGTGACATAAAAGCAACGGTGGTAACATTAAGAGTGCAACGGGAATTCCACTGTTAAATGCAGAGGAGAGAGCAGATATGTGGAAAGAATACATTGAAAGCCTCTATGAGCGTGAAGATTTGTCTGATGTGATAGAAGAAGGAACAGGAGTGGATTTAGAAGAGATAGGGGATCCAGTATTAGAATCGGAATGTAAAAGAGCTTTGGAGGACTTACGGTCAAATAAGGCAGAAGATATAGATAACATTCCATCAGAATTTCTAAAATCATTGGGAGAAGTGGCAACAAAACTATTCACGTTGGTGTGTAGTATATATGAGTCTGGCCATATACCATCTGACTTTCGGAAAAGCATCATCCACACAATTCCGAAGACGTCAAGAGCTGACAAGTGCGAGAATTATCGCACAATCAGCTTAACAGATCATGCATCGAAGCTGCTTACAAGAATAATATACAGAAGAATGGAAAAGAAAATTGAGAATGCGCTAGGTGACGATCAGTTTGGCTTTAGGAAAAGTAAAGGGACGAGAGAGGCAATTCTGACGTTACGGCTAATAATGGAAGCAAGGCTAAAGAAAAATCAAGACACTTTCATAGGATTTGTCGACCCAGAAAAAGCGTTCGATAACATAAAATGGTGCAAGCTGTTCGAGATTCTGAAAAAAGTAGGGGTAAGCTATAGGGAGAGACGGGTCATATACAATATGTACAACAACCAAGCGGGAATAATAAGAGTGGACGATCAAGAACGAAGTGCTCGTATTCAGAAGGGTGTAAGACAAGGCTGTAGCCTTTCGCCCCTACTCTTCAAGCTGTACATCGAGGAAGCAATGATGGAAATAAAAGAAAGGTTCAGGAGTGGAATTAAAATACAAGGTGGAAGGATATCAATGATACGATTCGCTGATGACATTGCTATCCTGAGTGAAAGTGAAGAAGAATTAAATGATCTGCTGAACGGAATGAACAGTCTAATGAGTACACAGTATGGTTTGGTAAATCGGAGAAAGACGAAGGTAATGAGAAGTAGTAGAAATGAGAACAGCGAGAAACTTAACATCAGGATTGATGGTCACGAAGTCAATGAAGTTAAGGAATTCTGCTACCTAGGCAGTAAAATAACCAATGACGGACGGAGCAAGGAGGACATCAAAAGCAGACTCGCTATGGCAAAAAAGGCATTTCTGGCCAACAGAAGTCTACTAATATCAAATACCGGCCTTAATTTGAGGAAGACATTTCTGAGGATGTACGTCTGGAGCACAGCATTGTATGGTAGTGAAACATGGACTGTGGGAAAACCGGAACAGAAGAGAATCGAAGCATTTGAGATGTGGTGCTACAGACGAATGTTGAAAATTAGGTGGACTGATAAGGTAAGGAATGAGGAGGTTCTACGCAGAATCGGAGAGGAAAGGAATATGTGGAAAACACTGATAAGGAGAAGGGACAGGATGATAGGACATCTGCTAAGACATGAGGGAATGACTTCCATGGCACTAGAGGGAGCTGTAGAGGGCAAAAACTGTAGAGGAAGACAGAGATTGGAATACGGCAAGCAAATAATTGAGGACGTTGGTTGTGAGTGCTACTCTGAGATGAAGAGGTTAGCACAGGAAAGGAATTCGTGGCGGGCCGCATCAAACCAGTCAGTAGATTGATGACCAAAAACAAAAAAAAAAAAAACAAAAACAAAAAAAAAACCACGAACACTGTTTGGTAGCATGTAATTCTGAGATATTTGTATACTTGACGCGACACTTGTAATTCGTGGAAGTCGGAGTACGTCGGATTGTGAGATTTCAGTTAATTACTTCCTTTTTTTTCAATCTGTTTTGCTGACAAATTGTAGGATTGTGTTACCACAGACTGTTACTTATTTGAATGTAAACGTACTTGAAGGGAGACTGCTGAATTCAATGTTTTCTATGAAAGAAACAAAGTCCAAAAAAAGGTCAAAACAAGTATGTTTGGAGCATTGATCGTGAAATCATGTTGGCTGCTCTCTTAGAAGTATTTTTTTTAATTGAGTGTGGTCCCGTTAGCCTCTTTGAATACGAGCTCAAATTCTGAGATCTGTCGCATCCACTTGTCAGACGGCAGCAACAAAACTACAACTGATAGAAATTCTGTCTTCCGTACTCTGAGACGAGTGTTAAGAGTGCAAAGTAATTCTTTCGACGATGTCCTAGTGGCTTACTACATATTGCAGCATGACGTGCAATAAAGGCCGTCCGAGGCAGTAGCTGTAATGGAGAGCGATTCAGAGAAAATTTTCAGAATGTCATTAAGGTAATTTTCCTGATCACGACGTCTTAATGGTGAATGACTTTAACTTGTCAGGCTTATATTGGGAGAGTCACGCTACCAAAACTGATGCCAAAGGCAGGTCTTCGTGTGACACTGTTCTGAATGTCTCGTCCGAGAATGATCTCGAGCAGATAATTAGAGAGGCAATTCGACAAGGTAACGTCTTAGACCTCCTAGCATCAACCAGACCTGAATTTATCGAATCAGTTAACGTAGAAGAAGATATCAGTGATCATAAGGCTGTGATAGCAACGCTTATTACGAATATTACAAGGAATTTGAAGAAAGGTAGGAATATATTTTTGCTTAGTAAGAGTGACAGGATACTAATTGAAGAGTATCTGTGTAGTCAGCATCAAATATTCAGTCCTGCTGAGAACGAAAATGTGAAGGAAAAACGGAAAAAAATTGAAAAGCATCGATCAAAATGCATGAGAAAAGTATGTTACCTTGCAAGATCATAAGGGATGAGAAAAACTTACCGTGATTTATAGTTCCGTTAGAAAACTGCTGCGTAAACAAAGAGAGATTCATCAGTGATTCAAGAGAATTCAAAATCTATTTGACAAACAAAAGCTGAAAGAACCGAAAATTAGCGTAACGACAGCAATGAGAGAAACGTTCAATGACTCTGAAAGTAAAATTTTGTCAAACGATCTGAGTACAATCCCTAAGAGGTGTTGGTCTTCACACAATAATCGGTTCTAAATCCTCCGTTTATTCATTCAGTGACCATTCTGGCAGCGAATGTGAAGACCGAAATGCTGAATTCGATCTTACGAAATTTTTTCACGTTAGGTGATATAACAAGGTCCCTCCTTTCAGTCATCGTACCAACCTCGAAATGGCAGATATTGAGATAACCGATCGCGGAACAGAAAAGCAACTATGATCTCTTAGTAGTGGAAATGCATCAGGACCAGAAGAGAAACCCAAAAGATTTTGCGAAAGAACTTGCTCCCCTTCTAACAGTAGTTTCTCGTAAATCGTTGGAGCAACGAAGGGTACCTAGTGACTGGAAAAAAGAACAGGTCATTCTCGTTTTCAAGAATGGTGGTAGGACAGATGCACATAATTATAGGCTTATATCGTTCAAGGCAATCTGTTGTAGAATTGTAGAACGTGTCTTATATTCAAGAATTAAGACGTTTTTGCGGAACGAAAATCTTCTCTGTAAAAGTAAACATGGATTCCTCAAACAGAGATATTGCGAAACTCAGATCGCTCTGGTGCTCCATGTGATCTACACTGATAAGCCAAAACATTATGACCACTGCCGAGTGCGACGTTGGATGCAACCTGGTGGTGTTGCAGGCGCGTGACGCGGTAAGAGAAGTATGTAAACGGAGCAGACACGGACGGGGGACCACTCTAGCGAAGATATCGGCTGAAAATGGGGAAATCCATTGAGATAAGTGACTTTTACAAAGAGCAGATTGTTATCACGCAGGGCCTATGAACGAGTATCTCGAAAACGACGAAGCTGGTCGAATGTTCACGTGCTACTGTCGTGGGCATATCCGAAAAGAGGTAGGGCAGCAAAACTACCACTAGGCTTTAAATTGTTGGACGTCCACGACTCTTCAGAGAACGTGGGATTCGGAGGTTTGTCTGTTCTGTAAAGTAGGATAGATGGTGATCTGTAGCAACTCTTCCGAAAGATCACAATTCTGGTGCAGGCACAGGTGTTTCAGAGCACACACACCGTCCATCATTCATTGTTGAACATGGAGCACCGCAGCAGACCACCCTTACGTGTTCACATTTTGACCCAATGATATCATCAATTACGATTGCATTGGACACGGGGCCATTGAGATTCGACCGTCGATCAATGGAGATGTGTCAGCTCTTCGGGTGAATCACATTTTTTCTACGCTAGGTGGATGGTCGTTTGCACAAACGTTGTCATCGAGGTGAACGGCGGCTGGAAACGTTCAACCGGCCCGTTATTTACACGAATTACATGACCTGTGCGTAGTTATCTAAGGCCACGTACCTCCACAAACCTACATTCAACTGTCGGATCCCTGATACGCAGAATCAGTGATGTATTTCGTTCCAAAGACAGACAGACAAGCTCTTAAGCGGGTGGTCATAATGTTTTGGTTCATCAGTGTATTTGTTTATCGGTGTATAGCCCGGTAGACAATGGCAATCAGGTAGATGCCGTGTTCCTTAACTTTAGCAAGGCATTTGACATATTCTCGCGATGCTACTCGTACTTAGAAAATACCGAGTATAGAACTAGATTTGCGACTGGACTGAAGATTTCCTTGCAGACATAACTCAACAAGTCGCTCTTAACGGAACAAAATCTACAGATGTAAAGGTAATATCCAACGTACCCCAAGGAAGTGTGATAGAACTATTACCGTTTACAGTGTACATAAATAATGTAGTAGAAAGCGCTGGAGACTCTTTATGACTGTTCGCAGATGACATGGTTGTCTATAAGAAAGTAACAATGCCAGAGAACGGTATAAATTTTCAGAATGACCTGCAGAGGTTTGATGACTGGTGCAGGCACTGCCAGTTGACCCAAAGCAGTAAATAAATGTAACATACTGCGCATATATAGGAAAAGAAATCCACTACTGTACGACTACACTGTTGATGACAAATTCCTGGAAACAGTATCTACCTTAAAATATCTAGGAGTAAGTATCCAGAGTAGCGCGGGATAGCCGCGCGGTCTTGGGCGCTCAGATTTGAGTCCTCCCTCGGGAACGTGTGTGTGTGTGTGTGTGTGTGTGTTGTCCTTAGCGTAAGTTAGTTTAAGTCAGATTTAGTAGTGCGGAAGCTTAGGGACCGATGACCTCAGCAGTATGGTCCCATAAGACCTTACCACAAATTTTCAGATTTTAAGTATCCAGAGCAACCTTAAGCGGAAGGACCACAAAAAACAAATAATAGGAAAAACAGATGGCAGAATGAGATTCGTAGGAAGGTCCTCGAGGAAATGTAACTCATCCACGAGAGAAGTGGCTTACAAGGCGCTTATTCGACCGAGTCTTGAGTACTGTTAATCAGTCTGAGACTCTTATCAGTTAGGACTGGTTGAAGAGATAGATAAGATCTAAAGAAAAGAGGCACGTTTCATCGCTGGGTCTTTTAGTCGTCGCAAGAGCGTGACAGAAATGCTCAACAAACTGCAGTGGCAGACGTTGCAAGAAAGGTATTATGTAGCAGGGAGAGGTTTACCATGAGCATTTCGAGTGAACACTTTCCGGAAAGAGTCGGACAGCATAGCCGTGAGGGATTAGCCGAGCGGTCTAGGGCGCTGCAGTCATGGACTGTGCGGCTGGTCCCGGTGGAGGTTCGAGTCCTCCCTCGAGCATGGGTGTGTGTGTTTGTCCTTAGGATAATTTAATTAAAATAGTGTGTAAGCTTAGGGACTGATGACCCATAAGATTTCACACATATTTGAACATTTTTTTTCGGACAGCATATTACTTCCTCCCACATACGTATCACGAAATGACCAAGACGAGAAAATTCGAGAAATTACACAGGACTACCCATAATCATTCTACCTGCGTGCCGTTCGCACCTGGGAGGCGGGCGGTGATGCCAGAAGTACCCTCCGCCACACACCGTTCTTCTGTCACAGCAGACGGTGCAGCAGCCTCACAACCGAAACTTTTGTCCCGTATCTCTATTTCCTCATCCAGCATGGCCATTGCATCAACCGTATCAGGCAAAATTCCACATAGCAAACTCGATGACAGGTATAGTTGTTGGTCGTCTTGCGGTCCTACAGATGAAGCATTCGACAGTGGAATGTAACGGAGATTCTTTCCAAGCAGCAATAAACTTCTCTCGGAGGTGGATGCTGGTAAAAACGACCTCGTATCGGCGAAAATAAATTCTTCAGGCAATCATGGCTCAGCTGTCCTGTTAAAATATATTTAATTCCGAGTGACAGAAGGTCAGAATGAAGGCCAAATAAAGAATTAATTGATGTCAACAGTTCTCTCTAGAATGACAGAAGTTGTTTTCTGTTGCCAACCTACATTCTTACAGCAAAAATACATTTTACCGAGGATCGTTTTCGAGAGCTGCTCGTCAATTCCGTAACCGGTCGCTAATGTCTTTTTGTCGACCATTCTACGAGTATTTAGAATGTCAGATGGGTCATTAACAACTCGAAAGAAATCTGCCCCCTGCTCTTCTTCTGGCAACAGATAACAAACTGTCTGTGCAGTGGTATTTGAAAAATGTTGCAGAGCTAGATATACAGGTTGGCGGTCTCTACCTTTAACCCTGAGGTGAAATTGTGACAGTTCGGTGCACATTTTAATTTCTGCTTTATTTATTGACAGCAGCTTCTCCTTTGTCGCGTTTGCAATTACTTCCCCGCCGGAATGCTTTATGCTGCCGTCAATAAAGTCGCTGCAAAGTATTCCATCACTTTTCGGGAGTGCATCAGGGGTATTATTAACTCTTGTACCGATATTTTGACTGACAACTTTGGAGCCATATTCAAGGTGCAGTAATCTGTTTGAGTAAGGGACGTCTTAAAATATCCACACCCTTTTCGCAGAGTCCTGTCGATGCGGAGAAAATGAACTGAGGTGATCAAAATGCAGGTCGTTCCATATACATCGATTTTTCGGTCCAAGATCAGGAACGACTTGGACAACACGAGCTACCCAGTTTAGCAACGTTGCTGTCATCTGAATGTCAAGCTCATAAAATATCGACTGTTTCCATCCAGAACAAAGTCTACGATCCAAAGAACAAGCACGTTACTATGAGGGCCAACAACACGATCTTGTGCTTCAACAAATGTCACATTTCCATCGACGTTCATTTCGTCAGAGGCACCATATGCACACGCTCGATGTCAGAAAATACCTGTCCCTTAGCTTCCGTCAAATTCAAAATATCACTCAACCGTCTAGTGCTACAATGGAACGAGAACCATCATTTTAAGGTTGAAATTCCAGTGGTGAAAAATCGATTTTGTTCCTTAAAAAAGTACGTCACTTTTTAGAGATAGCCTGAAGTGTCACGGATTTGCGTATGTCCTCTCTCTTCTACTTGGTTTAATTGTTTCTAGAGAAGAAACAGCTGATTTTCAGAGAAAATTTTCTTCAAAACATCCACTTTATTAGATTATTTGTAGTCAATTGAGTCTGCGATCGAGATAAACGGCCTCCAGTTTCTCTGTCAAAAGTCTTCCTTTTCAAAACATTGTACACAGTTTTGAGCTTTTTATTCCTGTGCTCTAATACTTTCACTACATTCCTGAGCTGATGCATTATTCATTTTCTAGGTTCGGTAAATTAGTTAACATTGATTGATCGACTACAAGTCTCTTGAGTGTCAGGTTCTCAACCGTTTCCAGTGCCCTTTTCGGACTTGCTGTCGCCTGAAGCATGTCATCCCTGCCCTGCTTTCCTGGAATTGTATTTCATCATTTGTACAAAACTTGGAAAGGACTGCCAGATCCACACACGGTAATGCATATATTTCAAAACTTTTCTGGCGCTTATGTCCAACAGCTATTCTCGCAAGATCCGTACCTAATCGTCTGATTTAAAAGGCCGTAAGCAAACAGCAAAATTTGACGCATTAACGTGGTCTTTTAGGTAACACCTCTCGGTCCACACTCTTTGAAGCTGTGTGTCCCTGTGGAACTGATGGTAGGTAATTCCAGTTCGCTTCGGTTTCCTGCTGAAAAAGAAGAAACCGTTGACTGCATTCCCAGACATTTTTGTCGTAAACAGGAATAAACTTTCCTACTTGCGCGCTCACACAGACACACACACACACACACACACACACACACACACACACACACACACACACAAAGACAACTTCTCGTGATGACCGTAAAGCTGCTATAGCCACGCCCTTCGACACGGCTTCATGCGCAGAACAACTATTTTCTCACTCAGTCTGCCCATTCCATTCGGACCACCTCTATAAAAATATTTTGAAGATGCAGTGAAAACAATTCCTTTAAAAATACTTGTAATGCAAGCACAGTCAACTCTGCTAAGAGAAATGAATCACCTTGTCTTTTATTTTTAATTAACACACCGCCATTTGACTAGATTGCTGTTTATTTAATTACGGCCCAGGTTCCACCCTTTTATGCCATTTTCAAGTGACTGAGTTTATGTCATTAACATATATTGCAGGACGTCAAGCTCAGAATTGATGTCCTACAATATATAAACATCAAAAAAGTTTTGCAATACCTCGCTTCCGAGATCCTGTACAGAAAATTGAAATAGAGATCAAATAAATATCATTTCTACCCTTTTTATTGCTCACGAAAACCACACATTGCATGTTGTACCACCATACAGCGAGACCTTCAGAGGTGGTGGTCCAGATTGCTGTACACACCGGTGCCTCTAATACCCACTAGCACGTCCTCTTGCATTGCTGCATGCCTGTTTTCGACGTGACGTACTATCCACTAGTTCATCAAGGCACTGTTGGTCCAGATTGCCCACTCCTCAACGGTGATTCGACGTAGATCCCTCAGAGTGCTTGGTGGGTCACGTCGTCCATAAACAGCCTTTTTCAGTCAATCCCAGGCATGTTCGATGGATTTCATGTCTGGAGAACATCCTGGCCACTCTAAGAGAGATGTCGTTATCCTGAAGGAAATCACTCACAAGATGTGCACGATGAGGGCGTGGATTGTCCTCCATGAAGACGATATGGTTGCACTATCGGTCAGAGGACAACATTCATGTATCGTACAGCCGTTACGGCGCCTTCTATGACCACCGACGGCGAACGTGGGTCTCACACAATGTCACCCCAAAACAGTAGGGAACCTCCATCTTGCTGCACTCGCTGGATTGTGTGTCTAAGGCGTTGTGCCCAACCGGGTTGCCTCCAAACACGTCTCCGACGACTGTCTGGTTGAAGACATGTGCGATGTGCGACACTCATCGGTGAAGAGAACGTGATGCCAGTCCTGAGCGGTCCATTCGGCATAAGGAAACGGGTGCTATTCATTTGTTATAATGTTGTTCTACCAAGAACCGACGGAAGATTCTGTTAACATGACAGATCCCGTCTCTCTGCGTCTCCTGCATGTCCGAACAACATCGGTTTTTTCTTTCTTTTTTCTTTTTTTTTCCACTCCGAGACGCCTGGTCACTTCCCTTATTGAGAATCCTTCGTGGCACAAAGTAACAATGCGGAAGCGATCGAACCGCGGTATTGACCGTCTAGGCATGGTTACACTACAGGCAACACGAGCCGTTTACCTCCTTTCTGGTGGAATGACTATAACTGGTCGGCTGTCGGACCCCCTCCGTCTAATAGGCGCTGTTCATGCATGGTTGTTTACATCTTTGGGTGGGTTTACTGACCTCTCTGAATGTCAAAGGGACTGTGTCTGTGATACAATATCCACAGCCAACGTCTATTTTCAGGAGTCGGGGAACTGTGGTGATGCAAAGCTTTTTTTGATGTGTGTATGTTAATGACATAAACTCAGTCACTTGAAACTGGCATAAAAGGCATAACAGGCCGAAACCTGGGTCGTAATTAAAGAAACAACAGTACAGTCAAATGGCGGTATGTTCATTTAAAATTATTGTATGACTGTTCTTCAGCAATATGAAAAGCTGTTCACTTCGCTATGAACGTATTACTCGAAATATACGTACAAAGTAATTATATTTTCAAAGTACGTACAATGCAGTGGAGTTCAAGAAACGTCAATGCTAGCAGATCCTGAGTCCATATGCATTTTACTGAATAGTATATTTTACTAAGAAGGATTAGTGGCTCTCGCCAGAAGGGGTTACGTCCATGTGGCCACATATTCCTCAATGGGCACCGTCTGAGGTTATTACGGTGATCAGAAGGTCAGATTCGCCCTTATCGAAAGACCACAGTTTGTCTCCAGTTGTAAAGAGTATCTCTTGCTTCCCGTTCCCTACAAAGATGAGATACAGCCTGCAAACAGCTTCATGAAATGAGCCATGTGCGTTCACTGTCCGATGCAACAAGTATCTGTCGATCTAAAGTTTTATCGTAATAAGAGAATGATAATAATAATACCGTAATAATAACAATAATAATAATAATAATGGGTCTAATAATGGTTATAATAATGACGGACAGTTTTATCATCGGAATTTAATCGCATTGCTTGCTTTTTCAGGAGGAGCAGGCTTCAAATTCACTTCCGACAACCGTCTCTAAGATTGTCCATGGTTATCCTAAAACTCTTCCAGCGATTGAAAGTATTCTCTGGTAAGGGCACAGGTTTCCCATCGTCTTACACTTCGAAACTGTGCTCCGCCCCTAATGCTATTAACGTGGTATTTCTTCTCCCCTAACGTTATCAACGTGGTATTTCTACATGGCATTACTTCTAAGCTTCATTCCGAGGTACAAATGGATAGAAGGATATTATTTTTGGTACCAATTACGTACTTAGTAAAGTATTATAGTTTCAAGTAAACCACCAAACCAGCTTCTGTGGAAGTCTGTAGTGGCAGAAAAAGTGATCAATTAGCACCAGTTTTCAAAATGAACAGTAGTAACAACGCTGCTGAAGTTCACCAGCGCACGGCGCAGTGTTAGCTTACGGAACAGTTAGAGCCAAACCCGTTTCGGATCTCAGCTGCTGGTACCAACAGACCCGAAAGTCTCCACACTCCTGTGATAACGGATTGGAGGCTACGATAGTGTTGCATAATTGATAGCTACCAGAAGTCGCAACTTCCATGATGAGAATGTTGTAACTGATTTCGATTTCGAAGCGTACAGGGGAAAATATCGTGAAGATTCTGCCTTACCCTTCTCTATCCTTTTTTATTTCTTACAGAGTCACGTATCAGTATGTCCTGCAATTTATTCGCTTAGCAACTTGTCTTCGGGCTAGAAAATTAGGAAATTACACAGTTCTTCTTATACGAAATTAAGCTACTTCCATAACTTGTGGATGTTAGTTGTAGTTGCTTTGTAAAACACGTATAATATTTTACTACGAAATACACGGTATTCAAAAGGATTGTTCTCAAATTATTTATCTAGATACCGGTCCTAGAATTGTCAAAACCTGCCAGGTAACCTGTAACGACATTTACTCCGACAACTGAAGTAACTATAGCAATCACGAAATTGTTTCCCAATTGAGATAATAACTGTTATTAACTGACAAATTCGTGACTTCAGTCTCACATGTGAAAAATAGAGCGTGTACTGTTACTGTTTGTTAGGGAGAAAACACAGAAAGTTACTTGAATTTGAGTAGATGCATTACGATCCTTATACATGGCCAATTTATATTAATGTGACCACCGTCTGTGTTCGAGGTCAATGTGCAGTAACCACTCACAGATAGATGGTAGATGGCAGCACTGGCAGTGGAGGGTGTATAAAGCATGTGGGGATAGATCGGAACACAGTGCAGTCGTTGTCGTAATGCGGAAACGCAGCCAGTATCTTATGTCCAAGCCATGTGTGTAATTATTTCCGAAACTGCTACGTTTCTAAACTGTTCGCGTGCCGCCGTGGTGAAAGTACTGTGCATGGCAAAACGTGGCAAAACGGCACTATCCAAAACCGGTGTCGAGGCAACTGTGGTACACCACGGGCCAGATGACTGTGGTGAACGGCGACTGCGGAGGGGCGAAAAGATATGCACCTGCTGAATAACTAACCGGCGAGATGAGTATAGGGGCTACCAACAGTGTCTTCTGAACAACCATTCAGCGAACGTTGCTGCGTATGGGCATCCGCACCTCGTTTATGCAGCCACGCTGACTGCTGTTCACTGGCGACCAAGATGGAAATTGCACGCCAGTGCCGCATCTGAACGTCCACCGAGTGACGACAGGTGGCCTTTTCAGATGAATCACGTTTTATGCTCCATCGGAATTATTTCCTTATGGCCGTTGGCGTGTAAGGCGTGAAACGTGTAAAAGCAAACACCCTGCAACCAGGAGGGAGAGTGTTATACCGGAGCCAAGGTAGCCCCTGAGGGCCGGCAACCAATACTACACCACAGAGGACGGGGTTGTCTATGTCCGAGGCGTACCAAAAGCCCATGGTAAACTCATGCTATCTACATACAAGATAATGGAAACAGACATTCGAAGTACTACTTCCTGCAGGGGGAGCTGGAGCCACGGCCTGCAGGAAGTATCACTACGCCAAAACCTGATTGGTTGGAGACAGCTATTTAGGGGTTAGATCCAGCCCCGAAGTTCACTCCGGATGCCGACATCGTGGTCTGCAAGCGCTGAAGATTACGTCTTCGTCTCTGAATTGGACTTTTACTAGTGTGTGTGTATTACCACGAACCTTTGCGGAAAATTAGAAGTAAACTTTTGTTTGCCTCAATTAGGAGACTTTTACTGGCATCGTTATTGTTACCTTTCTTTTGTTGGTCAGTCATCAGCCTTGTAAACATACATAAATAAAAGTTGTGTTTGTGAAAAACTGCGAATTGTCAGTCACTACAGAGGGGGTTGGAGAATGTTTCCGTGGTATTCCCTGGTTGATTTCGTCATTCTGGAAGGCATAATGAATCAACACAACTATGTGTCTATCCTTGGGGATCATGTCCACCCTTGGATGCAGTTTGTTTTCGCTCGGCACAATGGCATCTACAAGCAGGACAGTACAACGTGCTACACAGCTTTCCGTGTACGTATCGTATTTTGAAGAGCACGTTTACCATACTCTCCTGGCCACCAAACTCCCCGGATTTAAACCAAATCGAGAAACTGTGGGACAACCTCGTTCGGGGTGTTCGCGCCATGGATCCTCAACCGAGAAACCTAGTGCAGCTGGCCACGACATTAGAGTCGGCATGGCTCCACATCCATATCGGCTCTTTACAGAACCTCTTTGACTCTCTTGCTGAATGTCTCGTTCTCCAGAAGATAGTTATTCAGGCTTTTGATAGGTGATCACATTAATGCTACAGGTGAGTTCAGAACGTTACTTTTAATGCTGGTCTTCTTCTTCTTCTTCTTCCTCTTCTTGCGTTACGGCCTCTGTAGGACCACGGGTAGCCCCTTCTTCTTCTCCCAGAATCTCTTCATCTTCTTCCGAGATCTTCAGTGTCCTTTTTTCCTGTCGGCTCCACTGGTGACACTCTAATCTTTTCCTGTATTCTTCTCAGTCGTTGATCTCCGGCATATTGATCGGTGTATATTTGTTCCTCCAATTTTCCTTTCTTTTGACCTTGATCCCCAATTCCAACCAGTCCTTCCAAAGTTCAACAACCCACTTGGTTCCTGTCTTTCCCCTTGTCCTCCCTGTTGTTTCCCACACTCTCTTCGTCTTTCTGTCCATACTCATTCTAACTACATGTCCAGCAAACCTTGCCCTTTTGAGTCTTGTTTCCCTGGATATTGTTCTCATATTCCGGTACAATTCTTCCCTAAACCTTCGCATCCACTGCTCTCCACCTCTTTTGGGACCTACTATTTTTCTCAGTATTTTTCTCTCTTATTTCTTTAGTTGTTCTGCCCCATTTCTTCCTAGTGTCATCGTCTCAGCAGCATATAATACTACATTCCTCACCGTTGCCTTGTAGTGGCTTATCTTTGCCTCTGTGGATATATTCTTTTTATTATATACCTGTCTCGTCATA
This sequence comes from Schistocerca serialis cubense, assembly GCF_023864345.2. Classification (NCBI taxonomy): domain Eukaryota; kingdom Metazoa; phylum Arthropoda; class Insecta; order Orthoptera; family Acrididae; genus Schistocerca; species Schistocerca serialis. Next base: position 621,745,740 of record NC_064641.1, read on the forward strand.
CAGAAGGCTGACCTCATCTTCTTTATTCTCTCTGCTATTCTCTCCTTGCTCCTGTTCCTTCCAGTTATAAATTCTTCCTGATACTTAAATTTGTCCACCATTTGCACAGTGATTTCCAGTGTTTCCCACTCTGCAGTGGTATTTAATGTCTTTGTCTTGTTATAGGCGATCCTCAGTCCCACCTTTCTGGCTACCTTACTTAAGTTGTCGAATTGAGTCTTCGCGTTTTCTTCCGTCTCAGTTACTATTGCTAGGTCGTCTGCAAAGGCTAGGGAGTCCACGTGAGCCCTGTTGTCCTTTTTGTCCCCCACATGGGTCTTTGGTATTCCCATTTCCTCGTTTATTGCTCTCCACTGCCTGATCACTTCGTCCACTGTTATGTTGAACAACAGTAGTGACAATCAATCTCCCTGTTTAACACCAGTCTTGATCTCAAATTCTTCTGACAGTGCTCCTCTGCATCTCACGGTTGCTTTTGTATCTGTCAGAATTTCTTTTATGAGTTATTGTGTAGTTCCATCAAGTCCTCTGTTCTTCAGGATCCTAACAAGAGTGAAATCCACGAAGTTTATTACTGTCTTTTTGTTTTTTAAGGCCCTATCTTTTAGCAGCTACTTCAGGATAAATATCTGTTCTATACAACCTCTTCCCTTTCTGAAGCCCTCTTGGTAGTCGCCAACTGTACTTACTACCTGTTCCTCTACTCTCTTGAGCAATAGTTTTGACAGCACCTTGTATCCGACCTCTAGTAGCGATATTCCTCTGTAATTGTTTGCATCTCTCTTGTCCCCCTTCTTATGTATTGGTGCTACAATTCCATTCTTCCATCCCTCTGGCAACTTCTTTGTTCTCCAGATCTGGTGGATTATGTTGGCCATGTTGGCCATTGCTTTGTTGCCTCCCCGCTTTATCATCTCGGCTGCTATACCATCTCCTCCAGTTGCCTTATTATTCTTTAGATCGCTGGACTGTAAGTAAAGGTATAACTTTTACGTTTTACAAACTCTTACAACAGTGATGAAGAAGATCGCAAGTTGTACTTGCATATATAATAGGCTTTCGTGCTTCTAAAGAAGAATGATGGATGTTCTCACAAGTTGGATGATCTCCCAGCATCAACAGTCCGTAATGTAATTCTGGATTTAAAGTATTCACCATATGCATTCCTAATAAATTATATAGATGTTTGTTACCGTTTTGTTGTTTTAAAAGCCTACTAGCACTGTCTGGGGGACAGAAGCTCTCCCAGTATGTGAGCATTATTTGAATGAAAAATCCTTCAATTCGCCATATTGTTAAAAGTTGCAGGGAGAGAGATTAGTCCTCCCCGCACCGAACATCTCATGCACTCGTAACAAGGTTGTCAAAGACGTGTGTACTGTGGCTCCGTCTTGATGAAATGTATAAACTCGATCATCTACCGACAGTTGATCCAGATACGGTTTAAAAAGATTCTGGATGTATCAGCCAGCATTAATATTTGTGTGAAAGAATCTTGTTACTATGCGGACTTCAGAGTAATTTTGAGATGCATACTGGTGCATATTCTGTGAGTTAACATGCAGTGACAGGCTGAACTGTGTCTCATCTGAAGAAATGAAAATCTGAGCATACAAATTCCCTGATTCCGCTTCAGTCAGACGCCACTGCCAGAACTAAACACACCAACATACTTCTGAAGTCTTTAACTCATGCACAACAGTAAATTTGTAAGGATGCAGATGCAGGTCCCTTTCGATAATGTTGCAACACGACGACTTCTTAATTCCCATTTGCACAGATGAATGGTGTTGAGATTTCATAGGGTTATATTGGAGCCTTTCCTTCAATGGATAAATGTTTTCTTGTGTTCGAACTCTTTTCGAACAGTTGCGGCTTTCATTCGTTACCGAGACCTTTTCGCGCGATTTTGCCACTGTGTTGGGTTGCAAACTTTGACGGCGGTTTTGGCAAAACGCTTCCAGCCTTAAACTCTTGCAGAAACATTTACGCACACGTTTTCCACCAATTGTGCGCCACGAACGCTCGACAATGGACACGCGCTGTTTTACCGTGTACACCATTTTATGTCGCATTCAGCTGCTGCTTCTCTCACTCTCTCAAACGTAATGACACAGCGAAGTAGTCGGGACAGAGGGTGCGATAGATGCACTTGCGCAGACACGTGACAGCAGACGAATGCTGCATCGAAAACACGCTTTCCATCACATTTTCTGTGATGGGTAGTTCTCCTCTTCGTTAATAACTTATAGATATTTTTCGGGCGAGATTTATTTCGGTCGCCCTGTGTATACTGTTGGTTACTTGCTAGCGTTCTTCAAGACGAACCCTAAAAGGGTATCTGTAATCTTCTGTCTTAATAGTGTATCTCTGCAAACATTTCTCGATGTTTGGTGCCGCGGACTTCGAGAGTACTATGATTCGATAAACTCCTTAGGAGGAAGCCACGTTGACTGTTGCAAAAACTATTTCTTCACTGTTAAATGATAAGCTGACCTTTATCATGCAGCCATTTTGTAGAATGTAGGGACTATTAAGAACGTATACCGTCAGCAGTGTACGTCTCAGATTATTGTTATGTACTTAATGCTCATGTCATTCTTAATTGCAGTAATTGGATAACGGATGATAATCTGGTACGGTTGTCGCCTGAAAGCAATTAAAGGATTCAGTGCCAGAGAAAGTGGTTTCATCCCCAAGTCGATTGAATTGTAATTCTCAGTGAATCATTCACAATTGTGTACCGGACATTGGTTCGTTGTAAGTACTGTACTTATTTTTGTAGCCATCTTTTCACAGTCTGGGTTCGTAAGGCACTTTTTTGCTCAACATTGCTTATTTTATTATATACTTTTTGTCAGTACCTCCGGCATGAGTAATATTTAATCAGTTGCAAGTGAATCACATACATCAAAATTTGATTATTTTTGTGTCGGCCGCTGTGGCCGAGCGGTTCTAGGCGCTTCAGTCCGGAACCGCGCAGCTACTACGGTCGCAGGTTCGAACCATGCCTGGATGTGTGTGATGTCCGTAAATTAGTTAGGTTTAAGTAGTTCTAAGTCTAGGGGATTGATGACATATTTTAAGTCCCATAGCGCTTAGAGACATTTGAAGCATTTGAACTTTATTTTTGTGTCACCTGATTTCATTTGTTTCCTAAATAATGACGGTTTCCGAATTCCTCATTTCTGAACTACTCCTGTGCAGTTTTAGTTTGCGCACTTGCTATCGTCAGTATTAATACTACAGACATTAATAGTACAGAAGCTGTTTAAAGATTTAATCGTCACTCCGCAGTCAGTGGTCACCGATGAGGAGTTTGTTCAAATGTGTGTGAAATCTTATAGGACTTAACTGCTAAGGTCATCAGTCAGTAAGCTTACACACTACTTAACCTAAATTATCCTAAGGACAAACACACACACCCACGCCCGAGGGAGGACTCGAACCTCCGCCGGGATCAGCCGCACAGTCCATGACTGCAGCGCCTGAGACCGCTCGGCTAATCCCGCGCGGCGAGTTTGTTCCTGGTCGGTACAACGAGAACCAGTTCCGGCCATTGGTTCATTAGGATGCCGACTTGGTGAACACCTGTTGGCTCAAGGACACCTGTGGCGCTCTTCGTGAGCGCTTTTAACCCAAAAATTTGCAAATGCAGAGTACAGTTAACCCGGCCTTTGCGAAATGCAGTGTCTGTCCACAAATGGTCCATTAAGAAAGCCACTTTTGTTATTTTCATTAGAGAGATAACATATTCGAGTCGAGTATCATACGATGGGCTGCAGAGCAGGATCTGTAACCGCTTTGCACTCGTCTGTGAACCGTTCTTCAGCAGCAATGGCTTTAAGATTCGCTGACTTGTTTAAGAACAGGTATAGCAATTCGCTAGCACAGACAGCAAGGACTGGTTTCAGTAACTTTCGCAACAAGAATGATATACTAAAAATCTTGTGTGTAATTTACTTCCTTTAGTACAGGCGAATACCAGGACAACCCTTGCAACAGGATCGCTGTCCATCCTTTCCTCAAGCGGTCTTCTTCCTTACTAATATGGCGGTGCAGTATTTGATAGAAAACAAAACTCTTATAATGCGTAAATAAAAGTTATACAGTATTTAAAATTATTAACGAAATAAACAAACTTACAGTATAACATTGTGCTTTCTTAATGTATTCCCAATATATGGCATTAATTAAATTTATTTTTCTGTTGAATAAAACATATTTGTTGGCGTTATATTGGCAACGTTTGACTCGTATAACGTCCTCGAGCTATGCACGTCACGATTTGAGCAGTGCAGTTAAGAAATTCCACTCTGTTTTCTTCCAACCACTAAGCAATGGTCGTTGGTTTTTACGCATAACCATTATTGTACAAAATAGTATCGACTTTTTTTACCAGGATACGTGAACATCCTGTTCTATAAAACACTTTCACGATCACCTCAGATCGTTTTGCCTATCATCAGCGATTTTCACGGTCACCACAACAACCAACCACTAAGCAATGATCGTTGGGTTTTACGCATAACCATTATTGTACAAAAAAGTATCGGCCTTTTTTACCAGGATACGTGAACATCCTGTTCTCTAAAACACTTTCACGATCACCTCCGATCGTTTTTCCTATCACCAGCGATTTTCACAGTCGCCACAACACACTCCAATAAAAATCATCCGCCAGCCATCTGCTACATCAACTGCCACCGATCAGAATTGGCACATCATGGCTCATGGCTCCAAAAAAATCTGTTCCCGAGCTCTGCATGCACCATGGGTGATGTTTGTTTGCATTCTTCGTTTCTTAACAGACCATTAATTCGTTGATCTTTGCAAATGAGTGTAATGGAAGTTCTCAACAATAGTCGACAAGGGCGCTTAATGCCGTGTAGTAGCCGTAGAACTCAGTGGTCCCTATTAGTAAATACACAGCGAGAAGAGCTACGCGCTGAAGGTATATGAACAGTGAAAACCAGATAATCCAGAAACAAACCAGGTCTTTGTATGCACAGCGGTGAGATGATAAACATGTCATATGTCCCAGAATAAGAGACATGCTGCCCGCTATCCGACTTTTATTCGAGTAAGCAGCACATCAGATATGACACGGTGGTTCCGCCTCTTGCGACCCCACGCGGCAACTTTTCTCCTGGAAACTTACGTCGCCTCTTTCAATATACATGTAAGGACGGAGAAAAAATAGCAATCTCAAAAAATAGGAAATGTGGTGTAATGAAATTTCGGGAATACATTTGTCTAGGTAACGTTTGTATTAACATTGCAAGATCACAGGTAAATGTAAGGGCGAGATAATCCATTGCAAATGAGAAATGCTGGTGCATTAATGACTGGTATAACAGCCAGCAGCTGAACTCAAGCGAGCAAACGAACACGCATTGTGTTGTTCAGGTGCCGGATGTCAGTTTATGGGATTGAGTTCCATGACCGTTGCACTTGCTCGGTCAATAGAGGAACGGTTAATACTGGTTGTGTATGACACTAAATTTATCGTCCATTGATGTCTAATATGTGCTCGATTGGAGACAGATCTGGTGATCGACAGGGTAAGGAAACGTGCCCACATTCTCTAGAGCACGCTGAGTTACAACAGCGCTACGTGGGCGAACGTTATCCTGTTAGAAAGCACCGCCTGGAATGCTTTTCATAAATGGCAGCACAACAGGACGAATCACAAGACTGACGTACAGTTTTTCAGTCAGGGAGCGTGGGAAAACCACGAGAGTGCTCGTGCTGTCATACGAAATCTCACCCCAGACCATAACTTCAAGGTGTAGGTCCAGTGCATTTAGCATGGAGACAGATTGGTTGCGGAGCCTCGTCTGGCCCCCTATTAAGAAACACACGGCCATCACTGGCACCGAAGCAGAACCAGCTTTCATCAGAAAACACAACAGACCAACACCTTGCCCTCCAATGAGCTCTCGCTTGACACCACGGAAGTCGCAAATGGCGGTGGCTTGGGGTCAATTGAATGCACTTAACAGGACGTCTGTTTCGGATATGTCCTTGAAATAACCAATTTGTAACAGCTCGTTGTGTCACTGTGGTGCCAACTGCTGCTCAAGTTATTGTTGCAAATGCAGTACAATGCGACAGAGCCATAGCCGAACACGATGGATGGTCTTCCCCCTCGGTAGTGCTGCTTGGCCGTCCAAAGCCCAGTCTTCTAGCGACCGTAGGTTTTCATGACTACCCCTGCATCATGCACAGTGGCTACACTCCTGCCAATTATTTCTGCAGTATCGCAGATGGTACATCTAGCTTCTCGCTCCCTATTACGTGACTTCGTTCTATATCAGTGAGGTCTTGATAATGCTGTCTTTGCCATCTTAAAGGCATCCTTGGCTAACATCAACTCACCACTTCCAACCTCAAAGGTAACTAACGCTCACGACAGTTATAGTGTGCATTTAGAGCGAACCTGATATGCATCCCCATAGTGTCGCTACTAGCGCCGCACTTATGCGACTGGCGCGAAATTTAAATGGACATCTTTCAGACGTAGAAAATCGCTTACCAACTTTCGTTAATTTCGCGCAACTCCTTCTGGGTATTGTAATTTTTTCCCGTCTGTGTGTTTGCTGTTATTGATAGTTGTAGCAATCGAGATGTTAGCCACCGCCGCACCTGCGGCAGGGGCGTACTAACGTGCCCTCTTAGCAGTAGGAGATATTTAAAAGTGTTAAACATTTTTGAGTCGGTATTTAGCAACCATTAATTATCAAACCATTAATTAATCAGAGATATTATGCCACTACAGAAACCTACGAGAATTTATTCTTAAGTGCCTTCCCATATGTGGACAGGGATTTACGATCAGTCATCTTCTAGCTTTTCTTGGAGAGTGTTGCTATTTAGATATAGCACTTCAGCTCGCTAGACACAGGTCTCATAATAGACCGTGGAGCTGGTAGCCGCCTTCAGACTGTGTTTGGTAAAAGAAACAGGCTTAGTGAGGCCTAATCGAAGTCAATAAAGTGCGTTTTTTAAAATAGTTTTCCGTCCTAGGGTTCGCGGACTGTTGAAAAATAAATCAACAGGGGGTTTGCACTTCTTCGCGTTCAGTTTGAAGTTATAATGATACCAGGACACGGAATAATCCTATGCACACCATGGTGATTTCAATAATGTCCTAGTTCGTAGTTTCTGAATCTGGGTCGTTATTTCCGAAAGCTGTCTTTCCATATGGAAAGTCCGTCATCTTGAGATGGAGACGAGATGTACTACATACGAATTGACTGGGCGTCGTAATCTCTAAGCTTATGTAGGCGGTAGAAGCCATTGCTTCGGGATATAAATATTTAATAGCTGCTGGTACAGAAGGCGCATTTTCTCGGTAGTCGTTGAAGAAGTATAGCTCTTAAAATTGTCGATTATTTGCTTTCCGGTAAAGAGCACGCTTCTCTCGGAGCAAAGTAGATGCTTTTTTGTTTAGTTTTGCGTGAGTGATTTTTCAAATTCCGGGGATAAGACGTGTCGTTAAGTCTGTATATACCGAAGCTGAAATCTGAAATCAGCTCAGCAACCTCGCTATCAAGTGATCCCTAAACATAATGATATTATGTCATCCGATTGCTAACATTTGCGGTAGTAAATTGGGACTTCACTTGCAAAAACCATACCTTTATGATTTTTCACCAGAAAGGTGATATTTTCTTTACCACACGCGATATTTCCATACCCGCGTCGTTCGATAATCAGTTTGCCGTTTAAAAAGCTTATTTAAATTGCCGCAGTAACAATGAAATAATGATTGGAGTGGTTCATGTGTACTCACTATCACCATTTATGGTTTTTGGTAAAAATAGTTATCTATTTCGCAACACACAAGTGAAACACCAAGAATGCACACGTAAATTTTTAATAACAGTTGCAGTGGAACTGATAAATAGAAATAAAGAAAAGGAAAATTACTCCAATGTGTATCTATAAATTTTACAGAGTTTACGTTTCATTGTAACCTCCGAGGCGACTGATCCGATGACTATGAACTGTAGTCCTCTTTTATTTTCCTTGAGATTGTCTATGAAGTTTCTAGGCTTCAACTGAAGTCGGAGTATTGACACCGATGAACTTTTCCAGTCAACAAATCTGAATTCGGTTCCTTTCCGAAAATAATTAGATAGTTGTATGTCCTTTTTTTTAGTAATCTTGAGGGTCAAAACGAGGCTAGCGACCCTTATTAAGACTAATTTGTAAGCGTAGCAGTTCAGAAAATTGTTTCAAGTCCGCTGATAAACGTTTCCTAGCTAATCTTCGGAGGAATACGTTACGTAATTTGTGTGGCGTGCCGGACATTGCTGAGAGTCTGTGGATTCCGACCGCTTCGCGTCACGCCACGTCCTCTCCGAGAATGATACGGAGGAACATTTCGAAATGAAAGAAAAGTTTTTAAGTTGCGGCAAATATTAAAATTATGATGTAATTAATGAAACAGAAAAACCAATTTAGTGACCAATTTATTACCAAACAGCCAGCATCATTTTTACGTCGTGCCACTTAGAGGCGGATGCCTTCATGTCACTCAGAATGCTCTCCAATGAGTTTTTCAGGGAACCAGAAAGCTAAACTACTGTGGCTTACTTCGAAGGAAGACAAAGTTCTTTTCGCAGAACATTACTGCGAAAATTTAGGGAACCAGCATTTATAGCTGGCGGCGGAACAATTCTACTACCGCCAACGTACATTTCGCGTAAGGACAACGAAGATAAGATAATTAGAGCTCGTACGTAGGTATATAAACACTCGTTTTTTCTCTAGCTCCATGGAACTGGAAAGGAAGAGACCAATACTGATACAACGTACACTCCATCACGCACTATGCGGTGGCTTGCGGGGCATGCATGTAGATGTAGAATCAAGCGTAATTAGCGCTTCAGTCAAGTTAAACTGTTCTTGGAATCACTGATAACGCACGAAATAAGCTGAGAAACTAAACGACCAAACGGGGATAGTACACAATAGGTATACAGTCCTTCGAATGTCAAAAGGTAGAACATTTTGAACGAGAGACTACGTCGCCATTGTGAACGGAGGAATGGAGCCCTTGGTAATCTTTTTAGAACTGTTAGAATTGCTGAACGTAATGGTTAGAAGTGTTTTAGTAGAACTCTCATTGCTCAGTTTTTCTTTCTTAGCGGTACCGTTCTGACAAAGACTGCTATGAAACCTATCTGGATCCACTGTCAAACAGCTAAGCTCTCCATAAATCTCAGTCAACTATAACCAGAGACTTGGCCGAGCCTTATCAACAATGACGACTGCTTCTGTCTTGCCAAACAGACCAATGAAAAATCACTGGCTTCTCAGAGGTCATGAACAGATCTGAATGCGCAGAGATGTAATGAACGAACCATCCAATGTTTATTATTAGCTTTATTTGCTGCTGTGTGTGAAATTTCCTGGGAAGGACAGTTCTACTATACCGTTGCATGTCTTCGGTAAATCATTTCAGCTGAGGATATTTAACACTTTTTGTATGTTTGTAGAGCAAACAAAGAAACTGCAAAGAATATTACTAACCTAAGGCTGCTGTTTTTATGGACATCTACTGGAAAGCAGAGTACTTTACATAAGGTACTTGCAAGATACCTCAGGGTTGAAATTTAAAATGTCTCTACGTAGGCTGAGGCAGCCAAGACAGGCCACTCGTCATACATCCAGATTCAATAAACATATCGAGTTGCGGTTTTCGCCATATTACAGCGGACAATATAGTAACTTTCTTGGTGTTCGCAGGTAATTTCTGTCGTTCATAGTCGCCGAATTAACAAACACATACCTTAGGTTATGATTCTTGTGTTACCTGTACGCTTGAAGCCGATCAATCTGTGTTCTGCTGTTGTAGCAGTCAGATGACTTGCTCGTGAAGGTAGTGAGACAGTCAACGTTTGTCCGTCTCGGTGGATGAGCGGTCGGCGCTGCTGATTACTGAGCGAAAAGGCCTGTGTGCGATTCCCGTCCGGGTCGGAGATTTTCTTCGCTCGGGGACTGGGTGTTGTGTTGTCCTTACGTTCGTGTCGTTAGAAATGACGTTCCACTGGTGAGATCGCTGTATAGGCACAACCTGAAACAAAATAAATTGAATAAATAAATAAATAAATACACCCAAACCTCCAGATGTCAGACACTCAGATCGGTACCAAATGCTGAGTGTCGATAGAGTATCAACCAAAACTTCGATTCAGTCCGTGCTATGTGCTGTCGACAAGTAGAACGTGCGTAAACGATAATTAAAAGTAACACCAGAACCTCGGAGCACAGGAAAGGAGGGATAGTTTTGATGATCCCGCGTGGGTGAGTTGGTAGAACTTGTGGTCGTGGTGCCAAATGTCGCGCGCTCAAACAAAGCCCACTGTTGACAATATGTTTCAGCTGTTCACACGTGAAACTGTTACTTGGGAGAACATTTTCCTGATATGTAAACGGATTTTTCGGAGTTTTTAGCAACGTTCTTTTGGCAGTCTGCTTTCGCTTCGATGGTTGAAAGTAGCAAACTTATAGAATTCATTTGTACAGATAGGTGTGGTGCTCTGTCAGACATGTGCTGCAGAACAGACACCACTCGTGATGAAGCAGCTAGTGCATTTTTAGTTTCACTGAATAAACACAAACAATCGCATTAGCAGAATAAAGTAGCACTTGCATCACACATGAGGAACTGTTAATAGTCCAATATAACACCTTCAGCGCGTAAAAATAACAATAAAAAATTGTAATTTTTTTCATTTTGTTCGATGTAGTTCGTTGCGTTTGGTCTGGGCAGACCTCACAAGACATCCGTTCAAGTTGATCGTTGATTCCTTGACTCAGTTTTTTTTAGTACAGAGAGCATGCAGCGCACTTTTTTTAAAAAAAATCTCATGTTGTTCCATTTTGTTCGTTGCATCTGCTCGGTGTGGACGTCGTAAGACATCCGCTGAATTCGTCGTTGATCCATTAACTCAGTTTTTTTTATTACAGAGGGCAGCTAACCCTCTGACCGAAGATGCTGAGCAACCGTGCCGGCTCTGACCGAAAACGCTGAGCTACTGTGCCGGCTTCATTGGGGTACGAACCCAGTACCCCTGGTACGAAGACCGAACGCTCTACCAAATTCCCAACGGAGGCTACACGTATTAACAATAGTTATGCTTTTCCTGTCCACCGTAGTTCTGACGTTAAATTTGATTAACTTTGCGCCAGTTCTACTCGATAAGAGCACACAGTACAAACTAAATCGGAGTTTTGGTTGATACTCTATCTACATACAACGTTTGGAATCGATCTGACTGTCTGACATATAGAGGATTGGGTGTCAGTCGAAAAAGTGAGTATTGTTTGCGACGAAAGGCGCCAAACTATTAGAGCAGCGGTGAGGATGTACGCTGAAGAGCATCCAGATCGTGCCAAGCACACACGATCTGTTGTTGCACACATTATAAAAAAAGCCGTTCTAGAAACTAGAAGTGGGGAGAATAAAATACGCAATGTAAAAAGAAGAGAAATTGGTGATGGAAATGAAACTAACATTTTAACATCAACAACGCACAGTGCAAATGTCATTAAGAGGCATTTGGGAAGTAGGAGAGGGATCAAGCAAACGAGAGTTCCGTGAACATTCCGTTCCATCGCATTTCATCCTCTTCGCATTTCGCTGCATCTAGAAATGTGTTCCAAAATTGGTTACAATTTTCTGACTGTTACATACCTAAAGTGCAATATGACGCGACACATTTACGCAAAATTTTGTTTAAAACGGAAGCAGCAGCTACAAACCACGGGCAAGTAAATCTTCGCAGTATACTCTAACCGTCAGTTGAAAATCCACACTGACTCAAAGAAGTTGATAAAACTAACTCTCTTGGTCTGTCAGCATTTGATGCATCGGTTTCATGACCCACGTAATTGTTCCCTGTTTTATTGACGGGACTTTAAATACATTCAAGTATCTCGAGTTTCTGAGGCGTGCTGACACCGCAGTTATCCGAAGACATCCCACTGGACATTAGACACTCAGTGTGGTACCAACATGACAGATGTCCGTCTCATTCCGCACTCTTACTGACATACCCTCTTAAAGCAGCATTTGTTGCAGAGAACTGTAACTATCGTTAGTAAACACAGAATGGTCTGGACACTCATTAGCACTTCTGTACTTTTATCTGTGTTGAAATTAAAACAAGAGGTCTATTAAGAAATAATTATCAGTGTCGAGTATTTTGTCCCCAGAATCATTGTAAAGCGTGCAGCAATGCTCAAGATAAATATTTTGAGTACTTGGTCTGACAGCCGTGATAATAGACACAGGACCCGTTTCGTTTCATTTGGTCTAATAGAGCAGACGTCACTGGAACCTTTCCTCTTCACAGCGGGACGTTCGTTTGCGGAGGTGGTATCTTGATACTATTTGATTAAGCTCCATACATATTATGTCCTTTGAAGCGTTTTTCACATGCCACAGAAAAAAGTATAAAGTTGCATTAGAAAAAAAGCACACTCGTCATCGTAATTGGGTGACTATTAACGACAAAAATTACTTGCGAACGTCAAGAAATTCGCCGTATTGTAAACCCAATCTCGGTGTATTTGTTCACTCTGGACTTATTTCGGGTTTGTTTCAGCTGCCTCAACCTGCATAACTATATAAGTCGTATCCAGCTCCGCAGTCAAATTTTCAGTCACTGATCAGCGATGTTGTTGTCCGCAGCTCGTGGTCGTGCGGTAGCGTTCTCGCTTCACACGCCCGGGTTCGATTCCCGGCGGGGTTAGGGATTTTCTCTGCCTCGTGATGACTGGGTGTTGTGTGCTGTCCTTAGGTTAGTTAGGTTTAAGTAGTTCTAAGTTCTAGGGGACTGATGACCATAGATGTTAAGTCCCATAGTGCTCAGAGCCATTTGAACCAACCATCAGCGATGTTGTTTGCCAAGTTTTTTTTTTTTTTTTTTTTTTTTTTTTTTTTTTTTTTTTTTTTTTTTTTTTTTTTTTTTTTTGTAAGGTAGCTTTGTCATTAGTCGTAAGTGATTCGTTCTGATAAAGCAATTAAATTCGTGAATGTATTGAGGAAAAATCATGTGCACCAGCGAAAATTTGTCGAATACGGTGCGAAATCGAACCAAGAACTTTACGAATATAATACTAGTTCGCTACATGTTCAGCTACCGTCGAATCTTATCAGTTGATGGAAAAGTTTTTTGATTAACGGCGTCCGGAAATCTTCTGATCTGTAAAATCCATTGTTTAGAGTTTTGTTAAGAATTACGACGAACTACTTACTGTAGGAAACTGAGGTCCAAGCGCTGACCTATAAATCCTATAAGTATGAGGGAAATCGAAGAGGGCAGAGCAGTCAGTGAGGTATCCTTGTAGAACAACTGCAAAGCTTCCTCAGACATAATTAACGGCTCTGGTCCGACATCAAAGATCGACGGAGCAGCATGCTGACCGCACACCCTTCTATTAATGCCAAGTGTTTGTGCCTGAAGTGGAGGCTGAATCAGCGGTTTTCTGTAAGTCAGTGTCCTACATGAACCGTATAGCGAGAATACTTCCTTTGGCCTTTGCTCGCAGCTCTGCCATTCTCTTTTCAATTACTACAACCAGTATTCTAAAAATAAAAACAGAAATTAACAAGGAAGAACACGTCTGCTCCTAACATCAACAAGTCTGCGAGTAAAGGCATCATTAAAGAACGCACCGAAGGTTGATAAAAGGCTATCAGTCACGCTCCCCTTCGTGCTTACTAGAGCAGAACACGTGCTACAGCTAGTGAAGCGATGTACAACTCTAAAAATACTTTAAGATATCCGCAACAGTACACAGAAACCAGTTTTCCCCAGATTAATTCCTTTCGTTAAAAGAAAAATGGAAATAATTGCGAGTAAAGCAATTATCTGGCGCGTGCCGGCATGATATCTATGTTTTGCTTCTGACTGTGAGACGCAAGGTCTTGTGTACTGAAGAGAAAATGCGCGGAAAAGAGCAGCTAACGCAATGCAATCTGCCTCACAGCTCAAAGTTTGGTTGCTTTTGTCTTGTTTGTAAGTTTTTAACAGTTGGTTCAAAGGACCCCACAACGATTCTCTTCAGAAGTGAGATATTTATTGCGAACTACTAGTAATACTAGTTGCCTCTGGTTTTCTTCAGAGATGACATAGCCGTTCATCCAGGAGCCTGAGGTGCGAAAAATGAATGTCTATCACGTTTGGACATGGTTCGCTGGTCCCTAAGAAATATTATAAAAGTAATTACGGCCATTTTAAACTACCACTTCGCTTCTGTTCTTGGTAGCTTACGGATCTCAGGAGATGAAAAATGTACATATACGTTTAAAGTAATAAGTCACAATTGTGTTAAAAGCTATATATGTGCTCCATTCTAATTACTTTCCCTCACGCTTCGTAATATTCATCAAAGTAAAAGCACTTGAGTATTAAATAATTGAAGACACTTTTAAACAACTTAAATTGTTATGGGTATTGTGTCTTATCTATAAAGGCAGCTGCTTGAGACGATATATGCTCACATTAATCACGGTAGACAGACGAATTATTATTCAGTTCAGAGATTATGTTTTCTTGCAAGAATTTACAAAATAATTATTTTATCTATTTGCCATGTGCCACTGTGTACTGTTGGCGATGACTATATCTGATATCTCGTCTGTTAAATACGTACGCACATTATAAACTGATGACCATGTCTGTACCGCTTCCAACATTACAAAGTTTTATGATAGGCACATATTGTCCCAGGGTAAACGCCGTTTATACGTCTTACCATTTGCAAGAAGAACTCAAAAATGCTTTCTCGCCAACTAAAATTCCATGTATCCTATATAAATAACACACGAAAACCCTATACATATAGTGTCAGATCCGTTGTTTAAACTCACGTAAATTTTGGTGTTGTAGAATTTCCCTCTTTTGCTTTTATGCGATGTAATAGCTGACATTCGTGAAGGAGAATCATACAAATTTGTGGTTGTTGTTTGTCTTCTAAAATCGTCCCTCCTGACATTATCGATAGTGCTGCATTTAAAGTAGACACTATCTTATTAGGTAGAAGTCAGCTGTAAATCATATCCGTGAGTGCAAATGTTGTAGGAAAGCTCTGTGAACTGTGACAGTTTCACATCATCTTAACACTACGCCATAAAGAGACGGAACATTACTGAAGTATGGCAGTATCATGCGAAGTATGTAGTGGAGTCATTATCGAAAGTATCATTTCGGAATTTTCCTTAAGTTACTCAGCAAAATCAAGGAACATATGAGTCGAAAGTTTCAATCTGCGAGTACCTCTCCTTCTTTCCAACCACCACAGTCGCGCTCTTGCATGTTTCTATCAACTATCAGTTCTTGGAGGATGGATACAGAGAGGAACGGCTCGATCATAGTCTATGCATTGTTCCACAAAGATTGTTTCACTCTGTTACAGATCGCACGCTATTTGGCGGTTAGTGGTCCGAGGTTGCGCTGCTAACACCACTGGAACACCGACCACTGATTTCGATAAGTAATACTCTCACCTGACGAAGAATCTGAGGAAGCACAGTAGCGAGACTAATAGCCTATATCTGTCAATACCTTTCCCTTAACATCCAAACTGCTCACGGGGCTGTCTCGCGTAACATTCTGGACCTGAGAGGAATGATATGGCGGAAATAAACTGTCCAGTCACAATAACGTTACCACCTTTCAAAAGCAGGGACAAGTACCTTTCGCAGCGCGGTCAGGTGCAGACTTCTAACTAAGATACAAGCATATGGGATTGGTTGCCAAGTATGTGAGTGGCTCGAAGACTTCTTAAGTAATGGAACCCAGTACGTTGTCCTCGATGGTGAGTGTTCATCGGAGGTGAGGGTATCATCTGGAGTGCCCCAGGGAAGTGTAGTAGGTCCGCTGTTGTTTTCTATCTACATAAATGATCTTTTGGATAGGGTGGATAGCAATGTGCGGCTGTTTGCTGATGATGCTGTGGTGTGCGGGAACGTGTCGTCGTTGAGTGACTGTAGGAGGATACAAGATGACTTGGACAGGATTTGTGATTGGTGTAAAGAATGGCAGCTAACTCTATATATACTATATACAGATAAATGTAAATTAATGCAGATGAATAGGAAAAAGAATCCTGTAATGTTTGAATACTCCATTAGCAGTGTAGCGCTTGACACAGTCACGTCGATTAAATATTTGGGCGTAACACTGCAGAGCGATATGAAGTGGGACAAGCATGTAATGGCAGTTGTGGGGAAGGCGGATAGTAGTCTTCGGTTCATTGGCAGAATTTTGGGAAGATGTGGTTCATCTGTAAAGGAGACCGCTTATAAAACACTAATACGACCTATTCTTGAGTACTGCTCGAGCGTTTGGGATCCCTATCAGGTCGGATTGAGGGAGGACATAGAAGCAATTCAGAGGCGGACTGCTGGATTTGTTACTGGTAGGTTTGATCAACATGCGAGTGTCACGGAAATGCTTCAGGAACTCGGGGGAGGGGGGGGGGGAGTCTCTAGAGGAAAAAGGAGGCGTTCTTTTCGTGAATCGCTACTGAGGAAATTGAGAGAACTAACATTTGAGGCTGACTGCAGCACAATTTTACTGCCGCCAATTTACATTTCGCGGAAAGACTACAAAGATAAGATAAGAGAGATTAGGGATCGTACAGAGGCATATAGGTAGTCATTTTTCCCTCGTTCTGTTTGGGAGTGGAACAGGGAGAGAAGATGCTAGTTGTGGTACGAGGTACCCTCCGCCACGCACCGTATGGTGGATTGCGGAGTATGTATGTAGATGTAGATGTAGATGTAGAGGAGAGTCAGTGAGGTTCTGGAAGATACCGACAGGGATGTGGTGCCATGCCATCTCCATTACCGTGGCCAGCTGCGCTAGGTTTATCGGTCGAGGATCCATGGCGCGTACAGCCCGATCAAGGTGGTCCCACAGATTCTCGACTGGGCTTAAATCCGAAAAATTTGGTGCCCATCTTGATGCTCTTCGAACCACGAACGTACACTGTGACACGTCGCATTGTCCTGCCGGTAGACGCCAACGTGCGGAGAAAACCAAACTGCATGTGAGGATGGACGTGGATATATGCACACTTGTGTTGATCCATTGTGCTTTCCAGAACGACGAGATCACGCAGGAAATGTCCTCTGGTCTGGATTTTTCCAACGACTGTTGCAGGATGTTTATGCTGTATACGCCAACGGCCATCTCTCTGGTGGCAGATAAAACGTGATTCATCTCAAAACGCCACCTGTCGCCACTCAGTGGGCGCCCAGTTGCCATCGTCGCCGATGAGCAGCAATCAGCATGGGTACATGAACCAGGCGCCCGTTACAGAGGCCCATACGCAGCAACGTTCGCTGAACGGCTGTCGAGGAGACATTGCTGATAGCTCCTTAGTTCATCTGGGCGGTCAGTTGCTCAACAGTTGGACGTCTATTAGTCCGTACACATCTCCGCAACCATCGCTCACCCTCGTCATCTATGGTACTTGGGGCACCAAAGTTGCCATGGAGCCCGTTTCGGATAGCGTCATTGTGCTGTGCATGGTATACTCTAACCACGGCGGCATGCAAGCAGTTCACAAACTTCATCGTTTTTTAAATGCTTTCACCCTTGACGCGAAAGCCAATGATAGTGTCCTTCTGGACGTCAGAGAAATCTCTCCGTTTCGACATTGCGACAACGAAGGCACTGTGTCCCGTATCCCCCGGCACACTTTACATACCTTCCACTGCTAATGCTGCCACCTTCCGTCTGTGAGTGGTTATTGCACGTTGACGTCGAAAATAGGTGGTGGTCACATTAATGTGACTGGACCGTGTCAATATCTACAGCCTATTGTGTAAATGTTATTATGTCTTCTCTGTCAAGGTACCAATGCCTAGACAAACAATGACTGGACACCTCGAAAATACGCTGAGGGCATGCGTAGTGTGACAGCATAAACACCTTGACCGAAAGCTACCACTATGATATTCCGTTATCTACATGCCTGTGCCAATTTTTTTTAATTATCTAAATTTTTTTGAGTTATCAGTCTTGTGACAAGTTCGATGCTACTCACCACGAATTCATTTCCTGTGCCTTCTCTTCATCCCAAAATAGTAGCCGGCCGCGGTGGTCTAGTGGTTCTAGGCGCGCAGTCCGGAACCGCGGGACTGCTACGGTCGCAGGTTCGAATCCTGCCTCGGGCATGGATGTGTGTGATGTCCTTAGGTTAGCTAGGTTTAAGTAGTTCTAAGTTCTAGGGGACTGATGATCACAGATGTTAAGTCCCATAGTGCTCAGAGCCATTTGAACATCCCAAAATAGTATTTGCACCCTACGTTTACAATTATTTGTTGTACGTATTCAATCTCTTTCTTCCTAGGTAGTTTTTACCCGCAGAGCTGTAGTGGAATGACAGCAGAACGAGTGGTGGTCAGATTGACTCGGGACAACCATGTGGTACGGGTCGATATAGGACTACACCACTAGAAGATTGCAGGATTGTTCGACAGATTTTGGCAAGCAGACGGACAAAACTCGGGCAGAGGTTACAATCGGAAAGTAACCACGATCCTTTACGGACAGATTACAGTAAGCTGGGTTGAAATTTCGAGTTGCCACGCATCGTTTACCACTGACATCATACTGATGACAACAGAGACCTGCATACTGTGCAATCTGAGTCAACTGGGACATCGAGTGGCGTTCGTAGTGTTGAGCGACGAATCTCTTTTGTATATCGTGGTCAGATAGATGAAGAGGTAACAGTCGGCGACCTAGTGGAAGATCACGGGAAAAGCGATTCTGAAGACCCAATGCCCTACAGCGCACAGGATTGTATTGGGGGGGAGGGGGAAGAAATATCAGGCAATAGGACTGTTTTCATAATTCTTGAAGGACGGCAGAATGCTCGCCAGTATGTGGCAAGACTGCCAAATCCAGTTGTCACATCTTCATGAACAGCGAATCCAGATTATCGAAAATCCGGATAATCCAGAAATATTCTATTAAATATAAAAACTCTAATATGTACTACAACATACAAACTTTTTATTTTGTCTTAGCAACGAACTTTTCTGGCACTTAAACTCTAGTTACTGTATTCTACTCATGTTTATTTACAGAAATATTGTGTTTAAGACTCGTGTAGCATTTGAGAGCGACATGGACGTTTCGGTAACAGTTCGGGCAGAGTTTCTTCTGAATGTCGTTATAGATAAACCACCTGCTTTTCCAGCTATGACGTTGCCACTTGACGTAAAATGACCATGAAATCAGTTTTTAAAAATGCCGATGTCCATTACTCTGCACTACTTTGTGATTTGTAGACAATCGACAAACAAGACTGATTAACGCGTTTATGATGATAGAAAAAAGTTTTTCGCTGTTCATGCAGTCAACGGAGCCCATTCCCAGCGCAAAGGGGAGCCGCCCCCCAGCTCTCAGAGAAAGGAAAAAATATAGTGTAGTCAGGAGTTTTTCTTTCTAGAAAATTATTTAAAAGTTTGTATTATGTGAGTTTTTAACAGGACCGGAACTGGCACTTTTTTATGGCTACTTCCAAGCCGTTGTTGGTCTGCCAAAATATTAAAAATACTCCATACCATATCGGTTCCAGCCTCCCACCCTTCAGACTATCGTATGGGCGCCTTTGCATGCAGTCGAATTCAGCATAAGAAACGATGTTTTAATTTATTACTTCTTTACTGCCGGCTCTATTCGTAACACAGTTTGCACACAGTACCGCCACACACATACCACTAAAGATACCCGCAATATTTTATCATTGTAGGATACATAGTTCATGGGATATGACGTCATCATATTTTTGCCTAAAATGGATCACAAAGGACAAGGACTATACTCAAGCAGTGTTTAAGAATGAGAGCGCTTAGGGACTACCAACAAATTTTAAGCATAATTTCAAACTTTTCCTACATTTTTTTCTCGTTTACTTGCTTAAAGTAAAATATTCAACACATTACCTCATTTGTAAAGTAATGAGAGGTTTGAAGCTGTTATACAAATAGGTGTTCGATTCTTTAAATAATCGGATGTTCACTGGTAATAAAGATTGCAGGACTCCGTCACGGTACAAGTACCTGAGCATGGCGCTTTCAAGAGAGCTTTTAATCGGTCTTTATTCTTAAGAATCTAAAACGTTCCCCTTCACGATTTTAAGTAATGGAAGTGGAACATCACAGCCGTATTTTCAAAGTATTTATTATTCAGTTTCAACGCTACATTTGCGTCATCTTCAGGTCCTACTATAAAGCAAGTAAGTACTTGCAGTCATTGGTTGATGTGTCACAGGACCCATACCGTAACTAGGTACCATGGACCACTGTTGATCAGGAGTGTACCTTCCGAAAGTGTAGTCACCAGGGACCGCGGACTGGGTGTAATGGTCCGCCATGCAACAGGAGTGTATATTTTGAACTTGTAGTATCTCGGACAGTTCGGAATTTACACTCCCGATGAGTAGCGGTTCACGATATCTAGTTATTGTATGGGTCCTGCGATACACGAGCTAAAGACTGGAAGTTCCAATTTGGTTTATAGCCAAACCGAATTTAGCTTTTTTCCGTGGCTTATTAGAGTAGATTCAGAAAAATATAGCTCCTTTGGAAAGGACACGACGGACTACCTTCTCCATCTGTGAAAGACATAGAAACGAATCCGGAGCAGTATTTGCGTCTGTGATGTAAACGAACGGTGTTGATTTTCCTGGAAGACTCATCCATAACAACTATTTCGAAAAAATCGCCGTATCCAGTGGCCGCCGGTTTGTCGGCGGGTGCAGCGCTTATGCGGGGCCTTGCAGGCGTGCTGACCCTTGATAGCGGCCGCGTGCTCGCCGAGTGATGACCCCCGGACTGGCTGTTGCGTCGCGTGCCGGCGGGATGCGGCCAGATACGTGAGGCCGACCCCGGAGGTCGCGGCCCGAGGTCTCTGCCAACGGCGCAGCGAACCCTGAAGCAGGCGACGCTTCTGTTTGGCGGTTAGCTGTGACTCCATTGACCTACAACAGCTTGCTTGAGATACCACTGGTTTACCGCGCAATAAACTCTGTTTCGGAGCGGGCAGCAGCGGGCTTGACGAATGTTATTTTTGCTTCCTTGATACCACAGGTAGTCATAAAGCTTTGATTACCACTTCGATACAATAGAGTTACATAATCAAGTTTGCAGGTACAGGTCTTCAGTCTTGCCGGCCGGAGTGGCCGAGCGGTTCTAGGCGCTACAGTCTGGAACCGCGCGACAGCTACGGTCGCAGGTTCGAATCCTGCATCGGGCATGGATGTGTGTGATGTCCTTAGGTTAGTTAGGTTTAATTAGTTCTAAGTTCTAGGCGACTGATGACCTCAGAAGTTAAGTCGCATAGTGCTCAGAGCCATTTGAACCATTTTTGATATTTGACAGTGGACAAAAGCACGGTGAGTCGTTGGGTGAGATGGCTCTCATCATCACAAAAATTCACTGGACTGTTATTCTTCACCCACCTTATAGTCCGGATCTCGCACCTTGACCAGTGAAGGATGCACTCCGCGAGATGCAGTAACAAAATGGCTCTGAGCACTATGGTGATTTAACATTGGAGGTCATCAATCCCCTAGAACTTATAACTACTTAAACCTAACTAACCTAAGGACATCACGCACATCCATGCCTGAGGCAGGATTCGAATCTGCAACCGTAGCGGTCACGCGGTTTCAGACTGACGCGCCTAGAACCGCTCGGCAATGCAGTAACGTGGGTAATGCAAAGCTCATTGATGCAGGAAGATGTTGGTTCCGACATTAACAAGGAACTACCTGTATCGTATTTGGGATCCAATCCACTAGTGAAACTTCCTGTGCCGGACAGAGACTCGAACTGGAGACCTTTGCCTTTCGCGGGCAAGTGCTCTACCAACCGAGCCACCCAAGCAAGACTCACGGTCCGTCCTCAAAGCTTTAATTCCACCAGTACCTCGTCTCCTACCTTCCAAACTTCGCAGAAGCTCTCCTGCATACCTTGCAGAACTAGCACTCCTGGAAGAAAGGATTTTCTCCACTTTATCGTTCTTCTAAATGACTTTTCTTCGTCAGTTCTTTGCAGCGCTTCCTGGGTGGTGGTTTTAACAGCCGATTCCAGAACCACACATCAAATGCTTTAATAGATTTCATTCAATTTTTGCGTACTGTGCATGTTTCACAGTAATTCAGTACCACTGCGTATCAAATACGCCTCTTAACCGCCTTTCTTCTCTCTTAAATGTTTACGTTGGCGCCTCTACATCTACATCTATATGATTAGTCTGCAATTCACAATTAAGTGCCTGGCAGAGGGTTCATAGAACCATCTTCAAGTTATTTCTCTACCGCTCCACTCACGAACGGCGCGAGGGAGAAATGAACACGTAAGTCTTTTTGTGCGAGCTCTGATTTCTCTTATTTTATTGTGATGGTCATTCAACCCAACGTAGGTGGGCGCATACGAAAATTTTTGCAATCTGAGGACAAAGTTGGTGGTTGAAATTTCATGAGAAGATCCTGCCGCAATGCCTTTGTCTTAATAATTGCCAGCTCAATGCGCGTATTATCTGTGGCACTCCCTCCACAACTTCGTGATAATAAAACACGAGCTGCCTTTCTTTGAACATTTTCGATGTCCTTCGTCAGTCCTATATGATCCCAGAATACGGAGCAGTACTCCAGAATAAGACGGCCAAGCGTAGTGTAAGTCTCTTTAGTAAAAACGTTGCCTTTCCTAAATGTTCAGCTAATAAATCGCAGTCTTTGGTTTGCTTTCTCCACAACATTATCTTTGTCATTGTTCCAATTTAAATTATTCGTAATTATAATCCCCAGGTATTTAGCTAAATTAACAGCCTTAGATTTCTGTAGTTTGTCGTGTAATCGAAATTCAGCGGACTGCTATTAGTACTCGTGTGGATGACTTCACACTTTTCATTATTTAGACCCGATTGTCACCAGATACCACATAGATATCTTGTCTAAACCATATTGCAGATGGTTTTGATCATCTGATGACTTTAAAAGACGGCAAATGACAGCATCTGTAAGCAATGTGAGAGGGTTGCTCAGATTGTCTCCTATGTCGTTTGCATAGATCAGAAGAGGCTCCGTAACACTTCCCTGTGGAACGTCTGATATTACTTCTGTTTTACACGGCGACTTTCCGACGGTTACTACGAACTGTGATCTTTCTGACAGGAAACCATGAATCCAGTCGCACGACTAAGGCGGTACTCCATAGGTACGCAATTTGATTAGATGTCGCTTGTGAGGAACGGTGTCAAAATCTTCCTCGAAATCTAAAAATGTGGAATCAATTTGACACACCCGTCGGTAGCACCCATTATTTCATGTGAATAAAGAGATAATTGAGTTTCACGATTATGATGTTTTCTGAATCAGTGTTGACTATTTGTCAATAAATCATTTTCTTCGACGTAATTCATAATGTTGTATACAATGTACGTTCAACAGTCCAACTGCAAATGAACGTTAGTGACATGGATTTGTAATTCAGCTGATTGCTATTATTTAATTTCTTGGGTACTGGTGTGGCATGTGTGACTTTCCACTCTTTGTCCACAGACCCTTCGACGAGCGGCAATTGTATTTGATTTCTAAGTATGGAGGTATTGTATCTGCATACTGTCGAAGGAAACTAAACTACTGGCCATTAAGATTACTACACCACGACGCTGACGTGATACAGATGTGAAATGTAACCGACAGGAAGAAGATGCTGTGATATGCAAATGATTAGCTTTCCAGAGCTTTCGCACAAGGTTGACGCCGGTGGCGACACCTACAACCTGCTGACATGAGGAAAGTTTCCAACCGATTTCTCATACACAAACAGCAGTTGACCGGAGTTGCCTTGTGAAACGTTTTGTGATGCCTCATGTAGGGAGGAGAAATGCGTACCATCACGTTTACGAGTTTGATAAAGGTCGGATTGTAGCCTATTGCGATTGTGGTTTATCATATCGCGACATTGCTCTGATGGTGTATCAAGGACGAACCTGGGTGCACGAATGGCAAAACGTCATTTTTTCGGATGAATCCAGGTTCTGTTTACAGCATCATGATGGTCGCATCCGTGTTTGGCGACATCGCGGTGAACGCACATTGGAAGCGTGTATTCGTCATCGCCATACTGGCGTATCACCCGGCATAATGGTATGGGGTGCTACTGGTTACACGTCTCGGTCACCTCTTGTTCAGATTGACGGCTCTTTGAACAGTGGACGTTACATTTCAAATGTGTTACGACCCTTGGCTCTACCCTTTATTCGATCCCCGCGAAACCCTACATTTCCGCAGGGTAATGCACGACCGCATTTTGCAGGTCCTGTACGGGCCTTTCTGGATACAGAAAATGTTCGACTGATGCCCTGGCCAGCACATTCCCCAGATCTCTCACCAATTGAAAACGTCTGGTCAGTGGTGGCCGAGCAATTGGCTCGTCACAATACGCCAGTCACTACTCTTGATGAACTGTGGTATCGTGTTGAAGCTGCACGGGCAGTTGTACCCGTACACGCCATCCAAGCTCTGTTTGACTCAATGCCCAGTCGTATCACGGCTGTTATTACGGCCAGAGGTGGTTGTTCTAGGTACGGATTTCGCAGGATCTACGCACCCAAATTGCATGAAAATGTAATCACATGTCAGTTCTAGTATAATATATTTGTCCAATGAATCACCGTTTATCATCTGCATTTCTTCTTGGTGTAGCAATTTTAATGGCCAGTAGTGTAACTACAAAATGGACCAGAGGCTTTGTCTTTATTAAGTGATTTAAGCTGCTTTGCTATACCGAGGATATCTACTTCTAACTTACTCATGTTGACAGTTGCTCTTTGTTGTGACTTGGCAAGACAGCCAAGCCACTATGAGAGGAAGCCGAAAGGCACACGTTTAAGCTCACGCAGGATGGCGTGAGGTCTGGAAAATGACAAGGTCTATATAGTAGCAAAAATAGTACGTAGCTTCTGGAATACTTAACTATAATCCATAATTGGTGAACATCGGTCTGACGGTACATGCATCACAAGATAAATAGCAATTGATAATGGCTCCTTGCTAGGTCGTAGCAAATGACGTAGCTGAAGGCTATGCTAACTATCGTCTCGGCAAATGAGAGCGTAATTTGTCAGTGAACCATCGCTAGCAAAGTCGGCTGTACAACTGGGGCGAGTGCTAGGACGTCTCTCTAGACCTGCCGTGTCTGCAATCACTGACAGTGGCGACACGCGGGTCCGACGTATACTAACGGACCGCGGCCGATTTAAAGGCTACCACCTAGCAAGTGTGGTGTCTGGCGGTGACACCACACTCTTAATAAGAATTTCGGAATATTTACTTTGCCTTGTTTGGTGAAGTAATTTCAAAAAACCGTGTTTAGTAACTCTGCTTCAGTAGCTCTGTCATCAGTAACATCAACTTTGTTATTGTGCAGTGAAGATATTGATTGCATCTTGCACTGATGCACTGCACATACGATCTGAAACTCGTTGGGTTTCCTACCAGATTTCCAGATAGAGTTTCATAGTGCAAACTATTAAAAGCGTCTCGTATCGAAGATCACGTTAAATTTTGAGCTTTCGTAAAACTTCGCCATTCTTGGAGATTTTGCATTGTTTTACATCCGTCATGATTTTTTCGTTGCTGCTGTCACTTCATCGTCCTACAACGCCCTGCTCGAGATACAAGCTTATACTAGCATTCTCGACAGCTGCACTACGCACAGATAATAAAGAACGGAAAGGAACCGCATGATTTCTGTACCAGTTAACTTAGGTCACTTTTTACTGTCCTTTGTGTGCGTTTTTGATCATCCGCGTTTTCTTAGGCTTATTGTAAATGCGCATAGTGTCGTTTCTTTTGTGGCTTGGAATAGAGTAAATAGGTTTACGTTCGCATTCCCCACCATATTTGGTTAGAAGCTTAGAGTAGCCGTTCAAAAAGGTCTTTCATGAATTGTCATTTAATACGCAGAGAGCTACCGAATGTTTTATTCGTGAACATTGCTTTTCCTTCTCGAATTCTTTCTTTTAGGTCCAATTTGCTTCTACCGTGGTCAGTTATTTTTCTTCCAATATATTTGCATTGTTTCGTTTGTTTTATATCATTTCCTCCAATTCTGACGTTTATTTGTTCAATCTTAGTGCTCTCTGAAATACCAGTGCCAAAATGACGTAGCAATCCGTTAGAGGCACCAAAACAATGTGGCGCAGCCTATCTCACCCGCTTCTTTCTGTGGAGTGACGTCAAAATGACATTGCACATTTGTCAATTGCAATCAAGTTTCGTAGTAACATGCCGCATCAAGATCCAGGTGAAACAATTTTCTCCCATGTGGCAAGCAGCAGTATAATGGTTACTGCTGCTCCTTCCACTAGCGGCAATGTAAGCTGTGCTGCCTAACCACGCCCTTGGAAATCGCTCACAGTCAGAAAAACCGGCCTATACTTGTCACAAGGAAAAATACAAATGTCATTGCAGCTCATTTCATGCACAGCAGTTAAATCTTTGTTTTTTTAATCAGACTGAAGTCACAAAATCGAAGTAACTCACTTGTGAGAAAGAGCACTGTTGTATGTAATTAACAAGGCAATACAAAAAAAAGACACACCACGAAGGAGATAAACGTAGATCAGTAAATGTGGTGTACATGTACAGACAAACGAATGGGCAAGTCAATAACGCGTTGGTCCAACTCTGGCTTTTATGCAAGCAGTTATTTGGCTCGTCATTGACTGATTGAATTGTTGGATATCCTCCTGAGGGATATCGTGCCAAATTTTGCCCATTTGGCTCGTTAGATCGTCAAAATTCCGCTCTGGCTGGAGGGCTCCGCCCATATTGCTCCAAACGTTCTCAACTGCGGAGAGATCTGGCGAATTTGGTGGCCAAGGTAGGATTTGGCAAGCACAGAGACAAGCAGTAGGGAATCTCGCCTTGTGCGCGTGGGTATTATCTTGCTGAGATGTAGGCTCAGGATGGCTTGTCGTAATGGGCAACAAAACCTGGCGCTGAATATCGTCGACGTACTGTTGTTAGAGTGCCGCGCTCGACAACCAAACGGGTCATGCTACGAAAAGATGTTGCATCCCAGACCATCGCTCCTTTTGTCGGACCGTATGGCGTGCCACAGTCAGATTGGTATCCCCGCTGGCCATCGGGGCTCAATTCAGGGTGGAACTCATCACTGAAGGCAATTACTTTCCAGGCCGAATAGGTTTCTGAAGACGCCCCGGAGAGCGATCGGATAACAATCTGACTGTCGCCAGTGATACGGCCCGACAACCAGGATTCATGGTGTGGGGCGCCATTTCTTTTCATAGCAGGATCCCTTTGGTTGTAATCCGTGGCACACTTACAGCACAGTGGAACGTCGATGATATTCTAAGCCCCGTTTTGTTCGCCTTCATCGTATTTAAGATCGTTATTTTATATGGTATGAAGATCAGTACTACTACAGAATATTATAGAAATATAAACGAACAGGGATAATGTCTTAAATCTCTGCAGATTTAGATTTTGATCAGCATGTAACTACGAACAGCTACAGTTGGATGTTCAGACCCCTCATCTTCTGTGATAATTTCTTGCGACTAACATGTACTTTACAGCCAACAATTTACTGTATAAATTTGATAACTGTTCGGAATGATAGCAGTTTTTCGCAGCTGAACTGAGGATGTGACTGAATTCGACAAATAAAAATGATATTTTAATATTTAAAATGAAAGCAGTGTCCCAGAGAATTAAATGTTATCCACATTCTGAAGTGTTGAATGTAATTATTACTGCACATGCTTGTACTACCTAAGAATTCAATTCAAAAAAATTTTATTATATAAATTTGTCGCGTGAATATGTGCATGAATGCATATGCAGCCATTTGAGACGTATTCTCAGGCCAAAAAACGTTTTCCACTTGCTTTTGGAGTAGAAAAAAGGGATTATTATTTGAACACTTCGGTTTGTTCATATTAAAGCACTCCATGTCAATTTCGGTAACCATTCCGCGGTGGTAATGAGTCTCTCGAAGTATCCAACATGGTGGATAAGAGTGCAGGTTCAGAAAACCGTCTATGAGTAACAAGTATAAGAATAATCCAAGTTAAAAAGAGAGCAACAAACTGTACGTTATCGTGTAAACCATTATTATGGGCGTCGAAAAACAAAAAATCGAAATAAAATAAAAAATTACATAAAAATTTTACTATTAAGAGAGTTCAGTTTAAGAGGATCCTAAAGGATATGATATATTGGTAGCCACCTCCTCCCACACCATTGACGACTTTCTTAGTGCAACTAACGGATGTGTGTATGTTACCAATAATATGAAGTAATGTGAACACTAGCACAATCTCAACTGTGTACAAATTAAGTGCACTATTGCGACCATTGTATATAAATGTTGTAAAATGATTTTTCTGTTTGATGACGTGACGCATGAGTATTGTACCCTAAGAATTATCATATGCCCCTCAGTGTATTGAACATTTAGATGTTTTGTGACAAGTTTCTTATTATCTTTTAAATGATTATACGTTTAAGGTATCTGACATACTCACATCCATGAGGACCAATTCACTTGGCAACTATGGAAGGTACATTAGCCCATTTGTTTTTCATTGTAAACATTTATTGGGCTGATTTTTATTGTCAACAACTGAGACGTCTTACAGACGCAGTCCAAGACCAACGACCAGAAAGACTAAGTGATGTTGCTGCATGATAACGCCCATCCGCTTTCTGCTAGTCTGACCAAAAAAAAAAAAAAAAATGAAAAAAAAAGCACTATACACGAGTTGAGATGGGAAGTCATTCCGCACACACCTTATTTAGTTGATTTTGTGCCCTTAGATTTTCATCTTTGCAACTCTCTATCAGACAACCTTCAACGAACTTTCTTTTCTGATGAAAATGTGTTCCGAACATGGCTCGATGAGCTCTTCGCCTCAAAACACTTGTTTTCTACAGTCATGGAATCGAAAAGTTACCCCAGAGTTGGAAGACTGTTGTAAATAGTGAAGGAGAACGTGTACTTGTTGTCTTTATTAAATTTACGGGAAAACGCTAAGAACTTATGCACCAAAACAGAGAACCTATGATCACAATTCAAAGACTGACAATATGGACAGTGAAAACGTAAACAAAGTACAGGAGTGGCTGATTCACTGACGGCCGAGAGGTGGGGGAAGGAAAAGCGTGCGCAACAACCGGTTCTTTGGACAAGTAAATCCTTCCTTGAACCGGTTGTGTCCGCAAATATCCGGTGTCCGCGAGTCTCCGTGTCCGGATATCACCAGACTCCAGTAGAAGACCCTAAATTCAGTATTTTGAGATAACCAGCCACTGGTCGAAAATGAATATATCAGGCACCCCGAATTCTTGAATCGTCAAGGGACACTGCGCGCGAGTGTGTAGACTACTTTTTTCGTAAGAAACAAGTGCCAGCAGCACTCATGTTGGCGGAACTTACTTCAAAAAACAGTATTACAGTATTCTGTGTCTCCGGTGGAAGTTTACCACTGTTTTCTGTTCATGACCTGCTTTCGAAGATGGGAGCACTGCCAGTAAAAGAAACTTCCAGATGTACACTTAATGCCTGGTGCAACAAGATATGATGTTCAGAAAGACGAAAGAATGCACAGGTAAAAGTTTCGTAACAGGCGCCATCCTAATTGGAAGAAACTTGAAATTGTGCCTAGAAACTTTTGAAAAACTGAGTTGTTTAATGCCCAAGGAGCTAGCGAGAATTTTCAACCAAGAGTCGTTCATACGGCAGAAGATGAGGATACAGTATAAGATATCGTTTGACCATAAGGGACAGGATTCATAAGTGCACGGCGACTAACACATAAAACGGATACTTTGTAGAATACGAGGTGGAGAGTGCTGGTGGAGCAACAGTTACACATCTAACACAAACTACGTGTGCAAACAATGAGGTCAAATGAGTTTGAACCGTGAACCCAAATGTAAGACATACATTAAGATTAGCATTGTTGTCATAACGTGTAAGTTGTTTACGTGAATAAAAATGCAGACCATTGGTTCCTTGTCGGAAGTCAGTTTAGGATACTGTATCATGTGTATAGTTTTCATCTTAAAGGTTTGGGACACACTGTATCTATCACAGGGGTTAATGCGCTGTATAGAATAAACTCAACATATCATAATTCTAAGCTTGTAAGTCATACTGTTATCTGCAGTGGTACTGCGTAGTGGAGTTATTCTTAGCGCCTTTTTTTTTTTTTTTTTTTTTTTTTTTTTGGGCCTTTGAGTGTGTACTCAATTTAGCCCTCGGCAACACAGTGACAATGTACACATAATTGAATAAACAAATACAGAAATGCATATTTACAAGAATAAAAAGCTTAACTGTTACAGTTTTGTACATAATGTTTTAAAAATTGAATTGAATTGAATTGAATTGAAAAATAATTAAAAGTGTCTTGACTTACAATTCACACCAATTCTGAAATATCTTCATCAGCAAGACATATTTATAATTGACGTACACCATTAAAACCTACAGATTGTGACCAGTACTCTTGATGAAGTTAACGATCACTTTATATAGACGAATGTCTTTAGTACACAAAAGAGAAGAAGCTGATTGAGGAAGATGGTAGCCCATACTCAGCAATATCTTCAAAAAGACCAACCGTTCACGGTCAAATTTGGGGCACATAAATAAGATGTGGTTGACATCAGCTTCCGACTCAGGATCACACTCACATGCTGGTGAACTGTAAACGTTGATCCGATGTAGATGCTGTGGGAAAGAGGCATGATTGAAGCGGAGTCTTATGATGGTAGAAATCATGGATCGGTCCAGATGTGTCCTCATGAACCACGGCTGTGAAGGAATCCGAGGTTGTAGCACTGCGTAATAACCGCCTTTTGTCTGTTGAGAAACGTTCCACATTTCCTGCCATTGTTGTCTTGCGTGATCCTTGACTGCACGTAAATAGTCTGTATAAGGAAGCTGCAGATCCAGGACGGTGCCTGACGTTGCCGCTTGTTTGGTTAATGCATCGACTTCATCATTATAGACGATACCAGAGTGGGAAGGTACCCACAACAAATGGATCGTCCGGCCCGTGCGTGTGCTGCGAATATATTCAGATATCACATCCAAGATATAACTGTTGGTCGTTTTGTTCCATCGACTGTACTGAATGTTTTTAAGAACGCTTTGCGAGTCAGATACTATCAATATCTTGGGGAAGGAAGTGCTAGAGACAAACTTAAGTGCTTCCAAAACTGCCACTGTCTCCGCCATAAAAATAGAAGTGCTCGTAGGCAATTTGAAGGTTTTGCGGATCTGGATCTGAGGGCAGATAAAAGCGCATCCTGTACACTCTTCTTGCGGAATTTTGGAGCCATCAGTATATACACAGAGAAAACCCGGCCATTGTGCTTGAACGAGACGATTGAAGCCAACGTTGACATTAGTACTGTCCAGCCAGGTCGTACTTAAATAATGGACTGGGATCTGAGAGCAGAGCGTTTGAAGATCATATTCAAAAACAGGTAGATGCGCTGAACGCCGTACAGTGTGTATGACAGGTGACCAAGTGTCAAAGCTGGCACAAACGGCTGGCACTTTATTCCTTCTGTGGGATGCAATCCACAGTCGATAAATGCAGTCTCTACTTTGATAGACGGAACTGTCCATAATGGCCATGCCTTGAATGTAGAATTTGTCCGATAACATTTGGCGCCTAATGCTCAAGGGCATCTCCCCTGTTTCTATTAAAAGGGCGTTGGTGGGCGTCGATCGCATGGCTCCAAGACAGGTACGAATGGCTCTATATTGAAGAGTATCTAATTTGGAGAGATGAATCTTTGACGCAGTGTGGTAGAAATCTTAGTGCCTTTTGCAAGAAGAGATCTTGGGCTGCTAGTTTCGGTCAACTGGGCCCAAGCGCTTCCGGCAACGCACCAGTAAACGAGACGAAGAAAGTTATCGATGGAGTACCGCGCGGAACGGTCTCGTGCGGTTGAGTCACAACAAAACTTTACCAGCTCTGTACAGATGTGATCAAACATAAATTTACAGGCTATTTGTCGAATGGTAGGGTAACAGTGAGTGATCATTCGTTTTAGATGCGGAAGGTGCGCGCAGTTACACACTAAATCAGGTGACAAAACAGTATTGTCATTGTTAGTCAGTTGCATCCGTTGCTGGGAGGTATTATTGCTTGAACAGCTGTGAAGGCTGCCGTGGACTAATATACTCTGAAGTTTGAGTTGGGAACGCAATATAGCAATAGCAGGCTTCTGTGTGTAACTGGAACTAAAATTTAACTGCTAATACGACCATGAGTCTTGGCATTGTTAAGAAATATGTTTCTTACGGCTTGAATAAACGGGGTAAAAATGGTATCTACTGTTATCTTACGGCTTGAATAAACGGAGTAAAAATGGTATCTACTGTTATCCTCTGAAAGCAACATTTTTCCTCTTAAACCTGAAGAACTTCAATGTTAGTAAAGTGAAGAGACACGTTTCCGTTTTAGACAACACGGTCAGTTTTCGCAACGAAGCGTGTAAATCACCCTACCCACGACCGATGGCCGCGGACTAAACTATTGAAACGAAGATGCGGAAAAAAAACATAGAGGAAAAGCCTACAAACTGCAATTTATTTCTCTTGATTTGTGTTACTAATTTCGAGAGGAAAAGCCTACAAACTGCAATTTATTTCTCTTGATTTGTGTTACTAATTTCGATCTTTGTTCGTTATAAAACGATAAGTGAAGAAAATCCCCTATTCAGAAATGTTTAACTTACTGAGAAAACGTTAACTGACTAATTATATTAGCTTACTGATATCGTCTTTACGCTGTCCGTATAAAATATTTGTTGCAACGTTCTGAAGCTGTTCGTCACAGGTATAGTTGGTAGCCTCGTGAGTAACAGCGTAGATAATATCTCTAGTGATGATAGATATATTCTGGATGTGCAATTAATGATGTCCTTTTTGTTTCCGTTTTGCACGACATTTACGGATGGGCACTAATTTGTCAATTGCTACTTATACATTGCGTAACACACTTTTTCGTAACACCGTGACTATGTCCCATTGGGACTGAGTAGTTTGAAATTTGGCTCAAAGGTGGCGACAGCCTTCCTCTGTAACGACGCAGAAGCGTGGCGCACTGTGACGTCATACTCTGGCTCGGCGACACTTGAAACAGCAAGGTATAGACACGTACGAAATAAAAAGCAAGTCAGAGCTCAGAAGCGATCACGTCACAGGCACGCACGAAACAGGAGGGCTGAAAAAGCCTAAGCACGCTTTGCTCCTTTGGATCGCGTTCAAATTTTATCGAATGGTTTGAACGGTGTCTAGTGCTGTACACAAGTGCGAAAACGACGAGCGCACTGCGCTCCAAACTAGTGTGAACACGTTTAGTGGCGTTTGCTGGCCCGCTGTGTCCTTGGAGAAGTGATGAATCTCTCAAGGGTGTCAGCGATGGCGAACGCTGTCGTGAATTTCGTCCTGTTCCTCATCACACTGGGAGCTGTCGTTGACCATCGTGAAATGCGAGGGACTTAACCCCAAGGAAAGGGGTGGTTTCATTGACACCCTTTACGTCAGCCCCTAAGGCCTTTTTGTGTTGATTCCGAGCAGCGGTGTCGGCCACCCATTTTTTTTTTTTTTTCATTTGCCTACACCTTGATGTTCGAAGTGTCGTCGAGCCTAAGTGTGATGTCGCAGGGCTCCACTCTTTTGTACCATTACAGAGTTTGTAGGCACCTTAGAGCCAAATTTCGAACTTACGATGCAATGGGAGACTATTACGACGTTTCGAAAAAGTGATCCGTTAGTAGTGTTGCGCAATATAATAGGAGTAATTTGGAAACGTATGGTTTTATTCCATGTATTTAACAATACAGGCCTACTACATATGTTTCTTTCGTTTTCAGAGTTCAGTTTTGAAGTACAACTATGATTGATGCGCAAATAGAATTGTAAACCCATCGAGTTTGCATTGTGTCAACCAGTTGGCGTTATGAGTGCAGTACCTTGACAAAATGATGACAAAGCAAGAAAACAATATTTGTATGTTGAAATATGCAAGATTTTTGTCTATTATGACACTGCAGCGTGAATTCAGAAGGAACTACGGAAAAGAGCCGGCGTGTAAACAGAGCATTGTGCGCTGGTCTCGACAATTTAAGGACACGGGTTGTCTCTGTAAACAGAAAAGTACCGGTCGTCCCTGTGTGCCAGATGCAACCTTGGACAGTGTGAGAGAAAGTTTCGTACGCAGACCAAAAGAAAAAAAAATTCCATGGTCCGCGCAACTTACGAATAGCGCTGCAAACTGTGCGGAATATTTTGCGACGGCGGTCACATTTCAAACCATACCGTCTGCAACAATTAAACCCTGAAAATTATGGCCGGCGCTTTCAGTCTGAATAACTGAGGATGAACATTTCGGCTCCCAGCTGATATTCAGTGGCGAAGTAGCTTTCCATTTATCTGGAAAAGTTAATCGGTACTATGCGAGAGTGCGGTGCACCGGCAATCGTCATGAAACTGTGGTACATGAACGATATTCGCTAAAGCTTCTGTGCAATGTCATGGGCCGTTTTTCTTCGGTGAGAAGACTGTGACGGATACCTCTTGTTGTGATACGTTGCAGTTGCGGTTGTTGTTGTTTCCACAAGTGACAGCTGATTCCGAGAACTGCATCTTCCAACAAGACGGACACCCCTTCATTGGAGCATCGATGTTCATCCCTACCTGATCGAGTAACTTCCGTATCGCTGATTGGGAGTAGTGGTGAAAATGACATGGGCATGTTCCCTTGCCCCCCTCCCTCCCCTCCAGGTTGTGTGACTTTTTTTCTTGGGGCGTATATTAAGGGCCATGTTGAAGTACCCCTATTCCCAAAAACACTCGAGCAGGTTACGTAACACATCAGTGCTGCTGTGATGACCCCGACAGGATGTTGCAGCATGAGGTACGGAGCCAACTTAGTGAGTTTACGGCTATACTCATACGTCAATCGTATTTATACATGTAATTCTTTGTAAACGAATGAATCATTTATAGTACTCCTGTCATCTGCCTGGCGGCTATTTGAATCGCGCTCGTCTGGAATGAGAGACAGCTTCTCAGCCGCTGCGCCACCTCGCTTGAAACCGACTGGAGAGTAGTGTTTGTGAAATCTATTGTATCCTATTTACATAGGCTGTGTTACAGCCTGGTCTCCTAAAAGGTTAGAGAACAATGAGAATGTTATCGGTGGAGTTTTCCGTCAGATAGTACAGTCGTGACTGACGGTTGTCCAGAAGATCGTACCCCACGATTCAGCTGTCGAACTAACAGTAAGAAGAAATTTTATCCATATTTCGCAGCTCCAAACGTGACTATATCCAGTACACTATAGGTATGAATTAAAACACGCCTTCAGTCACAACTTTAAGTACACGATGCATTTGTAATTTGTCTTGATACATGCTTCATTTTTTTCTCTTGAATGAGGTGAAATGCATATTTCTGTCACGAAAAGTTTGATGTTAGGTTATCTTTTCCACTATTTCGCACATATTTTCCGCGTTAGACTTAAGAAATTCATAGTCTAACATCAAACCTTTTCTTGACAGGAATGTACATTTCACCTCATGCAAGAGAAAAAAATAAATCATGTATTAAGACAAATTACACCTTATGATAGACCCACAGAGTACGAAATGTATCGTCTACTTAATAAAACAGGAGAAGTTGAGACTGAGTTCA
Source organism: Schistocerca serialis cubense (assembly GCF_023864345.2). NCBI lineage: Eukaryota > Metazoa > Arthropoda > Insecta > Orthoptera > Acrididae > Schistocerca > Schistocerca serialis. The sequence goes on from NC_064641.1 coordinate 621,781,543, forward strand.
TATCTCCAGTGCAAGAAGCTATTTGTCTCTTGTAAAGCTCGCGTAATTGTTTTGCAAAACGTACTTTTAACGGAGCTATGAAAACTGGAATATCTATCGTATGATATTGCCGACTGTAGTGTTTATATGCATAGCTGAATGAAACGTAAACAGAGTGTGTGAAACCTACTGGTAATAAGCAACCTCCTTTTTTTTCTTTTTAGTCATCAGTCTTCTAAGTGTTTTGATATGACCCACCAGGAATTCCTCTACTGTGTAAACCTTCTCTTCTCAAAGTACCACTTGCAACCTACGTTCTTAATTATCTGTTGGATGTACTCTAATCTCTGTCTTCCTCCACAGCTTTGCTCTCTACAGCTCCCTCTAGTACCATGGATGTTACTCCCTGTCTTGACAAATGTCCACTCATCCTGTTCCTTTCTTCTTGTCAGTGTTTTTTAGATACTCCTTTCCTCTCTGATTATGAGCAGAACCTCCTCAATCCTTACCTCATCAGTCCATCTAATTTTCAACATTCTTCTGTAGCACCGCATTCAGATGCTCCTATTCTCTTCTGATCCGGTTTTCCCACAGTCCATGTTCCACTACCATACAATGCAGTGCTCCAAACGTACCATCTCTTAAATTTCTTCCTCAGGTTAACTCGAATGTTTGATACTAGTAGACTTCTATTGGCCAGGAATAGCCTCCTATTCCACGTAATCGCTGATGGGACTTTAGGCCAAACAGCTCATGTGGCTTAACTACCGCAGTGATTCCCAAACTTGCAGAAACTATCACCCCTCAGTGTAACCAGAAAGAGATGTTTCCTAGTAGACCCCACCGCCCCCCCCCCCCTCTCTCCCGCGATGTACACCGTCCCCTGCCATCATCATAGCGTCTAACTATTCGTTAGAATGAGACGCAATTTGCTTTGGACACTTACATTTTTAAAATGACGAAATATAAATGATGCTTATTTCTAGAAAACTTCTCTTTATAGAATGATGACGCAATTCTCAGTACATATGGAATGCTACTTATAACTCCTTCACATGAAAGAAAGCTATCCACACTGAGGGTAAGCACTTGTTACAAAACATACTTCCTCTGCACAGCTCCTCACCCGACTTTACTGCACCCACCCCTCCTCCCATTTAAAAGCGAGCAAATTAATAAGTGACCATAATACTTAGACCTAGTTTCTGTAAGGACTCCTTACTTACGAAGTAACAGAAATTGGAAGGCTGTAGGCTGATAATGTTTTGTGTCAAACTACTTCACTAATAAAGAATAATAATATAGGAAACGACAGTATGAAAGAGGAACGAAGGAAAAGATGCTAATCAGGGAAGTCTTGGAACCGAAATATAACAATGAGAAATGTGAATTAAGAAGAAATAAAGGAGTTTGTGAAACAATAGAATAAATATCAGAAGTTAGGAAGACAAGAGTTGTATTTTATGGACCTCTAAAAAGGCTACTTGAAAACATAATAACAAAAAAAATTTTTAACGTTTTTGACAGATACCCAAAAACATCGATGACCTGTATCAAAGAAGTTAAAGCAGACCTTAGAGAAATGGAAATAACCAAGGAAGAAATAAATAGAAAGAGAGAAGTTCAGATCCAAAGAAGAAAAGTTTCAAGTGCTTCCAGAAGAAAACAAAAACACAGGCACAGTATGGACACAAGAAGCAAAGAACATCACAGGCAAAGACTGAAAAACTATTGGTAAAAAAGAAAGGAGAAAAGAAAGGAGACAAAAATTATTTCATGTTGTCTCCGGCAGGCTAAACCAATAAAAAAAATACCGTGTACGTCATACAGCAGTGTAGTGGCCATTACACAGTTACTGTTGCGTTGTGCTGTCAGTTAGTTTCTGTATCGTTGTGAAGTGAACAATGAAGCAAATTCTCGTCTATCGTGGGAACTACATACAACTTGGAGAAGGCATTTTCATGAGATATTCAGGTAGAGGTGATGTGTGTCTCAATTTCACTGCCATAGATGCATGTCATGGGTTTCTAATGTATGTGTAAAGGGCGTGTACTATGCGAGGTGATGAAATTCATACCTGTATTTTACGAGTACAAAAACTGTAGCCCCCATTACACTGCGTCACAGGTTAATGTTAGTGTTCGCAAAAGATGTTGTTATTAGAGACTTTGCTAATCACCATTACAGTGTTATGAAATAGTCTTAATAGGAAAAATATTTTTCTTGTAGTTTCATGACTAAAACACAGTTGAACCCTTTTGTTTTTACCTGTCAGAAAATTACATTTAACCCTACAGCTTGTAATTGCATCCAGATTGACAATCACTGGTCTAGAGGCTTAAAACGTAAAACACGTCATTTGTGCTTAACAGTGTTGTCGATGGTGCTGAGCGGTGCTTTAGAACCGTAACGTGTCGCCAGCAAGTCAGTGGACTGATGAATGTGCTTGCTTCTGGAGAGTGAAACTAGTCAAATAAATTCAACAGGAGATTTTTGGCGTTTCATCTATACATTAATTCATTACTTATACACTGTCCAGTCATCTTATGCATTGACCAGGCACATCAATGTGACCACCAGTCAAAAGACTGAATAACCACATTCTGCAGCTCAGACCGGTGCGAGACATACAGGAAGAGAGTCAGTGACGTTCTGGAACTGGTGTGGAGCCACGTCGACCCCACTGCTGTGGCAGGCTGCGCTAGGCTTCTTGGTTGCTCCCAGAGATTCAAATGGTTCAAATGGCTCTGAGCACTATGGGACTTAACATCTATGGTCATCAGTCCCCTAGAACTTAGAACTACTTAAGCCTAACTAACCTAAGGACATCACACAACACCCAGAGATTCACGACTGGGTTTAAATCTGGGGAGTTTGGTGGACAGGGTGCTCTTCGAAACACGCATGTACACTGCGAAGTGTGTGGCACGTTGCATTGTCCTAGTGGTAAATGCAATCGTTCTGAGGAAAAAAAACTACATGTAGGTTCTAACATTCTGCGTGGTGTCTGTTTGTTCTATAGCGTGTCTCCCTACCACTTTCGCGCAACGACGCTCTGAGCGTGTTTTTTAGGGAATTGACTAGTTTGAACCTGGGACCTGTTGCTGGTAAGGAGACGCCAGACCACACATGACATGTAGAATTCAGAAGAGTTCAGTGAGGCTAGCGATTATATAACCAAATACTTAATGATTTCAGCGTCAGCTCCACTGCACTCCCTGTAAAAGAATCTTAATACTAACTAAATTTAGTGGAAGGGGTTCAAGGTTTTCCTATTTTTAGTGAGCTAGTAAAATAACGTCGAAAAATCAGTTACGTTTACCATTGGAAATTTTATTCTACTCACAAAACATTGTTTATAAATTGCACTATTGATAAAAGGAAATGTTTTAATACAGGATGGTAAAAACCAACTGCGTTCAACAAAAATGTGAACGAATATTCCCTGAATGGGTTTCCAAGTTCTACAATGGATCGAAGGATGACCTATGCCATATCACATTTATAATCTAGGTTTAAATTAAGTTTCACAAAAGAGAAAACTATCATAATGGTCTACAGTGACCCTCAGTTATCTTTAATTACTTATCTAACTTGTCGTAAATTACAGTGGCTGATGTGGCTTCTCAATAACTATATAACAGAAAAATCATCGCGTTTCAGATTTTTGCTTCAAGTGGCAAATGTGAACACCATGAGCTTTAATTGACGATCGACACTAGTATTATGCAAAAAGGGGTGTAACAGATGAGACTTCTGCAGTTCTGGGTGAAGCTTTATGCGCTGTTATGCGGCATCGCGTGCGTTCATTACCTTGTCGGTGTTTGTCAGGGGGCGGTGGGCAGCACAGCTCCGCTCACCTCGTCGTCTCGGAAGCAACTCCTGTCCTAACTTCTCCTTACTACAATTTACCGAAGTTGGTTTAAAAAGAACTAATTGGCTGTGTTTTCATCCGACCAATCAGGGTCTCAATGTTAACGTTAAGCTCCGCCTACAAAAATTCTGTCTATCCAATGAGAAACGTTATACTTTTCGTGGTGGGGCAATGTTTTTAAAGTTTGCAACGTAACAGAGACGCGAAAAAGTCTCACGCTAAAACTTGCAGCTGGTGTGGTCCTTTTAATGTTATCATAAGATCTATACTGTTCTTCTGGAGGGCTCTGTCTTTTAACATGGGCTGGGGGGTGGTCCTGACATAACAGAGACGCGAAAAAGTCTCACGCTAAAACTTGCGGGTGGTGTGGTCCTAGCGGTTAGCTGGCGACGTGGGTGTCCGTCCGTCCCTTATCGTAGGGCCTTCCAGTTTAACACGGTTCTGCTCTCGGCTTCTGTTCTCGTTTCTCCCCTCGGAACTGCGTCTGTCTCACGGTGGGAAGGTATGACATGCATTTAGGCATTCTTGTGTTAGTCTGTGGTATTCCATTTGCTCACTCGTTACTCGTATTACTTTGGTTAATTTAATGTCACGATTTATTCGGAGCTATGTGACATACTACTGGATTTGCTTATCATGTCAGAGTTTTCATGGAAGGTGTTGGATTTGCCTGTCACCTTACAAGGTGTGGACATGGTCTGCAAGGATAATGAATACTTGTGTTAATCCATTGTGCTTACCAGAATGACGAGGTCACCTAGTGATGCCATGAAACATTTCCCAGACCCTAACTCTCCACACTCCAGCTTGGACCTCTCTGACGATTGTTGCAGGGTTTTTGCTTTCAGTCCGATGGAACATAAAACGTGATTCATCTGAAAAGGCCACCTGTCCTCACTCAGTGGACATCGAGTTGTGGTACTGCCGTGCAAACTCCAACCTCCGTCGCCGATAAACATCAGTCAGCATGGTTGCATAAACCAGGCGCCTGCTGCAGGGACCCATCGAAGCAACGTTCGCTGAACGGTCGCTGAGGAGACACAGTTGGCGTATGCTTGGGTCATCTGGATGTTCAGTTTCTCAACAGTTGCACGTCTATTCGCCCGCCCACATCCCCGCATGAATGTCGGGGTTTTAACGCTTTATAATGTTTATTATATTAAACTTAAAGTTATAAATGATATGTCAAACGAAAGAGCAACTCAAACAGTTTTACCGAGAACCTTATAAATGTTCAATGTGGATACCATTTGTCACACGGCACACATCAAGTCTATAGCTGAGTTCTTCCCAAACGTTGATAAGTGTGTCTTCAGTGATTGTAGCAACAGCTGCTTCAGTCTGTTTTCTTAATTCAGGGAGGTCTGCTGGTAGCGGAGGCATGTACACACGATCCTTGATGAAGCCCCAAAGGAAAAAGTCGCATAGCGTTAGGTCACGTGAACATGGAGGCCATGCAAAGCAAACCCTGTCATAGGGTCCATTGCAGCCTATCCAGTGCTTGGATACAGTGAAGTTCAACCAGTCGCATACTTCGCTATGCCAATGAGGTAGCCCACCATCTTGCTGGAAAATTAAGTTCTCTGGCTCATCTTCTTCCAACTGAGGGAAGAGCCATTGTTCTAGTGTATCAAGGTAAGAGGTGCCAGTTACAGTAGGTTCACCAAAAAAGGAAGGCCCATAAACTTTCTGCTGGGATAGGGCACAAAAAACAGTCACTTTAGGGGAATCTCGTTGCATTTGTGCCACCTCGTGAGGATTTTCTGAGCCCCAGATGCGCAAATTGTGAGTGTTAACATGTCCAATAAGGTGAAAGGTCGATTCAACACTGAAGACAACACGATCTAGAAAATCTTCATCGTCATGAAACAACATTTCGTTTGCGAAGTTGGCACGTAATCCATGGTCTGCCGGCTTTAGAGCCTGTAATAACTGTAAACAGCAAGGACGTAATTGTACGCGTTTTCTTAAAACTTTCCAAACAGTCGACACGGGAACTTGTAATTCACGACTGGCCTTCCGGACTGATTTCCTTCGGCTACGAGTGAACGACTCTCTCACTCGATCAATAGTCTCTTCACTAACTCTTGGTCGTCCTGTGCACTTCCCTTTACGAAGGCAGACGGTATCTTCAAATTGATGATACCATTTACGAATGTTATTATCACTTGGAGGATCACAACCGAACTTCAGCCGGAATGGCCGGCCGTTGTGTCCGAGCGGTTCTAGGCGCTTCAGTCTGGAACCGCGCAACCGCTACGGTCGCAGGTTCGAATCCTGCTTCGGGCATGGATGTGTGTGAGGTCCTTAGGTTAGTTAGGTTTAAGTAGTTCTAAGTTCTAGGGGACTGATGACCACAGATGTTAAGTCCCATAGCGCTCAGGGCCATTTGAGCCATTCAGCCGGAATGCACGTTGCACAGTAACTACAGATTCGATCTTTGCAAACTGCAAAACACAAAACGCTTTCTGTTCACTAGTCGCCATCTTTGCGGCGGAAACATTGTGCGCTGCGCATGTGCACTGGCGCCAAACACAACTGTTGAGTTGCTCTTTCATTTGACATATCATTTATAACTGTAAGTTAGCGTTAAAACCACGACATTCACTTCTAAACACCTTGTACTTTAATCATGGCAGCATGCGAATTGTGTACAGACTTGTCGTTTCGGAATTGCTTCCACCGTTGGCCCGAAAGCCAATGATCATGCCATTTTGGATGTCAGATAAATCGCTCCATTGGCGCAATACGACAATGACTGCACTGTTGCCCGCGCCCTCTCCCCCCGCCCCCCCCCCCTCTCTCCTCACCATGATGTGCTTTATATACCCTCCCCTGGTGGTGCTGGCACCCATCGTCTGCGAGTGGTTATTGCACGTTATTGAACATGGGCTGTGGCCACAATAATGTCACTGACCCATATATAACGGTTAGAATTCGCGAAACAAATTCGGATGGGAAAATCCTCTCTATCAACGGATTATGAGCAACCAGTTCTGTGTCGAGTGCCAACACGGCCCTGCCGTTTGACGACGAAAGAAATAGTACGTCAAGCAGCGTTAAGAAGTGGCAATAACTTACAGACCTTCACAAATATTTAGTTCTTTGTCCGCAGCTTTTGAAACAATTGTTACAGGACGATGTGAAGGTTCTTTAAATGGCCTACAGACATAAATGAATATTTGCGCCGTCTCCGTGCGCCAAAGGTGTCTTAGGGACGTATGATTGTATCTACGCTGACAGAAAATTGAAGAACAGAAATAGCATTATTTTATGTAGCTCATTTGTCTTTTTTCATCGATCTCGGTGTCTGTCGGTGTTCTGACAGGTGCAAGAAAGACGTATGTATTCGAGTTGTCTCATTATTGCCTTAAGTAAAAGTTCCGACATGTGCGAGTCACTTCTCCCGAAGTGACGAGGACTTCCATTTAAAAATTCAGCTCATCAGAGAAGAAGTCAATTCGAAGAGAGGATAGCCGCCGCAGCCACGCCGGCATTGTTGTACGGGGGCATCGTGTTTCAGAATTGCCGTAACGTTCTTAACACGAACGAATCTATACCTTCGTGCGTTTCTGGGAAGACAATTTTTGGTGCGGCTTCCCGATAACTGATGCATGTATGTCTCTGTCCAACCAATATAATGCACAAAAGAACATTTTATTACTAATTTAGATACACTATCATCAATATGGATTAAATTGGGAATATTCCAAAAGTCTAATAACGGCGATTTGTCGTTTTGTTATTGTGTTACCAGTAGATTTTTTATAGCGTACTACCTTTGTGTATTCTGTGTTACATTTGCGTCTTTTCTACTCGTTTCATTATACTGTGGATGTAAAATTTGTCTTGTCTCGGAATCTGCTCTTTGTTAAGCCTATGTAACTTAGTACCAGGTTACCGTCATAAATTAATGCGTACTCTGAAACGTTAAACAGCTGTAATATTTACAGTGTTGAGATGGCTGTATAAGTACGTTTAGAAAGCCAATAAATTAAAAAAGTTAAAAAAATGGGAACAAGGATCATCATTTGTCATATAATTGTTTACGTGCTCAGAAAAACTTTCTTTGGTGTAATACTCAAGAAATTCTGTTTGTCTGCTCAACAGTTGTTTAAGGCAAGGAGTTCGTAATGAAATTCATGAACACAGACAAATAAGAAATCGACCGTTATTAAAATAAGGAGAATTCAGGAATGGACGTATTATACCTACTGTTGAAGTGGAATACGACCGTAAATACAATTGTACTATTACCACGTTGCAAAGCAAATGAGACTACTCGTATTTATAAAATAGTGCGAAAGACTCCACGGTTAAGAAAACGTAATTAATCGAAGACCCAGACAACGAAATAGAAAAAAGGCCATCTTAGGTGGTAGGGAAACATGTAATTCTTTTCCGTATGTGGAGTGCAACTGTCTAGAAAGCTGGCACACATCGCTATAAGCTTCAAGGGAAATCACCTGTCGTAAATAACGAACTAGCTTTCCTGGAAATGGAAAATAAGCTTGTTTTACGGGGTTAACTGTAACCCAGCCTCTGAAAAATGTCGGTAGTTTAGTCATCGAAACCAGTAATAAGGATGTAGAATATCTGAAAGTAAAAGCCGTCTTCTGACACCACGTTTTTCGACGAGGCTCATTAATAGCTTAATGGCTAAGGGAATTACTCGTGTCTGGAAAAGCAAAAGATAACACTGGCAGATTACCGATTATGGAGTTTTTCAATCGCAAGCCTTGCCACCTTTCCAACGCGGAGGCCATTATACGTGCAAAGCCACCTTGTGTTTCACGTTCTGCACTGCAGTCCTGCTGTAGCATATTGCGGAAGTTTGATATACAGCAGCAAAGTGAAATACAAAAATCTTTCTTTAGACTTTGTATTTAGAATCGTGTGGTTGTCAATAACAAATAAAAACACCGAAATCTAGTTATTTGCGGAGATATTTTTCTGTAAGAGCCGAAAGTAACGAAAAACTGCTCAGTGTGATATTTGTCGTCAAACGTTACGTTTCCAAACTTCCACGCAGATTTCATATCCTAGATTTGCAGAAGGAGTTTGACACGGAGTCCCACTGCAGACTGTTAACGAAGGTACGAGTTGTGACGTTACGAGTATGTGGGCAGCTATTCTTTTTAAACAGAGCCGTGCGCAACTCAAGTACGTAAAGCACGAGTAACCGCAGTTTAGTTTAGTCATGTCACGTTCCGTAGATCATTTTCACGATTATTTTATCGGTATGAAGTGGAAAAAGTCAGATTACAAGATATTTATACACACATGAATAGTGATAATAGTAATATTACTGAAATTTTTAGTTCTACACATGCAACTACATTTAGAGGTACATTTTTTTACCAGTTTTGAAACAGAAACTCGTCCCTGGAACAGAAGGAGTTGTGCAAGAGAAATGATTTTAAGCTAGATTTAAAACTTGATCTGCTACCTGCCAGACACTTTATGCTGTTGGGCAAATGATCAAAGATTTTTGTTGCTGAATAATGTACTCCTTTGTGAGCAACTGACAGCTTCAATAACGGATAGTAAAGGTCATTTTTCCCTCTAGTGTTGTACGTACGAATTTCACTAGCGAATATATGTACTCTGATGGTGAAGTTAAAATACCTAACTCCTTGAGTAGGTGCTTACATGACGTCCTTGGGTGAATACCACTAATTATTCTCACTGCTCTCTTTTGTCCAATCAATACTTTATGTCTAATTGGCGAGTTACCCCAGAAAACTATTTCATACGACATTATTGAGTGGAAATATGCAGAGTGCGTTAGGAGGCTGATCTGTTTACCACCAAGACTAGCGATTATACGAAGAGCAAAAGAAGCTGAACTTAATTGTATGAGAAGCTCAGTAATATACTTCTTCTAGTTCAAGTTGGCATCAATGTGAACACTCAAAAACTTGGAGAAATCTACCCTGTTAACTGAGTTCTGTTCATATTCTACATCTGTCGATATGACTCTGTTCGGTGTACAGAACTGGATATACTCAGTTTTTTCAAAATTAAGGGAGAGTCCATTTTCTGAGAACCACTTCTTTGAATTTTTGAAAGACATTCCTAACAATATCTTCAGGTGCTTTTTCTGAAGTGAGATTTATTATAACATTCGTGTCATCAACAAAAAGTACTAGTTCTGCTTGCTGAACGTTAAGTGAGAGGTCATTCACATGAATAAGGATCAGCAATGGGACTCCCTTTGTGATAACTCCCCATTCACTAGAATTTACCACACTCCCAACATTATTTGAGTTATTCAGCACAACTTTTGCTTTCTGTTCGTTAAGTATGATTCAAACCAGCTGTGTGTGTAGCCTTCAATTCCATAACACCTGAGTTTTTCTAAGAGTGTAACATGATCCAACATACTCAAATGCTTTGGAAAGATCACAAAAAATACCAAGTGGCGATAATTTGTTAATTAGAGTTATACTATTTGATGGGTAAATGTGTAGATAGCATTCTCAGTCGAGTAACCCTTCCGGAATCCGAACTGTGACATGCTGAGTAAATTATTTTCACTTAAATTTGAGACTACTCTTGAATACTGTATATAACTTTTTCGAATATTTGGGAAAATGAAGTCAGTAATGAGATTGGTCTATAATTATTTAAGTCACTCTTGGCCCTTTCTTATGAAGAGGTTTCACAATTGCGTTTTTCAATCTGTCTGGAAAAATTCCCTGTGCCAGTGAAGCAATACATATATCACTACGAACTCCACTTATTAAATTAGAACAACACTTCAAAATTCTGTTTGAGACTCCATCAACACCACATGAGCTCTTGTTTTTCAGTATCTTTATAATTCTCTTAATGTCAGTGGGGGATGTTGGTGCTATTTCTAAAGGCCTAAAGTCCTAGGGAATGATATTTGTAACATATTTTTTTTTTGCTTCTTCAACTGAACTCTTTAATCCTATTTTTGCTGCTACATGCAGAATGTGATTGTTAAAAATACTTGCAACTAGTGAATTAACACTCACATCATTACTTCGCTTTATTGCTATGGTATGCTGCTCTGTCTCCCATTTGACAATATTCCATATAGTTTAAATCTTATTATCTGCATTATTAATTTCTGTCAGAACACATAAGCTTCTCGACTTCTTAATGACTTTCCTTAAAATATTGCAGTACCTTTTGTAGTAAGCAAGTAACGTCGGATTCTGACTTTTTCTGGCCTGTACATATATTTCCCTCTTCCTCTTACACGATATCGTAATTCCCTTAGTAATCTATGGCTTAATTGACTTTGTAATGGCTTTTTTGGGTAACGTTTCAGAAAAGCAACTCTCAAATACTGAGACAAATTTACGGTGGAATAAATTGACTTTGGCATCAGCATCATTTTCTGTGTATACTTCATCCCATTTTACCTCTTCTAGGCTGCTCTTAAAACTCTGTATCCTGTTCCCATCAATAAGCCTCTCTGCCTTGTATGAACCTGCCTCAAGCCTGTAAGGTGCTATATGTGTTATTTCCATTACTTGCGCGTCATTATCAGATAGCCCATTAACAACTGGGTACACATTAATTGTTTCTGCCTGAGCACTGTCTATGAAAATGTTATCGAGAAGTGACCTACTACCCTGCTGCCCACGAGTTGCAGAATTTACAACGGATACGAGATTGAAACAACCAAACAAAGGTTCTAGCTCATTTTCCCTATCCGTATCTTTTAAGAAATCTACATTAAAATCACCACAAACGACTAACTGCTTCTGTTTGTCTGACAGGTAGCTCAATAATGCCTCTAGATTTTTCATGAATAACTGAAAGTTACCTTGAGGGTATCTGTCGATTGTTGCAATTACTATAAAAGTACACTACTGGCCTTTAAAATTGCTACACCACGAAGATGACGAGCTACAGGCGCGAAATTTAACCGACAGCCAGAAGATGCTGTGATATGCAGAGCATGCACACAAGGTTGGAACCGGTGGCGACACCTACAGCGTGCTGACATGAGGAAAGTTTCCAACCGATTTCTCATACAGGAACAGCAGTTGACCGGCGTTGCCTGATGAAACGTTGTTGTGATGCCTCGTGAAAGGAGGAGAAATGCGTACCATCACGTTTCCGACTTTTATAACGGTCGGATTGTAGCGTATCGCGATTGCGGTTTATCGTATCGCGACATTGCTGCTCGCGTTGGTCGAGATCCAGTGACTGTTAGCAGAATATGGAATCGGTGTGTTCAGGAGGGTAATACGGAACGCCGTGCTGGATCCCAACGGCCTCGTATCACCAGCAGTCGAGATGACAGCCATCTTACCCGCATGGCTGTAACGGATCGTGCAGCCACGTCTCGATCACTGAGTCAACAGATGGGGACGTTTGCAAGACAACAACCTTCTGCCGAACAGTTCGACGACGTTTGCAGCAGCATGGACTATCAGATCGGAGACCATGGCTGCGGTTACCCTTGATGCTGCATCACAGACAGGAGCGCCTGCGGTGGTGTACGCAGCGACGGACATGGGTGCAAGAATGGCAAAACGTCATTTTTTTCGGATGAATCCAGGTTCTGTTTAGAGCATCATGATGGTCGCATCCGTGTTTGGCAACATCGGGGTGAACGCACATTGGAAGCGTGTATTCGTCATACTGACGTATCACCCGGCGTGATGGTATGGGGTGCCTTTGATTACACGTCTCGGTCACCTCTTGCTTGCATTGACGGCACTTTGAACAGTGGACGCTACATTTCAGATGTGTTACGACCCGTGGCTCTACCCTTCATTTGATCCCTGCGAAATCCTACATTTCATTAGGATAATGCACGACCGCATGTTGCAGGTTCTGTACCGGCTTTTCTGGATACAGAAAATGTTCGACTGCTACCCTGGCCAGCACATTCTCCAGATGTCTCATCAATTGAAAACGTCTAGTCAATGGTGGCTGGGCAACTGGCTCGTCAGAATACGCCAGTCACTACTCTTGATGAACTGTGGTATCGTGCATGGGCAGCTGTACTTGTACACGCCTTCCAAGCTCAGTTTGACTCAATGCCCAGGCGTATGAAGGCCGTTATTACGGCCAGAGGTGGTTGTTCTGGGTACTGATTTCTCAGGATCTATGCACCCAAATTGCGTGAAAATGTAATCAAACGTCAGTTCTAGTATAATATATTTGTCCAATGAATACCCGTTTATCATCCGCATTTCTTCTTGGTGTAGCAATTTTAACGGCCAGTCGTGTATATATTGCAGTAGCAACTCACAAGTACATGCTTCAAGGATCTGATTTACACAAAAACTGTTTGTTTCAATATTTTTGACTTTGTGTCCAGTTTTTATATAAGTACTGCTCGAGCGTTTGGAATCCCTATCAGGTCGGATTGAGGGAGGACATAGAAGCAATTCAGAGGCGGGTTACTAGATTTGTTACTGGTAGGTTTGATCACCACGCGAGTGTTACGGAAATGCTTCAGGAACTCGGGTGGGAGTCTCCAGAGGAAAGGAGGCATTCTTTTCGTGAATCGCTACTGAGGAAATTTAGAGAACCAGCATTTGAGGCTGACTGCAATACGATTTTACTGCCGCCAATTTACATTTCGCGGAAAGACGACAAAGATAAGATAAGAGAGATTAGGGCTCGTACAGAGGCATATAGGCAGTCATTTTTCCCTCGTTCTGTTTGGGAGTGGAACAGGGAGAGAAGATGCTAGTTGTGGTACGAGGTACCCTCCGCCACGCACGGTATGGTGGTTTGTTGAGTATGTATGTAGATGTAGATGTAGAAGTAGCAACTCTTTCTTTTTCCAGGTCGACTCTACATGAATAAGATGCTAATCTGTAATTTAACTTCTCCACCCCTGCGGTCACATAGTGTTCAGAGAGACACAAACATCTATACCTTCAGAATGTACCCCATTTCCTGGGCATACAGGTCAAGACACAACTGGTTTGCTTGTATGGGATGCTGTTCAAAACAGCAACTCCTCATCAGTACCCGTTAGGTAACATCGCTCAGTATACTGAATAGGTTCCCAGATATGTCAGTGGCTCGACAGCTTCCTAAATAATAGAACCTAATATGTCGTGCTCGACGGCGAGTGTTCATCAGAGACAAGGGTGTTGTCAGGTGTGCCCCAGGGAAGTGTAACAAGACTGTAGTTTTTTTTTTTTTTTTTTTTTTTTTACATACCTAAATGATCTGACGGACAGGATGAGCAGCAATCTGCGGCTGTTTGCTGATGATGCCGAGGTATACGGGTAGGTGTCGTCGTTGAGTTCCTGTGGGAGGATGCAAGAAGACTTAGACAAAATTTCTAGTACTTGTTATAATGTATCATTTGAGCTCAAAGATTATTTATAAAAAAATAAGTTACGATTACTCGCAAAGTGCGGCAGTTATATCTCTGCTTTAACAGTTAGTTGTCCACAGGATCTGTATTAGAGTACTATTGTGGGGTTCCTTGCTACTTTTTAATTCCACTCCCCCATTCGTATGTGTTAATGAAATGAAATCCTACACCCGTTTCTATGGATGATCTTGTACTGAAGTAGACGGAATAGCAAATACGCCAGGTATTAATTACGATGTAATAAAACCAGTCATTTATTGCAATTATCGCCTTTGAATATTTTATAGCGAAACATTAACCTTTATTATTATGAAAAATACAGCACATCAGGCAATGTTCAAGGTGACTTATAGATGCTTCAGCTCTATTGAGAAAGTTTTATTGTGGTATGTTATGCTTCGCAGTCTTACCTGGTGTGTTTTTATCTAATGAAAGTTAATTCTTTTATTGTTCAGCGACACTAGTTAGAACCTGCATCTTCTACAAGATCACTTTTACTGTCATAGAAATTCACATTTTTATATACATAATTAACATCAGCAATTAACAGGTGCAATAAAGAGCAGTCTGCAACAGCAACGACGTGGTGGGTAGGTGGTCGTGGTGTTGAATTGCCAAATGGGCGACCTGTGTACAAAAGTCCCTAGCGCTATTTTTTTTATCAAAGTTACGAACTGTCCTTCCGGTCATTGAAACGTTTTTCTGTAGTTTTGGCAGTTATCATACGTTACATTGATTACAGAATATGAGTCTTGTGGTAAGAATACGTAACCGTCGCAAGTAAATGCGATGAATAGTGGGACAGGCGAGATACCACACAGACGTCTCACAGAAATGAAAACTTCAAATAAACGAGTGTGAACTATGTTACACAAAAGGAATTCAAGAGTCAACGTTTCCAAAACGGAACGCAACTTCAGACACGTTGAAAACATATGCTTTGACAGATTACAGAGAAACTGCATGATTGTCAAACTGCTGCGTTCATTTGTTGTAGCTTATGTTCAAAACATTTATGTTTCCATCATTTCCTTTGGAGTAATCACATTCACGTTAATACTAACACCTAAATTGGGCAAGGAGGCATATTCACTCACTTGTCAGGCGTACAAATTAGGTGCTTCGATAAGAGATACCTATCATAAGACAAACGTACCGCCACTAATAGCGTGTATGACACACTAGACGTGTTTTGCGGTGGACAATTCGGTTGACTTGTCCCCTTGTCATCAAACGTTTGCGGCTCCCATTCGAAAGCCACTTCCTTTCGGCTGCTAATAGAGTAGTTGTGCAGAATCAACTGTCATTACAGGTTCCCCACCTTACACCTCGCTGCTGCAAACGGACCTTACACCACGACAAAGACACGGATATCAATGAAGCGAATAGGGGAAAAAAATTGATACGAGGGAAATACGAACACGGCTCGAGTGGTTGGTAGTCGAACACCGTTACCATTTTTTTTTTTTTTGCTTTTTGTTCGCTTTGTTTGATCGTAGCGGACTTCACATGGCATCCCTTGAAGTTCGTTGCCTCACTCAGGGTTTTATACACTCCTGGAAATTGAAATAAGAACACCGTGAATTCATTGTCCCAGGAAGCGGAAACTTTATTGACACATTCCTGGGGTCAGATACATCACATGATCACACTGACAGAACCACAGGCACATAGACACAGGCAACAGAGCATGCACAATGTCGGCACTAGTACAGTGTATATCCACCTTTCGCAGCAATGCAGGCTGCTATTCTCCCATGGAGACGATCGTAGAGATGCTGGATGTAGTCCTGTGGAACGGCTTGCCATGCCATTTCCACCTGGCGCCTCAGTTGGACCAGCGTTCGTGCTGGACGTGCAGACCGCGTGAGACGACGCTTCATCCAGTCCCAAACATGCTCAATGGGGGACAGATCCGGAGATCTTGCTGGCCAGGGTAGTTGACTTACACCTTCTAGAGCACGTTGGGTGGCACGGGATACATGCGGACGTGCATTGTCCTGTTGGAACAGCAAGTTCCCTTGCCGGTCTAGGAATGGTAGAACGATGGGTTCGATGACGGTTTGGATGTACCGTGCACTATTCAGTGTCCCCTCGACGATCACCAGTGGTGTACGGCCAGTGTAGGAGATCGCTCCCCACACCATGATGCCGGGTGTTGGCCCTGTGTGCCTCGGTCGTATGCTGTCCTGATTGTGGCGCTCACCTGCACGGCGCCAAACACGCATACGACCATCATTGGCACCAAGGCAGAAGCGACTCTCATCGCTGAAGACGACACGTCTCCATTCGTCCCTCCATTCACGCCTGTCGCGACAGCACTGGAGGCGGGCTGCACGATGTTGGGGCGTGAGCGGAAGACGGCCTAACGGTGTGCGGGACCGTAGCCTAGCTTCATGGAGACGGTTGCGAATGGTCCTCGCCGATACCCCAGGAGCAACAGTGTCCCTAATTTGCTGGGAAGTGGCGGTGCGGTCCCCTACGGCACTGCGTAGGATCCTACGGTCTTGGCGTGCATCCGTGCGTCGCTGCGGTCCGGTCCCAGGTCGACGGGCACGTGCATCTTCCGCCGACCACTGGCGACAACATCGATGTACTGTGGAGACCTCACGCCCCACTTGTTGAGCAATTCGGTGGTACGTCCACCCGGCCTCCCGCATGCCCTCGCTCAAAGTCCGTAAATTGCACATACGGTTCACGTCCACGCTGTCGCGGCATGCTACCAGTGTTAAAGACTGCGATGGAGCTCCGCATGCCACGGCAAACTGGCTGACACTGACGGCGGCGGTGCACAAATGCTGAGCAGATAGCGCCATTCGACGGCCAACACCGCGGTTCCTGGTGTGTCCGCTGTGCCGTGCGTGTGATCATTGCTTGTACAGCCCTCTCGCAGTGTCCGGAGCAAGTATGGTGGGTCTGACACACCGGTGTCAATGTGTTCTTTTTTCCATTTCCAGGAGTGTATATCGAGTGAGAGAGAGACCAGCCAGCTCTCTAACAAATACGCTGAGCTACCGTGACGGCGATTATACTTCTTATTCCTGGACCAATTATGTTTTTATTTTGCCTTCTTCCTATTTTCAAGCTTGATCTGTGTACACTTTTTGGCGGGCTGTCCACTGGGCACTGTTAAACCACAAAATCTGAGGAGGATGCTTTGGGGAGTTTCCCTTGCAAAAGCAAGGGGTTGCAGACGCCGTGTAGGACAGTGGATCATAATAAGTGGTTTATGTGGCAGACAGGTGGCGTGCAAGTAGGCCAACAGCGCTCGTTTGTGTGACCGGACAAGTCAGTGTTACGCAACGCTCAGTGGGTGCGAAGCCGTCGTACGAAACGGAAACGTATAACCAAGTGCCGCAGCGCCTCGCCGACATCACAGGGTGGAATATCGGCATGTGAGAGCGTTCGAAGCAGACAGAATGATTTACCTCCGGGAGGTGGGCCTGTCATTTCGCGACAGTGCGGCTCTTACAGGACACCTTGCTTCAAGAGTGAGGCGTATGTGGAACCAGTGGAGAGAGGAGGGCCGTACACAGCCTTTGCTGGGTACTGGACGACACAGAGTGACTACTACGCGGGAAGACCGCCATCTTGCCCACTTCGTCCTAACGGGCAGAATAGCTTCCTCCACAGTGTTGGCGCGACGATACAGTACTGCAGTAGGTATGGGCACGTCTGCGTCAACGGTTCGACGCAGTCTCCTGCAGGTTGAACTGGTGGCATCCAAGCCATTGCGTCGACTTCCACAGACCAGAAACCACCAAAGCCATAGAGTGCAATGGGCACGTGCTTACTGGCAAAATGTAGTGTTTTCGACGAGTCCCGCTGCAACTTGTCCTACAACGATGGCCGCATACGCTTTCGACGCGGCCGTGGTGAACGCAGTCGGGCAGACTGTATTGTTGAGCGGTGTAACGGACAAGCGCCAAGCGTGATGGTTTGGGGCGCCGATGCCTACAGCACGCCATCTCGCCTCCACGCGATCGTGTCTACAGTCTGTACCGCTACCGTTACAACAGGCCGGATTTACAAACAGACTCCCTGCCCCTGCTACAGGCCGTTCCACATGTTGTATTTCAGCAGGTCAACCCGGGCCGATTGTGGCAAGAAATGTGCAAGCGTTCTTCGAAGAACGACGGGTATGTTGCACCCCTGCCCTGTCCGTTTACCTGACGTATCACCCATCAAACATGTCTGGGATGTAGTTGGTCTAGAGCTTGTTCCTTCAGGTCGTCCTGCAGCCGCAAAATGGTTCAAATGGCTCTAAGCACTATGGGACTTAACATCTGCGGTCATCAGCCCCCTAGAACTTAGAACTACTTAAACCTAAATAACCTAAGGACATCACACACATCCATGCCCGAGGTAGGATTCGAACCTGCGACCGTAGTGGTCGCGCGGTTCCAGACTGTAGGGCCTAGAAACGCTCGGCCACTCCGGCCAGCCTGCAGCCACAGCTGATGCTTTGTGGACGTGCATGCAAACCGCGTGGCAGGGTACTCCCCAGCAGCTCTGATTGCAGCACGTGGTGGCGCTATTCCGTAATGAATTTTCATAGTCACAATGCATGTAGAGGTCTATAGTGCTAATCCTTTGTGTAGTGTCATGTCCCTAATCAAAGGAAGAAATTTCATTGTTATCACATCTCCCGGTCTTGGTTTCTCATTTTTTCGAGACAGTAGTGCATTAGCGGGCATACTATCGCGTGATCAATGGCAGCTTTCACTAAATGTGGAAAAATGTAAGTTAATGCAGGCGGTTAGGAATAACAATCCCGTAATGTTCGAATACAGCATTTGTAGTCTTCTGATTAACACAATCACGTCTATTAAATATATAGGTTTAACGATGCAAAGCGATATGAAATGGAACGAGCAGCTATAGAGAAGAGTAGGGAGGCCGAATGGTTGACTTCGATTTATTGAGAGAATTTTAGGAAATTGTGGTTCCTCTGACTGCATACAGAACACTAGGACGACCTATTCTTGAGTACTGCTCGAGTGTTTGGGGTCCTCACCAGGTCGGATTAAAGGAAGACATCGAAGCAATTCAGAGGCGGGCATGTACATTCGTTCGATTAACACGCCAGTATTACGGAGATGCTTCGTGAACTCAAATGGGAGTCCATGATAGGAAGATGACGCTTACTTCTATTCTAACGCTCTTGGGAAAATTTAGAGAACCAGAGTTTGAATGACTGCAGAACGATTCAACTGCCACCAACGTATATTCCGCGCAGGGTTCATGAAGATAAACTAAGAGAAAGTATATTCGTGTAGTGCATGTAGATAGTCCTTTTCCTTCGTTCTGTTTGAGCGTGGAACAGGAAAGGAAATGACAAGTCGTGGTAGAAGGCAGCCTCTGGCATACACCATATGGCGGCTTGTGGTGTCTACACGAAGCTTTAGATGTAGACTGTGATTAACCTGACAAAAATCTGGAATGATGGCATCCAAAAATAAGTTTGTGAATTCACACAGGAAGTGCTACAGCAATGCATTTCGCTGGTTACAGAAATGGTTGAAATGGCTCTGAGCACTATGGGACGTAACAGCTGTGGTCATCAGTCCCCTAGAACTTAGAACTACTTAAACCTAACTAACCTAAGGACATCACACACATCCATGCCCGAGGCAGAATTCGAACCTGCGACCGTAGCGGTCACGCGGTTCCAGACTGTAGCGCCTAGAACCGCAAAGCCACTCCGGCCGGCCGCTGGTTTCAGTTAAGTTCACAACGTACGTGGGACTTGTTAAATAATTACAAGGTTTCTGCAACCTGATACCTGTTGGCACTTGAATTGTTACGTATAATTGTTAGTTTAAACCATCCTTACGTTTCATTCATAGCTGCGACAGGTGTTCCCTCCAACTCCAACAGACCCGCTATCTAAATCTATTGTCCACGAGTGTTGTTACGTAGTTCCTTGAGAATAAGTCCACGTGCGTCTGCCAACTCTCCTTTGATCTATTAACCACGTGTTCTGACCGTGATCTGCTTTTAGCTATACGTTTCTTCCAAAGCAACGCCAAACAAATTTATAAGGTTAACACTGCGTTTCAAGACGTGTCTTTGAAATTTTTTAATGTTCACACTAATAACTTACTGTTAACAAACAGGTTCATGTAGAGCTGATTATTCATCACAGATCCTTCCAATAGGCTGTGGTCGCGAGAAACAGAAAATGCATTGTATTTCGGTTCTATTTGCTTTAGTTCTGGTGTGCGACTGTCACATCATAATGGACACGTCGAACTACAAGGAGAGACACTGTTGCAGTCTGTTCTCCATTTCTCGATCGTTACGAAGTGACAGAGAAGTGAAAATTGACGGATCGTAGAATTGATGTTTCGCCGGCCGGAGTGGCCGAGCGGTTCTAGGCGCTTGTCTGGAACCGCGCGACTGCTACGTCGCAGGTTCGAATCCTGTCTCGGGCATGGATGTGTGTTATGTCCTTAGGATAGTTAGGTTTAAGTAGTTCTAAGTTCTAGGGGACTGATGACCTCAGATGTTAAGTCCCATAGTGCTCAGAGCCAGCCAATTGATGTTTCAGGGTCTCATTATGATGTCTACGGCTGCGAACTGCATTCTGTTGACAGGACAAGACCTAAGAGTAAATTTGCTCTTAGAGATGATCACACATTCCAGTTTGAAATCAACGTTACTTCGATTTGAGTTGATGACGATATGATGGGACGCTAATCTGTAGCAACCACCGACGATATACACAAGCACAAATTCAAGATGGAGTCCAGAATGAAATTTCTACTCTGCAGCGGAGCGTGTGCTGATGTAAACTTCCTGTCAGAATAAAACTGTGTGCCGGACCGAGACTCGAACTCGGAACCTTTGCCTTGCGCGGACAAGAGCTCTATCAACTGAGCTACGCAAGGATGACCCACGATCCGTCCTCACAACTTTAAATTAGTGCACTTGCCCACGAAAGGCAAAGGTCCCGAGTTCCAGTCTCGGTCCGGCACACACTTCTAATCTGCCGGGAAGTTTCAAGATGGAATGTCTGCCAGTGGAGCTAAGAGGTTGACTCAACTCTCACCCGTTCACAGCTACAGAAATTGTTTAACAGAGGCGTTCTTTTCTGATTTTGGCCAGGAACACTTTTTACTACCATATAGACATTAACACACAGGGTGCGGTGCTTACATCCGGACAAGTTTCAATTTAAATTTCCCTCTGTATCGTATTTCCGTCGGAGGTCCTGATTGGCGTTCTTGAAATCCGTAGGCATCTAGTAAACAGTCAGAACTTTAAAATGGTCGACATGTTACGAACAAGTGGGGAGAACAACAGAGGAGCCGCGATTGTCGAAAGTCTTCGCGCTGGGCGTTCGCCCACTGAAACAGTTCGATTCTTCAGATACCCGAGATCAACTGTTTACGACATTGTGGCCAAATATAAAGCTTCGAAGAAGTCTGGGGAAGGTTCTGCTAACTCGGCAAGGAAACCTCATTCGAGGAAACGCGTGTCATGAACAGCGGCAGTCATCGATAAGCCTCAGGTGCTGATTTCAGTGGACCCGGGGCAATCGCTGAGGAAACCGGCAACAGTATTGAATATGAGCAAGCGAACAATGCGTTGGATGGCAGAGGAGCATCTCATACGAGCCATTTAGTCCACTGGTCAAAGGCGTTCTGCCTCCCCAATAGCCCGGATTTTAACCCCCTCGACTACTATGTTTGGGGCGTAGACGAAAGAGTTACCAATAAGACGAGGCACCCTAATGTCGCATCTCTACACACCGCTATCGAAGCAGCATTCGCGAATAGGGACAGCGCTGTTTTAAGGAGTGCGTGCGATCGCTTCAGGACTAGATTGGAGGCGGTCATTTCGGCTGAGGGGGGTTACATAAGGTAATGTTACTCTTGAAAGATACTACTACTGACATGTAAAAGAATTTTCATTTTCATATGTATTTTATTTTAATAATTTTGATATTTTTTTAAAAAAGGTTCATTTGTCCGGATTTAAGCACCGCACCCTGTATATACATACTTTTTCTGTTCCATCGTATCACGTTCCAAGGCCATGAACGATCCCATTAACACTCAGATGTCGTAAAATAGGATTTTGTATCATTTGTGAATGTACTCCACTAGTCCAATGGGCGCTTTTCTCTCATTCAGTATTGAAGCTCCTATTCCCCGCCTCATCTGAAGCCCTAGTTAAATTCCGTAGAAGAAAATTTGACCCTGGAGAAATAAGACGCGGTAATATCCTGCCGTCTATTTACTCACTCATCAATACTGTAATGGGAAAGTACTGTACAGAGGAGCCCTCGAAGATATTCATCGTATGGCAATTAGTGAATTGACTGCCTTTTGAAGTTTAATTGGTTTCGTGGCACAATTTCTCAGAAACTTTGTCGGTAAAGTGAAGAGTGGGGAGATAATGGAGGTTCTAGACAAAAACAGTTTTCTGCCGGCCGGGGTGGCCGAGCGGTTCTAGGCGCTACAGTCTGGTACCGCGCGACCGCTACGGTCGCAGGTTCGGATCCTGCCTCGGGCATGGATGTGTGTGATGTCCTTAGGTTAGTTAGGTTTAAGTAGTTCTAAGTTCTAAGGGACTGATGACCTTAGAAGTTAAGTCCCATAGTGCTCAGAGCCATTTGAACAAAAACAGTTTCCATGACATGGATACACTGACTTTTAATAGCGTCTCAGAATCACTGAGAATGTCCTTCGTCTCACGTTCTAGCTGATAACGTCATATTGTCATAAAGCTGAATAGATCGTAGAAGGGTCTAAAACTTCGAGAACTACCTCAAGGCTACACAGACAGCTGATGGGCTTCAAATTTCCATGAACTGCAGGCGATGAATCATCCGTCTTCATCAGAGCTGTTTTTTTTTTTTTTCACCTTGATTTAGTTAACGAGAAGTGTTTACAGCTTTCTGGAATATCAGGCATTCGATGCGAACTAAGACAGGAACTCGACATCATATGCGTCAGGATACCGGCAGCGTAAATTAACCGCGAAAAAAGCTGACACAGTGATGGACTGGTATGCACGGCGGATCGAGGCTACAAGAACCGGTTTTCACGTAACGGCGGACTGCGCGACCCAAGTCCTGATTTACGAATATTTTTATCGTCGTAATGCTTGCTTTAGCCACGACAGGCGAAAGGGTCTTCTAGTATATGAAGGTCTCAACCTTTCACAGTCACGTTTTCAGAATAAAATTTGTCAAGTTTTGCAGATAAACTGCAGTCCTAAGACAGTTGTCTCAAGGGCACACCGTCTGATGTAGAGGGCGCGCCGGATGGTATCAGTCCTTACTAGACCTAAGCGACACGGATAAAATATAAGAGGGCGATGCTTAATATGGCACACGTCGATTACACTGGTTCTTTATTTCGTAATATAGACTTCAGTAAAAAGGAGATTGAGGTGCAGGTCACCGGCATCATGGGATTAAGGGTTCTGTTGTTGTGATAGTCAGTCTGAAGACCCGTTTAATGCATCACTCAACACTAGAAAAACTTCTGCAACTAATTTTTTTTTACCTTCATAACTACTGCAGTCTACATCCGTTTCAACTACATTACGGCATTCGAGATTTTTATCCCACTCCCACTAATCTTATGTAGAGTTGCCTAAATTGTACCACTTTTGAGATTGCATGCATTGTAGCCTAAACAGTAAGTTACAAAATTATTTACACAATGCCATCCTTAACAGCTAGATGTTCTTTTCGGTATCTGATGTGAAGACGGAAGTGTTTATTTTCTAAACATCTGCAAGTGGTACAAATTAGGAATCCGGTTTCCTAACCTGTACCAGTGGATGCATAGACTGTACCGCCCTCATAAACTATGTCCCTTAGCTTAAAGATGTGTACTAGTCTAAAATTCTATATTTTCACCCCTATCCCTTTCTCCTGCACACTTTGCATGATCCACAGTTTGTATTTCATGTATCCGATCTTTTTTCTCCCGACATTCCTCGCACAACTCTCTATACTGTGTTTCAAATGCATTTCTGTTGTGTTCCCCGTAGAGTCTCCAAAACCATTTTCTGAGGTGGAGCTGTAGTTCTAGATGTCTGCTCCTGCGCTTTGGTTAGTTTTTATATTTGAATGGTCCACGTCAGATAATAGGCTTATCGGGTAGACCTTCAAGTTGTGCTTGGAGCTATAATCAGTCCCTTTGGATTCGGGGATGTTTTTTGGTTAGACATCTTCAGCTCGCTTTTTGACTCACATGGCTTCTACTGTATTGAAATTATGTGGCAGTCCGTTTCATTCTACATTGTCAAACGAAAATTTTCTTGCGTTCGATGTGCTTAAACTGGCACATCGTCTACGGTCGCAGGTTCGAATCCTGCCTTGGGCATGGATGTGTGTGATGTCCTTAGGTTAGTTAGGTTTAAGTAGTTCTAAGTTCTAGGAGACTGATGACCTCAGATGTTAAGTCCCATAGTGCTCAGAGCCATTTGAACCGTTTTTTGGCACATCGTCTTTACAAACGTATAAATATGATATTCCAATTCGTTTTTAATTTCGATGGAACATATCGCCGAAGCGGTTGCGGCAGCCGCTCCTGAGAAGCGGTAAATCAGGCTTCGAGTCCCGGTGAGGCACAAATTTTCAACTTTCGCCATTGCATTACCACGACGCCCGGTTCGGCTTTCGTTATGATTTTCCAGCCCCTATTCCATTTTCTTCCCCTTCATTTCATGTTTATATTTTATAATTGCCAAGATGAAAGTCCTAGTTACGACTTTGCTACTATTAATATACGATTTATACTCAAATGGAAATAGCCAACAGGAAACGTAAAATACTTCGTTCTGTTCTGTCACAGTAAACATGACACTATGAAGCAACATTGTGTATAGTTACGCAGTCTCCATTCACTCTCTCACTGCACAAATCCTCTGCATAAAAGTCGACAGCATCATACAAAGAATAGATTTCAAAGTCGATATTTCTTGACGCTGCCTGATTACGCTAATCCGTTGTCCATGGTTATTAGCATCAGCATTTCGAAGCATGTGGCGACTGTAATTATGTACCAGAAACTACTGTATTGAAATTATGTGGCAGTCCGTTTCATTCTTAAAATAATACATTGAAGAGTAGTAGGTTCTGGCCGGTTCTCAGTATTTCGGTTTTTGAAAAGTGGCTGGTGAATTATATTTCGGGTATACAGAAGAATAAGGAAACAAAATCGGTCCATTACAGTATATCAACTATCTTTTACAGGTGGTGTGTGTGTGTGTGTGTGTGTGTGTGTGTGTGTGTGTGTGCGTGTGCGTGTGTGTGTGTGTGTGTGTGTCGGGGGGGGGGGGGGGGAAGGGGTACTTCTTAAAATAAGTTTTTACGTTTTGAGGGAATGAGGTGGCTATCGGAATGATTGCATTATTTGTTTCCTGATACTATTCGCTACATCAACGTGACCAAACGATAGGTCCTTTCTCCAGCTGTTATGGCGACAAGGCCCATCCAGTAGGGTCTATGAACGCCGTCTAATTCCTGTAGTCCGATATTTTAAGAGTTGAGTTACAGTGCCGACGTCTAAACTTTCAGTCTTTGTGGCACAAAATAAAAGATCTAGGGTACTTTCTCTACTGCTATAAATCTGTCACTTCGTTTGCACGTATGTTCTGTTCCCAGATTTGATACAAGAAGCCGAAATTATTTTTATTATATACTCAGACATTTCAGCGTAGTTTTGTTTGATAGCTGTCAGCAGAAATAGTATTAGTGACAAACTAAACATTAAAATTGATGACTACCTGGTAAACTAAAGTAAGGCATTCTGTTTCCCTGGAAGCAAAACAACGCCTGAAGGACAAAACGAGAGAAGTATAAGAAGCAAACTGTCACAGGCACAGACATCATTCCCAGCCAAGTCCTAATCTAAGAACGAAACTTCTGGAAAAGTACGACTGAAGCATAGCGGTATGTGGAAAAATGGACACTGGGAAAACTGGAAAAGAAAGGAATCGAAGCAATTCAAACGTGGTGTTACAAAAGGATGGTGAAAAATCAATTGAATGAGAAGGCATGCGGAGATTCTCTCCAGAGTTTGCGATGAAAGGACTGTGTGGAAAACACAGGCTAGAAAAAGGGATATGAAGATAGGAAACGTGTAAAGACGTCAGGATGTAACTTCCGTTGTACTAGAGGAAACTATGGGGGGCACTAATTGTAAGGGAACATTTAAAACAACTGAAACTGAGAACATAGCGTTTAGGTGCTACACTGTGACGAAGATATTTAGCAGAGGACAGGAATTCGTGGCAGACGGCATCAAATTACACTACTGGCCATTAAAATAGCTACACCAATAAGAAATGCAGATGATAAACGGGTATTCATTGGACAAATATACTATACTAGAACTGACATGTGATTACATTTTCACGCAATTTGGGTGCATCGATCCTGAGAAATCAGTACCCAGACAACCACCTCTGGCCGTAATAACGGCCTTGATGCGCCTGGGCGTTGAGTTAAACAGAGCTTGGATGGCGTGTACAGGTACAGCTGCCCATGCAGCTTCAACACGATACCACAGTTCATCAAGAGTAGTGACTGGCCAGTTGCTCGGCCACCATTGACCAGACGTTTTCAATTGGTGAGAGATGTGGAGAATGTGCTGGCTAGGGTAGCAGTCGAACATTTTCAGTATCCAGCAAGGCCCGTACAGGACCTGCAACATGCGGTCGTGCATTATCCTGCTGAAATGTAGGATTTCGTAGGGATCGAATGAAGGGTAGAGCCACGGGTCGTAAATCATCTGAAATGTAACATCCACTGTTCAAAGTGACGTCAACGCGAACAAGAGGTGACCGAGACGTGTAACCAATGGCACCCCATAGCATCATGCCGGGTGATACGCCAGTACGGCGATGACGAATACACGCTTCCAATGTGCCTTCACCGCGATGTTGCCAAACACGGATGCGACCATCATGATGCTCTAAACAGAACCTGGATTCATCCGAAAAAAATGACGTTTTGCCATTCTTGCACCCATGTCCGTCGCTGCGTACACCACCGCAGGCGCTCCTGTCTGTGATGCAGCATCAAGGGTAACCGCAGCCATGGTCTCCGATCTGATAGTCCATGCTGCTGCATCGTCGAACTGTTCGTGCAGCATGGCTGTTGTCTTGCAAACGTCCCCATCTGTTCACTCAGGGATCGAGACGTGGCTGCACGATCCGTTAAAGCCATGCAGATAAGATGCCTGTCATCTCGACTGCTAGTGATACGAGGCCGTTGGGATCCAGCACGTCGTTCCCTATTACCCTCCTGAACCTACCGAGTCCATATTCTGCTAACAGTCACTGGATCTCGACCAACGCGAGCAGCAATGTCGCGATACGATAAACCACAATCGCGATAGGCTACAATCCGACCTTTATCAAAGACGGAAACGTTATGGTACGCATTTCTCCTCCTTACACGAGGCATTACAACAACGTTTCACCAGGCAACGCCGGTCAACTGCTGTTTGTATATGAGAAATCAGTTGGAAACCTTTCTCATGTCAGCACGTTGTATGTGTCGCCACCGGCGCCAACCTTGTGTGAATGCTCTGAAGAGCTAATCATTTACATATCACAGCATCTTCTTCCTGTCGGTTAAATTTCGCGTCTGTAGTACGTCATCTTCGTGGTGTAGCAATATTAGTGGCCAGTAGTGTAGACGCAAGACTGACGATAAATGATTTTAAAAATGTGCATATAATTAAAGCGTTGGCTTTACAGAGATTGATTCGTAACTACGGAGAGTACTCTGGAATTTGGAACTTTTCTATTGTTTGATCACTGATATACTGCTGTAGATCTGAAGCTAATACAAAATGTGTCAAATATTCACCGCTGAAAGCTGTAGTGGGCTTGTTCCGACTATAAGAGAGAGACTGTCAGTCCATATTAGACACCGAGTGAACATTACGCTGTAGGCACGATATGTAGATGGTTTTCTTTCCGGGTCTTCTGTTGGATCCAGAAGTTAAACTGATGAAACAGTCATCCTGATGGCCGTACTGAGGCGAGACACGGATGAACTGAAATTATAAGCTTGCTATTTTATTTATTTAGCTAGTTTCATTTAGTTATTAACGTGATCAGATTAGGGGCATTAAGCCCGCGCCTACGTAGGACCAGGCTTCAGGGGGGTAGATCAGGGTGAGGCTCGATTTTGGAACCGATTTAATGATTCTTTAAAAAATTATAAAACTGACTATAGACCTTTATTCTGTGTGGTATCGATAGCAACGAAGCCACGGAGTAGGTGCAAGCTCATAATTTGGCACTACGAGACACCGACGACAGCGCCTTCTGGCCGGCGCTGTGGAGCTCTACGATCGTCGCTCCGGATTCAGCCCATTTGATCAAGAGCAGACGGCTGGGACACTTCGCTTCATATAGAGTCTGCACTACTTACGACGGGTCTAAGGCTTCGCACCTCAGTGCAAAGTTATGTATTCATCTTCTTGCTAAAGTAAAGGTGATATTAATTCACACTGCAGTACCGAAAGATTTTCACCTTTTCCTGCTCCTTCTCGCTTTCGTCACTCGGCCAACCTTTCAGTTTTCAGGAGCACCCCCACGCCCTGCCTTCCAGGCGCGATACAAAATTCTGTTTTCTTAAGATTGTATTATGCATTTTTAAGTAAAAGATTGCACCCAGAAGACACAACACGACATGGACAAAAGCCCTTCGAGGAGTGGGAGGGCGACTGATGGGTTCTGTGACCGCTACAGTTTTCAGTGTAGAAAAGAATTCAAAGCTGCTTTGAAACAGATGACATTGTCTAACGTAGTACGTAGGAATATTTTTAAAAAAATAGTTTTTTAGCAAAATGGCGGCACTCGTAAATGAAACTAAATTTTTTCAACAAGAAATCGTTAAAAAAACGTGCACTAAAATCGAAATTAAAATATATCGCAAAAGCCTGCTTACTACAGTAGAAAAAACGCCGACTCACATGTTAAAAAAAGATATAACGTAACTGCATGTATATTTCATGAGCTACAGCTCCGGCCAACTTGAAAAAGGTTATGTTGAAAAAAGAAAGCGTTTACAGTTTCAGCTTATGTTTTTTAACATTGAAATTGAACAAAACTGTAATCGGAAATGCCAGCGGCGTACAGTTGGCCTTTTTCTGCCGATGTGGAAACACTCTCATTTTGAAGAAATTGTATTAACTGGCTTCCGCTTGCGGATTTAAGAGTATTTTGGGATTACTTTTCTAACTTTTTCTATACGTATAGAAACATTTGTTTGTCATTTTCATGCACTCACGTTTTATTTCGTATAAAAAACAAGCTAAATGACAAGTAAAGCAGACGCGAGACAAGCACGTGCTTCCAGACAGTTTACCATAAAGGAATCACGTTATGAAGAGAAATCTAGTTGAGGATAGTATTTTAGTTGAAACTAATGCCCTCTGTGATATTATCCGAAACTAACAGGACCCCTATTCCACAGTAAGTATTACAGTATTAAATAGGTTGCGCCAGACCCCTAAGCAGTAAATCGAGATTATAACATATCTTAACATTTATGGCACACTTTATAGGAATGTATCTTAAAAATATATTCTCTAAGCAACATTTTATACCAATAAAAATTAGGCTCAAAAAAGATTTTCTATTCCGGTTTACCCCTTACCACAAACAGATTTTTTTAACCTACTTGCACAATGGGGATGACAATTTTAATATGAGGCGTGGTAATAAAAGATTTAAAATTGATTTACAACAAGATTTTAGTTAATTAGACGCCATTTTCAATAACAGCTCTAACCACGAACAGTAACCATAATGGTAATATTACTATTAGTGCTAATGATAGCAACAGTAACAGTGATTTTACTATTGTTGCTAATAATTGTGGTAAGAAGATACAAAATGTACTTATGGATGTACAAATCCG
The DNA here is from genome assembly GCF_023864345.2 of Schistocerca serialis cubense. Classification (NCBI taxonomy): domain Eukaryota; kingdom Metazoa; phylum Arthropoda; class Insecta; order Orthoptera; family Acrididae; genus Schistocerca; species Schistocerca serialis. Next base: position 621,811,636 of record NC_064641.1, read on the forward strand.
AGATTTCACGACACAGCGAGTGCTGATGGAGAGAAATTCAGATAGATGGCAGCAGTTAGGAGCTTTGGGGATGGGAAAGATGTCTAACAGAGAAAGATATTTAACTGTAATGGGCAAGGGGTACATACGGATCAAGGGCGGCCAGTATTGTTATTCCCGTAAATACGCCATTAGTTAATAACGTGTTTCCGAGCGTTCTGCGAGTTGTTGTTCCCATTTGAAGCGCACATTTTTTTCTACAGGCGTCGCAGCAATCTTATTCAGGTACGGCGAGTTTTGCTGTTATGTGTATTAGCTATCTGGACTCCAGCCAGACTGGAGTCCAGGCAGCGAGTACGCATAGCAGCAAAACTCGCAGCACCTGAAGAAGTCGGCTCGGTCGCGCTGTAGAAATGTTGTGCACGTAAAATGGAGACAAAAACTCGGCAGAACACCCGGAACCACACTATTAATCAATCGCGCCGAGAAAACATGAGACACTACGTGATTAGTTGTTTTTTGAAGCTGGAGAAGATACGTAATTCTCTTATGTATTGATGGAGTTCGTTCCAGACTCGGGTCCCTGCTACTGAAAGCAACTTAGAGGAAGCAGCTGACTTATGCAGTGCGACTGAAGGGATTTCACTCTGATGGGAGCGTGTGTTTATGCCGTACCGTGAAGAGTAAGGTCGAGGAGAGACATAACGGATTGTAAATGATGATAAGACTGAAAGAGAGAATGTGCAGAAGACTATGGGTTGTCTGCAAGTAACTATGCATATGATGAAATTCAATCAAAATGTTGCACATTGCCCGCATCTCGTGGTCGTGCGGTAGCGTTCTCGCTTCCCACGCGCGGGTTCCCGGGTTCGATTCCCGGCGGGGTCAGGGATTTTCTCTGCCTCGTGATGGCTGGGCGTTGTGTGCTGTCCTTAGGTTAGTTAGGTTTAAGTAGTTCTAAGTTCTAGGGGACTGATGACCATAGATGTTAAGTCCCATAGTGCTCAGAGCCATTTGAACCATTTGTTGCACATTATGAATATATTTGCATGCAGCGTTTTTTCAGCAGCTCCTATCGTCGTGGGCTTTCTGAAGAAACACATCGCAGAACAACGTCGTTGTAGCCAACGATCGGAAGTACAGTAGAGCGTCGATTATCCGAAGTAATTGGGGGACATGGGTGTTCGGAAAACTGGTTTGTTTGGATAATCGAACTGTACATGTTTATTTGCCAAAAAGAAGTACTGTACAGTAAATTTATTCATAAAAACAGGCATCTCTTTTAGTATTACAAAGTAACATAGAAAGGCAACTTCAGCAGGAATATATACCAATAATCTCGTACTTGTCCCTCATAGAAAGGACAACAAGTTTACGTTTAAGCATTTTGTATGGTCAAGTTCACTTCTTCACGCAGCAGCACACAAATGGTCGTAACAGAGAACAGAAGGTGACTGCACCGTGAGAAGCTCTTCTTGGGTGCCCGCAATCCTTTAAACTGCGCGGAGCGGCACGCCTCAACTATTAAGCTGGCGCAGCTGTTGCTGTGAACAGCTTTGATACTGCCGCTACTTCTACTGCCAGTGCCAAGCCGACAGAAGTGTGCTGATTGTTGAAACACAGAGACTGGCGGCTTGGCAGGTAAGCAGCGCCTTGTGAAGGCCCCATTAGAAGAAAGGTTCCGCCAGCGGTGGCCCAGTGCGGCGACTACTGTGGGAAACATGGTTTGGGAGTGAGGGGGATGATGGACGCTAGGGTTGGAGAGTAACAGGTGCGAGCGAGTACACAGTTCGGTTAAGCGGTCGTTCGGTTGACCGACGTTCCGATAATCGACGCTCTACTGAACGAGTGTTTGTACGAATGTATAGAGTTATCAGGTGGTTATAGTTAAAATGCAACTACTCACAGAGGACCAGTGTGCGCTATAATTATCGTACTGCAACGGAGCTTGGTAGACATTCTAACGCTTTATTGCGGAACAGATTTACGCTGGAAAAAATTAGTTCCCATTTTGACCACCAAGTGCAAATCTGGCGCTGTGACTGGAAGAAAGACGAATATAAATATTTCCATACGTAATAGATTAGGAATGAGACGTGAGCAGAAAAGGTCAAAGTCAGAAACGCATAATATTGATTTTATTATTAACCGCCGCTTACGCAGTTTGTTCAATATGAGCACCAGAGACGTCGACGAGATGCTGTACAGCACCAGATTTTCACAAAATTGGAACTAATTCTTTTCTACCGTAAATCGATTTCGCATTGACGCACAAGCTTATCTGCAAAGTTTTGCCGTCATATGATAATTGCAGCCCACACTGGGACTCCGTGAGTAGCTGCACTTCAGGGCGTTTAAACTCTATGGCGTAATATACCGGCTGGACGACTCCAGTGCGAGCGAGATGCTTCATCAAGATCAAGCAGATGCGTAGCATTCCGTAGCTTCTGAAATACAATGTCCGATTGCTGTGCCCCGTGCAATCGGCCGCCAGTTTCATCCAGTGGAACAGCTCCGACCTGCGACCTCCGAGACGCTGCCTAATTGGCTGTGCGACGACAAGAGCAAGTTTCCCCGCTGTCAGCCGCCGCTCGGTTGCTAATGGCAAACGGGGCGTCTATTAGGAGCGGCGCAAGTGTCCACGGTCCGCAGTTAGCGACGTAAACAAGACGAGGGAGGTGAGAGGGCGCGCTGTTGCATAAGCAGCCCCCGCCGGTCGACTGCGCAACTGCCTGACGAGGCGCCGCCGGAATCTCAAAGGGCCCGCCGATGAGAATTCGATGGCCTCGCTAATTGTCTTCCGGCCACTGGGGCGGACGCTGAACGGGCCGTTTTTACCAGTCACGTGCACCGCTCGTGCACACGTTCCACGCAGCCCCAGCATATTTGATACGAGCAGGCATTAGTCGGCGGTACTGAAGTGAAAAAAAAAATAATAATAGGGGTTACTGGAGCGTGATATACCACCCGTCTGCTTTGAACAATGACATCGTCACCATACCGGAAACCCCGTTTGGAGCATATCCAACTTGGCGACCAAAACATTGGTCATAACGCCCGCAAAAATACAAATACCACGCCAACCAATACCCTGACTAAACTCAATGAAATTAATGGGGCAACCGCGGGAAAAAAGGGGTTATGGGCGGCAACAAACTAAAAATCCAATAATAAAAACAACCCCATTCAGGACGCAACACTCAGGGGAGAGAGAGAGAGAGGAAGAGTGAAAGAGAGAAAGAAAGCTCTGAACAGCCAAAAATGAAATCTGATAAAACCACACAAAACACATCGTAAGACCATGGTATCCCTATTCACACTCCACCTATGTAGCTCAACTCTTCACCAGGATACCAATAAACACTCCACAAAATCCTGTATCCCGATCTCCAGTTCACCTATATAGTTTAACGATAGACCAGGATACCAGTAACCGCCCCCCCCCCCCCCCTACAATTACAGAAGCTAGTATCCCGTTTCCAGTTCACTTCTATAACTCACCCCCAGACTAGGATATTAATAATCACCTCCCTCCACCCTCCCTATCCCCCTAAAAACAAAAGCCAGGATCCCAGTCTCTGGTGCACTTCTTTAACTCAATCGTAGATTAGGATACCAATAACCGCTTCATCCCCCCCCCCCCCCCCTCCCCGACTACAAAATCCGATATCCCGATCTCGAATAAACCCACCAACAACTACAATAGCGAGTATCCCAAACTCCAGTTCACCCATAGAGCTGAACCGTAGAGTGTATAAGTACAATTGTGGTGTTGGTGGCTTTTCTGAACGTGTCTTGCAGCTTCTAACTGTGTACATGACGGCGGAATCCACGAGAAAACAGTTTTCTATAAATGTTGCAAGAGCATAAATGTTTTTCAATCTTTTTTTAATTAAATCATGAGAGAAGGTAGGTGAATCAATGTTTTTTAATCAAATCATGTGAGAAGGTAGGTGTATCATTCTTTTTAGTTAAATCATGGGAGGAGGTAGATGGATCACTTGTCACTAATTAAAACATGGGAGAAGGTGGGTGGATCAGTGTTTTTTCATAACAGAATCGCACTTTCGATATATTGGTCCACCTATCTCCTGTGGTTTAATTAAAAACATTGATCCACTTACTCAGCGGTTAAACAGGCACCTAAGAGCACAGTTCAATTTTTACGAAATATTCTGCTTTATCTGACAACATTTTGCACAGTATATTCTATCATGACACCATGTAATTTCGTACAATAGATCATGACGAATTTGGCACACTAAATTACACAACAACATACCTCAAAAACAGGTCAAAGTAGACAGTTGGTATCCTAAAACCAAGTATACCTAAAAAATAGCTGTGAGCTGCGAAAAATAACCACTAAAAACTCTTTGTGCTGGAAGCAACTTCTGCGTGCTCACACACAGTCAGACCGATCGGCGACCCGCTCAGTTGGGTGCAGAGGGGCCGGGGGAGGGAGGAGGGTAGGGTGTTGGTCGACCAGTCGACCCGTGACTGGGCGGCCTTAAGGTACTATTTCGCTGCGACTGCCCGCCGTAGCGGCGGGCCTTAAACTGCCAGCCGTAACTGCCGACCGTCACTGCCTGTGTATTTCGTTGAGACGGCTGACCGCAGCGGCCACGCCACTCAGTGAGTTACCTCTGTGAAAAGAACACGCACGCGAGTTCGCAACATGGATGCTAATACCTTTCTAGGTTTTTTGGTGGACGAGGAAGAAGAAGAGGAAATTGTTGCAGTGCTTACAAGATCTTGTCCCCACAGCATTTTCCAAACACGGAAAAGTGAAGGAATTTATGCTAACTTAGTAACCGTTCACTTGCGAAACGATGAAGAGAGGTTCAGAAATTTCTTTAGACTTAACCCATCTCAGTTCGATTTTGTTTTAAGTCTGGTGAGAGAAGATATAGCAGGAACAGCTACCAGTACAGTGCAAACTCCAACAGAAGCCGACGAAAAAATGACAGTGACTTTACGGTAAGTAGCTGTATAAAAGCATACGTATTCATCAACAATGGTTTAAAATGAAATAACATAAATTTCTATTAAAATAATAAGTTCATTTGGAAACGACTCAGGGCCTGTACAGATTGTTGTTTATGTTTACATTATCTTTACACTGTGTTTACTTTATGATTAGTAATTATTTTCAAAAGTAGTATCACCTGCTTGTGGTTCGACGTTTATTAATGAGGTGAAAGTGTACGTACCGTCTCCAACCGATGAAGTTCATTCGAATGGGGGTGAAAGGGAAGACGAGCCGGAAGGACTGTTGCTGACAGGTAGTGGCACAAGAGATGATTCTGAAGAACTGTCAAGTCCCGTAACATAGCTTAAAATGTCAATTTTCGCTTTATTAATGAGGTGACGTGGAAGTTTCCTAATAGACGCTGCGATGCTTCTCATGAACAGCCCCACATCATCTTCCGGGTCCCGATTATAAGCCAAGCGCTGCAGCAATTCCAATCGTTGCTGGCCCCTTTGGTTGATTGAATCCCAGTGCGTTTTTCTCGATCTGCGAGCTGAGATGGAAGAGTTGGCAGCAAGTGCATCGCCAGAGGACAAGGAAGCAATGGCTTGTGGAGTGTCAGGCCCCGTTTCATTGGCATTTTGTCCGTCTTCATCAGATAGCAGTCCTTCAACACTTGTTGGCTCCTTTAGCGGAACACTGCAAAAAGACGACCGCTCCCTTTCTACAGCTCTCAAAAAGCCTAGTCTGTTGAACAACGCCCATTTTGTTGTTGAACTTGATGCTGCACAACCTGTTTGCAGTAGTTCTTTTCGAACTGTTTTCCAGCAGTTATCTCTGATGTGTTTCCATCTCTTCTTACACTGGTTGCCTAAAACGGAACGATATTTGTTTAGCTGTGTAATTAGGACAAGACATTTATGTTTCATGTATTAATAATAATTATGATTTGTGTTACAGGTTTCTAGCTACAGGGGAGAGTTTTGTGTCCCTTGGATATGGTTTCCGGATATCACCAAGCTACGTGAGCATCATAGTTCGTGAAACAGTAGAAGCTATGTGCCAACACTTGGCACCTATCTTCCTGCCTCCTCCATCTCGAGAATCTTTCAGGAAAGGTGCGAAAGAATTCTACACTCTTTGGGGTTTCCCTATCTGCTGTGCTGCGATTGATGGGAAACATATTAGGATACTGTGTCCTGGAAAAAGTGGTTCCCTTTTTTGGAATTACAAAGGGTACTTCTCCATAGTACTTTTGGCATTGGTTGATGCGAACTGTAAATTCCTTGCAAGGGGACAGAGGCATATTTAATAAGTCGGCAATGGGGAAAATGATCATGAAAGGAGACGTGTTTCCAGCAGATGAAGAGCTTCCATTAACTGACATCAAGATGCCATTTGTTATAGTAGGCGACGAGGCATTCCGCTTGCGAAAGCATATTCTCAAGCCTTACAATCGCTCGTCTGCCCAGCAAGATAAATCAAAAGCGACCTTCAACTATAGATTGTCACGAGCGGGCCGAGTTTCTGAAAACGCTTTTGGGCTTTTGTTTCAGGTATTTCGAGTGTTCTACACAAATCTGAATCTGGAACCTAACACATGTGATAAACTCGTTACAGCTTGTTGCTGTCTACACAATCTCATCAGGGACGCCTATTTAGAAAAAGGAGGACGACCTTTTTATGAACTTGACCATGACGTGAGTTTACCACAGAACATTATTCCCCTGCCCCGAACAGGGGGATTCTACCAAGCTGAAGGGTTTCAGGTACGAGATACATTTAAGAATTACTTCTGCGAACCTACAAATCTATGATTACAACCTGGAAAAGAACTAAGGCTCAAATAAAGGAAATAAATTATTGTTACTACTCGTAACGACTTTTGTAATCGTTTGGTGACAGAAAGAATGGAAGCATTGTTGTAGCCTTCATATTGTACAATTTGTCACAGTAGGAAAAAAAGCATAAATAAATGAATGTGTATATGCAAAACACCATCTTTTTTCTTTCATTGTTTCTCCTATCTTCGTCCACAACTTATCCTTTGCCATCACATTTCTGAAATCTGTATGCGTATTATCATACAGTATAGAGTATCTGCTCACATACTCCACTAACTGTTCGTCGTCATCGTGAAAACCTTTCTTCGACATAGCGCGTCGTTGATTTCTGCAGTCGTCACACACCTGGCAGTCGCGGCCCAACTGCTTGACTACTTCTGCAACGGCCGAGACGCGGCAGTCGCGATGACGTCACGACCGCTGACTGCCGAGCAGTTACAACGACATTTGTTCCGTTGCTTTGCCTAAGAGCAGTAGTGAACTGCCCCCAGTCACTGCCGGCCGCTACGGCCGGCAATTGCAGCGAAATAGTACCTTTAGGGAGACTGAAGGTGTCAGGGGTAACCGCCAGTTGAAAATGCTGATGGTGGCACGATACGAAAACAAGAAGGGAAGGAACATTAGAGTCTACGTGCGGCTGAGAACTTGATTGAGAGAGTGTTAGCGTAAGGAGGGCTATGCATGAAACTTTCGCCCAATTCGTAACTAAAGTTCTACAGGGCGTTTCACAATGTTTTGACCATTTCAAATTTGAGTAACACGCGCTAAAAAACAAGCTATAGCGACGGTGGTGCCGTCTATTAATAGTGCCAGCCAGTCCGCTGTAACTAGCTCTGATGTCATAAATGTTGCGCTATACTTTAAAAATCAAGCAAATAACCTAAAACATTTCTAGCATGTCAGGAGTAATACTAAATTAATGTGTATTGAATATCAGTTCGATAACTTTAGCCATTTTCGAAATTTGGACGTTTTCTGTAAAAATCATTGGCGCAACAGAAAAGAGCTAGAGAATTCAAAATTTATAATTAAATTCATTTTTCATAATTATTTAATAAAAACAGTCTTTTGGATCTCACAAATTAAGATTTTAGTGGAAATTCATGATTTTCTGGTTTTCGTCTTAAAACTTAAGGAAGAAAGATAGATTAAGTAGGCTAATAAATAAGGCTAGGATGTTTATATTTAAGTAGAATGGAGATCCGCTATCACCATAAGGATGTGAGAAGTTTCATTTGAATGCCTATAAAACTATAGCGATAGCGTATCTCCAAAGGGCCAGTTTAGAGCTCGTCTACTGCGTGCAGTGTAATTAAATTAATTCTCTCGCCCAAAATATTTAACTTAGCCACGTCAAAATTTTATTATCAATACTTACCTGCGTGCTGAATGCACATTTAAATTAAGAGCTTCATCGGCCATCAGCAAGAGAAGCTATGATTTATTAGGTAACTTAAAGTGGTGCATTACTAGCCCAGCGGCTAGTCGGGAGAGCCGATTTGATCAGGCATTCCCTTAGCCGTCCGCACCGCGGCTTTATATATAAGAACGCTGCGCGAGGAAGCAAGGCCCCAGTTCTCTCCAGACGCTGAATACACGTGATCTGCGTCGGGAAATCATTTGCGAGTGAAGTGTTAATTCTGGGTTGACTTTAATTATCGATCTTCAGTTTGCGTATTGTCGTATTTTCACGTGCCGTCGCGGGGCAAACATTCTACCATTATTTAGCGTGGCGTTTGATGAACCTAATCATCAAATTATGGCGAGCATTCATTTAATCATTTAATTTGGACATTTATAGTTGCATCAGCGCATTAGACTCTGAACTGCTCTGTTAGTTAGGTTGTGTGGATTCTTTTGTTTTTCATCTGTGACTTTCAGAATATACTCAACTATTTTAGAAAATCGTTTTTGGTTATAAATCCCAGACAATCTCCTAATTCCTCAGAGCTATGAGCTGTAACTATAAGTATATTCTCAGATGAAGTGGGCACTAGGAATTCTAATTACAGGCTTCACGTTTTGCTAATCACTTTCTGGTTGCCAATATTGTAGTTAGAGAGCCAGTGTTGAGAACGGCGAAAGACAGCATAAATAACATTCTAAATAACGGGAAATGGAGTGCTTCTCCATTCAAACAAACATTTATGCAACAGTTAAACAATTAATTCTATCCGCCGCCCCACAGTATCATCAGCATATTGGGCTTTTTGCGTCTGTGGGGCGGTCGGCTTGTCGGACGTGAATAGGTTGTATAGTGCAAGGCCTATCACCGATCCCTGTGGACTCCAGCCCGTATGCTGCTTTTTGATGATTCTATAGTGTTAATTTTTACGATTGGCTGAATAGCTCTTCAGCAATTTCCTAGCAGATCAAAACTGTGCGCCGGACCCAGACTCGAACTTGGGACCTTGGCCTTTCACGGGCAAGTGCTCTACCATCTGAGCTACCCAAGCACGACTTACGACCCGTCCCCACAGCTTCAATTCTGCGAGTACCTTGTCTCCTACCTTCCAAACCTCACAGAAGCTTTTCTGCGAACCTGGTAGGGCACTTGGCCGTGAAAGGTGAAGATCCCGAGTTCGAATCTCGGTCCGGCACACAGTTTTAATCTGCCAGGAAGTTTCATATCAGCATACACTCCGCTGCAGAGTGAAAATCTCATTCAGCTCTTCAGCAGTTTAATGACCTGGCCAGGGAACCCTAGTGTGTACAATTTTTACATTAATCCAATGTGCTACACACTGTTAAAAGCCTTGGCTATGTCTAGTAGCACTAGGACACAGTAGCCTTTCCAGTTACAGGCTTCTATGGCGACTTCGACCACTCTCGTAAGTTGTCATGGTGCTTAATGTTTGCTGCTAAATCCTAACTGGAATTTTTTTATTATTTCTTCTCTACATATGTAACCTTCCATGTGAACCAATAGGAGGCACTCTTAGAGCTTACTTGGTGCTGGAAGTAAACTTATGGGTCGGTGGTGCTGGGGGAAGATGGAGTCTTTTCCAGGCTTAGTGATGTTACTACTGTTCCTGGATGCTGTTCTCTTGCTCTCTGTACTTCCTCTGCTTTGAGGAAGGGTAGTGGTAGAGTTTATTGTCCTAGGAGATTTACTCTGATCATACAGGTTGCGTCATGATGAGAACTTGTACTTCATGGTAGGTCTTTAAGAATGTGATCAATTGATGGTGTGATCCAAACTGCCAGGGCAATGGCTGTCGAAAAGGTATTTTTTATTCTGGACTTTTGATGGATGGTTGACGATGATGTGTCCTCCTGGCGGGAGAGAATGGTCAGGGAATGATACCTTGTGATCATTTGCTTGCGACTGTTTTGATGTTCGTGACGGTCAACGTACAGTGTCGTGTTGCATCAGCTAGGCATGTCACTGATCCCTGTGGACTCCAGCCCGTATGCTGCGTTTGGAAGATTCTATAGTGTCTGGCGGCGTATCTTGGCGGTCTTATATGTGATTGGAGGAGACGACGTCTTCTCTGTGTTCTTCTCGCCGATGCTGCCGACGATCTGGTCCTCCAGTGAGCAGCTATACTGGCCAAAGATAGCGCTCAACTGTTCTGATGTCAAGAAGTGACGATGCTCTTTGTCTGGGTGTCGGCGAAGTCGTACCGCCACTTGGGTCCATGGATGAGCACGGTGCGGGCGGCTCCATGGGACGCTGATGCGCTGATGTCTTTCAGAGTGGATTTTGGGTGCCTGTGGGCGCGGACGGCGCTGAGGGCAGCCGGCTGATCGTCCGCTGGTCCCTCCGTTGTAGGTGTAGGACTCTAGGTGGCTGTCTCCGGTGTTGCTGCGTCCTGCTGCGTAGCCGCTCACACCTCACTGGCGGCGCAGGCAGCTAGCGCCGTTCGTTTCCTTGTTTCTGACCGCTGTCAGTACTTCAGATGCGGGGTGGAAGGGCGTAGGCGGGCACTGACTTGGCTGGAATCACCTCCGTGGCTCGGTGCATTTCTGCAGCCTACAGGCAGGTGATTATTGGTGCTGCGTTGTCCATCCCGGCGCTGTCCCCGGTGGGGGGGATGGCTGGTGGGTTGGTCGTGTCTCCTATTTCCTTCCTGAGCTCGAGCGCGAGTGTCTCACGCATCTGCCGCAGCCCGCGGCGTGCCTCTTCCGACGCTAGGCGGCTTGCAGGGCAGACCTCTCAATCACATTGACGGCTGTGAAGGCGGCAACCGTGTTGTTGATCGTCGACGGCAGCACGCAGAGTTGCACGCATGTTAGCGACTGTTTCGATGGTGCGATGCCGGGACTGCCACTGCCGTCAGTATGCCGTTTGCCCTCACTCGGCGCGGCCGGTAGTGGGGTAAAGAGGTCTTGCCGGTGGTGGGGGAAGGTGGCGCGGCCGGTGGTGGGGGAACGCGGCGCGGCCCAGGTGCTGGCATGTAGTCGCGATGTCTGTCCATTCCCTCCGGGGACGCCGCCTCCATAAGAACGGATCGTTTGTGTCTTATTTTTGTAACCGTCGAATCTCACGCTGTGTTGAGATGAAACCCACTATTCTGATTCATTAGATTGTGGTACAGACGTCTTACTATGGCCTATTTGGCAGTTTGAGTCCCGGAACTCGTTGGTGCTGCGTAGCTTCTTCGTTGATGCTATGGTCTGCGACCGCAGACTTGTCTGTCTGCTATAGTCGAACGTTCATGATATGTTCTGTACCGCACTGTGCGATGCACAGCTGAATCTGTCGGTTGTCCTGCATCCCACATTAGCACTCAACAATGTAAACGCTTGGCGTCTGCAGTCCTAGCCAGTCTTTGGTCGAGCCAAGCATGTCTTAATTTTCCACATTGCATGTAAAACCGTCTTTATTTGAAATTTCGCGATCTTGGTTGTCGGCGGCCCTCATTATGACAGCTCCTCCTGTCAGAGATGCAATTGATTTCAGGTTGTACGGTCGCATGGCAGAGGAAACCTATAGATGGTTCAAATGGCTCTGATCACTATGGGACTTAACATCTGAGGTCATCAGTCCCCTAGACTTAGAACTACTTAAACCTAACTAACCTAAGGACAGCACACACATCCATGCTCGAGGCAGGATTCGAACCTGCGACCGTAGCGGTCGCGCGATTCCAGACTGAAGCGCCTAGAACCGCTCGGCCACAACGGCCGAAAACCTACAGATGTTCCTATGGCATGTCAATGACATTCACGACAGCACCAAGCATGAAGAGAGAAGAGGGTGAAAGTCTGGACCGCATTTTCGGTCTACAGGAAGAAGACTCACACGGACCTTTATCTCAATGCTGACAGTTGCCACCATTTTGCGCAAGGCAACTCGGTACTAACCATAATAGTAACTGGTCCATCTGCGACAGAAGTGCTTGCCAAGCTACTGCATTACACTTTATCTAAAACTGGTCAGACCAGTACTAGAGTACGCGACCGTAGTTTCAGAGAAGGCCGCAGACTCATGAACACTGGGTGCAGAACTGAGCTCTGAAACTCGCTCCGCGCCTCCCGAGGCTGAATTCAACTCGCCTGCTGCTCGAGGACTCTGGAATTTCGCTTTTGAGGGATACCATCCGGCAGAGTGCACCTGCCTTCTACGAAAAGCCTAGTCAATCTCTCAATCGGCTCATCACGACAGTGGGCCCCCAACCACATCAAAGGTCGACAACACTTAGACCTCACCTGCTGCGAGAATAACAGCGGCATGAGGTAAAATCACGACCACATCGCCAGAAGTCAACCTTGCTACGAGAATAATCTTCTACACAGCAGTTTGAGGACCATCATCTCCACATTATCTGAGATCGACCCAGCAAGTCATGTAAAACATAACAGTTTAACCGGCACACATGGCGAGCAAACGAGTGCTCTACAGATGCAGCGACCAGCATCCCGACGTTTCGTCTGAAGACGATAGGTACGAAACTCACTGAAACTTTGCAACAAGACGCCGCCACCTTTCGGCTGATAACTCGAGAAGACTGACAACTTTTCGCTGATTTCTGGATATGTTGCATGAGACCGTGACTTAACACATAGGGTACCACATGCTCTGCGTTCGATCGGTTCCAAAAATCATTTCTGAGAACCACTGGTAATTGCCTCCCTGGACATTCATTTCCTTTATGATTCTGAAGGAGAAGGCCTTGGAACAGAACTGTGACAACATTAGGCTTTCGTAAGCCATTTCGGAGACAAAACGGCACTCAGTGCTGTGGGACCATATGCCCCCACCACCATCACCCCCCTCCCTCCGCCCCCTCCCTCCCCAGAAAAAGAACAAGCACTTCCAAATCTGTCAACCAAAACGGCTATGTTACCATTTTAGGGGATGCTAAAGAAATCTTATATGTGGCATTTAATGTGGAAGGAGAATCAATCCTTAAGCCTACCATGAGACATTAACAAAGCTGCGAAGACTTATTCGAAATAAGCCATACAACTCTTGACTAAGGACTTTTTTTTTGTTACGTCAGTTCCAATGAGACGTTTTTGAATATCTGCTCTACAGACCAAACTTAGCTCCAGGTGATTTCTAAAGTGCTTGGTACCACAACGAATCAACGGTGAAATACAGTGTTCAACGCCTTTCTTCGTACAGCTGGCATACCTAGAGCAACATGGTATATAACCAGAAACCCATCGATGCCCCCGACATGAAATGCCTACTTCTGCGTCATGCTCGACATTCGAATGGATGCTCTTGCAGATTCTGAAGAGCAGTTACCTCTTCCCGAGAGCAATAATTTTAGCGAAGTACGGCGAGCTCTGACAGAATCACGATAAAACACGTCTCACTGCTTACACGATTTATGAGCTGAGCTGTATCACCATCCAAGTGTGAGTGTCCCAACATCCTACAATAACGTCAAAGAACGTCGCACCTGTCTCACTTGTTACTACGCAAACACCTACATTCTTTACAGTTCTGCAAACTGTCGCTAAATCTTAATGTGGCAGTACTCAGTCGTTTGTCAAACTTTCATGGGTATAAAATATCTCAAATTCCGCAGTACCCAGCGAGGTGGCGCAGTGGTCAGCGCACTGGACTCTCATTCGGGATGAAGACGGTTCAGATCCGAGTCCGGCCATCCTGATTTAGGTTTTCCGTGATTCCCCTGAGTCGCTTCAGGCAGATGTCGGGATGGTTTCTTTGAAAGGGTACGGCCGACTTCCTCGCCATCCATCCCTAACCCGATGGGGTCTATAACTTCACTCTTTGGTCCCATCCCTTGAATCAAGCAACCAACGAAATTCCGAATTGTCACAACTCTGCCTTTAAATCGGAACTTGAGATCGTGAGGTTTATGCTTTGTTATGCAATACCTTAAAAAGATTTGTTAACAAAACCTCCTTCATTTAGAAACGATCAAGTTACTCTCTCCTTCTCTCTCTCTCTCTCTCTCTCTCTCTCTCTCTCTCTCTCTCACGCGCGCGCGATTTTGGTGAGGGTTGTATGAGGAACTCGCAGCTGTCTTTTTAAAAGTTGTATCTTTCTCTCTCCTCTCAATTTTTGTTTTTTCGAAACATTTCAAACCTGTTCTTTTACGCCTTATGCTCTAAAATTATGTTTTCAGTATGTCCTTAGTTTTCATTTTTCTTCTGTCACACCGTGTTTTATCTAATCTTCGTCATCAGCTCGTGGTCTTGTGGTTAATATTGCTGACTCTCGATCACGGGGCTCTGGGTTCGATTCCCAGCCAGGTGGGGGATTTTATGCGCTCGGGACGTGGTGCTTGTCTTATCACCATTTCATCACCATCTACCGCAGATAGCCGAAGTCGCTTTAAATAATAATACATGCAGCAGGTGGCCATCATCCCAGGAGGCATCTGCTGACCAAGACTTCCACATGCATACTTCATTTTACCTGATCTTCAGTTGAATCTTTCACTAGAGCAACGTTATTAAATACATAATAAGTGGTTGAAAATGATCCAAGGTTGAAATCGACCGATCACACAGATGACAAAAAGAATACAGCCTACTTGGACCAGGATTTCATTCTCAAAACACATTGACACTGAGGACCCCAACATAAATAAAAATTTAAAGTGAAGATTTATCTTCGTGAAACGGGTCTGTCGGCTACGATACTGAATTCCCCAAGTTTGGAGTGTATCTATATCTGATTCAGAAGTGACAGAAATTGGTCCGCCATTCTGAAGTTTAGCTTTATCTGACAGTTCCCGACTCTGTTACACATTGCACAGTTTGACAGACACCTTAGCATAACCGGCCTGTCTTGCTTTAATGTCTCTACGTCTAATCACGATATAAATAAATGGCGGCGACAAACCTGTTGAAATATTGATGACTGGAAGGATACCGCCTTGCAGTTGAAGATGAATGTGGACGCACCCTTGCCCGTCTGTGAAAATTATATAAATACACGCTGCTTAATTACTTTACTTGAGGACACGGTGTAATTAGAACTGCTGTCAGTGAATAAAACTACTACTTTAGAAATATAGCCACAAAGTGGTGTCGCATGTCGTTTTCGCTCTGTAACGACGTTGGATATTAGGCTAGTCTTTGAGGTTCCATTCAAGTTTCGCATTTTTTCAATGTTGCAGTAGAAGACTGGAAGTGATAAGAAAATAGATACTAATGTTCACAAAAAAACTATGCTGATCGAAAGTAAAGATGACTTATACGGGGCTTCAATGGAATTGGGAGTTTAGTTAGCGCAGGATGTGAATTAAGGGTATTCATAGCTAAGACGAAAGCGATGAAGACAGTAGGAGCCAGACTGGTAACTAATTTAGCATAAAATTATGAAATACATAGTAGAATAAGCGAAATAATTCTCCAGTAGAACAAACATCTCTTAAGAAAAATAATGAACCAGATTATAGTGATAGTCTTGCTGATCTTAGCGACTGAAAGAAAAAATTGCAGTTTTTGAATTTCGTTTTAACTTTCCAAGCAGCCAGTGCTTGGCTGTTCGTTTGTGATGAAATTATAGTCTTGAGTTAAAACATCTTCGGTCATCGAAAACTTTTCATAATTTTGTAACTTGTTGAACACCTAATTTGCGTTAAAAAGTGCCGAAAACCGGAAGTTAGGTAATTCTTAAATAGCTCTAAGAGGGAAAGCGCAAACTCTGCAGTGTTACTCCCAGAAATTCTTCGTGGAGGCGGTTTGCTACTGTCTTTTACGAATCACTGATGTCGTGTGGGCTTTGCAGTTGTAAGTGGCTGTGGTGAGAGTTTGCGCACTGTATTGTCCGACACGAAACGAAGAGAGTGAAGTCATTTTTTTCTTCAGTTGAACCTACTAGGTCTCATAAATTAAAGTGTCGATCCTGCGAATAAGCCGTTATTAATGCTGTCTTGTACCCATAGACATACAAAAAGAGTTTAACCCAAGTGTATCAAGAACTGATAAAATTATTTTTAAAAACTGCAGCAGGGTGGAAGACCTGTTGCATTTCTTACATGTGTGATTTCTGTATTAAGTTGCTTATAGAATAACCGGAATGAAAAATGCTCCTATCGTGGCACAGAAAAGGCTAGAATGTCCAGGGCAGAGTTAGGGACATAAAAAGAAAGGAACTAGCTTTTCGACTTAACTGGAAGTTTCTCCAGAGCAGTGAGCTCTCTTAGAAACACCCCCTGTTACGAGTATGGGGATGGAATACAAATTTATGTGCTTCTAGACAGTGGGATGCGTCTACAATAGCAAGTACCCAGGAGTGGGGGGACCATCTGTAATAGAAGGTATCCAAGAGTTGGGATGCAAGCATCCTAAACTTCAGTGACACTGTGTCACATTGCACGACACGACAAATGTCATGTTAGGTGACATAACAGCATGCGTCATGTTATACGACGTGACAAATGAGGACATGGTGTTATGTTACATTACTTGACGCGATGCGTTATATTACATGACATGGATGATGATACTGACAAGTAAAAAAGCGCGACTATGTCAAGATATTTTGAATTACAAATCTGTGAAGCTGCTAGATAAGTTGAAAATTTGGCATTAGACAGCCTTTCTTGGCAACCGATGTAGATTTTTGTTGAGGAGGGCAACAACTGATCCAATATAGGGTCTGTTATTGCCTTTCGCACCAAGTTGCTTATATCGTGGCAACAGATAAGTCTTTCGCAAAGCAACAGAACGAACATTAATTATACGTATTTGTATGCCTTCCCGCAAAACTTGAACCGGTTCGTACCAGTTTGAAACATAGAAGTGCGCGCAAAAAGACTCATTGAAACGTTTTTTTGAACGCAAAATTCGAATGAAACTAGATTTTAGAAATCGAGTTTTCAGTTTCATTACAAGAATGTATTTTTCAGTAATATGATTCGAAGTAAACCGTTTCCGAGCATTCTATTCACGCAAGAACCTATTTTACATGATAATTTTAGCTCGACTCTTAACCGTCGTGTCTGGACAGCGGATAAAAATTATTAGATAAAAAAAATTTCCTTTTTACTTCATCGATTTATCTAGCAAAAGCATGGACTGATTAGTGCAATTCTAATGCACTCGTATAGAAGTGGTGCGCAGAAACACCGGTGGATCGAATTTGAATTATCACTCTCGCTCCAGTCCGGAATTATATAAAGGTGACCGTTTTTGCACGCAAAATCCCAACGGTGCACATACTGTAAGTAGGCTGTTTATGTTTTCTCTATGTAAGTAGGCTGTTTATGTTTTCTCTATGTAAGTAGGCTGTTTATGTTTTCTTATTGGCAACGTTACGTAGCGCTCAATATGAAAATCACTGGCTGTGCTGTGTGCAGTCTGTGGCTAGTTTGCATTGTTGTCTGCCATTGTAGTGTTAGGCAGCTGGCTGTGAACAGCGCGTAGCGTTGCGCAGTTGGAGGTGAGCCGCCAGCAGTGGTGGATGTGGGGAGAGAGATGGCGGAACTTTGCAATTTGTCATGAACTGATATATATATTATGACTTGTGATGATATTAAGGTAAATACATTGTTTGTTCTCTATTAATATCTTTCATTTGCTAACTATCCCTATCAGTAGTTAGTGCCTTTAGTAGTTTGAATCTTTTATTTAGCTGGCAGTAGTGGCGCTTGCTGTATTGCAGTAGCTTGAGCAGCGAAGATTTTTGTGAGGTAAGTGATTTGTGAAAGGTATAGTTTAATGTTAGTCAGGGCCATTCTTTTGTAGGGAATTTTGAAAGTCAGATTGCGTTGCGCTAACAAAGTATTGTGTGTCAGGTTAAGCACAGTCTCGTGTAAAGAATTGTTCAAAGGGGACGTTTCATATGTCGACCCTTAGCCTAGGATACCTCACTGGAATCTTCTGATTTTTTCTTGTAGTTTGTGTATTTAGTGTAGCTTTTGTTTATTGCTAGCGCGTAATTGTAGAGAGAATTTCCTTTGTAGTTGCAGTCTTTCATTGTTGTACAGTAAAACAGTTTTGGCATGCATGTAGATTTGCACCAAGTATTTCGCAGCTGCAATTAACTAGATATTATTTTCAGTGCTATTTTAATGTGTTCTCTTATTTTTGATCTTCAAATTGTGCTTTTCTTTGTTATCGTGTGAAATACTGTGACAATAATGGCGTGTGAAAAACGTAACACTAGGCTCCAAACTAAACTGAGAAATAATAGTGATGACGAGCGTAGCTTATCAGCGCCGCCGAGTAATGAATTAACTAATATTCAAAGTAGTAATTTGGTAATTGTGAATAGGGAAATGGAGCGGGCTGCAAACAATGGTGTAGACAGTGAAACAGGTAGTGAACAGGGAAGCATTATCGATCGATCGGTCGGCAACAGCTCGCCTCAGGAATCCGAAATGACAGGACACAATTTCGCAAATACTGTAGATTCAGGTTTTGGGTCATCACCGTTTTCTCAAATAAGTCAAGACACATTTTCTGCTTGTCAAAATGTGAATGTTGTCGGTGCAAATGCACTGCCGAAAAGCGTAGAGAAACAGGTTCCAGACACTAATACATTATTATTGCAATTAATGCAACAAATGGAACAAAATCAGAGACAAACACAGCAAAAGCTTGAAAAGTTAGACACAATGGAACAAAATCTTCAAAAGTTAGACACCACACTTGAAAAAACACGTGAAGATTTAACTAGTGAGTTACATAACATTGAATCGAAATGTCAAAAAGTCTGTAACGACGTAAAAACACAAATTTGTGAGCATTTTCAACCTATTTTTTCGCGGCATGAAAATGCATTACAGAATCATGAAGCAGCCATAAAAGAACTGCAAACCATTTTTCATGAAAATCACAACACCTTGCAAGCTAAAATTGACGCAGTTGCATCTACCGATTCGGTTACGCAACTTGCAAAAAGTCAAGAAAACTTAAAGGACACAGTAGATTCGATTTCAACACAAATGGACACTCTGAAACTTGGTTCAGAAAAACACACTGAGGAAATGTGTTCATTATCAGAGAAAGTAGTTGAACTTTCGGATCAGCTAAATAATTTATCTATGAAGGTAGATGATAATCTGAATGACGCAAAACCGGTAGTCTTTAATGACACAGAACAGAGCGAACAAATTAGGAAACTCAAACAAAATCAGAATCAAATCAATACACAGTACAAAAGAGAAATCCGGGAAGTGCAAGATCAGTTGGCACAAGTAGTACAAGAATTACGTATTTCAGAGGACACTCGCGCCCCAATACGGGAAGAGGGACATACAAATACGGAACAGACACAAAATAACAACACAGGGCACTTCGGAAATTGTGAAAGAAGTTGGCAAGGTACGCCGAATTTTGAGATGGAACCGCCGAAACGACGTAACTATGACCGAGATGCTACTCGCCGACACGATGATTTTGACTATAAGCTGTTCATTACTACACGTAAATTCAAAACGTTTAAGAATTCTGCCAACGACATTCATCCACAAGCATGGCTCCATCAATTCTCTCATTGTTTTCCTCCCAACTGGTCGTTGGAACACAGATTAGAATTTATGTGTGGCTACTTGGAGAATGAACCAGCTGTAAGAATGCGATCGGTAATTCACGATTGCCACAGTGAAGGAGAGTTTTACCATGCCTTCCTCTCAGCATATTGGTCTCAAGCCACACAAGACCGCGTAAAACATGGCATCATAATGATGAAACATTTCGAACAATCTGAATTCTCCAGTCTTGTGAAATATTTTGAAGACATGTTGCACAAGAATCAGTACCTGTCAAACCCATACAGCCCCTCAGAACTCATCCGCATTTGCTTAATCAAATTACCTGAACATTTACGACACATTATTTTAGCAGGACGTTGCAAAGACGACATTGAAGCTTTTCAGGGACTCCTACAAGAATTAGAAATTGACACAGACCGTCGCAGGATGCGAAAACAGGAAAACAATCACTACAGGTCACATCCGTCACAATTCCATGACGACAGAAACGATAACTGGCCACGACAAGCCTATTCTTACAACGCAAATCGTGACCAAAACAGACACCACCCATATGACAACCATTGGCAGAGTAATAGTTACAGAGAAAGATCGCATTTCCGTAGTAATGAATATGACAGAGATAACCATAGAAATAGACAATATGGTAACCAAAACAATTATTATCAAGGGAGGCAGAATAATTTCAGACGCAACAGTTCGGCGCAGAGTTACGATTCAGGGAGAAATTCTCCACCACATGACCGACAAACAAGAAACTATGTAAACTACCGACATAACGACAGACCTGAATTCCATCAGAACTGGCGAGCTTTAAACAGAGCTGGGCCCTCTCGGCAAGGCGAATTTGTGGAAGTTAGGTCTCCTAATCCCAATAACGGCGCGCGCCAACAAAGAGGTAGCAGACAATGACTCGCACCGCAGGCACCCGCGTGCGCCGGCTGGCTCAGGGAAAAATAACATAGACGCTAACCTTGAGCAAAATTCCAGTATTGTTTACCGACGAATACCGCATGATAATTGCGTTGAAGTTCAAACTCTGAGTACTATGAAGAGTAAAGGTTTACACCACATTTCACATGTAAAACCGTTTATTGAAAGATAATCTGCTTTTTAACTTTGTCTTTGCCATCAAACTTTTCACTTCACATTTCTAGTATGCTTTGTCAGATTTAGAATCTGTTAACATGTAACAATGTTTGAAGTGAAATATCCAGTCAAGAACCAAGAGAACTTATTGAAACAGAAATTACGAATGCATTGTTATAGTGAACAGACGACACAGTGTTGTATTTGTACATTCTTGCTTGTTTGTTGCACGATTACGTAACGACTATAAGGCTCACATACTTAGAACATTTACACATTTACCAGTACTGCTAAGGAGATTTTAATGCAACATTTTGGTTTATTTGAAAATACATTCTGACTTTAATGTGCTTTCTGAGAGATACCAGATGACACAGTGGTTAGTTTAAGTGACAGCTACACGATTTTTATCACGACGCTACTAGTGAGTGACAATTTACAATGTTACTTTTGTAGTGTTTCTGTTTTATATCTGCACAGTTTTCTGAATTCTTCTGGAAAGAAAAATATGTTTTAGTAGTAACTTTTGTGGTATAGCAACAATGAGACAGCTTTTTCGTGGCACAACAATACGTTACTGTACAGTACTTTCTTCATCACGCCAATAAGCATAATAACTACGATATCTATACGCAAAGCATTTCACTTTTGTTTATCATGAGGTAAGTACATTGGCTTCTGCAGAACTTAGCTTTCGGAGGAAAATAACTACGACACTTCCACAGAGATTATCTTACAACAAGATGCACATTTAGCGCTACAGGACACGCATTTCAATGATCAATTTTATACTTAAAACATTTATTTTTAAAGATTTTTGAATTACAAAGAAAGTTTTCCGTGATACATTTCATTCCATTGCTGTAATTTGTAACACCTGAGGGTATCATTACATTAATCCTCAGGGGGGTACACGCTTACTTTGTGTACCATGTGTGTGGCAACCACAAGGAACCCTAGCTAATATGGTATTTGCTTATACAACTTTACACATCGGTACCATATTTCTCTAACACACAAATTACACAGCTATCTGATCATTTAACTGAGAGATAAACATTTTTTTACCACATCAGTGACACATGTTTACGCAATTACACGGTTGGATAACTTCACACTTATGAAACTGTATTTTGTCTGTACTTTGTAAACTGTTCATATTTTTTCGGAACCATTGTGATACTATGAGAGCTTTGAATGATATATTTGGTAAGGGAGCATGATTTTAAAGTACGTTTGAGGCAGATGACACTTTTGACATGAGCAGAGAATTTTTTTTAATTATTGGAGGAAGCTACGACGATTTTGAGATTTGACTGAGGTGTTATGATGTTATTTTTACGACGACGATGTGTATTATGCTGCTGAGGTATGTTTATGATTAATAGGCTGATGCTATATGAGTTATTTGATTAAGCCACGTAGCTGTTATGATGAAATATTGAAGAAGTGTCGACGAATATGGTAAGGAATAATGAGTAGTGTTTAGGGACTCTGATTTATGAAAAGGATGTTGGAAACCAAGAAACGTACTTTAAGAGTTATGAAATGTGTGTGTATATTCGTGAATGTATTACAATACAGACGAAAATTTTTTGGACTCTGTTATATTTACAGGATTTTGTTTCTACAGATTTGCAACGCTAATTCTTGACCTGTGAAATATTTTTAAATGAGACTTCAACGGTAGCAGAAACTGCCGTCGTAAATATTTCCGTACGAAAGTTAAGTGACCACCTGCACGTAATGCGTCGCGGGCACCCAGCTGTGTCAGACGCCTGGAGAAAAAGCCATTATTGCGAGCCCTTTTCAGCGGCACAGGTAGAAAAAAAAAGGGGACGTGGGACGTGTCAAACACCTGAAGAACAAGCCATTAGGGTGTGCCTTTCATCGCTAATGTGACACCCTCGTTACTTGAAAACATATGATTACTCGCACTTTGTGCTAATTACTGAAATGCTTATGAATTGATGGGAAATATTCGTACATCTGCAGACCTGATTACGACAAGCGTCTTTCTACGAGAGTTGAGAGAATTTCTACTAACTTATGAAATGTCACATGACTACTGAATGATATTTTTATGCTTTGCTTTTCATAGTTGCTTATTTCCTTTGACATCTGTTTTCCAGCTGTGTTGCAGCATTGCTTTTATAAAATAAAATGCATTTGCTAATGTGAACACTTTCTGTCAACAGATCTATTAAATAATTATTTTATGATCCACATTCTTTAAAAAAGGAGCACTTGGAAAGGAAAGAACAATAAGAAGGAACTAGTAACTGCATTCATAATTTTCTTTTCAAGTAATTGGTAACTTTTTGGTAGAATAACTTCTTGTGGTGCACCACTTTAATTACTTAGACATTAAGATGTGATTATACATTTGCCTTATCTGCATTGTTATCTTTAGTGTACTATTTTTTCTGCTTGAGCTATGTCATGTTTAGGTATAAGTTACTGCTGTTTGCCAGGCATAGTGTTACTGAATTTTAATTTGTGTTACTCTGCTAAGCCAGATTTAATTTTTTTGTTTACTGCGCATTGGCTCACATTAGTTGTAATGTTGCATTGCTTGTTAATTTAGATTTACTGTAGCTTGCTTTGCAAATTTCCATTTTTTTTCTCATTGCTGTTTGTGTTAATTGTTTTATGTGCTGCTGCATTGCCTCGTCCCTTAGTTTAGCATCTGAGCTCAGTAGATTTAAGTTAGCTTAAGAGGGGGTAGACTATATAAGAAACTGACTATGGAGAATAGGTAAAGAAATGCATTGAGAAAACAGGTTTAGGTAGGATTTTCTTGGAAATAAATGTTGAGGTAAGAAATGTGTGAACATATAAACACAGAAAGCATGCTTAGTTAGAATTTATTTTGGTGGAAACAAAGGATGAAATAAGAGGAAAGATATATGAAGTTTTGGGTTGGACTGCAGTACCAAATGTTACACTGAAAACGAACCCTGTCCTTTCCTATTGGTGTTATCCCACTATGTGTTTGTGTACCCTTGAGTATTTGTTTTCTTCCTCTCTCTGTGTACTGTTTCATAGAATTTTTTCTCTCTTCTAATACTAAGCTATATTCACTATGAGGAGGAATACTGTTATCCTCAAATATAAGTTGCATTAATAATATGTTATTTTCTTTGTAAAGTTGTTTACAGTTCTGTTCTGTTTCAATGTTCATGTGTGAAATTAATGTTTCGAAAACTATTCTCATTATTTTATGTATGTACTTATGTCACTATTTTTGTAACACTGATGTATATGTTTATTTCTATTCTTTTGTAAAGCCTGTACTACAAATGTTATCTGTATTATTATGTTTTTAATGATGTATTTTGTACCTTTGTAATTGTATTCTTATGTTATAAAATTGTAATTGTCACCAGTTCATGACATTATTAACTTGTAAGCATTCCTTTCACTGCACACGTTTCTGTTGGTCATAGTATATGGACAATATGTGAGAAGTAGGGACTGTTAGTGTTTGCACGTGTGTTAATAATTCTGCAAGGGACTGGATAACAGCATTGCTGGTTCTAAGGACAATTCCAAAAACGTTGTGAGTGCACAAGTGGTGGTTTATAGACTTGCTATATTCTCTGCAAGACTCTTTGATGGTGAATGTGCACCTGCACAATCGCAACAGATGGCTGTTGGCCATCTCTACAAGGACTACAGTGGGTCTGCATCTTTGATGGCCCACCATTGCCATTATCTCTACAAGGACTACAATGGGTCTGCACCTCTGGTGGCCCACCAATACCACAATCTCTACCAGGACTCCAGTGGGTCTGCTCTGTGATGACCTACCTACCAATATTCTTCCAAACTTCGAATGACTCTGCTGTGGGTTTGCTCTGTTGTGGCCCATTACCTGTATGCATATCAAGAGTCAGAACTGTCTTTCCATTGGAAGGACAACACTACTTCTTCAAGACTGCATGGAAATCCACTACTTCCGTGTGCATTTTCTTTTACTGCTCAGACTTTGAGAAAAACACTGCTATTCTCCTGTTATGTACGATTAGGACTGTCTTTATGGACTGTGAGAAATTTTTAGCTTTTGACCAACAATGTATCAATAAGTGTGTGCATTTTATATCTTTGTTACTGTAATTGTGAAAAATTTTTGTCAAATCTGTATTGGCCAGTGCCCAACACCATTTGTAAAAATTTTTTGTGGGGAGCATGGGGGCTATGTAAGTAGGCTGTTTATGTTTTCTCTATGTAAGTAGGCTGTTTATGTTTTCTCTATGTAAGTAGGCTGTTTATGTTTTCTTATTGGCAACGTTACGTAGCGCTCAATATGAAAATCACTGGCTGTGCTGTGTGCAGTCTGTGGCTAGTTTGCATTGTTGTCTGCCATTGTAGTGTTAGGCAGCTGGCTGTGAACAGCGCGTAGCGTTGCGCAGTTGGAGGTGAGCCGCCAGCAGTGGTGGATGTGGGGAGAGAGATGGCGGAACTTTGCAATTTGTCATGAACTGATATATATATTATGACTTGTGATGATATTAAGGTAAATACATTGTTTGTTCTCTATTAATATCTTTCATTTGCTAACTATCCCTATCAGTAGTTAGTGCCTTTAGTAGTTTGAATCTTTTATTTAGCTGGCAGTAGTGGCGCTTGCTGTATTGCAGTAGCTTGAGCAGCGAAGATTTTTGTGAGGTAAGTGATTTGTGAAAGGTATAGTTTAATGTTAGTCAGGGCCATTCTTTTGTAGGGAATTTTGAAAGTCAGATTGCGTTGCGCTAACAAAGTATTGTGTGTCAGGTTAAGCACAGTCTCGTGTATAATTGTTCAAAGGGGACGTTTCAATACATATGATGCCATTAGCTGAACATTTATTTCAGCCGAATTAAAATCTTTTGCTAAAAGAATTAATCGATTTGCACAATTTGCCTTGGCGGCAGCTCCGGTTTGCCGTTCGAACCGTGCTTAATGTACTGGAAAATAGCTGCAGTAAGAAGGTGTTGGAATGGCTACGCAAATGGCAACTAATTCGGGCTAAACCAAACACTTACTCCATATTCCTAGCTTAAATGGAAACACCATCCCCCCCTCTCCACTCCCTTCCCATCCCCTCCCCTCCCCACCTACCCCCTCCCAGCACCATCTCGCCGAAAACCGCGATTCTCCGCGCGACCTTTTCAGACATACTTGTTACAGTGCGAAAAGTCCTTCCTAGCAACACACGAAGGCTACATCAGCTACAGTCCAGTTCCTGTGTTTCTGCGTCCACTGAGGACGCGCAGCTGTATGCCCTTATGTGAGGAATAGCTTTTTGCTGGGTAGCCAACTCTAACTGTCCATTGCAAGCAGTTCCCGTCGCCAGGAAACTGGTTAAAATCGACCTGCATCCACTGACAACTGTGATTCCTCTAGCGGTAAAGACCAATTGTCACTGACAAGGCGTGATACCTGTCTCTGGTCGCTGTCGATTAAAATCTTCTGTTCTTGCGCCATGTTACATGGTTGCGAGTGGGACGTCATTACTTCAAACACATCCACGTTGATAGAACAACAAATCAGCTAACTTCATTCGTGGCATGGTCATAGTCATGTCCAAACACTATGGCTCCTTCTATCGTGTTTTCGAATCACTGACTCCATCCAGCGGACTGGCACCCCCCCCCCCCTTCTCTCTCTGTCTCTCTCTCTCTCTCTCTCTCCCTCCCTCCCTCCCTCTCTCTCTCTTTCTCTCTCTCTCTCTCTGTCTCTCACACACACACACACACACCACTACACTCACTCACGTCAGCGGTCACGTGACCGCCTGGTACCAGCCCTACACCACTCACAGCGCTCCAAAGCGACCAGTGCGCTCTTTTAAACAAATGACTAATACTTTGCCCGGTGATCTTACCTTCCTCAGTATTTTTCTGTATAGTTTGTATTTATTATTTATATTTTATCCGGGCTAAATTCCATTTACTTCAGGTGGTTCTATTGCAGTGTTGCAACCTTCGTGGAAGATAATGCACACACATCAAAAAACGTTTTGCATCGCCCCATTTCAGTTCCCAGAACTCCGGAAGATAGACGTTGACTGTGGATATTATATCACAGATCACAGACAGAATCCCTTTGACTGTTCATAGATGTCACTAAACCCACCCAAAGATGTAGACAACCATGCATGAGCAGCGCCTATTAGACGGAGGGGGTCCGACAGCCGATCAGTTCCAGTTATTCCACCAGGAAGGAGGTACACGGCTCGTGTTGTCTGCAGTTCAGCCATGCCTAAACGGTCAATAGCCCGGTTCGACTTGCCACAAAGTGTTCGCAGCAAGAAAGTGTACAAGCGTTTCGGAGTGAACCAAAACGATGTTGTTCGGACATGGAGGAGATACAGAGAGACAGGAAATGTCGATGACATGCCTCGCTCAGGCCATCCAAAGGCTACTACTGCAGTGGTTGACCGGTACCTATGGATTATGGCTCGGAGGAAAGCTGACAGCAACGCCACCATGTTGAATATTGCTTTTCATGCAGCAAACAATGTTCAAATGTGTTGTGTTGGCAGAAGAGCCAACACCGTGTTACTAGAGGAGGCCGAAATGCACGCGTTTTAGCTCACGCAGGCTGGCGTGAGGAGGGAAGGACTATATTGACGTGAGGTTTGGAACATGACAAGGAATTAGAATTCAGAAAGCGGACGTAATTAGTTTGATACTTAACTTTAATCCATTAATGATGAACGTCGCTCTTGACGGTACATGATTCACAATATTATCTGTTCAAAATTATAGTAACTGAATATGGCGCCTTGCTAGGTCGTAGCAAATGACGTAGCCGAAGGCTGCAAATGAGAGCGTATGTAGGCAGTGAACCATCGCTAGCAGAGTCGGCTGTACAACTGGGGCGAGTGCTGGGGAGTCTCTCTCTAGACTAGACCGGCCGTGTGGCGGCGCTCGGTCTGCAATCACTGATAGTGGCGACACGCGGGTCCGACGTATACTAACGGACCGCGGCCGATTTAAAGGCTACCACCTAGCAAGTGTGGTGTGTGGCGGTTACACCACAAAATGAGTGTGAAATCTTATGGGACTTAGCTGCAAAGGTCATCAGCCCCTACGCTTACACACTACTTAACCTAAATTATCCTAAGGACAAACACACACACCCATGCCCGAAGGAGGACTCGAACCTCCGCCGGGACCAGCCACACAGTCCATGACTGCAGCGCCTAGACCGCTCGGCTAATCCCGCGCGGCTTTCTTGCAGCCACAGGACGTCGTGTTACGACTCAAACTGTACTTAGAAGGCTGCATGATGTGCAACTTCACTCCCGACGTCCATGGCGAAGTCCATCTTTGAAACCACGACACCACGCAGCGCGGTACAGATGGACGCAACAACATGCCGAATGGACCACTCAGGATTGGCATCACATTCTCTTCACCGATGAGTGACGCATTTGCCATCAACCAGACAATCGTCGAAGATGTGTTTGGAGGCAACCTGGTCAGGCTTGACGCCTTAAACATACTGTACAGCGAGTGCAGCGAGGTGGAGTTTCCCTGATGTTTTGGGGCGGCATGATGTAGGGACGACGTACGCCGCTAGTGGTCATGGAAGGCGCCGTAACGACTGTGCGATACGTGAATGCCATCCTCCGACCGATAGTGCAACTACATCGGCAGCATATTGGTGAGGCATTCGTCTTCATGGACGGCGATTCGCGCCCCCATCTTGCATATCTCATGAATCATTTCCTTCGGGATAATGACATCGTTCGACTAGAGTGGCCAGCATGTTCTCCAGACATGAGCCCTGTAGAACATGCCTGGAAGAGATTGAAAAAGGCTGTTTATGGACGACGTGACTCACCAACTACTGTGAGGGATCTACGCCGAAACGCCGTTGGGGAGTGGGACAATCTGGACAAACAGTACGTTGTTGAACTTGGGGATAGTATGCCACGACGAATATAGGCACGCAGCAGTGAATGAGGGTGTGCTACTGAGTATTAGACGTACCGGTGTGTACAGCAATCTGGACCACCACCTGTGAAGGTCTCTCTGTATGGTGGTACAACATGCAGTGTGTGGTTTTCATGAGCAATAAAAAGGGCGGAAATGATGTTTATCTTGATCTGTATTCCAATTTACTGTACAGGTTCCGGAACTCTCGGAACCGAGGTGATGCAAAACTTTTTTTGATGCGTGTATTTTGACTGATGACAACAGTAACTTGGATGCTGAAATGAACGTAGAGAAAAAGAAATTTATGTGTACGTTGTACGGTCTGAGGCAAAATGAGACCGTATTCTACGTAATTCCAATAACTAAGGAAGTAGTATTCAGTCATGCGAAATTGCGAGAAGAAAATGCAGAATTTTTTGCTCTGAGCTGCGCCTTACTTCAAATATGAACCCTTCAATAGACATAACAGCAAAAGTAATTAATGTTTATTCAGATGATAAAACAAAATGTCATACGTCTCACAGCGTGGTGCGACAATTTCGTCCTGACGTGACACCACCGGCCGCGGTGGCCGATCGGTTCTAGCCGCTTCAGTTCGGAACCGCGCGACTGCTACGGTCGCAGGTTCGAATCCTGTCTCGGGCATGGATGTGTTTGATGTCCTTAGGTTAGTAAGGTTTAAGTAGTTCTAAGTTCTATGGGACTGATGACCTCAGATGTTAAGTTCAAATGGTTCAAATGGCTCTGAGCACTATGGGACTTAACATCTCAGGTCATCAGTCCCCTAGAACTTAGAACTACATAAACCTAACTAACCTAAGGACATCACACACATCCATGCCCGAGACAGGATTCGAACCTGCGACCGTAGCAGTCCCGCGGTTCCTGACTGCAGCGCCTAGAACCGCACGGCCACCACGGCCGGCCAGATGTTAAGTCCCATAGTGCTCAGAGCCATTTGAACCTTTTGACGTGACACCACTGCGACGGCTTATCTACGAATACAGCTGTTTGTTTGTTCAAGTTTTCTTTCATTTGGGTCCATGACACCAATTTGACCTTCTATTCAAGAATCGTAGGTCGTCACTGGGAGTTCATCTTTGGATTTGCACATAAATAGCCAATTACGCTGAGCACAAACATATGATATGGGGTGCGTTTTTGAGTCTGAAAAATGTAATAGTCGAAAAATGTTTTAATACTTCAAATCGTACTGCACTTACCTTCACTGACTCGCGGGCGAAACCTCCAGCTACGTTTTATGTGCTGTTCTCTCTTTTATTCTCTTGAAACTGATGCAAGGCAGAGCGGTCACTGTAAATACAAAGCAGAATGTCTCAAGCCATTATATACAAATTTAAAAAAAAGAAAATATTTGAGAATTGATACGCTGGGGACTACCGTAAACTAAATTTAAAATACAGGATGATTCTTGTTAACGTTTAAAAACCCACCGAAGCGACGTAGATGACCCCGAAACGAGTAATTTACGACACGTGGGGCCGCAAATGTCCGTGAAATACCCCAAAAGCGGACGACAAATGTTCAATATATCAATAGATGTCGTACCTCAGCACACGTGCAGCAGTTAAGCCTATCGGTCTGTCGCAGCTGATCATCCCACCCAAAGTCAAGTATTCACGTCGGCGTGGCTCCGGACCTTTGTGCACGACTTTAGCGCATGGGGATAAGGGTCTGAGAATTGTGTGTGGCAGGCAGTACTATTTTGTATTGCGTTAGACAATTTTGTTATTACACTGAGGTAAAATTTATTGTTTTATTTAACGGTCTCCAATGGTTTACTGCAAAGAACAGTACCAGGAAAACCTAGGTTATTGCGTCCGTCACAGGTAAACGAGTATAAGCTTCCGAATTAAATCGCTACTTACAAATGACCTACATTTTCTATTCTAAATAAAGTCCGTAAACAAAAAAGAAAAAAAAGAAGGGGCAAATGGAAAGGAACACAATCCAAGAACAGCTTTTGCTTGGTTACTGCCAGGACAATAATTTTTAACTTCTACATACACAACAGATCACCCCCACTAAAGTAATTTGAAAACAGAGCAGCTTGGTGGGGCGATGTACAGCGCCGCCCCCTAAAGTAAGGTTAGGATCGACAAGCACGAGAGCTGGCGAGGTACGTCATGTGGTGACGTCACCTGCTTAACTTTTGTCATCCACTTTTTGGGTAGTTCCCAACATTTGCGTCCCCATGGGTCTTATATCACATTACTTGTCGCAGCAACATCTACGTCGCTTCTGGAGTTTTTAAACGTTGAGACTCACTCTATATACGTATTTATTACGCAAATAGATTCAGTTTGAGACATCAGTTAACATATCCACACACCATTCGACAGTACTTAGCTGATTTTAGTACAACGTTAATTATGAAATCTAATAAACAAGTATATTTTAACACCAGATTGAAGGTGATAAAAGCTATGGAGCAAAGCAGTGGGTAAATATTTTTTAAATAGAAAACAGTATAAGAAAGTTCTTGCTCGTACTGACATAGCCCCGGAATCATAACAGTATTTAGTAAATACACTGAAGAGCCAAACAAACTGGTACACCTGCCTAATATCGTTAGGGCCCTCGTGAGCATACAGAAGTGCTGCAACACGACGTGGTATGGACTCGACTAATGTCTGAAGTGGTGCTCGAGGGAAATGACACCATGAATCCTGCAGGGCTATCTGTAAATCCGTAAAAGTACTAGGGGGTGGAGATCTCTTCTGAACACCACGTTGCAAGGCATCGCAGATACACTCAATAATGTTCATGTCTGGGGAGTTTAGTGGCCAGCGGAAGTGTTTAAACTCAGAAGTGTGTTCCTGGGGCATCTCTATAGCACTTCTGGATGTGTGGGGTGCCGCATTGTGCTACTGGAATTGCCCAACTGCGTCGGAATGCACAATGGACATGAATGGATGTGGGTTATGGGACAGGATGTTTACGCATGTGCCACCTGTCAGTCGTATCTAGACGTATCAGGGGTCCCATATCGCTCCAACTGCACACGCCCCACATCATTACAGAGCCTCCACCAGCTTGAACAATCCCCTTCTGGTATGCAGCGTCCATGGATTCACGAGGTTGTCTCCAAACCCGGACGTTCCCATCCGCCCGATACAATTTGAAATGACTCATCCGACCAGGCAATATGTTTCCAGTCATCAACAGTCTAGTGTCGGTGTTGGAAGGCCCAGGCGAGGCGTATAGCTTTGTGTCGTGCAGTCATAAAGGGTGAACGACTGGGCCTTCGGCTTGGAAAGCTCACATCGATGATGTTTCGTTGAATGGTTCGCACGCTGACAGTTGTTGATGGCCCAGCATTGAAATCTAGAGCAATTTGCGCAAGCGTTGCACTTGTGTCATGTTGAACGATTCTCTTCATTCGTCGTTGGTCCCGTTCTTGCAGTATCTTTTTCCGGTCGCAGCGATGTCGGATATTTGATGTTTTACCGGATTCCTGATATTCACAGTAAACTCGTGAAATGGTCGTACGGGAAAATCCCCACTTCATCGCTAGCTCGGAGATGCTGCATCCCATCGCTCGTGGGCCGACTATAACACCACGTTCGGACTCACTTAAATCTTGATAACGTGCCGTTTTAGCAACAGTAACCGATCTAACAACTGCGCCAGACACCTGTTGTCTTATGTAGGCGTTGCCGGCCGCAGCGCCGTATTCTGCCTGTTTGCATATCGGTAGTTCAATACACATGACTATACCAGTTGCTTTGGCGCTTCATTGTAGAATGGAAGTGTTATTCCCGAAATAACTCCTAGGCCACGGCTAAGCCAGTGTGCGGCGTCACTTCCTTCGAGGAGTAATAGAGTTTGCTCTAAAGGGTCTTTGAAGTGGACAGCATAGGTGGGAGGTACCGACAGCTTGCAGCCTTGAGTAGAGCAGCGAGGAGGTCTCAGGGAGCTCAGATGGTTAAAGTGCTTCTCGTGAAGGGTAATAATGAGGATTCCAGTCTCAATCCGCCCATAATTTTAACTGCTGAGACGCTTCTTGTAAATACTGATACCTGCAAAGTAAATCGTGGTATTTCTAAGAATTACACATTAATATTTTTGCATAAACTACCTAGTTGTGTGGTTCCTTATAAGCTAATTGTCTGACCAAAGGCTTAATTTTATTTACTCTCTGGAACATTTATTGAGTTGTCTGATGTAGAATGTAAACGCCTAACATAGATGCTTTCTCCTTATTCTCCATCATTTTCTTCTATTCATTTCGATCAACTGTGGACCAAGTTCGTTTTAATCAGTTTTTCCTGGTTCTATCGTTTGCTACTCCTCCTTTGCGTCCTCACTCCATTATCTTGCGTTCGAGTCGTAGAAACTACTTGATAACAGGATTTTTTATCTGATTTCTTTGTTCTTTCCATTGCCATTTTTTCCTACTATATATCACCGAAATTCAGTTTTCTTGTTCACAAGAAAATGCATCTGACGAGTTCATTTTCCCTGACGGATTCAACGATGTGTCAAAAATAAATACATACATACACAAATAAAAATAAAAATATGTAAGTAGCTTTTGTTTTCTTGATAGTCTCGGATATTCCTCCTACTTGGTTGTGAAGTAATTGGCTTCCTCGCTTTCTACAAGAATTGTCTTCTGTTCTTGGAGGTCTTTATAATTTTCAAAGAGCTTATCACTACGCATGACCTGTCCTCTGGATGCAGTGCTATCGTTACCAGACCTATTGCGCCGTTTCTTAGTTCCTGCATAAAGTTCTATCGTCTGTCCCGTTTAATACACGTAATGTTCCGTTGCGATATGATAACGAGAGTAAATATATCTTTCCTGAAAACTAGAATAGCTTTCAGGCACCTTCAAGAACAACTGGTCTCCCCTTCACTCATAAAAAATTCCATTAACTTCTCGTCGACCAATGTGTGTTCACTATTATAAATTATCATGAAGACTGGCAGTTTCGCAGAGCAGTTACACTCGTGCATGTAAATGCAGCGTCCTGAAGTGCATCAAGGCATTTCTCCTCTGCTGTACTAAACAGCTGTTACGAAACACAGTTTATGGGAACGCTGTGGGTTTCGTGCGGCTAAGTGGGATTCAGATACAGACAGGGAAGGAGATCAACCATACATGATCTGCAGCTAGTGACAGCTGTCAGTACTATCTGGTTGCGTCCTGCTGGATACTTGCGTCATACTCATAGCCAGTCACACGGGTCAGTGTGATACCTGTCCGTTATACAATACCTGCGACCTACTCCCCGAGACCCTGCACGTACGTTCATACCGAGAGGTCTCTTTCCTCCATGTAGTTTTCTGGCAAAGTGCTTCGAAGATCAGAACTGATCCTTTACTCCTAACCTTCATAGCTCTACCTTGAAAACGGTTTTACTACGCAAAAATGATGTCTAATCAGTTGCTGCTGGAGCCAATGAGCTATTTTCTTTTACTCAAAGGTAGATGGGGTATTCTCATGGTGCTGAAGAGGGACTTTATTCTTAAAAGGATGTACCCTGATTCTGATACCAAATAGCGTCAGCGTACCGTGACAATCAGAAAAGTTCGCATTTCTTGTTGTCCTTGAAATTTTACAATTATGCAGGCAATGCTACTGATTTTTAAACCACACTCAAAAATATAAAGAAGTAGCTGCGTTCTTTATTCTGATAAGGATCTCTAACACTTGGAAAGGGTAGGTCAAGGAAGGAAGACTTACCGGAATATAAACCATTTCGTATTAACATTAATAAGATCTGGCAGAGGCATGCTACGTCATTTCCAAGCGAATGACTAGGACAACCGATCGTGTGGGTCACGAGACATATTTAGTGACGAGGTGAAGCCACACTGCACGTCATCATGACCTGCAACTGTAGGATAATTAAAGCTGGTGGTCACTAGTCCATCGCATACCTATTCTCAGTTTCGTTCAAAAATTGGTGTACTTCACGTGTTGGATTTTAAGAGGATGTCGCTTCATCCGTAACAACCTCACAGAACAGAAACCCGGTTGTTTAAATTTTCTCCTCTACTTCTTTGACCATAACCTACTGTACTCGGCAAATGACATTAGAATTCTATTAACTGTAATTCAGTTTTATATCGCTTGGCGTGCTAACACGAACTAAGAACTCGTTATTATGCGAGTAGTATATGCAAAGGAAGAAAAACTAGAGTTTAGCTTTCTGTGGTCACTAGAGACGGGGCACAAGCTGACAGTTGGTACCAATTGGTAACGCAGTCAGCTGTGTCCTTTCCAAAAGAACCTTTCCGGAATTTTCCTGAAGCGACTTAGGGAAACCAAGGTAAATCCGAATCGATATGGCCTGGCGAGAGTTTGAACCACAGCCTTCTCAAGTCTGTAAATTTCATTCCTTCTCGTGGGCGGACGTAAAAATTTTTCGAACAATTTGTAAATTGGTTTTTTATTTACCATATACAATTGTAAAATTACGTTGGTATTTTACTGTCTCCCGCGCGGGGTACCCGCGCGGTTTAGGGCACCTTGTCACGGTCCGTGCGGCTCCCCCAGTCGGAGGTTCGAGTCCTCCCTCGGACATGAGTGTGTGTTGTCCAAAGCGTAAGTTAGTTTAAGTTAGATTAAGTAGTATGTAGGCTTAAGGACCGATGACCTCAGCAGTTTGGTCCCATAAGACCTTACCACAAATTCCCAAATTTCCCTATTATTGCCTGTATCACTTATAGTTTCTCAGAAACAGTCGAGGATAAACGAATTCATTTTCATTACATAAACTGGTAGCATAAGCATTCGTCGATGTCGTCACGACGGAAATAGATTGCATGGGAGAAAGGCTCAAGAATACTATATTATGAAAAGTTTGGAGTTTACCGCCCCATCAGTATCTAGCTTGTAATGACAGGACAGTAGCCCACCTGGACAAGGACGGGGAAGCAAAGTGGTAGTGACCTTTCGAAAAAGTCAACCAATTTACTTACAAAGACTTGACGGATTACCTATGTTTTGAGGTCTGAAACTCGCTTTTACAGAATGCGAGTTAGTGTTTTAACCTTTGCCCCACGACACTCATTGTAAGTATTAAAAGGAGAGAAGGAAGATTAAGCCCAGTGATCCTGTCATTACAGACGTAACATAGGCTCTGATTGAGGAAGTGTGGGGAAGGAACCGTCCTGTCATCTGCTTTCCCGATTCGGGAAATCTGCAGCAAATTTAAATGCTGAAGACTAAGTCAAATGTTCAAATGTGTGTGAAATCTTATGCGACTCAACTACTAAGGTCATCAGTCCCTAAGCTTATACACTACTTAACCTAAATTATCCTAAGGACAAACACACACACCCATGCACGAGGGAGGACTCGAACCTCCGCCGGAAGACTAGTCGAGGGTTTGAATGCTATTACTTTTGAGTGTCAGGTTATTCACTGCGTTATACAGGGTGGCGCGCTAGTATGAAGGAAATGAAGTAAAATTACAGAAATGAGGAGCTGAAAAGGACTTGCCATTTATTTCTAGTGCAAAAATACAGTTAAAACTACTTTTACGAAAGATGCTGAAATGACCCCCTGCAAAATCGGTACACAGCTGTGCACATCTAAGCACATTCAGATACACCCGGCCTAAAGTTCGGATATCGACGACGGCAACTTCACGGCTAATACTGTCTTTCGGTTCCTGTACTGTGTGTGGACTTGTTTTATAGAGTTTGCTTTCTCCACAGGAAAAAAAAAACACATGTGGTTAGATCTGGTGAACGTGGTGGCCATGAATGATCGCTGATACTTTGTTCCTCAGTGAAGACATCATGCACTCGTTCCAGGGATCCGTAGGACGTGTGGCTTGTTGCAACATCTTGCTGGAAGAAGCAGTGTTGTCTTTCATATTCAGTGAGTATAAGAAATTTGCTTGTACGCAGCCGTGTTGAGGGCAGTGCAAAAAACATCGGTCCAATGATGCACGTTCCTGTTACAACGCGTCACAAGCCGAATTTTTCATCATTGTGTTGCTGCTGACACAATGTTAGGGGTCTCTGAAGCCCAGTACCTCGTGTTCTGTGAATTCACGTGGCTGAAAAGATGAAACCATGCTTCATCACTCATGATGTAATGGAAAGGGTCTAACAACCAATAGTTGATGTTATTCAAGAGGCACGTACAGTAATCTACACGTGTCTGTCGTCCTCCCGGAATTGTTGCACAACCGTCACACGGTCTGGCTTCAGATTAAGACTTTTCAATATTCACTGGCAAGCCCTCCTTCTTACGTGCTCCTTTTGGGCCAGTTTACGTGTAGACTTCTTTGGGCTCTAAATACTTCTTCGGCGAAGATCTGCAATACCTTCTGCTGCGCGAACTGAAAGAATTCTTTGTCGCTTTACATTTTGCACAATCCGCAATGACCGAATTTTTATAAAAACTCTATATTTCTCTGTTTGCTGGTAGTAGTCTATCTGTATAGTTGACCCCGAAAATTTCGCGAGTTTTCTTAATCGAACCGGTTTTCACATATGCTTCCACAATTTCAATTCTTTCTTCAATCGAGAAAGTCACCTGCACACAGCTAAGAGAAATCTAACTTCACTGACGACATAAACTGAACTGCAGACAGAAGAACGTTAACAATCGACTACTGCATAAAGCTGTCCATAGTTGTAGCTTTTAACTCTCTTTCGGAAGTGAAATATTGCTTTCGTATTCAGAGGGGAGGAGGACTACTTTCAGCTGCGCCGCCCTGTGTAATGGACCAGAACTAGAACCAGAGAATGACGAGAGTTGTGTCTGATGATCGCAAACACGTCTGTTAATTAACGAAAGCTTCGCAATTGCGAATGTATACTCACAACGCACCGGTACCTCTGCGGTTCTGCTTCGTAATGCTGATTATCGACTTTCAAAATTAAAGACCTTGACAGGAAATACTGAATTCGCCAAAGTATAAGGTCATAAAAACCATTTAAAAATAAAATAATAAAGGAAGCTAGAATTCGTTTCGCTTGAAAAAAAGTTGTTTGCTTTAAACAACCACTTTGAGGAATATAAAGAAGTTACACCTTCAATGCGAGAGTTAATGAAGAAAAGTGACTCAGCTGAACGTAAGTTTACAGCAAATTTTAAGGCCTGTATAACTGGAGAATAAAATAAGACGCGTGATTTTTGTTTGCACGGGATGAATGCACTGTTATCTGAAGAATTTGACAAGGTCAGTGTGTTTTAGGAGAAGAGAAGTCACAACCTGAGACGGTTGAACTATTAAGCAAGTACTTGTGTAAGAAACAGAAGACTACTAATACTACATCCAAATTGTCAAGTTGTTCAACACTAAGTATGAGGGTTCAAATGTATAACACAACAATGGAACAGCGGACTATAAAGTATCCAGATGTTACGATTAGCACTGTTATTAGCAGGCTTAGCTTTGATGTATGCGGGGAACCTACGGATTCATACCCTAAAATATAAAATGCATCCTTCTAGCAGCATCTTAACAAGAAATGTGTTGATACATACACTATAATACGCAATGCATCGTTCCATCCCCATTCTCACAAATTCGCTGATTTTAGCTCCATTATACACAGAGCAGACAGATAAATCTAATGAAAATTTAAAAAAAATAGATTAAGACTTTCTAATCATTCTGCCCAAAATAGTGGATGCAGTTCACATGACTGAATTCACTTTATAGTTAAGATAATGTACATTGAGAATAGTGTACTTAGGAACTTATTGTGTTTCTTGGTTGATGTTTCAATCTAGAGACCAATTATAATACCACTTGCTGGAACGTCTATTTAAACAGATACCAGCATTTTCTACTGCTTTTGTTGTCGTGAGACTTGCGTTAATACCTTGTACAGAATTTGCAAATATTTTCAGTTCTACACATTTAAATGCTGTAAAGGATGTATCATGTCGTTGAGGCTATAGGATAGAAGGCAAAGGCCATCCGCAAAATCTGGGTCTTCTGGGTGTGTTCCATTGCCCCATTTTATTCCTCTCATTTTATCCATTACTTGTGCCATTACAAGATTTAGTACTATGTTAAATTGCTCTCAGTCCCAAGCAAGATCCTCTCGCGAATAACCCTACATAGGATAAAAGCATATGTAAACAAGAAGGTAAGAAGAGAACAGCAGGATTCAGGAAAGGTCGTTCTTGCATAATAGCTGAACATTCCTATAAATACGTCACCGCTTTACATGCTGTTCATAGACACCGAAAACTCGTTCGAAAGTCTAATTAGAACAAAAATATGGGGCTCACTGCAAGCTTATGGAATCCACAAGAGCCGGCCGCGGTGGCCGTGCGGTTCTAGGCGCTACAGTCCGGAACCGCGGGACTGCTACGGTCGCAGGTTCGAATCCTGCCTCTGGCGTGGATGTGTGTGATGTCCTTAGGTTAGTTAGGTTTAAGTAGTTCTAAGTTCTAGGGGACTGATGACCTAAGATGTTAAGTCCCATAGTGCTCAGAGCCATTTGAACCATTTTAATCCACAAGAAAACAATTGCTATTGTCAAGCGCATGTGTGAAAACTGTATGTGCCAGGTTCAACATCAGGGGCTGCTTTCAGATTCAGTAGCAGTGAAAACAGGAGTTAAGCAAGGCTGCATGCTCTCACCGCAGCTCGGACCTATGTATGTAGTAATTAAGCCCCACACGTATATAGTAATTGAGACAGCTCACCTCTGTACCGTCACTCCACCCAAACTCCGTACCCTGTGATGTCCTACCTATTCCATCCCTTCGAACACTGCATCCCATTAGAACTAAAGGACTGTTCATATGATATACAAGTAACAATTCTATTTATGGTAATGTCTGAATGATTATACTGTAAAATTATAACAAATATAAATGACTCATGTTTGAAAACTGTTATAATTTCAAAGCCAAATATGCCCCATACTGGAAGAAAAAGAAAATAAATGTAATAAAAATAAATTGTAAAACCTATGGCTGAAAGGGATCATCCACACTTCCCCAGAAGGTGATGTTAATGACATCATCGAAACTTCTCGAAATTTGAACGCAGCCAACTGGATAGAAGACCGAGAAGATTTAGTCAAAAATCTACATCTACATCTACATTTATACTCCGCAAGCCACCCAACGGTGTGTGGCGGAGGGCACTTTACGTGCCACTGTCATTACCTCCCTTTCCTGTTCCAGTCGCGTATGGTTCGCGGGAAGAACGACTGTCTGAAAGCCTCCGTGCGCGCTCTAATCTCTCTAATTTTACATTTGTGATCTCCTCGGGAGGTATAAATAGGGGGAAGCAATATATTCGATACCTCATCCAGAAACGCACCCTCTCGAAACCTGGCGAGCAAGCTACACCGCGATGCAGAGCGCCTCTCTTGCAGAGTCTGCCACTTGAGTTTATTAAACATCTCCGTAACTCTATCACGGTTACCAAATAACCCTGTGACGAAACGCGCCGCTCTTCTTTGGATCCTCTCTATCTCCTCCGTCAGACCGATCTGGTACGGATCCCACACTGAAGAGCAATACTCAAGTATAGGTCGAACGAGTGTTTTGTAAGCCACCTCCTTTGTTGATGGACTACATTTTCTAAGCACTCTCCCAATGAATCTCAACCTGGTACCCGCCTTACCAACAATTAATTTTATATGATCATTCCACTTCAAATCGTTCCGCACGCATACTCCCAGATATTTTACAGAAGTAACTGCTACCAGTGTTTGTTCCGCTATCATATAATCATACAATAAAGGATCCTTCTTTCTATGTATTCGCAATATATTACATTTGTCTATGTTAAGGGTCAGTTGCCACTCCCTGCACCAAGTGCCTATCCGCTGCAGATCTTCCTGCATTTCGCTACAATTTTCTAATGCTGCAACTTCTCTGTATACTACAGCATCATCCGCGAAAAGCCGCATGGAACTTCCGACACTATCTACTAGGTCATTTATATATATTGTGAAAAGCAATGGTCCCATAACACTCCCCTGTGGCACGCCAGAGGTTACTTTAACGTCTGTAGACGGCTCTCCATTGATAACAACATGCTGTGTTCTGTTTGCTAAAAACTCTTCAATCCAGCCACACAGCTGGTCTGATATTCCGTAGGCTCTTACTTTGTTTATCAGGCGACAGTGCGGAACTGTATCGAACGCCTTCCGGAAGTCAAGAAAAATAGCATCTACCTGGGAGCCTGTATCTAATATTTTCTGGGTCTCATGAACAAATAAAGCGAGTTGGGTCTCACACGATCGCTGTTTCCGGAATCCATGTTGATTCCTACATAGTAGATTCTGGGTTTCCAAAAACGACATGATACTCGAGCAAAAAACATGTTCTAAAATTCTACAACAGATCGACGTCAGAGATATAGGTCTATAGTTTTGCGCATCTGCTTGACGACCCTTCTTGAAGACTGGGACTATCTGTGCTCTTTTCCAATCATTTGGAACCCTCCGTTCCTCTAGAGACTTGCGGTACACGGCTTTTAGGAGGGGGGCAAGTTCTTTCGCGTACTCTGTGTAGAATCGAATTGGTATCCCGTCAGGTCCAGTGGACTTTCCTCTATTGAGTGATTCCAGTTGCTTTTCTATTCCTTGGACACTTATTTCGATGTCAGCCATTTTTTCGTTTGTGCGAGGATTTAGAGAAGGAACTGCAGTGCGGTCTTCCTCTGTGAAACAGCTTTGGAAAAAGGTGTTTAGAATTTCAGCTTTACGCGTGTCATCCTCTGTTTCAATGCCATCAGCATCCCGTAGTGTCTGGATATGCTGTTTCGAGCCACTTACCGATTTAACGTAAGACCAGAACTTCCTAGGATTTTCTGTCAAGTCGGTACACAGAATTTTACTTTCGAATTCACTGAACGCTTCACGCATAGCCCTCCTTACGCTAACTTTGACATCGTTTAGCTTCTGTTTGTCTGAGAGGTTTTGGCTGCGTTTAAACTTGGAGTGGAGCTCTCTTTGCTTTCGCAGTAGTTTCCTAACTTTGTTGTTGTACCACGGTGGGTTTTTCCCGTCCCTCACAGTTTTACTCGGCACGTACCTGTCTAAAACGCATTTTACGATTGCCTTGAACTTTTTCCATAAACACTCAACATTGTCAGTGTCGGAACAGAAATTTTCGTTTTGATCTGTTAGGTAGTCTGAAATCTGCCTTCTATTACTCTTGCTAAACAGATAAACCTTCCTCCCTTTTTTTATGTTCCTATTAACTTCCATATTCAGGGATGCTGCAACGGCCTTATGATCACTGATTCCCTGTTCTGCACTTACAGAGTCGAAAAGTTCGGGTCTGTTTGTTATCAGTAGGTCCAAGATGTTATCTCCACGAGTCGGTTCTCTGTTTAATTGCTCGAGGTAATTTTCGGATAGTGCACCCAGTATAATGTCACTCGATGCTCTGTCCCTACCACCCGTCCTAAACATCTGAGTGTCCCAGTCTATATCTGGTAAATTGAAATCTCCACATAAGACTATAACATGCTGAGAAAATTTATGTGAAATGTATTCCAAATTTTCTCTCAGTTGTTCTGCCACTAATGCTGCTGAGTCGGGAGGTCGGTAAAAGGAGCCAATTATTAACCTAGTTCGGTTGTTGAGTGTAACCTCCACCCATAATAATTCACAGGAACTATCCACTTCTACTTCACTACAGGATAAACTACTACTAACAGCGACGAACACTCCACCACCGGTTGCATGCAATCTATCCTTTCTAAACACCGTCTGTACCTTTGTAAAAATTTCGGCAGAATTTATCTCTGGCTTAAGCCAGCTTTCTGTGCCTATAACGATTTCAGCTTCGGTGCTTTCTATCAGCGCTTGAAGTTCTGGTACTTTACCAACGCAGCTTCGACAGTTGACAATTACAATACCGATTGCTGCTTGGTCCCCGCATGTCCTGACTTTGCCCCTCACCCGTTGAGGCTGTTGCCCTTTCTGTACTTGCCCAAGGCCATCTAACCTAAAAAACCGCCCAGCCCACGCCACACAACCCCCGCTACCCGTGTAGCCGCTTGTTGCGTGTAGTGGACTCCTGACCTATCCAGCGGAACCCGAAACCCCACCACCCTATGGCGCAAGTCGAGGAATCTGCAGCCCACACGGTCGCAGAACCGTC
Source organism: Schistocerca serialis cubense (assembly GCF_023864345.2). Lineage (NCBI taxonomy): Eukaryota > Metazoa > Arthropoda > Insecta > Orthoptera > Acrididae > Schistocerca > Schistocerca serialis. The sequence goes on from NC_064641.1 coordinate 621,854,409, forward strand.
TCAGCCTCTGATTCAGACCCTCCACTCGGCTCTGTACCAAAGGTCCGCAGTCAGTCCTGTCGACGATGCTGCAGATGGTGAGCTCTGCTTTCATCCCGCTAGCGAGACTGGCAGTCTTCACCAAATCAGATAGCCGCCGGAAGCCAGAGAGGATTTCCTCCGATCCATAGCGACACACATCATTGGTGCCGACATGAGCGACCACCTGCAGATGGGTGCACCCTGTACCCTTCATTGCATCCGGAAGGACCCTTTCCACATCTGGAATGACTCCCCCCGGTATGCACACGGAGTGCACATTGGTTTTCTTCCCCTCTCTTGCTGCCATTTCCCTAAGGGGCCCCATTACGCGCCTGACGTTGGAGCTCCCAACTACCAGTAAGCCCACCCTCTGCGACTGCCCGGATCTTGCAGACTGAGGGGCAATCTCTGGAACAGGACAAGCAGCCATGTCAGGCCGAAGATCAGTATCAGCCTGAGACAGAGCCTGAAACCGGTTCGTCAGACAAACTGGAGAGGCTTTCCGTTCAGCCCTCCGGAATGTCTTTCGCCCCCTGCCACACCTTGAGACGACCTCCCACTGAAGATTTAAAAGTATTTGCCAATCTTTGCACAACTTTGTAAACTTATCAAGATTTGACTAGATATTATCGTAGCTTTTTAAAATTCTGGTTCGTTGTAGATGAATGCATTGTTTGCCAACCATTGTTTGACACGCCGTTAATATGCAACTTTATTGCGTCGTTGATTAGAGCGAGTCAGGATAGTCGGACAAGCGGCCTGCCAGTTACGAAATTCAAGTGGCAGCACTGTAACACTTCTGCCTCAACGTCCTGCACTCCGCCGGCTGTCTTACGACGGGCTGACTTCCTCCACACCAACGCCTGGAGTAGCGCTTTTCAGGCGTACGTGACAGGAAGCACGGCTTTTTGACACAACAACGCTACCCCAACAGGTATATCTCGGCCTCTAGCCCAGCCGAAGGTCGCTTACACCCGGGACTTGTCCCTCACCACTCAACTATAGACCTGTCCTGCCCGAATGTCAGACTGGGCTTCAGACGTGTCTACCGCCGTCGCCGTGCTGTATTTCAGCTACGGTCCTGATTTCGACTCCAGCATTGGTTCCGATGCAGTCTGCGTGCCAGCTGGCAGCCTTCACGGTCCGCACCGGTTACTAGATGCAGTTTCAGGCCTGCTAGCGCCCACTATCGTGATGTCTCTAGGCTTCGAACTGTGTCAATTCCGATGGAGGCGTTCAACAGTTCCTTACGCTCCATCGAATCTGGAGAACCTGGGTTCAAGCTTGGCCACACAGGGCCTGGCTGGCCCCCTCCTGGGCTGCCACAACACTTGCTGTAGGCCGCCTCTCCGCTGTTGGACTGTGTCGTCACAGCCTACCTCAGGAAGGCCACCCCGCCGGCTGCAGCCAGCGCTGCATTCAATGTATACCGACTCCTCTGCGTTTCCTAGTCACGGTCGGTGACCAACTTTGATATACAGAGTCTTACAGAAAGGTACGGCCAAACTTTCAGGAAACATTCCACACAAATAAAGAAAAGATGTTATGCGGACATGTGTCCGGAAACGCTTAATTTCAATGTTAGAGCTCATTTTAGTTTCGTCAATATGTACTGTACTTCCTCGATTCACCGCCAGTTGGCCCAATTCAAGGAAGGTACTGTTGACTTCGGTGCTTGTGTTGACATGCGACTCATTGCTCTACAGTACTAGCATCAAGCACATCAGTACGTAGCATCAACAGGTTAGTGTTCATCACGAACGTGGTTTTGCAGTCAGTGTAATGTTTACAAATGCGGAGTTGGCAGATGCCCATTCGATGTATCGATTAGCACGGGGAAATAGCCGTGGCGCGGTACGTTTGTATCGAGACAGATTTCCAGAACGAAGGTGTCCCGACAGGAAGACGTTCGAAGCAATTGATCGGCGTCTTAGGGAACACGGAACATTCCAGCCTATGACTCGCGACTGGGGAAGACCTAGAACGACGAGGCAATTCTTCGTGCAGTTGACGATAACCCTAATGTCAGCGTCAGAGAAGTTGCTGCTGTACAAGGTAACGTTGACCACGTCACTGTATGGAGAGTTCTACTGGAGAACCAGTTGTTGCCGTACCATGTAGAGCGTGAGTAGGCACTATCAGCAGCTGATTGGCATCCACGGGTACACTTCTGCAAATGGTTCATCCAACAATGTGTCAATCCTCATTTCAGTGCAAATGTTCTCTTTACGGATGAGGCTTCATTCCAACGTGAACAAATTGTAAATTTTCACAATCAATATGTGTGGGCTGACGAGAATCCTCACGCAATTGTGCAATCACGTCATCAACACAGATTTTCTGTGAACGTTTGGGCAGGCATTGTTGGTGATGTCTTGATTGGGTCCCATGTTCTTCCACCTACGCTCAATGGAGCACGTTATCATGATTTCATACGGGATACTCTACCTGTGCTGCTATAACATGTGCCTTTACAAGTACGACAGAACATGTGGTTCATGCACGATGGAGCTCCTGCACATTTCAGTCGAAGTGTTCGTACGCTTCTCAACAACAGATTCGGTGACCGATGGATTGGTAGAGGGGGACCAATTCCATGGCCTCCACGCTCTCCTGACCTCAACCCTCTTGACTTTCATTTAGCCGGCCAGTGTGGCCGAGCGGTTGTAGGCGCTTCAGACTGGAACTGCGCCACTGCTACGGTCGCAGGTTCGAATCCTGCCTTGGGCATGGATGTGTGATGTCCTTAGGTTCGTTAGGTTTAAGTAGTTCTAAGTTCTAGGGGGCTGATGACCTCAGATGTTAAGTCCCATAGTGCTCAGAGCCACTTTCATTTATGGGGGCATTTGAAAGCTCTTGTCTATACAACCCCGGTACCAAATGTAGAGACTCTTCGTGCTCGTATTGTGGACGGCTGTGCTACAATAAGCCATTCTCCAGGGCTGCATCAGCGCATCAGGGATTCCATGCGACGGAGGGTGGATGCATGTATCCTCGCTAAAGGAGGACATTTTGAACATTTCCTGTAACAAAGTGTTTGACGTCACGCTGGTACGTTCTGTTGCTGTGTGTTTCCATTCCATGATTAATGTGAGTTGAAGAGAAGTAATAAAATGAGCTCTAACATGGAAAGTAAACGGTTCTGGACACATGTTCACATAACATATTTTCTTTCTTTGTGTGTGAGGAATGTTTCCTGAAAATTTGGCCGTACCTTTTTGTAACACCCCGTATAGAAGGCGTTGCCAACAACACCTGTTGAATTCTGCCTTGTCGTCGAACACGGTGTGTATAGGAAATTGCTTTCTAGGATCGCTAAACAAACAATTCAAACAAATCGCATTAATGAATTTTATTACGAAAAGAAAACGACAATAGTTAACTTTGTGTTAAACAGATGTGTCGCAATCAAAGACCGACAGACAAAATAAGAAGTCTCTTCAGTATAATAATTCCAAGTTTGAGCTACATGAGCAAAGTAATGAACTCTGACGCTTCTATCTGGTTGCTAGTCTTCAGGTTGCTGTAGAACTGGGCCGCGGCCAGTCGGGCCCGGCGCTTATGTTATCTTCGCATAGAGGCCCCCTGCTGTCTCGTTGTCGTCCCGCAGAGCGGTCGGTCAGCGTGCAGTTGGCTGACGTCTTCTTCAAAGCCCTCTCTGCTCTCTCGTTCCCGACTGGTGTGCCGGCGCTTGACTGTACGCCGTAACAAAACCTATTATCTTCAAAGGGCTTTATCTGGCTTCGCCATTGCCACGGAACACGCTTTATCCATTTTCCGAGGTCACGCAAACTTGACATCCTGACAACTAGGTAGGCAGCTGTTCAGCTATCCTTGGGTGACCACTTAGCAGCCATTAACCTGGAATGCTACAGCATGAACAACAAGGGTCACAGCACAATTCCCTGGTGTATGCCTTGAAGTTACTGGTACTTCTATCGATGGCCCTCCATCCATAACCCCATTACGCAGGTGGAGTATGTAGTGATTTGCCGTGCTCAAAAGAAAATTGAGAAAGCAGGTCAAAAAAATATAAACATGCAAGTCATGAGAAAGGTACTACCTTTTTACGATCAATGTAAGACTTTCCCAAGATGATTCACTGACAGCGGTATAGCTTGCTCCTTTTCAAAAAGTTAAAATATTTTGCCATAGTCTAAAGATAAAGTAAACTTTTCTTCATGACTAGTAGAAAACGAAAGTTCGTTTTACGTCGGCGGTTATGTAGACACTGTTTTATACAATAACTGTTAGTGATGGCGTACGGAGATCTTTTTTATAGCGACAGTGAGAAAATTACGCCATGGAAGACAGAAAAGTAGGGAAAATGCCGCATCTGTTGGCGGTGGATTTAGGGAGTTGCAATATTGGTTGTACAGTATGTTACACAACATACTCTTCTTCGCTTTTGAGAAGGTTGTGAAGACATTACTAATTCTGAGTGGCACAGTTTTTTTCTTCTCTTTTTTTCCGCCACTGCAGTACGGGAACCTTGACTGTAGGTTAACTTCTTGTTTCTGTAGTAAAAAGTGTAACTGTGTATCACTTTATCGTGTGACGCTAATAATAATTATTATGCGTTCTGTACAACAGTTTCATAGACCACTGTAAAGACCGAGTAGTAGAACGGCAGATGGACAGCCGGAAAGTAATTAAAAGAATTACCAAAGGCTATCCTCAAGGGTCAGTCCACATTCCACAACATAGTTAAGCAAGGTCAGTAAGTCCAGGCTAACTTCCTTTCTAAGAGACTGTTCCGTATAACCAGGCAGCCCGAAAATGAACAGCAGTGTAGACCCAAGTCCGAGCAAAACCATACGAGCGTAATAACTACAGACACGCGCACTCGCATGGCTCTCCAGCGCATTCATGGGTAAGTCATAAGTGTTGCTTGACTGGAATGAATTCGCCGATGTTATCTGACTGGCAAATCTGATGATTTTACATTTGTCATACGCAAACTACTACGGTTTAGTGCCCGTTAAGGTTATGAAAGTGCGGTATAAAAATAGTTAAACACTTTTCCACAGCAAAGTGAATGTTGACCGCCAGACTGCGAGGTTGTCGATGTGAAACGTGTGACAAAACTCGACAAACTTTCGCTTTCCGCACGTTAACATGATTTCGCGTGCTTCATAAACTTTGAACCTCACGGTAACAACTGTATCATGTGGCACAATTGTTGCTGTGGGGAAAACACAAACATTAAGAACTACATTATTTTGTTGTGGCAACATTCTCCATGCAGACTTCACACCCATGGCGAGGCGGACAAGCTACCTGCCTATGAAACACTGCTTCCAGGGCTGGAATATTGCTGAAACAACATGGAGAAAGACCTCAATCCACGACAGTGGCAAACTAAATTTCCTCATACTGCACTGCTTTGGTCTCCTTAGTGCTCGAAAGCAGTACCAAGTCACAACAAAGTTGGGAAGAGGCATCTCAGATACCCGCCGCTCAGACCTTAGAAGTGTCTTTGTTTTCGACGACCACCGATGCCGAGACATACTGCTTGCCGGTAGACGGTTGGCCAACCAGGTTCGGCTATATCTAGCCACTTCATTCGCTAGCTGCTGGTCAACCAGTCTCTGCTAGACCTGATAATTCCGGGGCTAGAGTCGTGGCCACCAAGAACTGACCACCTACGGGATTCCTTCACCCGACCTGTGGGCGTCTCCAACGGGTTTTAGGCTTGGGGTCTACGTGCCAGTGTGACGTGCACCTGACCGACCTTTGAAGCAAGCTAACTATCCAGTAAATGCGCACCTGCTACCTCCCAACCTTTGACTTTAGGACCACGACTCTAAGGCCACCACCATCCACTGCCACTTCATTGATGCAGCCCTCCTGCCTGACATCCACAAGCTACCACTACTAAACACACTACTCGCGATCTGATGAGATAGCAGCTGCTGCCTGTGACTCAACGCACGCCATCAAGTCAACGTCGTCAATCACAGTTTGACCATCTCACTCAATAAAGACTGTACACTGACGGAAAAAAGTCGCAACAAGAAGAAGAAGTTGTGCGACATAAACGGAAGTTGGTGGGCGTGTTTCTATATCTGAAATATGATGTCTATTCAAATTTCGCCCCAGTCGAATTGTAGCGCAGCTATAAGGATACAGATCAGGTGTGCTTTAAATACACGATGTAACGGTTGTTGGCATTAGTTACCATTGGCATTGGACGTGGTGAGTTGATGTTAGTCAACAACGCCTTTAAGGCAACAAAGACGCCATTATCAACAGCTCCTTGCGTTTGAACGAGGTCATGTAATAGTGTCTTGCAATAGGTCCGATACCGCAAAAAGACTTGGCAGGAATCCAGCTGTTGTACATGATTTTTGACGTCGGTGGCAACGAGAAAGTGCGGTCGCAAGAAGGCTGGGTTCCGAGCAGCCACGTGGCACTACCGAGAAAGAAGACCTTCGTGTGCGGCGTATGGCTCTGGCGCTTCATATTGCATCTGCAGCAGCAACCTGATCAGCAGTTGGCAACACAGTGACACAACGAACTGTTACAAATCGGTTACTTCAAGGACAGCTTGAAGCCAGGCGCCCTGTAGCGTGGGTTCCACTGACCCCAACCCCAGTCTTTTGTCACTTTAGTGGCGTCAAGCGAGAGCTCATTGGAGAGAAGGGTAGATGTCTGTTGTGTTTTCTAAAGAAAGCTGATTCTGCCTATGTGCCAGCAAAGGCCGTGTGTTGGTTAGAAAGAGGTCAGTTGATCTGCAAACGATCTATCTGGGTTCTAGACACGCTGGACCTACATCTCGAGTTATGGTCTGGAGTGTGATTTCGTATGACATCAGGAGCACTCTCGTGGTTATCCCACGCACGCTGACTGCAAATCCGTAAGTCAGTCAGTTGATTTCACCTATTATGCTACCAATCATGAATAGAAAAAATGGTTCAAATGGCTCTAAGCACTATGGTACTTAACAGCTGAGGTCATCCGTCCACTAAACTTAGAACCACTTAAACCTAACTAACCTAAGGACATCACAGTATTCGAACCTGCGACCGTAGCAGCCGCTTGGCTCCGGACTGAAGTGCCTAGAACCGCTCTGCCACCGCGGCCGGCCATGAACAGCATTCCAGGGGGTATTTTCCAACAGGATAACGCTCGCCTACACATCGGTGTTGTGACCCAACATGCTCCACAGAGGGTCGACATATTGCGGTTTCCTTCTCGATCACCAGATCCGTCTCTAGTCGAGCACATGTGGGACATCATCAGCGTCATCCATAAACAGAATTAACCGTCCCTTATTGACCGATCAAGTGTAACAGGTATGGATCTCCATTCCACAAACTGTCATCCTGCACCTGTACAACATAAAGCAGGCTCGTTTAAAAGCTTGCATTCAATATTCTCGCTGCTACACCGGTTGTTAACATGCCAACATCTCACATTTGCAATGGCTTATCTCGCGCTTACATTACTTAAACTGTGATCTTGCAGTGTTATCTCTTAAATTTATATTTCTGAAATTTCATTACTCCATATTAATTATATTTTGGTGTTGCGAATTTTTCTGTCAGTGTACTTGCTGATTTTGTTCTTTTAACTGCACGACCGCTGTGTTGCTGGTATTTTTCAACGCATCGTCCTGTGCACGCCAACCTGGTTGCGCAGGACCATCCTGGCAACTGACGACGTCCTCACATCCAATACTATTACAGTAAGTTGCTTATGACCAGCAGATGGTGATGGAGGGATTTTAGTGTTGTCAAACTGATTAAGCACACGCCAAGCAGGCAGCAACTGTATTTCAGTAGTAGCGGACCAGCTTAAATTTCGGCACCAAGCCTAAAGAGAACACAGGGCTCAGTAGTGGTATTAAGTCGTCTTTTCGGCCAAATGGTGGTTGTGTGTACAGCATCATGATGGAGATATTTATAAGCAGAGGTTTCAAGCAGAACAAACATTACAAGACCTATGTTCATATAGGCCCAGTACGTAGTGCGATGGTAATTGGTGGCATAGGGTGCTAAACACCGATAATTTTGACAGCAGGCGTTACATTTACATTTTGACTTGTCAAGGACAATGACTGTGTCTTTCGATGTCTCCGTGACATTACCCTTCAACAAGACAACGGAAGACTGATACACTTCGAAGCAGAGGGTGTGACTGTTACCCTGGAAAGCACGTTCTCCAAATCTCTCATCAATTGAAACCATCTGGTCATGGGCTGCCCAGGCAACTGATATACCACTACTAGGCAGGTAACATGACTGATTAACTCGTATGCAGAGTTGAAGCAGTATGGAATGATGTGTCTGCACCACTCATCCTAGAACATTTGGATTCCCAGCTGGGTTAGAGCCGTTGTTGTTGCCAGGGATGTCAGTGCTGTGTGCTAAATTTTTGGTCCCGAAATCAATAAGTGATGTAGGATATCTATTTTCTGGAACAGGTTGGTTTTATTCAGGATTCCAATGGACCATATTATTCCCCATTCTTTTGGTTACAAATCGCTATTTTTTAGAGTAATCTCCGTCCAATGTGATGGCCTTATGTCACCTTACTGGGCGTATGGGGGGGGGGGGGGGGGGAGGGGTGGCGTATGCCCACGTGGTACCACTCTACTAACGACATCAGAGCCAACGTATCGCTGCATCAGTAACCTCCTGGTCATCCGCGTACTGCTTCCTGCGGAGAGCATTCTTCATTGGACCAAACAGATGGAAGCCAGAAGGTCAGAGCACTGGCTGTAGATTGGATAAGGAAGAACAGTCAGTGATGTTTTGAAAGCTCCTCTCGATGGACGAGTGTGTAAGCACCGCAAACGGAGACATCCAGTTGTGCAGTGAGGTGTGTGACTGTGATCTGTCGGTCACCGTGCGTGAGAATGTACGCACGTTCCAACATTGCAGGAGTCATCTGCGTGCGGCCGGCTGTCACACAGAAGATCGGACAGGTTTGCGCGACCTTGTTGCGATGGTGATGGAAGTCTCGCCCAACGATTCACCGTGATTTTGTTCACTTCCAGGCCTCTGTAGACATTCTGCAAGCGCCTATGAATATCGATGATGCTCTGGTTTTCCGCCAAAAGAAATTCAATGACAGCTCGCTGCTTGGCACGCACTCCCGTTACAGACGTGATTCTGAAGGCTACGTATAACGCCGCCATCTATCGGAACTTCACGGAACTACTGGAACTGAAGCGAGAATAGTCCACGATGTCTCACAATAAATTCCGTTTTTTTTTTTCAACCGAAACTGGCCGAGAAAAAAAAAAGTGTTGCATTACTTATGGAAGGACCCTCGTACAAATTTAATTATGTATTCTTTCCACTACACTACACTCACACAGTAAATGTTGCATTTTTAACGTCCAGATATATGTTACTTTCAGTCACGCCCGTCTCCTTGTGGCCCATTAATACGTCACTTTTCGAAACTTTGTTCGTACTCCCTCTTCCCCACCGTCCTTGACCGCACTGACACCTCTGTCCCCCCGCTCGCCCCTAGCTTCCAGTACTTGGATCCGTTACCCCCCTCAGACATCAACACTCCCATCACCACACAAGACATCACACTCGTCCTCCACTCCAAGCGCAACATCGCCCCTGGTCATGATGGCGTCACTTACTGTCACCTCAAGGAATCCCCTCCATCCTTCCTGTCTGTCCTTGCTACCCTGTACAATGTCCTCCTCTCCACTGGATTTTACCCCAACCTCTGGAAGACTTCCCGTGTCCTGCTGTTCCCTGAACCTAACAAACCCCCTTCTGATACCTCTTCCTATCGTCCTATCTGCCTCACCTCCGTGTTCAGTAAGGTCTTTGAGGCCATCCTCTCTCGCCGTATTCACCGCCACCTTAACCAGCACCGCCTCCTTCTTCTTACCCAATGTGGCTTCCGGCCTTCCTTCTCCGCCGACGACCAGCTCCTTAACCTTATCAATCTTCTTTCCCTCCAACTTAACTCCCATCGCTCCGCTATCTTTGTTTCCCTTGATCTCCATACGCCTATGACCGTGTGTGGCATTCCGGGCTCCTCTTCAAACTCCAGACCTATGCTCTCCCCATCAACTTCGTCTGTCTCGTTGCTTCCTTCCTCTCCCATCGTCCCTCCTATGTGACTATCAACAATTCCAACTCCCGTACTTTCTACCCCTCTGCCAGCGTGCCCCAAGGTTCTGTCCTTTCCCCTCTCCTCTATCTCCTGTACACTGCTGATATGCCCAAACTTCCTCCTCCTGTTCATCTTCTCCAGTTCGCTGATGACACAGCCTTGCTAGCCCTTTATCCTACCCTTCAACGGTCCCAACGTACCCTCCAAACCCATCTTGACCAATTCACCACTTGGTGCAACCAGTGGTTCCTCCATGTTAATCCCTCCAAGACCCAGGCGATCATCATAGGCCGCACCACCCGCTCCTTCCGCCTCCATGATTTCTACCTCATCATTTATGGCCGTCCTATCCACCTCACTCCTACCCTCAAATACCTTGGCCTCACACTCGACCGCCACCTCACCTGGACTCCCCATCTCCTTACCATCCAAAACAAAGCTCACAACCGCCTCCGCCTCCTGAAACACCTGTCCGGCCGGACGTGAGGTCTGAATCCTTCCACCATCCTTCACACCTACAAATCCTTGATTCGCCCCATCCTTTGTTATACCAGCGTCGCTTGGATTTCCGCCCCTCCCTGGTTCTATAAAGCCCTCCAAATCCTCGAACGCCATGTGCTCTGCCTCGCCTCCTGCATCCGCCTTCCGTCCCCCATGCGCATCGTCTATGACCTCATCTCCTTCCCCACCTCCTTGAACACATCCGCACACTATATATTGTCCGCCGCCTTGATCCCCCTCACCCCCTAGTGTCTCCCTTCCTCTCCACCCCCAACCAGTTGCCGCACCTTTACCGTTGTGTCCCACCCTCTCTCCATCTCCACACCCTCCATCTCTTTTCCCAATACAACTTCCACTGCCTACCCCTCCCGGATGATGAGCTTTGTCCTGACATCTACCCTTCCTACCAACTCTAACCCCATCTTCCTGCCTCCTCCTCAGGGCTCCCTCTCCTTCCCCTCCCTCCTCCTGAGCGGCTTCCCCCTCCTACTCCCCCTCCATCTCTTGTGCCTCCTTTCAGTGTCTCTGCGCTCCCTCCTGACCTGTCTTCCCTCTTCCTCTCCTGCCCCATGTGTCTCCTGCCTTCATGAACCCACTGATGCCCCTCCTCTCTTCATCCCACCGCTTCCCCAGCTGCCCCATGCTCTCCCCTCCTTTTCCATCCTCTCTCACCTTTCCCTCGGCAGGTCCCACCTGGCAGTTTTATTCTTCGTTGTGTGTGCTCCAAGTGGGTTTTAAGTGTGTTGCTCCGAAGTGTTTTTAATACTGTGGCCGACCTTTAACCTGTGCATGATCATACAGTGTCTTCTCTGTGTTTTAAGAATCGCCAACTGTGTTTTTTTAACTTTCTGGTGACTTTTTTAACTGTCTCCCATGAATGTCTCCATGTCCATGTATTTTTACCTCCATTTTCTCCACTTACTGTGTTTTATGTTCCCCTTTTTTATCTCCTTATGTATGTATCATTTTATTCTTGTTTTAGTTGTCATGTCACTCGGCTGAAGAGCGGCGGATTGTGCCGCTGACAGCCCTCCCCTGCCCATATGGAGCAGGGGAATGAAATCACAATAAAGAAAAAAGAAAAAAAACCTTTGTTCGTCTTCTATCATAAAAAATGGCCAATTTCAGGTCATAAGTTATTAAATGAACGTTATGTATTAAGTCTCCTAAACAACCCCTGAAAGGGTGTGGTTATGGAACACCCATGAAACTTGTACAAAAAATATTGCTGGGTGATGCAGGACGATAGTCCTGTGGACTCCATCTTCACCGTTTTATTATTGAGAAAGTGACCTGTTCTCTCTTTTCAGTCGCCGGTTCCTAGTGCATAGATGTTGGTAAGAGGAAATGTATTCCCAGAATGGTAAGTCACTCATTTACCTGTGAATCATGCACAGGGTGTTACACAATTTCTATGTCAAGTTTTTAGGGTTTCTACAAAGGACTTAGTACATAAAGTGTTGATAAGGAACACATGTTTGGAATAGTACCATTGGGATGTAAAATAAGTTGGAAGTTCGGACCACTTTCAGATCTTCTATTTAACGGTCCGGCACGTAATAGTGGAATAGCACAACACGTGCAACGAGAACGTTTTTTGCATCGCTTCAGTCCATCATATCCTATTTTCAATCGAAATCAAACTACATTGATAAAAAGAGCTCAAGGTGACACTCACCTTAATCGTTACAGAAACTGCATCTGTGTATTTCTTTCTGATAAAAAGAAAACTAGATGAAAACGCCTGTTGTGCAGTGAACCACTCATGCCGCACTTTTAACATGTACAAGCAGGTATTCGTGCAACTGTATAGGGATCTAGTGCCCACAATTCCTCATGTAGCCTCGCTAGATACAAAACGTAAGGAGTCTTGTATAGGGCCGTTGGCAGCTAAACATGTGGTCGCCTTTGACCTGCCCTTTTTTATCTAATGTTGCATCAAATGGCCTCCTAAGGATGCTGTTAACCGTACTGACACATGATTGTGTTGATTCACATTTCTTTACGAATGTTCTGAATCGCTCCACAGTATGTGATAGCCAATAACACAGGAACACTTCGCGATAAACACAAATGTTAGCAAAGCAGTCTGTACACCATCTAGAAGAAAGTGGTTGAAATTGTTGAACACTTTGTTGAGTACATTTCTAGGAATTACATATACGAAAAAGGAAACTAATTTCAACATTGAGAACAATGAATTCAGAAAAGAAGTTAGTTCTTCACATGCTACAACAAAATATAACCATACTTGTGACTGGACTGAGTGTTTTTTATTAATGGAATGTAGAATATTATGCTAGATGGTCCATAGTCCGTAACAAGGAAAAAATATTTTTCGTATTAATGACTTAACGATAAATTTTGGTCATATATTTAGATTTCTTGCGGATGAGGCGGTAAGAAAGTAGTATGCAAACAAATGCGGTCAAGTAAAGTAATATCTCGACAAAGGGTTAGACTAGTAAAAAGCTTTGGAGTACTGCGACCAACGAAAAGCGCAGAGGTAGTGGACTTCGACTGCATGATTAACCAGTAACAACGATAATCAGTAGTGTTATATAAAAATCTATGAGTAACGATGTGTGGAGATATGATATGAGAAGTCGCTACATGGAAGGGCGACTTCGATTCATAGTAGGATTCTGGGAAATTACTGTTCACCTTCGAAACAGGCTGCGTAGCAAACACTTGTGAAACTAATACTGAGTTTTAGTCAAGTGCTCGTATGATATCCATGTCAGGTCAGAATAACAGGGGCGTCTAATGTGTAGAAATAAGGTTGGCGGAAATCTTACAAGCTTGACAAGAAAGTGCAGCAGAAATTCTGAAAAATGTTAAGCAGCAAGCATTTGAATAAAACTGCCGTGTATTTGGGTGAAAAAAGTTTAAATAACCCCAAGTGCCGAGTTTTAAGGCGGTAACTGCGAAGATTCTTCAGCGTCTTATACATCAATCGAGGAACATCCACGAAGATTTAGCAGTAGCTTGCACAGATGCTTGTAAATAGTCTTTCTTCTGTCGTCCCATGAATACAACGATACAGTAGAAACTATCGTTTGCCACGCACTCTAAAATCAAAAGAAAAGGAATGAAAATCAGAGTTTATGACACGTCGTTAACGAGGTCATTAGTGACGGAGCACAAGTTCGGATTTGGGATGGAAAGGGCGGGAAATCGGGCATATCCTGTTTCTGAGGAACCGTCCCGGTATTAGTCTGGTGCGATTTAGGGAAATCACGGAAACCCTGAATCTGGCTGGCCGAATGGGAAATTCAATTGTCGTCCTCTCAAATGCGAGTCGAGTGTGCTCTACTCTAAAATCATTCGCTACGTAAAGTGTCATTGCCCGATGAGTAATCATCACTAAACCAGTCCTTCACTCATGCTGGACAGGAGAAAAGTGTTACAGAGTTTTTCTCGCGACGAAATACTTTGAATATTACAACTGGATTCGGTACGTTTCATTTTAGGACATAAGGTTTAATATATTGTCAACGATCATGTGCTTGGGAGACAGAAGCAAACTAATAAATGGAGATCATAAATGGTCACTCTGCCAAAATCGAGACAACTGGAGACAGTGATCAAGGAAAGCAATATGCTAAGTCAGCAACACAGGAATGTGATACATAAGTGGCACCTTTATTCTTCAAGGAACAATAGATCACTTCTGGAGACTTCGATAAAACTGTGAAAACTTTGGTGAGAGTAACGGCAGCAGGCTTTGGAAATGGCCACTCGAACAGTTAACTCTGAGACATAGCTTTGCCATCTCGTTCAGTACGTAGGCGATAATGTTGAGGGATTGAAAGTAATGACACTTTCATGACGTCGTATAATATTTCATTGTGACACCTTCGAGCTCTCGAACAAATGTCGCCTTCTTACCAGCAACACTATCGCGTTTTGTTTAATATGGTCAGTACCAACCTTGGCTGCTAGGAGTACAGATGAAAGGGCGTCTGTCATCAACAAACTGCTGCGGTAGACGGAACAAATCACCCCTGAGAAGTGGACGCCGTTACTTAACTCGGAATGTAATCCAGAGAGGTTGCAGCCTCGCCGCTGTGTGCGAGGTGAACGCTCGGTCACTCAATGTGTTACGCAACGAGCAGACCGGGACTGCAGCTAGCAGGCGAATGCGTGCGCGTAGGATGTGGCCGCTGCGGTGACTCGCGGCTCAGTCATATGCAGCGACCACGCCGTTAGGCAAGGATGCCGCCAAAGGAGGGAGGGGGGGGAGGGGGTCCTAAGGCCTCCTGTCGTCTAAATAAAATTACACACGATCTATTTTCCGTCTAGTGAAACTGAAAGATATTTCGATTTTCAGTAATATGACGGAAAAGGGTTATGGACTATCTATAGCCGCGCGGGATTAGCCGAGCGGTCTTGGGCGCAGCGGTCATGGACTGTGCTTATGGTCCCGGCGGAGGTTCGAGTCCTCCCTCGGGCATGGGTGTGCGTGTTTGTCCTTAGTATAATTTAGGTTAAGTAGTGTGTAAGCTTAGGGACTGATGACGTTAGCAGTTAAGTCCCATAAGATTTCACACACATTTGAACATTTTTGACTATCTATAGGCAGTAAGGCCAACGATAGATTTAAACAACCTATACATCCACAGCACTGTCAGCTATCACCCATACCTATTTTAGCCAAGTCTAATTGTTAGTCTTGCTTGAGCTCAGTTGTTTTGGTATTTAGTTCAGTTCTTATTTGCAGTTGAATATAACGTAAGTGCTACCGTTTATTAATTTTGTGCTAACTATGGATAAGACTATAACAAGGAAGAAGAGGAAAACCTATTCTGATTCGTCCGCTAGAGTTATGCTAAGTTAAAAATATGCACGCACTGCTATAATAGCCCAGTGACCTATCTGTAGCAGTTTAATGTTAGCACTGCATTCGTTATTTGGGGCTGGAAGAACTTCGGGGTTGAAATATTTCAGTATTTCAGATGGCAAAGGAGCGGTAAATATCGTTACAAATAACACTAAATGAAAATCGGTGCATAAAAATACACTTGAATGTGTTTGTGTCACCCAAAAACCGCGTCTAAACGGGGCTGGTTGAATTTCTTTAAAAAAAATTCTGCTCATTATTCTATCATTAATAGCCCAAACTACAAAATATCGCCCAATCTGGGAACGGAACGATGGGGAAGGGATGTGGACGGCGGAAGGGATATGTGCTGACAGCATAATTCCATACTTCGTTCATTTCTAGACGAATTTTTCAGCTGGCTTCTTGAATTCCTCCCAGCCGACTACGCCCTGCATCCCCTCTGCCCCTTTCATCGAAAATCTATCTATGCTCTTGTAATACTATAATATCTGAAACCAACAATTTCTTGCACAATTATATCTTAAAACATGCATGTACTCATGCACTATCAAATGACTAAACATGCACAATTAAAGGAGAAACATGTAGTTTCAGAATTCAGTCTTTAGTTGTGATGCATTTTATTTTAAAATAGTGTACAACAACCAGTTTTTTTTTAAATCCTCCATCGACTTCAGGTAGCTCTTGGGGTTGAGCCGCTGAGGTAGTTTCCCTGGATTCGGAAGGTGAGGTGGTCTGAATTTATTTGCTGGCAGGCAAATGCCGTCCCTTAGTATAGGCCACAGCCAACTCTTTCCGAATGCCGTTCTTTCCTGACAGATTTCAATTCCCTTAGAAATTCAGCGTACTTGCTAAAATGAAAAGAACTGCATCGAAGGTGAACGGAGCTCATGCATTTACCTTCTGGGACATTCTTCAACGCAGAAAATGAAATATCTTACATTGCAAGAAGTGACAGATACATACTTTAATGAGGAAGTTCGCGAATGTGTAAGGTTGAATGATTTCAGATACCTTGCATTTTCGCAACTAAAAATTGTTTTCGCTTCTCTGTCGAACAAACATCTCTTTACTGCACTGTCGGTAATAATCACAGTGTACTAAAAAATTAGCGCTTAATCTTTCCTGATCACTTCCTCAGCTCAGATCCAGACTGAGAGAAGAAGAATGTAAAATCACCGTGCAGGGTGAAAGGACATTGGAGCATGACTATTTCGTAGTGATTTCCGAAAATACAGCACTTCTTTTAACTGGGGTGACAAGTACCTCCTCTTGCAGCCGTAAGACGTGCCATGGATTCAACAAGTCGTTGGAAGTCCCCTACAGAAAGACTGAGCCATGCTACCTCAATAACCTTCCATAACTGCGAAAGTGTTGCCGGTTCAGGATTTTCAGCACGAACTGACCTCTCGATTATGTCCCATAAAAGTTCGATGTGATTCATTTCGAACGATCTGGATGGGTATTACCAACTGAAATCGGAACTCAGCTGACCTAACCATGGTTTTCCAGTCGTCCAGGGTCCGACCGACACAGTAACGACCCCAGGAAAGGTGCTACATGCCATATCTCGCTGTTAGCAAAAACATTCGCTTCAGTCGTCTGCTGCTGTAGCCCCATAATGCAAAATGTCACCGCACTATCCTAACGCATACGTTCGCCATACGCTCGCCGTTATTTCTGCCGTACACAGTGTTGCCTGTCTTTTAGCACTGAGAAGTGTCTGCTCTCGGTCGTTACATGAAGACCGCCGGCCACTGCGATGCCCATGTTGACTAGTAGTGCCTCAACCTTGGTATTCTCGGCACACTTTTGCACTGTGGATCTCGGAATATTTGTTTCCCTAACTATTTCCGAAATGGAATGTCCCATGCTTCTAGTTCTAACTACTATCTTGCGTTGAAAGTCTGTTAATTCCCGTTGTACGGCCACAAACATGTGGGAAACCATTTTACAGAATCACCTGAGTAAAAATGACAGCTCCGCCAATTCGTTGCCCTTTTATACCTTGTGTACACGATGCTACCACCATCTGTATATGTGCATGTCGCTATCCCAAGATTCTTTCTCTGCTTTGTGAAAACTCCGTGATCATTGCCGAATAAAATTGTTTGTCGTTCTTCATCGAAATTTACAGAATACATTAAAAACGTCCTCTTTAGCAAATCGGACCCCCTCCCCCCCACCCCGCGCTCACATATCTGTCCCACACTCGACAGTGACAGATAAATTTGTTACCTCTATGTCTGTGCTCCACAAGCCATTCTTGACGCGACGTTCTTCAGATTTATGCATTATTATTATTGCTGTTGTAATTTTTAATTTTTCCTAGCATCAGACTCGTAATTTTATATTATCCATTACGGATGTGAAGTGACGGTTGTTACGTTTTTACAGTAATAATTGATAACTTTCGACCGTAATTATATTCCGATCAAAATCACTTGATAGTTGACACTTCACCCCTTGAAGCTGGAGGGCCCAGAGTCCCGCCTGAATTGTTCGCCGATGTGAGACTGCCGGATCATCTGGTCAGTTCACTTCCATTTATTTGTCCGGCTTTCTTTTTCGATGTATCTGGATCCACAGTCCTGGGTCTGCCTCTTTTATTTCGTAATTTACACTAATCGAAAACTACTCGATACTTCAGCATAAGACGCTATGCAGTCACATACATAGGTATTATAATCACAGAGATCGGCTTACATTATATGTTCGGATGACATTGCGCGAAACCGAATTTTTTAAGGCAGCAGTTTATCATTGTAGCTGGGTCACCAGAGTCATAAATATAACAAATAAACGCTGTGTAATGGCGTAGTGCTGTGATTAGTGTAGGAACCTTTCATATGGAATGTCGTACGTTCGAATCTCGTCAACTGCAGCGAAATCTTTCTTTTTATTTCTAAATGACTTTCAGTTTTATTTTTGTTCAGTTAATTGGTTTAAATGAATTTTTTATTTTTAATATATCTTCAGCGTCATTTTACTCATCGTGCTGACTTTTTTATTTTGTCTTTTTTTTCTTCCTGTCGCTCTTTTTTCGTTTGGAACCTGCTTGTGTCGCCTGCATCTTCAGCCCAGTGCCAACCGAGACTGCCCATCGGTTGGTCACACGTCATCCCGGATGGCCAGTGTGAAGACAGCTTTAGGTAACTAATGACAGCAAGAATTACAGTTTACTTTTAGCTTTTCAGAGCTGAGTTTGCTCTTTGAGGTTAGCTTTAATCGCCTTGAAAAAAGCAATTGTGGTTTTAGTTCCATCGCTTTCTTCGATATAGTGCGCATCACAAAGTTGTCGTTAGTTTAGGACATGAGTTTACATTCAGCGCTACCAAACGCGTCGTCTGCCGCAGTTTAGTCACCGGTCACATGAAATCAGCTGTTGACAGAGTATCTCGCATTTTCGTCGACCTCCCGGTGGCCACTTCCACCATTGCTCCTCGTTATAGCATTTGTGAAGTGACTTTCCGTGTCCGTGTGCTGTCTATAACTGCGTGGTAGCCGGCAGCCGGTGTGACAACACTGTGGAGGCAAGTGACAGACGTCAACTATCAAATAATTTTAATAGGATTATAATGTTTTTCACAAAGCTGAACAGCGCGGTTTGAGAGACAGTGCTCTTACCATCAGATTGCAAACCTTGGCTCATGAGGTTAAAAAGGTCTACCATCTCAGTTGCGGCGTTCACAAAATAAAATGTAATAAAAACGCGTTGGAGTAAGTGTTCTTGTCTCAAGTTAGATCGACGACTTCTGTCCGTGTGTCGACTGTTGGTGATTGTGAAGCGGAAACGTGAAGGAACAATCAAGACTAAATCAGGACCAGAAAGATTTCAGGTACTGATGGCAGGGACTGTCTAGCACTGCGGACTGTGGATGTAAAACAATAGCATGAAATCAGCGATAGGATTCACTCGTGAGTTTCATTAAAAGTCCCTCTACCGCGATCACCGTTAAAAAGAATGCAGTACAGTGGTCGAGCAACTCTTCCTAAATCACAAATTTCTGCAGTCGATGGGAAGCGGCACTCGAGGTGGTGTAAAGAGAGACACCACAAAACGTTGGATCGTGGGAAACTGTGATTTGGAGTGATGAGTCACGGTATTCCCGGTGGCAACCCGATGGAAGAGTTTGGGTTTGATGAATACCCGGAGAAAGTTACTTATCATCGTGTGGTGACTGTACTGACGTACGGAGGAGATGGTATTACAGTTTGGTGGCGTTCTTTGTGGTTAGGCTGTGGTCCCCATGTTGCGCTGAAGGAAACGCTTAATGCAGAATGAAATTAATACATTTTACAGCATTGCTTACAGTGTACAGTAGAGGAACTGTTCGGGGAAGATAACTGTATCGGCAAGACAATTCACTCTATCATAAAGCAGCATCAGTGAGGCAATGGTTTGTAGAAAATAACACTCCTGAAATAGACTTGCCTGCCCAGAGTCCCGATCTGAACCCAACGGAATACCTTTGAGATGAGTTATAATGTCGATTTCGCTCCAGACCCCAGCGTCCAAAATCGCTACCTCCTGTGGCTTCAGCTCTTATGGAGAAATATCTCCACAGGCGTTCAGGCACCTCATGAAAGGGTCCCCAGCACAGTTTGAGCCATCATAAAGACGATCAGTGGACACATCCCATATTAGTATTCAACAACAGGTGTCCACATGCTTTTGATCCAACAATGTATTTCCGAAAATACTACAACTAAATGCATAAACAATCAGGAAGTGACGAAAGAGGTAAGCACTCTGCGCAAAAAAATTTAAATTCATATTACTAACGGTTGACTGGAATCCTCTCTTTCAAATTCCGAAGGTGTCAGGGGAAAAATACAGGGAGCGAAAGGCTATTTACAATTTGTACAAAAACCAGATGGCAGTTATAAGAGTCGAGGGACATAAAAGGGGAGCAGTGGTTGGGAAGCGTGTGAGACAGGGTTGTAGCCTCTCCGCGAAGTTCTTCAATCTGTATATTGAGCAAGCAGTAAAGGAAACAAATGAAACATTCGGAGTAGGTATTAAAATCCATGGAGAAGAAATAAAAACTTTGATGTTCGCCGATGACATTGTAATTCTGTCAGAGACAGCAAAAGACTTGGAAGATCAGTTGAACGGAATGGACATGGTTCAAATGGTTCAAATGGCTCTGAGCACTATGGGACTTAACATCTGTGGTCATCAGTCCCCTAGAACTTAGAACTACTTAAACCTAACTAACCTAAGGACATCACACACATCCATGCCCGAGGCAGGATTCGAACCTGCGACCGTAGCGGTCACGCGGTTCCAGAATGGACATAGTCTTGAAAGAAGGATACGAGGTGAACATCAACAAAAGCAAAACGAGGATAATGGAATGTAGACGAATTAAGTCGGGTGATGCTGAAGGAATTAGATTAGGAAATGAGACAAAGTAGTAAAGGAGTTTTGCTATTTGGGGAGAAAATAACTGATGATGGTCGAAGTAGAGAGGATATAAAATGTAGACTGGCAATGGCAAGGAAAGCGTTTATGAAGAAGAGAAATTTGTTAACATCGAGTATAGATTTAAGTGTCAGGAAGTCGTTTCTGAAAGTATTTGTATGGAGTGTAGCCATGTATGGAAGTGAAACATGGACGATAAATAGTTTGGACAAGAAGTGAATAGAAGCTTTCGAAATGTGGTGCTACAGAAGAATTCTGAAGATTAGATGGGTAGATCACGTAACTAATGAGGAAGTACTGAATGGAATTGGGCAGAAGAGGAGTTTGTGGCACGACTAGAAGAAGGGATCGGTTGGTAGGACATGTTCTGAGGCATCAGGGGATCACCAATTTAGAATTGGAGGGCAGCGTGGAGGGTAAAAATCGTATAGGGAGACGAAGAGATGAATACACTAAGCGGATTCAGAAGAATGTAGGTTGCAGTAGGTACTGAGAGATGAAGAAGCTTGCACAGGTTAGAGTAGCATAGAGAGCTGCATCAAACCAGTCTCAGGACTGAAGACCACAACAACAACATTACTAATGGACTAACCTTCCAATCTGAAACGAAAAAGAAACTGAAAACAGTTCGTTGTTTCAGATGATGTATCCTAAAATTGTGTGTCCTGTGACACTGACGATACAGGACAGGAACTTTTTGTATGTAAGGTGGCTGATGATATTTTACACTCTCAGCTAAAAACAGACGCAACGTGTTGCATAATTATATTTCCCGAGATGTGTCATATAGCTTAGCTACAGGTTCAGATATAAAGTACATATTCCCCCCCCAGGCTGTGGCTAAGCGATGTCTCCGCAGTATCCTTTCTTCCAAGAGTGCTAGTTCTGCAAGGTTCGCAGGAGAGCTTCTGTGAAGTTTGGAAGGTAGGAGACGAGGTACTGGCAGAATTGAAGCTGTGAGGACGGGTCGTGAGTCGTGCTTGGGTAGCTCAGTTGGTAGAGTGCTTGCCCACGAAAGGCAAAGGTCCCGAGATCGAGTCTCGGTCCCGTACGCAGTTTTAATCTGCCAGGAAGTTTCATATTTTGTTCCTGTCTGAAGGGATATATTTAACTATTATCTCCATGAACTTTCTTCAAATTCTTTTATACTTTGAGAAGAAATGACAAACCAAGTGAAGGAAGTACAGAATCTTGTGAGACATGAACAAGTGAAGGAAAAATAAAACAATGTTGGCTTCCTTAACGCTAATTTCGATACCAGATGTGTCTAGTTTTTCTTTTCAAGCAAGGAAATCGAAAGCTCCAAAATCCACACCGTCAGTGCATCATGTCACATCTTGTAATGCGGTAGCGCTCGAAACATTGTTGTATAATGTTTACATTAGTGTAATATTATCAAAATTCTAACTATTATTCCACTGTGAGTTATTTAAGGGCAATTTATTTTGTGTTCATCTGCGATAATTCTTCAGGTACAGACTTTGTTTATGGGATTAATTGGCGTTTAAACTTGGCTGATGCCAAACAGTCATAATTACAAATAACTTGATATTCGTTTAGTGTGTCCCATGGGATTCATATCTGGCGGTGTGGCTGGAAAAACCATTCGCTCGAATTGTCCAGAATGTTCTTGAAACGAATCGCGTTCAACTGTGGGCCGGTGAAACGGCGCATTGTCATCTACCAAAATTCCATCATTGTTTCGAAACAAGTAGTCTATGAACAGCTGCTAATGGTCTCCAAGTAGCCGAACATCCAGAGGACCCAGTCCATTCCATGTAAACACAACCCATACCATTATGGAACCACCATCATCTAACACACTGCCTTGCTGACAACTTGAGTCCATGCGCCACATCGAATCTTACAATCAGCTCTTACCAAGTGAAATCGGAACTCAGCTGACCAAGGCACGATTTTTCAGTCGTCTATGGTCCAAGCAATATGGTCAGGAGCCCAGGAGAGGCGCTGTAGGCGCTGTTGTACTGTTAACGAAGGCACTCGCGTCGGCCGTCTGCTACCATACAACGTCAAATTTCATCGCACTGTCCTAACGGATACGTTCGTCGTACGTCCCACATTAATTTCTGTGGTTATTTCAAGTAGTGTTGCTTGTCTGTTAGCACTGACAACTCTACGAAAACACCGCTGCTCTCAGTCGTTAAGTGAAGACCGTGGACCACTGCGTTGTCCGTGGTGACAGGTAATGCTTGAAATTTGGTGTTCTCGGCACACTCTTGACACTGTTGATTGCGGGATACTGAATTCCGTAACAATTTCCGAAACCGAATGTCCCATGCGTCTAGCTCCAACTACCATTCCGCGTTCCATGTCTGTTAATTACCGTCGTACGGCCAATATCACGTCGGACATATTTTCGCATGAATCACCTGAGAAAAAATGATACCTTTGCCAATGCACTGCCGTTTTTTATCTTGTGTACGCGATACAGTCGCCATCTTTATACATGCACATTGCTATACCATGACTTTTGTCACTTCGGTGTATGACCTTGTTGTACTATAGCTACATTTGTACAGTAGTCGAATTAAAGATAGTCGAATTAAAGACGTTGCATGTCACATAAATCACTCTTTGTTTCAGAGAGTCTTTCTTCTCACTGTGGAATGGCAGAGTCCAAGTGATAGTCGGGAGAGTGATATCCGGAGCTAACCTCGAACTGCTTCACCGTGGCAGCCAAGCCTGACGTCCCCATCCCACGGACGAGTCACCATCGTGTGCCACATGCCGATACGTCTTGAGACGCTGCGATGAAGCCTGGGATTTAACCTTTGACAGTGGCGCAGGTTGTTTATGCTACTATCGTGCGTCCAATTGCCAAGCAAAACGATTAAAATTTCTTCCACCACTAGGTTTCGAACTGGTTATCTTCGGAGCGATTGCCACCGCAGCACAGAGCATTATAGAAATCTTGATTCACAATAAATGGATGGGTGTTGCGGATCACATTCCTGAAAAAGAGGTGCCCATTGCCTTAAGTAGAACGGAATATTATTCGGTGTGCTAGAAAAAGTTGCGAAGGAGCGACAGAAGGTAGATGGGCGCCAGAAGCTACCCACGAATATAGCGAGTTCTTGTTCCTCGTATAACGGTTACGGATAGGCAGCGCAAAGACGATGCTGCTTAAGAGCTGAAATGTGGCCGCGCCGTCAAATGTAGGCGGCTGCAACTCCGGCCGTAAACACTGAGAGCCGGATGCAGGTGTCGGCGCTGTGGGGACACAACGATATCTCTGATGCATCAGCGCCTCCATTCGGAGAAGGCTAGAATGGCTCCCATCCTCTCGATCCCACAAGCGTTACGTAAAGCTATACGGGCTAAGCTACTCACTGACAAAATAAAAGGTACTTGAAAAGTTTTCGGGCGTTGTGTCAGACACTGTTGCGGAAATTGCACAACATTTCAACGAGGCGCCTGCTCGTCATCTGTAGCTCAATCTTAGAAATACTGAGCAACGCCCGGGTACCTTCAAGAAATTACGTCACGAAAGCCTTCTGCATTTTAAGGCTCAATCAGCTGTGCCTGTTACATCTTCACTTTGCATTGCCGATTGGATCCCTTCCTCGCGTTGGCTGGTAAAGTGTGCCCTGACTTGAGATTCTCTCTATACTCATTGTTTGTAGGTTTTGTTTCTGCAACGTTTGATTTTCTTTAATCATTTCACTGATATACACTTTCCTACGAAATCTCTCTTTTTCTGCTTGCAGTTTACTTTTATCACTGTTTATAGGGATCCGTGACTCAATTCCATGGTTTTATAAAATGTTAAATTTCCTTCTGTATTTTGTTTGGTAAAGTTTTGTTTATTATTCTGCGTAATGATCGATATTTATTAACTACATTTCCTACATTCTTGTCCGTATAGACTGACAGAAGAAACCATAAATTAATTTTCATGATGGAATATCATTCCACGAGTGGCCTTTCCGGAATCCACTGTGTTCATATTACAGGAGAATCTCATTGCCATGGTTTTTATACTATTACAGATTATTTTTGCAAATATTTTGCACTCTGAGTTTGCGGACTGATTCCTCTACAATTATTTTCCTAGTTTTTCCTTTGACCTTAAAATACACTCCTGGAAATGGAAAAAAGAACACATTGACACCGGTGTGTCAGACCCACCATACTTGCTCCGGACACTGCGAGAGGGGTGTACAAGCAATGATCACACGCACGGCACAGCGGACACACCAGGAACCGCGGTGTTGGCCGTCGAATGGCGCTAGCTGCGCAGCATTTGTGCACCGCCGCCGTCAGTGTCAGCCAGTTTGCCGTGGCATACGGAGCTCCATCGCAGTCTTTAACACTGGTAGCATGCCGCGACAGCGTGGACGTGAACCGTATGTGCAGTTGACGGACTTTGAGCGAGGGCGTATAGTGGGCATGCGGGAGGCCGGGTGGACGTACCGCCGAATTGCTCAACACGTGGGGCGTGAGGTCTCCACAGTACATCGATGTTGTCGCCAGTGGTCGGCGGAAGGTGCACGTGCCCGTCGACCTGGGACCGGACGGCAGCGACGCACGGATGCACGCCAAGACCGTAGGATCCTAGGCAGTGCCGTAGGGGACCGCACCGCCACTTCCCAGCAAATTAGGGACACTGTTGCTCCTGGGGTATCGGCGAGGACCATTCGCAACCGTCTCCATGAAGCTGGGCTACGGTCCCGCACACCGTTAGGCCGTCTTCCGCTCACGCCCCAACATCGTGCAGCCCGCCTCCAGTGGTGTCGCGACAGGCGTGAATGGAAGGACGAATGGAGACGTGACGTCTTCAGCGATGAGAGTCGCTTCTGCCTTGGTGCCAATGATGGTCGTATGGGTGTTTGGCGCCGTGCAGGTGAGCGCCACAATCAGGACTGCATACGACCGAGGCACACAGGGCCAACACCCGGCATCATGGTGTGGGGAGCGATCTCCTACACTGGCCGTACACCACTGGTGATCGTCGAGGGGACACTGAATAGTGCAGGGTACATCCAAACCGTCATCGAACCCCTCGTTCTACCATTCCTAGACCGGCAAGGGAACTTGCTGTTCCAACAGGACAATGCACGTCCGCTTGTATCCCGTGCCACCCAACGTGCTCTAGAAGGTGTAAGTCAACTACCCTGGCCAGCAAGATCTCCGGATCTGTCCCCCATTGAGCATGTTTGGGACTGGATGAAGCGTCGTCTCACGCGGTCTGCACGTCCAGCACGAACGCTGGTCCAACTGAGGCGCCAGGTGGAAATGGCATGGCAAGCCGTTCCACAGGACCACATCCAGCATCTCTACGATCGTCTCCATTGGAGAATAGCAGCCTGCATTGCTGCGAAAGGTGGATATACACTGTACTAGTGCCGACATTGTGCATGCTCTGTTGCCTGTGTCTATGTGCCTGTGGTTCTGTCAGTGTGATCATGTGATGTATCTGACCCCAGGAATGTGTCAATAAAGTTTCCCCTTCCTGGGACAATGAATTCACGGTGTTCTTATTTCAATTTCCAGGAGTGTAGAAAAGTTGCTCCTATCGACGTCATAAAAGCAGCTGCTTTCAGAGTAAGCCAGCCAAAGCGTTTTGAACTTGGCAGCTAAATTTATCATTAATTCACTTCTTATGGATTACGGCGTGCTGCACCCTTCCTTGTTGACGCAGTTCCCGTTTCCAGTTACTGTTGATGTTGTTGTTGTTAATGATAACGACGACGACGACGATGATGATGATGATGATAAAAGAGACAGGCAAGCTGATGAAACCTGGTGCCAGCACTGAGCCTACTACTGCCAAGTAGCGCCAAGAATGCCGTACTGTTGCGTATTCCATCATATTAGATTAGAACATCACCGTCAGCAGGTTACGTGGGTTCACTCCGGGAGGAACTGCGGAGAGGTTACAAACTTAAACCAGCACGTTGTCTTAGAGTCTGGTTATCAAGATCTTTATCGTCAGTGCTCCTCTCCCTTTGGTAAAAGGGAGGCAGTTAAGTTCAAATGTGTGTGAAATCTTATGGGACTTAACTGCTATGGTCATCAGTCCCTAAGCTTACACACTACTTAACCTAAATTATCCTAAGGACAAACACACACACCCATGCCCGAGGGAGAACTCGAACCTCCGCCGGGACCAACAGCACAGTCCATGACTGCAGCGCCCTAGACCGCTCTTCTAATCCCGCGCGGCGGGAGGCAGTTAGCGATATGTTTTTTTTCCACCTGGTTGTCCAAACGTCATCCGTTTGGAATCATCAGCTACGTCCGAATGCGTGTTCTCGTAAACGTTCCAAGTTTTTGGTGACGTCTGCCAAACAAATACGTGAGAAGAGGCCTTTGCTGCAATCTTTTAAAATCGCATTTCTTCAGTACAATACATCTGCCTAAATAGATGCTTCAGCAATTTGAGAACTGTGAAATTTGGAAGAATGGTTAGTCAGGTGAATCACTCTATTCAACATATAAGGCGCTTATTGCCAGCTGATCCTGCATTCTGAAACAAGAGTCAAACTAGCCGAGGTTATTGGAACCCTCTGGATTTTGTTCAGTTACTAACGAAACGGCAGTTTGCACTCACAATTAAAGATGTTCATTATGTTAATGTAGTCGAAAGTACATCTTGCTGAATGCGTCGATTTGTGGCGCGGTAGTGTCCCAGGAAGCAGCGGTGGGGTGCATCGCGTAGTAACAGGTGTAGATAATATGACACAACTGCCAGAAAGGACACGTGCTTCATCAGAGATCGAGGGCGACGCCAACTGTTCGTCTAGTGACATCTGGCGCAGCTGCTGGGCCATTGCCGAATAGAGGATTTAAGCCGCAACGCCGTCCTATGCGTAAGGAAGTCACCTAATTCTGGAGCACTGTACCTGAGTTTTCCGTATGTTTTCATCCAACGCTCCTTCCACTCACCAAAGGGCCAAGGTATACTGCATGAGAAAATTCTAGAGACAGCTTAGCAGCATGACTATTCTCAAGACAGACTTACGCAGTTGGATCTAAACAAAAAGACGGCGGTAGAGGAAGTTCATTAACAGATAGAAAAACTACTGGAGGGGACAAATTCAAGCTCTCTGAAGCAGTGTTCATATTCTGTGCAGAACTTGTAGCGATTTTAAAGGGGCTTACATATGCAAAATAAGTCCAGGTAGAGTCAATAATGCCGGCCGTTGTTGTCTAACGGTTCTAGGCGCTTCAGTCTGGAACCGCGCGACCGCTACGGTCGCAGGTTCGAATCCTGCCTCGGGCACGGATGTGTGTGATGTCCTTAGGTTAGTTAGGTTTAAGTAGTTATAAGTCTATGGGACTGATGACCTCAGATGTTAAGTCCCATAGTGCTTAGAGCCATTTGAAGCATTTTTGAGTCAATAATAATTTATACGTTTGCAAGCTCACCTACGAAGTCAACAACACTAAAAATCATTTAGTATACCGCATTACAGAAGCATTTAAGGAGCTTTCACGCCTCAATAATGAGACCATCATGTTTTTGGAGAAGACGCACAGCGAATTATAGTGAAATGAAGACGTAAATACATTGCCCAAGGAAACTGTGTGCACTGGTTATGTGAAAAATGATAAAGTGCCATCCGGCGATCTCCTAAATACCAGAAGGACTGGAGTCAGGGCCCGATGGAACGAAAACCTCCCTCGGTCTGACGAGTCGAAGGAAGACACAATGCTGGACTGGTACGTAACGGACTGTTACGTCCTTAGTGACAGAACTGCAGATCCAGCAAAAACTTTATACTGACAGTGGTACGACGTCGATTCAGTTACGGGATCTCTACCGCCTAGTTTGATCACAGCTTCTTAATATGAGTGTGGCATTGAGAAAGATGATAACCACATTTTTTTCGCCTGCAACAGAAGATATCAAGTAACTAGGAAAATGATGCAGCGTCTGATGGCCTCTGGCAGTGCTTTGTCAACAAACATTAAAACTATTAGACAAACAGAAGATACAAAACTATATAAACCACTATACGATTTTATAAGGTTCAGTGAAATGAAAACGAGGCAGGTGGAAAGAAAGTAAGTAAACTGTTCATTATATCAAAAGTAATCACCATATCGTATAATACATTTATTCCACTGTGACAAGATGTTGAATGCTTTCACGAAAAAATATTTAGAGTTGCCTACGGAACCATGGTTGTAAGCAGGCGCGCATCTCTTCGGCCGAAGCAAAGTGACAGCCACGAACGGATTTCTTCAAGGTTTCAAAAGATACGGGAATCGCATGGGGAGAGATCGAGACTGTAGGAAGGATGTGTAAAGGGCTTCTCAGCGAAACTTCTGCAGCACAGTTGAACAGTTGAAACAACCTTGCCAACACGTGGGTCTGCCCAGATTTCTACGAAAATTCCAGAGATATGAAACTATTATTTCTCGAAGTAGGTAAGAGTCCACACACTTTGCAGCCTGTATTTGACCCTTGAAATTAAATATTTTCGCATCTACATTATCTGTATTACTTATTAAAATACGTGCAGCTCGCTTATTGACATTACTTAAATAATAACCCGTAACCTACAACCCATAATCCATGACCTGCAACCTACAACGCGAAATCCATTATTCATAACCTGCAACGCGTATCGCAAAAGTAGTGTCAGTAAAAGAGGTGTGTGGTTTTTAATAAGTAGTATGCACAATTCAGATGCGGAAATATTTAATTTGAAGATCCATATGGCTTTCAGTGTGTGTAGATTCTTACATATTTCAAGATGTAATACAATTTTATTTTGCTCTAATTTTCACAAACATCTGCAATTATTCTTGGGTATTACGTTAAGCATGACAGTTGCTTGTGCATTAATAAGTAATGCAGACAATTTAGATGTGGAACATTTAATCTGAAGGCCCAATGTGCTTGCAAAAGTGTTCGAAATCTTACATATTTCGAGAAACAAAAGTATTTTATTTTCCTCGGTTTTTTAGAGATCTGTAATCATACTTGTATATTACAATCTGCATGCAAGCTGTGTGTGTGTGTGTGTGTGTGTGTGTGTGTGTGTGTGTTTCCACATCACGTATTTTTATTAGATGATGCTATTATTTAATAGCTGATTTTGTAGAGAAAAGAGTAGAGTGCCTTTGCAACATGGTTCTGGTTGGTAGGTATTGCAGCCTTCGTCGAAAGTAGGCCTGAGTTATTCGTAATAAGAGAAATAAGTCAGTCAAAATCATAAACTGTATAACATGATGCTTTGTCATTGTCCTTCCTAAAATGGTGATTGAGAACAATTTAGGAAATGTAAAACCACTCACGGATTAGGCCATAGTGCTATCCCGACTGATCGACTACTGCTCACAAGGCAGTATGAGTGGAATATGTGATCAGCATGAACCCTATCCCTCGACCTGTTTCTTGCCAATAGAAAAATCCTGGTGATCCACTGTTTCTTTGTTCAAACAGCTCCTCGTTTGGCCCCACAATGGCTGAGTGGACCCAGTACCAGATCTCTCTACCTCAGAAAAAATTTGACGAGATACTGGGATTCGAACCCAGGTCCTTCCACACCGCAGGCGACGCTAACCATGCGGCTACGAAGATAGTCTGAACAATTTAGATGTAGTAATATTTAATTTGACGGTATTTCTCACTTACATCAAGAGTAAGTCTAGGTAATTACATTCTTCCAGCAAATCAGGGTGTCTAACGTTTTGTTTACGTGCATGCCTGCTTAACGCAGTATTTTAGGTAACACATATTTTCTGCAGTTATAGCCTGGCCAGGTTAGTTTTCCGATATCGATCTCATAGGCCTAACTTCTAGTGGTAACTGTTAGTTTGTAATTTTTTTGTAACTATTTAGGTATGGAAATAGCATTGAAGTACTTACTTTGGAGTTGACAGTCATCTTTCAAGCACTAAGCTGATAAATGTGTGTGTCGGTGATTCGTGTACTACTGACGAATTTTTGCAGGAAAGACATCGAAAGAACAATGTGAAACTTGACAAGTATCATAGATGAGGAACATAATTAATGTGAGGCTCTGTTGCATCTTTCACTATGGTATACTTATCGAACTTTGAACATTTTGCCAGTGCAACCATCGGTTGCCAAAGACGGGCAACAAGAGCATGAAAGCAGCAGTTCATTTTATTTAATATTTGACTGATGACCTCAGAAGTTTAGTCGCATAGTGCTCAGAGCCATATTTAATATTTCCGAAATTTTGCGGAATAGCATTAAAGTAAAATTTTACGTATTAATAATTCGTAATTAAGTGTTAATTGGTTAATTACAATGGATAAGCAAATGTTGGTTTTTTTAACTATTTAATATTCTATAGCGAATGATATGTAGGTTCCAATGAAATATAGAAGTGTAACTGCTGAGTAAGCCCATATAAACGTTTTTCTAAAGTCAGAAATGGAAACTTAGTTGACATCACTTTCGTCATTTTACGCTATTCAGATACTTTCTTTAAGTGTGTGACGTTTTTCCTGATAAATAATTCGCGTCGTTCATATAATTCTGGGGACACTCAAAATGAGGCTACATTGTAACCCGTTCTTTCATTTTAATGGTGGCTAAAATACTAGGCTCTGATTGAAGATAACGATTTTTAATTAATTAATTTATTTATTAATTTTACCGTCGAGCTTAAGGGAATGAAGATGGACAGGAGTTCAGATCATAACTTGGCTAACTGGACTCTTTAAAATTATTTCATTTATTAATTAGAACTTCATTCTGACAGGGCTGATATTGGGTACAGAGGGGAAAGGGGGCGTGGGGTACGAAACACATTTCGGGTAGTACCCCCATCTTGGATTTTATAATTTAATTTATTTAGTGATTTAAATTACTTAATGATTATAATTATTTAAATCAAGAATGACATTGTTGTAGTCTTCGTGGATTATGAGGCAAGAAATTGACTGTTAAAAAGACGTTTGGCACATGATCATGATGACATCATCAATAATGAAGTGTGGCAGTTGAGAATGGCAGGTGGACATGACAGGTCCAAAATGTAAGGAAAGTGGGATACGATCCGCATAACCTTTCTAGTGAAGCCTGAAGCCATTTTAAACAACACAAATTCGATAATTCTTGCGCGGAATAGACGAAGTTGCAGAAATCATTGTGCCGTTTTCTCTGTTTGAGAAAGAGTTTGGTGAGCGGTTGGAAATACTTACTGAAACCGTAGACACCGATTTTAGAATCAACTAGTGCCAAACTAAGGGCGTGACTCCGCAAACAGGACATATTTCAGTCATTACTGTTTGTTAATATTTAGACTGTTTAAATGATGATTTGTGCAAATTTCACTGCCGACTTTTTTGTAGACAGATGTAACTTTAGACACGCAAACGCAATAACAGCGATGTTTACGTGAGTTTTCTACAAACGGAATGAAATTATTACGAACGACAAAGCCATTTTAGAGGTATGTTGCTGCCGTGGTACTCAGTTGAGAACATCAGTTAGAAAAAAAGGTGATTTCTGCCCTGCTACATGGAAGCAAAACTTGTAGTCATCGATGGTGCAGTCCACAGAAATGAGGATCCTTCGAGCTATAAAATTTTAGTCAGAAATGAAGACGTACGGTAAGATTTAAACATAGCCAGCGCACTCTCTCAAGTGAGGGGACTCATCTTAAGGGATTTCGTCACGTCTACGGAAACATGTAGATGTAGATCTAATGGCAGTACAGATCCTGGAAGGCCGAGTAAATGACGGTACCGAAACAGCGTAACTTGGTTAGTCCTTGAAGGTAGTCTTGCTTCTATGCAACGCTGTATTCCAGATGATGATGGGAACAGTCTTTGGCGACTGTTCTACAGCATACGATTTCTTTTGTTGAAGTACACGTTTACTAGCTGCTCATGCTAATTTCTCCTTTTCGACCATTTTCTGTCATTTGATTTTGGATAGCAAATTTTTCACTTTTTCATTCTTGTTTCAATCAGTTTTGTGTTTAGAAAGTTCTTTTTCTGTCACATATTAATAATCGTAACTATAATCGCTGCTACGCGACCTCCTTAAGCTGTCAGTCGGTTCCATTCTTCTGTCATAAGATTCGTGCTGATAGTCACGCGAGCGAAGGTGCTAACCAGCGTAGAAATTATTTTTAGACTTATTGATTGGCTTAAAATGTTCCTTAGAGAGTCTGTTTTTAAGATGCATTCATATGAAGTGTGCCATGAATGTTAAAGAGCATGTTAACACCGCTGTTTACTGCATGAGGATCTGGCACAACCGAGTGCTCGAATGCAACTGACGTAATACTGTAATAGCTACCGACGGAATGGGGGTCCCGCTAGCTTCGGATAGTATCACAGAGGGCATTACTATGAACCAAAATACTTTTCCCAACTATATTTCTCTTTACCCCATGATTCGTTTGCATTAAAATGCCTGAAAGCACATGCTTGTCTCGTATCTGTTTAACTTGTGATTTCGCTTGTTTTTTATACGAAATAAAAAGCGAGTGCTTAAAAATGACAAACAAACATATTTGTACGGACAGAAAAGGTTCGAAAAGTAATCCCAATAGTGCAAAAAACATTTCGATTGGTGAGCCGAAACCAGTTAATTAGTGTAATTTCGTCAAAACTAGAGTTTTTCGACATCGGAGAAAAAAGGCCAACTGTAGTGAGATAGCATTGCCGATTAAAGGTTTGTTCAATTTCAGTATTAAAAAACAAGTTGAAATTTTGAACACTTATTTTCTTCAAACAACATTTTTCAAGTTGGCGGGAGCTATTATTACTCATGAAATATATGTGCAGTTACATTGAACCCCTTTGTGACTTGTGAGTTGGCGATTATTCTACTGCAGTAGCTAGTATTTTTGCGATATATTTTGACTTTGATTTTTGCTGCAAGTTTTTGTAACGACTTTTATGTCGAAATAATTGACTTTTATTTCAGACAGCTGCCACTGTGTTAAAAACTTTTTTAATATAGCCACGTACTATGTTGGACAGTATCATCAGTTTCAAAGCAGTTTTTGAAATTTCGTTCTAGGCTGAAAATTATGCCGTTCAATCTCCCACCAACGGCCCTCGCACTACGAGAATGCCATTTGTCGATATCGTGTTGGGTTCTCTTCACTTAAAAACACAAAATACCGTACGTAATACAATCTTAAGGGTGTACCATAAAGGTCTAAAATCAGTTTCGTAATTTCTTTGACATTTTGTTGAAAAAAAGTTATGAATAGCGGTGGCAAAATCGAGTGTCACCCTGGTCTACCCCTTTAATACGCTGCTTCCGGTATTCGGGGATGTGACCCGGCGAATTGACCACGACGGACAGTGTGGTTTTTAGGCTGTTTTCCACATCCCACTAGGTGCATACCGGGCAGGTACCCACGCCTCGCCTCAGTTACACGATTCACAAATATTTAGAAAAATGTTGCACATTCCCACATAACACTAGACACAGACAAGTGGCGTACAGAAATTGCGTCCCGGGGGGGGGGGGGGGGGGGTGAGTGAGGACGGGTGGGGGGAAGTGGCGACAGAAAGGGCCCCGGGCATCCACTGCGACTGAAACTGACAAATTCGACAATTAACATGCCGACGCGGTGAAGTTAAGGGATTAATTCCGGACGAAAGAAGAATTCTTCTGTTCATTATAATATTCTGCAATCCTGCAACTTGTATATGGACACAATGCACTTTTATTTCTGTTCTGAAAATTTCTTCCAAATTGTTGTCATGTATGTTCAGTACAGGATTTAATCAATAGTAGCGGTGAGGTTTAACGCTGTTTTCTAACACTTTAAACCAGGAATATTTTTCCACTTCGTTTTACTCAAGACCTACACACGATCAAATTCACGTTCAGAACTTCGCTGAGGAGTGTCCTACGAATGTGATAGCAAACCTAACATCATTTCACTGCATGTTGTCATATACTTTAAATTCCTTAAGGAAAATGTGTGCTCCCTGTTTATGATGTTGGTTTGAAAATGATTTAAGAATCGCAGCAATTCTTCTGAACCTTCACTTTTGATACCGATCTGAGATATTCAAAAAGTGTGATTCTGTACCTGTTGTCCAACACAGAGAAAATGATAGAAAGTACCGTGGCGGTCGCCTACAGCCTGCACTTGCTCACACCTGTACAGTCCATACTGTGACATCAATTGACCAACCAGTTTGATGAATTTCAACACACGCTGGAAGATAGCACTTAATGTCAAGCTCGTACCGCAGCAACTCTACCTTGGCTTCTTCGGTTTTTCGAGAGGTGTTCCTTGTCGTACGTCGTCTACGGTGGCGATCGACGAGCGACGGCTGGCTGCGGCAGAGTGATCCCGTGAGAACGTTGCTGAGGACACTATGCCTCCAGTTGACGCCGCTGTTAAACCCAAGATCTTGCTACCTCAATATATCACCACTGCCATATCCCGCGCCGTCGGCATTGTCAACATGTTTTCACAATCTTCTGTTTGTGTCACCTAATCCGGCGAATCCCACGGAACGTCAACCAGAAATGGCAAGAAGCAAACACTTTCACGCCATGACGCGCTATCTCCGCATTATTCATCACTGTCTCGCCAACTGAACCGCTTAGTGTTTTGCAGTATCCACTCTATAAATAAAACGCTACTTAGCTCTTAGTGAAGACAATAGGAGATATTTTAATGCCAAATTTCTTATATTTACGTCACTAGCTGTAGTCGGACTATTATTGGATGTCGATATGAAACACGCGAATAATCGTGTTTGTTGGGTCTGTAAACAATGCGTAACGTACTGGAGGTATCGTCGCTTTGCTGTCGTTTCCCGCCTCCTGTGATTCCTTTGTTGGCTTTACGTCAGCGCTTTTAAGTCGTTGTCAAGGGCATTTCCTCAAAGGGCGTGAGGCGGCAGTATACATTCGCTATCAGTTCATCCCCGCAGAATGTTCTACACCGACTCTGAGACGAAAGTTCTCTATTCTTCAGACCACTCACGGTAGCGCAGTGGTTAGACACAGGACTCGCATGCACGAGAACGATAGTTCAAATCTCTGTCTGGCAAAACACGTTTGGGTTGCCAGTAGTTCCCTATATCGATCAAGGCGAAAGCTGTGACGGTTCCAATGAAAAATACACGGCGATTTTCCTCCTCAGTCTTGTCTTCTCCGAGCTTGCGCTCTGTCTCTATCGATTTTATCCTCTACTCTTCAGCGGAGCGACAATACGAACTGTGCTGCTGTCGCACGCCTCAGAAGTCGCCTGCAGTGCCTAAACTTTACACTTGTTTCCTTCAGTACCTTTCACCCTCCACACTAACTGCCTCGGTAGCTGGGCGGCCAGAGCGGAAGATTGCTAACGGAAGGGGAACGGGTTCGGTTCCTGTCCGGGTCGGAGATTTTCTCCGTTCGGGGACTGGGTATTGCGTTGTCCGTATGTTCGTGTCGTCAAATTGACGTTACACTGTTGAGATGGATATATGGGCCCGTACCGAAAGCCAATAAAAAAATACCTCCACAGTACGTAATGGAACAAGTAACAACTTGTAACCCGTTGTCCGTAGATGACAAGTGCACTGAGAACTAGCTCTATGCTTCAGTACGACTGGGACTGTTCTCAACAGTTGTTACATCTTCAGAAACGTCGGGCTTTTCTCGAGTTTTCGGTCGCAGCACAAACTAGCGAGTTCTTTTGGTTCTATCTGCATGATGCGTCATACCTCATGGATTATAATCGTAAAAATAACCTTCAAACACGTACTGCAGTATCATACAAAGTGCAGGTCAGAAATGTAAATACAGGTTTTAATAGATAAATTATCGCGATTCAATATAATTCTCAAGCTTTAGTTTATCCTATATCCTCCACGAGTCTTGCCACTGTTATTTACTCTAGTGATCGCAATTACAACCCGTTTATTATAATTTATTTCACTTATTAGGCTTTCAACCATCTCCCCTAAGTACTACAAGTCCCTCTGGATCCTTGAACACCATGGGCTCCGCCTCGCCTTCTGCATGCCACTAACTTGCTCCACATGAATCCTTCACCAGCTCATCAAATTCCCACTTCCCCTCACTCGCGTGAATAACTCCAAACAAGCAACACCGTCCACAAACTCAACTCCAATGATCCTATAGTTCCCCCTCTACTTTCTAACTCTAGTACGTTGCCACACATCTAACAACATATTCCACGAACCATCTACATACTCGCCCTACGAAACTTCAACCGTCTCCCCTATCATGAACTCAATCCCTACATTTTCCCATCTTCCCATCTTTCAACCCACCTCATCCCCTCAACCTCGTCAGGACTCCCTTTCCCTTCCTTCGCCACATTTTTCTACCTACACTTTGTACTCTACCACACTTTTTTCATTAACCACTTTTCCCCATCAAATATTAGCCTCCTCAACGACCAACCTTTTCCCCTTCAACGACAGACTTCCCGTCCTAGGGCATTTTTTTCCATTTTTAGCGCCAGCGAAGTGCTCCTTTTCAACACTATGTTCTGCATCACTTTTTTTAAAATGTTTTTAAACGTACTCTTACTATTTTTCTGAGTTTCCCTTCTATTACAAGTGTTTTTAACTAAAAGCCAGGACACTAATGTTTCTCATACGCAAACTTCCATTCATCGTTAACAATGTTTTTAAATTCATTGTAAACATCTCACTTTTCAGTTTATTATTATTTCATTTAATTTTGATGTTCTTCTTCAGTAGGCTGACTGTACCGCATATGGACGCAAGGTGGGATGAAATAACAATAAACGCGGTTCACGCAGTCTTATTTAAATATTTAAAAGCAGCGTAAGCGACGCCGCCAGTTACATTCTGCAAACCCATAACTGGAAATCGTAGAGCGATATCATCA
The DNA here is from genome assembly GCF_023864345.2 of Schistocerca serialis cubense. Classification (NCBI taxonomy): domain Eukaryota; kingdom Metazoa; phylum Arthropoda; class Insecta; order Orthoptera; family Acrididae; genus Schistocerca; species Schistocerca serialis. Next base: position 621,892,101 of record NC_064641.1, read on the forward strand.
TGTTGAGCTGAAAAATTTACAAGAAATGTCACTAAAGTCAACACTGAAAATATCTACAGGGTATCGACAAAGAATTGATAGAAGAACAAGGGGAGAAAAAGACTGAAGGTCAATTTTCAGCTATAGTCGTACATTCGGGCTACGTGTAAAGAAGTGTTTAACAACACCATTTCCACCAGAGAGAAGTTTTTCACAATAAAGGTAGGAGCAATCTCACGATGTCAGCATTGCCGAGAAACAGCTATCTTGCGACATAAATTTGTCTGTGGGGACCAAAATCAAAATCTATCATAGATCAGGAAATGAGTCGGCTTAATGACTAGATGTAACGAGTCACAAATGACTTTTAGTCACGTTAATACTAAGTTTCAAACTGCGAACACTAAGTTTTAGGAAACTACATACTTCATATTTTAAACTATTAAGTCCCATCATTATTAGACTTCGAGCAGCCCGTAAAAAAATAAAAATAAATAAAAAAAATCCTCTGCACAGAAGACGTCATTTTTACTGACTTTTATTACGTTTGTTTATGTTTATTGATGGTTTATCCCCTGGATGACAAAATACACGCAGTTTTTGTATACCTTATGTTTCCAAACAACGCTTTTATCGTTATTTCTTGAGGTATGTGGTATACACTGGGGATGATATTGTGAACTACCCGCGGGCAACCGCTCTAGCAGTGTGCGTTCCTCTGCATTTGACTGTTCTAAGAACTGGCTGTAAGTTCCCGTAACTAATTTATCCTTTCGGGCTAACCATCAAGCCTATCCTCAGCCTAAAATTATAGAAGGAAATAAAAGTGTTATTGAGAGAGACTTAATAACAGCTGGTCAGTGTTCGGCAAGAATGACATTTTCTATAAAAGTGAAAGTATCATCTCCTGAGCGAACTGATGGGCTAGGGACTATGGCCGAAGTCAAAGATAACGACTATGGCGACTGCGTGGAAGAGAAAAAGGAGCTCTACAAAAATCGACGTGAAAAACTAGAACGAATGGTAAGGGCTTTCTTGCAAAATGCGGGTATACATACTAAAGTTCCGGTCTCTCACACAATTTTAACTGGTTACCAAAGATAGAGACTGCTTTGTTTTAAATTAAGGCTGCAGCATTCGTAGTTGAAAATGTGAGACTATAATGTGGGCCAAGATAGTTCATGTTAGAGGGCCTGCGGAACCAAAACTTTGAATGAGAAAGGATGAAACGGAATGGTGTAAATTTTGCGAGTAGTCATTGACTTCGCTACTTGAAGCTCAACTCCGTGGAGTAGTTAACTGTTGAATACATACACACTTCCGAAAGTAGTTCTTGTTATGGTTGAATGAAATAACAGGAAGAGGGTTGCTCTGTCCACTGTCACACACACCACACATCTACACTGAAGAGCCAAAGAAACTGGTACACCTGCCTAATATCCTGTAGGGCCCCCGCGAGCACGCAGAGGTGTCGCTACACGACGTGGTACGGACTCGACTGATGTTGGAAATAGTGCTGGAGAGAACTGACACCATGAATCTTGCAGGGCTATCCGTAAATCCGTAAGAGTAGGGGGGCGATGGAGATCTCTTCTGAGCAGAACGTCGCAAGGTACTCCAATTATTCTCAATAATGTTCATGTCCGGGGAGTTTGGTGGCCAGCGGAAGTGTTTAAACTCAGAAGAGTGTTCCTGGAGCCACTCTGTAGCAATTCTGGACGTATGGGGTGTTGCATTGGCTTGCTGGAGTTGCCCACGTCCGTCGGAATGCACAAAGGACATGAATCAAACAGGATGCTTACGTACGTGTACCTGTCAGAGTTGTATGTAGCCGTATCAGGAGTCCCATATCACTCCAACCGCTCACGCCTCACAGCATTACAGAGCCTTCAAATGGCTCTGAGCACCATGGGACTTAACTTCTGAGGTTATCAGTCCCCTAGAACTTAGAACTAATTAAACCTAACTAACCTAAGGACATCACACACATCCATGCCTGAGGCAGGATTCGAAACTGCGACCGTAGCAGTCGCGCGGTTCCAGACTGTAGCGCCTAGAACCGCTTTGCCCCACCGGCCGGCACAGAGCTTTCACCAGCTTGAACAATCCCCTGCAGGGTCCATTGAGTCATGAGGTTGTCTCTATACCCGTACGATTTCATACGCTCGATAAAATTTGAAACGAGACTCGTCTGACCAGGCAACATGTTTCCAGTCATCAACAGTCTAATGTCGGTGTCCACAGGCCCAGGAGAGGCCTGAAGCTTTGTGTTGCGCAGTCATCAGGGATATACGAGAGGACCTTTGCCTCCGAAAGCCCATGTTGATGATATTTCGTTGAATAATTCGCACGCTGAGACTTATTGATGGCCAAGCATTGCAATCTGCAGCATTTTGCGGAAGGGTTGCCTCCTGTCACGCTGAACGATTCTCACAAGTCGTCGTTGGTCCCGTTTTTGCGGAATCTTTTTCCGGCGGCGGTGATGTCGGAGATTCGATGTTTATCGGATTCCTGATATTCACGGTACACTCGTGAAATGGTCGTGCGAGAGAATCCCATTTCATCGCTATCTCGGAGATGCTGTGTCCCATAGCTTGCACGCCGACTGTAACACCACGTTTAAACTCGCTTAAATCCTGGTAAACTGTCATTGTAGCAACAGTAACCGATCTAACAATTGCAGCACACACTTGTTTTCTTATATACGCGTTGCCGACGGCAGCGTCGTGTTTTACCTGTTTACATATCTCTGTATTTCTACACGCATGTCTATACCAGTTTCTTTGGTGTGTCAGTGTATATCCATAAGCCCCTTTCATACGACTGACTTTCTCGTCTCAACTGACTACTCGAAACAAATGCGTCTACTGAAGCGTTGAGGCTCCTGGCGGAGGTGCACGGGTGTGTGTGTTTGTCCTTAGGATAATTTAGGTTACGTAGTGTGTAAGCTTAGGGACTGATAACCTTGGCAGTTAAGTCCCATAAGATTTCACACACATTTGAACGTCAAGCCAAAATTGCCGGTGTTGTGAGAGCTGTCTGCAGTTTGGCACCTGAATGGTGAAAGTGAACTTTTGAAGGACATCCTTTTTACGAAAAAATCGCAATATAGGAACAAAACGTAGGAACAAGCGATGACAACAGAGTTAATTAATGATCGAAGCAGAATTCATAGTGCAAGTTCTTTCCAAATGTCGTGCGATAAATTCTTCACACTTCCGATGGTTGAAAGAACAAGAAAAGTGTCATCCAAACATTTCAGAACATGTACATTTATTTGTCGAGAAAATGTATGCTTGCAAACACATCAGACAAGATGGAAAACGCAGTGAATAGCGCCTTTTTGCTTTATCCTATGTATCGTATTTTCTTGCTAATTACTAAATAGCAACGAAAATTGTTGTTCTCGTCCAATAATTTTGAGTTTTTGAATGTTAAAATAATTTTAATTAAACTCGTTTATCTATTTACGTTCTTATTTATTTGTGACGTCGGTTTTCTTCTCTGTGAGACGTAAATGCTTCTTGCTTTGAGATATATCGTCTCTCCTGTAGACTATAAGAACACTAATAGGAAAAAAATACCCAGACCTTGTGTAACTTTTTAATTGCCGAGGAAAACAAAGGAAATAACATAATAAAGATACATTTCTCTAACTTTTTTTTGTAACATTATGTAATAGGAGTGATCTCGACCACAATAGTTCATAACTTCCGATGATAGCAGGCGCCGTCGTAACCCTGCACATGTGCAGTGTGCAGCATACTCGGAAATTTAGAAGACCCTACTCGGCACAATCTACAGATCATTGACGTCATAGACTTATTGACAGGTAAAATAAATGCATAAATAATAAATAAATTAGTGGCGTGGGTGGTAACTGATTTACACGCAGGCACGAAAAGCGCACGCACTTAGAGTAGTCGACTTTTACTTGAAAATCTCTCGTGTAAGACGGGCTGTAGAGAACGGCACTCGCTAGACAATCTCCAGGATGACACCGCATACTTATCATCAGTCGCCAAACAGATGGCGCACATAACAGGAACGCTATTACGTTTTTGGCTGCAGACATTCGATTACTGAGATCTATCGGTCGATAGTTGCTTGACGCCACACAGAGCGCTGAAACCGGGGACTACTTAAGGACCACTTCCTTCAAATACACACATCAAACAAAGTTTTGCGCCACCCCAATTCTCAGAACTCCTAAAGATAGACGATCAGAGAGGGAAGTGTCCAGGCGTCTCGGAGTGAACCAAAGCGATGTTGTTCGAACATGGAGGGAATACAGAGAGACAAGAACTGTCAGTTAAATGCCTCGCTCAGGCCGTCCAAGGGCTACTAATGCAGTGGATGACCGCTACCTACGGATTATGTCTCGGAGGAACCCTGACAGCAACGCCACCATGTTGAATAATGCTTTCCGTGCAGCCAGTCAAACTGTGCGTAAAAGGCTGCATGATGCGCAACTTCACTGCCGGTGTCCATGGCGAGGTCCAACTTTGCAACCATGACACCACGCAGCGCGGTACAGATGGGCCCAACAACATGCCAAATGAACCGCTCAGGATTGGCATCACGTTCTCTTCACCGATGAGTGTCGCATATGCCTTCAACCAGACAATCGTCGGGGATGTGTTTGGAGGCAACCCGGTCCTGCTGAACGCCTTAGTCACACTGTCCAGCGAGTGCAGCAAGGTGGAGGTTCCCTGATGTTTTGGGGTGGCATTATGCGAGGCCGACGTACGCCGCTGGTGGTCACGGAAGGCGCCAAAACATCTGTACGATACGTGAATGCTATCCTCCGACCGATAGTGCAACCATATCGGCAGCATACGGGCGAGGCATTCGTCTTCATGGACGACAATTCGCGCCTCCATTGTGCACATCTTGTGAATGACTTCCTTCAGGGTAACGACATCGCTCGACTAGAGTGGCCAACATGTTCTCCAGACATGAACCCTGTAGAACATGCCTAGGATAGATTGAAAAGGGCTGTTTATGGACGACGTGACCCACAAACCACTCTGAGGCATCTACACCGAATCGCCGTTGAGGAGTGGAACAATCGGGACCAACAGTGCCTTGATGAACTTGTGGATAGAGTGGAACGACGAATACAGGCATTCATCAATGCAAGAGGACGTGCTATTGGGTATTAGAGGTTCCTGTGTGTACAGCAATCTGGACCACCACCTCAGAAGGTCTCACTGTATGGTGGTACAATATGTAATATGTGGTTTTCATGAGCAATAAAAAGGACGGAAATGATGTTTAAGTTGATCTCTATTCCAGTTTTCTGTACAGGTTCCGAAACTCTCGGAAACGAGGTGATGCAAAACTTTTTTTGATGTGTGTAGTTTGCAGATGAACATTCTTCCTCCCTTCGCCGATTTAAGAGGCTGCACAACTTTGCTCGGCCAGTTCCAGTTCCAGTTAACGGGTCACCAGCAGCCATCAAAATGTATCGTCATACTGCCGCTATTATTGCCGAGCGTCGCAGTGTTCGCCTGTAGTGGTCAAAACAAATCTTGCATATTGCCGAAACTTTAATTGTGAACATTGTAATCCAGAAATACGTTATCATATCAAAACATTAGTTTGTTAGTAATGTAATTCTTCCTGAAGCCGTCCATGTTTCTACTGTGAGAGGAAGTATGTGTACTCTACGACAACCGCGTCGACTGTAAACATTGCAGTACGTGTGCTGTGCGTCGTCACGACAGCTGTGTCGCTTCAGAATGGTTCGGACAACAATAATGTACGATCAGAGGCTCCATGTAGTCACTCCAACGGTATAGGGAATGAGACATGTGGATTTCACAGCGAATGTTACTTTGAGTCAAACTGATGTCTCTAGAACGTAGAAAAATTTTGTAACTATATAATCAGTTTAGGATCGTCAAAGAAACGGCAGCGGAAGAGAACCAACATAATGATATACGTCTACGTCGTCAGTTCCAAACAAAGACAGGAGGGCAGGTGTCAACGTGAAGGCTCCATGGACTGGGATTACGTGCCACGAAACCTACCAAGTCCGCTCCTCTAAATCGGATTCGGAAAGGGGTTCGTGTAGCATGGGAACGATACCATTCTTCGTGGGTTAGGCAGCAGTGGGACAAAACGTTCTTTTCTCATGAGAACTGTATCAGTATCCACCCCGACAATACTGACATTCGTGTGTGGAGGCAACGAGGACAACGTTTACAACCTAACTGTGTCGTAGATCGACAACCCTATCAAGGCGTTTCAGTCATGTTTTGGGCTGGAATCATGCTGGCCGCAGGGAGGTGTGAAGTATCTGGGCGACATCGTTGCATGTATTATGGCTATGTTTGGTGAACATATTGGAGCTGAAGGACTGCAATGCACGACCCCATCGTCATAATCTTGTGAACACCTTCCTAACGCAGAATCAACGGACGGAATTACGTCCATACTTTCCAGATCTCAATGACATTGGGAATGCATAGACCATGCTAAAACGAACAGATTGCAATCGTTCTGTCTCTCCAGAGACCTTACAGACCATCAGAGATGTCACTGTGGAGGAACAGGAAAATATCCACAGGTTTACTTGGACACTTTGGTAAGGAGTACACCTAACAGAATTCAAAAGTTTCTCCAGTTACGAGGAAGGCCAATTGGTTCATAAATAACGTATATTGCAAGACGACAGTGAGCAGAAACTGTAGTGTTTGCGGTGGAATATTTTGTAGGGTTCCTTTTCTTTTTTTTTATTAAGTGGAAATGTATTTATCGTCTTAATTTTTGTTTTCTTATGACTGTGTCTAAGAGAGATAAATCATTTTTGTTCCATATTTTGTCCACTGTCTTAACTGAGCCTGAACTACTACATCGTTCGCTGAGTTAAGTTAGACCGATGTTCGGAACTTTTCCACCAGAGCCACGACTTCTCAGCAAACCAAAGTTGAGCATTTATCTGTATAAATTCTTGTAATAAATGATGGTCATTTGTTTTTCATTGCACTGCCAACGTTATCCTTGCCTTAGTCCAATATTGCCCTGTTACAAGACAGTTTTAGCATGCAAGCGCGACGCCTTAATACAGCAACTGATTTCTGTGCTTGGGAGTTCGCTTCCTGCAACCTTTACCTTGGGCGCCAAATTTATGTGGTGAGTACAAAAACTGTGAAATCATTTCATGGCTGGAAATAGGAGAATCTATACACTAATACAAGTACTGAAAAATTGTATTACCTAGAACTGCTTTATTTGTTCACCGGCGACAATGAGGCAGCAAAAATTACACTCTCTGCTAGTAAGAAAAGGCAGTAAGAAGAGGGGAGTTTTTAGAATAGGATCAATTAAAATTAAAGTGTACGTAGGTGCGAGATGAGAGAAGGAACTCATTTAGTGATACGGACTTTCCAGGATTTTGTAGCCGGATGGTAGTGTTAAGAGGCTACGACATTTTGTGACAACCTACACGTTCGCTAAAAGCCAGAACTGTTCATTAAAACAGTTTTATAGTAACATAAGTAAAACGAAGGGATTTCGAAGACGTTAAGGATGCAAGGAAGAAAGGTGAAGCTCACATTATTACATAAACAATATTGAAATAAAATTCTACAGTCTTATATGTTAATTACAGAAGAAGAAAGAAAGTTAACAGCAATACAGGATTAAACGTTTATCACTAGAATGGACCAGTTTCGTGTTGTAGTGGATAATGTTGCAGGCTATTGAAGGACTAGTTCAATTTTTTCCGCGATTTAAAGATCTGCAAAAGGGATCGGCTCTCATTTTCATGACGCCATACGAGAAACCGTTTCAGTAAACAAGCGGCGAAATAGACTCGGGGGATGCGTAAGTGCCACCTAATAGAAACGCTTGCAACACGCTGGATCCACACAATTGTTATTTGTTTACTTTATCGCTGATATAAAACACTGATGTAAAATAGAGGTCTCACCAAATTTGGTAAGAAACCAACGCGGGGAGAAATTCTAACGGAGCACATAAACTGCATGTGCGCGAAGCTGCAAAGGAGCAGTAAAGGAAAGATGGTTAGTGTTGAACTTTCGTTTGAGGAAGAAGTCATAATTATACTTTATTTTTAGTTGGCCTTCGGTGTTGTTGCGTCGTACAGTCACCCACATGTACAGAGCAGTACAAATGTAATTTACGCTAACTGACAACAATAATCTTGTTGGAGCATGTTACGGTGACTTTGACAGTTAGTTTATATGGATCACGAAATACACTTTCCTTTTTTCCACTTAGCCGGTACTCACGGTACCCTGCCGTGAAGCGAGATTTGACTACGCAGTTGAGACCGCGGGAACTTTTGTCCATGCAGCACCACGTGGTGATGGGGTCTTCTGTACTTTGTTGTTGAAGATTACTTCTTGAAATTATAACGCATGAAATTACAAAATGGAGAACTACAAATCATTAATTTTTTAGAAGAGAAACAAAGGAATGCATGGAAGATTACCGTTGCAAATAGTTGTCGCCTCACTGGCGCTGCTCAGAGAAGTGGTCTTGGAACGTGTTCTCGAGCCTGACGTCCATGACAGACTTCAGTTACACGAGGTAATTCACGTCTCGTATGTCACGAGTCGATTTATATATTGCATAACTACTGTAATATCTAAGTTTTGTTAATGTTTTTATACTGTATGTGTGTCGATTACATTACTCGTGCTATACTTTTCTATGTTAATGTAGTCTAATTACAGGTTTATCGTGGCGCCTGCTAAAATAACTGTCCACGATCTATCAGACGTAATCTACTAACAAGTTTCTATTCTGCTTTATCTATGTGTTATTTCTACATATAGTATTGTGTGTGCTGCGTGTTAATGGCAGAGAAATCTGTTGTGCTGGACCCTTCATCTGACTCAACCTATTCGTCTCGCTGTCGTCTTAACTCGACATGGTCTCATTACCTTATAGACAGTGCGTCCAATATTGGAGGTTTGATCTGTGTGTTTATTTAATTGTTTCCATTTGTTTGCCTCCCTAAGTGTATCGTGTAGCGTCTCTGTGGTAATTCCGGGTATGTTTCTGTGTATGTGGCTGTACCGCTCACGATACAGAGCTATCTTTTCAAGAGATCCATGTTCTTCACATTGGCAGTCGCCACTGTCAGCAAGCGAAACGCGCTGCAAATGCGCTGGATAAAGGGCGTGCCCAGTTAGGAAGTGAAACATCGCACGGCTCGGATTGGCATGTTTAATTATTAACTGCTTCGTGATGCTGGGCGAAAAGATGTACAGGATACGACGCTTATAATTTTGGTCCCACTCGCATTGCCAGATGTCAATTAGCCAGGAGCTTTGTTGCACTTTCAGCCCGACATTTTCCCTTGTAATTCCCCTGACTTTATCGAATCTTCCCATCTCCAGCCAGTAGGACGCAGCTCGATATTTGATGGTTATATGCATTGCAAAAGACACCCAGCACCACACACAGTGTCTCTACTAAAGTGGTGCTGAATGCCCCTGACAGTGTAAGGCGCACATATTTCTGTCCTGTTCATAGCAGGGACGAGTTTATGTGCCTACACAGTTGCCGCGTGACCTACTGCTGATCCACAGAGAGCGCGGTGGTATGCTCTCAAGTGCGAGATGGGTAGTACGTATTGTATGGTATTTGAAGGTGCTAATTTGCATAAAATTTTTTCGACCTTACTTGTAGTTAGGTTTATGTGTTGGTTGAAGTTATGTTTGTCATCAACATGTACTCCCAAGTATCGTGTGACTGTCTCTCTTTTTATGTTTGTATTGTCTTCGGCCAAAGAGACCACACCCATGCAATCGCAGAGTCAACTACAGCAGCAGATGACCGCTACATTGAGCAACAGAGAAGAAGGTACCCACACCAAACAGCGGGTGCAATTACGACTACATTTAACGGGATTGCACTATTTGCAATGGTGCCAAGGGCGTGGGGGCCTGAACAACGAGAAGTGGGGTAGCGTGCTCTTCTCAGATGAGAGCAGATTGTCAGAATAGTGATTCTGGACGCACCTTCGTACAGAGAAAGGTGGGGACACACCAAGGAACATTGTCAAATATGATCGTTTTTGTGGTCCAGGTGGTATGGTCAGGTAGCCATTATGTTGCATGGACGTACTGACCGTGATATCTGTGAATACGGTACACTCCGCCGTCAGTGTTATTGTCACACTCTGCTTCCTCCTCACGTGCGTCTTTTCAGGAGTGCATTCGGTCCTGACTTCATTTTTGTGGATGACACTCCGCGACCGCATCGAACAACGTAGGTGGAGGATCACACGGAACGAGGAGGTATTCGGCGAATTGTATCGCCGCAGTAGTGGACGAATGGAATTTCCTACCTCAAGAATTCCTTTCCGGTCATGTGGCTAGCACGGGAGCACGTTGCAGAGCATGCATTGCTGTGCAGTGGCATTCGTACGGTCTATTAATAACCAGCCGCGTTTTTTGTTACGTCCAGGGGACTATTATAAATCGCAGTGACTTCAGTGTAATTATTGTCTTCGATTAAAAGAGTCATTTCTTTTCGTCTCATTGCGTATTTCTTTCTGTTACTTTCTGTAGTAAGTTACTACAGAATGTATGGCCATGTTTGATCGTGTTACGTTACTTGCCAAGCCGCGCGGGATTAGCCGAGCGGTCTCAGGCGCTGCAGTCATGGACTGTGTGGCTGGTCCCGGCGGAGGTTCGAGTCTTCCCTCGGGCATGGGTGTGTGTGTTTGCCCCTAGGATAATTTAGGTTAAGTAGTGTGTAAGCTTAGGGACTGATAACCCTAGCAGTTAAGTCCCATAAGATTTCACACACATTTTGGTTACTTGCCAAGGACACACGATGCGAAACTTACTTTCATCCTCTAGTTTTGCACACCATTGTACTTATGACACATGAGCTAACTGCATGACACTTCGATAACCATAGATTACAAGTATTTAAGAAAAAATTTTTGATTAACAATATAGTAAACAACAAAGATGTGTCCTCAAGGTTTAAAAATGAAAATTCTGAATTTATAAATCACTTTTGGAAATAAATACCATTTGATATCTCACAACCTTGTTTTATTTTTTTGTGCCTGAGGATATCCAGTATCGACATAATAGGGTGTTTCTAAGTACACTGGACAATAGAATTAAATGATCACTTTTGAGAAACCCCGTAATTGCCTCACACTGCGACGTATAGCTTTGAAATTCAGATCTAAGATGCTTACAACCTTCTTCTGTAACAGTGCAAAAGGCGACGTACTGAGACATCATCCTCAGATTCGGCGACTCTTCAAACAGCAAATTGTCGACTCTTGGGAAAAAAAAGAGCCACATTTTTAAAGGTCATCTGAGTTGCAAGGCGTGTTAGTGATGTCATGTTGCCACCAAATTTCACTGTATTTCTGCCCAACGCTATCGTCGGCGTGCGACTCGATTGGAAGATCGTCGTACTTCCTCTTACCAAGATTTCACCCCTTCTTTTGATCTTTTGATGCCTCCGTGACGGAGGCCAGAATCGCATCATCAGCTTTGGAATCAGGCAGTTTTCTTATGAGTAGCTAGGAAAGCATTTGAGACGCACCGTCACTCAGAGTCGTCATGAAAAGCCCTAAGAGTGCAGCACAAAGGGCGGCAATGGAACCACTCCTCTCTCTGGGGCGTTGATTTCCACACATTTCGCAGTCGAAAACGACAGTTCGCAGTGCGATGAACGAGAGGAAGATGTCGTTGACAAACTTTTTTTCTGTTGACACTGAAACTAAAGCTGCAGGAAAAGAGGTGGCTTCATTGATCCTCTTTACGAAACGCACTGAGGCCTTTTCGTATCGATTCTCAGCGGCGGTGTGTCTGAAATATTTTTCTAGCCCAACCAGAAGAAAACAGAGTAATCTGAACGCTAGGCGTCCTCCACAGAAGAGGCGTCAAAAGCAGGAGTGAACTGTGGATAAGATGGGGTTGACGACATTCTCATCGAGTGATACGACCACAGTGGCGTTGGGCAGAACTGTGATGAAATTTGGCAGAAATGTGACATCATTAACCCACCTTGTAGCTCATATCAACTTCCAAGCTGTAGCCTTTTTTTCGCATGTGTCGTTTCCTTGTTGTCTTGTGTGACATCACTGGACGCCATGCTGTTGCTCTGTTACAGAGGTAGGCTGTAGACACCTTTCAGTCAAATTTCAAACTTATGTGTCGCAGTCCGAGACACCTACGGAATTTCGAAGAAGTGATCCTTTAATTTTGTTACGCGTGTATTTTTAAGTTTATGGACGTATCCTTTCATACACTTCTTGCGTTTAAAGAGCACATGCGTAACATCTCTCATCTCGTGGTCTCTGTAATCGAAAATGTCGTTATCGCTTGACTTCATGCGGTGGGCTTTTTGTCGGAAGCTGTCATGGTTATATCTGATGCAAATAATTGATCCGATCGCTGCTCAACGCGCTGTTGAATTATAAAACCAGAACGGTGGAGGTATGTCTGGTTGAAATGAGGCTTAATATCATCCTTTGTAATTATTTGTTGTATCTTAGTTTCCGTTCAGCATCTGCACTCAAATCTCTACCCTGTAAGCTACGTTACGGTATGTGGCAGAGGGTGCATTGTGAGTCAGTATCACTTTCCCTGATTCCTATTCCGTTCGCCAGTGGCATGCGGGAAGAAGGATTGAAGCTAATCTAAAGTATGACCTGAATTTCTCTCAAGTTATAATCATGACCATAATGTGATATACATGTTGGAGAAACAAAAACATTTCTTGAGTGATTTTGCAACATGGGTTCCCGGAATTTCTTTTCCTTTTTTATTTTTTTAATTTTTTATTAGGCTCTGGAGGATGTGGAGCTTCTTTCTTGTAAAATAACTCTCTTTTATTTATTCTTTTTGAAAATCCTCGTTGCCAGTTTTGGAAAGGCCTCGTCGCTACTGCTGTTGAGGCCGAGTTGCCACTGTTGCTACGGTAGGCCACGTTTGTGAGTTTGTGACACGGCTTCTGGTGCAGTACACTGCTAACACAATTTCTCCCTGCCATATTACACAGGTATGCCCCAGGGTCAGGTAACAGGATAGGAAAAAGAAGGTTCTACATCACTCCAACAAATTAGTAACAAAGTCACACAAATGAGATAAAGGCTTCCTTGTGTTTGTGAGCAGTTGAATACTGAAGTCTGCAACACTGCTTGTAATTTAACACAAAAATGGCCCTCAATGGGTAAGTGCAAATAATCGTAGGTAAACTTCTCAGTACGTAGCAGATACAATTTACAACTGTCTGTTCACTTCTAAGAGTTCACTAAACCCCGATCCCTCTGTAAGCCAGGGGCTGCATGATGATCTACAACCGAGTGGCGAGAGCTGCTCTTCTGTCTTCCGAGTAGGCTTCTGTCCGTTGTCGTCCGGTCAGTGGCAGACTGTAATCGGCCGGCAATTGGCCGAGGCGAGGTCGATAACTTCATCCTCAACGCCGCACGTGGCGTTGGTGGAACTCGCGCCAGTGGCGCGTCTCTATGGCACTGACACCAGCTCGCGTCTTTGCACCCTATGGTGCGTTTGCCCCGGCTATGTTTTGTTTGGACGACACTGCAGTTCTTTAAATATCGTGAACGTTTATCGGCAAATTCCCGATTGGCTATGAGCGTCTGCTATGTCGTGTGACCTTCCTAAGATTCGTACACAGTCTGATCAAAGTTATCCGCACACTTCTTTGTGGAAATTAATATGGCGTGTGTCCACCTTCAGCGTTTACGATAGCTTGAACACTGCTAGGGACACTTTCATTCAGATGTCTGAATGTCCGTCCAGGAAAGGCAGTCCGTTCTTTCACAAGTACCGAAAACAGAGAATGTAATGCTGTTGGATGCTGGAGTGTGCACCGAAGTCGACGCTCTGACTCATTACAGATGTGTTCCATTGCGTTCAGTCTGAACTCTGGATAAGCCAGTCCAATTCAAGAACATTGTTTTCCACAAACCATTGCCTCACAGTCTACGACAGGGCGCACTGTAATGCTGACAAAATCACCGTCTTCGAACTTTTCATCTACTGTGCACAGTACACAACGCATTTTCTTAAGCGCCATATTAATGTCCACGAGGAAGTGCCCGGATAATTTTCATCACATTGTGTTCATTTTCTGTACACAGTACACGATAGATTTTCTTAAGCGCTGTTATGTTGACCGCACCCTAACCAGCAAAGACACCCCCATACGGTGCGACCACCTCCTATGTACTTCAGTGTCGGCACTACGCATAATGGCAGGTAACGTTCTCCGGACATTCGCCAAACTCGGGTGTCATCCTATGACTAGTCTGGTTCAGTTTCGAAGTCACTGAGCTCTCCTGTACGTTACATTGTTTTGTTACAGCTTCTCTACTGGCATCACGAAGCAACCCAACTCCTTTTTATACTGAGGGGTCCGCCTCTCATGTTATCTAGTGGTCGATTCTGGTTTACACAAGGGTGTGGGAATACTTTTCATCAGATATTATAGTGATTATTGTAGCGTAGGCTATACACTTTAAAAGACTAATGAAATTATATTTCCACATTTTTGAGAACTGTTTTTACTCAAGCTTACGTTTAGTAAAAGTTACCCGCGTGTAAAATCTGATTGACTAGTTATTATCAGCAGCGTTTAGTTAAATTTAGCGAAGGGGGCCATTCTACATAGGAACAGGTAGTTTTTCACCTACTTCACTACTTACCTTATTTCTCATTTAGGTAACTCAACATTTTTCCACTTAATCACAGAGCCAATTTTGCAGCTGTGTCAGGAACCAGTGCAACACGCCATGCAGAAATCGGTCCCGTTCCTGAAGGGACAAATTTTGGTCCTCAAAGGCCCAGAATTCGTTTGTTGGGTACGGGCTTGGCGACCCCGGTGTTGCTGAGCTGAGGACTAGTAAGAGCCACCAGTCCTTTGTCATCGAAAGCTCTGGTCATGCCTCGGCGACCACCGTGCGGCGCGGAGGTGGTACGTTGTTTGTCGCAGGGAGTGAGGATCTTGGCTTGACCGCCAGGATCGCGAAGATAGTAATAACCTCTTCAACAATAGGGAGATTTCACATTTCTAGACTTTCGAAAGCGTTTGACAAGGTATCCTATTGCAAGCTGTGAAAGAATGTGTGAGCATGTGGAATAGGCTCACAGATATGCGAGTGGCTCGAAGAGTGCTTACGACGTAGCACAGTGGTGTAGGGTAAGTCGAGACAAATAATTTCAAATAGGTCATTTGCGGTCTATCAAGCCGGGAATAACCTCAAATTAGCCAATTGTATCACAGCTGTGGCTCGATCTCACCTTACTACTGCAGGTAGAGGCTGAAGTGGCTGGCAGAATTAATCATTGGCGGAACCAATGATCCTTACCAGTGGCTAAACGCAGATCACCCCAAAATTTTTCTAATACGTCGGCTCAGGTGATACAGCAGACCTGCCGAATCGACGGAGGCTCCCGCGTTGGAGGTCGCGTGGCGGAGGCTCCCGAATATCGAATGATTTCTGATCGAGGCGAGTGTTCATTAGAGACGAGGGTATCGTCAGCGGTGCCGCAGGGAAGAGTGATTGGACCGCTTTATTCTCTAAATACATAAATAATTTGACGGACAGGATGGGCAGCCAATTGCGGTTGTTTGCTGATGACGCTGTGGTGTACGGTAAGTTGTCGACATTGAATGACTGTAGGAGGATACAAGACGACTTAGACAAAATTTCATGTTGGTATGATGAATGGCAGCTAGCTCTAAATGTAGAACAATGCAAGTTACTGTGGATGAGTAGGAAACAACAAACCCGTAACGTTCGGACACAGCAATAGTAGTGACCTGCTTGACACAGTCACATCGTTTAAATATGGGCGTAACGTTGCAAAGCGATATGAAATAGAACGAGCGTGTGAGGATTGTGGTAGGAAAAGCGAATGGTCGCGTTGGTTTATTGGGAGAATTCTAGAAAAGTGTGGTCCATTTATAAAGAAAGACCGTATATACAGTATGTGATCAAAAGTATCCGGACACCGCAAAAACGTACGTTTTTCGTATTAGGTGCATTGTGCTGCCACCTACTGCCAGGTATTCCACATCAGCGACCTCAGTATCATTAGACAATGTGAGAGAGCAGAATAGGGCGCTCCGCGGAACTCACGGACGTCGAACGTGGTCAGCTGATTGGGTGTCACTTGGGTCATACGTCTGTCCGCGAAATTTCCACACTCCTAATCATACCTAGGTCCACTGTTTCCGATGTAATACTGTAGTGGAAACGTGAAGGGACGCGTGCAGCACAAAAAAATACAGGCCGACCTCGTCTGTTGACTGACGGAGACCGCCTACAGTTGAACAGGGCCGGCCGGTGTGTCCGTGCGGTTCTAGGCGCTTCATTCGGGAACCGCGTGACCGCTACGGTCGCAGGTTCGAATCCTGCCTCGGGCATGGATGTGTGTGATGTCCTTAGGTTAGTTAGGTTTAAGTAGTTCTAAGTTCTAGGCGACTGATGACCACAGATGTTAAGTCCCATAGTGCTCAGAGCCATTTTAAGTTGAAGAGGGTCGTAAAGTGTAATAGGCAGACATCTATCCAGACCATCACACAGGAATTCCAAACTGCATCAGGATCCACTGCAAGTACTATGACAGTTAGGTGGGAGGTGAGAAAATTTGGATATCATGGTCGAGCGGCTGCTTATAAGCATACATCACGCCGGTAAATGCCAAATGACGCCTCACTTGGTGTAAAAAGCGTAAACATTGGTTGGTGTAAAAAGCGTAAACATTGGACGATTGAACAGTGGAAAAACGTTGTGTGGATCGTGGTACACAATGTGGCGATCCGATGGCAGGGTGTGGGTATGGCGAATGCGCGGTGAACGTCATCTGCAAGCGTGCGTAGTACCAACAGTAAAATTCGGAGGCGGTGGTGTTATGGTGTGGTCGTGTTTTTCATGGAGGGGGCTTGCAGCCCTTATTGTTTTGCGTTGCACTATTACAGCACAGGCCTACATTGATGTTTTAAGCACCTTCTTGCTTCCCACTGTTGAAGAGCAATTTGGGAATGGCGATTGCATCTTTCAACACGATCGAGCACCTGTTCATAATGCACGGCTTGTGGCGGAGTGGGTACACGACAATAACATTCCTGTAATGGACTGGCCTGCACAGAGTCCCGACCTGAATCCTGTAGCACACCTTGGGGATGTTTTGGAACGCCGACCTCGTGCCAGGCCTCACCGACCGACATCGGTGCCTCTCCTCAGTGCAGCACTTCGTGAAGAATGGGCTACAGTTCCCCAAGAAACCTTCCAGCACCTGATTGAACATACGCCTGCGAAAGTGGAAGCTGTCATCACGACTAAGGGTGGGCCAACACCATACTGAATTCCAGCATTACCGATGGAGGGCGCCACGAACTTGTAAGTCATTTTCAGCCAGGTGTCCGGATACTTTTGATCATTTAGTGCAAGTTGCTAATGCGATCTGTTCTTGAGTCCTGCTTGAGTGTTTGGAATCCGTACCAGGTCGAATTGTAGGAAGACATCGAATCAGTTCAGAGCAGGGCTGCTAGATTTGTTACCGGTAGGTTCTAACAACACGTAAGTGTTACAGAGATGCTTCGGGAACACAAATGGAAATCCCTGGAGGGTAGGTGACGTCCTTTTCGAGAAACACTATTGAGAAAATTTAGGGAACTGGCTCCAGAAGATAGCCTGTAGTCGACAAGCACAACGCAATGAAGAGGGTGGATGGGTATCTCGTAAAATTCTACTCATTTATCATGATGTTTGGAACTACGAACCTTCCTGAGTATGTTCAGGCAAGTTTCCTTCGCCAAAGCGTGGACCCGTATGTCCCCAGCCCATGTGCTGTTTCAAATGACTGCGCTTTGGGCATGCTAAGCTTCTGTGTAAGGGAGAATCCACCTGTGACAAATGTGGTAAAGCCGCCCATGATGGAGTTGCGTGTTCTTCTCGTGTGGAGTGTTTGAATTGCTCTCGGGCTCACCCTGTCAGGATTCGGGACTGCGGCGTATGACTCGACGAACGGATGATATGCGATACAAGAGCTTAAGACGACGAAACGCATCCCACATGGTGAGTCCGAAAAGGTGTACAAAGCCGTGCTACCCCGCAATATTCGCTACCTCCTTTGCTTTATTCTTAAACGTACAATGCGGAAAGCCGATGCTCTTACACAAATCAGAGGTGTCAGCACTAGCACCTTTGTTTGTCAATGTGTAACGCCGAAAATGCAGATTAAATACCTTCTGCGCCATTCAGAATGTTTCGCCGTTTAATGAACGTTGATAACTTGTATTGAACTTCTTAGTCTGAATCTGTTTTATTACAGAAACTATAGTTAATACGTAATCGATATAATAATGTATTTATTTCTGACTGTATATAACAGATTTTAATTATAATGTAAATATTGTAAATTGCTGGGTAATAGCCAAGGTAACTTTAGTTAAGTGTATCGATAGCAACGACGAAAACGCAGTAGCTGTGCCCTTGTTTATCTTTTAGTATGGAGAGTCTCTGTCGCGTTGCGAGCACAGAAGAAGAAGAGCAACTTGAATCATGAAAGAGTGCGGAAGTGTTTGTTGGGCGCTCCCGCAGCTATGGTCGCGCCAGTGCAGGTGCGCCTAATTCGTTAACCCGTCATGGAACACATTAACTGCATACATCCGAACTTCCGCTTCACTGTCGCGATGGAGAAGGAAGGAAGGTATTCTTAGACGTTTTAGTACAACGGCAGGCGGACGGGCGTCTCGGACACCTTGTGTAACGCAAGCCGGTGCATGCTGATTTATATCTCAATACAAAGTGTTTCCACCATCCTGTTCAGACGTGAGCCGTTTTGAACACGTTGGTACACAGAGCATAAACTGTTTCTGACGAGGATCATTGGAATCCGAAATTAACCATCTGAAGTAGTTCCGAGAGCAACAGGTACCTCAACGGCACCAACTATAATAAAATAACCATGGCCATAATGGTAACCACCACCATGGTAATAATAACTCACACTGCTATAACAATAACAGTCATAGTGGGACAATAATGGTAGAAATGACAGGGGACAGTATCATGTGAGAGTGGTACGTGGTTCTCAGCAGAATGATTGTAGGCAGTAGCAAAAACGGCAGTGCCGACAGTCGGATAGAAACGGACCGGATGCACTTAATCAAGGAAACCATTAACCGCGCTGGTTTGGGGCCCACCGGGCGTGGGAAGACCTTGGCGGCCCAGAAGAAATCCCAGGCAATGTCGCAAGGATAGATCCGGATGGATAAATCAGCTATGGGATCGCTTTCTGTAATAACGATGAAAATTCGGTACCGGTCAACAAGGAAGAGGTGACCGCTGTTAAGAGAACACTGGTACCCCAGGCTCCAGTACAGATTGATTCGCCGACGGAATTAAAGAAGCCGATATTGGATAAAACTTCCGTAATTGCACAGGGCAACGAGGAGGTGCGGTTAGGTCACTTCGGTCGGATATACGACAAATTGGAGAATTACAGAGGATTATATGGTAGGTGTTCTAATGGGGAGAGCGGACAATATTTGACGCTTCTCAGCCCGCATGAAATTAGTGTTTATTAAAAAACGGAAAGCTCTGTACAGGAGAGGCAGGCTTGTCCTAATGTTGTAGTAACTGACGTAGCCATCCCCAATGATGCTGGTCCTAAAGAAAACAGAGTCGAAATTTCTGAAGAGGGACAAGACAAGTTTGCCGATGACGACAGGGTGCGACTAATTGAGGGACACATAGATTATGGCATCTACGAGGTTAAGGCTGACGACATACAGTCAGACGGGAGTGGTATGGGTTGCGTGAGCTCGGGAGATGAATTAGAAGCAGAAACAGAGCGAATTTCTCCAAGCAATTTGGAAGATGATAGCCATCTTTACCTGACTTGACAGTTAGCGAATTGTTGGTAATACAGGGTTCGTTAATCGACGAAACTTATAAAAACGTTTCAGTGTTGGGGTCAAAACAGCTTCAACAACCGCCGAACTGGCAGACATAAATTAAGAATGTCCAAAAACAGCTATCGATGTGAGACGGACGGGTTTTCCTGGAATGACCTCGACGTGGAAAACCAAGAACTAGACACAGATAAGTGTAGACAAATAATACTCCCCGTTGATATGTTCGAAATAATACTGCCCGTTGATATGCTCGGCATAAAAATGCACGTTTTAATAGATACCGGGACAGAGCTAAGTGCTATGTCCGGAAAATTTTCGATTTGCTAAAGGAAAGACCAGAAGTAGTAGTAAGGCCCGTAATGGGACTTAAAAAAATCGATATTACCGGAAAGAATAGCAAACCTATATCCCAACAAAAAGTTGCTTCTTTCTAAATTAAAGGGGAACAATTTGAACACGAATTTATCGTTGTGCCAAATTTAAGCAGCGAGAGAGATAATGAAAATGAATGAAATGATCGTATGGTATTGTTGGCCAGGAGGCCCCATGCGGGGGAGTTAGGCCGCCGTATTGCAAGTCCTTTTTAGTTGAAGCCACTTCGGCGACTTGCGGGTCAGTGATGATGAAAATAATGAAGGACACGCAACACACAGTCCCCTGCCGGGAATCAAACCCGGGCCCCCTGAGTGATAGGCGGATATGCTACCGCTACGCTAAGGAGGCGGACACCGGGATAACAATGGGCTTAGACTGATTATTGAAATACCACGCAGTAGTTGACTGCAGTAATAAAACAATGATGTGCATTTTAAAAGATAAGACTGAAATTAGTGTGTTTTAATGACACAGGTGGTGGTGTGAGTAGTCAAAACCAATCTGTTAACATTGTTACTTGGCCTTATGAGATTGGTTTAGGCAGAAATATGGGAACGTATTGTCACCAATAGCAGGGCACGGGGCAAATATATAAACGATTTTGAAAAAGTTACGAATGCTTTCACGCATGAATCTACAGGATTCACTCCATAGGTTATCCTATCAGACAATGAGTGTAAGAACCTGTATGGCCATCTTTTTAGCGATGGTTGCGGGACTCGGCTGTCTGACAGAAGATGTCAAATTAAACACCTTTCAACCGTCAGTTTTCGACCTTATTTTGTTCGGCAACCAGTTTCAGAGTTTTACTACACTATCTTTAGGCCCATGACAGATGTATAGGAATAATTTACCTCGCTTGTGATCAAAACAGGGACCAGCAATACTGGTATTAGTAGATATTTATTACAATGGCAACCATCACCAGCAGACTGCGATGGCTGAAGTGGTTACTCTAATAAATATCTACTAATACCAGTATTGATGACCCCTGTTTTTATCAAAAGCGAGGTAGATTGTTCCTAGACGTCTGTCAGGGGCCTGAAGATGGCGTAGGAAAACGCTGAAACTGGTTGCCCAATAAAATAAGATTGAAAATTGACCCTGAAAGGTGTTTAATTTGACATCCTCTATAAGTCTGAGAATTTGGTGGAAGAGATAATTGATTTTCCTCCGCGAGTTAGTATTGACATTGAGGAGAAGAAAGAACCTTTAGAGAGGTAATGAAAAAGAAAGCCGCGGCGTGAATGTGGCGTCATGACGGGAAAGGGCGGTTTGCTAAATTTGTAATTGGCGACCTTGTTCTCGTTAAAGCGAACGAGAAATCAAGAGATTTATAATGAGATTAAAAAAATTATATTAATTTGTAATGGCACATTTAAGATTGTCAGTATACCTCATACTAACGCTTACTGTTTAGCTTTTCCTAATCCTGGCAAGCTGTTAGGTGTACGTAACATTGTTGATTTGAAGTTGTATCAGTCAAGAACTGATTAATCTGAGAAACAGTTTCCAGTAAAGACTTAATTACTAGTCTAATTTTTAAAATTTATTCCAGTTTTATTTCTTGGACCAGATGGTCATCATCGACTTTGCAAAAAGTATAACGAGAAAATTGGCTTAAAGGGTAAATGTTGTGGAAGCAACTGAGATGAAAGGAAAACCAAAGAATTTACCATTGTGTATAAATGTCACTCTGGTATATGTATCATCTGTAATTTTGAAAATAATCTGTAGTAAAATTTTTGTATACCATGCATTATGTAAGTGAATACCGATGCACTCAGACAACGTATAAGTTTCAGGTCTGTGTTATCCAGTGTGATACAAAAGTAAGGAGTTATTGAGATTGCCCCCTGCTTACCTCAGTGGTGCCGGCACGGTGCTCGGTCAGTGGGTTAGCTACCCCCTGTAATAAACAGACTGAGTGAACGGATCAACAAAGAACCTGTACGGGTGTCATCGGACGTCCGCCCCGAACAAATTCAACGAACAATATAGAACAAAATGAGATCTACAAAAAAAGTGATAACGTGCTTGCCTCCCATACAGGGGGCCTGAGTTCGATTTCTTCCTGGGTTGGAGATTTTCTTTGCTCGTGTCCTGGGTGTTTTGTTGTCCTCTTTCTCATTTCATCGTCATCACGGGGACGCAAGGTGCCCAATATGGCGTCGACTGAAATAAGACTTGCACTTGGCGGCCGAACTTCCCCGAATGGGAATTTTTTTTCCTTGAGATTTCGCGGGAGTAAGTTTTCGAAGCATGTAAGGCATTCTGGAATGCGATTGCACTGACAGAGGAATCAAGCGCGCCGCTGTGGCACACGAAAGAATGCCATGTCGGGACTGAGCAGCTGCCGGCTCTTAGAACGCTGCGGCGTTCTTTATAAACAGGCGGGTGGATCACCACGTTTTCCTTCTCAGCACAGTCACTATAAAGCTTTGTTGCAGACATCTCAGTTTTATCGGGAATCTTGCTTGAAACACACAAACTCCCATAATGAGAAATGAAATCTTTATTAATTATTATATTTATAAAAAACTACCTAAGGTAAACATTGTAACTAGTGATCTCTAATCACGCTTTTTGTATACCTTCAACCATGTTACTTACAATAAATGAAAAGCACCTGTTTGCTTTTGTTCTACAATATTACTTTTATTGTTAACCGGTATTCGGCTTACTAGGCCATCTGCAGATATTTATGTCTGAAGATGGCCTAGTATTAGACATTTATGTCTGAAGATGGCCTAGTAAGCCGAAAACCGGTTAACAATAAAAGTAATATTGCAGAACAAAAGCAAACAGGTGCTTTTCATTTATTATAATGTTGTCCTACGAAGAATCGACGGAAGATTATGTTAATATGTTACTTACGTTTCTTGTACAGTAGCCGGCCGGAGTGGCCGTGCGGTTCTAGGCGCTACAGCCTGGAGCCGAGCGACCGCTCCGGTCGCAGGTTCGAATCCTGCCTCGGGCATGGATGTGTGTGATGTCCTTAGGTTAGTTAGGTTTAATTAGTTCTAAGTTCTAGACGACTGATGACCTCAGAAGTTAAGCCGCATAGTGCTCAGGGCCATTTCTTGTACAGTACTGACATGTAATTTTCATTTCAAACGTATTGGTCTCTTGAAAGGTGTAATTTTGTTGTTTAAAATATGTTATGGTACATTATGATAATTTGAGTTGTAATGACACGGTGTTATCATGCTATTACGTGTCCGCACATAATTATGATAAATAATAAGCTTAATGAGTGATTAACAAAATTTATGTAGAGAAAACAGAATGCATTTGCATTTCTGCATTTCCTTTTGTATTTCACCGCACATTACCTTATTTTGTTTCCCTTCAGCTAAAAAACTCAGGGAATGTGGAGCACATGTAACACCGAAAATGCGGTTAAATACCTTCTGCTGTGTTCAAAATTTTTCGCCATTTAATAGCCGTTGATAACTTGTACTGTACTTCTGATTCTGAATCTGTAAGCTTTATTACAGAAACTATATTTAATACCTAATCGATGCAATAGTGCATTAATTTCTGATTGAACTGATTGTAATTATAATGAAAATATTGGAAATTGAAGGTAAATAGCCAAGGGAATTTTATTTAAATGTATCAATAACAACGACGAAAAGCAAGTAGCTGTGTCCTTTTTTATCTTTGCGTAAGGAGTGTCTCCGTCGCGTTGCTAGCAGAGAAGAAATAGAGCAGCTTGAGTCATGCAAGAGTGCGGAAGTGTTTGTCGGGCGCACCCGCAGACGCGGGTTGCAGCTATGATGGATAGCGCCAGTGCAGGCGCGCCTGATTCGTTGACCCGCGAGTTTTGAGTGCACGGAGGAAGCTGCAATTCTAACTATTGCCTGTCCCATAATTATCCGTGGCTCTGGAGACGACTCGGGGTCCTCAACCAGCAGCAGCGGCAGTTCAGCATTGTCGTCGGCTAGATTCTTCGTCGCCCACACAGCTACAACATCGTACGACTGTTATTTGACAATATAGCACTATAGATGCTTTACCCAGTAACATTTTTTTCACAAAGTGTGACTAACTGGAATAATATCCAGAAATAGTTAAAACTTGTACGGCACTCGTGTTGTCACTGTCCTCAGACATTATTACCAGGCAAGGCCACTATCTTTCCAAGCAGTCACCGAGTGTCGTAAGAAAATGAAAATTGATTAACCATTTCCTGCCAGCTTTGTGTGTTTGCTATCGACTAGCTTCAGTCTAAATTTTTTCCTCAGCAACTGTTCATTTTTGGATTGTATAACACAGGCTTAAATAATTTGCAGTTTTAAGTTTTAACTTCATTGGCTTAAAGTGATGTAAAATTTTACTGGCGAAATTAGTAGCTAAAGATAAAGCGCAAATGAAGAGCGTGCAAGTTCATTTATTCCGTATGTACACTACTGGCCATTAAAATTGCTACACCACGAAAATGACGTGCTACAGACGCGAAATTTAACCGACAGGAACAAGATGCTGTGATATGCAAATGATTAGCTTTTCAGAGCATTCACACAAGGTTGGCGCCAGTGGCGACACCTACAACGTCCTGATATTAGGAAAGTTTACAACCGATTTCTCATACACAAACAGCAGTTGACCGGCGTTGCCTGGTGAAACGTTGTTGTGATGCCACGTGTAAGGAGGAGAAATGCGTACCATCACGTTTCCGACTTTGATAAAGGTCGGGTTGTAGCCTATCGCGATTGCGGTTTATCGTATCGCGACATTGCTGCTCGCGTTGGTTAGGATCCAATGACTGTTAGCAAAATGTGCAATCGGTTGGTTCAGGAGGGTAACACGGAACGCCGTGCTGCATCCCAACGGCCTCGTATCACTAGCAGTCGAGATGACAGGCATCTTATCCGCATGGCTGTAACGGATCGTGCAGTCACGTCTCGATCCCTGAGTCAACAGATGGGGACGTTTACAAGACAACAACCATCTGCACGAACAGTTCGACGACGTTTACAGCAGCATGGACTATCAGATCGGAGACCGTGGCTGCAGTTACCCTTGACGCAGCATCACAGACAGGAGCGCCTGCGATGGTGCACTCAACGACGAAACTGGGTGCTCGAATGGCAAAACGTCATTTTTTCGGATGAATCCACGTCCTGTTTAGAGCATCATGATGGTCGCATCCGTGTTTGGCGACATCGTGGTGAACGCACATTGGAAGTGTGTATTAGCCATCGCCATACTGGCGTGTCACCCGGCGTGATGGAATGGGGTGTCATTGGTTACACGTCTCGGTCACCTCTTATTTGCATTGACGGCACTTTGAATAGTGGACGTTACATTTCAGATGTGTTCCGACCCGTGGCTCTACCCTTCATTCGATCCCTGCGAAACCCTGCCGGCCGGTGTGGCCGAGGGGTTCTAGCCGCTTCAGTCTGGAACGGCGCGACCGCTACGGTCGCAGGTTCGAATCCTGCCTCGGGCATGGATGTGTGTTATGTCCTTAGATTAGTTAGGTTTAAGTATTTCTTAGTTCTAGGAGACTGACGACCTCAGATGTTAAGTCCCACAGTGCTCAGAGCCTTTTGAACCATTTGCGAAACCCTACATTTCAGTAGGATAATGCACGACCACATGTTGCTGGTCCTGTACGGGCCTGTCAGGATACAGAAAATGTTCGACTGCTGCCCTGGCCAGCACATTCTCCAGATCTCTCACCAATTTAAAACGTCTGATCAATGGTGGCCGAGCAACTGGCTCGTCACAGTACGCCAGTCACTACGCTTGATGATCTGTGGTATCGTGTTGAAACTGCATGGGCAGCTGTACCTGTACACGCCATCCAAGCTCTGTTTGACTCAATGCCCAGGCGTATCAAGGCCGTTATTACGGCTAGAGGTGGTTGATTTGGGTACTGATTTCTCAGGATCTATGCACCCAAATTGGGTGAAAATGTAATCACATGTCAGTTCTAGTATAATATATCTGTCCAATGAATACTCATTTATCCTCTGCATTTCTTCTTGGTGTAGCAATTTTAATGGCCAGTAGTGTAGTTTAGCGAGTGATGTCTACTGTCTTGGCATTATTTTATTGTTGTTTTATTAAAGTAGAATTAGTTGCTAGAATGAGTTACCCGTTTGCTCAAAGTAAATTCAGTTCAATTTTTCAACAATCAGAAGTAAATTGCTTGTCTTTTTCTAAATTTTGCATTACGTTACACTGAGGTTACTGAAAGTCATTTTTGTACATAATAAAATTTAAGTGAAGCAAGTCATTTATTTAATCAGTAACTTCATATAATTTCAAGAGTATTTCAGAATAAGTAACTGCAAACTCGGAGCTTTCTGATTCATTTATTTCCTCGTGAACTGTTGTGCTGTGGAAAAGGTAACTGACAACCTTCTGTTTCCACGCCAGTGATTATTGATTAAATTTGTTTGTCATTACGTTTTTAAGATCCTGGAGATTCATTGCCCTAACGGGCTGGAGATCGTTTAGTTATCCCCTTTTTAGCTTATCAGTAATTTTCGTCATAAATATTACGTGGTACCCTTTTCCCCCCTGTGCAGTTCGTGAGCGATTGCACTATATTCCAACCATTTCAAAATTATTATCAGTATTTAGCTTAAGTTCAGAATAGCTTCTTCCTTCAGAAGAGTCTGTTGTACACTTTGCTCCAACTAAACGGTGCCGGCCGCGGTGGTCTAGCGGTTCTAGGCACTCAGTCCGGAACCGCGCGACTGCTACGGCCGCAGGTTCGAATCCTGCCTTGGGCATGGATGTGTGTGATGTCCTTAGGTTAGTTAGGTTTAAGTAGTTCTAAGTTCTATGGGACTGATGACCACAGATGTTAAGTCCCATAGTGCTCAGAGCCATTTGAACCATTTGAACTAAACGGTGTTATTTTCCTTCGGTAACAATAGCCTTACTCACTGTAAAATTACAGTAGGTATATGCGATCAGGGTCAGTTATATCGCAATCCAGTAGCCCGATTAGGAAGGGGGAGATTACAAATGCACCAGTGCTGCAGCAGTTATTTCGACGGATATACCTCTGCCCTCCCCCAAAAACTCCAGAAAAAGGCCGTTGTTGCCGATGTTGCAGAACCTCAAAGAAGATTCAGTCTGGTACGCTGTCCAGTGCTGCCACTACCACAGCCATGGTTGTGGCTCCGAAGCCTAGCCAGGGCAAAAAAATCAAAGGTCAAGCGTCCACCATGGATGGAGACGGGAAGTAAACATACCGACGATGTCGACGCTGACGTCTCTCATGGTTCTTCTATAGAGATAATGCACCTCAATTTCGCACTGGGGCAATCATCACGCCCTGAGACTGATCTCCTCCCGTTATGAGCCCACCACCCCTGCGGAAAGACAGGATAAAACTGCTACCTCCACCACAGAGGGCTCCCATATTACGTGTAACATTATTAGAGTTCAAGACACATGTGGAAGAGCCGAAATTCCTGAGACAGGCACACATCCTGTGCTTGTGTTTACAAAAAACACATTTTAAAGCCTGTCCAGTGGGGCTGTATCCTCCACCGAAAGGATGACACGACTGTGGACACAGCCAAAGGAGGCGTCCTTGTGTTTGTCAGTATCACACACCACTCCTTTGCTATCTCCTTTTTTACTGACTTGGGTGGACCACATTACACGAGCTTCACACATACCCATCCCACAGTCCTCAGGCATCTTATGAGGCAGCCTTTGACTTTGTGGACTGGTGAGTGCCGCTGAGCAATGCAGGACAGGCATGCGGCTTCCTGACTGTGTAAGTACCGCCCAACAGCGAACAACCTCACATCCTTTCGGGTCTACATCTATATCTACATCTACATTTGTATTCCGCAAGCCACCCAACGGTGTGTGGCGGAGGGCACTTTACGTGCCACTGTCATTACCTCCCTTTCCTGTTCCAGTCGCGTATGGTTCGCGGGAAGAACGACTGTCTGAAAGCCTCCGTGCGCGCTCTAATCTCTCTAATTTCACATTCGTGATCTCCTCGGGAGGTATAAGTAGGGGGAAGCAATATATTCGACACCTCATCCAGAAACGCACCCTCTCGAAACCTGGCGAGCAAGCTACACCGCGATGCAGAGCGCCTCTCTTGCAGAGTCTGCCACTTGAGTTTGTTAAACATCTCCGTAACGCTATCACGGTTACCAAATAACCCTGTGACGAAACGCGCCGCTCTTCTTTGGATCTTCTCTATCTCCTCCGTCAACCCGATCTGGTACGGATCCCACACTGATGAGCAATACTCAAGTATAGGTCGAACGAGTGTTTTGAAAGTCACCTCCTTTGTTGATGGGCTACATTTTCTAAGGACTCTCCCAATGAATCTCAACCTGGTACCCTCCTTACCAACAATTAATTTTATATGATCATTCCACTTCAAATAGTTCCGCAAGCATACTCTCAGATATTTTACAGAAGTAACTGCTACCAGTGATTGTTCCAATATCATATAATCATACAATAAGGGATCCTTCTTTCTATGTATTCGCAATACATTACATTTGTCTATGTTAAGGGTCAGTTCCACTCCCTGCACCAAGTGCCTATCCGCTCCAGATCTTCCTGCATTTTGCTACAAGTTTCTAATGCTGCAACTTCTCTGTATACTACAGCATCATCCACGAAAAGCCGCATGGAACTTCCGACACTATCTACTAGGTCATTTATATATATTGTGAAAAGCAATGGTCCCATAACACTCCCCTGTGGCACGCCGGAGGTTACTTTAACGTTGGTTGGTTGGTTTGGGGGGAAGAGACCAAACAGCGAGGTCATCGGTCTCATCGGGTTAGGGAAGGACGGAGAAGGAAGTCGGCCGTGCCCTTTCAAAGGAGCCATCCCGGAATTTGCCTGGAGTGATTTAGGGAAATCACGGAAAACCTAAATCAGGATGGCCGGACGCGGGATTGAACTGTTGTCCTCCCGAATGCGAGTCCAGTGTGCTAGCCACTGCGCCACCGCTCGGTTTACTCTAACATCTGTAGACGTCTCTCCATTGATAACAACATGCTGTGTTCTGTTTGCTAAAAACTCTTCAATCCAGCCACACAGCTGGTCTGATATTCCGTAGGCTCTTACTTGGTTCATCAGGTGACAGTGCGGAACTGCATCGAACGCCTTCCGGAAGTCAAGGAAAATGGCATCTACCTGGGAGCCTGCATCTAATATTTTCTGGATCTCATGAACAAATAAAGCGATTTGGGTCTCACACGATCGCTGTTTCCGGAATTCATGTTGATTCCTACAGAGTAGATTCTGGGTTTCCAGAAATGACATGATACGCGAGCAAAAAACATGTTCTTAAATTCTACAACAGATCGATGTCAGAGATATAGGCCTATAGTTTTGTGCCTCTGCTCGACGACCCTTCTTGAAGACTGGGACTACCTGTGCTCTTTTCCAATCATTTGGAACCTTCCGTTCCTCTAGAGACTTGCGGTACACGGCTGTTAGAAGGGGGGCAAATTCTTTCGCGTACTCTGTGTAGAATCGAATTGGTATCCCGTCAGGTCCAGTGGACTTTCCTCTGTTGAGTGATTCCCGTTGCTTTTGTATTCCTTGGACACTTATTTCGATGTCAGCCATTTTTTCGTTTGTGCGAGGATTTAGAGAAGGAACTGCAGTGCGGTCGCAATTAAGGAGAGCAAGACAAGGTCATTGCAAGCGTTACTGGACTCCGTCAACTGTTCCCCTTGTTCTACAAAAGAGAGGATTTCTGATAAACACAGTCGTTTACCAACAGCAGCATTGCTGGAATAGCTGTGTCTCCAAATTATTACCGGAGACATCGCTCAGAGGATGACACAGAATTTTGCACAGTCTACTGCCAACGCCTGCCAGGATCCGGTGACTCACTGCTATCGTGTGAATGTAGAGAGGGGCAAGTCGTACTTCCGATGCAACAATTCTGAGTCTTACAACGATTTTTTCTCCATGTGGGAGCTGGAATCGGCACTGAGACTCGTGATAATGCGTCCGGTCATCACCAAATCCGTTACTGTATGCTCCGACACTTTCCTACAGCAGCAAAGAAAATCCGACTCGAAAGGTCTACTTTGATATGGCAGAAAGTTCGCTTTCCCAAATCTTGGAGAGAGGCAGTTTTGATCCCTTTCCTCAGACCATGAAAGTACCGCACATATCCCAGTTGTTCCCGCAGTATCACCTTAACGAGCTGTATCGGAATGGTGCTAGAGCCGATGGTTAACCGTCGTCTGGCCTGATTGTTAGGGTCCAGGCAACTGCTTATCCACTCTCATAACCTGATCCTGCCAAAGACGTTCCTACGTAAACATCACTGTCTCGGTATATTCTTTGACATCAGGAAGGAGTACGACATTACTTGGAGACGCAGTATTCTAGAGCAGCTTCATCAATGGGACTTTCGTGGCTGCCTCCCCATCTTCAAAAGGTCTTTCCTATCTACGCGGTTACTTAGGTCCCACAACGACACGCTGTCGATTCGTTTTGAGCAGGAGAATGGCGTCCTTCAGGGCAGTGTTTTCAATGTTATCCTCTTTGCCATAACTATAAACAGTATCAAGTCTACGTTAAGAAGTCCTGTACAGTGCTCCTTATTTGTGGACGAGTTTGCCGTTTTGTGTTTCTTCTCAATGACTCAGGATATGCAGCATATAGTGCAGAGATTAGAGGAGTGAGCTGCAAAGACAAGTTTTCCGTTCTCTGCAGATACGTGTGTGTAAGCGCGCGCGCGCTTGTGTGTGTGTCTTAATTTTAATCATTATCACCATATTTTTAAATTAACGGCCTTGCTTGTGAGTCACACCATTCTACGTTTCGATGACTCAGTGAAGTTTCTGTGTCTCATTTTTACCTGGAATTGTCGCGGTTGCCACACCTAAAAGACATGAAAGCCAGAACCAAATATTATAAAATGCGTTAGCTGTAGGTCTTGGGGAGCGAACAGGACGCCTCTTCTCCAGTTTTATAGTGGTTTAGTGCGATCGCAGCTAGACAATGGGTGCACACTGTATGGGTTAGCGAGGCCTTCTTATCTGAAGATCATTGACGCTGTCCACGATGAGGGGATTAGGCTGGCCACAGGTGTTTGTAAGACCA
Source organism: Schistocerca serialis cubense (assembly GCF_023864345.2). NCBI lineage: Eukaryota > Metazoa > Arthropoda > Insecta > Orthoptera > Acrididae > Schistocerca > Schistocerca serialis. The sequence continues at coordinate 621,923,439 of NC_064641.1, forward strand.
GACCCATACCTGGTCTCTGTGCTGAGGCTGGTGAACCGCCATCTACAATCCGGCAGCAGCTCCTCATGGCTCGTCAGGCATGTAAGTACACCTGCGCACCATACTGCTGCTTGTCCGCCTCTCGAACGCATTTTCTCCAATCGCCCAAGAGCAATAAGGAAGTTTGGGATCCGCATACATGCGTGCTGGAATCACTTGGTGTGGAACAAGCACAACCTCAAATCCAGGGCTATAATCGTCCGCCACCCTGGTTACTGCTGAGACCCAAAGTAATTTTAGACTTAGTGCAGTACGGGAAAGGCTGCACTCCTGCATGTGTTTTTAATACATTATTTAAGGGCGCTTCAACTGAGCATCACAACCTTACAGCTGGCTTTACGGGTGGGTCGAAACAGGGGAACTCTGTCGGTTGCTCTGTTGTTTTCCCCGACTGTGTCCTCAAGATCCGACTGCTTCAAGACTTTACCGTCTTCTACGCAGAATTATATGCATTCTTGCGGGTACTCAAAGAGATGAGACGTTTTTGTGCTTTCAACATTGCAGCACAGTCAGCAGTTGTGATAATCCAATATATAAGAAACTATCAGCCTCGATTGCGGCAATGAAACCTACCTTTACCGAGGTTTCAGCCCAAATAATTGAGCATTCTTCAGAAGATATACCTGAATCTATAATTTGTCCAAGAGGGCATGGTCTATTTTTTCTAGACCATGCCCTCTTACATAAATTATAGATTCAGTTATATCTTCTGAAGAAGGCTCAATTATTTGGGCTGAAACGTAGATAAAGGTTGGTTTCATTAGCGCAATCGAGGCTGATAGTTTCTTATATATTAGATGAGATGTTACTTGGGCATTAAATTCCTTGTCTATCCCGACTCTCTGAATGCCTTTCACTCTATGCACTGGTTGTACCCAACAGATAAAGTAGTCCAGAATATCCAGGACATCCTCCTCTAACTACAATAGCTGGGGAAGGAGGTGTCTTTCTGCTGGGTGCCAGGGCACATGGGTATTGCGGGGAACAAGGGGCAGTTGTAGGAGTCATGGAGGCTTGTCGTGTTCCTCAGTTAGTTCGGTGTGCCATTCTTCTGCATGCTATCGCCTCTCTGTTGAGGTACAGTCTTGCGTTGATGGGAGGAAGGTAAGTGGCTGGAGGTGACAGATAGTAAGTTCCGTCTAGTAAAGCCCACAACGCGGCCGTGGCGTACTGCCTTCGAACCATGTCGACGGGTCGAGGTCCTCCTTATACGTCTTCTCATACGCGACAGCCCCATGTCGCTTGACCTATTGCTCCGGCGAGAGGAACCCCCAACGTGTGGTGGTTGTGGCGCACATATTACCGTGTGTCACATTTTATTGGACAGCATTTTATTTAAGTACCAGAGGGTGCGGCAGATTTGCCGACAGACGTGCCCTCTATTTTAAGTTACTTTCCAATGAATTTTGGTTTGAATTTTAAAGTTTTTTAAACTGTCCAACATTTTTCCCAAGATTTTAGGGAGATGGTCTTAATTCGTTAACAGAGTGACCAGCTCAACCACATTTTGCGTAAGTGGCCAGCCGTTCACATTTGCTGTGCTGACGTTTTAGCTCCTCAGTCGTTTAAGTTGTGTTTTAATCGCAGGTTGAAACGCGTATGTATTCAGTACCAGCGATGGCGAGGCATGACAGAATCTCTGACCAGAGAGTTATTTATCGTTGCTAGTCTGCGCTTGACTGCGCGAGAGTTCAGTTGCGAGTTGTACTCAGTCAGAAGTAGTTGTGTGTGAGGAGTCGGCGGGCGTCGACATGGGTCTCTGGTCAAGGTTCGGGACGAGGTATATTGTTAAATAAGGTAAAGAAGCAGCATTGCGCACATCTGATAATGTAATGTATGTTAATTGTAATTAATTTGTTCAAGAAATGCCCCAATAATAATTTTGTTTTCTAAGCAATCGTTTTTAAGAAAAGAATCATTCCAATTGAAACAATATTTCCTATGCTTTTCCTCCCAGAATCAATTTATCAGATTAATTATTGCACAGGGCCTAAGGTCAGCGATGCTGCCCTATTATTGTGGGTTTAATGATTAATCTTGGTTTCTTAATTTTTGTGTCGAGTTTACATTTGGGTCATTATTATTCTATAATTTTTGTGGGGACCAAACATTTGGCTCGTTTTCATTATTATAGACTTTTCTTTTATTCTTGCTGGGAAGTCACACTTGGGGTCTACTCACATTAACATTTGTATTGTCTTGTAAAAATCTGCTGGGAGGTTACGTTTAGCACGATGCCCATTTACATTTAATTATTGACTTTTACAAAAATTCTCTACGGGGAGGTTACACTTGGCGACATCCGGACCAGGATCGTATTTCTTTGAGAATCTTCTGAAAAGTAGCCAGACAAGTGGTCTTATTTACTAAAATATAATTAGCATTTGGCGCAACGCTTTTACTAATTTTGTGACTTTCTTTCCTCAGATCATCGGCAATTCGTTGCTCTTTGTTGTATTTGTATTTGTTGGATTTTGCATTGTCTTTGTCTCATTTGTGAATAATTGTGACTAGTGTAAAAATGCCGCGAAAAACTATTAATAGTGCATCGCGAGGTATAATGAGTGATATAACCGAATTAAACAACTTGACCGATAGTAATTGTGACACGCAATGTAATGATGACAATCCTCTGTTTACTGACAATCAGTACGTACCGACCACTAATAATGATTTTGATCTTAGTGATGAACAGACGAATTCAATTGTGTCGTCTGTTAATTTAACGACAATTGACGGCGCGGGGCGCTCTGTTGCAATGAGCGCAGCCCAGCTTAACACAAGCGGTTTGCAAAATTCACGTAACGAACAGACGAATTTTTCTAATGAAAATGAACAGGATACTCAAAGTAGGACAGATTTATTTAATTCCGAAATAGTGACTGACAGTGTACATCCGACTGGCAAACCTTTTTGTAAATTACAGAATGACCAAATGGTCACACAAAACGCGACAATTGCAGATACACCATCAAACAGTACAGAGAATAGAGTAGGTAATGTTACCTTGGAACAAATTATGGCAATATTGCTACAACAGGGTGAAAAACAAGACAGTCTTAGTGAAAATTTCAAACAACTTAATGAAGATAACAAACAATTAAAATAAATTTTCAAACAACTTGATGAAATTAATAAAAAAATAGACAACAACTCCAAACAACTTAAAGAAGATCTCAAACAACAGCTTAATGAAAAACATGACAGCCTTAATGAAAAATTAGACAACAATTCTGTGGTGTCACCGCCAGACACCACACTTGCTAGGTGGTAGGTTTTAAATCGGCCGCGGTCCGGTAGTATACGTCGGACCCGCGTGTCGCCACTGTCAGTGATCGCAGACCGAGCGCCACCACACGGCAGGTCTAGAGAGACGTCCCGGCACTCGCCCCAGTTGTACAGCCGACTTTGCTAGCGATGCTACGCTGACGAAGACTCTCTCATTTGCCGAGAAGATAGTTAGCATAGCCTTCAGCTAAGTCAATTGCTACGACCTAGCAAGGCGCCGTATTCAATTGATATTTATTATATGAAGCATGTATCATCAAGAGCGATGTTCTACAATTATGGATTAAAGTTAAGTATTCCAGAAGCTACGTACTTTTCTTTATAGCATTCATTACGTATCCTGTTTCAGACCTCACGCCAGCCTGCGTGAGTTGAAGCGCGTGCCTTTCGGCTTCCTCTCATTGTGTCTAGGCTGTCTTGTCTAGACACATTTTTGGCGACGAGGATGGGATTCGAACCCACGCGCGCAAAGCACGGCAACGCTGATGCGTTGTCCCGTTTGCCTGTTGCTGAGGATAGAGCATTCGATTCTTCCGAACTTGCTTGCATGTTCATTGATGCGGAAACCGATGACGTGGTCGAATCGTATCCGATTGATTTTCGTCGTGTAGTTACAGCCACAGCTGCTGACCCTGTCCTTGCTACCGTTTTGCGTTTTGTTGCTACACAATGGCCCTTGTCAAAGTCACGGATCGAGGATCCGTTGGTTCGCCGATTTTTTGCTCACAGGGAGAGACTTTTTGTACGACGTGGTGTTTTGCTGTTGCGTTCTGATAATGATCAGTCTCGCGTCGTTGTACCACGTTCGTTACAGTCCTCTGTCTTACGGCTTCTCCACCAAGGACATTGGGGTATAGTGCGAACGACCCAACTTGCTCGTCAGCATTGTACGTGGTTCGGAATCGATGCTGCGATTACGAATATGTGCTCTTTTTGCATGGCGTGTGCCGAACAACAATCCGCACCACCGCGGAAATTCTTTGCATGGCCGAAAGCCACTTCCCCTTGGCAACGCATACACATCGATTTTGCTGGTCCATTCTGGAATGCTTGATGGTTGGTTGTGGTGGATTCATTCAGTAATTTTCCTTTTGTTATCCGGATGTCTTCCACGACATCTGCCACCATCCAAGCGTTATCCGCTATCTTTTGCATTGAAGGTTTTCCACAGACTATTGTTTCCGACAATGGCCCACAATTCATGTCCACAGAATTTCAGTCACTCTGCAAGGCCAATGGTATTCAACATCTGACATCCGCGCCGTTTTCGCTTCAGTCAAACGGTGCCGCTGAACGATTGGTCCGGACTTTCAAGTCACAGATGTTGAAGTTGAAAGAGTCGCATTGTCGGGAGGACGCGTTATTGCTCTTCTTGTCCGTGTATCGCTCTCAGCCTCGAGATGGTCGCTCGCCGGCTGAGTTGCTCCACGGTCGTCCTCCTCGAACCTTGATGTCTTTGCTGCATCCGGCGCATCAGGTTCCTGTGCAGCGGCAGCCACCTGCTTTTGCTGCAGGCGACGTCGTATACTATCGCCACTATCGAGGTTCACGGCGTTGGCTCGCAGGGCGCATTCTTCGTTGCCTCGGCCGCGCTATGTATCTGGTTTTGGGGGCCTCTGGTGAGGTGCGTCGGCATCTCAATCAGCTGCGCCTCTGTCGTCGCACGGGTTCTGCCGCTCCCCGTCTGCTTTCAGCGACGGTGCCGTCCGGTCAGCGCCCTGGGGCCCCATCTACTGGCTCGCCTCATCCCCAGGTGTTACCGACGCTGCCTTCCATTTTGCCCCATGGCGACGCGCCGCCGCCGCCACCGGTCCTCCTGCCGGCGCCGCCCGCAGTGGACGCTTCGCTGCAGCCGCCGGGCGCCTCCCTGGGTCACGCGCGGCCGATCGCTTCCCGTGACCAGGTGTCCTCCGACATGGAACTCTTGCCCGCTCCGGACCAGATGTCGTCTTCGCCCGTCGGGTACCCCGACGCGATGGAGGTCGACCCTACGGCCCCTCCTGTCTCTTTACGGGCGCATACACCGCATGTTGGGGAGCACCCTGGACTAGGTTTTCAGGCGTTTCCTAGCTCCCCTCGGACCGAATGGCCGGGTGCGGGTGGCACAGCCTCGCCTGTTGTTAGGCTCCCCACCTCGTCGCATACGTCAACATGGGGTCCTCCCCACGGCGGGCGGAAGCCTTATACCACAACCGTCCGCCGATTTGCGGGGGAGGAATGTGGTGTCACCGCCAGACACCACACTTGCTAGGTGGTAGCTTTTAAATCGGCCGCGGTCCGGTAGTATACGTCAGACCCGCGTGTCGCCACTGTCAGTGATCGCAGACCGAGCGCCACCACACGGCAGGTCTAGAGAGACGTCCCGGCACTCGCCCCAGTTGTACAGCCGACTTTGCTAGCGATGCTACGCTGACGAAGACTCTCTCATTTGCCGAGAAGATAGTTAGCATAGCCTTCAGCTAAGTCAATTGCTACGACCTAGCAAGGCGCCGTATTCAATTGATATTTATTATATGAAGCATGTATCATCAAGAGCGATGTTCTACAATTATGGATTAAAGTTAAGTATTCCAGAAGCTACGTACTTTTCTTTATAGCATTCATTACGTATCCTGTTTCAGACCTCACGCCAGCCTGCGTGAGTTGAAGCGCGTGCCTTTCGGCTTCCTCTCATTGTGTCTAGGCTGTCTTGTCTAGACACATTTTTGGCGACGAGGATGGGATTCGAACCCACGCGCGCAAAGCACGGCAACGCTGATGCGTTGTCCCGTTTGCCTGTTGCTGAGGATAGAGCATTCGATTCTTCCGAACTTGCTTGCATGTTCATTGATGCGGAAACCGATGACGTGGTCGAATCGTATCCGATTGATTTTCGTCGTGTAGTTACAGCCACAGCTGCTGACCCTGTCCTTGCTACCGTTTTGCGTTTTGTTGCTACACAATGGCCCTTGTCAAAGTCACGGATCGAGGATCCGTTGGTTCGCCGATTTTTTGCTCCCAGGGAGAGACTTTTTGTACGACGTGGTGTTTTGCTGTTGCGTTCTGATAATGATCAGTCTCGCGTCGTTGTACCACGTTCGTTACAGTCCTCTGTCTTACGGCTTCTCCACCAAGGACATTGGGGTATAGTGCGAACGACCCAACTTGCTCGTCAGCATTGTACGTGGTTCGGAATCGATGCTGCGATTACGAATATGTGCTCTTCTTGCATGGCGTGTGCCGAACAACAATCCGCACCACCGCGGAAATTCTTTGCATGGCCGAAAGCCACTTCCCCTTGGCAACGCATACACATCGATTTTGCTGGTCCATTCTGGAATGCTTGATGGTTGGTTGTGGTGGATTCATTCAGTAATTTTCCTTTTGTTGTCCGGATGTCTTCCACGACATCTGCCACCATCCAAGCGTTACCCGCTATCTTTTGCATTGAAGGTCTTCCACAGACTATTGTTTCCGACAATGGCCCACAATTCATGTCCACAGAATTTCAGTCATTCTGCAAGGCCAATGGTATTCAACATCTGACATCCGCGCCGTTTTCGCCTCAGTCAAACGGTGCCGCTGAACGATTGGTTCGGACTTTCAAGTCACAGATGTTGAAGTTGAAAGAGTCGCATTCTCGGGAGGACGCGTTGTTGCTCTTCTTGTCCGCGTATCGCTCTCAGCCTCGAGATGGTCGCTCGCCGGCTGAGTTGCTCCACGGTCGTCCTCCTCGAACCTTGATGTCTTTGCTGCATCCGCCGCATCAGGTTCCTGTGCAGCGGCAGCCACCTGCTTTTGCTCCAGGCGACGTTGTATACTATCGCCACTATCGAGGTTCACGGCGTTGGCTCGCAGGGCGCATTCTTCGTTGCCTCGGCCGCGGTATGTATCTGGTTTTGGGGGCCTCTGGTGAGGTGCGTCGGCATCTCAATCAGCTGCGCCTCTGTCGTCGCACGGGTTCTGCCGCTCCCCGTCTGCTTTCAGCGACGGTGCCGTCCGGTCAGCGCCCTGGGGCCCCATCTACTGGCTCGCCTCATCCCCAGGTGTTACCGACGCTGCCTTCCATTTTGCCCCATCGCGACGCGCCGCCGCCGCCACCGGTCCTCCCGCCGGCGCCGCCCGCAGTGGACGCTTCGCTGCAGCCGCCGGGCGCCTCCCTGGGTCACGCGCGGCCGATCGCTTCCCGTGACCAGGTGTCCTCCGACGTGGAACTCTTGCCCGCTCCGGACCAGATGTCGTCTTCGCCCGTCGGGTACCCCGACGCGATGGAGGTCGACCCTACGGCCCCTCCTGTCTCTTTACGGGCGCATACACCGCATGTTGGGGTGCACCCTGGACTAGGTTTTCAGGCGTTTCCTAGCTCCCCTCGGACCGAATGGCCGGGTGCGGGTGGCACAGCCTCGCCTGTTGTTAGGCTCCCCACCTCGTCGCATACGTCAACATGGGGTCCTCCCCACGGCGGGCGGAAGCCTTATACCACAACCGTCCGCCGATTTGCGGGGGAGGAATGTGGTGTCACCGCCAGACACCACACTTGCTAGGTGGTAGCTTTTAAATCGGCCACGGTCCGGCAGTATACGTCGGACCCGCGTGTCGCCACTGTCAGTGATCGCAGACCGAGCGCCACCACACGGCAGGTCTAGAGAGACGTCCCGGCACTCGCCCCAGTTGTACAGCCGACTTTGCTAGCGATGCTACGCTGACGAAGACTCTCTCATTTGCCGAGAAGATAGTTAGCATAGCCTTCAGCTAAGTCAATTGCTACGACCTAGCAAGGCGCCGTATTCAATTGATATTTATTATATGAAGCATGTATCATCAAGAGCGATGTTCTACAATTATGGATTAAAGTTAAGTATTCCAGAAGCTACGTACTTTTCTTTATAGCATTCATTACGTATCCTGTTTCAGACCTCACGCCAGCCTGCGTGAGTTGAAGCGCGTGCCTTTCGGCTTCCTCTCATTGTGTCTAGGCTGTCTTGTCTAGACACAACAAATTCCAGACAGCTTAGCGAGCAGATTACAGCCGTTGCCGCGCAGTGTCATGACACTAAGGAACAATTACGAGAGGAAATTGAGGCTTGTGCTAGGAAAAGTAGAGAAGAAATTAGATCTGTTGCGCAAGAATTAAGGGATATACAAACAGCTACAACAGAATCGCTTAGGGACGAAATTAATGCAGTCGGTAAACAATGCACTGAAAAAGCTACACAATTACGCGACGAGTTTAAACTAATGACAGCAGAACTTTCGCGCACAGTGGATGCAAAGATAGACGCGAAATTCGACCAACAGTACACTCAGATTGACGAACGTTTTAATCACCACATACAAAACAGTGATACGCGTTTCCACAAATTTATACAGGATCAAAATAAAGTAAAACGTCAAGTAATGGAAACAATCACAGCACAGAGACAAGAAGACGAACGTAAATTGTTTGCGAAGGCAAAAACATACGTAGACAACAATATTGCTACAGTGTCCGACGAAAATTAATACCATCAAACAGTTGAACATAGAATTACGTGATGAAATTTCTGATCTTAAATGAAAAACAGATACACACACAGCAGATATTCAGACAGTGACAGACAGATTCGAACAATTAGAACTAACACAGGATTCCGATGTCGTGAAAGCTGACGTTAAAAAATTGAACGAAACCACTCGTAAATTACAAAAACAGTTTAATGCTTCTGACAGTAAGAACGATGATCAGGCAAAAATACTGACTGAAAAATATGATGAATTGGCCAGTCGTATTGACGTTATTGAAAGTAATAATGACAGCAAATCAGACGATACTTCACCGGTTTCATTTAATCAAACACCTGAATTCCAAAATCTACAACAGACAATCAATGAGATCGATTCATCTAATAACATATTACGTAAAAAATTGTCATGTTTACAGCAAGAGGTAACAGAGATAAAAAATGTTTCAGGGTTTAACACATCACAGCAGACGCCACTTTGCGAACATTTGTCAGAATCACGCAGCGCGTATAATTTGGGTAATCTACAGAGAGTACGGGACTTAGATTCCGAACAGACACAGACAAACAGATTCTCACACAAACCTGACCGTGTTCTTAAATTCAGAGACGATAACGTTGATTACGAGCAATTTTTATCCGTGAGAAAATCTAAGGAACTTAATAATGACAGAGCACAGATACGCGCTTTGAGCTGCATACGGCAATTTATTTTTGTACTTTCACCGCTATTACCTGTAATGCAGAAACTAACTTTAAACTGGATACGATAATTTGCTATTGTATTTTCATCAGCATTGCCTATAATTTAGAAATTGGAATTAGCAAGAATACAGCAATTTTTGTTTGGATTTTTACCGTCATTGCCTACAACGCAAAAGCTAAAATTTATTTGCAGCGCGTATTAGACCTCAGGGGATTCATTACGCTTTAATGAATATGTTCCGTAGCGTGCATAGGGCCCCGAGCTGTAGTAGTGCTGTTTCATCTTTAGTTTTCTGCACTGCTGCCTTCTCTTCTACTATCCTTTATATCTATCAAAACAGCTCTTTAACTGTTGCTCTATTTAGAATTAAGAAACAAGTTATAAAAACCCGATGTGACAAATTTTTACCGAAAGTGACAATTTTCATTAGGCACTCCAGAACCACGAGAATTTTAATAACAGATTAAATTGTAATCATCAGCATGTACAAAATTTTCAGCAGTCGCAACCACAGTTTGGTAACAATAGATGTTTATCACCACAATAGCATGAAAGTCAGCCGGTTAGCATACCTAACCAACAATGTAGTATGCAAGGTCAACCAAGCTTTAATGTTTCGCCGCGTGCACGTATAGTCTCAGCTACAACAAATAGTAACGCACAGCAGCAAAGAAATAACTACGTATAGAAACACACTATTTCAATTCCTATCGCAAATGCACCGTATAGAAATGACTATCATGACAGACGTAAAAATAATGAGCACAATTTTCAGCGTACATTTAATAACAGTCGATCTTTTCAGCAGCAAGAACATCAGCAACAACATATTATCATGAATGAACCAGACAATAGGTGTCATCCATAGCGTAAGAAGTCAGGAAGAAATAACAGAACAGTACAAATAGTGGAACTGCCACAGCATCCTCCCGAAAATAATAACACGTCAGATGGAATTTGACTAGTTACAGTACAGGTTGCATATTCCAGTAACGCAAACAATACTTTTGACACGCAGAATTTTGTTCACGAGAATGTTATTTGAAACATGCTTTGTTAAATGCACCACTTTTATCGCACACAGATCTTAGCAGAAATTTTTCCATAGCCACCGACCGTTCTAACACCGCTTTAGTAGCACATATTTTTCAGGAAATTGAAGAAGATGGCTCTACAATAATTAAAAACATCGCATTTGCAAGTCGCATTCTGTCACCTGCTGAACGAAATTATTCCGTTACAGAACTGGAAACGTTATGTGTTGTATGGGCTTTTATGAGATTTAGGCACTTTCTTTATGGAAGACATACCACCGTCTACACAAACCACAGAGCGATACAATTCTTACTTTCAGCTAAATTCACTCACGACAGATTAAGCAGATGGAAACTTTACTTGCAGGGATTTAATTTTACAATAGTTCACATTCCCGGCACACAAAATGTTGTAGCAGACGCACTATCTCGTTCTCTCAGCAACAATCAGCAAGACATCGCAACCAACTTCTGCAAAGCAAATTTCAGCGTTATGTACATTCAACAAGTTGCATTTCAAAATTTTATTTCGTCGCCATTACAGGACATAGCAAAAGAGCAAAATAAAGACAACGTGTGGAAAGAAATTAAACACCTTTGGCAAGATAAGAATAATGTTTCCATTAGAAACCATTACACTGTACACAAAGACATTCTGTTTCGCCGCTCTCATCCTGACAGCAACAATTGGTTATTATGCATTCCTGACGAGCTTGTTAACAAATTAATCTGGTATACTCATTTAAGTTACTCACATTACGGAGCTAGAAAATGTTTTCTTATACTGAGACAGAACTGTTATTTTGCCAACATGGAGAAACGTATACGACGAGTTTTAGCGTCATGCAAAATCTGCCAGAAAGCTAAGTCAGACACAACTTCACATATTCCTCCATTATATCCCATTGTACCTGTTAAATTAAAACATATGGCCGCTGTAGACATTTTTGGTCCGATTCCCAGAACTAATAGAGGATTTTGCTACATCTTTGTCGCTGTTGAACTCACTTCAAAATTTGTTACTTTCACTCCGTTACGCAAAGCTACTGCTAAAACCGTTTCGAAAGCATTTGTAAAACATTTTCTATTTCAAGTAGGGCATGTGTTCCGACAATGGATCACAATTTCGTTGTGCTATATGGACACGCATGTTACGAGCTAGAAACATTTCTCCGATCTATATATCCAAGTACCATGCTTCTTCTAACCCTTGTGAACGATTAATGAAAGAAATTGGTAAACTGTGTAGAATATACTGCCACAAAAGACATATTGATTGGGACACACACATATTCTCATTCCAAGATGTAATTAATTCCATACCAAATGAATCTACTATGCTATCTCCGTCTGTTATACTGAAAAATGTTGAACCACCTAACAAAATTACAGAATTAGTAAACTTTCCTACATCTCGTCGATTACGACACCACGAAATAATCGACATTGCGCTGAACAACATCAAACGTGCCGCAGAGCGCCAGAGAAGACAGCAAAAACAGGTTTGTACACGCTGTGACTTTCAGGTAGGAGCAGTAAATTCGAACTTCTATTCGCAGGTCCATATCGGATTCGCAGCATTCCTCACCCCAATGTTGTACACGTCGAAACTTTGAGAACCAGAAAATCCAAAGGCAACCACCATTGGTCAAACATCAAACCTTTTATTGAATGAAGACACTTTATGATTTAACATGCTATAATGCCATTTTGCTAGTTTTATGATCACTTATGCAATTATATTCACATGACTACTTATTGATGATTATCGTATTTTTTTCTTGGCAAGTGCCCGCCAAGGTAAGGTTAGCAGGTCGCTCTTCTTGTCGTTACACATCAGACCATGCATATTTTTCCAGATGAATTTACACATTTTATGACCACTTATGCAATTATAGTTATGTGACTACTTATTGATGATTATCGTATTTTTTCTTGGCAAGTGCCCGGCAAGGTAAGGTTAGCAGGTCGCTCTTCTTGTCGTTACATATCAGACTGTGCACATTTTTCCAGATAAACTTACGTATCGTATGAATAACTATGCAATGTTATCTAGTGACATATTAATTTTATTAAATTTTCTCTCCATTAAAGTCTTTAATTCTCGCCTCTATTAACTACACAACATACAAGCTGAACACAACGAACGTCACATTTTTTGTCTTTCTTAGGTATATACGATTGTTTCATGCACTATGAAATAGTTAAGATATAGCAAACACCAGTTGACTTTGACATTTTGCCTTATGATATCTCAATATCGTGACTACTTTACTGTTACATTGTGATACACTGAGTACATTTTTGCCTCTGAACACTATATAAGTTTTTCACGTATTACGTTTTCTGTCATGTTATGCTGTATGATTAATTATGTTACCATAAACCAGTCAGTATTTAATGAGTATATGATTTAAATGCAAGACATTAATCTCTGTTCATCAATTTCAGAAAGAAATGACGCGTGAAAGAAATAAATTAAACAGAAATGGGAATTTCACCTTCGGAATGATCGAAAGAAGATGCAAACCTCGTGAGGAAGAGTAAATGGATCAGGATTAACAAGCATTAACAAGAATATACTATACACATCGTAGAATAGCAGTCTTAACTAATTTTTTTCTTTCAGAATATAAGGCGATTGATGCAGGCTGTCAGACAGAACTACACATCTTAGTTTTAGTGATGGAATATGCTAGAGATAAGGAATAGTTATGTAATGAGTAATGAAGTGTTTTTTTTTTTGCAGATGATAATGAATGCTGATGAATAATGATGAAGAATATGCTACTATGGATAATGAAGTTTTTCTTTACAGGTGATGATAATAATGGAGTTATGATAATATAGATAATGAAGTGATGGATAATGAAGTTTTTTTCTTTACAGATGAGGATAATGTGGAAGTTATGTATTCATGCTATGTAGTTATTTAAGTATTTGTTGCAGTTCGCTTTGACAGCAGGTGTTATATTGCATAGTATAATGACTGAAGGCTTTGGAAAGGACAGCTATGGAACACATTTTTATACAAATTTCACTACCTGTTAATTCGAAGTTCATTACTTTTCAGCATAAAATGCGTTTCTTCTTTCAGTTTAATAATCCATTTTTATATATTTTTGCAGGAGAAATTATTTATGAAATTAATGTGTTATAAGCAGTTGTTCATTTAACCCATGTCATTTACGAATGTGATTACATATACTCTACTTGTTTCATAACCTTGCTACATCTGACTCACGACGAATGATGTTACACATTTTCATTGACAGGAACAACCCAGAAACAAATTTTTTCTTTTTCTCTTCTTGCTTTCACCTGTAAATACCCAAAGCAATGCATTGCTAACAAAAAAAATATATTACCAGTCCCAAATAATGATACCAGTTTAAGAGAGTTCTGAGTAATACTGATTAGCTCTGAATAGTATGTCACTTGAATAATGAATGACTGTACTGGGATGACCAATGATTAATTAATAATGCTTTGTAACTGGGAAATGAATGCTACTGATTATTGTATTGAGATGACCAATGATTAATTAATAATGCTTTGTAACTGGAAAATGAATGCTACTGATTACTGTATTGAGATGATTACTGTATTGAGATGACCAATGATTAATTGATAATGTTTTGTAACTGGGAAATGAATGCTACTGATTACTGTATTGAGATGACCAATGATTAATTAATAATGCTTTGTAACTGGGAAATGAATGCTACTGAATACTGTATTTGGATGACCAATGATTAATTAATAATGCTTTGTAACTGGGAAATGAATGCTACTGATTACTGTATTGGGATGACCAATGATTTATTATCAACATTATTCTGTAGTACTATGTCATTGGCTACTTCCTGTTTTAAGTAATGACTTCTGATGATTTGTAATTAGGGAATGAATGCCAATGTTCTCTGTAAAATGTTCTCTGTAAAACTAATGACTTCTGATGATTTGTAATTAGGCAACGAATTTCAATGTTCTCTGTAAAACGAATGACTGCTGATGATTTGTAATTAGGCAATGAATGCCAATGTTCTCTGTAAAACAATTTATGAACATTTTTCTGTAATACTACATACATGGTAGAGAAATGTTCAATAACTGGGCTACGAATGCCGCAAACTACTAATGTAATTCCCAATGAAGACGAGTATGTGACTTAATGTCCTTCACCTTCTGACCTAACTACCCTGAATTACTGCAATATCCATTTGTCCTGTATATCCTCTTGATCATGGAGCACTATATTTGGTTTTTGCACTAATTCTACGTTGGTGTGCCTTGTAAGAGCGTGGTGTTGACACGTCATGCTGTCCACCACCGTGAGCGATGGAGACGTTATTATGGTCCCACTGTTTGGTGTACCTAATGTACTGCCAAAATGATAACATGGAATATTACTACGACATTTCAGTGTCTTGGGTACGCTGATAAATACTTCTGGGAAAAGAACTTCAGATTGTCTCACTTAATGTTGTACTTCTGTGGAAAGATATGGACTTTCAGTGCAGCTGCGTGCAACCTAAAGTGCTACAACCATGATGGAATCCTTCCCTTTCCTATCCTAATTCTTGTAACATAGTGAAAATCATTTTTTTTGCTAACATCATTTGTCTTCATGGCCTATACATTTTTTTCGATTTGCTGATATATTCTGAACTACAGTGCGTGTGCACTTTTGTCATTTTTCTAACATGATTTCTACTTATTGTATATACATTTTGTGATTTGCTGATATATTCTGAATTTCAGTGCGTGTGCACTTATGTCACTTGTCAACATGATTTTTTGCCATTACGTTTATTTTGTGAAAATGCTAAAGAATTTTTCAGTGCATGTGCACTTATGTCATTTGTTAATATGTTTTGTACTCACATTTTGTCATTGTCTAATATGTTTTGTACTCGGTGAATATGCACCACATTTACTTCATGTTCTATATTTGTATATATGCTGTAATTGTAAAGTTAATTAATTATGAAAAAATTTGTTGCTCATGGCAAGTCCAAATGACTCACCATCGCTGCCAAATTTTTGCCCCCCCCAGTGGAAGGCTATGAAACGCGTATGTGTTCAGTACCAGCGATGGCGAGGCATGACAGAATCTCTGACCAGAGAGTTATTTATCGTTGCTAGTCTGCGCTTGACTGCGCGAGAGTTCAGTTGCGAGTTGTACTCAGTCAGAAGTAGTTGTGTGTGAGGAGTCGGCGGGCGTCGACATGGGTCTCTGGTCAAGGTTCGGGACGAGGTATATTGTTAAATAAGGTAAAGAAGCAGCATTGCGCACATCTGATAATGTAATGTATGTTAATTGTAATTAATTTGTTCAAGAAATGCCCCAATAATAATTTTGTTTTCTAAGCAATCGTTTTTAAGAAAAGAATCATTCCAATTGAAACAATATTTCCTATGCTTTTCCTCCCAGAATCAATTTATCAGATTAATTATTGCACAGGGCCTAAGGTCAGCGATGCTGCCCTATTATTGAGGGTTTAATGATTAATCTTGGTTTCTTAATTTTTGTGTCGAGTTTACATTTGGGTCATTATTATTCTATAATTTTTGTGGGGACCAAACATTTGGCTCGTTTTCATTATCATAGACTTTTCTTTTATTTTTGCTGGGAAGTCACACTTGGGGTCTACTCACATTAGCATTTGTATTGTCTTGTAAAAATCTGCTGGGAGGTTACGTTTAGCACGATGCCCATTTACATTTAATTATTGACTTTTACAAAAATTCTCTACGGGGAGGTTACAAGGTATATCACCTTCACCATTTCTCCGTTGGCTTAACGAGTGCGAGATTCAGTGATTGTGTGTGAGTGAATGCGAGTGAGGTGAGAGTGAGTGCATAAGCGTCGTTCTGTAGGTTTCATCTCTACTGTGTGCAACAATTGTAGCGATTTTATCCACTTTCGTTCATTTTAAGGTGCGTCAGGATGCTGATAACCTCGCCATTGAGCGCCCTTAAAATCGAAGCGTGCGCATACCGACGCACACACATGCACACACAAACGCACACACGCACACAAATTTTGAGAACAGTTCTTTTAATTGGACGTGAAATCGTTATTGAAATTTTTCTTAAAAGAATGCAACTCTACTGTTAGAACAAGAATGGAAGCAGCAAGATATTTAATGCTGATCACTTTTGCAGTCAAATTAATGAAACTATTGAAATAGAAATAAAGTCCTGCGGTTTGTCTTACGAAATTTACTTTAAGTTTGAGAAACGGAATAAGTTAAATTGAACCATAGTATTACCATGCCACCTTTCGCAGTAGTAGCTCAAATTTTTTTGTCCAAAAATTTACGCAGACACTTTTTCAATAAAGCTACACCGCCAAACTTTATAACGACAGAGATACTTTTTAGTTAATAGACAGTATCTAAAACTGATTTGGAAAACTGAAAAGAATGCCATTTTATTTGATGGTAAAAAAGTTACTGCAAAATAATTACTGAACTGATGTACCTGCATGAGATGACTTACTATTGTAAAATGTGTTAAACCGTCGCTTTCTTCCATAAAAATAACCATATACCTGTACAAATATCAGCTCGACGTATATCAATTTTTACGTGAATTACGCCGAAACATGGACTGGGAGTGACTACCCGCCAGGGTAGCCGAGAGCGCTAACGCGCTGCTTCCTGGACTCGGATAGGCGCGCCGGATTAACGACGAGGGCCGATGTGCCGGCCAGCCTGGATGTGGTTTTTAGGCTGTTTTCCACATCCCACTAGGTGCATACCGGGCTGGTCCCCATGTTCCGCCTCAGTTACACGGCTCGCAGACATCTGAACACATTCGTACTATTCCATGGATTACACTCGACGCAGACAGTTGGGGTACACTAATTCCGTCCCGGAGGGTGGACTGGGTGGCGGCAGGAAGGGCATCCGGTCACCCCTTAAACATTAACATGCCAAATCCGATTAACGATGGCTGACCCTGCGTATCTGTGGGACAAGGCTCCAGCGATAGATAGATACATATATGGACTGGGAGTGACTGGGCCGCTGCCTGGCCGCGGGCTGCTCAGTTTGGCCATAGAAACGGGAAAAGTGGTAGTAGATCCCCTACTTCGAGGGTTCAAAACCACACTCTTTCTTCAGGAGGAGGACAGACGCAATTTGCACCAATGAAAATAATTATATGTATTCATTAAAATTATAGTACAGTATGTACGATATACCTACACAGCAACATAATGGCACTGGTTTCACAGAACTGGTGTATGAATATCATCTATATTGACTGATTATCAGCAACACATTATAGAACAGGCCCTTTACACTCTCCAATTGCAGTTCAAGGAAAATTTCTTTGACATTCTCAGGCTGAGATCTTTCCGATATTGTTCCTTGTATATGTCAATATATGTGTAAGTAGTAAGTTGATGTTAAAAGGCTTCCCGAATATATAGGATGAAGCAAATCAAAGTAGCCCGGACGAGTGGATACTATTGGACGTCAATGTGTGCATATAAGCACAGCCCGTCACGCGCACACCACTTGTACGCTGTCACGTGATTCACACCGATTCAGAGTGTAGTATTGGCTGTGTCAGTGTGAGTGGAGCTGTGCAAAGAAGACGATGGTACTCACAGTGCAGCAGCAGATGTTCGTTGTGGAAAGGTACATGACAAAGAAGTAGTGGAAACAAAGTGGTCACTTGATTGCTAAGAAGTTTAATGGTGTCAGTGTACCAGCAATGAAATCCTTAGTCCGAAAATGGCGTCAGACAGGATCAGTTTAGAACAAGTAAAAAACCATTCCGAAACGTGCTCGCACAGCAGAAAATGTGGCTGCTGCTCACCAGAAAATGCTTCAGATTCCTACCAAATCAAACTGATACTTGTCGCAAGAGACGTCTAACATGCAGATGAATACTCCACTTGGACCTACACATACATTCCTGTCGAATGTCAGTTGTTCTTGCACTAAAACCAGCAGATGCTCCTCAGCGCCTTCAGTTTTTTGAGTGGCTGTTCGTGGAGATAACAATGAATAGCTTGGTCATGGATCTGCTCTCTATGCCTGACGAACCCTGGTTTCACGTGAATCGCAGGTTCTGGACAGCGGAAAATCCGCATAACTTCCACTAAACACCATTGTATGACCAGAAGGTCGGGGTTGGTGCGCAGTGTCTGCAAAATGCATTATTGGTCCCATCTTCTTTCATCACACGTGTTACATTGCCAACATTTTGAAACCATCTGTGGCAGCATTAAAGGACGAAGAAAAGACCTACTGTTACTTCCAATAGGATTGAGCAACTTTCCACAGAGTCGTCCGACCCTTGGAGCACATTTACACAGTCTTCTCGCCCGACAGACCTGTTTGCAGGGGTCAGTATTGTCGTGGCCCTAGTTGGCCACCCAGGTCACCTGATCTGTCAGTGTGCGTTTACTTTGTGTGGGGTACTCTAAAGTCAAAGGTGTATCCCAGCAACCCTCATAACCATCAGGAACTGTAGCAGAACATTTCGGATGAGGCTGCAACGATTCCAACAGTCCAGCTTCGATCCGCGTTTAGCGGCTTGTTGACAAGGGCCCAAAAGTGCCAAGAGACGAAAATGGCCACTTTCAACATCTGCTAAAGTCAGATGATGTTGTGGGCTGCGTTTACATGGAATGATATGGGTCTTCTGATCCAAGTGATCGATCATTGCCTGTGAATGTTTTATGTTTGGCTGCTTGAAGACCATCTGCAGCCATTTATGGACTTCATGCTTCCAAATTACGATGGAATTTTTATTGATTACATTTTCTGTTTTTGGACTAAGCTGCCATTCATCATCCCCAATAGAAATTCAGTATAAGTGATCCTGGATCGTCCTAAAGTCACTCAACGACGATACTTCCCCGTGTGCTACAGCGCCATAAGCAAACGGTCACAGATTGCTGCTCATCCTGTTAGCCAGATCGTTTATGTATACAGAGACCAAGAGCGAGCCTGTCACACTTCCCCGGAGCGCTGCTGCCGATACCCTAGTCTCTGATGAACACTCGCCATCGAGGACAACGTACTGGATTGCATTACTTAAGAAGCTTCGAGCCAGTCACATATCTGGGAAACTTTTTGATATGCGAGGACCTTCATTAAAAATCTGAAAGTGTATGGTCTAAAAGTCATACATTCATGGAAATGGTTTGTTGTATTCGTATTGTGGTGAACTATCGTCCTCTCATGTGTTTGATGTATTCCATTTACCTACATCTCTTTCCGACGTTACATGAGGCTGTCAAGACGAAGCGTCACAGAAAACTATCCAAAGGGTGGTTCGTTCCATTCCAGAAGACGCCCCAGCTCATACTGTACAGCACATCAGTCATGCATGCAGTTTCTTCGGGCAGAGTATATTCGCCTGGCTCGCCACCCAGTGACTACCCATTCTCTCATCGGATGAAGAAACAGTTGCGTGACAAGCATTTCCAGAATGACAATCGGGTGATTTCCGAAGTGGAGCGTCTCGTGAACACCCGAAATTTAAACCACTACAACTAATGTTCGTGCTAAGTCATCCATTGGTGGGGAAAAGGTGTCGCATTCACGGGTGAATTTGTGGAGCCATCACCAAGGTTCATGGGTGCTGTTTAATTTTTTCAAGGTGCTAATTAAAAGTTCATTACTACCGGAATATAGGCTGAGGTACAAATGAGCGTTTTTACATTCAGAGTGTTTGTGAGTGCTAGTCGCTGTGTTTACAGCGTTAGAGCGAAAGTAAGATCTCCGATATCTGAAGGTTGATCTCTGATAAAGGCACCCTGTGAGTAGAGACTCATCTTGTGGCAACCATTCGTGGAGAGTGTCTCAGCACTAATCTGAAACAAAGATAACGACATATGCCGGTGTTGTGAGTACTGTCATAGGACAGTAGATACAAATACCTGCGCTGGTGTTGCCTGCTTTCGCGACTTACTCTCTGGTGTTTCTCGAAATTTACTCGTAGCTGCTTAAAGTAGAAAATCTCTACAAAAATAAAAACGCTACTCCTGCCACTGCTACTGTAATTCATTCTTAAATGTACCAAACTCTGACGTATACATGTAGCGAAAGTCAAATATAGAACAGAAAACATTATACGCATGTTTCAGTACATACTCCAGAAATCTGCTTCATATTCACTGTGATACCCACTTGCTCGAACTTCTAATGACAGCTAGCGACAGCGAGTTCTTGCCCTGCCTTGACGTAAATATTTTTGTCAGACGTCTGTAACAGGCCTAATTTCATCGCAATACAACTCACATAAATCACAAGTGGAATTTTGAATTTTCGAATTAAACATTAATGTGGACTATTGACTAAGAATAGAAACACACGAACTGGCCGAACATAAGAGAAAGCCTGAGAAAATACCTTCAGAAATACATGTACATTTTATTTATATGCTGTGCAGTTCTTGTCCATCGAGTTTACCTGAACTTTGCACTGCAAGACGCAACATTCTGGTTGAAACTGGATTTACCGGATTACTTTCAAGTTTGTTTGCCAGCACGTCAGGTCTTCGTATTCTTTGTTGTTCCTGAAACAAATTACACACCAATGAACTGATATCTCCTTTGAAGAGCTATCAAAGATCTGGGTATCCGGTCCCAAAAATCAAAGTAGGTAATCGCACATGAAACGCATGCAGCGAACGCTCTATAGCATCCGAGTTGGTTTATGTACGGTGGTCTTCATCCATGACGTACTACAGAAAGAAAGAGGTAATAAACTACAACGATAAGCTAAGTCCGCTGAATATGTTCAGCCAGACATTGTCCAAAGGAAGGACGCTTATGGAAGTTCTCAGCAATTTCACTGTCAAAGAGGCCACCTCTCATAGGCACTAACACCCAGTAGGATAACTGCTGCACCTACTGGTGTTTACATTTAGCTATGTAACAAAGTAAATTACCATTTACAATAACTCGAAATGTTTTTCAAATGATCTTCTTTATTTCCTGTTTCGTCATTAAACAACACACGAGTTACTTTCGCTTAATACGATTGTCAGATAGGCCGATATAGGCGATTGAGGCAGTTTATATGACCTTGTCGCCCTTGGCACAGTAAATTATATAAAAAAGAAAAAATCAAATAACAACATTTTTTTAAATCAGCGTGTTGACTTTTGACTTACTGTTTTTTTATGTCACAATATCAGCAAATTCAAACTATGCTATTTTCAAATGGAAAATTTCATGTTTAAGTGCATGTCGAAAAAACTGAAGCTTTCTCTGACAAACAAACATTTCATGGCACAGTAATTCTCTACAAGAGTAAAACTTGCAAACTAAGTTGGCTGAGATGTGAAATGTCTATTTATGCTAAAGGATACACAAATTTTTTGACACGGACTAGACTATGAAATTTCCAACATGAGCATGTCCTTACTGTTGAAACTGCAATGGTGATGATTAGATACACAGCTATCAGTCGGCGGAAAATGTGGGTTCTTCAAATATTTAGTGACAGTGAACAGATAACAACTTACCTCAGTATGTGGCTCAACGATTAAATGGCCAATGGCAAACAAGAAACCTTCTTCGGGGCCAAATGTCAGCCGTCCTAGCATTTTCTCTACAGTTTATGCTTCTTTGACCTTCGTCATAATTATTATACGTGGAAAAGACCCAGTACCACCGTGGTTCGAAGCCCATTTTAAACTGCAGTTCCACCTAAAATTAACTGGCCAATCAGTACAAAGTTCTGAGGAATTCCAGGACGTAAGACCTCCAACAGGCCGACGCCTGACAAAGAAGTGTGGTGCTGACGCCAGTCTTCGGGTTGAGGACAGCTAAATCGTCACATTTCTCCTTCAACATATTAGTGGATCGCTGTAGTAAGCCATCAGTCGGTCGGCTCCTCCAGTGCCGTCCTCTATACCTTCCAAAACTGTGATAATGTTTTCACTTCTCTGTACCGATTACAGCTACACTATGTTCTCGAAATTCTAGAATTTCCTAAACTTAACAAGTTTTCGTCTCTACAACAAGTTACAGCGAAAATTAAATATTAGTTTCGATTATATCCATGGCAGGTGCGTGGTGATGGCTGTTAAACTCCATGTCAACAAATAAAATTTGACTGGTTCGATGTGGCTAGCAACGAATTCCACCCTTGTGTCAACCTCTTCATCTCAGACTAGCACTTGTACCCTACATCGTCCATCATTTGCTGGATGTATTCCAATCTCTGTCTTTCCCTACAGTTTTTACCTTCTACAGCTCTCTCTAGTACCGTGAAAGTTATTCTCTGATGCCTTAACATATGTTCATCATCCTGTCCCTCCTTCTTCTCGGTATTTTCATCGTCGATACTGCGGAAAACCCCCACATTCCTTATCTTTCCACTTTTTACGATGTAAAAGCCTTAGAGTTTACACATTTCGAAGTAGCAAGCTTCCATCACCGGAATTAGAATAATCTTACAAGAGATATGAAAATAAAAATGTAAATAAAAATATTAAAAATAATGGTTATTCCGTAGTAGTCCTTGCGCAACTGCATTGTCGAAAAATAAAATAATGGTGAACTGCAGTTCCTTTACGCATTAAAGTGTATAGGGAGCCAACAACAAAGGATGTTTTGATACGTAACAACACGTGATATCCAAACGGTAAAAAACTAGCTGCCCTTTGCTGTCTAGTAGAATCAGAGTTGAAAGTCTCGATGAGTGAAGAGGATAATTGTCGGAGTAAACATTTTTAAGCTTTACTTTCCTTTAAAACTTTAAAAGTTGAAACCGCATTTAAAATCAACAAAACGCTGCCATGTAAATTAAGGATTAACTTAAAACAGAGGGTCTTTAAATACGATGAAGTTAGTACATACATAGTTCAGTATAGTAGTAGTGTAATGCGAACTACATCAGTTAGACTGTTAGGTCCTTCAGGTTGAAGTGTATGGAACACTGAGATGCTTTTCGGTTTAATAATTTGGAAAAGTCGGATGTAACCATGAGTATCCGTGTAACTGGCCACCTTTCGTTCGGAATTGAAGACTTCACGGTTTTGGACATGCAGGTAAGCATAGTGAACTGGATGTATTGGAACAGTTACAGATTATGAAACACAGCGAGGAAAATTAAAATATATTAATGAAACCGTTTAAGGGGGACGAAAACAACTACTATTAGAGTGTGATGAAATTCATACCCCTCCAGGAGTCTCCGCAGGTGGCGCGTTATCTTTGATCGTTATTGAGAGTAATTATAATTTCTTGATTAACCATATTAAGTACTCGTGCTACATGTGTGTTTGTATCCAGCAGCGTCATTCGTGGATGAATCCGGACTGTGCGTACGAATATCTGTTGCCGCTATACTACGTTCACACACTCCATAAGCCGATTTCATTTCTCTTAGCGACAGGAATAGTAATGTTGAAGTACATTTTAAGAAGACACGCTACAAGTAAACTGGTCGCGATATTTTAATATTTTTGTTTTCATCACTTTTTTAAGATTCTTGTTAAGTAATTTCTTATGATGAATGTTTGCTACATTGTGTGCGTCAATTATAGCGCTTTCAAATTATGAAAATGATTGAGCCAACATCTCAACGTTAAATACTCGTTGTCCCCAGTGGAGATGAAGCACCAAGATTTCTTTTATTTTACTGAGGAGGCCGGCCGAAGTGGCCACGCGGTTCTGGCGCTGCCGTCTGGAACCGCGAGACCGCTACGGTCGCAGGTTCGAATCCTGCCTCGGGCATGGATGTGTGTGATGTCCTTAGGTTAGTTAGGTTTAACTAGTTCTAAGTTCTAGGGGACCGATGACCTCAGCAGTTGAGTCCCATAGTGCTCAGAGCCATTTGAACCATTTTTTTTACTGAGGACTTCCTGTTGACTTCCCTATGCTATGGTTTCAATAACCATTCATTTCGTCACTTACACGTTCCCGTAATTTTTAAAATTCTTTTGCTGCACAAAATTTCAGAAGCTCCTGCTGTCTCCTTGTTTGAATTTTCCGGCTCCATGATCTATTTTCACATATTACAAGAGCCTAGACGCACCCTTCAAGAGGTAAAGTCCCAGTTTCGTATCAGTATATGATACCGGTGAAATGGTAAATTCGTCTGGCACGATTGATTAGGAGTCCCTCAAGAGGCCATCCATATGCAATTTCATTCAATTTGACACCGCTTCCGCGAATTGGGCGCCCTGAACCTGGAAAGAGAGCGTACATTTTATCGTGGAATCCGATCCGCGTTTCGTTCGTGGCATATCTTTACATCTCTGAGAGCCGAGTATTATAATAAAGGCAGACTAAATAACTATTTTCTGACAACGATTGGATACAGCGACCTCATGTTTTCCAGGCTCGAATTTCACCACTCGGCCACCATGACCGATATTACTTGTAGGGATTTCTTGCAGAGTGGTGTTTCCTCTTGCGTCAGTGTACTGCCGATAAGATCCTTTCGTCGGACATCCTGTGTAATGAATGCTTCTTACTCAGATGAACACTTTCACCGCATGAGATGGCGCAGCGGTAAGAAGTAGAACAACTTTCGGCAGAAAGTCCATGCAAATTTAAGTTGTGCGCCATTTTCCTAAGTCGTTGAAGTAAAGTCGTGGGATTACTGAAACGGTGAAGAGCGCGGGAGGTGAATGGAGCGCTGGGTTGTTTGCCACAAAGCGTCTGTTGGGGTGACAATTTTACAATTCAGTTTTTTTTCTTATATTTCTTGAATTTCATCAAAGAGTCTCAGAAGCGAGGCCAGTTAGGAACGACCGATATCCTTGGAGTGCCGAGCTGAGAACCTGACCCAGCTGGGCCCACGCGGCGTCGGTGGCAACGAAGGCACGAGAGCGTAAGATCAGAGACAAACGGATGCACTCTTACTTTGAAAAAGAGATCTGAGTAAGCAACTTTATCTTACTTGAAGCAGCAACACCGCTAACTGAAGACTTTTAACCAAAACACTCAGTTGACCATTGCCCTGAAAGTTAGTCAGAAATGCATCAAATGAAACTTCTCGCCTCCAACATTAAACGTGAAAGCAACATATACAATGTCAAGAAACGAGGAATTACAATATTAAAAAGGCAAACACTTGCCAATGTTCTGCAAAATTATGTTTATTTGGTGATGGACCGGCATTCGGCTTCTCAGACCATCTTCAGGTGACAATTCAATGTCGCAAACACAGATAAACATGACATGCGACTTACACATATATTATTCGCATAGAAGATACAAAAAATGACAAATTGTTTACATAGGAAAACATTACAATGATTTCATAATTAAAAAGGGGAATACAGAGTTAAATGCGGAGATGTATTTAACAAATGATGAGAAATAAGATGAATTTGTAGTTTCAGTCTGGTATTTGCAATGAAAACTTAATTAAACAAGTGGGGAAATAGAAACTGCATCTCATCGTTTAATACTAGGCTGGCATTCTGTATTATATTTCTGTTTATTTCCATTTGGGTCTTCATTCTCAAATACGTACTGTGAACATAAAAAAAGGTGATGATTAAGGAAGAAAGACTCGAACTTTGCAAATCATGTTTTAGCAGAAAACCATACATATGATGGAGGATGTGAAGTTTTACGTTCTGACAAGAAACGAAGAAAGATGGCTCTACTGGAAATCAATAAACAGATGACACGGAATTCCAGTTTACTATTAAATGATCAGACTCAATTTCCATTTTTCCATTTGTTAAATTATGTTTTCGTTACAAATAGTCTACTGGATTAAGATTGTAAATTCTGATTTCCATCATCTGTTAAATGTGTCACACCTTTTAAGTTAATGAAAGTATCGTAATGTGTTCGTATGTGAACAATCTGTCATTTTTTTTACATCTTCTGTACAAATAATATGTCTTAAGTCGCACATTACGTTTATCTGTGTTTGCGACATTCAGTTGTCACCTAAAATAGCCTGAGAAGCCGAAAGCCGGTTCGTGACTAAATGAATATAATTTTGCGGAACATATGGATGTATGTTCATTTTAATATTATATCATGTTCTCCCAAGCATCGACAGTAAGTTCAGGGTTCATAGTGAAACAGTTAATACTTCACAAGTTTCCAAGTGCCAGTTAGAAATAAAGGTTAATAGCCATTAGAAGGAACTAGTAAGAAAGCAATCAGCACTCAAAGCTACATCCAATGCTATTTAAGCTAGCGCTCCCACAATCTGCTAACATTAATGAGCTTGAGGTCACTTGAAACCAAGCCAGTAGGACTTTATGATAAACTAACTAAACTGCACTAGTCGTTGTTTAAACTAGGTTGTTAGTTCGAAGTGAGGAGCTAAACCCTTTGTTACTAGACAGACACTAGCCTGATTAATAGTAAAACCAGGCATATAGTGGAAGCCTTAATAGTAATCAGCACCGAAGCTAATTTATGACTAAAGAAATTAGAACAGATCTCAGCGTAGGACTTTGTAGATGAAAGATTAAGACCTCCACTGAGGAAAGGAACCACGTCGATAATGGTCAGACGTCCGTTGTTCCTTATGCAACGCAAGGACTCAGCTTAATAAATATGGACATGTCCGCAAAATAACCAACGCAGACAAGTATACAAAATGTCCACCCAGCAAGCAAAAAGGATCTCGTTTCTTACAACCAACCAGAACAGACAATGGCAATCCTAAAGTCACACCCTGGCCAACAGGCATGTATCATCAAAATCACGACGGGAACACTCAAAACAAATACTGAGGAACACGAAGCGACGACAAAACTAAGCATGCCCAAGTTCGTCCAACAATCACCCAATCTACAATATCATGACATCAATAAAATGCAGCCAGTCGAATTTAGCCTAATACCCTGTGGGACACGTCTCTCGCAAACCACACATCGTCGGACAGCACCACAATGTGATCGTCTAGCGCACAGTGCAGCCTTCAGTCTTATCTTAGTTACTCAAGAGTCGAGAAAGGAAACACACGAGACTTTCAAGTCGTTCCTCTCCAGTGACATGCAAAACTTATTTTCTGGTCAATACTCTCCCTGCTCATACCATAATAGCGAGAGGTGGAATCAGATTTCAAACTGATGCCACAAAGATCTAAAAACAACAGGCAATACAAGACACCAGACAGTCAAACAAGAAGCCACTGATCTTTCAAGTAGTTCGACTACTAAAAACACGTGACATGTTTGCCTAGCCACCGAACACGGGTCATAGCGGAACCATTCACAATGGAGCCAAGACCGATTTCCAAACACACGATACACCATAGTCCTGGAACACATACGCCAACCAAACTCACTCTCAGTCTGACAACAGCTTGTCGGTGTCCGCCGCAGGAAACAAACTGTAACCTGTTGCTGATGAAACATGGCCAAGCTAGTGGGTAACTACACATTTCATAAGCTAGTAACTAAGCAATGTGACAGGGGAGAAAATTAAAAAAGATTCCCACTTACGTCTTCCAGGGGCACACGGCATAGCATTTAAATCTGTGAGTTCAGCACATGAACGGTGCAGTCACTATTAGGTAAATTGAATACAGCATTTCAGTCGGATTGCGCAACTCAAACCTCAATGTACAGCTGACAGTACCAAACATACGGAATAAACTTTAGAGAACTAAACCTCCAAATATTCCGTACGAGTGGCAAAGTAATTATTCATTAGGAACGGCACGTCAAGCTGGAAAACTCGCAAAGCGATCCAAAACGATTTCACTAGGCGTAGTGCTTAAACCGGCCGAGAACACACATGCACACAGGTGTAAAAAATGAGACAGGCAAATAATAATAACTGTTCCTACTCGCAGTTTTCACACTAGTCAAACAAACACGTATTCGTAATCGCTAACCACGCGTCGTTTGGTAAATAACTTACAATGGAGCCAATGCATTTCAGAACATATGACAAACACACACTAAATTCACCATGAAACCATGGAGACGTCAGCCTCCCGGCTCCTACAAGTGACAACTCTTACTACAGCTAGCAGAAAGTAAGAATTGTTTCCAATGGTTCCAACATTCAAGAAATGAGTAACCACGATGGAACAACTGGACAGAAATACTTGAAGAACTTTAGCTAGCCGTAAGAATGCTAAATAATACGCAGCTCCACTTTATTGCCCATGGCGGCGCAATGGAACCCCTGTCACATCATATACATGACTTCACGGTAGGTGGCGGGATTTTTAAAATCTGCGCAAGGCAGGTCTACAAGGCAAAATTAAGTCTTTGAAAAAGACACAACTGATTTTCATCCGTAATCTTCCACAATCCGCGCCTGTGCTCCGTCTCTAACGACACTGTTGTCAACGGGACGTTAAGCTCTAATCTTACTTCCATCCTTCCTTTATTCCAATTTTACTGAGTCTGTATCTTCCCTAGTCTGATGTTACGCAAGTTGTTGTTCTCTTGTCTGATACTCTTCAGCAGCATCACCTTAGCTTGTTTATCGTTAGCCCACATTCTCTCGTACATATGTTGCCCATTTCAGTCAAACCGTCTTCCACGTCTCACATCGGGTCAGAGGGATTGATGGAATGACAGTTCCCGCCTTCCGTCGTGTGCTGTTGTGAAACTTCCTAACAAATTAAAATTGTATTTGGAACCGGAACTTTACGTAAACTCCTGCCTTTCGCGTACATATTTTTTACCGACTGGTCCATAAATCCATAGCTCATAGAATCTATTTTCCACTATTTTTTTCTTGCCTTCACAACGGTAGGTATCTAGAAAGCATGGGTAACTTTCCATTTCACTCCATTAAGCATCACAACGCACTCTTCCAGCTTGACTATCTCTATGTCGTCAGATTCATTTGGAACATTCAGACGTCTCGCATTCCATTCGGACATGTAACAGCACAATGTAGCTCAATGATTATAGCACTGGATTCACGTTTGGGAGGCTCAAAACCCCATCTGGTATCCAGATGTTGGTTTCCTGTGATTCCCTAAACTGCTTTAGGCGAACGCTTGGACGATCGTTAGAAAAGAATACAGCCGATTTTCTTCTCGACTTGGCCAAAACTGTCTTGTGTTCCGCTATTAACGACCTAATCATCGACAGATTAACAGGCCTCGCCTACTGTAGATTACGATTTCAGAATGTAAGCAGTAGGCTATTATTAATTAAGCAAGCTACCCACAGGTCACTGTGAAGAAAGAAGCCTTCATTCTGTCAGTGGCGTAACCTTTTCTTTCCGAGATCAATGTGGCCTTTCATATCAGGAGGTTCGCTTCTTTCTACTACAACCATCAAAAAAGTTCACCTATTTCATTCTTAATGCTTTCCGAATGACTTGTCTGTAACATCAAAATATGATTCACAGTATTGACCATTGACAATACTGTCTATGGCCAGATGACAGTCGGGTTTCGCGATCAGTCCTCATCTACCTTTCAGTGAGTTCACAAAAGTATTAAGGCTTGATTTTTCATAAAGAGATGTGTTGAGAAACGTGGCTCTATACATGAAATCCAATGAAAGAAAATGCAAAGAGATTCAAATTTGCTTTCAATCTTTAATGTTTCTTTGGTGACGGGTTTCGGATTCAGAAGATCCGTCTTCAAACATTGTATAAATGTCTTCTTGCTGAAGATTCGTAACGCAGTCTGCTGGCGGCATAACCGCTTAAGGTGAAAAAATAATATTTTTAAACGTAGTATTAGCTGCCAGTTGTTTTCTTCTCTGGCTATAGACTAATAGTACCTGGTTAGTATAAAAGGAGAAGATTTATTTGATAGTTTGCAGCAGAAGAGTGCACAAATTAATGCAATGTAGGGAGGTTGAATTAACTGCCCGTTGTACATTCACTATTAACGCTGCACGAAATAGTTAAAATAATTGCTGGGTGAAATCTAAGGCCATAAACAGTTATACTATATAACCTCGTTAGCGCGAACTCGCATGAGACGAACTCGCGGTTAACGCGAAAAAAGTATTGGTCCCACCAGGAATACATTATTTCTTATGATATGTTTTATCGCTTAACACGAATTTCGGTTAAGGCGAATTACGAACACTGTTTCAGTTCCTAGCGTAATTAAATTTCACTGTAAGGCAAACTTTCGACCTTAAGAGTATTCTAAAGCGTAATTTTTTCCCGAAATGAATGTAGGAAATGTAGCTACAAAGCTAATTATACTTATTGTGGACTCGTTTTTAACGTATTGTAAGTCGGTAGCCGCGATTCTCACCTCACCAATCAGCGTATGCTGTACATTGTAAGACATTCAATAATGTGTGCAGCTATATTTAGGAACGTACTCAGTGCCAGATTTGACAGGTGTCCTGTTAGTCGTAGCCGTACCGAGTTGGAATACTGAATAAAAGCTACAGTTACAACCGGTACCGTAGCACACGAAAATGGCAAAGAGGAAACAGACAACTCTAAATGTACAGTTAAAGCTTAAGATTCTAGATGAAGTGGACCGTGGTACCAAGAAAACAGCAATTGCAGAGCAGTTTGCAATACCTAAATCTACTTTATCTACGATTATTAAGAATCGAGAAAAATTATTAATGCTGCGGCATCAGGTTCTGGAAACAAATCTAAACGACTTCGTACCGCCAAGTATGAAGACATGGAGACGTTACTGCTAGAATTGTTCAATCATGTGCGTGCATCTAACATACCTTTAACTGGCCCTGTGATTCAGTCAAAAGCAAATGATATTGCTAAAGATATGGGCATCGAAGACTTCCGTTGTTCTGCTGGTTGGTTGTATCAGTTCCAAAAGGGACATTCAATTTCATTTGTACAAATTTGTGGTGAAGCAAATAAAGTTGATGAAGAAAGCGCAAACAGCTGGTTGCATAAATTCAACCGAGTGAGGGAAAAGTATGCCTCGTGTGATGTGTTTAACATGGATGAACTGGATTTTTCTACAATCTTTTTCCAAATCACACCCAGGGGATAAAAGATGGTAAGTGTCACTGTGGAGCACCAAGCAAACAACGTGTGACTGTTGTACTGTGCTGTAATGTTGTGACAGCAGTGAGAAGCTTCGTCCCTGGGTTATCGGTAAATCCGAGAAACCACGTTGTTTTAAAAACATAAATATGGACACTTTACCTTGCGTCTACTCTCACCACAAGAAAGCTTGGATCGACGGCACATCTTTTCGCAAGTGGCTTCTTCGTTTCAACAGTCGAATGGTTGCCCAAAACAGACATGTTCTTCTTACATTGGACAAATGTACTGCCCATAACGTTCATGATCTGAATCTATCCAACATAAAGGTTCAGTTTTGTCCACCCAGCGCCACAAGCCGCCTTCAGCCTTTGAACCAAGGCATAATCTCTCTCATAAAGAGAGCTTATCGTAAGCGACTTGTAAGAGCTGCAATTCGTGCTGCTGAAAATGATAGTGCAACCCCAAATTGGAATCTGCTTCATGCCATAAAAGCCATCGCAGCAGCCTGGAACTCAGTATCGGCACATCATATAGGGAAGTGTTTTATCACAGCTTGGAGACATAGCAACACTGAAGATGTCCACGAGTTAGATGCCACTTCACTTGATGAATGGACAGTTCTGTAGGACGTTGCGAACCCTGGGATTAGTTTCGAAGAATTCATTAGTGTACTTGACGATGTTGCCGTATGTGCTTCTGTGGAATCGGATTTGCCAAAATCTGTGAACGAGGTGCAAGAAGGGCCATCAGAAGAAAGTGAAGAGGAAGAGAATACAGATACCATTCCATCTACCCGTCTGGAGATGTTTACAGCCTTGGACTGTTTAGAACGGTTCGCTTCAACATCCGACGTCACTGCTGGGTTTACGGACGCTATCATTACAATTGGTTGTGAAATTACAAAATATTATCGTTCCCATGAACGTCAACAAAAGCATGACCGAATTTTTTCCAAGAAAGTAACGTACATAATTTGTAAGTACTTGTAATTTTACAATCACTTTATAGTGTTATAAGTCTACAATAATGTGATTGATAGTGTAGTGTATTACGCATTAGTGTACTGCTGTACATGTATACTTATTAAAATCTGTGTTTTTCACTTAACATGAATTTTTTTAACTCGAACTGCTGATTTTTCGGTCCCTTCGGATTCGTGTTAACAAAGTTTTACTGTAATTAAAAAGTTACAAGATTATGAGAACCATAACTATGAAAGTAAAAAATATGAACGTGTTCACAACTACATTATTCATAACTTGTATTACTGAGAGACAGCAAGATCAATAATGATCTGATGTGAACAATTAGAAGAAAGTTCCTCTTCTCCGTCTGTAATGGAAACAAAGTTTCGTAAAATTTGGCTGTATGTTGGAACTGAAATACAGAAATTGAGTCAGCATTACAGCTAATTAATTTATTTAGGTCTACTGCCATTTGGAATTTTTCCCTAAGATTATATCTAACAGTCATGAGGAGAATGCTGACAAAGAAACTGTGTAACTGTTGCAAGTAGTATGGTCTTATAACTGATGGACTACTCAAACGGGGGAAGGAATGGCATAAAGTTAAGTATATTACAAAACACCAAGATTTGTTTTATCATTGCTGTCATACGAACTGCGATGTACTCGCAAAGCGAAAGTAACTACCGACGCTTCACACGTTATATTTATACAAATGATTTTTTAAGCACTTTGTTATCAGTTAAGGATATAATCACATCTAGCTTCAATGTTCTGCAGGAGAAAATTCCTCAATGGTTGGGCAGTACACTCACACCAGACACAGAGATCCTTTGTCACACCATATCGTCTTGTTTAAGCGTTTGGTGTCGCTTAGTATGTAATCTGACAGAGATTCCATAGGTCCGAGCAATTTCCATCTTTCTCTGAACATTGTACTTTGTAGACGACGTATTCCGTTGCATATCTCACAATCTACTTTTGATCTCTATTGAAACAACATTTCCTCAAAAGCTATTGAGTTTAAATAGTTGTTTTTCCGTTGATGATGTGTGGAAGTATTACCTCAATGTGTTTCAGTTTGTCTTTTGTCCTCATTATTTCTCGTGGTTTTTCAACAGATAGCAATCTGCTGTTTCTGTACATCAAACAAAAGGCTTACTTCGCACGTGTCTGCATTCAGGGCTAACAATTAACCTTCATACCACATGGCAGTGCTTTCAAGGACAGAATGCGTGTCGCGTATCCTGCTTGAGATAACACTTTGTCGTAAATTTTCGCACTTGAAAACGATTCACCAGCCTGCATTACACAGGTCGACTACGAACCCTACCATATCGACCTGGAGGTAGCCGCATTACTTTGCCGAAAATGGAGGATAGGATGGCGGAAAGACGGTAGATAACAATTCCTATTCGGTCGACAGTGCGCAAATGTCCGAACTAGAATATCAAATCCGCTTTCAGTGTTTCGTGTAAGGAGTACATATGTTACAGCCCACTGCGGTCAGTTAATCACATTGGACTGACGTGTTCAGCGACTGTTTTGGTGCTATCCTCAAGGTGCCTGAGAAAGGTTCGTCCTTTTTTTCATTTCGGAAATCACCAGAAACAACACAAACAAAACACAAAGTGACTCACACAATAAAATTTCAAGTCTGGTAAATAAACCTGACTTCACAAGAAAGTAATGACACTCCACCGTAACTAGAATATTATTCTGCATTAGTCATATTCCGTGGATCCGTAAGAGAGTGGTCTCCAGGATTCGGAAGCAAGTTAAAATATACATTTAGTTTAAGTACAATATATTGAAATGATTTAACATTACCAAAGACTATTGTATTACAATGCTAATTTTAATTATAAAATTAACTAAAACATTAAATTGAAGAATTTTGGAAAGATTCTCTTCAAATAGTAGGAGCTGCTCAAAAAATGTTCTTTAATTACGCCGTAGACTCCACGTCATTATGTACATCTTATTTAATATCCTCTATCTGGAATTTTTAACCACGTATCTGACCCCTTTCTGTACTAATATTAACTCCCTGAACTCTCCGTAAACTTTGTTTTCGGTCGTAGTGTTACATTCATGATTTTCAATTTTTGTTTGAAAAAACGTCGTTAAGGACAAAGGACACTAGTGAAAATATATATTTTGAAACATTTGTCGAAATACGATGTTTCCTGAAAACGTCTTTGCAGGATGTTCTAGAATTAACAACAGATATAATTCTCGTAATATACTTTTTTATTCTGAATATTCTGTTCCATTAAGTCGAGCGTCCCCAAAAAAGTGATTCCATAATTCTTTAATGAATGGAAACATAATAAACTAGTTTCTGTACTTCTGAATCGCCTATAATAGTATTATGCATAGTGCTAACATAGTAGGACTTAGGCTCTTCGTTAATCCTACGTAGTGAATTCTCCAATTAACGCCGTTATCTATCTGTAGTCCCATAAACTTCACACTTTGTTTTTTGTTTTTCATTTTCGAGATATTTATTTTTGTAGCTTGTGGTGCTCTAACAAAGGTAGTGAAGTGTCTTACTGAGAACTTCTACATTTAATAATAACCTAAACGTTGATGTTTTCTAAAATGTCGTTGCTTGCTTTTTAGTAACGGGATTATTTCTATTCTAGAATTACTCCGAAAATATGGCAGTAGCTGAAACGTTTGTGGGACAAATGTTGCTTGGGGCAACGGGGGCTATAGTACGACGTTGGTGTTTTGTTGATAGGTGGTGTCGCATCAGAGATATGTAGGTCAACTTTCATTATTTAAATGGGATACTATAGTTTGGTACTTGTTTTATGATAGCGGCTATCGAGACGAATCCAATGATGTGTAACAGTTAAGTCTGAAGTTCAGCGAAAGTCACAAAAGTGGCATGAACGTCCATTTACAGAAGGTGTTCGAAGTGATGGCCATTGGTATCAATGCAGTGCTGCAATCTTCTTATCAGGGACTGAGCGTTATTCCAACCTATAGCATGGCATTAAAAAAAAAACAAATTTGACCTTCATATCTCGACCCCACCTACCACCAAAAAACCAACGTCATATTATGAACGCCATTGTCCCATGCAACTTTTGTCCCATAAATTTTTCTTTCCCATCATATTTTCGTAGTTATTCTTAATGGCAATAGCTAGTGACTCACCTTGTATAACTGATATGGAAGGGGCGGCACACTTTGATTTCTATCATTCAGGTACGATAAAATCAGGAACTCGATTTGTGTAACAACTGACGATTTTTAACTTTTAAGAATTCTTGCGTCACACAGTAAAAAGCTATAGTCAGTTCAGAAAATATTTCCAATGGTAGTAATTTCTGAGTTTTTGGGTCTAGAACAACATCTGCCTAAATAAATATAGCTTGTTCCGTTTATATCCCTTTTATAAATCCAAACTTCTGGCTACTGAGAATGTTTTCCTATACAAACTGTTTATAAAGTCTATCGTATGTATTGTCTCTAAAATTTCGGAAAATTCTGGCTTTAATGAGATTAGTCGGTAATTAATTATTAACGTTTTGTCTCCTTTTTTGTTAAGTGGCTTGACAATAGTAGCTGTAAGTCTTTATGGGAAAACAACACGGTCAAAAGAGTTAATTTCTGAAGAAAACTGTGGGAGGGATGCTGTGGTTTAACAACACAGGCTCTTATACTAAAATTTACAAAAAATCGATAATGTAAAAACCTTCTCTTAAGATACCAGACTGGACGCGTAAACCTATAAAAGAAGGACGAAACTGCAGATTATAAAAGTGAAAAAAAAGTGCGAAATCCGAATTAGTACCTGAAGATACTGAAAGCTTGAAAATTTGGAAGTATAAAGTCATAAGTTCTTGCTCTGAAAGTATGAAAATGAAATTGTGTAACATTTTCTTGTTGAAATATTACAAGTAGAGGCCTAGAACAATTGTTGTATAAATAATCATAGATCCTCTACATTATTCCACGTCCGTAATTTTACGATCTTCATGTATTTCACTATTTATAAATCCATTGTTAGCGTAGGATTCTATGACGTCCAAAGGCAGGTCAGACGCAGACTACAGCTTGACTATCGTTCAGTGCGTCACAAAATGATAGTACAATGCTTTGACAGTGCATTGGAAACGTTACTCATATGTCAGTACAACTATAAATACTTCACGGTGTAGTCTTCGTTTGCAAGACCTATCCTAACGACCCTCATCGAGATGTTCACATCAATGAAGTTTGGAGCTTGAAAGGCGAACGTTTATTTGAGTACATCTTTCATTAGAATACATCCTACCAACTAAATAGGGCATTTTGTCATTTCCACATGCCATCTTTATCAAGTGATTTGTGCGGTTTGTATTTTATTGAATCCTGATTTTCCCTTATGATCTGCAGTCTCTATTTCATGAAAACTGTCTTGCATGAAGTCCATCCTGTTAGTTTGGCTGTGGCTTTAGGCGACTTTTCTGCTCT
This sequence comes from Schistocerca serialis cubense, assembly GCF_023864345.2. Classification (NCBI taxonomy): domain Eukaryota; kingdom Metazoa; phylum Arthropoda; class Insecta; order Orthoptera; family Acrididae; genus Schistocerca; species Schistocerca serialis. The sequence goes on from NC_064641.1 coordinate 621,960,296, forward strand.
CTCCAAACTTAGAAACGGAGGTCTGAACCATTGGAACACACAGGAGAATAGCAGGGGTTGGAGTGAAATCGTAGAACAAGGAAAGAGATAGTGGCAGAGGACACCAGTTCTCTCTGTCTTGGCGTACGTGACTTGGAGCACACAGGTGGAACGATCTTTCCCGCCAAACCCCTAAGCATGCGCTTATAGTGGTTGCTGAAATTCGTGAGAGATAGTCTGTCAGTTAAAGCGGGAGAACAAGGAACCCTCAAGGCGCATTTTCGACGTGAACCGATTGGGCCATTGTGTTGCGCCTCGAAGCTAGCTCTGTGGTAGACCAGAAGGTGTGCGAAAAGACTTCGTCCTCTCCCAGTTGTAGAGGTGGAACGGGGGCAGCTGAAGACAAGACGAGTTACAGATTGGACATGTTGGAGATGGTGTTGTCCGACGGGGACACGCAGTGCAGCCGTACCACAAGGCAATGACGGTGAGGCGCAATGCAACCGCTTGCTGGCGTACTATTGGTTAGGTCACGTTCAGAGTTTGTCAGTAGTCACAACTCTTTATATCATACTCTGTCCGAAGTACTGAATTCTTTGCCACGTGTGTTATAAGCTAAAATCTTTCCACCGCCCAGTTTTAGGTTGAACAGTGTGTTCGTTCTCTTGCTACAATGACTGTAATTAACATCAACTTTCCTCTCGATCTGCTTTTGTCTCGTGCAAAATCGTAAACGAAATTTTAAGCTTATCAGAACCACGAATTTCCAAGAATGAGAAATTGCAACTTTCTCTCCTGTGATTTCTCCTCAGCAATGCTTACCTCTGCTGTATCACGCACAGCCTTATAAAATCCTTTCTGTTGTTCCCATAGAGTCGACACGCATGCTTATCACTTTGTCTGCTAAGTTATTGTCAAGTATTTGTTTCGCAAGGAACAGGAGCAAATAAGAACACTGTTTGTTACGCAATGCAGTTTCCTAGATGTAAAGAAACTGAAAAAAATCCAAATGTTTAAATTACATTTTTTACTTCCAACTTCCAATGTCATTTTCTGATGCAGCAGGCTACATTATAAGGAACACATGTGAGGTATTGCAAAACATTGTGTTTGGTATCGTAAGGCCATACGGCGCTGCTTGTTCCCGTTGCGTTAGGATGAAGATGTTACTTTACTTGCATTCTGGATAGAATACAATTAATTGATGATAATAACGAGCGTATGACATTGGTGGCCGCTCCACAAGTTCTTTAACGCCACTACGGCGACTTGCGAGTGAATGAGGATGAAATGATGATGAAAGACACACAACACCCAGTCATGTCGAGGCAGAGAAAATCCCTGACCCCGCCGGGAATCTAACTCGGGACCCCGTGCGCGGGAAGCGAGAACGCTACCGCAAGACCACGAGCCGCGGACAATTAATTGATTATAGTGTGGCATTGCACTTATGGGCTACAACACCGTCATCCGTGTATGTGATAAGAGGATAAGAGGAGTAGTTAGACGTATTACCGTATTACGTATTACGTTGTGGCCGAGCGGTTCTTGGTGCTTCAGCCTGGAACTGCGCGACCACTACGGTCGCCGGTTCGAATCCTGCCTCGGGCATGGATATGTGTGATGTCCTTAGGTTAGTTAGGTTTAAGTAGTTCTAAGTTCTAGGGGAATGATGACCTCAGATATTAAGTCCCATAGTGCTTAGAGCCATTTGAACCTAAATTGCTTCAGGCAAAAACCAGGATGGTTCCTTTGAAAGGGTACGGCCAATATCCTGCCTCATCATTCTCTAACCCGAGCTTTTGCTCCGTCTCTAATGACCTCGTTATCGACGGGACGTTAAACATTAACAGGAGGAGGACCTCCGTGTACCGATCTGTGAAATGAATTACTGACCATCAGCCCTCACCAAGGAATCAGCACAGTTCTTTCTCAAGAATGAAGATGAACTGCTAATAGAGCTCTTGAACCACCTTACTCGAGGTAAGTCATTTCGCTGTGAAGTATTTTGACCTTGTTGTCTACTAAATGTATTGTTACTGTGGAGGAGATTTACTTATGTTTGGTTTCAGCACGCTTATAATTTCATGTTATTAGACTATAATACAGTATTTACTTAGTTAAAGATTATATTGTCATCTCATCTTTCTGACAATAGCATAGTAACACCACACGAATCAAAATATTCTTAATCAGCGTTGTCTCCATGGGGGGATGTTCGACCGGTGGTACTCAATACCTTCAGCCATCCCTTAGATACAGCTAATTTTGTCTGAGATCAAAGTATGTTCTAAGATTCTCCAATGCATTCTGTGGTAGAATAGCCCGGAAAGCCTAATATTTGAAGAAGAAGAAGAAGAAGAGGAAGAAGAAAAGTAAGATGAAGATCATGATGATGTGACAACAGATGGGTGTTGATGATATGCCACTGCAGATTTATGGATCACTTCCACTGTCCTTCTTGCGTGACATGTATGTAACCTGTGGTTCCTTCTAACAAATGACAGTGAAACTTGAAGAAATGTCACTCAAACCATTTTATATTACTGTGAAACCTGTTGAAGAACAGGTAATTAGTGGAAGGTTGTTATTCCCTTTGTGGGGGTTCTGAGCGGAGACACCTTTACATTGGCAGGGTGGTGTTCTACAACCTGTAGAGCGTCTTTCGACGCTAATGAACCAAGATTAGTAAGTTAACACTTATTCACTCAGATTTACACTGAAGTGACAAAAGTCATCGGATACCTCTGGATATCGTGTCAGACCTCCTTTTTCCCGGCGTAGTGCAGCAACTCGACATTGCATGGACTCAACAAGTCATTAGAAGTCCCCTGCAGAAATATTGAGCCATGCTGCCTCTATAGCTGTCGATAATTCCGAAAGTGTTGCCAGTGCCACATTTTCTACACGAACTGACCTCCTGGTTAAGTCCCATTAAGTTTGAGGGGATTCATTTCAGTTGATCAGGGTGGCTTAACCATTTGCTCGACCTATTTAGAATGTTCTTCTAACTACTCATAAACAGTTGTGGCCCAGTGACATGCTTGGGAACATGAAGTCCATGAATCGCTGCAAATAGTCTCCAAGTAGCCTTTCCAGTCAATGATTGATTCATCTGGACCAGTGGACCCAGATAGTTCCATGTAAACATAGCCCACATCATTATGGAGCCACCACCAACCTGCACAGTGCTTGGGTCCGAGGCTTCGTGGAGTCTGTGCCACACTCGAACCCTACCATCAGCTCTTACCAGCTGAAATTGGTCCTCATCTGTCCAATCCATGGTTTTCCAATCGTCTAGAGTCGAACCGATACCGTCACGAGTCCAGGACAGCTACTGCAGGTTATGTTGTGCTGTTAGCAAAAGCACTCAGTCCATTGCCTGCTGACATAGCCACACTTTCCTACCGCATACTTTCGTTGTATGTCGGACATTGATTTCTGGGGTTATTTGACACATTGTTGCTTGCTTGTTAACACTGAGAACTCTACACAATCTTCAAGGCTCTCGCTCGTTAAGTAAAGGCCCTTGGCCACTGCATTGTCAGTGGTGGGACATAATGCCTGATACTTGGAGTTCTTGGCACACACTTAACACTGTGGATCTTCGAATAACGAATTCCCCAATGAATTCTAAAACGGAATGTTCCATGCGTCTAACTCCAACTACCATTCGCATTCAGAGTCTGTTAATCCTCGTTGTGTGGCCTTAATCACGTCGGAAATTTTTTTACATAAATCACCTGAAGTACAAATAACAACTTCGCCAATGTCTTTTATACCTTGTGTACGCAATACTACCACCATCTATATATGTGCATATCGCTATCCCAAGACTTTTGCCACCTCAGTGTACAGTTATGTGTTTTCTGGTCAGTCTAGGCTGATGCCTCATGCCAGTGACATGGTGGAATTCTGTTGACTCCAGTTGTTGGCTTGGATGGCTGGTCATCAAGACTCCTACACTAACAATTTACCTGAAGACTTATGAGCTGGCGCTATGCAGGATGCAGATGAAGTCTTAGCATGAGAATATGCTTCCACACTCTTCTAGCATCCTTCATCCTGCTCTGGAAAATAACAGTGACTTGTTAGGTCGTTCTCGATACCCCATCAGTAAATGATGGTGGACTGTAGTGATCCATTTGGATGTCCTGCGCTGTTGGAAGTTGTGTTGTTGGCTGATGATGGCCCCAATGTACAGGTAGGGCTTGGAACCTGGAATTACCTGTAGCGATAACCAGGAGCACAGGCACCAGATGGCCCTCTCACCCTTCAGTGATGATGGTGATGACAGGTGATAAGCACCACAAGACGTACTGACGTTGGAGGACCCTCAGTCTCCCCAAGAGCAACATCGTAAGTGATGACCAATGTGAAGCCTCACATCCCACACTGTAACAATAATTAAATTCAGTGCTTTGGTATGAACGCCATCAGTCATAGTGACAAACTGAATTTAGAGCTACAGAACTGTGGTATTTATTGAGATTACTGGGAGGTAATGAGATGAGGTCTACTTCTTCACTAGTGGTCAGTGGTATTCTGTAGCACTGTGTTTTTTTAACAGTTAGTTTCAGGCTCTTCACTGTACTGTCAACTTTCTGAAATGTGTTACTGCATCTTAGATAGCACTTGTTGCTTCACGTGAGAAGAGCTCATGAACAAATATCTCTGTCCCTCTCTCTCGGGTGACATTTTGATGAATGTGTAACTTGTCCTTGGCGATAGCTACCAATGTAGCAACATGTGCTCATGTATGTGACCAGCTTACAGTGTTCATATTTTCTTTCTACTGCATAGCTGTATCACCACCTCTGCCTGATATCACCTGCGGCTATGGTGACATGCACTTAAAAATCATTTTAATTTCCTCCCCTATTCCATTCTGTGGTGTAACACCTTTCTGAAAAATGAACCGCTAGTTAAGATCGACATTGTGGTGCACAAACAGGCAGGAAACGTGGAATGTTCTACAATTTAGTCATCAAAGGCATTACAAACTATGGCAATAAGTATGAGAAATCCATGTGGATGAGTACTGTATGAAGAGACTTGGACATGAATGCAACACAGATGTATTGTTAATAATGCCAGAAGCATTCTGTTTTTACAGAACATAAATGATTATAGTCGGAGTCCTCCGAGATCTTTAAGAATGGAAATAAGTGGGAAAAGGAATCCATGCATTGTGCTGAAATAAGTTAGGGACAGCATGAAAACCCTTCATCTGACCACCCAGTGTACTTCGAATCCTCCTCCTTCAAAATACTAATAAAGTGTAATAATTAATTTTTCATCATATTCTCTATCCTACTTCAAGATAGCTGGATAAGCAAAGTATACTGAATTTCTTTCAGAAATGGACGTGCAATATAGGGTCTCTTGTATATTACATGCTTCTGAGTGTTATTTGCTGCAGATGGCTTTAATAGTAGGGCTGTTTTCAGCCTTCTACTGTTACCCCAAGAGACACCAAAGTTGGTAATTACAAGAGGTACCTTTTATTTGTGTGTGTGTGTGTGTGTGTGTGTGTGTGTGTGTGTGTGTGTGTGTGTGTGTGGGTGGATGGGTGGGTGGGTGGGTGGGTGGGTGGATGGGTGGATGGGTGGGTGCATCTGTTAATGAGTATGTTTGTTTATGTCTGTATTTCTTTATGTGTATGTTTCTCCAAATGTGTGGTAATGTGTGTATTTCTTTATGCGTGTTTTCCTTTCTGTTTGTGTGTTTTGTGTTGGATAAGGTTGCTTACATCAATACCTCCAATTCAGACTTACCGGTTGCCCCTGCGTTGAAGGCATAAGCTTTTCTCTTCGAGAATTCTTTGGGTGCTTTGTTGAGCAAATTTCACTTAAACGAACGACAACACTTAAATATAATGTGTCATGTATAGACAACTTATTGACTTACGCACTGTTAAGGCGAGGCTGTTATATGCCAGTGAGGGCAAGAAACCAGCGACAGCATGCAGAAGGCAGGCACAAATGGTAGCGTTTAGCATACCCGAGGTAAACAGTAGTGGGAGGTGCATGCGAATTGCAGATGCTCCGAGCAGCTGTTCCAGGGTAGTAGTTTCAGTTCAGAGAATTAGAGGATAACGACATACACTATGCAGACAGCGTATTAAGGTGTCACAGTAGATGATGGTCGTAAACAGGCGCATCTTATCGTATGCAGCAAGCTTGGTACTTGCTCCTGAGAACAGTAACATCAGTGGATTCACAGAGATTAGACTGAAATGTACAGCAGTTCCCACTCCTGAGAGACACGTCTCCACTTGTAGGGCAGGACAAATTGACTTAAAACGGTGTTGTAGCTAGCCATATTAGGAAGGGCAGTAACGTTTAGCTTTTCGCTGAACGTTGTTGCTGCATGGACTTTGCTACTATTGAGGCGATGAACATCCCTACCTATGGAGTAGGAGACGTGGAAGTATTCGAACCCGATTGGCCAGTAGCAACAGGGACATGCAGAATGGCCGATGTCTGTAAACTGTTGGTGTATTGGCGGGCCGACTACGGACAGACAGTAACAGTGCCCCGGCACAATCATTTAAAAATTTAGGATTTTCATATTTCGGGGTTCTCGCTCAGAACATTTGGACGCTGACTCTATGTCACTCGATGCCAGCTTCAGACAATCTCTGATTCAAATCTCTTTTCTCACTTGGAATGCTGCTCTCAGATGTTTGTACTTTGCGAAGCTCCTAGTAATTGCTACTTCTGCTCGCCACTGACTTAGGCAATGAGTTCTGTTGCTCCAACAGTCTAATCCTTTGCTTCTTCTAACGCTTAGGAATAGAGCTGAGAGTAGTAGTTACTCTGAAAGCAGTAAACAAGTGCAATTCAGACCCTTGAGGTCCTTGAGTCTACTACACATATCCATATCAAGTCACAAAATCCGCACCTCTCGTAAGCGCTCTGCGACAGTGCTTGGCACTGATCCAAGCAATGACATACGCTCTGAAATTGCAGATCGACCTAAACCCCCCTTTAAGCTCTCATACGCTTCCTCTATCCTGTGACAGAACGTGACATAGATAAACAATTTCTGTTGCCACGTGTAAGGTTGTTACAAGATTTTTGAGATAGACAGGTACTTCGCACATCCTCAGCTCGTCGTCATGACCGGACTGACGGCTTGGAGTGCCTTATTAGAAGCAGGACGTGCCCTCTAGTGAGAACAGGCAGGCCGGGGTGGCCGAGCGGTTCTAGGCGCTACAGTCTGGACACGCGCGACCGCTACGGTCGCAGGTTCGAATCTCGCCTCGGGCATCGATGTGTGTGATGTCCTTAGGTTAGTGAGGTTTAAGTAGTTCTAAGTTGTAGGGGACTGATGACCTCCGATGTTAAGTCTCATAGTGCTCAGAGCCATTTGAACCATTTTTCTTTTTTTCTTTTTTTTCTTTTTTTTTTTTTTTGTTGAAGAGCAGAAGAAAGAAAGAGGGGTCGGGAGGTCGACGCTGGACGATGGAAGACGCGGGTAGGGCGGTAGTCACACAGTCACATCCCACATAGCAAAGCAGACCTGCGGCGAAGCACACTCAGTGGCGGTGCATCCTCGACACGTTCCTGTACAGCTTGTCAGAAAGAAGTGAGTTAAGGCAACACCTAATATTACAGTTGTCGACAGTGAGGCAGCAGCTAATTAGTAATAGCGCTGCCCTTAAACTAATTTCGACTTACGAAGTCCGCATTAGATGAATTTATAAACAACCAGCTCAGTACCCGACGTCCATTCCCTACTCCCCCCTTTCTCTGTCCATCTCCTCATTCATCTCCTCTCTCTGTCTCCTCCACCCCCTCTCTCTGTCCATCTCTTTCTCCCCCTTACCTCCGTTTGTATGCTCCTCCTCCCTCTGTCCATGTGCTCCTTCCCCATCTGTCCATCTCCTCCCCCCCCCCCCCCCCCCCGTCTAATCCCAGCTCCTCCAACCCTTCCCTTTCCTTCTCCCTCTGCCTGCGTCCATCTCCTTCTGCCTCCTGTCCTTGTTCATCTACTCCTCTTCCCTTTCTCTTTTCGCTCCTCCCGTCTGTCTGTTCATTTCATCGCCCCTATCTCTGCCTCTTTCGTCCTCCACCTGTCCCAGTCCATCTCCTCGTCTTTGCTGTCTAAGTCCATCTCCTCCTTTCCCCTCTCTCTGTCCATCTCCTCCTCCTCCTCCCCTCCCCTTCCCTCTCTGTGATCACACTCATTCTAATAGGATGTTGATGTTTCTTACTCCTACAGTATTTCTTTCCAGATCGGTATCTGAGTACCAGATTTGATTGAAAGACTTCCAGCTGTTAAGGATGAGCTTGTTACCAATGGCTTCGGCCGTATACGCAGATTTCAAATGTATTTCACTTATATTTAACACATTTCACACATATTTCTACTGCATGTCTATCGAATTTCGCCCTACAGTTTCATTTTCACGGAGCTCGATGTTTATGACGTCGTATCTCTTGAACTACGTGCTGTAAAGCGATATAATTTTGCAGATACATACATCCCGAGTTGAATGTGGCTGCTGTGGGTGAAATTTATTTCGAATACAGTTAGCAGCAAAGAAATAATAAATTAAAACGTCATTCATGATATGGCAGCTTTCCGTGCATTTCAGTATTTTAGGTCATATCTCCTGAACTATATCTCATAAAATGACATATTTTTGTAGGTACATTCAGTGTCAGATGCGGATACTGTCTGCGAAAAGTCTTACCAATAGAGTTGGTAGCACGAAATAATAAACTCCAAGGTTTGGGGTACGGTAATTTTTCACGCATCTCAGTGTTCATTACTTCATATCTCCTGGAGTAAGTGTCGTAAAATGATGTAATTTTTCTGGTGCATTTATTAGCACACGTGAATAGTGCTGGGAAAATGTGTCAGTATACAGTAAGTAGTAAAGAAGTAATAAATTAAAACGTCATGCTACGTGTGGCAGTTTGAGTGCATGAATATCGAAAACGTAGTAAGCGACATCATTCTTTGTTTTTATCATTTCGTGGCGGTCGTCAGAGAGAAAAAGTTTCGTAGGGGTTTGAAATACAGTATGTGTAAATTTTGTTGCAAGTGTCTAAGAACTCGCATTCTCAAATACTGGGCGAGTAAATGTATCGGTTTTCGGGTGTTAGGGCTACACTGTTTTTTTACCGCCAACCCCGCCCCTTTGATAGACAGATGGTTCTTACCCTCACAGTGACTCTTTCCACATAATAAGTGACATGTGTACCTAGTTTGGTTGAAATCGATCCAGTGGTTTAGGAGGAGATGTGAAACACACATACATACATTTTTGTAATTTACATGGATGTGGACATTGCTTTTGAACTAATCCGCGACGCGGGAGATCTAATACCGATAAAATTTGAAAAACACCTGTCTTCAGGATCCTGCACGGAGTATAATCGTGCGTGAATTATCTTACAGATGGGAAGTTTTTTTTTTTATTGCGCATGCAAGCACATACTGGATTTCTATCGCTGTAAAACGTTTTTCAGTATGTAGTGAAAGATTCAAAGGAAGAATCGATTTCAGAGTGGACAAATAAAGAGGATCACACCAACATCAACTTCGTTAAGCTGTCCATTGTGCCCTGTCGGCTTCAAAATTGGCGGGAACTTCATCATTAGTACGAAAATTAGATTCACTTGAGGGGATCTATGATGAGTATACATAGACGAGTGCGCATGCAAGGAGCGAAAACATCGGCCTAACTGTCGCAGTTCAGGTAGCTTTGGCGGAAGAATCAACAACTATGTCTACCAAAGGAAAAGGATTTAGTGATAAAAATCACCGCGGAAAAATAAGGAAAGTTACCGTTAATTGTTTCTCATGTGGACGTGTACAGCAGACGTCTAAGGGCTGCAGAAGTTAAATTAAACGCAAAACAACTAGCAAATCAGGGTATTTAATGCGAGGCAGCTGACTTGAGAAAAGTAGAATCGCCTCAAGCTTGTCGTGTGTCAGAGACTCCACAGCCAGTCAGATGGGAAAGTTGCATTATTTATTGGGACATAGTGGGTCCTGTATGAAAGCGAACCCGGTAGTGCATTTCACATGTCACAGGCCAAGGGACATGACTGGAGAGTGTGCCGATAACGTGAGGTTATCGGTGAAAAATAACAAGCCAAGAAACGACAGAGAACTGTAAGATTACAGTCGCCTTAAGTTACACTAGGAAAAGTATTTAACGTCGACTGTGAAAGTAAAAAAGAGTCTGCAGATTTGAAATACCCACATGTACAGAAAGTCCGTTAAGATTGCTTCTAGACAACGGAGTACAAACTAGCTTGTTTAATAGGATGTGTCTGCGAAGCCAGTCCGGTTACAGACCCGATTTCAGATCTGTGAATAGATTGGGAACTAAGAGTGGAACATAAGTTTCATCTGGTTAGAGGGGAACTGGATATTCCGTATGCCGGTTTGGTTGGCAGAGACTTCTTTACGAAGCAATTAACTTACTAACCCAAGGATAGTCTGCGGGTCAGGGGAAGGCCCGTTAAGTTGTGTACGGAGATAGTACTGTAAGGCGAAAGTACACATGGCAGAGGCTTAGAGTGCCACAAAAGCTACAAACAGATTTTGAAACTGAAAAATGAGAATGCAATAGAGTTCACAGTTTCCTGAGTCTCTCGGAATAGCCAGTAAATACGAGTAAGCCAGAGAAATAGAGAAGCAAATAAGGTACCGGTAGGCAGACGTGCCACCGACGAGAAACAGAAGATACAGAGTTTAAGGCAAGCCAGGTGGTTAAGTCCTCTTGAGGAGAGGATTTTTAGAATAAAGGTTGCAGATACTACCGTAAGGGAAGCCATTGTTGAGAAACAAGAATTGCGGGGAAGTGTGTACCTACCAAAAGTGCTGGTGAGAGTACGAAAAATCTCTTGTTTAATTAGTGAGTTAAATACACAACAGGAGGCAGTTTTCATTGAGACGTCTAAATTAGGGAGGAGGAAGTTCCGCATTTCGCACAAGTCCGAAGCAGACTGTGTGTAAGGTAGACAAGGTAACGAGATAGAAAAAAGATCGAGAATCGATTTATTAAAAATGAATTTATCGTTAGATCATTTAAATGCTGTAGAAAATCTGTCGGTGATTCTGCATATAATGATTTACGTAATCTGCCAGGAGTTAAGTTGACATATACAGATTCCACTTGGCATCAAATAAAATTGATGCCCGAAGCCGAGGGACGAGTAATTTCGTCTCTTTCACACTGAATACCAGAAGTTCATAAAGAAGCATTACAACAGGAGAGAAATCAGCTGACAGAGAATAATATACTATTATACCTTCAAAAAGTCCCTGAAATTTTTCGTCAGTCACGATCCGAAAATGATGGATGCATACGGTAAAAAGGAATGGAGTTTAATAGCTGATTATAGGAAGCTTAATGCCATTACTGTCGTCACAGTCCTCCTACTCTCATGTATTGAAGAAATTCTGGATAGATTATGCAAGGTTAAATATTTCGCAACACTTGACTTGGCTAAAGGATGCTGTCAGGTATTTCTAGATGAGAAGGAAAGAGAACTTACATCTTTTAGAACACCGACACACGTTATATGTATAAAGAAATGCCAATGGGACTGCGTTCTTCACCATCCACATTCAAAAAATTGATGAATTCTTGACACAGTGAAAAAATATTTATTTGTTTAGACGACAGTAACTTTCGGCCCATCCCGGGAAGAACAGAGTGCCCGCTTGGGAAAGGTTTTTGAGAAACTGAGGCAATACAGTTTGAAGTTGCAGCTGGATAAATGTGAATTCTTAAGGAAAGATGTGACGTATCTGCGACATATCTTAATCAAAGATGGGTTAAAGCCATATCCAAACAAGTTAAAAGTAGCGAAATATCCCCAGCCCAACACAACAAAAGATTTGAAAAGATTTCTCATGTTAGTTGGGTACCAGAGGAATTTCCTTAGTTACTTTAGGAAACTGGTAAAACCACTACATGAGCTGTTATAAAGGGTGTTAAGCATGAATGGGGTGCCAAACAAGAAATTCATTGTAAGTGCTAAACGAGAAGCTACTCAGTACCGCTACATTACAGTACCCAGATTTTTCTAAACAGTTTATAATAACGATTGAGAGTAGCCGGGAAGCGACTAGTACTCATCTCAGCCGAGGGGAAGTAGGTAAAGATCTTCCAGTTACGTACGTGCCAAAAACTCTGAACAAGGCACAGCAAATTTATAGTACAACTGAGAGAGTTACTGGCCATAGTTTGGGCAGTCATAGATTTCAGATCGTATGTGTCTGGCCATGAGTTTACCATTTGAACAAATTATAAAACACTACAGTGGCTCTGAAATATTAGCTATCTGCCCACACTTTTAAAGAAGTTCAGATCGAACTGGGGCAAGCAAAAGTGAGGAAAAGCCGATGATGACGCACTCATAGGTGCTCATCAATTTTGAGAACATACACTCAAGTTAGGAAACACAGAACTTGGTCCATTATGAAGAAAGATATTAGGGGCTACATCAGAAAATGTGTTAGTCGGAAAAAATGATGCAGATACACTGGCTCGTGTCCTGGTGGAAAGAATAATTTTGATATTTAGGATACGCTAGGTCAATACTGAGTGACAATGGTAGCATTTTCATAGGGCCCAGACTTCTTGTTACCATCCCCAGTGGAACGGAGCACTGTAAAGACCACACCAAACGGAATTACTGACACACTACATACGAGGGCTGCCCTGAAAGTAATGCACCGCAATTTTTTCTTGGCCGAAAACAATGCTACGAATGCGAAATTTAACGTATGTATTATTTGAAGTCTCCTGAGTGAACGCGCCAAGTTTCCGTCACCTCCGACAGATAGGGTAACTGCAGGACTGTTTCAAAATGGCGTCTGTAGGAGGTGTAAGTTACAAGCAACTTGCCGTCATTGAATTTCCCATTGAAGAGAAAGAAACTGTGGGGAATATTCACAAACGCTTGTGTTAAGTCTATGGAGCACCTGCTATCGACGTACAGTTCGTCGCTGGGCACGGAGCTTGAGGTCTCCATAAGTGGGTTCGGCGGAGCTCCACGATTTGCAGCGGTTGGGGAGACAATCCACGCCTGTCACACCTGATACGCTGCAGGGAGCTGATGTCATTCGCGAGGACAGACGCATTACGTCTCGGCAGTTTGCGCTGCATATGGAGGTGATTCACACACTGAAGCACTGGCTCCGCCACCTGAACAAGGAGTTGTACCAACAGGGCATACATGTCCTTGTTTCGCGCTGGAGGAATGCCATAGAACGGGATGGAGATTACGTGGAAAAATGGAGTTGTAGATAAAAACCATTCTTTCGTGTGTGTAATTGTTATTATGTTCAATAAAAAACTGTTGAAGAAAAAAAAGTGTTGCATTACTTTTTGGGCAACCATCGTAAATAGGGCGCAATCACATTGCGACCAGTGGCTCTAATTCGCGATATTTGTGTATCCATAAAGCAACGAATTATAAAGCACAGGAGTCGTTTTTCGATAGAGAACGTTACATACGAGATGAATCGCAATGAGATCCCGCAGGTGCTACTTATAATTACGGTGATAATGTACGCAAATTAAAAGAGAAAATTAGACAGATTCATCACTGTACCAGGGATCGTAATTAACATTATAAGGAGAAGAATAAGGAATACTATGGTAGAGATAAGAATCCAGTGGAACTGAAATGGGCGATCAAGGTCTATTACATGATAAAAACGTTAGAAGGGGCAGAATTCCTAGGGTAGACAGACAGTTTGTCGTCCATACAATGTAGTGAAGACAAAAGGTCCAGATATGGTGTTTCGATTAAAGAGAAACAGAATTTTAATGGTGCATGCCAATTAACTAAAGAAGAACTTTTTCTTGAATTTCAGATGAGGAAACTGAAGGGCGTGGTCGCCTGGTGATCTGTTTGCAGCAGTGTACACACTTGGAAAATATCAACATTTTAGCGTAGAGAAGTTTCCTTCATACTCGAGCTTATACTATCATGGTACCGGCAAGGTACAAATCTACAGTGTGATGCGAAAAATTGTTAGGTTTATTCATTTAGGGAGACTTTAGGGAAAAGCTGACGATATAGAGAGACTGGCACATTTATCATTAGGATGACGGGCTTGATAGTGAGTGATCAACAACGTGCAGTTGTGGAACAAGCCTTTTAATGATGTGCAAAAATAAGATCGAGAATTTGCAAGATCTAACTGGACAGTTAAAAAGACATGAGATCTATAGGAAAAGAGGTGTTTTAAACTTCGTGGGGGATATTTGGGACATTATGAATAAGGTGCCTCATACTTCAAATTAAAAATTGATGTAACTGAAAATGAACAGAGGAGTAGCTTAAGTTGACTGAAGAGCAAGTAACTGCAGTCAAAGCAACTTCAACCAGTTTCAGTCACACAGTAGCTAGCTTTGCTCATAACAAGTAAACAACTGTCAAAACGTGGAAATGTTTCTTAGAAATATGAGTCAACATTACCATAGCACTGATGGCATGATACAGGTCTTAGCTGTGATCACTGCTGTAAATGTATAGTCATGGCAGTTGGTATCGATATGCACTGAGTTAGAAAGGGCATATGAGTTGTTCATTACCGTCGTAGTAAATGCGCAGAAAGGAATATTGGGACCTCTCGTAATGAATGCATTACAAATAGTTAAATACTTGAATTTAATTTGGAATGGAATTAAAGACAAGAAGATCTCAGCTGCTTCATAGAATAGAGCAGATACCAGTTACTACGTATAATACATCTTGATTCGGTTATGTCTGGCCATATACTCAATTATGTATTGAACGTCCAGTTAGTGGGAAATGAACTGTCCAATTTGTACAGAGTATTACCCTAACCTTTCGTAATTGATGGAAGCCAAAATTTATTCATATACGTACAATCACTCAAAGATTATTTATTGATTGACGAAGCAAAGTGGCGCCATGCTTAACTTAGTAACGGATACCTGTTGTGTAAAGAGATAGATCTCATTCACAAAACTTGTAAACAAAAAGTGTGTTTTAATGTCCACGTATGGCCATGAAACGTGTGAAGCTAGGATGCAACAACCAGCAAGGGAAATTCCCAAGGATTGCATAAAGAAGTTTGCAAAACCAAAGGATAGTATTTGGACTCTACGGAGCCAGGACCAGTGGTTATTCATTGCTCTGAAAGATAAAGGTTTGACAGTTTTGGTGACAAAAAACCAACAGATGGACTGGTCAAAGCTACAGTGAAACTGACATTTTATGGCAAATGTAAAGGATATGGAACACTAGTGTTTACACTTACTGGATAAATAACAAAAATTAATGTTTCCAGCTATAAACATGCAGATTGATTGCTGTAAAATAAATATGGAAAAGAGGAGAGAAAGTTGGACATGATGTCTTGGCATGTAATATAACATTTAGATAAGGTTAAAGTAGCCCCCCATGAATCATGGACCTCGTCGTCAGTGGGGTGGCTTGTGCGTCTAAGCGATACAGATAGTCGTACCATAGATGAAACCAGCACAGAGGTTTATCTATTGAGACGACAGATAAACGTCTGGTTTCTAAAGAGGGGTAGCAGCCTTTTCAATAGTTGCACGGGCAACAGTCTGACCTTGTAACATCAGTCAAAATAGTGTCGCTCTGCCTGTTATACGAACTGCTAAAAGTAAGGGTAAACTAAAGCTGTAATTTTTGCCGAGGGCATGCAGCTCTACGGTATGGCAAAATGATAATTACATCCTCTTGGGTAAAATATTCCGGAGGTAAAATAGTTTCTCATTCGGATTTCTGGGCAGGTACTCACGTGGATGTCGTCATCAGGAGAAACAAAGTTGGCATTGTACAAATCGGAGTGTGGAATATTTGATACCTGAATCAGGTAGGTAATGTAGAAAATTTAAAAAGGGAACTGGATAAGCTGAAGTTAGATATAGAGGGGATTAGTGAAGTTCGTTGGCAGGAGGAACAGGACTTCTGGTCAGGTGAATATGGGTTATAAATACAAAGTCAAATAGGGATAACAGAGAGGAGTGAGTTTAGCAGTGAATACGAAAATAGGAATGCAGGTAAGCTACAATGAACGGTATAGCATTATCACACCAAGATAGACACAAAACACACACATGCCACCATAGTACAAGTTTATATGCCAACTATCTTCCGCAGATGATGAATAGATTGAAGAACTGTGTGATGAGATGAAAAAAATAATTCATGTAGTTAGGGGAGTCGCTATCACTTCGTTTCAGAATCATGAAAGAGACCTGCAGGCACTGGAAGGTTTCAGATTAGTTATATAATGGTGAGACAGAGATTTTGGGATCAGAGTTTAAATTTTCAGAGGCAGATGTGGACTCTAACTACAATTTATTTGGATGAATCGTAGATTAAAACTGAAGGAATTGCAAAATGGTAGAAGGAGATGGGACCAGGTTAACTGAAAGAATTAGAGGTTGTCGAGAGTTGCAGATGGGACTATGCTGGTGTCAGCTGTCGCCAGCATACCGGTCAGCAAAGATGTAGTGCGAAGACCAATAGCAGGCACTGGATCAAGCGTGCCTATCACGAGAGAGGCCAGAGACACACAGATAAGCAACATGCCGCCAACGCCTTCTCGACAGCATCTACGCTCCTGGAAATGGAAAAAAGAACACATTGACACCTTTGTTTCAGACCCACCATACTTGCTCCGGACACTGCGAGAGGGCTGTACAAGCAATGATCACACGCACGGCACAGCGGACACACCAGGAACCGCGGTGTTGGCCGTCGGATGGCGCTAGCTGCGCGGCATTTGTGCACCGCCGCCGTCAGTGTCAGCCAGTTTGCCGTGGCATACGGAGCTCCATCGCTGTCTTTAACACTGGTAGCATGCCGCGACAGCGTGGACGTGAACCGTATGTGCAGTTGACGGACTTTGAGCGAGGGCGTATAGTGGGCATGCGGGAGGCCGGGTGGACGTACCGCCGAATTGCTAAACACGTGGGGCGTGAGGTCTCCACAGTACATCGATGTTGTCGCCAGTGGTCGGCGGAAGGTGCACGTGCCCGTCGACCTGGGACCGGACCGCAGCGACGCACGGATGCACGCCAAGACCATAGGATCCTACGCAGTGCCGTAGGGGACCGCACCGCCACTTCCCAGCAAATTAGGGACACTGTTGCTCCTGGGGTATCGGCGAGGACCATTCGCAACCGTCTCCATGAAGCTGGGCTACGGTCCCGCACACCGTTAGGCCGTCTTCCGCTCACGCCCCAACATCGTGCAGCCCGCCTCCAGTGGTGTCGCGACAGGCGTGAATGGAGGGACGAATGGAGACGTGTCGTCTTCAGCGATGAGAGTCGCTTCTGCCTTGGTGCCAATGATGGTCGTATGCGTGTTTGGCGCCGTGCAGGTGAGCGCCACAATCAGGACTGCACACGACCGAGGCACACAGGGCCAACACCCGGCATCATGGTGTGAGGAGCGATCTCCTACACTGGCCGTACACCACTGGTGATCGTCGAGGGGACACTGAATAGTGCACGGTACATCCAAACCGTCATCGAACCCATCGTTCTACCATTCCTAGACCGGCAAGGGAACGTGCTGTTCCAACAGGACAATGCACGTCCGCATGTATCCCGTGCCACCCAACGTGCTCTAGAAGGTGTAAGTCAACTACCCTGGCCAGCAAGATCTCCGGATCTGTCCCCCATTGAGCATGTTTGGGACTGGATGAAGCGTCGTCTCACGCGGTCTGCACGTCCAGCACGAACGCTGGTCCAACTGAGGCGCCAGGTGGAAATGGCATGGCAAGCCGTTCCACAGGACTACATCCAGCATCTCTACGATCGTCTCCATGGGAGAATAGCAGCCTGCATTGCTGCGAAAGGTGGATATACACTGTACTAGTGCCGACATTGTGCATGCTCTGTTGCCTGTGTCTATGTGCCTTGTGGTTCTGTCAGTGTGATCATGTGATGTATCTGACCCCAGGAATGTGTCAATAAAATTTCCCCTTCCTGGGACAGTGAATTCACAGTGTTCTTATTTCAATTTCCAGGAGTGTATTTAGGCCGCCACGACTGACTGGAGGCCTCACTCACTCAGTCACTAATTCACGCTCTAGTTTGGCGTGTATCAGTTCATTGCAAAGCAGGCTCTGTTCTCATCTCAGGTTATGACAGTATATAGTGAGAGCAGATTAGTGACAATAGCGACAATAGTAAGATTTCCGACTGTGTCTGCAAGAGGACTATTGCTCATGAGCTTGTACTACAACACTTTGATTCTATTTCAGTTAAGTAAAAATTTACAGTTAATGTAAATAAAGAACTGTAATAATCCACATGTGTGTTTGTGCTGTAGGAAGAAGATACCGAGCACCCATAACATCCTCTTCCTTGGTTCCCTACGGTAAATGGTACTACAGTGGCGACGAGGATACTTCAGGAACGTTGACTAGAATACGGGAAATGCAGTAGAAGACAAATGGGTAGCTTTAAGAGATGAAATAGTGAAGGCAGCAGAAAATGAAACAGGTAGAAAGGCAAGGGCTAGTAGAAGCACTTGGATAACACAGGAGGTATTCCGTTTGATCGATGGCAGGAGAAAAATATAAAAATGTAGCAAATTAAGCAGGTGAAAGTGAATACAAAGGTCTAAAAAACGAAATTCATAGGAAGAACAAAATGGCTAAGCACCAATGGCTACAGGACAAACGTAAGATTTTAGAAGCATATTTCGCATGGGGGGACGAAGATACCACCTGCAGGAAAATTAAAACGTCCTATAAAGAAAATAGAAGTAGCTGTATGAATATCAAGAGCTGAGATGGAAAACTAGTCCAAAGCAAAGAAACGAAAGCTGAAAGGTGGAAAAAGCATATAGAAGGTCTATACAAGGGACGTGAAACTGAAGTTGACGTTATCGAAATGGAAGACGACGTCGATGAAGATGAGATGGGAGATATGATATTGCGACAATTTGACAGAGAACTGAAAGATGTAAGTTGAAACAAGGCCCCAGGAGTAGACGACATTCTGTCCGAACCACCGATAGCCTCGGGAGAGCCAGACATGACAGAACTCTCCACCTGGTGCGCAAGATGTACGAGTCAAGCAAAGGAACCCTCAGACTTCTGTGAAAATTACCGAACTACCACTTTAATAAGACATACTTGCAAAATACTAACACGAAATCTTTACAGAAGAATGGAAAACTGGCAAAAGCCGACCTCAGGGAAGATGAGTTTGGATTCCGAAGAAATGTAGGAATACGCGAGGCAATGCTGACCCTGCGACTTCCCTTAGAAGATGGATTGAGAAGAGCCGAACCTACTTTTATAGCATTTCAAGACTTAGAGAAAGTTTTTGACATTGTTGACTGGAATACTCTCTTTGCAATTCTGAAAGCAGCAGGGCTAAAATATAGGGAGCAAAGGGCTATTTACAACTTATATAGAAACCAGATGGCAGTTATTAGAGCCGAGGGGAATGAAAGGGAAGCAGTGGCTGAGAAGTGAGTGAGAGATGGTGTACCCTATTTCCTACATTGTTCAATCTGTACATTGAGCAAGTAGTAAAGGAAACCAAAGAAAAATTTGGAGTAGGAAATAAAGTTAAGGGAAAAGACATACAAACTTTGAGGTTTGCTGATGATGTTGCAATTCTGTTAGAGGCAACATAGCAATTGAATGGAAGGACAGTGTCTTGACTGAGGATATGAAATGGGCATCAAAAAAGAAAAACATGAATAATGGAATGTAGACAAATTAAATTAGGCCATGCTGACGGAATTAGATTAGGAAACGAGACACCTAAATGTTCATGGTCTGTTTTCTTCCGTATCACAATAAATACAAAAGTGTATTCGTTCTCATGGTGATCTTTCCTCACATTTATGTTTATGGTGGACACCAGTTCTGAATGACTTGAAGGTTTAATCATGTAACGCACTCTATGTGGTGGATATCTATACATACTGCCTTACTTGTGCTTCTTGAAGTAACGATTCCCACTACTATAAGTGTGTATAAGTAGCACCGTAGGTTTTATGTTGGAGTATGTTCCAAACCATCTTAGCCTTTAGACGAAATATACCCATTGGTTATAATTAAACTGATGACATTCCGAGTCTTGCAGTACAGGATGCATACACTGCAGGAGACTGAAACCTTGTAGGTATGTTCATTAATCAGTGCGCTCGTGGAGTGTGCTGGAAAAAAGAAATAGTTCCACTTTCTGATGCTAGGTGAAAATATGTCGCTGTAAGCAGTCAGGATGTGGTGTGGGTGTAGGAAAATGAGAGGAACAAATAAAAACATAATGGTGGCTCTGACACATTTTATTAGGATACGGCCACAGGATACAACATGTGTTCACTATGATCTTCATCTCAGCAACATGCTGCATCCATAACACGGCATGGTTGATAGCTGCTCACAGCATATACCGTGAAATCGAGGCGATATGTCATTGTATGCTGTCATTCAGATCGGGAAGAGTCTGGATGCATCCCTGGTAAAGACAGATAGATTGTTTTATCAGAAGGCAGCAATAGGTGCGCTGCATTGCTAACAGGAACAGCTGTGAAGAGACCCCATGTCAATAAATGGAAGAAACAGGTGAATTAGGTAGTGGTTTAGATAGAACATTCCATTTGTCGTCTGTTCCAGTAAATAACAGTGAATTTAGAAGGTGAATAAAATGAGGCACCAACAATGATAACGAAGGTGCCTTGTGTACACCGACAGACTCTGGAATACCTATGTCGTGTTTGTATTACATGACAATCACATTAGATTTAGTATTATACCCATTGAGCGTTACGGGCAACATGAATATCTCGCAGAGCTGTTTAGCAAAAGCCTTAGCGGGGGTGACTACTCCATCATTCTGAGAGATGCTCTAGACGTGCAAGTGCCATTAGGATGAATGCGGTAAGTTCTTGTGACTTATAATGTTTTTGTTTAGCATGGGGTCAAGTGAGTCAGCCAGACGCATACTCATAGCTGAGCAAAGGGAGCAGGGCTACAATAATGCCTTGCTTTCTTGCTAAGAAACTTGTCGAAGTGGTTTTCCATTGCCTTCCTCCGACCCCTTATGTTTCACCTACTGACTTCTGCCTGCTCCTTTAGTATGACGGGCGCTTGTACTGTGCAGTGCTGCGTTGGGTTTGGGAGGCAGACATGGGCGCACGTTTCAAGTAGTACTTAGAGGGCAGAAAAACGTTATATCCACTTATGATGTACAGATATGAATAGACGATTATGTGCCCATTCTCGATGAGACACTATGGACAGGTTTGGAGTCAGGATCAGAAAACTGATCTACTACCTGGTGATAAGGAACCATACATCAAATTCACTAGATTGTAAAGCAGAGTGATAAAAATATCTCTCACTAATAGAATTCTATTTGACTACTTCCACTGTCGAGCACCATGACAATATCGTTTTAGCGACCAAGACGAGTCAGAAGTTGCTTATCACAAACAGTCTACTATTTTCTAAAATCATTAATGATCCGTTCCGAAGCACTGATCACCATCCACGAAAACTCATTCGTTGTCCCATTGGCACCACTGTGAAACACTGGAAATTAGAAGAAAACATTACCTCGTAATCTGGTGAACAGTAATTGTATGCAAATTTATTTCTCAATTCTGTTGAGGAAACTCTCTGCCACCACAACGAGTGGAAATATATAGCTGGCGATTAAAACTACAGCACCAACAAGGATAGCAGAGAACTATGTTTTCCTTATTGCCAGTATAGATGTAACAGGAAAAATACACGATTAAATTTTTAGGGGTTGACAGCAACGGTATCTGAACCTAACTAGGCATCGAATAAATGTGAACGAGGATGGCTGATGTGGTACGTCAGTCCATGCTGCTCCAATTCTATCCCAGAGTTCATCAATCGCAGCGGCTGGTGACTGAAGGTATGCCTGACTCTCGGCAACCAATAAGCAGATGTTTTTAGTGGGAGGTTAACCTGAACAACAGCTTGGCCAGCCTCTCAGTTAAGATAGGCCTGGACAACAAGAGCAACATGCGGTCTTGTGTAATATTGTTGAAAGACAATTTTAGGTCTCGGGCATAGGTCACAGCCATCGGTCTAGACACTTCAGAAATGTAGCTGCTGCTGTCCAAATTCCAGGCTACGCGGACCAGAGACTGTTATATTTTGCAAAGTCTTGTCTATGGCATTGGCCCCTTGCTTAGCTTGCATTTCTTGCGAATTCTAGCTCAGCGCAAAGCCCGAGCGATTGCAAAAAAAGCAAAGGTGACTCGTGTTTATTAGAAAGGTAACAGAACGGACCCGTAAAATTATAGACCAATATCTTTAACATGAGTTTGCTGCAGAATCCTTGAACGTATTATGAGTTCGAATATGATGAATTTCCTTGAGACCGAGTAGCTTATGTCCACGAATCAGCACAGTGCCAGAATGCATCGCTCGTGTGTAATTGAGCTTGCCGTTTTCCGCCATGATATACTGCGACTATGGTTGAAGGGAAACAGATAGATTTCATATTTCTGAAAAGCATTTGACATGTTACCCCACTGCAGACTGTTAACGACGGTACTAGCATACGTAATAGGTTCCTAGATATGTGAGTGGCTCGAAGACTCTTTAAATAATAACAGAGTCCTTGATGGTGAGTATTCTTCAGAGACAAGGCTATCATCAGGAGTCCCGCAGGGAAGAGTGATAGGACCGCTGTTATTTTTTATGCACAAAGTATTCTGGCGGACAGGGTGAGCAGCAATCTGTGGCTGTTTGCTGATGTTGCTGTGATGTTCGGGAGGTTAGCAAAGTTGAGTGGCTGTAAGAGGATACAGTACGACTTGCACAAAATTTCTAGTTGGTTTGATGAATGGCAGCTGGCCCTAAACGTAGGAAAATGTAAGTTAATGCAGATTATTAGGAAAAACAAATTTGTAATTTTTGGATACAGCATTAGCAGTGTGCTGCTTGACACAGGCACGTCGTTTATCTGGGCGTAACGTTGCAAAGCGATATGAAATGGAGCGAGCGTGTGAGGGTTGTGGTGTGGAAGGCGAATTGTTGAATTCAGTTTATTGAGAGGATTTTGGAAAAATGTGGTTCACCTGTAAAGGAGGCCGCATATAGCACACTAGTGCGACCTATTCTTGAGTATTGCTCGAATGTTTGGGATCACCAACAGCTCGGATTAATGAGAGACATCGAAGTAATTCAGAGAGAGGCTGCTTGATTTGTAACCAGCCTCCCGTGGGGTAGACCGTTCGCCGGGTGCAAGTCTTCCGATTTGACGCCACTTCGGCGACTTGCGCCTCAAGTGCTGGGCCTGTATGACGTTGACGAATGAAATCTGGCAATGTTCGATCCGCTTGGAGAACTGACGCACGGATTCATCAGTGATAATGCCGTACGCAGGAAGGGGAGTCTTCCGAAAATACGACGTGATGCTGCTACTGTGTCCAGTAATGTCGCTGGGGGCAGTACTGTTGGAATGTCTCTTTCTGTTGCCACGTTGGTTGCCAGGCTAACAGACAGTCGTGCTCTAGACAACGTTGTACGTGTGTGTGAAGACTTGCTGGAAAAAATCCTATTCCCTGATTCAGGGAACATAAAGCAGCACCACTTTCCTGCACGTGCAAGTGAACTATACATTTGTCATCTCGGGCGCTATTCGCGTGAGGACATTGATGTAAGCATGGCGTTGACTAAGGCCGTCCTGAACCGATGTACTGCACATGCATAAGAAAATCGCAGAAGCAGCTCGACGCGAGCAGCAGTACCGCGGAAAGATAACCCGTACTCATAGGACGTGATGCTGCCACTGTCGATTCAGACATTTGCTAGTAGGCATTTCTCTAACTTAAATGGGGATTTATACGATTTACAAACAACAAATATTAACATGCACTTTTCTGAATAAGAAACTCACTGCGCAGTTTTTCCTTCTATACACTAGCTGGTCAAAAGTGTCTTGACACCTGTTAGTGGACAGTTGTATGGAGTGTCCCCCTTCGATTTTATGAAGATTTGAACTCTGCTGCGGTACTCTTAATGAGATGTCAGAATGTCTGTAGAGGAACAGCAACCCATTCCT
Source organism: Schistocerca serialis cubense (assembly GCF_023864345.2). Classification (NCBI taxonomy): domain Eukaryota; kingdom Metazoa; phylum Arthropoda; class Insecta; order Orthoptera; family Acrididae; genus Schistocerca; species Schistocerca serialis. The sequence goes on from NC_064641.1 coordinate 621,984,339, forward strand.
CCTCAAGAGCCGCAAACAGAGAAAAAAATGGTTCAAATGGCTCTAAGCAGCATGGGACTTAACATCTGAGGTCATCAGTCCCCTAGACTTAGAACTACTTATACCTAACTAACCTAAGAACATCACACACATCTATGCTCGAGGAAGGATTCGAACCTGCGACCACATCAGCCGCGCGGTTCCGGACTGAAGCGCTTAGAACCGCTCGGCCACAGCGGCCGGCCGCAACCAGAGAAGATAGTGACGTTGGACTCTGGAATTTGGAGTGAAGCCGATGTTACAGCTCATCCAAAAGGTGTTTCATTGGGTTCACACTTGACATCATGGAAAGTCAGTCCATTCCAGGACTGTTATGGTCCACGAATTACTAGTGTTTTATGACGGTGCACTGTCAGACTGATACAGTCACAGTCTTTGAAGAATGATTTACTGTACGCAGAATATAGTGCTGCAAGTTGCGTTCATCTCTCTTCGTGTTTATAGTTTCCTTGAGTGTAACAAGGAGATCACATTCTAACCACGAAAAACCTACCCACATCGTGAGATCACGCTCTCCGCACTTCACTGTCAGCACCTCATATGATGACGTTCCCCAAACATTCGCTAAATCCAAACCCTTCCACTGGGTTGCCATAGAGGAGGAGATTCGTGTTAAACGTCTCGTCGACAACGAGGTCATTCAGATGAAGCACAAGGTAGGAAAGAAAATCGGCGATGCCCTTTGAAAGGAACCATCTCGGCATTTGCCTGAAGTGATTTAGTGAAATCACGAAAAACCTAAATCAGGATGCCTGGACACGGGTTTGAACCGTCCAATGGGAGCGTTGTGTGCTAACCACTGCACCACCTCACTCGGTTTCCATTGAGTATAGCATGATTGGTTCAAATGGTTCAAATGGCTCTGAGCACTATGGGACTCAACTGCTGAGGTCATTAGTCCCCTAGAACTTAGAACTAGTTAAACCTAACTAACCTAAGGACATCACAAACATCCATGCCCGAGGCAGGATTCGAACCTGCGACCGTAGCGGTCTTGCGGTTCCAGACTGCAGCGCCTTTAACCGCACGGCCACTTCGGCCGGCAATAGCATGATTCATCAGTCCAAGTCAATCATTTACAGTCATGGCCTATCCAGTGGCGTCACTCTTTACACCTCCTCAAGCTTCGCTTAGTAATGCCTACAGGTATGTGTGGCTTGTGAGGAGCTGCTTCACAATTGTATCCCATACTTTTTAACTCTCTAAATGCATTGTGCTAGGTAAGCAGTAGCACTTTGGAACTCACCAGTGATTCCTTCCGCTGGTTTCAGGCGATTTTTTACAACCATCCTCCGCAATGCACGACGGGTCCAGTCATCACTGCATTAGGTTCAAAATGGTTGAGCACTATGGGACTTAACATATGCGGTCATCAGTCACCTAGACTAAGATCTACTTAAACCTAACTTACCTAAGGACATCACACACATACATAAACGAGGCAGGATTCGAACCTGAGACCATAGCAGCAGCGAGATTCCGGACTGAAGCGCCTAGAGCCGCTCGGCGACAGCGGCTGGCTCTACATTAGGTATGCTTGGTCGTAGTTTAGCTGTGGTTTCTCCTTCGCGTTTTCTCATCACCGATAGTCAACTTATGCAGCTTCAGAAGGGTTAAATGTCCCTGATTGACTTATTAGTCAGGAGATATCTAATGAGTCGTCCATATTCGAAATCACTGAGCTCTGCTGACCGATCGATCCCGATGTTACTGTTTCTCACACCTCACCTCCTTTTATATTGGCGGGTTCGCCTCTGGTTACATACAGTGGTAAGTTCCACATTACATAGAGGTCAGATAGTGCAGCTGTTTCATGCGGTTGTGCTGAAACGCTAAACATATCGAAGCTAGCAGTACACTTCATGACAGTTTGAAATTAAACATATGTGGCTTTATGATGTTGCAAATTTAATGACCAGCAGAGTAGATACTGAACAATTAAGCGACCCAGTTTGATCAGCTGCAAGAGCAGACGTAGAATACGGTGAAGCTTCTGCATCGCGAAGCAAAAATACTAAACACCGAACAGCTCATAGTGATTAAATTTCACATCGGATGTTGCTGTAGTAGTATTAGGAGTGGCTGCAGCAGTAGCGGCTACAGCTGCTATGTGTGTGGGAAACTCCGCAGTGTACCTCAGAAACAAGGCTCCGACGTTTGGGGGCACGGCCCGAGGAAGCTCGCATTGTTCTTCGCAGACTGCTGACTGCCGTCAAGACTGACAAGTGCAAAAACACGCCCCCGGCAACAGCGTGATAAGTCACTCCTCACTTGCGACACTGACGGAGCAGTAAATCCGTCAAGCAGGCCGCTTTGTCGCCGCGAGCCGCGTCGGGCAGGTATATGGCTGCCCCGCCAGGAAAACACAGTGGGGCCAGATGCAGCCCGCCTTGCCGCACGTCTCATTGTGAAGGCTGAGTCTTGAGCCTCCTTCAGTTATGGATTAAAGTGAAGCTCGCACAGTGAGTTACAATGGAAAAACACTGTCTCGTCTTTAGCAGCAAAAGTGACAACGGCGGAACGCCCGTCATTATGTTGGTTAGTACGTACCTAAATAAAGGCAATTCCAGAGCAAACAGAGTGGTGCCATTTTGACATGTCGTATGAACACATTTACATCTACATTCTTTCCTGCTGTGCGTTTGACATGTGTGCCATATCAATTGCTGTGATTTCTGTAATTTAAACACCAAAGTATATTGTCGTTTTAAGGATCCGTACATCCACTGGTAAAAACGGAACCTTAATGAGAACATTATGTTGTGATTTTGTCTGTCTGTTCGACGGTTAAAAACAATTTTTCTTAGGAACAGGTACTCGCATCAAGTTGAATTTTCCGCACATACTAAGACTATGGCCACTTGGAGATTAAAAATATATATATATATATATATATATATATATATATATATATATATGCTTCTATCAGTATAATGTAAAGATACGACCATTTAAGTCAGATATTTTGTTACTCGCAACTTCACTAATCACAATCTATAGCGTACTTACCGTTAACCTATAACCGTAAATTTAGCAAGAACCAAGGTCTGACAGTATTAGTAAAGGGAAAACAATCCCAAAATTATTAATCTCTAATTACATCACACGGAGAAAGTTTGTTGCTTGTTATCCGACTACCTGTCCGTACATCCGTCTATTAAGATACCTTTTTTATGGAGGAGACACACGTATCAAGTCAAAATTTATAGCACATACTGAGGCCTACAATCTGTTAACGGTGCAAAAAATATACGCTTCTAAGTCAACGTAATCTAAAGGTACAGTTATGTAGGCCACACATTTCGATAATCACAAAATCACTTACTAAAATCTGTATGGTACTTTTCGTTGGGAAACAATCATGAAATCAGGAAATAGCAAGGTTTCACAGTAAACGTAAAGAAAATGTCAGAAAATTGTTAATTTATAGTTACAACACGCGAAAAAAATATTTCTTTTTCATTTGTCATTCGACTTTAAACTTGAAATTGAAACATTCTCTAAAGTCTTGGAATTCCCAGGATTCGTATCTTACCAGTATCAATATCGATCACAGACCGAATCGTCGAAACTCCCGACTCCCAGGAGTAGTGAGCTATCTACATACATAGGTAATTTTTCTTTTTTTACTCCGTATTACTGCCTATTACTGAATATTCTGAAATGAGCTATATTTATCATCTACAGTTTTGTATCTACACTGAAATTAAATAAGATAATCACTACTCTTGGGTCAAAATACAGCAAAAATTGTTACTGTTCTGTCACTTTTACAACTGCCCTAAACCTTCCCATCACTATCAGAACTACTGCTGCAACTACCTCCACAATTGTTTTCTTTGCTACTGTTATTATATTTAATTACAGAAAAAATATATCTACATTGCCTCATAAACAATAAAGCACCCAGAAGACATGGCCGCATGTCAATCTAACTTCGTACACATACACTAAATCGGCAGGTATGTAAATGATGAGAGACAGGTAGAACGGCCAGCAGAGTGTATTAGTGCTGTTCGTGTTCATTTTTGTTACCAGGCTTGGTAGGATGAATAAAGGGCACGAACAGCATCAGATGTTGAGCACTGTGAAAGACATGGAAACGCCGTGTATTCGTGTAAGATACCCTTATCAGCGCCTGACAGAGTTTGAACGAGGCCTCATTGAGGCGTCTTCATTTAACCGGCTAGTCGAATCGTTCAGTATCCAGATTTGTGAGGTATATGGAGGTGACAGAAACCTGATACTCGATTGTACGGGAACGTGGGGGTAGGCATACTTGTCGAGATTCTGAACGACCACGTCTGACCACCACATGGAAGGACTGCCGTGTTGTGCACCGAGCACACTGTAGCCCCGCCGCATCTGCGCTGCCATTCGAGAACGATGGACTCCCTGCACTAGTCTGTGTCATCCAGCACCGTCATCAAAGACTAGCAGCAGCTGCACTAGGAAATTATCGTCACATACGTAGGCCACTGCTGGCGTCACAATTCAAACGTTTAGAATGTGCCGAGACAGGGAAGCATGGACTGCTGATGAATGGTGTCGCATTCTGTTCAGCAATGAATAACGATTCTGCACTACCCTGGATGACCTTTGTCGAGTTAGTGTTGTGGCGACTAGGAGAGAGGTCCTATTCTTTGAATGTCTTAGAGAGTCACACGAGTGTTACTTCTGGTGTCACGATGTAGGATGCCACTGGATATGACTCCAGCTCACCACTGATAGCGGTTCAGGGAACTCTAACGGAACAATGGTGTCACGGTCATCCTGTGTTCTTGTGTGATACCTCACATATGACAGTGTCGTGGTATCATTTCTCATCAGATGAACGATCCTCCACACATGGCACGTCCCTCTATGAACTGTTGTACTGCTTGCCTCCTGGAGCAGACACTTGTGTGGTAAACGTTAGTGAAAGCGAACTTCATTTACAACGAAAAACTTCGTTACGATTTATAAAGTGTCAAAAACTGATAATGACGAAGTTTCTTTGCAAAAATATTACGAAAAATATTAATTAAATGTGTCATGACCTAGAAAGAACTGTTATATGGGAAACTAATATCTATGATCATTGTCATTCTTAGAACAAATACTCTGGTGATTTATTTATTATTTTTTTTTGTTCTCACTTCTTCTTCTATTTCTCGTGTTGTATCTTCAGCGCGCTGGAGGCCAGACGTGATTGCTGTAAATCTAATTTGGTAATTTCAAGTAATAAATGAAATTTTACCTAATTTCTTACTCTCTTATTGTAGCATTTGCTAACCCCACCAGCCTACTCTTTAACTCTAGAACCGCTGATATTTGGACATACCTAGAACTGCGGCTGGGTCACTAACGACCCGCGATCTTTTCCTTTATTTCCCCTATGTCAATGGGTTACTGTTACTGCCAATGAATCTATTGTTAGAAGCACTAGGAAATTTAGAATGAAATTAACAAAAATAAACAAGGTTTACACAAATTATAATTTTATATTTTAAAACTTTCATGTATTTGCTGAGTGTTTTTACTGGCTACCGTTACATAATGAACACAAATAAGTCTTTTGATGTACATCTGTTGCACACAGTTTTCTTGCAAATGTGACACTTTACAGATGATTTGTTTCCTTAAAAGTTAGACTTTACAAGGCAACGCGTTCGCTTTTTTTTTGTCTTTCTAGTCGCTGCGTACTTCTCAGCGAGCTCCTCCCCCAACTACAGGATTAAATCTCTGCGTTTCAATTTTTTATCATTTAGAGAACTGAACAATACCCACGCACTTATCCCAGCCAAATCCAGCAAGTTGTAAAATGTGTGAACAGGCCAACGTCTCGATGGTGCTTTGACAGAGTATTTGCAAGCTATTTGGTCGACCACGTCCACTCCATATGTAGAGCAGTTATAAAACGTAACGGTATCTGGCTTCTTTTTTACAGCATCCTCAATCGTCACATAAGAATGCATAGTGCTCAGAATCAGGACATTCTTGTTGCTCTTAGCCTGATAGACAGTCAGGGTGGTATCATCTTTTTTCAACAATACTGTGCTGTATAACTGTTCTCTTGCCTTCTTGATACAGACTGGTATTTCCCTGCGAGATCGATTTATTGTGCCCACAAGACTCGTAGAATTAGCTTTCAGTGTGTCAGAGAGCGCTAAGTAGGTGAAAAAATTGTCACATGTGACATTTATTCCTTTGTTGAAGTAAGGTTGCATCAATTTTTTTACAACAAAGTCACCAAGACGCTCATCACTCCGCCTAGTGTCATCCTTTCCTAGATAAGGGATAGCATTCACAATATATTTTGAGTCTTTATCTACCGCCATCCAATACTTTTGCCCATATTTGTCCGGTTTTGAGGCCATAAACTGCGTGAATCTGCAACGGCACTTTGAAGGAAAAAGCTGTTCGTCGATTGTTATATATGGACCCGGTAGTAGCTAGACTGTGCATTCGCATTGAAGTCATTCCAGATTTCTGATACCAAAGCAAACTTGTCTTCTCTTACGTGTTCTGATCTTGTGGATCTAATGTCAAATCTGAGATAACGCATTATCTCTCTGAATCTGTCACGAGCCATTGTTGATTTCACAAAATTATTTCTCCACTTCACTGACTACAATGTGTCTAGTCCTAAGCTCTTAGCTCCAATAGCACCACAGACATACAATATAGCTATAAAAGCTTCCAGTTCTTCAATTTTTATAGTCTCCTCATCTGTGCTTAGTACACGACGTGCTTCAGTTTGATTTCACAATATGTTTCAAAATTTTGTCCGTTATCATTAGATGCCATGCACTGTAACAGGTCTCATTCACGTTTCGTTTTGTATGCGGAGATGGTCCTGTCCTATCTTTGAAAATATTCTGTTGTCCATATCTTCCAGCTGAACTGTCACCTATTACTCCAACTTTCCAGGTTGTTCCATCAGGTGCTACAATATCACTACCTTGTAAGATGGCAAGAACTATGCCCCTTACATGAAGTCATTAAATATCACCTAACTCACGTTGAGCGAACAGTAGGGCTGAACAAAAATGACTGACAAGGCACAATGTATCTTGTAGAGGGTATAATATGGACGTATTGGAATAATTAATGTCGGGTGATGTAAAGTAATTCACACGACATGAAAACTTTGTGGAAACGCGTCGATTTACTGGAGTCTCGTTTATCCCAGGGAAGTATTCAGAGTTGAACATGGCCGGTTGGGGAGCGGTGAAGGGAAGCCACAATAGGCAGCCTTGAGCGGCTCAAGCTCTGAGAAAGCGGTAACGGGGTGCAGCCTCCAGCTGCCTTAAGGTGAGTGACAGTGAGTGAGTGGTTGACCCCATGCTGGTGTACCGGGAAGCAGACAGAGAACTTGTACACCTGTTGATAAATGTCCGTCATCCCGTTTTCAGTGAAACATGCGAGAAAGCCGCGCAAGCTACGGTGCAGCAGTCAACAGAGGGCAAAATATGCGTGTTCGTGACTATAGCAACTTCACGCTGAATTCACGGTCCACAGAGTCTGAAGTAAATCAGGTGAAGAGCGACAGATTGAAATACGCTAGCCTCCAATGGGAGCGTAGGACCAAGGAATCTGAAGTACTCTCCTGGGAGTCAGAATTCCAGAAAAAATGGTGTTTTGGGCAGACGCTAACCTTGATGGATGGCCTGGGAGGAGCTAAATAGCAGAAGTTGAGAGGAAGGGAAATTTTGTGGGAATTTGTTCACTTCCCAGAGCAGGCATTGGTCGGCGCTGGGAAGCGATGCATAATTAACTTGACTTGCGCTGCAATTGGCATAAGTGATTTTGCTGGAGGGGAAACCGAGGCGAAGAGCAGACTGGGAAAAGTCTCCATAGAGGTCTTCCATTCCCAGCTTGCCTAGGGTGCGGACGTGGCGTTCTTTACTCAGCTTGCCTGAGAAAGAGTGAGCATCTCTGCAGTTTAGGGTTTAGCAAATGGAACGATTGAGCTTGGAGATAGAAAGTTTTGGTTCAGCTATGTACTGAGCAAGATAGCTAGGAGTGAACAGATGAGTGCACCCTTGCAGCACCACGAGGCCGGCCGATGTCCTCACAACGACGACGCTCCGCCAAGCTGAATTCGGTGATATTGCACCCGCTCCGGCTGATTAATTTGTTGGATCACGTCAGCAAAGTTTCCACAAGGGTTTCATGGGCCGTGTATTGGGGTATTCTTCTCGCACTTCGCATTACACCTGGGTCAGTCGATAGGAATTAATTTTGATTTATCGCGCTTTACTCCACGTAAACGCAATTTATTACCACTGCCTGATAGGAGAATCTTATAATGTGATGATTGAAGGTCGGGAGTTAAAGTAAATTTGTGCTAATCGACTGCATCTGTTTTCAATCAAGTAGTTGAAATCCCAAGTCACTTTCTTAATTAATTTTATGTTCAACATTTGCATCTGGTGTTCAATAGCTGAATATAACATCAATGTGCACCCCTTTTTAATTAAAAGTGATCAATTCTGAGTCAATTAATGTCAACACTACCACCGCAGCTCAATCAGGAGTCACAGGGCCTTATTACTTTTTTTGCGTTATCCGATATTGCGGCAGTTTTGCACTCTCTGTTGATCTGTTAGTCAATTAGCTGGGGTGAACACACCTTGAGGACGTCCACTTCCTCGAGTTGATTTAGTCTTTGTGGCAGCTGTTCCTGTAATAGTAGTTGTACGTATTAGAATGTGATTTAGTGTTGAATATATTGTGTAATGTTAGAACAAAAAAAAACTCCTTCATAAATGTAATATATAACTTGTAAAAATTCAACACGAAACAAAGTATAAACATAAGTGTTGCAATTGAAATTAGTGTCTACGCAACATATACGTAAACAAAAATTATTATAAAACAAACACATAAACAAGCATACCTTTCTCATCAGCATTCAGTAGAACCTTCTCAGAAGTAACATCGTCTTGTGATGAAGAATCCGGAACTTCCTACGATAAAGACTCCAGCGGTTCGCCCTCAGATTCATGATCTAAAATGTCATTTAGAGCATTTATAATGTCCTCTTCTGTGCGTAGAAATTTGGCCATAATATATTCGTAAGTTACAAGCACTATCTACACAGACAGAATGCACTACTAAACCCGTTTTCGTGGTACAAAACTCTGGGTGCGCAATATCTGCACACAAGGTCAGAATTGTTTGAACCTCTCTCCCTCTCGTCCCCTGTTGAAAACTGGAACGTCAGCCGGAAGTGAAGTAAAAACGAGTTTTGCGATTGTTGACCAAACACACACTAACAATAGGCATAAAGCTACATGAAAAATGCGATTGTTATAGCGACTGCGCCGGGCGGGTTAGAACTGACCCTTCCACAGTTCTAGATGAATCCTCATATTTCTCTTCTATGTTTTCGCCATAAAATGTGAAATAAAAGTATAATGCTCATTACCTTACTTCATAAAAAGTCACAGAAATGTAACACTCTAGGCAATGATACAAAATAGTGACAAACAAAAGAATTATCAAGTGGGTCACGAGTGACCCAGCCGCCGTTCTAGGGTCAAGAAGTGTCTGTGAACATTTTAAATAATGCGCGAGAGGCGCAGATGCTATTTGTATTGTTGTCGGCCATCTTAAGACCGATAACGTTATTTGACTGTATTTCTGAACTGATTAATAATATTCAACTTGACTTGTTTAAAAAAATTATACTCCTTTAGACTGTATAGGTGTTTTACTTAATTTCAAGGAAATTTACGTAAAAACATCGTGCTTCTGTATGCTGATAGAATCTGTGGCAAAGACTATGTTTTATAAATACTTAAAGAACACAAATGTTTATCAAGAGAAGTTTCAACTATTACGAGATTGAACATACAGTTGTTCATGCTAGGACGAAACTCATGATAGCTAGATATTTTATTAAAGAACTTTATTTGGCATTTAATAAACAGATAGCCCTGAGAGCTTACTAGCCGGAACTTACAGCTCTACGCACCATAGACAGTTTAATACCATGCGGTTGTATTTTTCTTTTTTTAATTTGTGGTAAGGTCTTATGGGACAAAACTGCTGAGGTCGTCGGTCCCTAAGAGTACACACTGCTTAATCTAACTTATGCTAAGGACGACACACATACCCACGCCCGACGGAGGACTCAAATTTCCGACGGGTGAAGCCGCGCGTACCGTGACAAGACACCCTAGACCGATTGGCTACCCCGCGCGGCCTGTGGTTGTAAGCTGTGTGTGTAGGTGAGATGTATTTTCTGATAAAGCAGACAACTGCTGTTACCGATGTGCATGCTGCTTCAATTTAAAGGAAGTTTCAGAGGTACTTTAAGATATTCAGGATCCTCGGAGATTGTTTCCAGTGTATACTTTGAAGGTTTCACGTAACATGTTACACAAACAATATTAAACTAGGCCCACATCCAAAGATTTACTGTACACAAACAAGCTTTATCAGATTCGTACGATACATGTCGCAGCGTGTGCATGTCGTTACAATACATTAATACAATAACACGATTCATACACAGACAGACATTCTACACGCCACGACACGGACACATCACACTGTCTGCCTGATGTTGAGCACTATCCCAGTACTAATAACCAGTATATCAAGGACCAAGTACAACTGTTGAGGGCTATCTTGCCAAAGGAGAGAATACGACGGCTTTACGAAACCCTTCGCAGCCGAATCAGTGTATGCTTCACGGTGCAACGTTGTGCTGGTAAGTTCTGTGAAGTTATACCCAATTTTTGTAATCACTGAAACAGCATCTCATGCCCTCTCAACCTGAAAAGTTTCATTTCGTTTTTTCCTCTCTTTATGAGCGCTTCACTTTTTGTGTAGGGCACTATGCTTAAAAATTGCATCGTAGATTCCTCACAGTTACTTAGTGGCATATCAGTCCGTGGATTCACGACTACCTCTCTGGGCATTGCAGAGGTCGTTGTGAAGGAATCTGTAATCATCGACTATTTCAGTTCCCAATGCAGCTTTTGTCTGCATAATTTTCCCCTGTGCAGCCTGGTTGCAGGGGGAAGGTCCTCTGGTCCTCGAGCACATTTACACGTGCTATGTCGATATTCGCTAATGACGACCCACGGCATCTCGGTCTCTAAGGATTTTTTGGGAGAGCAGATTAGTTCGTCAGCGGCATTGTCGTTCGAGTACTTGTATTGAAAGGAGAGTGTCTTGCTTCAGACGATGAGGTTTCTCCCACGCATCTTTGGACGTCGCGTAGGCAATGTTGCTGAGTATCTGTGAAACTCACTCATAATGCAGGACCCCCTTGATGTATGGTGTCTCATGATGCGATACTTCATGCCGCTCAGAAGTAGCCACGTCTACATACTGAGTGCCTCTTCAGGCATTGTGCTATGCAGTGGCTCCTCCGAAGATCTGTCTGCTTGTTTCTCTCCTTGCGACTCATTTCAAGTACGTGACCTACGGAAGTGTCTAGAAAGTACGTCCAACCTCTAGCTGTGTTCAGATGTGGTAATCCGAGCCTTTGTTTGATTTGTCTTCCATTTTTGGGCTCCTGCCAGCGTTCCTGTCGAAGGAACAGGGTTCGTTTTCTTACGTGTTCCTGTTCGTGGGTTGCGTTCTTTTCAGAGACTGAGTTTGAATACCCAGTTCTCTTCAGGCAGTACAGAGCTGCATTCTTTCCTATTCGTAGGTAAAGTGAACATACTCAGAGTATTAATTGAAGTACCTCCACATGTATGCTATCAAAAGCTTGTGACGGACTGAAGCATGCTCCTCACTGCACCCTACTTATTGCTTGTGCTTGTCACGCCAGGCACTTGAAATATATCAAATGAAACTACATGGTTCTAGAGACTTTTTTCAAGTCTCAGACATCTGTATTGTGTATGTGCAGACTGAACTGACGAATGAAAACTTGTACTAATGTTGTTCGAGTTTATGGGAAATACCAAGTGCCCTGAGGTGTGAACGGGAATCTGGACTCAGGAGGAAGCGGTGCTAGGGTAGTCCGTGCAGTTATGCAGAGTCAGTGTATCAAGGTGACGCAGTGCTTAGCGCATCTGCCTAGTGAGCAGCAGACCTGGGTTCAAATCCCGACTTTGGTACAAATTTTTATCGTCGCTTTTGCCTGCATATACACTATCACAGTAATCAACAATGGCATTCAGAATTGGGTTGTCGATACAATGGAGTTGTTAGTATTGGCAGCTTATAATCGTGCCCGTCTCATGTGTTTTCTTGTTTGTTTTTTGTTTTTTTGTGGCGGAAATTGAGTCAGTCGTCCAGAAAAAAGCTCTAAATGGATAACTTATCTTCTTTTCTGCATATTGTAAGTTACAATAAGGAGTCTCTTGACAGGAAGCGTTTTAACAAACTGTACGGGCTACTGACAACTTTACTCCCTTGCAACCTGTATTAGATTGCCTCTCGAGTTAACGTTTACGAGTACCAACACATCATCGGCATATACCAAGAGACCTATGATTTTCTTGCATCTTTCCTTGGACAGTTGGAGTCACGTTTGTACAGTGTTACTACGGAAATCGTTTGAAGGATGTGTATCGACCCAGAATTTATCGATTTCCAAATCGTCCATTCTTCACATGTGGCAGGTGCTATTCGCTAATGTCAAATGATTTTTAACCTTTGTTGTATTTCAAGATTATCCGTAAAGTATATCAGTCTGAAAACGTAGCATACTGACAGAATATTTTACCGATGTACGTCGTCTTCATCGTCAGGTTCTCCTGGCGTACTGAGCTGTTAAGCGAGGTACTTTTCCCTCTACGTACGTGATCAAAATTATACTTAAACACACCTGCTAATCCGTGTATTAAAATGCTTGTATTTCATTGTATTATCTAGTTTTACACTGAAATATGCACTAAAAGAACCTTTCTGTAAACTCAAGGTCTAATTAACTGGCAGTTCGGAACCTCAAAAATACCTCTCTTCCTCAGTTCGTTTCATAATAATTTCGGAACTGTACATTCACATTGGTTATTGCACTTGCCATAGGCAAACTGGACACACAATATGAGTTTAAACGCATCAAAATCTTACATTTACCAGTTTATTAATAATTATTTACTGTTACTAGTTTCAATATTAACATAGTTCACGCAAAATGTTGATGTGCATTGACATCAGCTTAAATGCACAGTACAAAAAAATTACAGGATAACTTTTTACAAACCCCGTAATTGTTTCCCATTACGACGTATAAGTTTGAAATTTGGCTCAAAGGTGTGTACAACCGTTCTACATAACTGTGAAGAAGCAAGGTGCCAGGAGACGTTAGGCTCGGGATCAGCGACGCTTCAAACAGCGCGGTGTCGACGCACACAAAAAATGGTCCATGTGATCTGTAACGGAGGGTGAATGATATTGCATTGGCACCAGATTTCACCACAATTCTGCCCAACACCACTGTGGACGTGCCACACAATAAGAAGGTCGTCACAGCCCCTGTTATCCACATTTCACCCCTCCTTTTCAAATCTCTGCCATGGGTGTGAGAATCGCGACGCCCAGAGTTGAAATCACGCGGTTTTCTTCCGGATGGCCGGGGAAAACATTTCAGACATGCTGCCGCTCAAATTTGACACGAAAGCGTCCCAGGGGATGGCATAAAGGGAATCAATGGAACCTTCCTTTCCTTGGGACGTTGAGTCCCATACATTTCGCGGTTGAAAACGACAGTTCGCAGTGCGGTGAGCAGCAGGAAGATCCTCTTGACAACGTTTGACACTACTGACGCCCTTGGATGTTTCAGCCCTTCACTAAGGACGTGGTGGGGTTGGATTTGCAGTTTCTCTTACCCTCCACGATATCTGCTTGCTAGAAACAGAAACAGTGTCTTAACTCATCCACTCAACCACTGCGTTATCTAGCAACTGATCACAAATCCAGATGCTCTTCAGAGGCGAGTGATAATAACAACTTAACAGCTACAAGTGTCGTTGTACTGAAATTAACAAATATGCAACTCTCTTTGTGACTAACAAAATCTACACATGAAAAAAACAGATAAAACTTTGGCTCTAAGCTCTCGATTCGCTATTGCGCGTCTATCACCCGCTAGAACAGCACTAACAACAACCGCCGTAAAATTCCTCTCTCCCTCACCCCATTCTACATCCAACTTGCCTTACGGCTGGTCAATAATGTGCCAAGTGAATAATCTCGGTTATCATATGACAAACGAAAATTTTTGTGTAATATATAATAAAGTCCACCTTCAGAACCCAGAAGAGCGTCACCTGGATACGATCACTTTAGGCTGGTCGATACGTTTATTTTTGTTTCATAGTTCCTATTTCGTTTTAGAGTAGGACGCGGCCTAGTGCTCAAAATACACTTTATTGAAAATCTATGAATGTTGAAGAGACTGAAACAAAATATGATGAGGTAAAAAATTATTGAGATTGTTAAGGGAGAGGAAAACTTAATTGTGATCGCTACTGCTACAGTCGCAGGTTCGAATCCTGCCTCAGGCATGGATGTGTGTGATGTCCTTAGATTAGTTAGGTTTAAGTAGTTCTACGTCTATGGGACTGATGACCTCAGATGTTAAGTCCCACAGTTCTTAGAGCCATTAATTGTGATGGGTAACTGAAATTCGGTAGTAGGAAGAGGAAGGGAAGGAAAAATAATAGGAGAATATGGACTGAGAAAGGAATGAAACAAGAACCCATTAGATGGAATTATGCTCAGAGCATATTTCAATCATCGCTAAAACTTGATTTAAGAATAATGAAAGAAGGTTATATATATGAAATAAACTTGGAGATACTGGAAGGTTTCAGATCGAGTATACAAGGTGGTCCATTGATAGTGACCGGGCCAAATATCTCACGAAATAAGGCGCTGCCATAGGTCAAACGGATATCAACTGCGTTTTTCAAAATGGAAACACCATTTTTTATTACATATTCGAGTAGTAAGTAAAGAAATATGAATGTTTTAGTCGGACCACTTTTTTCGCTTTGCGATAGATGGCGCTGTAATAGTCACAAACGTATAAGTACGTGGTATCACGTAACATTCCGTCAGAGCGGACGGTATTTGCTTCGTGATACATTACCCGTGTTAAAATGGATCGTTTAGCAATTGCGGAAAAGGTCGATATAGTGTTTATGTATGGCGATTGTGATCAAAATACCCAACGGGCGTGTACTATGTATGCTGCTCGGTATCCTAGACATCATCCAAGTATCCGGACCGTTCGCCGGATAGCTACGTTATTTAACGAAACAGAAAGTGTTCAGCCACATGTGAAACGTCAACCACGACCTGCAACAAATGATAATGCCCAAGTAGATGTTTTAGTTGCTGTTGCGGCTAATCCGCATATCAGTAGCAGACAAATTGCGCGAGATCCGGGAATCTCAAAAACGTCGGTGTTGAGAATGACACATCAACATAGATTGCACCCGTACCATATTTCTATGCTCCAGGAATTGCATGACGACGACTTTGAACGTCGTGTACAGTTGTGCCACTGGGCACAAGAGAAATTACGGGACGACGACAGATGTTTTGCACGCGTTCTATTTAGCGACGAAGCGTCATTCACCAACAGCGTTAATGTAAACTGCCATAATATGCACTACTGGGCAACGGAAAATCCATGATGGATGCGACAAGTGGAACATCAGCGACCTTGGCGGGTTAATGTATGGTGCGGCATTATGGGAGGAAGGATAATTGGCCCCCCATTTTATCGATGGCAGTCTAAATGGTGCAATGTATGCTGATTTCCTACGTAATGTTCTACCGATGGTAATACAAGATGTTTCACTGCATGACAGAATGGCGATGTACCTCCAACATGATGGATGTCCAGCACATAGCTCGCGTGTGGCTGAAGCGGTACTGAATAGCATATTTCATGACAGGTGGATTGGTCGTCGAAGCACCATACCATGGCCCGCACGTTCACCCGATCTGACGGCCCCGGATTTCTTTCTGTTGGGAAAGTTGAAGGATATTTGCTATCGTGATCCACCGACAACGCCTGACAACATGCGTCAGCGCATTGTCAATACATGTGCGAACATTATGGAAGGCGAACTACTCGCTGTTGAGAGGAATGTCGTTACACGTGTTGCCAAATGCATTGAGGTTGACGGACATCATTTTGAGCATTTATTGCATTAATGTGGTATTTACAGGTAATCACGCTGTAACAGCATGCGTTCTCAGAAATAAGTTCACAAAGGTACATGTATCACATTGGAACAACCGAAATAAAATGTTCAAACGTACCTACGTTCTGTATTTTAATTTAAAAAACCTACCTTTACCAACTGTCCGCCTAAAATTGTGAGCCATATGTTTGTGACTATTACAGCGCCATCTATCACAAAGCGAAAAACGTGGTCCAACTAAAACATTCTTATTTCTTTACATACAACACGAATATGTAATAAAAAATGAGGGTTCCTATTTATAAAAAAACGCAGTTGATATCTGTTTGACGTATGGCAGCGCCATCTAGAGGGCCAACTATAGCGCCATCTGGTTTCCCCCTTCAGGCTAGACAAGTTTCGTTCTTTGTAGTTTTTTCGTTTGACGCTTATATCGTGAGATATTTTGCCCGGTCACGATCAATGGACCACCCTGTATAAAGGTAAGATGGATATTTCTGAACTAGATTATACATTTAACATATTTCCAGGAACAAATGTGAA
The DNA here is from genome assembly GCF_023864345.2 of Schistocerca serialis cubense. Classification (NCBI taxonomy): domain Eukaryota; kingdom Metazoa; phylum Arthropoda; class Insecta; order Orthoptera; family Acrididae; genus Schistocerca; species Schistocerca serialis. The sequence continues at coordinate 622,001,039 of NC_064641.1, forward strand.
CTCTGACCACAATCCATTAGTTATGAACTGTAGATTAAAACCGAAGAATTTGCATAAATGTAAGAAATTAAGGAGATGGGACCTGAAATAAGCTGAAAGATGATTCAAATGGCTTTGAGCACTATGGGACTTAACATCTTAGGTCATTAGTCCCCTAGAACTTAGTACTACTTAAACCTAACTAACCTAAGGACATCACACACATCCATGCCCGAGGCAGGATTAGAAACTGCGACCGTAGCAGTCCCGCGGTTCCGAACTGAAGCGTCTAGAACAGCACGGCCACTGCGGGCGGCTAAGCTTAAAGAACCACAGGTTGTAAAGAGTTGCAAAGAGAGCAATAGGTAACGATTGACTGAAACACAGGAAAGGAATACAGTAGAAGACGAATGCACAGATTTAAGATATGAAATATAGGAGGCAGATGAGGACCAAATAAGTAAAAAGACAATGCCTAGTAGACATTCTTGGATGTCACACCAGATATTGAATGTAAATGATGAACGGAGAACATATAAAAATGCAGAAAATGTGCAGGCGAAAGTGAATACAAAGATCGAAGAGAAATAGATTGACAGGAAGTGCGAAATGGTGAAGTGGGAGTTACTAGAGGATAAACGTAGGTCTATAGGAGCATGTATAATTAGGGAAAAGATAGATACCTCCTGCAGGAAATTAAAGGGGCTATTTAGGGAAAAAAGCAGCTTCTTGAATATCAAGAGCACAGATGGAAAATCTCCACTAAGTGAAGGAGGCCTAGCTGAAAGGTGGAAGGAGAATTTATGGAGGGGCTATACAAGAGAAATGAAGGCGATATTATGAAAAGCAAGAAGTAGTTGACAAAGTCGAGATGGAAGATACGATACCCCGAAAACAATTTGACAGACTGAAAGACTTAAGTCAAAACAAGGGCGCAGGACTAGAGACGTTTTCTCAAAACTGTTGATAACCTTGAAAGATCCAGCCATGATAAAACTATTCCATCTGGTTGTTTTTTCTTTTGCTCTTATTTATTTGTTCTTCATCAGCGGTAAAGTTTTCTGATCTTCACCAAAGGGCATTTTGAAACATATAACAGAAAAGAGGAAAATATTAGCACAGTTTTTCGTTTAAAATTAAAAATTAAAGATGGAAAACTGAGAAACGAAATCTATGCATATTGAAAACACATCACAGAATAGTGAAATTCTTCTAAGAAAATGCACTGAGGTACTGCAATTTCATTTAAAATATGAAGCACCTGCACTGGGAGAGAAGCATTTTGGGAGGAGAGAATATGTTTCATTGGGTTGAGGGGTTGAGGGGTGTGGATAGAAGAGATAGGCTTCTGTTAGGTAAGACATTATGGAGGTGAAGATAGGTGTTGGGGTGGATAGTGGGAAAACAGAATGTGGAAAAAGGGTGAGGAGGAGGTTGGTGTGTGGGTGGAAAGTGGTAACAAGTGAAAAGGAATGGGGATGGATGGGGAGAAAATGGGAGAGAGAAGCCCTGATGTGAAGTTGGATGGGTAAGGAAGAGTTAAAGTTGGTAGGAGGGATGAATATGGGGCGGATCTCGTTGTCTGGGAGAGGGAGCTGCTTGAAGTTGCATTGGGATAGGATATGGAGTGTGTGTAGATGAAGGGAGAGAGGGGCATGTTTGTAAAGGTGCAGGAGCATACAACCATTGGTATCAGAGAGAAAACAATGGGGTTATTGGAATATAGTTTGCAGAGCTGTTCAATGTGGGTAAGGAGGGGTGGAGATTGATGAGATGGGATCAATGTGACAGAAGGATGAAGGTGGTGAGACAGAGTGCATGCTCTTTGATAATTTGAAGGGATTCATTGAACTTTCACGGGGCGGAGATCCATGAGACATTGGCATAGCGGAGAATGGCTCATATTAAGGTTTCATAGACGTGTAGAATAATGGAGCGGTATAGTCCTTACCTTCAGCTCGTTAGTAGTTTCAGTAGTTTGTCCGTTGCGGGTTTTCCTGTTGGGTGATTTGTATGTGAGGTTTTCTCACTGGTTGCAGGTAGAGCGTTAGTTCAAGTGGATTGGTTTTTTAGTGGATTATTTAAGTGAATGGGACAGTCGTAAATCGTAAGGTGAAAGTGATGGGGACATAGGGTGCAAATGGTTTGTCTTATGATTGTTGCCTGGATTTTGAGAATTCATTGGTTACACCAGCAGGAAAACTTAACAAGCAAGATTTGGATGGATCGTTGGGATTACTGGAGTGTACAGTAGAGGGTGAGGAGTGTCATGTCATCAGCATACTGAAGGAGATGGACTTGTGGACTTGTGGACATGCTTTGAGCATATCAGCAGAACAGATGGTTCAAATGGCTCTGAGCACTATGGGACTTAACACCTATGGTCACAAGTCCCCTAGAACTCAGAACTACTTAAACCTAACTAACCTAAGGACATCACACAACAGCCAGTCATCACGAGGCAGAGAAAATCCCTGACCCCGCCGGGAATCGAACCCGGGAACCCGGGCGTGGGAAGCGAGAACGCTACTGCACGACCACGAGCTGCAGCAGAACAGAGGAGATAAGGGAGAGGAGAGAGGACAGAGCCTTGGGGAACTCCCAGAGTGGGATGTAAGACATGGAAATGGTGTTGCTAATAATGACAAAGGATGGGCGATAAGATAGGAAACCTGCAATAAGATGGACATAGTTAGTAGGAAATCTGTGTATCTGAGTTTGAAAAAGATGACAAAATGACAAACACAGTTGTAGGCTTTGTCTTGGTTAAGAGAGACAAAATGGCGCATTAAAAGGAGCTTAGGTGGTGGAATAGGACGTGGGTGTGGTGCAGAAGATGGTCATCAGAGGACATAATTGGAACGGAAATCACACTGGTTAACAGAAAGGAGGTTTATGGTTAAGTCAGGAGAGGACTGATTTGAAGACTTGCTAAACACTGAGGTGAGGCAGATGGGGCAATAGGCGGAGGCATCACTAGGAGGTTTTGGGAGGTTTGAGACAAAGAAAGATTTGGGGGGTTTTCTGTAGTTGATGATGGTAACTTGTGAAGAGGATAACAGTGTAAGAGTTGTAAGGGTGACCAGAAAGGACAGGGGTATTATTTGAGGTGTAGATAGGTAATTCAGTCATGACCAGTGTAAATGTTGCGTTTATTTGTTTTTTTATCATGTGCTGTGACTGGTGTATTTAATTTTGTTCGTGGTATTTTGTCCAAATACTGAAGTCTGGGAGCCAGGAATCGGACAGTAGCGTCTGTGCATTCATGGATAGTAGGGAACAGGGACTGATCAAATTAAGGCTCATCAGAGGTGGAGAAGATGTTGAAGAGATAGCATGTAAAATGGTCAGCTTTGCTCAGGTATCAAGTAAGAGATGGTTGTTGTGGAGGACAGGGTATTGAGAGATGGTGTTGTTGCCAGTGAGTCAATAGAACACTTTACAGGACTTGGAGGAGTTAATGGAGAGTGTAGCGTTGAGTCTGGTTCATGTCTGACGCCAATCTCAACGTTTTCTTGCATGTCATAAATCCCTGATGTGTCTCTGCCTTTACTAGTGGTGTGGGAGGGTATGAGTCATAAGTCTGCAAGAAGGAGCAGCACAAGCTACAGGATTTTCAGAAAAGGAGAAGGACTTTTAGGTTGTAGTGGGGCGATGTGAATATATAGTCTGATAAGGTTTGTTGCAGGATGGACGTGGCGCAAGAGATATTATCATGTTATGTGTAAGATCTGGGGTGCCTTTCAGTCTGGGTTTCTATGGATTCACAGTTGGCATTCCAGTTCGTGGAGGAGTCTTGGCTGAACTTTGTGATAGGATACAAGGGGATGAGGTAGTGTGTAGGAGAACAGGTACGCGGTCACTTCCAAATTGACTGAGGACTACTGCAGTGAGGTGTTCAAGGAGATGGTGAGATGACATTTGGAGGTGGTGGTGCTTTCAAGATGTATGTGGTGTGGGATGGAGTCCATGTCACCTTGCAAGGCATCTGCAAACTGACACCACTGTTGGGGTTCCCCGTAAGACTAATATGGATGTTGAGATCAAAGGCAGTAATATAAGTGGCAAAGGTATGGTTGATATTGGTGAAGAAGTCATAGGGATTGGGTGACTAGGTTGTATGTCGACAGTGGCATAGGTAATGATTAGGGCATTAAAGAACAGGGCAAGGATCACGTGTTTGGTTGGAGTATCATATAAGGGTTATGGCCAAGCAGATATGTTATTTTGGTGGTCAACTGCAGCTCCACCTCTTGCTCAGGGAAGTGGATATCTGCATGGTGGAGGATATAAGGGGATGTTCAGATGATGTAATGGCGTTGGAAAAAAGTTTATTAAGGATGAAGGTATGAAGGTTGTGTTGGGACAGGGCATGCATTAAAATATACTTGTTGATGGGTAGAGAGCAGATTTTGTAGATAAGGTATTGTAGTGCCATCACACAATTATAAGAAATGAAAGTTGTTGTTTGTATGTGAGAACTATAGTAGGTTTAGCCTAGGGCACCAAGGAGAATGAAGAGGAAATGGAGTTGGGTCTGGGAGTAAGTGGCTTGCGGGTTGAGGTGGGAGATGTAGTGAGCAAGAAGTGAGAATTGTTGGAGGATGTGTGGATATTGGAATGGATGAATTTTTTTGAGGACGACTGTCATGAAGTTGATGATATCTTCAGCAATGAGAGTTGGGTGGAGGGAACATTTGGAATTAATGTGGTTATCAGTGGTATGGATTGGGACAATGAGTCCAGGTTCGATTTGTTGAGGCTTGACTTTGCATTTTGTGGAGTAGGTGGGGTGGGAGTAATTGCAGATGTTGCAGGTAGGAGGGGAAGCAAGGTCAGTGCACTGTCTGCAGTGTGGGCAGGTGGGTGGGTTATTACAATCTTTGGTTATGTGATCATTATGGCAAAGGCACTTTTGACTGTGGAATTTGGAAGGTTCTACTTCATGGTAGTGGTGCTGTATCTGGGCTCAGTCTATAAGGAGAACGTTTATGGTGGAAGTGGATTAGTAAAAACATGCACGAGGGGAGTGGGACCACAATCACTGTTGAACCAAAGGGCTTTTCAAACTTCTAAATTGGTGTTGTTGTTCACTTCAGATTCCATTTCCTCATCTGTGATCTCAAAGTCGACTTTGGTGATCACTGCAGTCAGGATGGGAGAACGGTGGGGAGATGGGGGTTGTTTGGCAAGGGGTATTGTGGTGAGAGACGTTAACAATTTGGGACCAAAAGTAATGCTAGGAATTATGCAGAGATCAGTGTGGAAGTTGGGCTTCAAGGATGTTAGTAATATTGAGTGTTTTCCTGGGATGGTTTGTTGGATAACTTGGCTTGGTAGCTATTTTTTAATTTTGAGGGTGAGGATTTTGTCTGGCTTTGAGAGGCTGAATGTGTGGATAGTAGATGAAGATGTTTGAGGGGGAGGAGTTGTGTTCACATGCTGGTTATGGGAGGGGTAGAAGTGTCAGTGTTTTGAGGTTTCGTCAGCTTTTCAATGGCTGTTGGAGGGAAGAATAGTTATTGGATAGGGGTGATAGTGAGAGGAGGAGAAGGTGAGGTATAGATAGTAGATGTTGAGGGATGATCCATTACAGTGTCCGCCCCCTGTAGCTGGGTGATAGCCGGCACGGTAGCTCAGCGTGTTCGGTCAGAGAGCTGTGTGCTCTCTGTAATAAAAAAACTGTGTCAAGAAACCACCGATCAACTTGAACAGATGTCTTGTGACGTCCGCCCAGACTAAAAGCAACGAACTATATCAAACGAAAAAAAAAAGTTGTCAGTGCGACAAACTGTCAATCCTAAGGGCCCAGGTACGATTCCCGGCTGGGTCGGAGATTTTCTCCGCTCAGGGACTGGGTGTTGTGTTGTCCTGAGCATCGTCATTTAATCCCCATCGACGCACAAGTCGCCGAAGTGGCGTCAAATCGAAAGACTTGCACCAGGCGAGCGGTCTCCCCGACGGGAGGCCCTCGTCACACGCCATTATTATTATTATTATTGTCCATTACAGTGGACAATGACGAGCAGCGTTGATGGGAGTGAGTAGCTGCCAAAGTCTACATATTTTAGTGAATCGTTTGAAGAAGATTCAGTTTATAATGCGGAATTCTTTACTTATTATACATATGTAGTATGACAGTAAATACAACTTTTATAATAGCAATTTTCTGTTAGTATGAAATGCATTTAATACTGAAGTTTAATGTGGTTGTTGGATATTTATATTATTAACAGATTCAATGAATACTTGTTGTTAAGTTTAAGTAAATTCCATATGGACTAATTGTCCCCACTGAAAAGTTAACGTCATGAGTATACAGTTACACTCATTAAATCGTCTTCTATAATTTGACTGGATATGTTTGTAATTTAGAGTATGTCTGTCTTCTTATAAGTGGAAGGGAAAAGAAATATAAACGTAAAATTAGAAGGGAATGTCTCTCACACTAGCGATACAGTTTGTCTAGAATTTAAATTTTTGTGTAATTTTTTAATCAGTTGTGAGTTGATGCACAGATTAGGCATAGGTTTCAATATTTACATTGAAACTTGTTCCACAAATTCAAATTTTTTTAATGAGTGAACCCTTTAAAATTTTTTCTAACTTTTTAAATATTTAGAGCACATGGATGTGTTCCATTACCCCGAGTATCTGCACAAAGCGCTGGGAGCGTCAACTTCAGTGTTGTGTTATGTAATTAATAACGTTGTGTTTCAGTGAATGGTTCACTGTGATACATTTTTGAATAGGTCTTTAGGAGAGGAAATGAATTACCGAATAAAAAATACAGGGTGCCATTTAAAAAAAGTCATACCGCTGCTCATATCTTTGCAAAAACAAAGCTACAACGAAGGCAAAACAGACAGTTATTTAGGGTGGTCAAGATAAATGGGACGCCCTGTATATAAACAGGTACGTTGCACAGTAGCTACATATGAATTTAATCATTATCTCTTGATTCCGTGTGCCGCTGCATTGCCTACGTCGCCTCCTTGGGCTCCTTGCTTTAAAGTGTTTTCCAAGTGCACAACAGCATCCGTACAAAAGGGTATGTACCTGTAGAAAAATGGCAAGGTAACAAACCAGTTGGTTTTGTCAACTGCTCACCACCAGAAAGATACACGGGTAATATTCGTCACAAGAATAAAATAGAGAAGGCACAGCCTCTGCTATATTCTACCATGCATCCATAGCAGAGTACAAAGCTGTAATGGGAGCTATAGACCGGTTCTACTAGCGGGGAGGAGGATGCGTTATTTGCAGTAAGTCACTAAATGACGGCATTATCTTTTTCCTTTTCTTTTAGACCTTACAATAGTAAACACATTCATCATATGAAGCTATAATTATAGAGGAAAGTGGAATCAGCTTCCTTTTACTTTGCTCTTATAATAGAGCTTTCAGGTGGCAGAAATATATAGAGAGCTGTTTGTGGAGTATTCTGTTTCAAATCAAATCAAAGGAAATAGAATAAGATTACAGTACCCAATAAAATATGCAAATGTAAAAGTTCAGACACAAATAAGAACAAAATGCACAAACAGAAATTCACTACACACACACACTGATCATAAAGCAAAATCGTTAAGCGAATTTAGAAGTGTTTTATCAATAAATATGTGCACAAATCTATACAAACAATGTAAAAAAAGCAATGCATATGTTTACTGAGCTTGTCTACAGCTTTCTATTATAAGGAAAAAATTCCATAGAACCGCCAGAATACAATGCAAAATTGAAACAATTAAGTGATATCTCGCGCATTTTGTGCCGAAAAATTAGCCCTCTGGCTCCAAACAGCTCATAAATTCAACACTATATTGCACTACCAGACAGATGTGGGACTTTCATATGCATGTGAAAAGTCAGAGAAATAAGTCTGTATGTGAGACAGATATGTCCCGCTAGTTACGAAAGGGTTAAACGCTTAAAATAGTTGAAACCAACATCGAAAATCGAAAGACAAGGCAAAGAAACTAATCTTAAACGCACTGTTTGGGCTAGATTCTGAAGCTCGAATGTCAGGATGAATCTGAAAACGACGATTTACGGGAATAGGAAGAAGCGTGTTTGTACTGAGAGGAGTGTGGGATGGATGGAGAACTCTTGTTTTGGCGTCCGTTTTGAGGAATATGGGATCACCAAGCACATAGCGGATGAGGCACAACGGTGAGTCCTACGATACGAAACAAGAAACTAGATTTTGTTATACCCTTTTTTCTTACAGCAGACGTACGTAACATAATGTTACATTTCAGTAACACTGATGCTGCAGACTATTGCTGTAAAATAAATAGAATGCAATGGTAACTATCTTTTATAGACTTCGACACAAACGATGAAACTCATCATTACATTAAATGAGTTTAATCATAGACTACCATTATCCCCGTCAGAGTTATGCATATGTGAAAAATGTAAGTGGTAAAACAACCAAACTGAATAATGATTACCTGACGAGAATTATATCTGAATTTAAAAATGTAATCTTCTCATCAGAGAAATTTTGTTTGCCCAGTTTGTAATAAATACAAGTAGTTACGGTAATTTAAATCGCCACCTTTAGATCTGAAAAAGTGTATAAAAGCCTTTTTCTAATATTTAATGTCTAATAACCGGTACTGTTTATAACGAAAAATGATTTTTTCAAACACGCATATTACACACCATCTACATACAACAACTTTTTCGCCACTCAGTGCAGTGCACTGTCATCTAATCATAAACATTTCTGGGAACAACTATGGAATAAGGTAAAACAATAATGAAAATTCCAATACCACTATTATAAATAGAACCTACCACAGGTGCACATACCTCGTTAAAGAAGACGCACGATATATCATGCAATAAAATCATATCTCTAGTAAACACACAGGCTCTTTCTTGCTGTGTCTGTATTCACATCTGACTACACATTGCCAGGCAATGGTCAAAAAGACTGTGTATTATTATGGTACCACCAAGTGGAAGCAATGTCATACACAATAACTTAGGAACAGAACACATACATATTTTTCGTGTTTATATAACACATACTAGGATGGTGTTAATCTAAAACTCAAATTTGAAACAATTTCAGTGCAGCTTCTAATATTAAAAGATAGTAACTGGCTGTACCAATAAGCTGCGATGGACATACAGTTTAAGAGCATTTTATGCATGACCCAAATCAATCACAAACCTTTTCAGAACGTAAAAACTTTCCACAAAATTCTACGATCAATAGCAAGAAATAAGGTGGACTTCACAGGTGACAACAAGGAGCTTCAGGAGGTGGTCTGCTTCGATCGTTGACAGAACATTTTCTTGCGTTTGAGCATAACATATGCAAATATTTGCAGCATTTGTACATACATCAAGAGTATAATGGTGAAATACAAACAGAGTTCGTGATTTTTGGCAGGTTCTATATACAAATACATACGGAACACACCTATGATCTATACCTCCCAACCAAGGGTAGCAGAGATACACAGAACACGGCTATACTACTTAACGCAGTAAGCGACTAGCTGTTAGAATCAGCAAAAAATATGTGTTTATAAGCAATAGTTGTACAATTTGACAGCAAAAGGGTCCACGAACTCCGAAAAAGATCTAGCTGTGTTGACCGTAAGAAAACAACGAGGGAAGGAGAAAGGGGAGGATGGGGAGAGCACGGTGGGGCACATGGGTGGAGTCAAGGACAGTGTTGTAAGGAGGCTAATATGTAACACAGATATGTGTCCAAGAGAGATACAGTACAATATATTGCAATATTATATAACGATGGTCGTTCTAATTATGTATAACGGATTCTTGCTATGGGCATTTAGAGTCCTAAGACTGCTAGCGTCAAAAACCGGTTCTGACCCCACATTCTTGATCATTCGTAATTAACATAATGCACATTGTACGTAAAAATCTGTTTACTAATCATAAAGTACTGTACAGCTCATTATGACAAATGTCTTATGTTTACACTGATGAGCCAAAACGTAATGACCGTCGCCCACCGCGAGATTGAATGCCTCCCGGTAGTGTTGAGGGAACAGGACGCGATAAGGAAAGAATGTAAGCGTAAGAGAGACGAATGGGCAGTCATTATAGCGGAGATATGGGCAACAAATGCGGACATTCACTGAGATAAGCGTTTTTGACAAATGGAACATTTTTGTGGCGCTGCGGCTGGAAACGAGAATCTCTGAAATGGTGAATCCGGTCGCCTGTTGGCGTATTACTGTCGTGAGTACCTGAGGGAGGTGGTTGGAGGATGGTGAAACAACGAGTGCGCCAAATGGTATCGGACCAGCACCTCTCATCGCAGAACGCAGCGGTCAAAGGATCCCCCACTGTGTAATCCAGGATAGGCAGCGAGCTGTGGCAGGTCTGACGACAGAGTACAATACTGGTGGAGGCGCAAGTGTTTCGTAGCACACCGTTCAAAAGGCCATTGTCGAACATGGAGCTCCACATCACACGACCCTTACGTTTTCATGTGTTGTCCCAACAACATAGACAGTTTTGACTGCAGTGGGCACAGCATCACTTTCACTGTGGGTCAGCAGAAGCGTGTAGCGTGTAGCCTGTCAAATGAATCGCGTTTCTTGTTACACCATGTCGATGGTTTTGTCCCTACACGCCGTCATGAAGGCGAATGGCTGTACGAAATACGCACCGCGCCACAGGTGCAGGCCTACGAGGACAGAATTAAGCTATGGGGTGCACTGAGTTGTTCTTCCATGGGATCGGTGGCGGTAACCGAAGGCATCATGACGACAGTGAACTATGTGAATATTGTTGCGGGCCACCTGAATCGCCTCATGCATGAAGTCTCCCCCTACAGCGGTGACATCTTCCAGCAAAGTAACTGTCCGTGTTGCAAAGTCAGAATCGTGCTACAGTGGTTTGAGGAACATCATAATAACTTCACATTAATGTCTTGGCCAGCAAATGTGTCTGAACTGTACCCATTGGAACTCATATGGGACGCCAGCTGATTGCCCGGTAACCACCATCCCGTAATTTGCGGGAATTGCTTGACCTGTGCATAGACATCTGGTGCCACATTATCTGTGGAATCCTGTCAAGGACTTGTAGAATCTCTGTTGTACTGTGTTCGAAAAGTGGAACAACACACTATCAAACAGGTCGTCATATCAATTATTCAAAAACAGTCTTAATCGCATTTATTATTATTATTATTATACCGGCAACCAGTTTCAACCCGACGTAGGGGTCATCTTCTGGGCGTTTACCCCATTCGTCGACTGCTGGTGGTGTCACTCCCGTCTACATAACGGCAGGAGCAGTCGACCAATGGTGTAAACGCCCAAAAGATGACCCCTACGTCGGGTGGAAACCGGTTGGCGGTATAATAATAATAATAAATGCGATTAAGACTGTTTTTGAATAATTGATTAATCATACTAATCGCTGCTTGATCTCCACAACCATGTTGTCCAAGGTGGTCATATGCTTGGCTCATCGGTGTAGATCATGGTAAAAACAATTTTAGATTTAGATTTTAGACATCGAACTCGATATTATATTACACTATACTCATTGGCTGAATAATATCACTATCAGGGTAGGCCCCGGTAGCTAAGTGGTGCCGGCACGGTAGCTCAGCGTGTTTGGTCAGAGGGTTAGCAGCCCACTGTAATAAAAAAACTGAGCTAATAGATCAACAACGAACTTAAGCGGATGTCTTACCATGTCCGCCCCGAGCAGATGCATCGAACAAAAGCGAACAAAATGAGATAAAAAAAGTGGTCAGCGCGATGGGCTCTCAATCCTAAGAGCCCGGGTTCGATTCACGGCTGGGTCGGAGATTTTCCCCGCTCAGGGACTGGGTGTTCTGTTGCCCTAATCATCATCATTTCATCCCCATCGACGCGCAAGTCGCCGAAGTGGCGTCATATCGAAAGACTTACACCAGGCGCACGGTCTACCTGACGGGAGGCCCTCGTCACACGACATTTTATTATCACTATCAGTCCCTAACATAAACTGTAACTTTCTTTTAAACATCTAAAATTGTATTTGGCATGACTAAAATTGTATTTGGCATGACATGTGACTTTTTACCATAATACACTATACGACGCATTATCATTAATACCTAGTTTTGTACATGTTGTGTACATCATGTTACTTTTTAAACATAAGCTAACATCGATATAGAACCGGATTTTGGTACTGCAAGCAGTCTTAGGGCTCTACTATTCCCATAGCGATGAATCTGCTACGTGTTGCAGTAATATGAGAGGCGTTCCGTAAGTAATGCACCACATTCTTTTTCTGGGACAGTTTCGGCTCAAAAAAATGAGGAATTTGTTGTGCAGCATCATGGAATTTTCCCGATTCAGCCCACACAGTTTCCTGAAGTTCCGATAGGTGACGGCACCGTATGTATTTTTCAAAACGGCGTGTGTAATGGAGGTGCGTTGCAAGCAGAGAGCTGTCATTGAGTTTCTTTCGGCGGAAAACCAGAGCATCGTATAGGTGCTCGCAGAATGTAAACGTGCAGGGCTGTAAGTGAAAAAAAGCATGGTGAATCGTTGGCCAAGGTGTCTGTCATCATTCCAACGAGGTCGCGCTAATCTGCCCGAGCTCCAGCGTGCCGGCCGGGTGCACACCGCTGTGACTCATGCAATGTTTGAAGATGCTGCTCGACGGATCACAGTCATACACCTGGCTGCACAACTGGACGTCTCCATTGGTAGCACTGACACACTTGTCCACCAGTTGGGATCCTCAAAGGTGTGTGCCCCTGGGGTCCTCGCCGCCTACCAGAAGACTAGAAAGAGCAAAGGAGGACCATCTTCACGGAACCGCTTGCACGTCACGAGGCTGATCGTGACAATATTTTGTCGTACGTCCTCACAGGCGATCAAATATTGGTTCATCACTTCGAAACGGAAAGGAAACTACAATCCTCAGAAGAAAAAGTTCAAAGCCGCACCGTCAGCCGGTGAAGCCAAGACTACGCTGTTCTGGGACTCTGAGGTGCCTATTTTGTTTGATTTCCCCCTCACAGTGCTACGATCAAGTCTGAAGTATATTGTGCTACTATAAGGAAACTGAAGGAACGACTTCAGCGTGTTCGTCGCCACAAAGATACAAACGAACTTATCCTCTCCGTTGACAACGCAAGTCCTCACAAGTCTGCGCACCACAGCCCGGATCTCGCACCTTTTGACTTCCATCTGTTTGGCCCAATGAGTGATGCATTCCGTGGGAAACAGTAAGTGGATCATGGGTAAGTTATTGATGCAGCAGGACGCTGGTTCCGACGTCGACCACTAGAGTGGTACCATGTGGTCTTACAGGCCCTCCCAGTAAAATGCCGTAAGGCCGTCGCATAGAAAGGAGATTATGCTGAAAAATAGAGTATTTCAGCCAAAAGAATGGATAATAATATGGTGTATCGGAATCCTGAATAATACCAACCTGCTTTCAGAAAAAAAAAACGTGTTGCATTGCTTATTGAACGCTCGGTGTAGTCGCTGCGACTGATACTTTGACGTTATACACAAGAATAACCATCCTCATGTAATAATGTGGAGTATTGCACTGTATGTCTGTTGAACACTCATCTATGCTCTGGAAGAGCCGCTTGCAACATTGTCTCTTATGGTGAACACAATTTGATCTCTCGCCGGGTATATGAACCCTTTTGGATGTCAATAAATTCTACATCCATTAGTTATAAACATATACGAGTTGTGACCAAAAAGTAATAGGAATTTTATAATTTCAGATGACTTATACAGCCGATTTTCAAATTTTTTTTATCTTTTCGGTACACACGTTCTTGATGTAAGTTTACATTTTCAGTTGTTTTGAATATTTAATTTATTGTTGACAGTCGAAAAGGTTATACGTGTTTTTGAGTGCTCGCGAAATCTTTAAAGTCGAAAAAAGAGCCGCGAGGGATTAGCCGAGCGGTCAAAGGCGCTGCAGTCATGGGCTGTGCGGCTGGTCCCGGCGGAGGTTCGAGTCCTCCCTCGGGCATGGGTGTGTGTGTGTTTGTCCTTAGGATAATTTAGATTAAGTAGTGTGTAAGCTTAGGGACTGATGACCTTAGCAGTTAAGTCCCATAAGATTCCACACACATTTGAACATTTTTGAACATTCGAAAAAAGATGGACCAAAGAATTTGCATCAAATTTTGCTTGAGAAATGGTATGAAGTACAGCACAGTATTCGAAATGTTGACTGTGGCTTTTGGCGAATCGACTGGGTACGACAAGAGTTTACGAGTGGTATAAACGTTTCAAAGAGGGTGGAGAATAGGTTTAAGACGACAAACGCCCTATAGGCCCTAGCACATCAGTTTCTGACGGGAATCTGGAAGAAGTAAAGAAAATGGTTTTGGAAAATCGTCGAATCACGAGCAGAAAGGTCACTTATGGTCTAGGCATATCCTTTGGCTAGTGCCAAACCCTAAGACGCGTAGACATCCCTCAGGAATTGATGAATGAAGTCCAGAACGATACAAAACTTGTAAAGAAGGTTATAACATTGACTAAACAAAGCCCCAATCGTCTCAATGAAAACTACCTGAAGACCCAAGACCGAAAGAAATTCGATTACAATGAGAGGAGTGCATCATGAGATCCTGACGCAAGGTCGTACGGTCAATAAGAAATACTACCTGGAAGTTATGCGCCGTTAGCGTGAAGCAATCCGAACACAACGACTAGAATTGCGCCAAAACAGCTAGTGGGATTCGCACCACGATAGTGCTACCGCTCAGACCTCAATGCTCGTTCGTGATTTTTTGGCAGAAAGTAAAACCATTAAGTTACTTCAGCCTCCGTTTTCGCCGGATGTGGCCCCCTATGACTTCTCTCTATTCTTGAGGCTGGAGAGAACTACGGAAGGACGTATGGACGTCGTTATACTGTCATCGATGAGATAAAAGCAGAATCGCTGAACCGTAAAGAAAATTTCAGAAGTGGATCCAAGGTTGGAAAAACCACTGCGGCAAGTGTACTTTAACTCATGGGGATCACTATAAAGAGGATAAAGCTGATGTCGAAGAAATAAATCTTTAAGAAAAACAAAAATTACCGTTACTTTCTCATGACACCACGTATTTTTTGCCGATTGTAACAGCTAATCGTTGACTGTTTTGAGTAGTACAGCCGCTTTTTGTGTATATCTGTAGCCCTTTGTTGGCAGGTATGGATTAAGGCGTGTTCCGTATATATAAGCTGCCAAAAATCAAGTACTCTGTTTATACATTACGCTATTTTTTAACGTATGCACAAATACTGGAAATATTTGCTCGAATGTAAGAATGTTGTGTCAACGGCTGAGACACACCACCTCCTGAAGCTCCTTGTTGTCAGCAGTTTAGTCCATCTTATTTCTTGCTTTTAATCGCAGAATACTGTGGGATGTTTTTACGTCGTTCTGAAAAATTTTGTGATTAATTTGGATCGTACGTACAGCACTCCTAAACTGTATGCCCGTCGCAGCTGATTGGTACTCCCAGTTGCTATCTTTTAGTGTAAGAAACTGTACTGAAATTGTTTTCAATTTTACTTATAGATTAGCGCCATCTTTGTACGTATTATATAAACTCAAGAATTTGAATAATAAATGAAAAGTTGTTCTACCAAGAACCAACGGAAGATTCTGTTAACACGAAAAATTTGTATGATCCTAAGTTATAATGCAAATGGTCGCTGCCATCTGCTGGCACCCTGTACTAACTTACAGTCCTTTTTAATATTGCCTGTCACTGTGCCGACAGATGTGAATACAGAGAAAGCAATATCCCGTGTATCAAATTTTATCAGAAACTTTTGTGTTTACCACAAGCATGGTTCTATTGCATGATATATGACGTTGAATTGGTGCGTCTTCTTTAACGAGGTACGTGCACCTGTGGCATTTGTGTTTATAAACGTGACCTTGAATTTTCAATAACTGTTTTAACTTACCTCATAGTTGTTCCCAAATATGTTTATTACTAGATGACAATGAACTGCATTGAGTGGCACAGTGGTTGATGTATGTAGATCGTGTGTAATAAGCGTATCTGGAAAATAATTTTTTCCGTTATAACGAATATTGGTTGTTAGAGTGCTTAAATACCGAAAAAACTTTTGTGCCTCTGTTTCATATCACAAGATGGCAATTTAAATTGCCGAAACTAGTTGCCTGTAAGTGTTTTTATTGCTAACTGGGCAAATAAAACTTTTCTAGTAACAAGGTAACATTTTTCAAGTCGAATAGCTTTGAAAAAAATAGCTTGAACAAGTAGAAGTTTATTTCCTGCGAATGCGAAAATATTCTGTTGGCTGCCGCCCACATAGTGAGAAATGATCATTATGATAAAATAAGAGAAGTCAGAGTTCGCACAGAAAGATTGAGGTGTTCGTTTTCCCGCGTGCTCTTAGAGAATGGAACCGTAGAGAAATAGCTGGAACGTGATTCGATGAACCTTATGGCACGCACTTACTTGTGAATTGCAGAGTAATTATGTAGGTATAAGGCTTAACACCGACTTTTCGTTTATGACCACCGGTACCTTACACTCTGGGTGTTCCGGGTGGTACCATGTCTTGTCCTTAGCTTCCAATTTTTAGGAGGTAGGATCTTCACAACCAAAGTTTCGTGTGATGTGGAGAAGAGACCAAAACCTTCATATAAGTCCATCCCTCCTGAACATTTATAGCAAACTACGCTGAAGAGCCAACCTGCCTAATATTGCGAGCATGCAGAAGTGCCGCAACACGACGTGGCATGGACCCGACTAATGTATGAAGTAGTGCTGGAGAGAATTGACACCATGAACCCTGCAGGGCTGTCCATAAATCCGTCAGAGTACAAGGGCACTTCGCAAGTCATCCCAGATATGCTCAATAACGTTAATGTCTGGGGAGTTTGGTGGCCAGCGGAAACGCTTAAACTCAGAAGAGTGCTCCTGGAGTCATCTTGTAGCAATTCTTGACGTGTGGAGTGTCGCATTGTCCTGCTGGAATTGCCCAAGTCCGACGGAATGCACAATGGTTCAAATGGCTCTGAGCACTATGGGACTTAACTTCAGGGGTCATCAGTCCCCTAGAACTTAGAACTACTTAAACCTAACTAACCTAAGGACAGCACACACATCCATGCCCGAGGCAGGATTCGAACCTGCGACCGTAGCGGTCGCGCGGTTCCAGACTGTAGCGCCTAGAACCGCTCGGCCACTCCAGCCGGCAATGCACAATGGACATGAATGGATGCAGATGATCAGACAGGATACTTACGTACGTGCCACCTGTCAGAGTAGTATCTAGACGTATCAGGGGTCCCATATCACTCCAGCTGCACACGACTCACATCGTTACGGAGCCTCCACCTGCTTGAGCAGTCCCCTGCTGACATGCAGATCCATGGATTCACGAGGTTGTCTCCAAACCCGTATATGTCATTGCGCTCGATACAATTTGACTCGTCCGACCAGGCAATATGTTTCCAGTCATCAACAGTCCAATATCGGTGTTGACTGGCCCAGGCGAGGCGTAAAGCTTTGTGTCGTGCCGTCATCAAGGGTACACGAGTGGGCCTTCGGCTCCGAAGTCCCATATCGATGAAGTTTCGTTGAATACTTCACACGCTGATACTTTTTGATGTCTCAGCATTGAAATCTCCAGCAATTAACGGAGGGGTTGCACTTCTATCACATTGAACGATTCTCTTCAGTGGTCGTTGGTCCCGTTCTTGCAGGATCTTTTTCCGGCATCAGCGATGTCGGAGACTCGATGTTTACCGGATTCCTGATCTTCAAGGTACATTCATGAAATGGTCGTGCCGGAAAATCCCCACTTCATCGTTATCTCGGAGGTGCTGTGTCCCATCGCTCGTTCGCCGACTATAAAACCACGTATAATCTCACTTAAATCTTGATAACGTGTCATTGCAGCAGCACTAAGTGATCTAACAACTGTGTCTGACACTTGTTGTCTCTTATAGGCATTACCGACCGCAGTGTCAAATTCTGCCTTTTTACATATATCTGTATTTCAATACGCATGCCCCTACCAGTTTGTTTGGCGCTTCAGTGTATATTAAGTATGTAAAATCTCAGTCTGGGTGTAAGAGAAACCTACCCGAAAGAAGAGTGGATTGCTCTTCATCTGTATGTTTTTTTAAGTGCAGTATAGTTAGGAATACATATTATAAAATGAAACATATCCAAGTTATATTAGTAAAACAAACAGTATTGATGAATCGTTTATAAGGTGGGCGCTGTGACGTTTATGTTAGGTTTCTGCAGGTTCGTTGGGAGCAATGTTTAGTTTAATGACCAGCCCCAGCTAGACAGGTGAATTGAAAGGGATCAGATATAGGAAAATGGAAATAATAGATGCTTGAGCTGCTGCTGTCGAGCTTAGAGGAAGGAATAAGTCATGTGTTAGTTCGAGGGTTAGGGTAATGGAACGGGATTTAGTTGTGATTATGATACAGTTTTGGGAAAATGGGAGCGGTATCAAAGAAGTGTATGTAGGCGCAAGAGAGTGAAATGAGAGTGCTTCTGAAAGATTTTGTCGGTGTCGTTTAGCTGAAATATGGATGGCAATCCATTACGACTTTACCTAAATATATGGGATCATTCAAATAGAGGAATATTTTGAGGGACGGCGTTGGAGGTCATATTCAGAATGTCTGTGTTTGCTGAACTTTTGATGTGTTTCAGAACCGGAGACTAAGCCTACGGAGCAGGCTAACACTGTCCTCTTTCATATGCTAATGAAGTTGTAGGACGCACTAGGCTAAGTGCTTATCGCGTCCTTGAGACGTCATAGGGACCGTTACGTGTAGCAGGTGGAGGAGATAGACACAGCGTGTGCGCATGTGCACGAGATCGTGTTACTGGACCAGGCTGCGCTGATCCGTTACTTCTGGAATGCAACCACGCAAACAGCTAGCTGTATTGCCAGTCAAGCGCTTTTCCACCGGGCAATTGGAGGTTGTGATGTTGGAACGACATAAAGCAGACTATCAACAAAAGCGAACTGACTGTAATATCACTGCAGCAAAGCACTGCAAATATATGAAGGTTATCTAATGTCAGGAAAGTACTACTGAGTCTTCAGTAATTTAACAGGGAGAAATAGCGGGTGATTCCAAAAGAAATATATTTAATTTGTTTATTACAAACTACACAACATAGAAACACATTGCGCATGTCACTGGGTACAGGAAGGTTCAAAGTTCTGACAGAGCTGTCCTGATAATTGTTTGTAGCACCATAAGAGAAATTATTCTGTGTGTTGGAATTTGTGCGTAGTCAGTGCATTGTTCAAATGCATTGCGCATTCCGCTATCGATTCAGAAAGAAACCGCCTCTGCAGACGCAGGTTTAAGACTGGCATACAAAGTTCTGGGAACTTGGTTGCGTATGTAAACGGAAGAGCACTGGCTGGCCATGCACGTCTGATGAAAATGTCGTGCGTATCCGAGATGCGTTCACACGGAGACCTCGGAAGTCCACAAGACGAGCAAGACAGAAACTTCAACTTCTTTCGCGATGACCCCAATGATTTCATTTTCATGCATGACGACACCCGGTCTCACTTTCACCTTAAGGTGCGGTCGTTATATTAACAACAGAATCCGGTAACGCTGGACTGGAAAAAGTGGACAACAATGTTTTGTTCATTGCTTTTGGCCTCCCACGTCACCCGGCATCACACCTTGCGATTCTTTCCTGTGGAGGTTCAAAAATGGCTCTGAGCACTATGGGACTTAACTTCTGACGTCATCAGTCCCCTAGATCTTGGAACTACTTAAACCTAACTAACCTAAGGATATCACACACATCCATGCCCGAGACAGGTTTTGAACCTGCGACCGTAGCGGTCGCACGGTTCCAGACTCCTGTGGAGGTACATAAAAGACAGGGTCCTAGTACCACCTGTGGCAGGTGCTATTCGAGACTTTAGAAATCGAATTGTTAAAGCTGTCGATTCAGTGAACAGGAACCTGTTGATTTGTGTCTGGGATGAAATGAACTACCGTTTAGATGATTCTCCAGGAACGCAATGCACTCATGTTGAGTGTGTGGCACACTTTCTGTGCGAACATAAAACATTGAACCTTCCTCTGTCCAGTGACATGTGCAATGTGTTTCTATCTTTCATAGTTTCTCTGTAATAAACATATGATACTCGTGACTGTATGGTGTACCACGCAGAACCACCAACTCAGAATGAGCCGAAGAAGTTGCCGCTCTACGCAGGTACTTCTTCACACTGCACATCACACATCAAACAGATCAACATGAGCCATCACTACCGTATTTGGAAGCAAAAAGTGTCTCCTTCTGTCGAACAGTGGTACTCTTGGGTAGACACTGATGCTTGAGGACACGCACGGCTACGACCTCGTCCATTTCGCCACTCAACTGAATACTGTTCACGCAGCCGGCCGCGGTGGCCGTGCGGTTCTGGCGCTGCAGTCCGGAACCGCGGGACTGCTACGGTCGCAGGTTCGAATCCTGCCTCGGGCATGGGTGTGTGTGATGTCCTTAGGTTAGTTAGGTTTAAGTAGTTCTAAGTTCTAGGGAACTTATGACCTAAGATGTTGAGTCCCATAGTGCTCAGAGCCATTTGAACCATTTGAACTGTTCACGCATGTGTTGCAAATATAAAGTTTACATGAGATCGAGTGGTGACCTTGATGCGTCTACCATCATTTCCCTGTGGCGTATATCACACCGTCCAGTCACTTCAATGTGACCACCGCCTGTGTTCAACGTCAAAGGGCAATAATCACACACAGACGGCACATGTCAATACTAGCAGTGATGGGTACATAAAGCGTGGCGAGGAGAGGGGTGTCTGAAGTTCAAAAGGGTATGACCATTGGCTTTCGGGCCAAGGGTATTTCCAGTACAGCTAAGTCTGTAAGTTGTTCGCGTGTCGCCGTGGTTAAGGAACACCGTGGATGGAAAAATGGCGCTATCCAAATCCGAAGCTATTGAGCTATGGTACACCATGGGCATTAAATGACAGGAGTGAAGGACGGCTGCGGAAATGTGAAGAGGTGAATAGAGCTGCAAACGTTGAGCAACTGACCGTCCAGGTCAATCGAGAGGCTGTCAACAGTGTCTCTTCAACAAACGTTCAGCGAATGTTACTGTGTATCTGACTTCGCAGCAGGCGTCTGGTTTATGCACCTATGCTAACTGCTGGTCATCAGTGACGAAAGCTGGAATTTGCACGCTAATACTGTAACTTGATGTCCACTGAGTGGCGACAGGTGACCTTTGGGCCGTTAGGGTGTAAGGTATAAAACGTCTGAAAACAAACGCCCCGCAACAGCTATGACCTGGGGAATGTTTTCGTGGCATTCTCCGAGAGATCTCGTCATTATGAAAGGCACAGTGGATCAACCTAAGAATGCATCTATCCTTGGGGAGCTTTTCACCCACGCATGCAACTTGTTTTTCCTCGACGTGACGAAATCTGCTATCAGGACAAAGCAATGTGTCACACTGCTTGCAGTGTACGTATGTGGTTCGAAAAGCACCAGAATGGGTATACTGTACTCCCCTGGCCACCATACGTCCCGGATTTAAACCCAGTCGAGACTCTGTGGGGCCCTCTTTCGGGCTTTTCGCGTCACGGATGCTCAGGTGAGAAACGTAATGCATCTGATCATGGCACTGGAGTCGGTACCTTCCACAACCTCATTCACTCTCTTCCTGCACATCTCGCGTCGATTTGTGCTGCTAAAAGTGGTATTCAGGCTTTTGACAGATGGTCACATAAAAGAGACTCGGCTCTGTATAAGGACTCACAATCCTATCTTGTCTATCTGTTTATTCACCTAAAGCACCTGGAAAACAATTTCTTCTGGGTCTTTGTCAAGTTCTATTAACGCAAAGGAAAGAGAACAATCAAGGAAGTGCTGTGCAACTCGTCACTGATTCATTCAGCCAGCGTCGGTGTCACAGAAATGCTCAAAAAACTGTGAGAGGCGTTACAAGGGAGATTCTGTGCGAGGTAAAGAGACTTACTTACAGAATTCCAAGAGATCACGTTCTAAAACAGGTCAAAAACATGCTACTTCCTCCAATATCCACTGAGATGAAAAAAGTCATGGGATGCTTCTTAATATCGTGTCGGACGTTCCTCTGACCAGAGTAGTGCAGCAGCTCGACATGGCATAGTCGCGCGGGATTAGCCGAGCGGTCTTGGGCGCTGCAGTCATGGACTGTGCGGCTGGTCCCGACGGAGGTTCGAGTCCTCCCTCGAGCATGGGTGTGCGTGTTTGTCCTTAGGGTAATTTAGGTTAAGTAGTGTGTAAGCTTAGGGACTGATGACCTTAGCAGTTAACTCCTGTAAGATGTCACACACATTTGAACATTTCAACATGGCATAGACTCAACAAAACATTCGACAACCCCTGCAGAAATACTGAGCTACGCTGCCTCAATGGCACAAAATGTTGCCTGTGCAGGAGTTTGTGCGCGAACTGACCTCTCGATTATATCCCACAAATGTTCGAGGGATTCATGTAGGGGGATCTGGGTGGTGAAATCATTCGCTTAAATTGTCCAAAATGTTCTTCAAACGAATCGCGAACATTTGTGGCCCGGTGACATGGCACATTGTCATGGTAACATGATGTCCGTGAATGGCTGCAAATGGTCTCCAGCTAGCCGAAAATAACCGTTTCTACTCAATGATCAGTTTAGGTGGACCAGAGGAACCAGTCCATTTCTTGTAAACAAAGCCCACACTATTAACGAGCCACCACCACCTTCTACAGCGCCTTCTTGACAGCTTGGGTCAGTGGCTTCTTGGGGTCTGCGCCATAACCTAACCCTACCATCAGGTCTTACCAATTGAAATCGGGCTCATCTGAATAGACCACGGTTTTCCAGTCATCTATCGTCCAAATGAAATGGTCATGTGCCCTGGACACGCGCTGCAGCCGAAGTACTGTTAGTAAGGTACTCACGTCGGTCGTCTGCTGCCTTATCACATTAACGCCAGATTTCGCCGCAGTTACCTGACGGATACGTTTGTCATACGTCCTAAATTGGTTTATGCGGTTATTTCAAGCAGCGTTGCTTGACTATTAACACTGACAGTTCTACGCAAAACGCAGTTACTCTCGGTCGTTAAATGTAGGCTGTCTGCCATTGCGTTGTCCGTGGTGTCAGGAATGCCTGAAATTTGGTATTCTCGGCACACTTTTGACACTGTGGATCTTGGAATATTGAATTCCCTAACGATTCCCAAAACGGAATGTTCCATGCCCCCCAGCTCCAACTACCACTCTGCGTTCAAAATCTGTTAATTCCCATTTTGTAGCCGTAATCACATCGGAAACCTTTTCACGTGAATCACTCTAGTACAAATGGCAACTCCGCCACTGAACTGCCCTTTTACATCTTGTGAACACGATATTACGCCACCTACACAGGTACATATCGTCAACCCATGATTTTTGTCACCTCTGTGTACATGCCTTGACACGTAAATTGCGACACGATAAATATGGAATGCATCAAACTTCAAGTGGCGGGAGTTGCACTACAAGTTTGGCTACGCAAATTATTAGCGTTTTAACGTACCTATACAAAGTTTATGAGAATAATACGATTTACAGTCCAGTCTGTTTTAAAGGAAAGATTGCACAGAGGGTTTATCGGTCAGAAATCGCAACTGAGTATTTGTATTTCTGAGAAGATCGTGTTATGTTTATTATAAGAAGGAGAAACGTCTACCAGCATGTGTAGTAATTAGACACTAGCAGGATCATGGGCCATCGAGAATATGAGAATATGGTTTATCGTTTGGCGACACTGCTGCTCGCGTTGGTCGGGACCAAACGGCTATTACGCGAATATGGAATCGACATGTTCAGGAGGGCCATTATCAACGCTACGCAGAATTTCAACTGCCCCAAATGACTAGCGCCCGAGAGTACAGTTATGCTGTTTGCTCAATCGAATAGGATTGTATAGCCATGTCACGTATGTCCAATCAAGAAACTGGGCTTACTTGCAGGAAGACAAGTATCTATGTGGGCAACGGTTCAAACCCTGGTTCTGTATATATAATAACGATGGACGTATATGTGAGTGGGGGTCCGAGGAGAGGGAACGATGCCATTGCGTCGTTACCTAGGCCCAACACATGGCTTGGCGGTATTGTTTGAAGGCGAATACACAACGCCATCACCTCTTGTTGACATAGCTTTAATTTGAGCAGCAGCCAGCCATTACGTTTCCGATGTGATATCGGTGGCTTTGCCATATCTTTGCCTTCTTTGTAAAGTCACCATTCAACAAAATAATGTAAGACTACGTGTTCCGTGTTGTTATGCCGTACCGCGATACAGAAGGTGTTGAAATGTTTCCGTGCCCAGGACGCTCTCCAAGTCTCACACCCACTAAAAACAACTCGTCGCGGGTGTCACAGAGAGTTCCACGCCACCACTCGCCTGCCACTAAGATTGTTGAACTGTGGCGTAGGACTAAGGCACCGTGGAATAATGTTCCCCTAGCTGCCATGCAGGCTCTGTTCCACTCCATGTCCAGTTGCATTAGAGCCGTTGTTGCTGTCAGAGGTGGAAGCCCCGTGCACTGCATTTCATACTCTGTATAATTTCGAATTAGCTACAAAATCTAATCGTGTATTCTTCCTACTATACTACACTGAGGAACACTGAAAACAGTTCACACAGAGGGAAAACAGACACAAACGCGAAACTTTGCAAGTTACTGTGAGATCCGATATGCAAGAGATGCAAGTTTGGTGCTCATACGCATTCCCACAGACCCTGCAGTGGCGCAGAAGCCGGGCGCTTAGTGGACGAGTCATACACGTGATCACATCCCGACTGGGGGAGGATGTTACTAGGGGCAGAATAGCAGGCAGACGTGTTATATGACATTTTTGAGAGGTAAGTCCGTTTGAGAGGGGCCTAATCATCGGCATGAAAACCGAATGCTGGTCGACACGCTGTGTGACTCCCTAGGTCGATGATTAGGAGTATTCCGTTGGACGATGTTGGGAACAGTGGACGCGAGATGGCACCCATGTGCGACGTACCGGATCTTTAGCGACCAGGAAGATGATGAGGCGAGAAAATCGAAGGATCATGAGGGCAAGCGGTCGGGGATCCTACAGTGCTCCGTTCACAATACAAGCAGATGTAAGGGTGTCAGTTGTTCCAGAAATCATTCCAAGACGCCTTGAGGATGCTGATTTGCAATTCAGGCACAATTGTCGTGTACTGCTGGTAACACTGAGAGATCGGCGATCCTGTCCACATTGTTGCCAAGCCAGATCGACGTGAACTGCCACAGATTGGCAAAGCGAATTGCGATTCGGTTTGTGGACGGATGATAACAATACACGGGTGTGAAGGCAGCTTGGTGAATGGTGCCGTTCCACCCATGCTGTCACAGGCCACACTGCCCCCACAGCCGGGGTATGGTCTGGGGGTGAATGACGGACAATAGCATACGATAGCAGGGCCCCTCATATTGTAGTACGTGAACAGTCCAGTGTTATGTTGATGACAATCTTCGACCCTATGTAGAAACTTTCCTACACGGTCTACAAGAGGCACTTTTCCAGCAAGATAATACGCGTCCGCATATAGCTCGAGTTGCTCAAAGACTTCCTACGTTATGTTCCGACTTTCCTATTGCCCGCCTGCTCTCCGGACATGTGCCCAATAGAGAGTGTATGGGACCAGCTAAAATGCCAGATACCGCCGTGTCACTCTGTACATGATTTGGAGCTGACTGTTCAAGATTTGTGGGTCAATATGCCTCATGACATCGTCAGGCGTCTAATAAACTCGATGCCGGACCATGTTGAGGCATTATTGCAGCGAAGCTAGTCCAGAGCATTATTGACTCTACACTGTAGTTGTCTACTTGTACTCACTGTATCGTTTACTTGTCTTGATTTTGTAATAGGGTGAATCTCTCATATCTAACATTATATCCAATAACTTTCATTTAGATCCGATGCTCCCATCTTGGTGCACTATTTTCAGTGTTCTTAAGTGCAATTATATGCTCAAAATAAGTAAAATTTCGTTATTTACTATCCTTCCTAGTGCTGCAATTCTGATGACCTACATTATAGACGCACTCCACCTTCGATATTTTTCTATGCGTGTTATAAAATTATAGGACATCCGTGTAGTCCACTTTGTGCCCCATCAGAATATAATTCTTTGACTTAGTCGTTTATAAAATCAGTACTATGTTCCCCCTATTTTATAAATTATACCCGATATCTTTCATCTCATTCCTTCTTTCAGGGTTTCCAGTTCGCTACATCGGTACGCATGCGACAGCATGCACCATCTAAGATGTTCCAAAACCCCACGCATAAAAACGAGATTTTTCCGAGTCTCATATCTCGCGTTCTATTGGTGATAGAAGGATTGGGTGAAGTGTTTTGGATAGTCCTTGTGCTAGCGACGAATTGTATACCCAGCAGAAGGACTGTCTTACTGCAACTATCCTACAATAAGGCTCAAAGTTTGAATGTTATACACTCCCTCCAGCTTAGGCAAAGGAGGTAAATTGTTTGGAGCTTTCTGCTTTAGGTAAGGTCTGCGGTGCGCCTTAAGGGGTTTATGGAGGCTCCATTTACTTCATGCGCGGTTAATGAGAAAACCCGGAAAACGTGTTTTTTGGGTACCAAAACCGAGCCGCAGCTTTCTAGATCGCTGTACACAGAAAACTGGTGTAATTTTTACAATATATTTATAAGATATCGATCTCGAACAACTTTGAAAATTTTCTTGACAGCTTTATCCGTTTCCGAGATACAGAGCTTCAAAGTTACTCTTCTTGCACAACTAAAATCGGGAATGAGGCGAAAAAGCAGTTTACTAAGTGATGTAACACGGAGAAATATACTGTAGAGTGTCTCCGTTATCGTCAAAAGGGATCTGGAAACCCAATTTTGTAGTACTGTAGCGCACGTGAAATTTTTGTGGACCTAAAATTCAGTTTGGGGTATAAAATTAGTTTTGCGTTATTTCAGTCTCCCATAAGTAAACCGTTAAAATTTTATTGACCCGTAAAACTTTTTTCACACGCTTGACCTGCCCAGCTGTAGCAGAGTAAAAAAGGGAACCAACAGAAAAATGCTCATAACACAGCACAAAAAAAGGCGAATGCCCTCCTTTTTATTAAAAGTCTGTGACTGAAAAGTGGGGTACCACCTGCTTCATTCTTCCTTCCTCAGAATCTTTCAAATCTTCCCAAAAATTTTAGATTGCGAACATATTCGCGCTTTTTATTCTAAGAAAGAAGGGGACAATGGCAATGGTAAAGAGACGGAAAAGTAATGAATGGTGGAAGACAGTAGACGGTAGTTATGGTATAGAAACAGAGGAGGAGACAATGGCAATGAGAAAGAAAGAGAGGAACACAGTGGCAGTAATTAGCAGTGACAAATCAGTGGTAGGAAGAGAGTGAAGGAGGCTGTGCCAGAGCGAGGGGAATAAAGAGAAGGAAAAAGGGGAAGTGGATGAGAGCCAGTGATGATGAGAGAGTCTGTGGCAATGACAACGGGGAAGAGAGAGATAGTTACAGTGAGAAGAGAGAGCAACAGTGGGAAGGAATGAAAGAGGTAGTAGCAACAAAAGACAGCAAGCAGACTGTGGCTGTAAGACAGGGGATAGAGGCAGTTAGAGAGTCGCAAAGACATAACAACAATGAGTTGGGCTGAATGAGTGAGTGAAAATGGCGTGGGGGTGGGTGGGCATGAGCGGCTTACAGCGATGGACTAGAGGGTGTGGGAGGGTTAACAGTTAGCGGAGACTCGTGGGAGTCAGAGGTGAGCTACATGTTAAAAAGAACGGGAATACTTTCGAATGCTAAACTTTTTGAGAATTTTTTTAAAGAAGTTGAGGAATGTACAATGGGGCGTTTGGTGCCCCAGTTTTCAGTCAGTCTTTCAACAGACAGGAGCATGTTCACCTTTTCTTTTGTTCCATCCGGATCGTTTTTCCAATGGTATTATAGTATAATCACACCGTCAATAAAATTCTTCCGGGTTTGAGGCCGCATTGCTAACTATAAAATTCCGACGTTTCGGCGACTCTGGCAAGACGCCTTCCTCAGGGTGTAGCGCTAAGCTGACTGTGACAACGGCCTCGGATGCCTACGTTTACATATAGTTGCACTGTTTCGCTTACTAAACTGTACTTCATATTTCTACCGATAGTTCAGTACATACCCAATGTTACAAGCCATCATAGTGTAATGGTTCAAATGGCTCTGAGCACTATGGGACATAACTGCTGAGGTCATCAGTCCCCTAGACTTAGAACTACTTAAACCTAACTAACCTAAGGACATTACACACATCCATGCCCGAGGCAGGATTCGAACCTGCGACCGTAGCGGTCGCGCGGTTCCAGACTGTAGCGCCTAGAACCGCTCGGCCACTCCGGCGGGCCATAGTGTAATGCTCTCCACTAATTTCCCACAGATATTCGAATGGGATGGAAGTTCGCTTCTAGATGTTTTCCTCCTCTTTAATGCCATCAAATTTATATGGCTTTTCAAGGTAACTTCTCTTTTCATACCACTTGTGTGTGAAGGCTGCCCCTAACATTAGCTATTTACATATGACGACGGTGTGTGATATCACCTCATGTTTTCCAATATATGGATCCCTGATAGACCTTCAACATAATAATCTCACTCTCCCTTTACCTATGGTTTCTATAAAGTTTGCAGTATTCCCACCGTCCAAAATCTGTCGCTATCTGTATTTATAGGTACCTACCAGCCCTCCTTTTGAATTCCAAACTTCGAACCGCATGTGGTGGAGCTGACTGGGTACAAAAATGTTCAAATGTGTGTGAAACATTATGGGACTTAACTGCTAAGGTCATCAGTCCCTAAGCTTACACACTACTTAACCTAAATTATCCTAAGGACAAACACACACACCCATGCCCGAGGGAGGACCCGAACCTCCGACGGGACCAGCCGCACAGTCCATGACTGAAGCGCCTAAGAGTGCTCGGCTAATCCCACGAGGCTGACTGGTTACGACTTTAGCTTCAACCATTTATAGAAAAGTGTGATACATAGACTACTTTTCCCCTCCAGTTATCACAGATTCCTGCATCAATGCCGGCCGCTGTGGCCTAACGGTTCTAGGCGCTTCAGTCCGGAACTACGCTGCTGCTACGGTCGCAGGTTCGAGTCCTGTCTCGGGCATGGTTGTGTGTGATGTCCTTAGGTTAGTTAGGTTTAAGTAGTTCTAAGTCTAGAGGACTGATGACCCCATAGTGGTTACAGCCATTTGAAGCTGCATCAATGTTCAGCCTCTACTTCTCTTCGTCATTTATCTCCTGAAATACGAGATTACCTACAGCTGGATTACGACCATCTCATTTGTTTGGTGTACTGTTAGTAATTTATCATGCTGTGCTGCAATATTCGAAGAATAAAATGTCTCAGTTTTCAGAAATATCATTGGACACTAAATTACAACTCTCAGTATTATTCCACTATTTCTTTACACAACTGATTTACAGAGTCTATCAGAAGTGGTCTTGCCGTGTCAACTTACAACATCTCAATACTACTCTCAGTCAGAACAGGTTGTTATTGTTTCAGCTTTCGGAAAAAGCTACAGTATCAGAATTAGCATCATCACACGTCACTACTCAAAGAAATAAGACGTCAGATAGCCGGAAAAAATTATAAAATATCTTTAAGCAAAATACAGCCAATCGAACTTTCGCTGTAACGTACGAATACTGTTCAAATCCGGTATGTTACAGCTGGAATAGAAAATGAAAATCACTGTTTCGAAGTACTTGCTAAATTAACGGATAAGAAATACCCTCCTGTTGAAATCAGTTCTTAATTTCTACGGCTTACTGTTTCCTCTCTATAGTTCTCTTTTTCCTAAAACTTCTTTTATGGTTGGGTTACACATGTTGCATGGGAGTTTAATTAAATATCTTTGAAAATAATTTTTAATTTTGGTAGCTGTTTGTCCGATTACGCTGTTTCGTAATCGGTTGGCCCTGACTAGTATTATTACGCAATCTGACTGCATGGAACAACAACAAAGAATGAAATGAAAATTTTCGTTAACACAATTAATTAATTAAGTCCCCAGCAACTATAAAACCTACGAAACCAAAGCACAAGTATAACTGTTCTGTGTGTGGAAGTATGACTCAACGTACACATCTGGCACGGTTCTTCTTCAATAAGACAAGAAATTTTAAATATCATTTATACTGAAGTAATTAAAAAATAGAAATACTATAATTGCGTAAGGAAAGCAGAATTACACTGTAATACAAGAACACAAGCCAGATGCTTTGTTGACTGAACCTGTAATGACGCATTATTTAAGACATTGATATAATAAAAAGAAAAGGAAAAATTTTTTTCTTTTACCTTCATGTATTGACGAAAATCACTCTAATCATTACAATATATCTCCACACCGACTCTCTACTACCACATCTCAACAAGAACTCTCCACCACGACCTCTCGACAAGCACTCTTCACTAGCACATCTCAACAAGCACTGACTACTACGAGTTCTCCCCAAGCACTGCCAGTGGAGGCGGCTGAATAATACTCTTTGGCGCAATCTCTGGCGCTGTGGCTCAGTGTAGCCACCTTTCAATGTAAGAATACTGTTTCGTTGTCTGTTTTTTCTGCCTTTCACTTACGTGATATGAAATTAAGTAAAATTCATACGGCACAGACGCAAGGTGAATGTAACGCTACACTGGAAATTCATAACCTTGAACTTTCCGATTATGTAGCTTAACGAACTACGTCGTTTCATCTTATTATGCCGAAGACACGAAAGTGGTTTAACATGACACACGAAATTGTCACTGTAGCGGTGGGTAGAAGACAAGTCTGCACGGCATGCTGTGTGTCATGTGTGGGTGTGTGATGGGTCCTGTACTGGAAGCACAGTGTGTCACAAGGAATTCTGTTTTCTGAAGTATCTTAAAGTGTCATAATTATCGACTCCTATACGTCACGTGATTCACAGATTTTACGGTACTGAAACATCACCAGAGTAGGAGCATCATCGAATGATGCTCATCAAACACGGATTCTTTTATTCCTCATGGTGTCTAACAGAAACTATGCGAAAATTGTTCGGTAAAGCTACTGTGCTATACTCTGGTTGTCACCTGTTGTGTCGATGTAACGTAGTCACAAATACTGTGAATTAAATGCTAAGGCTCTAGAATCCAAAACTTTCCGTGGCTACTAAGTTCGACGACAGAGACCACAGTAAATGCTACTTAAGGAATTTAGAGTGACTTGTGCCACAACAGCAGGCATGATTATTAATTTATCTTCTATTTTTTTCTGTTATTGTTATTTCATCCCCCTCGCCCACATGGGCGTGGGTGGGGTGTCAGCGGTCCAATATTCGGCTCTTCAGCCAAGAGCTATTTTAGAAATTTGACAAAGATGAGTAGGAATGTTATTAAAGCGGAAACGATACACATATTTTACAAACAATAAATAGGATGAATTTTCGCGGGTTACGACATATTCGCTATAACTTTCACAGCAATTCAGGATACATTTGTAACAAATCTAGTCATGTGTCACAAAAATTTATTAATCAGGTTATTAGTTTCGGTCAGCTACGACAGTCTTCATTAGTTATGTGATCTCCCCATCTAATCTTCAGCATTCTTCTATAGCACAACATTTCGAAAGCTTCTATTCTCTTCTTGTCTAAACTATTTATCGTCCACGTTTCACTTCCATAGATGGCTACAATCCATACAAATACTTTCAGAAACGACTTGCTGACGCTTAAATCTATACTCGATGTTAACAAATTTCTCTTCTTCAGAAACGCTCTCCTTGCCATTGCCAGTCTACATTTTGTATCCTCTCTACTTCGACCATCGTCAGTTATTTTGCTCCCCAAATAACAAAACTAGAAGAAGGGATTGGTTGGTAGGACATATTCTGAGGCATCAAGGGATCACCAATTTAGTATTGGAGGGCAGCGTGGAGAGTAAAAACCGTAGAGAGAGACCAAGAGATAAATACACTAAACAGATTCAGAAGGATGTAGATTGCAGTAGGTACTGGGAGATGACGAAGCTTGCACAGGATAGAGTAGCATGGAGAGCTGCATCAAACCAGTCTCAGGATTGAAGACCACAACAGCAACAACGACCGTCTTCAGACCCGAGTGAATCCAGTACATTACGTTATTCGTATTATTGCTTATACAGATGATAGAGTAACTTGTACTTGATTAATGTGACTGTACCATCTGTATATGCAATGACAGGAATGATATAATATACTGGATTCACTCAGGTCTGAGGAAGGTCAAAGTTGACCGAAATTAATTACCTGGTTATAAATTATTGTGATCCGTGGCTAGATTTATAACAAAACAAAGACGAATTTTGCTGGCGTATACATACCAAACATTGACACTGTTTTCTTTTTTAAAGAAAAATCAAAAGACTAACAACTAAAAAAAGAAGATACATAAATTCTAAAAACGCATCGCAAAAAGATGAAATTCTCCTAAAGATATGTGTTCCATAGGCTTCAGTGGTGTAGTTAGAAAAAAGATATGGATCTGTTAGGTAGAAAATTATGGAGATTATAATGAATCGCCCTCCTCTAACATTAACTTTTTTTACATAGAGATAACCGATACCATGTATATATCGATTCTTGCATAGGTTAAAATTACCTCAGCTGTTTCATTAAAAACATTCATATGATTCTGTATACGATGTACTATATTTCAAGGTAAAATGTATAAAAAAAGAAAATAATGTGTTACAATCGACATTTACTAACAGTTAAAATTACTCTCTTTTAAAAATATTTGAAATTACAGAATTTCTGGAATACCTAAAATTCATATTATAAATTGTACAATCTAACTCTAGTTATTAAATTTATTTCTGGATTTATTTACAAAGTAATGTTATAATTTGGTGAAGATTCTTCTTTGGTAAATAAATTTTGTAAACTCTTTCGCTTGGGAATAATGTGAGTACCGAAAAATGGAAGTAGACGTTTTCTAAGTTTGTCACCAACAATGTAATTACTGTTTTTTTTTTTTAATGTGGAAAATGTAAAAACGTTGTCATGTTGAAAGATGTGACAAAGAATAAAATTCAAGAATAATACAGGCAAATCTTCATCAGTTATTTACTCATCAAGAACCTACAATATCAAAATTTCAGGTGCAGGAATGTACCCCTAGACAAGACTTTGAGCCATCGACAAGAACAACGAAATAATGAAGATAAGTAAAAAGTTATTCTTTTGTATATGTTACGCCTCTCGAAGCTTTCAAAATTTGTGCAGACAGAGAATTTTAACAGTGATGTGTGGGAGTGTAAAATTACAAGATGAAGGTTGGGGTGTATAGTGGGAACCAGAACGTGAGAAAGACAGAGGATCAGGAGAGGTTTGGTGTGTGGGTAGGATGTGGTATCACAAGGAAATGGATGGGGGTGGATGAAGAAGGAAAGACGAGAGGAGCTCTTATGTGGAGTGAGATAGATAGGGAATAGTTAAAGTTGCCAGCCGGGATAAACATCAGGGTATCTCTCAAACTGAAGTCCGCAGCTCGTGGTCTTGCAGTAGCGTTCTCGCTTCCCGCGCACGGGGTCCTGGGTTCGACTCACGGTGGGGTCAGGGATTTTTTCTGGCTCGAGATGACTGGGTGTTGTTGTGTTGTCTGCATCATCATCATTCATCCCCATTACAGTCGAAGGAAGGCAATGGCAAATCACTTCCACTAGGACCTTGCCTAGTACGGCGGTGCGGGTCTCCGCATCGTCCCCTACGCTCCTCGGAGTATGGGACCTCATCATCATCTTATACTGAAAGAGGCGCTTGGTTAAGACATGATGGGATAGGATATGGAGTGTGCGTAGGTGTACAGACGGTGGGATGTGTCTGTAAAGGCGCTGCAGCATACCAGGGTTGATGATCAGAGAGGAAATCATGGGGTTATTGGAATCCAGTTTGTAGATAGTTTAGGAGATGTGGAAGTGTTTGATATGGTTGAAGAGGGGTGGGAATTTGATGAGATGGTAGAGAATCAGTTCGGGAGAGGGTGTACTGATGTGGAAGGCGACATGGAGAGCAAGACATTGGAGGGACTTATAGAAGTTTGATGCAGATAACCATCCAACATTTTCATAGCAGAGGATGGGTCAGATCAGGATTTTATAGATATGGAGAATAGTGAAAGGTTGCAATCCCCAAGCTTGGCCAGTTAGTAATTTTAGTAGTTCTGTTCTGTTGTGGGATACCTGTGGGATGGTTAGTAGGTGAGGTATCTCTGTTACTTAGTTTCCAGTGGATGGTTAGTCCAAGATATTTTAGTGTATTAGTTATCTGGATAGGAAAGACAGGTAGTCTGGCCTACAATTAGCGCCTGGGTTCTGAAGATTTCTGGAGTGTAGGATAGAAGGTAGGAAAGCAGTTCAAATGGCTCTAAGCACTATGGGACTTAACATCTGAGGTCATCAGTGCCCTAGACTTAGAAATATTTAAACCTAACTAACCTAAGGACATCACACACATCCATGCCCGAGGCAAGATTCGAACCTGCGAGCGTAGCAGCAGCCCGGTTCCGGACTGAAGCCCCTAGAACCGCTCGGCCACAGCGGCCGCCTAGGAAAGCAGTGTCATCAGCATACTGAAGGAAGTGGACAAGTGAAGGTGGTTTGGGCATATCAGCAGTGTGGAGGAGATAAAGGAGAGAGGGCACTGATAGAGTGGGAAGGAAGGTATGATAATTGGTACTGTTAATAGCTACAAAGAATGGGCGATTAGATAGGGAAGCTAAAATACTGCAGACATAATTGGAATTGCGTTGAAAAGGACTTCAAAAGTGAGACCAGAATACCATACTCGGTCGTAGGCTTTCTCTAGGTCAAGGAAGACAAAAACAACAGATGTACAGGAGTTGATTGTGAAGCAGGAGCTATCCATCACAGGAGTAATTGGGGTGGAAGCTACACTGTTTAACGGGAAGTAGGTGGAACTGGTTCAGCTGTTGATGGATGCATCAGGCAAGGATGGATTTGAAAACTTCGTAAACATTGAGGTAAGGCAAATGGGGCGGTAGGAAGAGGTATCAGTAGGACGTTTCTGCAGTTTGAGGAAAAGAACGTTGTTGTATGTTGTCAAAGTACTGCAAGCTGGGACCCAGGGGTGGGACAGAGGGTTTTGTGTGTTCATGGATTGTAGTGCTACTTGACAGATAATAAATGAAATTAATGTTATCTGACAACATCAACCATATGCAAAAATATGGATATTAATTGGTGATGGTGAAGCTAAAACATGTTGCGCACACAAATAATTGTTCAGTTAATAGATCAAGAGAACCGATGTGCAGCTGCATGAATAACAAATTGTAAACCAGAAAGTCACTGTGCATTTTCAACTTCTCGCTGCGTAATGAATAATCCATCAAATTTCGGGCATGCAGCCGCGCAAATAAAATTTCCTCCACTCATATTTCGGCCGCGTATCGTCTGGCCATCCTCAGAGTGAGTCACAAGACTGACGACAAGATGCCAAGCGCGGCCTTATATGCTCCACCGCGGTGGTACAACGCATGCGAGTCACAGATGCTGGTCGGCGGCAGAGACATACGCTTACACATGCGCCGCTTGTGGCGAAGGCCCCCTCTCCCCTCTGGTAGCTAATTTATTCATGGAAGACTTCGAGGACAAGGCACTGGGCTCAGGAAGTTTTAAACCTACGGTCTTCTGGAGGTACGTGGACGACACATTCGTTGTATGGCCCCATGGAATGGACGAATTACATCGATTTCTTGAGCATTTGAATTCCATCCATGCTAGCATTAAATTTACTATGGAAATAGAAAAAGACGGCTGCCTCCCCTTTTTCGATGTTGTCGTTCACCGTAAAAATGATGGCGCATTAGGACATGCCGTATATCGGAAACCAACGCACACAAATATATATCTTCATGCCAGTAGCTGCCATCACCCTTCACAGAGCATAGGTGTCCTTAAGACCATAGTGCATCGGGCGCACCGTATATCCGATAAAGACAATTTGCAAGAAGAGCTCACATACCTCAAGAGAATTTTAAAATCGAATGGATTTTCTCCACAACAAATTCGTAGAGCATTCGATGAAAAACCTAAAAAGCAGGTATGTGATGGGGAAGAAGATAGTAATTCCTTCAGATCTAGTGCGTTTTTGCCCTATGTGGGTGCCCTTTCCTCGAAGATAGGCCATATTCTTGAGAAACACTGTGTTAAGGTGATCTTCCGCTCCCACGAAGATTGCAGCTTTACTCGGCTCTGTGAAGTACGATTTACAGCTTCGTAAAGCGGGTATGTATCAGATTCTTTGCGGAAATTGTGAGAAGTCATACATAGGTCAAACTACACGCACCGTTCATGAGAGGTGTGTGGAGCATCGAAAATACACACGCTTATTACAGCCAGACAAGTCAGCTGTGGCCGAACATTTTATTGACACAGGGCATTCCATGAACTACAGTGATGTGAAGATTTTAACATCCACCTCTTCCTTTTGGGATTCTGTCTTCAAGGAAGCTATAGAAATTAGATTAGCTAACAATCTAATAAACAGATATAATGATTTTAATTTGGACAAAGCATGGAATCCGGCTCTTGGAGTAATTAAACTGCAGAGAAGTCGTCATCGTGTCACCGCCGCCGATCATACATCGATAAGCGAATCGAATGTCTTTACGCCTTCGCCACAGGCTGCGCATGTGTAAGCGTATGTCTCTGCCGCCGACCAGCATCTGTGACTTGCACGCGCAGTACTACCGCGGTGGAGCATATAAGGCCGCGCTTGGCATCTTGTCGTCAGTCTTGTGACTCACTCTGAGGATGGCCAGACGATACGCGGCCGAAATATCAGTGGAAGAACTTTTATTTGCGCGGCTGCATGCCCGAAATTTAATGGATTATCAGAAAGTCACTATTTATAAGGCCTCTAAAATGCATGGTTGGATTTTCGCTAGAATATACGACCCAACCAACGCATCCACCTCATTAACCATAAAAACTTCGGTTACAAGTGCAAATAAATGCAGGCAGCAATATTCACTGTCGCAGTGTTTTAAATTTTAACAAAGCTGAGTTTATTTCAACTAAAGGAACACTTATCACATTTAATAATTTTTCATCACAAAAATAATGACTGTCTGTGTGAGGGCTTAAATGAAATGGAACAGAACTTCATCTTCGCCTAAACATCTGTTAAATTCATAGAAAAACAATTACAGTTCCCTTAGTGCACGTCTAAAGTTAAAGTTCCACAATTGCAACCTAACTAAATTCTGAGCGCAGATCAGCCCCAAATATAAACACAGCAAAGTTTTTAAAGTTCAGACTAGACGGCCTAATACAAAATACTGAAAGTCCACACATTGAAAATTTTTCAGTCTTGCAAATATCGCAAGTACACAATTAGTAATTAGAAAATATATCAGTCATGAGGTGAACTACTGCCGCGCATATGTACTCACAGTACCATATTGCAAACCCCACAGCCACACAAACCAAACACAGTGCGTCCAACTGCAAATATGGCTGGACTATTTACGCCCTTGCCTGGACATGACACAGCACACACTTCTGACTTCAAAAACTACAACTTAATGTATTAGAATTTAAAAAATTTTCCAGAAATCTTTTAATGCCTAGACTGCATGTAGAGAAAACAAAATAAGGTGACTAGCTAGTTTTGGTTGTAAGTAACAATCTTCAGATGTGTAAGAAAGTGAAGAAAAAGCAAAATAGACAAAGTAGCCTTAGAAACACCATTTAACAAAGTAGATATAAAAGGTAAGAAATGTTTGAAAACAGACAGAAAACGCAAAGGTATACCCTACTAATGTTGTAAAAACTGACATCACAGATGAAAACCATCATACATAAAAATAAACCTACCTCACAGTCGATTTCACAGTGTTGCTCGAGAAAAGTTTTATACTTATAATGAAATCTACCATGCATATACAAAATGTGGGTTGAGCACAGACTGGATATTGCAGTAGTAATCATCTTGCTGTGACATGCATTCATGCAGAATAAGAAATTTTTTTTTTTAATAGTAACAAAAGACTAAACCAGACTGCGCACCTACAGAATTACGCAAAAATAAACAAATATCTTAGCAACATTTTTTCACCATACTAGATAATCTTACAAAATTTAAAATAACTGAGGGATACAACATTGCAAGGTTAAGATCTTCTCATTGATAGTAAAAAGTCAGCATGTCACATATGGATCAGATATCCTGAATGACAATCGCCTGAAAATAAACACTATGTTCCTGTGCTACACCATAATGGTGTACTCCACACCATATTATTACAAGATGCAGGTTGAACAAACTGGTTATATCAGTAAAAGCCACATCAATCATTAACTTGGAACTATATGAAAAGCAAGTTCAGTGGAAAAATGCAATGGCACAAAAATTGAGAAAGGTTCAACATTTATTGGAAATAAATCAAGAAAAATATATTAAGCAGTCCAAAATGAGACCTAATATTATAAGCAGTAGTAAAACTGGGAGAATACATATCTTGGTTGGTGAAGTAATAGTCTATTATAAAATATGAAATGGACATTGTTGCTTCATGTAACTCATTTGTAAGAAATCAGTTGTTAATATGACCAGCCAGACTGACTTGCCTAACCACTTTTGAAGGCAAGATATAATTGACTACTGCATGCAGTCATGCAAGCCTAACAGAAGGAAACTAAAGGACTGGTAAGTGGCATGTAGGTACATGCATTCACATAGAGTGACACATAGAAATAGTAAATGTATGTCAAGAGGGCATTTTAATACCGCAGAGAATTAATTATGAAAACAATGGCCAGAAATAAAATCAAAATTAAATATGAGAACTATTCAACATAACAAGTGACACAACAACATGATCTGTTAAACATCTCTCTGTAGTGTAACACTAACTCACCATGACAAGTGCTGAGAAAATGTGACCTACTGCCCAAATTACTATTTGCATATTTTTCCAAGCCATTACGTAAGACAAAATTTGATCATAACTTTTGTTTTCCCATGCCTAATGAGAACACTGCATCAGTCTTTCCACTTCTTACTCGCACATTTTAGAAAGCAATTCATGTGTGTAGGGTGCAGATTTACAATATAGAACTTCTTTACACCTGTCAAAATTTCCCCATTGGGTATCTGCATCATGCCCCCCCCCCCCCCTCCCCACGTTTCGAAAAACCATCGCTTAGCTTCAGTATACTAGTCCTTCTGTTCATCTGCTTAACGTCTGTACTATTTGCAACAAAATCTACTTCATTAGTGTACAAGGTATGACTCATAGTTTCTACTATAATAACACCTGCAGTTCCATTCTGCACATCATAAACATCATCAACAAAACCATCCAATACAAGTTCACTGCCTGCTCATACCCAGAAACTTCTGATACATGATCCACTGCCTAACTGCCAAAATTATCTGATACAAGAACCACTGCTTGACCAGCAATAAAATCTGATAAAAGAGACAATGCCTACTTACAGTCTCAACCACATCATTGAAGCATCTACCTTCTTTTACACTAGATTCAGACCCTGTCACAAGTATATAATTATTACTGACTGCCACTGAAGTAGATTCCATAATTCTAATTCAAGACCACCATTTAACACATCTGTTACAGACCTGCTAAGAATTAATCCCAACAACATTTTCAAACTGCCCCCTTAAATTTCCAGCCATGCTTCTCAATTCACGTATCACTACATATTTTGTTCCATATTGCCAATCTCTTCATCCACCTCAGCCAGAGTATCCTTCTCCTCAGCATTCCCAGCATCATACTTACGTCTACTCCAACTTCTCTCCCTCTTTAATTAAGTCCTGACAGTATCAGATTATGATGGCAGTTTCTGGTCCTCCTTGTCTAAATTCATAGTTAAATACCTTGATTTAGCACCTATATTGCAAGTCTCATTTTTCAAGTCAGTTCTCATTTGTCTTCTCAAGTTTTCACTAAATTGATCATTATCCATCGGTCTCAATCATTTCACTGCTAACAGAGCTTCTTAAATGCAAGGATGAACATTTAAGTGTTGGCTATGCTGCAGTCTAAAGATCAACCAATGAATCCATCACATTAACCATAAAAAGTTCAGTCAGAGGTTCAAATAAATGCAGGCAGAGGTTTTCAGTAATGTTCACTACCCAGTGTTTTAAATTTTTGCAACATTGAACTGATTTCAATTAAAGAAACACTCATCACCGTTAACAATTGTTCATCACTGAAGATAATGATTGTCCAAGTGAGAACATTAATGAAACGGAACAGTATCTCATGTTCGCCTAAACATTCAAGATATTCAAGGAAAATAATTACATTTGCTATAGTGATAGTCTAAAGCTAAACTTCCACAACTACAAACTAAATATATTCTGAGTGCCAGTCATCCCAACAAATAACAACAGTGAAGTTTTAAAGTTCTGAATAGATCACCTAATGCAACATATTCAAAGCTCACACGCCGAAAATATTGAGTGTACTGTGAGTATCCTTAGTCCACGACTCAAGAATTAGAAAAATCTCATTCGTGAGGTGGCCTACTGACACACATACGTGCTCATACTTCCAAATCTCGAACCCCGCTGTAACACAAACCACACGGGAAGTGTCCTAGCGCAAAATGGTTGCCGCTTTTTATGTCCTCACCTTCAGATGAGTCAGGCGCACAAACTTCTAACTCTTGAATCATACTTGAAACTACAATTTTAATGTTAAATACATATGTAATATATGAATTTGCAAATAAATTTCTTCAGTTTTCTAATGTTTTTCCTAGTTGAAACTTCCTGGCAGATTAAAACTGTGTGCCGGACCGAGACTCGAACTCGGGACCTTTGCCTTTCGCGGGCAAGTGATCTACCAAGCACGGCTCACGCCCCGTCCTCACAACTTTACTTCTGCCAGTACCTCGTCTCCTACCTTCCAAACTTTACAGAAGCTCTCCTACGAACCTTTCAGAACTAGCACGCCTGAAAGAAAGGATATTGCGGAGACATGGCTTAGCCACAGCCTAGGGGATGTTTCCAGAATGAGATTTTCACTCTGCAGCGGAGTGTGCGTTGATATGAAACTTCCTGGCAGATTAAAACTGTGTGCCGGACCGAGACTCGAACTCGGGACATTTGCCTTTCGAGGGGCAAGTGCTCTACCTTTCCTGGTTGTTTACCAACTTAAATAATTTGTTCACAAACAATAACTTTGTTAAACTGATCGCTGCTTTGTGTTGTTATGTTATTAATAGAGATAAATGATTGAAATTACACTGAAGCGTCAAAGAAACTGGTATCG
Organism: Schistocerca serialis cubense; assembly: GCF_023864345.2. Lineage (NCBI taxonomy): Eukaryota > Metazoa > Arthropoda > Insecta > Orthoptera > Acrididae > Schistocerca > Schistocerca serialis. Next base: position 622,042,424 of record NC_064641.1, read on the forward strand.
GCATGAGTATTCAGATACAGCGATATGTAATCAGGCAGAATATGGTACTGCGATCGGCAACGTGTATATTCATATGTATATTAACTTGTATTAAACGTTTTTAACTACAAATGTTTTAAAAAAAGAATTATTACTCACCATGTAACATTTAAAGCGAACCCTCAGCTTTCTTGTCTTAGGCATCATCAGTTCAGTCCGAGACACACGCTACAGCCACCTCACACATGTGGCACGTAATATTGACCCACCAGTTGGATTTGCGGTGGTGCCCTGCAAACTTCTACTGTGACTACAGTATGGTAAGTCATTCAAGGCTCTCTTGTACTCCTCTGTTGAAGTTAAGGCTCGTTAATTTGGTGATTTTAGAAGTTCCCATAGATACAAATGGGTTAGAAATTGAGATAGTTTTATCTGGCTTCCTATCACTTATAGGTACACCGCGATCCCAATCAGTTTAATCATAGACAACCGCTTTTAGCACGCTGTTGGGTTTCATCCCGACAATGTAGGATTAGACTTGGCTCATAGCGTTTAGTTTTACACCTCATAGCGTTTAAAAACAAAAGAAGCTAGTGAATACTCAGCTCTCATTGATATATGTCGCTCTATGCTACGACATCTATTTTTTGAAACTATTGTAATTCTTTAATGTTTCAATTTCTTGTACATATCCTCTGAAGATGCATCTCCACTGAAGCAAACCGGTAATGACGTATTTATAAAAGTCAGTGAGGAAGATTTTATTCATCATATGCAAATTTGGCCGTGGTTGCCGACCTTAGAAATGATATGTTTCTAAAAGTTCCTCGTCAACATTACTACGATCTAACGTCTCAGTAGGGAACAGGAAGTAATTAAATGAGGGTCATCAGGGATGTAGATGATGTCGGAGAGATAGGATGCAAATTGCTCAGCTCTCACAGTTTTTCAAATAAGGGATTGTTGGTGTAGAGGAGCGAGCAGTCAGAGATGGAATTCTTTCCAGTGTGTTGATGGAATAATTTCAAATACTTAGAAGAGTTCAGGGAGAGTGTAGCGTCGAGTATGGTCCAGGTCTGGCGCCAGTCTCAACGTTTTCTTGCATTTAATAAATACCTCATGTGTCTCTGTGTTCCCAGTGGCATGTGAGTGTATCACAGTCACAAGTCCTCAAGAAGGGGCAGTACAATTGACAGGATTCTTCAGAGAGTAGTGCTAGTGGGGGGGGGGGGGGGAGGGGGTGACTATGAGGATATGTGGTCTTAGTAACAATGTGTGTGCAGAAAGGACATAGCGTGAGGGACATCATCAGGTTGCTGGAACGTCGGGGGTGGCTTTCAATCTTGGTTGTTACAGATTCCCAGTAAGCATTCCAGTTGGTGCAGGAGTAGTCTTGGACAGCTCTTGGATGGAAACGGGAATGGAGCATATTGGTGTGAAGAGGTGTGTAGGAGACAGGAGGAGAATAGGTAGGTGGTAACTTCCAGTTGAAGTGAGCACCTCTGAAGTGTGTCGTTCAAGGAGGTTGGGAGATGTTAGTATGACATGTGGGGAGGTGTTGCTTTAAGGATGGTTGTCGTGTGGTATGGCGACCATCTCACATTGCAGAAAGTCTGTGAACCGACGGCATCACTGGAGTTGTAAAGAGGATGTTGAGGTTAGTAGTAGTAATATAGGTGGAAAAGGTAGTTAACTTTGTTGAAGAAGTCATTGGGGATGTGACAGTTAGGTTGGCAGAGGTAATGGTTAGGTTTTTGAAGAAGTTGGTGAACTATTCAGTGGGAGTATTGTATAAGGTCAGTGGCTGAGCAAGAATGTTCTTGTGGTGATCAACTGCAACTCTGCCTCTGGTCAGGGGAAGCGGATTATGTGTATGGTGGAGGATACAGGAAGAGGTTTGGATGGTGTGATAGGATTGGAGGAAGGTTTCTTAAATAATGAAAGTATGAATGTTGTGTTGTGATAGGATATGCATTAAAAGATGCTTGTTGTTTGGTAGGGAATGGCTGTTGTGGTATACGATGTTGTAGTGCTGTTGTGCCTTTACAAGGGCTAAGATGCTCTGCATGGCACAGGTTTACAGGGGGTTTAGACTACAGTGTTGAAGTGGACCAGGTTGCAGAAGTAGGTGGCTCAGATGTTGAGATGGAACATGGCGCAAGCAGAAAGGGAGATTAGGTGGAGGGTGTGTACACATTGGAATGGATGGATGTTTTGGAGGGTGGCTGTCAAGAATTTGACGATTTTTTCAGCAGCGGGGGTCGTGCAGAAAAAATTGTTAGAGTGAATGGGGGTGTCAGTGGGATGATTGAGGACAACTTGGTAGAGTCCATCTTGGCTTTGCAAGTGGTGGAATAGGTGGGGCACGAGATGTTGCAGGTAAGAGGCGAAGCAAGATTAGGGAACTGTTTAAGGAAATGAGAGTTTTGCAGTGAGTTTATGCAGTCTGCAGTTAGGTTATCATTGTGACTGACAATTTTAACAGCAGTAAGACGAGGTTAGACTTTGTGGTGGAGGTAGTGGTATATCAGGGCTTCCTCTTTAAGGAGAAGACCTATGGTGGATTTGGATTCATTGAAAACATGGATGAGGTCAATGGGACAGAGATCATTGTTGACCTGAAAGGCTTTTCAATTTTCTAAATTCAGATTGTGGTCCAGTTTGGACTGCACTTCGCCATTCATAGCCTCATGTCTTACCAGAACTGAGGATGGGAGGATGGTGGGGAGGTGGGGGTTTTCTGGCATGGGGCATGTTGGTGAGAGGTGTTGAGAAGGCTTTGGGAACAAAGGGAATGAGAGGAATTTAGGAGGGCATGTCAGTGCATAAGCTGGGGTCCAGGGTCTTTAGTGATATGGAGTCTTTTCTTGTGATGGTTTGTTGGATGTGGAGGTTTGGAAAGTGTTTTTTGATTCTGAGTGTGATGGGTTTGATTTTGAGGAATTTTTAGGAGGAGTTTTGTCCATATGTTTAGTGTCATCAGGGTCTGTTTGCGGTTTTTTTAGATGTGCGACTAGAAGAGATTTCAGTGTATTGATGTTTTTTGGTATCGAAATGGCTGTTGGAAGGAAGGACGGTTGTGGGATAGGACGTGGTGGGATATGACGTTCTTGATGCTTACCTGGGAGTTGTGCAGATCTTCATCACAGCTTGACTCAGTTGGTGCGATGAGGCTTGAGGAAGTGATACTTGTGATGTCACCTTTGCTGCTGTTGTTCGAGAGACTGTTACACATGTGGCAGTGATGGATAAGGTAGCTAATGAGACGTGGATGAGGAAATACAGGTAAGGGGAGGTGGGTATGAAGACAGATGAATGTGTTGCTGCTGTGATGGGTCCGTATGCTGTAGGTGGGGGAGGTGAGTTATATGACACGCTCCTTGTGTTGAAAGTGGGAATAGCTGTTGTAGAGGTATAGTTGATAGACAAGGTATCTGATTCATTAATGAGGAAAGTGCAGGCATTGTTTGGTGTGGGTGGCTGGCGATGTGGCACTAGGACGACAGTTACGAGAGCTGCAGTGGAGTAGTTGATGATGGGACAGGTACGACAGCAGCGATGTTCACCGTGAAGTGGTGGTGACGAGAAACAGATGGTGGCGGCTATGTCGGCGCAAAGGCAGTGGCGGCGGCAGTGTCAAACACGTATGCGGTAGCAACAGCTGCTGCGAAGGCGGATGTGACGACAGACGACAGCAGTGGCGGCAGTGAAGCCGGAGGTGATGTGAGAGGTTGTGATGACAATGATGATTATTCACAAAGTGAGGGGAGGAGGATGATAAGCACACACGTACACAATGAAGAAGACTTCAAGATACAGAAGAGACGCACACAATCAGGTACTGATGCAAAGCGTACGGAAGGACTGCTACCAGTCTATGCAGGACAAGACGGACAAACTATTGATATAGTATTACAGTGACCCAACCAGTCTCTTGTTCCGTGTCAAAAGGTCTTACCGTATGGAATTGGTTTACTTGTCTCCTATACCTTTTGCAAAGTCGCGAGAAAAAAACATAAATAACTAAAGGGATTTATGTAAAATATTGTTCGAATGGTTGTTTGAGCATACGTATGTAACTTTGTGATAGAAAATCAGTACGAGTATAGCTGTATGTTGATAGTTTTGCAGAAAAACAGGGAGTTTTCGGCGACCATAGCTGATTCCAAAGATCGTCTACCACCTTTGCGATCTGGCGGTTACATGACGCTGCGACAGCCGTCCCTTGCAATCGTAAAATTACAGAATCGCTACATGGTTTGTCTCAAAGTATGGTTCACGATATGATTAACATAGAAAGACAGTCAATTCCCTTTGGCCACGATACGAGGCAGATCGTATTATTTGGAGGACCCTAGTCAGAAAGTACTCGTCTTGGTGCGGTAAGTCTAGCTGCACATAGAGATTACGGTTGCTACATTGTACGTGAGCACTCTAGTTCGGAATTTTGGTGGATTCCAAAAAAATAGGTTCGGGGTATTTGTTATCAGGAAGTTAGTTCGTTCCTTTGGCATTTAATAGGGAGATCCATTTAAGCCACGATGCTAATGATTAAACTGATGGAACGGGTTCGGTTATGCGAAACCTATGGATGCTTCAAAAGGCGCTAAGCACAATGGGACTTAACATCTGAGGGCATCAGTCCCCTAGAACTTAGAACTACTTAAACCTAACTAACCGAAGGACATCACACTCATCCATGCCCGAGGCAGGATTCGAGCCTGCGACCGTAGCAGCAGCGCGGTTCAGGACTGAAGCGCCTAGAACCGCTCGGCCACAACGGCCGGCAAACTTATGGAATTTCATTTGTTGGAGTATGAGAATGTTCCCTGTAAGTAAAGCTAGTGGAACTGTAGGCCTACTCTAAGGTACTTGAGAGTGAGCTTTATTTTTGTTTGGAGAGTGATGGAGATTTGGTAGGTCTCTACGTGAATAGCTTGTTGTTCAAAAATAGTTCAAATGGCTCGGAGTACTATGGGACTGAACATCTATGGTCATCAGTCCCCTACAACTTAGAACTACTTAAACCTAACTAACCTAAGGACATCACACAACACCCAGTCATCGCGAGGCAGAGAAAATCCCTGACCCCGCCGGGAATCGAACCCGGGAACCCGGGCGCGGGAAGCGAGAACGCTACCACACGACCACGAGCTGCGGACAGCTTGTTGTTGTGACAGTCCCTAACGAGAAGTAATCAGGTAAAATTAGTACTTATTACTGCAAAGAACGCTTGGTATTTTGAGATCTACTCTAGCGTATATGAAGATTTTGCCCCTGAAACTTTGGAACCATGGCGAGAAATGACATGTGGCTATTTGGTAATTAGGGAATACATTGTGTGACGAGTGACCATAATTAAATTAGCTACTGTTAGTGGGTTCGTGGCCTGTCAACACCTGAAGAGGCTGAGATTTGATTTGCATTATACAACTAATTGAAAAGTGGCGGTGACACTTAGGTTTTTTGTTTTGCTTATGTTGTGTAATTCTATTCCAACAGCGAGGATTAGTTTTCTTTGCTGGCACTCTGTCACATTCGCGGTAAGAAGTGTATGAATCACACACGAATAGTTAATTTAAAAAAAAGAAGGATATGCCCTGGTTGAAACAAACAAACCTAAATAAAACGTTTTATGACCTGACAGATTCCTTTGTGTATGTTCCATGAGTGTTGGAGGTTGACAAGAATAGGGATAGGTGGAAGTTTGTAGTACACACAGTTATAAATCAAAGACATTAGCAAAGATTAAACTGTCTGTGACGATACGACTAACTTGCACTGTAAGTTACAATCAAGATTTTTAAAAAAATAAAACAAAACAAAGAAAGAAGACGATTTTTACGATATAAATAGAATTAGAATTCTAACTTAATTACGAGTAACGGGTTTAATGTAAATGAAAGAGAAATTCCCAAGAAGAGCTAAGTAAAGTCCTGTGATAGAAATTAACTCGGAACAGGGCAAAAGATCTGACTTTACGTAATTTATTTTAGTATAGCATTGGGCGGTTACACACCTTACTGATATAATATCAGAAATAGTGAAATGTGCTAATAACATCGCTGGTATAAAAACAGTGGAAGGAATAATTTTCATGGAAAAGAATAGAGGGAAATACAGAAGCGTCCGATCTTACCCGTCAGCTTTGACCCATGACGTCACAAATGTAGCGGAAACGACTATAAACGACAATTCCAATATGGCGGATATAAAAACATCGCATACGTATTATCCAATATGGCGGATATAAAAACATCGCATACGTATTATAATCACTGAAATACACAAGTTTCACAAAAAGCCTAATGACTCTAACGGGACAAGCGTGGGAAATTGGGGGTTTTTGGGTGGGGACAAACTAAATATACACAAATGTAGCCACCGACCGCCATACAAAACCACGCAAAACAACGAAATAAATCAACATCACAAAACTGACCAAATACCAAAAAACACATTCCTATCCAGAATCGGACACTTCCCTTGACCTATGTAGCTCAACAGAACCTACCGATCACATCCTCCAATACAAAAAAAAAAAAACGAACACTTCCCTTACACCTACATACATCTATAACAGCTCCCAATCACATAAATTACGATCGAACACTTCCGTTGACCTATATAGCTCAACAGAACCTACCGATCACATCCCCCAACACCAACCTAAAAAACCAACACTTCCCTTACACCTACATACATCTACAACAGCTCCCAATCACATAAATTACGATCGAACAAAGATAATAATAAACAAGTGGTACTCGAGGCCAGGCAGGGGGGGGGGGGGCTACGCCCCCCCCTGACCACCCCGCCAAAAAAAAACCTCCCAACCTAACCTCGTATTCAGGGCTACGCTACAGATCAATGTGTAGGTCCCTAACGTCACGGGTCAAAGCCGACGCGTGAGATCGGATGTTTCTGTTGACACAAAACACACATCAAAAACAAAAAAAAACGGAACTTACCTCAAAAAAGTTCCAGCCCCACAAACTAGATTGGCCACCACAATCACACACAAATGCACCCTAACTAACCACTTTCGGCCTATACATTTTACCCACAGCCCTTAAAAAAACCCGAAAAATGCAATAGGCCTCTGGGACACTCTTCCGCCAACAGTACTCATCTAAATGAGACTGAAGGTTGGAAGAGCGCCTCTTCCCCCTCCCAAGAACTGACTTAACCGCCCCCCACATCCCCTCAATTGTGTTAGTGCAAGCCCCAGTATCATAATTCTTAAATTCTAGACTGTGGTTCACTACTAAATGATTAAATCCCCTGTCACCCAACCCCCTATAAGAAGAAAAAGCATCAGAAACTATTGTGGACCCGGGCTCTACATACTCCTCAATTAACCCCACTAATTCAGCCTTCGACATCCCCTCCACAACCCTAAAAACACATTCAGTACCCCCACCCCCGTGAACAACAGCCCCCCACACCCAAAGACCAGCCACAGACTTCCCCCTCCCATACTTCCTTTTACCAAACTGCGACTCGTCCACCTCCACAAGCACCCCATGCCCACCCAACTTACCCCTGTACTTAATAAATTCCGAACACACTTCACGACAAAAGGAATACCAGTCTAAAACAGTCCTCTCACTCACACCAGTCTCAAACGCGCAAAAACTCTGTGGGCATCTGTAACAAAAATAATATGTAATAAGCACAATCTCACGCATGCCCAATCTAGACTTCTCGAACCAGGTACCACGCCTTATAGAACGCCATACGCCATCTTTCCGGCAACACCACATGTATCCGTCGCTGGTCCGAGAGGCCGGAACTTTAACCAATTTCATCGCCTCAAGGCAAAGAGAACACTTAACAACTTCGGCGATTAAACCGAATAGTTGTAAGAACTTGATAAGTTCTAACGCTGTCTCGCCCATCATCGCCCTCAACCGAACACTATTAAGGCGGTCTTTCATATCCGTTCCTAAACAAAAAACCACAACCAAATACACTCAATAACAAACTCACCCGACATACAGCAATGAGCATTAAATTAAAACAAACGAAAACCATGAACACACCACCAGAGAGCACCACAAACAAAAACAAGACTAAACTCCGCGCCGTAATGACGTCACACACCACAACACGCTTACGTCACGGGTCAAAGCAGACGAGTAAGATCAGAGGTTTCTGTTGACCCGAATAGAGGTATATTTACTGCTCACTCAAGTAGCGTACTTTTAAACTAAGCATGTTCTTCAACTTATCAATGACACAGAGGTTTTATTATTGTAAAGAACTGAAGAAAAGGAAAAGAAGTGTTAGCTTTTATATTACGGAGAATTATCGATAGTTAACGGCGTGTCAATTCCGAAGCGCACAGGTACGGTTATCTTACATGGCTATAATGCGTTATCATGAAGGTTTCATTCGTAGTATCTGCAGTGTGATAATCTATTGCAGGCGGGACACAGAAGCAGTAGTAACGTTAAGATATTGCTGTAAATTTTGATTGCTAGAAATTGCTTGTAAGTCGCCCTCGCGTAAGATTATTTAGAACAATTTGACCGTAGTATCTGCAGTGTGATAATCTACTGTAGGCGGGACACAGAAGCAGTAGTAACGTTTAGATACTGCTGTGATTTTTGATTGTTAGAAACTGCTTGTAAGTAGCCCTCGCGTTCGACTATTTAGAATAATTGGGCATTGAGTAATACGTGTGACTCAAGTATCACATCTAGTACGAGTTACATCACGTGATTAACACGAAACGTACAAATTCACTTAAAAAGAGATGGTATGCTTCAATCTTCAGCTAGTACCACCTCAGCGCTACTGAATTGTCTCACTGCTTGCCTATTATTAGAGGTGCTGTGACGTGGGTGTGTGAACTTATTTTTTTGCGTATCGCATCAGATTACAATGAAAGTTTATCACAGTCACTGGTCAACGAATTCTTATCACAGTCACTGTTTGGTAATACCGACATTAACATTTGGTACGGTACATTTTCTGACCGCACTAAACCAAAACAAAGTGGAGAAATCTCACTCAATAAACAGAGCGGGTGGGCACGTTACATTTGATGACGACTCTATTTCTAGACCATCCCGATTATCTAAATTGTAGTAAGCAACTAAATTTCTTAGTATATCAACTGAGTGTTTGTAGCTACAGTTAATCACTATTAGTGAGTCCAAGTGTTTGTATCTATGATAAGAGCCATTGATAAACGTAACTGAGAGGAAAACGTTCTAATATATTGTTCTTTGTTTTGAGTAGCTAGTGCTATTGTTGGGTGGATGCTGTGGGCACTTTACTGTTGTAAATCTACGGTAGTATTATGTAGAAGAAGTAACTGCTCGGCCTCGTGAGCACGTGCCTTAAGCGGATGTTAGTGAAATTAGTTTATAGTAACTAGTAGGATCTGCGGTATTCTATCCGAGTTTGCAATAACGAAGAATCGGGAGACGCTTATTTCGAAAATTTAGAAAAGGAAGCGAAAGACTTGATAAATTAATGGCAGGTAAAGCGCTGAAATAGAGAGAAAGCCAAAGGGTTGATAAAGGAACGGCAGGAGGAAGTAAAAACGTTTAGTGAATTGATGAAAGGACTAAATGGAATAAAGGAAGGTTTTGAACGTTCAATGAAACAACACTAGTGTCAGTGATCTCGCATGTCAATAATGGACAAGTGTGTAGGATAGAAGATAGCCGTTGTTATTTGACTGAATAAATAATATCAGCGATTAAGAATGGAATTGGGGGGGTGGGGGGGATGTTTAAGGGGGACTAAACAGCGAAGGTCATCAGTCCCTAAGAATGGAATTCCTGAAGCTAGAAACCACGAGGTTGAATACATCTAATATTTTTCCTACAATTTTTCCAGGGATGTCTGCCATCCTCGTGGGATAGTCAGAGTTGCATTTGATTTATTGTGCGCCATTTATAGGACGATGCACCTCAATCGGCTGTGCTTAATTAACGTCGATTTACTACACTAGAGGATTTTACACGTGCCTTTAAAGCCAAATATTGGTCGCACAATGCACAGCGTAAATTACGACCAGAATCGTTTGAACCACAGCGGTACAACAGCATTTGGGGTGGATATCGCGATTTTGTAGCGTGTCATCGAAATGAGGTGCTTTACCTGAATAAACCGGTGGATGAAAAACATTTAACAGCGATTTTAATATCAAGGCTACCGGATAAAGTGAGGTGACGTTTGGTTGGTGAAAAGTGGAGTCAGGGCCATCCTTTATTAGAGCTATTAGACCAACTGGAGTATTTGGTAAAGTCCAAAGAGAAATCTGAGACAAGTGTAGCGAACTCGATAGATGGGAAGGGCAACCATAATGAACAAAATAAGCAGAATGTGAGGTTCCGTAGTCGGAAAAATGACAACAGTCAGAATATGGACAGAATAATTGTATTAATAATCATAGTGATAATTATAGTAATAGAATCCACGTTAGAACAAATCGGTGGGGATGGAAGGAACAGAAGAGATATATGTACCACCTAATGGTCGAGGTAATGATAGTAGCAACGAAAGGAGGAATTGTGGTAGGAATAGTCTGGATAGTGATAGGACTCTGAGACAGTAAAATAATAATAATAAAATAATAATAATAATAATAATGAGAACAACCAGAACTGTAACGGAGTAGTTATTCAAGAGGTAAGATACAAGTCCACCCATTCCGATGGCTATCTGTTCTAACCACCATGATCGTAAATGAGTGCATTTCTGAGATGTAGAAAGCAAGAAAACTTGAAAGATGAGTTCTTGTTGGAGAAGAAGCAACCAACGAAGGATGTATCACCACTGGTAGTACCTGGGGTAGTAGATAGCCAAGAACTGGATCTTTAGATTGATACCGGCAGTCACGGCAGTTTATTGTCGAGGGAGTATAGGAAAGGAACAAGACTAAGTGAAAGTGTCCGTCGTTTTCAGCTGCGATCGTAGAAGTGATAGGCATATCAGGGACGGAAGGTAAAGAAGTGGAAGGGTAGGTGCTGCTGACATTTACAATTTCAGATGTGACGTTGCAGCATTCCATATTGGTAGTAGTGGATGTTAACCTATCTATTCTATTAGGTATGAATTGGTTAGCGAATATGAGATGCTGTCAGATGTCCCAAATGAAAGGATACGGGTAACGGCTCCGAATCGTCAGTGGTGGATTAAGCTAAATAAAAGGAGGAGGAGTCTGGTCTCGGACGATAGTGTTAAGGGCTGGAATACCAAATTAAATAGAAAAAGGAAGGTGTAGATGAAGAAGGGTTCCCTGAGGGGTAACAAGAGCCACTGGATCTATTGCAAAGAGATGGTTACAGAGAAATCTTTGGAATCCAATGGATTAACTTTTGTTAGAGAGAGAGATAAATTGAAACCGGTATTATTGCGAAACAAGACGGCTGTGATAACAAGCCGGGAGTCTTTCGTGGTATGAATGTAGACTGGAAATAAATGAACGTGTGCCATATCGAAGGGGCCGTATCCTATTGCACAGAGTATCCATGACGAAGTAAAGAAGGAAGTTTCAGAATCTTAAGTTGGGATATTATTGAAAGATCTGTTAGCACATATAACAATCCCACTGTGGCGGTTGAGTAACATAATGGTGACATTAGACTGATATTGGATACAAGAACAGTTAATAAGATTACTCAGATGGAATGAGACGGCCATCTTTCTACGGGAGAGATATTTTACAATCCTCAGCTAGTTCCATGTCAGAGCTAGTGAGTTGTCTCACTACGTACTGGTTCTGTGACGTAGGTCGGGTGCTTGTGCGCAAATTGTTTATTAAATTATTTAATTTTTCTTTTGGCGCACGTGTCGCATCAGATTAAATATCTTTTAACCGGCGTGTGAGACAACACACACACGCCGTGGCCATCGCCATCTCTGCGCAGAGCTTCCTACAGGGCGTGCCTTCAACACCAAGGGCGGCATCCTGCTTACTAGATGTCATCGGCCTGGGTACAGGACGGATGCAGCGAACTACGGCAGTCTGAGACAGGCGATGGTTTCAGCAGATTCTTGGCCGGCCTGCTAGATCAACCGCCGCCGAAGTTACAGCAACGAGTTGTATACAGACAAATAAGCGAGGTAATATTTCATTCTGTTTTATTGAGTCGAGAGAGGCCGCACAGGTTCTTCGGCCTTCACCCTGGCAAAACAGTAGAGGTTTCCAGCCCACAAGTGGGAGAGCCCTTGAAGTGTTTCTTTTTGTAAGAAACATGTATGTCCATTAATGTCTGGAAAGTTCCTGTCTCCTATGCATATGTGTGCTTTTTTTCTTTAATACTCTCTGTGTACGGAAGAAGAAAAGCTATCATACGATTTCTAGTTGTTCAATGTAATTTAATAAATTTGTAGCTGTTCAGTGTAATGTAACAGCATTTGTATTCTGTAACCCTCAGCGATATTAATACGATCTTTCGCTAAAGCAGACAAACGTGTACGGTTTTTCTCTTCTTTTTCTGTGAGAGTGCAACTTCAGACTCGCTCTTGTTTACTCTTCTTCTGCAGGTTGCACAACGAACAGACATACTACGTAAGTAACAATTAAATTAACAGTTTGCTGCCGTAGAGTAATTGAAATCGGTATCTATTTCGAACAATTATTATTTCAAATATACCTACTGCTAGTCTGGATAATCATATGACTTTTGGTACTCTGAAATATTTTTCAGACAGGAACCAGCGGAGTTGGCAGACCGTTGTGAAGAAACATAACGGGCGAACGCGCTTTAGTTTCATTCATTACTTTACCTTTGCTCAAAGCAATCAGCGGCCCTGATTTTTATATATCTCGCATTCATCTCATGCGAGACATGTTAGAAATGATTCGGTCATTCCTTTCTGACCAATGATGCTGTCCGTCTTCGCCCATGTCAGACACCAGTCCCGGTTTTAATAATTAGATGGTGGTCGGAGAGGAATCCAGCTCATAAACCGTTTCTTTATTTTGTTTTACTGAGCCTGTAACTTGCCTTTCCGTGTGTTAAACACAGGTGGAGAATGCCTTCCACATCCTGTTTCTGTCCACCATCTTAAATGATGTGTTATCCTCCCAGGTGATCATGGTTACAGTAGCAGTGGACGCAACACTTCTTATTTAGTCCAGCTGATCGTTTTGTTGAGAAATTTCTCGACGCCCATATGGAAATTCTACATATAGAGAGACGGGGCAGCAGGGAGATAACGCGTCACTCTACAGATGGATGTGTATTTGTGTGTTGTATTTGGATGCAGGAGTTGGCTGCATATCACGTATAGCTGCATATGCTTATATAATCTGAAAGTTTACATAATATTCAACCACCATTAATTAATTTTGAGAAATGAGAACTTTTCTTGCAACATTAATTAAAGAAGCTTTCAAACAACGTACATACCTGTGTAATAAAGATGGTTTCTGAAATAACACTTTTGGAAAATACGCTGTACACAATGTGCCGTCTTAGATTTTCAACAGACCTAATTAAAATTCTACAAATTCATTACTGTTCTAATTATTTATCTTACTTAGATTTGTTTTGTTTAATGTTCTAAATTTTTACTGAACGTTTTATATTCAAGTTTTTTTTCGTTTACCGATTCACATATGTGCATTTTGTTAATTGAAAGCAATGCGTTACTCATTACTATAATAGAAAATAATTATAGTGATGATAATCTGTAAAGAAATTCTTGAAACATAGCTTTTTACACCAACCACAAAAATGAACGCAATCTTTTCGTGTAATATACATGACGCAGAAGAGAATATAAGACAATTCAGCATGATTTAAAATTATCACGGGTGATCCTCTAAATATCCCAAATTATATCAGGCACATTCAGTACACTGGTAAGCCTTGGTGAAGAGATCTGGTTAATTACTAGTGTTAAGGCTTGGATATATTGTTTATCAAGTGGAGATCAACATCATAACCATTCAACAGAGCTAGGAATGTCTTCTCACAAAGATGTTCCAACATCGAAAGCCGTATATGTCCCACGGAGAGCCATTTGGGATCACCAGATGAGCAACTTCCTTATCCTCAGGTACAGTAGACTAAACGGTTCTTCCACAATGACCACCGCAAGAATCTAACAATAGTACAGATATTTCTCCATCACTGGGAAAGAAAAACTCTTTCAAACAGTTTTTGTTCATTTGACCTTTCGATGCTGTCACAAGGACATTTCGGGTTTCAAACAGAGGTTGTCGAATTCTCGAGCCAAACTCACAATCAGTCTCTCTCAAAACTATGAAAAGCCGGGTGATCAGTATGAAAATTCGACTTTGAGCATAGTACCCGAGGACAAGACATCTAGTGATCCCAAAGCGATCAATGGCGTACAGCTGTGGAACGAATTTGGCTTTCGATAGTGGAAGAACTTTCTGATAAAACTTTCAGATCTAGTGCATAGAGATAGGCACCAAGACGTAGAGAAGCAAAGAGTTGAAAAGAAATAAGGTGATAGGTCCATATGGAATTCCAATTCGGCTTTACAGAGAGTACTCTGTGGCATTCCTCCATTACTTAACATCCAATGTCCCAAGTGACAGGTAAAAAGCGCCGATGTCTCCCGAATATAAGAAAGGTAATAGAACGGACTCATGTACTTACAGACCAATATCCTTAACATCGATATATTACAAAATTCTTGAACACAGTCCGTGTTCCAGTATAATCAATTTCTTTAAGAGGGGTTTCGTAAGCATCGCTCATGTGAAATACAGCTTGTTCTTTTCTCATACGATCTCCGAAAAACGTTTGATGGAGAGCAACAGGCTAATTCCATATTCGTAGGTTTCCGGAAAAGTTTTGACACGATGCCCTACTGCAGACTGTTGACGATTGCATGAGTTTATGGAACAGATTCACAAATATGTGAGTGGCTCGAAGACATCTTAACTAAAAGAACCCAGTACATTGTCCACTACTGCGAATATTCTTCAGAGATAAGGATATCGTCGGGAGTGCCCCAAGGAAGTGTAACAGGACCGCTACTTTCTGTATACATAAATGATATGGCGAACTGGGTGGGCGGCAGTCTGCGGTTATTCACTGATGATGCTGGGGTGCACGGGAAGATGTCGTCGTTGAGTCAGTGTAGGATGGTACAAGATGACTTAGACAAAATTTCTGACTGGCGTGACTAACAGCTTGCTCTAAATGTAGAAAACTGTTAATGGTGGATGAGCAGGAAAAAAAATCCTGTAACATTCAAATACAGCACTAGTAGTGTGTTGCTTGACACAGTAACGTCGATTACATTTTGGCGTTACGTTTCAAGATATGAACTGGAACGAGCACGTCATGTTGATAGCAGGAAAGGTGAATGCTCGACTTCGTTTTACTGGGGGAATTTTGGGAAACGTGTAGCTCATCTGTAAAGTAGACGGTGTGTAGAACGTTAGTGCGACCCATTCTTGAGTTCTGTTCAATTGTTTGGGATCCGTACCAGGTTGGATGAAAGGAAGACACCGAAGCAATTCAGAGACGGGCTGCTACACTAGTTACCGGTAGGTTCGAACAACATGCACGTATTACATTGTCTGAAAAAATTTAGAGGATTGGTGTTTGAAGCTGAGTGCAGAACGATTCTTTTGCTGCGAACGTACAATTCGAATAAGGGGCACAGAGATAAGATGAGTGATATTAGAGATCCCACGAAGGCTTAGAGACAGTCGGTTTTCCGTCGTTCTACTTCCAAATGGAGGTTTGTTAGGTTTAAGTAGTTCTAAGTTCTAGGGAACTGATGACCTAAGATGTTAAGTCCCATAGTGCTCAGAGCCATTTGAACCATTTTTGATAGGTTACAAAGTAACAAATACAAGCAGTAGAATAACACTAAAGGGACACACATTATGCTTCATGAAATGGAACTGTGGGCAAATTGCACGTCTGAAAAAGTATCTCAACGGGATATTGCTAATGACTATAGCTGCAGCGTTCTGTCACCAGTAGTGTGTTTATGAATATGACTGTGAAGTTCAATTGGTGTGTGCCGTTAACTACAAAATTAATAGAAATACATGAAGCTGACGAGGCATTTTACACCGTGGCGCACCCTGAATACAAAAATAGGTTAAGAAGACTGGAGAGATAAAAAAAAGTTGCGGAGGTCGTAAGCCGTGAGATACGACCGGCGTGCACGGCTGAAGATATAAAAAAGAAATTTAATGGCCTCCGCTCAAGCTAATCTGACGAGAAAGCAAAAGTACGTATCGACATACTTATTTCATTTTATCTATGCAAGTAATGTTTACGTGACATACAAATGATTTACATAATTTTGTTCACTGGAGGTACTTGAAGCACACAATAATGTTTACATAACATACAAGTAGTTTACATTATTTTTATTACTATTATCGCAGATGCTTAAAAGCGAAAGTGAAGCCAGTGCACAGGCCGTTTGTAATCCTGAAGTGTACTGGTTCCACTTGCTTAATTTCCTGGACCAGGCTACAGAGGCAGACGAAATTTTCTGAATGTAGAGGCCACAGAAAGGGGCAGTGAACGTGGAACATCCACATACGAAGAAATGTTTGAGGTAGGTACATTTGTTTACATTTTACATTACGAAATGTGATTGTCTTGCCAGAGCACTTTCCCAGCACCATTGTAAAATGTTTTAAAGCATTCTGTGACTGCTGTCTCATGTACTGTACGTCCAGAAGCAGCTTGGCAAACTATTGATTCTATTCGCTGTAGGTCCTCAGAGCTTTGAGACTCAAGATAAGTGCAGTTCATGGACTGTGCAGCTGGTCCCGGCGGAGGTTCGAGTCCTCCCACGGGCATGGGTGTGTGTGTTTGTCCGTAGAATAATTTAGGTTAAGTAGTGTGTAAGCTTAGGGACTGATGACCTTAGCAGTTAAGTCCCACCGAGCAAGGTGGCGCAGTGGCTAGCACACTGGGCTCGCAATCGGGAGGACGACGGTTCAATCCCGCGTCCAGCCATCCTGATTTAGGTTTTCCGTGATTTCGCTAAATCGCTCCAGGCAAATGTCGGGATGATTACTTTGAAAGGGCACGGCCGACTTCCTTCCCCGTCCTTCCCTAATCCGATGAGACCGATGACCTCGCAGTTTGGTCTCTCCCCCAAACAACCCAACTCAACTCAAGTCCCATAAGATTTCACACACATTTGAACATTAGAACATTTAAGAGCAGTTTACAACTACTGCAGACAAAAATGGTTCAAATGGCTCTGAGCACTATGGGACTTAACGTCTGAGGTCGTCGGTCCCCTAGAACTTAGAACTACTTAAACCTAACTAACCTAAGCACATCACACACATCCATGCCCGAGGCAGGATTCGAGCCTGCGACTGTAGCGGTCGCGCGGTTCCAAACTGTAACGCCTAGAACTGCGCTGCCACTTCAGCCGGTTACTGCAGACAGCTTCCTCACGAGTGTACATATGTTTTCTTCTCTTAGTTAACAAGTTATGCAGAGTGCAGGCAGCCATTGTAATGTTGTAGCAAACGTTTCTGAAGGCAGATTAATGGTAGTAAGAAAAATCCTGAAACGACTGGCAAGAATGCTAATCTCCTTCCTCGTGACAGTCTGTAATTTAAAACCTTTTCTGCCTTACTGATTCGTTTTAAGCGGTACGGTTTCATAATGTTGTAACTCAGAGGAAAATCATCATCTGCCAGTACAACCATTGGAGTTGTAGTATTTGTGTTCCTAAGCTTTCTGCATCCAGGAATGTTCAGAACAGATCAGTCAATGAGACACTCCAGTAGTTTGGTTTTTGAAAACACTGCAGCATCACCAACACGCCCATTAGTTCATACATCAACATACAAGAATTTGTAGGTAGCATCTACCATGCAAATAAAATTATGCTGTTAAAGGATTTATAATTGAAAAAATAAGATCCACTAGCTTGTGGGCGTTTAATGCGAATGTGTTTTCCGTCCATTGCTCCTATAGTGTTATAACAGTTCCACTTCTCCTCGAAATCATTTGCAATTTGCTCCCACTCAACTCTGCTTGGGGGTACCTGCAAATAAGATTTATGTATGTGTCAGACAGTACGTAACTAATGCTTTCATTTCTGTATTTTATAGCGTGAAATACAGGCTCAGGGTTCTTCTCAAAAAGAGACTGATGTCGCCTGCCGTGAGCCACAGCCACAGTCCCAACGTCATGAGCGGCCTCCCACAAAGAGAAGAAAAGTTACGACAGACGTTCTTGTGGAGGCCACCAAAACGTTGTAGGCTGTGGCTGATAGCAGAAATCAGTCCCAGCCTGCCCGGGAAGAACGGTACAGTACCCTTGCCACCCACATCGCAGCTGAACTGCGAGAAATGGAAAATGTGGGTGATAAAGCAATCACAACGGGCGCTATGCAGTGGTTAAATCGTTTTCTGACGGACATGTGGGATTTGCTGCAGGCGACAGTTCCATAGCCACAACCATCCACCCCTGGATACATCGAGGCTGCCTTCCAGAAAGCCGGTATACAGGAGGAGGACACGCTACAATATATATAAATTTTCTGAGCTCTCCAGTCATTTTAATCTATTTTTGTACTCAGGATGCCTCAAGTTGTAAAGAACCTCACGAGCTTCATACATTTCTATTAATTTTGTACTTGTGGGACACAAAATGTAATAATTACATGGATCTATAATAAAGATAGTTCTTAATGCACAAAAATTGTGTCGAACATTTATTTACCTTCAGATATTGGTGCTTTAGTGCTTTATAAATTGCTTCACACGTTTCAGGTATTATTTTCGTTTATGGGACCTGTGGTATTCGAGTGCTGTACTGTAAGATAGAGTAACTCTCTCCTGTAGCAAGAAATCGGAGTGTTACTGTGAGTGTCTTCTTCGGATATATCAGTGAGTATTGTGCTCCGTGATATGAGGAGACACTTCACTGAGCAAATACTGAAATGTATGCTCATCTATTTAAGTAATTTATGTACAACTTGACGTCCTCCACTACAAGTTCACGTAACTAATTTTGTTGAACGCTTTTATCGTCTCGTTATAAAACCCACGGTTTCATCCAGGTATGTTTCCTTTTTTTTCCTCCCGCTTCTCTTCCAAATGCGCACAGAGTACAGTTGTGGTCCTTGCAGTTGCTGAGCATAATAACACGTTGTTGTTGTCAGCCATCTTGAACTATGACGTAAAATAAGATGACTGTGTAATACCCCTTTTTGGCGCCACGTCAAAGACCATTGTCAAAGAAATTTGACGAATATTTGATAGTATCTTTGATCAAATCTTTGTCAAAGAAATATGATCGTGTAATACTGGCCCTACCGTCACAAAATTATTCCTGCACTGAACTGAAATACTGTATTCAAAAACAGATTTTAACTTTGGCATGATGGACAGAAAAGTTCATTAGATCCATGATAAATATAGTAGGACGTTTGGTATAAGGGCATCACCAAAGAAGACACATATCTATATTTGGCAGAATTAATTTAGTTTACTGCCCTTGCTGTGCTACCTCAAGTAACGTAACCCTGACACACGGCACAGAGGAACTGTTGATGCCACTATACACTGCTTAACTAAAAAGGCTGTACGACTGGATACTACCAGGTGGTTTAGAATTAAAGTGACAGTGTTCCGAGTGCTGCAGTGCCAGTTGTATACATCGCAGGACGCTGAAGCATCGTAGTTATATTCACTAATCAACGCGGTTGCAGAATATGCTGAAAAAAAATATTTCCATTATTTGCCACCAGATGAAAATATGGCACTGTAGGCAGTTAGAAAGCGAAATGTTTCCTGTTTTGACGTCAGCATACTGTTTGTCGCATGGCGACGTATATGGATTTCTTTTGTGAAGTTATTGTCGGCGTTAAGGATTTAGAAGATTGAAGTTTTCCGTACGAAACGCAATGGGTATTGATAAGAAAAGCCATGCACTGCTGGTAAATATGTTTCATCTGAATGGCAGCAATAGGAGCGCTGCACTGCGGGAATATCACCTACAAAACACCTTCGAAGAGGCCCCACGTCAATAAACGGGCTAAAGAATATGATTAAGAAATTTGAAGATACAGGTGAATTAGGTGGTGCAGCAGGAGAGTGAGGCGTCCCATTCACATGGGAGTTACTGATGAAGTTGCTGTAGCTATAGCCGACCGTGCAGCACATGCCTAAAATTCTGCAGCCATTGCTCAAGCTGTGTCACAAGAGTTGTCTCCCCTGCTCATCAAAACAGCGGTGGCGCATTTTACATTGGTACCCTTACAAGATACAGAATATATACCAAATTAATCCCCAAGGTAAGCCACAATGCCGTGACTTAGCTCTTAGTTTCCTTAGCACACATGGAAATAGATGACATGTGACCAGGGAATTTTCTTTGGATAGGCGAGGCACAATTTATTCTGCACAGTGTCATGAATGCACGTGTGGCATTCTGTTCCCCCACATGTTGTCAAGGAAAATCATCTGCCCTCAGCTGATATGAATGTGTGCTGTAGTTTCACAAGTTCCTTCATTCTCGGGTCTGTTAGGTGTACAGTGACAACAGCACGTTGTAAGGACGTCCTTGTGCAACTCGTGATTTCAGCTTTGTACGAACGTAATTGCATCCACAATATTATTTTCATACAAGATGGGATGACAACCCATGTCGCTTTATAGGTGAAAGATTTGCTTCGATAAACCTTCCCTAACGACCGCATCATTTCTAGGCAACTTCAAAATGTGTGGCCTTCCAATCTCACGACCCAAATCCAACTAAACTCTGGATGTAGAGATATGTGAAAGATTGTGTCTATACATACCCGGCCTCTTCCTGATCTGAAGGATAGCATATGGCTATACATCTCTCTGATTACACTGGATATGGCATAAGTAGCTGTCGACCTTGTCGTGTTACGGATGCAGTATGCTGCTGAATCAGGATACCACTTTGAACACATATTGTAACTTGTGACCATATCCTAATAAATGTGACAGAATCACTGTTTATTTATGTGTTTGATAATTCCTGCACTCACACCACATTCTGACTGCTAATAGAGCCATATTTTCACCTGGTGGCAGGAAGTGGAACTATTTTTTTTTTTCAGCATGCTCTGCGAGTTCACCGATTACTGAACATACCTACGATGTTCCGGCATCCTGTGATGTACACAGCCCGCACTGCAACACTCTGAACACCGTTAGTTTAATTATAACCACCGGATATCTTCCCTGTTTGTTGGTTGTTCGCATGTTCTCTGGCAACACACCGTTGTCTTTGCTTATTTTGGCTGTGTATGGACAAACTAATTACTCATAATATATATGACTTTTTAACTGCGCCATTGTAATGCTGTTACATACTGCATGATGAAAAGTACTGCAATTATTTATGTACTTTTGGAAATGAAACGTAACGTTCGAAAACAGTTTACTCAATGGTTCAAATGGCTCTGAGCACTATGGGACTTAACATCTGTGGTCATCAGTCCCCTAGAACTTAGAACTACTTAAACCTAACTAACCTAAGGACAACACACACATCCATGCCCGAGGCAGGATTCGAACCTGCGACCGTAGCGGTCGCGCGGTTCCGGACTGAGCGCCTAGAATCGCTAGACCACCGCGGCCGGCGTTTACTCAATGAAGTGACAGCTTAACTAGGGGTAAATTTAGAAGGTGATTTATGGACGCCCATTTGGATAGAATGCTGAAAGTTGTAGAGGTGCTGTTTTGCAACATTCCATTAGGTTTTGCTTGTCTTGTCTCAACTTATCTCTCGATCTCTGCAGCTTTCTAGACATCTCAAGTCAGCTGCAACACACATAGCAACATAGGGTGTTTTGAACAATAATTTCGATAGAGAAATGTAAGTGGTACACCCCTGTGGTACGTCCATGTACTGCGTGTCGTTCTGTCAATAGAGGGATGACGGCTGCTCTTTGTGATCGGATGGGCCTTTCCTTAAAATCACACAAATGCTCAATAGCTTTGACATCAGCTACGTATGGGGACGAATCTAGGTGTTCACAAATTAGTTGTTTGCTTGAACAATTCACACTCAGTGTGCACAGGGTAAATGAGGCGGGTTGTCTTGCAACATGCAGTCGCCTGTTGGGAGAAAATTTATGTTTGTGGTATGCAATTTCTCCACAAGAAGAACGTTGCAAGTAAACCACTCGTCTACGTCTCTACGAATAATGTACAGGCGCGTCTTCCTATTTAAAAATAAGCAACATCACCAAACAACTGCTACCGGTGTACAAAGAGCCAGATTTGGTACAAATCAAACGTTGGTTCCTTTGGTATACTGCGAACTGCCGTGTGCCAAGAAGAAGTTATGCCCCTCGTTCCGAGAACAAGAATCGTTTTTAAACTTCAAAAATCCAACTTCCATGCCCACTGCATCAGTTATATTGAGCTTGCTGATGAATTTGTGGGGTAGACGTGTAACGTTACATTCATTTATAGGATCAGCCAAGATGTATGAAGGAGTGAGAAACGTACAGCTGAATGGCTCAAATGGCTCTGAGCACTATGGGACTCAACTGCTGAGGTCATTAGTCCCCTAGAACGTAGAACTAGTTAAACCTAACTAACCTAAGGACATCACAAACATCCATGCCCGAGGCAGGATTCGAACCTGCGACCGTAGCGGTCTTGCGGTTCCAGACTGCAGCGCCTTTAACCGCATGGCCACTTCGGCCGGCGTACAGCTGAATCAGTCGAGGTTGTTTGGATAGTCACAGTAATGGTCAGTCGTCACCATCAACCTTCTAACAAACTATTACCGGTTGTTCTTTGAACGAAACAAGTTAAAGTAATAAAACACGACGGAATTTATCATGCTAAACAGCTTACATTATGCACGAATGACTTACTAAGCACTCCACGAGAATCTGTGGCATAGACTATTAGATTATAAATTGTGTCCCGCGGTACTTCGAAGTAAATGTGAGACTCAAAGAAAACAACTGAATAAATCTAAAAATGAATATCTCAGTAAGTAATTTAAATTTGAAAGTTTGGAAAGTTGGCTACTGATTCTGCTGTTGTGTGCATACAAAAATCCTGAGTGTGAGATGTTACTTTCGTGAGTAGTAGCGAGCGAACAGTGGTTGAGAGGAATCGGCTGCAGTCTGGCGTGGAGAGAAACCGCGCCTCAGGACAGGACGCGGCCTGCCCTGACCGTGCCAGCAGCGTCGGAGGAGACTTAGTATTAATTGACAATTTTTGGAAAATTGCCTTTTTGGTGCACGTAGTTGTTGCTTGCTCTTGCACTGGAGGGATTTTGTCAGATTTGTGTTCGCACACATTGAGAGTAATATTCGTATCTTTGTTGTGCCCATATAAGTGATTATTGATTATAGTCATTGTGGAATAATTAAAATTTTCAAAGTTTTCAAGGAAAAGAAAGGTCTTAGCAACGTTCGTCAATGTATGAATCTTCATTTTCAGAATATAGTAAATTAAAAGCTTTTACTGGTTCTTTTCATTTTTTTACACTGTTTAATGCTTGTTGACCAAACCCCTGCTGATCATTCAGTTTCTGTACAAAAAAGCATAGGAGTAGTTCCATCGTAGTTGTAATCATGCATTGCTCTGCATCGATCGCAGTAAATCTTTAGAATTATTTTAGCATGTTGCTGATTACGTAGTTGCAGCGGCAAGACGAGGTAAGTTGCCTGTTGTGTATAGGTGCATTGCAGTATAATTGTTAGGAGACCTTAGAGAATGTTTTAAAATTCTCTGTAAGAGAGAATGGACTGACATGTAGGAATAATGGTTTTCATAATACAAGTTGTACGGCTTCATATCAGATTTTTGTGGTCACGATAGTAAAGTTTCACTAGGCTGCAATTGCAATTTTAAAGAAAGAGAACAGACAATGCTAATACTGTCAGAGATGGAGTTTTACACATTTCCGCACGTCTTTCACAAGGATAATAACAATAATTACAATTTTTGATAAATAAAACTAACAACTTTAAAATTATTGTATTTAATTCTGTACTTCAGTTTCATGTAACCTTGCCACAGTGGCACATCATTTAACAGTCCTATTTCCGGGTAGATAATGACTGTTATATTATTAGGTATAAAAGGATTTGCAAGAAACGTAAGTTATTTCTTATGGATCTCATTTGTTGAATTTGTTAATCACAGTCCATTAACCTGGCACCAACCTGGCTGCTCGTGAAGTAGTGTATAAAACATTTATAAATCCTGTCATCCACATTAACGATGTCGATGTCAATATCCTCACAACGGGGTCCGCATGCTTCTGTTGTAACCCATCACGTAACAGGTCACTCACTGTGAGAATGAAAATGAAGCATGAAATTCGGTTCGTCCACTACATGGAAAGACCTTGTTGAAGTTCTCTGTGATCCCAATGTCTCCTTTTGCGTATAAGCTAGATTTGTCAGCCTCGATACTTCTAAGCCAATGGAATAGCACATAAATTTGTTAATACATGAAATGTATTCGCAGTTGCAAATAGGGACGACCATCAGCTGTATAGCGAAATGAAGACACTGAAAATTTGTGCCCGACTGGGACTCGAACTCTGATTTCCCGCTTATCGCGAGCGGTTCAGGTTCTAATGGTTTTGACCACAATGGGACTTAACATCTGAGCTCATCAGTCCCCTAGAACTTAGAACTACTTAAACCTAACTAACCTAAGAACATCACACACATCCATGCTCGAGGCAGGATTCGAACCTGCGACCGTAGCGGTCGCGCGGTTCCAGACTGGAGCGCCTAGAACCGCTCGGCCACAGCTGCCGGCTCGCGAGCGGTGACCTTACCGTTAGGCTGACCGAGCACGATTCAAAGCCATACCCAAACCCTGACCCAAACTTCATGTGTCGTCAGGCATGTGTCAACACCCTGTTCTCGTGCATCCATTATATATATTCCCGTATGGGGGGAGACATTTTAATTGAAAGTCGCTTGCCCGGTGTCGGCAGATAAATAAGATGCTGCAATGTTCGTGTTGTTCCGAATTAAAATGTAATGTACCTTCGGACATGCATGCAACGTAAATTGGAATAACACAGGCACTGCAATACCGTAGAAATTTGTTAATTCCGGTACGAGCTACTCTCCGTCATGTACAGAGAGTACACGTATGATTACGGAGTACATATTGTGTAGACGAAGAATCAAGTTGAGTAACTACCATCACGCAACCTCTGAAGAAAAATGTTATTGTTTATATTCCAGCGCTAGTGTGTGACCGGGTAGAGACAGCGTGTACTAGCGAGGCGGAATTACTACGTCATGCCCGAAAAGTTCACAAAAAGTATTAGGTGTTCGTGTTAAGACCCAAATCTGTAGACGGTCGGAGTGGTGTTTCTGCTGACATACTAATTTACGGGCAGCATCCATCAGTGAAACCGCAGTCATTCCTGGAGTCAGAAAATGTTCGAAAATTGGCTATGCTGATGGAAGAGGGCTGAGACCGGTTAGCAAAACAGGCTTTAATTGGTCGATAGTTTCGTAAGATAGAGGTGGAGAAACAGACCGTTAATGAACACCTGGCAGTAGAGTCTAAAAGAAATAAACGGACAAGAAGCAAGCACAAACAACTATGCTCTCATACTTCCTGAAGAATTCATGGACAACGTGTTAGCAAAGATACTTTTATTTGTAGCCATCTGTCATCCGACGTTTTAGAGAAATTTGTAAATATTTATCTGATGTAACTCAGGAGGAAAAGAGAGCAGTGCTGCTGGTGTCTAGGCTGCGCAGAATGAGGAACCAGCGAAAGCTAAAACTTAATAACAAAATACACAACATGCAGCAGAAAAAGGAAATTATTTCACTTCACATTGTGCAGCTAAGAAGACAACAGAAAATGAAGCACCTCAAAAGAGCACTGGTGAAGGATTCACTTAATGAACCAATATTTTTTTTTCCTTATAGCTATTTAACGTACAACACACACACACACACACACACACACACACACACACACACATATATATATATATATATATATATATATATATATATATATATATATATATATATATATATATATATATATAAGCGTTCCGAGTAACCATTGTGCTCTATTCCAGAGATGATGCAGGGTACTCGAAGAAACGATACTGTCAATAGTTATCTGTGAAAACTATTAAAGTATGTAGTATTACCGCTGAATTCAAAGAATACCCACGAACCCGCTGAAGATTCCATTATCGCTGTCCCCCGTTTGTACATTGAGCATGTTATCAACTCTATCCCAGTGAAATTACAGCTGCACACCTTTCTCTTCAATGCATTTTAGACGGTGGGCTGCCTCGTATGTGTGTTGGGTTGCTACACGTTTTCCGTAATTGGCCAATGTGAAAGCGACGTTTTCCGTAATTGGGCAATGTGAAAGCGTGTTTGTGATCTTTGTACCTTGTCGAGAATGTTCTCCCTGTCTGTCCTACATACCAGGCGTAGCATGATTCACTCTGTATTTTATATACTCCCGCTTGTTATAGCTTACTTTTCCCATTTCCGACCTCATGCCATAAACAGAGTATCACAGTTGGTGCATCGGTTCAGAGAATTTAAGCAGACGCGATCGGTGGTACTGCTACTGAAACTGGAGACTTTGGCGAATGGGTGGTACCACAATGAATTAAAGCAGTGAGACGAAAGTTATAGATTTTAAAGCAAGGCTTGGACGTTATGTCCGAATAGTTCTATTGTGTTTTATGTTGGGTTTTATGAATTCTTAAGCGCACATGTGCGATGGCTTGTGTGCAGACAGCCAGATGATTGAAGATTGACTCCCGAAATACGTAGTTGTGGATAACTTTCCTTAAATTTGTATTTTATATGCTAAATAACTAAAACGATTAAACCGAAATTGCTCCTTCCAACCTGTAAGATGTTTATCATAACCATTTTTTCTTTGTTCGATAGGAATTAGAAATAGGGCCAACTGTCGGAAGAAGTCGAGACAGTCAGTGCTGAGGACATTAAGATTTTGTCTGAATCTTCAAGTACATTGTCAGGGAATGTTCAGGGTAGCCATTAAAAAAATTATCATTGGCTTCATTTCATCAGTTCTAGTTTATTATATTTTATTTCATTTCTTCAATTTTGTGTTATACGACAAAACAGATCTGCAGCTGATGTAATATTACTGCGTTACGTTAATGGCAGTAACGGACAGTTTCTTGATACTGAAGCGACTTTACATTGCTAAGTTGCTTGTGACTAAGTAAGCTTCCACAAAGTATAATAGCAGCACTACTTACAGTACTACTTAGAATTACAGAGAATTTAGTTAGTTTACTTCGTTATGTGCTATCTGTTGCTTGATACTCAAATCTAATGAGACAGATTTTAATCTTTTACTTTTTTTCACGTGCTTAGTTGTAGTTGTTGGCAGTATTAAACGTCTGGAGGTCTCACCTGGTGTTATAGATGGTAGGACTGGACGATATCCCCAAACTTCGTTGGACGCCACGATTGCCTTCAGACAGCTCCTCTGGGTTGCAGATGCAGTGCAGGGAGTGGCACTTCACACGACGCTGGAGGCGTCCGACTGTGACAAGAAGCCAGTGAATACCTACTCGGGAAACAACTGCACAGTACCAAATTAAATGAAATACAAATGTTAACCGAACAATGATGGGCGTAAATGAACAACGTCACGCCCCCACAACGGAGACATTCAAAGGATCTCAAGCTGCAGTCATTCTACAGAGGATCTCTCTTTAGACAATGGTAGAACGCGTGAAGTAAAGTACAATTAACTGGGAAACAATTTTTATTGCACTCAGTCAGTGCCAGTCCAAACTTATAATACCAATAATCATGAAACCAGAATGTTCTGATATTCCGTAGTCTGAATGGATTTCAACATAGTAACTCGTAAATACACGCTATAGTTCAAAGGCACCGCATTCATAAAAATACAGACTTCATACTTCATCTCAGGAAGATCTATTTAGCGTAATGAAATTATTTGCTTGATAGAGGACACCTGTAGGCTTCTTCATGCGTTACGGTTTTCAGGTATAGGAAACAATGTAGCCCTTTGATGTCTTATGATATTATCTACACCCCTTGGATTTAAGTTGTTTTCTTGAACTTTTCTCAAGTCCTGTAATCCAGTAAGGAACTTCAGTGGTACCATCCGTTCGCCTGGATACATGCCGAACCATTTTCATTAGTATCTTAACTGCGTATTAATACACTCCAGGCATACTGCCTCAGGGGCCCACGGTGACCAACTTGGAAAAGAAATTCTTTTGTTGTAATTTTGGTGCCTCATATAAGAAAATAAAAATTATGCTGAATGGAGAAATATTAGAACAGGTGCAAAATTTTAATTATCTTGGAAGCAGGATAGATACCGACTGGAAGTGCACCACAGAAATTAAAACAAGGATAGCAATGGCAAATGAGGTGTTTTATAAGAAAAGGAGAATTTTCTGCAGCAGTCTGGACAGAGAACTCAGAAAGAGACTCATAAAATGTCTTGTATGGAGTGTTCTTCTATATGGCGCTGAAACATGTACTATGAGGAAAAAAGGATGGAAAGAATAAGTTGGATGAACAGAGTAAAAAATGAAGAGGTAATGAGAAAAATGGGAGAGAAAAGACAGTTACTAGATGTAATAAAGAGAAGAAAAAGAAATTGGATTGGGCATATATTAAGAAAGACTGACGGACTGATAAAAACAGTTTTAGAAGGTTATGTAGAAGGAAAAGGAAGCGAGGAAGGAAGAGACTCCAGGTACTGGATGACATGATGGACGGTACAACATACAGTAGCCTTAAGAAGGAAGCAATGGATCGCAGAAAACGGAGAGGCAAAGGACCTGCTAATATGATAACAAAAATGGTATCACGACCAGTTTCTACTTATTAGGAGATCATTATCAGATGACACATTTAAAAAGGAAGGAAAAGGGGGATACGTAAATAATAGATAAGAAAATTACTTAATAAAACTAACTTCTATACACAACTGCGCTCAACTGATTGCGTTACTTGTTAACTACACTGCCTGACAAAGAAACTGAAGCACCAACAAGGGAAGGAGGAAATCAAAAGAAACTTAGCGGGTTAGGGGGTATTTGATGTTATTTCATTGATTACAAAATCATGTCAAATTTACAGACAACTTGGCAGGATGAACTCAACGTTCCACTTTTTCTAGTCAGGATTCACGCAATGATCCAGTTGAGAAGGGTGTCATGGGCTGTTGTATCCTTGTCAGAGGCAAGGTGACCCACAACTGTTGTAAATGGTCTTTGATATCCTGGATACCAGCACTGGGATAGAGTTGATGTCCTAAATGCTCTCACACCTGTTACAGAAGGGCAGATCGGGAGGTCTGGGCAGCCAGAGGAATATCTCAGCATCATGCAGACAGTTAGTAGAGACATGTGCCACGAATGGAAGAGCACTGTCCTGTTACAAAATAGCACTACGATACTGTCGCATGAGAAATAATACATGAGGACGCAGGACGTCGGTGGGGTATCATTGTACCGTCAGAGTTCCCTCAATCACTACAAATCGTAATCTGAAGTAAAAGCCAATGGCTCCACACGCCATGACACCACGAGTAACACCGCTGAGTCTCTCCAAAACATTGGAAGAAACTTGCCAACGCTAGTCATCAGTGGTAGTTCAGAACCGCGATTCATCGACGTTCATTAACAGCCCATATTTAGTGGTGACAGCACCATGCCAAACGTAAACGCTTGCGTCGTGGCGTTAAAGCAGCCTACACATGTGTCGGTAATTCCTTAGTCTCCGACCAATGGTGGGGGTTGTCACAGGATGATGTAAGAAGGTCATTAATTATTCTCGGATGGCTAGAGCAGATCTGAATGCGCTACGACGTGCATCGTGCGCAATACGGTGATCCTCACCTTCTGTTGTAAGACACAGTCGACGGCAGACTTGAGGACGACTATACCTGCACTTATGTTCCCCCACAGTCTGACATCGGGTCACTATCAGATCCGAAGGCTTCCCAAATGTGGATATAACACGTTTCGGCTAACTGGCCAAATGGGTACCCACAATCTTGCCTTTTTCAAACTGTCACGTGCTGATAACGCGGTCTCGCATCAATAGGCGACTTTTCAGTGAGCTTCAGTGATCGCTCAACATCTGACGCACTTCACTTGTCTTATATAACCTACTGGGTGGTAACAACACTAAGCACAAATAACACTAATGCACATTTCGTGGCCGTTCTACGTAATCTACATCTACATACATACTCCATAGGTCACCGTATGGCGGGTGGCGGAGGTTCCCTGTACCACTGCCACACTGCGTTCATCATAAGAATAAACCTGATGTAAAGAAACACAAACGCGATGATTGGTCAGCAGCCGTAGCTCTCGTACACTGGCGGTGTTCCGCTCTTGAAAGTAGATCCAAGTTATCTATTAGATATCTTATTACCTTCACGGTAAATGATAACAGCCCGGATAAACATTTATTGAAATCCTTGACCACGGTTTCGGTATATCTAAGTATACCTTCATCAGAAGCAAAAATACACCAAAACAGGAAGACACCTTCATAAGAAAAAAACTTAGCAACATACATGAGATAGATGAAAAACAAAGCTTATAGATTTAAGTAAACATGAAAATTATCAAAGTACACTACTGTCCATTAAAATTGCTACACCAAGAAGAAATGCAGATGATAAACGGGTATTCATTGGACAAATATAGTATACTAGAACTGACATGTGATTACATTTTCACGCAATTTGGGTGCATAGATCCTGAGAAATCACTACCCAGAACAACCACCTCTGGCCGTAATAAAGGCCTTGATACGCCTGAGCATTGAGTCAAACAGAGCTTGGATGGCGTGTACAAGTACAGCTGCCCATGCAGCTTCAACGCGATACCACAGTTCATTAAGAATAGTGACTGGCGATTGTGACGTGACAGTTCTTGGCCACCATTGACCAGACGTTTTCAATTGTAGAGAGATCTGGAGAATGTGCTGCCAGGGCAGCAGTTGAACATTTTCTGCATCCAGAAAGGGCCGTACAGGATCTGCAACATGCGGTCGTGCATTATCCTGCTGAAATGCAGGGTTTCGCAGGGATCGAATGAAGGGTAGAGCCACGGGTGGTAACACATCTGAAATGTAACGTCCACTGTTCAAAGCGCCGTCAATGCGAACAAGAGGTGACCGAGACGTGTAACCAGTGGCACCCCATACCATCACGCCGGGTGATACGCCAGTATGGCGATGACGAATACACGCTTCCAATGTGAGTTCGCCGCGATGTCGCCAAACACGGATGCGACCATCATGATGCTGTAAACAGAACCTGGATTCTTCCGAAAAGATGACGTTTTGCCATTCGTGTACCCAGGTTCGTCGTCCGAGTACACCATCGCAGGCGTTCCTATCTGTGATGCAGCGTCAAGGGTAACCGCAGCCATAGTCCCCGAGCTGATAGTCTATGCTGCTGCAAACATCGTCGAATTGTTCGTGCAGATGGTTGTTGTCTTGCAAACGTCCCTATCTGTTGACTCAGGGGTCTAGACGTGGTTGCAGGATCCGTTACAGCCATGTGGATAAGATGCCTGTCATCTCGACTGCAAGTGATACGAGGCCGTTGGGATCTAGCACGACGTTCCATATTACCCTCCTGAACCCATCGATTCCATATTCTGCTAACAGTCATTGGATCTCGACCAACGCGAGCAGCAATGTCGCGGTACGATAACCCGCAATCGCGATAGGCTACAATCCGATCTTTATCAAAGTCGGAAACGTGATGGTACGCATTTCTCCTCCTTACACGTGGCATCACAACAACGTTTCACCAGGCAACGCCGGTCAACTGCTGTTTGTATATGAGGAATCGGTTGGAAACTTTTCTCATGCCAGCACGTTGTAGGTGTCGCCACCGGCGCCAGCCATGTGTGAATGCTCTGAAAAGCTTATCATTTGCATATCACAGCATCTTCTTCCTGTCGGTTAAATTTCGCGTCTGTAGCACGTCATCTTCGTGGTGTAGCAATTTTAATGGCCAGTAGATTATTACAAGCACAAGAAACGTAAGTCACTTAATAAAATCACATCCTGCAGTGGAGATGCATAAAACGACCCCGTAGTTAAAATTAAAATATCACCTCCGTCTTTACACAGTAATTATGAAGAGATGGTCGATGCGAACGCAGCATACTATCAGTACTTAGCCTGTGAACTAGCGTGAAGTGGGTGTGGAAGCACTAGGGCAGACAGTTTCACCGAGAGAGGGCACTTATGGTATGCGCGAGACACTCGCGCACATTAAAAATTGGGATACATACTCATCCGCGTCAAAATTTTAAAGGTTGTGCTAATTCAAACCCTCTCTCTTAATAAATAAAACATATCAGAACCATTTAAAACACCTGCACACAATAGAAAATATGAACACCAATTTGCCTGTGTCCTATAGTATCAAGCAGGTGAAGCTTGCGCTAAGGAACATATCCAATGAGAGTGCACTAGTGTTACGCGCGAGAATCTCGCGCAAAATTAAAGGCTAGGATGCATCCTAACGAAAACGATCAAAATGTTGTATAAAATCGAAACCATCTGTCATCATAAATAAAAAACGTAACAGAAGCATTTAAACCACACAAACAATAGAAAACCGCGAACAACAATCATCAAAAACACGTAAAAGCCAACAAGACAGGAAAGGAGCATCTTACCAGCATCAACAGACAATAAAACTAGCTTTCAGTCAGCCAAACTATATTACGTTAGAGCAAGAAGGGGTTTGAAACAATTGATTTTTTTTTCTAAGCTTCCCCTGTTCGTTAAGAATAAATCTATCTTTTTTAGACAGATGTTTAAAAATTTCTAGCTTTTCGAACAGGTCCAGTTTGTAACCCTTACTCTCTTCGTGTAGCAATTCTACGTTGTCCAGTTTACGTGGCGTATGCTGTAGGAGCACTAGATGTTCAGCAAACCTTTCAATTTTAAGTACTGGTACCGCCTTTGGCACGATTGTTTTATGCATCTCCATTGCAGGATGTGATTTTAGTAAGTGACTAAAAGTTTTGTGTTCGTAATACTTTGATAATTTTCATGGTTACTTAAAACTATAAGCGTTTGTTTTTTCTTCTATCTCAGTTATGTTGCTAAGTCTTTTGCTAATGAAGGTGTCTTCCTGTTTAGGTGTATTTTTGCTTCTGATGAAGGTATACTTAGATATACCGAAACCGTGGTCAAGGATTTCAATAAATGTTTATCCTGCAACTATTTGGCTGTTATCATTTACCGTGAAGATTTTTAACAGTTTCTGCTTCTGCCATGTTTAAAATTTTGAAATATCTTATTACTTTGCCACTGTAAATGAAGCTTTAAGGCATTCTGAGGTATTAACAGCCATCAACGTTTTTATTAATCATTCTTTAGCTACAGTCTCTGTAAGTGCTACTTCTGCTCTGACTGTCCCGCTGTTTATATGTACCGTGAGAAATGGATGACAGTGCTTCCCGCTTCGTAGTGAAACACGCGCGTTGAACTCCATTAATGGCTAGAAATAAGTTTTCTTACTGTTTTCCACAAACTTACAGAGAAAAATCAGCCCTGACGTTTTTCGAGAAACATGGTGTAACATATATAGGAGACGGTGTTTTAATTATATTCGTGGCGTAATCGGTAACGTCGTAGGTGGATAAGTGAGTGGACTATTGGGCGGCGGTTCGAAACTCGTTGAGATTTACGACTTTTTTTGTTCGGTTTGAATACCTAAATCATTTAAATATGAAATTTATCAAATATGTGGTAATTAACTTATACTTAACCATCATTTTTTCAAGAAGAATGCACATCTTCTAGTTTCCAGTTACATGTCACACGCATAATTCTGGTCTTGATTGCAAATATACATTCTTAATTATCGCTATATTATAAACAAAATCTTAAAGATTTTGAAGCTAAGAAAACATTACACAATTAAACTTTTTTGGAGAAAAATTAAAAATCAGATACTCTTTGTCGTAATATGCCCACAGTTTTGTAGGACAGATGTGACACACGAACCCATAGTGATAAGCGTCGTAGAAACATGCAAACAATTTTTATGGAAGTGAACATACTGTAGAAATGCTGCATTTTTACGGCTGTCACCTTCACACTGCAATCTTTAACCAATAGAATTTATCTGGAGCCATCTTAAGGAATATGTCACGAGAAATGACAAGACATTTAAGCTGCCAAACTTACTGGAACTAATGCACGAAGCTTTGTGACACATGACTACCGAGCGACGGCGAAGTGCAGAACAGCACGTCATAAAAGAGGAGGAGGAAATGTGTACTTTTTGGTGGTTTGAGATTCTACTGCTGATCGCCTCATTATCAACGTTGCAGCACTGAAATGTACCGCATTCCTCGGAGTCCGGTGTGGAACAAGTTGGGAGGTTTCTAGACCACTGACTGTAATACCGTGAGTGGCTTCAATACTTAACTACATGGTGAAATCCAAGCAGTGCGCTTTTACGCCGCACATAGCTCATGCAGATAAATTACCCTTATTAAAGTCAGTAATTTTCACCACTCTCGTTTTTAATTACAGTACTTGTTAGATAAGATCGTGAGCATGTTTTGTTTTCCAGCAGATCACCTAAGAAGCGTATGGCCTGAGTTTTACCATTATTTCCTTCTGTTAAAAAATTAAATGACATTCAAGTCTACATTGTTCTCTGCTCATCTCTTTTGGCGTCTTACAACTGTTCACATACATCACTGCAGGTTAGTTGGACCAGGTGGCTGGCCAGTGCTTTCAAAGTTAAATGCACCGCTAAAGTTTTTGTCCCTTTATCGCTGAGTCGATGTAAGCGTAACGCACAGCATAAAACTTACCCTCATTATAGGACTTGACTGTACTCAGGACAGCTTGGCTTGTGGCCTACGTGAAACGAAATCCAATGAGGTTCCAGCAAACGCGGAAGAATACATAGTGTAATGTTCACTTGGGGTTTATTCTTATGATGAACGCAGTAAAGTCTTCTTTCCTGTTACACTCGCAAATAAAGCGAGAGTAACGACTATCTATGTGCATCTGTATGAGGCCAAATTTGTCTTATCTTTGTGGTCCTTAACGCAAAATGTATGTTGTACAGTAGAATCGTGCTGCAGTCAGCTTCAAATACCGGTTCTATAGATTTTCTCAACAGCATTCCTCGAAAAGTACGTCGCCTTCCTTACAAGGATTCCCATGAATTTCTAAACATCTCCGTAATGCTTGCGCGTTCTTCGAAGCTACCGGTAACAAATCTAGCAGCCCGCCTCTGAATTATTTTGATGTCTTCCGTTAATCCATTCTGGTGCTGACTCCAAACACTGGACCAATACTCAAGAATAGGTCTCACTAGCGTCCAGTATGCGGTCTGCTTTACAGATGAACCACACTTTCCCAAAGTTCTCCCAATAAACCGTATTCGACAATTCGCCTTCCTCACAGCAGTCCTCACGTGCTCTTTCCATTTCATATCGCTTCGCAACGTTACGCCCAGATACTTAAACGACGTGACTGTGTCAGGCAGAGAACCACTAATACCGTATCAGAATATGTTTTTTTCTTTTCCTATTCGCTCACATTAACTTACAATTTTCTACATTTAGAGCTACCCGCCATTCTTCGCACCGAATAGAAATTCTGTCTAAGTCATCTTGTATCCTCCAACAGTCACTCAAGTTCGACACATTCCCGTACACCACGGTGTCATCAGTAAACAACTAAAAAACTCCGGCCTTCCTTTTGCTATCTGCTACTGCCACACCAGGCTGGTCAACGGGTGATTGGATGGAAGCCTTAGACCCGGTTAGCCGTTTTCCATAGGACCAGAGTTTTCTCAGTTTCTCGGCCAGATCTTATGCTGAGGAATGAGGGTAGTAGTTGTAAGCTTCGTGGATAGATATTTTTCAACAGAAAGACGAATCTCTACTGAACTCTGTCTTCATTTGCGCGTTTTATTTTTAAGAGAGAGCTCAACATCTTTTCTTCCACAGTATTTTCCGAATTTCATTGTTAAACAAGTTTTTCGTCATTAATCCGCTTACTAGGTAGATACTCTCCAGAGAACGATTTACAATTCCTTCAAACTTTGCCCATAATTCCTCTGCGTCCACCATACCGAAACTAAATGATGTCAATTCATTGTCTATGTGACGTGCTAACTGCTTATCTGATCTTTGTAGCAGAAACAGCCTCCTAGCCTTCTTGACTGACTTACTAACTTTCGCAACCACAATCGCTATGATGACATCATGATCACTAATTCCCACCTCTGTACTGACCCCGTCCTGTCACAGACGATTGTGACTCTAGTCACTGGCATACAGGGTGTCCCAGGAGAAAAGGTGAATATTCGGAGATATGACAGGTAACATAAATCGAAGCAAAAATGTATAGTAAACATAGGTCCAAAAAGGGGAACCGTGAACGTTATGAGCACTTCTTCATCGTCGATACTGTGCAACAAATCGTTTCTACTATACGGTCTTTGGTTTCCATATTTCGAAAGGAGATAGTATGGATCAAAATAAGACGTAATTGTCTAGTAAACATGGACTCTAAAATGCGTAACTTAAGAGCTATGAGCACTTGGTAGTAGAAGAGATTTGTTTCGCAGCAGCAAAAATGAACAAGTGCTCAGAGCTCTTCATGTCTGCATTTTAGAGCCTATGCTTCTGTGCTTGTTTTCTTATTTTGGTCCTTACTACGACGCCTCAAAATATGGAAAGTAAAGAACTTGCATTAGAAGAGATTTGCTTCACAATATCGAAGATGAAAAAGTGGTCTTAGCTCTTAAGCTACGTGTTTTAGAGCCCAACTCTACCAGAAGCTTTTGCGTCGAATGATCACCTGTGTTATCCTTGAATAATGACCATTCCTCCTAGGACATCCCCTACAGAAGCCGATGATGTGCACACATACCAAGCTACAGTGACATCCGACCATGTCTTCCGGATGCTTCACTAGTTTAGACAGCTAATGACTACGTCATGTGTTCAAGTGTATGTATGACGCATTGAATTTGAACAGATTCTCTGAAGATGACTTGGTAGGTTGTATTAACCATTTCTGTGAACCCAGGCTTAAATATACAACAAACGAATTTCATTTGATTACGACATACACTTCAGTCTGCTGGCTGATTCATTAGCATTCTCCTTTCCCCTATTTTATAGCATCTAGGTCTCGATTATTGGCTGAACAAATCTTAGAATTTTTATAGATTTCGCATTCAAAGTTCTTATCTCATTGCCATACTTAAACCTGCTAGCATTCACCGCACATAGAATGCTATAACTACCGTAAGTATCCGCCATGAACTAGGATAATTCGCGTCAAACACTCTACTCTTTGCGTCGACGTATTATAGTGGCCTCCCATGATCGAAGGACGGTTGCAGTACTTATGGCATTCAATTCATTAAGCACGCCTAAGATGTACCTAGAAATGAAGCGCTCCCGTCATGTAATCGATCGTACGTATGTGACATAAACCTCAAAATAAGCGACTTTCATTTTTAAAAAAATCCCAATAAATCGTACTACAAACTCCTCTCTTTATGACCCTCTTAAACCCCATCTCCAGTATAATAATATTAATATCAAAGAATATATCGTAGGACAAGTCCAAATAATATGTTATTTTTGTACGTGAATATTAGTAAATTAGTTATATATTATTATTATTGGCCCACACATCATGTTTACCACGACATGTAAGTTTTGAACAAAGACAAATCATAGTTACCCTCAGATCTATCTTGACAAGAGTTTGTATGTTGAGTACAATATTCTTTTGCGTTTAAGCACTTGAAAACAAGGTAGCTCATAATGGGAAGACTACATTCACTATTAATTCACATTTCATCTCAACTCACTGCACACACTGGGCACATTTCATGCACTGGACGTATTTCACACACTACATATAATACATACATTCTTCAAAAACAATCTCTTACTCTGTACTGTTTTCAAACTTCTTGACACATTAAAAATGTATTCCAGATAGGGACTAGAACCCTAAACCTTACCTATCACGCAGACGGCCAAGCAAAGGCAAGGTTCCAGATTCAAGTTCCACAGAACAAAATGTAAGGAATAACTTGACTTTTTAAGTCGGGTGATTACAGCTAGTGCCACAGAAGTAGATGAAATTTCATCCGTGATGGACACTGAGGAAGACTCCCTCGTGTTAGAAGAATGTATACTCCTAACCGTTTGATCTCATCTAGCGGAAGATACACCTATCACTCATCTCGTGTTTGGTAAGAGCAATGTGCATACATAGAAAGGAACCAATAGTTGGCAGAGAAATCTGCGCTTCAATGACCCGCGAAGCCTGCGGAAATACCCCATTCGCGCTTGTTTGGGCAATCATGGTTCAAGACTGGGTGCTGCATCAGAAACGTACTGGAATAGTCCTCGGAAACATGTTTTCTCCGGCATCTGATAATGTCTCAAAATCTGTAGCTCCTTCAACTTTGAAGACTTTTAGAAGTGTTAAATTATCAGCGATCATGGAGTTCTTCTTAAAAATAAAAGATGCTTTTTTACTTTAAACTTCACCACTTATATTTATTTTATTCCTCATTAGCAAAATCATAGTGATTCCAGCATCGTTCGAGCCAAAGCAGCTATGAAATGAGGATTCATGGTCCACCAGCGAACAGGAAAAGAGACCTAATTTGTTTGCTGCTTTCATTTTTGTTTTCTTGTTTTCGTCATTGTTTCACTATGATGGAAAATTAAATTCCATCGAGAAATGCGGAATTTCTCGTTGTTTTTGCAATCGTATTTCGATATATTTTTCAACAATAAGGAGATGTGTGCACACAACACGCTCATTTTTACTTTATAATTATTTATTTCATAGACTAAGTGAGATAACAACTAGAAATTTTCTTGATACACCTTGCACAGTGCATGCTTACTAAATATCTAACACAAGCATTTGATTTCATGAGCAAAATCCAGCAGTTCCACAATTTCAAGAACTATTTATTGTGAAACCAGCGTCAGTTCTGTCGGATTAAGTGCGCAAGTCCTCCCATTTTGACATTAAAATTATTTTAAAAATTTATATATAGGGTGGACCGTAAGTCTGTTGTAAAATGCATGTGGTGCAATAAAACGAAACAAGAGATGCTCAAAGCGATTTCCATGCTATTCTAAACAGACATA
Source organism: Schistocerca serialis cubense (assembly GCF_023864345.2). Taxonomy (NCBI): domain Eukaryota; kingdom Metazoa; phylum Arthropoda; class Insecta; order Orthoptera; family Acrididae; genus Schistocerca; species Schistocerca serialis. The sequence goes on from NC_064641.1 coordinate 622,081,552, forward strand.
GCATCTTTTCAACACTGATTCACGGATTTTGTAGCAAATATTCTGGGACTGTAGTTTTTCAGACTGATTGGATTCGTTCCTTCAAATACTCAACAGCACGAATCTTCCCGGAATCGTGTTTTAATAGGCCCCAGACTGTAAAATCTGTGGGTTTGATATTTGGGGATAGTGGAGGTCACTGAATAGTGTCCCATCCGCCAATCCATTCATAAAAATTTTCGTTCATGACGCCTCTCACAGTAACTGCATATGTGGGGGTGCTCTGTCTTACCTTCCTTAAGTGGCTGCAGATGTTCAAATAGAGGATTATTTTCCAGTTGTAACAACATTTCTTGAAGTAGATCTAAGTAATTTACAGAATTTACAGCACCGTTAAAACATTAGGCTCAGTTAGTCCATACACTCAAGCCACGAGGGTTTGTCTTCAGCGCCAAGCAGCATTCATAGAACACTAGCTGACGTACCCCATTATAGTTTGATTCACTACTCTCTGAATCATGAAATCATCTCCCACCAACGCACTGATAGCAGAGGATACGAGGGCAGATGTCAGATACATTTATCTTCATTCAGTTTTTGATATTTGATTGTAACTTCATAAAGATATTTATTTATTTATTCTTTATAATCATAACCATTATCTGAACAGCGAAAATAGGACTTACAAACAGCACTTCCTTGGATAGTAATAAATTATATATTAATTATTTATTTCTGATATATACTACAACTACTTCTACTACAACAAAAACCTTTAACCAATGAGCCAGCTACTAATCTGTTAGAAACGCTACAGAATTTATTCTCATTGTTTGTTAATTTATTTTGGTGCATTTAACTTGTAGATGGTTGCCCCGCCGGCCGAAGTGGCCGTGCGGTTAAAGGCGCTGCAGTCTGGAACCGCAAGACCGCTACGGTCTCAGGTTCGAATCCTGCCTCGGGCATGGATGTTTGTGATGTCCTTAGGTTAGTTAGGTTTAACTAGTTCTAAGTTCTAGGGGACTAATGACCTCAGCAGTTGAGTCCCATAGTGCTCAGAGCCATTTGAACCATTTGGTTGTCCCCGCTACTGGATCCGACATGATACCATGACGGTCAACGGCCGTAGTCTGCTGCATTCCTTGGGTGTCGGACAGCACGTCAGCAGTGTTTCCGCTGTAGCAAGTAATTCTACCCACATTGATACTCCTTTAAGTTCACACCTCCATGATCACTTGCATCATCGCAATGTAGCTTCTTGAGACAGTATTTCATTCGGTGGTCGCTGACCACAGTTATCTTCTCACCATCTGCAGTGTATGTTGCCTAGCCTGGTTGGCAGCATGACGACTTATGGTTGAATGCCTCCTGAAGCCTTCTTTGGCATTCCTTGATAGAGCGCCTTACTTATGCGCCAAGTCGACTCACTCCTTAATGCTGCTTTGGGATCCAATATCCTGAATACCTGACATCCACATTCGATGCATATTCATACAGCGTGCAGTCTCACAATGTGTGTTCTGGTGTGCCCACATTCCTGCAGGCGCAGTATCATTCATCTGTCTTTTGATTTTGTGTAGGTATGTTGCGTGCGGGCTATGGCCGGTGAAGTAATGTATCAATCCACTCGATGGGTTAAGAAATATCATTTTTAATCTCTCCTTAATGTTAGAGAAAAATTTGTATGTTCTCCTGCCTGAAGCGTCCCATTCATGTTTCCACAGCTGTAATAAGCGATTTTTTATTGCTGTTGTTTTTTTTCGAATTGGCATCAGTTCCAGACACTCTTCGTACTTCCATCTGATTGCCCTTCTTTAACCAGTAAAAGTCTCCTCCTTTCTTAATTTCCAAGTCCAGTAACCATATTCCTAGAATAACTAGCAAAGCTTCATTCGGGATAGTGCACTAGGCGCCAGTTAATTTTAGTAACACGCCTTGCTGAACTCTTCTCAATACTGCGTCTGGCTTCATTAATTGCTATCTAAGGGCCCAAACGCTCGCACCATATCCTACTACCGATACTAATATAAACTGATGGTACACTCTGTTTTCAAGGGAAGCCGAAATTGCTTATTTGCAATGGTTATAATTTCATCAGGTTTGTACTGTCCCTGTTTGCTTCCTCTACATGATGTGCAAAGTTACGACGTTCGTCCAGAAATACCCCTAGATATGTCATAATTGCGCTTCTCCTAATGGTTAAGTCATTTAATTTTATTTTAGGATTTCTTATTAAGTTCCCTTTTAGCAGGAGGTACGCTGTTTTGTGAGGTACTAGCGACAATTGAACACTTCGACACCAGACCTCTAGTTCATTGATGGCCGCATTACATTAGTCTTCTATAGTTGTTCTGGAGTAGCCACTTACAGCGAACAGCATTTCATCTGCAAATGTCACCAGTCTGCTTATGTAACAGCTATCGAGTAACTTCTGCAGTATGAACTCCAGTGCTACGTTACAAAACTCCAAACCAAAAACTGACCCCTGCGGACAGCCTTTTGTTATTGTCTTGGTTATTTTCTTTCCTGGGCATGTTAAAGAAGCATGTGCCCGTGGCATCAATCTCCCAGGCAATTATACAGATCTTCTGAACACTCCAAATAACTAAGGCGACCAAAGAAAGACGGCCACCATAGGTTATCGAAAGCGCCATAATTGCCAGTCATCATCGCTAGAGCGTTCATAGCATGAGTCTCTGCCGCTAGCGAGATCGCCTTACTAACGGCGTCTTCAGCTGACTTGCCTCTTCTAAATCCGTACTGGTAAGGGCTCCTCATAAAGATAGTGTCATACAGCAGATTTGCATTTTGAGCAAGTATAAAATCTTCTTAAAGTACTCTCCACCCAGCACCAAGCCAAGGCAAGCCAGGCCAGTGCCCCGGGTCCCAGCCAGTATGAAGAAGAGGCGCGAGGTCGACATTGCGAATTGCGGAGCAAATCCGGAAGATATCGCCTCACCTCAACCGAGCGAGAGTCGTGAATCGTAAAATCAGCAACACGACCACAGCGTGGAGAAATAAAGTTGGTATAACAGCACAGCTTGATTTTGCAAGAGAGAGTAAGTTTCTCAAGAGCAACTATCAGCCTGCTGAATGGTGAAAGGTGACCAACAGAAGCTCTGAAAACCATTCTTTCGGAATAGACAATAGTGAATACCGCCGGTGAGCCCAGCAAAGTAGGCCACATTCATTCATCGCCAGCCAGGCATAATATCATCGCCTCGGACGAGTAGTAATAAGTCCTTAGGTTTCTGAAACTCCCAAATTAGTTACGTTGCAGTACACCATCTACGAAGTTGAACCTGTGACGTATTGCTACTGTTTGGCAAGATGATTTCTGACTTTGAAGCTGCTCTATATATGATCTCCTATACTCAGTCACTGCCCGCTGCCGGATTAACAACCATTGACGACAAGACTTTGATCGATTGACTGATTGATTGACTTACTGACTGAGGAGAGCTATGGGACTAAATGGCGAGATTATAAGTCCTGAAATTCAAAAATTACTTGTGTAGGATGTAGGTGTCCGCTAAAAGTGGGAAGATAAAGTCAGAGGGGTCAAACTATAAACTGAGGAAGCTAACAGTAGAAGGGGTAAAATGGTAGGTCAAATCTAAAAACTGGCGAGAGGGACAAAAGAGCGGACCTTGAACGGGGGAGTGGTCATGGGTTCCAGACCCAGAAAACGCGAGGAGAGGCCCCAAGCACAACCACCCTGTTCCTGCTCCAGAAGTAAAGCAAAACCTTACATCTGAAAATAAACAACTTTCATGTAGGAAACTGAATATTAAAGGCTAAAAGCTGGAAGGCTAAAAGAAGGGGACATTCCACCTCATTATGCAAGAGAAAACAATGGTGAGCCTTGTGTGATCGATGCATACACAGCATAAGACAGTGGACTCCTCCCAAGAGGGGCAGCAGGAAGAGCGTCAAACTGCAGTAGTCTTCTTGATTGTGTGGAGTTTATTATTAAGAGCAGTAGCGCACCAGGTTTCACTGCAATTTTGGGAAAAGAAAGATGTGATATATATTTGCATTTGGAATCATGATCGAAAACTGGGGCAAGTACCTGCCTCTCTAGCCAAATGGTCAGCCAGTTCATTCCCTGGGGTTCCCACTCGACTTGAGACCCAGAAAAAGAGAACTGAGTAGGTGTCATGGCCAGAGGTAGAGAAAAGATCATGGATAGCAGATATCAAAGGGTGACGAGAGTAGCATCAGTCTATAACCTGCAGGCTACTCAGTGAGTCGGTACATGTTAAAACAATGTGGAGGGAGACCGAAGTAACAAAATGAAGGCCCCTGTTAATGGCTAGCAGCTCTGCTGTGAACAACCTACATTATCTCGACAAGAAATGGTGATCCAGGGCATTAGAAAACGTAAAAGCGCATCCCGCCTTATCTACAGTTACAGAATTATCAGTGTAGAGGATGGTAACACACAGGAACTCTTCAAGGATAGAACATACGAGACACTGGAATATCATAGTTTTTAGCAAACAGAACACAGCATGTTGTTATCAATGGAGAGACGTCTACAGACGATAAAGTAACCTCTGGCGTGCCACAGGAGAGTGTTATGGGACCATTGCTTTTCACAATATATATAAATGACCTAGTAGATAGTGTCGGAAGTTCCATGCGGCTTTTCGCGGATGATGCTGTAGTATACAGAGAAGTTGCAGCATTAGAAAATTGTAGCGAAATGCAGGAAGATCTGCAGCGGATAGGCACTTGGTGCAGGGAGTGGCAACTGACCCTTAACATAGACAAATGTAATGTACTGCGAATGCATAGAAAGAAGAATCCTTTACTGTATGATTATATGATAGCGGAACAAACACTGGTAGCAGTTACTTCTGTAAAATATCTGGGAGTATGCGTGCGGAACGATTTGAAGTGGAATGATCATATAAAATTAATTGTTGGTAAGGCGGGTACCAGGTTGAGATTCATTGGGAGAGTGCTTAGAAAATGTAGTCCGTCAACAAAGGAGGTGGCTTACAAAACACTCGTTCGACCTATACTTGAGTATTACTCATCAGTGTGGGATCCGTACCAGATCGGTCTGACGGAGGAGATAGAGAAGATCCAAAGAAGAGCGGCGCGTTTCGTCACAGGGTTATTTGGTAACCGTGATAGCGTTACGGAGATGTTTAATAAACTCAAGTGGCAGACTCTGCAAGAGAGGCGCTCTGCATCGCGGTGTAGCTTGCTCGCCAGGTTTCGAGAGGGTGCGTTTCTGGATGAGGTATCGAATATATTGCTTCCCCCTACTTATACCTCCCGAGGAGATCACGAATGTAAAATTAGAGAGATTAGAGCGCGCACGGAGGCTTTCAGACAGTCGTTCTTCCCGCGAACCATACGCGACTGGAACAGGAAAGGGAGGTAATGACAGTGGCACGTAAAGTGCCCTCCGCCACACACCGTTGGGTGGCTTGCGGAGTATAAATGTAGATGTAGATGTAGATGTAGAACCCTGTGATATACTGTTCTGCTGGGTCCGAGGTATGCTGAGTGAAGTGTCAACTCGAACCTGGAAGAGCTAGTGGGATAAAAACTTGCACATAAAAATTGGAAGGGAGCCGCAAAAGCTCCAATCATGGAGGGTAACTAAAACGTGACAGCGCCATGCCATGTCATGTGTCTTTCGTAGATCAAACAAGACTGTTACAATGTGCCGTCGTTTAGCAAAAGCCTGTCGGATCGCTATTTCCAATTTGAGTAAATGGTCAGCTGTAGGTCGTTTTTCCCAGAAGCCACACTGATATCAAGACAAAAGGCCCCAAGATTCGAGTACCCAAGGTAATCGGAAGCTAACCATCCTCTCGAGCAGTTTACGAAGCAAGTTGGTCAGGCTGATTGGTCGGTAGCTGTCGAGAGACGTTAGGTTCTTCCCAGGATTATTTACAGGGATAACTATGCTGTCTCGTCGTTTTGGGGGGAAGACACCCATGAGCCAAATATGGTTGAAGACACTCAGTGGGTGTTGCCTCTGGGTAACGTCCAAGTGTTGGATCATCTGCTTGTGGATGGAATCCAGGCCTAGCGAAGAGTCATGGGGAAAGGTAAGAGACTGCCAGAATTCCCATTCCATGAAGGGTTCATTATTGGCTTCGGCTTGGCGGGAACTGCCGGAGGAAGGTAGCAGGATAGGAAGAGGATGCTGATGCTGTGGTAAAGTATGTCACGAGGTGTTCTGCAAGGACCGATGGATCAGTACACGGAGCACCCTGTAGGGTAAGATCCTGGACAGTTGATTATCGCTGGTAGTCCAAAAGACTACGCAGCTTGCACCATACTTGGAATGAAGAGGCATACGTCCCCAGGGAGAAAACATAGCGCTCCCAGCATTCCTTTATCTCTGCTTATTAACATAGCAAACCTTATCACGGAGAGGCTTAAAAGCGACAAGGTTTGTCTGTGAAGGGTGTCATGTAAATCGTTGCAGCGCCCGTCGGCAGTTCAGGATAGCGACTGCTACATCCTTAGCCCACCACGGCACTGATCGACAACGATGGGGACCTGTGGATGCTGATGCTGTGGTAAAGTATGTCACGAGGTGTTCTGCAAGGATGCAGAAATAGTAGTGCCATCGGCAATAAGAATAGTATCAGAGGCGTCTCGCACGACCGCATCAATCCTGTTCCAGAAGGAAGTGTCGAAGTGCACAGCAAACGTATATAAAGGCCACTTGGCTCTGCAGAATGCCCAACGTGGAGGCCCGTCTGCCTGGCGGCAGCAGGGAAACGATAGAACCATCGGAAATGATCATAATTGGGTGGTCAGGGTAGTGAAGCCACGAGAGCAAGGGAGGAGATCGTGAGATTGATGGGATGAAAGATGCTACGAGTGGCACTGAAATGTGTACGAGAGCCGACATTAAGGAGACAAATCGAAGTCTATAATACGTTGGACGATCAGAAGAGCCCTACCCATCAAAGTGGCACTCCCCGACAGTGGGTGGTGTGCATTGAAGTGCCCAAAGAGGAGATACGAGGGCGGGAATTGCTGTATTAAGATAGGCAGTTCAATACAAGGAAGTGGCCGACCTGGAGAGAGGTAGACATTGCAACTGATGATTGCTGGGATCGTTCGCACTCGTACCGCTGTTGCTTGCGGGTTGGTACGAAAGTGGATCCAGTCATTATTGACATCAGTTCAAACCAAAGTGTAGACTCCTCCGGATGCTATCTCGGGGCCATCATGGTTCCGACAGAACCCCTGATAACCACGAAACGTTGGACAGTGGTCATCACATAAGTGCGTTTCTTGAAGAGCAAGACAGAATGCAGAATAAGAGAAAACAAGTTATATTTCTGGTAGGTGATGGTAAAATGCGTTGCAATTCCAATGGATTATCGTGTGGCGAGAGTCCAGGACTGACATAAAGAAGCTGAGGGGAGGTCATGTCACTGGGTAAGTGGTCCTCACTGACGAGGGTGGGATGAGATCCATAAAAACTGGGTCTGATTCGGAGTGTGAAGGAGGGATTCCGGGGAAGCCTCATCTTTGGACTTGCACTACTTCTTCTTCTCCCTCGTAAGGGAGTGGGGAGATGATTTGATTTGATTTATTGCTCATTTAGAGCGTTCTATAACAGGTCGTTCATTTTACAGCTTTCCATGTAATATTCCAGCTTTCCATGTAATATTCCATATTACATATTACAAACAGCAATTATTGTTTTCAGCAATTACAATGGAAGTAATAATAAATACATTAGAAATTGAAAGAAAGAAAAACACAAAAATATTCGAATTTTAAGAAGATGATAGAAAAGACTTGATAGTGGGGAGAGAGAGAGAGAGAGAGAGAGAGAGCAGTTACTCTATCTGAGGCAGCCTGATCTTAAAGCCTCGGAACTACGTCGAGCCTTGCAGTCTCGGTTCACTATAGTTTAATGTACGGATTAATATTTCTAAAGACTATTTACAAAAGCACTGTGACTGTAATGTACACTGTGGAAAGCGCAGTGGCTTGTGAGTGTAAAATATCTTATTTCTTGGGGTTATTAATTAACCTTCAGTTCCTATATTATGCGTCTTCAATTTTATCTCATATGTTGGTTATATACTAAGTGTTCAGTTACAAATGTTACATCCCAACCACGGTATAATGACCGCAGGATGGATATGCCTGCTGTTTGTACTTAAGCTAGCACAGGATTACAGGTTTGATTGCATTACACTTTTCATTCTGGTACAGTTTAATTATTTTAGATGTTGTTTAAGGTTGATTGTGGTACGTGTTGGTGAAAGTGTTTGCTGTTTGAGTAGGTGTGTGTTTCGGTACGGCTGTCTGTGTTGGTGCACGAACTGGAGCTGCTGTCTTAGGTGCTTCGCGTGTGTTGCAAAGTTCTGTTATACGGCCGTGTCTGTCTGTATTCGTCATGTAATGTCCTTGAGGTATCATCAGCGACTTTATTTACTGTTTCCCATTCGTCTTTGTCTCTTATTCCCCGTATCATGTCACTGTTGTACTGCACTGGTGTCTGGTGTGCTGTTCTGTATCGGTGACAATGAAAAAGTTTGTGTTCTGGTGATCAATGTTCCCCACATGTACAAGTAGCACTGTGGCTGAGGCATACACTGTCTAAGTGCGCAGGGTACGGGTCGTGACCTGTTAGAAAGTGACCGATACCCCGTCTGGGATTGATATGCCACACAGCACTTATCGATTAACTCCCATACCCTTTGTCAGGTATCTACTGGCCATTTAACGACTTCGCACTTCTCGGTAATGTCCGGTAATCTCGATTACCTTCGTCTGTCTCCCGCTCCTCAGTCAGTACACTGCAGCCCGAAACCAAATGGTTATCCTTACCAGAGTACTTCCCTCGCCACACGATGTTCCGATTCGTGACGAGACGTACTCTTCGACCCATGAACTGGCTGAAGAACAGACCACACACAAAGAGTACACAATGGTAAGTGCTCAGTGTGTGTAATCGTACCCTGAAGTGTGTTATGTTGAGTACGGCTAACTTGTGCATGATCTTGTCATTCCTGTCAGTCGTTACTCTGGTGTGTTCGTCAAAGGAAAGTCGTTCGTCGAGTTGCACATCAAGATATTGTGTTGCGCTCTTGAGTCCACGAAGACCACCAATAGAGGTAATCTGTGTATTCTATCGCCTCGTTTACACGGTTGTCCCCATCCAGTTGATGTAAGAGAGGTTCAAAGGCGATATCCCAAAAGACGGGGCCACTGATTGATTCTTGTGGACAAACTCTGGTGATTCTTTTAGCTATTTTCTGATTTCCCGCGCGTCATTCGACCATCATGTTTCTATAGTAGTCCGAGAGGCTATTGTAGAGGGCCTTAGATACCTGCAACTCTCTGAATCTTGCAAACATTGCGGGCCACCAGAGATTATCAAAGGCGCCCGAAATGCCTATAAGAATAGAAACTGCGTATGTGTTTTCTACGTTATTAACAATTGTTAGTACCTTATTTAGTGCTTCATCTATATTTCTCCATCCCTGAAACAGAATAGGTGCAGACTACCTGAGCATTTGAAAACGATCGCACAGAAATCGTTCCTGGACCTTGGCCAAGGTATTAATTAAGCATATAGGTCTACACCTTTTCGGATCTGAAGGACCGTTGTCCTCTGATTTTTCATTATGACAGCATTTACTGTTTTCCATTGAGTAGATCCTTCAGGTGTGGAACAATCTGTGGAATGACAATTTTCAGTGTCTCGGAATGAATACCATCTGGCCCAGGGGGAGGGGGGGAGGAGGTGTTATCAGTAAGGGAACTGGTGGTAGCGATGTCCAAATCAGACAGAGAGTGAGTGGCTCCCGTCCAACCCAAGGCTACAGGCTTCCAACCCTGAGAACGCCAGGGACGCATGTTATGACAGGGAGCCCCATCCCTAGCAGGAGCTATAGAAGAGGATTTCTTCTCTTTCTGAGAAAGACAGGGAGGAGGAGGAGGAGGAGGAGGAGGAGGAGGAGCAGTTCCTTGAGGGGAATGGACAGGAGCCACCAGGAGGGAGCAAAGGAAAGGGGGAACTGCAGGAAAGGGGGAGAAAAAGGGTGAAGGAGACAGGACGGGGGTAAGGAAGAGGTGGGAGGGAAAAGGGTGTAACAGGGGCAAAAGTAGAAGACATTAACACTGGGTGGACTTGGTCATATTTTTGAAGAGCCTCAGAATAAGATAGACTATCCGGGGACTTACACTCTAGGATCTCCTTTTCTTTGTTGTAAGCTGGGCACCCTGGCAAGCATAGAGAGTAGCGGTCATGACAATTTACTCACATAGATGGCGGAACACAGGGGCTTCCCTCATGGAGCGGGTTTCCAGTCACCACACAGAGGGTCTGCCTTATAGCGGGAGACATATACTCAAAATGAATGCAGTGAAAGCACCTCATGGGTGGAGGGATGTGCAGCTTCAAGACATATCGGTAACACATAACCATGAGCTCTGGGAGGTCTCTCCCTCGAAGGCCAGAATAAAGGCACCAGTATCAGTGCGGTTGTCTTTACGACCTTTCTGCACATGTCAAACATGAATCCCTCGTCCCTCCAGAGTAGCCCAGAGTTCCTCATAAAAAAAATGGCTCTGAGCACTATGGGACTTAACTGCTGAGGTCATCAGTCCCCTAGAACTTAGAACTACTTAAACCTAACTAATCTAAGGACATCACACACATCCATGCCCGAGGCAGGATTCGAACCTGCGACCGTAGCGGTCGCGCGGTTCCAGACTGTAGCGCCTAGAACCGCTCGGCCACTCTGGCCGGCGTTCCTCATCAGTTTGAAGGAAGAGGTCACTATGAAAAATCAATCCCTGTACCATATTCAGATACTGGTGAGGTCTAATATACTCTAGAACGTCGCCAAGACGATCACAAGCACGAACAGCTACAGATTGGGTGGTAGAACACCAACATTATCAATCTCATAGTTTAAGTAATTTCTGCTTGGTAACGTGTGCAAATGCCAAAGAGTGTTACTTCAGTAACCCAAAACTCTCAGTTAAAGAAAGTAATGTCTAGAGAGGGAGACGTGAGGGAAAGTGTATTTTTAAAGTGCGGTAGACTATAGATGTGTGCAAACAGGACGTTTCGCTCGCTCAAACTCGCTCGAGCCCACCGCGCTCGGGCATGGTTTGGCCGAGAGCGAGTGATCGAAGTGGGCAGGGTGTGGTGCAGCTCTATCTGTCTGCAGGTTGGTGTCGCCTCTGACATACTACCACCAGCTGATCGAGCTACACTCATGTCACTTTATTTACATTGAAAACGTATTCCTGAGTGGTAGTGTCTAATAGCGACATCATTGTGATTCAAAAGAGAAAATAGCTTACTGTATGCAATAACGAAAATTTGGAAACAGTCTGGAGTTTCACAGCAGAACTATATAACTACCAACTTTTGGAATGAGGGCAATTAAAAATAACATTGTTATTTTTTGTAACACCATATGAGGGGGTACCCAAAAAAACCGGAATAGCATTGCCGTGGGTGGAGTTTGTGTAGTACGCATTTCTGTCGCTAGGCGTGTATAGCTTAACTTATTACCAGTTCAGTGCTACCTGTGCTGTCGACCTGGCCTGTTCTGTTCACCTGCAGTGATTGTTTTTGCCAGCGCTGTTTAGTTTTTGTTTCATTTTTTATGATGGCAAGTTTAAGAGAGCAACCTGCAGCTGTGAAATTTTGTTTTCTACACCGTAAAAATGCTGCTGAAAGCGTTTGAATTCGAGAGCTTGTCCTCACAGACTGTCGACAGACAACTGAACAACTGTCAGAGATTAGTGGGTTACCTTTGAGCACGTTTCAGTGAATTTTAACTGAAGATTTTGGAATGAAAATGGTTACTGCCAAGTTTGTTCCTCGGGTTCTGACTGACAACCATCTCTGTTAGGTAGTTTTTGGCTAAAATTGACATGGTTTCGTTGCCCCGTACAACTTTCTCTTATTTCCACGCATGAAAGGACGCCGATTTCACAACGTTGAAGAAGTAAACAAAATCGAGGGAAGAGCTGTCAGCCATTTCTAATGTTTCGGATAGTGGACACACCTGTGGGGAATGTGTATTAGTTGTAATGGAGAGTATATTGAAGCGTGTAAGGTTGTTTTTAAAATATAATTCCCGTTTTTTTTTTTGTGGTACCCCCTTATATGCTTTCTTGATTCAAACGTACATATGTGAACTTCACAACCTAAGAAATTATATATCTAAGAGGAACAAAATTATCTCCGCATTACTCCTTATTACCGTAATTACAATCAATCAAATCATTCCATATCAAGTCTGCTTCGTCCGTCCGAGATAAGTTTCCAGGCCGCACTGACATTTCTTTTACTAGACACATTTGGAACTGGAACACAGTACATTTTCCTTGCTAAATTAGATAGCATGGAAAGAGACTACGGTTAAGCTGTCACCTTTCAAGCCTATCATCGTCGTCGCCACTATCCATTCGGGTTAAATAAAAGTCAGCGCCGTCGGTAGACTAAGTACGGTACGGACCGCTTTGTCACTCCGAAAACAGACTTCATTTGCTGGCTGCTGAGGGCGGCTGAGATTCGCTCAACATCCCCAAGTAAATATTTACAGAAATCACAAAAACAGAGTAAGATGTTACTGACACAATATAATATCGTTCTAGCTTGGCAGGAACTGATGTTTCATCACATATTTGACTAACAGTATTTAACATCTAATCTTTGTCAGACACAGAATTTTCAATAATCGGAAGAGCGACCACAGGAATATTCTGTGCAACGTCCGAATTCCTACTTTCTCCTCTATAAACGGAGACGGCACTCATTCAGCGCTCGTAGTATCAACAGCTATCAGGCTATAATACGACGGCTCTACTGTACTGCCAAAATACCGGTAACACTGAAACTGCCGTTTTGCAATTAAGCGCAATTTTCATTTTCTGAACACGGAGCATGTATTAAACAAGAAACCTGGCTCTACACTAATATAAACGTACCTCTGAATCTTCGAGCCTTGTATTACAATGACTACAGTGTGTGCACCCATTACCAAAACAAATTCAATTATTGGATACTTCATGCCTACCTGCATTCCTACAGCATCTCTGGATGTCACGAGTACGTTTACAGTGATGTTGTCTTAACCAGTAAGTCTTTCAGAGGCGCTTCTCCCTGGAAGCATTTCCATGATTTTATCGCACTGTCTAACTACAGACTGCAACATTCCAAGCCAGCTGTTTCACCCACTCTTCGTTTCTTGCTTCAAGCCAGTATGTATTGAATTTACGTCATTGGTTTTCTTCGTGAAAAGGAAGTCTCTCTCGCAGCATAAGTCGTGGAATAAACCACTGTTACCTCATTTATCAAATGATCATCATCGAAAATGTGGTTCAGGACTGTGTTCAAACACTTGTAACGCGAAAAGGCTGCAGTTCTTCGTACATATTACCGCCTCTGTCAGTAACAAATGAAATCTTATTAAAATGCTGCGGAATTACTTCGTTAACTTGAATAATGTTTCGTCAATGCAATTCTTAATAAATTCCCCTGATTTTTTCTTCTAAGAAAAGAGTTGTCACCAATATCATATTTCGCAGTAGCTAATTTTGCTAAATAAAATGCGCAGTAGAAGTATGTTAGACATTTTCCTATATGTTTCGGTTATATATGCGCTGTACATCCATATACATTCACACGTATGGCCTGGATAATGCTGGATATCATACTCTCCCAGATATCATTGGCTTGTCTTTCACTCTTTCGTGATACTGTCGCAAGATGAGGAAAAATGTTGGAGATGTCTACATGCACCAATTCTGTACCGACGTTCACAAACTCCAGACAAAGCGCACAATCCTACACCTAATATTAACGTAAATGAACGAATATCTATGGAACAAATTTCTACGCACGTTTTTAATCACCATAGCTTTCAATAGAACTGTTAATGCTTCGATGCTTACACTTTGTCGTGTTCTGGAGACATGTCCCTTCAAATGTATGTTGGTGGATCCCTAAGGAGAACAGAGCACTAGCTACAGTACATGTAGTGGACGTCCTTATCAGTCACTAATGAAAATTTCCCTCAATCATTGCTACGACCATCGTTTTTCACACTCAGGATGTATTCCGAATCAAGTCTCGCTTTCGAATTGTCCATCTCAGGTTCACGTGCGTTTTGGTTACTGTAGTAGACGGACAGGCAGTTCTAGCCTGAGACGCTCGAACGAACTTCAAGGAAGTTGAGTGGAGCTGTTCCCCCGGTCCAAAGCGGCTGTACCCACCTCTGTCGGATGTATGCCAAAGCACATAAACCGAGCAGTTCCAGAGAGCGTAAACGTCACATGCAGACCTCTACTTGACTGTTGACCTAAAAGTGAAAGCATACGTCAGGAAGGCCCAAAAGAGAATTCTACATAACGCAAATACGGGACTTACTACGTGAAAAAGTGAAGCGTCATGGGTTATAAGAATTCGAACAACGGCTTACATAACCAAATGTCTCATAAGACGAACAAAAAATGTATCTAAAATGAAGAAACTACGTAGTAACGTACGATGTTGTAATTACGTACAATGTTAACAGGTCAAAGTGGCTCACCCATGGGACATAGACTACTGAAACCACAACTTCAAGCTTATCCATTACGAATGTCGTAGTACCCCTGACTGTATATTTACCAGTAGTTTGTTACGAGAAACGCCTAGTAATCAAATAAACAGGAACACCAAGAAAATTGCTCTCACCTATAGATGTAGCCAGATAAGACATCTAAACGTCTTTGATATTATACTGATCAATAATTTCAATTGTCTTCCGTAGATTTCTGAAAATGTGAGGCAAACCATGGGATAAATGATGGATACACAACAAACTGGTACAAAAGTAGGCTTGTGACAAGACGTACCTTCTCTGTAGAGGTGAACTCCCCACACCTCTACCTACAACTGTCACCTTAAGCTTTCAAAGAGGAAGGTCAAAGATGATCGTACACTGAAGCGCCAAAGAAACTGGTACAGGCATGCGTATTCAGATACAGAGATACGTAAACAGGCAGAGTACGTCGCTGCGGTCGGCAACCCCTGCATAACACAAGTGTCTGGCGCAGTTGTTAGATCGGTTACTGCTACTAAAATGGCAAATTAAAAGATTTAATTGAGTTTCAACGTGGTCTTATAATCGGCACCCGAGCGATGGGACACAGCATCTCCGAGGTAGCGATGAAGTCACGATGTTTCCTTATGACGATTTCACGAGTGTACCGTGAATATCAGGGATTCGGTAAAACATCAAATCTCCGACATCGCTGCAGCCGGAAAAAGCTCTTGCAAGAACGGGACCAACGACGACTGCAGAGAATCTTTGAACGTGACAGAAGTGCAACTCCTTCGAAAATTGCTGCAGATTTCAGTGCTAGGCTATCACTAAGTGTCAGCGTAAGAACCATTCAACGAAACTTTATCGATATGGGCTTTCGGAGCCGAAGACCCACTCGTGTACCCTTGATGACTGCACGACAAAAAGCTTTATACCTCGCCCGGACCCATCAACACCGACATTGGACTATTGATGACTGCAAACACGTTGCCTTGTAGGAAGAAACTCGTTTCAAATTTTATTGAGCGGATGGACATGTACGGGTATGGAGACAACCTCATGAATCCACGGACGGTGCATGTCAGCAGAGAACTGTTCAAGCTGGTGGAGGCTCTGGAATAATGTGGGGTGTATGCAGTTGGAGTGATAGGGGACCCCTGATATGTATAGATATGACTCTGACAGGTGACACGAACGTAAGCATCCTGTGTGATCACCTGCATCCATTCATGTCCACTGTGACTTGAGCAATTCCAGCAGGACAATGCGACACATCACACGTCCAGAATTGCTGCAGAGTGGCTCCAGGAACACTCTTCTGAGTTTAAAAATTTCGGTTGGCCACCAAACTTCCCAAACATGAACATTATTGAGCATTTGTGGGATGCCTTGCAACGTGATTTCCAGAAGAGATCTCCACCCCCTCGTACTGTTAAGGATTCATGGTGTCACTTCCCTCCAGCACTACTTCAGACATTAGTCGAGTCTATGTCACGTTGTGTTGCCGCACTTGTGTGTGCTCGCTTGGGCCTTACACGATATTAGCTGGGTGTACCAGTTTCTTTGGCTCTTCACTGTATCATCGCTGAACCACGCTGGAAGAAGACAGTACTCTACAGTATCGATATAACCCATAATCTCCATAAAAAATAGAAATATAAGCATATTACGTGAAAAAGGGTACCTACAGGGTACTTAGCAAACCGTAACCTACCGTAGCATTGGTGTGTGATGAAGAATGGGCAGTAATAAAAACCAAGGTAGTGGCGTGTAAAATAGTATCAATAAAAATTATTATGGTCCTGATGGCGTTTATTATTAAAAAAACAATGAGGGCGGAATGTTGATTGTGAAGGGTGAGGTGGGGGTAGAAGTCGGGGTGGGAAGGGGTACAAATGCGGTGTAAGGGGCTACTAATGTGTGCCGAAAATTCATTACAGCAAATGACTGTAATGTGAAGTTAACAAGAAGACAGATGAGGGCTTATAGTTCACAAATAAACACGTGACACACAATATATACATAGAATGAAGTGACAATTTAAGTAAGAAATAGCTACAAAATATTTCAAAGAACGGATTTTTTTTTTTTTTAATCAGTCGGTAGTTTTACATATTGACAAAGCGGTCACAAACGCAGAACAGTTCTATTGACCATTTAGGTTCAACAGCCTATCGCACTTTAAATATACAGTTCCTCCCATGTCTTTCTTTTTTATTCTCCCTTGTTAACCCGCCTTATATATCATAGCTTCCATACTTAAACGCGTCATCGCACATTTTCAGCGTTATTGACACTGTATAACCTCTGTACACATTGTATTCCTTCACAAACTGCTAGGGTTAGCTTCTCTTTATCATGTTTATGCATTCATAATTTTAGTTCCTTTTTTTCAGTTTTTACGTACTGAGACAGATTCTCTGTCATCAGTACATTTCGTTACAATACGGCCACTGGATGTGATACCATTGTTTGTACATGACTAAGAGTATTTTTTCAGTGAAGGCTTTTATAATTACTACAGAATGAGAACTTTTACTTTAGTTCGTAATATTATGTTAGCACTGTGTTTTAAGCGGTTTTAACTAATACGCTTAATGGATACATCACAATTCTGTGACCATTGTTGGTATGTCACGCAATTTATTTTACCATCATGATATTTTTGATATCTCTTCTCATACTTTTTACTAATATATATGTATGGTTCGTTTTCTTTTTTTTAAAAAAAATAACAACTGATGTTGCATACCTGATTTGTTGTCCATTTAAGTTTGGTTTCGTCAATTTGTACAAAGACCTGAAGATGGTGCCAATGAGGCACCGACAGTGGTAATCCAATAAAATAATTAATAAAATTGCTGCTGTTGGTATTTATTTACTTCGAATAAAAATAAAAATTTCTAACGCCATTAAATATTACGACGGTCGAAGTTAACAAAAATTGTCCTTTTCTTTTTTGGAATTGTCCTTACTTAAAAGTACGATGTCACTATCACTTTTTGTCGAAAACGCACCTAGATAAAGTAATGATTAGATGGTAGGCTCGTGCGAAATTTCGTAAGATGCGTCATGTTCCATTAGTAAAATAGTTTGCAGTAGTTATTCGCTCTGCTGCGGGTGATATATGAGTAAATCACTCGCAACAACGTCGGAAGTAGAGAAGGATTCAGTGTATGTTGTTCAAAGACTCATCCTGACCTAAAAGCTTTATACAAGCCCTCTCAACGTCAACCACGTCATAAACATTCTTTCGAATGCAAATATACATGATTTTGGAATTAACATGCTAGCAAAGTTTGAAAATTTCACGACAAAGATGAAAACACACACACACACACACACACACACACAGAGAGAGAGAGAGAGAGAGAGAGAGAGAGAGAGAGAGAGAGAGACAATGTGTTCAGCCACAAACGTAGCCAAAATCGATGACGCACGCTTGTGGGATTGTGCTCGATCGTCTCGGAGGCAGCCTGCTGCAGTCCTAATTTTTTCTTCTTATTTCTCTTTGGTCTTTATCCAGCACTATCACAGGGTCGGCATGTTTATCTGGATTTGGCATTGTTAGTCGGCTAGAGTGGCTGGATGCCTTTCCTGTCGCCACCCCTTCCGTTGGGACGCAAATTATCTGCCCATCTGTCGGTAAAGTGTTATCCCGTCTGAGAGTGTGAGGACGTATTATCGACAAGTTTCCAAATGGTGTGGCTGAGGTGAGACGCGGGTACCAAAATTCACATAGTCGGATGTGGAAAACCACCTAAAAACTACATCCAGACTGTTAATTTGCCAAGCAGATTCGATCCGAGGCCAGCATACCTCTCCGAGTCTCTAAAGTAGTGTGCTAATGCGTACGGCTATTCAAGCAGGGTCCTGATGAATTCCTGGACGTGGAAGAAATTTATACCATTAGTATTTAGCCGGTAAGAGATGGAGAATTGGTTGTATAATGTCCCTGATTACTTTGCACTAACATCCAGAATTAAATGCTAAATCTCTCTACAGTGAGAGCATATGCACACATTAGGGGTGATCCTACTAAGAAGACTAAGTTCCGTCAGCGAATTTCACTTTCTCTCTCCACTTGAGATTTTCAAAAGCACAAAACACACGTCAGGACACTAGACTACACTATATTACACACACAGAGACACACACACAATGAAGTCACCTACGCCAGAAATTGACACCTAACAAACTTACACGTGATACGCCCAATAGCGTCAACTGGAAAACGCCTTCACTAAGCTGTGAGTTCAGTTACGTTTAGCCAATATGGCCGAATATACCTATTAAATACACAATAATAACGCAGGTCAACAAATTTTTATTTGTAGCCTGCAACATAAAGGTACACATAACATCAGTAGAAAATCGTTCGGTGTCTTTATAACGTAACAAAAAAATGGTTCAAATGGCTCTGAGCACCATGGGACTTAACTTCTGCGGTGATCAGTCCCCTAGAACTTAGAACTACTTAAACCTAACTAACCTAAGGACATCACACACATCCATGCCCGAGGCAGGATTCGAACCTGCGACCGTAGCGGTCGCGCGGTTCGAGACTGTAACGCCTAGAACCGCTTGGCCACCCCGACCGGCTATAACGTAGCAGGGAGGAGTTGTGAAAACAAGAGACGAAGCTTAATTTCTACAATGTAATGACTAGCAGCATTCTTAATATGTGTGAATCTTGGACACAATGAAATGACAGGCGAGCACAGAGAGTGGAGAGATTAGATTCTCTAGAAAAGTGGTGGGACACACATTACTGAATTGAAAGAAATACGGGTGTATGGGACAAGAACGGTAGGTATTCAACCTGAATAAGGGAATATAAAATTAAGGCATGACGTATGCAGAAACACTGTAAATAAATGTTACCAAGATTCCGAAGGTGCTGAACTACAAGGCAAATTATGGAAAATGAAACGCCGAGAGACTTACAGTAATTTGAGTGTTTTTGCTTGAACTGTTCGGAAACCCAAGAAATATGTTACCTATTTTTATAAAAGTTAAATTTCATATCATCAATGTTTTACAAGTATAACAAAAGTAAGTCATACCCTGCAGCTCTCCAATTTCGAGGGGCTTTGGCGTCCTAGTCGGAGCCACTGAAAGGAACACATGTGAAAGGATTTGGGTCACTATTTTTCAGCTTTCGAAAAAACATGGTTGTCCAACATCACGATATAAAATCCGTTGCGGACCATGTGGAATAATCAGAACACTTGAAATTAATGAAAATTTATTGAACATATTATGCCCGCGGTCTATTAGATTCCCTGATGTCGATGAAATAAGATTTCAGTCCTTTGCAAAATTGGAGACGGAAGACATAGCTCAATAAGGCAGCTTTAAGGTGATATTAGGCCTGCGATCAGATCACAGTCTACTTCTGCGCACGTATATCTGATCTGAAATGGATCGGAATCGTTAATTTTTCGATTTCTGGGAAAGATATTGGTCTGGAAAACTTAAGGACGAAATAGCATAAGTAAGACAACATACTACTAACTTGGTAGAAATGAATGAAAGTGCGGGAGCATATTGACAGAGGTCTCTCAGACGTGCACAGAGAGCTGGACGTCAAGCGGCTATAAGGCCAAATTGGGCTGGCTTCACAACACGAGGCAGCTGAAAGAACGGGAAAAAGTGTTTTTCAATCAGCAAGTAGTTATGGTGCACTGTGGTAGTGTTCTTCATTACGACATGATCCAGAGACAACATGTGGATGACTTCACACGGGGAAGAACAATCGGGAAACTTAAGAAGGACGAAGTGTGCTGAGTGTAACCTAGGAGCTTGGTATTGCTCACAGCCTTCTTTCTCGGGCATGGGGAGCGGTCCGAAGAGTATGCATTGCTGCCCGGAGGTAAAAATGTGATCGACTACGTTCAACTTCGGCAGCAGGCCACCACTACATTGTGCAACAGGCAAGAAAGGATCCACCTCAAATAGCTGGTGCAATTACATTTACACACCTGCAAATCACGCAATCTCGCGCTCCAAAGTGGCACGGCGACTTCGTAGGGGTGGTCTCCTTGCTGGATGACCAGGAAGTTGGGTTCCGTTGACAGCCACACAATGGCAGCACTGTCTGCCATGGTTCCACTAGCATAGGGACTGAACCTACGAGGAACGGAGTTACGCCCTCTTCTCGTATGAGAAAAGATTCAGTCAGAGTAGTGATTCTAGACTTACCCCCTTATGGCGAGAGTGGGAACGTCAAATGCACGCAGGAACATTGTCAAACATGGTCTTTTTGGTGGTCCAGGTGCTATGGTGTGGAAAGGCATAATGTACTGGCTTCCAAATCTTTGAACACGATACACTCACCAGCCAACGTTATTGTGTCGTGTAAGTCTCTCTGAGGTGCATTGGGCCTCGACTTCATTTTTATGGATTACAATGCGCAAACGCGAACAGCTCTTGGAACTAGAGGATATTCGGTGAATGGACTTGCCTTCCCGTTCCACCGATATAAATCCCGCCGAGGATGTGTGGAATGCGTTCAAAGTATCGCAGCGTGTTCACATGCACCCAGCAGTTGACAACCGCGCTGATAGAGGAATGGAAAGCCCTGCCACAAAAAGTCCTCTCCAACCATGAGGCCAGCATGGGAGCATGTTGCAGAGGATACACTGCCGTCCGGCTCATCACACTCCCAATTACGAACCATGCCGCGCCTTTCTTGATGTCCAACGGAGCATCATAAATCGCGAAGACTTCAGTGTCATTATTGTCTTTGAATAAAACGGTCATTTCTGTTTATTTCCATACGTATTTTTTTCAGTTACCTTCTAGACTACAATGTAGCAATTCTTTCTAGGTACGATCCAAGTGTCATCGAGCTCTGTTATTTGGCAATAACAAGTAATGTAAAAGTTACTTTCGTCCTAAGTTTTGCGCACCAATGTATTATACTTCTGGTGTGATGTGTGCAAATAAAATTATTTCTTTTCGCGAACTGTTTGGTCCGAAATGTATCCCGTGTCACGTCGTTCGACGATTGTTTCGGAAACTGGATTGAAGTGGATTAAGTGTTTTTATGAACTATATTCAATTGGTCGCCGACTAATATAACAAATATTGTGTAAATAGATGACTCGCACGGTCTGTCTTCTCCCTGTAAGCCATCTTGAACATATTAATGAGATTCAACATTATTTTCCATTATAGGCTTGTGTACACATCCCTGTCTTTCGCTTAAGAAAGCAAGTCTAACCGATGTAGTAGACTGAGGTTCGATTCTCGATAGTGCGGAGCAACCTTTTTCTTTTTTTGGAGGAATAGAATTGGTTACGGTCAGTCTCCTGAGGCCAGTTGACCCAAAAAAACTGCCAATAGGATGGAGAGCGGTTTGTCGACCACATGGCCCTCCATACTGAATTCAATGGCACCCTAGGCTGAGGATGCTACTGCAGCCGGTCAGTCTAGTTCATTTTTTTTTCAACACCTGTTTGCAGAGTTAATTAGTTTTAGTTTTTATCTGACGGTCTATGCAACAAGAATTAACGATGTTATAAAAAACTCACGCCCTTGCGGGAAGTGGTACTCGAATGCTGAACACTAAATTGGCGAGTCATTAACTATCACTTGAAATCGCGGGAACTAGTGAGACGGTGTAGACCCGTGCACTCCTAGCACTGCTGCTGCTAATCATGCAAAGTTCCTCATTTCTGGCGCATCCGGCAAATAACAGGGGGCGTGTGATTGGAGTGGCAAAATATGGCCGCAAAAGCCCCGGCGGAAGGGGTCAGCAACTTTCAACGCGACCGGTTGGTTACGTGTGATCGGTCTGGGAGCTCCTAGTGGCTGGCCGACAGGAGGAAAACGGCGGCTGACGAAGAATGCAGCAGGCTGTTCTGTCGGCCACGACCTTGATGTCGTCGCCACCCGGTGAACAGTCGGCCGTCCGCTTTATGTAATGCGAGAAGGAAAACTGCCCCGAGCGGTCAGCCAATCAGCGAGCGCAAGTAGCGGGTCGACGGGTTGCAGGTGGCTGGTCCGGCGCGGACAGCTCAGCGAACACCGGACCCACTCTCCGCTCCCGTTGCACGTGCGCGAAGAGCTTCCAGCCTCTTGCTGCACGCGTTGGGTAAAATATTTCACTGTCCACTCTGCAGCGGTCTTTGCAAATTCTGCTCTAGATCTTTTGGCCAAAGCGAACGTCTCTTTGTTTACATCAGCAAACGAGCCGCATGGAACCTGTGAGCCACGGAAAAACCTTTACTGACATTTTACATTACCTCACCGGTGTCTATACACAGTGTTTCATAGACGCTATGCTGAAGCTAGTGCAACATAGTCACTATGCTAAAGCTAGTGCAATAAAGAGAAAAGTCTGACAAGGCTAAAACCTGTTAGTGACCCACTACGTAACCTGAAATTTGGCTGTACACAGTATTTAACACTCGTAAGGCTTTAAGATAGCCTATTTTCTGTAATTGTACTAGCAAAGGGACCATACGAACTTCCCCTCACCGACTTGATTTATACACTGAAGAGCCAAAGAAACTGGTACACCTGCCTAATATCGTGTGGGGCCCCCGTAAGCACGCAGAAGTGCCGCAAAACGATGAGGAATGGACTCAACTAATGTCTGACGCAGTGCTGGAGGGAACTGAGACCACGAATCCTGCACGGCTGTCCATAAATCCGTAAGAGTACGAGGGGTGGAGATCTCTTCTGAACATCACTTTGCAAGACATCCCAGATATGCTCAATAATGTTCATGCCTGGGAAGTTTGCTGGCCAGCGGAAGTGTTTAAACTCCGAAGAGTGTTCCTGGAGCCACTCTGTAGCAATTCTGGACGTGTGATGTGTCGCATTGTCCTGCTGGAATTACCCAAGTCCGTCGGAATGCACAAGGGATATGAGTGGATGCAGGTGATCAGACAGGATGCTTACGTATGTGCCACCTGTGAGAGTCGTATCTAGGCGTATCAGGGTCCCATATCATGCCAACTGACCACGCCCCACAGCATTCCAGAGCCTCCACCAGCTTGAACGGTCCCCTGCTGATATGCAGGGTCCATGGATTCATGAGGTCGTCTCCATAACAGTACACGTCCATTTGCTCGATACAATTTGAAACGAGACTCGCCCTGCTATGTAACTTGTTTCCAGTCATCAACAGTCCAGTGTCGGTGTTGAAGGGCACAGGCCGAACGTAAAGCTTTGCGTCGTGCAGTCATCAAGAATACACGAGTGGGCCTTCGGCTCCGAAAGCCCATATCGATGATGTTTCGTTGAATGTTCGCACGCTAATACTTGTTGACGGCCCGGCACTGAAATCTGGAGAAGGTTTGCATTTCTGCCACGTTGAAAGATCTCTTCTGTCATCGTTGGTCCAGTTCTTGCAAGATCTTTTCCGGCTGCATCGTTGTAGGAAATACGACGTTTTACCGGATTCCTGATATCCTCGGTACACTCGTGAAATGGTCGTACGGGAAAACCACACTTCTTCGCTACCTCGGAGATGCTGTGTCCCATCGCTCGTGCGCCGACTATAATACCACATTCAAACTCACTTAAATCTTGATAATCTGCCATTGTAGCAACAGTATCCGTTCTAACAACTGCGCCAGACACTTGTTGTTTTATGTACGAGTTTCCATACTCTGCCTGTTTACATGTTTCAGTATTTCATGGCCAATGCCTATACCAATTTCTTTGGCGCTTCAGTGTATTAACGAGGTGTGTAGGGTATGTCTAGGATTTCAACGTATGTAAACAGGAATATGCAACTCTCAACTGTTTTCGAGAACATTGAGTCTGGAAATTTTAGGCTTCTTTACATACTTCCTATGGTCGCAATTATTCCAGTAATCAGCAGCCGAGGTAGTTGGCTTTTGGAAGCCATGGGGAGTGGACTTCCGGGGTGTGTTGTGCGCTGCGGTCAGCTGCGCTCCCCTCGGTAAGTCAAAGCGCCTGTTGCAGCATTTAGCTGCGTTGTTTGAGACTCTTGGGGGTTGTTTGGGGGAGGGGACCAAACAGCGAGGTCATCAGTCTCATCGGATTAGGGAAGGAAGTCGACCGTGCCCTTTCAAGGGAACCATCCCGGCATGTGCTTGGAGCAATTTAGGGAAATCACGGAAAACCTAAATAAGGGTGGCCGGACGCGGGATTGAACCGTCGTCCTCCCGAATGCGAGTCCAGTGTGCTAACCACTGCACCACCTAGCTCGGTTGAGACTCTTGACGGATTTATATTAGCAGGAGCGATGAACCAGTCTTATAGAAGAGACACGTTGAAATTTTGTCTGAAGTGAAGGTTCAGCGATCGAATTCGTTCGAAATTGAGACATGGCGAATGGAAGTTGTGAAAATCTAGTTTCAGAACATCATAGGCATCCACCTTTCAGTCGTGAGCAGCATAGTGTATGTTAAGCTTAAAAACGCGGAGATGTGCAAGAAATTGCAGAATCTAGTGGCAGAACATTTAAATACAAATATCATGATGGAAATGTAAGTGAATTACGTGTTACGCATGCTGAATTTGGAATAAGGACTGTCCGTGTCTTTGTGATGCCTTTTGAAATCACTGCTGAGCAGATCAATTCAGTGACAGCTCCTTATGGAAGATTAATGAGTAATTTTGTAGAAAAGTGGTGTGTGTGTGTGTGTGTGTGTGTGTGTGTGTGTGTGTGTGTGTGTGTGTGTGTGTGCGTGTGTGTGTGTGTGTGTGTGTGTGTGTGTGTGTGTGTATGTGTGTACGTGAATTCCTAAAGGACCAAACTGCTGACGCCATTGGTCGCTACACTTATACACTACCTAATCTAATTTAAACTAACTTACGCTAAGAGCATGTCAGAGACAGCAAAGGACTTAAAAGAGCAGTTGAACGTAGTGGATAGTGTCTTGAAAGGAGGGTATAAGATGAACATCAACAAAAGCAAAACGAGGATAATGGAATGTAGTCGAGTTAAATCGATGATGCTGAGGGAATTAGTTTAGGAAATGGGACACTTACAGTAGTAAGGGAGTTTTGCTATTTGGGGAGCAAAATAACTGATGATGGTCGAAGTAGAGAGGATATAAAATGTAGACTGGCAATGGCAAGGAAAGCGTTTCTGAAGAGGAGAAATTTGTTAACATCTAGTATTGATTTAAATGTCAGGAAGTCGTTTCTGAAAGTATTTGTATGGAGTGTAGCCATGTATGGAAGTGAAACGTGGACGATAGATAGTTTAGACAAGAAGAGAATAGAAGCTTTCAAAATGTGGTGCTACAGAAGAATGCTGAAGATTAGATGGGTAGATCACATAACTAATGAGGAGGTATTGAATAGAACTGGAGAGAAGAGGAGTTTGTGGCACAACTTGACTTGAAGAAGGGATCGTAGACGGAGACCAAGAGATGAATACACTAAGCAGATTCAGAAGGATGTAGGCTGCAGTAGGTACTGGGAGATGAAGAAGCTTGCACAGGATAGAGTAGCATGGAGAGCTGCATCAAACCAGTCTCAGGACTGAAGACCACAACAACAACATGCTAAGAATAACACACACAACCATGCCCGAGGGAGAAGTCGAACCTCCAGCGGGAGGGGCCGTGACATGGCGCCTCAAACCGCGCGACCAGAAAAATGGTCTTCTGCTTGCAAGTTCCCCGTATTGAATGGTATTAGGCAATTGCGAGTATATTTACACAAGCACATAACTTCATACGTAAATGTCTGCTGTTATCGTGGTATCGTAATATATGACGGGGCAGCTAAGAGCCTGCGTGTCGTGCAACGTATGCAACGCCGAGTGGCCCAGCTACCGGCCAGTGAATCTGTGAGAGCTCCGACCATGTAAACGTTGTCTTTAACTGATGCAGCGGTAGCCACTGGACAAATCCACAAGCCTCCCGCTCCTGAAGTTACCCAGAATGACTACTCGCGGCAGTGAGTTGACAATGGACGTTTGTTCAAAATGGTTGAAATGGCTCTGAGCACTATGGGACTTAACATCTGAGGTCATCAGTCCCCTAGAACTTAGAACTACTTAAACCTAACTAACCAAAGGACATCACACACATCCATGCCCGAGGCAGGATTCGAACCTGCGGCCGTTTGTGACTCGATGGTGACAAGAACAAGAAACTAATGTAACAGTTCAGACGGAACAAACCCCTGAACTGACTTTAGTCCTTCAGAAGGAGCAGACTCCAGAAAACAGGGTCTCCCTTTGCTAGCGAACAGGCTTGTGCGCAAGATACAAATGCAGCTTTGGAAAATGCTCAAACCTCCCTAAGAGGCAGTCCTTCAATGAAGCATAGAAAGATGAGTCAGGCTCACAAGGGTGCTGAAAAACTAGCGCCGCCTTTGCGAGAAAAATCAAAATAAATCAGCAACAAACAGCATGAAGAAACACATAGAAATCTGATTTTGAGAACGCATGCTTCTGTCCCATTACAAGCCAGGTCAAGTACACCATGTCCCATCACGAGAGATTCCAGCTGAGAGCCAATTTCGACTCAAAGAAGTTTCTCCCTGAGACGAGAAATGCCAACACAAAGGTGGCCTTATCAATCAGAGGAAATGAACCAAGATTAATAAATGACTGAAGAAGGAGGAATGGGACGGATTCCTGCCCAACAGGATCAGCCGAACACAATGGATACAAGCAGCACAAGGCTACAACTTCGCCACGTTGAACGTTAATAAGATGCGCTGCCTTTGTATTTACAAAATCCGCAGCTGCCGTTGATCTACTACTGTCACAGGAAGCAACAGATATTAAATTAGGGAAAATACGTGAGTACAACGCCATAATCAACCTTGGTATCGGTTAACAGTTCGGAACAGCCATTCTCACGAAAGAAGGCACCCATGTCACAGAATAGGAACACTTGCAAACAGTAGAGGCACTGCATTGACTGTTAATAAGGTCCGCATCATCGTTTACGCAGCGTCTGGCAACAACAACAGGCGCGCCAGAGCGTAATTTTTTAAAAGTGAAATCGTTCCTGAATTCGGTAATCACCAAATTACATAATCCTAGCCGGCGACTTAAAGTCTGTCCTCAGCCCAAAAGACGAGATACCGAATGTCAACAAGTCTATATAACTGGAATCGCCGGCCGGAGTGGCCGAGCGGTTCTAGGCGCTACAGTCTGGAACCGCGCGACCGCTACGGTCGCAGGTTCGAATCCTGCCTCGGGCATGGATGTGTGTGACCTCCTTAGGTTTGTTAGGTTTAAGTAGTTGTAAGTTCTAGGGGACTGCTGACCTCAGAAGTTAAGTCCCCATAGTGCTCAGAGCCATTTCAACCATTTTTTTTTAACTGGAACGAATAGTCCACCAATTACAGTTAATCGACACGTGGGAACATACCAATGGCGCACAGCCAGGCTTCACATATTTTACCAGCCACTCAGCAAACAGGCTGGAAGGGATCCACGTATGTCCAACTAGAAGACCCATATGTTCCAATCTGAGATCTGGCAGACTATTTTTTCTGATAACGCTGCGGAAACAAAAGACTTTCCGACCGAAGGGCACATGGAAATACAACGTTTCCCACCTACAAGTTGAGGAATGTCAAGTAGCATTTAGTAATATACGAAAAGAATGCGAGAAACGATTTCCGCTATACACTGCCGCCATTGCTTGGTGGCTGCAGTGTAGTAAGTCTAAAATAAGAAGAATATTGATCGATTACTCACGACAGAAAATCATCTGGATTAAAAAGACGAATCAGTTTTATTTTAACTGCCTTAGAGACCTGTACTCTGTGGGCACACGGGTAATGGAGTATTGTACACCAATTCCGAAAATGAAAGCAAAACTTGTAGCAATGAAGCGGCGACAGTCCGAAGCTTTTAAAGTCAGAGAGAGAATACAAAACATCGTAATAGGGGAAGAAACAGCTATGTACCATGTAATGCCTAAGAATAAGAGGGGAATCAGACAACTATCGACGGAAGTTAAATTAACTGATGGAACCAATCTCACAAAACAGAGCAAAATTAAAGACGCGGTTCACAACTGTATCTCAGATATATCCAACAAACCGACCGATGACAAAGCGTGACACGATCTTGTTCGGAACGTACCAAGCAGAATTAGCCCTGAGCAAGTAGAAAAACTCATAGCTGAGATACAGGAGGGCGAACTGAAAGATGCAATAGCACAGAGTCCTAAAAATAAATCTCCAGGACCTGTTGGTATTCCCGTGGAATTTTATCAAGTGTTCTCGCCATCGCCACAAACGAAAAGCAAGTTCCCAAAGAATTTACTGGAGGCATAATCGTGCTAATTCCTAAAAATTCAGTCAGCAAAGTAATTGAAAACCTGCGCTCAATAACTTCACACAACAGTGATTAGAAGATCATGTCCCGCATATTAGCAAGGTAAATGATAATGGTAATGAACTCTGTACTGGTCCGTACCAAACATGACCAAACAGAGACAGAAACATTCCTAAGAATATATGCGAATGTAGGGATATAATATCGACCGCAGATGTCTACCGAATAAAATGTGCATTAGTGTCAGACTTCGAGAAGGCGTCTGATAAAGCAGATAATAACTATCTTCTCGGAATCATGAAAGTAATGGGATTCTCACAAAGATTCGTTAGGATTACTGAACAAATATTACAAAAACAGTATACAGAAGCACGAATAATGACAAACGGACAATTATGTAAAGAGATTGAGATGACTGGATCAGTACGAGAAGGCTGTCTTATGTCAATAGCCCTTTTCGCAACAGCAATAAACTTCTCCTCACAAAAAACTCGTTCGACCTATACTTGAGTATCGCTCATCAGTGTGGGATCCGCACAAAATCGGGTATATATGGTATATATGGTATCGCATATACGAGTAAACGGCAAGAAAATAGTGTACAACGTCTACACAGATGATGTGGGCCTCCTGGTCACAAATGAAGATGAAACGGCGCAAACTCTTCAGATTGTACACACAAATGAACTTGTTTCTGGTGCCAAGCTAAATAAAAGGAAGTCAAACATCATGAATGCCGGCGGAGGAATACGCATGCAAAATTAAGGACAGCTGACGGAAGTATCCAAATTTGGAGATTTGAGTTTGAATTCAGGAGCAACATCCGACACACCATTGCTGTTAACTATAAAAAGCTACTTACAAGCATACGAGCTTCTGTACAAGGAAGCAGTATGACGCAGCTGGACGAGATACAGAATACCACTGTGGTAAATGTGTATACAACACCCAAACTTAACTGTGTTGCACAAGCTTTGCCGATGCCCTTACAAACAGCCAAAAGAATTATGTCGCCGATAAAAAGCTTTTTGAGCCAAGGCAAGATTTTCAAAGTGAAGTTCGACACACTAACATTCCTCATAAAGGAAGGAGGAGTCAACCTCACTGCTGTCAATTACGAGTTAACAGCGTTATACGTTGTGACGAATGCATCAGATGGTTCAAATGGCTCTGAGCACTATGGGACTTAACATCTGAGGTCATCAGTCCCCTAGAACTTAGAACTACTTAAACCTAACTAACCTAAGGACATCACACACATCCATGCCCGAGGCAGGATTCGAACCTGCGACCGTAGCGGCCGCGCGGTTCCAGACTGCAGCGCCTAGAACCGCTCGGCCACTCCGGCCGGCTCGAATGTACCAGCAACGGAAACAGTTGCCAGACAGCTTAAAAACCCACTAGCTGAACGAAATTGATCTTGCCAGCCTGCAGCCTCCAACAGACGTGCAGCAATACCAACTGGTCTTTGTCATCTAAAACATTTTCTTGTTGAATAAAGTCACATCTCATCGAGGCTCTCAGAACAGCAGGTGACGAAAGTAAAGGATATATATATATATATATATATATATATATATATATATATATATATATATATATATATATATATATATTTGATGGAAGCAAAGGAAGGAAATATTATCGAAAAGAAATACGCAAACAAAGACTGGCCTACAATTTGGAAAAGCAATCACGGCCGAAACTTACACTCCAAGGTGAAAGCAACTTGGTATGATGCAGTCAACAGGAAAATACCAGTTAATTCAAAACTACATGATACAGATCTCACAAATTCGCCCACATGTGCGTCATGCAACCTTCTTGACACTGAAGAACACAGCTTTGTGTGTGAGAGACTAAGAGACATTTGGCATATAGCTAAACAGAAATTGGCGAACCTCTATAGAACATCTCCCAACATCTTCACCGCTGCAGATTTTCTGACTCCAGACGCAATGCTATATCCTAATACGAAAAGAAATGCTGTTATCTGGCTAAAAGGGCACACGCAGGTAGAAAATAAAAGCAAAGAAGACCACTGGGTACACCTACTGACTCAACACATCGCTTCATAGGGACCAAAGAAAAAAAAAAGATAATGTATGCTTCTTAAATAGAGTCATGGAATAAAATGCTTCAGAGCACAGTAACAGAAAAAGATTGATACGGAATTCGTAGATGTTAGACTTGCACGATTACATATTTCTTATATCCTTTCACGGGGCATTCAAGAAAACAAATCAAATTCCCGGCAAGAAGTACACGACTAAATCCTCAAGAAGAATTTGGACCAAAATTTATTTTATTTTTAATTTTTAATCACCTTATTTCATACGAAGAGAAGTTTTATGTTTAAAAAAACTTTTAGTGGAAGATTTTATGTTCTCCCTGTGAAGACGAAAGACATCACGCACAGTTTATTTTAACGTAATTGTTTTACCATTATTAAAAGGAAGATTAATGTTCTTTGAATATAATTAAGAACAAGCATTTATTTTCTTTATGTAAACCAGAATTAACCAAAACATAAAAAAATGTGGTTAAGTTGACTGCAAGACGCATGGAACAACGAACTAAACCGCACTGCAATTACAGTTAACTGTGTATTGGGCAGAATATGGACGTTTGGTAAAAGAAGTAAAGGGCAAGTAAGCGCGTATTTTCATAGACGCAAGGTCTTTGGAACGAATTTCGCTTTTTTTCATTTCTACGTAATTCTAACAACAGATTTATTATGACTGTGTAAATTATCAATATGTAATGACTCAATTGTTATTTACACATTCCTTAATGATTTTTCCTGAAAAATGAGAAAAAACTTTTTTTGCGTGGGAGACTAGAAATAAGGAAAGGATACAGGGAACCTACAATCAAATCAGATAGACATTTAATTCATGTTATTGTATCTACGTTTGCAACAAGCATACTATCGAATCTATGGATCACTACACGAATCAGTATGATACTGATCGTGGAATCATGGAAAACAATATATATTGCGATATGCAGCACGTGCGATGAACGACGAATTTTTGCATGTGTACGATTTTCCAGTGAGACTATTGCGAAACAAACTTGGTTTACATTCATAAGCAGTTCTTGGTCATCACACACTTTATCGGTGTACTACGCATATCGAAGCACATCACCAAGTATTGGTACAGACGACTGATGGTGTACAATTCAATGAATTTTTATCCAGAACTCTTCAGAACCTACCTCTACATTCTCTTCGATGATACACGTGGAATTTCATAGTCTTTTTATAAGGGTCCTCGCCAGCATGTAAAAATAAGATTTCACCAACGTAGTATGTTGCGAGGAAATACTTTAAACTGCGCGTTGCAAGACTAACATGAGAATAAGAACAAAGTTACAATGAAATGAAACCCTTTAGCTGCTTTCAGGCGTTGACATACGTCAATGGGGATAGATGAAAATGCGTGCCCCGACCGGGAATCGAACCCGAGATCTCCTGCTTACATGGCAGGCGCTCTATCCACCTGAGCCACCAAGTACACAAAGGTTAGCGCGACTGCAGGGATTTATCTCTGGCACGCCTCCCGCGAAACCCACATTCTCAACCTATTGCCCCGCACTAAATACGTTGTGCCCCCGCCCATTATACTCATTACTCGCGGCGAGTTGCCGATTCCCGTAAGAGTTCGGGCACTGTGCATTCGCACAGAAGAAGAAGATGGTCAAGTGGCCGGTGAGCCTTAACTATATATATATATATATATATATATATACACAAAGATGGTATCTGTTCTTTCGGGCATGTCCGAAAGAACAGATACCGTCTTAGTATGTACAAGAACCAAGTACCAATAGCCAGATTCTATCCCAGGATCTCACGCCTATGAAACTGACTGCATATTCACTCTGCTGCGGATTCCTTGAGTACTAGCGACCATTCAAAACGTACAAGCGGGGCAAAAATGTTCAAACTCGATTTCTCTCGAATATGATTGAGAGTTGCATCTTCCTGTTTACATATGTTTAACTCCTAGTCGTACCCTACACACCCTGTCAATATCAATCAAATCGCTGAGTGGAATTTCGTATGGCCCTCTTGTAAGTACATCGGAAAAAAATACGTATTACTCACCTTTAGAAAAGCACCCTGGTAGCTTTGGAGCGCTGGAGATTGTGTAGAACTGGTACCAGACTGTCACATGACTCTTCACTGCTGACGACACATCATGGCAGTGAAGTGGTGTGTATGTGGCAGCCGCTTGTATAGAATGAGAGCAGTAAGTGGATCGACATGGAGAAGTGACACAAGGGGCAAAGGGGGTATCGTGTTTGGACGTTGCCCGATTAGCAGCGGTATCAGTACGGACTGTCCAATGTTTCTACAAGGAATGGTATACTGCAATTCCACACCTTTCAAAAACAATCGGTTTCAAGCACGACTGGATTTTCCTACTTCCACGGAATACTGGTTTATCTGAACCTGTTTCGAACAAACATTGTGAACGGCACGCAATCGTCCTCTGGAGCCGGGCACCTCGCAGAAGGCCATGGTGACTCAATGAATAAAATGAAATGATCGCATGGCATTACTAGGCGGGAGACCACTTCTGGGGTTGTTAGGCCGCCTAATGCAGGTCTGCAGGTCTTTTTATTTGAGGCCACTTCGGCGACCTGCGTGTCGACGATGATGAAATAACGAAGAGGACAATACAATATCGAATCCCCGAACGGACAAAATCTCCGACTCAGCCTGAAACAGACCCTGGGCCCTTAGCATATCAGTCGACCGCGCTGACGGCATAGTAGGGTGGCTGATAAAATATCGATATATCAATATATCGATGTATTTCCAAGAATGTATCGGTATATCCCGGTGATATAATCTTTTGCCGACATATCGATACCAAATTGCCGATATCGAGTGACGATATTTTCATTTTATATTAAATTTTTTCACAGTTTTAGGCAAATGTTTGAAGTTATCCTTTTGAAATTGT
Source organism: Schistocerca serialis cubense (assembly GCF_023864345.2). Taxonomy (NCBI): domain Eukaryota; kingdom Metazoa; phylum Arthropoda; class Insecta; order Orthoptera; family Acrididae; genus Schistocerca; species Schistocerca serialis. The sequence continues at coordinate 622,115,313 of NC_064641.1, forward strand.
AGTAGAACGTCTGATTGGAAAGTGTACATGTGAAGAAGGTAGACACAAAACTGAACGACACAATGCGCTGCATTACTGGTTCCACCAAATCACCCCCATGCCACTGGTTACCTGTACTGAGTCACATCCCTCCCCCTCACTTAAGGCGGAAACAAGCTCTACTGAGGGAGGCCAAGAAAATCTCTGCATCACCCTCTCTACCACTGCTCCAGGAATTCTGTCATCCACCACAGCAACGATTGCGATCAAGAAGACCAGCAAGTGTTACTGCAGGACAACTCATCGCGGATGGTTTTGATCTAAATTATAGCTGGATGCATGAATGGTCAACAAAAACATCGAGAACAAGAGCCCATCACCTTGATCCCACACAGAAGCCTAAAGGTTTTGACCTACCGAGGAACCCTTGGTGCCACCTCAACAAGTTAAGGACTGGACATGGTTGTTCTAGGTATTTCAGGTACAACTGGGGCTGGATCAGTTCACCAATGTGTGAATGTAATCAAGAAGAGCACACAATTGAACATCTAGTCCAACGCTGTCCACTTCATTCATACCCTGGAATTCAAGATGATTTGTTCACTCTCACACCCAGCTTACTTAACTGGTTGAAAAAAAACGGACTTTAAGGTTTAATCTCGTCTAATATCATATGTATATTGTATAAAATCATTTGTCTTTTATCAACTGTATATTGTATAAAATCACCATACGATTAAATAAATAAGCTTTACTATCACTGTGTGAAGGAGTCTTCCAACTCTTTGAGATTTCATCACGTCCTATCTTTTTCTTTGATTGTGTGAAACAAGTATATGTGGCACAAAATAAGTCCGATTGCACTGGAGGACGGGGCGGGGGGGAGGGTTGTTGGAGAGTTGAACGGAATAACAAGATTTTCGATGTGAAGAAATAGCACATGAGTTGCGTTAAAAAACAGTTTTTAAGTTTTTAACGCAGTTAATATGTTATTCTTCACATCGGTGTTCTTCAAAAACTGTTGCTGAAAGTGATGAACAAATCTCTAAATGAAAAGACTGGTCTTTGCCGTGGGAGGAGACGTGTGAGGGGTAATGCTGACGTAATCAGCGTTTGGCGCTATCAAAGAAACTGCAACGTTTAGCTTCACCACGGAATTCTGACACTACAGCTGCTAGATCGGTGGCGTTTGCAGAAATGAACAGCTTGCAATGGGGCACCGTGTCAAATGTTTTCCGAAAATCTAGAAACATGGAATCCGCCTGTTGCCCTTCATCCATAGTTCTCAGCTCGTATATAATAGGCGAAAATGGCAAGCTGAGTTTCCCATGAGTGATGCTTTCTAAAACCATGCTAATTCGTGGACATAATCTTCTTAATCTCAAGAAAGTTTGTTATATTCTGAGAATATATTCAAGGATTCTGCAGTAAACGGATGTTAATACCATAGAATCTTTCTGGGACTATTTGTAACAGTGAGTGAAGTTGTTGTTGTTGTGGTCTTCAGCCCTGAGACTGGTTTGATGTAGCTCTCCATGCTACTCTATCCTGTGCAAGCTACTTCATCTCCCAGTACGTACCGCAGCCTACATCCTTCTGAATTTGCTTGGTGTACTCATCCCTTGGTCTCCCTCTACGATTTTTACCCTCCACGCTGCCCTCCAGTATTAAACTGGTGACACTTTGATGCCTCACAACATGTCCTACCAACCGATCCCTTCTTCTAGTCAAGTCGAGCCGCAAACTCCTCTTCTCCCCAATTCTATTCAATACCTCCTCATTAGTTACGTGATCTACCCATCTAATTTTCAGCATTCTTCTGTAGCACCACATTTCAAAAGCTTCTACTCTCTTCTAGTCCAAACTATTTATCGTCCATGTTTCATTTCCATACATGGCTACACTCCGTACAAATACTTTCAGAAACGACTTCCTGACGCTTAAATCTATACTCGATGTTAACAAATTTCTCTTCTTCAGAAATGATTTCCTTGCCATTGCCAGTCTACATTTTATATCCTCTCTACTTCGACCACCATCAGTTATTTTGCCCCCCAAATAGCAAAACTCCTTTACTACTTTAAGTGTCCTATTTCCTAAACTAATTCCCTCAGCATCACCCAGTTAACTCGACTGTTGTTGTTGTTGTTGTTGTTGTTGTGGTCTTCAGTCCTGAGACTGGTTTGATGCAGCTCTCCGTGCTACTCTATCCTGTGCAAGCTTTTTCATCTCCCAGTACCTACTGCAGCCTACATCCTTCTGAATCTGCTTAGTGTATTCATCTCTTGGTCTCCCTCTACGATTTTTACCCTCCACGCTGCCCTCCAGTACTAAATTGGTGATCCCTTGATGCCTCAGAACATGTCCTACCAACCGATCCCTTCTTCTGGTCAAGTTGTGCCACAAACTTCTCTTCTCCCGAATCCTATTCAATACTTCCTTATTAGTTATGTGATCTACCCATCTAATCTTCAGCATTATTCTGTAGCACCACATTTCGAAAGCTTCTATTCTCTTCTTGTCCAAACTATTTATCGTCCATGTTTCACTTCCATACATGGCTACACTCCATACAAATACCTTCAGAAATGACTTCCTGACACTTAAATCAATACTGGATGTTAACAAATTTCTCTTCTTCAGAAACGCTTTCCTTGCCATTGCCAGCCTACATTTTATATCCTCTCTACTTCGACCATCATCAGTTATTTTGCTCCCCAAATAGCAAAACTCCTTTACTACTTTAAGTGTCTCATTTCCTAATCTAATTCCCTCAGCATCACCCGACTTAATTAGACTACATTCCATTATTCTTGTTTTGCTTTTGTTGATGTTCATCTTATATCCTCCTTTCAAGACACTGTCCATTCCATTCAACTGCTCTTCCAAGTCCTTTGCTGTCTCTGACAGAATTACAATGTCATCGGCGAACCTCAAAGTTTTTACTTCTTCTCCATGAATTTTAATACCTACTTCGAATATTTCTTTTGTTTCCTTTACTGCTTGCTCAATATACAGATTGAACAACATCGGGGAGAGGCTACAACCCTGTCTTACTCGCTTCCCAACCACTGCTTCCCTTTCATGTCCCTCGACTCTTATAATTGCCATCTGGTTTCTGTACAAATTGTAAATAGCCTTTCGCTCCCTGTATTTTACCCCTGCCACCTTTAGAATTTGAAAGAGAGTATTCCAGTCAACATTGTCAAAAGCTTTCTCTAAGTCTACAAATGTTAGAAACGTAGGTTTACCTTTCCTTAATCTTTCTTCTAAGATAAGTCGTAAGGTAAGTATTGCCACACGTGTTCCAGTGTTTCTACGGAATCCAAACTTATCTTCCCCGAAGTTGGCTTCTACTAGTTTTTCCATTCGTCTGTAAAGAATTCGTGTTAGTATTTTGCAGCTGTGACTTATTAAACTGATAGTTCGGTAATTTTCACATCTGTCAACACCTGCTTTCTTTGGGATTGGAATTATTATATTCTTCTTAATGTCTGAGGGTATTTCGCCTGTTTCATACATCTTGCTCACCAGATGGTAGAGTTTTGTCAGGACTGGCTCTCCCAAGGCCGTCAGTAGTTCCAATGGAATGTTGTCTACTCCGGGGGCCTTGTTTCGACTCAAGTCTTTCAGTGCTCTGTCAAACTCTTCACGCAGTATCATATCTCCCATTTCATCTTCATCTAAATCCTCTTCCATTTCCATAATATTGTCCTCAAGTACATCGCCCTTGTATAGACCCTCTATATACTCCTTCCACCTTTCTGCTTTCCCTTCTTTGCTTAGAACTGGGTTTCCATCTGAGCTCTTGATATTCATACAAGTCGTTCTCTTATCTCCAAAGGTCTCTTTAATTTTCCTGTAGGCAGTATCTATCTTACCCCTCGTGAGATAAGCCTCAAAATCCTTACATTTGTCGTCTAGTCATCCATGCTTAGCCATTTTGCACTTCCTGTCGATCTCATTTTTGAGACGTTTGTATTCCTTTTTGTGTTCTTCATTTATTGCATTTTTATATTTTCTCCTTTCATCAATTAAATTCAATATTTCTTCTGTTACCCAAGGATTTCTACTAGCCCTCGTCTTTTTACCTAATTGATCCTCCGCTGCCTTCACTTCTTCATCCCTCAACGCTACCCATTCTTCTTCTACTGTATTTCTTTCCCCCATTCTTGTCAATTGTTACCTTATGCTCTCCCTGAAACTCTGAACACCCCCTGGTTTAGTCAGTTTATCCAGGTCCCATCTCCTTAAATTGCCACCTTATTGCAGTTTCTTTAGTTTTCATCTATATTTCATAACCAATAGATTGTGGCCAGAGTCCACATCCGGCACTGGAAATGTCTCACAATTTAAAACCTGGTTCCTAAATCTCTGTCCTACCATTATATAGTCTGTCTGAAACCTGGCAGTATCTCCAGGTTTCTTCCATGTATACAACCTTCTTACATGATTCTTGAACCAAGTGTTAGCTATGATTAAGTTATGCTCTGTGCAAAATTCTACTAGGTGGCTTCCTCTTTCATTTCTTAGCCCCAATCCATATTCACCTACTACGTTTCCTTCTCTCCCTTTCCCTACTACCGAATTCCAGTCACCCATGGCTACTAAATTTTCGTCACCCTTCACTATCTGAACAATTTCTTTTATCTCATCATACATTTCTTCAATTTCTTCGTCATCTGCAGAGCTGGTTGGCATATAAACTTGTACTACTGTAGTAGGCGTGAGCTTCGTATCAATCTTGTTCACAATAATGCGTTCACTATGCTGTTTGTAGTAGCTTACCCGCACTCCTACTTTTTATTCTTTATTAAACCTACACCTGCATTACCCCTTTTTGATTTTGTATTTATAACCCTGTATTCACCTGCCCAGAAGTCTTGTTCCTCCCGCCAACGAACTTCGCTAATTCCCACTATATCTAACTTTAACCTATCCATTTCCCTTTTTAAATTTTCTAACCTACCTGCGCGATTAAGGGATCTGACATTCCACGCTCCGATCCGTAGAACGCGTTTTCTTTCTTCTGATAGCGACGTCCTCCTTAGTAGTCCCCCCCAGGAGATCCGAATGGGGGACTATTTTACCTCCGGAATATTTTACCCTAGTGGACGCCATCATCATTTAACCATACAGTAAAGCTGCATGCCCTCGGGAAAAATTACGGCCGTAGTTTCCCCTTGCTTTCAGCCATACGCAGTACCAGCACAGCAAGGTCATTTTGGTTAGTGTTACAAGGCCCCTGCAGCTACCGAAAAGGCTGCTGCCCCTCTTCAGTAACCACACGTATGTCTGGCCACTCAACAGATACCCCTCCGTTGTGTTGCACCTACAGTACAGCTATCTGTATCGCTGAGGCACGCAAGCCTCCCCACCACCGGCAAGGTCTATGGTTCAGGGTGGGGGGGGGGGGGGGAGGGGGGGGGGGATGAGTGAAGTACAGCTAGCGTAATTCCCGCAATTCAGTAGCTCTTCAGGATCCTATCATCAATGAGTTGCTTATTCTGTATATGTAATGCCTGACGATGTTTGTGAACTCCTTTTTTCGTCAAATTGAGGCCATTATCGCGGCTAGAGGCGCCGTTACACGGTATTAGCGTGATATCCCCTGGATGTGACTAATTATTTGTCCAGTATCTTTACAAGAAATGTCCCATTCAGTGAAGGTAGCTGCGTACAATTCATGATCTTCAGACTGTCAGTCGGTGCGTCGAACTCAAATTACAAATATTTTCCCGTCTCTCCTCGGGGGGAGAGCTTTCGAGATTTTCTATGGTGAGCTGTTAGAAAGTTGGGGTCGTTAAATTGGGCAGCCTGTTGCTGTTATACCAGGGGGTGGGCTACATGCTCAGGTTTGTTCTCTCCTGTCTTTCTTCTGCTCTTCAATGTCAGGAGCACATTATGGTTAAACACTATCGCTGCAGTTACCTGCACTTGAAGCAATAACAACTGAAACACAGCACCAACCACCTTCCAATGGTAGGTGTCTGAGTCTACGAGCAAAGAAACCTCGCCCAATCGGTGGCATCACGTGGCCATGAAAATAATTCTGCAAACAAGGTAGTAAGTAACATTAGGTTGTGGCTAACTGACAACGCTATGTCACTTAACTGCTACAAAACTTCCCTAACGTAGAAAGTTGTTGGTTGGTTTGGGGTAGGGGGCCAAACAGCGAGGTCATTGGTGCCCTAGGAATATGGAAGGATGCGGATCGGTTCCATAGGAATAGGGATGGATGGGGAAAGATATCGGCCGTTCCCCTTCAAAGGAACCATCCCGTCATTTGTCTGAAGGGATTTTAGGGAAATCACGGAGAACGCAAATCAGGATGACCGTCGTTCTCGTGAATGCGAGTCCAATGTGCTAACACTGCGCCGCCCCGCAGCCCCGCAGGATGTAGAAATCCTATAGAAAAGAAATGTTACCATCGGAGGATGATAAAATAATCACCCAAGACAAAATTCTTAGGATTCGAGACAGACGAAAACTTTTGGTGCAAATATCAAATGCAGGATTTTGTGCAGAAACTGAGTGCTGCATTTTCTCCAGTGTCAGTAACATTGAAACGTGGGATACACTTTGCTTTATTTATTTTATCCTGTGGTATCAATTTTTGGGTTAAATACGTTCGTCACCAAAGAATGTTCTAAGCCCTGATAAAGACACCCACAACATTACATCATGACACTTCGTCACCGTCGTGTTGGGCATTGTTCAGGAATCACAGAATTCGAACTACAATTCCGAAACTCATCAGATCTGGCAGGCACGTTTGAGCCGTTACACTGTTTACTACAAAGCATTCACGTTAATTTTATTTATTTTATTCACTTTGTGGTTTTCAGTTGAACAATAATTATAATTCCTCCTGGGGGGCGACACCATCAATAAATTTGGAGGAAGACATTATTCCACTAAGCTGTGTTTTGAATTATTTTATTTGTATTACTAGTTTCGGGGACAACCCGTTCTCAAATGCATCTTTAACGCTGGTAGTCAACGTGGTCCATATTGCCCACCAGTAGGCGTTCAAGCTTCCGTAGTGGGTGGTCGGCAGCTAGGGGTTAAAGATATTTTCATTATATTTTCAAAAAATATTGACAAACTATTTGGTATGTGATTATTAATATATGCTTTAACTTGCTGCAACTGTCCTTTATAAATTTTGTAAAGTAAAGTTACTTCCAATGCAACCTTTCTATTTAGGAATTTGATTGCTCTTGTTAATGGAAAACTGTAACAAAACAAATACTAACACTTCTCAACTGAAAAAGGATTTAACAGAGTTAGTTAATTTAGAACTGGTGTATGTGCTTCATTGCTTGTTTCTGCCATCTTTAGACTTGTAACAGTTTCACATAACAGACGATTCAACTGAAGTATTGAAACGATGGTAATCACTCAAAAACGCCATTTTTGTGTTGTAACAACCACCCTCTGAGCCATCAGTATCTTCGCAGTAACTCTTCATGCTGGTGACCCTACCGGATTGTTACTGAGGAAATAGGTAAATTCCGTTATGGCGTCCTCCTGTTTGTGTGCCGACCAATATTCGTTCTCAGACCTTTTTAAAAACTCGTCGAGCGTTTTGCAGTCTACTTATGCATTTCATAATGACTGACCCCTCACTTTGAGCTCATATTCTGTTCACATCGAATGACGAACATCGATGTGTTATACCTTGCCGGAATCTTGGTAATTATTATTAATGTAGTATATGAATATTACATTTTAGTTGAAAAGGAGACGGCATATGCGGTAATACTGAAGAGAATGTTTTCGTTTTCGACCATTTTTTGGCGAGTGTCAAATTTGAGGAGTCGTAGAAGACGGACCGCAATTAAGCGAAAAATTTCTTTGTCATGTTTAAAGATATAACCACACTCAACTTCCAGGAGAACTGTCGTTGCTTTCCAATTAGCTGTTTTGTCCTAATAATGGTGGGCATAGATTGCTCCAATTCGCCTAATGGTAAAGCATATTAACAAGACGAAAAGTCAAAATGCAAGTTCTGTTGTTGCCTTTCATAGCTGCTATGTGTTTATGCACGTAAATCTACTTAAAGCGCTAATCGTCCGCAGCTCGTGGTCGTGTGGTAGCGTTCTCGCTTCCCACTGCCGGGTTCCCGGGTTCGATTCCCGGCGGGGTCAGGGATTTTCTCTGCCTCGTGATGACTGGGTGTTGTGTGATGTACTTAGGTTTACGTAGTTCTAAGTTCTAGGGGACTGATGACCATAGATGTTAAGTCCCATAGTGTTCAGAGCCATTTGAACCAAAGCGCTAATTTCACATATTTAATTTATTTTCTTTAGCGTTTCTGTGTGCCGCGGACTCGCGTGTGCCATGTTGCCGCACCTCTGAACATTATTTCAACTTCATTGTTCACCGTCATAGTGTTTACATCGCGGTTTCCAGTCAGATAGGAAACAATCGTGCTCCCAGTTTTTATTGTGTATTCGTGTGAGACAGCGCTCGTAACATACTTAGTTGCCTTGTACTTGTGTGGAACCATGCATCATTTACGGAGTTATGAAAAGTCTATGGCGATCACTGCGCGTGCTTATTTTGAGGCCGGAAAAGAAAAGGCGCGAGCAGTTCCGTATCAAAGTGAATAATGAGAACTTCTGAATGTCTCAGTATTAGTGAAGGTACAGTGAAATGAATTTCGAGAGAATTTGGAGAAACTTCCTGTCTTGTATCACCAAAAATGAGTTCTGGCAAGCGACAGAAATCTGTATTGGATGAGTTTACACAAGGACTCACAAGAAGAAAAATCCATGACTTTCATGTGGAAAAGCAGTTTCCATCGATGACAGTAGTGATGGAAAAGTTGAATAGTGAAGCGGAAGATTTTCCTGATATGAGTGAAACAACCGTTTAGCGTTCTATTGGAAATTTGGGCCTCAGGTACAAGAAGTTCAACAAAAAATCTGTGCTGACGGAAAATAACCAAGTAGCAGAAAAAAGAGACGAGTTCTTGCGGGAAATAAGACACCTGCGTAACACTGAATAGGCTGTTTATTACACACTGACGAGAGTTGGTGTGGTGCAAGTAATTCCAGAAAGTTTGGTTGGCAGGAACAAAAAATGCGTATGCGTCAGAAAATGTTTACAAATATCACAGAGGAAGTCTTCAATAGTTGACTGGCTGGAAAGGAGGAATTCTGGAGAAAGGATTATAATCTGCCACATTGGGAACGAAGATTGGCTCGTGCAAAACGCTGGTTTATGTTTATTGGGCAAAAAGGAGGTGCAGATTATCATTATGAAATAAAAGCCAGACTCTAGGAAGAGTGATTTAGCTCCGTTCTCGAAAAATTACCAAACAAATCTGCAATTGCTTTAGATCAGGCTCTATATCACAAGATGACAAATCTAGTATCAAGAAATCTATCTCCGAAATGGAGAAAGGATTCTATTATTGAATGGATGGAAAGCAATAATGTAGATCTTACATCTAATGCCACATCGCATGTGGAACTGAAGCTGGCCAACTGGAACATGTGCGACCGCACTTCAGGGTCCAGGAATAACTTTTGGAAAGTATATTTGCGATGGACAAGAAAATTAAACTTCTGTGGTTGCCTGTAGCGCACTGCGAACTGAAACACCATTGAGCTCATTTGGGCTTTTGTCATGAAGATAGATAGCAAAGAAGAGCAAGAATTTTCAAATAAATGATACTTCACAGTTGTGTCCCTCCGCTCTGGAAAGTGTTTCCGAAAGTGTTTGGAGGAATTCAGTGAGTCATGTACACAAACTTGAAAACGGTTATGCAGAAACGGACCACTGTCTTGACGTAGCAATAGAACTGTTGCTGATCCAAGAAGACAAATGAAATAGCAGAAGCGAGATCTCAGCAAGCAGCGAGAGCGATTAAGGTAGACTTTGTTTTAGTCATAATTCTTTACTGCAAAATTTTTAGGAGCTAATGGACTTTTCCATTTACTGTAGAAATGTGCTATACAAATGTTCATTTATTGTGAACTGCTTGCATATCGAACATTTATTAGCAATGTCTCATATTATTTCCCTCTACTCGCAACAAAAACAAAGCGGCAATGCTGTTCTGGAATGCGATACAAATCTGCCGTTCTTTGCTGATGCACATGGCGCATAACAACAATGGGGCGCACTGCGCTGGTGTGACAACTACGTTCACCACAGCCTCGCGTATATTGTTACTTCTAATACAGTTGCTTTACAAACTCTTAATCAATAGACATGAGGAGTATTTCATTAACAATGACATATGATGTAACCAACAAAAGTTCAAGCTTAACGCCAGTGCCTTCTCCGCCGCAATAGCTACAACAGTAAGTTCAATCGCAGCAACTTGCGTTTGGCATTACAGCGATGAAACAAGTTATCAGAAAGTAACGAAAATCCACCTGTAAATAGAACGAGATCGTATCTCTAAAATGCGCAATGGAAACTTTTCTCCTAATTACTGTCTGATATTTATGCGTCCTTAAAGCTGACATTCGCAAAAATATTACCGCGTATGTTGCCCCCATTTCAAGTAAGATGTGATACTCATACACTAAGTAAAAGTAGACCTTCCACGATTCCGGAAAGCTATAATATATGGACGTTAGTAATGCAGTGTGACCAGGATATGGGCTCAAAGTCAGGGGTCAACCATTATCAAAAGGAAGAGCACAGACTGCCCTAATATGTGCGTCGCTGCATAGTCGTGTTCTCGCGATTCCTCCGCGACTCTCTTCTAGTAATTCTTTCGAAATTAATGACCTACATTTATCCACGAACACGACCCGATTGCTTCCGCCTTCACGGTCAAATTTATCGATTGCATTACTTATTTGACTCTGACATGTTCCTCCTATAACGTTAAGTAGTAGTGAGGTTGCTCGTGCTCTCTAGATTCTTCACTCGCTCGTGGATTTTACCTGGTTCTGCCCTTAAAATTCCCATATCTTTGTCCTTGATTTCCAATCATTTCTGATCGGCATTAGTCTCTAGCGTCTGAACCACCTTTTGTACCTTCGTGTTATTTACAATTAGTGTTTCTTTTCTAACGTTTTTGATTTGTTCGTGCAAAGAATCTACAGATTGCTTCACATCAGAACGGAGTGTTTCAATCTTATGATCTACATTCGCCTTCATTCAATTTTTCTTCGACATTTTGTTTCAGATGATTTTCCATACGATTGCGTTTTTCCTCTACAAAACTACATAGCTGTTGTTCCATGTTTCAAATGGCTCTGAGCACTATGGGACTGAACATCTGAGGTCATCAGTCCCCTGGAACTTAGAACTACTTAAACCTAACTGACCTAAGGACATCACACACATCCATGCCGGAGGCAGGATTCGAACCTGCGACCGTAGCGGTCGCACGGTTCCAGACTGAGGCGCCTGGAGCCGGCCGGTGTGGCCGTGCGGTTCTAAGCGCGTCAGTTTGGAGCCGCGTGACTGCTACGGTCGCAGGTTCGAATCCTGCCTCGGGCATGGATGTGTGTGATGTCGTTAGGTTAGTTAGGTTTAAGTAGTTCCAAGTTCTAGGGGACTGATGACCTCAGTAGTTAAGTCCTATAGTGCTCAGAGCCATTTTTTTGAGGCGCCTAGAATCGCTCGGCCACACCGGCCGGCGTTCTATGTTTCCTTTAATATTTTTCATTCCGTTAGTAAATAATTTTACAATCTTCTTCATGTCATTACTAAATTTATTGTCTAGCTGTGCATGTTTGTTCATCTGATTGGAAAGCCTGTATTTTTCCACCAGCTTTGGTATCTAAATCTTTACATCCTGATTCATTCAAAGAGTTCGTTTCATTTTTTAACTTATTGCCAATCGACTTACCTAAACCAGCTATTTTCTAATCCAATGCGTGATTAGAAGAATGTATTTTACTTATTTTCTTATCCAACGTCAGGCAAGAAGAATCTATTTTACTGTTCACAGAACCTATTTCAGCACTCACTTTTTTTTTTTTTTTTTTTGTTGCTGCCTTTTATCATCTGCATTACTGCGCTCACAGCGACTCGCTTTAACTATCCTCCTGCTGCATAATTGGTTTTACTTCCATTTCACTTTCGCATCGACGATTTACGTAACCCAAGTCATTTCACACGTAATCATCCTGACTACACTCGATGATTTTCTGCTTTCTTACTACGTTATTCGTTTCATCGTTATTAGCTGACATATCGTCAAACAGTGCACCAGCTTCGCTAAGTGGTAACGTGTTTGCTTACTATGGAGGGGGCCGTGTTCGATTCCCGATCATACTTAGCTGAAGATGATTTTAGTTTTTCGAGATGTTCTGTCTTTATAGACAGCACTGACTTTCTGAAAGCCGTTCTTGGCTCATAGAAGTCCTAAGAAAGCTTTTAACCAGTTTTAGTTTCGAAAAACTTCTATCAGCCGATGCAGTTGTCACAGGAAAGGTCAAAAACAGGAAACATGTTATTACCTCCGGAAAACTGGATGCAAGGCTATTAAAATTAATCAGTAATAATTCCGTGAGTTCCTTACTGGAATGGATTTTCTGAATTTCAATTTTTAAGCACATTTGCAAAGACGTTAATTGTTCATGCAGGTCAAATGACAAGTCTTTACTGTACTTACCAGACATTTTCCCTGCTTCCTTTTTATTACTTCATTTGAAAACGATAAGAGTTCCTCCCGTTGTACCACTTATAATGTGTTACAAAGGTCACAGAGGCTATAAATCTTTGTTTAGTCTGAGAAATTAATATATATATATATATAGCGAACACTACATATTGACTTTGAAGTACGATTCCAGGTCTGAATTTCTCTCTTCTTCCAATAGCTCATCAAAATATCGCTTCGTCATCTTCTGTCTTTTATTTTTGAAAATGGTTGTTACAACCCCCCACCCCCACCTCCACTCTTTTGCTGGGTCTCTGGACTCGTTTAGCAAACCATGAATGAATGTTGATTTTTTTATTTCGCTCAGTCTACTCAAAACATTACTTAGTAAAATGGTAGCTTTCTGTAAGTCATTATTTTCATGGTGTAGAGCCTTAGAAACTGGATTAATGATTTCAAATAATGAATTACAAAAGGCGACAAGCACTATAAAATCGTAGTTCTCTAAAATATTAATTATTTTACATTTGTAACGCTCGTCTTTTTTAGTGTAAATTAAATTTATCTGGTACAAAGTTTTTATTACTAGCGAATAATTTTTCTTTATTGCCGATAAAGCGTCATATGCTGAAAATCATGTAGTAGGGCATACTTTATTAAGGGTAATTTTATGTTTTAAATACTTATCGTTACTCAGCGTTGGCCAGCGTTTTATACTATTATTAAAAAAGGTATATATATTTTCCAAATTATCTAAAAAGACTGACACTTAAGGACCACGTTTCGCAGCATCATTTAAAATTAAATTTAATGCGTGTGCCGCACAATGAATCTAATCGGCATTTGGCGCACGTTCTTTTATAAGGGCTTGTAATCCTCCTTACACACCCGACATAATATTTGCTCCCTCGTAACCCGGCAATCTACATTTCCATATTCTTTCCTAGTATTAAAAATGTCAGTTGTAAGCCCTTCTGGACTGCAATCAGCTACCGATATAAATCCCAAAAAGGACTCATGGATTTTTATTTCTTCTGGCACACTGTCTGCTCTCGAGACGTATCGAAAAACTGCAAAATGTTGTTCAGTTTTTGACAGGTCTTGAGCTGTATCCAAAATAATCGCCAGAAATGGACGTTTTTTAATTTCTAAAACAATATTTTCTCTAAGTGCGGTACCAAGTGAATTAACAATCTCATTTAGAATTGTGGGCCTTAAGTAATTTGTTTCACCTTTTGGCTTTAAAAGAAATTCTTTTAAAATAGGATAACAATTCGATAGTAAACGTAAAATTGACTTGAAATTTCCAGATTCAGAATTATGGCCTCTTAAAGGTAAATTACATGAAGCTAAAGTAATTATGGCATTATTAACACGATGCAATACATCTCGCCAGAAAGTAATTTTACTATTAATTTCACTTTGCAGCAAAGTATCGATGGTATTATCTTGTAACCAATTATTAAAAGACAGAGCCCCGTTAATATGCTGCTGTGAGGTTTCCTGGTCACATATACAATGTGCAAAATTGCTTCTAACTGTAACACCGTTAATCCACGCGGAGAAGTATGACTGACTTCGACCATCGGCAAACAACCAACAAAACTGACCATACGGTTTGTTTAAAATATTAGAATAATATAGCCACGGCCTTGAAATTTTTACACCAACCTTACTGAAATATGGGCAATGATACACTGAAAACCACAGCTTTGTTTCTAGATCCTTTGGAAACGGTCATTGTGGTTTAAAAGGGCCCTATTTAATTTTTTTTTGTTCAAGTTCAGCAACGCTGTCACTAAAATTTCCTCTACGTGACGAAAATAAATTATGATGTTCCTCAGACTTATTCGTAGGAGCAAAACGAATTCGTCGTTACTTTCACAGTGATCCGATTCAGAATTATGTTCACTTTCCCATATCATTTTAAAACCGTATCCTCGAAACCAGGGTCTGTAACATGAACAGTAGAGGAAGACCTGGCTACTCAATCCATGACGCAGTTCCAGGGGCAGTCTGAGAGAGCGCTAGCTCGGAATAAGCAGTAATAGTATTAATTCACGTCACGTTCGAGTGGCTACTGAGAAAAGAAACCACGGCAGCTTAGGGAAAGAACAACTAGTCAGTGCTTTAATCACTTACGCCAGCCCTGTCCATTAGCAACAGAGCAACAATAAAAGCTACGGATCTGTGAGACCGCACCAGGGACGTTAAGAGTTACTGAAATAAAGAAAATTTAACGGTCGCCGGCCCACTAAGTGAGAAAAATTTCTGCCATTATAAACACTGTCTGTTAATGGTGGAAAACTTACTTAAGAATGTTTGGTTTTTGTTCAACGAGAAATCAGCACAACATTTGCAAATATAGCTCTAGCATGATTTCAGATGGACATGTCACAGTAAACAAATGGCTTTCAAGTGGGTAGCGGCTCGTGGAAATTACTTATAATCGAAGAACAACAAAATTTCTTCACCAGTACTCAGGTACGTAACTGTAAAAATTGGTGACATCATTCAGTGTAATACTTACTGTCGATAATTTCACTCAAAAAGTTATTTATGTTTTTTCATTAATGAAAGCTGTCATTTAGCCAAAAATTTATGCAAAGATATAGCTCATTCAAGAATCACTTTCCTGTAAGTCACAGTTACGTAATTTCCAAAGTCAAAATTTCGATTGTAAAAGAATGACGAAGTTCGCGATATGATTTCACTAACTTGTTGTTTCCATGCAGCTTCAACTTCTATTACTATTCATTAACAATTACTGCTAATCAATTTGTGCAATTACTGTTATTATTTGATCCAGGCGAAAAACTTCTGACTGATTGCAGTTGCATAAAATTGAAAATTTATTTATCCATGAAAAATAAATAAAAATGCCTTTTACTGTGTCCTCTTCTGTTAAGTACTGTCTTTCAAACTTCTGTTTACTAGACCTGAGCACTTCAGTTAACCGTAGTAATTATTATTACTTCTTTCATAAATCACTGCAATAGTTTCTCAGTCAACACGGCTATTTCGGATCATCACTAATGGATGGGATGGATCCTACTTAGGTAATTTGTCTTAGGTAAAATTGAATGACAACACTTTAGTATAGTAACTCGGTACTACTCAAACACAAATTAACTACGACACTGGCTAACCGTACACAAGACAGGTCTAGTAATTAACTGGAACTTATTTCAGGTTGAGATCCCGCCGGTGCAGTGTAAGGCATTGTTCGTTGACAACGTCTTGCGTATACTCTTCTTCTTGTACCTCAGTTGTTGTTGTTGTTGTGGTCTTCAGTATTGAGACTGGTTTGATGCAGCTCTCCATGCTACTCTATCCAGTGCAAGCTTCTTCATTTCCCAGTACCTACTGCAACCTACATCCTTCTGAATCTGCTTAGTGTATTCATCTCTTGGTCTCCCTCTACGATTTTTACCCTCCACGCTGCCCTCCAGTACTAAATTGGTGATCCTTTGATGCCTCAGAACATGTCCTACCAACCGATCCCTTCTTCTAGTCAAGTTATGCCACAAACTTCTCTTCTCCCCAATCCTATTCAATACTTCCTCATTAGTTATGTGATCTACCCATCTAGTCTTCAGCATTCTTCTGTAGCACCACATTTCAAAAGCTTCTATTCTCTTCTTGTCCAAACTATTTATCGTCCATGTTTCACTTCCATACATGGCTACACTCCATACAAATACTTTCAGAAATGATTTCCTGACACTAAAATCTATACTCGATGTTAACAAATTTCTCTTCTTCAGAAACGCTTTCCTTGCCATTGCCAGTCTACATTTTATATCCTCTCTACTTCGACCATCATCAGTTATTTTGCTACCCAAATAGCAAAACTCCTTTACTACTTTAAGTGTCTCATTTCCTAATCTAATTCCCTCAGCATCACCCGACTTCATTCGTCTACATTCCATTATCCTCGTTTTGCTTTCGTTGATGTTCATCTTATATCCTCCTTTCAAGACACTATCCATTCCGTTCAACTGCTCTTCCAAGTCCTTGCTGTCTCTGACAGAATTACAATGTCATCGGCGAACCTCAAAGTTTTTATTTCTTCTCTATGGATTTTAATACCTACTCCGAATTTTTCTTTTGTTTCCTTTACTGCTTGCTCAATATACAGGTTGAATAGCATTGAGGAGAGACTACAACCATGTCTCACTCCCTTCCCAACCACTGCTTCCCTTTCATGTCCCTCGGCTATTAAAACTGCCATCTGGTTTCTGTACTAATTATAAATAGCCTTTCGCTCCCTGTATTTTACCCCTGCCACCTTCAGAATTTGAAAGAGAGTATTCCAGTCAACATTGTCAAAAGCTTTCTCTAAGTCTACAAATGCTAGAAACGTAGGTTTGCCCTTCCTTAATCTAGTTTCTAAGATGAGTCGTAAGGTCAGTATTGCCTCACGTGTTCCAACATTTCTACGGAATCCAAACTGATCTTCCCCGAGGTCGGCTTCTGCTAGGTTTTCCATTCTTCTGTAAAGAATTCGCGTTAGTGTTTTGCAGCTGTGACTTATTAAACTGATAGTTCGGTAATTTTCACATCTGTCAACACCTGCTTTCTTTGGGATTGGAATTATTATATTCTTCTTGAAGTCTGAGGGCATTTCGCCTGTCTCATACATCTTGCTCACCAGATGGTAAAGTTTTGTCAGGACTGGCTCTCCTAAGGCCGTCAGTAGTTCTAATGGAATGTTGTCTACACCTGGGGCCTTGTTTCGACTCAGGTCTTTCAGTGCTCTGTCAAACTCTTCACGCAGTATCGTGTCTCCCATTTCATCTTCATGTACATCCTCTTCCATTTCCATAATATTGTCCTCAAGTACATCGCCGTTGTATAGACCCTCTATATACTCCTTCCATCTTTATGCTTTCCCTTCTGTGCTAATTACTGGGTTCCCATCTGAGCTCTTGATGTTCATGCAAGTGGTTCTCTTATCTCCAAAGGTCTCTCTAATTTTCCTGTAGGCAGTATCTATCTTACCCCTCTTGAGATAAGCCTCTACATCCTTACATTTGTCCTCTAGCCATCCCTGCTTAGCCATTTTGCACTCCCTGTCGATCTCATTTTTGAGACGTTTGTATTCCTTTTTGCCTGCTTCACTTACTGCATTTTTATATTTTCTCCTTTCATCAATTAAATTTAATATTTCTTCTGTTGCCCAAGGATTTCTATTAGCCCTCGTCTTTTTTACCTACTTGATCCTCTGCTGCCTTCACTACTTCATCCCTCAGAGCTACCCATTCTTCTTCTACTGTATTTCTTTCCCCCATTCCTGTCAATTGTTCCCTTATGCTCTCGGTGAAACTCTGTATAACCTCTGGTTTAGTCAGTTTATCCAGGTCCCATCTCCCTAAATTCCCACCTTTTTGCAGTTTCTTCAGTTTTATCTACAGTTCATAACCAATAGATTGTGGTCAGAGTCCACATGTGCCCCTGGAAATGTCTTACAATTTAGAACCTGGTTCCTAAATCTCTGTCTTACCATTATATAATCTATCTGAAACATGTCAGTATCTCCAGACTTCTTCCATGTATACAGCCTTCTTTCATGATTCTTGAACCAAGTGTTAGCTATGATTAAGTTGTGCTCTGTGCAAAATTCTACCAGGCGGCTTCCTCTTTTATTTCTGTCCCCCAATCCATATTCACCTACTACGTTTCCTTCTCTCCCTTTTCTTACTACCGAATTCCAGTCACCCATGACTATTAAATTTTCGTCATCCTTCACTATCTGAATAATTTCTTTTATATGATCATAAATTTCTTAAATTTCTTCGTCATCTGCAGAGATAGTTGGCATATAAACTTGTACGAATGTAGTAGGCGTGGGCTTCGTATCTATCTTGGCCACAATAATGCGTTCACTATGCTGTTTGTAGTAGCTTACCCGCATTCCTATTTTCCTATTCATTATTAAACCTACTCCTGCATTACCCCTATTTGATTTTGTGTTTATAACCCTGTAGTGACCTGACCAAAAGTCTTGTTCCTCCTGCCAGCGAACTTCACTAATTCCCACTATATCTAACTTTAATCTATCCATTTCCCTTTTTAAGTTTTCTAACCTACCTGCCCGATTAAGGAATCTGACATTCCACGCTCCGATCCGTAGAACGCCAGTTTTCTTTCTCCTAATAACAACGTCCTCTTGAGTAGTCCCCGCCCGGAGATCCGAATGGGGGACTATTTTACCTCCAGAATATTTTACCCAAGAGGACGCCATCATCATTTAATCATATAGTAAAGTTGCATGCCCTCGGGATAAATTACGGCCGTAGTTTCCCCTTGCTTTCAGCCGTTCGCAGTACCAGCACAGCATGGCCGTTTTGGTTAGTGTTACAAGGCCATATCAGTCAATCATCCAGACTGTTGCCCTTGCAACTACTGAAAAGGCTGCTGCCCCTCTTCAGGAACCACACTTTTGTCTGGCATCCCAACAGATACCCCTCTGTGGTTGCACCTACGGCACGGCTATCTGTATCGCTGAGGCACGCAAGCCTCCTCACCAACGGCAAGGTCGATGGTTCATTGGGGTGGTGTACCTCCGTAATAAATGAAATTAGGCCCACAGTACTCTTCAAGTCAATATGCATCCTCGTGCGACAATTATACTGTGCCCATTTTATGGCTTATACTTCTCCCTTCCACACCAAAATATTCGGCGAGCCATTAAATACTTAAGCACCACTGTGTTACTACCATTTCTCAACAACCAGCAGCTAAGCGACCCGGGTCGACTGTCTCACTCACCACTGTCCTACCTTCTCCTCTGCACTGTACTCAACTGCCTGGCGTGCTTTCGCCCCAAGCGATAATGCAACTGCTAGTTCACTACAGTCTTAACAGAATTGCATCGTCCTGACTAAGCCAGCGTGTTTACTTACACTAGCTTAAGACTAACATATATTTGACTTTACAATGAGAAAACATTTTATTTCATCATGAAAACATTAGTACATTTATTTACAAACTTTGATTCAGAGAAAAATACATCGAAAAGTACAATTGCTAAGAAAAATTTGGTAGCTTACAGAGTTGTTGTGTTGCAACGTGGAATATTGCTTTCATATAATTACAAAACTTGTTCTGAAGTCGAAATCACCTTTAAAAAATCCAAAGCGCAGTCTTGTTTGAATAGCGTCTGTTATTGGTAATAAGGCAGAAAACACGAAGTTGAGTGCTGAGGACCCGATCAACCGATGTAAACAGTTAACAGTTCCGCTACGAATTATTCCATATTTACGATGCCGTGGGAAATCATCAGTCTTTACGCCAAGATCAATAGACAAAAGTCAGAACGTCGAAGTCCTTGCGCATACACTGCCTCATGGGATTTGTGGTTAAAAATGTGACTAAGTTCAAAAGGAAACGTAACATTCGCACTTAACAACAATTTAACAATTTCCGATTGCATTGTAAAGCTGTCACTGACAGTTAAGGAGTAGAAAGATCATTTGAACTGAACGGATAGTATTTTGGAAAAAAGGCTATCAGATGAACATTAACAAAAAAGTAAGAAAGGTAATGGGGCGTAGTCGAATTAAATCTGGGAATTAGATTAGTAAATCAGACACTAAATATAGTATATGAGTTCTGTTGTTGTGGCAGCAAAGTAGAGAAAATGCAGACTCGTAACAACATGACAGGCGTTACTGAAAGAGGTTAATTTATTAACATTAAATGTAAATTTAAATATTAGTAAGTTTTTTAAGGTTTCTGTCTGGAGTATGGCGTTATAAAGAAGCGAAAAGCACACGATAAACAGTTCAGACAAGAAGAGAATAGAAGCTTTTGAAATGCGGTGATACAGAAAATGGTGAAGGCTAGATCGGTAGATCAGATAACTATTGAGGATGTTCTGAATCGAAGTTTGGAGAAAAGAAACTTACAGCATATGTTGACAAAAGAACGGACCGGTCGACAGGAAACAACTCTCACGAGGCATCAAGGAATAGTTTATTTGATAATGATGGATGGACGTGTGTGTGTGTTGGGGAGGAGGGAGAGAGGGAATTGTAGAAGAAGACTAAGACAGGACAAAAGTAACCACGTTGAAACGGCTGTAGGGTGTAACAGTACTACTAGCCAAGAGAACTGCATCAAAGACCATCACAAAGGCCACAACACCAGTATTTCCTAACTTGTGCAGGCGTATGCTCGTGCTTTTTCTCAAAACCTAAAACGAAAGGCTTTGCTATGGAACACTCTTTTTACATGACACACAGTTCTTCTCAGTGGCTCAGAGCAATCCACTGCGATGTCTTATTTGTTAGTACAAGTAATCCTACAGCAAATCTTTTGCCAAAGAGTGTTAGAAATATCAAAAAGAAAAACCAATAGATGCATATTCTTTTAAGTACCGCTTATTAACCGGCAAAAACTCACAAGCTAAGTCACACAGTACGGAAAGCTTTAGCTGTCCACTTTATCATCCTTACGATCAAACTTGCAGCACTAACAACGTCGTAACACTGATGCCATGTAAATTTGATCTGAAGATGGCTCCAACCTACAGCTCGAAACATTCCTAGTATACGATTAGCTTGTGGCTGTTACTGGGTAATATAAGGGGCGATCAAATAGTTTCCTGAAATACTAAACACCTTTTTCCAACGCTGTTTCACAGAGGAAGACCGCACTGCAGTTCCTTCTCTAAATCGTCGCACGACCGAAAAAATGGCTGACATCGAAATAAGTGTCCAAGGAATAGAAAAGCAACTGAAATCACTCAACAGAGGAAAGTCCACTGGACCTGACGGGATACCAATTCGATGTACGCGAAAGAACTTGCCCCCATTGTAACAGCCGTGTACCGCAAGTCTCTAGAGGAACGGAAGGTTCCAAATTATTGGAAAAGAGGTCAGGTAGTTCCAGTTTTCAAGAAGGCTCGTCGAGCAGATGCGCAAAACTATAGGCCGATATCTCTGACATCGATCTGTTGTAGAATTTTAGAATATTTTTTTTGCTCGCGTATCATGTCATTTCTGGAAACCCAGAATCTACTCTGCAGGAATCAACATGGATTCCGGAAACAGAGATCGTGTGAGACCCAACTCGCTTTATTTGTTCATGAGACCCAGAAAATATTAGACACAGGCTCCCAGGTAGATGCCATTTTCCTTGACTTCCGGAAGGCGTTCGATACAATTCCGCACTGTGGCCCGATAAACAAAATAAGAGCCTACGGAATATCGGACCAGCCGTGTGGCTGTATTGAAGGGTTTTTAGTAAACAGTACACAGCATGTCGTTCTCAATGGAGAGTCGTCTACAGGCGTTAAAGTATCCTCTGGCGTGCCACAGGGGAGTGTTATGGGACCATTGCTTTTCACAACATATGTAAATGACCTAGCAGATAGTGTCGGAAGTTCCATGCGGCTTTTCGCGGATGATGCTGTAGTATACAGAGAAGTTGCAACATTAGAAAATTGTAGCGAAATGTAGGAATATCTGCAGCGGATAGGCACTTGGTGCAAGGAGTGGCAACTGACCCTTAACATAGACAAATGTAATGTATTGCGAATACATAGATAGAAGGATCCTTTATTGTATGATTTATTAGCGGAACAAACACTGGTAGCAGTTACTTCTGTAAAATATCTGGGAGTATGCTTATGGAACGATTTGAAGTGGAATGATCATGTAAAATTAATTGTTGGTAAGGCGGGTGCCAGGTTGAGATTCATTGGGAAAGTTTTTAGAAAATGTAGTCCATCAACAAAGGAGATGGCTTACGAATGTAGTCCATCAACAAAGGAGATGGCTTACGAAACACTCGTTCGACCTATACTTGAGTATTGCTCATCAGTGTGGGATCCGTACCAGGTCGGGTTGACAGAGGAGATAGAGAAGATCCAAAGAAGAGCGGTGCGTTTCGTCACAGGGTTATTTGGTAAGCGTGATAGCGTTACGGAGATGTTTAGCAGACTCAAGTGGCAGACTCTGCAAGAGAGGCGCTCTGCATCGCGGTGCAGCTTGCTCGCCAGGTTTCGAGAGGGTGCGTTTCTGGATGAGGTATCGAATATGTTGCTTCCCCCTACTTATACCTCCCGAGGAGATCACAAATGTAAAATTAGAGAGATTCGAGCTCGCACGGAGGCTTTTACGGCAGTTGTTCTTCCCGCGAACCATACGCGACCGGAACAGGAAAGGGAGGTAATGACCGTGGCACGTAAAGTGCCCTCCGCCACACACCGTTGGGTGGCTTGCGGAGTATAAATGTAGATGTAGATGTAGAATGTATAAGCAACGCAGCGCGACTCCGATGAGCGTATACGAACACCGACACATAGGCAAGGGATTAGTGTGGCATTCTTGTTTTCCCGACGCGCGTTCTACACTCCTGGAAATGGAAAAAAGAACACATTGACACCGGTGTGTCAGACCCACCATACTTGCTCCGGACACTGCGAGAGGGCTGTACAAGCAATGATCACACGCACGGCACAGCGGACACACCAGGAACCGCGGTGTTGGCCGTCGAATGGCGCTAGCTGCGCAGCATTTGTGCACCGCCGCCGTCAGTGTCAGCCAGTTTGCCGTGGCATACGGAGCTCCATCGCAGTCTTTAACACTGGTAGCATGCCGCGACAGCGTGGACGTGAACCGTATGTGCAGTTGACGGACTTTGAGCGAGAGCGTATAGTGGGCATGCGGGAGGCCGGGTGGACGTACCGCCGAATTGCTCAACACGTGGGGCGTGAGGTCTCCACAGTACATCGATGTTGTCGCCAGTGGTCGGCGGAAGGTGCACGTGCCCGTCGACCTGGGACCGGACCGCAGCGACGCACGGATGCACGCCAAGACCGTAGGATCCTACGCAGTGCCGTAGGGGTCCGCACCGCCACTTCCCAGCAAATTAGGGACACTGTTGCTCCTGGGGTATCGGCGAGGACCATTCGCAACCGTCTCCATGAAGCTGGGCTACGGTCCCGCACACCGTTAGGCCGTCTTCCGCTCACGCCCCAACATCGTGCAGCCCGCCTCCAGTGGTGTCGCGACAGGCGTGAATGGAGGGACGAATGGAGACGTGTCGTCTTCAGCGATGAGAGTCGCTTCTGCCTTGGTGCCAATGATGGTCGTATGCGTGTTTGGCGCCGTGCAGGTGAGCGCCACAATCAGGACTGCATACGACCGAGGCACACAGGGCCAACACCCGGCATCATGGTGTGGGGAGCGATCTCCTACACTGGCCGTACACCACTGGTGATCGTCGAGGGGACACTGAATAGTGCACGGTACATCCAAACCGTCATCGAACCCATCGTTCTACCATTCCTAGACCGGCAAGGGAACTTGCTGTTCCAACAGGACAATGCACGTCCGCATGTATCCCGTGCCACCCAATGTGCTCTAGAAGGTGTAAGTCAACTACCCTGGCCAGCAAGATCTCCGGATCTGTCCCCCATTGAGCATGTTTGGGACTGGATGAAGCGTCGTCGCACGCGGTCTGGACGTCCAGCACGAATGCTGGTCCAACTGAGGCGCCAGGTGGAAATGGCATGGCAAGCCGTTCCGCAGGACTACATCCAGCATCTCTACGATCGTCTCCATGGGAGAATAGCAGCCTGCATTGCTGCGAAAGGTGGATATACACTGTACTAGTGCCGACATTGTGCATGTTCTGTTGCCTGTGTCTATGTGCCTGTTGTTCTGTCAGTGTGATCATGCGATGTATCTGACCCCAGGAATGTGTCAATAAAGTTTCCCCTTCCTGGGATAATGATTTCACGGTGTTCTTATTTCAATTTCCAGGAGTGTATTTGAACATTTGTGTTATGAATACTACAATAATAAAGTTCTATCAATCTATAACATAAGTTTAAAGGGACATCATATATGATATTCATTATATTCATTGTTCTTTGTGGCAATGAAAGATATAATAGCGTTTAGTAATACTGACGGTTCTGAAGCACGAGTTTGTGCATTGTGTGTTGTTAATAAATTAGCTGTCATATGTTGATATGCCTTGAAACAGATAATTAATGTGCTTTGGCCCTTGTGCGTATTGTTTTGGTCAAGGACACTCATTCTTCCGCTCAGACACCTTTCTCGAGGCCAGGAATCGAACCTCGCACCCCTCCCACAGGAAGCAAGTTTTCTAGCAGCGAGCTATAGAACCAGTTATGGTTCTGAAGTGTTTCTTTTCAAGCGCGCCGGCCGCTGTGGCCAAGCGGTTCTAGGCGCTTGAATCCGGAACCGCGCTGCTGCTACGGTCGCAGGTTCGAATCCTGCCTCGGGCAGGGATGTGTGTGATGTCCTTAGGTTAGCTGGGTTTAAGTAGTTCTAAGTCTAGGGGACTGGTAACCTCATATGTTAAGTCCCATAGTGCTTAGAGCCATTACAACCATTTTTCAAGCGCTGGTCTTATGTTTAGCAGGGTGTCCTCCCTGTTAGTGTCGAGCCCTTTTACTGTTTTGGTTAGACAAACCTTTCGGCTCTGTGGTATCTAGTGAAAGGTTATTAGCAAAAATGTCGGAAAGTTCTAGTCCAATTTCCTTCAAATTTTAAATAATATTCTATTATTCAGACGGACGTATCGATATATCTTTTGAAACAACATTGTACAGGTTTTCTGTTAAAACCCACTGCGAGGAACAAAATGCTCTGCTCTAAAAACGTGTGGGTTTGTTTCCTTTGTCGCAGCCAGTTTTAACTACGATACTGGGTCCTTTTAACCATTAGACAAATTTTCTCCTATGTATATTGCCTCTCCGTTCTGTTGAACGGAATGGACAGTGCCTTGAAAGAAGAATATAAGATGAACATCAACAAAAGCAAAACGAGGATAATGGAATGTAGTCGAGCTAACTCGGGTGATGCTGAGGGAATTCGATTAGGGAATGAGACACTTAAAGTAGTAAAGGAGTTTTGCTATTTGAGGAGCAAAATATGTGATGATGGTCGAAGTAGAGAGGATATAAAATGTAGACTGTCAATGGCAAGGAATGCGTTTCTGAAGAAGAGAAATTTGTTAACATCGAGTATAGATTTAAGTGTCAGGAAGCCGTTTCTGAGAGTATTTGTATAGAGTGTAGCCATGTATGGAAGTGAAACATGGATGATAAATAGTTCGGACAAGAAGGGAATAGAAGCTTTCGAAATGTGGTGCTACAGAATAATGCTGAAGATTAGATGGGTAGATCACATAACTAATGAGGAGGTATTGAATAGAATTGGGGAGAAGAGAAGTTTGTGGCACAACTTGACTAGAAGAAGGGATCGGCTGGTAGGATATGTTCTGAGGCATCAAGGGATCAGCAGTTTAGTATTGGAGGGCAGCGTGGAGGGTGAAAATCGTAGAGGGAGACCAAGAGATGAATACACTAAGCAGATTCAGAAGGATGTAGCCTGCAGTACGCACTGGGAGATGAAGCAGCTTGCACAAGATAGAGTAGCACGGAGAGCTACATCAAACCAGTCTGAGGACTGAAGACCACAACAACAACATATTGCCTCTCGTTATATACATTTTTAAACATACATTTTATACAATGTGCTGTTTTCTTTTCTCCCTCGCAGACGGATTCCACAAAAAACAGGAAAGTTGTGTTTCTGGCTTATCGGCTTGTGATTAGAATACTACTACAGATTCTGAATTTGCAGTAACAATAGAGAAGGCACAGGGTCGGAGAGGGGCGGCGAAGAGGAGATGGTCAGAGGGATGGGAGGAGGGGGTGAGGGACAGAGAGAGAGGGAGGAGAAGATGGATAAAGAGAGGTTGAGGAGGGGATGGACAGGGACACAGGAAATTAGGAAGTATATCCATTTCCCATACGTATTAGAAACGTGTGCTTTCTATTTTTCTTCTTTTCCATTTAACAAAAATTAGTCACTATAGTTAATAAACTATAAATGTCTGACTCTCCTCTCTGTAATGTACAATAATTCGATAAGTTTACTATTAACCGCATAGAAAAGACATTAAATTCGGTTTAAAAGCAAATATGTCTCACTGGACATTAAATTCGGTTTAAAAGCCGATATGTCTCACTGGGCAGTTTACAAATCATAGACTAAACTGTAAGACGGAGCAGTTACTATGAATTACCATTTTCTGTGGAATTCAGAGATTTTGAGAAGGTTTCTGGCTCAATTACAACATGTAAAATCACGCTTCGATTCAGTGAACTGCTGCAGCGTCCACATAGACCCCCTCAGGAACTGTAAAATTCAGAACAGAAATAGGGGTAAGGAAGGAGACTTCGTCTCATGAATGCTGTCCGAAGCAATCCTAGAATGTCTCTTGAGATACTTCAGCCGAAAAAAACGTTCAAATGTGTGTGAAATCTTATGGGACTTAACTGCTAAGCCCATCAGTCCCTAAGTTTACACACTACTTAACCTAAATTATCCTAAGGACAAACACACCCCCATGCCCGAGGGAGGACTCGAATCTCAGCCGGGACTTCAGCCGAAAACACGAGGAAGGAATCCGCATCAATAACATACCTGAATCACCTTAGTTCAGCTGATGACACCGAACTGTGTTCTTCTATTACAGACAAATTTCAGAATGAATGAAACAATTTGACACACTAAATCAAAAAGTAGGCCTGAAATTATAATAAGACGGAAATAATGTAGCTACAATTTATAGAAAATAAAGTAGTAACTAGGTGAGACAGAGAAACAAATAAATGGAATGAACAGAGACTGCAGTGGGAGATGTAATTATGACTTCAAGGAAGATGCAACTCAAGATGTCTGGATGGCAGAACGGCCACGAAATTTGTTTGCTGGATTCCAAGAGCAAACAAAAACCAAAGAATGGCGAGTATATGACATTAGCAGGGGTAACAACATAAGGTGCGACTGAAAGTTCGGTGGAAGGTCTGAGAAAATAAAGAAGACAAGAATTACAAATACAATACTTTTACTGGTCTTCAAAGTAATCACCATTAACTACATTTCTGATATATGTTACAAAGCTATTGGAAACTATCAGCAAACGATTCTTGTGGAATCGCTGGAAGCACCGTGGTCATGCTTTTTAAGATATCCGTAACGTTTGCAGAACATAAGCCGTTTAGGAGTAATGTAAGACTAGGAAACAGAAAGAAATTGAAGAACAGGCACCCTGTACTGAGTAAGAAAGTTGAGCACGGAGACGTTGCGGTTACCCAACAATTCGTGACCGGAGTTTTTCGAGCGATTGCACGTTTGTGGTCAGTTTTCAGCAGTTTTACAACCAATGTCAGAAGTGTGTGTGGGTAATGCTGATTACCTTGAGGACCAGTAACGGTATTCCGTTTGCAGCTCTTGATTCCTTCATTTTTTTGGATAATTCTCCGAACTTTTCAGACCCACCTCGTATAGCTACTGATCGTAATACATAAAAATGGAGCAGACCTTTACCAAGGGTGCTTGTTAAATGGCTGACGATGGAGAGTTAATATTGATAAAGTTAAGGCGGAAGGGAAGAAGAGCAGTAGGGAAGAGGATAGCGAATTGGTTAACATAAAAAATGGAGGTAAAGCAGTAAATGAGATACAAGGATCCCCCCCCCCCCTACCATCCACGACCCTGTGGCTAACGGCACGTAAAAACCTGATATTTGTCCGCTTCTTTTCTTTTTTCCTCACTTTTTACACTGCTGTCGGAGCGGTCACAGCATTTTTTACACGAATAAAGCGGCTTAAAAAGTTCACAAGCCTGATTATAGACGACTCGTAGCTACGAATGGATGCATTAACTAACTGTCCCGTTGGTTTTTGTTAGAAAATTTTATACATTGTAACCTACCCACAAAAAATTATATATGACTAACAAAGTTAATAAAAATGGAGCCACGAAGCAATATCGTCCCCACAGAAATATTTAAATAAAAAATAATAAATGGGAGCCAAGTGTAACCTTCCCGCAATGAAATCTATTGGTAATGACAATTAAATGTAAGAATCGCAATCTGACCCAAATGTGAGCTCCCCACAAAAATAATGAAAGACATACAAAATGTTGCAAAGTCAGTTCCCCACAAAATGTAAGATAATTCAATGATAATGAAATCTCAGTGACAATGAAAACGCAAATAGACCGAAATGTCGATCTTTTGGCCCTGTGCAATGATCCGAATTCTTACCTCAGTAAAACTGCATGTCTAAATTCTGCTCTTATTCTTCGCCATAGCTTGGAGGAAATGCATCGCACATATTCTTTGAATTTAACTGAAACTTTTTTTTAAGGAATGCAAGGGAAATATTTTTTTAATTAAATGACTCTTTTGTTAAAATGCTTTCAAAACAAAATTATTATTGGGGCACGTCTTGAAAATTAATTACAATAAATATACATTACATTATCTGATGTGCGCAATGCAGCTTCGTTACCTTATTTAACAATATACCTCGTTCAGCATCTTGACCAGAGACCCATGTCGACGCCCGCAGACTGTGTCCCACTCGCGAATCTACCCGCAACTGTACAAGACTACTACTGCCGACAGACTGCCCACATGCAACTGCTCTCTCGCAACTCGCACGCGCTACTACTCTCTGGTCAGAGATTGTCATGGCTCGCCATCGCTGCTACCGAGTACACACGCGTTTCATAACCCTCCACTGTGGGGGCAAAAATTTGGCAGCGATGGTGAATCATTTGGACTTGCCATGAGCAACAAATTTTTTTTTAACTAATTAACTTTACAATTACAGCATATATACAGATATAGAACATGAAAAAAATATTGTGCACATACATCAAGTACAAAACATATTAGACAATAACAAAAATGTGAGTACAAAACATATTAGCAAATCAGAAAAATGTATATACAAATTATTTGATAGATAACAAAAGTGCACACGCACTGAAAAACTCTTTAGCATATTCAGAACAAATAAACAGAATGGCAAAAAATCATGTTGACAAGTGACATGAGTGCACATGCACTGCAGTTGAGAATATCAGCAAATCACAAAATGTATTAATAAATGGCAAAAGTGCACACGCACTGTAGTACAGAACATATCAGAAAACCATAAAATATATACATAATGAGTACAAATGGCATAAAGTGCACACACACTGAAAAACTCTCTAATATTTTTACGACAAATAAACCTAATGAGTACAAATCATAATGACAAAAGTGCACATGCACTGTAGTACAGAACATATCAGAAAACCACAAAATATATTTACGTAATGAATACAAATGGCATAAAGTGCACACACACTGAAAAACTCTCTAATATTTTTACGACAAATAAACCTAATGAGTATAAATCATATTGACAAATGACAAAAGTGCACACGCACTGTAGTACACTCTAGTATTTTTCTACAACAAACAAACAAGGAGTGTAATAAAGTGCACATGCACTGTAGAAGTCTTTAGTGATTTCAGGATAACTGATCTTATTAACAAATGAAAGGAAGTGCACACGTACTGTGTATGACTTTTTCATTTTACAAGAATTAGGGAAGGAATAGGAAGGATTGCGTCATGGTTGTAGCACTTAGGTTGCACGCAGCTGCACTGAAAGTCCATATCTTTCCACAGCAGTACAACACCAAGTGGGACAATCTGAAGTTCTTTTCCCAGAAGTATTTATCAGCGTAGCCAAGACACTGAAATGTCGTAGTAATATTCCATGTTTTCATTTTGGCAGTACATCAGGTACACCAAACAGTGGGACCATAATAACGTCTCCATCACTCACGGTGGTGGACAGCATGTCGTGTCAACACCATGCTCTTACAAGGCACACCAACGTAGAATTAGTGTAAAAACCAAATATAGTGCTCCATGATCATGAGTATGGACAGGACAAATGGATATTGCAGTAATTCAGGGTAGTGGGGTCAGAAGGTGAAGGATATTAAGTCACATAGTAGTCTTCATTGAGAATTACAGTAGTAGTTTGCGGCATTTATAGCCCAGTTATCGAACATTTCTGTACCATGTATTTAGTATTACAGAATAATGTTCATAAATCATCTGATTACAATCAATATTGCCACTTATCGGCCAGTTACAAACGTCAAAAGTCATCATTGAAAACAGGAGCTAATGAATGGCATAGTATTATCATAATTGATCTAGGTATACTAATTATTGGCACTAATTGGCCAGTTACTGACATCAAAAGTCATCATTGAAAACAGGAGCTAATGAATGGCATAGTATTAACATAATTCATTTAGTTATACAAATTATTGGCACTAATTGGCCAGTTACAGACATCAAAAGTCATCATTGAAAACAGGAGCTAATGAATGGCATAGTATTAACATAATTCATTTAGTTACACTAATTATTGGCACTCAGTGGCCAGTAAGTATTGAATAGTACAAAACATTGTACATCATTCAGTATTATTCAGAACTCTCTTAAATGGATAGCATTATTTGGAACTGGTGATACACACCTTTTTTTTTGTTAGCAATGCATTGCTTTGGGTAATTATAAGGGAAAGCAAGAAGAGAAAAAGAAAAAAATTTTGCTTCTAGGTTGTTCCTGTAAATGAAAAATGTGTAACGTCATTCGTCATGAGTCAGCTGTAACAAGGTTGTGACACAACTGGGTAAAAAAAATGCGAGTACTATTATAGGTTCAATAAGTAACAAGTTTAGTAAGTATCATGAAAGGCTTCTCCTGGAAAAAATACAAAATGGATTACTGAGCTGAAAGAAGAAACGCATACTATGCTGAAAAGTAGTGAACTTCGAATTAACAGGTGGTGAAATGTATATAAAAAATGTGTTCCATAGCTGTCCTTTCCAAAACCTTCAGTCATCATACCATATGATATAAAACATACTGTCAAAACAAACTGCAACAAATACTTAAATAACTACATAGCATAAATACATAAACTTCAACATCATCCTCATCTGTAAAGAAAAAAACTTCATTATCCATCACTTCATTACTTATATTATCATAACTCCATTATTATCATCACTTGTAAAGAAAAACTTCATTATTCATAGTACCATATTCTTCATCATTGTTCATCAGCATTCATTATCATCTGCAAAAAATCACTTCATTACTCATTATACAACTATTCCTTATCTCTAGCATACTTCATCACTAAAACTAAAATGTGTAGTTCTGTCTGACAGCTTGCATCAATCGCCTTGTATTCTGAAAGAAAAAAATTAGTTAAGACTGCTATTTTACGATGTGAATAGTATATTCTTGTTAATCCTGATCCATTTACTCTTCCTCACTAGGTTTGCATCTTCTTTCGATCACTCCGAAGGTGAAATTCCCATTTCTGTTTAATTTATTTCCTTTACGCATCATTTCTTTCTGAAATTGATGAACAAAGATTAATGTCTTGCATTTAAATCATATACCCACTAAATAATGACTGGTTTATGGTGACATAATTAAGCATACAGCATAACATGACAGAAACGTAATATGTCAAAAGCATAGACAGTGTTCAAAGGCAAAAATGTACAGAGAATATCACAATGCAGCAGCAAAAAAAAAAAAAAAAAAAAAAAAAAAAAGTCACGATGTTGAGATATCATAGGGCAAAAATTGTCAAAGTCAACTGGTGTGTGTTATACCTTAACTATTTCACAGTGCATACAAACAATACATGAAAACAATCGTACATACATAAGAAAGACAAAATGTGACGTTCGTTGTGTTCAGCTTGTATGTAGTGTAGTTAACAGAGGCGAGAATTAAAGACTTTAATGGAGCGAGAATTTGATAAAATTAATACGTCACTACATAGAATTGCATAATTATTCATAAAATACGTAAGTTTGTCTGGAAAAATAAGCATGGTCTGATGTGTAACGACAAGAAGAGCGACCTGCTAACCTTACCTTGCCGGGCACTTGCCAAGAAAAAATGCGATAATCAACAGTAATTAGTCATGTGAATATAATTGCATAAGTGGTCATAAAGATTAGTCAATGGCATCATAGCATGTTACATCATAAAGTGGTTTCATTCAATAAAGGGTTTAACATTGTATACATGGTGGTTCCCCTTACTTTTTCTGGTTCTCAAAGTTTCGACGTGTACAACATTGGGGTGAGGAATGCTGCGAATCCGATATGGACCTGCGTATAGAAGTTCAAATTTACTGCACTTACCTTTTATTTTGCTGGATAAATAGTGTGTACGTACTAATATCTTCTGTCCCACTTGAAAGTCTCGGTGTGTACAAACCTGTTTTTGCTGTCTTCTCCGGCGCTCCGCGGCACGTTTGATGTTGATCAGCGCAATGTCAATTATTTCGTGGTGTCGTAGTCGACGAGATGTAGGAAATGTTACTAATTCTTTTGTTAGGTGGTTCAGCATTTTTCAGTATAACAGACGGAGATAGCATAGTGGATCCATTTGGAATGGAATTAATTACATCTTGGAATGAGAATATGTGTGTGTCCCAATCAATATGTCTTTTGTGGCAGTATATTCTGCACAGTTTACCAATTTCTTTCATTAATCGTTCACAGGGGTTCGAAGAAGCATGATATTTGGATATATAGATCGGAGAAATGTTTCTAGCTCGTAACATACGTGTCCATGTAGCAGAACGAAATTGTGATCCATTATCAGAAATTACTTTCAACACATGCCCTACATGAAATAGAAAATGTTTTACAAATGCTTTCGAAACAGTTATAGCAGTAGCTTTTCGTAACGGAGTGAAGGTAACAAATTTTGAAGTGAGTTCAACAGCGACAAAGATGTAGCAAAAACCTCTGTTAGTTCTCGGAATTGAACCAAAAATGTCTACTGCGGCCATATGTCTTAATTTAACAGGTACAATGGGATATAATGGAGGAATATGTGAAGTGGTGTCTGACTTAGCTTTCTGGCAAATTTTACATGACGCTAAAACTCGTCGTATACATTTTTCCATGTTGGTAAAATAACAGTTCTGTCTCAGTATAAGAAAACATTTTCTGGCTCCGTAATGTGCGTAACTTAAATGAGTATACCATATTAATTTGTTAACCAGTTCGTCAGGAATGCATAATAACCAATTGTTGCTGTCAGGATGAGAGCGGCGAAACAGGATGTCATTGCGTACAGTGAATGGTTTCTAATCGTAACATTATTCTTATCTTGCCAAAGGTGTTTAATTTCTTTCCACACATTGTCTTTACTTTGCTCTTTTCCTATGTCCTGTAATGACGACGAAATAAAATTTTCAAATGCAACTTGCTGAATGTACATAACACTGAAATTTGCTTTGCAGAAGTTGGTTGCGATGTCTTGCTGATTGTTGCTGAGAGAACGCGATAGTGCGTCTGCTATAACATTTTGTGTGCCGGGAATGTGAATAATCGTAAAATTAAATTCTTGTAAATAAAGTTTCCATCTGCTTAATCTGTCGTGAGTGAATTTAGCCGAAAGTAAAAATTGTATCGCTCTGTGATCTGTGTAAACGGTGGTATGTCTGCCATAAAGAAAGTGCCGAAATCTCGTAAAAGCCAAAACAACACATAACGTTTCCAGTTCTGTAACGGAATAATTTTGTTCAGCAGGCGACAGAATGCGACTTGCAAATGCGATGTTTTTAATTACTGTAGAGCCATCTTCTTCAATTTCCTGAAAAATATGTACGCCTAAAGCTGTGTTGGAACTGTCGGTGGCAATGGAAAAATTTCTGGTAAGATCTGGGTGCGATAAAAGTGGAGCATTCAACAAGGCTTCTTTCAGGTTCACAAATTCAGAGTGTGCTTGCTTATCCCAGGACCTAATACTGTTTTTACCTGTTAATTGGCATAATCTAGGTGTGTCTAAAGCAGAATGATGAACAAATTTATGAAAAAAGTTAATTAAGCCCAAAAAGCTGCGTAATTGCTTCTACGTTGTAGGAACAGTAATGTCACGTAGAGCTTGAAGTTATTCCGGATCAGGCGCAATGCCTTCTGCTGAAATTACGTGTCCAAGAAATTTTATAGAAGTTTTGCCAAAGTGCGATTTACTGAGATTAACTGTTAGTCCTTGAGCACGAAAAGTTTGCAACAGATGTTCACGAATCATATTGTGTTCAGACCAGTTAGCTTCTGCGATAAGAATGTCGTCTACGTGCGTCGTAATTCTGTCTTTAAGTTCTGTCGGAAGTATTGTGTTCAAACCGCGAATAAAAGCTGCTGAAGAAATAGTTAAACCGAATGGTAATTTGCAAAATTGATAACAGTCGCCAAAACAGAGAAATGCTGTGTACTTTCTGCAATTCGGATGAAGCTGAATTTGCCAAAATCCCGATTTCAAATCTAGTGTGGAATAAATAGCCGTACCATGAAATTTCTGTAGAAGTTCCTCTAATGTCTGTGGTCGATCTCTTTCATTAATAATTATGTCATTGATGTGACGTGACTCAAGTACGAGGCGAAGTGAGCCATCTTTTTTCTTAACAATATGTAGCGGGTTTATGTACGGACTAACTGCTGGTTCAATAATTCCTTGGTTAAGCATATCCTGCAACTCTTTCTTAACCTGTTCTCTATGAATATACGGAATGGGATAATGCTTGGCTTTAAATGTGTCGTGCTGTTTGACTTGAAATTCATACATAAAACCGGACATAGTACCAGGAACATTGTCGAAAACTGGAGCTTGCTGTAAAAGAATTTTGTGTAGTTGCGTGCGTTCGTCGTTTGTATTTGCACTGCTTTGTTTAACTTTATCAGAAATCATTTGCATTACGTCGCAGTCAGCTTCGTCTGGAGTATTATAGTTATGTACGGACGTATCCGTGAACAATGTGGAATTACAGTCTATGTTACGTGTTGCGGAAATGACCTCTGTGCGGTTAATTGTTTGTTCTTCCGCAGATAATGAATGCTGAAACTCTAACGCAAGTTGTACATTTTCATCCTTTAACATTAAATAGGTATTTTGAAAATCAACCACTGCGTCGTGTTGTACCAGAAAATTAGTGCCTAAAATAACGTCTGTTGTCAATAAAGAAAAAATCCAAAAATCTGAGTGAAATGTGTGACCTGCAATACAAAATGATAAATGCGTCTGTAATTTAACGTCTACACCTTTACTCGATACTGCTCCTTTCACTTTCGTTTTGCCTAATGGTAATGTAGGATACGTATTCTCTTTGTTACATTCGTGAAAGTCTCCTCATTTATAACTGACATAGGTGATCCAGAATCAATTACTGCTGAAAATTTCGATGAACCAATTTTAATTTCGATGACAGGATGTGAAATAGTTTTCTGAACAACTGGTCTTTCCTGCAAAAGAGTGTCTCTGATGTCGTCAAAAGTAATTACATTTTCGTGAACAACATTCTGCGTGTCTAAAGTAGTGCTCGTGTTACTGGAAGATGCGACCTGTACAGTATCTAGTCAGATTCTATCTGACGTGTTATTGTTATCAGGAGGATGCTGTGGCATTTCTACTATTTGAACAGTTCTATTACTTCTTCCAGACGTATTACGTTCTGGATGATACCTACTGTCGGGTTCATTCATGAGAATATGTTCTTGCGGATGATTTTGCTGTTGGTAAGATCGACTGTTATTATATGTACGCTGATAATTGTGCTCATCATTTTTACGTCTATCGTGATAGTCATTCCTATACGGTGCATTGCGATAGGAATTGATACTGCGTTTTCTGTGCGTAGTTGTTGCTTTGCTGCCGTGCGTTACTATTTGTTGGATCTGGGACTATAGTGCATGCGGCGAAACATTAATGTTAGGTTGACCTTGTGCATTACATTGTTGGTTATGTATTCCAACCGGCTGACTTTCATGCTGTTGTGGTGGAAAACGTCTATTGTTACCAAAATGTGATTCCTGTTGCTCAAAATTTTGACGATATTGATAATTAGAATTTTGTCTGTTATTAAAGTTTTGGTGGTTGTCATTCCTAAAGCGTTTGTTACCTTTCCTATTAAAATTACGTGTCTGATCATAATTGCTGTACGTCTGTTGGCCTTGGTTGTTATATGAAAAATTTTTGTTTACGAAAGAATAATCTCATTGCTGCACTTCTAAAAGCTGCAGCAGATCCCTGAATGCCGAAATATTTTCTTTTTGCTGACCTGTTAAAAGTGACACTCTTAATGATCGTGCTAATTTAGAGATACATAATTGAATGAGTGCAGATTCACTGTAGGGTTCACTTAAATACTGGTTTTGTTGCACCATGTGCTCAAAAAATTGCGTCACACTCGGAAAATTTGAGTTCTCATAATTCGGTAAACTAATTAACTGATCTTTAATTCTTCGACCAATACGCTGACAGAAAAGCATTCTGAAACTCTTCTACCGAGTAACATTGTCTCGCGATCGGTCTCATTCGAGTTGCCGGTTCGCCTTCCAAAAAACTGCAAATAAATTGAAGTTTATGCGTAACGGGCCAAGTCGGTGGAAAAGCAAAGCTAAATTGTTGTATCCAATCCAGTGGGTGAATCTGTGTTCTGTCATTCTTAAACACTTTAAATTTTCTTACTGACAGAAAATGTTTGTAATCCAAATTATCGTCTCTGTGTGATGGAACAGGTTCAGGATTGTAAGAGAATCTGTTGAACTGTGGTTGTTCGGAATCTAAGTCCCGTACTCTCTGTAGATTACCCAAATTATATGCGTTACGCGAGTCTGACAAATGTTCGCAAAGTGGCGTCTGCTGTGATGTGTTATTAACTGAAATACTTTTCATCTCTGTTACTTCTTGTTGTAAACTTGACAACTTTCTACGCAACGTGTTATTAGACGAATCGATCTCATTAATTGTCTGCTGTAAATTTTGCAATTCAGGTGTTTGATTAAATGAAACCGGTGAAGTATCGTCTGATTTGCTGTCATTATTACCTTCAATGACGTCAATACGACTGGCCAGTTCATCACATTTTTCAGTCAGTATTTTTACCTGATCATCGTTTTTAGTGTCAGTGGCATTAATCTGTTTTTGCAACTTACGTGCAGTTTCGTTCAGTTTTTTAACGTCAGCTTTGACGACATCGGAATCCTGTGTTAGTTCTAATTGTTCGAGTCTGTCGGTCACTGTTTGAAAATCGGTTGTGTATGTGTCTGTTTTCGATTTAAGATCCGAAATTTCGTCACGTAATTCTGTGTTCGACTGTTTGATGGTATTAATTTCGTCGGACACTGTGGCAATATTATTGTCTACATACGTTTTTGCCTTCGCAAACATTTTAAGTTTGTCTTCTTGTCTCTGAGCAGTGATTGTTTCCATGACTTGTCGTTTGACTTCATTTTGATCCTGAATAAATTTGCGGAAACGCGTATCACTGTTTTGTATGTGAAGACTAAGACGTTCGTTAATTTGAGTGTTCTGTTGTTCGAATTTCGCGTCAATCTTTTCATCCATTGTGCGCGAAAGTTCTGCTGTCATTGCTTTAAACTCGTCGCGTAATTGTGTAGCTTTTTCAGAGCATTGTCTACCGACTGCGCTAATTTCCTCTCTAAGTGTTTCTGTTGTAGCTGTTTGCATGTCCCTTAATTCTTGAGCAACAGATTTAATTTCTTCGCTACTTTTTCTCGAACAAGCCTCAATTTCCACGCGCAACTGTTCCTTAGTATCATGACACTGCGCGGCAACGGCTGTAATCTTCTCTCTAAGCTGTCTAGAATTGTTATCTAATTTTTCATTAAGGCTGTCATGTTTTTCATTAAGCTGTTTGATTTGTTCACAAAGCTGCCTGGAATTGTTGTCTTGTTTTTCACTCTGTTGTTTGGAATCTTCCCTATTTTGTAGCAATATTGCCATAATTTGACCTAATGTAACATTATCTACTTTATTATCTGTGCTGTTTGATTGCGTACCTGCAATTGTCGCGTTTTGTGTGACCATTTGGTCATTCTGAGATTTACAAAAAGGTTTGCCAGTCAAATGTATACTGTCAGTCACTATTTCAGAATTAAATGGATCCGTCGTACTTTCAGTACACTGTCCATTTTCATTAGAAAAATTTGCCTGTACATTATTTGAATTTTCCAAACTGGGTGTGTTAAGCTGGGCAGCGCTCATTACAATAGGGCTTCCCGCGTCATCAATTGTCGTCAAATTAACAGAGGAGACAATTGAGTTCGTTTGTACATCAGTAAGATAAAAATCATCATTAGTGGTTGGAACGCACTGATTGTCAGTGAACGCAGGATTGTCATCATTACACTGCGTGTCACAATTACTATCGGTCACGTTGTTTAAGTCGGTAATTTCGTTCATAATACCTCGCGATACACTATTCACAGTCTTTCGCGGCATTTTTACAATAGTCACAATTGTTCACACATGAAATAAGCACAATGCAAAAAGCAACAAACACAAATACAACAGAGCAAAGAATTGCCGATGATCTGAGGAAAGAAAGTCATAAAATTAGTAAAAGCGTTGCGCCAAATGCTAATTATATTTAAGCAAATAAGAGCAGATATCTGACTGTTTCTTAGAAGATTCCTAAAGAAATACGATCCTGGCCGGATGTCGCCAAGTGTAACCTCCCCACAAAAAAAAAAAATTATGGCCGGCCGAAGTGGCCGTGCGGTTAAAGGCGCTGCAGTCTGGAACCGCAAGACCGCTACGGTCGCAGGTTCGAATCCGGCCTCGGGCATGGATGTTTGTGATGTCCTTAGGTTAGTTAGGTTTAACTAGTTCTAAGTTCTAGGGGACTAATGACCTCAGCAGTTGAGTCCCATAGTGCTCAGAGCCATTTGAACCATTTGAACCAAAAAATTATGTATGACTAACAAAGTTAGTAAAAATGGAGCCACGAAGCAATATCGTCCCCACAGAAATATTTAAATAAAAAATAATAAATGGGAGCCAAGTGTAACCTTCCCGCAATGAAATCTATTGGTAATGACAATTAAATGTAAGAATCGCAATCTGACCCAAATGTGAGCTCCCCACAAAAATAATGAAAGACATACAAAATGTTGCAAAGTCAGTTCCCCACAAAATGTAAGATAATTCAATGATAATGAAATCTCAGTGACAATGAAAACGCAAATAGACCGAAATGTCGATCTTTTGGCCCTGTGCAATGATCCGAATTCTTACCTCAGTAAAACTGCATGTCTAAATTCTGCTCTTATTCTTCGCCATAGCTTGGAGGAAATGCATCGCACATATTCTTTGAATTTAACTGAAACTTTTTTTTAAGGAATGCAAGGGAAATATTTTTTTAATTAAATGTCTCTTTTGTTAAAATGCTTTCAAAACAAAATTATTATTGGGGCACGTCTTGAAAATTAATTACAATAAATATACATTACATTATCTGATGTGCGCAATGCAGCTTCGTTACCTTATTTAACAATATACCTCGTTCAGCATCTTGACCAGAGACCCATGTAGACGCCCGCGGACTGCGTCCCACTCGCGAATCTACCCGCAACTGTACAAGACTACTACTGCCGACAGACTGCCCACATGCAACTGCTCTCTCGCAACTCGCACGCGCTACTACTCTCTGGTCAGAGATTGTCATGGCTCGCCATCGCTGCTACCGAGTACATACGCATTTCAACATTACGAACGAAAAAACACACGG
Organism: Schistocerca serialis cubense; assembly: GCF_023864345.2. Lineage (NCBI taxonomy): Eukaryota > Metazoa > Arthropoda > Insecta > Orthoptera > Acrididae > Schistocerca > Schistocerca serialis. The sequence continues at coordinate 622,155,368 of NC_064641.1, forward strand.
CACTGGTAATATAACTACAATATTCATTATCTTACAAAGCAGACTGCACCACGCTATTGCCCCATTGTAAGACAGCACATCAGGTTTACAAGTAAGAAGATGGCATAGACAAAATCAATTGTAACTGTGACATATTATACAGGGTGTCCGAAAAGTCTTTCCCTGATTACATAAATTGATAACTCAGGCTAGAAGTAAGATACAAATATGAAACTGGTGTCTAATTGTTTACAAACTATCAAAGATTTTTTTACACATCAGTAAACTCCCACATGAGCACCCTTGGTAGCTCGTAGCACATGTAGGCGATATTCAATTCCCGTCCACACATTAGCCAACATCACTGGAGGGATCGCTTCAACGACTGTGGTTATCCGTTGCTGCAGGGTTTCAAGATCTGGTACACGTGTTCGGTAGACCTCGTCCTTGACATAACACCGGGCGAAACAAGACATTGGGGTGATACTGAAGCAGCTGAGGAACAGCATACAGTTGCAACATGTCCAGATACACTGCAGATGTGATGGTAGCCTCAGTGAAGAAGAATGGCCCGATAATTCGATCGTGCAATAGCGCGCACCAAACATTAACCTTTGGACTGCCTCTGGTGCACTCCATGACCTCGCCAGGGCCTTGTGAACCCCAAATGCGCACATTATGGTGATTCACTACTCCACTGACAAAAAAGGTCGCTTCGTCGAAAAGGCAATTCGTCTGAGATAACCATCATCGTCCTCAATACGTGATAGCATTTCGACGCAAAGTCATATCGACGTGTACTGTCACTGGGCAACAAGGCCTGAACGAATTGCACTTTGTATGCGAGAAACAATAAATGTTTGTGTAAAATGTTATGGAGATAGCTTTTTGGCATCTGTAATTCACGTGAGGCCCTGCTCACCGATTTCTTCGGACTTCGCAGAAAAGACTGCTTTACAGTTTCCACCCTGTATGCTGAGGTTCTTGGTCGACCAGACCTCGGAAGGTCAGCAACCGATCCTGTTTTCTTGAACTTCTCATACCAGGCTTTAATGCTCTTGACATCAGGTGGATTCCTTTCAAATTTTGTCTGGAAGTGTCTCTGCACTGTGGTTGGTGATCGTGTCTCATGGTATCACAGGACACACTGTGCCTTCTCCTGATTGGTTAACATGGCTTCTTGAGCACTGCACCTCATCCACTACTTACGTACAGAAAAAAAAACTTTGATAGTTGTAAACAATTCGACACAAGTTTCATATTTGTATCTTACTTCTAGCCTAAGTTATCAATTTATGTAATCAGGGAAAGTCTTTTCGGACACCCTGTATATAGGTCAGTCTGATAGAACAGTGTGCTCCCGATAGAAGGAATACAACGTAGGTTGGAGACTTTTAAAAGGGGACTGCTTTTGCAGAACACCACCTTAAAGAAGGCCACAGTTACGGGACGCAACATGAAGTAACTGTGGCCTTCTTCAAGCTGGTGCTCTGAAAACGCACAGTCTCCATTCATAAGTCAGAAGAATGTAACATTTCAGTTGGGTCATGTCATGAAATCGTGACACGGCGTCTGTGTTGCCGTCAAGTTCGTCCCACGGCTCATGGGTCACGACCAGAAAGACCTCCGCCTCGTAATCTGTGAAGAGATTTTGTATCGCGCAAATGAGAAAGAGATGTTCCTTAAGATAATCATAACTGGTGATGAGACGTGGGTCTTCAGACGGCGCTTCTCGCGATCCAGCAAGAGGCTTACCGAGACTGCTACCGGAAGTGGAAACGGCGTTGGGAGTGGTGTATGAGTTGTGACTATGAAGTGACATAATGTTTGTCCCTGAGCCGAATGCAGATTTTGCATATCATTACATCTTCAACGGTATGGACAGATCCAACTGAAAAGGATTTTGAACGTGTGAATCATAGGTAACATAACAATTTGCATTCGTTATCTGGAATGAATTTGGCTTAAAACTTTGAAGAAATAAACGCAATGGCATTTCTCTTGTTTGTGACAAGTGTCATAAATCAGTGTTATGCTGGTAAAGAAGAGATAGAAACCGCGGTTTTAGGTTTTGTACTGCACTTTATTATATTATCGAGTCTCTGTTATAATACGGTATGCTACAGTGGCGTTACGGAATGAATTCCCAATATGCAAAAGTGAAAGTGTCCCAAAAAATTTAGAATTTAGAGCTACGACATGCAGCTAATTGGTGACTTATCACAAATTGAAATATTTTTCTAGGCGTAATTCTTGAGTTTTTCCTTGTTAGTGTTACACGTTTAACGTCCGTTCATCCTTAGGGAGACAAAAATATTATTTGCACCATTACTACGCAGTCTGCTTGTGCTTTGTGATAACTTTTAAAGACTGGAATAGCTTGGATATCCGTATAGTCCCGAGGAAATGACACAAACTGTCATATAGAAATCGCTGCTGAACATAGTTTAAATTTGTTTATACCGTGTGTGTCTCCTATGATTCGAGAGCGGCATTTTCTATGACGTTTCTCCATATATTTGCAGTTTCGTTTTTGCAGTGTGTAGCTGGAGTCAGCCGTCACGTCTTTCATGCGACACCCAGTGACAATAGAAAGCGTCGGTTTGTTTCTCATTACAAACAAAACTGTTGTTAAATCGGAATTTTACATACCCATTTGATAGAGCGCTCCTAAATTAGTCTAGTCCAGTATTCGTTTTATCACTATATGTGTGTGTGTGTGTGTGTGTGTGTGTGTGTGTTTTTTGGGATCTTACGAGCGCCCAACGGTGATGTTATCAGCGCCCTAACAATGATTAAAATAAACGAATAAGGATAAGAACGAAAACTGTCGTACACACATGCACACGAAATGACCACACAATTACTCTATCACACAGGCACTCCCACATGCACTAAAACCAATGAGGAGGCAAGATAGCTAACCAAGAAATTAAAACAGAGGGAAAACAAAACACAGGAGAGCTAAAAGAACAGCACAGGGAAATGTGACTGGCTGACCACTTACAAAAAACTTGGGTGAGCCAGCCACCCTGTTGACACATTAAAAACATCTCCCCAAAGTCTTGTTAAAACGTGGGACAATTCACAAAACTTTAAAATGCGAACCACATTCGCTTGATCATTGCATAAAATAGACTGCAGATCCGCCGGTAAATGCGCTGCAGTCCGCTGGTCAGCAAATAAAATATATTACAATATGTTTTAACAGGGACATTGAAACACGAAGAATAAACAGGAGCCAGCTGGAGTGGCCGAGCGGTTCTAGGCGCTACAGTCTGGAACCGCGCGACCGCTACGGCCGCAGGTTCGAATCCTGCCTCTGGAATGGATGTGTGTGATGTCATTAGGTTAGTTAGATTTAAGTAGTTCTATGTTCTAGGGGACTGATGACCTCAGAAGTTAAGTCCCATAGTGCTCAGAGCCATTTGAACCAATAAACAGAAAACAAGCAGCGACTCTGTACCGCTTGATGCTTGGTGGTAGCAGTCAGCGTGTGGCAGGTTGGTTCTGTCGCTGCTGGAGTACTGACTAGTCTTCGTGTTTTAATGTCACTGTTACTACATGTCGATAAAACGAATATCGGTCTAGGCTAAGCTGGGACCGCTACATCGAATGGGCACGTAAAATTCTGCTTAAAACATAGCTTTTCCATCGACAATGGGCGTCGCATGAAAGACACGACGAGCGCAATTTGTTTGGGGTGACACCAGCAACACAACGCAAAAACACAGTTGCAGACATCTGTTGAAACACAAGAGAAAATGCGCCTGACGATTCTTAGGGATGACACAGTGTATATCCATTGCGTTGACTGCAAGCACGATGCTACACTGCTGAATTTATCTAGCACTTGTCTCGAAAATACACTGCCATTCAGTCGCATAAATTAGTCCTAAAACACTAACTCTTTGGTTGACTGTATCTTGTTAGCTTTCAACTCATGATCCGTCTCTTACTAGTACGATAACTTCGATTAGATTTACGTTGTACTTACCTATGGAAAGTAACCTTTCGTCCTCTGGCGTGTTTTGATTCCCTTCTGTAGCACCAGCAGTTATTCACCATTGATGACTTTAGTAATTACACTACTGGCCATTAAAATTGCTATACCATGAAGAAATGCAGATGATAAAAGGGTATTCATTGGACAAGTATATTATACTACAACTGACATGTGATAACATTTTCACGCAATTTGGGTGCGCAGATACTGAGAAATCCGTACCCACAACAACCACCTCTGGCCGTAATAACGGCCTTGATACGCCTGGGCATTGAGTCAAACAGAGCTTGGATGGCGTGTACAGGTACAGCTGCCCAAGCAGCTTCAACACGATACCACATTTCATCAACAGTAGTGACTGGCGTATTGTGATGAGCCAGTTGCTCGGCCACCATTGACCAGACGTTTTCAATTGGTGAGAGATCTGGAGAATGTGCTGGCCAGGGCAGCAGTCGAACGTTTTCTGTATCCAGAAAGGCCCGTACAGGACCTGCAATATGCGATCGCGCATCATGCTGCTAAAATGTAGGGTTTCGCGGGGATCGAATGAAGGGTAGAGCCACGGGTCGTAACACATCTGAAATGTAACGTCCACTGTTCAAAATACCGTCAATGCAAACGAGAGGTGACCGAGACGTGTAACCAATGGCACCCCATACCATTACGACGGATGATACGCCAGTATGGCGATGACTAATACACACTTCCAATGTGCGTTCACCACGATGTCGCCAAACACGGATGCGACCATCATGATGCTGTAAACAGAACCTGGATTCATCCGAAAAAATGACGTTTTGCCATTCGTGCACCCAGGTTCGTCGTTGAGTACACCGTCGCAGGCGATCCTGTCTGTGATGCAGCGTCAAGGGTAACCGCAGCCATGGTCTCCGAGCTGACAGTCCATGCTGCTGCAAACGTCGTCGAACTGTTCGTGCAGATGGTTGTCGTCTTGCAAACGTCCCCATGTGTTGACTCAGGGATCGAGACGTGGCTGCACGATCCGTTACAGCCATGCGAATAAGATGCCTGTCATCTCGACTGCTAGTGATACGAGGCCGTTGGGATCCAACACGGCGTTCCGTATTACCCTCCTGAATCCACCGATTCCCTATTGTGCTATCAATCATTGGATCTCGACCAACACGAGCAGCAGCGTCGCGACACGATAAACCGCGATAGGCTACAATCCGACCTTTATCAAAGTCGGAAACGTTATGGTACGCATTTCTGCTTCTTACACGACGCATCACAACAACGTTTCGCCAGGCAACGCCGGTCAACTGCTGTTTGTGTATGAGAAATCGATTGGAAACTTTCCTCATATCAGCACGTTGTAGGTGTCGCCACCGGCGGTAGTCTTGTGTGAATGCTCTGAAAGGCCAATAATTTGCATATCACAGCATCTTCTTCCTGTCGGTTAAATTTTGCGTCTGTAGCATGTCATCTTCGTGGTGTAGCAATTTTAATGGCCAGTAGTGTAAATGTGTAAATCTGAGCAAATACATTTAATACTGAAATGCCGGTCTTAACAAAATATGTAAAAAACATTTACGAGGTCTGTTAAAAAATTCCGGAATTTTTTCTACGCTTACCTTTTTACTTATTGTTCGCGGTCTCCTTCAAAATATCCTCCTCCACAACTGATGCTCCGCTCCCAACGCCGTTTCCACTTCCGGAAGCAGTCTTGGTACCCCTCTTGCTGGGTCGCTCGAAGCACCGTCTACAAATTTTCTTTTATCTCGTCTATCGTCGCAAGTCTTCGTCCAGTCAATGTGGTTTTCTGCTTTGGAAATAAAAAAAAGGTCCGCAGGGGATAGGTCTGGAGAGTACGAAGGATGAGGCGGCACAGTGATTTCGTTTTTTGTGTAATATTCAGGCACTAACAGGCCTGAATGTGCTGTGCATTATCCAGATGCAAGACCCGTGAATTGTCTCGCCACATTTCAGTATGTTTCCTTCTCACATTGTCTCGTAGGCCTCGCAACACATCCTGATAGTAACATTGAGTAACAGTTTGTCCCTGTGGCACGAATTCATAATGAACTAAACCTTCAAAGCCAAAGAAAACTGTCAGCATGGCTCTGACATGTGACCTTATCTGACGAGCTTTATCGGTCTTGGAGGACCTTTCCTGACCCATTGTGAAGATTGAACCCTGTTCTCAACATCATAACCGCAGACTCATGTCTCATCGCCAGTTAGCATTCTCTTAAGTTACATCTCGTTCTCATTTGCGAGGTACAAAAGCTCTTCACAGATTGCGAGGCAAGATCTTTCTAGTCTTGACTCATGAGCTGTGGGACGAATTTTGCCGCAACAAAATGCATTCGGATATCATAACATGATCCAACTGAAATGTTACATCCTTCCGCAGTCCCTCGGACAGTTAGTTTTAGATTGGCAAGCACAATTTCATTGGCGTTCCTGACATGAACTTCGTCGGTGGACGTCGAAGGGCGCCCTGAACGAGGGTCTCCTTTAATTTCCGTCCGGCTATTTTCAAACCGAGTGAACCAGTCGTAGCACCAAGTACGGCTTCAGCACTCGTCACTGTAGGTTTCCTGCATCATTTGGTGTGTCTCTATAAACGTTTCCTTGAGTTTCACACAAAATTTAATGAAGACGCGTTGCTCCTCTAACTCTGCCATCGCAATGTTCTTTGACTGCGCGATACAACGTTCTACTCAATGCAGCATTGAAAAATAGCTAACAGTCAAACAACGGTGAAACTTCAGGCAGTTACGCATTAAACACAGGTGTGGGCTGGGATTCTAACCGAATTTCGCTCAAATACATCACTAGCGCGAAATTACGAATGTTCCGGGATTTTTTGAACATATCTCACACAAAGTCACGAAAAATTGCAGTTTGCTGTCGGTATCATGCGCATAGATATCTCTACTGCATCATTAGTATCAGAGATAATCACGTGTTGAGGGTAAAAAGTTTTACTTTACTACAGTAGACCATGCAAAATTATTGACGCAATAGTATATCCTGGGAAATTAAAATCTGATTGCAACGAGATTTTCTCTTTCTTGACCCTTCTGTAACGTATAAAATTCAAACTAATTATGAAACTTTTAATAGTGATACTAAATAGGAATATTTAAAATAAATAAAAAATTATTATATTACAGAGTTTTACAGCTGAAATCACTTTCTTCATCGAATATGTTTGAATATCGAAGTGTTCGTTAGTTCAAGCATAGCGCTATTTTTCTGTCAAAAGTGTAATGTTTGTTGACTATGCTTAAGAGAACTAACTGTCGTAATACTCTGAATATAGAGGTATCTGTTATTCCATAAAATTGATTCAACCCACTGCTAATATAGTTCAGATTTATGGACAAACATTTATTGAATTTGCAGAACGAGATTTTCACTCTGCACCGGAATGTGCGCTGATATGAAACTCCCTGGCAGATTAAAACAGTGTGCCAGGTCGAGACTCAAACTCGGGACCAAGGAAGTTTCATGTATTGAATTATTATTATTATTATTACTATTACACACATGTAGGCCACTACAAGACCACGCAAAGCGACTATTTGAGGTGAGATTTTCACAGGCGCCACACTTCTTTGAACGTCTCAGTATGCATTTTCGTCTTTACATCCGACCAAGATGTTCCTGCATTGAATTTCTCTCTCTGTTGGTTCCCTTTCCACTTGAGTACTTTGTACTCGAATTTGCCTCATGTATTACTTTGTTACGCCAGCATCCTTCGGGTCTTTCCTGACTTGGGTGATCCACTTCATGTTCTTAATACTTTCTCTGTACTGCAAGACCTGTTTAGCTTGTCGGATGTCCCGACATTCTCTTGATATGCATATGAAATTTCAGTCGACGTTTCTTCATATCATGTACTATGTTAGATATCTGTTCGGTCTCGTGTCTACTCTGCAGACTGTAAGAGGTATGCGCTATATGCGCTGCCTGCAATAGGCAAGGCATAGGAGAGTCTCTGACCAGAGAGCAGTATGTAGTTAGTTGTTGCTTGTCGCTAGTCTGCGTTAGTCTGCAGTAGTCTACGTGAGGCGGCAGTAGTCGGCGATTGTCTGCGCGTGCCTGCGCTTGTGTGCAGTCTGCTCTGGTCGGGACTCTGGAGGATGAGTATTATTGTAGAAGGTAAAGAAGCAGCCTTGCGCATATCTAGTAATGTATGTTAACTGTCATCCAATTTCTTTTAAAAAAATGCCCCAATAATAAGTTTTATAATGTAAAGTAATTTTTTTTAAAAAAGCATTCATTTCAATTTAAAGATTTTATTCAATGGATTATCTTTCCTTTCATGAATCACAAAGCATAGGCCAGCATTGCACCGAGCTGTGCCGAAAATTTTTTATGTAAGAGCAGATATATTCGCAGTTTTTATTGAGGTAAGAATTTTTGCTTTTTTATTCAGAATACAGGGCCGAGGCGTAGCGCTGCTGTCGTCAAAAAAATTTACCAGGGTACTGAATTTTCCTTTTTTTATTATTTCGGGGTTTAGGAATTGAATTTTGTGAGTACATCAAATGTGAATGCATTTCTGCACAGAGATTATGAATGGGAACTAATTTTGTTCACAGGTTTCGATATTTAAAATTCATTTTAATTAATATTTTTGTGGTAAGGTTACAAGACTTAGCCTCCTCCTGTCTTATTTGTCCCTAGGATTTTTCTGATGGTTCTGCTGATGGTTAAATTAATGTCAGCAGAACTTTCGCGCACACTGGTTGCAAAAGTAGACGCGAAATTCGACCAACAGAACAGTCAAATTGACGAATGTTTTAATCACCACCTACAAAACAGTGAAATGCGTTACCGTAAATTCATACAGGAACAAATAAAGTAAAACGACAAGTCATGGAAACAATTACCGCACAGAGACAGGAAGATAAACGTAAATTGTTTACGAAAGCAAAAACATAAGTAGACAACAATATTGCTACAGTATCAGACGAAATTAATACTATCAAACAGTTGAACACCGAATTGCATGATGAGATTGCCGATCTTAAATCAAAAACAGATACACACATAGTAGACTTTCAGACAGTGACCGACAGACTTGAACAATTAGAACTAATACAGGATCCCGATGTCATCAAAGCAGACGTTAAAAAATTGAACGAAACCACATGTAAAATACAAAAACAAATTAATGCTTGTGTCACTAAAATCGATGATCAGGTAAAAATACTGACTGAAAAATATGATGAATTGGCCAGTCGTACCGACGTTATTGAAAGCAATAATGACAGCAAATCAGACGATACTTCACCGATTTCGTTTAATCAAACACCTGAATTCCAAAATTTACAGCAGACGATCAGTGAGATGGATTCGTCCAATAATACGTTACGTAGAAAATTGTCAACGTTACAGCAAGAAGTGACAGAGATGAAAAATGTTTCGGTCAATAACACGTCACAGCGTACGGCACATTCCAAACATTTGTCACACTCACACAGCCAGTATAATTCAGGTAATTTAGAGAGAGTACGTGACTTAGATTCAGAACAATCACAGATGAATAGATTCTCATACAATCCTGAACGTGTTCAGACATACAGATACGATAATTTTGATTACAAGCATTTTCTATCCGTGAGAAAATCTAAAGTATTTGAAAATGACAGAGCACAGGTACACGCTTTGAACTGGATACATCGATTTATTTTTGTACTTTCACCGCCATTGCGTGTAATGCAGACACTAGCTTTGGACTTGATACAACAACTTGCTTTTGAATTTTCACCGGCATTGCCTGTAACGCAGAAGCTAAAGTTTATTTGCAGCGCGTAATTGACCTCAGGGGATTCATTACACTTCGATGAATATGTGCCGTAGCGTGCACAGGGCCCCGAGCTGTAGTAGTGCTATTTCATCTTTAGTTTTCTGCACTGCTGCCTTCTCTTCTACTATCCTTTATATCCATTAAAACAGCTCTTCAACTATCGATCTATCTATGATTAAGAATTTGTAAAGAAAACCCGATAAGACAACTTTTACCGAAAGTGACAGTTATCATTAGACGCTCCAGAAATGACAACCATGAGAACTTTAATACCAGACAAAAATTTAATCATCAGTATGTGTAAAATTATCAGCAACAGCGAACGCATTTTGGTAACAATAGAGGTTTTTCACCGCAATAGCAACAAAACCAACCGGTTAGCATACCTAACCAACAATGTAATGTACAAGGCCAACCAAGCTTTAATGTTTCGCCGCCTGCACGTATAGCATCAGCTCCAACAAATAGTAACGCACAGCAACAAGGAAATCAGTACGTACAGAAAACACACCATTTCAATTCCTATCGCAATGCACCGTATAGAAATGACTATCATGACAGACGAAAAAGTAATGAGCACAATTTTCAGCGTACGTTTAATAACAGTCGGTCTTACCAGCAGCAGAATCATCTGCAACAACAAATTATTATGAATGAACCAGACAGTAGATATCATCCCGAAAGTAATACGTCAGGACGAAATAACAGAACAGTACAAATAGTGAAAATGCCACAGCATCCTCCCGCAGATAACACGTCAGAAAGAATTTGACTAGATACAGTACAGGTTGCATCTTCCAGCAACGCAAGCAATACTTCAGATACACAGAATCTTGTTCACGAAAATGTTATTTGAAACATGCCTTGTTGAATGCACCTCTTTTATCATACGCAGATGTTACTAGAAATTTTTCCATTGCCACCGACAGTTCTAACACCGCTTTAGGCGTACATATTTTTCAGGAAATTGAAGAAGATGGTTGTACAGTAATTAAAACATCGCCTTTGCGAGTCGCATTCTGTCACCTGCTGAACGCAATTATTCTGTTACAGAACTTGAAACACTATGTGTTGTATGGGCATTTACGAGATTTCGGCATTTTCTTTATGGAAGACATACCACCGTTCACACAGATCATACAGCGATACAGTTTTCACTTTCCGCTAAATTTACACACGATAGATTAAGCAGATGGAAACTTTATTTACAGGAATTTAACTTTACAATTGTTCACATTCCCGGTACACAAAATATTGTAGCAGATGCACTATCCCGTTCTCTCAGCAACAATCAGCAAGACATAGCAACCAACTTCTGCAAAGCAAATTTCAGCGTCATGTACATTCAACAAGTTGCATTTGAGAATTTCATTTCGTCGTCATTACAAGACATAGCACAAGAGCAGAGTAAAGACAATGTATGGAAAGAAATTAAACACCTTTGGCAAGATAGGAATAATGTTACCATTAGAAACCATTACACTGTACGCAATGACATTCTGTTTCACCACTCTCACCCTGACAGCAACAATTGGTTATTATGCATTCCTGACGAGCTTGTTAACAAATTAATCTGGTATACTCATTTACGTTACGCACATTACGGAGCCAGAAAATGTTTTCTAATACTGAGACAGAACTGTTATTTTACCAACATGGAGACACGTATTCGACGAGTTTTAGCGTCATGTAAAATCTGCCAGAAAGCTAAGTCAGATACGACTTCACATATTCCTCCATTACATCCCATTGTACCTGTTAAATTGAGACACATGGCCGCTGTAGACATTTTTGGTCCGATTCCCAGAACTAATAGAGGATTTTGCTACATCTTTGTAGCTGTTGAAGTCACTTCAAAATTTGTTACCTTCACTCCGTTACGCAAAGCTACTGCTAAAACTGTTTCAAAAGCATTTGTCAAACATTTTCAATTTCATGTAGGCATTGAAAGGAATTTCCGACAATGGATCACTGTTTCGATCTGCTATATGGACACGTATGTTACGAGCTAGAAACATTTCTCCAATCTATATATCCAGGTACCATGCTTCTTCGAACCCTTGTGAACGATTAATGAAAGAAATTGGTAAACTGTGTAGAATATACTGCCATAAAAAACATATTCATTGGGACACACACATACTCTCATTCCAGGATGTAATTAATTCCATACCAAATGAATCTACTATGCTATCTCCGTTTGTTATACTGAAAAATGTTGAACCACCTAACAAAATTAAAGAATTAGTAACCTTTCCTACATCTCGTCGACTACGACACCATGAAATAATTGACATTGCGCTGAACAACATCAAACGTGCCGCAGAGCGCCGGAGAAGACAACAAAAACAGGTTTGTACACGCCGTGACTTTCACATTGGACAGAAGATATTAGTACGCACACATTATATATCTAATAGAGGAAAAAGTAGATGTAGTAAATTTGAGCTTCTATATGCAGGTCCATATCGAATTCGCAGCATTCCTCACTGCAATGTAGCACACGTCGAAACTCTGAGAACCAGAAAAACCAAAGGGAATCACCATGTCTCCAACATCAAACCCTTTATTGAATGAACATACTTTATGATTTATCACACTGTAATGCCATTTCCTGATTTTTTTTATTATGACCACTTATGCAATTATATTCACATGAACACTTACTGATGATTATCGTATTTTTTCTTGGCAAGTGCCCGGCAAGGTAAGATTAACAGGTCGCTTTTCTTGTCGTTACACATCAGACCGTGCACATTTTTCCAGATGAACTTACACATTTTATGACCACTTATGCAATTATATTTATGTGACTACTTGCTGATGATTATCGTATTTTTTCTTGGTAAGTGCCCAGCAAGGTAAGGTTAACAGGTCGCTTTTCTTGTCGTTATTCATCAGACCGTGCACATTTTTCATTCTTCATGTATGTCTGATTGTTTTCCTGTTTTGCTTGTATGCACTATGAAATATTTAAGATGTAACAAACACCAGTTGACTTTAACATTTTTGCCATATGATATCTCAACATCGTGACTATTTTACATTTTTTTTTTTTTTTTTTTTTTTTTTTTTTTTTTTTTTTTTTTTTGCTGCTACGTTGTGATACTCTGTGTACATTTTTGCACCTGCACACTGTCTATGTTTTTGACATATTACGTTTTCTGTCATGCTATGCTGTATGCTTAATTATATCACTAGAAACCAGTTTTTATTTAATGGGTATATGATTTAAATGCAAGACATTAATCGTTGTTTATCATTTTCAGAAAGAAATAACGTGTAAAAGAAATAAATTATGGGAATTTCACCTTCGCAATGAACGAAGAGTAAATGGATCAGAATTAACAAGCATTAACAAGAATATACTATACACATCGTATGATAGCAGTCTTAACTAATTTTTTCTTTCAGCATATGACGTGATTGATGCAGGCTGTCAGACAGAACTACACATCTTAGTTTTAGTGATGAAATATGCTAGAAATAAGGAACTTTATAATATGAATAGTTGTATGATGAAGTGTCTTTTTGCAGATGATAAAGAATGATGATGAATAGTGATGCAGAATATTCTAATATGGATAATGAAGTTTTTCTTCACAGGTGATGATAATAATGGAGTTATGTTGATATGGATAATGAAGGTTTTCTTTGCAGGTGGTGATAGTAATGATAATGAAGTTTTTCTTTGCAGATGAGGATAATATTGAAGTTTATGTATTAATGCTATGTAGTTATTTAAGTATTTGTTGCAGTTCGTTTTGACAGTATGTCTTATGTCGCATGGTATGATTGAAGGTTTTGGAAAGGACAGCTAGAGAACATATATATTTTCTACACATTTCATTACCTGTTAATTCGAAGTTCACTACTTTTCAGCATAATATGCGTTTCTTCTTTCAGTTTAATAATCCATTTTGTATTTTTTGCAGGAGAAATTATTCATGAAATTAATGTTCTATAGGCAGTTGGTCATTAAACCTGTGTCATTCATGAATGTGATCATATATACTCTATTTGTTTCATAATTTTGTTACAGCTGACTCATGACGAATGACGTTACACATCTTCATTTGCAGCAATAAGTCAAATGCAAATATTGTTATGCCCCAGCAATCAATTATCGACCCCAACACAATGCATTGCTAGCACAAAAAAATGTATTACCAGTCCCAAATAATAATACCAATTTAAGAGAGTTATTAGTAATACTGAATGATGTTTTCTAATCACAGACTTTGAGTAATAGCTACAGTATGTTACATTTTTAAATATGTCATATGTCACTTAAATGATGAGTTGTGAGTAATAGTGAATGATATTTTGTAATAATGCATGCATGCTCTACACTCTTTAACTCCTGTTTTGACTGATGACTTCTGATGTTTGTAACTGGCCAATGAGTGCCAATAATTATTTTTGAATATGTCATATGTCACTTGAATGATGAAAAATGTTTTGTAATCCTCAATACTTGCTAGCTACTGAATGCCACTGTTTCTTATAGTTTAAATTTATATTATGTCACTTACATCCTATATACACTCCTGGAAATGGAAAAAAGAACACATTGACACCGGTGTGTCAGACCCACCATACTTGCTCCGGACACTGCGAGAGGGCTGTACAAGCAATGATCACACGCACGGCACAGCGGACACACCAGGAACCGCGGTGTTGGCCGTCGAATGGCGCTAGCTGCGCAGCATTTGTGCACCGCCGCCGTCAGTGTCAGCCAGTTTGCCGTGGCATACGGAGCTCCATCGCAGTCTTTAACACTGGTAGCATGCCGCGACAGCGTGGACGTGAACCGTATGTGCAGTTGACGGACTTTGAGCGAGGGCGTATAGTGGGCATGCGGGAGGCCGGGTGGACGTACCGCCGAATTGCTCAACACGTGGGGCGTGAGGTCTCCACAGTACATCGATGTTGTCGCCAGTGGTCGGTGGAAGGTGCACGTGCCCGTCGACCTGGGACCGGACCGCAGCGACGCACGGATGCACGCCAAGACCGTAGGATCCTACGCAGTTCCGTAGGGGACTGCACCGCCACTTCCCAGCAAATTAGGGACACTGTTGCTCCTGGGGTATCGGCGAGGACCATTCGCAACCGTCTCCATGAAGCTGGGCTACGGTCACGCACACCGTTAGGCCGTCTTCCGCTCACGCCCCAACATCGTGCAGCCCGCCTCCAGTGGTGTCGCGACAGGCGTGAATGGAGGGACGAATGAAGACGTGTCGTCTTCAGCGATGGGAGTCGCTTCTGCCTTGGTGCCAATGATGGTCGTATGCGTGTTTGGCGCCGTGCAGGTGAGCGCCACAATCAGGACTGCATACGACCGAGGCACACAGGGCCAACACCCGGCATCATGGTGTGGGGAGCGATCTCCTACACTGGCCGTACACCACTGGTGATCGTCGAGGGGACACTGAATAGTGCACGGTACATCCAAACCGTCATCGAACCCATCGTTCTACCATTCCTAGACCGGCAAGGGAACTTGCTGTTCCAACAGGACAATGCACGTCCGCATGTATCCCGTGCCACCCAACGTGCTCTAGAAGGTGTAAGTCAACTACCCTGGCCAGCAAGATCTCCGGATCTGTCCCCCATTGAGCATGTTTGGGACTGGATGAAGCGTCGTCTCACGCGGTCTGCACGTCCAGCACGAACACTGGTCCAACTGAGGCGCCAGGTGGAAATGGCATGGCAAGCCGTTCCACAGGACTACATCCAGCATCTCTACGATCGTCTCCATGGGAGAATAGCAGCCTGCATTGCTGCGAAAGGTGGATATACACTGTACTAGTGCTGACATTGTGCATGCTCTGTTGCCTGTGTCTATGTGCCTGTGGTTCTGTCAGTGTGATCATGTGATGTATCTGACCCCAGGAATGTGTCAATAAAGTTTCCCCTTCCTGGGACAATGAATTCACGGTGTTCTTATTTCAATTTCCAGGAGTGTATATGATTACCAGTAGCTTGATGCTACACTCATTAGCTCCTATTTTGAATGATGACTTCTGATGGTTTATAACTGGTCAATGAGTGCCAATGTTCTCTGTAAACAGAGAACATTATTCTGTAATACTTCATACATGGTACAGAAATGTTCAGTAACTGGGCGACGAGTGCCACGAATTAGTCAAATCAGTTGATAGACTAGTAATTATCAATGATGACTGGCATAAGACTTAATGTCCTTCACCTTCTGACCTAATTACCAGAAATTACTGCAATATTCGTTTGTCCTGTCTATCCCCATGCTCATGGAGCACTATATTTTGTTTTTGCACTAATTGTACGTTGGTGTACCTTACAAGAACGTGGTGTTGACACGACATGCTGTCCATCACCTTGAGCGATGGAGATGTTATTGTGGTCCCACTGTTTGGTGTACCTAATGTACTACCAAAATGATAACATGGAATATTACTAAGACATTTCAGTGTGTTGGCTACACTGATTAATACTTCAGGGAAAAGAACTTCAGATTGTCTCACTTGGTGTTGTGCTTCTGTAGAAAGATATGGACTTTCAGTGCAGCTACGTGCAACCTAATGTGCTACAACGGTGATGCAATCCTTCCCTTTCCTATCCTAGTTCTTGTAAAATAGTAAAAAAAACTATAGTGCATGTGCACTTTATGTCATTTGTTAATATGATTTGTATCCTTTGCGTATAATTTTTGTGATTTCCTGATATTCTGAACTACAGTGCGTGTGCACTTTATGTCGTTTGTTAATATGTTTTGTACTCATTGCGTATACATTTTGTCATTGCTTGATATGTTCTGTACTCAATGCATGTGCACTATATTTTATTTCATGTTCTGCACTTATATATATATGTATATATTCTGTGATTGTAAACTTAGTTAATTAAGAAAAATTTGTTGCTCATGGCAAGTCCAATTGACTCACCATCGCTGCCAAATTTTTGCCCCCCCAGTGGAGGGTTATGTAAGACGTATGCGCTATATGCGTTGCCTGCAATAGGCAAGGCATATGAGAGTCTCTGACCAGAGAGCAGTATGTAGTTAGTTGTTGCTTGTCGCTAGTCTGCGTTAGTCTGCAGTAGTCTACGTGAGGCGGCAGTAGTCGGCGATTGTCTGCGCGTGCCTGCGCTTGTGTGCAGTCTGCTCTGGTCGGGACTCTGGAGGATGAGTATTATTGTAGAAGGTTAAGAAGCAGCCTTGCGCATATCTAGTAATGTATGTTAACTGTCATCCAATTTCTTTTAAAAAATGCCACAATAATAATTTTTATAATGTAAAGTAATTTTTTTAAAAAAGCATTCATTTCAATTTAAAGATTTTATTCAATGGATTATCTTTCTTTTCATGAATCACAAAGCATAGGCCAGCATTGCACGGAGCTGTGCCGAAAATTTTTTATGTAAGAGCAGATATATTCGCAGTTTTTATTGAGGTAAGAATTTTTGCTTTTTTATTCAAAATACAGGGCCGAGAGGCAGCGCTGCTGTCGTCAAAAAAATTTACCAGGTTACTGAATTTTCCTTTTTTTATTATTTCGGGGTTTAGGAATTGAATTTTGTGAGTACATCAAATGTGAATGCATTTCTGCACAGAGGTTATGAATGGGAACTAATTTTGTTCACAGGTTTCGATATTTAAATTCATTTTAATTAATATTTTTGTGGTAAGGTTACAAGACTTAGCCTCCTCCTGTCTTATTTGTCCCTAGGATTTTTCTGATGGTTCTGCTCCCTAGTTTCTTGATATTTTCTAGTACACTTTCCCGATCTATAACCAACGGTCTAGTTTCTCTGTGCGTGAGATTCTTTCTCTATCCCATTTGCTAGTACCATCTCCCCAACACACTTGAATTAATGAAATCATTTTTTGATTTCACCATATTTTGTCATGACCTTTTCTGATGCATCTTTTTGGTTTCACATGTATTTTGCTTTTAGAAGATCTGTAGTCCAACATTTTCAGCATTTTCTTTCAGGACCTCTAAACTGAGGTGACGAAAGTCATGGGATAACTCCTATTATCGTGTCGGAACTCTTTTTTTCCCTGCATAGCGCAGCAGTTTGACGTGGCATGGACTGAACAAGTCTTGGAAGTCCCATGCAGATATTCTGAGTCATGCTGTCTCTACAGTGGTCCACACTTGCAAAAGTGTAGCCGTTGCAAGAGTTTGTGCACGAACTGACCTCTCGATTATGTTCAATAAATGTTCGGTGGGATTCATATCGGGCGGTGTAGGTGACCAAATCGTTCGCTCGAATTGTCCAGAACGTTCTTCAATCGCGAACAATTGTGACCCGATGAGAAGGCGCATTGTCATGCATAAAAATTCCATCGTTGTTTGGGAACATGAAGTCAGTGAATGGCTGCAAATGGGCTCCAAGCAGCCGAACATAAGGATTTCCAGTCAATGATCGGTTCAGTTGGAACAGTGCACCCACTCCATTCCACGTAAACACACTCAGTATCATTACTGAGCCATCACCCGTTCGCACAGTGCATTGTTGACAACGTGGGTCCACGACTTAGTGGCACCTGCGCTACACTCGTATACTACCGTCAGCTCCCGTCAACTGAAATCGGGACTCTTCTGACCATGCAACGATTGTCCAGTCGTCTAGGGTCCAACCGATATGGTCACGAGTCCAGAAGAGACACTGCTGGCGATGTCGTGCTATTAGAAAAAGGCACACGCGTCGGTCTTCTGCTGCCGTAGACTATTAACGTCAAATTTCGCTGCACTGTCCTAACGGATACGTTTACTGTACCACCCACATTGATTTCTGCAGTTATTTCACCCTGCGTTGCTTGTCTGTTAGCACTTACAACTCTACGCAAATGCCTCTGATCTCGGTCAGGTAAAGGCCGTCAACCACTGCGTTGTCCTTGGTGAGAGGTAATTTCTGAAATCTGTTATTATCAGCACACTCTTGATACTGAGGATCTTGGAATATTGAATTCTCTAACGATTTCCGAAATAAAATTTCCGATGCGTCTAACTCTAAGTACTATTCTGCGTTCATAGTCTGTTAACTCCCTTGACGTGGCCTGAATTATGTTGGAAGCCTTTTCACATGAATCACCTGAGTATGAATGACAGCTCCGCCAGTCCACTGCCCGTTTATACCACTTTTACTCGATACTACCGCCATCTGTAGATGTGTATATCCCTGTCCCATGTCTTTTGTAACTCCACTGTATTTGTTTTGCTGCAATTTTTGTGTTATCTGTATTTCCAGATCATCACCGAATGCTAGAAAGCCATTGTTACTTCTTTCATTTTCCTTCCCAACCTGTTTGGTTTATAAAGTAGCGTTTTCTTCAGTTCTTTCTCCTGTTCCCTGACAACTTCGTGTACTAGTATATTGAATAATAGTGGTGAAGTACCACCCTGTCACACTCTTATTCTAATAGTGAAAGTGTCTGGTAACTCTCCTATGAATTCAGTTTTAGACTTGCTGTCTGTTAGTGTCTGTTTGATAATGTTCTCTGTCTTTCTTCCGAGGTTGCTTTCTTCCAGTTCTTAGATCAGAGGTGGTAATATCTATAGAGGCATACGCCTTTTTGAAATCAACAAAAGTGCGCACGGTGTCTCTTTCTCATCGTCTGGTATCTCAGGACTGTCTTTAAAGTGAATATATGTTCAGAAAAGTATCTTCCCGGTCTGAAGCACGCTGGGTAATCTCTTATCTTGTTCTCCAGTTGGAACTGTGTACTATCTAGCAGGCACTGTATGTGACGGGCAGTAAAGATATCGCCCTGTAATTGCCATCAGCGGTCTTATCCCCTTTCTATTGTCACTATTGTTATTATTGTTATTTGCATAAAATGAGTAGAGCCACCAGCGTAAACCATGGAAAACTGGTTGGCAGAGAAACGGGTGATGTTTAGGTCCGGTTAAGCAAATACGTTTTTCATTACGCGAACGAATTTAGCTGAGATAGAGTATCATACTGGCACACCACTCCCTTCCTGAAACGTGGTTGTGCTGCCAAGCTTTCTGTTATGAAATATAAAACTTCAAGGTAAATTCAGAAAACATGTAATGGGTCATGGATAAGTCTCTGGCGAGTATTTTGAAGCATATTACGTACATACCTCACATAAACTACACAACAATGCTTTGGGATCCATTACGTAACTTCACTGCAATAGGTAATATTGCATTGGTAGTTCAAATGCACCACCCCGGTACAACAGAATGTAAACAGCTGTTTGCGCAGAAGTGGTTTCCTTCTAAAGTGGCAAGTAAAGGCGGAGAGTCACCAGAAAGTGTCCTACTGGCTTCCTGCTCATGAGCAAAAGACATGGTTCGATGGTACGATCCAACAGTTGGATTGTCTGGCTTGCCTACACGCAGTGCGTCAGCTGCAAGTAATTAAATCTCAACGGCTCGTACAGAACAGCTGCTCTCTGACTCCTTACGTAAGCCAAATGTTCAAATGAGTGTGAATTACTAAGGGATAAAACTGCTGAGGTCATCGTC
Source organism: Schistocerca serialis cubense (assembly GCF_023864345.2). NCBI lineage: Eukaryota > Metazoa > Arthropoda > Insecta > Orthoptera > Acrididae > Schistocerca > Schistocerca serialis. Next base: position 622,175,625 of record NC_064641.1, read on the forward strand.
CCCTAGACTTACACACTACTTAAACTAACTTATGCTAAGAACAACACACACACCCATCCCCGAGGGAGGACTCGAACCTCCGGCGGAAGTCGCCGCGCAATCCGTGACATGTTACCTCTAACCGTGCGGCCACATGGCGCGGGTTACGTGAGCTAACTGTACAGGCACCAACGAGAAAATGCTTCTTTGGTTTTATTCCCAGATTAGGTATATTTATGGAACGATGCATGTAACAGGATTTTTTTTCCTTAACATGCTTTGCCTCTCACGTGACTTTGTGGCACTTACCTATGAGTAACAAGTGTTTGTCCATTCACATCAATCTGCAACCATTTTAGTTACAATTCCTCAACTTTGCAAAGTTGTAGCCAGGGGGACCAGACCCCCCCTCCCAAATTACCTACGTGAAATGACACATGTCGCAGTTGCCGTGTAATGAAACTGAAAGAGACAAGAAACGATCAAAAAGTTTACGTCCTAGAGCGTTATCCAGCGTATATGCAATGTAGCAGGACCCCAATGCGCTTATATAAGCACCAACATGTGGGCAAGGAACTAATGCGGCATTCGTGTCTTTCCGGCGTACATCCGGTAAGTGCGAAAACATGAACTATGGTGACGTTATTACTAAATGCGTTCAAACAGGACCAACGTGGTGTTATTCTTTTATTGACCGCCAAAGAACAAACAACGGTAGACATGCCCATACCGCAGATATCGTAATGCAAGAGTTACGCCAACTCAAGTGGAGGGCACTCCAGTACCCGCCCTCCAGTCCTTATCTCTCCCCATGCGCTTATCACTCCTTTCAGTCCCTTAAAAAATATAAAAAGGCTTGAAGGGTCGACGATTCACATCGGACAAGGATGTGCAGCGGCAGTTGAGGATTTCTTCATGCAGTAAGGCACGATGTTTTACCAAAGGGATATCTTCTACCTGAAGCGTCGGTGGTATGATTGCCTCAGTGCTCACGGCGATTTGGCCTGAGTAGCGTACCGATTTTGGTCTGGTCTGTTCTGATTTTCATACGATGAAAGAGAGATATCCACCATCGATAGTGAACAAGACAATCGACACATTTAAACTCTCTATATGTCGACAGTACTATAGGCTAGCCTATTCCTATTTTAGCCAAGACCAACTATTATACGTCGTTCGCTTTACTTGATTTTAGTCCTTGTTTTGTTAATCAGTTCAATTCGTACCTGCAGTTGAATTTATTGTAAGTCCTGCATTTTATTGCTTTTTCTGCCTTGTATTTTTTTGTGCTGTGTGCTGTTCTGATAGTTTCTAATAATGGATACGTTTGTAACGAGAAAGAAGTGGAAAACCGATTTTGATTCTTTCAATAGCGTTATGGTATGTTAAAAATTTCAACAAACTACTTTAATAGCCTAATTACCTATCTATAGCAGTGTACTGTTAGTGCCTAGCTAGGTCGTTATTTGCAGACGGGCAGAACTTTGGGGTTGCAATATTTTAGTATGTCACAATGCAGTGGAGGGGGTAAACGTCATTACAAATAACCCTAAATTAAAATCAGTAATAAAAATACACTTCGATTTCCTTTGTACCACAAAAATCGCATGATCAACAAAAATGTGCACAAACGGCAATGGTTGCATTCTTTTAAAAAAAATGCTCAAAATTCCTTCATTATCAACCCAAATGGCAAAGTATCGACGAATCTGTTCACGCGGGCGGTACTCGGTTGTGAAAACCATTTACGATACGTAACTATGGGGACATGTTTGTGGAGAAGGGAAGGCGTATGTGTAACGACAGCACATTCTATAGTTCGTTCGTTGCTAAAAGATTTTTTCACCTGACTGCTAGAATTCGTTCGAGAATACTGCACCCTATAACCCCCTCCCCTTTCGTCCAAAATCTACTTGCGCTTTTGTAAACACCACCATAACTGAAGCCACGAATTTCGTGCACAATTGAAATTTAAAATATGCATGTATTCATGTACTATCAGATGAAAAAACATGTACAATTAAAGGTAAAATATGCAATATCAGAATCCATCTTTCGTTGTGATGCACTTTATTGTATTTGGAAACAAACTACAACGACCAGTTTTTCCGAATTGTCCACCGAGCGGGGTAGCTCTGCGCCTTGAAGTGGTGGGATAAGAATCCCTGAATTCGGGAGGCAAGGTTCTTCGAATCCATCCGCCGGCAACATTGAAATGGTTTTCTATGTCCAATTTAGGCAAATGCTGGTGTTGGTCACTTACTGTAGGCCACAGCCAATTCCTTCCCAGTTCCTTTGTTTTCTGATACATTCAACTCCCTCGACGATGCAGCCTCTCAATTTAAATGAAAAGAGCGGCCTCAAAGGGGAGTCGAAAATCTCTACGCAGACTTTTGGCACTAAAAGCTATATTTACATCGGAAAGCTCATAGCTATCGTATTTCTTACTGTGTATCTGGGAAACTACAGCCGTAATTTTTCCCGAGGGTATGCATCCCTACTGTATGGCTAAATGATGATCGCATCCTCTTGGGTAAAATATTCCGGAGGTAAAAAAGTCTCCCTTTCGGATCTCCGGGAGGGGACTACTCACGAGGATGTTGTTATCAGGAGAAGCAAATCTGACATTATAAGGATTGGAGTGTTGAATGTCAGATGTCTTAATCGGACGGGTAGGTTAGAAAATTTAAAAAGGGAAACGGATAGTTTAAAAAATGGTTCAAATGGCTCTGAGCACTATGGGACTTAACTTCTGAGGTCATCAGTCCCCAAGAACTTACAACTACTTAAACGTAACTAACCTAAGGACATCACACACATCCATGCCCGATAGATTAAAATTAAATACAGTGGGACTTATTGAAGCTAGCTGTCAGGAGGAACAGGACTTCTGGTCAGGTTGATACCGGATTATAAATACAAAGTCAAATAGGGGCTACGCAGGAGTAGGTTTAATAATCAATAAAAATAGGAACAGGGATAAGTTACTATGAACAGCACAGTGAACGCATTATTGTAGCCAAGATAGACACGAGAGATCACACCAACCACTGTAGTACAAGTTTATATGCGAACTAGCTCCGTAGATGATGAATAGATTGAAGAAATGATTGTATGATGAGATAAAAGAAGTAATTCAGATTGTTAAGGGAGACTAAAATTTAATAGTCGATAGTAAGAAAAGGGAGAGAAGGAAAAGTAGAAGGGGGACATGGACTGGGGAAAAGGAATGAAAGAGTGAAAGTTAACACATTTTGGACTATATAAAAATGATTGAGAACCTGGCAGGGGACGCCACCATGAAAGTTAACCTGGTAGAGTCGTACACAATGAAAGTTAACACTTGGAGTGACTACATAAAAAAATAATGATTTAGAATTTATGCACAATCTAGTTTACTGACAACATTTATTTTGCCACAACAAAGACTGACATAGGAACCGCGCGACCGCTACGGTCGCAGGTTCGAATTCTGCCTCGGGCATGGATGTGTGTGATGTCCTTAGGTTAGTTAGGTTTAAGTAGTTCTAAGTTCTAGGGGACTGATGACCTCCGCTGTTAAGTCCCATAGTGCTCAGAGCCGTTTGAACCATTTTTGAAAGAATGACATAATTTATGCAAAACCAGTTATGGTAAAATGTGATAGACAACTCACAGGTGGTTTAAGACCTCAATGGACAAGGGTCCTGGCCGGCAAAAGTGAGTCAAGTACTCTGGCCCTAAAAATGTGAACAGCGCAGTCTGAATTGACCTGACACTGAGCAGACTTGGATCGATAATCTACAGAAGTCTATATAGGTGCAGCAGAGAACAAGTGGCGATTGTGATTTGTATGCTCTGATAAGGCAGGAGCAGCAGTGCTTTACCTGTTTGCTTCATGCAGCGATGTAACTTGTAGCTGGCGAGATGTGTGCAGCGGAGGCGAGGCGAAAGGCGGCACCTGTGAATCGATCGCGGACACGAAAGAAATGCAAAATCTCACGGTCTCGCGATCAGGCAGATGGATCACATTTTACTCCCTACCAGAGCCCAGAAATCACAGTAGAGTTCAGTATGTGACACATCAGTTCGCTGGTCGTACCAAGGACCAATTTGGCTCACTTATACGACAGAGCGCACAAGGATACGAAATGTCAAGACTGGTAAACCAAAAACAAATAAGTGTGCCCTCAGCAAACGAACAGTCCGAGACATCTGAGGTCACACTGTCAGTACAGTAAGAACTTCACCACAGGCTCCCCAGTCTAACTATTCGCAAGTGAAGTCAGTCTTAGGACAGGTCTCAAGCTACCAACCACAAATACCAAAGCTTCGACCAGAAGTTGCTTCCAGACCGAAGCCCAGAGCCCGAGTGCCTCACACCTCTCCCCGAGAAAACAATTCCGTTTTTTCGCAAAGTGCACGAACGACACTGCCTTCACCCTGTCTTGAGGCAATCACAGGGCTTTAGAGGCGCTAAATCTCCCCCCCCCCCCCTACATGACAGCACAAACTCACGTCGAACCAGCGCAAGAGTTAAGAAACCTGCGTCTCTGGAAAGAAAAGAAACCGCCAATTACTGGCTTTTTTAAGTTTTCGCTGTGGAAGACGTTTTTCTCCAAAGCCGCGTCACTTCCCACGGAAACAAGCCAACGGATACAATCTTAAAGATCTTTATCTAAATTGCCTGTGCCTTGGAGCATGTTAGTCCTAGTTATGAGGTGTCATAAAGATTGTATCTCTAAACGTTTCTCAGACGCCAGAGTTTCTTCTACGACCGAGAGCGGCGATGGAAGTGGGTCACAGGCCTATTTGCAGTATCAGTGAACACGAAAACGTGTGAATTTGTTTAGGAATGGCGCTGCACGCACGACCCAGTTTGAAACTCCACTGTGTAGACATGTCCCTTCAGTCCATCGCCCCCAGCGCAGCCTTCGCTGGCGCCACTTTAGGTATAGCGGCATTGTCCTACTGGAGACCTGTCTCGACTAGTGGGTGCTCTGTCTGCTTTGTGCAGCAGTGGGTCTGTCCGGCAAGATTTACCGACTGATGGGCTCGCCACCACTATCTTTCAACTTCCAACTAAGAACCATAAAAATATCTCATGCTTTTAGCGCCCTACCAGGCTCCATCAATGCCTGCTCAGGCCATTAACTTTCTAGTCTCGCTAGAGTTGCGTAATGTTGTAACAAAATCTTTATGAAAAACTTGTCCTTCCTCAAGAGAAATCTGCCTGGTAAAATTTTGCACTTGCTTTAAAAATCACAAAAGACAGTATTATACATAGGAGAGACCTGGAGACACCAGAAGGTTTCAGATTGATTATATAACGGTAAGATAGAGATTTAGGAACCAGATTTTAAATTGTAAGACATTTCCATGGGCATATGCAGACTCTGACCACAATTTATTGGTTATGAACTGTAGATTAAAACTGGAGGAACTGGAACAAGATAGGAATTTAAGGAGATGGGACCTGGATAAACTGAAAAAACCAGAGGTTGTAAAGAGTTTCAGAGGGAGCGTTAGGGGACGATTGACAACAGCAGGAGAAAGGAATACAGTACAAGAAGAATGGGTAATTTTGAAAGATGAAATAGTGAAGGCAGCAGAGGATTAATCAGGTAAAAAGACGAGTGTTATTAGTAATCCTTGGGTAACACAAGATATATTGAATTTAATTGATGAAAGGAGAAAATATAAGAATGAGGTAAATGAAGCAGGCGAAAGAGATTGACAGGAAGTGCAAAATGGCTAAGCAGGATGGCTAGAGGGCAAATGTCAGGATACAGAAGCATGTATCACTAAGGGAAAGATAAGTGATGCCTACAAGAAAAGCAAAGAGATCTTCGGAGAAGACAGAACCATCTGTATGAATATCAAGAGCTCAGATGGAAAACCAGTCCTAAGCAAAGAAAGGAAACCCGAAAGATGGAAGGAGTATATAGAGGGTCTATGCGATGGAGATGTACTTGAGGGCAATATTATGAAAATGGAAGAAGACGTAGATGAAGATGAGATAGGCGATATGAGACTGCATGAAGAATTTGACAGAGCACTGAAAGACCTAAGTAGAAACAAGACCCTGGGAGTAGACGACTCAGAACTACTGATAGCCTTGGAGAGTTAGCCATGACGGAAATTTTCCATCTGGAATCCAAGATGTATGAGACAGGCGAAATACCCTCAGACTTCAAGCAGAATGTAATACATTTGCGAAAACTACCGAACCATCAATTTAATAATCATATTTCAAAATACTAACACGAATTCTTTACGGGAGAATGGAAAAACTCGTAGAAGCTGCCTTCGGGGAAAATCAGTTTGGATTCCGAAGAAATGTAGGAATATGCGAGGCAGTACTGAACTGCCACTTATCTTAGAAAATAGGTTAAGGAAGAACCAACCTACGTTTATAGCTTATGTAGACTAAGAGAAAACTTTTGACAATGGTGACCAGAACAGTCCCTTTGAAATTCTGAAGGTAGCAGGGGTAAAATGCAGGGAGCGAAAGGCTATTTACAACTTTTACAGCAACCACACGGCATTTATGAGTTTAAGGGCGTGAAAGGGAAGCAGTGGTTGAGAAGTGTGTGAGACAGAATTGTAGCCTATCCTCGATGTTATTCTGCCCGTATATTGAGCAAGCAGTAAAAGAATCTAAATAAAAATTTCGAGTAGGAATTAAAGTTCAGGGAGAAGAAATAAAAACTTTGACGTTTGCCGATTACATGGTAATCCTGCCAGAGACAGCAAATGACTTGGAAGAACAGCTGAACAGTATAGACAGGTCTTGAAAGGACCATATAAGATGAATATCTAGACAAGCACCACAAGGATGATGGAATGTAATGGAATTAAATCAGGTGATGCTGAGGGAATTAGATTAGGCAACGATACAATTAAGATAGTAGATATGTTTTGCTAGTTGGCCAGCAAAATAACTGATGATAGCCGAGGTAGAGAAAATATAAACTGTAGACTGGTAGTATCAAGAAAAGCGTTTCTGAAGACGAGAAATTTGTTGACATCGAATATAGATTTGGAAGAAATTTGTGTCGCAATCTGACTAGAAGAAGGGATCGGTTAAACGGACACGTGAAACATCAAGGTACGACCACTTTGGTACTGAAGGGAAGAGCAGAGGATCAAAATCGTAGAGGGGAACCAAGAGATGAATACAGTAAGCAGATTCAGAAGGATGTAGGTTGCGTTAGTTACTCGAGGATGATGAGGCTTGCGCAGGATAGAGTAGCATGGAGAGCTGCATTAAATAAGTACTCGGACTGAAGACCGCACCAATAACAACATCTGTGCATAAGGGTGGCTCACTTGCAGGACGGCTATTTATCATGTCTTCAAGTTTTACTACAATCACTATGTTCCACTGTGGATATCTTATTCGTAATATTCTTGGAACAGTGAGTCCGACCGTCACAACAGTAAAGAACGACAACGTATGCTGCACGTAGTAGAGGCGTTTATTGGCATCAAAGGCTGTAAAGTGTAAACCATATTATCATGGATAAATACAAACTCATGTATGAGGTCGCATACATTAGACGTCTAGTTGAAATTAATAAGGGAATCAATTTTAAGATTGATAGAGCACTTGTCCGCGAAAGGCAAAGGTCCGGAGTTCAAGTCTCGGTCTGGCACTCAGTTTTAATCTGCCAGGAAGTTTGTTTTAAGATGCCAGAACAATTTCTCACACTATTTGTGTATTCCGTTTTGTTTTAGAAATAAATTTGGTTGCTGTAGTTTGAAGTTCACTGTTGAAATAATAATTTTTAAACAAAGTTTTGATCGCTTTAGGAAACTGAAGAGTTGTAATGAAATGAAGGATACTAGTTTGGTACATATGGTGGAAGCGTTTTTGTTTTGCATGTTGGTATTCCAGTTGCTATGGTTTTGTTTATCGATTATCATTTTTATTTGTAGTTCGCTGTTGCTATCTGAATTTACATACTGTCACTTTGTCATCTGAAGATAGTGAGTGGAGCTGTGGACGCTAGGAAAGTGGGTGCTAATTGGAGAAATCGGAACATTTCCGAGATATTCTCCTGTTTTGAGTTCAGTATAGGGCTGAGAGCAGCGGAGGCGACCAGAAACATTTTCGCCATGTGTGGGGACAGCGCCATTGGGGAGAGCACGGCAAGAAAATGGTTTCCTCGTTTGAAGGAGGATTGTTTTCGCATTAGTGATTCTCTACGTTCAGGAAGACCATGAGCGTTTAAACGCATTAATCCATAATGATCCACGTCATTGTACTCGAGAACTGACATATATAATGAACTGTGATAATTCCAACATCGTGCGGCATGCAGTGGGGAAGATTCAAAAATCGGATTTGCAGATACCGCAGGCTCTGAGGCAAACTCACAAAAATCAGCGGATGGTCGTATGTGCATCTCTGCTTGTTTGTCACCAACTGGCTCGTGAACAGCACCGTCCATTCCTGTACTGTATCGTTACTGGTGACGAGAAGTGTTGTTTTTATGATAATATAAGAAAAGAAATGAATGATTGAGTGATTGTACCCAAACCAAGCAGCAATTCCCCGCACAAAAACCCACGCACATACACAAAAGATAAAATTTTATGCATCTAGTGGTACAGCGACGGTGTGATGTGCTACAAATTGCTTCCCCAAGATGTAGCCAACTCTGCTGACATTCAGTGTCAACAACAAAGACGTCATGCTGACGTACTCCATGAACAGCAACCAACAAGAGTGCGTGAAGTTTTGCTACTCTACGATGACTCCCGCCTGCATTCTGCTAGACTGGCGGTTGCACTATACATGAGTTGGGTTGTGAAGCTATTCGGCACCCACCTTACGTAGGTGATCTTATGCCCTCAAATTTTCACCTTTCGCGCTCTCCATCGAACAGCCTTCAAGGAACTTTTTTTCTGGTTAAAAATGCGCTTCTAACATGGCTCGACGAGTTCTTCGCCTCAAAACGACATGATTTCTGTGGCCACGGAATCGAAAATTTACTCCAGCGTTGGGAGTCTCTTGTAAATAGTGAAATAGAATTATTATTGATGACTGAAGGCCCTGTTACTTGTATTTGTTGTGTTTATTAAAATTACGGAATACTTTACTAACTTTCGAACCAACCTTATACTTCAATAAAATTTTAGACTCAGTTGAAGAACTGGGGATGCTTTTAATGTGCTGACGAAATTTTGACTTGGTTTTAGATAATCCTTAAATTTAAATACAAGATTGTAGTAGGAGAAAAATAGCTACTGTCAAAAGAGATTTCACCCTGTTTGACTTCTTAAGTTATTCAACCCAACGTTAAGATTTTTCTGCTCTGCGCTGGTGAACCTTATATTAGAAGACTGAGATTTGTTTTGTTAGGAAAGAGGCAGTATACTGTATTCGAACTCTTTTTAGTGTTTAAGTCGTTTGTCAATAGAGTGAAATATTGCAAAATAAAGAAATATTTAAGTGTGCATATGGGCGCTCTGACTTCGCAGCGCGATTCCTTGCACGATGGCAATACAAAAACGTCTCTCACAAAATTTCGCCCAGCGCATATTTCGGGCGGTAAATGGATGTTACGGATCGGCAATCTGGCAATACTGTAACCACGTGTACGGCAACCTCCGTCAGCAACAGACAGTGTAGTGCTGTGCAGTTGGTGCAGTGGACAGCGTTTTGGGTTGGGTTCGATTCTGGGTCGAGGCTTATCTGTTTTTATTTACTAAAAGTAGACTGCGTGGTACGGTATCTGGCGTCTTAATCGTCGTACAGCGATAACAGTGGCTCATCCTCAAAACATTTATAGTTACATACTACGAACACAGAAATGGAAGTACAAACGTTTCCATTGGTCAGCCTTTTAAATAAGCAGTTTGTACGTCGTGGACGCGAATTGTTTCGCGCCACGGCATCTACTAGATTCCAGACCTATTTTCTGAATACTGTCCCCCAATGGTCCCATCGAAATTATTTGCAATTTATTATTTTATATATTATTATATATTATAGCCCTACTGGTGACGTAAAGCCCTAATGAAATGTAACCTGAGCGTAGCATGAATAGTAGTTTGTATTAATCGACGGGACCATTGGGGGGAGGCTACACACAAAACAAGTTTGGAATCTAGTAGATGCAGTGCTGTGAAACAATTCGCGTCCACGACGTGCAAACGCTTCCTTTAAAAGCTGACCAATGAAAAAGATTGTATTTCTACTTCTGTGTTCGTAGTACATAATTGCAAATGTTTTGTAGAAGACACATTGTAATCGCTGTATGACGATTAAGAGGCCACATACCGCACCACGCACGCTACTTTTAGCAAATAAAAGCAAATAAGTTTCGACCCATAATCGAACCCTCGACCTCTGCCATCCTAACCCAAAACGTTATCTACTGCTGCACACCTCTGTAAGTACTGACAGAGGTAGTTACCGTACATTTGATTACAGTGTTCCCAGATTTGCCAATCCTTAACGGCCATTCACTGCTCGAAATATGTGCAGGACAAAATTTTGCGAGAGACATTTTTGTACTGCCAGTATGCACGAATTTTTCTTCACCCTGTGTATATATTAAGACAAGCTTTTCTTGTGCGAAAAAATAATAAATAAGTGTGTTTTCAGCATAAAATGAAAAACATGAGCCGTGTTAAGGTCCTCTTTAACAAGTTGGACCCCTTCGCCTCCCCCCCCCCCCTCCCCTTCCCCCATTTGACGGAACCTGGCTACATCCTTGTCCATTGATGTTTTCCATTTGCGTACGGGGCAGATGGGACAGAAGGGGTGGTGACATAAGGTTCCTGATTGCCAGTCCCTGTGCGCCAATATCCTGGATTAGATTTCGAACCTCTCCACAGTGCCTCATGAAGTGAGGCCATGCGACATTGTCGGCGATCCGCCCGTCAGATGGGAATATGAAACTTGGCGGCCACTACATGCCTCTCGACAGGCGTAGGTTACGTGCGCGCGCCGGGTTGCACCCTCTTTCTTGTCTCATCATCTCTAACACGAATATGACACTACACTACAATACACTACACACACACACACACACAATTACTTTACATTCACCTAAACTTAACCGATACACTCACATAAACAACTCTCATACTTCGCGAAGGAAAGGTGGCTGCAGGAGAACTCATGCCAATTATTGCGCGGCTGAAGCTGCCCTTCTGCGTCTCCCAGCTATTCACGCCATACGACTTGACTTTGCCGTTGACATTTTAAGTAAATGCGCAAGATGAGGGCAAACACGTGTAATATTGTCGTTTCAGTTTTGGAGCAAAATATAACCAACAGTGCTATACCAAGCCAGCCGGAGTGGCCGAGCGGTTCTAGGCGCTACAGTCTGGAACTGCGCTGCTGCTACGGTCAAATGGTTCAAATGGCTCTGAGCACTATGGGACTTAACATCTATGGTCATCAGTCCACTAGAACTTAGAACTACTTAAACCTAACTAACCTAAGGACATCACACAACACACAGTCATCACGAGGCAGAGAAAATCCCTGACCCCGCCGGGAGTCGAACCCGGGAACCCGGGCGTGGGAAGCGAGAACGCTACCGCACAACCACGAGCTGCGAACGCTGCTACGGTCGCAGGTTCGAATCCTGCCTTCTGTGTGTGATGTCCTTAGGTTAGTTAGGTTTAAGTAGTTCTAGGTGACTGATGGCCTCAGAAGTTAAGTCCCATAGTGCTCAGTGCCATTTGAACCATTTTGAACCAAAATCACTTTAAAATTACACTTTGATGTTACCGATATGCAGAGAATGCTTGAAAAGTGTGTGTAACTTTTCCTTTTCTTGTTTCGGATGTCTGTAATCTCGCTCGTAAGGTTTGAGTTGCTTAGAAATGGTGCGTTGGACGTGATCTTTGCTCTGCAAAGATGCGCGCCAGATTTATCTGTTGATCCCGACGAGAGCTTTGGCGTTAGACGTGAACAGTCGAATTTTGGATTGGTAGCAATTATCAGCAAAAATGGAGTTTGAGGAACTATATTATGAGTTAATGGGAGGTGTGTTGGGGAGAGGATAAGAATTGATTTTTGCATTGGCACGATTATACTAATTGTGAAGAATGGATTACATGTAATGATTAACTTTGTTTTGGAATGGTAGCAGTTTGATAATGGAGCTGGCTCTGAGCACTATGCGACTTAACTTCTGAAGTCATCAGTCGCCTAGAACTTAGAACTGATTAAACGTAACTAACCTAAGGACATCACGCACATCCATGCCCGAGGCAGGATTCGAACCTGCGACCGTTGCGGTCGCTCGCTTCCAGACTGTAGCGCCCAGAACCGCACGGCCACTCCGGCCGGCAATGGATAATGGAGCATCTTGATTCGTCGGAATTCCAGATCAAGAATTTTTTTTTCATTTATTTTGTGTTAGGGTTTATCAGTCATTGTAAGAGAAATAGATTTAAGAATTACACTTTGGAATTCTACATAAGGAAAGATTATACACGTGAATTTTAATTTTTGTAATTCTTGAATTATAGTTAAGTGATTTCAAAGAAAGCTTACTATTATTGAAGTTTCATTAAATATTATTAAATCAAATGATATGAGATTGCTATTGAGTTCATTTAACCCAGAGTCATTAAGCACACCACAAGAGTTAATTAATTTTCAATTTATCTTAAATCATTATCAAATGAACTAAGAATAATAGCAATGTTTTTAGCGAGCACAATGCACGTTTGCGTATCTGAGTAGTTAGATTTGGGGCTCTGTTATCGAGACGCGCTGTAGCTACGAGAGCACTTCGCACGACGTTGTCCAGTGCGACCCAGGTTAGCCAAATTATGTAGAGAAGACATTCTTTCTTTAATTAAATTTCACAAAGGTCAACTTTAGTTTCAAAGTTTCAGTTTTTCGCCAAAGTTCCTAGTCAGATTTTGTGATAACAATAAATTTTAGACAGGACATGATTTTAGAATGAGATTTTCACTCTGCAGCGAAGTGTGCGCTGATATGAAACTTCCTGACAGATTAAAACTGTGTGCCGGACCGAGACTCGAACTCGGGAAGTCAGGAAGTGTCAGGACATGATTTTCGTAGAATTCTCGCATCAATATTTTTATATGCATTCTCGGAGCTGAATTTTGTCACCAAGTGTTAGCATTACGCAAGCTATCAGCTTTAAGGTCTGGTATGCCCACATATGGGAACAAGATGCCGAACGTTTAGCCTCTAAGAGACAGTTTAACGTTAAAAGAACACTCGGCAGTAGAGACCCACTTTACACGTAACTTTCGTGCTATGTTCACGCCACATATATTTCTGCTACATGATTCCAACTATTTGTCAACATGACGGTTAGAAAGAGTATCTAAAGCTTGTAAGAGTGTGCACGGTAGGCTGAGCTAAGAAACAATTGTTAAGAAAAAATTCGATACGTTGCGCCGTTGCCAAGTCAATCAGCATTTAAGTTAACCAATCACGTCGTTGTGTAAATTCAAGCAGCCCAGCAAAGATGGTGTCTCTGCACATGAATAATTTAGGTGAAAGGAAGCGGAATGGGAAAGAGTAGGAAGTAAATAATGGCTTCCAGTCACACATTGGGAATGTGACATCACGGATGTCGATGAGCATGACTCTCCGGTTCTCATTTATTTGAAATTCGTGTTACATTCGTGGGAACTCTATCAACATGAGCAGTACTATTGCGGGCCGGTAAACTTCAGTGTTATTTGGCCACGGTCCTGCTGACGTCGATTTCTGACACGTGCTGCAAGACGTTTATCCCTCTTGCACGAAGCATGCAACATCTTACAAACAATAAACATTCAAATGCTATTTCTGTATGAGAAACGTACCACGTAATCTTTCTGTATTGCAAATGTAGTTGACATTTCTTCTACCTACTTACTGTAGTTGAGACCAAGTGCTATTCACTTTACTATCCAGCCACATACTACAGTCCATGAAAATCGGAGGCTCATTGCACGCCGCCTTTGTGGTGTTGAAATTTTAACAGTTATCTTTGTATTTTATTCATCTTACAGCAGCACTAAGACACCTTACCGGTTTCTAGAACTTCCACTCACTTTCTTGTGTGCTCCAAGATTCCAGTAAGGTGATATGCAATACCGATAAATTCGCAGTTTTTCATTGCCCAATCATAAGTTTTCGTAGTCACAACTTTAATATTAATGCAACTACATCCGTGACGGGACTGCAATATCTCGGACTTGCAAATGGTAATGGTCTTACAAAGAACATCATCGACGGTTCATTTCCTGAAGAACACCACACATATCACCTTCTAGGTGAGGGAAGTTCGACAGTCTAATTCCCCGCCCGACATCGAGTTCAATAAAGAGAGACCATAAGCGCTATTTGGACAACTGCAGTCATCGTTTCCTGTTGAATGAACCTTCGAGGTATTACCTGGAAGCGATTCATGTAAAAGCATTGCCAAATAGCGTCTATCAGTCTATGTACAACTAGATTCTTGTACGTATATCTAATATTAAGGTGTAGCAGGTATATGACTTTATACGTAGATCGCGTTATGCAGAAACAAGTTCTGAATGCTAATGCACGAAGGGCGCTCAATAAGTACCGCAACAGCTTTTTTTCTGAAATCAGGATAGTTTTATTCAGGTTTACAGACTCTTCTGGCTACAAAACCTATTTTCAACATAACCTCCGTTCAATGCGAAGGCCTTACGCCACCTTACTGGGAGAGCTTGTATGTCCGCATGGTACCATTCTACTGGTTGACGTCGGACCCAACATCTTCCTGCATCGATGTCTACATCATCCACGTGCTGCCTCCCGCGTAGTGAATTTCCCATTGGGACTAGCTGTTGGAAGGCGTGAGATCCGGGCTGTAGGGTGGATGAAGAAGAACAATCCAATCAAGTTTTGTGAGCTCCTCTCGGTTGCGCAGATTTGTGACACCTTCCATTATCATAGAGAAGGGGAAATTCCTTTCCTTTTTAAGGCGACGAGCACGCTGAAATCATTTCTTCAATTTCCTGAAGGTAGCACAATACACTTCAGAGTCGATCTTCACACCATGATGGAGAACATCAAACAGAATAGCCCTTTCAGAGTCCCAGAAGACCGATTCCATGACTTCACCGCCTGAGAGTGAGGCATTGAACTTTTTTTTCCGAGTAGAGGTGGTGCGGAGCCACCCTATGGATTGCCGTTTTGTTATCAGTTCGAAGTGATGAACCCATGTTGCATCACTTGTAACGATTATCGACATAAAACTGTCACGATCAACCTCAAAACATGCAAGCAATACCGTACAGATGGTCCTTTGTTGCTGTGTATAGTCTTTTGTTAGGTAGCCCGTAACCCAGTGGTCACACATCTTTCAGTACCCCAAATGGTGGCTGGGTGTGTCAGCACTACCGATAGAGACGTCCATTCTGCAGCGAGGTGTTTGACTGTGATCCGTCGATCACCTCGAATGATAGTGTACACACATTCCAACATTGCAGGAGTTGAACCTGTGACCTTGTTGCGTTGATGACAGACCCTTCACCGTGCTTTGGTTCACTGCCAGGTCCCCGTAGACATGCTGCAAGCGCCTATGAATATCTACGATGTTCTGGTTTTCCACCAAAAGAAACTGAGTGACACCTCTCTGCTTGTAACGTACCTCTGTTACGGACGCAATTTTGAAGGCTACTCACAGTGCCACCAACTATTGGAATTTCATGTTAGTATAAGCGATAAAGCGAGAATATTCCACGGTATCCCCCTATAAATTCCTCATTTTGTCAACCGAAACTGTCCGAGAAAAAACTGCAGTGCATTACTTACGGAATGCACTGAGCAACACAATCCCAAACAATCTGATGGTGCTTAATGTGAATAAATAAGACATGTTAAGTTTGATTTTTTACTTACTTATAATATAAAGTTGTTTCACTTCAATTAGGAACTTCAAAATCATAATTATTTACTTAAGAGAGTATTTATTAAAATCGTAGAACATGTCCAAAGCCACTTATATACGTCTCATTGTTATCTTAATCCAAGCTCTATCGCATACGTCATATCGCTATTTCATCAACATTGTATGGTGCGTGTTTTCACAGTTTTCACTATTCCTAAACTTCCATTGATTGAACTTACGTTCCAGCAGCGGAACCATTACTACGTCCTGATGGGAAATTATACGGTTGGAAGAAATTCTGGAACTTTGCTACAGTTGCATTATGCGAATTGTGCACCCGCATTTGTACGTAGAGGTAGTCCACAGTGAATCCACGAAAACATTAGTGCAACAAGTACGTCCCGTTAAACTAATTTGTTGTCAGTCATGTTTCTACTTTTGGGGATTTTGAGAAGTGTTGTGCTAGCTTACATAGTAGAACGCTGAAAAAAATTTAAAAACAAATTAAAGTCGAGCATCGAAGGATTGGTAATTACAGATAGTATTACAATAAAAAAAGACAAGCCCAGCGATGTATATCAGAGATGTTTGAAGCCGAAACCTCGGACGATTACTTCTTTTAGGTGGCAAATAATACCAATGCTGCAATTGAGGACATAACGCTTTGAAACGATTCCAACTCGATGGATCCCTACGTAGGAAGTGTATCTTGTGTCCCCAATCCCCCTCAAGCAATGACTGAGTATTGACGGTTGGAGCTTTATTTTGGTGTACACATATCGGCGTAAAGAATAGGCCGTAACCTTGCTAAGGGAAACGTCGATCACTGCCTGAAGTGATGTAAGAGAACAACTGCTATCGGAGTTCCTTGTATTGACCATTTCACCACAGCGTATCATCGCTATCAGTTCCCCAAATCTCGCTTCCGTTCCACGCACATATTTGGTGTAGAGTGAGTGGACAGAAATATGGAAACAGCAAAAAGGCAACACATTACCACGCCTAACATAGTGTAGGAAACACGTTGGTATTCAGAACAGCTTCCAGTCGTCCCGGAAAGAATAAATAAACACAGGTCGTGTATGGATTTCAATGGAATCTTACACCATTCTTCAGTTCAGGTAACGATGGTGGGGATAGATAGCGATCACGTACCCATCTCGCCAAAGTTGACCATAAAGGCTCAATAATATTGATATCTGGTGACTGCAGCGGCCAGGCGAAAAGCGACAACTCATCCTCTTGCTCACAAAACCAGTCCTGGACGATGTGTGTTTTGCAAAGAGCGACCTTGTTGTTTTGCAACACAGCATCGCCATTGGGTTAAAAATGGTTCAAATGGCTCTGAACACTATGGGACTTAACATCTATGGCATCTATGGTCATCAGTCCCCTAGAACTTAGAACTACTTAAACCTAACTAACCTAAGGACAGCACACAACACCCAGTCATCACGAGGCAGAGAAAATCCCTGACCCCGCCGGGAATCGAACCCGGGAACCCGGGCGTCGCCATTGGGGAACAGACATTGTATTATGTGATGGACCTGATCAGCCAAAACGGTCACATAATATTTGGCAGTAATGTGATCTTGCAGAGTAACCACGGGGTCACGGTATACCGCGATGTGGCTGCACAAATCATCAGCAAACCCTTTCCACGTTGCACTCTTGGGACAAAAGCTAGGCCAGGTGTGGAAAACAGTGTGATATAAGACTCATCCGACCAAATTACATTCTTCCATTTCTCCTTAGTGCAGGTTTTATGGATTCGGTATCACGTTTTCCTGTTTCGGGCACTTGCATCTTTTATGTGTGGGTCTGGAAACCCAGCTTGCCCTGCAATTCCCTGCTTATGGAGCTCCCTTCGTATTGTTTTGCTGCCCACAGAGTTCGCGAATGTGACATTCATGTCTGCAGTTACTTTCGCAGCTGTTATGCTCTTACTTTTCGTTACAGTTCTCTCTGACTGAACACACACTTTCGTCCACCTTCTGGCTTAGTGGGTGATGTTTTTGCGCTTTCATCTACATTTACATACATACTCCGCAATCCACCATACGGTGCGTGGTGGAGGGTACCTCGTACCACAACTAGCATCTTCTCTCCCTGTTCCACTCCCAAACAGAACGAGAGAGGAATGACTACCTATATGCCTCTGTACGAGCCCTAATCTCTCTTATCTTAACGTTATGGTCCTTCCGCGAAATGTAAGTTGGCGGCAGTAAAATTGTACTGTTTTCCCTGTATGCAGAGTACATCTTCGATACGATGTCTCTTGAAACACCAACCACTGCGTATACCTGGGTTAAGGAAGCTGCCGTTATACGATACCAGCAATTTACCCATGTTCGCGTTCAGTTAGGCTCAAATGGCTCTGAGCACTATGGGACTTAACATCTGAGGTCATCAGTCCCCTAGAACTTAGAACTGCTTAAACCTAACTAACCTAAGGACATTACACACTCATATGCCCGAGGCAGGATTCGAACCTGCGACCGCAGCGGTCGCGTGGATCCGGAATGAAGTGCCTAGAACCGCTCGGCCACGCCGGCCAGCTCTTGGCTTGCATCTACATTTATCTTGGTTTGCATCTGCATTTATCTTCAAGCATGCATTCGTCACGGTGTTCCCATATTTTTGTCCAGTCTCTCTACCTATAGCCGCCCCAATGTTAGAAGATCTCATTTTCTGGCTGTGGAATCTCTCCTGACAGCTGCTAATTATAGAACTTGTAATATTCAGCCATCCCCACTATACCTCAATCTTTTTCCCAAAAGTAGCTACGTATCCACATTTATTCGCCGTATCTCAGCAGAGAGTGTGTCACATGGAGTGATCATGTACCATTAACATGTCCTCCTTTTTCAGTTACGAGCAGGATGTAGTGGAAGAACGAACGTCGATAAGTGTAAGAGCTCTAATTTCTCTCATTTTTACCGTCATTGTCATTTTACGAGATATCTAGGCGGTCGGCCACTACAACTGCAATAAGAAATAACGCTATTTTACAAGTGGAGCATATGCAGTTTAGGGCAAGAATACATTTGTAGTTTCTTCGGGGCGCTGTGTTACGTATGTCTTTTCGGAGATTACGTAATTCCGATTCCAAAACGATGCTAAGTCAGATCGTTTTACGCGTTACAATAGGTCTACTTCGGAAGAAACCATTATCAGGTTATCTCTGAGCAAATGGTAAACAATTCTAGTATGATATTTTTAACATTATACCCAAACATTAATTAGAAAATATTACTATAAAATATTATATTTTTATAAATTATGTCAGCTGGGTATTACATCCATACGTTATCTAGGCAGCTTATTTGATGGATGTACCAGTGATATTTCATTTTTGCAAACAGTTTTGTTAATTATGAGGTAATTTCGATAATCTTCGCTAGTGGTATCGTTGGCGGTCTTGTGTAATCTAGCAAAGATACCGCAATTATCTGTCGAACAAGCTGTCACATAATTATTGCTCTAAACAAAAGGAAGACAATCTGAAAATTATATCAGATAACAAGTCATATCTAGTGTAACGAACGTTACTACTCCAAGAACACTAATGGAGTGTAATTAAAACAAAGAGACAGCGACAGAACCACGATAATGCGACAGAAACATGATTATGTGTGGATGTCAGACCCATCTGACGTAAGTAAGAAATTTGATAACAATGTTTCCTAATTAACATGTATCTATAACGTTAGAAATATTGACTCAGAATTATGTACGATTTCCGCACAGATAACCTGATGATGGCTATTTGCCGAAACAGTCCTGTTGTAACGAGTAAATCGACCTGACTTAGTAGCGTTTTTGGGATCGTAGTTACGTAACATCATAATTTATGTATGCTTTGGGGATCTACAGGTTATAAAATTTAGTGCACTGATTAGGTCAGTTGTGCATCGAGACGAACTACCTCCGATGTCACATACAGATACATAATTTCACGTTGCTTCAACTCCATGCCAGGGCTCGTCAATTGTAGCGACAGGTGAGTCATGGCTTTTTAGTATTATGGCAACTGGCCATCGAATATTTTGGCCAGGTCAACAGCCAAACACCTTCTGTATCATAATCTGTCATGGCAGTATCACCAACATATAATCTGCGTTAGCCTATTAAAAGACAGTCTCGGAGAGACCCTAAAGATAGTGCACAAACACCGGACACAACACATCAGAAATAAAACACCTGCTGTCCAAATTATTGGCTACGCGAAACAAAGGTGTTCGTGTTGTATACCAGATTAAGTCTGCTGCTAGGCCAATATCATAATGACGAATCCAACCTGGCAACATTTGTTCTCCTTGGAGCCTCTTCGTCATAATGCTTCTACTGTGATTCTGTATAGAGAAATGGGAGTCTTCTGAAAAAAACTATTTGGTGCCACTCCTGTGTCCAGTATTTTTGTGGGGCACGCTACTCACCCTTACTGTAACGAGAGAACGCACAACAATGCTTGTCCTGCTGACAGTCATTGGTTCTCCAGACAATGTCATACTTTTCATTATGGTACATGCCTTTTCTTTTAACATATCTATTATGTGTACAAATCAAAGTGTATGAGTGTGTGCCAGGGTTCTCCTCTGAAACTTAATGGATCGATTTCAGCAAATTTCGGCACAGAAACAGAAGGCCTCACTAGAATCAGTACTATGGGGTTCATAACCTCCTAGCTCCAATTGGAATGGAGATATGGGAAAAATCGTGTTTTTTTCAGCCCCTGGTGCAGAGGCTGCCATGTATGACTGGCATGCTGCCGGTCGAAGTGGCCGTGTGGTTAAAGGCGCTGCAGTCTGGAACCGCAAGACCGCTGCGGTTGCAGGTTCGAATCCTGCCTCGGGCATAGATGTTTGTGATGTCCTTAGGTTAGTTAGGTTTAACTAGTTCTAAGTTCTAGGGCACTAATGACCTCAGCAGTTGAGTCCCATAGTGCTCAGAGCCATTTGACTGGCGTGCTGTATGGGAACAGAAGTAGCATGGCAAATCAACCTGTTTTGTAGGACAGACTACATGTCAGGGACAAGAGACAGTTCACCTGGCCCTGACATATAGGCTGCCCATGAAACTGTGTTGTTTTGGAGTAGTATCAGCTGGCTTCATCAGTCTGCTTTGCGTGGTCATCTGTATGTCATAGGGCAAATAAATTATTTCGAAGCCCCTAATGTATAACCTGCCCTGAAAAACAGGTGTGTTATGAGAGTAGTATTGGGCTTCTTTATTAATGTGTATTGCAGGGGTTACACGTACCAATGAGCATGGCTGACAACAGACTGAGATGTACAAAGGAGAGGATAAACAGAATGAAGGGGAGGAGAAAACAGACAGAGAGAAGAGAGAAGAGGGATGTGCATGAGGCATGTAGAAGGTGTAGAGGGACAGAGAGAAGGGGAGGAACTTATGATCAAAGGAAGGGGGGAAGATATGGTCAGAGGAGTTGGAGGTTATGAACAAAGAGAGGGAAGAAGGAGGTTAAGACACAGAGAGAGTGGGGAGGAGGATATAGACTGGTAGCGGCAGGAGGATGAGGTGAAAGCTGGGGGGAGGTGGAGGTAGACACAGATAAGGGGAGGAAAATGTGTGTTGCACATCTGTGTTGAATGCATACATGGGTGAAGTCAAGGGGAATTCTAGTAGATAAATAAATATCTGTCTGATTATCTGTCTTGTCACAAACAAAACAGTTTCGTGACTGAAGGTATGAGATGTTGTTGAACATTCCTGCATGACCCAGAGAAGAGTAAATCTGACCTCTCAGTTGCTAGTCTCATGGGGCCCCTGCGATCCTGCAAGCCATTGAGTATGGAGCCCATGAATCCATCAATTTCATATTACCATGAATTAGTGAGATCCTGACCAACAAGATGAGCAGGATCATGGACTGATATACTACAGTCTCACTAGGCCGTAATACTACCTCTGTTGGATTCAGACAACATATATATTCTTCTATGTTACATGAGGTATGTATAATGGGGATGTATGATGTGAACGCCGATTGTTCACTAGGATGGTCGTCACTTAACTCAGAATGCTGGGCAGTGGGTTGCATAACACTGGCAATCGACAGTCATGGTATCAGTAGATAACAAACGCAAAATAAGTTCTTTATTTAGCAAGATCCTCGTACGGTAGAGGAGATGGCGACTTGGAGGCTTGTGTTGACCCCAGTTTCAGAGACTGACTCAGGAAAGCATATTTGGCTATGATGGCTTGTTGTCGCCAACCTGGTAAGTTTCCCCAGCAAAGACTGGAGTGTTGTTGGCCTTGTGGACGCGAATATGGAGTCAGGTATCTAAGGTAGTGGGGCGCGAGTGCGCCATACAAAAATGGTTCAAATGGCTCTGAGCACTATGGGACTCAACTGCTGAGGTCATTAGTCCCCTAGAACTTAGAACTAGTTAAACCTAACTAACCTAAGGACATCACAAACATCCATGCCCGAGGCAGGATTCGAACCTGCGACCGTAGCGGTCTTGCGGTTCCAGACTGCAGCGCCTTTAACCGCACGGCCACTTCGGCCGGCTGCGCCATACAGATAGCGGCTATGGTAGTGTAGTGGGTTAGGTGCAAGGCTGCTGGAGCCCAGGCTGCGAACCCACGAAGCCTTGCAGACGTCCAGAAGCCTGATGTTGTCTCCCTGTAGGTGTTCATCCTTAATGTCTCTTGATCGTCCTCCAGAATCATCAGATCGAGCAGCAGCTCGTAGACCAGTGATTAGCAGATGAAGCAGCTAGGTGTATGCGAACCTCGTTGGCCGACATCAAACCATTGGCTGGTGTGGAGTATGTCTCAGTGTCGGTAACAGTCGAAGACAAGAATGCTGCTAGGTTGGAGAGATGAGTATTTATACTGGATTTGCCCAGCTCTGTTTTGTCTTAGTCCAACCTTTGGCTACGTAGGGATGTGGCAGTGCAGCAACAGGCCACGTCTCAAGGTACTTCAGCTAGCTACTGTGGCGGTCTGTGACCATGCACCATGCAGCACCAGTTATATTCTGGCCCCAGCAGTAGGATCACCAGGAAAGTAACTTGCCCGCCCCACCATGAGTTGTGAAAAAGTCTGCTCAGAGAATGGTTGCTGCAACACACGAAACGCCCTTATCACAAAAAAAACATTAAAACGCAATTTATATAAGTGGTATCAGCTGCGACCGTACATAATGTAAATCATGTTAGTCTTACTAACTGTTACAGGGTAGTTTACCCAGAACTGCGCCGTAATCTGATTAATTACCCAATAATCATACTGGACTACCAAATCAATTCAAATTACAAGTGAATCATAGAAGCATGCAATCAACTGAAATAAACACCAATGACTGTGAATATAGTTAGCCCTTCTTTAATTCATTTATATATGGCCACCTCCCTACAACCGTCAAGCACCCGTCGTTGCTACCTTTCGACATCCAAAGTCCACCCTCATGCCCTACTAAGTATGTACCTATGGTCTCTATTAAAGTTGTTGCTGCTACACAGGATTAGCCGAGCGGTCTAGGCGCTGCAGTCATGGACTGTGCTGCTGGTCTCGGCGGAGGTTCGAGTCCTCCCTCGGGCATGGATGTGTGTCTTTGTCCTTAGGATAATTTAGGTTAAGTAGTGTGTAAGCTTAGGGACTGATGACCTTAGCAGTTAAGTCCCATAAAATTTCACATACATTTTAAAGTTGTTGCTATTCATTTTAATCTCGGTCACCTCTTTTATAATGTAATCCCAGTATGTTGATACATGAGCCAAGACTCTCCTGTTTTCAATCTGTATTTTGTGTCCGTTTTCCAGGTAATGGTCAGTTATAGCCCACTTGTCAAGCTCAAGTACGGCGCTTGTGCTCGATGCAACGCCCAGCAACTGTGCGGATTGTCTAACCTATACATATGCTGCCGCATGTGCAAGGGACCATATGCACCATGTACAGGAAGAACTAAGCCATCTTTAATAGGTCAGAGCATATCTCGTATCTTGGCGGTAGGTCGGAACCTGGTCGGAACCTGGTCTCAACCCATGTGTCTGCAGCACACGTCCTAACTTGCTGCTCGTTACCCCACAGTATGTCGTCAACATGCTGGGATTCCATTATAAAAGTGGCGACAGCGATTAAATGATCAGCATCAATTTTAACAGAGGCCATGCGTACACACTTAGTAGGGCATATGGGCGGGCTGTGGATGTCTCAAGGAGACAACGACAGATACTTGACGCTTGCAGGGAGGCAGGAACGACAGTTTCAGACGTGTGGCAGGCACCTCACGCCGCCCCACGTCATTCGATTCCGCAGTGGGCCGAAGCTGCTATGAGCCGCACAACTCACCTGCCGCGCACGTATCGTTTCAGCCCTCTCTAATTGGTACCAAAGGCCTCAGTTGTGGCTACATAAGCATAAAACCGTGCCAGTCCCCGGCCCGCCTCATTGCATCGTTCCTATATGACCGGCCATCGTTTGTCACTATTAATAATACCAGATCCTGTACCTTTCATCACACTGCAGAAGTGCCCAAGGCTCTGTCGCCTCTCCTCTCCTGTACCTCTTCTACATTGCTGATATGCCCAAATCACCCACACCAGTCCACCTTCTTCAGTATGCTGATGACACTGCTTTCCTCGCCCTTTACCCTACACATCACAAATCCCAACGATCCCTCCAAATCCACCTCAGTCAGCTTACGTCCTGGTGTAACCAGTGGCTCCTCAAGATCAACCCCGCCAAAATCCAGGCAAAAATTGTAAGACGAACCATCTGAACCTTCCACCTCCATGACCTCTACGTTACAACTATCCAGCTAACAAACACACTAAAATATGTTGGACTAACCTTCGACTGGCAATTAACGTGGAAACCTCACTTACTAACCATACAACAGAAATCCCACAATAGACTAAAACTACTGAAGCTACCAACAGGTTGACTTTAGGATTACACACCTCCACTATTCTCCACACCTAGAAAATCCTGATCCAACCCAGCCTCTGTTATGTCAGTGATTCATGGATCTCCACCCCACCAAAGTTCTAAAAGTCCCTTCAGATCCTCAAACAGTTTGCACTCCATTTCAGTTTCTGCATGGATTCTCTTATCAACTTCCTACCCCTCCTCACTCAAATCGAACACCTCCGCATCTCCTATACTATCTGTAAACCAGATTCTGATAACCCCATTGTCTCGCCTCTGGTCACCACCACAGATACACTGCCACGCCTTTACAAACGTATCCCTTCATCCCTACAACTAAACACACTTCATAGCCTCTCACAGCACAACTTCAGCGAACTCACTCGCCCAGAAAATGAGATCCGCCATAGTATTTATCCTTCCTGCCAACTTTGACCATTCCCCACATATCGCACTCAACATCAGGCCTCCTCTCTTATTTTCCGTCTATACCCACCCCTATCCTTTTCTTTTGTACTTGTACTCTCCATACACACTATTACTCCTCCTCACCTTCAGTCCTTCCCACCGTTTCTATTCCCACAATATGCTTCACCTCCACCTATCACCTCCATAGTTTTCTCCCTAACAGATCCTGTCTCTTTACCCACCCCCCTCAAACCCCCAATTCTCTCTCCACCCACAATATTTTTTCATCCAGTACAGTTCCTCCAGATACTAACTGAAAGTACAGTGCTCCAGTGTGTTTTTTTTTCATGGAAGAGTATCACTTGTCTGTCATTAATCTTTTAATTTAAAATATAAATAGTCCTCATATTGTTATTTTTCTATCATCTTTGTTATCTCGTTATGAACGCTCTTGGTTGAAAAGCGGGATATTGTGTCGCTGACAGCCCATCCCGTACCCATATGGGGCGCAGAGGATTAAATAAGAATAAAGAAAAAAAACGGTTCCGACATTCAGTGGTTTTACTCCTGACGACAATGACGGAGATAGCCATTGGAAGTTCGAAAATTTTATTCGAACTTATGCGGCTTCAGACCCGATAAGATTTTATTCAGACGTGCCGCCGCGAAAGACTCCAAGGACACAATACGTGTAATTTTTATTTTTTTGAGAGGAGCCGACTGGCTGACTGGAATAATGCAAGAGCTGCAGGGGTGGAATAGCAAACAGACCGTAAAAAAACGTTCTTTCGCTAAAAGGCAGAGTTCCTAGCAGGTATATTCTCGGCGATGGCTGCTGTTTATAGTGGCCACAGAGTTGCGTTCAAAGGAGGCCTGCAGCAGTTGATGGGTAAGTGCTGGAAACAAGTACAGGATTCGCTCACCAAAATTATTTTGTGGCGGGTTTGAAAACTCGTGAGTGCCTACGTGCAGCCGCTAAGTTTGAAACCGAACACATAATGGCAGAAAATTTCGTCTTTGTGCCACGTGCCCCCCCCCCCCCCCCCCCTCACCGTCCACTGAGAGCGGAATGTGTATTACGTTTAGTCATTGCTGATCCTTTAAGAAGAGCTAGGATTTTTAAGAATTTTTCAGTGGACGGTTCTATAAAGGTACACAGTGATCAACTAACAAGAATTCAGTGCTGTAAGTGCCACAAAAGTCTTAGGACGGGAGGATAGCACTTGATTTAGAGTCTAGGATAGAGAAAATTTCTTCTTAAAGCTCCAGAGAAGTACACGTCGTCTGCGTCTGTGTTTCCAGCAGGCAACACTTTTGGCTGATGGTCGGCTGGAGACTCTGTCTCAGAGCCGAACACAGATGCTGGGGCCAATCTTATAACTTGCAGCTAACACTGCAACCATTCTCTGCACCTGAGTTTGATGATAAGCATGTGGAGTCTTTACACACGACGTGTCGAGGTATATGCGAAATTTGTTTCGTGTTGGAGTCTTGGTTTTCTGAATTAATTCAGGCACACAGCTATTTGAGGCCAACATGCCCTATGGCAAATTTGCTGGTGCTCAGATGTACTTTTCTAGGTCTTTCCTTTAATCTGTTAACTAACTCAGCAGTCTTTTTTTAGTGGTTTATAATATAAAAAATACGGCAAATTGTAGGACATTATTACATTTCCTTTACAATGCCATCATCTTGTTCAAATGGATTATCGTGTATGTTCAATAATTCATTTTAATGGTGCGCTTGATAATATTTGTATCATCATCTATTCATATTTGTAGCCAAGTTCAAGAGTTTTAGCAATTAAGACGGCTTTATTGTGAACTATAGTTCCGTTCGATATCTAGAGAAAACCCTTCCACATGATTTTTATGGGAGCTATGGCACCCGTATTTTACATGCTTGACATTATTCACTCCCCGTTCAAGTTAAGACATTTAATAGCGTCCATTTCGTGACTTTCTCTTAATTTTCCATGTCATTTTAGGTGAAGTGGTCTGTTCACTAAATGAAACATTGGGATCAGGCCTTATTAGCATCACAGCGGTATACTTAAAGTTCAACCATAGTCTCACACAGCCTTTTGCTATTGCGCAAAAATGTTTGTCATTTGCGTAACTAGGCCTGTATTACCCTTTGACATTTGTTGTATGTCAGCAACTGTGCCTTCTGAAAATGGAATGGATGCCTTCCCTCCTGAGGGTTCACCACCCAAACCGCTATGTGGTTGCTTTGAATTGTGTGTGGCACAGCACAGTGCTTGTGGATGGGTCTGCATCAAATCTCTCTAACATGTTCTCTCCAAATCATAGCGTATGTATCCTTCGCAAGCGACCTCTGCCATTTTGGCGTACTTTGAAGCCAACTGTTTTACCCAGACGCTGATGAATAGCCATAAAAAAGAATGATGCGGCTTACCCCTGTATGGATATCTTTGCCTGTAGACGTATAAAGCTGTGTGCACATCTCCTCTCGCCCCACAGTAATGAAATTTCACTGCTTAGGCCAAGTGAAGTTCTCCATGATGTGGAACAACAACACAAGACAAACTATGAATGAGCACTGTGTTTCTATTACGTGTGTTTCTCTTTCTGCCTTCCCCTCTCATCCGTCATTGCCGTTAGTAATCTCTGCAGTATTGTTCTGATAGGTGCGGCCACGTTAGGCGTTATTTAACGTCAAGAATGCTGTCAGATCTATTGCGAGACATTCCGCCTCTGGTACGTCAGCACACAAGGCCACTTCTGGTGCCAAAGGGGTGGCCTAGCTGCAGGCGCCGGCACCTGTAACTTAGACGATCTGTAGCGTTGTTAGATAACGTCTATGGACACAGGCTCCTATCCTCAATTTGTTCCTTAAAACTCTCTGTACAACCCCTTGAACCTTGTAGGTATCATTTTCTATCACACTGTATATCCCAATCCCTGCAGTCCCACTTTACACTTGCCATGCAAACGCCGTCACAGGATCAAGTCTGCAGTTTATAATTACATTTCCCTTAAGAAATTTATCCTGGAGCGTCTTCCACAATTCTCAGGTAAGTTATATGAATTCTGAAACCACTTCTTGACAGCAGATGAGCAACTTAATGAAAAACAAAGAAAAACTTATTCCTAATAAGAGTACAAGAATAAAATAGACTTTCTTGGAAACAAAAATAAATGAATCTGTTCTTGGAAAACTTGCAAACATTTTCATGTTCGAGTAAAACAAGAATGAATATTGAAGAACAAAATAGTCTCTATTCTTCTTGGAAAAAGAGTCGGCAGTAATCCTTCATGAAGAAAGAGGAAAAAGTCATGAAAAAATACACTGGAAGCTTCTTTCAAAACAGTACACCGTTTCTTGGAAACACAACAAACTTGTCTTTAAAAGTAATAAAATCATGTATGTTGGCTTCTGACTTTAGTTTACCAAGGTGGCTTAAGTACAAGCGTAAAAAAGCTTTATGTCCCTGTTATAACTTCTTTTTATACTAACGAGTTTTACTCGATTATGCAGGCAGAGCGGACAGGTAAATGGTGGAGAAAGAAATGAGCTGTGACATTTTCAAAGGAACCATGACTCATTCGACTTAATCGATTTAGGGTTAATTTAAATATCAAGTGCCGCTTGGGAATCTGAATACACTCCTCCCTTACCCGAACGCCACATTTATCAGCGTCACTCTTCTTAGTTCACACTCAGGAAAAAACCGTTTTTTTACGTGTATCGCTCGGAAACTAAGTCGTCTGCACACAAGGAACATGAATTGTTGGCGATGCATTGTATCTACGTTTTGCATCACTCGGTGACTGTATTCGACATAAATAACTTGAACTTTAATCTATTCGTGTTCCTGGGCCTTTGCAACCAGATATTTGAATTCTGTTATCACGCTAGTGTCTGTTCTATCATATTGAGGGGAGACGGAAGGCAGGTGGGCTTAAAAAATTCGATTTTTAAATTTTAGCATATTTGAAATGCCTGGTCTTTTCAGTTTGAAACAGTTTTTGTTTTATATAAATACGACATTTTTTTTCGTGAGATATGATGGTTTTCCTGACGCTCTGTGCAGTCTGGCATCTAAGTGCCACGTCTTCCTGTTGTTTGCGCCATGCAGAGAGTGTACACAGCATTCTTTTGCTCATTGTATATTATTTCATATTTTCATCAGTAATGAATGAAATTAAACCCATATTTAGAGACCTTTGTGAAGATACTTTGTTTAAGAAATGTCTTCATAGGAAAACCCAAAATTTAAATGAATGTGTGAATGTGTCATTTGGAACCGGTTACCGAAAACAGTATTTGTTCAGCTCACAACCTTGAAATTTGGCGTTTACGATGCTATTTTATGCTTCAGTGATGGTATAATTAGAAAACTGGATGCTTTGGAATTATTGGGCGTGAAATCTAGTGGAAATACTGCAATATCCTTGGTGCAAATATATAAAGAGAGAATCCGCAAAGCAGATATTGCTAATTTAAAATGCACAAAAGAAGCCAGACAGAAGAGGGACCAAGAGACGAAAAGAAGATCAGTATGATTCAGACGATGCTCAGTATGATGTAGGAAAATATTAGTGGTAAGTAATTCTCATCAATAACTATACTAGAATTGCAATATTAAACTTTAAATGGAGTTTTCTCAAAACCACATTTTTTTACTTTCAGGTACCATTATTTGATAAACTAATGGGGTTAGAAACATGAAATTTGGTCAATTTGAACTGCAGATGGTAATACGTTATTACAAGTAAACTGAGAACCACCAATCAATCAGAAACTGTTTTATAATAATTAATGTACAAAAAAAGTTAAATTTTACTAGTGAAAGAATAATTTTTTTATTCAGTACCATAAGAGGTATTATCTTCATTTTGCTTGTAAATTGAGGCATATATGTTATATATATGCAGTAAAAATGTCATTGTTTTATCACTTATAGTTCTCTGAAAAGTGTACCTACTCAAAGTGTAAAATAGCATTGGCAGAATCGTTATAAAAATTGTGTTACGTCTCCCCTTAACGCCCCTAAAGTCTCCCTGGGCTCTTTTTTCTCGCTTTTCATTTAATATAAACCTCATTATCATGACAGCTACGATAACTCTATCGTTTTTCCACTGCATTCTGAATTTTACTGGAACTAGTATGACTAGAGGAAAGCACTATTCAAATAAAGGCAAGACTCATTCTTTTATATAACTCACCTTCCATTAACCTTGGTAAACGTCTCACAGAGTAGTAAAAAAAGTTAATGCACATGCAGTATCTTTTGCAACAAAAGAAGAAGAAGATTAAGGAGAAGACTACCTGAATCGCGTAATCAAACTGCAGACTTCCAAAATAAAACACAAAACCAAAGTTGGCACACAGAAACATTGCATTCTTCGAAGCAGTTCTGACATGTTTCTCCTGGCCTTCTGGAACAGTTAAAAATCTTCTCTGCTATTACACATTTCTTGATGTATCTTCGACCTAGAATAGCTTCTGCGTAGAATCCGAGCTGCATATTTACTAAATAAGAACACTTTTTGTAATCCTGAAAGCAGAAACAAGATTTAAAAAAGGCTTATATCTGGGAGCCCCCGAAGGGTAAGTTCAGGCGCCTGAATGGAAAGGTTTTCCCTGTTCTCCGCAGCCGCAAGCAGCTTCCCTTCCCGAATTATGAGAGCTATGTGTGAAAGGGTATCTGATCTGTTAAGTGTAGACCCCTGCAATGGTGTACATGTAGTGTAGCGTCATGCTTCTGTTGGATGCGACGAGAAAAGGGAGAGAGTAAAACCCAGTGCTGGAGCATAGCCCGCCAAGCTTAACATGGCCCATCTAACGCACAGATTACAATCAACGGTGTCGTACGCACTCGCTTCATGAGTCACTGGGTAAAGATTTGGAACTGAATCCAGGACACTGGTGCAGTGACTGGTGACAAGAAACTTCACACCACCACCCTCCCGTCCCCTCTAACCTAGAGGCAAATGGAAAATTATCAACAACTCGCGGCGTACCCGGACGGTCACCCATCGAACTATTGGCCACGCCCGATAGTTGTTAACTTCGCTAATCTGACAGGAACCGATGTACCCACTTCGACACGGCCGTTGACACATGGTGGACTCAATGACTCTTTTTATTATTCCCCGTGCTTATTAAAGCAGCCGTAAATTGGACACTGTACATGCACAACGGTTTTTGGGATAGCGGTAAGGATCATCTCACAGTATATTCATGAATTGTGCATATGACACAACAGGAATACAAAGACTCTAAGAAAATATCAATGCCTGCAGTACTTGCCTGCAGTATTTGTTGTGAATAGCTCCTTAAATTTTAAGTGACAGCAGTATTTCTCTGTAGCAAAACGAGACAGTTCTGCTGCAGAAAGGAACAGTTAGGACTGATTAGGGCTGTAATGTGCAGACCAGAAGACTGGAATCACTTCAAGAAAGAAAAGAGGGACAGAGAGAGTGAGAGAGATAGAGAAAGGGAACAACAGTAGTTTCTCGGAGAACTGACTGCGTCTGCAACTCTAACTCTCTCTCTCCCTCTCTCTCTCTTTGAAAAACATACAAAAAATACAAAAGTCATACATTAAGTAGTAAAGGATTACGAGCTGCGTAACAAGCTCATGTTGCAGGACCAACTCTGACTAGTACAAAAATTATTTGACGTGGGCTGTGCACATTAACTCTGTCGGCGTTACCTGTAGCTTTTATCCAACTACGTAATTTATGAAAGTGTTGCCCTTAATATGGAACTCGAAACTAACAAGTCACTTCGGCTCTCAAGGATGGCAGAATAAGTCAATACTTCATGAATACAGATTACGTTGTAGCGAAAGTAATAAATTACAACCGCAACTAGAAATTTTATGACATGAATATCGGAGAGATGATAATTACATTAATCACAGTGTCATGTTCAATACGCCTTTACGTAACGCATTAGCCAGTTTTTCATAAAAAAATTGAGATTCATTTCATTTAATACACCGAAACAAAAACACACAAAAAACACAATTTAGGTTTCCCTGTTATTAACTATCACATTGGTTGGTAGTTAAATTAGTTAGCTTCAGATTATGAATCCGTGGATCCTGGGTTCTTGCCTTGAGTCGGTTGTAATATTTAGTTCTGTCGTTTAACGATTATTTCGCTAGTACCAACGATTCACAAAGGCGAAACATGTGAAGTGCGTCGTGGTCTGCACTGAAGTGTGGGTCTGGTAAGACTGTTAATGTGTTGGAAAAAGCGATTTGAAACCAAATAGAACAATCCTCATTGAAACATAATGCTATCCAAATTGGATTGACAACTGCTTCATCTAAGAGTCAACAAACTACAACAGTTAACTGAACCTCCGAGGAGTGACATATAGATTTAATTACCACCTCGAAAAACTCAAGCTCCCAGCTCGATATGTGATTATGGTCAGCCTACATATTCGCCCTGGAATGCACCACATTTATACCAGCAGTGATGTCTCGGTGGAGGTCTTGGCTGTGGAAGTAACCCTTTTGGCTGTTCAGGAAATGTTTAGCCTCGAAAATCACTTCATCGTTTTTCTGGAAATGCGTGCCACGCAATGATTTCTTCATAGGAGGAAAGAGAAAGAAGTCAATGGGCACGATGTCAGGAGAACATGAAGGGTAAGGAAAGGTTTAAGAGCCCAAAGAGGAAGCGTGTGCGACTGAGTCCTTTGAAGAGTGAGCTGGCGTCTTGTCTTGGAAGAAAAACGCCCCCTCGGACAGCGACTCATGGTGTTTTGCCTTGACAGCCTCTCTTAATCACAAGATTGCGGTAGTATGCTGCTGTGACCGTTTGCCCATTAAAAGCTTGGCAGTCTCAATAAGCACCAAACATCATCTCGAGCAAAAATTTTCGATCTTTTACATCAGTCGTAGGGTAGTGGGGACCTCGGTACAATTTTGATATCAAATTGATGTGTAGATTAATTAAATTGATCAACTGAACACCACCAGCCCCACCCACCCCTGATGACGTCACATGTTTTTCTCAGCTGCACGTGTACCGCAGCCCCCTCCTCCCCTTCCCCCTCCCCAACCCCCTCCTCCCAATCTACCCTATTGGCGGGAATTTAAAATTTTGGCGGGCATTCCGAATTTTGGTGGGAATTTCTTTGTCCCAGGGCCGCGCCGACATCCCACCCCCCACCCCCCTTCAGGAATTGGCAAGAAATTAAAATTGGTGGTTCCCTTTCCAGGACTCGAATCCTGCTCCTCCTGGGTGGAAGCCCAAGCATACCCTCCCAACACAATTATACCACCAGAGGCGCTTGGGATTGACGGGAAATTAAAAATGGTGGTGCCCTCTCCGGAACTCAAACCCTGTTCCTCTTGGGTGGAAATCCCAAGTGTTCCCCACTAACATAATTGAACCACCAGAGGCGCTTGGAATTGGCGGGAAATTAAAAATGGCGGTGCACTTTCTGGGACTCGAACACTGGTGCTCCTGGATGGAAAGCCCAAGTACACCCCCAACACATGGAAACTGCCAGATGTGAGAGAAGAAGCTTAGCTTCATGTACTTTATTTATTTTAGTCGGGAAACTGACACAAATATCGATCCTAATTACGTAATTTATCACAAAGATTGAGCCTAATTACACAGCCATTTGCACAGTGCTACACAAGGATGGCATAAAATCACAATAAAACTCAAAAACTAACGATACCATACAACTGGTGTTATCTTGATGGAAAAAAATTTCGCAATACCACTCGAACCTAGCGACAGACACACTCAAACTATACTGTGCACCTATAAGCTGGCGGAAAAAAGGCAGGGGTGTAAGGTACTGTCCTTATTCTTTTTGGTGGGAAATACGTTCAACTGACCAGATGCTGGTGTTGGACAGCGAGGAGTTCAAAAAGTGTATTAACAGTAAGCGTACAGTATCTATTGCTGTTTTATATCAGAATTCACTACAGATGCCTGCTCAAAAACCATCCTGCAGCCCAGTAAATCGCAGCTAGTACACGCTACCACAACTGATGGAAAAATGCGTCACAGTTCTAATTACACTTCGAAATTGTCAGGAAAAATACAGCACACATAATGAACGGGTCATAATGCAACACATGTACTGGAGGAAAATCGTCGTCCTAAAAGACTGCAGAGTGCAGAGGGGATGGTAATTGAATGTGCATGCTTCTCGATGTACAATCACAAACTGCCGAAAACCAAGGCCTTCTCACTTCCCCTCATGTCTCCCCATCCCCCACCCTTCTATAATGCTCTACCAAGCGTCTTGCGCCCCCGCTACCACCCTTTAATGTGGTAGTGCAATACCATGCCACCTGACAAGAAAGATAGAAAAATAGTGCGTTTGCGCTAGGTACTGGTAGCTGTACTACATTTACAAGCAATTTTGGAACACTGAACAATAAGTGATATCATGATCGCGTGGACAGGAGTGACATAAAATTCGATAAAATGACAAAATACTTATAAATTAAGGAAAAATACGCCGAAATGCTGGGGTAATTGAGGGAGTACTTACATGTCTTCTGAGTGGTTCAAATGGCTCTGAGCACTATGGGACTTAACTGCTGAGGTCATCAGTCCCCTAGAACTCAGAACTACTTAAACCTAACTAACCTAAGGACATCACACACATCCATGCCCTAGGCAGGATTCGAACCTGCGACCATAGCGGTCGCGCGGCTCCAGACTGTAGCGCCTAGAACCGCTCGGCCACTCCGGACGGCTCTTCTGAGTGATGCAGAACAGTTCTTATTACATGGGTCCGAGTATACAACAGCAAGATGAATGTGGGAAAACGGCAAGACGTCGAGACAGCATTCTACTGTATGCCTATTGAGATAATAGTGACATGCGCGCGTTGACTGATGTCTCCAATGCTTTCCTGGAAGAAAGAGAACAATCTGCGTCTAAACGTACTTGCAAATGAGTTAAAGGATGACAGAGAGTGGATGGAGTGATAGGGTGAGATGGAGCTGTAATGAGGTAGGATTTAATGGTAGACTGCCAATGCATTCTAGAGAGAGAGGGACATGTTGCTGCATGCCATTTGACCATTTGTTTTGCCATTGCTCTGTCGGGATGCATCAGTTGTGTGACATAACCTGCGTTCCACTCGCATACAACTGCGTGTTCTGTGTGTGATGTAGAGCACTGTCTACTTGGGATCGTTAACAGCAAACCTGTTGGTCATCAGAGGATTTCCATCCTGTTTTGACGCATTCCTCTAGATGAACGAAGATTTATGCGACTTACTCCATTCCCCTGCCGCATCTTGGGTACAAAATCGGGTCTACAGTTGCATAACTACGGTCACTCTAAGTTAGCGACAGGTGTTTTTGAGGTACTACAATCTCCGTGTATACATCTGCTTGACAGATGTCCTGTTTACGGAGATAGTGACGGAATGGTGTCTAATTTCGCTTGTCAAACACCACTGCTATGCGTTTGTCCGTTTCTTTGTAAGAGGCATTCCCCGTTACTAACGATCATTCTATACATAGGACTGATGCGAGCATAGTATAATTTCTGAACCATAATCGGATGTGAATAGTGGGGGCTGTACACCTGTGGAAAGCTACATTGTTCGAGTATCACAAGTAATCGATATTTTAAGGAAGTAGTTTTTCATTTTACAGTTTATCACCATAGTTTATCGCAGAGAATCCTGCAAGGAGAATGTATGTCATGCGCTGGAAACATATTTCTTACAGTAGGATAGTAACAGCGTTGCATATCATAAGACTAATAGGTCAGAAACCGCAACGCTCTAACAAAATCAAATGGCCCTGAGCACTATGGGACTTAACATCTATGGTCATCAGTCCCCTAAAACTTAGAACTACTTAAACCTAACTAACCTAAGGACACCACACACATCCATGCCCGAGGCAGGATTCGAACCTACGACCGTAGCGGTCACGCGGTTCCAGACTGAAGCGCCTAGAACGATCTAACATTACAGCGTGTTTTAAGTGCAGAACTTTGGAACCTTAGGAGTGCATGTGTTTATGTTATCTATTACCAATACCTTCTTGGTACTGACCCCAGACACTAGAACAATACTTTAGCATTACCGGCGCAGTTGATTTACGTAAAACGCAGCAAACTTCATCCGTCTGGATCTCCATCATGCATACAAACCACCCGCTCCTTGTTCTTAACCGTCTGTTATATCATCACAACAGTTTCACATTCACCATACAGCGATAAGGGGTGCTAACCTCCTCGACAGTGACACACCTGGAGAACACTGGACTCGCATTCGGGAGGACGACGGTTCAATCCCGCGTCCGGCCATCCTGATTTAGGTTGTCCGTGATTTCCCTAAATCACTCCAGGCAAATGCTGGGATGGTTCCTTTGAAAGGGCACGGTCGACTTCCTTCCCCATCCTTCCCTAATCCGATGAGACCGATGACCTCGCTGTTCGGTCTCTTCCCCCAAACAACCAACCAACCAACCACCAGGAGAAACCTTGTGCTCTTGGATAGGTGTGGGTCAGCAGTTACAGACTCCGTTCGCACTGTTCCTACACGAAATGTGGAATGTAGCGGTCTACTTCTAGTCAGCTGCAGGGAGCGTTGGTCAAAGACAATGTGAGGAGATCTTTCGGTCTGTAACTTCATCCTAAGAATGCGAGAATGCCCTGTAGTTCCCAACCACATAGAGAAAGATCGTAAGTTACACACTACGATCGAAGTGTTAGAGATATGTAGGTCGCTGCCTAGTATACTTTGGTGTATACGTTCGTGAATTAACAATGAAGGGACACACTGCACAGTCATCTACTTCCATTCGCGATGGTACTCGCAAAGTACTGGAGGGACTATTTAGCGACGATACATAAATTGGTAAGCATACTGCCGCGTCATTGTTCGGTGTTGAAACTACGATAAAATTGCTAAAATTGATCTCACTATCAACTATGATGTTTATTATTACAGTACATCAACAGTATCTTTTCCAGTCTAACAGTCCAGGTATGCTGTTGATTTCCACATAATGTGATTTACACTGTGCGATGTCTAGTATCCTAGGGGGAGTCAATGGAACAAACGTGTTAATGTCATTTTAGAATCTGGCACAAACGTCGAAGTCGTGGCGGAAAAAAAAGTATGGCAGCGTACAAAGTGTATTACAGCAGAAAAAGCGGTGCATCAAACAACAAAACAGGGTCCCTCTCCTGCGACTGATAAAATGTGGGAGAAGGTTCTCGTACGATGAAACTTTTCACTGGTCTATGCAAGCGACGTCTACCACTAGCCACCTGCTCCAATGAATAAATACCTGGATATTTAAAAGGACCGCTGCATATGCTTGATACCGACACGTAGACAGTATTCATTTTCGGTACTTCGGAAGAGAGAGATGCGGTAAGAAATCTATCGGATGAAATTAATGGAGCTTTTATAGTTCGTAATTTTTCTCTGCTGGATGGTACAGAATAACGATGATAGAATGTTTGGATGATAGATGTGAATGTATCCTGAGGAACGCGGATCTGCTTCAATGTTGAATCTTCCTAAGTTTCCCAGCAAGAAAGAGCACCATAACTGTTTGTATTATCGTCGTGTTTCAGGAGCAAGCTACATTTGACACTGACCGTACTCAGAGTGCAAGGGTGGCAGAGCTACGACTACATGTACCCACTTCCGAGTGGTCAAACACGCTCCTATAGCATTAACTCAGCTCACTCTTTTTCTAAACAGGTTGCAGAATGTGGTGGATAATGTTCTCTCCCCCCCACTCCCCCCCCCCCCCCCCCCACCACCACTCACCATGAACCATGGACCTTGCCGTTCGTGGGGAGGCTTGCGTGCCTCAGCGATACAGATAGCCGTACCGTAGGTGCAACCACAACGGAGGGGTATCTGTTGAGAGGCCAGGCAAACGCGTGGTTCCGGAAGAGGCGCAGCAGCCTTTTCAGTAGTTGCAGGGGCAACAGTCTGGATAATCTGGCCTTGTAACACTAACGAAAACGGCCTTGCTGTGCTGGTACTGCGAACGGTTGAAAGCAAGGGGAAACTACAGCCGTAATTTTTCCCGGGGTCATGCAGTTTTACTGTATGGTTAATGATGATGGCGTCCTCTTGGGTAAAATATTCCGGAGGTAAAATAGTCCCCCATTCGGATCTCCGGGTGGGGACTACTCAGGAGGACGTCGTTATCAGGAGAAAGAAAACTGGCGTTCTACGGATCGGAGCGTGGAATGTCAGATCCCTTAATCGGGCAGGTAGGTTAGAAAATTTAAAAACGGAAATGGATAGGTTAAAGCTAGATGTAGTAGGAATTAGTGAAGTTCGGTGGCAGGAGGAACAAGACTTTTGGTCAGGCGAATACAGGGTTATAAACACAAAGTCAAATAGGGGTAATGCAGGAGTAGGTTTAATAATGAAAAAAAAATAGGAATGCGGGTAAGCTACATCAAACAGCATAGTGAACGCATTATTGTGTCCAAGATAGACACGAAGCCCACGCCTACTACAGTAGTACAGGTTTATACGCCAACTAGCTCTGCAGATGACGAAGAAACTAAAGAAATGTATGATGAAAGAAAAGAAATTATTCAGATAGTGAAGGGAGACGAAAATTTAATAGTTATGGGTGACTGGAATTCGGTAGTAGGAAAAGGAAGAGAAGGAATCGTAGTAGGTGAATATGGATTGGGGGGAAGAAATGAAAGAGGAAGCCGCCTGGTAGAATTTTGCACAGAGCACAACTTAATCATAGCTAACACTTGGTTCAAGAATCATAAAAGAAGGTTGTATACATGGAAGAAGCCCGGAGATACTGACAGATTTCAGATAGATTATATAATGGTAAGACAGAGATTTAGGAACCAGGTTTTAAACTGTAAGACATTTCCAGGGGCAGATGTGGACTCTGAACACAATCTATTGGTTATGAGTTGTAGATTAAAACTGAAGAAACTGCAAAAAGGAGGGAATTTAAGGAGATGGGACCTCGATAAACTGACCAAACCAGAGGTTGTACAGAGTTCCAGGGAGAGCGTAAGGGAACAAATGGCAGGAATGGGGGAAAGAAATACAGTAGAAGAAGAATGGGTAGCTTTGAGGGATGAAGTAGTGAAGGCAGCAGAGTATCAAGTAGGTAAAAAGACGAGGGCTAGTAGAAATCCTTGGGTAACAGAAGAAATATTGAATTTAATTGATGAAAGGAGAAAATATAAAAATGCAGTAAATGAAGCAGGCAAAAAGGAATACAAACGTCTCAAAAATGAGATCGACAGGAAGTGCAACATGGCTAAGCAGGGATGGCTACAGGATAAATGTAAGGTTGTAGAGGCTTATCTCACTAGGGGTAAGATAGATACTACCTACAGGAAAATTAAAGAGACCTTTGGAGAAAAGAGAACCACTTGTATGAATATCAAGAGCTCAGATGGAAACCTAGTTCTAAGCAAAGGAGGGAAAGCAGAAGGGTGGAAGGAGTGCATAGAGGGTATATACAAGGGCGATGTACTCGAGGACAATATTATAGAAATGGAAGAGGATGTAGATGAATATGAAATGGGAGATATGATACTGCGTGAAGAGTTTGATAGAGCACTGAAAGACCTAAGTCGAAACAAGGCCCCGGGAGTAGACAACATTCCATTAGAACTACTGATGGCCTTGGGAGAGCCAGTCCTGGCAAAACTCTACCATCTGGTGAGCAAGATGTATGAGACAGGCGAAATATCCCCTGACTTCAAGAAGAATATAATAATTCCAATCCCAAAGAAATAAGGTGTTGACAGATGTGAAAATTACCGAACAATCAGTTTAATAAGCCACAGCTGCAAAATACTAACACGAATTCTTTACAGACGAATGGAAAAACTAGTAGAAGCCGACCTTGGGGAAAATCAGTTTGGATTCCGTAGAAATATTGGAACACGTGAGGCAATATTGACCCTACGGCTTATCTTATGGTCGTGCTTCACCAACTGTGCATGCGAGAGCTTTGATAGGTTAGAAATAACAGCTAAACACTTACCTTAGAAGCTAGATCAAAGAAAGGCAAACCTAAGGTTCTAGCATTTGTAGACTTAGAGAAAGCTTTTGACAATGTTGATTGGAATACTCTCTTTCAAACTCTGAAGGTGGCAGGGGTAAAATATAGGGAGCAAAAGGCTATTTACAATTTGTATAGAAACCAAATGGAAGTTATAAGAGTTGAGGGGCATGAAAGGGAAGCAGTGGGTTGGGAAGCAAGTGAGACAGGGTTGTAGCCTCTCCCCGATGTTATTCAATCTGTATATTGAGCAAGCAGTGAAGGAAACAAATGAAAAATTCGGAGTAGGTGTTAAAATCCATGGAGAAGAAATAAAAACTTTGAGGTTTGCCGATGACATTGTAATTCCGTAAGAGACAGAAAAGGACTTGGAAGAGCAGTTGAACGGAATGGATAGTGTCTTGAAGGTTGGATATAAGATGAACATCAACCAAAGCAAAACGAGGATAATGGAATGTAGTCGAATTAAGTCGGGTGATGTTGAGGGTATTAGATTAGGAAATGAGACACTTAAAGCAGTAAAGGAGTTTTGCTATTTGGGGAGCAAAATAACTGATGATGGTCGAAGTAGAGAGGATATAAAATGTAGACTGGCAATGGCAAGGAACGCGTTTCTGAAGGAGAGAAATTTATTAACATCGAGTATAGATTTAAGTGTCAGGAAGTCGTTTCTGAAAGTATTTGTATGGAGTGTAGCCATGTATGAAAGTGAAACATGGACGATAAATAGTTCAGACAAGAAGAGAATAGAAGGTTTCGAAATGTGATGTTACAGAATAATGCTGAAGATTTGATGGGTGGATCACTTAACTAATGAGGAAGTATAGAATAGGATTGAGGAGAAGAGAAGTTTGTGGCACAACTTGACTAGAAGAAGGGATCGGTTGGTAGGACATGTTCTGAGGCATCAAGGAATCATCAATTTAGTACTGGATGGCAGTGTGGAGGGTAAAGATGGTAGAGGGAGACCAAGAGATGAATACACTAAGCAGATCCAGAAGGATGTAGGTTGCAGTAGGTACTGGGAGATGAAGAAGCTTGCACAGGATAGAGTAGCATGGAGAGCTGCATCAAACCAGTCTCAGGACTGAAGACCACAACAACAACATTGCTCTCTCCACCTTCTGGGTAAAATTGCTAAAATTGATCTCGCTATCAACTTCAGTGTGTTCAAATGTGTGTGAAACCTTATGGGACTTAACTGCTAAGGTCATCAGTCCCAAACTTACACACTACTTAACCTAAATTATCCTAAGGACAAACACACACACCCATGCCCGAGGGAGGACTCGAACCTCCGCCGAGACCAGCCGCACAGTCCGTGACTGCAGTGCCCAAGACCGCTCGGCTAATTCCGCGCGGCCAACTTCTGTGTGTATTACAGTACATCGCTCCATATCAATGGCGTCTTTCCAATCCAAACAGTCCACTAGGTATGCTGTTTATTACCACATAATGATTGACTAACACCACTCCATCGAGATGGAGGGAACCTTTGGCGGAACACTGGATATCTGCTACTTGTCACTGTGGACTATGGAATCAAATGTAGAGGTCATCACTTTAATACTGTTGTTTGTAAGAGTGCCTCATTGCTACAGGCTCGTCCTATTTCCATATGTTGCGATATCCTACACATCTTTTATTTTTATTTTTTTATTTATTTTTTTTTCACCAATAAGAAAACAGTACCCCCTTTTATTTGTGCTACCTCACGCGTGTTGTGAACAGCACCTTCTGGCGATGTGTGGGGCGGCGGGTGGAATGAAGGTTGCTGTTAAATGACGTTTGGTTTGTAATGTAATGTAGAAAAGAATGCATTTCCCTGCCGTTTAACCATATGTGGGGCAGCGGGTGGAATTAATTGTTATATAAATGTTCCTATTAATTATGCTGTCTTTTGCTGTTCTCAACACTGGCTCTCTAACTACAATTTTGGCAACCAGAAAGTGATTAGCAAATTGTGAAGCCTGTAATTAGAATTCCTAGTGCGCACTTCATCTGAGAAATACACTTATAGATACAGCTTATAGCTCTGAGGAATTAGGAGATTGTCTGGGATTCATAATCAAAAACGATCGTGAAAAAACGTTCGCTATATTTTGAAAGTCACAGATATAAAAAAAAAAGAAGAATCCACACAATCCAACTACCAGAGCAGTTCAGAGTCTAATGTGCTGATGCAACTATAACTGTTCAAATTAAAGGTTTAAGTGAATGCTCGCCATAATTTGATGATAATGTTCATCAAACGCCACGCTACGCAAACTGAAGATAGATCATTAAAGTCATCCCAGAATTAACACTTCACTCGAAAACGATTTCATGGTTACGCGTATCCCGAGTAACTTAATACGGCATCCGAGGCTGTTTATAGCAATGATACCGACGCAACACGACTCCCGACACAGGTGGTGTGCTATTCAGCGTCTGGAGAGAACTGGGGCCTATTTTCCTCCCGCCCTCGCGCAGCGTTCTTCTATATAAAGCCGCGGTGCGGACGGCTAAGGGAACGCCTGATCAAATCCGCTCTCCCGACTAGCCGCTGGGCTAGTAATGCACCACTTTAAGTTATTGAATAAATCATCGCTTCCTTTGCTGATGGCCGATGAAGCTCTCAATTTAAATGTGCGTTCAGCACACAGGTAAGTAATCATAATAAAAGTCTGACGTGGCTAAGTAAAATATTTTGGGCGAGAGAATTAATTTAATTACACTACCCGCAGTAGACGAGCTCTGAACTTGCCCTTTGGAGATACGGTATCGCTATAGTGTTAGAGTTATTCAATTGAAACTTTTCACATCTTTATGATTATAGCGTATCTCCCTTCTACTTAAATTTAAACATCCTAGCCTTATTTATTCGCCTACTTAATCTATCTTGCTTCCTTAATTTTTAAGACAAAAACCAGAAAATCATGAATTTCAACTAAAATCTTAATTTGTGAGATCCAAAGTACTGTTTCTATTAAATTATTGTGAAAAAGGAATTTAAATATAAATTTTTAAGTCTCTAGCTCTTTTCTGTTGCGCCATTGATTTTTACAGAAAAACGTCCAAATTTCGAAAATGGTTGAAGTTATTGAACTGACATTCAACACATGTTGATTTAGTATTACTCCTGACATGCTAGAAACGTTTCAGGTTATTTACTTGATTTTTAAAGTATTGCATAACATTCATGACGTCAGAGCTAGTTACAGCGGACTAGGCTGGCACACAATGGAAAGACTGATGTGAATTTTATACAGCGTGAGTAGGCTGCTTCCCTACAGATGGTCAACAACGGAACAGTAACCGGAACAGTAATCTACATCTACACCTACATCCATACTCCGCAAACCACCTGACGGTGTGTGGCGGAGGGTACCTTGAGTACCTCTATCGGTTCGCCTTTCTATTCCAGTCTCGTATTGTTCGTGGAAAGGAAGATTGTCGGTATGCCTCTGTGTGGGCTCTAATCTCCTTGATTTTATCCTCTTGGACTCTTCGCGATATATACGTAGGGGGGAGCAATATACCGCTTGACTGCTCGGTGAAGGTATGTTCTTGGAACTTCAACAAAAGTCCGTACCGAGTTACTGAGCGTCTCTCTTGTAGAGTCTTCCACTGGAGGTTATCTATCATTTCCGTAACGCTTTCGCGATTACAAAATAATCTTGTAACGAAGCGCGCTGCTATTCGTTGGATCTTCTCTATCTCTTCTATCAAGCCTACCTGGTACGGATCCCACACCAGTGAGTAGTATTCAAGCAGTGGGCGAACAAGTGTACTGTAACCTACTTCCTTTGTTTTCGGACTGCATTTCCTTAGGATTCTTCCTAAGACTGGCATCTGTTTTACTGACGATTAATTTTATATGGTCATTCCATTTTAAATCACTCCTAATGCCTACTCCCAGATAATTTATGGAATTAACTGCTTCCAGTTGCTGACCTGCTATATTGTAGCTAAATGATAAAGGATCTTTATTCCTATGTATTCTCAGCACATTACACTTGTCTACATTGAGATTCAATTGCCATTCCCTGCACCATGCGTCAATCCGTTGCAGATACTCCTGCATTTCAGTACAATTTTCCATTGTTACAACCTCTCGATATACTACAGCATCATCCGCAAAAAGCTTCAGTGAACTTCCGATGTTATGCACAAGATCATTTATATATATATATATATATATATATATATATATATATATATATATATATATATATATATATAGTGAACAGCAACGGTCCCACGACAATCCCCTGCGGCACACTCGAAATCACTCTTACTTCGGAAGACTTCTCTCCA
This sequence comes from Schistocerca serialis cubense, assembly GCF_023864345.2. NCBI lineage: Eukaryota > Metazoa > Arthropoda > Insecta > Orthoptera > Acrididae > Schistocerca > Schistocerca serialis. The sequence continues at coordinate 622,220,058 of NC_064641.1, forward strand.
TTGAGAATGACATGCTGCGTTCTGTTATCTAGGAACTCTTCGATTCAATCGCACGATTGGTCTTATGGTCCATATGCTCTTACTTTGTTCATTAAACGACTGTGGGGAACTGCATTAAACGCCATGCGAAAGTCAAGAAACACGGCATCTACCTGGAAACCCGTGTCTATGGCCCTCTGAGTCTCGTGGACGAATAGCGCGAGCTGGATTTCAAACGGTCGTCTTTTTCGGTACCCATGCTGATTTCTACAGAGTAGAAACGTACATGACTGTAAAATGAAGGAACAGTGCTTTTCGAAATGAACCACCGAGACATCCGCTGCCCTGTCGATTTGAAGATGAGATTAACTGTACAGGTAATAATCTTCAAATAGCTGTTTTAAGCGCTCTACAACACCGAAAACTCTTCCAGTTTCCATATGTTGCGAAGTCTTCAACATGTTTGTCAATGAGAAACATCGCGTCTAGAGTGTTTTATTTCTACCAGCCTGTGTTGTGGTGGTTGAATAGTTTATGCCATGCGATGTTCAGTTTTTTGTGAGAGCCAGAGGATCGAAATGTGTTAATGTCCGTTTATGACTCGGATCTCTGTCATGATAGAAAAAAATAGAAAAACAAAGTGTATGGCGGCGTGTTAGAGCCGAAAAAAACAACGATTAAACTCCTTATGAAGGAACAATACAGGAATCCTCTCATATGATTGATAGTCTGTTGGATATGGTCATTACAGTACAAGTGATGATTCACCAGTGGCTGTAATCATTAAAAGACGTATCTACAGGATCCAACGCAAATATATTGTTTTATGAATAGACTTGTTCCAAATTGCGGTCAGCATTTCGGGCAGCACTTCTGCCTGAAAGCGTAACACTATCAGCGACCGTGTGTGCCTGTAGACTCAAGACCGCTTCTTCATGCAGGGTGATGGTAACATAGGCGTTATGATCGTGTTTTTTAATAGCGCAGTCCTTTTGCGAAATTTATGTTGTGGGTTGTAGAATCCCTCTGTGGTCAGCTTCAGATGTCATTTCTCAATAGTGTTCCTCGAAAAGAACATCATGTTCCCTCCATGGATTCCCTGTTGTCCTACTTGACGAGTGTAATCCGACTGTTGAAAAAAAAAAAAATATTCGCCATACAAAGTGACTCTCATGATCAATTTAATTAATTAACCTGTCAAACTGATATCAATGACGTGCCGCCTGGCGGGTGGAAGAGATGGCTAGGGCACCACGGAATGATTCTTAATAATCATTTCTTTCTTTTTTTTGTTGCGGCGATATCTTTTAACGAAATTTCAATCTTCCACCTATACATGACGAGACAGGCTCTCACTATCTGTTTCGTAAACGCTAGTATGATATAGCATCGCATTGGTAAAAGTGGACCTGTCATAATGTAAAAAACAGCTACGTTCTCTTGAATTATAGCTTCTTGTTGTCAAATTTAAATGAATGTGGTTTTTTTGCGACATGTGTGCCAATGGTGTAAAAGATTGTCTGAAGTGATTGTATACACACGTGCATGAGAATTTATTTGCAGACACTGAACGCGAGAGACACTCTCAGGTCGTGTAATTTGTTCAACAAGCTGGAAGAAATTGCTTAATATAGATTTTTATCTTTGGAGTTTAAATTCTCGATTTTTATTTACTCTGGTAATGGCTTCGAAATAACGAGGACATTCTGCGTTGGTCAGTAGTTCTCACATCAGAACAGTCGAATTTTCTTTTTCCTGTTTTTACAAGGAGTGGGCATGTCTCTGCTGATCATTTGTGATGGGTGGCGTTACACTTCGCTGGACGTCGCAAAATAATGAGATGCGACTGCAGTCGAAAGTAAAAACTATATCGATTTTTTATATATGAAGTCTTCACGGGTTGTCAGCCGAGTAGCATCGTCGTCTCGTAGCAACGTTTTGATGGAATGCCCAGGATACCAACTGAAATCGGGTCTCATCTGACCTGGCCACGATATTCCAGTCGTCTAGGGTCCAGCCGGTGTAGTCACGAGCCAAGGAGAGGCGCTGCAGGCGACGTCGTGCTATTAGCAAAGGCGCTCGCGTCGGTCATCTGCTGCCAGAGCCCATTAACGCCACATTTCCCCGCACTGTCTTAACGAACACGTTCGTCGTATATTCCACACTGATTTCCGCGGTTACATCACCCGGTGTTGTATAACTGTTAGCAAAGACAACTGTATGTAAACGCTACTGCTATCGGTAGTTAAGTGAAGACCGTCAGCCACTGCGTAGTTGTTGATGAGAAGTAATGCCTGAAATTTGGAATTCTCGGGGTACTGTTGACACTGTGATTCTCGGAACATTGAATTCCGTAATGATTTCTGAGAAGAAATGTCATACGCATTCGTCCAAAGTCTGTTCATTCTCGTCAAGTTACATGACGACGTCGGAAACTTTTTCACGTGAATCATCTGAATAGAAATGACAGTTCGGTCAGTGCACTGTCTTTTTATACCTTGTGTACACGAGACTACTTCCACCTGCATACGTGTACATCGTTATCCAATGACTTTTGTCACCTGAGCGTGCACTGTCCACTGACATTAATGTGACCACCTGTCGAAAGACGAAATAACCACGCTTTGCACCACGGACTCTGTCAGATCTGCAGGAAGACAGTTAATGAGGTTCTGGGAGGTGTCAACGGGGATGTGGAGCCATGCCGGCTGCAGTGCTGTGGCCAGCTGTGCTAGGTTTCTCGGCCGAGGATCTGCGGCGCGAACAACCCGATCGAGGTCGTTCCACAAATTCTCGATTGGGTTTAAATCCAGGGAGTTTGGTGGCCAGGAGAGTACGTTAAACTCATCCTGATACTAATGGAACCACGTTTGCACACTGTGAGCTGTATGCATTGTTCTCCTGGTAGACGCCAGTGTGTGAGGAAAATCAAATGGCATGTACAGTTGGATGTGACCTGCAAGGATAGATGGATAAGTGCGCTGATCCATTGTGCCTTTCGGAATGAGTGGACCACTCGGGAAATGTCTTGAAAATATGACCCAGACCTAACACTTCCTCCTTCAGTCTCGATCCTTCCGACGATTATTGGCATGGGTTTGTTTTTAGTCCGATGGAGCGTAAAACGTGATTCAATGAAAAAGGCCACCAGTCACCACCAAGTGGACGTCTAGTTGCGGTACTGGCATGAAAATTCGAACCTTCGTCACTGAAGTACGACAGCCAGCATGGATGCATGAACGAGACACCTGCTATGGAATGTTCTCTGAACTGCCATGTCATGTCATGCCATGCCATGCCATGAGGACACAGTGTTGGTAGGCCCTTGGTTCATTTTGGCGGTCAGCTGCTCAACAGTTGCATATCTATTCGCACTTACACATCTCCACAGTCCTCGTTCACCCCTGTTATCTAAGGCTCGTGGTGTGCCACAGCTGCCTCAGCGTCAGTGTTGGATAAGCGCGATTTTGCCATACACGATATACTTTAGCAATGGCACGTGAACAGTTTGCAAACTTTGCTGTTTCGGAAATCCTTCCACCCTAGGCACGAAAGTTGGGCTTCAGATAAATCGTTCGGTCCCCGCATTATTACAACGACTGTCTGTTGTCCCCCACCCCCAAACACCCTTTGTAGACGCTCCGTTGCTAGTGCTGCCACCTGCCGTTTGTGAATGGTTATTGCACGTTGACGTCGAACATTGGCGGTGCTCGTATTTACTTGAGTGGACCATGGAAACCTGCTGGCTACAGCTCTCTTAGGTATAGCGAACACAAGTTCAGACTAACTGCAGCGAACATAGAAGTCAAACAAATCAGTCACCCTTCACGTGTTCCTTGCGTCAACAGAGTGGGAGGAAATCCTAATTAGCGGTACACAGAGGAGGGCTCTCTGCCAAGCACTTCACCATTTCATAGTGGCTTGCAGATTATAGATGTAGATGTAAGTAGTAGGGTAGTGGGGGCCTCAGTGCAATTTTGATATCAAATTGATATGTAAATTAATTAAATCCATCAATTAATCACCCTCATCCCCGCCCATCCCAGCTCCCGACGACGCCCACCCTCGCGCCCCCAGATGACGTCACGTGTTTTTCTCAGCTAAACATGTGCCCCAGCCCACTCCCGCCCCCACCCCACCAACATACCCTATTGGCGGGAATTCCTAATTTTGGTGGGAATTACGTTGTCTCAGGGCTGTGCCGACATTTCACTCCCCCCCCCCCCATCGCCACCCCTCTACCTGGGAATTGGTGGGAAGTTAAAATTGGCAGTTTCCTTTCTGGGACTCGAATCCTTGGTATCCTGGGCGGAAAGCCCAAGTATATCCTCAAACCTACCCACCCGCCATCAAAATTAAACCACCAAAGGCGATTGGAATTGATGGGAAATTAAAAATGGCAGTGCCCTTTCCGGGACTCGAACCCTGGTGCTCCAGGATCGAAAGACCAAGTGCACCCCCAACATATGGATACAGTCCAGATGCGGGAGAGGAGGGTTACGTTAGTGTACGTTATTTATTTTGGTAGGGAAACTGACGCAAAGATCGATACTAATTACGTAATTAATCACAAAGATTGGGCCTAATTACACAACCATATGCATAATGCTACAGAAGGACAGCATAAAATCGAAATACAACTCAAAAACTGTCGATACCATACAACTGGTGTTATCCTGCTGGAAAAAGTTTCACATACCACTCGAAACTGAAGCAAATATCGATCCTAATTACGTAATTAATCACAAAGATCGTGCCTGATTACACAACTATATGCATAGCGCTACACAAGGATGGCATAAAAGCGCAATACACCACAAAAACTGACGATACCATAGAACTGGTGTTACCCTGCTGGGAAAAAATTTCACAATACCACTCGAAACTAGTGACAGACACACTCAGACTTTACCCTACACCAACAACGTGGCGGGAAAAAGACAGGGGTGTAAGGTACCATCTTCATCCTTTTTGGTGGGAAATATGTTCAACTGAAGAGATGCTGGTATTGGACAGAGTGGAGTTTAAAAAGTATATACCTGTAAACGTACAGTATCTATCTGTGTTTGATGTCAAAAGTTCACTACAGATGCCTACTCAAAAACCATCCTGCAGCCCAGGTAATCGAAGCCAATACACGCTACCACAAATGATGGAAAAAATGCGCCACAGTTCTAATTACACTTCGAAATTGTCGAGAAAAAATCAGAAAAAATCAGCATTTGTAATGAACGGGTGATAATGCAGCTCATGTACTGGGGGGGGAATTAGTCACCCTAAAAGACTGTAGAGTGCAGAAGGGGTGGTAGTTGAACGTGCGTTCTTCTTGATGTACAGCCACAAACTCCCGAAAACCAAGGCCTTCTCACTACCCCTCACGCCTCCCCATTCCATCCCCCCTCTACGATGCTCCACCGAGCGTCTCACGCCCCCGCTACGACCCTCTAAGGCCAGGGCCCGCACTTGGCTTTCAACCATCTGGCCGCCGCCTTAAGGCGACGCTCCTACGCCTGCACCTCGTCAACTAAACAATAGGAGATAAAAGGACGGCCGCCTCAAGTTCAAGTTGTTCGTCTAATTTATAGCGACAGAGCCCCCACGCGCCGCAGACGCGTCCCCGCTGGCGCTCCCTTTGCGCCACTCGCGATACGAGGCATGCCCTCAGACGACGGTCCTAGACAACACAAAAGGGAAACTAAGTACCATAATCCCGCCCCTCCAGAGAGCGGTCCAGCTGGCCCACAAAATTCGGCTTTTCACCAACTGGCCGCCGCTTGAAGGCGACGTTCCTATTGCAACACAGTAGCGTGTATAGTCAGCTAAACAAAAGGAGATAAAACGACGACCGCCTCAAGTGCAAATTGTTCGTGTAAAATATAGCGACAGAGCACCGACATGCCGCCCTCCCCTGACAGAGAATGGCTCTGCCCGGCGACCACCACAGCAGACACGCCCCCCGCTCCCCCCCCCCCCCCCCCCTCCACCTCGCCTGCAGTAGCCCACTGTATTGTATTCAACGTCAACGTATCTATACTGAAGCACCTATTAAAAAAAGCAAAACACATTTGCGACCATAATAAATGTCCTCGTCCCCTAAAATAGGTAAAGTCCAGTTTTTTGTTTTATGAGTAAAATCGATATATGCGAGTGCAGGCTCTCTAGGCGAATTTCATATATGACGTCTTCACAGGTTGTCAGCCGAGTAGCATCGTGGCAACGTTTCGATGGACTGCGTCTCCATCATCTTCAGGCGCAAACCCCAATGGAATGGAGTGTGGCGCAAACCCCAAGAAGCTACAGATCCAAGTTGTTAATAAGGCACTGTGCAAGCTGTTGATGGCTCCACAATGGTGTGAACTGCGTTTACATAGAATGGACTGGATCCTATGGTTTAACTGTACAAATCATTGACTGAAAAAGGCTATGTTCAGCTACCTGGAGACCTTGCAGCCATTCATGGATTTCATGTTCCCAAACAACGATGGAATTTTTATGGATAACAATGCGCCATGTCGCCGGTCCTAAATTGTTCACTGTGGGTTTGAAGAACATTCTGCACAGTTGGAGTGAATGATCTGGCCACCCAGGTTGCCCAACATGAATCCCATGGAATGTTTATGAGACATAATCGAGAGTTCAGTACACACACATCTTACACTAACAACACTTTCGCAGTTATGAACGGCTATAGAGGCATCATGGCTCAATACTTCTGCATGGGACTTCCAAAGACTTGTTGAGTCCATACCACGTCGAGTTGCAGCACTAAGCCAGGCAAAAAGAGAAATGGCACGATATTAGGACGTATCCTATGACTTTAGTCATCTCAGTGTATATTCCTCTGCCTAAACAGCACCTGCTTGCCAACAGCACCTGGCAGATCTGAATGGTCACTTATCCAAGTGCTAGCCAAGCCCGACAGCACTGTTCTGATCATTTGTTACCACTGTGGAAAGGTAATTGCATATATTGCTAGATTCAGCAACTGACGCTGTTTTTTGAAACTTTGTGAGAAAGCTTCCAAGAGATGTTTTGTGTTTGTCTTCCAACATCTGTCAGTTCAAGTTTTTCAATTGTGCCATGAATCGAAAAAGTCTCTGGCCATTTTTGCTGCCCTTCATTGTATATGTCCAATATAGCCCGGTGGTCCTATCTCGTATGGGTCCCACATACTTGTGCAATGCATCCCACAATATTGCTGTAGTGTTTGGTAAGCAATGGCCCTTGTAGACAGATTGTATTTACTCGTAACTAGTATCGCATCGATGAGCAAAAATTTGGGAACTGCTTTACCTACACTTGGGCCTATGTGATCGTTGTATTCTAAATTATTACACCCTTGACATTTGTATGAGTTGAAAGAGTGCAGCATCATTCTTAGGCAAGACTTCGGAATCAGTTGAGATGCGTGGAAGCTCACCACCTACTAAAACCGGTAATTGGGTGCTAAGTTAATGCTGACAATGCATTATGCGTTGCAGCAGTGACCCGTAGCATTAGGCTGGGTCACAAATTGCTGTGTCACTAGATTGTACTTCCGCAGCTCCAGGCGCAACACACCCAGTCAATTTAAGTTTAAGTAATCCCCACTCAGCCATAGGCAGAAGTTGTTCTTCGGTTTCAGTCTTAGACTAATGGCGTAAAAGTCTCCACAGCAGTGATAGGTCAAATGTCTGGCCAAGTAGCTGCGGCCACATAGTGCAACATGGAACATGTTGTTATTATGTACACAATCTTGACTCCTCGCTCGCCACAGTAGTGGGAGCTCCCATCCCGCAGATGCCACTCAGATCACTCAAGGGGCCATCCTGCAAGTACATTGGCGGTGTCAAAGTTGACTCTGCAGTCTCGATACCATTACAATTGATTCAAAGTGCGACTAAATGATATTGCAGTCATTACCTTTTTTCGTTTTGTGAAGTGGACAATTTTACATTTCTGAACATTTAAAACAAGTTCCCAATCTTTGCACTGCTTAGGAATATTGTCGATATCTGGCTGAATATTAGTGGAGCTTTATCCAAACAGGACTTCATTACAGGTAACTGTCTCCGAGTTTACTATTAATATTATCAGCCAGAGTCCCAACACAGTTCCCTGGGGCACTCCTAAAGTTATTTCCGCATCTGTCGATGTCTCTTCATGCAAGATAACATGCTGCATCCTGCCTAACAAGATATGTTCAATCTAGTCACAAATTTCACTGGATAACACACACACTATACTCTCTACAGTGAGTGTAGGTTTGGCACTGACAGGGTGGGTGAATCCACATGTTTCTCATTTGTCTCCAGATCACAGTGATACACCAATCACGCGTCCATGTTGATTAGGTGGCTAAAGAAGACGTTTACATTGACCTGATACTACAGCAACATTCCGGCTGCCGTTCGGTGGGCTATTTGTTTCTGCGTGAGTAGTCATGGAAACGAGTGGGCAACAAACTTTGTCATATATGCAGATGATATGCAGATGTTGACAACTGATCCAGCGCCTCTGCTTTTCTTTCGATTAGTTCTTTTTCACTGAGATATGGTCTGCCAAGTCGTTCTTCGTCTTTCCGACTTGTTTACCCACTCTGGAGATACCTGTGCTAGCTAACCAAAGCGTCATAAGATAGTTCATTGTAACTTCAACCAACACAGCGTGGATTATCGCATTCTAGTTCCCCTTCAACTGCATACACCCAGTTACTGCACTGTCTCCAATTTGACAGTGGACAGTGGTACGTGAAAATAAACAAAAAATCAAATACATAATCTTATTTTCTTGAGGTGATAACTGAAACTTTACTTCTTCTCCTCCCCACTCCTCGAAAATGCACAATGTCAGGTACACGGTCCACTCACGTTAATGTCACCACCACGTACGTTCAACGTCAACGTGCGAAAACCACTCACAAACGGCAGGTGGCACCACTAGCAATGGAGGTTAATAAAAAGGGTTGTGGGGAACGCGGATGCACAGTGCAGTCGTTGTCGTACTGCGGAAACGAAACGATTTATCTGACGTTCAAAAAGGCACGATCATTAGCTTTGGAAGCGTTTCCGAAAGGTAATGTCTTTAAGCTGTTCGCGTGCCGCAGCTGTTAAACTGCCGCGCATGGCAAATGGCGCTATCCAAAACTGGCGCCGAGGTTACTGTGGTGCGCCACTGGCAATAGATGACAGCGGTGAGCGGCTGCGGAGACGTGTCCGGACAAATAGACGTGTAACTGTTTCGCAACTGAACGCCCAGATGAACCAAGCGGCCGTCAACACCGTCTTCTCAATGACTGTTCAGCGAGAGTAGATGCTTATGGGCCTCCGCAACAGGCGCGATGTTCATGCACACATGCTGGCTGGGCTTCATCAACGACAAAGGCTGGAATTCGCACGCCATTACCGCAACTGGAAGGCCACTGAGTAACGATGTGTGGCCTTTCAGATGCATCAGGTTTTATGCTCCGTCGGACAGATGGGCGTTTGGCGTGTACTGCCCTGCAACAATCGCTGGAAGAGTACAGGACGAAGGAGGCAGCGTTGTGATCTGGAAAATGTTTTCGTGGCTGTACCTGGCTGACCTCGTCATTCTGGAAGGCGCGCTGGATCAACACAAGTGAGCATGTATCCTCGGGGACCATGTCCACCGCTACATGCACTTTGTTTTTTCCTCGATATGATAGCGTCTACCAGCAGGATGATGCAACGTCTCACACAGCTCGCAGCGTACATGCGTGGTTAGAAGAGCACCAGGATGAGTTTCCCCTGGCCACCAAACTCCCTTGATCTAAACGCAATCGAGAATCTGGGGGATCACCTCGATCGGGATGATGGTGGCATGGATTCCTCAACCGAAAAACCTAGTGGAGCTGGCCACGGCATTACGGTCGGCATGGCTCCACTTCGCTGCGATACCTACTTTCCAGAACCTCACTAACTTTCCTCTTTAGAGCCCACATTGCAAAAGATGATTATTTAGGCCTTTCACAAGTGGTCACATTAAAATAACTGGACAGTGTAATATGTGTTCCACTGTTGTAGCTCCCATGCTCCACTATTACCTAGTAGAATCGTTCACAGCTTACGGACACGGGGTTGAGTCTGTAACTGTCCAAACTAACTGCAGTGCGCATCAAACAGAAGAATCTACATCTACATCTACATGGTTACTCTGCAATTCACACTTAAGTTCCTGGAAGAGGGTTCATCGTACCATTTTCATACTATTTCTCTACCATTCCACTTTCGAATGGTGCGTGGAAAAAAGGAACTCCTAAATCTTTCCCTTCGAACTCTGATTTCTCTTATTTTATTATGATGATCATTTCTTCCTACGTAGGTGGGTATCAACAAAATATTTTCGCATTTGGAAGAGAAAGTTGGTGATTGAAATTTCGTAAATAGATCTCCCCGCAAAGAAAACCGCCTTTGTTTCAGTGACTGCCACCCCAACTCGCATATCATATCAGTGACACTCTCACCCCTATTGCCCGATAACACGAAACGAGCTGCCCTTCGGTGCATTTTTTCGATGTTTTCCGTCAATACTACCTGGTAAGGAGCCCACACCGCGCAGCAATATTCCAGCAGAGGACTGGCAAGTGTAATGTAGGCTGTCTCTTTAGTGGGTTTGTCGCATCTTCTAAGTGTTCTGCCAACAAAGCGCAGTCTTTGTTTCGCCTTACCCACAATATTATCTATGTGGTCTTTCCAATTTAAGTTGCTCGTAATTGTAATTCCTAGGTATTTAGTCGAATTGACAGCCCTTAGATCTGTGCGATTTTTCGTATATTCAAAATTTATTGGATTTCTTTTAGTACCCATGTGGATGACCTCGAACTTTTCTTTGTTTAGTGCTAATTGCCACTTTTCGCAGCATAAAGAAATTCTCTCTAGATCATTTTGTAATTGGAACTGATCGACTGATGATTTTACTAGACGGTAAATTACAGCGCCATCTGCAAAAAATCTAGGGGGCTGCTCAGATTATCACCTAGATCATTTATATAAATCAGGAACAGCAGAGCGCCTATGACAATACCTTGCGGAACGCCAGAAGTCACTTATGTTCTACTCGACGATTTACCGTCTATCACTACGAACTGTGAGCTCTCTGAGAGAAAATCACGATTCCAGTGACACAACTGAGACGACACTCCATACGCACGCAATTTGATTAATAGTCGCTTGTGAGGGACGGTATCAAAAGCCTTCTGGAAATCTAAAAATATGGAATCGATGTGAGAGCCCTTGTCACCAGCACTCATTACTTCATAGGAATAAAGAGCTAGCTGTGTTGCACAACAAGAACGATATTTTCTGAATCCGTGTTGGTTATGTATCTGTAAGTCGTTTTCTTCAAGGTGATTCATAATGTTCGAGTATAGTATATGCTCCAAAGTCCTACTGCAGATTGAGATCAGTGATATGGGCCTGTAATTAAGTGGATTACTCCTATTTCCTTTCTTGAATATTGGTGTGACCTGTGCTACTTTCCAGTCTTTAGGAACAGACCTTTCGTCAAGTGAGCGGTTGTACATGATTGCTAAGAAAGGCGCTATTGTGTCTGTATACTCTGAGAGGAACCGGATTGGTATACCATCTGGACTGGAAAACTTGCCTTTCTTAAGTGATTTGAGTTGTTTCGCAACACCTAAGATATCTACTTTTATGTCACTCATGCTAACAGCTGTTCTGGTTTAGAATTCTGGAATACTTACTTCGTCTTCCTTCGTGAAGGAATTACGCAAAACTGTATTTAGTAACTCCGCTTCTGTGGAATCACCTCCGTTGAGTCAAATACTTTATTTACAGCCTTTGTCTGACACTGTGTACTATAAAATGTCATTTTTTATTCCTCTGTTACTATTATATTTTACTTGACTTTCATTTTGTGTGGGGGAAAAGGAGGGAAAATGGAGATGACATATTAGTTGCCAACAAGTGTTACATGGCACAGCGTCTTTCGTACTGACACATCCATTATTATCCTACTGTAACATAAATGAAGGGACTGGACAAATATATGGAAACACAGCTGAGAAACGCATGACCAGATATAAATGCAGAGACCAGCCAAGCCTGCAGGTTGCATTGTTGTATTTGACTACCAAAGGCACCTGTGCCTTCTCAATATGTTGTAAGTGTCAGTCGTAGTCAGTACAGTGTAGCTGGGAGTGCGTTACGTCCGAACTCAGTACATCCGAACGTGACAAATTGTTGGTGCTCGTGTGGTGGGTGCTTCCATACTCAAAGAAGCCGAAGTGTTGGGTGTTTCAAGAGGCGTCGTATCGAAGATTTATACCGCTTTCAGGTAAAGCGGAAAAATATGATTCACTAAGTAACAGCGCGGACGAAATTGCGTGTTGAGTGTTCGCGACAGACGCCCATTGAAGAGGATTGTGGCGATAAAAAACAGAAGGACAGCTACAATAGTCACAGCAGAAATGAATGTCACACGCGCGAACCCTGTCAGCACCAAAACAACACGAAGGAAGGTCCATAAGCAGGCAAACGTAGGCCAAATAGTAATGTCAATATTACTCATAAGTGATGTAAATGCTCATAACGGGAAAAATAAGTGCCGAAACCATAAAACCTGAACTATGGATCAATGAAAGAATGGCATTTGGTTGAATGAGTCTTGTTACACACTATTTCCAATTTCTTACCAGGTTTACGTCGTGATTGAGAAAAACAGCTGGGTTCGGTGATGATCTGGTGGTATTCCACGGGCGGCATGGATTCTCTGCAAAGGATTATGTAACCATTTTGGCTGATCAGGTCAATGGCGTGGTACGATGTTCGTTCCCCATTGTTGATACCGTGTTTCGAGACGACAGGCCCCAGTTCACATAGCTCGCATCGTACAGGACTGGCTTTGACAGCAAGAGGATGAATTGTAACGTCTCCCCCGGCCACCAAAGTCATCAGACCTCAATATTATTGAGCTTCTGTGCTCTGGTGTGGAAGAAATGGAGTGTGATCGCTATCCGCCTCCATCATCATCACCTGAACAACCACTGTTTTGCGCGATGAATGGTATAAGATCCCCTTGGAAGCCATTCCGAGACGATTGGAAGCTGTTGCGAATGCTAATTGTATCGTGGGAAGGACCTAATCAGCCAAACTGGTCACATAATCCTTGGCAGTAATGCGATCTTGTAGAATAACCGTGGGGCCCATGATGATGTGTTGTGTTTTTTGGCGTTTCCCTATTTTGTCCACCCCTTGCAATTTTCATGGTTTATTCAGTAACATGATCTACTAGTTTATTAGATCACGAAGGCGTATTCCACTGCTATGTTTGGAGTTTTCAAAAGCGGTAATTAAGAAATCGTGAATTTGGTAATGCTGGCGAGTGTGAGGGGTCAGAATTGCACAGGGAGATAAAGACTTGAATGAGCAAGATCAATTGCGTGCAGGTATGCAGAGATAAAGACACCTGCACGGGACAGATTATTGTAGACAGCTGCATGAAACTAGTCTTCGAACTGAAGATCACAAACCGAGCAAGGTGGCGCAGTGGTTAGCACACTGGGTTCGCATTCATGAAGGTTCAACTCTCATTCAATTATCCAGATTTATGTTTTCCTTGGTTTTCCTAATCGCTCCAGGCAAATGTCGGATTATTCGCATAAAACTGTCACCTCCGAATTTTATTCCAGTCCTTTCGTAGTCCGAATTTGTGCTCTGTCTGTAATGACCATGCTGTCGACGAGACGTTAAACTCTTTTTGATGTTCGAACAACACCGATGTCATATTGCGACAATGATTTGCTTCATGATGCTTCTACAAATATACTAATGTCTCTGAATTTTATTTGAAAATTCAAAAAGATTTTAAAATAAAACAAACGTTAATAACTTTCTACGTCTTTTTGCTTCATGTCTTCATATTTGCAGCCGTCTGCCACTAGAGGACTCCGAACTGTAGCGTATAATATGGCGGGGTGTAACGTAACTATGTCGATGCGTGAGAAACAGCGTGCTGTAATCGAGTTTCGAATTTGAAGAGTTAGTCCATTCATGGCGCACCCTCTCCTTCAGCATGACAATGCGAGACTACACAGGAGCGCTGCAACATCTGCAACAGTCCGACGTTCGCTGATATCGATCATCCTCCATACAGCCCCGACTTGGCGCCATTAGGTTTTCATGTGAGTCCCAAACTTGAAGAACACCTTAGAGACCTTGACTTTGGTGGTTATGAAGTCGTGTGAACAGAGATGACGTTTTGGGTTCGTCAACAAATGCAAACATTCTACAATAAACTGTTCGTTGGGAGAAATGTGTTCGTCGACGCAGTGATTATGTTGACAAATAAATACAGCGTGACATTATTGAACTATATGAAAGAAAAACGTACATCACTTACAACTACGACGTACACATACTTCATTCAACATGTAAACGTCACTATAGATTTTAGGATTTAGGTTCTGACGTATTCGAAATGCCTGCCATCATTGCCGATGGAAATGGAAATGAGCGTCTGGCGTCACTGGCCGCCTTGGTGCAGGTGTTATTACATTCGACGCCACATTGGGCGACCTGGGGATGAAATGATGATGAAGGCAACACAACATCCAGTCCCTAAGCGGAGAAAATCCCGACCCAGCCAGGAATCGAACCCGGGCCCGTAGGACGGCAATCCGTCACGCTGACCACTTCTTTTTTATTAAAACAATGATATAAGCACATAAGCACAAAAACAAAATAATGAAGTACTGGAATTGTTTCAACACGAATTATATCCTGCAATAGACTGAAGAACACATTTCAACATAGTGCCATATAGTGTCATTTGTGAGCTTACAAAACAGAACATATATATATATATATATATATATATATATATATATATATATATATATATATGTATATATGTATATATAATTGACTGTCTTAACTAGAATTGCAGTTCTGTCAATTGATTCACAACCGTCCAAACTCTTCACAGAAAGTCATTTGGAGCATACGAACGGATAATAAAGATATGTACAGGCAACATAAATTAAGGAAAACGTCAAATGAAGTTCATAACACCGTTGAGAAGTTGGGAGCAGTCCTAGGAACAGATGTAACTTCTTATTCGTTGTGTATTTTGTTCGCTACATAGTCTTGCATGTGATTTGTGTCCTTACCGGCGTCGAGAATTACCGTACGCCTTGTTTTTCAAAAATGATGTCTAACATGTTACCAAACATCGTCCTGAAATTTGGGTAACCTTGCATCTTCCAACGTGCCGTTCTCAAATAAGCCTCGAAACTAATGAGATTATCTTCACTATTGTGGATGATGATATACACTCCTGGAAATTGAAATAAGAACACCGTGAATTCATTGTCCCAGGAAGGGGAAACTTTATTGACACATTCCTGGGGTCAGATACATCACATGATCACACTGACAGAACCACAGGCACATAGACACAGGCAACAGAGCATGCACAATGTCGGAACTAGTACAGTGTATATCCACCTTTCGCAGCAATGCAGGCTGCTATTCTCCCATGGAGACGATCGTAGAGATGCTGGATGTAGTCCTGTGGAACGGCTTGCCATGCCATTTCCACCTGGCGCCTCAGTTGGACCAGCGTTCGTGCTGGACGTGCAGACCGCGTGAGACGACGCTTCATCCAGTCCCAAACATGCTCAATGGGGGACAGATCCGGAGATCTTGCTGGCCAGGGTAGTTGACTTACACCTTCTAGAGCACGTTGGGTGGCACGGGATACATGCGGACGTGCATTGTCCTGTTGGAACAGCAAGTTCCCTTGCCGGTCTAGGAATGGTAGAACGATGGGTTCGATGATGGTTTGGATGTACCGTGCACTATTCAGTATCCCCTCGACGATCACCAGTGGTGTACGGCCACACCATGATGCCGGGTGTTGGCCCTGTGTGCCTCGGTCGTATGCAGTCCTGATTGTGGCGCTCACCTGCACGGCGCCAAACACGCATACGACCATCATTGGCACCAAGGCAGAATCGACTCTCATCGCTGAAGACGACGCGTCTCCATTCGTCCCTCCATTCACTCCTGTCGCGACACCACTGGAGGCGGGCTGCACGATGTTGGGGCGTGAGCGGAAGACGGCCTAACGGTGTGCGGGACCGTAGCCCAGCTTCATGGAGACAGTTGCGAATGGTCCTCGCCGATACCCCAGGAGCAACAGTGTCCCTAATTTGCTGGGAAGTGGCACTGCGTAGGATCCTACGGTCTTGGCGTGCATCCGTGCGTCGCTGCGGTCCGGTCCCAGGTCGACGGGCACGTGCACCTTCCGCCGACCACTGGCGACAACATCGATGTACTGTGGAGACCTCACGCCCCACGTGTTGAGCAATTCGGCGGTACGTCTACCCGGCCTCCCGCATGCCCACTATACGCCCTCGCTCAAAGTCCGTCAACTGCACATACGGTTCACGTCCACGCTGTCGCGGCATGCTACCAGTGTTAAAGACTGCGATGGAGCTCCGTATGCCACGGCAAACTGGCTGACACTGACGGCGGCGGTGCACAAATGCTGCGCAGCTAGCGCCATTCGACGGCCAACACCGCGGTTCCTGGTGTGTCCGCTGTGCCGTGCGTGTGATCATTGCTTGTACAGCCCTCTCGCAGTGTCCGGAGCAAGTATGGTGGGTCTGACACACCGGTGTCAATGTGTTCTTTTTTCCATTTCCAGGAGTGTATATCACAAACTGTCCTAACAGCCACATCACGGTGTTATTCTTGGTAGCTGGAAAATGTTTCGTGTCCGGCCAAAGCAGGATGTCGGTGCAGTGGCTGGCTGGGCTGCTGCGGGTAATCAGGCCCAGCCTTTGCTGCACCCATTTCCAGTTAATGAGATGGCCGCCACAAGTGAAGCGATGGCGTAAGGTGTCGACCAGACCACAGCGGACGCATTTCTCACTGTCACATAAGCCGATTCTATGCAACCTTTCATTAGTGGGTATAACATCGTTTACCACTTTATACCACGTGGACGCCACCTCAGCAGTGTGGACGGTTATGTTGTCCCAGACTGCCTTCCAATGAACACTCGGGTATTTAAGTTCAATAGGATTCCGGACTATTCGAGATGTCCATCTTTTTAGTAACAGGTGCGTCGTCGGTAAATTCTGCGTGAAATAATGTCCATCAATATAGCTTACTTCAAGAAAAAAACTGCTTGACATGTCGTAGTTTGTAATGCATTTTACCTACATCAATGAGTGGGTGCATATCAGTGGGTTGTAAGGTTCGGAAGAGCCAACTGGTTACGCTGAGAGCTTCCTTGTCTAACAAGTGGATGATTCGTTTAATATGTAACGCAGTACACTTTCGGTTAATGTCAGGCATGTTGAGTCCGCCGACCGGTCTGGAAGACGTCAGCTTGGTGTATTTCACTTTGAACAGATGCCCTTGCCAGATAAATCTATTAGAGAGTTGCATCACGTGTTTGGCCCGCATCTTGGGGACTGGAAATATTTGGGCCGTATAGTACGCTTTACTGAATATATAACTGCTGAGGAGTCGTATGCGTTGGGGAATGTCAACGGACCGCCAATTGTTTTCATAGATGGCACCTTGCATTTTATTGGTGACTTGCTCCCAATTTTTTGCATTCATTTTTAGCGGGCATTTGTCGATAACCACTCAGCTATCGGGGCGGACATCATTGCCGATGATATGGCGCTTACGAATATCGAAATTCTGCCTGACCCGCTGAAGAGTCGGAACATCGATGTTGTCGATCACCTCTTGAATGGCTGTTTTCAGCACAGCAATGGTTTTACGATTATTGCTCTACACCTTGCCCTTAATATAGACCCACAAAAAGGAGTCACACGTGTTCAAATCCGGTGAATATGAAGGACAATCGAGGCCCAAGCCATTGGCCTCTAGGTACACTAGAGCCAGAATGCGATACCCAGAGTGCTCCTCCAGTACATCAAACACTCTCCTGCTGCGATGTGGTCGAGTTCCGTCTTGTGTGAACCACATCTTGTCGAAATCAGGGTCACTTTGGATAAGGTGGATGAAATCATCTTCCAAAACCTTCACGTACCGTTCGGTAGTCACTGTACCATCAAGGAATCAGCCGTTGAGGGCGAAGAGACTTCTCGATCGTGAAATGCGGATTCTCAGTCCTCCAAATGCGGCAGTTTTGTTTGATGACGAACCCATCCAAATGAAATGGCCGACAAGAAGCCGCGTGAGCTTGCACATACTAATTCCCATAATGCCCCGCGGCCAGCGACGAAGTTTGAACGCCCTAACGCAAGCCGTTCAGAAGTTATGAAGATTTTATTTCATATAGTTCAATAATTGTCATCCTGTAGGTAGACATGAAGAATAAAGATGTGGAGTGTTAATAACGTTTGTTCCGTTTAAAATGCTTTAAGAGCTAGCATATAAAAAATTCGGCGGCCTTACTTTTCAGTAGGCCCTCGTATATTACGCAAGGCTGCTGCCCGGTGCACGGCGCCGGGGACCTTGTACCATTATTAGTTAATTTCTGTCATATTCCGTTCTTGTATCGACTTCAGAGACAGACGGGTGTTAACATCTGTTATCGTTTTCTCATGATCCCCATGCAGAAAAATTGTCGCACAGTCTTCCTCGAATTGCCCCGCTTTAAATTTACGCTACAGGGTTTCAACAGCGTCGACTTTATCTTAATATTCCCGTGAAAACTCACTGAGCAACTGTGCTGCATTTTCGCGTGGGCAGTACTGACTTGTTACGTTCCTTTCCTCAAAGTTCGTTTTGAGTTTTTCCCTACGTCTATTAGGCTATCTTTGTCGATAGTACTGATATTTCTCGCAAAGCAGACATTAACGGCGTAGGAGATCAGTGGAGAGCAGTAGGAGAACTAGACAACTTTAAATGTCCTCTGGTGTCATATTAAAAATTTCCATGTCAAAATGAATGTCACTGTCGGCACTTGGCGAGGTCAACCACCGATATGGGAGGGGGGGATGCGAGGGGAGTGGAAGGGCGGTAATGGGAACGGGGGGGGGGGGGCGAAGGGTAAGATAATCCAAAGTGAATCGAGCTCTTTCCCGCCCGCTGTCTCCATTTTGACTTCAACCAACATTAATCGTTCATGCTCTGATATGAGAGGACCTGTTCATCAATTTGTGTAATAAATTATTATTTAAAAATTACCCGATCAATGGGACAGAGGCGTCGACACCGCCGTTGAAGCCTCACCTACGTCAAGCGATGATGTCTGTTGTGTCACACATAAATTAAACTTGCACACAGTTTTGATTATATTGCCTACAACCCAACGATCATCATGCACTGTATTTGCATTATCGGCTAGTGTATTACCTGAGTTAGAACACAAGTAATCAATGTATACAGGATGTTTCAGAAGTGATGGTCAATATACAGGGCCATGACAGGAATGATAATTCGAAACAAGAAAGTCAAGTAAAAATGGGCTCTAAAATGCATAGCTTAAGAGCTATGAGAGTTCTTTATCTTCGACATTGTGAAACAGATCTCTTCTACTGCAAGCTCTTTGCATTCCATATTTTGGGAGTGGTAGTATGGACCAAAGCAAGAAAAAAATGTCCAGTAAACATCTGCTCTAAAATGCATACCTTAAAAGTTATGAGCACTTGTTCATTAGAAGAGTTGTATTTCAAAGTAGTGAATATGAACGAGTGCTCATAGCTCTTAAGGTATGCGTTTTAGAGCACATATTTACCGGCCATTTTTTTCTTGTTTTGGTTCATACTACTACTTCCCAAAAAATGGAAAGCAAAGAACTTGCAGTAGAAGAGATTTGTTTCACAGTATCGAAGGTCAAGAATTACTGATAACTCTTAAGGTATGCGTTTTAGATCCCATGTTTACTTGACTTTTCTGTTTCGAATGATCGTTCCTGTCATATTCCTGAATATTGGTCATCACTTTTGAAACACCCTGTGTATATATTACAAAAATAAGTGTGCAATGTGCGTGCAGCTAAAATTCAGAAACGAGTCCCGGTACGATCAAGGGAGCTATATGGTGTGGTAGTCTTCTGTCTCCGTCCATGAAGAACGTTCCCGACTTTACGCGAAGCACGTGCTTTTGAAGATATAAGCGCTTGGAGGTTTCGGTCTCTAGAAATTTCGGGAACCTTCCAGAACAGTCGAGAGTATTCGAAAACATTCCAGAACATCTGACCATTGTGGTATATTCCACAACATTCCAGAATATTCCGAAATGTTCCACAATAATCCTGGATGTTCTGGAATATTCGGAAATTGTCTGGAACATTCCAGAAGATTCCAGAATGTTCAGGAACATCCCAGATCATTGTGGAACATTCCAGAACACACTCGAATGTTGTGGAATGTTCTGGAACATTGTGGGCCATTCGAAGCATTTTTGGTATGTTCTGTAATTCGCCACTGGTGGGGTTACCCATTGGTAGGGGTATATTAAGCAAGACCCGTCAGTGGATTCGAACATCAGTTTCTTATCAGTGACGAAGGGAGGAACCGAAAAAGTAGTGCAGTGAGTGAATAAAAACAAACAGTGAGGTGTGAGTACTCAAAGTGATACAATGACTGAATATAAATCTAGAATAAAGTGTGTGAAGTGTACTTGGCGTATTTGTTAGTAAATATTTGAGTTGAGCCGGTCGATGTGGCCGAGCGGTTCTAGGCGCTACAGTCTGGAACCGCGCGACTGCTACGGTCGCAGGTTCGAATCCTGCCTCGGGTTTGGATGTGTGCGATGTCCTTAGTTTAGTCAGGTTTAAGTAGTTCTAAGTTTTAGGGGACTGATGACCTCAGAAGTTAAGTCCCATAGTGTTCAGAGCCATTTGAGTTGATTTATGTTTTAGACAATGCCTGAACATAAAAGAGGAGGATATCTTGCCAGTTCTGAAGCAAAATGGTGACTGACTATTTGAAAGGGATATTTTGGCAACCAAAAATAATATTGTCGACTATATCAACTTTAATATTCAAAAGAAAATTTCCGGTGAAGAGAGAATAACCAAATCGATCGACATGATGGTAAACATTAAAGAAAGCATGAACTTTCCTACAGAGCTTCTAAACTATTTGCAAGTACCAGGATTGCCATTACACTGTCTTCGACTTAAAATTGGATCTGCAGCCATACTACTCAGGAATCTCAACTGGCCAAAACTATGTAATGGAACAAGAATGATCATCAAACAGTTATCGAAGAACATCATCCAATCATACTACTCAGAAACGCTTAGCAAAGCTATGTAATGCAACAAGGATGATTGTGAAGGAGCCATCCAAGAACATCATCGAGGCCGAAATTTTGACTGGAAAGCACAAAGGACATACACTATTTATCCCCATAAAACCACTGACCTATACTGAACTGCCATTCCAATTTAAGAGATTACAATTTCCAGTCAAATTACTCTACAGTTTTACAATTAACAATGTACAAGGACAAACCCACCTGCTAGTTGAGGAAAACACATGACGTCATCCAGGGATGAGAGGGTGGGTGTGGTTGGGGGTAATTAATTGCTCAATTTAATTAATTTGGCAGAGCGGGGTAGCCGCGCGGTCTGAGGCGTTTTGTCACAGTCCGTGCGGCTCCCCACGTCGGAGGTTCGAGTCCTCCCTCGGGTATGGGTGTGTGTGTTGTCTATAGCGTAAGTTAGTTTAAGTTAGATTAAGTAGCGTGTAGGCTTAGGGTCCAATGACCTCAGCAGTTTGGTCCCATAAGACGTTACCACAAATTTCCAATTTCCAATTAATTTGCATATCAATTTGATATCAAAATTGGGATCGTGCCACCCTTACCTTAATACTAGTGTGTAATGTATTATTAAAACGGCAAACATTCCGAGTGCTTTGTTGTGCAGTATATCTCGCTGCTAACACGATAAATCCACTAAGTGATGATGTGAATAACGTATTCAATAACATTCTGCGATATATTCAAGAACATCGCACATTTATTGGCGTCGATTTGAGTGATTTTGTACCAACCGATGGGCGAATTGGATACAAGATGAATTTAGAATGCATATGAAAAACTTTTTGGTAAATACTGCTATATGGCGTATGGTTTTCAGGAAGGGAAAATGAATATGTTTTTAATGTATTCATGTATGAGAAGTAGCTGTAATAAATCAATATTTCCTGCATAATTTGTAATATGTGTTTAATTCCAATACATACGCTATGTTCCCTGGAGAACTGATGTATCTTGAGCTAAAAAAAACACTTCCCCTAGCTGAACACAGATCTGCTGCACACCATACATTGAAATCCATTACATTATTACACACTCATTGTGTGTGACTATCGAAGAAAGTGATAAAGACTGGTTGGAATGTATTATTTGACTTCTTACAAAATCCATCCTTCGAGATATGACTACACCTTAATTCATTTTTGATGTGTTGGCGGAAGAGCCAACACCGTGTTGCTAGAGGACGCCGAAATGCACGCGTTTAAGCTCACGCAGACTGGCGTGAGGTCTGGAACAGTTAAAGGAGTTGAGTCTACTAAATAAAGTACGAAGCTCTTTGAATACTTAACTTTATTCCATAATTAGAGAACATCGCTCTTGATGATACATAATTAGAATCTCAATATAAACTGGTAATGGCGCCTTGCTAGGTCGTAGCAAATGACGTAGCTGAAGGCTATGCTAACTATCGTCTCGGCAAATGAGAGCGTATTTGTCAGTGAACCTGGCGGTGACACCACAATTTTCAATAATACAGTGATTTTACAAACAATTTTCTCACACACTACGAATCTTGTAGAGAACAGTTCATGGAAGATACAATTTACGACTGTGATGCTGTTTGAGTTGGAATGTCTACTATCTGTACTAGGTTGTAAGATCCGAGTAGATCCATTACCTATTTTTCTTCTTGGAGGATCAGTCAGAAAGACTGTATTGAAAAATTACTTCTGAGTGGGAGTGGGAATAACAAGCAGTCATTCAAACGTACAAAAATAAAGAAAAGTTTATTAACTTTTAAAAAACGCCATTCGTAAAAAACCTCATCAGTCCTCTTGCGTGTTTCTTTATTCATCAAGTGGTCGGTATTTATTGAATATGTGAATGTTTTTGTTTAAAGAAACAAGATAAAAAACATTGAGAACTGTATTCCACAGCCTGGACATGATTTTAGAGTACTCATCTGAGTGATGTACCGGCACGTACAATAAATGAGAATTTATCAGTAATGGGAACATGTACTTACGTCAGTGATCAGTTGCACTGCGTCGATGCTGCAGACGCATTTGGGCTAATCTTTTATGAACACACATGTGTAAAGTCCTGAGACTCTCCTCAGGGGGCAACGTCCGTTAAAATGCAGTGTACTTATTTTTCGTTTGTATTCCTTCTCTGGTCCATACTCATTTTGGTACGTGGTAGCTCGATCATCTGTAGAAGATAACCTGCAACGAATTAAAATAATGCTTAGCTCGGGCACGAGCGCACACACATACACGCACACACACTCACACACACACACACACGATGAAAATCATTAGCCACATTATACAGGGTGTTACAAAAAGGTACGGCCAAACTTTCAGGAAACATTCCTCATACACAAATAAAGGAAAGATGTCATGTGGACATGTGTCCGGAAACGCTTAATTTCCATGCTAGAGCTCATTTTAGTTCCGTCAGTATGTACTGTACTTCCTCGATTCATCGCCAGTTGGCCCAACTGAAGGAAGGTAATGTTGACTTCGGTGCTTGTGTTGACATGCGACTCATTGCTCTACACTACGAGCATCAAGCACATCAGTACGTAGCATCAACAGGTTAGTGTTCACCACGAACGTGGTTTTTGCAGTCAGTGCAATGTTTACAAATGCGGAGTTGGCAGATGCCCATTTGATGTGTGGACTAGCACGGGGCAATAGCCGTGGAGCGGTACGTTTGTATCGAGACAGATTTCCAGAACGAAGATGTCCCGACAGGAAGACGTTCGAAGCAATTGATCGGCGTCTTAGGGAGCACGGAACATTTCAGCCTATGACTCGCGACTGGGGAAGACCTAGAACGACGAGGACACCTGCAATGGACCAGGCAATTCTTCGTGCAGTTGACGATAACCCTAATGTCAGCGTCAGAGAAGTTGCTGCTGTACAAGGTAACGTTGACGTCACTGTATGGAGAGTGCTACGGGAGAACCAGTTGTTTCCGCACCATGTACAGCGTGTGCAGGCACTATCAGCAGCTGATTGGCCTCCACGGGTACACTTCTGCGAATGGTTCATCCAACAATGTGTCATTCCTCATTTCAGTGCAGATGTGCTCTTTACGGATGAGGCTTCATTCTAACTTGATCACATTGTAAAATTTCACAATCAACATGTGTGGGCTGACGAGAATCCGCACGCAATTGTGCAATCACGTCATCAACACAGATTTTCTGTGAACGTTTGGGCAGGCATTGTTGGTGATGTCTTGATTGGGCCCCATGTTCTTCCACCTACGCTCAATGGAGCACATTATCATGATTTCACACGAGATACTCTACCTGTGCTGCTAGAACATGTGCCTTTACAAGTACGACACAACATGTGGTTCATGCACGATGGAGCTCCTGCACATTTCAGTCGAAGTGTTCATACGCTTCTCAACAACAGATTCGGTGACCGATGGATTGGTAGAGGCGAATCAATTCCATGGCCTCCACGCTCTCCTGACCTCAACCCTCTTGACTTTCATTTATGGGGGCATTTGAAAGCTCTTGTCTACGCAACCCTGGTACCAAATGTAGAGACTCTTCGTGCTCGTGTTGTGGACGGCTGTGATACAATACGCCATTCTCCAGGGCTGCATCAGTGCATCAGGGATTCCATGCGACGGAGGGTGGATGCATGTATCCTCGCTAACGGAGGACATTTTGAACATTTCCTGTAACAAAGTGTTTGAAGTCACGCTGGTACGTTCTGTTGATGCGTGTTTCCATTCCATGATTAATGTGATTTGAAGAGAAGTAATAAAATGAGCTCTAACTTGGAAAGTAAGCGTTTCCGGACACATGTCCACATAACATATTTTCTTTCTTTGTGTGTGAGGAATGTTTCCTGAAAGTTTGGCCGTACCTTTTTATAACACCCTGTATACACGTGGGGTTACCACCGGTTCGACATTGCGGTTGTGGTTCCTCTGCCGGCCGCGGTGGTCTAGCGGTTCAGGCGCTCAGTCCGGAACCGCGGGACTGCTACGGTCGCAGGTTCGAATCCTGCCTCGGGCATGGATGTGTGTGATGTCCTTAGGTTAGTTAGTTTTAAGTAGTTCTAAGTTCTAGGGGACTGATGACCACAGATGTTAAGTCCCATAGTGCTCAGAGCCATTTTTGTGGTTCCTCTCCCTCTCAATCAGACACATCAATGGTGACATATATGACATGAACAAACAAAAAAATACCGTTCGAACAGGTCTTGAAGGCTTAACGGTACCGACTTG
This sequence comes from Schistocerca serialis cubense, assembly GCF_023864345.2. NCBI lineage: Eukaryota > Metazoa > Arthropoda > Insecta > Orthoptera > Acrididae > Schistocerca > Schistocerca serialis. The sequence continues at coordinate 622,245,455 of NC_064641.1, forward strand.
CCGCCGTGTCATCTTCTGCCCTTAGGTGTCACCGGACGCGGATACGGAGGGGCATGTGGTCAGCACACCGTTCTCCCGGCCGTTTGTCAGTTTCCGCGACCGCTGGCACTACTTCTCAGTCAAGTAGCTCTTCAAGTGGTCTCGTAAGAGCTGAGAGCTCCCCGCTTGCCAACGCATTCAGCAGACCCAGACGATCACCCATCCATGTGTTAGCCTAGCCCGACAGCATTTAACTTCGGTGATCTGACGGGAACCGGTGTTACCACTGTGGCAAGGCCGGCGGTATACATGAAATGCCCTGTCAGATAATGTGCATATGAGTTGGTGGGAGGAAAAGAAATGAATCAATGATTCTCACCCTGTCGGGCATACAATGTGGCAGGTCGATGGAGGGGTGTGATAACATCTTTGTCATCGTCATTAGCTATAACTGTAGCATACAAAAAAAGAAATTAGGCTCTTGAATAATAAAAAAAGAATCACATTCTAGATGAACGGAGACTATCAATGATTCCTGTGACTGCATTGGCAGTCCATTCGCAAATGCTTCTGCGAATGCTAGTTAATAGAAATCCACACTATCCATAAGCAAATCAACTGTAAAAAGAGTTGCATAGGAAGCAGTTCCTAACAGGTTAGATTCTGCACTGAGGAAAAGCAATACTTACAAATTAATTCCTGGCCACGAGTTCTCGCACTTTCACGGCACGCCATCCCGATCGTGTAGGTTACGCATTATTATTTTCACTTCCAGCGACAGCCTCATATATAGCTGCAATATTTCCTTCTGCTTGTGAAAATTTACACTCAGTGTTCGTAGCGCCTGATGCTACATCTCTCTTTCTCTTTACAAGGAAGCTGCTGCCTTCTGAAATATGACGCTTGAACCGTGCAGCGAATCGATAGGTCGCGTCACACTCTTCTTTTCATCTTTGGCCAGAGGGTGTGACTGTCGGCCTGACATACTTAACAGGCGGGGGGTTCGCTCTCTAGAAGTTCGGCCATTGCACAGCGAGGTTCGCTGAGGAGCAGAGCCAGAAGTGGGTCACAATTTCACTCCGTGTTGACTCGAGTGGCCTCCTATTCTGGGTCAGAGTTTCGTTGCCGAAATCCTTCCTGTACAGCCGAGTATTCCACGAAAAACCTGATTCTCCCAAGTCAAGCAATCCCGCTGCCTCACGCCTTCATATCTGTATAGGAGATTGCAAACAGTGACCATTTGATACTAGGGTGTTAACGCTGTGACAGACAACACCGCAAATTTCTTAAGGCTTTCATCAGGGCAAGAATTCTTCAACCTACATCTGTGACGGACCTGTTTCGACAGCTGACCACAACAGACTATGTCAGTATTGCCCACTCTCTGCTACCAGCATATAACCCGTTATCAGTCACACACAAAGACTGCAGTGTAAGAAGTTCTGATATATTAACTGTATTGACTGTGTGGGTGTACCAAGTGTTTCATGAAGTTTACATTAGATTAATGTAATTTCTAATGCCTATGCTGTGTATATCATGTTATATACTGGGTGTTGTGTGATGTCCTTAGGTTAGTTAGGTTTAAGTAGTTCTAAGTTCTAGGGGACTGATGACCATAGATGTTAAGTCCCATAGTGCTCAGAGCCATTTGAACCATTTCATGTTATATACCAACTATGTAGTTACTCACTTTCTGGCTGAATGGTTAATGCCAAAGGCCAACAATTTAAAAAGAAAGTCCTTCCTGGAGCACGTGGGGCGTGCTGGCCGTGGTGCCTTGGACGGATCAAAGTAGGGTCGGCTGAGCGGAGCAAACTGCCATGTGTTTATCGCCGTAACAGCGTTCTATCGGGCAGCAGCTAACAGCGAAAGAGTTCTACAGCTGGGCGAAAGCGGCTGTTATACCGGCGGCAACCTGTGTTCTCTAGCAGACTGTCGGACACTTATTACGGATAAGCACGTATTTCCCTGTTGTTAAATTTGTTGTGTCGCAATTTGTGGCCTTGGGGCAAGACAGTTTGCTGTGCAACCAGTTCTTTCAATCTTTCCGTGGCTTTAACTGACGATACCGTGTGTTCTGCTCTCGTGCACTGACTAATTTAAATTTCGTGTCCTGTTGCCTGACAAGCGTGTTTTAGACTGTTAAATTTGTATGTGGTGTAACTCAGCCTCCCATAAAGTGTATTTCTGTTTTCTTTAATTATGTTTTTAAGAGCTGTTTCCTTTCAAGTTTTGTGTTTATAAAAGAATTCGGCAATGCACTGACCCATGTGCTTCGTCTATATTAACAATTTAATCTGGAAAACTTGTGACACAGGGCGAATAAATTTTGCTCCCTTTCTGGCCGTGTTGACTGGAGCTGTCATCCTTCCTTGACTCTGTCAATTAAGGTACCGTAGGATTCATGCATTCAAAATACGACGAAGAGGGTGGGTACCTCCCGTTTCCCGTTTACTGTCTAGCGACGTAAGTTCTTAGGGGTTTAGCTAACCTTGTTAAAGAACTTGAACCTTATTTAATTGAAATCATTGGTTAAAATTGTTGTTTCAGCACATGTGCGTACCCCAAATTTGGACACAGTTGCAAATTTTAGTGCACATTTAAGTTGCCTTCTAAATGACTGATAATTTGCTACGATGTGTAGGCTTGCTCGCTGTCCGAACGCTCTGAGAGGGGGGAGGGGGGGGGGCTGATTGCAATGCAACTGTTGTGTTGGCAGAAGAGCCAACAGACGTGAGGTCTGGAACATGACAAGGAATGTGAATTCAGAAAGCGGACATAATTAGTTTCATACTCAACTTTAATCCATTAATGATGAACGTCGCTCTTGACGGTACATGATTCACAATATTATCTGTTCAGAATTCATTCATGGTAACTGAATATGGCGCCTTGCTAGGTCGTAGCAAATGACGTAGCTGAAGGCTAAGCTAAACTGTCGTCTCTGCAAATGAGAACGAATGTAGACAGTGAACCATCGCTAGCAAAGTCGGCTGTACAACTGGGACGAGTGCTAGGGAGTCTCTCTAGACTAGACCTGCCGTGTGGCGGCGCTCGGTCTGCAATCACTGATAGTGGCGACAGGCGGGTCCGACGTATACTAACGGACCGCGGCCGATTTAAAGGCTACCACCTAGCAAGTGTGGTGTCTGGCGGTGACACTTCAGAAACATATTCAGATTGTTTGATGTGTATAAAATGAGATGGTGTCTGAGTTTCTTGATCAGTCTAGCATGTTAAGCGTCCCAGTTAACTGGTGGCTCCGGAGTTGAAAAGTGTTCTTTGAACTTCAGCTGACATTGCACTGTTGATATTTCTACTGTCAAGGAACTTGCTGATTGTAATAAAGTGTATTTAAATTTATTTGCGCCATGAATGCTGTTCAAACCCCGTTTACCCAGTCCTTCCAACCCCAAGGCAACCAAGCGGCAGGCCGCGTTTCAGCGATCACCGTCGTCGGAAGTTTTACCGATGCTGTGATGGCGAATACACCTCAGATGAATTCCGACAACGACGTCACTTCATACAGCGACGGCACGAAGCTGTGAGCAACATCACATCGTCATGTCGGATGATAAGCGTCCGACAATCAACGCTGGAGAACTGCTAAGAGGTACGTTCAGTTATTTCATCGTGCAATGCAGTACTCTAACCGAACGTTCATAGAAGTTCCCTCAATGCTTCCGATCTACTTTCAATTGGTATTCATCAGCGAATCTTGTCATTGGTATCCTTTACACGATATGAGTATTCCAACACGAAAATCGTTCATTGGTTGGTATGCTAGTGACATTTCGACATCAGTATCCTTTTCCTGTAGGGCCGCTCCTACCAACAGCTTAACTATATAATTCATATACTTTTCCAAAACTCAGTGTCGTGTAACATTGAAGGAATCTGATCAGATGTTCCCGAAATGTATCTAAATTGTGGTGGTCTCACTCCGAACACATTCTCCGCTCTACTCCATACTCTGCAGGTCTATATTTGTAACGCACTTACCATATTCTGTCCAAACTTCTTTTACCATCCAATAATAAAATTGTGATCTCTTCTTTTAGCTGAGCTACACCGTCAATTTTCTGTCTTTTTCTCTAGTTCGATTCATAAACCCCTCATCAGTTACTCGATCCACTCAACGTAACCTTTAGAATTCTTCTGGAGCACCGTCCAATCTCATCGCAAAGCTTATTGCTTCCTCCTTTTTTTGTTCTAGTGCTTTCCGCAATACCTACTTATCTCATTCAAGCCATGAAACGTATAGTCCGCCGAGACTCTAAGACACAAAAAAACGCACCACAAAGGAATTAACCGATTGGCAAGAAAATCGCTAAATGCGATGTACATGTACACATAAACTAGTGATTGCAATTTCAGCAAAAAATGAATGATTTATTCAAGAGAAAGGGATTCACAAAACTGAGCAAGTTAACAGCGCATTGGTCCATCTCTGACTCTTATGCAAGCAGTTATGCGGCTTGGCAATTAATTTATGGACTCTGACGTCCTCCTGAAGGATATTGTGCTAACTTCTGTCCAATTGGGCCGTTACGTCGTCAAGATCTCGAGATGGATGGAGGGCCCTGCCCTTAATGCTCCAAATGTCTTCAATTGGGGAGCCATCCGCGATCTTGCTGGCCAAGGTGGTATTTGGCAAACACGGAGACAAACAGCAGAAATTCTTGCTGTATGCGGGTGGGCATTATCTTGCTGAAATGTAAGCCAAGGATGACTTGCCATGAAGGGCGACAAAAAGGGGTGTAGAATATCATCGATGTACCGTTGTGCTGTGAGGGTGCCGTGGATAACAATCAAAGGGCTCTTGCTATTGAAAGAAATGACACTCCAGACCACCACTTGTCGGGCCGTATGGCGGACAATTGTCTGACTGTTATCCCACTACTGTCCAGGGAGTCTCTAGGTACGTTTTCGTTGGTCATCGGGGCTTCGTTGAAAGCGTGACTCATCACTAAAACAATTCAACTCCAGTCAATGACATTCCAAGCCGAAGACGTGTCTGGAGACGCCCTGGACAGTGGTGGGATCCCAACCTCACTGTCGCTCGCCATACAGCCCGACAACCATGAGTGATGGTCTGGGGTGCTATTTCTTTTCATAGCAAGACCACTTTGTTTGACATTGGCGGTACCCTTACAGCACAGTGGTACGTCGTCGATATTCTACTCCCCATTTTGTTGCTCTTCATCGCAAGCCATCGTAGGCTTACGTTTCAGCAAGACAAGGCCTGCCCGCACACAACAAGATTTCTACTACTTGTTTTCGTGTTTGCCAAATCCTGCATTGGCCAGCAATGTTGCCGGACCTCTCCCTAACTGAGAACGTACGGAATATTATGGGCTGGTCCCACCAACGATCTAGTGATTTTGACGATCAACCGCGCCAGTTGGACACAATTTGGCACGATATTCCTCAGGAGGACAACCAACAAGTCTGTCAATTAACGTTAAGTGTCGGAGGTGGTCTAACGCGATACTGACTTACTCAAGTTTTGAGGTTCTTTCTCTTGAATAAATCATCTAGTTTCTTCTGAAACTGTAAGTGATACCCAAATACAGTATATATTACGGGCATTGAAGTCGAAGAGGTGCTCGAATTCCGTGGATGCACATATGGAGGAGTTATTGGGGGTAGTTGAGGAGGGCGGGGTGGGTCACCCTCGTACAGTGAAATAGAAATGGAGCATGTCGACAATAAGGTGAATGTTCTATTATTTGAGATGAATGATGACGATAAGGAGTAGTTTATGTATGCTTTCCTGGACCTGAATTCTTCAAAAAATGGCGGGTTACTATGTGGAAATCTCACATAGCTGAGCACTCTGAAATCATGTCACGGCTGTTGAATAGATTCTCCTTACGTTCTCTTAATCTATTTCTTTTTACAGATACATTCACGTATCCCATGAATGAAGACCACATGCTGAGTGAAGAAGCACACAACAAAATGAATTTATTTTTATTTTTTTACTAGTAATGTTTCTTTAATGTTGCTCTGACCACGATGAATTTAGAAGTTCTTTCGTCTATCTGAACGACGGTTTCTTATCTTCACTCCAGCTCAAATATAAGTAGTACAGTTTCCACATCCTACAACGTGTTAAGAGTTGAGCTTTTTAATATGTTAATATAAGTAGAGTTGAGTTTTTCAATGTGTTAATATAAGTATTAAAAAATCTTAATATCCACTATTAACGCATCAGTCATTTAGAGCAACCACGATGGTAGCGGAATCATTCTACCTGTAGTTTTAAATATAGACCTATAAATAAGAGGAGACTACAAACACAAACATGGGTGTTATATGTGGGTACCATATTTTTTTAGCCGGGGAGACTTCTTTTCTTCATCAATCGAGGATCTTGTTAAATTGTCGTAACACACGCCCCGAAATTCTGTAGTGAGACAGCAAACTTGAATTTTAGGGGTGTAGCGCACTTCTGTAGTCCACTGCAAGGCAATATTAGAGGCCTTAACCTGAAAGATATGGTTGAAGGCTTTAGTTTAAGCGTGTATTTCAGCAGTACGTGTCAAATGATTTGGTTTAATCCCCGACGTCACTTAATAAGCGCTGTGGTATTTGCTTAAAATTTATAGCAATGGAGAGTGGTTATACAGAGAATATCATTAATTTATGGTCGCAGTAATATGTGGTATTTATTCATACAACAGGCAGTAATGTGTGGTATTTATTCATACAATAGTGTGTGACACTAGGCTTCGGATACTGAATGTCGCAATTGCATCAGTTACCAGGTCACAAATAGTATTCTGTTATAGTTGTTACAATTCTTATTGAAGCTTTGCCAGTCGTAGAGGTATGGATTATATTTTATAATCAGGTGGCTTATAGCGACTGTGGCATTTCTACAACACCGACACGCTGCACTGACACCGCAGACATTGTATCGCGTGGCAGGCCTTTGAACTTGAGACCCAGTGCTTAGCTGACGTGTATCATACATTGAAATAACAAAACTCATGTAACAGCGTTATGCACATATACAAATGGCGATAATATCGCGTAACAAGTTCTTAAAGGGCAGTACATTGGTGGAGCTGTCATTTGTAATCAGGTGGTTCGCGTGAAAGAGCATCCGACCTGATTATGGCCTCACGCCGGGAATTAACAGACTTTGAACGCGGGAAGGTAAATGGAGCTAGATGCATGGGACATTGCATGGCCTTCACTTTACGATCGGCAGCAGCGACGTATGCGTAGAGTTGTCAGTGCTAACAGACAACCAGCACTGCTTGAAATAACTGTTGAAAATAACGTGGAGCGTACGACGAACTTGTCCGTTAGGACAGTGTGGCTACATTTAGCTTTAATCGGTTATGACAGCCGGCGGCCGACGCGGGTGCCTTTGCTAACAGCACGACATCACCTGCAGCGCCTCTCCTTGGCTCGTTACCACATCGGTTGGACCCTAGACGACTGCAAAACCTTGGCCTTGTCAGATGAATCCCGATTTCAATTGGTAAAAGCTGATCGTAGGGTCCCAGTGCTGCATAGGTCCCATGAAGCCATGTACCCAAGCTGTCAAAAAGGAACTGTGCAAACTGCCTCCATAATGGTGTAGGCTGTGTTTATATGAAACGTACTGGGTCCTCTTGCCCAACTGAACCCGTCACTGACTGGAAATGGTTATGTTCGGCTACTTAGAGACGACTTGCAGCCATTCGTGGACTTCATGTTTCCAGACAACAACGGAATTTTTATGTACGCCAATGCACCATGCCATCGGACCACAATTGTTCGCTCTTGGTTTGAAGATCTTCTGGACAGGTTAAGCGAATTATTTCGCTATCCAAATCGTCTGAAGTGAATCTTGTCGAACGTTTTCGGAACATAATAAAGAGGCCAGTTAGTGTACAAAATCCTGCACCAGCAACATTTTCGCAATTATCGACGGATATATAAAGACAACTTGGCTCAGTATTTCTGCAGGAGTCTTGTAATGACTTGTTGAGTCCATCCCCCGTGTAGTTGCTGCACTACGCAGGGGAAAATGAGGTCCGACACGATATTAGAAGGTATTCCACTGCATTGACCGCTCACCGAAGCAGTGGACGTCCACAATTCGGATGAATAAAATACACAATATAATTTATTGATAACTCCGAGCGACCGAACATGAAGAAGAACAGTGAATGACAGGAATTTTTCAGTATGTAGACGGACTCACATGGGTCACTGGCTGCAACTAGCCATCGAACGCATTCACTTCCGACATCGGATACACAACATCTCTAAAATTATTGCTCCAATTCTTCATGGGTATCATAGAAAATATATGTTAAATACTTAACTGAAGCTTATAAGTGGCATTATGGAATCATAGAACTATACAGTGATGCTGATAACGGAAGATTCCTACATAGATCGATGGCACTTGAGCACCTGGCTACGTGCACAGTCATAGCGCAGGCGATCTCGTGGCCTGAATATACAAGCTTTAGAAGAATTCAGTTCAGTTTGTTTTCTTCAGTGAAATCTATCTACGTTCTCACACACGAAACATGGACTATGAGTAGCTAATATGTTTGATTCAAGAAAGGAGTTTATGACATCCTGAGAATGCAAAAATTTCATATTCGGCATATAATTTCGAATACATCGACTGAAATTGCAGATTTATTGGAGACCACAAGTAGGCAAAATATTTAATAGAAATTATACGGGTAAATTATACCTTTAAAAAAGAACCTGTTCAAATGAGAAGGGTGACATAAGCTTAACGTTATGTAGTGGATCTTTAAGTCATGTAGAGTGTCTGTAATCTTGAGAATGTTTCTATCTCTCTTTACATAATTTTTCTGGTTTATTCAGTAACTGGGGAAAGAGCATGCTGTACTCACCACTTACTTCCCAAGACAGATAGCTCTGGAACTGATAAAAATTCCGTCCGATTAGGCATCTGAAGACCCAACGTTGTAGACCGACCGCCGTGTCATCGTCAGCCGATAGGCGTCACTGAATGCGGATGTGGAGGGGCGCGTCGTCAGCTCACCGCACTCAGTTTTTGTGACTGGAGTCGCTAAGCCGCTACTTCTCAATCAAGTAGCTACTCAACTGGCCTCACAAGGTCTGAGTCTCCCCCCCCCCCCCCACACACACACACTCCCTCCCTCTGCTTGCGAACAGCGCTCGGCAGACCCGGAAGATCATCCATCCAAGTCCTAGCCAAGCCCGTCAGCGATTAATTTCGGGATCTGACTGGAACCGGTATTACCACTACAGCGAGGCTGTTGGCTTGGAAGTGACAGAGCAACGTACAACGAAACTTTGATTATAGATGCACTTTTACAGATCTACCGCCGGCCGAAGTGGCCGTGCGGTTAAAGGCGCTGCAGTCTGGAACCGCAAGACCGCTACGGTCGCAGGTTCGAATCCTGCCTCGGGCATGGATGTTTGTGATGTCCTTAGATTAGTTAGGTTTAACTAGTTCTAAGTTCTAGGGGACTAATGACCTCAGCAGTTGAGTCCCATAGTGCTCAGAGCCATTTCATTTCCATTACAGATCTACCGTCGCTTATGTGTTATCTTAAAGCAATTGTCCCTCTAGAGAGAGTGCATCTAGAATGGACATATGTCCACATTCAAACCTGAACCTGTGCTGAACAGTAGTAGTTCAGTTTGTGAAGAGCGAGGCTTTGGTGTAGCCCACCGTAAATAAAGAACATACGATTTGAGGCTGGCTTCCTTCGAGGATTGGCCGTTAACTGTTCACCAGAATCCTGACAAACTAACAAGGGGACTACAATTTGCTAAATTCGTAGCACGCCACGTCGCTGCAGAAATACTCTTAAGGAATGAATGTACACTGAAGTGTCAAAGAAACTGGTATAGGCATGCGTATACAAATACAGAGATATGTTAACAGGTAAAACACGGCGCTGCCGTCGGCAACGCCTATATAAGACAACAAGTGTCTGGCGCTGTAGTCAGATCGGTTACTGCTGCTACAATGACATGTTCTCAACATTTAAGTGAGTTTAAACGTGGTCTTATAATTGGTGTACGAGCGATGGGACACAGCATCTCCGAGGTAGCGATGAAGTGGGGATTTTCCCGTAAGACCACTTCATGAGTGTACCATGAGTTATATTTAGATTAAAGTTCAGTCTTGATCACTTTATGTTTGTTTTAATGAGTAACCGGTTTCGGTTTTTTCTATAAAACCATCATCAGACCCATTGGCTCCCTTGGGTTGGTAGGTGGAGCTCTCCTTGCTGCTGTGCAGTCAACTGATCAGTTGACTGCACAGCAGCAAGGAGAGCTCCACCTACCAACCCAAGGGATCCAATGGGTCTGATGATGGTTTTATAGAAAAAACCGAAACCGGTTACTCATTAAAACAAACATAACGTGATCAAGACTGAACTTTAATCTAAATATAACAATTAATTGATCACAGAATTCCAAAAATGTTTACCAAAATTGTGTACCATGAGTGTCAGGAATACGGTAAAACATGAAATCTGAGACATCCCTGAGGCCGGAAAAACATCCTGCAAGAACAGGACCAATGACGACAGAAGAGAATCGTTCAACGTGACAGGAGGGCAACCCTTCCGCAGTTTGCTGCAGATTTCAGTGATGACCCATCAACAACTGTCAGTGTGCGAACCATTCAACGAAACATGATCGATAGGGCTTTCGAAGCCAAAGGCCCCTCGTGTTCCCTTGATGATAGCACGACACAAAGCTGTTCTGTAATGGTGTGCGGCGTGTGCAGTTCGAGTGATATGCAACCACTGATACGTCTAGATACGACTCTGACATGTGACAAGTAAGTAAGAATTCCGTCTGATAACCTGCATTCATTCATGTGCATTGTGCCTCCCGACGGACGTGGGCAATTCCAGTAGGACAATGCGACGTCCCCCCCACTTCCAGAATTGCTACAGATTGCCTCCAGGAATACTCTTCTGAGTTTAAACACTTCCGCTATCAATAAAACTCCCCAGACATGAACGTTATTGAGCATATCTGGGATGCTTTGCAACGTGCTGTTCAGAAGAGACCTCTACCCCCTCGTACTCTAACGGATTTATGGACAGCCCTGCAGGATTCATGAATTCCCTCCAGCACTACTTCAGACATTAATGGAGTCCATGCCACGTTGTGTTGCGGCACTTGTGTGTGCTCGCGGAGGCCTTATATGATATCAGGCAGGTGTACCAGTTTCTTCAGTGTTTATATCCCTGCCGTAGCCGTAGCAGACAGCACATCCACAACACACCGCGCACATACCCTTCGTTGATGGCACATCGGTAAACAGATAACACGGCACAACACAATTCTAATTTGCAAAGCTGAATTCAATTTCCGTTGACAGTTTCTCTGGCTCAGTTATTATCAGTTACAAATCGACTGAATTTGCAACTCACTTAATGTCAAACATAATTATCAATTGCTTTTGTCGTATAGCTAACTATTAACAATGGAGATAAAACAGAATAAATTTTCTTTGCTATTTCTACGTATGCGCTTGCTAACAGCATGTTTCTTTGTGTAGATTCAAGATTTTCATTGTAGTACGGAATCCAGATAATGTTTGCAGGTACGAAATACGAAGAACGTGGTATGCAATCGAAATCACCCGCTACTCATGAAGACCTACATGTGCCTCATTTATTACTTAATTTCTTGGACATTTATTCGAACAATGTCGACGTTTCGTTAGAAATTGTGGAAATACTGAAGGACCAGGAAATAACTTGGTCGGTTCCGTGAACTGTGGTTTGAACGATGATTGTTCTGTTAATTTAACTCTAGAACAAAAACAGAGCACCTTCCATTGCCAAAGAAAACAGGTACAGTAATATCTTTCATTGAGAAACAATAGACTATAAAATTTTTGTTAAACGAAGGAGGAAGACAACGCCTCGATATAAGGAGTGCACAACGACAGTTTCGTTTCGTAAAATACGGATATGAATAGTATAAATGGAAAAAAGATTTACTAGAAGTACGAAATGTGCAGCAAAACGAAACTCGCAAAATAGTGAAAGAAAAACTATTTGAAAAATTTAGAATTGTTCGTGAGAGTCAAAGCATCTTGCTGATTTCCAGGTTTTTTCGACCTTATTAGACAGATTCAGGAAACCACACAGACAAGGAATTCGTAAAGTTACCAAGTTTACCTCAAGTAAGTGTAGCACAGACATCATTAATACATAATATTAAAGCGAAATTTGTAGCCGACATGAAGACGAAGCTTCTTTTTTCCCCATTAAGTACTGTTTAAACAACCGATCACTTACGTTTCGTGCACTAACTCCGTGTAAAGTGCACTTTATCATTTCGAGTGAAAAAATACACAGTCGCTTTGTAGTCGATGATGCTATGATACATTAATATACAGTAATGCCAGTGATAAGTATCAGTGGGCCACTTTTCCGCGACTTTATGTCTTTCTGCAGGAACCTCAGGGCAAATTAGGCACAATAATTTTAAAGAAATGATTTTTTGGCACAAATATTGTAGTCGACACATAAAATTCTGCAATAAAGGGAGAGAATATGCTTTCAATATTTCAACCCATACACCTTCCTACCAGTCGCAAAAAATAATACGTTGCTTCTGATGAACTCTTGGTCTGACATAACACCTACTTCTTTAAGAGGACGAAGATAAAATTGTTAGAATAATGTAGATTCCCCCTCCCCCCCCCCCCTCCAGAACTAACAGTGTGATTCAGCGTTTCGATAAAGAAACGGGTAAAGCATTTTTCAGAAAAGTGTCGGACAGTATAATTGCTGATAGTTCTTTGTTATTGCAGGTTTATCAGTAGATCGGTACTGTTAAACTTCACACATTTGTGCTGTGACTGTTTGCATCAACATGTTTTACGAATTTAATCAAGTATGCCTGGTAAGCAACACGTATGCAGAACGAAGGCCATAACCCAGTTTTTTCTAAATAAAACTAGTAATTATGGTGAAGTACCTGAATGCATTAATTTTTCTTTTATCAGTTGTAAATGGCGTAAGCAAAATGTTTGTTTTCGTCATCCAAGAGACACTTCGCATTTTTGTGGCGATAAGAGGGAATAAACAAGAAACTGTTTCACTGTTAATAAAATATAATTTTTGAATAATATATAAGAACTGTGCCACAGGAATTGTTATAAAATATTGAATTTCATCAAATTGAAGTCCCAATTAGTCCAAGTCTCTGTAATGTAACATCATGTATTGCCTTAATTTTATTTCCTCTACTAGTCACTTGCGTAGAGATTACATCTGCATCAGTTAAGATGTCGATATGAACTGCAAGTTATTCAATAAATATTTATGATTTGAGGAATTTTTAATATGGTCTGAGTGCTTAAAATTCGCGTGTGAGCACTTTGGACCTCGCGCCATGCGCCGCTGCGTTCTCTTGCGACGGCTGTCTCTGCTTATTCGCCAATTAGCGCCGGCAGGAAGGGTTGTACAAGCCATTGTTATAAGCATCTCTTCCTGTGGCAAATACAAATGACTTTACCATTTTTAAATACAGTTTTTAAATACACCTTGTCGGCTAAAATTCAGACACTGCACTTCTTTCGATGTATTCTTCCTGTGTGAAAAATTTCAGGGTAGCTTTCGAGCTGTCGGACTGGACCATCCGTTCGTAAGTGAGACTGGATTCTTCTGTAACGGTGATGGGGATCAAACTGCTTACTTTCACTGAATAAGAGTGTTAGATGCTAGCAAGAAACGCAAGATCCGTGAGTCGAACATGCCGTTTGGTTTACCTAGTGCCGATTCGTAGTTGCTGTAAAGGGTAAGGATTTTGTGGATAATATTTGTCAGAACAGAGATGCGAAAATTACTGGAAGGCATGTGGCTAACACTAAACCTCCAACTTTTCATCTGAAAGAAGAACCAGAGCGCCAAGTGACTGCGAGAGCTTCCAGCACTGCTCACCTGTGCAATATCTGTTTCCAGAAAGAAGTTGGAGTAATATTCATCCTATGTAGGCATACCGTTGTTTGTGTTAATTGCGGACCTTCACTTTTTTGAGTGCTGTGTGCCAGAGACCTGTTTGAGCTACAGTAAGAGCTTTCTGCAGGAATTTTCATTATCTTTGCTATATGTACTGTGAGGAAGACCGCATCTGTTCCCTCGGAAATACAATAATAATAAATACATTAATGATAGATGATACGCAGTCAACCAAATAAAACATTCCGCGATTTTATGTGTATGTACGTGGGATCCTTATCCATGAATGTTTATATGTATATAGTCTAAAGAAAAAAATTAATATGAGACATGACCCCAGATTATTATTACAGTTGTATATGTCCCTCCACCGACCCAAATTAAATGTTTGATAGACGCTGAGTGATTTTTTTCCCGTCACACCAGAAGCTGGTACACAACTTTTTTCTATTTCTTACATTGTCACAAGTGAAGGATATTAGGGGTCGAAAATAAATTCTCATGTTTGGCTGTGCGCGGAACACACATAATAATAGAGACAGGAGTGAATATTTTACCCACTCTGATCCTCTGTTCCGCTCCAGACTTATGTGATTGATGCACAGAAAACTAACGGTAACAAAAGACTCCTTTCACAGTATGGTGATGCAATAGTTCCATACTTAACAAAAGATCCGTACCCAAAGACTGGAAGATAGCACATGTCACACCAATATTCAAGAATAATCCTCTAAATTACAGGCCCATATCATTAACGTCAATATTCAGCAGGATTTTGGAACGTTTATTGTGTTCGAATGTTATGAATTACCTCGAAGAAAATGGTCTGTTGACACACAGTCAACATGGAGTTAGAAAACATCGTTCTTGTGAAACACAACTAGCTCTTTAGTTGCATGGGTTGTTGAGTACTGGGTGTTGTGTGATGTCCTTACGTTAGTTAGGTTTAAATAGTTCTAAGTTCTAGGGGCTGATGACCATAGATGTTAAGTCCCATAGTGCTCAGAGCCATTTGAACCATTATTTGAGTACTATTGGCAAGGGATTTCAGATTGATTCCGTATTTCTGGATTTCTGGAAGGCTTTTTCAAACAGTACCACACAAGCCGCTTATAGTGGAATTGCGTACTTGTGGAATATCGTCTCAGTTATGTGACTGGATTCGTGATTTCCTGTCAGAGAGGTCACAGTTCGTAGTAACTGACGAAAAGTCATCGAGTACAACAGAAGTGACTTCTGGCGTTCCCCAAGGTAGTGTTATAGACCCTTTGCTGCTCCTTATGTATATAAACGAATTGCGAGACAATCTGAGGAGCCGTCTTAGATTGTTTGCAGATGACGCTGTAGTTATCGAATTATAAAGTCATCCGAAGATCAAAACAAATTCCAAAACGATATAGAAAAGATATCTGAATGGTGCAAAAATTGGCAATTGTCCCTAAATAACGAAAAGTGTGAGATCATCCACATGGTTGCTAAAAGGAATACGTTAAACTTTTGTCATACGATATATCAGTCATATCTACAGGCCGTAAATTTAACTAAATAACTAGGTATTACAAATTCTAAAGGTGGCAGGGGTAAAATACAGGGAGCGAAAGGCTATTTACAATTTGTACAGAAACCAGACGGCAGTTATAAGAATCGAGGGGCATGAAAGGGAAGCAGTGGTTGGGAAGGGAGTGAGACAGGGTTGTAGCCTCTCCTCGATGTTATTCAATTTGTATATTGAGCAAGCAGTACAGGAAACAAAAGAAAAATTCGGAATAGGTATTAAAATCCATGGAGAAGAAATAAAAACTTTGAGGTTCGCCGATGACATTGTAATTCTAGCAGAGACAGCAAAGGTCTTGGAAGAACAGTTGAACGGAATGGACAGTGTCTTGAAAGGAGGATATAAGATGAACATCAACAAAAGCAAAACGAGGATAATGGAATGTAGTCTAATTAAGTCGGGTGATGCTGAGGGTATTAGATTAGGAAATGAGACACTTAAAGTAGTAAAGGAGTTTTGCTGTCTGGGGAGCAAAATAACTGATGATGGTCGAAGTAGAGAGGAAATAAAATGTAGACTGGCAATGGCAAGGAAAGCGTTTCTGAAGAAGAGAAATTTGTTAACATCGAGTATAGACTTAAGTGTCAGGAAGTCGTTTCTGTAAGTATTCGTATCGAGTGTAGCCATGTATGGAAGTGAAACATGGACGATAAATAGTTTGGACAAGAAGAGAATAGAATCTTTCGAAATGTGGTGCTACAGAAGAATGCTGAAGATTAGATGGGTAGATCACATATCTAATGATGAAGTATTGAATAGAATTGGGGAGAAGAGGAGTACGTGGCACAACTTGACAAAAAGGAGGGACCGGTTAGTAGGACACGTTCTAAGACATCAAGGGATCACAAATTTAGCATTGGAGGGCAGCGTGGAGGGTAAATATCGTAGAGGCCAAGAGATGAATACACTAAGCAGATTCAGAAGGATGTAGGTTGCAGTAACTACTGGGAGATGAAGAAGCTTGCACAGGATAGGGTAGCATGGAGAGCTGCATCAAACCAGTCTCAGGACTGAAGACCACAACAACAACATTACAATTGCGAACAACTTAAATTGGAAGGAACACATAGAACATTTTGTGGGGAAGGCTAACTAAAGATTAGGTAATAGATCTAGTAAAGAGACTGCCTGCACTACGCTTGTCTGTCCTCTTTTAGAATACTGCTGAGCGGCGTGGGATCCTTACCAGATAGGATTGACGGAGTACATTGAAAAAGTTCAAAGAAGGACAGCACGTTTTGTATTATCGCGAAATAGTGGAGAGAGTGTCAGTGAGATGATACAGGGTTTGGAGTGGACATCATTAAACCCAAGGCGTTTTTCGTTGCGCCGGAATATTCTCACGATATTCCAATCGCCAACTTTCTCCTTCGAATGCCAAAACATTTTGTTGACACTGACCTACATAAGGAGAAACGATCTCCGTTATAAAATAAGAGAAATCATAGCTCGCATGGAAAGATACAGGTGTTCGTTCTTTCCGCGCGCTGTACGAGACTGGAATAATAGAGAATTGTGAAGGTGGTTCTATGAAACCTCTGCCAGGTGCTTAAATGTGAATTGCAGAGTAACCATGTGGATGTGGATGTAGATGTTGATGTTAAGCTATTATCTACACGATGGAGTTGAGAGGAATAAGACAATTTTGTACGACTATAGTAAATATTATTTTATTAACACATCAGTAAAATCATACAGCGAGCTCAGTAATCTTTAGAAAAAAGCGGTGATTGTGCCACTATATTGTCATAGCTGCGTGCCCCGCACCTCATACATCCCTTGATTTGTTGTGTAAGCCGAAGCCGTCCTGAGTGGCCGAGCGGTTCTAGGCGCTACAGTCTGGAACCGTGCGACCGCTACGGTCGCAGTTTCGAATCCTGCCTCGGGCATGGATGTGTGTGATGTCCTTAGGTTAGTGAGGTTTAAGTAGTTCTAAGTTCTAGGGGACTGATGACCTCGGAATTTAAGTCTCATAGTGCTCAGAGCCATTTTTTTGTAAGCCGAATAGACTATCGCCATCATATCTGTCCGTTCTCGACGTGTTCACCTCTACTTCTTGCATGATGGGAGAGGACGACTCGGTGATGATTCCAGAAATGATGTGAAGTCCCAGCAAATACAGCCCTGTGTCTGGGGAAGCCCAACAAGCTAATGCATCTTCATGCCTTTCTGTTGCATTGCAATTATACTCTTAACAATATTCCTGCTTATACATCTCCTAATTGGGAAATCGAAATAAACTGTCATTCGCTCTACGATTATCTGTCTTTCCAGTCTTGATGTAGGTGATTGCGAATACGTTCTTCTGATGGTTGCTTGCGGGCAATACACTTGATAAAGTCCACCCAACTCGAAACAATTGAGCACATTATAACTGGATGTGCGTACAGTAAGCGAATGTATGATGGAATTATCTTCACTGTTTTATTTATAAATCCCTATGTATTCGCAGCCTTAAGTCGTGTAAAGAAAAAAGAAAAAAAACATTGTCAATAAACAGGGGAGGAGGGCTATTACCTGTGATACAGCACATTTAAGGATTGTGGTGCTAACATCTGGAAGAAAGCAATGCTTATCCCCCTGCCTTGTAAATCAGCATATACTAAATCTATGCATCGCAGCTACTAATTTTTAATGTTCGTTAGTATAATTTGTTTCTCAGTGTGAAGTACAATGGTGCGTTATTTAATCGTGTTCTTCGATAGTTTATTTGTCCATCATAGCACTAAACATAGATGAAGACGAGTAAAATCACTGCCGTGATGTCGGCTCACGACAAATCCCTCGTTTACGCAGACCAGCGCCTGCGCTATCTCCCCTGCTCCAGCGCGAAGTTCGGCATCGTATCGCTCCGATGTGCGCCTCGCACGTGTAGCCTCACAGACAACACACACACGCGTTGTGCGAGTGTCTGATGAACAATTACGACAACGTATTACTACTTAACAAAAAAAAAAACATTACGGCGGTATCCTACTGCAGCAGCGCTATTTGTATCAAGGAATTCGAACACTTTGACAGTTTACACAGTAAGCGCCGGCCGGAGTGGCCGTGCGGTTCTAGGCGCTACAGTCTGGAACGGAGCGACCGCTACGGTCGCAGGTTCGAATCCTGCCTCGGGCATGGATGTGTGTGATGTCCTTAGGTTAGTTAGGTTTAATTAGTTCTAAATTCTAGGAGACTGATGACCTCCCATAGAGCTCAGAGCCATTTGAACCTTTTTTTATTTCGAATGATTTTTTTTCCTCTGTCTCGCTGCATTGCCGCAATAGGAAGATGGGATGGCTGCTGACTGCATAGATCAGATGTCGTTGGGGTGTGTATATCCTAACCAAGGTCCTCATTACAGCGCTGTAAGATACTCATCGCTGCCACCAATATCTCATCTGGATCCAATGATTCTCTCTTCACTTCCTTCATATTGTTACACCCCCATTTGTCTTAAACAGATCAACTCAACTCTCGTCAGTAGATACAACCTTCTTCTAGAAATCAGACCCACAGGATTTACGTTCTTTTGTAAAAGCTTCCCGTTTCCTTCTGTTGATTCTACAGATTTATGGTTTTCTAAGGGCTTCTTGAATTCTGTAAGTAGTGACCGTTACAACTGTAGGAGGATCGCTTCTTGATTTGTTTTCGCAAGTTTTGTTTTTATTAAACGGGCATGTAATAGGTAGGTCTGCCAATAGTTTCTACGATTTGACTGAAGTATGAACTCAAATAGCGTTTGATGTTCTAAATGTAGATGTTAATGGTTGTAAGGAAAAATTATTATTTGTTTCTTAGCTTCATTTTTATGAGTGTGCATGATATATTCAATGCCCTAAGGCTGGAATTACTGAACATCTCGTCTCGGTCAACATTGCGGAGACACGCCTGTAATTATATCGGCGACATGTTTGAATATACATCACCCGTGGGTGTATTTACGTATGTTATAGGCCGTCCTTTTACTAAGTATAATACACCACAGGACTAGGGAACAACGTGGTATAGCGGCTGATGATTCCCTGTTCTCACACAGACTTGCTGATTTCTTCTTTCATTTGTTATAAAACAAATACTGATTGATGATTATGGCATCTGTGCCTTCACAACTGCTCTGTTATGGAAATATAATTACGTTACTTCAACAGTTTTCTACCTCACACTGACAATATCCGATACTCACGGCACACACGTTATGTTTTGTTTCATGAATATGTGAGTGTGTTCCTCAGCATATCGGTTGCAACATACCATACCTTAACTGTTTTTCGGATAGTCTAGTGAACCCTCGATCTGATGAATGGGTGGAAGTAGAGATTCGCAGAATAGTGCAATAATACAAACCCTTACTTTCAGTCTTCTTCTGCTGATTGAGACATGAGCTAATAAAGCACCAATCTGCATTGAGACACTACATAGACGACTCCATTCATCTACGGATAATATTACTTCACCGTCACCTTCGCGGGTTTTCGAATAGAACAGTTGGATGGAACTCACGACACGTTTAAGGTACTCTTGTTCAGGTTTTAAACTGCATTATTTGCGATGACTCACTCTCATGTAGCTAGGTGGGTGATCTATTGAAAGCCGTTAATATGTATTTTAGTGAGAAATCATGGTTTTATCATAGAATAGTTTAATTCCTCCCGACTTAGGCGTTGTGATGCTATCTCCACCTAAAGTCAGGGCTGCAATTCGCAATACATCCTTTTAGACGTTTCAAATTCGCTCAAGATTTATTGTTGCGACAGTGCACCTGGAGTACATGAAATGAATACATTTACAGATGAATAGCCAACAGGTTCTGAGGTACCACGTATCGGCCCATGCCGAAACAACCAGTGTAGCCTTCACTGTCGGCAATGCAGCCGCTGACTCTGACATCCAGTCGATCGTTTTTTTTTTTTGGTCATCAGTCTACTGACTGGTTTGATGCGGCCCGCCACGAATTCCTTTCCTGTGCCAACCTCTTCATCTCAGAGTAGCACTTGCAACCTACGTCCTCAATTATTTGCTGGATGTATTCCAATCTCTGTCTTCTTCTACAGTTTTTGCCCTCTACATCTCCCTCTAGTACCATGGAAGTCATTCCCTCATGTCTTAGCAGATGTCCTATCATCCTGTCCCTTCCCCTTATCAGTGTTTTCCACATATTCCTTTCCTCTCCGATTCTGCGTAGAACCTCCTCATTCCTTACCGTATCAGTCCACCTAATTTTCAACGTTCGTCTACAGCACCACATCTCAAATTCTCTTCTGTTCCGGTTTTCCCACAGTCCACGTTTCACTACCATACAATGCTGTACTCCAGACGTACATCCTCAGAAATTTCTTCCTCAAATTAAGGCCGGTATCTGATATTAATAGACTTCTCTTTGCCAGAAATGCCTTTTTTGCCATAGCGAGTCTGCTTTCGATGTCCTCCTTGCTCTGTCCGTCATTGGTTATTTTACTGCCTAGGTAGCAGAATTCCTTAACTTCATTGACTTCGTGACCATCAATCCTGAAGTTAAGTTTCTCGCTGTTCTCATTTCTACTACTTCTCATTACCTTCGTCTTTCTCCGATTTACTCTCAAACCATACTGTGTACTCATTAGACTGTTCATTCCGTACAACAGATCATTTAATTCTTCTTCACTTTCGCTCAGGATAGCAATGTTATCAGCGAATCCTATCATTGATATCCTTTCACCTTGTATTTTAATTCCACTCCTGAACCTTCCTTTTATTTCCATCATTGCTTCCTCGATGTACAGATTGAAGAGTAGGGGCGAAAGGCTACAGCCTTGTCTTACACCCTTCTTAATACGAGCACTTCGTTCTTGATCGTCCACTCTTATTATTCCCTCTTGGTTGTTGCACATATTATATATGACCCGTCTCTCCCTATAGCTTACCCCTACTTTTTCCAGAATCTCGAACAGCTTGCACCATTTTATATTGTCGAACGCTTTTTCCAGGTCGACAAATCCTATGAAAGTGTCCTGATTTTTCTTTAGCCTTGCATCCATTATTAGCCGTAACGTCAGAATTGCCTCTCTCGTCCCTTTCCTTTTCCTAAAGCCAAACTGATCGTCACCTAGCGCATTCTCAATTTTCTTTTCCATTTTTCTGTATATTATTCTTGTAAGCAGCTTCGATGCATGAGCTGTTAAGCTGATTGTGCGATAATTCTCGCACTTGTCAGCTCTTGCCGTCTTCGGAATTGTGTGGGTGATGCTTTTCCGAAAGTCAGATGGTATGTCGCCAGACTCATATATTCCACACACCAATGTGAATAGTCGTTTTGTTGCCACTTCCCCCAATGATTTTAGAAATTCTGATGGAATGTTATCTATCCCTTCTGCCTTATTTGACCGTAAGTCCTCCAAAGCTCTTTTAAATTCCGATTCTAATACTGGATCCCGTATCTCTTCTAAATCGACTCCTGTTTCTTCCTCTATAACATCAGACAAATCTTCACCCTCATAGAGGCTTTCAATGTATTCTTTCCACCTATCTGCTCTCTCCTCTGCATTTAACAGTGGAATTCCCGTTGCACTCTTAATGTTACCACCGTTGCTTTTTTTAATGTCACCAAAGGTTGTTTTGACTTTCCTGTATGCTGTGTCTGTCCTTCCGACAATCATATCTTTTTCGATGTCTTCACATTTTTCCTGCAGCCACTTCGTCTTAACTTCCCTGCACTTCCTATTTATTTCATTCCTCAGCGACTTGTATTTCTGTTTTCCTGATTTTCCCGGAACATGTTTGTACTTCCTCCTTTCATCAATCAACTGAAGTATTTCTTCTGTTACCCATGGTTTCTTCGCAGCTACCTTCTTTGTACCTATGTTTTCCTTCCCAACTTCTGTGATGGCCCTTTTTAGAGATGTCCATTCCTCTTCAACTGTACTGCCTACTGCGCTATTCCTTATTGCTGTATGTATAGCGTTAGAGAACTTCAAACGTATCTCGTCATTCCTTAGTTCTTACGTATCCCACTTCTTTGCGTATTGATTCTTCCTGACTAATGTCTTGAACTTCAGCCTACTCTTCATCACTACTATATTGTGATCTGAGTCTATATCTGCTCCTGGGTACGCCTTACAATCCAGTATCTGATTTCGGAATCTCTGTCTGACCATGATGTAATCTAATTGAAATCTTCCCGTATCTTCCGGCCTTTTCCAAGTATACCTCCTCCTCTTGTGATTCTTGAACAGGGTATTTGCTATTACTAGCTGAAACTTGTTACCGAACTCAATTAGTCGTTCTCCTCTTTCATTCCTTGTCCCAAGCCCATATTCGCCTGTAACCTTTTCTTCTACTCCTTCCCCTACAACTGCATTCCAGTCCCCCATGACTATTAGATTTTCGTCCCTCTTTACATACTGCATTACCCTTTCAATATCCTCATACACTTTCTCTATCTGTTCATCTTCAGCTTGCGACGTCGGCATATATACCTGAACTATCGTTGTCGGGGTTGGTCTGCTGTCGATTCTGATTAGAACAACCCAGTCACTGAACTGTTCACAGTAACACACCCTCTGCCCTACCTTCCTATTCATAACGAATTCTACACCTGTTATACCATTTTCTGCTGCTGTTGATATTACCCGATACTCATCTGACCAGAAATCCTTGTCTTCCTTTCACTTCACTTCACTGACCCCTACTATATCTAGATTGAGCCTTTGCATTTCCTTTTTCAGATTTTCCAGTTTCCCTACCACGTTCAAGCTTCTGACATTCCACGCCCCGACTCGTAGAACGTTATCCTTTCTTTGATAATTCAATCTTTTTCTCATGGTAACCTCCGCCTTGGCAGTCCCCTCCCGGAGATCCGAATGGGGGACTATTCCGGAATCTTTTGCCAATGGAGAGATCATCATGACACTTCTTCAATTACAGGCCACATGTCCTGTGGATACACGTTACGTGTCTTTAATGCAGTGGTTTCCATTGCCTTCTGCATCCTCATGTCGTTGATCATTGCTGATTCTTCCGCCTTTAGGGGCAATTTCCCTCCCCTAGGACAAGAGAGTGCCCTGAACCTCTATCCGCTCCTCCGCCCTCTTTGACAAGGCCGTTGGCAGAATGAGGCTGACTTCTTATGCCGGAAGTCTTCGGCCGCCAATGCTGATTATTTATCAAAATGTAGGCAGTGGCGGGGATCTAACCCGGGACCGAAGACGTTTTGATTATGAATCAAAGACGCTACCCCTAGACCACGGGTCGATCGTACAGATGGCGAATACTGTCCTGGGAAACGTTATGCCGAGCCTGCTCGACCTGTTCACTTAGTTATGTAAGAGTTATTGCCTGACGGGTTGCATGAATCACTTCTTGTCCCATCAAATCCCACGCGTGCTCGATTGAAGACAAGTCCCTGAGGTCGTGGTGGCCAGGGAAGTTGCTGCACGTCTTACACAGCACGTTGAGTTCACGAGTAGTGTTGGGGGAGACCATTATCCTGTTGGAACAACACGTCACCGTCCTGTTGCAAGAATGGCAAAAGAATGAGTCTAATAACATCCTGCACATACCGAGTGCTGGTCAGCTTATCGCACTGCAGACTATAAGAAAGGGGATGGGGCCAGTCTGTTTTGGACGAATGCATTTTACGAGACAGCGCTCACCAGGCCTACGACGTAACATGCAAATGGCTGTCACTTGCGTGCAGGCATAATCTGCTTTCATCGCTGAAGACAAGGGCGCACCGTTTCATCTCCCAAGTGATCCTATGGCGGCACCAGTCGAGCTCTACACGTCCATACTGACGGGCTAGAGGTGTTCGTGCACATAGCTCCTCTGCTAATTGCCGGTTCGCAAAGTTTGTTGATACCTCTGGGCTCACAAGCTCTCTTATCTGTGGTGTGGTAGCTGACCGATCTCCCACTGCTGCCCATACAATACGACGGTCCTGGCGTGCAATGGTGCAATATGGACGTCCAGAACATCTTCTACGGGTGTGAGAATGTTCACGTGACCACCGGTACCAACATCGTCACACAACTGAAGAAGCACGTTGTAGCGGCCCTTTTTCTGTTTTCGCTTTTTCGTCTCGTAGATGAAAGTTTGATTTTATTTTTTACACATTGACTGTCATTGAAGGGTTTTACTTTTATTTATTATTGTCCCAGTTAAGTATCAGTTTGATTACTTTTAAAACCCAATGTTAAACGTGGGTCACTACACGTATAGTCTTCCCAACTCTGATAGAAAAAATCTTTAGTAGCTTTACTACCAATGTTTACGGACGACGATACTTTAACCTTTCGTTCAATTGTTTTAATTACGAATCACTAGTTTGTTCTTGGCATAGATCACGTAACCTTAACGTTTATTAATCTAAGTAAAATTGATGTCCAAGAATTGTATTATTTTTCAAATTAACAACGTCAGATTATTGACAAGAATTATTAATAAATAGGTTCACTCATACGATCTCAGTCAAAGAAGTTCTTTAATTAGATGTCTAAGTAGGATTCCCGCCAGCATCACAGATGTTAGATACTAAATATCCTGTCACTTTCGGTAAATAAGTTATTTCTATTTAATATCCGCTTACTATCATTAACTATGATCACTAGTCGCGTGAAGTTAAATTTTCCCTCTATCACAATTCAAAGTCCGAATCCGGTTAAAATTCTCAATTCAGTAAAGCGTTTAAATATTCACACGAATTGACATTAAAGCCAAAGAGATTGCTATTCACCTTTCCGTTTATCTAATCTGATGAATGTCCAAATTAAAGTCTTGAATTCACAATCCTCAAAAACAATCTCATCACGTTAAAACTGTGTGCCCGACCGAGACTCGAACTCGGGACCTTTGCCTTTCGCGGACAAGTGCTCTACCATCTGAGCTACCGAAGCACGACTCACAGCCGGTCCTCACAGCTTTACTTCTGGCAGTATCTCGTCTCCTACCTTCCAAACTTTACAGAAGCTCTCCTGCGAACCTTGCAGAACTAGCACTCCTGAAAGAAAGGATATTGCGGAGACATGGCTTAGCCACAGCCTGGGGGATGTTTCCAGAATGAGATTTTCACTCTGCTTTCAGGAGTGCTAGTTCTGCAAGGTTCGCAGGAGAGCTTCTGTAAAGTTTGGAAGGTAGGAGACGAGATACTGGCAGAAGTAAAGCTGTGAGGACCGGCTGTGAGTTGTGCTTCGGTAGCTCAGATGGTAGAGCACTTGCCCGCGAAAGGCAAAGGTTCCGAGTTCGAGTCTCGGTCGGGCACATAGTTTTAATCTGCCAGGAAGTTTCATATCAGCGCACACTCCGCTGCAGAGTGAAAACCTTATTCTGGAATCTCATCACGATCTATTCTTGGACCCCGTTTAATAAAGTCCCAATTGTTTTTCTCTAAAGCTGTACGTCCTAAATAACTTCCAAACTAGAACTAGAGACTGTAGTATCGTAATTACAACGTATGGCTATTTATACTTTAATGAACACTATCTTTGGTGTCCCAGACCTACGTTCTATGACTATAATATTGATTTTCTTACGTATTGGAATAATTAATATTGTAATATTTTCTACTGTTTTTCCCCCTTCCCATGTTTCTAAAATTTATAATTAAATTTTGCTTTTCTTTTCTTTTGCTTTCTATACTAGATATTTCCCTCTATCTGTTTTTTATTTATTTTTTCTTTTCTATTGCTTTCTATACTAGATATTTCCCTCTATTTGTTTTTTATTTGTTTTTCGTAATTACTACTTGTGGAGGGACTTGGGTCATTTTGTGAATTGATATTTTAAGGACATGGGAGCTAATTTGGGAGCTATTTTTGTTTTTTCAACAACGAGAGGCGCTGTAGGTGTTACAAAGTCCAACCTGCGTGGCAGTTCTCCGAAAAGACCATCCCGCCATTCGGAGGGCAACAATTTGACTCCGTTCAGATTCGCTCATTTGCCTATAGGGAAGACGAGTACATCTCTGTGGCATGGCTGCCTGCTTTCTTCACACGTGTGCACCACTCTGAGCCGTCTGGCTGTAAGTGATCTTATTTAAATGGTAGACACAGATGGTACCCTGATAGCTATGCCACTACACTGTCTGTTAGCGGACGACATTGAAACCTTCATTAGTGCATCTACTATCCCCAAGGTGGCATATGGGATCATCGGATCATTGTTTTTTGGCAGTGCATATACATAATTACGGTTGTTCTACCTCTGGTAATGGTGGTACCAGCTGATAATACAGATAGAGTACATGATGACAAACTGCCTGTTGGCTTCTGTCTCGGGTTCTTTGGCCGACGTTTATCTAATGATTTTTCTGACGTTTCGCCAGCACGAGTGGCTGGCACTGCCAAAGCTTCAACTGTCATTGCTGGTGGTGGACCGGAACCGAGCTCGCGGCTGCAGACTTTATGTACCGGGCGTGCCAACGTTCAACGGCTTCTTCGCAGTCATTTCCGGTGTGCGGTTCTCCTCTTGCTACCTGCAACGGTCGTTCGCTGCAGCACGGGAATCCAGACCCGTTCACCATGACGCCTTCTTCTTACTTGTCGAAGCTATTCTGGTCTTTGTGCATTTCTATAGCTTCTCTGAACAAGCAGATGTACAAGCAGGTACAGCCAGAATGTCCGTGTTGGCGAATTTAACCATGTGGTTGGCCTCAAACAGCGTATGCTCTGTCCAACCTGCATGTCGCTTATCTTCTGTGATCCTGGTGTTGATTGATCGTTCAGTAACTCAGTCGCGTGTTTTTCGGGATGTGCATGATATGCGGCATATTCCCGACATTGCAAGTTGGTCCCTTTTCTCCTTTGCCGATCTGAGATACTCTTTTATCTTTGTCGGTTTGTAAATAGTCTTTACGCCGTGGTTGCACAATATACGGTCTATATTATGAATTAAACATCGAAAACTTCAATTTCGCTACAAATACTGTTTATTTTTAAGTAGTAGAGAGAAGGGTAACTATGCAGAACTAAAATATTCCGCAGGTTACGCAGCCCTTTATTTACCCTCAGTTTTTAGACAGTTCACCACTTGCAGTTTCTAGAGCACTATAGTAAGACACTGATCGCATATGGAAAGAAAGCAATCGAAATCAGCCAACGCCCGATAAGTATGCAACACACTTAACGAATAGGTAACGCGGTTACGATCTTAACTGACCAATGTAAATGGAAATTTGTGGTAAGTTCTACGGGCCAAACTGCTGAGGTCATCGGTCCCTAGGCTTACACACTACATAATCTAACTGAAAATAACCTACGCTAAGGACAACAAATACGCCCAAATTGACCAATGCTACTAGGGAAACTGCTGCAGTGTACGCTTACTTACGATAGTCTACAACAGCCTACGGTAGCTTTACGACTCTAATCATTCGTAATTTCTCTGCGTTGTTGTATTGATCTCACTACACATAGCTGTTTTGCTTCTGACACGTTACATCATAGGTTTCGATCTTGGTTTACTTGCTGGGCTTGTTATTCTTTCCTGCCGTCTCCATTGTGTGTCGTTTCTAGTTGTTGTTGTTGTTGTCCACCTGTATACTGGTTCAAATGGTTCAAATGGCTCTGAGCACTTTGGGACTTAACTTCTGAGGTCATTAGTCCCCTAGAACTTAGAACTACTTAAACCTAACTAACCTATGGACATCACACACATCCATGCCCGAGGCAGGATTCGAACCTGCGACCGTAGCGGTCGCGCGGTTCCGGACTGTAGCGCCTAGAACCGCTCGGCCACCTCGGCCAGCACCTGTTTACTCTCAGGCTACTCACTGTGACTCCCTCAACCAGTCGGCTTGTTGTACTGTTTCTCAAGTCGTTCTCGGTCTTCTCAAACTTCGACCACTATAACTGGCAACGACGTAAAAGTTAGCAGCGTCCCACGGACGCAAAGCTCGTGCAGTAGCAGTTCCAACAACAGCTTCAACAGTAGACTGAATTCTCCATCAGGAACGCTTTTCTCTCATCGCTTGCAAGCCATCGACGACGTGGCCTCTTCCCAAGCAAAGCCCCCCCCCCCCCCCCACCAATGTTTCCGCCGTTTAACGAAGATGAAGAAGATTTGGACATTTATTTAAAGTAGCAGAAGCAGCACTTCGGTTTTCGGGTTTCGGATGACTCTCTCCAATGGTAGCTCTCCCTTTCGTGAGCTTCCCCAGAGACGATTTTCTTTCTAAAGAAGCTGGCTCCACTCTGAATCCTGCCCCACACCCCTTAGATGAGATGTGTTCATTGCTGTCAAATTATTAGTCGCAACTGTTCCATGTGGTCTCACTGTGCCTCGAATTCCATCAAAAGCACAAGCAACCTTTTCAGTCGCACCGCAAGAACTGAATAAATGTTCCAATTTCCCTTGTACGGAACCAACTTGCAACATTTCCGTTGCAGATTACTTGGTCCAAGGCACATTGGTCCAGTTGCCTCCAGATTCAGAAGTACACAGTGCAGCCTTCAAACTAGACACCTGGTCCATGGACGGTACTTTTCAAATCTACTCTGTTGCGAGATCGTGCAAACAGCAAGGGAATGCCCCATGGCTAGACCCCAAGTAGGGGCAGTCCCGCCGCTACCTCGAGAGTGGAATTAGCGTAAGCCTTTCTCAAGTTTCGTCTATGTGGACGCGTCATTGGCCTCTGAGCATGCTGTCACGACCCATCGCAGTAAGCAGCGGGGTCTCTCATCATGTTCTGGCTGATTTACGGAACACCCACGTGTTTATTAGGCAGTTGTTTCTTAGGGTAGTCTGCCTGCCGAAATGTTACCAATCTCATGATTATAAACCAGAATGTCTGTTTGCAGGTGGACACAGGTGCTACCATTTATTTGATTAACGTCCACATATATGGTCGTCTTTGTTCCCCCTTACTTGGCCCTACCCTCCCGTACGTTGGTTGCGTATGATGAAAGTTTGATTCCTCTCTATGGTTAATCCAGAATCAACTCTGCACACAAAAAGATCGTACGACTGATAACTCTGCTTGTTGTCTAAAGTTACTCAGCTGGAAACATTTCCGGTCTTGATGCCATCTCATCGTTTGGGTTCTCCATCACTGACAAGGTTCAAGTTGTCTCAGCCACGGTACCTTTCCAGAAGCTAGATAACCTCTGTACCACCTCCATACCTCTATCGGAATCATGTCTGGGGTGTGCCACAGATTTCCAGGCTGATATCTCCTTACATCGAAATACAGTGCCTTACTTTTTCCAGATGTGTCCTATTCCTGTCGCCTTACATGTGGCCACTAAGCAAGAACTCTATCACCTGCAGGAAACTTGGATAACTGAACCTGTTAAAACCAGTGCTTGAGCCACACCCCAGGTTGTGGTCGAGAAAACCAATGGCTTCCTCTGGCTGTATGGATATTTTATGAAGACAATCATTGCTCAGGCACAAGTGGAAACCTACTCCATACCACCTACAGAGACCCCCTCACGAAGCTTGTTGGGGTGAATATTTTTCTAAGACAGACCTCACTGACACATATTTGGAGATCCTACTGGATGAGAAATTGCAACACATTAATGTCATCACCACTCTGTTTGGTTTATACTAACAGAAGAGTTTGCGCTGAGGAATTGCAACACATTAATGTCATCACCACTCTGTTTAGTTTATACTAACAGAAGAGCTTGCCGATATTTCCGGCTCGGCATTTCTCCAGAGATATCCGGAACAGTTAATCATGTCCATCCATGCCTTTACTAACTATCTTGATGTCTTAACTGTCGTGAGTACTACCCATCACGACCACTTGCACGAAGTTTGAATCCTCTTCACTATGTCGTATGATTCAAGGCTCAAGTGCTTCTTACACAAATGCCAGTATTTTCAGAAGCAAGTGGAATGCCTTGGCCACTTTCTCAACAAAGACGGGATCGCACCCACTAACTGCAACGTTTTTGACATTGACTTTCTACTGCTCTTCCCCCCCCCCCTCCCCCCCAAAAAAACGTAGGAATTGTAGAGTTTTTTTGGAAATGTGTGTCAGAAAAGTTCCTTTCACAAGCAACGCATGTTATGAATCCACTAAACAACTTGCGAAAGGAGGGCGTTCAGTTCAGGTGGACATCTGACTGTGCTCATGCTTTCACACAGCTGAAGTGTCTGCTGTGCTCAGCACGCTGCCTTGCGCCCTTTTCTCCTTCATATCCACTGATTTGGCCTCTGAAGCCTCTCCCTATGGCGCTGCGATTCGGATGCTCTCTGTAGTCTCCTATCAGGGCTCAACCCCAGCTTTTGACTGAAAGATAGTCTCCTTTTTCCACATCGATATGGAACATCAGCATGCCTTGAATTGGTTTCCCATTACAACCACTCACATCAGTGAAGACGTGCTCTGTTACCCTGTCTCATGGTACATCATTCTCTATACACTCATTTTTGTAAGTTTGCTGATATGGAACTTCAGGTCTGGGCTCACCACCCTCACCTTTTGTCGGTCATCTGATGTTCTCATGCTTGATGCATCCATGGATACTCATTGGGTAGTTATCCTGTCTATCCTATGACCTTAGATCTTGGAATTCCTCGATTGATGGCATTGGGGTATGTCGCAAATGAAAGCTCTTGCAAGGGATGATGCCTACTGGCCAAGGTTGAACAAAGATGTGGAGACCACTGTACACAACAGTACTGCTTTGGCCCTGAATCAGACTTCTTTTCACCAGTCTTTCAGCCTATGGCCCACCACGTCGCCCCTGGGAACACATTCACGTCGACCTTGCTGGCCTGTTTCTGGGGTTCATGTCGCTCACTGTCCTGGATGCTTATTCTAACTACTCATGTGTGGTCAACATGGCAACAACCACCACTGACGCTATAATCAATACCCTGTACACAACAGTACTGCTTTGGCCCT
The DNA here is from genome assembly GCF_023864345.2 of Schistocerca serialis cubense. Classification (NCBI taxonomy): domain Eukaryota; kingdom Metazoa; phylum Arthropoda; class Insecta; order Orthoptera; family Acrididae; genus Schistocerca; species Schistocerca serialis. The sequence continues at coordinate 622,276,764 of NC_064641.1, forward strand.
GAATCAGACTTCTTTTCACCAGTCTTTCAGCCTATGGCCCACCCCGTCGCCCCTGGGATCACATTCACGTCGACTTTGCTGGCCTGTTTCTGGGGTTCATGTCGCTCACTGTCCTGGATGCTTATTCTAACTACTCATGTGTGGTCAACATGGCAACAACCACCACTGACGCTATAATCAATACCCTCATCCAAATTCTAGCCACTGAAGGGCTTGCTCACACTACCATGTCAGGCAATGGGCCCTTATTCTTAGCGATGGGATTTGAACAGTTCTGCACTCCAGTGGCATGAAGCCCCTGTTTAAACCACTGTTTCATACGTCTTCCAATGGTCAAGTGGAGCATATGATGCAATGTTTAAGCAAGGAATGTTGCAGGAGGTTGGCACTCCCACCATCACCACCACCACCACCACCACCATTAAGGCATTCACAGTGTTTCTGAGCATTTACAAGACCACCCTCGTCCACAAACATGGCTCACTGGAGCACTTGGATGTGTGGGAGCCCTCCATTCTCCTCCACCTCCTGGCTCACAGCCCAAAACGGGCCATACTCGGCATGCTGGGCGCTACCTGATGGGATTAGGCGTATAGGCACGTTCATACAGAGCGAAATCATACTGTTGCAGTGTTTGCCACCCATGGATGACGCCTTAAGATGGTTGATGCTCCAAAGGGCTTCGAGCACCATCGTAGCCATCAACTAACTCCATACCTACTGACTACTCTACTGTCGGTCTTTCAATCGTACCTAGAACCCCTCACGCTTGTTGTTTCCCCTCCCATAAAGGTACAACTTGTTGTCCAGGGCACCAGCAGCGGCTTCCGTAGATCCGAACATGAAGGAGAAGTCCTCACTGCAGCTTCCATTTCCGCAGCCGCCTTCGCCCTGCGATTACTCCCCAGTGCGTTGCCAGATGCCCAGGGCTCTTCCCTCCAGCCGGGAGTCTCCAGTGCTGGGTCTCCTCCCGTGCCACCAGTTTGCCTTCCTGAACATCAGCTTGGGCGCTTCAGACCCTACGTGCCAGTTTGAGGGAGGAGAGGTCTGGTATCCCAGCCTGGCGACTTTGAAAGCTCGTCGGAAGGGGTTTACCACGAAGACGGCAGTTAGACAGCACTATTGCAATCTGCGACGGCTGCTGTCGCCGCTGCAGCGCTGGCTACAGAGACACGCCCGTCTTGCCGACCTATCAGAATCCACCGCGCTCCCTAAAGCCAGTGGCGCAGCAACACTGCAGGCAATCGTAATTTCTCTGTGCAACTGCACTGATCTCACTACAATTCGTTGTCTTGGTTCCGAATTCACTACATCTTTTTCAGTCTTGTCTTACTTGCTGGACTTGTTATTCTGTCGAGCCTTCTCCGTTGTTCGTCTTTCTCTAGTTATTGTTGTTGCTGTTGTTTTTGTTATCGTCCACCTGAGTACTCTCAGGCGACTCGCCGTGACACCTTCGACCGGTCGGCCTGTTCTACTGGTTCTCGAGTCGTTTCCCGTCTTGTCAGATTTTGTTCACTATAAATTACATGTTATTGGCCAACAGATATGTGCTGATACTTTTATGTTGCAATGATTCATTTGCCCTGGACACACAGGGAAAAATAAACAGACAGGAAAGATCTAGTTAACTATTAACATTGGTGTTCTGGCACATGAGTCGACGATGGTGTCTCCTTTTACATGGCTGTTGTGCCTGTGTATCACCTGCGAAATTCAAACCTGTAGTGTGCCAGGTTTATTTTGCTCATCCTATTGTCACAGTCCTGAGTATCTATCTTCAACCTTACAAGTTCACAGGCTTGAAAATATTTCCAGAAACTGTGATAAATATATGTGCCTGGTTAACGTAATCCGTCTGATATCTGTTGGCACGTTTCGATGGGCTTACTAGCCCCTCTTTCTTCTCTTATTTAATTTTTAGTAATAGTATAAGATCCCATGGATGCAACTGTTATTCTATAACAGTTACTATTAACCTCATGTCCGTGTTGAAATATAGAACATGCATTTGGCATGTGGCTGCCTCACGTCGTCTAACAGGTAAACAGGTGGTTGGGTGCAGAGTGATTCAACGAACGACTGCAGTATCGGAATGTGTGCACCCCTCTCGGATCACCGAAAACACAGTTATATATGTCACATCCAGTGGTTTATCTGCTTACAGAAATTAGAGACAGACCTACATGAGTGGGTGGGAGAGGGCTGAAACTACCATGCGGTTTGAAATACCATGTCACGGATTGCGCGGCCGCTCCGGTCGAAGTTTCGAGACCTCCCTCGGGCATATGAGTGTGTACTTTTCTTAGCATAAGTTAGTTTAAGTAGGGTTTTTTTTTTTTTGCTGAAACCAAGTACAGGGATTACATAGAACAGTAAATCCAGTAGAAACTTACAGTAAGATGTTTCTGGAGTGCATATTACACCGTGGCGAATGAACTTTAATGGTTCTGTGATATACACGTCACATGCAGTGATTAATCTACTTGAGAAAAATGTGAGCAAATCATTGGGTGTGGGAAGGAGAAGGTGAAAGCAAGTACAGAACAGTAAATCCAGTATAAAGTTGCAGTCACATGTATCTGGGTCTCACATTACATCGTGGTGAATTAAATTAAAGCCTTCGTGAAAGATAATTTCCGTTTCTGCGAGTGCCATGCTTAAAGATAAACATTTTTAGCCTTATGCTTACTGGACGACAGTCACTGGTTTACTCTTACTGGTTTCGGCTATGATCGACAGCCACATCAAACTAGTGTGGTTGCATAAATGACAACTCTTGCGCCTCTGTAGTACGAGCCTTCTTATGCCGCAACATTGAACTAGAGGTGGCTGTAGAACATAATCAAGCAAACCAGGACTGTAATCCGGTAAACAAAATAATAAAATAGGATTTAACGCTCTATTATTAGATACACATTAAACTGTGTATGGCTGAATGACAGTCATACTTTACTGCTATTTATAGATTCATCCGCAGATAATCAAAAGAGTCTAAATTAAAACTGCACGCTGTGGCACCCGACAACTTGAAGTAGAAAGAGTAGCCCACATCATACCGACGGTCGTTTCAAAATAAGTTTCTCACGAAGTGAGAAACTACCCCTAAAAGGCTAAGAATGAAACATAATAGCACAGAAATTGAGATGTCAAAAGCAGGAACGGTAGTCATAAAATTTTAATTATCACCTCGAGAAACTCTAGCTGTGACGATGAAACTTTTGTTATGGTGTTTGTCCTCGACATTTTCACCCTTCAGTGCGACAATGACTGATGTTTTGTTGTCGAAGTCAGCATTATGGCCGTTAAGAAACGTTCAGATCAGTGTACACTCAGATCTTAAGTGAAAATTGATTATGGAAGGAATCCCAAATCCTGTGGCTAAGCCGTGTCTCCGCAATATCATTTCTTCCAGGAGCACTAATTCTGGGAGTTTCGCAGCAGAACTGTATGTTTGCAGTTTAGGAGATAAGGCATGTACGAAAGTAAATGTATAAGAAGGAGTCATGAGTAGTGATTTGATAGCTCAGTCGGTAGTGGCAAAGTGCTAAGGTCCCGGGTTGGAGTTCCGGTCCGGCACACAGTTTTAATATGCCAGGAAGTTTGACTTGCCACTGCATGGCATGCATTTCTACTGGAAATTCTTGCCATGCAATGGTTTCTCATGCTTGCCATGCAATGGTTTCTCCATCCGAGGAAAAAGGAACAAGTCATGGATGTCAGGAGGAAACAAGGGCGAAGGGTGAGTAAAAATTAATTTGACAGAGAAGCAGCTTACGCTTTTGTTCTGTACAGAGTGCGTTGGATATTTGGCCTGCAGAAAAAAAACCCTCGTTCGACAGCTTCATACGAGGCTCTGTTTTGGCAGCCACCCGCGATTTCTTCAGGGGATTTGGATAATATGCTCCTGTGTCTTTCTACCCGTTACGAGCTTAATCTGTAAGAACTGCACTTTGGCATTCTGGAACAGTACCACCTTGCCCGATGATGGTTGGTCTTTTTCCCCTTTTCGGCAGTGGTGAATCCACAAGTTGCCACTGTTTGTTTTGCTAATTTGTCCCGGAGCTATAGCGATAAACCCAGAACTGGTCTGTGTCTCGGCTTACCTTGCGTCTAGGATTATCCCGTCATTCTTGGGGGGTTGGGTTGTTTGGGGGGAGGAGACAGACAGCGAGGTCATGGCTCTCATTGGATTAGGGAAGGACGGGGAAGGAAGTCGGCCGTGACCTTTCAAAGGAACCATTCCGGCATCTGCCTGGAGCGATTTAGGAAAATTACGGAAAAGCGGACGGCCGGACACGGGATTGAACCGTCCGTCCTCCTGAAAGCGAGTCCAGTGTGCTAGGTCATTATTTTTGGTTTTTTAGTGCTGTTGTACGGCACCCATTCCGAGCAAGCCACATTTTATTTCCTTATTTTCCAGTTTTTCAATTTTGTATTGCGTCTGACAATATAAAGTAGCTTTCAGTGAGTAAAGCGGTACTGCAGAACGCACACAGTCGGGAGTAAGATTTCAGGTCGCTCGCTGGCTGAAGGTGCGAGTGGACCATAGGGCGTTGCCAGTGGACAGTGATGTGAGGCGCTGTGGCTAGACACGAGAATGGTCGTTACGTCACCAGTGAGACACGTAGGGAAAATACAGTTATTCTGACACGAAGCAAATAATCTTGCTTAATAAATATTTTGTAATAAAAATCACTTTCCCGATAAAGGTAATAAGAGAAGCCTACAGGTCATAAGTAATTTCTTACAACAATATTACAACGTCAGAAATCTTACTATATAAATGAACAACTTTTAAGTTAGAGAAAATATAGGAACGGCTAGGGAATCTACATCTACATCTACATCCATACTTCGCAAGCCACCTGACGGTGTGTGGCGGAGGGTCCCTTGAGTACCTCTATCAGTCTCGTAATGTTCGTGGAAAGCAAGACTGTCGGTATGCATCTGTGTGGGGTCTAATCTCCCTGATTTTGTCCTCATGGTCTCTTCGCGAGATGTACGTAGGAGGGAGCAATATACTACTTGACTCCTCAGTGAAGGTATGTTCTCGAAACTTCAACAAAAGCCCGTACCGAGCTACTGAGTGTCTCTCTTGCAGAGTCTTCCACTGGAGTTTATATATCATCTCCGCAATGCTTTCGCGATTACTAAATGATCCTGTAACGAAGCGTACTGCTATCCGTTGGATCTTCTCTATCTCTTCTATCAACCCTATCTGGTACGGATTACATACCGGTGTGCAGTATTCAAGCAGTGGGCGAACAAGTGCACTGTAACCTACTTCCTTTGTTTTCGGACTGCATTTCCTTAGGATTCTTCCAATGAATCTCAGTCTGGCATCTAATTTACCGACGATTAATTTTATATGGTCATTCCATTTTAAATCTCTCCTAATGCCTACTCCCAGATAATTTATGGAATTAACTGCTTCCGGTTGCTCACCTGCTATATTGTAGCTAAATGATAAAGGATCTTTCTTTCTGTGTATTCGCAGGACATTATACTTGTCTACATTGAGATTCAAATGCCATTTACTGCACCATGCGTCAATTCGTAGCAGATCCTCCTGCATTTCAGTACAATTCTCCATTGTTACAACCTTTCGATATGCTACAGCATCATCAGCAAAAAGCCTCCGTGAACTTCCGATGTTATCCACAAGATCATTTATATATATTGTGATTAGCAACGGTCCTACGACACCCCCCTGCGGCAAGCCTGAAATCACTCTTACTTCGGAAACTTCTCTCCATTGAGAATGAGGTATAGGCTGGGCGCCATAGTAGTCAGCCGCCAATAGCATGTCTTCCGATTTAGTTCTGTCGTAAGACGATGCTCCCAGGAAATTATTGATTTTCAGTCAATCATCATTAATTGTGTCGATATTATCAGCTTAGGACGTTTAGCAAATAACTACATCATAATGGCATCCCTTTTGAATGTTATTCCCAATAATATAGGTTCCCACTTAAGCACGTGCAATCAAAGGAAGTAGAATTGCGCTTTACAGAGCATCCAACAGCGCTGATGAGGAAAACAAATTTCGAGAGCTTCCCGGCGAAACAGGTAGAAGGAATCCTACAAGACGACTCAGTAGGAGCATCCAACGACGGATTGTCTTAATCTCCACAAAACTCGAATGGGAAACCAGGGGCAGTCACACTGTGCAGCTCTTATATTATCCTCTACCGGCTCATTGGCTAAACTCAGACGTTTCTATACGTTTAGTACAAGTAATGGCGTGGGGGGGGGGGGGGGGGGGAATTCTTGTCTTGCACTGTCCAAGGTTGCAAAAATGTATTGGCTTTGAGAATTTTATGACTGGGACAAGTCTTTTTTAAAAACGTCTTAGGCTTGTATGTCCGATATCGTGTTTTTATGTGTTTTAATTAAATTCCCTTTCGGCCGTGCTTCTGTCAGACGACCTTGCAAGCTCTGACGTCAGTGGGAAGGCGTGGCTAACGATTCCGCCACAGCTTCTCACTTACTTGTTTGACAACAACTGGGGCAACGTGTTCATGTTGTTTGCGTGTGTGAAGTAGGTCGTCTACATGTTATAGTTATTTTTATCTACATTCACCTTTGTCGCATCATTAAGCAATGGGATAAAGAAAGTTTGTGCGTGTTATGTTAACATACAACGGGAATATAAATTTTTGAAACTGTGTAATAACAGTAACAGTAAACGTGTTCATTGCACACAGCGTACTGGAGAGTTTTCCCTCGCTCATAACGAGAAGAGTGAGAAGGTAAGGGGCCCCTAGTATCATCCCCATTCTTAATTTCGTCCCTCTAGGAATTTTCGGTTTCCACAATTGGTAACAAATGATTAGCTGCGCGTAAATGCATGACCTCTGCCCACTGTATTGTTGAAAGAGTTTGTTGTGTGGAGCACGTGTAGCTTGCTTATCGAAGGAATTCATTTTATATGCTGAGGGGAATTAGAGCAGTCGAATGAACAGCCTGCAATTCCTAGTGTGAACAGTGCTGTGTGTTCAGATACTGGGCTGTATTTCAGTCGTATGTTGCAGTTTCTGGTGTCCTCATTGGCGGTTCTCCGCCTATTTTCCCAACTTACAACGTACCTCGGCCGAACTACACCGACCGTCCTTAAGGTCTACGGTGGACAACCACCACATGCCTCGAAAACCTCTCCTCTCTTCCCTCCTCGATATCAAATCCTCGTGGAGTTGCCAAAAATTGTCGACTTCAATCGACAAGCTGCCTGCGCAAATAGAGCCAATGGCGTACTTATACTGAAGCGCCAAAAAAACTGGTAAAGACATGCGTTTTCAAATACACAGATATGTAAATGGGCAGAACACGTCGCTGCGGTCGGCAACGCCTGTATAAGACAATAAGTGTCTGGCGCAGTTTTTAGATCGGTTCCTGCTGCTACAATGTCAGGTTATCAAGATTTAAGTGAGTTTGAACGTGGTGGTATAGTCGGCGCACCAGCGATGGGACACAGCATTTCCGAGATAGCGATGAAGTAGGGATTTTCCCGTACGACCTTTTCACGAGTGTACCGTGAATTTCAGGAATCCGGTAAAATATCAAATCTCCGGCATCGCTGTGACCGGAAAAAGATTCTGTAAGAAAAGGACTAACGACGACTGAAGAGAATCGTTCAGCATGACAGAAGTTTAATCTCGTTCCGTCAATTGTTGCGGAATTCAATGCTGCGCCATCAGCAAATGTCAGAGTGCGAACCATTCAACGATACATCATCGATATGGGCTTTCGGAGCCGAAGACCCACTCATGTACCTTTGATGACTGCACGATACGAAGCTTTACGCCTCGCCTGGTCCCGTCAACACCGACATTGATGACTGGAAACATGTTGACTGGTCGGACGAGTCTCGTTTCAAATTGTATCCAGCGGATGTACGTGTACGGGTATGGAGACAACCTTATGGATCCATGGGCCCTGCAGTAGTTGGAGTGTTATGGGACCCCTTGTAAGTCTAGATACGACACTGATATATAACACCTGATCACCAGCATCCATTCATGTCCATTGTGCATTCCAACGGACTTGGGCAATTCAAGCAGGACAATGCGACACATACAAGTTGCGAATTGCTTCTGAGTTTAAATATTTCCGCTCGCCTCTAAACTCCCCAGACATGAGCATTATTGAGCATATCTGGGATGCCTTCAAACGTGCTGTTCAGAAGAGATCTCTAATCATTCTACACTTATGGATTTATGGACGGCCCTGCAGGATTCATGGTGTCCGTTCCCTCCAGCACTAATTGAGACATTAGTCGAGTTCATGCCAAGTCGTGTTGCGGCACTTCTGCGTGCTCACTAGGGCCCTACACGATATTACGCAGGTGTACCAGTTTCTTTGGCTCTTCAGTGTATAATACTGCGCCAGATCTCCTGCTTAGACAGATCACAGCGGTATTCCTCCATGGAGAAAATCTGCTGCCAAAATTTGTGCTCTCACCCACTGAACTTGACGTCAGGGAAACGTGCATGCATTCCATACCGGCGCCGGACCTTGCTCTCGTCCCCAGAGCAAATCATAAAACTCTCTCGGTCCCACATCCGAGGCGGAAAATACGCATCAGGAACGTAGGCCGCTGGCCATTGTTCTGGTGAAGACCATGTCGCAGCCGTGGGCCGACTTTATGGCGAGATGCCACCGCCTCCGCTCACAAGCAAAGCGGTCGAGCTTTTGAAGAAGCCTGGATGTTTCCCGGAAGAGACTAAGGCTGTTTCTTTCACCTCTGCCGCCATGGTTGCGTCTCCTAGCCGTTGTCACTATAACAGAAAAAAATCTAGTGCCAGAACTACACTACTGGTCATTAAAATTGCTATACCAAGAAGAAATGCAGGTGACAAACGGGTATTCATTGGACGAATGTATTATACTAGAACTGACATGTGATTACATTTTCGCGGAATTTGGGTGCATAGATCCTGAGAAATCAGTACCCAGAACAACCACCTCTGGCCGTAATAACGGCCATGATACGCCTGCCCATTGAGTCAAACAGAGTTTGGATGGCGGTACAGGTACAGCTGCCCATGCACCTTCAACACGATACCACAGTTCATCAAGAGTAGTGACTGGCGTATTGTCACGAGCCAGTTGTTCGGCCACCATTGATCAGACATTTTCAATTGGTGAGATATCTGGAGAATGTGCTGGTCAGGGCAGCAGTCGAACATTCTATGTTTCCAGAAAGTCCCGTACAGGACCTACAACATGCGGTCGTGCATTATCCTGCTGAAATATAGTGTTTTGCGTGGATCGAATGAAGGGAAGACCCACGGTTCGTAGCACATCTGATATGTAACGTCCAGTGTTCAAAGTACCGTCAATGCGAAAAAGAGGTGACCGAGACGTGTAACCAGTCGCACCCCATACCATCACGCCGGGTGATACGCCAGTATGGCGATGACGAATACACGCTTCCAATGTGCGTTCACTGCGATGTCGCCAAACACGAATGCGACCATCATGATGCTGTAAACAGAACCTGGATTCATCCGAAAAAAAGACGTTTTGCTATTCGTGCACCCAGGTTCGTCGTTGAGTACACCATCGCAGGCGCTCCTGCCTGTGATGCAGCGTCAAGGGTAACCGCAGCCATGGTCTCCGAGCTGATAGTCCATGCTGCTGCAAACGTCGTCGAACCGTTCGTGCAGATGGTTGTTGTCTTGAAAACGTCCCCATCTGTTGACTCAGAGATCGAGACGTGGCTGCACGATCCGTTACAGCCATGCGGATAGGATGACTGTCGTTTCGACTGCTAGTGATACGAGGCCGTGGGGATCCAGCACGGCGTTCCGTATTACCCTCCTGAACCCACCTATTCCATATTCTGCTAACAGTCATTGGATCTCGACCAACGCGAGCAGCAATGTCGCGATACGATAAACCGCAATCACGATAGGCTACAATCCGACCTTTATCAAAGTCGGAAACGTGATGGTACGCATTTCTCAACAACGTTTCACCAGGCAACGCCGGTCAACTGCTGTTTGTGTATGAGATATCGGTTGGAAATTTTCCTCATGTCAGCACGTTGTAGGTGTCGCCAATGGCGCCAACCTTGTGTGAATGCTCTGAAAAGCTAATCATTTGCATATCACAGCATCTTCTTCCTGTCGGTTAAATTCCGCGTCTGTAGCACGTCATATCGTGGTGTAGCAATTTTATGGCCATTAGTGTATTACTGCTAGCGGCAAGCAAACTATGTTACTATTGGTCATACCTATAATTACCCGTCCTGATTGCACGTTACGTAGCTATCACGGCTGCAATACCTCCACAGGTTCAAATGGCTCTGAGCACTATGGGACTTAACTGCTGTGATCATCAGTCCCCTAGAACTCAGAATTACTTAAACCTAACTAACCTAAGGACATCACACACATCCATGCCCGAGGCAGGATTCGAACCTGCGACCATAACGGCCACACGGCTCCAGACTCTTGCGCCTAGAACCGCACGGCCACTCAGGCCGGCCCTCCGCAGGGACTACGTAATTAAGAAGGGCTGAAAGGTGGTTTGCGAAAGGCTCGTCACCTTTAAGCATGATACTTCATTTTATCAACAAGCTGCGCCATTTTATTTTGGACCTTCTGGCAGGATGCCCTACTCGGAAGAGCAGCTGAGCAGAAAGGACAGTGCCTTGAAAGACGGAAAAAGATGAAAGGAGGATATAAGATGAACATTAACAAAATCAAAACAAGAATAATGAAATGTAGTACAATTAAATAAAATGATACTGAAGATATTAGATCAGGAAACGAGACGCTTAAAGAAGCAGATGAATTTTGCTATTCGGGTAGCAAAATATCGGATGAGAGCCGAATTAGAGGGGATATAAAACGTACAATGATAATGACAAGAAAAGAGTTTACTGAAGAAGAGAGTTTTGTTAACATGAAATATAGATTTAAGTGTTAGGAATTCTTTTCTGAAGATATTTGTGTGGGGTGCAGCCACGTATGGAAGTGAAACGTGGACAGTAAACGGTTTAGACAAGAAGAGAATACAAGATTTCGAAACATGGTGTTACGGAAGAAACCTGAAGATTAGTCTCACGATCTATTCATCTAATGAGGAGGTATTGAATAGAATTGGGGAGAAAAGGAAGTTGTGGCTCAACTCGACTAGAAGAAGGGATCGGTTGATAGGACACATTCTGAGACACCAAGGGATCACCACTTTACTACTGAAGGGACCTGTGGGGAATAAAAATCGTAAAAGGGAGACAATGAGATGACTACAGACAGCAGATTCACGGGGACGGATGTTGCAGTAGTTATACGGAGCCTTGCACAGGATAGAGAAGCATGGAGAGGCGCATCAAACCAGAAGACGCCAACAAAAACTACCTCTGTTATTAAGCAAATTAATTAAGTTTGTTAAATTCATTCGGTTATTCTAGACAGCATCTTCTCACAGTGATGTATTCACTGTTTCGAAAGTTCGTAACGGATTTAAAGTGTGTGCCAATCTAATAATCGATACTGGACGTAGCCTTTCGTGTACTTTGTTCCCACTGACTAACGTATCCAAGGCAGACTTGGAATGGCTCTTACAGTTCACATTCTGCCAGTACCTCTCATTTTATTTCTAAACAATGACACAAAAGCTCGCCAGCGTATCTTGCTTGAATCAAGGATAGTACCGAGAAGCATCTTGCTAGTTTAGTAATTCAGCCTTTCACTTTGCTGCGGTGCATATGCTGTAATGAAAATTAATGACATATTCAAACTGAGTGCTGATCAGAACTCGGATACAGACCAGTGCCTTTGCTAACGCTCTTAGCAACCGAGTCATCCTCACAGCCCAACTCTCATGAACGAAAGCTAATCTGGCAGGGTGATGCGCCACGGCTGTGCTTAGCCTAGCGGAAGAGTCCCGTGACCGACTTAGCAGAAAAACGTCACGGCGGGGTGTCGCAAGAAACCTCAGGGAGGAGGTCAGTATGTTGTCTCCCACAAGAAGCTGTATTCAGCCTATGCCGACATTTTGGAAGTCGTCACCAGTTCTCCTGAAAAGCGAAGTTGCTACAACATCACGCAACGACCCAGAATATGATACTACTGGCACAGTGGAAGGTTTAGGACACTGCCGCTGTGATGTCATGATTGCCCAAGAACCTAGTCTCGCGCCCGAGTTCTGTTGTGATGTAGGGGAGGGAAATGCTGCGGTTCAATGAACAGAGTCGGAACGAACTTACATAAGTACTTCCCGTTTTAGACAAGCAGTGTCAGTCACCGCCCAGAGATAGCTACAAGAGCACATCAATGCAGTCAACGTTCCAAATGAATCATCAAGCTGTGGCCGCTAAGTGCTTTGCTAGCTGTAATTCGACCAGTCACTCCTAAGTCCGAATCCTGCCGCCTTGACGCCTTCCAGCTGTCGACTGAATTACAGCAGCGGCGGGCCCCCGAACCTGGGGGCTTCTGTTCCTTGCCTGAACCTAACTAGTTGTCCTGTGTAGACACACTCCTCGGAACTGACGCTACCGTCTGCACTTGGGTCCATGACTCGACTTGGCGCACCTTAGTGCAGCCTGCACTGAGTCGTGCATCCGCGCAGCTAAGGCGAACGACTTTCTGGGAGCTGATGGGGCGCTACGCCACTGGAGAAGTGAATACTTGACTTCGCCACCTCCTGGATGACGTGGCGCCTCACGCTGGCTGCGACAGAGGCCTCTGCTGATTTAAGCACACTTCGCCGAGAGAAGCTAACTGGCTACAGCCTGGCAACACTAAAATTATTGCATATTTCGCTCGGAATAAACGTATTTATAGACGAGATGCGTTCAATGTAGAAAACATCCGATTCCTTCTCTCACAAACTAATTACATAAAAAGTTTGAAACTTGTGTCACTTCTCGACGGAATCTCCCTGCAGCTGCACACATTTTTCACAACGTTGACGCCATGATTCCCTGAGGGCTGCAAACCTTTCTTTAGGAGTCTGATTTGACCACTGGAAAATCGCTGATGCAAAAGCGGCACGGATAGTGAATGTGCGACCACGTTGTAAACAGCCAAAATTCGGTAGGAGCCAGGTAAACTAAGTAGGAAGCGTAAGAAATCAGTTAAAAGTTGTTGTCAAGAAGGTACTGCAGCACCGTGTTCTCCCGATGGCCTGGTGTTTTTTCTTCGTGGAATAGCCCAAGTGCAGCCAGTCCCGACCGTTTTTCACGCGATAATAGAAGAAGCTTGTTCTTCCGATCATCTTCGTAAGATGCACCTTCTAACAACCCTACTACAAAAAAGGTCAAAAATTAATTATGATTGTAGTGTTGCTCACGCTGCTAAATATTGCATTTTCGGGCAACAACAAAGTTATACTATGTGGCAGGTGTCATTAGAGCACAGTTAATAAAGTTATTTCTTGAAATACGGATAAACTAGGCATTCATCTTTTCGTGTTTCCCACGCTGGTCTCGTTGTGAACTCATGGCTCAATCGTCGAAAATCTAGGTAGGGATGATTCCAAGCTGGGATGCAAAGAGGCCTAGGTGTTATTCTGCGATATTCAAAAGTTTTATAGATGTGTTTCATAAACCATTCCTGAAGATGAAACTTTTGCAAGTTAGGACAATGGTGATGTAAAAAAGTAATCAGCACTCCGAATTTAAGTTACACTTCTTTTTTTTTTACTTTTGTTGCAATATCACGTAACTTGCTCCAAAACATCACTTCACAATATAAAACATACTTGAACATATCTTCCTCACTGTTAAAGTTCACATTTCATAAACTGACTACAATTTGCGTCTTTTTAACATGACGACCAAAGCGTGTCTCTCTAATAACCGCTTACGCGCCCAAAAATCAGAGTTACAAGCACGTCAAAGATCATAGTCACAAAAGAAACAATACACATAAGAATAATACCATTGCAATATGTACATATCGATGTATCGAAGTACCTCTACATTAATGAAATCAAATCTGAATGTTGTCACAGAAATATGTTAACTATTTTACAGAAACACAGTAGAATATTGCTGGTATCGAGAGGTTGAGGTGAGGTGCCGTAATGGTTACGTAATTCAAGTATCATTACAACCTGTCACCTTACTGGTCTCTGGAAAGCTTACCGCGCATTGTTTGGTGGCAGTGAGCGTGTTTCTTTCATTTATATGACTGGCGCTTCCTTTCAGGGTTGAAACACGGCTCCACGTATCGACCAGCGTGAAATTCGATGAATATACAGTCTCATTCCCGCCGCCATCACGTGTCAACATTGCCTGGCAACATGCTAGGCACGCCAACTTGTGGTTGTCCGTCAGCTTTCGTCGTACTTACTTGCAGGGCTATTTTAGAATTTTCTGGCCTTCACGCAGGATTGTATGCTCAGATCCCACGGGAGTGCCAAGTTTGGAGGCGATGTATTCCATATTCGTTCGACATTTCTCCAAAAGAAGTTTCTCCGCTCTTTCGTTCATTACGTCAGACCGGTTGATGCGAAGCCGCCACTGTCTTGGTTTGTTGTCACAAGACGTTGTGCCTTCTTTGAACTGTTGTACACATCCGTAACACCATCACCACATCTCTCACTCAATAGGCAATGAATTTCAGTCGGTATCAGACCACGCAAATGGAGAAAACGAAAGACTACGCGTTATTCTTATAATGAAAACGTCGCCACTTTGAGCATCATAACAGTTCTCATTCTCGCCGCTGCCGCTAGAGTTCTGGGTGCGTAGAGTCCTACCGTCTTTATTACGCATTCATACCGAGTGCAAGCATATCTTAAAACAAATCGTATTTTTCTGTTTTCAGTCCTGAGAAAAAAATATCGAATGTGTTACAAACGGATACACCTCACAATTACGGTTTTTATAAGAGGATCTTGGACTTCCTACTGGTTCCTACTCACTGCCTTGTTGCAACCATACCGTGGGTGGAAAGCTGGGTGCCATTCTGTTCACTAGAAGGGTGGCTCCATCAGCCATCATAGGACTCATTCATCCTATAGACTGACTGGTCAAAAGTCAGGGGAAGGCACTGCATGTGATGCCATTCGTTGGTTACTGTAGCCTGTATGGTGTTTTAGCGTCCGACCATAGCTGGTAGATATGGTTTCCTGCCCCCTCCCCCCCCCCCCCCCCAATTTCAAAACTGTGGCGATTTGTGTAGCAGCAGACAGTGGATCGCCCGTTATAACCCTGCACAGGCGATATAACGTCCGTCGTCAGATGCTTGTGATCGTCCTGTGGAGCGGTTTACGGTGTGGAAACATTGCCTCTGCATTAATGAATTTCCAATCGTGACACTACTGACCTCGGAAATCTGAATCCTTGTGTAATCTCTCCTATGTTGTGACACATCTCACTTACGACGTGGTGACAAAAAAATCCATGCATAACTGGACAAACTATTATGTCCCAAATAAAGAATAAAAAAAATGAATTGACCGTGTGGCACCGATGGCCGGATTGCAAATCTTATTTCAGCTGACGCCACGCTGGGTGACTTGCGTGTCGGTGACGATGAGAGGATGATGAGGACATCGCAACACCCAGTCCACGAGCGGAGAAAATCTCCAGCCCGGCCGGGAATCAAACCCGGGCCCGCTGCATGGTACGCAAATATATTACCACTCAGCTAAGCATGCGGACATAAAGAATGAAATTCAGGCTGCATGAAAGCGCCAGATGGGTGCTTTGTACTGCAAAAATATGTGGCATTGTTTCTGGTTGGTGCCTACCGCTCTGCCTTGTGCAGCACTGACCTTGTGTGTGGGTTGCATAGCGGCCAGGAGATAACCTTCGCCGACCAGTGATCAGTTTCTCTTCCTGTTCCTCGCCCTCATAAAGTATCTTTTTTTCTTTTTAGTCCAAATATCGGTGGTGAACAGGTTCACGGGAATCTTGTAGTTTACGTAAAAGTGTGGTTTTGGCGACAGAAATTTACAAGATAGCGCCTGCCCTGTTTCATGCTCGGGAGTATAAGAACATGAGCAGACAGTGCCACAGCTCTCGCTGCTATCCATTTTGCAGGCTTGGCGGTACTACCAGGTCGTGTAACACTTTGGAGTGACGTGTAGTTGCAGCTGGACTTCCTACAACACTTTCCTTGCCAATACTGTTCTCTGTCTGTACTGCGTGACACACATTAGTACTTCGTGCACGCTAACACAGCTTTGAACTTCAAGTCCTTTTTCTGTTTTATTCCTTCATTGGGACTACACGCATGAACAGTGATGAATTGCTGCGCGGGGTAGCCGCGCGGTCTGGGGCACCTTGCCACGGTTCGCGTGGCTCCCCCCCTGTCGGAGGTTCGAGGCCTCCCTCAGGCATGGGTGTGTGTTTGTGTGTTTTCCTTGGTGTAATTTAGTTTAAATTAGATTAAGAAGTGTGTAAGCCTAGGGACCGATGACCTCAGCTGTTTGGTCGCATAGGAACTTACCACCAACAGTGATGAATTCACCAGGAAACTTTGTATGTTTCTGTACAGTTTGCCTGTAATCATTTAGAAGGATGTCGATCCATTTCTTTTTTCGTCGGTCCAATATACGTTCCATTAACACAACGGCTGTCCACTTGTATGAAGCCCTATGCTCAAAATGACTTCCCTCTTCCTTCGACCTGATGGCCGTACTGCCATCTCCCAGTGTTTAATGATTTTCTATTGTCTTGCAAGGGAAGTTACTGTGTCGTGCACACAATATATCTTTGCTGGTATCGATTCTAGTCGCGCTAGCCTTCTCTCTGGCCGTGCTGGGCGACAGGGTGGACGTTGGCCGCTGGAGAGCGCGCATGAGCGGCCGCGAACAGGTTATATTCCGGCGCTTCATTGGCGGTGGGGAATGGCTCGTGGCAGTGGTAGTTGGCGGTCCGTTTTGATGGAGGACGTATGAGCGCTGCGCGTTGGCCGAACTTTGCTGGAAGACAGCGGCCTCGCTTATGAAGAGTTGTCAGCGACATCACCCTTTGATGCCTCTAAATTCGTGCATCCTGGTTTCTCGTGCGCTACCTGAGCATTTGCGCGTTTGTGATGATCCTGTGTTAAAGGTGTAAACCTCTTCTTTATTGAGCACCGTGGTTGCCTTGTGGTGTGTCTAAAAAGTTTCTCCTTACGTACCTTACGTATTTTAGTAGATTACTTGTTCTGTTCATTGAGGCACCTACTGTTAAGATTACTTCTATTTGACTGTTCTGCGGATTATCGAGTGTCCTGCGTCTTATGGAAGCAGTGTCGCATAACCTTGTTTTTCCGTGCTTTCAGTGGCTGTTAAACTTACCTAACGCATTGGCTTTGAGTACCATACAGTTAAATTTCTTGTTAGTTTTTGCTAGGCATGTATTCGATTATTACAGCGTTATTGTGAGAGGCCTCACCGTATCCCTTAGGAAGCGCTGTGACATGTCAAACTAAACTGGTGACACTTTCACTTATAGCGATCTGATCTGGTAAGCGAGCTAGCCAGCTGAGTACTTGAGACTAGTATTAGTGGTCGTTGCTATTTTAGTGCTATGTCTTGTGCAGCACAGACCTAGTGTGTGGATTGCATAGCGACCAGAAGATAGCCTGGTCTCCTGCCGGCCACTGTGGCCGAGCGGTTCTAGGCGCTGCAGTCTGGAATCGCGCTGCTGCTACGGTCGCAGTTTCGAATCCTGCCTTGGGCATGGATGTGTGTGATATCCTTAGGTTAGTTAGGTTTAAGTAGTTCTAATTTCTAGGGGACTGATGACCTTAGATGTAAAGTCCCATAGTACTTAGAGGCATTTGAACCATCTTGAACCAGTGCTCTCAGGTTTCTTTTCCTGTTCTTGGCAATTATAAGTGTCATTTTTGGCCCAAATTTAGCTGGGGAACAGATTTATGAGAATCTTGTACAATATGTAAACGTTTAGTGGTGACAACCATTAATTATTTGTCAGCTGTTTATTTGATTGTGGTGAGTGGGCCTCTCGCAGTCTGTCGGTAGTTTTGAGGCGCTACTGCCCTTGTTGACTGCTCACAAGATAAGAATCTGTTTCGCGTGAGGACATCCTGTAATTTAAACTCACAAGGGAAGGCCACGACGTTTGAATCGCGCAGTTTCTTCAGACTCTGTACACTATTAGTAATCCATTAGGACAAGATAATGTGCAAGTAGTAGGGCGTATTACTTAAGTGATATCTAGAAAGCCTCGAGAGAAGTTATACTTGTTAGTGATGTACTACTGTGCTGAGACCTTGATCATGAGATTGCGGCGGTTATGTGTTTAGCTCGATAACCGGTGGGTCGTTGGATCAAGTCCGGTTAACGTTTCTTTTTCTTTAATTTATATTTTTTTCAGCACTAGTCATATTATTTCGTACATATTACATTTGAAAGATAATTTGATGAAAAGATATGTGTATTTGGATGAACTTTTACTGACTTTCCAATGTTATTTGCTGATTGTTATTATAATAACAAATATATTTGTAACTATCGACAAGCAAAGAACCAGACATATGAAGTTTTCCTGAAAATGTATACCTGTCGTGATTTCCAATCGAGTAAGGTACGAGAACGGTTTGCACCTGGACGCCTCAACCTGCAGACACAGGTTTCAAGGACGATGGATGGGCTTGGAAAGCCCAAGTCAGACATCCAAAAAAAGATGTAAATAACTTTATTCAATATACTGAATTACAGTGTACCAGAATATGAAAGTAATATATGGATAATTGTTGGACATGCTTTCAAAATTAAAAATTTTAGGATCATAGTTTTCATACAGACACGGAAAACATAAAGAAAGACATCATCTACTAGATCGTATGAATGATATTATCCCAAATGGACAAGGAATATTAAGAGTTTCTAAGGAAGACCAAAGCTCGTAGACGTTTTTGAAATACTTATCTTTATTATGACAATTTGGATGCAAATGCTCAACAATCTCGCAACAATGTCGTATACATCGGTGTCAAAAACTGGCCGTGTACGATTGACTGTATTTTGAAAACATCTTTACGAAAAGCAGTTTTTCGTTTGTTGTGACTCGACTGGGGACGACCTTGGTTGGTCGTTCGATCGGTCGTCTCACCGAACGAAGTGTATTTGGTCGCCGGCCGCTTCTGGGTTCTCTGTGTGTGTAGACTTGTGATTCGACCTTGTTGTTCCACAGTCACTGGTTTTAGTATTGTTTGAGTTGTTTGTGGAAGTGTTTTCGTGGAACCGTGTGTAGCTTGTGTGGTTTTGACTGAGCAGCTATTTAAATGGTGTCTGCGTGCTGCATGTAGTCAGTCTGTTGGGACGGAGCAGCGAGGAACTCTTTGCGGTGCGGGCCAGGCCGGGACCGCTGGCGGCGTGCACACGCTGTCAGGTCGTGAGGCGCTAGCTGCGAGAGCGACAGAGTTCGTTGCCCACCGAACCTGGACGCTGAAGTTGAGTGATTAATTAACCTGTTAGGAAGCCTCAACTATTATGACAACCCTTTGTTCATTTGCAGGCTGTTGCTCCCTGGGCCGTTCGGGCTAGCAGCAATGTATGAAGTGTTGGGATTGGCGAAATCTTACAGCCGTCATCCTATATTGTGATTAATTATTAAATTGACTTTTACTTACCAGTGAAGTGCACCAGCCCTGCCCTGTGGCCATTAATGCCCCAGTTACCAGCCCTGGTCGTTAGCGTACTTTTCTCGCAGTGTGCCTTTCCTTGTCGTGTTGATGCTGTCTGGCATGGCGTGTAGTTCTACAGCCTTTTAAGGTGTTTGGTTCATATTTGCTTAGAGTGGTCATTGTTCCCTTGGCTGTTTTTAAACGCCAATTTTGTGAAGACGTAGTGCTGTTCATATCCTCATCCTCGGCCGATATTTTTCATCGTTGTGTCGTGGTCGGACGGAAGGCGACTGGTTAAATTGTTGGTTGGTTCTTTGGCCATCCCTAGTTTGGGTTGCCATCCGATTATTTAACTTCAACTTTTGGCTGCCTGTCTCACCTCACCTTACGTTTGAGCTACCTTCTCAGACCGACCCTTGGAATACTTCTGCGCACCACTTGTTCTGTTTGTTTTAGATTTTGATTTTCATTTTAGTTTGAAGTATTGTGAGAAGCCTTTGGCCGTGTATTAATTCAGTTCTTTTAAATTTTACATGAAGGCATTCAGCCATGTTAAATTGAAATTTTTGAAGATTGATTTTATTTTAAAAAAAGAAAAAAAACATGTTTTCCTTAAAATTGGTTCTATCTGAAATTGTTTGTAATCCAGACCCTAAGCTGTTAGTTGTTCGATGTGTTATATGTGGCCTTCAGCCAAGGATTTACATGAACCCCTTTTCATAAGACCTTCAGCCATGTGTATTTTTTAAAGGATAATTTTTTATATGAAGGAAGCGATTATTTTAAATCGTTTGTCTGACTTGTTGTTCAGGCCTTCAGCCGTTGTTTCAAGTTTGTTTGTGGCCTTCAGTCGTGCAATAAGTTAATATTTCTTTAATTAGGGTTTGGCCATTTTGTTGTATGTATAAAAAGAAATTTCTTGGTTTGAAAAATTGTTTATTAATGTCTTTTAATTATAGTTGTCCTTCAGAGGTTTAGTGTAGGCCTTCAGACGCTAATTGTTTCCAATTGCATCTTTTTTTTAAAGGAAAAAATTTTTACCTTCTATTTTTAATTGCAGTTGATTTCTAAGCCAGGTCTTCAGCCGTTCTTGTTTTTGATGTGGTTTTGGGCCTTTAACCGAGAAAGCATCTCAAGTTCTTTAACTAGTCCTTCAGCCACATTGTTTGGTTGTGAACTTTTAAAGCAATGTGTAAATGAGTGGTTCTTATAAAAATAAAGTTGTGTATTTGATTGTGCAACTCACAGTAACTGTTTATAGCCCCACCCACAATCATAACCTTATCCTTTGCGTTCTCTGAGTATCTACCAACCAGGTTCCAATCATTGAATACACATTGTTGGTAATCATCAATGATGAGGGATTAACACCATTTGCCCTGCAATTACGCATTGTGTTTCATTTTTGCGTGGTAAATGCGTAACTGCCAGCCTTGCAGGTTCGATAAGGTGAGCCAACATGCAGCGCCATGAAGCTGAGCTATGATAAGACATGTATATGACAGCCGATTTTCATTTAGATAGTGCCCATGAGCACCTACTAAACTCTCAAAACATTAACCTTCTGTCAGCGATTTGTAATATCTGCTCTAGAACTCTGTCTATATGTTCAATCCTACTTTGAAATCGAATAAGATCTTTCCTTACCTGTTCCCAAGCTCCAAAACATGATGTTCGATATGTAAAATCCCACATAATAATTCTGAAAAACTATTTTCAAATCTTTCCAGTTTGTGAATCGCCCTTTTTGTGGTTGTCTTTCAAGTAAGGGAATGTTTACGTATACAAATTCCGGTTCTACAACCATCTTAAACTTCACGTAAAAATCGCCGGTTTCTAGAGTTTCTGGTCTTAGAGATTATTTCATTATCATGTGAATTAGGTATTGCCTGCCGGTTTTGATGCTTACAAGAAAAGTAATCGCTCTAACAGTTCATTTGTGTCGAATGGTCACATGATTCGTTGGGGGCTGCCTTCCAGTCCTTAGCACACCAAGTTGATTTTTGTTCTCTCCATGACTACATTCTCAAAACAGTACATCGCTAATCATCTCCTGATGATCGAACACTTACACTAACTCCAGGTTTAGCGATATTAGAGAACTTTTAGGCTTTTCTAGAATCTGCGGTCTGCGCCAAGGGCCTTGAGAATTTAGCGCAATTTTTAAGATATCATGCTGTGTAACTGTTTTCATTGGGTTCAATTTTAAACTATAGGTTACATGATTCTCTGGATGTTGGGTATCTTACATTGTAAATTAAATGGTCCCCACCGACATGTGTTGGTGACTCAACAATCATCTACATCTTATTGAATCGAAACTGAAGCCGCATAGAATATTACATGATTGCCTAATTTTTTATTAAAAATGATGCCCATTCACCTCCTGCATATGCTATTTCCTTAGCGACTGTCCTTCTCCTTCTCCTTCTGCTCCTCCTCCTTATCCTTCTTCTCCTTCATCATCGGCATCATCATCATCATCATCATCATCATCATTGTCTTCCTCATCTCTATCTTCTCCTCCTTCAACGTGCCCGCCATCTTGTCTGCTTTCTGCTGTCACATATACATGGTTTTCTTTGGTTTTAACTTCAACTTCTTCTAGATCTTTCTTGAATTAATTTATGTAGCAGGTGAGAACCAGGTTTAAATGTGTTTCCAGTACACACTCAAATTCACCTCCCTTTTTTGCAGCAATGATATCTTCTTGCCAACACTTGGTCGAGATTTCACGATATTTTAACACTTAACCTTTAGGACTAATCTTTCATCCATTGGAATTGATAAGCATGTTGTAACTAACAGCAGCTCAAACATTGTATGAACTGGTTAGGAGCAAATATCTCTGCTTATATTACAATAAGGAAATACTGACATTACGGACGACGTCTTTCCCATTCTATTACACCTGAGGTTCGATATCGCAGATTAATTAGAAATATATTTATCGAAAATACTGTGAAAATACCCATTATTGTCCGCCTCCGGTAGCTGAGTGGTCAGCGCGACAGAAAGTCAATCCTAAGGGCCCGGATGCGATTGTCGGCTGGGTCGGAGGTTTTCTCCGCTCAGGGATTGGTTGTTGTCTTGTCCTAATCATCATCATTTCATCCCCATGGACGCGCAAGTCACCGAATTAGCATCAAATCGAAAGACTTGCACCTGGTGAACGGTCTACCCGACGGGAGGCCCCCGCCACACGACATTTACATTTATTTATACCCATTATTTAAATCATCAAATTTGCTAGTCAATAGAATATTGCATGTATTGTCATTCCATACTCGAGGAAGTTCGAGAAAGGCAAATCAGGGTTAACATATTCACTGAAGACATGCCTAAAATTATATTCGTCTTGTTTGAAATGAATTAATACATTAGCAGTGACTCTAATTAACTGTTTCAGAAATATGCTATATGTCTGTTTTGGGTTGAGCTTTCTAAACCATGACGGCGACCTATAGAAAAGTATGGCTTCATAAAATTTTGATTATCACAAATACTTTCATCAAACATAATAATAGAAAATGGTAACGCTTCATCGGGTGATATTGCATCGTCCATAGTTGAAGCTGCGTAATATTCAATTTCGTTAACGTTTTCAAATCCTTATCTTAGAAATTTATGCGCATATTGCTCAAGGGATTTACGGCTAGAGGTGGGGACACGTAATGCAACCATGTATTGCAACCACGAACATAGTCTAATACGATCATCTTGGTGATCTAGGTGTTATGGCGTGGGGAGACATAATGTTGCAAGGGCACACTGACCTCCATATCTCTGAACACGGTACACTCACCGGTCAACGATGCAGTGACGTTACAATCCTCCCTCATGTTCGGCTTTTCAAGGGTGCTTTCTGCCACGACATTTTTATGGATGATGATTCCCACCCGCATCGGATTTCTCTGGTGGAGCAGCACTTGTAATGAAAAGGTATGCGGCCAGTGCACTTGTTCCGGCGTGAACGTCAAGCGCCGGCACGCCGGTGAAGAACTGGAGAGCAGAGACGGCTGTGAGACGACATCAGCCAATAGTACGCTGACCGACCCCTCTCCAGGACGACACCAAGAGAGGAGCGGCACCTAGGCGGAGAGGATATAAGCGCCGCGCCGCCTGGCCGCGGCCCACAGTTGCTACAACAAACTGTGCAGAACAAGGCACTCAGGGTTGCACTGCACGTGCCACGGGATTTACACACGAAGGAATTACACTATCTGGCCGGAATATCGCCGCTTCAACAGCGCTTCTGGCAAATAGCGCAAGATTCTACGTGGCAGCGAGGGAAGCCGAGGGAACCAAGTCCACTGGCGACCGACCTCACGCTGGCCGGACACGCTGCGCGAGTAGCGACTACGCCCCAGCAGCAAAAGAAGAAGAAGACCACACTAGTGACACCAAGAAGAAAATTCAGGAAAGAGAAGAAAGAAAACTCATAGGCAGCCGTAGGAACTGCAGTGTAGGCTGTTTAACCTACGAAGAAACAAGGCATGGAATCTGTGGTAGTCATCTAAGACAGACTTGCAAGTGCGAACCACACGCATCCCTTTACGCTTGATGTCTTCCCCAAAGGCGATATCACCTTGCAGCCACATAATTGTCCCTGTTACAGAGCCAGAACCATGCTACAGTGGTTTGAGGAGCATTATATTGAACTGACGTTGATGCCTCCGCGACGAAATCGCCTGATGTATATCCTGTGGAACCCCTCTGGATCGCTATCGGCCGCCACCACCGCGTGCGCAGATCAGTGGCCCGTTATTTACGCGAATTACCTGACCTATCAGTGGACATCAAAAGCATTTGTCGCAATTTCTCGATCGCAGGCACATATATAAGCGACATGGAATTTGTGACCATACTCTCGGCTCAGTTATATTCTCCCTCCAGCTGTGTGCACATTGCGGGATACAGATCTCTTAGTCAAGATAAAGGAAAAATCTCTTGCTTCGGAAAGGAGTTCGAAGTTTTTGTAGTGTAGAACTGCTCACTGATGACTTTTCTTTTCTAGAAACATGTACATCCTCCTCTTTGCTTATCAAAGATTCCGCACAACAGAAAATCAGTTTCTTCTGAAGGAACTTGTTTTTCAAATGTTCTTTGGTGCTCATAGTTGTTTCTGACGATTTCATTCTCGACTGCTTAAGCTTCTCTTCTTCGTGTTGTTCCCAAAATTTTGTTATTTCACGATGGGACACACAACATTTATTTAGAAAACACATGTTGGAAAAGGCTACAGCACATGAAATACTGGGGCAAAAAAAGTCAATATATCTGACAAAATATTGAAAGAAGCTCATTGATTGGGAATCTAATGAGTTTCAAAGCACTACTGTTTGGATGCATTAGTGAGAAGCCGGTTCTGCACTGTGCATCGACGATCTCCCACATCACAAAGCCACAAGCGTAATATCTCAGTATAGAAAATACGCTCTAAAGTTTTGAAAACGCCATAATACTCACCACAACAAGCCTAAAAAAAAAAAAAAAAAAAAAAAAAAAACACGCTTACAGTATCTGCGAGTGACCAGCAGTCTCTGATTTCACTTGTACTCAATTTTAAACAATCTTACAACACCACGGTGCCGCGTTCGACATCACTGACCAATTTCATCAGATTCACTACCTTGACCCTTTCAAACACGCCGCCACTGTTCAGTCACAGACTACGTTTCAATTCATTGGCTCATGGAAAGGGAAACTCAGAAGGTGTCTTTCGACCACTTTAGTCTACGTGCCAAGGACAATTAAGCTTGTAGACATCGATAGTCACCGAGCGAGGTGGCACAGTGGCTAGCACATTGCACTCGCATTCGGGAGGACGACGGTTCGATCCCACGTCCGGCCATCCTGATTTGGGTTTTCCGTGATTTCCCTAAATCAGTCCAGGCAAATCCCGGTATGGTTTCTTCGAAAAGGCACGGCCGACTTCCTTCCCCATCCCTCCCTAATCCGATGAGGCCGATAACCTCGCTGTTTGGTCTCTTCCCCCAAACAACCCAACATCGATAAGTCAGTACAGAACATATCTTTGCAGTGTACTTGTGAGTTAATAATCTGACAGACAACTTTCATCACATTACACTTATGAATGAGAGCAAACTTAGAATCTCTTTCGCAGGGACACCAGACTGACCAGACTAAGACATTCGAAACTATCGCGCTAACATTCTGCCATAAATTAAACCTAGAATCACTGTCTGTAGCAAAATGGAAACACTATTCTCTTAACATACGGTGTCTGTTCGTCCTGCTTTCTCCCACAACGTCCCGCTGTCCCGAAAGTTTATTTGAGAAGCTCAAAGGTCCCGTTTTTTTGTGATTCCGCTTGGTTAAAATACATACGACAAAAAAGTTTTGCATCACCTCGGTTCCGAGTGTTCTGGAACCTGAACAGAAAATTGGAATAGAGATCAACATAAACATCATTTCCGCCCTTTTTATTGCTCAGATTGCTGTACACACCGGTACCTGTAATACCCAGTTTCACGTTCTCTTGCATTGATTCATGCTTTTATTCGTCGTGGGATACTATCCACAAATTCATCAAGGCACTATTGGTCCAGATTGTCCTACTCCTCAACGGCGATTCGGCGTAAATCCCTCAGAGTGGGTCACGACGTCCATAAACAGCCCTTTTCTATCTGTGCCAGGCATGTTTGATAGGGTTCATGTCTGGAGAATATGCTGGCCACTCTAGTCGAGCGATGTTGTTATCCTGAAGGAAGTCATTCACAGGCAGTGCGCGATGGGGGCGTGAAGACGAATGCCTTGCCAATATGCTGCCGATATGATTGTATTATCGGTCGGAGGATGGCATTTACGTATCATAGAGCCGTTACGGCGCCTTCCATGTCTACCAGCGGTATACGTCGGCCCCACATTACTGCCACCCCAAAACAGCAGGGAACCTCCACCTTGCTGACTCGCTGGACAGTGGGTATAAGGCTATAAGGCGTTCATCCTGACCGGGTTGCCTCCAAACACGTCTCTGACGATTGTCTGGTTGAAGGCATATGTGACACTCATCGGTTTAGAGAACGTGATGCCAGTCCTGAGCGGTCCATTCGGCTTGTTGTTGGGCCCATCCGTACCCCGCTGCATGGTGTCGTTGCAAAGATGGACCTCGCCATGGACGTTGGGAGTGAAGTTGCGCAGCCTATTGCGCACAGTTTGAGTCGTAACACGACGTCCTGTGGCTGCACGAAAAGCATTATTCTACATGGTGGCGTTGCTGTCAGTGTTCCTCCGACCCATTATCCGTACGTAGCGGTCATCAGCTGCAATAGTAGCACTTGGGCGGCTCAGAGGCATGTCATGGACACTTCCTGTCTCTCTGTATCTCCTCCATGTCCGAACAATATCGCTTTGGTTCACTCCGAGACGTCTGGACACTTCCCTGGTTGACTTGTTGAGAGCCCTTCCTGGCAAAAAGTAACAATGCGGACGCGATTAAACAGCAGTATTGACCGTCTAGGCATGGTTGAACTACAGACAACACGAGCCGTGTACGTCCTTCCTGGTGGATCACTCCTCACGCATCGTTGTTTACATCTTTGGGCGGGTTTAGTGACACCTCTGAACAGTCAAAGGGGCTGTGTCTGTGACACAATATCCACAGCCAACGTCTGTCTTCAGGAGTTATGGGAACAGCGGTGATGCAAAACTTTTTTTGATGTGTGTATTTTACGCTAGCACTTTACTGCGCACGTACATACGCTAGGAAGTGCCACTTGTACAACTTGCTATAGAAACTCTGTTTCTTTACCGTTAACGTTTTGTATTGTTGGTAGTACTGATTCATGTTTAGCTGTATTTTCGATTGGTTTAGTTAGTAAGAATTTCCGTTTCCGTTGTAGTAAGCAGTCTGAAGACAATATAGTGGATACGTGACAATCGTAATTTGTGCAATTCCTGCTGGTGGAGAATCCGTAGAATGTAAGCAAGTTTCCTTTTATCACTGGCAGTAGAGTAACTGTAGAACGTAAATATGTTTTTCTTGGTGAACTCTTTGTGCTCAGATGAAATAAACAAAATGAAAATTAAAACACTGTAGGTCATGCTTACTGTCGAAATACAGTTTAACGAGTTAGCTTGTACTCACTTATATGGCAAAATGTGAAGAGAACGACTTCTTGATAAAATACATAAGTGTTAAGCAAGGTGACAGTGCGGTAGAATAATATTGTAAAAAGTCATTTGGGGGTCATCTGACTGAATGAGGCAAAGGGAAACGTCTATGGTCATTAATACAATTTTTTCATGTCCCGTTTTTTTCCTGAATTGTCCCACATTTTTTCTGAACCTTTTAAAATGTCGTATCTTTAAATAAAATGAAACGGACATCCTCTCTGAACACAAAATTTAGCTTGATGGCTTAAGTAGTCGATAATTCCGACACAGCACTCAGCCATGAGGTTATCAAATAATGTTCAAACACACAAAATGCAATAATAAGAGACAAAAATAAGCACAGTACTTTAAAAACAAGAATAAACTATGAAGTAAATAAATACACAGCCTATAGCTCCAGATTAACAGCGAGCTATGAAATGTTCACATAATGTCCAAATGCATTAAAGACAGTAATAAATGACAATGATAAACATAATACCTTAAGAATAAGAATAACACATAAGATACAAAATCGAGTAAGTCATAATTCTGGGTCAAAGTCTCTGCAGGACAATATCAGAGCACTGCTCGTGACCCAGACACACTAACCAAATTCTTATGATGCCACACGTTGGTGCTTAAAAGAATTCCAATACTGAGAACATAAAATAACTGTAATGATACCAAGTGAAACAGGTCATGAAGTTGGCACAAAAGATTGAATTAATGACAAAAGACACAGAAATTGAGATTACTTGGATTGCAGTATTTAACTACTGACATTAACAAAAACAGCAATAACGAAGGTGAAAAATACATAGATTGAAATGAATTACGCCATGATGAAGTCTTAACTTCCATGATCTAACAGATTACCTGGCTACATAATAAATAACACTCTTTGAACTTTTAATTTCTGGAATGTTCAACACTTCGCAAACTTCGTGGAGTGAGGAAGTATGTTAACTAGTTTGGTCATACAAATGGTTTAATTGTTTGGCACAGACACAGACGTAATAACCGGTTTTTTAATGATGCTTGGAATACTTTGGTACCTCAGACTGCACTGAACAGTTTCACATGACACCATGCACGGCGCACTATGATTGCGTTGCATTTGACTGAAGACTCTTGATAGTATTATGGGCAGACTGAGTCATGGAACATGATGTAATTACAGCTGCAGTGACAGGTGATTTATTCATCTGATTTTATCTATTATAAATGATTCTGAAGGCCTGCGGCTGTGAAGACAATAGGTTTGTTTATAACTAACTCATCTGCTATCAGTCACGATTTTCTTTATTTTATTTTCCGCACGACGCGTTTCGGGAAATGATTCCCATTTTCAAGTGTACATAGGAATGACATAACAATCACAAAAAAGCACTTGAAAATGGAAATCATTTCCCGAAACGCCTCGTGTGAAAAATAAAATGAAAATCGTGACTGGTAGCAGATGACTTATTTATAAACAAACCTATAATGATTTATTCATCTCGTAACATCCAATTTTCGAATCATTTGATTTGTTGTATAAGAGGCATGTCAAGATTTACAACAAGAAACATTTTCAGTATAAATACAACAGTTTACATTATTTTAAATACATTTATGAGATACTGCTACAAAAATATCTACTGCATTTTCCAGTATACGAAAATAAAATGTACAATGACGTTGTTCGAACAGTGAAAGTGTTCTCAAAGAATTACTCAATGGAATAACAACATTTTTCCACCAGACGAGTAAAGAATAATCTCTTCAACAACCAAGCTCTATGTTAAATATATTACTGTCTTATTTTATTGCAAACTTTAAACTCCAGATACTGTGGTGTTTCGGCATAGAGTTCTAAGAGTTTTTTCAGAAGTTTAAAATTCTCTCTATGGCCCGTGCTGTAGTTGTAGTCGAAACGGAAAGTGTTTACTGTATGCTTATTTTTATATAACGCTAACAACACCTCATATGTAAAGGGTGGGAATAGATAGTATTTTTAAATCTTTTAACAGGAGTCGACAGGGTACCCGCTGCTTGGCAACACAGATGTTAATAATTTTCTTTTTTTTGTGTGTAATACTAGAAGTCTCGTGGCGTTTGCTGAAATTCTCCAAACGATTATGCCATAACGAATAACTAACTATGGTAGTGAGACTACCTTTCTGAAGTCTATGTAATGTGGCACCTGCCAAAATACACATTGCAAATGTTGAGCTGTTAAGTTAATTTGTTAAGTACTCAATGTGTGCCCTTCGATTTAGATTTTTACCAAGATTGAGGCCTAAGAACATTACAATGTTTGCTTCTGTGATATCCCGATCATTACAAGTTACTTTCACTTTCTAATGATTTATCTTCAAAGTCCATAGTTTTGGTTTTAGATACATTTACTTTATCCCCTTTTTATAGAAGGAAGATTCAAGGTTTTGTAGAGTCAACAAATAAAACTGTATGAACATCAATTGCAAGTGTTTATGTCAAAAGGAACAATATCAAACTTTGTGAGTCTCCTTTGGGAAATGGTTTACAAACTTGAAGAGTAATTTCTTGAATTTGAAATTACAATTGCTCTACGTTTCCTAACTGTTAAGTGAAAGTTGAACCATAAATCTGTAAGGATTGGTTCACTGAATCGAAGGTTTTTGACAGATCACTATATATTCCTGTGACAGTTTTATCCTTGTGTAATGTGGAGCATATTTTTGAGCAAACTCATTGTTGGCATTTACAGTGCTTTTTACCCTACTGGAATACAAATTGGTTTTTAATATCATGTTATTCACAACGAGAAATGTTTTAATTTTATTTCTTCAATATTTTCCAACACTTTAGGGAACATTCACAGAACAGAGATAGGATGGTAATTTCCATATCTTCTGTCGATCCCTTTTTAATAATGGTTTTATCTCACTGTCTTCCAACATCTTTCGAAAATTTCTCTGTTCAAAATATCGGATTATAATAACTGATAGTGAATATTTCATTTTCCGTATTCCTTTGAGTGATTTTTTCAAAGTCTTAAAAATTTGTTTTCTTGTCGTTTTCCAAGCTTATGATATTTGCTTTGTGTTGATAGGGTGCCATATCTACATCTGATCTTGCTACATTCAAGACGAATTCGTTGCAACTGTTTGACATCTGAACAGGGTTAATAACAGTATTTTCAAATTTAATTTTCTATATCTCTTAACTTTTTACTTTGGCTCTTGATTATTACTGAACCACACTGCTTTTGTGTTATTTCTATGTTTGAGGATAAATGTATTATTTTTCATTTTTTAGCTGGCACTAACTTTCCTGAATATAGCTTCATAACGTTTATAAACATAAAATGAGAAAAGCAACTCATTCTATTTTCTAGCATCATAAATTTTTATTTCTGGTGTAATCTATTTACGCTTACTGCTGCCTTTCTTTTGTCAATATTTAGGAGGATAACATTGAATAAAATATCTAAAATCAATTTAATATGAATTTAAAGGTCAGAACTCATTTAGAAATGCATGGTGGATCCAATAATAACTTATTGGAGTGAGTGCTGGGAACTCACAGAAACAAATAAAAGGGGACTTACAGTTTTAGAATTGGATCACTTGAGAAGAGTCTGTAGAATTTCCCGACTTCACCAACAAAAATTGAGGAAATAAGAGAAAAGATACAGATTCACTATGGTATTAGGGGTAAAATAGAAGAAAGACAGCTAGGATGGTTTGGGCATGTCAGAAGAACGAATGAAGACAAATGGCCTGAGAGAGTATTTTCATGCAACCACCTTGAACGAGAAGATGAAGAAGGCCACGGAAAGTGTGGATAAGTTGCGTCCAAGAAGGGATGGAGAGAAGAGTAACAGGGTAAGGAAAAATGGTGAGAGCTAAGCATTTGACGACAGAGGTGAGGAATGTAGCCACAACTGTACGACCCCTGCAACAAGGAAGTAGAATTTGCTATAGTTTATGGTGCTTCATCTGTACTGGTCAACATGCCAGTTTACAATACTTGGTTTACTGCGAACTAAATCCTTATTACTTTTGCTGAAATTCCTTTTTACATACTATTCTGGAAGCTTTAATTTATCTGATTTTTGGAGCTCAGCGAACGGAGCTGCATGATCCGAAATACCTAGGTCTAAGCAGTATGTATTTGCATTTTCAAACTGGTAGTTTGTAGTAATGTTATCAATGCAGATTATTGATCTGCAGTTTCCTCTAGTGCCTTCAGGAAACTTTGAACCGGATTTCTTAATTAAGTTGCAAATCTTTGCAGAATCACTGATTTTGACTAACATATTGGTTACAGCCCGCTATAATCAACTTTTTTATTACCTTCTCTTTTTCTAGGAGACACTTGAATTTACCTAAGAATACGTCGGATATAGCACATCCAATAATTGTATAAACTGCTATAATCACTGTATTCAGATCACTTAACTCTATGGAGCAACTCTCTAACATATTCTCTTCCTTTAAATAATTAAAATGTTCTGTCGCTTTACAGATTACTGAAGAGTCAATAAGACTGCAGGAGCCTCGAAGAGATTTGTTGCTACTAGCTAACTTAAAATTGTTAATACCGTTTGAAACTTGTAAACAATCTTCTGTTAGCTAGTACTCATTTAGGCAGATTACTTTTATATTTACACATTCTGAAAGCAGATTTTTAAGTTTATCAGTTTTAGAGTATTTGAGATTTGATAGCTCTCCTGTTAAGCCGTTGATATTCCAGTGGATCAGAATTTTTGGTTTCGATTGTAATTTCATGTACATCCTCTCTTTTGTATCTATACTTTTTATTTCCAGTCTGCATTTTTGCTTCATCATCCTCATCAGAATGCATCAGTTTCCCTTGCTCCTTACGATTTTACACACATCTATGAATATTTTACTGAAGTTCATAGGACCTAACCTATTGAAGTGTATTGATTTCCCCAGATATTTACCGTGTGAAAATTTGTATAGTACAATGAATACTATCCCAGCCCTGTCAAGACTGTTCCCTAATGCCACTATTATGTTGACATAAGCACCACCTACTGATCTCTGGATAATACCACGAATCACCAACCCAGAAGCTGTGTACACCGTTTTCGTTGATCTAATCAAGTTGCGTGTTTCACTTACGACTTCTGCCTCACTTCTGCTGCATCTGGTGTTCGTGTCCACGTGGATTAAATACCTCTGAAGTTGGCGGTAGGGGTAATTGTAGTTTCGTTGAAATTTTAGCAGTATTCGTTTCCACACTCACTATGTTTTTTTAAATTTTTGTTTAACTGATGGAATCGAATTCCAGGTCCAACATGGATCTTGCACTCTGGCAGAATAACATTTAACGTAGAATCACCTGTTAATGAGAAGTCATTTTTGCCACATTTCTTTGTTGCACTTGCACGTCTGCCTTTTTTTATTGCAGGTAACATTTTTCCATTTATATTTATCACTTGCTGTTTTAGCGACGGCGTTGTCGGTAATGTTATTCCCTGCATTACATGTATGCGAATGTTTGCCACTTTGCTCCGTAATCAGGTTTTTTCCACACACAGGATTTCCTTTCACTAATTCGGCATTCCCTTGTTTTAGGGTTAAAATTTCCTTTCGCAGCATTTCAATTTCATTTTGAATTCATCATCTGGCTTGGATCATTTTTCAGATGAGAGTAAAACTGACTTTTTTAAGAGACCTCATGCCAGCATTGTCGCGAACACCCTCTCACATTCCAGTATGTAAACATACAAGGACAATTAGTACTGAGTAAATCAAGTGATATCAAAAGGATAAAGTTAATCATTAAATCGTAATTGGTGTATCTGTCTTTTAAAAATGAGAGTGATTCTCAACCGCCTCACGAAGGAAATGAACGTTATTGTAAGAGTCTCATACAACGAGAGAAGGTATTAAATACACTTCACATGACTGAGCACGGTAAATGACTTACGCTTATACGGTATATGAAACACTGTATAACACCAAACCTTTTGTAGTGAGAAATACTGCAGCATATCACTTGAAAAATTAGAAACATTGAGATTCTGTTATTTGCACATCTCCGCCGAGCATTACTCCTTCCATGCTGCCTTGCCAAGAAAAATGAGATCATTATACATTTGAACCACCGTACTGTCAAATTAATACTCAACTAGAGGGAAAACATTAGTTACTCATACGTATTAGAGAAGGTAGTTCTTCATTCACCTTCAGATGCCATCAATGATTGAAACCTTACTAAGGCCTGACACTTTCAATACCTGTTACTATTTTCTTTTTGATTCGTATTCACCTCAAAATATTCTACAATCACTCTTATTAACAAATTGTTTCTGTGCTTCCATACTGATTCTCCTATTGCGGGTCCCATTCTACAATCAAAAATCACTCAAACATTCGCAACGTATTTTGATACACCATTGGCTTTACCTAGAATTATACTGCTTATAGGAGGAAGAACTTCTGAGTCACCAAACGCCTTTTGCTCAACAACTTGTGAGATTTCTGTAGGACCTTCTGTTTCATGGTGAAAGATCTCATTATCCTCTGAAACTTATCACATCTCTGGCACATCTCAGCAGCCTGCAGAGTTTTAGGAAGGCAAAGTTCACTTTGGCGCAATCTTGAAAATGCAGGTAGTGGAACAGTCTCCTGAAATTTTGCTGGCGGAAAAGTAAAAGCCAATAGCAGGGTAGAGTAATTAGACGATTCATTTATAAATTGCTCAAGCTGATGAATGTATGAGTTACTAGATAGGTGATAAAGATGACAATAGAGATGACACAATTTCCTTAGCACTTTCATAACCCGTTTTGGACGTTTGAAGCAGGGTGGAATGACGGACGAAAATTGTTTTGAGTTTTCTTCGCTGCGACACCTGTTTTGTGAGTTGGGATTGAAACTGTGGAGCGTTGTCCGAAATGACCTTATCACCATGACCAACTGCGACATC
The DNA here is from genome assembly GCF_023864345.2 of Schistocerca serialis cubense. Lineage (NCBI taxonomy): Eukaryota > Metazoa > Arthropoda > Insecta > Orthoptera > Acrididae > Schistocerca > Schistocerca serialis. Next base: position 622,311,356 of record NC_064641.1, read on the forward strand.
TTAGAAAATGGGTCTTTTCAGTGGTGTGAGTGACACGTATTTTGACATCATTTCTACTGCTACGAAGGTATATCAGAAACTATTAGTGATTCTCGGGAGTGGACTGAGTATATCGACTACAGCAAGTTCCTTGTTCCTTTACTTTGAAGAAAAGATAAGAAACAATGGAACACGATGAGACCCTGTTGGTAGCTTCACTTTCTGACAAGGTTTGTATTACCCTAACATTTCGCGGTTCCTCTTCTCCATGTTACTGAATTATCATGCATCACAGTGCTTATGATAACATTTCTTTGGTCTGAAGTGCTGGAAACTCAAGTGAATATGCCAAACCACTCCTTTGGTATAAACAACCCAATGAGAATTGTCAGCGTGCTTTCTCATAGACAAAAAGCCATTTTAACTGTATAATTGTTCCTAATGGCAACATTAGAGTGGTCCTTCCACATTCATTTCACTTTTTGCCAGCAAGGAACCTTTTACCGTTCCTTGTCAACATCTGCAAGGGAACATGATGAAATTCCCAAATGCATCATCTTTCAAACACAATGTACTGAAATTATTCTCGTAACAATCTCTTCAGTCCCATAATTTAGCCCAAGAGGTAATCTCTAAAGAGCGTCAGCAATGATATTTTCGTTACCAGGAATAGAAACAAGAAAGTATTAAATTCTTCTAAATGTAGCGCCAGTCTGCATAAATCTCCATGACTCAAACCAGCACTCATTAAAAATTGTAAAGCTCAGTGGGCCTTGTAGACCTTAGCCACTCACCCAAACAAATAATGCTGAAACTTGACAAAATCTTAAATGACAAACAAAGGTTACAGCTCAATAATGTAATAGTTATATCGGTATTTTATAGGTATCCAGCTCTCAGAATCAATGGTTCAAAGACCCATAACACTATCTATTTCAAGTTTCTGAAAAAGCTTTCTTCAAGACTGGTTTTAAAACTGACCCAAGGCAAACAAAATGAGCTTCAAGAAGAGCCTGTTCTACACATTCAAATCCTGTTTGTACCTTGGTATTCGAATCCCATATGGTATTTTTAAACATTAATGCATAAAGACATAGTGTAGCTAATATATTCAAATTCATAAATGGTTTAGAAAAGTTTGACCACCCAAGATATGAATGAATCTATATCTTTGTTGAAGGAACAGGAAAGTCACGAATCACCTCAATTTTATATGGATCAGAGAATTTCTGATGCAGTCACAATGAGACCCAGCATTCTTTAAACATGTGATAACCCATCTAGCACTTCATTGTGCTCCTTCAAAGTAACCTTAGTGACTAAAACTACTTAAACATATGTGGTTATTCTCTTTCTCATGTTAGCAGGCAGAATACTGTTAAAACCGCTAATAAAATCACTTGAACTCACATCATATCTGAAACGTAACTAGCAGATTCGATAATAAAAGCCATAACACAAAAATTCTGTATATTTTCAACATGAAGGATGTTACTCAATATACCAATAGCTCGCCCTTAAATCAGAGGATGACAGAAATTTGACTCCACGAAATTTCTGTAGGAACTCATCCTACATCAATTGTCTACCAGTATCAGGCAGAATAATTGTATTCTTCTGGCATGAATATAACACCATCCTAATACCATCCCCTTTTTTGGAACAGCTAACAGTGTATTATTGTATGAACTAACAGCAGATTCAATGACACCCTGTTGTAACTTCTCTATCTCTTCCTCTTTCTTTTCAAACCAGTGGTATAAAATAGAGCTTGACAAAAACTCTCTAGACTCTTTGAGTTTCAGCTCCTAGAAGAACCTTCAGAAGCTTCGAAAATAACAATCAATTACGTTGCAGCACATCCCACGAATCTCCTTTTATTACTTCATTTGAGTCCTCAACAGGGCGACCCAATTTCATATCTCTTACAAACTGCGAACACCTGTTTGGCAATCTAACAATAGAATTTTATGAATACTATTCTCACTCTCAACAGACCTCGGATAAAAAGTCATCTCAGACCAGACCAGGAACTTTAGACAGTGGCTTGAACTATTTTCCGTAGCTGCATATTCATCACAGCAACTTCATCGTAGATCCATTGTTCCTCAAACCATTTCACCATCACCAAAGCCCATCACTGCTTGGAGCATCAGTGAAAAATCTACGCCAAAACTGCATCAATCGTCAACCATGGCACAACCACAAAATACATACAATGCTCATAACCTTGATATAGGAATTCAGCATCCACTTGTCTGTCTACCTCAACACTTTTTCCAGCAACTGCCCTTCTACTTATGTTCACGATGAAGAAACAGTAGGCCACAAAGCTACCCCTTAACACCTTTGGAAACCTGACTTGCTGAATACTGACATCTGATTCATCATACCCAGAACACATGACAAAAGCAAACTTCTTCCTCTTCTTTTCTCAGCACTGGACTCACTGATGACTTTACTCTTTCTTGTTTCTCATTGAACTGCGTCTCCCCCATCTTCATATCTTAGCATTTCGACTGTTCGTCAGTCTTTTCTACTCTTTCTGCAGTTAGTGCGTCAGGTGCTGACAGCAATTGTCATTCCTGTGGTAGCAGATTCACCAGTTGTGTGCTATTCCGTGTAACAGCTGATTGCACTTCAATGATTTACAGACCTGAGTCTCTTGTCTGCGATCTACTGTTGTCACCACTACCCTCGTTGCTGTGGATGGGTCTAAATCTCCTGTAATTCCAACCTCCTTGTCCTCTCCTCAAGTAACTGCTTTCATTTATGTTCAGAAAATGCTCAGAATGCCTCAATCTGTCATTGTCAAACCTGTCCCTGCGTGAATCATACTACCCACGATCAAAATATCTGCTTCTTTGTGGCCTGGGATCATGATAAGCAAATTGAGTAGCCTCTCTACTATGACTGCTTTCTTCCCCACTGCCGTACTCTAACTCCTCAAGTAGGCTCTGAAACCTTTCTTTACAATGTTCGGAAGAATGATTTGCTTGTAATTGTGCTGCCAATTTCACCAAACATATTTGAATTAATGCCACAGGACTGTATGCAATTTATAAGAAATGATTTTTTAAAAGCATGCTCTCAAAGAATCGAGCAGAATTTGTGAATTAGCACTGAACAAAATTTTGCATCATCAGTATTCCATGCTTTACTATGTCTTGAGCTACTTCGAACCAGTACTCAGACATGAACATATAACGAAACGTTTTGTACGATCACAGTTTGGAGCTACTATACGCGTATGCACTACAGGCTCAATTTCCAAATAACGAGAAACAAACTCTATCTTCCGACCAGCTGGCCAAGTGGGAGGACATAAAAATTAAATTACTCTAACTACGCATGACCATAAATGCTATTTGACATGTCCGAGACCACTTTTAATTCACAAACGGATAAGAAATGGTTTAATCGAATCCTAGCATCCCTTCATCGCCTTTTCGACTAATTTGTTGTTCTCTCTCATCGGTCTGTCTCCTCTTGTATTGAAGTTTGTGTTCTTGCTCATCTTCGTGAAATGAATCAAATTCTTCATCAGCCTGGCTTCTAACATAGTAATATCTGGACTCGAAGTCCGTCACCTTTCTTTTTTATCGACGTTAGTAAATCTCTCTTGTAATTCCGGTCGCTGTTGTCTCTCTCTCCTATTACTTTCCATTGCGCCTACGTCATTTAAATAGAAAATTCATCAAATACATGCTAATTAATATAATAATAATAATAATACACTACGCAGATGTGTTCAACCTTCCTTTGCAGTTGTGCAAAAACTTTACGCCCTGTCACACTACACTGGTGCCAGACGACTCAAACAGCAAAGGTCCGACACATGCGAAACAAAGGCCGCACTCAGAGGTTCATGCGACGTCTAAGGTGGGATAATGATGTGACATTGGCACCAAACTTCACAAAAATTCTGCCCAGTGCCACCATGGATGTGTCAGGCGATCGGAAGATCGTCACACTCCCTCTTACCCACTTGCTTTGATGTGTCTGCGATGGAGGTCAGATCACGACACCCAGGGTTGCAATCTCTTGGTTTTCTTATGCGTGACTGAGAGAAACATTCCAGGCACACCGCCTCTTAGAATCGGTAGACAGAGAGTGAATAAGGTCGTCAATGAAACCATCCCTTTCACTGGGGCGCTAATTCCCAATCATTTCGCGGTCGAAAACCACATTTCGCAGGTTGATGATCAACAGGAAGACGTTCTTCGGAACGTTTGACACTGCTGACACTTCGGGCGTTTCAACCCTTCTTTAAGACTTTCAACCCTTCTCTGAGGGCACCGTGGGTCTGCATCCCCATCGAACGTGATCGCACGTGTTTGGAGTGCAGCGATACCGTATTGTTTGCCTCGCGTGCAGGTTGGAGCGACTAGGGACCGTTCAGTTCCACTGGACGAAATTTGAACGTGATTCGAAGCAGTAAATGGTGCTTATACTTTTTCATACTTCGTATTCCGCGTCCTCCTATGACGTGATCAAAGAGAAGAGAGGGGGGAGGGATGCGAGATTGACACATGCTTGAATAAAACAGCTAAGTGTCCTTCCAATACTTTTTTGAGGACCTTGAAAGCTTATTTACACACACGGAACCCTACTCGGGAGTACCAGGCGCCTTCAGGCAGGCTGTTCTGTCGTTCTTTCGCTGCTACACTACTCCTCTTGCACCTGATAGTAGGCCATCCAGAATTGGAGAGTGTCGAAGGGGACACTCGTCTACGGGCATCTAGGACTTCAACACGGGTTTTGGCTGTACAAATATACTTTTAAAATTATCAACAAATGTGGTCGGGTGCCACGGCGGCTTTTGCCGAACTGGGGTTATGACAGAGACACTTTGCCATTTTATCCATGCATGTGTCAGTGTTGCATGTTCCCTATGATCATGCCTCAGGAAGACAAAAAAATATTACTTCTGATACACCATAAGCACCCTCTGCTGCTTCGGATCACGTTCAAACATGGTATGATGATTCTGACCCGTCCTTAATGGTCCCACGCGAGCAAAAATTGTGGCAGCGCTACGCTCCAAACACGTGTGACCTCTTTCAATGGGGATGCAGAATCACAATGCCCTTCGAGAAGGGTTGAAAAGCCTGAGGGTACTAGCAGTGTCAAAGGTTCCGAGGGACGTTTTCCTGTTACTCGTCACACTGCGAACAGTGGTTTCCAACAGCAAAATGTGGGGGCATCAACGCCGAAGTGAAAGGGATTGTTTCATTTACGTCCTTCATGCCACTCCCTGCGGTCTTCTGGTGCCGATTCTGAGAGCGGTGCGAGTGGAATGTTTTCCTCGGCCATTCATAATAAAACCATGTGATTTCGACACTGGGTGAGGCGGTTCTCACCTCCATATTAGAAGCGTCAAAAGAAGGGGTGAAGTGTAGTTAAGAGGGAGTGTGAAGATCTTCCGATCGTGTGGCACGTCCACGGTGGAATTGGGCAGAATTGTGATGAAATTTGGGGCCATTAAAAAAAATGAGTGTGAAATCTTATGGGACTTAACTACTAGGGTCATCAGTCCCTAAGCTTACACACTGCTTAACCTAAATTATCCTAAGGACAAACACACACACACCCATGCCCAAGGGAGGACTCGAACTTCCGCCGGGACCAGCTGCACAGTCCATGACCGCAGCGCCTGAGACCGCTCGGCTAACCCCGCGCGGCTTGGAGCCATTGTTACATCATTGGCCCATCTTACACGTCACATGACATTCTGAGTTGTGGCCATTTTTTTCACATGTATCGACACCTTGCTGTTTGACGCATCGTCGAGCCAGAAGGTGACGTCACAGGGCCCCACGCTTTCGTACCATTACTGAGGAAGTTGGTACGCATCGTTGGGTCAAAAGTCAAACTGAAGCGTTGCCGTGGGTGCAAATTAGGTGGCTTCGAAAAAGTAAACCCTTAATTCTGTTGTACAGTGCACTTCTAATTTTTATAAAAAATGCACGTCTTCTCATTTCCAAATAAATGCCGCACACAAATATCCCGTTTTCATTACAAATATAAATTCTTAATAATCAACCATTTATGAAAGATTGTTAACAAATAGGGTAAAATTTTTAAAAAAATACAAATTAAGTTTCTTTCATCTTTATATAATTTACGCTTCACAAAAATGCTCATAGAAGGTGCACCTTTGTTTAGATATTTTGCGTCAGCCAGTAGTCGAATTCACGCCCTCCACATGGTATACAAGAATTCTACCACACCGCCACGCTGCATGTCGAAAGACATACTTTACATTCGGGCGCTGAAAACGCTCAGGAAACTTCAAAATCGATTTTATCGAGAATTTTTGAGAACTGCATCGAAATGCTCTGTTTGAATGATTTTGATTTCTTAACTTTACATAGCATTTTGATTTCTTAACTTTACATAGCATAACTAAAAAAAATTGCAAAAATGCCACTGCTATGTAGTCCCCTTGTGAGTTTTGAGTACGTTAAACCTGCTTGAAATATCTTCCTGAATGGAGTCAAATCCCAGATTTTTGCATTTAACGCATTCACAGTAGCATGCCGTTCTTTTTAATCAGACTTCACTTGTCCACTCAACCTTCTTTTGTTGGCACTAGGCTATTCATTCTCTCGTAACTTCTCATTTTGTTCTTTTGAATCAGCCTTTTGTTCATTAAGCTTTCTCAGTAATTCAAATAATAAACTACTCACATTCCTATCACAAACAGTTGATGATGGTGAAAGGGTATTCTGCTGTTTAAGTTGAACATACCAGAGCTGCAGAGCTATTAGGTCAAACTTCAACAACAGCCAGTGGATTTTAGCGGAAACGTCATCTCAGAATCACCTACTCTTCCCTCTCATCAGCACAACTAGCCTCCCGAGTCGCAACACCAGAACTACTAACGCCACTACTCTTCCCTTGGCTATCCAACATCTTACTAGAATCACCAAAAATCACATGTTCATCATCTTGAGTAATACGTGAAAACTGAGTACGGCATCACCAGAAGCAGACTTCATTACCTACCTAGACTTCTATCCACACTTATTTCCAGTTTACTCCCCCATGTCTGCCTCTGATCTGCGATAGTTTTCTACAATTTATAATGAATTTTTAAAAGAATCAATATAATAATCAGTCTCACTCAGAATTTTACGCTAAATCGCACAGATACAACAAGCACAAGTCAAATAGCTGACAAAAAAAAGCAATGTTCCACTGTGCCAACTAGAACCTCCATACAGCATTGCAACCTAAAACAAGAACACTCAATATCTTTCGCCAAGAACCAGTAGTCTGTTCAAGAGCAAAGAATGAAAGATGACATATATGGAACAAAGGGATATTGGAAGTTCTCCTCAAGCGCATATGCAGAATAAATAATCAATACACAAGGACCCAATACTAATCACAATCATTAGATAAAACACCAGTAGCATGAAACGATTAAAATTTCAACAGTCAATGGTCAACGACAGCCTTTCCTTGTACCTTAAAGGTCCAATATGGACTTCCACTGATCAAGTAAATTTATCAAAAGAATAATACCGTGTGTTGCAACGCATTTGCTACCTTGAGATACGTGAAAATAATTCTACTCTCAACTACTCCCAAATCACAAACAAGATCACCATAGGAAGGGGGAAGGACACTGAAAGGAAGCTAACTCGCCACCCTCCCAAGACACCATCTGTTACCGCAACTGATTACAACCACTGAATTGTTAAGCAAAGTCACTCAAAACATCCCATTATAACGAAATTACTTCATGCTGCAAGTTCAAATCATCCCTTTAATGAGTCTCATTAAAGACTCTAGTATTAATAACTGGTAAAAAATAAACTGCGAATCCAAATGCGTATTCTACGGCAGAGCACAACCCGAATCAACCACTAGTAACCCTTCTTATCTTAAATTTCAGACAATTACGTGGATTTCATTCACAGTAATGTTTAACACTCCAGTTGGAGTAACGAAAGCTTCTATTTGGGATACTTGTATAGATCACTACAGTTCATATTCCAAAAATATATTGACTTCTCATTTAGAAACGAAGAGTGCAGGAAAAGAAAGCCCTAAATCCAAAAATGAATTATGTATGCTGTGTGATATAGGATTTCGTGTAGTTTAATATTGCTAATCACCCAGTTTGATAATGTAAATACTAGTCCACATTCCATAAACCAATTTAGATTAGGCATGAACGGAAATAACGTGTTACTTCTCTCGCTACAGGGAATAAATGTTCTTTGTCCAATATTGTATAGTAAGTGTTAGATTTCTTGTGGGTTGGAAAACAATGTTACAGCAAGAAACAGAATTTTCCTTCATTTTGCATTGTTGGTACTAGTGAAAACCTTGATTTGGTCTGAGATATTCTGTTTAGTAATGCAGCTCTTGTAAGCGATTCATTTCAGTGTTAATACTTTATGCTGAATGAGTATTTCATCTAAGGATGAAAGACAGAGAGCTTCAGAGCGTAACAGTGTTAGGAAAAGGTAACTACGAGGGAGAATGAGTACAGACATGAAGAAATGAAGGGTTCATTCACACGAACTAGGAGAAGTCTGCAATTGCAAATTAACGTTTTTTCAGGGACTAAATGCAGAAGAAAGATCACATATTACCAGAAAATTTAATACGGAATACTGGAATGAGAAGTCATTGCATCTGACAGGTTTCATTACCATACGTCTAGTTCGCAGAAGCCGTTCAAGCAAAAATGAAGATGTAGCACAGCTTCGAGAGTATAATTTCAACTGCAGAGTGCGAATGAAACGTGACACCATCGTACATGAAATTCCATTAAGAGAAAAGCCTTCATGGCGAGGGAGGGATAAGTATGGGAATAAGCCACAGAAAACTAAGGAAGAAGGAAAAGCAGATTATGATCACAATCATTCGTTTAAGGATAGATCAAGTCAGTAGAGTAATGAGAAGGCGAAGAAATTTTTCTTCCAGTGGAAATTTCACTAAAACAATGCACGAAAACTCCCTGGAAAATTACCTGAATTTTGACATTTCCTATGAAACGTATAGAACAGTATTAAATACCAAATTCAGTACAGCTCAATGTGCTCAACCTGTGTTAAGTGCACTGTTGAGATGAAAATGCTAAATGTAAGATTATCTGAAAATTTAGATGATGACATGAAGAAACAATACTTTAAGCAAATTAATAAGATCATCATTGACCACAAGGTACACAAAGTTAGCTGAAATATTTTATCCCAGAAAGAAAAGTTCTCTGTTAACAAGTCAAAAGTTTCATCAAACAGAAGCAATCAGCATGCACTACCAAAAATGTTTACCGAACCTAAGTGCTAATGATGTCTATTACAAAAGGCACGTGTCTGTTCAGTCTTTCAATATACATCAGCTCTCAAATGCAACTTTAGTGTTTTACTCTAACTCTGAAGAAACTGAAACAACAAGGGGACAATAAAGTTGTTTCATTTTTAAATCGCTTGTGACACAATTATTGGACTAGAAAGTCCAACATCTTAAGTTTTTGTGGTTCAAGCCAGACCAAGAATAACACTGTGCTGAGGTATCTTAATTATCTTGTGAGTGATCTGAAAGTCTTTGAGCCAGTGAAAGTAACTTTCCCTATTAGAGGGCACTCTACGGAGAGGGATAACAATATGGGGCTGATTAACACAAAAGCAGTGGGAGAAGTTCCAGTGGACTGGGTATGGAACATGGTTGGAACTCGATGTAAACCTAAGCCTTTTGATGTAATGGTGACGTCAAGATATGATATAAAATTGGGAGTCATTTCTGGAGAAGAAATATTTGAGATAACGTCCATTCCTAACAAGGCTCATGAGAGAGGCAGCCATGATGAAAAAGCATCCCCATATCATTCAGCATCGAGAAACTTATAAAGGAGCTTCGATTTCATCGGTGGTGAGAGATTCACAGCGACTTACAGAGCAGCAGTGTGGAGAATACTCATCGCTTACTTACCGTGGTACAATATAAAAAGATCATCATTCTAGAACAATTTTATGTAACGCTAATGCTAAGAATAAGAATAATGTCCTCTGGAAATATCGAAAAAAAATTATCAGGATCTTCATGTTCTGAAGGAGTATTGTGGACAAGACGATAGAAGGTTTTACACAAACCCTTTACACTAGGCTGAGAAGCGATTGTACCGTAATATCGTATTTTATTCTTGTTGTTGTTGTTGTTGTTGTGGTCTTCAGTCCTGAGACTGGTTTGATGCAGCTCTCCATGCTACTCTATCCTGTGCAAGCTTCTTCATCTCCCAGTACCTACTGCAACCTACATCCTTCTGAATCTGCTTGGTGTATTCATCTCTTGGTCTCGCTCTACGATTTTTACCCTCCATGCTGCCCTCCAATACTAAATTGGTGCTCCCTTGATGCCACATAACATGTCCTACCAACCGATCCCTTCTTCTAGTCAAGTTGTGCCACAAACTTCTCTTCTCCCCAATCCTATTCAACACCTCCTCATTAGTTATGTGATCTACCCATCTAATCTTCAGCATTCTTCTGTAGCACCATATTTCGAAAGCTTCTATTCTCTTCTTGTCTAAACTATTTATCGTCCACGTTTCACTTCCATACTTGGCTACACTCCATACAAATACTTACAGAAATGACTTCCTGACACTTAAATCTATACTCGATGTTAACAAATTTCTCTTCTTCAGAAACGCTTTCCTTGCAATTGCCAGTCTACATTTTATATCCTCTCTACTTCGACCATCATCAGTTATTTTGCTCCCCAAATAGCAAAACTCATTTACTACTTTAAGTGTCTTATTTCCTAATCTAATACCCTCAGCAGCACCCGACTTAATTCGACTACATTCCGTTATCCTCGTTTTGCTTTTGTTGATGTTCATCTTATATCCTCCTTTCAAGACACTATCCATTCCGTTCAGCTGCTCTTCCAAGTCCTTTGCTGTCTCTGACAGAATTACAATGTCATCGGCGAACCTCAAAGCTTTTATTACTTCTCCATGGATTTTAATACCTACTCCGAATTTTTCTTTTGTTTCCTTCACTGGTTGCTCAATATACGGATTGAATAACATCGGGGAGAGGCTACAAACCTGTCTCACTCCATTCCCAACCACTGCTTCCCTTTCATGCCCCTCTCTCACTCCCTTCCCAACCACTGCTTCCCTTTCATGCCCCTCTACTCTTATAACTGCCATTTGGTTTCTATACAAATTGTAAATAGCCTTTCGCTCCCTATATTTTACCCCTGCCACCTTCAGAATTTGAAAGAGAGTATTCCAGTCAACATTGTCAAAAGCTTTCTCTAAGTCTACAAATGCTAGAAACGTAGGTTTGCCTTTCCTTAATCTAGCTTCTAAGACAAGTCGTAGGGTCAGTATTGCCTCACGTGTTCCAATATTTCTACGGAATCCAAACTGATCCTCCCCTAGGTCGGCTTATTACCACTTAATCATAGGAAGCTAAAAAAGCAAAGATAAATTGTTTAACAAGAAGTATCTTCATTATTTCATACATAGTTTTTTATTACAAAACATTCTGACATATAACATGTAACAAAAAATACAGATTTACTTGTATCATCATTTAGAATCGGCATATACAAATAGCACGCCTTCCCTTTCGTATCGCATGATGTTACTTTAAATATTTCAAGTATCAATTGAAATTAAATTTAATGTATATAATATGTCCTCCCAAGTGACTTTTGTATTGTAAATAGGGTTCTCGGGCGAGATGTCGCACGTAGTCGTGAAAATTCCATAATATTTTGCCGGCGCAACTGACCGACGCCGTTAAGGTGCGGCGATCCCACTGCTGAAGCTGTGACCGAAGTCTTCTGTTTATGACAATCGGAGAAGAAAATGCGCAGGCGAACTCGCCAAGTATCGTTAACCAATAGCGCCGGTATGCAGATCGGTAGCGAGACGACATCTGCCACACCTGCTGGAAGATGAACGCACGCGCAAGGGCTGTCAATCGTACTGCGCGCCGCCGTCGGCCGTCCCAGCGCTCTCTGCCGGGAGCGGCCTGCCGGAATACGTCTCCAGGCCGACGTGCGCCCGCCATCGCCGTTGTCAATCGAAAATCTCTGTCGTCACCCCAGCGTCGTCCCTTGTACGATTAACAGTTCCTCTATGTAGTTGCTGTGATTTTAATATGGGCGGCGCTGGATCCCATGTCGTGCTGTGCCCCTATGAAGCAACTTAGTCGAGCTGCGGGTTTCCACTGCTTTTTTAATAACACTGTCCTAGTACAAAGACGCCGACGGCAGAATTTTGGTGTTTTTGTATTCCATACTGTGTCCTGCACTGAGACAATGTTCGACCACAGTAGATTTCTCTGGCTGGTCCAGACGTGTGTCGTCGGTGTTCGACACATCTCTCCCTAACAGTGCAACAAGTTTGTCTAATGTATGACATCCTGCAGCCACAGGGAATGTTACAGACATCAGGTCTTCTTAAACCACGATCACCTTTACTGAGCCTAAAAGAGTTCTGAGTTTCGTTAGCGGACGTAAGCTCATTTATGATTATCCAATAATCTTCCTATTTTCGAAGAAAGGCCGCCGACGCGACGTATGGCCCGACGTAAGCCACTGCAAATCTCTGGTTCAGAATATCCATTCTCTCAAAATACGGTACGCAGATGGCATAGGTCAGCAGATCAGATGTCTGAATCAGACGTGGCCCGTGCCCTGTGGACCAACGTCCTAAGCAGGCCACTTCGTTGTGCAGGCTGGTGACAGCTGGTGGCCTGCAAGTGTAAGTGCGTACGTTTACGGTACACAGCGTGACAAAAGGCGCCATCCTCTTTTCTCCGCACCAACACGTCCAGGAATGGTAGTTCGCCATTTCTCTCCATCTTCATCGTAAACTTGATGTTTTAATGGAGAGAAGGTAAGTGTTACAAAAATGAATCCAGAGATGCTGTGAGGTGGGGCTGGATGACAAAGGTGTCATCCACATATCGCCAACAGCACATAGGTTTCAACTCCGCCGACTGGCACGCTCTCTCCTCGAAATTTGCCATAAAGAGATTAACCACAATGGATGACAAGGGACTACCCGTTCCGACACGGTCAGTCTGCCCACAGTACTATCACTGAACAAATACAGTAGTAAGTCGGCAACGTTCTTAAACAAATCAACAAGTGCCGGCTGCTGTGGCCGAGCGGTTCTAGGCGCTTCAGCCCGGAACCGCGGGAGTGATGACCTCAGATGTTAAGTCCCATAGTGCTCAGAGCCTTCTCGAGAAGGTCTAAAGTTCTCCGTTGTATTCTGGTAGTGAGATCCTTGTCTAGAAGACGATATGCAGAGTCGTCCAGCAACTGGTTCATCTTGCTTAAGTACATCTGTTTGTAGACGATAACAGTTGAGCTGCGTTTATCCTCCGGTAATATACAGTATTAGAATCCTCATGAACAGATCGAAGTGCTGAGATCTGCAGCCGAGGTAGTACGCTTGGGCGCTGACTCCCACGTCAAAGCACGGCAAGTCTCCCATATGGCTTCCTCGGCAGCGTTCTCGGACAGCTTAAGCATTCCCTGTTCAGCCTCATCAATGTGTTGGCCGCACTTGAAGATGTCTGTCAGTTATGGCGACGAAATATTGTGGAATTTTCACAATGACATCCGACATCTCGCCAGAGATCCATATTTACAACAAGTCTGTTGCGAGATACTCTAGTAGCTTTAGAAGTCATTTATCTTATCCATTAGTATACATGAAATTCGGCTTTACACTTTAAAATTGGTTCTCCTGGATAATATGATAATGTGGACAACGGACGTTCTTTTCCTGTGCTTCTGAAAACATCAAAGAAAAAAATGCTGTTCCACTGCACAATAAGATAATATTAATCCCACCTGATTAGAAAATATGCAGTTAACAACAGTATCTCACAGAAAGAAAACCTCCCTCACAAAAATCATCATTATTCCATACACCTGTCTACTATCAGCATCATAGTAAATCCTAACAAAGACGTAAAATTATTTACTGTTCCAAAATATTACTCTTGCTAAACATTGACGACGAGCATTTTTCGACCTCATAAAAAAAGGAAATATCTCAGCAAGACAGTACAACAAACAAATATTTATCACTCGTATGAGGAGGAAGCAAAAGGAATGTTTCATTGTTCTCTAACCATTGCAGTAATCGTATCCACAAATCTGGTTTCATGAAATCATTCTTATTAGGACGAATGAATGCAAACTCTATTCACTGGAGTATGCTTTTCTAACTAAAAGAATTGTCTCTCATTAGTGCAAACCTTGTTACAAAATAAAATTCTAGTGCCAAAAATAATAAGACGCGTAAACAGGTCCAATATAGCACAAACAGCATTATTAACTGTTCCACACATGAAAGTTCCTCACTTTAGACGACTTTTATTCAGAAAGAAAAATTACCTTACGCAACCCAAATTTCTTTTCAACACTCAGAGTTTTATTGAAGTAAGCATATAGTACTTTCACTACAATGAAAAACATGTAATAATTTCGGACTCTGAATTACACTAACAGCTTCTGCATTTATCCACTGAATGCAACAGAAATCTGAACTTTCCCGTAGAGTAATACACACAGTAAATATGCTTACAGCCAGTCGAATATCACATGAGAGCACAATAAGTTTCAATACATAATTCTTAGACACAATTCAAACAGCTAACAAGACACAATTATAAACTATCAAAGAGCCTGAGAAAACTGGAAGGTGTGCACACATACAGGTTGATTGTTATTAACGTTTAAAAACCCCCGTAGCGACGTTAATGACGCTGAGAGAAGTGATGTAATGTAAGATACATGGGTACATAAATGTCGGAAAATACCCCAAAAGAGGATGGCAAATGTTGAACATGCGACGTCATGAGATGACGTACCTCGCCGCCGTTGCAGTGGTTGGGCTTTTCGATCCTACCCTACCGGGTATGGGGCAGTGCTACACATCGCTCCATTACGCTACTCTGTTTTCGTTTTTGCGTTATCCGAAGTGACACAGTAGTGCTGCAACAAGGCGGAGCCCAACAACAATAAATTACCAGACAAATGGATTGGGCAAAACGGACGGATTTAAACCCACTGATTAATTTCTTTTGTGGTCATTCGAAGGAACTAGGTTACAGCATCCCAGTAAAGTTCCAAATTGCCTCATAGACCGCACAGCCGCTGCCGCTGCAGAGAACTAAAATACAGATGATATTTTCGAGCGTGTTCTTGAAGGGATGATGGAGGAATGCAATATTTGCATTCAAACAATCCAGAGCCGAGACCTCTCCGCGTATGCCAAGGAGTAGGAGCCCATCCTTTCTGGGGCACCATGACTCCTGGCAATGTCCATCCTGCCAGGTGGCCCTCGCTGAGGCTGGGTGGCGTCCTTGGGGAGAGCCCCTGGTTGGTGTGAGTGGCATTAGAGCGGATGACCGCAATGAAACGGGTTAAATTGACTCAAGCTGGTGGTCACTCGGCCCCAGATGTCTCAAAGCGCATAAGGAATGGTTGTGATGCAGCGACCTATGATCCTCGATCGTTCCACTCCCTGGCCACACCTTGGGAGTACCGTAGGGCGACCAGGTCTCAAGAGCCGTATTCGCCTCAGTGCCTCATTTCCAGCAGGATTGATGAAGCGACCTTTCAGGCAACGAAGCCCCAGTTTTTTGTCGACAATCTTGAAGATAGGTTTGGGGAAGTGGCGGCGTTGTGCAAAATGTCCAGTCGCGGGCGTTGCTTGCCTGTGACAAGCTGGGCGACATCCCTGTCTCGATTAAGGCCCATAAAAGCCTTAACATGGTCCAGGGTATTATTTTCATCGTGACCTCCTTTTCCCAGTCGGTTGAGGAACTACGCGCCAACTTAGAGCGATCGGGTGTCCACTTCGTCCGGCCCGTGCATAGGGGCCCCAACACAGCAGGGTTGCTACCGGTAGCTTCATCTTGGCTTTAGAGTCAGTCGTTGCCTGAAAAGGTGAAGGTGATGGTTTACTGTTATGACGTGAAACCATACGTCCCTCGTCCTATGCGGTGCCTCAAGTGCTGGAGATTTGGCCACATGTCATCTCGCTGTAACTCCAGGGCCACACGCATGGATTGCACATTTTGAACACCTTTTGTAAACGTGGCCTGTTGTAAAATATTGCCCTCGCTGTAACCAAGGAAAACTTGTTCTTAATTTGTGTTGTCTTCCCTCTTTTCACTTCGTTTTAGTTTAAACATTATGTATTAAGGAAAAAACAGATCATTTACTGGTAACGACGTGATTCGGAAACTTGGACTCGGCAAGCTTTTACTGCACTGTACTTTGCAATAAATCAGCAGAAACCGTCACACTGGTAAATAACATAATAAATCTTACCTGGACATAAACACGTAATTATCTACAACAATACAAAAAAATACTACCTGCAGACGCAAGACAAGAAATCTGTGCCCCAGGAGTAAAAGTCGCGCACTTAGGCCAGGAGGCACTCCAACGTGAATTCTTGAATTCGGTTGGGACGGACGATCAGGTGCGACTGACCGATAGGCTCAACCGCTGCACTTGCGGCGAGGTATGTCATCTGGTGACGTCACATACTTTGTCCTCTCTACTTTTGAGGTATTTTCCGACATGCATGTGTCTTGCACTAAATTCTTGTCTCATCATCATCTACGTCGCTTAAGAATCACGTAGTATATAAATTTTTGTTACACTGACTTGAAAATGTGAAGCAATATTAACTATAGTTTAAGCTGAATGCTGCGCTCTTCAGGATATTCACTACTAAGAAAAGAAAATGTACCAGTCCATTTGTCAAGATAAATTCATACATATTACAGAAGTGGATATACGGATGTGTGTATGTTTGTTTGTTCCACATCCACTCTTGTGTGTGTATGTGGTTTTCGGTTTTCGGGCGCTAAACAGCATGGTCATCAGCGCTCAAACGCATAGAAACAGGAACACATGCGATGAAGGGACGAAGACGGACAGCGAACAAGGAGAACGGCTAAAAGACACAGACCTGACGCAGTTCCAAATCCTCACTTACAGAGGCAAAACAAGAGGAGAAGAAACGCACTAAAAAAGGAAAGGAAACACAAGGAAAAGAGAACAGAAATCGAAGTGAAACAAGTACGTAATCGTGACTGGCGGACCTCTTACCTAAATCCTGGGAGAGCCAGTCACCCAGCAGCACATTAAAATCCTCTCACTAAAATCCGAGGCTACAATTTGGACAGGACACAAAACCGTAAGACCTTAAACACAGCCGTTGCGTCGTCTTGCAAAATAGAGGGCAAATCCGGTGGCAAGGAAACCACCGCCATCTGGTCAGAGAATAAAGGACAGTCAAGTAAAATGTGGCGGACAGTAATCTGGACGCCACAAGCACTGCAGATTGGGGGTCCTCCCGCCGGAGTAAAAAACCATGCGCTAAGGGCTGCGCCCGATGCGGAGGCGAGTTAGGAGAACCTCATCCCGCCTGCATGACTGGTAGGACGTACGCCATGGCCGCGTGGTGGTCTTGATCAGACGCAGCTTATTATCACCAACTGCCAGCCACTCTTCCCATTGACGCATAACACGAAAACGCAAAAGGGATGTAACAGCATGGAGGAGGACGGCACATTCAACAACGTGAGGGAGGGAACATGCATCTTTGGCAGCCACATCCGCCAGTTCGTTTCCCCTAATACCCACGTGCCCCGGCGTCCAGCAGAAAGAAACCTCCTTCCCCTGCCGTTGCAGGTGGAGTAGGGCATCGTGGATGTTCTAGTCGACCGTATCCGCTGGGTACAAGTGTTGCATGGTCTAAAGGGCACTCAGGGAATCAGAACAGTTAAGAAACTTAAGACTGGGAACATCTGCTCCAATGCCCGCAAGATCGCAAACAATTCGGCATCAAAGATGGTAAACGCCGCAGGAAGCCGTAACTTGACGACTCGATCAGGGAAAACAACAGCACAACCAAAAGAGTCCCCCTGTTTAGAGCCATCCGTAAATACTGGCACATGGTCGGGATGCTGGTTTAAAATATCGTAAAATAAGAAGGTAAAAACAAACGCAGGAGTGCAACTCCTCCCGTACTCTGACAAGTCTAAAAGGACGCTGGACCTCTGGAGCAACCAGGGAGGCAGGCAGGTAAAACCCTGGAGTTGGGGTGCCACACGCTCCACACCAAGGGACTCAAGCCAATGCTTGGCACGAATCCCAAATTATCTCGTTGCCTTGGGACGACTGGAAAAGAGACGTTCCATAGGCGGTCGGGCAACGGTAGGGTACGCAGGGGAGGTAGGACAGGCAAGGAATTCAAAAATGGTTCAAATGGCTCTGAGCACTATGGGACTCAACTGTTGAGGTCATAAGTCCCCTAGAACTTAGAACTACTTAAACCTAACGAACCTAAGGACAACACACACATCCATGCCCGAGGCAGGATTCGAACCTGCGACCGTGGCGGTCGCGTGGTTCCAGACTGTAGCGCCAGAACCGCTCGGCCACCAGCGGCCGGCGGCAAGGAATTGACACACCCGTCGCACCATGAGGAGTTTCCGCCGGATGGCGAGCGGCGGTTCCCCTGCCTCAGCACACAGGCTGGGGATGGGACTGGTACGGAAGACACCAGTGGCCAGCCTGATACCCTCATGGTATACTGCATCAAGAATCTTCAGATACGAAGGCCTCGCTGACCCAAACACGGTGCACCCATAGTCAAGACGCGACCGGACGAAAGCCCTATAAAACTGCAGCAGACGCGCCCGATCTGCTCCCCAGGACCGATGGCTCAGACACTTCAAAATATTCAGTGCCTTCAGGGTCCGCACCTTGAGGTCTTTAAGGTGCGGCAACCACAATAACTTGGAATCAAAAGTGAGGCCCAGGAACCTCACAGTGTCGCTGAAAGGAAGAATGGTGCCCCTCAGACGCAATTCAGGGGAGGTAAAAGGACGTCTAGAACGATTAAAATGAAGACACACACATTTGTCTGCAGAAAACGTAAAACCCGTCTTCGCAGTCCATGCCTCTAATCGCTTTATCGCAAGCTGCAACTGCCGACTAGCAGTGATAAGGCCGGAGGAAGAACAGAAAATAGCAAAGTCGTCCACAAACAAGGAGCACTGAGCAGGACTCTGAATAGTGGACGTGATACTGTTAATGGCGACGGCAAAGAGGGTGACACTTAAAACGCTTCCCTGAGGAACACAATTCTCCTGCACGTAAAAATCAGATAGCACATTACCAACTCGATATCGAAAGAGGCGGTGGGAAAGAAAGGACCGAATGAAGATGGGGAGATGGCCACGAAAGCCCTACTGATGGAGTTGATTGAGGATAAGGCGGCGCCAAGTAGTGTGATACGCCTTATTAATGTCAAAGAATACACCTTGACAATGCTTGTTACGTAGGAAAGCCTGCTGTATGGCCGCCTCAAGCAGGGTCAAGTTGTCTACAATTGAACGATATCTCCGAAAGCCACACTGAGAGTGGCTAAGGAGCTCCCTGGCCTCGAGCAGCCAAACCAGGCGACGGTTGACCATGGGTTCCAACGTCTTCCTGACACAGCTCGTCAAAACAATACTCCGATAACTACTGGGATGCGCTCGGTCCTTCCCCAGTTTGAGGAGGGGAATCAAAATCGCCTCCCTTCACGAGTTAGTGAACGTGCCGGATAACCATATCATATTAAAACAATTCAGGAGAACTTCCTTGGATGGCAGCAAAAAGTGCTGCAGCATGCTGTACCGGATTTGATCATGACCGGGCGCTGTATCATCACCCACAGACAGCGCCGAATCCAGTTCCCACATTGTTCAGGTGCAGTTGTAGGGTTCAGAATTTGGAGACCGGAAGTCCAAGTGATCCCTCTAGATGGCAGTGCGGTAGCGGCAGAAATCTGGATCACAGTTAATAGTGGCGGTAGATTCCGCAAAATGTATGGCCAGTGTCTGGGCAATGTCTCTCGGCGCTGTGAGGAGACATCCCTGATGCAGCAATGCCGTGACAGGTAGTTGGCTGCGTTTCCCGGAAATCCTCCTGATGGCTTCCCATACTTTCGTAGAACTAGTGGAGCGGGAGATGTAGTTCAAGAACGATTGCCATGACCGTCGTTTGCTCTCTTTAATCACTTGCCACCCGCAAGGCCGCAAGATTGTCAGCTGAGGGACGGCACTTGAAGCGACGCAGAGCTCCACGGCGGGCTCGGATGGCTGAGCGGCACTCAGTGGTCCACCAAGGGACATGACGCCTCTTGGGATGACCTGAGGACCGTGGGATCGACAATTCAGCAGCATGGGAGATCACGGCTGTAATACGATCGACCCATTTGTGGACGCTGGCACGGTGTTCCAAAACAGCCAAATGGCTGAAAAGTGTCCAGTCAACTCTGCAGAGGTGCCACCTGGGCGGCACTGGTAATGCCACAGCCTCATCCAGGAGGCGAATACAAAGGGGGTAGTGGTCACTAGAATGGAGGTCAGCAGCAACCTCCCACAGAGCAGAATCCGCGAGTGCTGGAGAGCAAAAGGGTAGGTCAATAGCGGACGACGACCCAGAAGTAGTACAGAAATGAGTTGAGGATGCACAGTTATTCGGACGTTATGAGGCTTTCCAGAACGCGACCCCTGGGGCAAGTAGTCGTAGAGCCCCATTAGAAATTATGAGCATTGAAGTCCCCCAGAAGGAGAAATGGGCTGGGGAGTTGGCTAATAAGGTCTGTGAAAGCCTCAGTCTCTATTGCATCCTGAGGCGGTAAGTAAACGGAACAGATTGTGAGCCTCCGCCCCACAAGAAGGTCAGCTGCAACTGCTTGCAAGTCCGTAACGAGAGTGAGCTCAGATGAAGGGTGCATGTCACGGACAAAAACTGCAACACCACCCTTGCCCTTTCCCCCATCAGATCATCTTTTCGATACACGGTATAGTCCCGTAAAGAAGGAGCATCAGTGGCCCGAAAATGTGTCTCTTGGAGACATAAGCACAAGGTGCGCTCTCGTACAAGGAGTTGTAATTCGGCCACATGCGTCCTGAACCCATTCAGGTTCCACTGTGATGTGGGAGGCAGTGATCAGGGTGGCTGAACTTTCACCCTGCCTCTGTGCTTTGGAGGAGAGCCCATACTGGCCGGAGATTTATTCCTGGGGCGAGAAGATCGCCCCCGGTCGACATCAATGTCCATCAGCTCTGATGGCGACCCAAGGGAGATGTCAGACAGTACGATGGCCTCGTCATCGGACTGACCCTGACTTGTCTTCTCAGGTGGCAAAACCTTCACCTTCGGTGTCTTTGTCTTGGGGGGCTTAGAATGCAGAACCTTGTCAACAGTTGGAGATTTACTCGCCTGGGCAGAAGGCGCCATATGGAGAGGGGCAGGAAGTACCCTAATGTCAGCAACCACGGCCTTGTCCGACGTTGTGGGGAGAGCTGCAGGTTGCAAAACAACTGCAGCAGCACAAGTGCACTGGCAAACGCAGGTATTAGTGCTGACACTAGCAACCTTCGTTTGTGTAGCAACAGTGGCCAACTGTACCGGTTTCTGCAGAGCAGAAGCGAAAGATGTTGTAAATACACGAGGCTGCATGGCCTTAAAGAGCTTCTTGGCCTTACCATAGGGGATGCGCTTAGATGTTTTGATCTGCTGTATCTTCCGTTCCTCGAGATAGATGGGGCAGACCCGGCTCCAGACAGGGTGACTCCCAGAGAAATTCACGCACTTCACAGGCGATGAACAATCGGCTCCTTCATGGGCACGCTGACCGCATTTACCACAAGTGGCTATCCCATTGCACCCCAACGTAGTATGCCCAAAGCGCTGACATTTAAAACAGCGCATTGGGTTGGGGAAATATGGCCGTACTGGCAAACGTAAGAAACCCGCTTTAACATGCTCTGGGAGTCTCGAGCAACTGAACGTGAGAATAAACGAGTCGGATTTGAGTAGGTCCCCATCGACTCGTTTCATAATATGCTGCACGTCAACAATACCTTCGTCAGCCCACTCAGATTTCAACTCGTCTTTGGTTATATACACCAAGTCCCTACATTCACAACACCCTTACTATAGTTCAAAGTGGAGTGGAGCTCGGTCTCGATAGCGTACTCTCCGAGACAGGTTGGTTTCCGAAGAGAAGCGACTTGACGGGAACTAGAAGTCTCAACTAACAGAGTCCCATTGCGCAGTCGCTTCACAGATTTCAGTGTTCCTGCAATTCCCTCAAGACCCTTGTGGATGTAAAAGGGAGAAACCCTCTCAGAGCTACCCTCCTTCCGTTTGACAATCAAAAACACACTCTGGTTATCAGCATGTGCTCTGTTACGACAGTCTGATAAATCTCTAGTAACACCAGGCGCTGGAGGACTCGCAGCACGAAGTCGCTTTTTCGATGGGGTGTGTTTTCCTAACAGTGGCCCACCCAATCCACTGGAAGGGGGAAACGTAAAGGTCAAAGGGTCCACTGCGGTCCCACGAGCAGCTAGGGAACTAAAGGTCCGCTCAGACAGAGCCCCGTGTGCCTGAGTATGCCTTATACAACTGGGGTGCGGTAGGTGCCCCAGAGGTTGCCCGCTTGCGACTGTTCCACCCCAACAGCCATGCAACTTATAGGCGCGCAGCACACCGTAAGATTGAGAGTTTTTTATAGAGGTTGACCTTCCTCGCAATCCAGGCGGTCAAGCCAAGATTACCATTCCCCACAGCACACAACATTCCACCGCCGCGCCATACGGTGGTCGCTGAAGCATGTCCGGGGGTTACGGTGACAGGAGACTGGCGGCGCTGACCAGTCCCCAGCTCAGGACCCCGGGGTCTCCACGCCCGTACTCAGTAAATGAATGCTGAGCCCCTGGGGGCATCCACTACTACACCACTGAATCGATTTCAACCAAACTTTGTACACATATCACTTAATGTCTGGAAAGAACCACATATCCCTCAAAGGGATGGGCATGAGGGTTAAACAGAAGCGTAGTTCACTACGAGCAAGTAGCCAGAATATATTCATCAAATATTTGAGTATGTGAGCACTTCGTGATTTGCAAAATACTTTATAAATAATTTCAAACATTTACAGGACTTTTCCTCGCCCCCCCCCCCCCCCCCCCCAAAGTTGTGAAAGGAAAGAAGTTTATAGCTTACTACAATTTCATTGTTCATGCAGTAAAACGGTTGCATCAGGCATGACCTTTCTCTACTTTTGTATTTGTAGCTCCAATCGTAACACATTTTGCATAAGAGTTCAGACATAATGCTGAATATAACTGCAAAAATGTATCACTGAACAAAACATGGTTCAGGAAATATGACTTCATAAATATTGAGATGCTTGAAAAATTGCCGCATCATGCATGACGTTTTAATGTATTACTCTTTTTACTACCGACTCTATTCGCAACATATTTCGCAGAATGTATCCACATATACTACTGGATGTATTCACAAAATTGCATCATATTACATCATCGTACGACACGCAGTTCCGGAAATATGATGTCATAACACGCTGAGTTGAGTGAACGAAACAGCAGTTCAAAATACACTAGAGATACAGTGAAATTTGTGTACAAATATGTGTGAAATAAATTATACATAAGTGAAATATTTGTGACATATGAATACACGGGGAAGAACACAGGTAAAAAGCTCCTTCTAAATCCCTAGAACGATTTCAACCAAATTTGGTATACATATTACTTACTATCAGAAAAGCCATACTGTGGGGCAAGTACGAGATGCTTGCTAATGGGGTGAGAGTGATAATGAGTACAGAGCAGGGGGGAGAACAGATAGACGGACAGAGGGGAAAAAGGAGGAGATGGACACAGATAAAAAGGAGGAGGAGGTGGACAGAGAGAGGGGCAGAGGTAAATTGACAGAGAAACGAAAGAGGAGATGGGCACAGAGAGAGAGAGAAAGAGAGAGTGAGCATGAGGACGAGATTGACAGAGTGGAAAGAAGGAGATGGGCAGGCAGAAGGTGAGGACGGAATATACGGAGAGAAGAGGAGAAGGAGATGGACAGACAGTGGGAGATGTAAATGGAAAGAGGGTGAAGAATCTGATGGAGAGAGGGGGGGGGGCGGGAGATGGGAGAAGGGAGGAGCAAGGAGTAGAAGGAATAATAAAATTGTAATAAAAACAAACTGCACAACGCTGGGTACTCAGCTAATACGAAATAATTGTACTAGTAACTGAGTGATCAGAGAAACCAAAATTTATTTCCTGACTGGGCAGTCGACAGATAGTGAGAGACTGACTGACAAAATAATACAAGAAACATCTACAGAATGTGAGTTAAATAGATTGTTCTCACGTATACGTAATCAGAATTGCCGAAATTCAGAATTATACTACGGTAAAGCCAGATGTAAGCTCCTTGTCCCAGTACTGAAACGAGATTACATGCAAAAATAAGTCCTAAATATGCCTTGAATTGAAATGGCACCTCGGATAGAAAGTTTAAAGCTATGGTTTACATATCAACGCCTTCTGACCGGATAATTGGGGAACTAGGAGCTAGAACAGAGGAGACTTACTTTCCAGTACACATTATAAAAATGGTTCAAATGGCTCTGAGGACTATGCGACTTAACTTCTGAAGTCATCTGTCGCCTAGAACTTAGAACTAATTAAACCTAACTAACCTAAGGACATCATACACATCCATGCCAGAGGCAGGATTCGAACCTGCGACCGTAGCGGTCGTTCGGCTCCAGACTGTAGCGCCTAGAACCGCACGGCCACTCCGGCCGGCTCCACATTATAGCGTGTATGGTAATTAATTAATTGATTTGTGTTAAACTGACAAGTTGCAATAAATTTCTGAATTTACACGAGATAAGTGCACATAACTACACTTATAGCTCAGTTATGTGTAAAGCAAATGCTGGGCCCAGCTCGTTAGCATAGTTCACAAATACAAGACGTAAATTATTCAAGCTTTATATAAAAAGATGAACTCTTGCTCCATCTGCACCGGCATTAGCTGATTTACCTTCTGTTCTGAAAAAGCATGCGGTCAAAACAGAGAATATTCCTCACTGTATTTTCTGCTTACTGTAATGCTGACTGTAGAAACAATGCAAGAAAACGGCTGCCTTTCCTGAAGGCAAAATGCACTTTACGTGGAATGGTTTAGGTCGAATTCTAAAGTGCAACTCGGCGTAAGATTATCAGAACTGGAAAATTGATGATAAGGAAATTCGAATGATTTGAAATATTTGATTATAAAAAACGTATCAGAGCTCTCGAAATGCAGTTAATCCACGATGGGACACCCTGCACTTATGTATAAAACAACTTTGTACAAAAGGCAACAGTACATGAAGAATTGGAACAAAATCAAACCAATATATTTGGAAAAAAACATTGAGAGAAGCTATTTGAATGGGAACATAATGAGTTTGAAAACCCTGCTATTCGGATGGATTAATGTAATTCCTATTCCTTACCGAGCGACTCTTCCAAATTCACTAGTTAGTCCTTTTCAAACAGACTGTCCACTGTCCAGCGGTAGACTGCGCCTGAATTCATTAGCTCGTACAGAGGGAAACTCAGAGAGCACCGGTATCTTCCGACCACTTTACTGAGAGTGTCAAAGACAGTTATGCCTTCAGATATCGATATCACAGTAAAGAAAACATCTTTGTGGTGTACTTGCGAGTTAAAAACACACCAAGTAACTTCAGTAGTGGAACTTAGGTATGAACATACAACAATAAAATATACAACGCCTTACTATGAGTTGGACAAAACTTCAACAAAGTGATTAATACCAAATCATCGATCTCACAGTACTGGTATATCATTGGAGACAGCAATGCATGATTTACATTTAGTTACAGAACCAGTCAGATGTATTCATGAACGGTTTCGAGAGTGTTCAGTGTGTTAACGACTTGTCGCCTGAATATGCCCTTCACTTCCTGGTATTGATAGATACAGCCAGTTGTAACACTATTATCGATATTGCCTATAATGGTCTTATCTAACTTCTTTGTCTGTTTTTACTTAGCCGGCCGCTGGTGGCCGAGCGGTTCTAGGCGCTACAGTCTGGAACCGCGCGACCGCTGCGGTCGCAGGTTGGAATCCTGCCTCGGGCATGGATGTGTGTGATGTCCTTAGGTTAGTTAGGTTTAAGTAGTTCTAAGTTCTAGGGGACTGATGACCACAGATGTTAAGTCCCATTGTGCTCAGAGCCATTTGAACCATTTGTTTTTACTTAGTGTGACTTCTGTATAACCATACTCTTTGATGTAACATGCATCACAATGTATTATTCATTATTTATGATAATTTATGTAATTGTATTTGATATATGGATGTAATTCCAGAAAAAAAGTGTTGTAAAAGCATGTAAAGAATGGTTCAAATGGCTCTGAGCACTATGGGACTTAACATATGAGGTCATCAGTCCCCTAGAACTTAGAACGACTTAAACCTAACTAACCTAAGAACATCACATACATCCATGCCCGGGACAGGATTCGAATCTGAGACTGTAGCGGTCGCGCGGTTCCAAACTGAAGCGCCTAGAACCGCTCGGCCACTCCAGCGGCAAAAAATGTAAAAATTAAAACTTTAATTGTAATACTGGTTCATGCATAGGGTAAGTAGGTTCGTAATCATGTAAAACTTGGAGGGAAGTCCCTCCGCAATGGAAATGGTTAGGCGGGAATAGAAAAGGTGGATCTTCCCGTCGAACTGCAAGGTTCCTATGTGGCATGAGTCAATCGGTGGCTAGGAGGCAAAGGGTGCGCATCTTGTGAACTGAAAAATGCGAGAAGAACTGCAAGATTATATAATATAGCCTTGGATGCCGAAATAATTCTGCTTATTATTCACAGCATACTTTGGTTAGCTCTGTACTACGAAAATCCAACGCTAAAATCAGAATTTTCAGAGGTTGTTACACAGGAAGAGCCATGGATAATTTGCCGCCTTTTTTAATAGCACAGGAGATCGAGACTGCCACCACCTCGAGAACAAAGTATCATTGAGTACTGTATAAGTGCATGGACCAGCTATATGGTTTCATTTTCAATAATAATTTTGAGTTCTATGAACTTTGTTTTCAGCCACCGTATTTTATCCTTAATCGTTTACCCAGACAGCGTACTATCCCAAACTCAACGACAATCCAAGTTCCTATTGTATTGTACTGAAAAGCAGTTATCTTCTTTAACGAAAGTTAATAAACTTTGTGGAGTTGTAAGGAGCATAACTACTTAGTGATTATAAGTTCTGAAATACTCCGCGTTGCTTTCATAAATGAACAGTTATAGTTTCATGAAAGTACAATTACTAAGAAGAGTTTTGAAGTATACAGTTCAAAGATACTTCTTATTGAAATAAGTGTTTACAATTTCATGTGTTATGTAGTTAACGGTGTTTCCTACAATGTGTTGTGGATGAAGTGTTCAGCCTCGAGCTGAGTCCACCGATAGATTAGTTTCCGGATCCCCACGCTAATAGTTCAGCCGGATTTAAAGGTCTTATTACAATTGTAGCAATATAGAATAAGCATCTGGCTACAAATATTCAAACTATATTAGATTCCGATATCGCAAGTTCCGCTTGAGTTAAATATATAAGGAAGTGAATATTCTTTGAGAATGCAAATAATAATCAGTACAAAAGATGCAATTACTTCATAACTATTTCAATTATAGTAATTTCCTGTAATTCGTATTGTAATATGCAGATATTAAGTGTTATTGAGAGCCAGTTGTTGACTAAACGCAGCAATATTCCTCCTGTGTAGTTCAAGTCAAATCACTGGTACATTACTTGCTAAATTGTCTACTGTCTTGTATCTTAGGAGCAAAACAGAAGTTCATATCAAGTAAGGTCAACCCCAAAAAATTAGTTTTCTTTACGAACCTTGCTTATACTGAGTACAACTTTGCCTAATTAGACTGGTGACAGTTTCCTTTTATGTAATTACAGTTCACTTGATCACTAATAGAAGCATTGTAGAATCCCGTTTGTCTTGCTACTGCTTCCTTCGAATAGAAATCTTTAGAGAAACAAAAATTCCGACACCTCTCCATTGCACACAGTCACGATCACAAAATAAAAATCCTTTCACAGGTATAAAGTTGCGGGCGTATCACTAATTTAATAGTAGTCGGTGGTGCTCTACAATGACTGCCAAGTTAAATGAGATGTTGTTGGTGATGGAACGATTGTCATTTGAGAGAGTTTCGTTTCGACACGTGCTGAACAAACAAACAAATAATGATGGAAGCTAAAGATGAGACTCAAATGTCTCGATGAAAATTAATTAAAAAAGATTTCAACATATTTAACTTTTTATAATAAAGCAGCTGGGGACTTGTGGTTGCCAAGGAATGTATTTATTCCAGTCTCCTTTAGCCCATCTCCTTCTTCCCCTCTGCCCACTTCCTCCTCCCCATCTACTCTGTCCATTTCTTCCATCCCCCCACTGTATACAATCCCTCCTGGCCTTCTCCCTGTCCATCCGCTCCTCCTCTTTCTCTCTATCTATTTGTTCCTCCCCTCTCTTTGTCCATCTCCTCTTCTCCCCCCTAAATTCATCTTGTCACATCCTCTAAGTCGATCTCTTCCTCCTCTCTCTCTTTATCCATCCCCTCCTCCCCCACTCTCTGTCAATTTCCTCATCTTTTCTCTTTCTGATCATCCCCTCCTCTAGATATCTCTGACCAGCTCCTCCTCCTACCCTCTCAGTGTCCATCTCCTCCTTAACCCTGCATCACCTTCTCTTCAACATCTGTATCCATCACCAAGTTACTAACCCAACAATATTTCTTTATACACAGTAAGTAACGTGAATATCATGTTTGGTTGAAATCAGTCTAGGGGTTTAGGAGGAACTTTTGACCCAAGGCTTAGCCAGAGTACACACATGAACATGCTCATATATTTAACATAAAATTATTTATTTCTTTTTATTTTCTTTAGGTTCGGTGCAGCCCATTTTACCATATACAATTACTGCACTTAATGATACGAATAGAACACTCATCTGATTTTACTATAAATTTGAAAGATGAGTGAGATAAGAGTCAGAAAAGTACATTACTCCAGCTGGGCCATTACAATAAAATTCACGAAATTTTATCATAAAATCTAATTATCTAAGTACATATATTTCACCTGCATATCTAGCGAATTTTGCCCTGCAGTTTCTTTTCCGCGCAACTCAATGTTTACGATGTCATATCTCCTGAAAAATGTGTCGTAAAATAATTTTACTTGTAAGTTCAGTGGTTTAATTGAATGTTGTCTATGCAATGTGTTGCAAATAGAATTACTAACTATTGACGTCATAAATTAAAACTTCATGCACGACGTGACAATTTTTCACGTATATGTGTTTATGAAGCCACGTTGTTGTTGTTGTGCTCTTCAGTCCTGAGGCTGGTTTGATGCAGCTCTCAATGCTACTCTATCCTGTGCAAGCTTCTTCATCTCCCAATACCTACTGCAGCCTACATCCTTCTGAATCTGCTTGGTGTATTCATCTCTTGGTCTCCCTCTACGATTTTTACTCTCCACGCTGCCCTCCAATACTAAATTGGTGATCCTTCGATGTTTCAGAAAATGTCCTACCAACCGATCCCTTCTTCTAGTCAAGTTGTGCTACAAGCTGCTCTTCTCCCCAATTCAGTTCAATACCTCCTCACTAGTTATGAGATCTACCCATCTAATCTTCAGCATTCTTGTGTAGAACCACATTTCGAAAGCTTCTATTCTCTTCTTGTCTAAGCTATTTATCGTCCACGTTTCACTTCCATACATGGATACACTCCATACAAATACTTTCAGAAACGACTTCCTGACATTTAAATCTATACTCGATGTTAACAAATTTTTCTTCTTCAGAAACGCTTTCCTTGCAATTGCCAGTCTACATTTTATATCCTCTCTACTTCGACCATCATCAGTTATTTTGCTCCCCAAATAGCAAAACTCCTTTACTACTTTAAGTGTCTCATTTCCTAATCTAATTCCCTCAGCATCACCCGATTTAATTCGACTACATTCCGTTATCCTCGTTTTGCTTTTGTTGATGTTCATCTTATACCCTCCTTTCAAGACACTGTCCATTCCGTTCAGCTGCTCTTCCAAGTCCTTTGCTGTCTCTGACAGAATTACAATTTCATCGGCGAACCTCAAAGTTTTTATTTCTTCTCCATGGATTTTAATACCTACTCCAAACTTTTCTTTTGTTTCCTTTATTGCTTGCTCAATATACAGATTGAATAACATCGGGGATAGGCTACAACCCTGTCTCACTCCCTTCCCGACCACTGCTTCCCTTTCATACCCCTCGACTCTTATAACTGTCATCTGCTCTCTGTACAAATTGTAAATAGCCTCTCGCTCCCTATATTTTACCCCTGCCACCTTCAGAATTTGAAAGAGAGTATTCCAATCAACATTGTCAAAAGCTTTCTCTAGTCTACAAATGCTAGAAACGTAGATTTGCCTTTCCTTAATCTTTCTTCTAAGATAAATCGTAGGGTCAGTATTGTCTCACGTGTTCCAACATTTCTACGGATCTAATCTTCCCCGAGGTCGGCTTCTATCTGTTTTTCCATTCGTCTGTAAAGAATTCGCGTTAGTATTTTGCAGCTTTGACTTATTAAACTGATAGTTCGGTAATTTTCACATCTGTCGACACCTGATTTCTTTGAGATTGGAATTATTATATTCTTCTTGAAGTCTGAGGGTATTTCGCATGTCTCATACATCTTGCTCACCAGATGGTAGAGTTTTGTCAGGACTGGCTCTCCCAAGGCTGTCAGTAGTTCTAATGGAATGTTGTCTACTCCGGGGGCCTTGTTTAGGCTCGGGTCCTTCAGTGCTCTGTCAAACTCTTCACGCAGTATCATACCTCCCATTTCATCTTCATCTGCATCCTCTTCCATTTCCATAATATTGTCCTCAAGTACATCGCCCTTGTATAGACCCTCTATATACTCCTTCCATCTTTCTGCTTTCCCTTCTTTGCTTAGAAGCCACATCTCCTAAGAAAAATGTATGGTACAGTGATATAATTTTGTAGGTATATTCAGCGGCATATGTGGATACTGTCTGCAGAATGTGTTGCTAATAGAGTTAGTATCAAAGACGTAATAAACTAAAACGCCATGCCTGAAGCGGCAGTTTTATTGCATGAACAGCGAAAATGTAATAAGTGATAAACTTTTCTTCTTTCATCATTTTGTGGGCATTGCGGGCATGTGTAAGGTAACTAAGCGCTCTATTCTCAAATATAGGACTAATAAAGTCTTGTTATTGGCACATCATCTACTACACTTATCTTACATCAATATCCCTTTGACAGTTATGTGTTTCTTACTCTCACAGCAATTTTTCCAGACAGTAAGTGATATGTGTACTAAGTTTCATCGAAATCGGTCCAGTGATTTAGCAGATGTGGAACATACATATATACAGACAAACATACTTACATGCATTCGTATACATACCACATATATGCATACATATATACAAACATCCATTTTATAGTATGTATCTATTTTATATCTAGATTTTTTTTTTCTTGGATTTTTTTCATGTTATATATTATACAAAGAAAAATGTTATTGTTCCTGCCTCATTCCATCGAGATCTTGCTCTTGGCACTGAATTCACTATCTAACGTCCTCATTGTAATCATTATGCAGCTGAAATAGTAGAATTGCATCTTCCAGCATAGTAACTTTATCTGAGGGGGAAAGTTATCAAAAAAGCAACTTATAGACTTCATCAGGCTGATTTAGTTGACTTGGCTGAATACAATTCAAATTACATGCATGTACTATCAGTTTTTGATATATCCTCAAAATGTGAATGGGCTGCTGATCTAAAGACTGAAACTGTTTCTGATGTCACAGATGTATTTAGGAAATTGTATAGACAAATGAAAAGGTTTGCATAGTATTTGCAAACCGACTCAGGTAAAGAATTTTACAACACTTATTTAAATAAGTTAATGTAACTACTTGAAAAAATCACAGGAAGAAAAAGGAAATAAAGTTTTGTGAAATGAGTGGGATTTGGATAACTTTGTAAAAGGGTACATGTGTAAGGAATTGGCTATGTGCATACAAGCGAAATATATACGTGCAAAGTGGATAATTATGAAGCTATCATAACCACTGGACGAGAATGGTGGGATGTCCCCTACCACCTATCCTTATAGTTGTCAGCGATCTGACTGGCTGTTTCATTTTTTACGTCAGTAAAATACTGTGCGGTGATTGTGAGTATAATACCACTGGCTTAGAAGCTCTCTGATTGGCCTACTTCCAAGAAAAGGGTGAGGCTCAAGAAAAAGGGAAGGAAGTGAGGGGTTGGGTGAGGGGGAGACGGGAGAGGGCGAGAGGAAGACGTGATGACGTCATAGGCTTTCTCTTACGTTCCAATTTTGTCCAAATGTTACATTGCTCTAACAGGTATACTACCTGCGTAATATAGCACTCTCTGTACGATCTGTACACGAAATGATGACAAGCACATAATAAAGGACGCAGTCGCTGAAGCGTTGCTCTTGATCATTTAGCAGCTGGTCACATTTTCTCAGTAAGAGACTGATTTACACAACGTAAGTATTCGAACTAAAAAAGACGTAAAGTAAGGATGACGGAAATAAAAGGAAAGTAAAGAAGTGAGATTCAAATTCAGAGTGAAAAGATAATTATAAGATTCGTAGATGACATTGCTATCCACAGTGCATCAAAGGAACAATTACAGGACCTGCTGAAAGAAATGAAAACAGTCTAATGAACATAGATTATGGGCGGACAGTAAATCAAAGAAAGACAGAAGTACTGAGGATAGCCAGCAACATCAAAATTGGACACTAAGCAGTACACTGTGAAGAAGTTCTACTACCTAGGAAGCAATATAATACATTACGGAAGAACTAAGAATGACGTAAGAGACAGACTACCGTAGGCCAGCGGGGCATTACTTGCTTAAAGGAGTTTATTTGTACGAAAAATACGTTTCAGTTTGGGGAAGACACTCATGAGAATGTATGTCTGCAACACAGCAGTGTGCAGAAGTCAACCATGCACTGTGGCAAAATTAAGTGAACTAATAAGATAAGAAATGATGAGGTTGTTCTAAGAATCGGCGAGGAAAGGAGTACATGTGAAAAATGTTCAAAATAAGGAACATAATAACAAACACGCGCTCAGAAATCAGACATAAACTTTCATGGTGCTAGAGGAAGTCACAGAATGCAAAAACTATAGCGGAAGACCCCAACTGGAATACATCCAACAAATAATTGAGGAGAATCTATGTTGCTGCTCTGAGATGAAGGAGTTGTCACAGGATAGGGAGTCTGGAGGGTCGCATAAAATCAGTCAGAAAATTAATGAAAAAAGGATGGACGCAAACAATACTATTAAAATAAGCCTTATTTTGTTTTGATGTGTCTACCACGTTGTACATCGTCGTTCAGGGACTAGTAGTCACGGAGTGTGCATCACAGTGATATACCCCAGTAAGCTCTTACGAGATAATATTTGTTCGGTAGGACAATAGTACGTTCTCACAGTCACCCCGAGTCGGAGCTACGTACCCAGGGATGCCATTAGTGAGCTCGCTCCCGCTGGCCTTGTACGGGACACCACACCAGCGTCAAATGTGCTCGTTCTCTCATCGACTTACCTATTGCCGATCCCTCATAAAATGCGGAAGTTATTTGACGCAATGTGGCTCAATACAAACCACTCAGCCCAAGCACCTACCAACATGGCCATTAAGCAGGTGTCGTCGGATACGCACTAAACATGGTGGGAGGTGGTGATTTTAGGAAAGTTCGCTGGCGTACTCATTGTTATACGCACTAAGAAATTTTGGAAGCTATCTATGCGTCACACGAATGCTTTTTCCTGAACCTTTGCTGATTCTTTGGCAGAATTTTCTTTTCCTTCCGAACAGTCGAGCGAGCGGATGCAGTGGTAAGACACTAAACCCACAGTTCAAATTTTCATCTTTCCTTCCTCCTGGAACAACCGAATGTTCGGGCTTAACATTTGCTTTAGGAATTCTGAAGCAGAGGGACGACACCAGTATATATGTGTAATTCAGAAGAATCCGCTAGTTAACTTTTTTTCGGAACAGTAGTGATGTGTTATCTTTCCCAGTCACTAGGAGCTATTGCAACTTAATTTCTCATCTGTTAGTTGCATAGAATTCCTGAAGCTAGTATTAAGCTCAACACTACTTTCAATTCATAATTAATCTTTGAACCTGTTAAACAACATATTATACACTTTTATTTACTGCAGCGTGGTTTTAGATTTTCCTTAGCCTCTGCCGGCCGTGGAAAATCCTGTCTCGCAACATCGGAGATATTACATCTTCCTGCACTCTCAAAAACAAATTATTGCGTTATCTCTTGCAAAGATGTTAGCTGAGCCCTGTATCTCCATGTGAGCATCTACGAACCACTGACTGCTGTCTCCCACGATTTACTTCAAATGTGTTAAACGCGTTTCAGTTCGATCTGATTTCTTCTTCCTGGTTTCCTTTTCTTTCTCTTGTACTTCAGCTTTTGTTTGCGCAAGTATTATCATCAAACTGCATGCGTACAGTGTAATGTATTGTCGTTAATTGTTATGTTGAAGTATGTTTGTCTGTAATTTAAAAAGGATGATGTCTAGTCCTATTATGGAATCTTGAAAGTCTATCTGTAAGTTTTCTAAAGAGTTAAATAAATATATAATTTTCGGAATACTTCTGTAGACAAAACTGGAACCAACCACAGCGAGACTGCATCATTTTCTTCAAAACTTCGGTGATACGGAAATTTTAGAGATATAATCCTGAAATATCGCATAGCTATTTACAATTATTGATGTCCTTACAAACAAGTATGCAGAGATATAGAGAAATTGGAGTCGGCACAGTCACTTCAACAAAATTCCTTCCTTGAACAGATACACATTACAGGTCAGTGACTGGAGATATTTCTTCGATTCTTTGAGGGTAATAACATAGTCCATATGTTTCAAAACATGTGAAGAACTGTTACGATAGAACTGTTAAGATATAATGAAGAACAATATTTTAGTGGAACGTTCAATATTGAATGCCGTAATATTCTTCTTAAAAAAAATTGTGCCGCGACTGCATAAATCGGGCCAAAAATGCCACTTGCGAGTTATCTTTGTATCTCACTCACCTTAAATTTTATATGATGCACGACACTGTATCTGTATCATTCGAAGAGAAACACAATTTGAAATGTTACGGGTTGATGAATGTGCAAACAATTTTTACACAATAAGGAGAAATCCTAGGACATTACAAAAGGATATTTTTTCAAACTGGCATTTTTGGCACCAAATGGACTTCATCCCTTCTCAAGAAATCCACGAAACGTAAGGACTGGGGTTCGAATCCTGGACTGACACTGTTTTATATACAAGAAAGTTTCAATCAGAAAAGTGCCAGTTAATTGTGTATCTGAAATCTGCACGTATACTAGATCTCAAGGTTAGAGCTGCCACATTGTATACCAGATTTTTATTACCCACCTGTACATCCAGAGAACGCTGTACCACAGTCTTAAGAAACGTCATCCCTGTGTTCTCCCCTTCTACTGCAAATAAAAAAAAAAAATTAAAAAAAAGCTGAAGTTAAGCTGTCTTCCACAAAGTACCTAACGCTACATCGGCAACAGCGCTAACGGTGGCAGAGATCTGTTCTAGCGACACCTGGAAACAAGTTGGGGGGTTCCCTCCCGCAGTCCGCCAATAGCTGCCGCAGGAGCGTGATCGCCGGTGCTGCCAGTTACCGAATGTGAGTGTATGCGCGCGTCACTACACCGGAAAATGTAGCCGGCGACGGAATTCCTCAAGCGTGAAGGACTAACTTTACCTAGTGGCGCGCTGTGCGGCTTAAAATTGCGTAACAGTATTTGACAGAATGCGAACGTGAACAGACTACAATAGCACCAACGGTTTGGCCACCTCGACCAAGAGCGCCCACTGTATGGACAAATAATCAAGCAAAAGTTTATTTTTATAAAAATATCACGATAGGTGCATGCCATTATTCATATGTACCAATTCTGATATAATACAAGCACCTATCGCAATATTTTTACAAAAATAAACATGAGCTTGACTATTTGCCCAAATAGAGGGCGCTCTTGGTCGAGGATGCCAAATCGTTGGTGCTGCTGCAGTCTGTTAACAACAATTTTAGTTCATGTTCGTATTTTTTCAGATATGCTTCTTCTTCTAAATATGTTTACAGGTGTGACTATATATTTAAATTTGAAAATATATGTATTTAAGCATAAGTCTGACGTAACCGCATTCAGTAATGTATGGTACATATTTTTCTCCTTCGTATATTTACTGCGTTTCACTGTCTTACATATGCTTGTGTCTCACTTGTTTTTGCTACCCCTATTCTACAGTCGAAATCGATCTGCAATAAATTCAGATTATTCGCGACTGATTGCTGCATTCTTCCATTGGCATACCCGACAGTTGAAGCACATGGGACCTCTATGGATTCCAACATAAATTAATAATTCAGTGATAAACCCCGTAGTCGTTAGTCATCGTGCACATAGAACTCAATATTTTAAATGGAGACCATTTGTAAATAAATTTTTCAGTAGTTGCAAAGCTCTAATATCTGGTGTCTTTAGACTACTTGAAGTAAGCGTGACTTACGTACTCCGTATGTTGTTATTCTAGAGCGGATGAAGCTCTAATGCACTCTGTAGCATCAAATGCCATAATTTGCTAATCACTCTGCTAAACCATTGACCAGCGTAGTTATTGTATGAAATCCCACTGGACACATCGTTTCTCTGTACATGTCATTCGTGCAGGTGTATACAGATGCACAGTAGCTGCCACACTCAAACAGTATGACTTAATTTTTTTTCTTTTCAGTTTTTTAGAAAGTTTATAAGACTTGTTATTTGACTCGTGCATGTAATATTTTTCATCAGTATAGGCAGTTCAAATAGCATTTGCAGAAACGCTTAATTTTCATTAAACCAATCTACAAAATAAAAAAATGAGCTACCATAAGCATAAAAAAATGCAGATTGGTAGCTTTGGCACTTTTTGGCAGTGCCGCAGGGTCACCTCAATATTGCCCGCAATCC
Source organism: Schistocerca serialis cubense (assembly GCF_023864345.2). Classification (NCBI taxonomy): domain Eukaryota; kingdom Metazoa; phylum Arthropoda; class Insecta; order Orthoptera; family Acrididae; genus Schistocerca; species Schistocerca serialis. The sequence goes on from NC_064641.1 coordinate 622,348,436, forward strand.
TGTACAGACGTCCCACTTCTGAACACTTACCAACTTAACTGATAGAAGGTAAGTTGTAAAACTCTGCCCAGACCCATGGTTCTAGTCTAACCTGAAGTGCATCAAAATGACAGTGTCAGTCCTTCCTCGCCCTCGAAAATTTGCGCGTAACTATTATATCTTCCGACGACTGCGTGCTGTATCATCCCCTAATGACAATAGGAGATATAAGAAGCAGCAGAAATATTTATTTTAATCACACAAAAAGAGTTCAGAGTAATAAAGGAAGTGGCGGTAATATGGAACATTTTTTTGTGTAACGGCAAATACTGAATTTAAAGCGTGGCTGTTATGTCAAATATAACACTTATGTTAATTTATATACTGCATCTATTATAAAGGATCAATAATGATTTTGATGCTAAATAATTACAGTAGATTCCTTAACTTGCTGTAAATTATGAGCATTTTGAAATGGAGTGCTAATGTGAAACAGACATAAAATTAACAATAAAATAAACTTGCAAGTTTACATTTTTATTAACGAAACCATAAAATTGTATTTTAAGCTCACATGAAAAACACTTACAAATTACAGTGTAAATCTGTATTAAAATTATTTTTATGGACTATAAATAACAATTACGATTCACAATTTGAAGTTCTTCATGAACAAAAGTCGCAAAAGAACACTTCCGTCTCACATCCACAGCACAACATATGAGCCCATTCCTGACACATGGCACACTGAACCAAAGTTATCCAGATTTTGATTTTTTAATTGCCTGACCACAAGACAGACGATTTGGGTCATTGCTTTCAGGAACATCTTACCCAACATATTCCATCAAGTTTGAACTACAAGAAGATGATTCTATTTTTTCTTCCTTACTAGATCTTTTGTCCTCATTTCTTTTCCTTGTTGAGAACAGTCTTTGATTCCCAGTGTCAACAGTCTAGTCTCTTGTAGGTCTATGTGACATTTTACTGGTTCCTAGTTGAATTTAGTGTCCTTTGTTAGGCCTGTAAGAGGGAGATACCTGAATAGATGCCTTTTTCTTCTGTGTATACAGCACAATTTATTTCTTGTCTATGGAACACTTCATTGAGTTTTTATAGGGCGACCTGATTAGGATGGTAGCCGAAAGTGCTTTACGACCTCTACCTAAGTCTTGTTTTTTTTTTTAACTTGGGACTGGAGAGGTGTGTTGTGGCTTGACATAGCCTACGGATGTTGATGGACCTGATGTCTGCTCTTCTCTTTGCCATCCGTTGCCTTCCTTCGAATCAACCCCGGTATCATTGCCAGAAGTTTGTAGATCACAATCTTCATCATCACAAAGTGCTTCACTACTGTTAGCAACCTGTTATGACTCATATTCAGGTTCAATTAAATCAGTGCTGTGAAAACACCTCTGTTTAGTGGATATATACCGGTACTTTTGAATCCATTGACTGGCACCACTTAGAACTCTGAGGTAGGCCTTCTCCGATATATGATAGGTGCCCATACTGCCTGTTATTAGTGTCCGCCTAATGTCTTCACTGCAGTATGTCATTAGTGGCCAATGAAAGTCCTACCGAGGGGCTGTAGTCTGTGACTAGTATGAGGCGGCAAGTAGACAATGGTCACATGATTATCTTTTGCTTTTATTACGACATTTATAATCCTGGTGTGAAAATAACGTCCATCCAATATGAGCGAGACTAGGGACTCATCTTAAGGTTTCGTAAGATTAAAGAAATGAGTAAACCATTCAATGAATAGATAAGACTGTACCCAGCCTGAAGGATGACACTTTCCAAGGAAGTGCCCCTTTCATCAATCTGTCTGTCCAATTGATGCGTGGAAACGTCATCATTGGAGACACGAAATTGCCACCTGCACTAATGGCGCGATGATCGTCACCATACTTCCCCTATCTGCAGTAGTGAGGACTCCTATCTGTTTTTTTTCCCTTCATGCCAATTAAATGTGGTATTTTTTTCTGCCCTACACAAAGACCAGACTCGTCAACATTGAAAATCCAGTAAGGAGGATAACTCTATTTTTAAGGTATTCGGCTTCCAGAAGACCAAAAAATTTCATGACACGCTCTTCCCGTTGGGGTCGGTGGCTCAAGCATGTAATGTTGCCTCAGGCTTTTGTACTGAAAGCTGATTCTTGTGTGTGTTCATGATGTAGTCGAACCATGCCCTTCCAGCCATATCGTCAGTGAACGGATTTCTGATCCCATTTCTTACTGCCAGCTGATTAGCCATTCACCTCTCACTATGAGTGAGTCCATAAAACTTCTTTTTCCTCAATAGGCAATACTCACCGACGTCCTTTTAATTTCTTGTGGAAGAATATATTTTATATCTAATTTTTCATGTGCTAAATTATGTACCCTTTCCCGCCACCTTTCTATGGAGTGTAGTTTTAGGTATACTGAAACATCTTGCTGTTCCATTTAGAGTTTTGGTTTTATCCCAAACAGAAATTATTGCTTGAACTATATCATCAGAGTGCCATTCTCTCGCATTCCCCTTCTTCCAGGCCATAACCTGCTTCTTGGCCTGGTGACACCTACAAAACAAAAGAGGGATTGTAATATGGAACAGCATGTTTCATATAACCACTCAAAGCCATTTTCGAGACTAACCAATGAAACTAGACTTTCGATAAAAAATTTCAAGTAAGTAAAATTATCATTCGTAGGTTTAATTCTATTACTAAATCTTAAAGTAAAAACGGTATGCTAACTTGTAAATAAAGGTGGCAGAAAAAGTATTTGAATCTAACCTTGCAAATACTTTTGGGGGTTGGAAAACAATGTGCGCCTACTCACGGCCATAAACAATAAGATATTGATCTCTGCTGCCTCTAGTGGCGGCAACAGAACATTGCGATTGTGATAATTGAAGCTGTCGCCAGCTGGCATTATAAGTCTCCAAATACTATTCTGTTTCATATTACAGCCCTGTTTCATGTTACCACCCCTTCCTCTTCTTCTTAATCGCCACTACTTGGGAACCCTGCATCATTCACGCCTTTACAACAGATGTAAAGGTAATTTCAGGCGTAACCCAAGGTAGTATGATACGATATTTACTGTTTACAACAGCTGTAGGCAATCTTAGGCGACCCACAGGTATGATTAATATACTTCTCTAATCTCATGGGCCGCATCGTCACAAGACGCAAAAGCAGTGCTTTTGGCGCATAAAATCAAAACTATGCCGACCGTGACGTTAATGTTAATGGGGCAGTGTACTGATATGAATGGCCGTTCTTTCCCGTGACATCTCTCCAGCAAATTATGCCTCTAAACATTCTTTTTATTAGAGTACATACAATTTATGTTCATCTCATCTTCACACATTTACATTTATTTACGTGTCCTGAACATGGTTTCTATACTTATGACGTTTTACAATAGCCTCTTAAAAGCTCTCTACCCCCTCGTACGCCTAGGGATATATGGACAGCCCGGCAGGATTCGTGGTGTCAATTCCCTCCAACACTACTTCAGACATTAGTCGAGTCCATGCCACGTCGTGTTGCGGCACTCCTGCGTGCTCACGAGGGCGCTACGCGATATTTGGAAAGTGTACCAATTTCTTTCGCTCATTAGTGTATAATTGATCTAATGGATAGCGTTGTGGGCTCCGTGAATAGCTGACGATGCTGTTTACAGGAAGGCTGCAATGCCAACTGGAGCACCAGACAGGGAGCCCTGCAGAGAACGGCGACCGGTGTACGGTGGTTGAGCCTGAACGTAAATAAATGTAACGTATGCAGTATAGAAAAGCCAAGAATTGCATTACTATTTAATTACATTATTGGCGAGAAATCACTTGAAATACACTACTGGCCATTAAAAGTGCTACACCACAAAGACAACGTGCTACAGACGCTAAATTTAACCGACAGGAAGAAGATGCTGTGATATGCAAATGATCAGCTTTTCAGAGCTTTCACACAAGGTTGGCGCCAGTGGCGACACCTACAACGTGCTGACATGAGGAAAGTTTCCAACCGATTTCTCATACACAAACAGCAGTTGACCGTCGTTGCCTGGTGAAACGTTGTTGTGATGCCTCGTGTAAGGAAGAGAAATGCGTACCATCACGTTTCCGACTTTGACAAAGGTCGGTTTGTAGCCTATCGCGAATGCGGTTTATCGTATCGCGACATTGCTGCTCGTGTTGGTCGAGATCCAATGACTGTTAGCAGAATACGGAATCGGTGGGTTCAGGAGGGTAATACGGAACGCCGTGCTGGATCTCAACGGCCTCGTATCACTAGAAGTTGAGATGCCAGGCATCTTATCCGCATGGCTGTAACGGATCGTGCAGCCACGTCTCGATCCCTGAGTCAACAGGTTTGCAAGACAACAACCATCTGCACGAACAGTACGACAACGTTTGCAGCAGCATGGACTATCATCTCGGAGACCATGGCTATTGTTACCCTTGAGGCTGCATCACAGACAGGAGCGTCTGCCATGGTGTACTCAACGACGAACCTGGATGCACGAATGGCAAAACATCATTTTTTTCGGATGAATCCAGGTTCTGTTTACAGCATCACGATGGTCGCATCCGTGTTTGGCGACATCGCAGTGAACGCACATTGAAAGCGTGTATTCGTCATCGCCATACTGGCGTATCACCCGGCGTGATGGTATGGGGTGCCATTGGTTACACGTCTCGGTCACCTCTTGTTCGCGTTGACGGCACTTTGAAGAGTGCACGTTACATTTCAGATGTGTTACGACCCGCGATTCTACCCTTCATTCGATCCCTGCGAAACCCTACATTTCAGCAGGATAATGCACGATCGCATGTTGCAGGTCCTGTATAGGCATTTCTGGAAACAGAAAATGTTCGACTGCTGCCCAGGCCAGCACATTATCCAGATCTCTCACCAATTGAAAACGTCAGGTCAATGGTGGCCGAGCAACTCGCTCGTCACAATACGCCAGTCACTGCTCTTGATGAACTGTGGTATCGTGTTGAAGCTGCATGGGCAGCAGTACCTGTACACGCCATCCAAGCTCTGTTTGACTCAATGCCCAGGCGTATCAAGGCCGTTATTACGGCCAGAGGTGGTTGTTCTGGGTACTGATTTCTCAGTATCTATGCATCCAAATTGCGTGACTATGTATCACATGTCCGCAGCTCGTGTTCGTGCGGTAGCGTTCTCGCTTCCCGCGCCCGGGTTCCCGGGTTTGATTCCCGGCGGGGTCAGGGATTTTCTCTGCCTCGTGATGACTGGGTGTTGTGTGATGTCCTTAGGTTAGTCAGGTTTAAGTAGTTCTAAGTTCTAGGGGACTGATGACCATAGATGTTAAGTCCCATAGTGCTCAGAGCCATTTTTGTAATCACATGTCAGATCTAGTATAATATGTTTGTCCAATGAATACCCGTGTATCATCTGCATTTCTTCTTGGTGTAGCAATTTTAATGGCCAGTAGTGTAGTACCTACCGCAAAATAGCTAGGAGTAACAATTCGTAACGACCTGCAGTGGAATGACCACATAAAACACATTGTCGGAATAGGCTATTAGATACCAGAGTTACATTCACAGAGAGAATCTTAAGAAAAGAAGCGAGTACAAAACATTTTTCAGACCAATTCCTGTGTATAATTCATCAGTGTCGGACACTTACCAGGATGTGTTAATAGAATAAATTCATAGGATCCAATGGAGGTCGGTATGTTTCGACAAGGAATCGTTTAGATGACGCGGGAGCGTTAAAGTTCGCTAACTCATTACTTCCTTGCAAATACGCCGCTGATATGATCACGATGAGAACAACGCAGATGTTCCGGCTCTTACGGAGGTTTATCGACAGTCATTCTTCCTGCGCATTGTTCGTGAAACGAACAAGGAAGCAGGGAAAGTGTGGTACTAGACGTACCCTATTAAACTCCATAAGACTGACAGTAGAATGTAGACGTAGATGTAGAAACAGACGAAGATTTCGACTTCGAAAACAATGCTTGCTTCACTATACAGAGTGAGCATTAATGAAACCGACAAACTGGAGGGACGGATTCCTGACCGGGAATGGAGCAAAAACGGCCGTATGAACATGTGTCCGGAAATGCATCGTTGCCACTGTAGGTGGCGCTGACGAATGACAGTTCCTCTGAGCACGTGCAATATGTTCCCTGTGTGTTTCAGGCTGTGTGATTGGCGCAGCGAACTGTAAGCAGCAGAATGGTCTGGTATTCCTGCCGGGAAGAAGGCGAATGTTTTAATGTACGGCCAAGCAGATGGAAACGGTCGAGAGGCAGCACAGCTATCTCATAACAAGTACCCTCACAGACACCAACCACATACACAACAATTGAAGCCCTTTTGGCCGTCCTTCCAGATAGATGAACGTGCAGGTAGGCGGCGGAGTGTGCGTATACCATTGTCATTTTTCCCATAAAACTGTAAATACCCCTTCTCATCCGTCCACCGCAATAAATAATTCTTCCAATATTTTGGTATGTACTGTTGATTCTTTCCACCAAGATAACACACAGGTGGCCATAGACTTCCGCTGATTTCTAGAGCCAACAATAGTTGACAGAGATGTATCTGACGACACACACAGCACGACGTAGTTCTACGGATTGAGGTGTTGCTTCCAACCGGTTACCAAACAGAGTAGCTTGCATAGAATTTCCCACGAACACAATAATATTTGTCTCTGGCTTGGGATGGATTTTTAACCACAACAAGAAAGTGTGTGTCATCCATGGTTATTCCTATAGAATTCGCCGAACTTTTCCACACATCATACCGCTACGACCACCTTACATTTTTAAAACAAATGTAGTATATATGTGTGGGTAAGACCAAACTTTTTTTTTCTTTTTGTAAGACGTGTGACTCTTAAGAAACATGACAGCACTTTAATCTCCATTAGTAGCAGTCTCCTTCAGCAGATAATAGTGGCAACAGGACGCACATTTTCATATAGCCCACAGAAAAAGGAAGCTACACTAAAGTTCTTCCTTCCGTCTATGCTGAGATTGCTAGGGACCAAGAACAAACTCGATTTAAATGAGAACGGGGAAGCTGAATCCGCCACGTCAGTTTCGAAGGAAACCATGTGGTATTTAGGGAAACAACAGAAAACTTAAATCAGGATGCCCAGATGTAAATTTTAATGTGATTCGTGTGGAATGTGAGTCTTCTAGACCACCTCGTTTGAATGGTCCCGTGGAGACCTGGAGATAACATTGTGACCTACACTGAAGCGCCAATGAAATTAGCATAGATATGCGTATTCAAGTAGAGAGATATGTAAACAAGCAGAATATGGCACTGCGATCGGCAACGCCCATATAAGACAACAAGTGTCTGGCGCAGTTGTTAGGTCGGTTACTGCTGCTACAATGGCAGGTTAGCAAGATTTAAGTGAGTTTGAAGGTGGTGTTATAATCGGTACACGAGCGATGTGGCATAGCATCTCCGAGGTAGCGATGAAGAGGGGATTTTTCCGTACGATCATTTCACGGGTGTACCGTGAACATCAGGAATTCGCAAAACATCAAATCTCCGACATCGCTGTGGCCGGAAAAAGATCCTGCAAGAAGGGGACCAACGACGACTGAAGAGGATCGTTCAGCGTGACAGAAGTCCAACTCTTCCGCAAATTGCACAGATTTCAATGCTGGGCGGCCATCGACAAGTGTCAGCGTGCGAACCATTCAGTGAAACATAATCGATATGGGCTTTCGGAGCAGAAGCCCCATTCGTGTACCCTTGCTGACTGCATGACACAAAGCTTTACGCCTTGCACCTGGGACCGCAAACACCGACATTGGACAGTTGATGACTGGAAACATGTTAACTGGTCGGACGAGTCTCGTTTCAAATTGTATCGAGCGGATGGACATGTAGGGGTGGAGACAACCTAACGAATACATGGACCCTGCATGTCAGCAGTGGACTATTCGTGCTGGTGGAGGCTCTGTAATGGTGTGGAAAGTGTGCAGATGGAGTGATATGGGACCCCTGATACGCCTAGATACGGCTCTCACAGATGACACGTGCGTAAGCATCCTGTCTGATCACCTGCATCCATTCATGTCCGTTGTGCAAACTGACGGACTTGAGCAATTCCAGCAGGACAATGCGACACCCCACACATCCAGAACTGCTACAGAGTGACTCGAAGAACACTCTTCTGAGTTTAAACACTTCCGCTGGCCACCAAATTCCCAAGAGATGAACCTCATTGTGCATATGTGGGAGGTCTTGCAACGTGCTGTTCAGAAGTGATCTTCATCCCCTCGTACTCTTACTGATTTATGGACAGCCCTGCAGGATTCATGGTGTCAGTTCCCTCCAGCACTACTTCAGACTTTAGTCGAGTCCGTGCCGCGTTATGTTGCGGCACTTCTGCATGCTCGCGGGGGCCCTACCTGATATTTGGCAGGTGTACCAGTTTCTTTAGCTTTTCACTGTATATCGTGGTCTCCAGCTGCAGCATAATTTTCTTGTATTACAGCTTTCTTTTTAATTCCTTCGTTCTGTGTGTAGAAATGGCTTCGTTCGTTTTGTTCTCACAACCTATAATTTTAAGGATACTTGAACGACGGTTTTGGAATTTTAGTATCTACTACGTACTCTTCTCATATAGTGGTGTGGTGTTAAACATCTTGTAATTCATACATTTATGTTCAGTTCTTCTACAAGTTTGGATCATCATCTTTATTTGTCACTGAAAGTTTTTCTCCCCCGTTACATTCTCGGCCTGCAAGTTCCTTGAACTTGTGTCTGACTGTGACTGACCCATAACTCTTTGAGTGATGGGGAATTCGAATGCAACATCTGCTTCACATATTAAACTAATCATCCTATTTTCGTGATAGATTTTAACGCATGGTATTTTCTTCCATAGGCGTTCATGAAACTTCCTTTTGATTTAAGAAATGTATTGCAACACAAACGCATTGCTCATCCTCGGACGTCAACACATCATTCCGTATAGCAAACACGGACGCACAACACACATACGTAGATCATATACACGTAATTTTAAAGTTTGTCTGGGATAATTTCCAATATCTCCAACTCCCCAGTTCTGACCAATGTTCTTCCATTTTATTCTCACTTGGGAATCTCTTTTGGCCTATCAGCTCATCTGGTACTTGGCTGAAAACAACCGCAACTCAATGGGTCGGGTCTAAAACAACCCGCTTTACATCGTGGAGTAGAGAATGAAAAGTATAGTTCATAAACATAGTGCAGCATTCCAATTTACAAATCATTGGCAAAACTGAATTGCTTTCAAATTGCCTTTTTTTTTTTCAGCTGCGTAGTTCATTCAGATACTTTGATTACCATCTGACTTTAACGTGGATTCGATGTTCTTAAAGTCTTCAAATCGTAATTAGGCTTTTCAGTGCTTCCATCAGACATTAAAGGGCGTTGTAGGTATAGTTGATCTTTCTGATATTCATGTAGAGTGTGTAATATTTTCCAGGTTTGATCTTTTTTCATTACCAGGTAGGAAATATCTCATGATAAGATTCCCTATTGCTTTGTTGTTGACACGCCTGCTCAAGGTAATGAGTCCTATGTGTGCGTATGTATCGCTTGCACATGTGCTGCAGCAATATGATGAATCCCCATGAAATTTCAAGTGATCATCAGGAGGCTCGTAAATAAAGGCAGGAGAGCCTCCAATAAATTTAAATGCGCTTATGTCTTTTATATAATACTTGCATAGGAAATGCACCCTGAACGTTCCTCCTAACGACATCTCTTTACGTTCATTTGAGGCGCCTACGGGACAACCGACATAACTAGTCCGTACGAGTGTAACTTTTGCGGTACACCTAGCAGCCACAACACTATTTAATAACGGCCACCACGCAACACAGTACATGATGGTATCCACACCAGTGAGAACACAGCCGTCTGGCTGTATTATATTGTTGCCTTCCCTAAACTGAAAATGCGTACAGGTGACACCTCACTACAGTCCGATTACAATTATTTGACAGATGACACTTCACGCATTAAAGCTGTCTCTTCCAATCAGAGCGCTCAGCGTCACGCCCGAACCGTATGCTGCCGCCAAACTGCCACAACAGTTGGTCAGTTCACTTAGTTCCTTGTCCGGCATTCTTTCTTGATGTGTTTGGCTCCCGAATCACGGGTTTAGCGCTTTTATTTCATATTTCATCACACATGATAACCACACCATCAACAACACCTTCTCCCAGCCCCTGTCCCACACACACATATGCATCGGTGTTTGCTAAAGTTATCGAGAGGGTTGTATATACAAGGTTACTGCAGCATTTAAATTCACATAATTTGCTGTCAAATGTACAGTTTGGTTTTAGAAATGGCTTAACAACTGAAAATGCTATAGTCTCTTTTCTCTGTGAGGTTTTGGACGGATTAAATAAAAGGTTGCGAACGTTAGGTGTTTTCTTTGATTTAACGAAGGCTTTTGACTGTGTTGACCACAAAATATTACTGCAGAAGTTGGAACATTATGGAGTAAGGGGAGTAGCTTACAATTGGTTCGCCTCCTACTTTAAGAACAGAAAGCAGAAGGTAATCCTCCGCAATATTGAGAGTGGTAATGATGTTCAGTCCCAATGGGGCACTGTTAAATGGGGCGTTCCCCAAGGGTCGGTGCTGGGGCCACTGCTGTTTCTTATTTATGTAAATGATATGCCTTCTAGTATTACAGGTGATTCAAAAATATTTCTGTTTGCTGATGACACCACCTTGGTAGTGAAGGATCTTGTGTGTAATATTGAAACATTATCAAATAATGTAGTTCATGATATAAGTTCGTGGCTTGTGGAAAATAATTTGATGCTAAATCACAGTAAGACTCAGTTTTTACAGTTTCTAACCCACAATTCAACAAGAACTGACATTTTAATCAGACAGAATGGGCATGTTATAAGCGAGACGGAACAGTTCAAGTTCCTAGGCGTACGGATAGATAGTAAGCTGTTGTGGAAAGCCCATGTTCAGGATCTTGTTCAGAAACTAAATGCCGCTTTATTTACCATTAGAACAGTATCTGAAATAAGTGACATTTCAACACGAAAAGTAGTATACTTCGCATATTTTCATACGCTTATGTCATATGGTATTATTTTTTGGGGTAATTCTTCTGATTCAAAAAGGGTATTTTTGGCTCAAAAACGGGCTATTCGAGCTATGTATGGTGTAAGTTCGAAAACCTCTTGTCGACCCCTATTCAATAGTCTGGGAATTTTGACATTGCCCTCACAGTATGTATTTTCTTTAATGTCGTTTGTTGTTAGCAATATTAGCTTATTCCCAAGAGTTAGCAGCTATCACTCAGTTAATACTAGGCAGAAATCAAATCTGCATGTGGAATGCACTTCCTTGACTCTTGTGCAGAAAGGAGTGCAGTATTCTGCTGCATCAATTTTCAATATGCTACCACAAGAACTCAAAAATCTTAGCAGTAGCCCAAACACTTTTAAGTCTAAACTGAAGAGTTTCCTCATGGCTCACTCCTTCTATTCTGTCGAGGAGCTCCTGGAAGAGCTAAAAAATTAAGCAAATTCCAGTGTTACATTCTTGATTTTCTTTATTTAAACTAACGACTTGTCATCTGAATATGTTTCTTATATTTCATTTTATCTGTTTCTACAATCGTGTTATAATTTCATGTATTGACTCGTTCCATGACCATGGAGACTTCTCCTAAATGTGGTCCCACGGAACAATAAATAAATAAATAAAAATAAAATAAAAAAATACACACGTTTCATACACAGCACTGACCAAACACTACTGGATCCTTTCGCACAAGTCGCGATTCAGCATGTCACGTATGCGGTTACCAGAATCACAAACATCGGATTACAGTAGATAACCTTCGCACAACACTGCGTGAAGCCAAATTTTTGAAAGCTGCAGTTCATCGTTGCGACTGGAACATCACAGTCAAAAAAGTCACTGTTTTACCCAGCACTGTGGCTTAGCTAAAAAATACAAAAACAAAATGCCCAACGGTTAGCACACAAACTTGATGTGTAGAAGGTCGGAGGTCTGAATCTCGTCAAATTAAGCGAATTTTTTTCATTTCTAAATCTAATCAAAAGAGTTTCATTATTATTTTTATTCCATTAATTGATTTAAATACAATTTTTATTTCTAATTCTTTGACACGTCATTTTCATCATCGTACTGACTTTAAATGCACTTATTTTTCTTCCTGTCATTCTTTTTTCTTTTGGAATCTGCCTGTAACTCCTATCATCTGCAACCAAGTGTCAACGAGGACTGCTCATCGGTTAGTGACGCGGCGGTTCGTGTAGCTAGTGTAAGGATAGTTTCTGGTGAATAATTACAGCAAGAAATCACCGATTGCTTTTAGCCCAGAAACTGATTTTTTTGGTTTTTTGCCTTGAGTTTGCCCATAGAGGTCGGCTTTAATCACCGTGAGCAAAGCGATCGTGATTTCAGTTCTGCCTCAGAAACATTGGATATCACGATATTGTGGTTTGGTTAGGACATGAGTCTACATTCACAGCTACTAAACGCGTCGTCTGCCGCAGTTCAGTCAATGGTCACTTAAAATCGACAGTCGACAGATCACCTGGCACTTCCGTCATAAATCGCGGCAGCCACTTCCAAGACTGTTCCGCGTTCCACATTAACAGCATTTGCGAAGTGACCCCCGTGTCTGTGTGTCGGCAATAAACGAGCGGCAGGCGGCAGCCAATGTGGCAACACTGTAGCGGCTAGTGAGAGTCGTCAGCTATCAAATAATTTTAATCGCATTCTACTTAAAAACACCGTCAGAGTAGTTCTACATCTGCAAATTAGTCTCCAATTTGTACTTAAGTGTTGGGCAGAGGGTTCATACAATTAGTTTCAGGCTATTTCCTTACCTGTTAAAGACCATCGTAGTTCCCACGCTTCCCACAAATTGTATAAATTATTTAATTTCTCTGTTCCAAGTTCGACCCTAAGGTGATCACCAAGTGGTATATCGTAAAAGAGCGTACTGTACGCCACTTCATAATAGGCTTAAGGCCGAAATCGCAATAGCGTAAATAATTAATTTCTACCATCAGTGGTGACTACGATGGCCTTTAAGCTTTTTACATGACAGTGAACTCCAACCATGAGAAGTTAATAGTCCTCTCCTGTTCCATTCTCGAACAGCACCTAAATCTTCCTGTGCGAGCTCTAATATCTTTTATTTTATTAAGATGGCCATCTCTCCCTTTCTGAGAGGAAATAAAAAAATATTTTAGCATTCGGAGGAAAAAGTCGGTGACCGTAACTTCGTGAAGTAATATCACACTAAAGATAAACTCCTAACTCATGTATTATTTACGTGACACTCTCTCCCCTTTTTCGCGATAGTATAAAACGAACTGTCCTTCTTTGAATCTTGTCGATGTTCTCCGCTAATCCTTTCTGATAAGATGCAGCAATACTCCAGAAGAGTTTGGACAATCGTTATGTGGGAAGTCTCTTTAGTAGATTTGTTGTACCTTCTAAGTGTTCTGCCAATATAATGCAGTCCCTGATTCACTTTTCCTACAATATCTGTTTGATAGCTCCATTGTAAGTTTTTCGTACTTTCAATCCCTTGGTATTTAGTTGAATAAAGAGCTTTTAAATTTGTGTGGTATATTGTGTCACTGAAATTTAACTGACATTTTTAGAACTAATGTGAAGTAGCTAACATATTTTATTGTTCAGAGCCTATTGCCATTTTTAGGTTTCTTTCTAAATCATTTTGTAATCCGTTTCGATCTTCCGAAGACTTTACTAAACTCTTAACGATAGCATCATATGATAAGTATTTAAAGATATTAGGAACTGCGGAGCATCTATAACGCTTCCTTGTGGAACCCTTGATGTAACTTTGGTTTCAATAGATGACTTACCGTCAATTACGACGATCTTCCTGTCAGGATATGACGAATCCAGTTGCACATCTGGCACGCAATTCAATTACAAGCCACTTACCCGGAGCAGTACAAAAGTCTTCCAGAAATATGGAATCATCCTGAGATACCGAGTCGACAGAAATCATTACAGTGTGTCAATGATCAGCCAATAGTGTTTCACAGGAATAATATTTGCTGAATCTGTGTTGGTTATATGTTAATAGATGGTTTTCAACGAGATATTCAATAATCTTATAACACTGTATATGTTGCAAAATCCTACTGCAAATCGATATCAATGACATAGGCCTATAATTAGCAGATTACTTCTATTTACATTCTTGTGTATTGGCGGAATCGGTGCAACTTTCCAGCCCTTAGGTACGGATTTTTCATTGAGTGGGCGGTTGTATATGATTGCTCTGATGCAGATCTTTCATCAGTATAATCTGAAAGGAACCCATGTGGTATACAGTCTGGACGGACGTCTTACCTTTATTGGGTTAAGTTGCTTCGCTTCGGATTTACTCATGTTGACAGTTGTTCTTGATTCAAATTCTGGAATGTTTACTGCACAGTCTTTAATGAAGAAATTTGGGAAAATCTTGTTTAGTAACTATACCTAAGCTGCATCGTCGTGAGAAACATTACCATTGCTATCACGCAGTAAAGCTAATGATTGTGTTTTGTCGGTGGCATACTTTACATACGACCAGAACCGTTCTGAACTATCTGTCAATGGATTCTATTCAAATCATTTCACAATGAAATCCACATTAAGTTTCGAGTATCTGTAAACCATCACTAATTTTGGAGATTTTGCATTCTTTCAAGTCTGGCACGTTGTTTTTATCAGTTCTGTAACAGTGTCCTGACCTGTTTTATGTGTAGTGGGTGATCTGTTCCGTCTGTTTTTAATTTACCTGGCATAATACTCACAATACCATCGACAGTATATGTCTGAATGTGAACCACATTTAGTCGACGTTTACAGTTAGTATGGAAGGAAAGGCGAGTGCCTCTTAGGACGACGACAAACGAATTTTTATGTTTCCCTAAGCATATTATTAGGTTTGGATGTTACGGTATTCATTTGCGGTAAAACCCCATTGTGGTCACTAATTTCTATATGATGTCCTTAACCTAATTTCAAATGATGGATTGTAGGAGTGTTTGTCAATACCTACGTCTTTCACTCGACATAACATTTGGAGTTTTCCCGCGTTTCTTGTACAGCCGCCCAAGGAAGATAGTTGGAAATTTATTTGTATATGTTATGTTGTTTTTCGTTTGACTTATTAATCTATCATCATATTAAAAACTACTTAAAAGAGTCGATGAAATGTGCGTTTTGTGGCAGACTTACCGCAACGTAAATGAAAGGACAAAGAAGTATGGAAAAGACACATACGAGAACCGTGTGTCTTAATTAATTTCATGACAGTCGTATTAACCAATTTGTTCCCAGTGTTGCGTACAGGCAACACGAAATTTAGCTCCAGGAAGTACAATCCATATTTTACACAACTCAACTCATCACGCATGTATTAGTAGGCATTCAGGAGTTCTCTGTCTACTTTTTATATATATTTATTTCACAATTAGTCTAACACATGGCGAAAAATAAATAAATTACTGAAAACTTCGCGTTGTGTGTACCCAACACTGGGAAGAAATGGGTTAATGGCTTTGATGTTGCACCTGAGTGTGACTAAATGCGCATGTATTCACTTACTTACAGATGTAACCTCAAAAAATATTCAGTTACTTACAGACGTAATCCCAACATTATTAACGTAATATTTCTACCCATTGGTGATCGACGAGTTAACAACAATAAAGCTATTAAGATAGTTTTTCTAACATTAAGTGCAACAATAATTTTGAGGATTCACGGGTTAAACGGTAGGTACTTGAAATTACAGGCCAAGGTATTGTCATTAAAGAAGACGGAAGCGTGTCGCCTAGAAGTTAGACACACGATTAATTCCTTGAAGTACCTGCAAGCTTCTCAGTCTCGTTTGTTTTCTTTTTCTTTTTCACGGAATGAAAAAAAGTCCTGTCATGTGCTCTCTTTTTCGAAGTTCCTGTTGTGATGAGAGTTGACATATTTATTTGCCTCGTACGTGGAACGTGAAAGACCGTGGGACACAGATGTTGTCGGTTGTCAGTACTGAGAATGTAGCGCACCAGTTGTCAAACATGTGATATATTTACCACGACATGTTTCGGGACGACGTGCTTAACACTTCTATACCAATACATCACACGTTTGACAGCTGGTGCATGACAGTCTCAGTACTGATTCATGAGACAGTTCTACAATGGATTCACAGCAGATAAGTTGTCTGTCGTGTTTTCGTATGTGAATAATGATTACGCGCCCTTTATTGTCCCGGTTCACCCCTACAGCTAAAGCTCGGAGAGGAAAGTAACGCTCTTTCAGAGGCGCATCATCACCGCCCTATAAACGCCGAACGACTTCCTGAAAACCGTTACGACCTCGAGGACGTCGTCGTTATCTAAATCACCACACCCGACGACACAGAAAACATCACCTGGAAAATGAGATTGCTGGGACAATTTATGCTTATCTAGAAGGTCATTTTTGTTGTCTGTTTTTTTAATTCACCTGTCTTCTGACTGGTTTGAGGCCGCTCGCCACGAATTCCTCTAATGTGCCAACCTTTTCATTTCATAGTAGCACTTGCAGTCTGCGCCCTCAGTAATTTTCTCGATGGACTCCGATCTCTATTTTGCTCTACTGTTTTTATGCTCTGTAGCTACTTCTAGTAACACGGAAGATAGCTCCAGATATCTTAACACATCTTCTATCATTCTGTTCCTTGTTCTTTTCAGTGTTTTCCATATATTCTATTCCATTGTCGATTCTCCGGAGAACCTCCTCATTACTTACTTTATCAGTCCACCTAATTTCCAACATCCTTCTGTATGATCACATGTCAAATGCTTCTATTCTCTTCTATTCCGGTTTTCCCACGGACAAATATATCACTACCCTACAATGTTGTGCTTCAAACGTACATTCTCAGAAATTTCTTCCTCAAATTAAGGCCTCTGTTTGAAATTAGCAGACTTCTTTTAGCCAGGAATGTCTCTTTTGGCAGTGCTAGTCTGCATTTGTTACTCCTTGCTCCGACTGTCATCGGCTATTTTGCTGCCTAGGTAGCAGAATTGCTTAACTTCCTCTACTTCGTGATTACCAATTCTGATGTTAAGTGCCTCGCTGTTCTAATTTCTGTTACTTCTCATTACATTCCTCTTTCTTCGATCTAAGGCTTAGTCCATATTTTGTACTCATTAGACTGTTCATTTCCTTCGACAGATGCTGTAATACAACTTGGGTGCATGAGCTGTTAAGGTGTCTGTGAGATAATTCTTGCACTTGTCGGCTTATGCGATCTTCGGAACTGTGTGGATGTTCCAAAAGCCTGATGGTATATCGCCAGCCCCATAAATTGCACATACCGACGTCAAGAGTCGTTTTGTTGCCACTTCCCTCAATGACTTTAGAAATTCCGATGGAATGTTATGTCTCCTTCTGCCTTACTTGATCTTAAGTCTTCCAAAGTCTTTTATATTCTGGTTGTAATACTGGGTCCACTGTCTCTTCCCTGTCGAGTTCTGTTTCTTCTTCTCTCAAATCATTAGCGAAGTCGCCCCCTCACAGAGGCCTTCGGAGTCCTCTCATCTGCATTTAACAGTAGAATTCCCATTGCGCTCTTAGTGTCACGGGTCTTGGTTTTAATTTCACCGAAGGTTGTTTTGACTCTCCTATATGCTAAGTCAGTCCTTCCGACAATCATTTCGTTTTCAATCTTTTCACATCTGTCATGCAGCTATTTTGCCTTATCTTACCTCCACTTCCTATTCATTTAATTCGTAAATGGCTTTTATTTCTGTATTCCTGAACTTCCATGAAAATTTTTGTACTTCCTTCTTTCATCGATGAGCTGAAGTACTTCTCCTGTTACTCATGATTTCTTCGCAGTTACCTTCTTCGTACCTCATCTTCCTTCCAGCTTCTGTGGAAACTCTTTTTAGAGATGTCCGTTCCTCTTCTACTGAAATGCCTACAGAGCTATTCATTATCGCAATATCTACAGCCTCAGAGAACTTCAAGTGTATCGCTCCATTATTTAGTTTTTCCGTGTCTCACGTGTTTGCGCAATGATTCTTCGTGACTAGTCTCTGCAGCTTATTCTTCATCATTACTGAATTATAATTGGAGACTATATGTGCTCCCTGGTAAGCCTTACAATCCTGTATCTGATTTCGGAATCTCTGCCTGACCGTGATGTAATCTAACTGCAATCTTCCCGCATCACCCGGCCTTTCTCAATTATACCTCCTCCTGTGATTCTAGAAGAGAATTTCGCTGTTACGAGCTGAAATTTATTTCTGAACTCAATTAGTCTTTCTCCTCTTTCGTTCCCAGAACCAATATCATATTGTACCGTGACACGTTTTACTACCCCTTCTCCTACAACCGTATTCCAACCCCATGACCATTAGATGATCATCTCCATTTACATACTGAATTATCCTTTTAATATCCTCATATACTTGCTCTATTTGTTCATCTTCTGCTTGCGATTTCGGAATTTATACCTGAACTATTTCTGGTTGTTGTTGATATTAATTTGCTAGCGATTCTGATGAGAACAACGTCATCACTGAACTGTTCACAGTAACTCACTCTCTGGCCTACCTTCATACTGTTAACGAATCTTACTCCCGTTATACCATTTTCGGGTGCTGTCTATATTACCCTACACTCAACTGGCCAGAAATTGTCGTCTTCTTTCCGTTTCATTTCACCGACCCCCACTATATCTAGATTGAGCCTTAGCACTTTCCTTTTCAAATTTTGTAGCTTCTTAATCCCATTAAAGCTTATATTGTTCCACTCTCCGACTCGTAGAATGTTATCCTTTCGTTGCTTATTCAATATGTTTCTAATAGCATCTCCCCCTTGGCAGTCCCCACCCGGAGATCCGAGCAGGAAACTAATTCGGAATCATTTGCCACTGGAGAGATCACCATGACACTTTTCCAATTACAGGCCACTCGTTCTTTGGATACACATTTTGTGTCTATAATCCAGTGATTTCCATTGCCTTATGCATCCTTATGCCGTCGATCAGTGCTGATTCTTCCGCTTGTTCCGGGCAGTTTCCCACCCAAAGGACAAGAGAGTGCCCTGAACCTCTGTTCGCTCCTCCGCTCTCTTTGACAAGGCCCTTGTCAGAATGAGAGTATTTGTTATGCATTTATATGCGTAGTCTGCAAACCACAGTGAAGTGCTTGGCGTGGGGTACTCCCTACTCCACCGCATATTAGGGTGTCTTCCGTTTCCAGTCAGCTACGGAGAGCGGCCAGAATGACTATTTAAATGCTTATCTGCACCCTGTGGTTAGTCTAATTTTGTCTTCGTGATTTGTTTGGAATAGTAGCATGTACCCAGGATGCTTAATTAATACGGGTTCTCGAGTTTGTAAGTAAGATTTTGCGGAATAATTGTGTCTCAGAGTTCAGGTTTTCAAGTGCTTCCGCGATGTACTGTCCTGAGCTAATGCAGCATTCATCTTTGTATATGCTTAAACACCCCCTGTTAGTGGTATGTGGTGTGGGCAGACACTTGAACAACATTCAAGAATGAGTCATACGAGTGTTTTGTTAGCAGCTTCCTTTTTAGAGTGAATGAGTTCTCCCAGTATTCGTAAGTCCCGTAGTTTTGCCTACGACTGACTGATTCCATTTGTGACTCATTAGTACTGTAGTCATAGGATACTAGGTTTTTGCGCGTCTAAGGTTACAATTGAAATTGTCTGTCAGGTCGTTAACATACAATATGAAGAACAAGGATCCCAATACGCATCCGTGGGGCACGCTAGAAGTTACTTCTAGATGTATCGATGACCCTCCATACGTAAAATTTTACTTTCTCCCTCCTATGAAATCTCAATCCAGTCATAAATTTCATTTGGTACTTCATCTGATCGTACTTTGGCTGGTATGGTATTGAGCCTAATCCCTTTCACAAGTCAAAAAATATTGCTGCTGCCTGATTGCCTTGATTCATGGCTTTCAGGATGTCAAGTACGTCAGTGATATTGGACAGTAATTTTATGGGTCACTTCTTCTATCATTCCTGTAGAATGGTGTGAGCTGTGCATACTTCCAACCAAGGACACATTTTTTTGCTCAAGGTACGTACGGTGTAATATAGTTAGAAGTTGAGATAATTCAGCAGCAGATTTCTGTACAGAATCTGACGAGGGTTCCATCGGGTCGTTTGATTTTGGAGATAATAGTTGTTTTTCAACGTCGGTGACACTGAGATATACACTATGTGATCGAAAGTATCCGGACACGTGGCCGAAAATGACTTTCAAGTTCTTGGCGCTCTCCATTGGTAATGCTGGAATTCAGTATGGTGTTGGCCCACCTTTAGCTTTGATGACGGCTTCCACTCACGCAAGCATACGTTCAATCAGGTGCTGGAAGGTTTCTTGGGGAATGGCAGCCCATTCTTCACGGAGTGCTGCACTGAGGAGAGATATCGAAGTCGGTGGGTGAGGCCTGGCACCAAGTCGGCGTTGCAAAA
The DNA here is from genome assembly GCF_023864345.2 of Schistocerca serialis cubense. Lineage (NCBI taxonomy): Eukaryota > Metazoa > Arthropoda > Insecta > Orthoptera > Acrididae > Schistocerca > Schistocerca serialis. Next base: position 622,368,956 of record NC_064641.1, read on the forward strand.
CATCCCAAAGATGTTCTATTGGATTCAGGTCAGGACTCTGTGCAGGCCAGTCCATTACAGGGATGTTATTGCCGTGTAACCACTCCGCTACAGGCCGTGCATTATGAACAGGTGCTCGATCGTGTTGAAAGATGCAATCGCCATCCCCGAATTGCTCTTCGACAGTGGGAAGCAAGAAGGTGCTTAAAACATCAATGTAGGCCTGTACTGTGATAGTTCCATGCAGAATTACAAGGAGTGTAAACCCCCTCCCTGAAAAACACGACCACACAATAACACCACCGCCTCCGAATTTTACTGTTGGTACTACGCACGCTGGCAGATGACGTTCATCGGGCATTCGCCATACCCACACCCTGCCATCGGATTGCTACGTTGTGTACCGTGATTCGTCACTCAACAGAACGTTTTTCCACTGTTCAGTCGCCCAATGCTTACGCTCCTAACACCAAGCGAGGCGTCATTTGGCATTTACCGGCGTGATGTGTGGGTTATGAGCAGCCGCTCGACCATGAAATACAAGTTTTCTCACCTCCCACCTAACTGTCATAGTACTTGCAGTGGATCCTGATGCAGTTTGGAATTCCTGTGTGATGGTCTGGATAGATGTTTGCCTATTACACATTACGACCCTCTTCAGCTGTCGGCGGTCTCTTGTAAGTCAACAGTCGGCCTGTATGCTTTTGTGCTGTACGTGTCCCTTCCTTCACGTTTCCACTTCACTATCACATCGGAAACAGTGGACCTAGAGATGTTTAGGAGTGTGACACCAGTATGACACCAGTGACACCCAATCAGCTGACCTCGTTGTAAGTCCGTGAGTTTCGCGAAGCGTCCCACACTGCTCTCTCACGATGTCTAATGACTTCTGATGTCGCTGATATGGAGTACCTGGCAGCAGGTGGCAGCACAATGCACCTAATGTGAAAAATATATGTTTTTGGGGTTTCCGGATACTTTTGATAACATAGTGTACAAGGGTCATTCAAATGAAAACGAGACAGACTGAAAAAAGTAAACATTGTGAAACAAGAAGGCCGATTCCTTCCTGGTAAATATTTGATGATTGTACCCAGACACGCACCTCTTCGTCCGAAGCAAATCAACAGCCACGAATGTCTTTCTCCAGGGCTCCAAAAATACGGAAATCGCTTGGGGAAAGATTGCGACTGTGTAGAGGATGTGTAAGGGCTTCCTAGCGAGACTTTGGCAGCGTAGTCGATGTGGGTGGACCCATGTGTTGCCAAGACTGTTTACTCTGCAGAAGTTTGGCAGGGAAGCCATTACACATCCACAATATAGTCTCGATCTCTCCCTGCGCGATGTCCACATTTTTGCAGTCCTGAGGAAAGACATTAGTATCCGTCGACTTGCTTGGGACGAAGAGGTGCACGTCTGAGTATAATCATGGTTCCCTAGGCAACAGCAAGCATTTACCCCATGAAGGCACTGACGGTCTTGTCTCCTAGTGCGATAAATGTATTAACAATTATCACAACTACTTTTGAAATAATAAATAGTTTACTTACTTTTTTCCATTTGCCTCGCTTTTCTAGGCGCTGCAGTCTGGAACCGCGCCACCGCTATGGTCGCAGGTTCGAATCCTGCTTCGGGCATGGATGTGAGTGATGTCCTTAGGTTAGTTAGGTTTAAGTAGTTCTAAGTTCTAGGGGACTGACGACCTTAGAAGTTAAGTCCCATAGTGCTCAGAGCCATTTGAACCATGTTTTGAACTTCGCCTTTCCAATATTACTCATATTTGCACTAGAGCGAGAATTAAATTGGGATAGAAACCCGAGATCTTCATTTGTAAACGAATATTATTTCTTCTGCTACCACCAGTTTCGATTCCTGTGTCGTCCCTGAGTATCTGGAAGCTAACTTTAGCGACACTAACAGACTTTACATATGACAAATTTTCTTTAGCTTTGGTGAAAGAACTTACGAAAGATTTTTCTACGGTAGTCGCTGAAGGTTTCGTGCATTGCTTTTTTTACAGCCAAATGTGTTTCCTTCAGAATGTCTCCATCTACAGCCCTAAGCTTAGCTTTACACCTCTTGCGCAGTAGTCGCTGGTTCTTCAGCGCTTCTCTACAGAGAATGTGTACTATGGAGAGCCTCTCTCATCACGAACTGTTCTACTTGGTGCCTCTTCAACAATGCTGGTAAGCATGCACCAAATGTATCTACATGCTGTTGCGCAGTATGTATTTTTTCTAGTCCGTTCTTGAAATCTAACACTACTGCTTGTTTCTCCGTTATACTGAACATTAAAACCTCTATGCTTATTCTGTAATATGGTGAACATAGTCGCTATAATTGCCTCGTGGTCACTGATACCAGTTTCATTGCCTACATCCTGAAAAAGGTCAGGACTATTTGTTGCCTTGAGATACAATATAAGTTTCCCACGGGTGGGCTTCCGAGCTATCTGTTGTAAGTACTTTCAAGGTATAGCATTTAGTTTCGTTACAATTATCCTTTCAGATTGTTGAGTGATGAAACTCTTCTACATCGACGATAGTACGTTCGGCAACTACATATACTAGCGAACTGAGATTTTTTCTACAGTATCCTCTTGCATCTTCTGGAGTGTCCGCTGGGTCGATAGAAGCACCCAGTTTTAAGTTTATGCCCACCGTTGACAAGTGAGTCTTGTCCAAAGCAAACAGCATCAATTTCTAGCTCGGGGGATTTGAGTTTATGTGCTGCAAAGAATACGCCGTTTCCATCACCTATGAGCCAGTCGTTCCATAAGCACTTAGATTTATCCGAAAACTTAGTGTTTACAGTTTATGGTTGTTGTCATGTTTCTGTACCTATTAGTATGTAAGATCCACAGCGTTTTAGGATACTTCAAACTTTAAGACTTTATTGTGAATTCTTCGCCAAATGACCAGTATGATTTTAATAATATTCGAAGGAATTCCTTTGGATCTCACACTAACACTTGAAAGTCTCGTAAAGCTACCTTACGGAACAGTTGGGCTGCTATCTAATCTAGAAAAGCCTGATGAAAGTTGTGTCTAGGTGTCCCAGATATGAGTCGAGGAATGTAAGTGGAATGCTCGTTATAGAAAAGTGTTTGATCATACAAGACGAGCGAGTGAAATGTCCGTTCTTTTCTCTGAATTCTTCATATAACTGGTCATTGAGTTTGGCCACAAACAAAATTGAAAACACTGCCACAGTGAGATCAGCAAATTGGGTGTGCAACTGGTTATATTTGTTATTTGTGGGTCGTCTAACCATTGAGAAGTCGTACAACAGTGAGGGATTTCGAAATCTACGTCAAGACTGAGATTAACAGTTATCTATTTGCTCTAATGATTGACAAAAGTCACAGTAAAATCAACAGAGAGCAAAGTTCTCTAAAGCTCAGATCCAGTTACAAAATGACTAACTCCGGGCAGGAACCAAAAAGCCTGTACGACTGCATGGGGAGAGTACTACAAGATGTGCTCCTCTGGGCCGCTCACGAAATCAAAGTTAACAATACAACAAGATGACATAAATTATAACCAAAGTTGCGTGGGAAAGTAAGTAAGTTACGAGCTGCTCAGAATGTGGGTCTTGCTATCACGATTTGCGACACTGACATTTCTCCAAATCATTTACCTTGCGCCAAACAACACTCACGGTCAGAGACAACTCCCTCTCAACAACAATTTCGAAAATTCAAGTTCACGGTTCTGCACTTGTTACTTTCAAACAAATTCTACGCGGTGAGGGCAACTCAACGCTGCTGCCAATGTGATAAACGAGAATATCACTGTAGTTCCTATAAAATCAAGGACCTCAACAGTGATTTCCAACTCTTGGTGGATAAAATGCTAATTAACAAACATAAAGTCGGTACCAGCCTGGAGTAGTGTTTCCTCCATTTGTCAGGCCATTCACACCAAGCGCGTTGGCGGAATGACTCAACTTGACTGGATGACCAAAATTTTGGAGTGAAAGCAACTGTGGTTCTCACGCTGGCCAGGCAGTGCTGCAGCGTCTCAGCCTTTTATGTCCATGCAGAAAAGGCAGAAATGTCAAACCCAATAGTTACATCAGCTCATCAGGTCTGTACGCAATAGCACGAAGCAGGCAGCAGTTTCAGTTTAACGGAAACTGCCCATCTCCCTGGGTAGAATCTCTCAGATTGAGATTCACCGAGTGTCTTCTGCCAGAAACAAGACCCAAAGACCGCACCGGCATTGCACCGTTCCAGTGCGAAATATGCAAAAGCTTTCTCCGAATGATACAGGCCCAACACACACAAAATAACAATCACGAAATAGTGCAGAGTACGAAACAATATAATATGTAATGTTCCATTGATGCACATCTAATACACAGTCATCTGCCAGGTAGCAGCCTCCGGTTTGTACTGCATTACTGATCCATTTAGGAGAACCCCGCAGGTCGCTGCGATACTGCCTAAGTCCAGGAAGCTGCAACGTAGCATGTCTCTGGTTCAAGCCCACTCGTCTCCGAACCAGGGGGCGACGATCAGTTCTGGACACAATGCTGCTAATTTCGAGCATTACTGACATTCCCTCAGCCAGTTTTCTCAACCTTCACTACCAATCATTGGAGTGATACCGACGACCATCTCCACGTGTTTCAACGTGGCCGGTATCTGCAACTGGCTGTATCCTTTTCCTTCAGGGCTACCAGAACAGCCTATTCAGCATGTTCATTGAGGCCACCAGACACTTACACACAGAGTGCTTAATGTTGTCCTGCTTATCTTTTGCTGCCACTTTTCATTCGTTTTAACTGGTGGTGATTAACACGCCCCTATCCTTTAGCTTTTCAGAGGACACACCAATGTTCGCAACAGTTGAAGCAATGGCTCAGTTTTATTTCAGTGGGAGACGGACTTCCATCTCGTTACTAAGCGCGTGAATGCAGCAATTAAAGTGCTCCCTAGTCCCTGATTACACTGTACGAAGCTCCCTAGGAGTACCATTGACTCGTCATTCACAGTCAAGTCGATGAGTAGTGACGTTTCCTACATTTCTGTAGAGGAGACAGCATACACGGTAGAGTATAGTACCTGAGGTACCTTTGCTAACTGTGATAAGTGTCGGTAGGTCGCCCAATACGCCCACTGGCAACCGTTTCCAATCGTTTGGCAACAGTTAGGGTGACTTTCGCCTACTTACGAACAGCGTTCATAATGCAGCAGCACTGTGAATAGTACCATATTTGTTTTCTTAAGAGTAAACAAATAACTTAAATCTAATCTTCTAGATTCTCTTCTAACTTCTTGATCTGTTACATCAAAAGGATTACTGATCCCCATTAAGTGCTAAAGCTACAACACCAAAGAAAGTGGTTTGTGCTGTAATAGAATAAAACTTGGGATGAAATTCTTTCATTTTCTGAATCTCTTCCGAAATTTTGTTTTGTTCAGGTTGTGCTCACCAACAGACTCGCTTAATGAATTAGAAAATAGCAGCAAATGTACGATCAGTGCAGACAATATAAACAGCTGTTGAAAAGGTAAACTAACTGGAACACAATGTGACACTAAAATATGAGTAGAACACGGTACTGTACAAGGCGGAAACTGGTGGAGATAATTGCATTAATCACGCACGTACCCGCGATTTACCGTCCAAGATATTGCTGTCACAACTGTAGCTCACAATCGTCGATTTCTTACAAAATGCGCGATACTCGTACGCTTCTGAAAATTCGTAAAAATACACCTTCCATCAAGAAGACATGCAATGACATTTATGGGAACGATTGGATGGACAAAGCTGCTACTGCAAAAATTTGCAGAGAGCACAAATGTAATATGACAGTACACACTCCGCAAACAATGCAACACCCTCAAGCACTGTATTCAGTGGCATCCCACGTGCATACTGAGAGGTTGTCCTGTTAGTGATCCACTTGTCTCAGTCGTAGGCGATCAGATGATACCCAAGAAGCCAGTTTGTGCACCCCCGGTTTTGACTCTGTTGGCAGTAACTGTGATGATTTTAGAGATGAACAGTGTTGTAACATTCATTCTAGGGTACAACCATGCCCCGCTGACGAGTACGTATTCGTGTTGAACAAATTCCGCCATTTGAACAAGGTCACATTCTGGGCGTGTGGAAAGCTGGATGGATCTGTCGACGGAATGCTGCACATGTTGGGCCAATGTATCGGTGGTGTGTCTCTACTTTTAGCACTAATCTGTGGAACGTTCCCACCAGACCAGTTGCTAAAAGTTCACCTACTACAGACGCATGTCGAGATCGACACACTGAGCGGGCAGCAATGGTCGATCGAAGATCATCCAGGGACAAAATCCAGGCACATCTTTCACCTGCTGCGTGACCGAGAAGCATTGGGAACCATCTGCTTGCAGCAGGACTAAGATCGTGTGTACCTCTGCTCAGGTTACCACTAACATCCAGACACTGCCAAGCACGGCTACTCTGGTGTCGCGGAAGAGTCGACTGGAGCGTGGAATAGTGCTTTAGCCCATGGCACACAACATCCCCCCCCCCCCCCCACACACACACACACACTCAAACACAGAGAGGTCTCATCCCCCACTTCATGGTGTGAAGGACTGAGTTACGAAACACCAGTCGTAAAACACACAAACACAATCACACACAACATATATACACTTTTCATATAGAGAACATTTTAATTTTTGGCTGCGGAAACGTCCTCAACGAAGGATGATGCTCAAGAAATAAATTAATAAGGTCCAATCCTTCAGTTCCGACCAAGGTTTTGGGATCTTTCCCTTGTTTTTAACGCGAATGCCGGATATGGTAAGCCCCTCCTACTGTATTTATTCCCAATTTGAATATCACATCCGCCATACTATCAGCTTGTCTGATAATTGACCGAATAGAACCGCGACTCTTTAATGGGCTGGATATCGAACAGCCCACTCCACTAATTGGCGTGGGAAATGAAAGACTTTCTTCCAGCAATTGTTACCCCTGTGCTGCCGTCATTTCTTCTGCAGGAAAGTGATGGGCTTTTTCAACAGGACAGTGCACGTCCAACTACTGCTGCGGACCACCATGATCATCATGGTGTACAATAACTTCTCTGGCCTGCGGGAGCACCAGATCTTTCGTCAGTTGAACATGTATGCGACATCATGTAATGGGAACGTATTCGTTCTCTAGAGTCTGCAAGAAGCATTTCCGAACTGCAACATAATGTGCAAGATTCTTAGGACAGTCTACCGTAGGATGCCAATCGGCACCTTTGTGATCGTTTTTATGCGGCATACATCTCTGTGTTGAGCTGAAGGGTGGTACAGTGTACAACGTTGCGACTGTTTGGGCACAATTTACATGGGTGTTTAATTCGGCCCGAAATTGTTATCATATACCCCTGCAATGATCAACTACATGTTACATCACTTGTCTCTGACGGCGTTCTATTTTTATCGCCAGTGCAGTACGAATTTGGCACGACTCACAGAAGTTTTTGCACAAACTGTCAAAGAGAAAGACAAAACGACGAAATGCGAGTTTAGTTTATAATTATGTAAAAATTTATAACGGAGCATTTCGATTCCATTTCATGTGACACCCCTTGTCTCTCTCATACACAAAGGAAAAACTAGCTTAAGTATGTAAACAAACGTAAAAAATAAAGTGGCGTATTCTACATGAGCATTCCAAGGACGAACACTGGAGCGTATATTTAAATTCAGTTAAAATCGTGGAGCACTAACAAAGCAAACAATGCGTTTCCTTAAGGCAACACCGACCATGGTATGCCAAAGTTCTCGCGGACCGTGTTTGTTGGTAGCATGCGGGCCACTGCTCTCCCTGTCTTGGATTTGCTCGGTTCTAAAAAAATGGTTCAAATGGCTCTGAGCACTATGGGACTTAACTTCTGAGGTCGTCACTACCCTAGAACTTAGAACTACTTAAACCTATCTAACCTAAGGACATCACACACATCCATGCCCGAAGCAGGATTCGAACCTGCTCGGTTCTGCCCGGAAATACTCGATAAAGCGTGACATTTCATTTAGTATTGCGGTGTGGCATTTTTCGGTCGGCGCAACTCTCTTCAGTTCGGCAGAATCGTGGTGGCAGCGCTATTTATTTGTGGTATGAAGGGCGTTCACAAGTCCTGTAGCTGTTCGCACAAAAAGAGGCAGCTAGCAACCTATCACCACGAGCATTTAACAATGAATGGGAATGACAGAAGAGAGGAATGAGAACTCTCAATACATAAAATGCAGTCACATAAGCGACGGCTACTGAAGTTTGCTACGAAACGATATTATCATATGACGCAGAAAGAATTTAAAGATATAGCGGACAGTCGTAGAGCGTCAAGTAACATCGATTGGCAGATGAGAGTCATTATTCTATATATCGAAAAGAACTTGGTGCTAAATTTGCAACCTTGCGGCACATGAAGGAATTAGTGGTATGAAAAGTAAACTTTCTGAAGTCACACACATTATTCCATTGTCAGTTACAACGGTTTTAGATGGAATTAAAAGAAGACTATGAAAACATTATATATTGCTGCAAAGTACGTTGGTTAAGTCAAGGGGAATGCCTAGAAAGATTTCCGATTTAAAACTCGCTATTGTTGATTTCATGTAGGAAAAAGAATTCAGGAACGCCACATTCAGATACCCTTAAGCTCACTGGCGTTAAAGAAAACGAGAGGTCTGACGGATTCATTGAGGCCTTGAAAGAATTATAAGGATATTTTCCTAAATGTTTTGAGGACACTGCCAATCTTACATTTGTTTTCAAGCTATTTCCGATACCGTTTGCCGTTTCAGCTAAAAGCGCACCTGTGTATGTGTAGATGTATCTGATTGACCTGAAAGGTAAATCCTATTTTAATGACATATCCTTTTTCGTTAAAACTTCCCAGGAAGTCTACATTGCTTTCCTCAGGTAGAATTTTGACGTCTCCATGATGAGGTTGCAAGAAAGCTAGAATCTTCGGATCGACATATGTGTGTGAAAGATCTGTTTTCTATTATGAAATTAAACAAGTCACGGTTACATGGCAACGTGAATGCGAAAATTTATGAAACTATCTGCATCTGTCAGTATTCCGGCATTATGTATTACATAAAAATTATATTATGTCTCAGTGTGTCTAAAATAATGAAGTAATAATTTGTTTTTTCCGCAGTCAACATTGTTGAGAAATGTGGAATATAACATCAAGTCGTATCCACTGCGGCTGCACTGGATTTTTTTTTTTTTTGGGAAAAACAGCGCATCGTTGGTATTCATAGGCGCTTGTAGAGCGTCTACGGAGACCTGGCAGTGAACAAAAGCATGCAGAGTCCTTGGGCGAGGAGTCTGTCATCATCGCGACAAGGTCACACAAACCTGTCCTATCTCCCGCGTACCGGACGGCCGCACACAGCTGATTCCTGCAGTACTGGAACGTGTGGACACTCTCATTCAAAATGATCAACAGATCACAATCAAACACCTAGTTGCACAACTGGACGTCTCCGTTGGGAGTGCTGAGACACTCGTCCACCAGCTGGTGTACTCAAAGGTCTGTGAGGGCTGGGCTCCCCGCCCCCTAACAGAAGAGCATAAAGAACAATGAAGGATCATCCGTGCGAAATTGCTTCCGCGTTACGAAGCTGATAATGACAATTTTTTGTCGAACATTTTCACAATCAATGAAACATGGGTTCATCACTTCCAATTGGAAACAAAACGCCAATCCATGGTGTAGCGCCACACCACTTCTTCTTCCGAAGAAAAAGTTCAAAGCTGCGCCCACAGCCGGTAAAGTCATGGCGACGGTCTTTTGAGACTCTGAAGGCGTTATTTTATTTGTGTATGTCAGTTATGTCTGCCTGGTGCAACGATCAATCCGGAGGTGTGTTGTGCACCCCTCAGGAAACTGAAAAAACAATTTCACCTTGTTCGTCACCACAAAAATGAAACGAAATTCTCCTTCTCCGTGATAACTCAAGGAATCACACAAGCCTGCGCACCCGAAAGAAGCTCACAAAACTTCATTGGACTGTTCTTCCTCATTCACCCTACAGCTAGAACTCGCGCCTTCCTACTTCCATCTGTTTGGGCCGTGGGTAGCAGTACGTGGACGGCAGGGAGGTTATTGATGTAGCAAGACGTTGCTCCGACGAGTGTTACCATGCGAGCCTACAGATCCTCCTACTTACGTGATGTAAGGATGTTGCATTGAACGGAGATTATGTTGAAAAACAGCTTTTTCAAGCCAAAGGAGTGGGGAATAATATGATGTATTGGAATACTGATCAAAACCAGCCCGCAATCAGCAAAAAATGGTGTTGTCTTTCTCGTAACATTAAACCAGGAAACGAGAAAATGAAACGGTATGACTGAACGAACCTGAATCACGTACACTGGCAAGGAATGCTACTGCTTGTCTCATGTGCATATAATCTTCAACACCGCAAGGAAGAACTTCATGGAAAAAAAGAATAACCAAAGAACCAAATAATAGAACCAGTTAATCAGTTTTGTATGAAGGGCAGACGGAGACAAAGATTCGATGGACAGCAAAAAAATAAATAGAAGAGTGTGAATGACCAGGGAAGCTTTTCGTGGACTAAACAGAGTTTTCGAAATGAAGTTACCAATATGTATGAAAGGGCACGTTTACACCACTGCGTATTACCTCATGTAAGTTACGGCTGTGAGATACGGACTTTGACTGTTAAAATGATTCAAAAACGTTTACGCGTGGAGGAATGGAGCAAACTATGTGGTAATTACTAGGAGGGAAAGGAAGTGAAGTAAACAGAACAGGCTAAAATCGGAGTGGAAGACATAAATACGAGTGTAATGGACGGGACTTGTAGCCAGCAGCATTGATGAAATATGGGTAAAGAAAGTCCCAAGTGATAAGAAATGACGAAGACGTCTATATAATGTATGGTGGATAGATGATTTTACAGTACACACGCGAGAAGCATGGAAACGTAAATCTCAAAATTTGGAAATTTGTGTAAGGTCTTATGGGACCAAACTGCTGAGGTCATCGGTCCCTGAGCCTACACACTACTTAATGTAATTCAAACTAACTTACGCTATGGACAACACACACACACACACACACACCCATGCCCGAGAGAGGACTCGAACCCCGGACGGGGGAGCCGCACGGACCGTGAAAAGACGCCTCAGACCGCATGGCTATCCCGCGCGGCGGTAGATCTGAAGATTGTAATTAACGGGAAAGGTAGTAGACGCCTTTATTCTCCCAGGTTACGAAAATGTTGCTATATTGTGACGGTTGAATGCAGCACCACATGATATGTGTGATAGCTGGTTTTTATTATTTACTCTTTTCTTTGCTTTATGTCTTTTGTTTAATGTGAGTGGAGAAATTAATTTACTAAAATGAGTTGGAAATATGAAATTCTGTGTTTAATAGTGAAGAAACACGATAAAAGGGGTGGAGGTATCAAGGGCTTAGAGAAAATAATTCGTACCGTATTATACGAGTATACTGAAGGCACTGGCATATTTTAAAAGATACGGCAACATACAACCCCATCTGCGCTTTAAGAATAGAACAACAAATCGAAAATACTTAGACCGTACTGGTTCAACTGCAATTTTTAGGTCTTTCTGTATGTATCTTATCAATAAGTGTCTTCGGAAAATACTTCCAGCACTACAGATCAGTGTAGAAGCTGTTTCGGTAAATTGGTACATCGTGTTCGAGTTCTAGATGAGATAAACAAAGCTAAGTAAACGAACACTGTCTGGGTCACAATTTTTTATTTGCCGACAGCCGGTTTCAATGTGTGCTACAGGTCACCTTCAGGTCTGACACCCCAAAGTGTAGTTTGTAAATCTGCACTTTGCGGCGTCAGACTTGAAAGTGATCTGTAGCACAGATTGAAATCGGTTGTCGATAAATAAAAATTTGTTATCGGGACGGTGTTTGTTTATTGTAACAAAAGGGTCACGTTTCGTAGCACGTGGAGTCAATTGTAGATATACCTGTATACCGTACACTTTCAGTAAGATGCTGCACAAGAAGGCGCGGCGAATGCGTAGGTGTGGGATGTCAAGCTGGCGGCAGGAATGTCCTACACTCGGTGTATTGTAGATAACAGACTCTCTCTGCCCGTAATGAGGCTGTAGTCTATGCGGAAGGACGGTGGGCTGTCGGTATTTCCCCTGGACTGCGTCGGCCATTAGCATTTCCCTATACATATGCCAACACAACAGATCAAGTTCACTGGACGTGGACGGGTCAGCGTGCTGTCACACTAGGATAGGGATGTCCGCTAGTAATTGGAAATGTATATCGTATATGCTGGCAGCTTGTACACGTATACGAAATCGTGGTTTTATGGAAATGTATCACTGACAGTATACAGCACTGTTGCTCTTCAAAATATCTGGCACAGACACTTGGCAGATTTCTTACATTCAAAAACCACTGCAAGAACAACAAAACAAGAATATTCATTTCATATAATTTGATTTGGTCATTGGCAGGGTCAAAATAGGGGTCACACCCCCCAACAATGCGTTACTCTGCTTTGACACTGGATTTTCCTGCTGCAGGTATGCTTCTCTGCTCTGATACAAATCATGTATTATTATTCAGATCAATACAGCTCTTAATGAAGCGTGTAAGCTGATTGCAGGTTGCCTCCAACCTACTCCAGCAGACAAACTTCGTTATCTACCTGGAACAGTGCCACCTTCTGTGCGCAGAGAAGTGTCTGCTCATTACAAGAGTCTTCCAGTGGAGCAGAATAGCACATTCCTCTTCCGAAACGGCAGAAGTCCAGGAATAGTTTCCTGAGATCCACAGAAGGAGAGGCTGGAGTTGTGAAAGGAGAGAACACGTCAGCTCCGCAGATGTCAGCACCTGAGCAGCTCCCATTTGGATATAGTGGCGACTGTTTGGTATGGAAGTCAATAAACGGATTGGTATCGAGAGTAGAAAGATCCAAGGGCAATTTGAAGAAAAGAGACTTTAATGGTGATGATATACGCTGCGACTGTGGAAAACAGGAAACCACAAACCACGTGCTACAATGGCTTCTGTGCCCATCGAATTGCACAGAGGACGCTATCATTTATGTCAACCCTATTTCGCGGCGCACCGGCGCATCAAGAAGGAAATCATCCTCATCACTGAAGACAACTCCACTCCAGTCAATGATATTCCAGGCGAAAGACGTGTCTGGTGAGGCACCAGACAGTGGTGGATCCCAACATGACTGTCGCCCGCCATATGGACTGACCACCGGGGCTAACGGTCTGGGGTACCATTTCATTTCATAGCAGGACCTCTTTGGTTGTCATTCGCGGCACCCTTACAGCACAACGTTTCGCAGACTATATTCTACACCCCTTCGTGACAAGCCATCCTGGGCTTACATTTCTGCAGGATAACGGCCACCAGCCACTGCTTGCCTTCGTTCTTGCCAAGCTGTACGTTGGCCAGAGAGGTTTCCGGATCTCTCCCCAACTGAGAATCTTTGGAGCATTATGGGCAGGGCCTCCAACCAGATCTGGATTTTGTCGTTCTAACACACTAATTGGACAGAATTTGGCACGATACCACCCAGGAGGACACAGAACAACTCTACCAAGCCAAATAAACTGTGCCAAACAGTGCTTGAAAAATCGCGAGAAGTGGACCAACGCGTAATTAACTTGCTCAGTTTCTGAAGTTCTTTCTTTCTTGAATAAATCATCCAATTTTTCTGAAACTGTAATCATTTGGTTTTCTGTAAATTTGCATGTCCGTGCTATAGGGGTAAGTTCTTCGTGGTGCACATTCTTTTTTTTTGTCTTCTGGTACAGAATAAATGAATCAATAGTAACAGACACTGTTGTTCCGTTGATTTTTCAACATGTAAATATACATTTATACTCTGCAACCAATTTTACTGTGTGTGGCGATGAATACTCCGCCTACTTAAAACATTTCGACCCATTGCACTTCTTTTCGCGGATCATGAGAGTTTAAGGATGGGGATGGAGGGGATAACGTCTGTCGATAACCCTCGGTATTTAGCATGTAAAAATGGCTTCGACATTAAACAAGGTTTTGGTACGGCGGTGCTATATTGTTCAAGGTCCTATTGGAGATGGTATGGTGGTATTTACCTACAGTACAACGTTGGCTGAAGTAAGGTCAGCTTAACATTAATCACATTAACAAATCATAGCCAGAGGTGAAAGAACAGAAATGCCACAAAAAACGGCTCTGCCTATCTCAGAACCGAACCCCTAATCTCCGTATTTGTAGTCTGACCCTGCTCACAGATTCATCGTGCAACAAAAACTTCTGTGTAAAGTAAAATTTCTCTAATTTTTGACTTTCCAATAATTTTGCGAGATGTATAATGGAGGAAGTAAAATGTATTTTGACTCTTCTTGGAACGTACACGCTCGGAATTTTGATAATAAACCTCGCTGCTCTTCTGTTTTATTCTCTACCATAGCTCATGGTTAAGAATCACTATGAAGCTCTTGCGCTTGCGCTTGCTTTAGCAGGCCGTCTCTAAGCGCACAGTTCTGCTTTTGATCTTCTGAATCTCCACTGTAAACTCTATCTCGTAAGTATTCCACAATCATGAGCAAGAATGAGGATTCGGACAAACGAGTGTTGTATAAGCTGCCTCTTCCGTGGGTGAATTACATTTCCTTCAGTCTCTCCCTACGAACTTCGGTCTGGCATATACTCGTACTCTGTACCTGTAACTAGTTTCATGTGGTTGTTCCACTACAGGTCGCTCCACACGATTACTTCTGGTCATTTTACTCTTTTAGGTGTTTCTACTTGTTGCTCACCAGAGATTTAACCGAATAATAACGGGTCTTTCTCCACTTTATCTTCAATGTTATATGTCCAATCACATCGAGGGGTAACTGCCTGTTCTGTACCAAGTGTTGAACCTCTAATGGCCTATCTACACAGTTTTTTGGTGTTGCGACTTCGCTACACATCATCATCATCCGCGTATAGCTTCATGCCGCTTCTGATAACAAGCGTCGCAGAACTGATATAAAATGGTCACAAAGTTTTGCAGCAGCCTCCTGACTTGCACGATTTGTTTATTTTGACCAGTGACCTCTTCAATATTTTGACAATAGGAAGCCCCTTGCTACATTTACCTATATTATGAAGCTAAAAGTAAACCTACATTCTCAGCGTAGGTTATAACAGCGTGTTATGCCTCCAGCAGTGAGTGAGAAATGCGGTTTGTGTACATGTCGCTCCAAGTTGTGACCCTTTCAAGTAACTCAACAAACACTTTCGTCCGCGTTGACTTAGCGGATAACGTCTGTCCGCTTTTCCTGTAAGCGGTATAAACATTCGGCACACCAAACACTTCGGCTATCATGGGTACGAAAGCACGCATCATACGAGCACCAACCATTTGTCCACGTACGAATTCACTTAGCTCCGACATGGTGCTCTCAGGACTGACACCACCGACGTATTAAGGACATTACACTGGTGCCATTTGTGGTCCAATACTACAGCGCAAAATGCAGGCTTGGCTAGCATCTGTATTTATTTTCAAGTATGCAATTCTGACGGTGTTTCCGTATTTTCGTTCAGCGTCTGTACCTTAGGACAATGCAACAAAACTACGCGCTGGCTTTATAAAGGCAACTGGGAGGATATGGCGGCTTAAATAGCGCACAAGTATCCTTGTACTATAAAACTAAACTTCTGACATACGTTAGGAACGACAGCAGAAATCCTCCAGCTCTCTACCTTGGGAAAAGTCGGTCAAGGGACCTCCTGGAATGGAAGCTGGATCAATGGCGTCGCATTCTCTCCACCGACAAACAGCATTTTTCTGACGCGTGCTGACAGTCCGAGAAGAGTCTGGATGTGGCGAGGTAATGGTACACGGTACCATACGGATCATTTGCCCCGAGTTCTGTGGGCCAGCCAACACTGTAGTTTAGCGTGTTCGGTCGAGAGTTCTGGCTGCCCTCTGTAATAAACTGAATTAAGCTTTTAACGATGGACGTAAAGGGATGTCATATACAGTCCGCCCAGACCAAATTATCAGAACAATGACGAACAAAATATAAAAAATGGGGTAGCGTTTTGACTAGCAATCAACATGACCTCGGTCCCAGGTTCGAATCCCGCCACTGCTTAAATTTTGAATAAAAATCATCAGCAATGGCGGCCGAAGACTTCCGACATAAGAAGTCGCCCTCATTCTGCCAACGACCCTGTCAGAAAGGCGGAGGAGAGGACAGAAGTTCAGGACACTCTCTGGCCTTTTGGGTGGGAAACGGCCCCCAAAAGGCGGAAGAATGAGCAACTATCAAAGACATGCGAATGCGGAAGGCAATGCATTAAAAATGTATGATGTATATCCACAGAACATGTGGCCTGTAATAGAGAAAGTGTGTTGATTATCTCTCAATCGGTAGAAGATTCCAGACTAACCCTCCATTCGCAGCTCCGAAGGGGGCTGTCAAGGGGGAGGCGGCCATGAAAAAAAGACTGAAAAACCAAGAAAGGATAATGTTCTACGAGTCAGGGCGTGCAACGTCAGAAATTTGCACGTGGTAAGCTAGAAAATGTGGAAAGGGAAATGCTAGGCTCTATATAGATATCGTGGGGTCAGTGAAGTGAAATGAAAAGAAG
This sequence comes from Schistocerca serialis cubense, assembly GCF_023864345.2. Taxonomy (NCBI): domain Eukaryota; kingdom Metazoa; phylum Arthropoda; class Insecta; order Orthoptera; family Acrididae; genus Schistocerca; species Schistocerca serialis. Next base: position 622,385,573 of record NC_064641.1, read on the forward strand.
ACAAGGCTTTCGGGTCAAATGAGTATAGGGTAATTTCAACAGTAGCAAAAAATGGTATAACGGGAGTAGTATTCGTTATCAACAGGAAAGTAGAGCAGAGAGTGGGTTAATGTGAACATTTCAGTGATAGGGCTGTTCTCATCAGAACGGACGGAAAACCAGCACCGACAAAGATAGTTCTGGTATACATGCCGACGACACAGTCAGAGGATGAAGAGACAGAGAAAGTAATTCATACGTTAAAGGAGAAGAGTAGCTAAAAGTAGTGGGGGACTGGATGCGGTTGTAGGGGGAGGAGTAGAAGAAAGAATTAAGGGAAAATATAGGCTTCACAGTAGGAATGAGAGAGGAAGAAGACTAATTGAGTTCGGCACTCAAATTCAGCTAGTAATAACGAATATTCTGTTCAAGAATCAGAAGAGGAAGAGGTATACTTGTAAAAGACGGGAGATACGGGGAAAAATTCCAGTTATATTACATCACGGTCAGGTAGGGATTTCTAAATCAGATATTGGATTGCATTGCGTACACAGGAGCAGGTATAGGCTAAGAAAACAATTTAGTGTCATGAAGAGTAGGCTGACGCTTAAGAGGCTAGTGAGGAAAGAGGTGTGATACGGAAGTACTAAGGAATGAAAAGAAACACTTCAAGTTCTCCAAGGCCATAGATACTGCGATACTGAATAGCTCAGTAGGCATTTCAGTTGAAGGAGAACGGACATTTCTAAAACAACAATCACAGAAGTTGGAAAGAAAAACTTAGGTACAAGGAAATTCCACTGTTAAATGCCGACGAGAGAGCGGATAGGTGAAAAGTGTACATTGAACGTTATGTGAAGGGGAAGACTTGCCTCATGACGGTAGAAGAAGAAACAGGAGTCGACAGGGAAAAAATAGGCGATCCAGAATTATAATCAGAATTTAAAAGATTTTTGGGAGACTAAAGATAAATAAGGCAGAAGGGATGGATAAAATTCCATCGACATTTCTATAATCATTGGGGGAAGTGGCAACAACATGAGTATTCAAGCTGGTGTGTAGAATGTGTGAGACTGGCGATCTATTATCTGACTCTCGGAAAAGCATCATCCACACCATTCCTTAAACGCACCACAGAGGCAGTTCTAACGTTGCAGTTGATACTGGAAGGAAGACTGAAGAAAAATCAGGACACGTTCAGAATTTGTAGAGCAGGAGAAAGCGTTCGACATTTTCAAATTGTGCAAGATGTTTGAAATTCTAAGAGAAGTAGGTGTAACCTATAGCAAAAGACGGATATTATATAATTTATAGAAGAATCAAGAACGAACATTAGGGGTGGGAGACCAAGAATGATGTGCTCGCATTAAAAAGGGTGTAGGACAGGAAAGTGGTCTTTCGCCCCTAATTTTCGATCTATACAACGAAGAAGCAATGACGGAAATAAAAGAAAGGCTGAAGGGTGGATTTAAAATTCAAGGTGAAGGGATATGAATATTAAGATTCGCTGATGACGTTGGTGTCCTCAGTGAAAGTGAGGAAGAACTGCCGGCCGGAGTGGCCGCGCGGTTAAAGGCACTTCAGTCTGGAACCGTACGACCGCTACGGTCGCAGGTTCGAATCCTGCCGCGGGCATGGATGTGTGTGATGTCCTTAGGTTAGTTAGGTTTAAGTAGTTCTAAGTTCTAGGGGACTTACGACCATAGCAGTTGAGTCCCATAGTGCTCAGAGCCATTTGAACCATTTTTTTGAGGAAGAACTGCAGAATCCGTTAGATGGAATAAAGAAAGATGAAAGCAGTGAGAAGTAGCAGAAACGAGAACTGCGAGAAAGTTATCAGAACTGGCGACCACAAACCATATGAAGACAAGCAATTGTTCTAGCTAGGGAGCAAAATAACCCATGACGGACGGACCAAGGAGGATATACAAAGCAGACTAGCGCTGGTTAAAGGGCATTCCTGGCCAAGAGAAGTCCATTAATATCAAACACAGACCTAAATTTGAGATAGAAATTCTTTAGAATGTACGTTTGGAGCTCAGCATTGTATGGTAGTGAAACACAGTCTGTGCGAAAACCGGAACAAAATAGAATCGAAGCATTTGAGAAGTGGTACTGCAGAAGAATATTGAAAATTAAGCGGATTGATAAGGTAAGGAATGAGGAGATTCTCTGCAGAGTTGGCCAGGAAAGGAATTTACTGATAACACGGATAAGAAGGAAGGACAGGATGACAGAACATCTGTTAAGAAACCAAGGAATAACTTCCATGGTACTAGAGGGAGTTGTATAGGGCTAAAACTGTTGAGGAAGACATACTTGCAGATGGACGACGCGCTAAACGGAAGGGGCTGCTCACTAAATATCAAAATCCTATCTTCGCCGAGGATGTAGAGCATATATTATTAACACCAACTTTCATATTGCGCAATGATCACCATTCAAAGATAAGGGAAATTAGAGCTCCTACTGAGGTGTTAAGACAGTCGTTTTTCCCTCGCGCGAACAGCGAGTGGAACAGAGGGGGAAAGACGACTTTGGTGCGAATACTGCCCTCCGCCATACACCGCTTGGTGGCTAGCGGAGTATATATGAAATGTAGATGTAGATTAGAATACATCGAGCAACAAATTGAGGACGTAGTTTGCAAGTACTGTTCTGAGATGGAAAGTAAAAAAAAAAACCATATGGAGATGTCGGACACCCCTTATTATTGAGAGCTGTTCAGTATCGGGGTTGGATACTCCAATATATCTTTTAGCTCTACAGTCAACATTTGGGTCACAGGTTCGTCTTTCGAGACGGTAATGCACCAACATAGCTCGTCCTCTTCTTGAATACCTCCCTTCACGAAGTTGAAATCAACCGCAAAGAATAGTCTGCGGTGTCTGTTGAGATGAACCCGACTGAGCACCCTTGAGATCAGACGAAACTTGCTCTGCGTCATCGCCAGAACCTCCCATGAACAAATGTATGGTCCCTAAAAGGCCGCTGTCAAAGAATGGAGGCAGGCTTGAGCGTAACGTCCCGGCCACATTATGTCAACCGTGTTACATTGCACGCAGTGGAGCAATACGGCACTGGATACTGCGCTAGGAGTATATTTCGTTACCATAAATGTGCATCCCGTGCTTTATACACTCCTGGAAATTGAAATAAGAACACCGTGAATTCATTGTCCCAGGAAGGGGAAACTTTATTGACACATTCCTGGGGTCAGATACATCACATGATCACACTGACAGACCCACAGGCACATAGACACAGGCAACAGAGCATGCACAATGTCGGCACTAGTACAGTATCTATCCACCTTTCGCAGCAATGCAGGCTGCTATTCTCCCATGGAGACGATCGTAGAGATGCTGGATGTAGTCCTGTGGAACGGCTTGCCATGCCATTTCCACCTGGCGCCTCAGTTGGACCAGCGTTCGTGCTGGACGTGCAGACCGCGTGAGACGACGCTTCATCCGGTCCCAAACATGCTCAATGGGGGACAGATCCGGAGATCTTGCTGGCCAGGGTAGTTGACTTACACCCTCTAGAGCACGTTGGGTGGCACGGGATACATGCGGACGTACATTGTCCTGTTGGAACAGCAAGTTCCCTTGCCGGTCTAGGAATGGTAGAACGATGGGTTCGATGACGGTTTGGATGTACCATGCACTATTCAGTGTCCCCTCGACGATCACCAGTGGTGTACGGCCAGTGTAGGAGATCGCTCCCCACACCATGATGCCGGGTGTTGGCCCTGTGTGTCTCGGTCGTATGCAGTCCTGATTGTGGCGCTCACCTGCACGGCGCCAAACACGCATACGACCATCATTGGCACCAAGGCAGAAGCGACTCTCATCGCTGAAGACGACACGTCTCCATTCGTCCCTCCATTCACGCCTGTCGCGACACCACTGGAGGCGGGCTGCACGATGTTGGGGCGTGAGCGGAAGACAGCCTAACGGTGTGCGGGACCGTAGCCCAGCTTCATGGAGACGGTTGCGAATGGTCCTCGCCGATACCCCAGAAGCAACAGTGTCCCTAATTTGCTGGGAAGTGGCGGTGCGGTCCCCTACGGCACTGCGTAGGATCCTACGGTCTTGGCGTGCATCCGTGCGTCGCTGCGGTCCGGTCCCAGGTCGACGGTCACGTGCACCTTCCGCCGACCACTGGCGACAACATCGATGCACTGTGGAGACCTCACGCCCCACGTGTTGAGCAATTCGGCGGTACGTCCACCCGGTCTCCCGCATGCCCACTATACGCCCTCGCTCAAAGTCCGTCAACTGCACATACGGTTCACGTCCACGCTACCAGTGTTAAAGACTGCGATGGAGCTCCGTATGCCACGGCAAACTGGCTGACACTGACGGCGGCGATGCACAAATGCTGCGCAGCTAGCGCCATTCGACGGCCAACACCGCGGTTCCTGGTGTGTCCGCTGTGCCGTGCGTGTGATCATTGCTTGTACAGCCCTCTCGCAGTGTCCGGAGCAAGTATGGTGGGTCTGACACACCGGTGTCAATGTGTTCTTTTTTCCATTTCCAGGAGTGTAGGTATGAGTGGTGTCTGTGCACGGACATTCCTGACAAACAGGGAGCTTTCTCATCTGTAATTTTGTGGGCGCGACGGCTGTTTAATGAAAAAGTTTCAGTGCGGATGCACAACCAACTTCCGAATTCCTACGGGAATCAGAAATCCGCGCGTAGGACCTTAATGGACACAGGCCATTGCGGTGCGGTGAGCGGGAAGCCGGGAATTTGCATCTGACGGGAAATGAGTCCGGCTGGTCGAGGCCGTTAAGGCAACCGTGCGAGAGAAGAGGTACATCGGGATTCGAGTTCCGGGTCAACAAAAATTTACAAATTAATACGTCAAAGATCCACCTCAGTTGCGAAAAGTTACTGGTATTTACGGAGGTTTCAGCTAGAGTAATCTAGCCTTCTTCAGAAGCATAAAATAAACTAATATATGCCATAATAAGGCACGGTCAAACACAAAACCACTCGGCTACCCCGGCCGGCCTTAAAACATGAAATTAAAAGTTATTCACAAGAACAAATTTACATGACAAAAACTCCTTGAAGATTTTCTAAATTCTTACGAGACGCTGATAATGGTGCCCTTTCCTCTTTTGAATCATACGCTAATTATTTAAACACTATAATTATTAAATAATTAATAATAAATTTTAGAGACCCTTTATGCACCTCGAAAACAAGCAAAAATTCGAAACTAATAATACACTCAAATGCAATCATAATTGTTTAAATTATTCTAAAACACAAAGCTCCATGCAATTAAGAGGCCCCAGTCCACTGCGGGGCGGGTACCGCTAACAGCCGTGGCTCCCCAGTCGGTACCAACTGACAACGTCTCATTTTAAACCCAAACATTTACTGGTCCTCCAGTACCGAACCAATACTTCATAATTCAGATATTTATTTACATAATCTGAGACGAAGGGTAACAAACATTTGGAAACCAAAAGCCTTGCAACTGACAGCCACCGCAAGTCTCTAGTTACAAGAGACACTGAAGCGCCAAAGAAAACGGTATAGGCATGCGTATTCAAATACTGTGATATATAAGCAGGCAGAATACGGCGCTTCAGTCGGCATCGTCTACGTAAGACAACAAGTGTCTGCCGCAGTTGTTAGATCGGTTACTGCTGCTACAACCGCAGGTTATCAAGATTTAAGTGAGTTTGAATGTGCTGTTACAGTAGGAGCTGGCGCACGAGCGACGGGACACATCATCTCCGAGATAGCGATGAAGTGGGGACTTTCCCGCACGATCGTTTCACGAGTATACCGTGAATATTTTTCCGGCTGCGGCCGGAAAAATATCCTTCAAGAACGGAACCAACGACGACTGAAGAGAATTGTTCAACGTGACATAAGTGCAACCCTTGCGCAAATTGCTGCAGATTTCAATCCCGGACCATCAACGAGTGTCAACATGCGAACCAATCAACGAAACATCATCGATATGGGCTTTTGGAGCCGAAGGCCCATTCATGGACCCTTGGTGACTGCACGACACAAAGCTTTACGCCTCGCCTGGGCCCGTCAACATCGACATTGCACTGTTGATAATTGGAAACATGTTGTCTGGTCGGACGAGTCTCGTTTCATATTGTATCGGACGGATGGAGGTGTACGGGTATAGAGACAACCTCATGAATCCATAGACCCTGCATGTCAGCACGGAATTTTTCAAGCTGGTGGAGGGTCTGTAAGGGTGTAGGGTGTGTGCAGTTGCAGTGATATGGGACCCCTGATATGTCTAGATACGACTCTGAAAGGTGACTCGTAAATAAGCATCCTGTCTGATCACCTGCATCCATTCATGTCCATCGTGCATTCCGACGGACTTGGGCAATTCCAACAGGACAATGCGACACCCCACACGTCCTGAATTGCTACAGAGTGGTTCCAGGAATACTCTTCTGAGTTTATGGTAAACACTTCCGCTGGCTACCAAACTTCCCAGACATGAATATTGTTGAACTTATCTGGGATGCCCTGCAACGTGCTTTTTCAGAAGAGATCTCCACCTTCTCGTACTATTAGGGATTTATGTATAGCACTGCAAGATTCATTTTCAGACGTTTCCAGCGGCATTTGTGGACTCTGACCACAATTTATTTGTTATGAACTGTAGACTAAAACTGAACAAATTGCAGAAAGGTAGGAAATGAAGAAGATGGAACCAGTGTAAGAGAAAACGCTGTTTAGAGTTTCAGGTGGGGCATTAGGCAACCCTTGACTTGAACAGGGGAAAGGAATAAATTAGAAGACGAATGGGTAGCTTCAAGAGATGAAATAGTGAAGGGAGCAGAGGATCAAGTAGGTAAAAAGACGAGGGCTAGAAGAAATCCTTGAGGAACACAAGAGATATTGAATTTAATTGATGTAAGGAAAAAATATAAAAATCCAGTAAAGGAAGCAGGCGGAAGGGAATTCAAACGTCTAATAATGAGATTGACAGGACGTGCAAAATGGCTAATCAGGATTGGCTAGAGGGCAAATCTAAGGTTACAGAAGCATATATCACTAAGGGAAAGATAGGTGCTGCCTACAGGAAAATTAAAGAGACCATTGGAGAAAAGAGAAGTACCTGTATGAACATCAAGAGCTCAGATGGAAAATCAGTCCTAAGGAAGAAAGGGAAAGGCGAAAGGTAGATGGAGTATACAGAGGGTCTATGCGATGGATATGTACTTGAGGGCAAGATTATGGAAATTGAAGAGGATGTAGATGAAGATGAGACAGGAGATATGATACTGCGTGAAGAATTTGACAGAGCATTGAAAGACGTAAGTCGAAACAAGGCCCCGAGAGTAGACGACATTCCATCAGAACTACTGATAGCCTTGGGATAGCCAGCGATGACAAAACTCTTCCATCTGGTGTGCAAGATGTATGAGACAGGTGAAATACTCTCAAACGTCAAGAAGAATATAATAATTCCAATTCCAAGAAAGCAAGTGCTGACAGGCGTGAAAATTATCCAACTATCAGTTTAATAGGTCGTAGTTGTAAAATACTAACATGAATTCTTTACAGACGAATGGAAAAACTGGTAGAAGCTGACATGGGAAAAATCATTTTGGATTTAGGAGAAATGTTTCAACACGTGAGGCAATACTGAACTGCGACTTATCTTAGAAAACAGGTCAAGGAAGGGCCAACCTACGTTTATAGCTTTTGTAGACTAAGTGAAAGCTTTTGACAACAATGAGTGGAACATACTCTTTAAAACTCTGAAGGTTGCAGGGGTAAAATATAGGGATCGTAAGGATACTTACAACTTTTATAGTAACCAGACGGCAGTTATAAGAGTAGAGGGGCATGAAAGGGAATCTGTGGTTGAGTAGGGAGAGAGACAGAATTGTAGTCTTTCCCTATGTTATACAGTCTTTACAGTGAGCAAGCAGTAAAAGAATCCAAAGAGAAATTTGGAGTAGGAATTAAAGTCCAGGGAGAACAAATAAAGACTTTGAGGTTTGCTAATGACATTGTAATACTATCAGAGACAGCAAATGACTTCTAAGAGCAGTTGAACGGAATGTACAATGTCCTTAAAGAAGAATATAAGATGAACATCAAAATAAGCAAAACAAGAATGATAGAATATAAAGGAATTAAATCAGGTGATGCTAAGGGAGTTAGATTAGGAAACGCAACAGAGTAGTGGATGAGGTTTGCTAGTTGGACAACAAAATAAACGATGATGGCCGAAGCAGAAAGGAACATGTAGACTGGCAGTGGCAAGGAAAGAGGATGAAAGGGAAATATGGAAGATAAACAAGTGGTTCAGATGGCTCTGAGCACTATGGGACTTAACATCTGAGGTCATCAGTCCCCTAAAACTTAGAACTACGTAACCCAAATAATTTAAGGACATCACACACATCTATGCCCGAGGCAAGATTCGAACCTGCGTCCGTAGCGGTCGCGCGGTTCCATACTGAAGACCCTACAACCGCTCGTTACACCGGCAGGCGAAGATAAACAGTTTAGATAAAAAGAGAATAAGAGCTTTTTAAACGTGCTGCTACAACGAATGCTGAAGGTTATATGGGTAGATCACGTAATTAATGAGGCGGTAGTGAACAGAACTGGGGAGACAAATTTGTGGCATAACTAGATTAAAAGAAGGGGTCGGTTGTAGGACACATTCTGAGACATCAAGGGATCACCAGTTTAGTACTGGAGGGAAGTGTGGGGGGTAAAACTTGTAGAGGGATACCAAGAGATGAATACATTAAGCATCTTCAGAAGGATGAAGGTTGCAGTAGTTATTCAGAGCTGAAGAGGCATATGATAGAGTAGCACGGAGAGCTGCATCAAAACAGTCTTCGGACTGAAGAAAACAACAATAACAACAACAATAAAGTATTACTGAAATTTTTAAATAAACAGTATTAATTGTACTTTTTTTCCTTTCATTTTATGGATAAATACACATTTGGCGATCGTCCCATCCGTTCCCAGTACAACAATGCTACGGGAATAACTGCATTTTATATACCTTCAGAACTCCGTGTATGTGAGTTTGCCCAACTGCGTCAGTGCATCATTCTACCTCCACACCGAAACTAACTTTATTGTACATTACACAGGATGTTTCAAAAAGAATATACGTATTTCGATGCGTATATTAATTGAACCGTAAGACATACGAGCATGAAACTTGTGATTCATATTTACGAATCTCTCAAGTTTATATCGAAGACGTTCAGTATGTCCTCCACCAACAACACGAATAATATCCCGTCAATACTCGTATTCCTCCCATCCTCTGGTAAGCCTGTTTATCGTCATTGATGTTATGGCTGTACAGATGCCGTTCATCAGCTGTGCTAGGTTCTGGTAGTGAAGGTGCATAAACCTTTTCCTTAACGAACCACACAGAAAGAAGTCACAGGGCGTCGAATCCGATGGCTGTGGAGACTAGCTGAGAAATGCTAATTCTGACGATCAATCCAAAGGCTCGACAGAGTTTCATTCAGATTTTTCATGCACTTGGCGACTCCAGTCAGTGGGTGCCCTGACTTATTGAAAGCTGAAGTTGTCCTAGTCCAGCCTTGGAAATAACTAGTTTTGTAAAGCAGCAAGACACTGCAGACCGTTAACAATGTTTCCACCAAAGAAAAATGAGCCGTAAACAGATGAGTGGTATCTCGCATAAAACACATTGATTTTGGGTGAATCTAGTACATGTTCAGTGCGTGCATGAGGCTTCTGTATGCCTCAATTCGAACGTTGTGTTTGTTTACTTTGGCAATAAGGTGGAAAGTCGCTTCATCATTGAATATGAGGTGGTGTGTGAAAGACTTATTGTCAACAGCTGTCTGAAGCACGTTTTTGCGTTTGTCGTCATAACGTAGATCCTGTAATAGCTGTAAGTTGTACAGCTTCATAACCAAACTGACGTCTCATGAAACACCAAATTCTAGTTGTAGGCAGTTGCAACTCCAGACGCACTAAGAGTTGATTTTGAAGGAGTACGTTGGAAAGCAGTTTGAATTACTGCGACGTTTTAGTTGGAAACACGAGGGCGGCGAGAACTCTTTCATTTACTTACACATTCCATGTCTACAGACTGTCGATAGCAACTGCGAATATTCCATCTATCTGGAGGATCAGTTTGGTACCCCATCCTGAAACGTCTTTACACTTTAATCAACAAACTACACTTCGCAAACTCGGGAACACAAAATTTTTTTGCTGCGGAATAACTATTTTGCAGAATATAACAGTAACCAAGCAAGCAGAAGACAACCGACGGCTAGCGGTTCAAAATGGTTCAAATGGCTCTGAGCACTCTGGGACTTAACTTATGAGGTCATCAGTCCCCTAGAACTTAGAACAACTTAAACCTAACTAACCTAAGGCCATCACACACACCCATGCCAGAGGCTGGATTCGAACCTGCGACTGTAGCGGTCCCGCGATTCCAGACTGTAGCGCCTAGAACCGCTCGGCCACTCCGACTTCTAGCGGCAATGAATATAAATTAGACAATATATTCGATCCTTCAAATCGATAGTTTTGGCAACATAATACTTTGTAATACGTATATTACTTTTTTTAAATACACTGCATATTAACGTCGTGAGCCCTTCTAACACTGTCATTTAGTTGACACACCATGTTACTTGCGTAGTATACAGCATCCCACTACAAACACTTCAGACATTAGACACAATTTTTTAAGACATATGTTTCGTACAATCACTCAGTTTTTTAACACTGTGTCGCCAAACACTGTTAAACGGACGCGGAGACGCGCCCTCTGCTGCTGCCGTTGCTGCTGTTTCTGGCATCTCCGCTCGGAGAAAAAAAGTTTATCTCTATTTCATGAGTATCCTATTGACTGGTTAACTGACACTCATTATATGTGAGATTCTCACGCAGGCAGTGCCATTCACTTGATTTGACTGAATACATCGTCACTGCTGTTCATTTTTCAGTTGTATAACAACTGCAAATTATCTCTTTGGTGCTAACCCACCACTAACGCTTTTCGACCAGCAAGCGATTCAGCAGAAAATGTTCATGAACATCAACATTATTTCGAAGGCTAACTGGATAAACGAACCGTGGGGCTTGTGTATGCATACGAAAATGATACCGTTGACGTAAAGCTCAACCAAGGACGATGGATGGGACACCTCTTTTTCTCTATATACATAAACCAGCGAACTCGGCAATGCTTCGCAATTGTTAAATATGTGTTGGAATTGGATATATGTCCTAATCTCCTTCTAACCGCTCTGTCTGTTCATCTCTTCCTCACCCCCCCCCCTTCTCTATCCCCATCTCCTCCTTCCTCGCCTCTCTCTGTTCATGTCCTATCTTACGTCCTATTTCTCCCTCTCTATATCCATTCTCCCCTCCTCCCTCACTATTCAAGCAACATCCTCTTCCACCCTCTCTCTTAGCCTTGTTTATTTTTTTTGCAAACAAACTCTTGATTGGGAACCGAGGCCGCTTAAAATGAGTGGGAAAATCGGTTGGGGCCATTGTATACGGGTATGAGAGGGACCAGTCAAGTGCTGGATCTGTGAGGTCAGTAGCTTCAATGCCGGTATTTCGCGAAGCATCGAACGATTCTGGTTCCAAAGAAGTGTTCTAATAAAAGCTGATAATCGGTAAATACAACTTTTATGTTTCTGTTAATCCAACTGCGAGGAAGAAAACAATGCAGCACATTGTTGTTTATACAATTTTTGTTTAAAATTATACACAGACAAATAGAACTGACTGTGAGAAAGAAAACTAAATCGCATATTTTCATAGCACAGCACACGACAGTGTTTCCTTTCTTGCAATTGGTCAAAGTCTGTCTGAATGTTTATTAGAGTATTGCGAAAAATTTTGAAGTAAATCAGTCAAGAACATTTCGAAGTTTGTGGTAACAATGTCTGCCCTTTATATGTTACATATATTACAGATAGATAGATATTCAGCAATCACAGGCCCTGCAGACCACGCGCTGCTTCCACAAAGTTCCTCCATTCCTTTCTGTTTTGTGGCCGGTTCCTCCAGATGTCTTCAATTCCCAGAGCTGCTAGGTCCTTCGCCAGGTCGTCCATCCAGCGCTGTCTTGGTCGTCCAATGGGGCGTTTGGTGTTTGGTTTCCCGAGGATAGTGGGTTGTCGCATCAGAAGGTAAATTTCCTCGTTTTTCGTCCTGCTCCGTTCTCCGTTATCTAAAACTGCTCCCATATCTTCCTCATTACTGTTCTTTCAAATATTAATAGTTTTTCCCTTTCTCGCTTAGTCACGCTCCATGTTTCTGAACCGAACATTACTGCTGGGTATATCACTGTGTTGTAGATTTTCATCTTAGTGTTCACTGAGATCGATTTAGAGACAAGCGTCTCTCTGAGGGAATGCATGCAATTCGTTCCCACTGCTATTCTTTCCTTGATGTACATTTTTATGTTGTTGATCCCACGTATTTGAACTGGTCTACTCTCTTGAACCTCTTGCTATCTATCTCAAGAAATTCTACCTGTTCTTGTCTTCTTCCTAACTGCATGAACTGTGTTTTGTCTCGATTCACTTTGAGCCCTACCTTCTGTGCGTAATTGTCCATTTTTAGGTACATTTCTTTCAAGTCGTGCTTTGATTCTCTTAATAGTACTATGTCATCTGCATATGCGAGGCGTTTGAAGTTACCGTCCATTTCTTCTCCAGCCCACTCCTGTTGCCTACACTCTTTTATTACTTTCTCGAAGACGACACTGAACAGAACACATGAGAGAGCATCCCCTTGTCTGAGGCCTGTCTCAGTTTCGAATGTTTCTGATGCTCCTCGGAAACGTACTGCTGCCTTTGAACCTTCCATAAAAGCTTGAACCATTCTCACTAGCTTCTCAGGGATTCTGAAATCCCGCATTGCATTGTATAGGCTATTCCTGTGTATCAACGAACAGGCTGTAGGTATCTTTATCATATTCCCAATGTTTTTCAAACAATTGTCTTAGTGTGAAAATGTGATCTATTGTCAATCGGTTTGGTCGAAAGCCAGCTTGGTACTCCTGTATGTTGTTTCTATGAATGGTTGCAATTTTCTGAGGATAATGATGGACAGCACCTTATACGTTACATTCAACAAGCTGATTCCTCTGTAGTTACCGCATTCCATTTTGCTTCCCTTCTTGTTTATTGGACATATTACAGCCAGTTTCCATTCTTCTGGCAGTGCCTCCTTCTCCCATATCAACTGGATCAGTTCATATATCTCTAAGTGTACGCTCTCACCTCCCTTCTTGATTAATCCTGGTGTTATTCCGTCCTCCCCTGGGGCTTTGTTGTTTCTGAGTCCTTTGATTGCGATTTTCACGCCTTCTTCACTAACTTCCCATTCTTCTTCATCTTTCCTCCGTACTGTTTGCAGGTAATATGGCATCCTAAGATGTGATATATATATATTTGAAAAATCAGAGGTTCATTTCAAAACTCGACGGTCGCTGTTTTCGGTAGTTCGCTTGGACGTGTCGAGAGTAACTAAGATTTAAAGTGGAAGCTGAAACTGAGCCATGTCTGATTACACGTACCGACCAGCGTTTCTACATCAACATCGAATCCCTATGTGGAAAGAACCCAACGGAAATTTACAGCGCATCGAGAAAAATGTGAGAGTGTAGCGGATCACAGCATAGTATCCGGTAGTCTGCTTGTCTCTGTGAAGGTGGAGTAAGCACTCAGGACAAGCCAGGGAGCGGTAGGCCGTCAACTGGAACAGACTACTCCATCAGGTTATTGTTAACAGCATTTTGAGAAAGGATCGATGAAAAGCATGTGAGGAATGTCTGTCATTACAGTTTACAGAATCATAACTGAAAATCAAACGATCCTGTTGGAAGAACATCCGCAACTGAGCATAATAGCAGAGGTTGAAAATACCACTTCAGTTGTAAGTTACTTTATTTTCACACGACCGGTTTCGGACTGTTATAAGCCCGTCCTCAGGTGTCGTAGCTGTGCTGTGGTCCCCGAGCGCCGCGTGTACCAGGCGCGGTGTGCTGCCTATGAGCGCAGAACTGAGAGTTTCCCTGTATGGGTATGTCGGTAGTACGTTTTATATTACGGGAAATCAGCACTTAACCGTCTACAGTCACTGAAATAATGGTGAAGGCTGAAAGTTCGTGCCGAATCGGGACTCGAATCCGGGTGCCATGCCTGTCTGAAACAGGTGCCTCGGCAAGGCACCCATTCTAGAGAAGCGCAGCATCCGGTTTCGACTCCCGGCCCGGTACAAACTTTCACCTTTCACTATTGATTTATTTCAATGCTTTTAGGCGGCTGAAGTCCTACTTTCTCGTAATATAACTTCTTTACCACCGCTCTATCACTGGTGATGTCTGTCCTGTCGGACATGTAAATGGGGCGTTTCTGCGACGAAAGAAGTAGATAAACACCAAATAAGAGAACGTGCCACATGCTTCTGATGCGCTATATGCACATCGCGAAGTGCTTGTTAACAGATGATACAAAACCCGAACATTTTTGTCATCATATCCACTTCCGACCAACGCAGGCATTGCCTGCCAGTATCTACGTTTTTAGCACTAAAATTACAGCTCCTTAATGTCAACCAGTTTCATTGCCGTTGAAGCTTCGTTGTGATTTATGTAACACCTACTGCAGATTATATGATGGTTGATACAATACACATGTAAGATTACATATCTGCACCCTCCTGACAGTGTCCAGTAAAAGCCCCCTGTGCTGAAGCGAAAATTGCCGCCGTTTCTATAGATACAGAGTGCCATTGTTTAATGGGAACACGAAAACATCCCATCGATTTTTCACATTACTCCAACCATAAACTAAAGACATTCTCCGTAGTGATATCGTTTGCACGACCACGTTCAATTGGTATTCTAAACACACGCTGGAATAGGTTGTCTCACATTGATCAACGATATAACGACTTCGGTCCTTTAGTTGAGTTGTTGCCTGTGACACAGCACGGAATAATAAAACCACCCGCGTATCTTTCTACAGGACATATAACTACAACCCGAAAACTTCACATAGCATACTTAAGGAACGTAGTGCGACATTGTAGAGACTCCGATAGATTATTGGTATGCAAATATCGAGTTCTGCAGGAATCAATCAACCAAAGTGCTCAATTAACAGTCCAATATAAACATATAGGTTGGAAAAATGACGATCGTAATGCACACTGTCTGCAAACTAACTTGGTGATTTATTCGTTCATTTATCACAAACCATAAATTTACAAAATACACTACTGGCCATTAAAATTGCTACACCAAGAAGAAATGTAGATGATAAACGGGTATTCATTGGATAAATATATTACACTAAAACTGATATGTGATTACATTTTCACGCAATTTGGATGCATAGATCCTGAGAAATCAGTACCCAGAACAACGACCTCTGACCGTAATGAAGACCTTAATACGCCTGGGCATTGAGTCCAACAGAACTTGGATGGCGTGTACAGGTACCGATGACCATGCAGCTTCAACACGATACCACAGTTCATCAAGAGTAGTGACTGGTGTATCGTGACGAGCCAGTTGCTCGGCCACCATTGACCAGACGTTTTCAATTGGTGAGAGATCTTGAGAATGTGCTGACCGGGGCAGCAGTCGAACATTTTCTGTATCCAGAAAGGCCCGTACAGGACCTACAACTTGCGGTCGTGCATTATCCTGCTGAAATGTAGCGTTTCACAGGAATCGGATGAAGGGTAGAGCCACGGGCTGAAATGTAACGTCCACTGTTCAAAGTGCCATCAATGCGAACAAGAGGTGACCGAGACGTGTAACCAATGGCACCCCATACCATCACGCCGAGTGATACGCCGGTATGGCGATGACAAATACACGCTTCCAATGTGCGTTCACCGCGATGCCGCTTAACACGGATGCGACCATCATGATGCTGTAAACAGAACCTGGTGTCATCCGAAAAAATGACGTTTTGCCATTCGTGCACCCAGGTTCGTCGTTGAGTACACCATCGCAGGTGCTTCTGTCTGTGATGCAGCGTTAAGGGTAACCGCAGCCATGGTCTCCGAGCTGATAGTTCATGCTGTTGCAAACGTCGTCGAACTGTTCGTACAGATGGTTGTTGTCTTGCAAACGTCCCCATCTGTTGACTCAGGGATCGAGACGTGGCTGCACGATCCGTTACAGCCATGCGGATAAGATGCCTGTCATCTCGACTGCTAGTGATACGAGGCTGTTGGGATCCAGCACGACGTTCCGTATTACCCTCCTGAACCCATCGATTCCATATTCTGCTAACAGTCATTGGATCTCCACCAATGCGAGCAGCAATTTCGCAATACGATAAACCGCAATCGCGATAGGCTAAAATCCGAACTTTATCAAAGTCGGAAACGTGATGGTAAGCATTTCTCCTCCTTACAAGAGGCATCAGAACAACGTTTCACCAGGCAACGCCGGTCAGCTACTGTTTGTGTATGAGAAATCGGTTGGAAACTTTCCTCATGTCAGCACGTTGTAGGTGTCGCCACCAGCGCCAACCTTGCGTGAATGCTCTGAAAAGCTAATCATTTTCATGTCACAGCATCTTCTTCCTGTCAGTAAATTTCGCGTCTGTGGCACGTCATTTTCGTGGTATAGCCATTTTAATGGCCAGAAGTGTAAATATTGATAATCGTACAAAGTTTTTAGTCTATCATGTACACTGAGATCACAAAAGTGATGGGGTACATCCTGATATCATGTCGGACCTCCTTTTGCCCCGGGAAGTGCAGCAACTCGACGTTGCATGGACTCAACAAGGCGTTGGAATTCCACTGCAGAAATATTGAACCATGCTGGCGTCCATAATTGCACAAGTGTTGCCGGTGTAGGATATCGTGCACAAACTGACCTCTCGATTACGTCCCATAAATTTTCGATAGGATTCACGTCGGGCAATCTGGGTAGCCAAATCATCCGCTCGAACTGTTCAGACTATTCTACAAATCTATCGCGAAAAATTGTGGCCGGGTGCCATGGCGCATTGTCATCCATAAAAATTGCATCGTTGTTTGGGAAGATGAAACTAAGAATGGCTGCAAATGGTCTCCAAAGGGCCGAACGTAACCATTTCCAGTCACTGATCGGTTCAGTTGGATCAGTTGGAGCGGAGAACCCAGTCCATTCCATGTAAGCACAGCCCGCACCACTGTGGAGCCACCAACAGCTTGCACACTGCCCTGTTGACAATTTAGGTCCATGCTTCGTGGAGTCTGCGGCGCACTCGAACTCTACCATCAGCTGTTACCAACCGAAACCGGGACTCATCTGACCAGACCACGGCTTTCCAGTCGCATAGGGTCCCAGGAGAGGCAACGTCGTGCTGTTAGCAAAGGCAGTCGCGTCAGTCGTTTATTGCTATCGCCCATTAACACCAGTGGCACTAAGGGTGTTAACGAACAGGGGAGTCTTACAGGAACCCTAGCCATCTAATTATCTGCATATCAATGTCTCATCCCTCAGTTCACATGACAAAGGACGGCGCGAATAAAGAAAGGACGAAAAAACGTAAACATCTTTTTCTCTTTCGGATCATGTTCAAGTTCCATTGAATGATTCTGATTGGTCACTAGTGGTTCCACCATGTATACCAAAGAAAAACTTACGGTCACGCTACGCTCCAAAGCGCTGAAATCACTTTCAGTGGCGTTGTAGCCCCACGATATCCAAAGTATAGGGTTGAATTGTCAGGGGAGTGTCAACAGTGTCGAAATTCGTCAAGAAATTCCTCACGTATATACTACTGCAAACTACCGTTTTCGAGCGCGCAATGTGTGGAAATGAGCGCCCTTAGGTGAGGGGTGGTTTCATTGACACCCCTTATGCCACCTCCAGAGACCTTTCCCAGTCGGTTCTGAGCGGCAGTGTGTTTGAAATGTTTTCCTCGGCCACCCATGAGAAACCCGCGCGATTTCAACGCTAGGCATCACTGGTGACCTCCATCGCAAATGCGTCAAACGAAGGGGTGAAATATAAAAGAGCAACTGTGACGACCTTTCCATCGCCTGAAACGTTCACAGTGGCGTTGAGCAGAGCTGTGATGAAATTTAGTGCCGATATGCCATCACTGACCCACCTTACAGCTCACATGAACTTCTGAGCCTTGGCCTTTTATTCGCATGTGTCGACACCCTGCTATGTGAAGCGTCGCTTTGTCTGAGGGTGGATTCACAGGGCGCCACGCTTTGCACCGTTAGAGGAACGTTGGTGGCACCTTCGAGCCAAATTTTAAACTTCTGGGTCCCATTACAACAGAATTACGACGTTACATGAAAGCGACCTTTGTGTTGCGCACGCAGTACTCGTTTCGATGGAAACGTCCAGGAGTTAGCCTTTCATTGAATGAAGGACGCCATAAATGTGTAAGACACGACATGGTTCCGAAACCTGTTTATTCCGAGAGCGATTTAAATGTCTTAGCTACTGCGCCATCTCAGCCGATAATAAGCGTGTTCGAGAGACCGCTCCGGTCGCAGGTTCGAATCCTGCCTCAGGCATGGATGTGTGTGATGTCCTTGGGTTAGTTAGGTTTAAGTAGTTCTAAGTTCTAGGCGACTGATGACCTCAGAAGTTAAGTCGCATAGTGCTCAGAGCCATTTGAACCAATAAGCGAGTTACAGACACTTATTTTCCCTCCCTCCAAACGAGGAGAGATAAGACCAGGAAGTTGTCACCACTAGAAAAAGGCAGCCTCCGATCTACACTGTAAAGTGGCTGCAAACTATATTTCGTATCTACGAGTATATGAAGGCGAAATTGAATAAAGATGTGCTGTAAAACCGATATTGGAATATTAGAAATTTCTACGGTTTAAAGAATCTGAATAATTTCAAGAGAGAGGTGAATACATTGAAGACTGTTAATAGAAATGAGAGAGGACAGAATTCTCGTCATGCTGCTTCAGCATAACCGCAACATGTGACAAGTGTTAATGTAGCCAGCTTATGTTCGTTCGTAGTGGCCATAATTGTGTGTCCAGTAGTATATAAGCAGATCAGACGTTGACAATTCCTTTTGTTTTAGTTTGTGTTCGCACAATGTACGGCAAATATAACCATAACAAAACTTAGTTTCTAATAAAGCGTCATCTCTCTTCAGACCATCAACCAGATATGTCTAATCTTATATTTTTACATAGAATCAATAAAACGTGTGCAATTCTTCTTTAATGTATGTGGCAACTGAGTCCAATGATTCATTAAACCAGTAATGACAAGTCCGCCGGGCAAAATTTTAGCCACCCTGTTGAAGAGAACACACTGGTCACTTTGCAGCTCTGTAGATGGAGTAGGACTCATACCAGGTACTCACGTGACTCCACCTCTGACGTAGTTCATGTCTGTGGAGTGATGTGTACGTGACGATCTGTTGTTTAGATCAGCCCTATAGGATGGGACAATGTGGAGAGGTGGCATAATGGTACAAAGGAACTGTCTTGTTTGGACAAACCCTTGACCTTACTGCGAATAAAATTGCCCCATTTGCTCAAATGCCAACAGTCTTGCCGCAGTGGTAACACCGGTTCAGATCACCGAAGTTACGCGCTGTCGAGCTGAGCTAGTACTTGGATGGGTGACCATCCGGTCTGCCGAGCGCTGTTGGCAAGCAGGGTGCACTCAGCCCTTGTGAGGCAAACTGACGAGATACTTGATTGAGTAGTAGCGGCTCCGGTCTCGTAAACTGACATACGGCCGGGAGATTGGTGGTGTGCTGACCATATGCCCCTCCATATCCGCGTCCAGTGACGCCTGTGGGCTGAGGATGACACGGCGGCTGGCCAGTACCGTTGGGCCTTACAAGGCCTGTTCGGACGGAGGTTAATTAAGTTTATTTGCTCGAATATCAACACGGACTGTAAAAAGATGCATACCACTCTCATCCATGTATCTCGGCGTGACAGCAGAAGATCCTAACCGACAAGGGCCGCAGACCAGTGTCACACGGTCGGTTGCGAATGCGGCGAATTTTGTCGCCGCGGTGATTGACCAGTGGCCGCCATTCCAACGGCAATGCGCTGAAGTAAAGTGGGGCCTGCACAGTAAAAGGAAAAAAACGAGCAGTAAATCTGCAGCCTGCAGTAGCTGTGCAACCGCAAGCTGCCACTGGCGCAGACGGTGGTTTTACCATCGCCGTCATAGTAGCGGCGTATGTGACAATGGCACGTTTAAACACACAGCGGTTACTCTTCTGTCGAGGGTTGTTTTGTTCCATGTGAGTTGAGTCTTCGACACTGTACACAGTTGTTAACTGGTTTTTATTGCATTGCAAACACGACTTACCGAGATACAGAAATGAAATTCAAGAAAGGCCTGTTTTTTGCATAAAACCAAAGACGTTTCCAAGGACAGAGATGGTACCAGAAATTCTTGGTGTGAGGTTTGCCTGGGAGTCCGCAGCGACTTTCATATGCTGGACGAAAAAGAAAGAAATCATTTTGGTAAGTACAAATTTTCTCTCCCCTATGTACTCGAAGAAAATCTATTTAGAGATTCCAGAAGTGGTAATACTCATATCCTGTAGTGGCATGTCCCGTTATAATTATTTACTTGCCGCGCGGGATTAGCCGAGCGGTCTATGGTGCTGCAGTCATGGACTGTGTGGCTGGTCCCGGCGGAGGTTCGAGTCCTCCCTCGGGCATGGGTGTGTGTGTTTGTCCTTAGGATAACTTAGGTTAAGTAGTGTGCAAGCTTAGGGACTGATGACCTTAGCGTTTAAGTCCCATAAGATTTCGCACACATTTGAACATTTGAATTATTTATTTGTCTTTTTAGTATTGTCGTGATAGCCACGGTGGGCTATTATTAAGGAGAGGCGTTCATGAAATTGACGAACAATGTGAATTTTCAATTTATGTTTAATTTGTTAGTAGAACTCATGGACAATAAGTTCCCAAAGTTTCAATGGAGAAATCGCATCAGAAGTGCCTGAAAAATAATTAAATGTGTGACGCGATCTTCCTACGACGCCCACTTTATGAGGCAACACTTCAATACTAACTCGCAGAACAACGATCCGCGGATTACTTGCACGCAAACTCGCTCGGGAAACATCTAGAAGGCTGTGATATATACTTTTAAGTTTTATAGATCATCTATGACTCTCCTCAGTGTCTTAGAAACATTAACAAACCAGCTGCTTTGTTTATGAAGAAGCAATTTTTGTTTTGTCTTGTGCTAGTTACGGAGATTTACGCAAGTGGTCGATTCCTTCATCATTCTCGCCGGTCGATGTGGCCGAGCGGTTCCAAGCCCTTCAGTCTGGAACCGTGCGACCGCTACGGTCGCAGGTTCGAATCGTGCCTCGGGCATGGATGTCTGTGATGTCCTTAGGTTAAGTTAGGGTCAAGTCGTTTTAAGTCTAGGGGACTGATGATCTCAGCCGTTAAGTCCCATAGAGCTTAGAGAGATTTGAACCATGCATAGTCCCTTTGACTGTTCAGAGATGTCACTAAACCCGCCCAAAGATGTAAACAACCATGCGTGAGCAGCGCCTATTAGACGTAGGGGGTTCGGCAGCCGGTCAGTTCCAGTCATTCCACCAGCAAGGAGGTACACGGCTCGTGTTGCCTGTAGTTCAACCATGTCTAAATGGTCAATACCGCGGTTCGATCGTGTCTGCATTGTTACTTTGTGCCAGGAAGGACTCTCAACAAGGGAAGTGTCCAGGTGTCACGGAGTGAACCAAAGCGATGTTTTTCCGACATGGAGGAGATATAAAGAGACAGGAACTGTCGATGACACGCCTCGCTAAGGCGCCCAAGGGCTACTACGGCAGTGGGTGACCGCTCCCTACGGATTATGGCTCTGAGAAACATTGACAGCAACGCCACTATGTTGAATAAAGTTTTTCTTGCAGCCACACGACGTCGTGTTACGACTCAAGCTGTGCGTAAAAGGCTGCATGATGCGCAACTTCACTCCCGACGTCCATGGCGTGGTCCGTCTTTGCAATCACGACGCCATGCAGCGCGGTACAGATGGGCCCAACAACAACATACCGAATGGACCTCTCAGGATTGGCATCACGTTCTCTTCACCGATGAGTGTCGCAATTGCCTTCAACCAGACAATCGCTGGAGACGTGCTTGAAGGCAACCTGCCCAGCAAGTGCAGCCAGGTCGAGGATCCTTGCTGTTTTGGGGTGGCATTATGTGGTGCCGATGTACGCCGCTGGTGGTCATGGAAGGTGTGGTGACTGCTGTACGATAAGTGAATGTCATCCTCTAACCGATAGTGCAAACATATCGGCCACATATTGGCGATGCATTAGTCTTCATGGACGACAATTCGCGCCCCCATCGCGTACATCTTGTGAATGACTTCCTTCAGGATAGCGACATCGCTCGACTAGAGCGGCCAGCATGTTCTCCAGACATGAGCTCTATCCAACATGCCTAGGATAGATTAAAAAAAAGGTGCGTATAGACGACGTGACCCACAAACCACTCTGAGGGATCTACGCCGAATCGCCGTTGAGGAGCGCGACAATCTGGACCAACAGTAACTTGATGAACTTATGGATAGTGTGCCACGACGAATACAGGCATGCATCAATGAAAGAGGACGTGCTGCTGGGTAATAGAGGTACCGGAGTGTACAGCAATCTGGACTACCACCTCTGAAGGTCTCGCTGTATGGTGGAACAACATGCAATGTGTGGTTTTCATGAGCAATAAAAAAGGCGGAAATCATGTTTATGTTGATCTCTACTCCAATTTTCTGTGCTGGTTCCGGAACTCTCGGAACTGAGGTGAAGGAAAACTTTTTTTAAAATTTTTTTTTATGTGTGTATCTACAGGCTTAGACCGTAACCGTTACATTCGCAAGGAGAGGTTTCCAAATTGTATCCTGAATGTTGTCACGCCCACTTACAGGTTTGTGGCCGATCCTGAACTTGTAAAAAGTGTTTTCGTAGCTAAACCTGAACCCAAATGAATCTCCTAATCCACTCATGTGGAAACGATGCCCCAAAACCACATTTTCATCTACTACAATTGTCATAAATGCAACTTATGATGTAGTTCTTGTATTCAATCATGGGAACATAAAGGGGATGAAGGTATTAGAAAGAACAGGCTTTAAGACGGATAATTTCACTCAAGACATCCTGAGAAAAATAGATTTACAGTACCTCCCTCCAACTGAAAAATCAATTAAAGACCTCGTAAAGTAAAGAAGGCAGAAAACAAGAAACCAGAAGAAAAATCTTGAAGGGAAAGAGTATCCTGAGTACAAATCTGGGGTCTTTTGAAGAGGTGACATGTGAATAAACGTTACCTTGAACTTTAAATTTCATTTCCTGAAAATTATGTTTCTTACAGTTTACGTACCTTTTCCTCATAATCTATGAAAGATAGAATAATGCAATTTTGTACACGTATTTCCATAAACTCAATAGATGTTATCTCAAGAATAAATTCTGAAATTCTTAGTATAAGCTGAGATGTGGGGCAAAGTACTTGGAATTTTGCATGAATTTCATATTATATTTACAGAATTACAGTTAAAAACCTACTAAAATTCTCCTATTCGAAGCATTAAAAAAACATTATGAGTGAAACCTACAATAGGCAAAGAGATTAAACAGAGAAAATTTTGTAGAAATCTCTTGCATGGTTTCTGAGAAAAACGGACATCTATTATTTTTTGAAAATAATATTTTTGAATCCCATAAAACATTTAAATACATACAGAGCAAGGAACGTAACAGCAAATATGTTAAATTGTGGATTCGCTGCATCTTTTAAATAGTACGTGTTTTTCGTGAACTTCCTCCTTTAAGTATTATTTGTAGGAATATAAACATCATCATTGGAAAAATTAACAATATTAAGGTTTTAAAAAAGTTTTATTATCCTTCTTGCTTCCAGTGCTACAATAACAAAAGATAAAAATTTCTGTATTGGAATACTTGTGTTCAGTATGAAGTGTCTCTTCGGGAGGAGTGTATTTATTTATATTTTTCTCATTTGTTCGATGTCTTTAAATACACGCGTCAGTGTAATTGTGTGGTCGGATAAAATGATTTACTTGAAATCTATCATTCAAAGAGATTTAAATACACACTTTGATTTTTGACTGTTGAGTTATTCAACTTTTAATGGACTGACTTACTTCACCGACCGCATATGCAGTCGGTGAAACGCATAAGATTCGTCTACATTTATTTCATGGCGAAATCCACTTTTCGTTCCAAGTTTTTTAAATGTATTTACGACACAATTGTCGCTGGGACGGCACAAGTAATAAAGCGAACCCTTTGAAAGTTGTCTTCTGTGATCAACCCGTTAGGAATGCCCTGTTATCTTGAACAAATGCCAGAAAACGTTTCCTACACTCGAAACAAAATATTTATATGGAATATTTCGCACATTATTTGCTTTGAGACCTTCTTTTGTAGTATTCTCTCCGTGACTACCTTCCAACCTTGTAAGTGACGCTGTATGCTCAACCATGTATCCCTCTCAATCCGTTAACACAGTTACGAAGAATAACGCAGACTTTAACAATATAATTAGCGTACTGTGGTTGGACATTTATTAGTCGATGGAATAAGTTCCATATATTGCAGAGGACACCGTGAACGCATTCTATGTATCTTCTTGCTGACCGTAATCGGTAGTTAAAGATTCACTTGTTAAATTTATTAAATGTTTCCCAACACAAGGCCTCAGCAGATGTTTATGAAGCCGAAAAGCTGCATCGCCAACAAAAATTTATGGTACTTTCTGATTTTCTGTACTTGGTAGATTGTTCTCACCAGTAGATTTTTTGAACTGCATTCCTGTTCATTTCCGTAGTTAAGTCTGTTTAAAAATCGATGACTCACATTCTTTCCCACAGCTACCAATATGCACATAAACAAAAAGGTACTTACTATCTCCAGTGTCCATTAACATAACTGCGTAGTAATCTTTATAATGAAAATTCATAGATCTACTTTCTATTGGAGATACGATGCGGACATTTTTCCCATGTATTGCCCTGTGAAATGTGGAAAGTTTGTCGCATGTTCAAATACATTTGTTGCTGATTGTTACATTTCGTCTGTAAGGAGAAGTACGCAGTTGCTTTATATATTCTATCACATTGCTTGAAAAACATCTCTAACATTCTTGGTATTGGAATTCCTACTCTAAAAAAGTAATGAAGGTCGGTGAAAGCACATGCACTTTCCAGATATCTGAATAACGAAAAAAATAATAATTTAATTCCTGAAGAAGAAACAAACTATTATTTCGTAGTTTTACGTAGCTAATGTAGATGTTACTTAATTATTTTTCCTTTTTGTAAGGAACAGATAAAACGATGGACACATTTGCGTGACACCTTCTCCAAGAGTGAAAAGAGGGCAAAAGAACGCAAACTAGTGCCTCAAAATCTAGCAAATAAGAAGTACTTACTTAACGACGAACTCCATTTCTTAAATAAATGATAGGCAACAACAGAGACTACAAGAGTTTCAGCGTAGAAGAAGAGAACAAGGATCAAACATACGGCCCTTGCAAATAGCATTCTCAGATCACAGAACGTGAAGGAAACCTTTGTACTCGACGCCTCGCATAATTTAAAAAGAGGCAGAATCGTCACTTATCGGACCATACTACATACTCCGAGGCAGCTGATATCCAGTTTCTGTTCCGTTTGGCCTACTGAAGTGCAGTTTTGTATGTCATTGTGAGCAATGGCTTTCTCCGACGTACCCTACTCCATTTGTCCTTTGCAATGTTCGCTCAGAAACTGGTTCAGGTGGGCCTACATTCACTAACAGCAACCGGGGTTGAAACCGACTGCCATTTAGGCTGGCTGCACACATGGCGGATTTTTTCTGCTGCGGTCAATTGACCGTCGTCGCTTACCGAACTCGAGCGTTTACGCACGCCGAGTCAGCTGATTATTGGCAGTGTACTGTCACCATCAAACAAGTTCACTTAATTTTGCTGTGTTCGTTAAAGTATTTGTTGCTTACCATTCAACGCAAAAATACCACAATGAGAAATCGTCTCCAGCCTGTATGAATGTTAGCAATAGCACTGGGGTAAGTGTAGGATACCAATTCTCGAACTAGTTTTAAAGGTAAATCTGCAGACATACAAAATACCTATATTAACAGACCTTTTATACACAAATAACTTCATTGCACAATATAAATTATTAATTGATGTCCATTATACTAGATGAATTGTAGGTATTTCACATACTAGATAAATGTTACGTACTTCACAGTCTTGTCGAAGTTTGCAGTTCCTCTAGGTTTTTCCGTTTTGTACTTCCTTCCACCTTGGGAGGGTGGAGTAGTACTTCACTTAGCGTAGAAAATTAGGGAACAGTTGGTGGGCCGTAAAGTGGGAGACGTGGAAATTTTGAGAGACACAATGCCCGAGTTTTAAATGGTGGAGGAGTTTGCGTTTTTTGGGATGATGTAGATGATAGTGCATTTTGAGTTCAAACGGATAGAATCGTTGGTGCGGCCTAAGGTGGGAGATGTGGAGGTTTGAGTAGTGTAAAATCATAGGAGTTATGAAAGCTTCTTGAGGTAGCTGTGGATGTCTTTATTTTGGGGATGGTGTGGCACTGACTGGTGCTGTTCCTGGAAGTGGGTAACGGATTGTGTAGTGTAGCCTAGATAATGGAGAGGTGCAACCTCTTGACTCTTAATACTGTAAATGACTCGGAGAACTTCCGTTTGAAACTGAAGCGATTTATTACTCACAAAATTCTCTGTATGAGGCAGCAGACAGTGCTATCAGGACATTTGGGAGTTTGGTTTCTGAGGTACCGTTTTTTATTTCGTCCATGTTTTCTTCACGTGTAAGTATTGGAAAGAGATTGTTCCTTTGTTCCAGTTTTCGGCGATGTTTTAGGAGTGTTTCTTACACTATTGGCCATTAAAATTGCTACACCACGAAGATGACGTGCTACAGACGCGAAATTTAACCGACAGGAAGAAGATGCTGTGATAGGCAAATGATTAGCGTTTCAGAGCATTCACAAAAGGTTGGCGCCGATGGCGACACTTACAACGTGCTGACATGAGGAAAGTTTCCAAACAATTTCTCATACACAAACAGAAGTTGACCGGCGTTGCCTGGTGAAACGTTCTTGTGATGCCTCGTGTAGGGAGAAGAAATGCGTACCATCACGTTTCCGACTTTGATAAAGGTCGGATTGTAGCCTATCGCGATTGCGGTTTATCGTATCGCGACATTGCTGCACGCGTTGGTCGAGATCCAATGACTGTTAGCAGAATATGGAATCGGTGGTTCAAATGGTTCAAATGGCTCGGAGCATTATGGGACTCAACTGCTGTGGTCATCAGTCCCCTAGAACTTATAACTACTTAAACCTAACTAACCTAAGGACATCACACACACCCATGCCCGAGGCAGGATTCGAACCTGCGACCGTAGCAGCAGCGCGGCTCCGGACTGGAGCGCCTAGAACCGCACGGCCACCGAGGCCGGCAGGAATCGGTGGGTTCAGGAGGGAAATACGGAACCCCGTGCTGGATCCCAACGGCCTCGTATCACTATCAGTCGAGATGACAGGCATCTAATCTGCATGGCTGTAACGGATCGTGCAACCACATCTCGATCCCTGAGTCAACAGATGGGGACGTTTGCAAGACAACAACCATCTGCACGAACAGTTCGACGACGTTTCCAGCAACATGGACTATCGGCTCGGAGTACTCAACGACGAACCTGGGTGCACGAATGGCAAAAGGTCATTTTTTCGGATGACACCAGGTTCTGTTTACAGCATCATGATGGTCGCATCCGTGTTTGGCGACATTGCGGTGAACGCACATTGGAAGCGTGTATTCGTCATCGCCATACCGGCGTATCACCGGGCGTGATGGTATGGAGTGCCATTGGTTACACGTCTCGGTCACCTGTTGTTCGCATTGACGGCACTTTGAACAGTGGACGTTACATTTCAGATGTGTTACGACCCGTGGCTCTACCCTCCATTCGATCCCTGCGAAACCCTACATTTCAGCAGGATAATGCACGACAGCATGTTGCAGGTCCTGTACGGGCCTTTCTGGATACAGAAAATGTTAGACTGCTACCCTGGCCAGCACATTCTCCAGATCTCTCACCAATTGAAAACGTCTGGTCAATGGTGGCCAAGCAACTGGCTCGTCACAATACGCCAGTCACTACTCTTGATGAACTGTGATATCGTGTTGAAGCTGCATGGGCCGCTCTACCTGTACACGCCATCCAAGCTCTGTTTGGCTCAATGCCCAGGCGTATCAAGGCCGTTATTACGGCCAGAGGTGGATGTTCTGGGTACTGATTTCTCAGGATCTACGCACCCAAATTGCGTGAAAATATAATCACATGTCAGTTCTAGTGTAATATATTTGTCCAACGAATACCTGTTTATCATCTGCATTTCTTCTTGGTGTAGCAATTTTAATGGCCAGTAGTGTATATCAAGATTTGGGCTCACTCATTCACATTCCTTTTACATGAACCAGGATGTATATTTTAACATTCTCGGTGACACAGTGATCTTCTTTCATCTACATCTTCATGGTGCCTATGCTGTGGACACTATCTCCTTACAAGATGGCACCACCGTGTTCACAGAGCTTTATGCATATGTTCTGGGTAGACGAACACTCAGGCACTTTGCCGCACCTCGACTGCGACGCTAAATCACCCGATATTAATTCCATAGAAAATATGGACTCTGCTCCCCTTACATGGTTTTATAAGGGATGATAGTAATGGAGTTTACTTTAGAACGTTAAATTCGTCCTTCACGTATTAACATCAGCGTCCGTAATATTACCATTTAAGTCTTGTCACTCGCTCTCATATGAAATGATGAAACACAAGGAATCATGTCGAAATACACTAAAGTGGCAAAGTCATGGGATAGCGATATAAAGGCAGCACGACGGGAATCAACAGACTGTGAATGCGGAATTGTGACTGCAGCTAGACGCACGGCACGTCCTATTTCGTAAATCGTCAGGGAATTCAGTATTCCGAAATCGACAATGTCAGTATTGTGGAGCGAAAACCAAATTTCAGGCATCACCTCTCACCACGGACAGCGCGGTGGCCAACGACCTTCACTTAACGTACGAGAGCAGCGGCGTTTGCGTAGAGTTTTCAGTGCTAACAGACAAGCAACACTACGTGACATAAACGCAGAAATCAATAAGGAACGTAAGACGAACGTATCCGTTAGCACAGTGCGGTGAAATTTGGCGTTAATGGGCTATGGCGGCAGACGAATGACGGGAGTGCCTTTGTTAATAGCACGACATCGCCTATAGCGCCTCTCCTGGGCTCGTAGCCTTATCGGTTGAACGACTGGAAAATCGTGGTGTGGTCAGATGAGTCACCAATTTAATTGGTAAGAACTGATGGCAGGGTTCGAGTGTTGTGCAGACCCCACGAAGCCATTGACCCATGTTGTTAACAAGGCACTGTGCAAGCTGGTGGTGGCTGCATAATGATATGGGCTACGTTCACATGGAATGGACTGTGTCTTCTGGTACAACTAAACCGATCATTGATTGGAAATGGTTATGTTCGGCTGCTGGGATAACTTTTGCAGCCATTTATTTTGTGGTTGACAATGCGCCACGTTACCGGACCACAATTGCTCACTTTTCGTTTGAAGGACATTCTGAACAGTTTGAGTGAATGATTTGGCCACCCATATCGTCCAACATAAATCCCATCGAACATTTATAGAATATAATGGAGAGGTCAGTTCCTGCACAAAATCCTGCAGCGGCTACACTTTCGCAATTGTGGACGGCTATAGAGGCAGCATGGCTCAAGATTTCTGCAGGAGACTTCCATGAAAGTATTTACTGTGATGGTTTCTATACTGCTCATACAAAAAAGGAGTTCACACCACTTTGGATCTAAAATGGTTGTAGCTACTTACATAATAATTCTTACTTCTGTAATACTTGGTGTTGTATGATGTAACAACAGTTGTGACGTACCAGTCCTTTACTGCGCCACCTAAGTAAACTTAATCACTTTCGGCTGCCTTAAATACCAGCTCTCCCAACATCCATAGTTGAAAATAACTGGGTCGCAAGCTTCCTTCATTATAATACGTTGACACTGTGAGACAAGTGTAATTCACTAAGTGTTACACATCATGCCCTTCTGGCTGCTCCTTTCCCGAAGAACCAGCGACCGTTCAAAAGATCGGTCAGCTGTAGAGATACCAACGCCAGAAAACGCGCAACAGTAAATCGAATTAAATGAACGACTCCTGTTCACTTACAGCACCTACACACAAATATTGCGGCGACAGCACAAAGTAGCTGAAAACACTTTAACGATAGGAAGACTGAGTACTAGTAAGGACACATCAGTATTAATTGAGAGCGAAGCTCTTTTACTAAATTTGGCCTCTTCAATTCTAGGGCACCAGCAGCATGATTGTCGCTCTAATATTTCTATTACATGCAACTGACGACAAGTAACGTTCTGTATGCAGATATCTGTGTGTCAAATACGAAACGTTGAAAGCTAAGAGGGTAAATGCTAAGTTACACTATTAGAGTAATCCCAAGCAATAGCGGGGTTCGTAATCTAACTCAATTAGTTGCTAAAGCTGTGCCAGGTATCAGGAACACATTTAGTAACTCATAGCCCCTCCCTAGAAACATGTCGCGTTAACAGAAAACTACACATCTTCTGGTCCTTTACCGAAAAATATTCCTTCCTCCCACCCGTAAACCAATTTCCTTCAGAGCTGTATAATGCATTTCGTTGACGATGTCTGTTCGCTTTGGGCTACTCCTCGTTAATAAACTACCACTGAGACGTGCTCATATCGGTCACTCGGCACCTGCTACCCCGCCACACTGCTTGCGCCTCCCAGGCGAATTTCCCAATATAGCTGTCATGTGGAAACCACCGCTATTATTTTTAGCAGGAAAGTAAAACCTGGAAGCCGCCAACCAGAATACGTATGGTGTCTGCAAATAACCTCGGATTTCCCAGAGCCCCTATTATTCCGTAACAAGTGCAGGTGTCGCATAGACTTAATGGCAAAACATTTCCGAGAACATGGTAGTTAAAATTTTTCACCGTTTTGTACCGCATCATAGTATAAACTATTTCAATTATAAGCTTGAAACCAATGCTTCAACAGTACTGCAACGGCTTTCCTCAGCGAGACTGGTTTTGGTGAAGGAAAGGGGACTACATTCATTGTAGACGAACGGTGTCAATAGGTCATATTTTTGAAACTTCATTGGACCTAGAATACAACAAGCTAGTCATGACGGAACGAGAAGGGTAGGAAAGAAGCTTTTCGTGGGCTAATCGTCTAGTTAGTGATTGGCCCCAGCCTACAAATCAGCGCACGGCCTCTGGTGGGCACGATGTCTTCCTAGCGCGCGAGGAAATGCACAGACAGTGTCCCCGTTTACGCTTCTGCCCCGCGACCGCTCGCGGCCACCTTGGACTGGGACAGCTGGTAGCCTTGACACCGGAAATTTGTAACCGTCCTCCATAACTAAGCTGTCAGCCTGATTAATAATTTCATTTGCCTCTCGAATTTTCCATTGGCACGTCCACGATTCTTTCGCCAATACAAGGCCTTCCTGAAACAAGACAGGCTGTCCCACTGCCTTGGTGGTGTTCCGCTATCGCCGATTTATTATGCTGTGTTAATCGGACATAGTGTCTATGTTTCGCTACTGGTGTGCTAACTGGTCTCCCTGCCTCCCCTATGGAGGCAGCTCTGTACTCACTACGTAGTTACCACATTCCTACAGTACGTAGTCTGCTGACTGCGTCCTCGGTGGAACCTATCATGTGATGCTGCGGAAAATCGGTCTGAAACTTCATCGGCGGAGGACGTTGAATAGTTCGCTCAAGAGCTTCCTTGAAGATGTCCGCAGCGACTGAGAAGAGGAAGGAGCCCAGTGCGACTCCATCTAATTGCTCATAAAATTTTCCCCGCCAGACGAAGTACGTTGATGTTAGGCGTAAACGCATCAAACCACAATGGGATCTGCTCCTGTTGGAAGCAAATTGTCTCCTCTATAGGTATGTTGGTATCGAAACTAACCGTAATGTCAATTGACTGTATCCGTTGCTCCTTAATTAGTTGTACGAAATGGGAAGAATCCTTCACATACGAGCCAAACTGACTCCCAAACGATGGCACACTTTATATGCCAGATGTTTCGCTACGTAATGGGTATGTGAGTCGATTCCGTTCACTATAGGCCTCAGTGCGTAACACTCCTTACGGAGCTCAGGTATTTCATAAATACTAGGAGGCACGGCGACTTTGGTAACAAGTCTCTTGACTATGTCACGATCAATCCTTGAGTCTTTTACAAGGGCCTTCGCTCAGCGGTTAGTCCATTTTCTTTTCATATTGAAAGGTGTTCATCAAAACCGCAGCATTTCCTTAGTCTGCACGTAGTACCACAATATCCTTGTTACTCCTGAGTTTTTTTTTGACTTGTCTTTCTTCACGTGTAATAGTGCTCGGTAAGTGGAGTCGCTCAGAGGTTCGTCCATTTTCTTTTCATATTCACAGGTGCCCATCAAAACCGCAGCGTTTCCTTAGTCTGCATGTAGTACCACAATATCTTTGTTACTCCTGAGCTTTTTATGGCCTGTCTTTCTTCGCGTGCAATATTGTGTCTTGATGGCTTTGCTCGTTGTAATGTTCTGGTGGATGCTTGCCATATCTTTTCTGCTTCGACGTGTGGTACTAGCTGAGGCGACGCGTCCGCAGGCTGAATGATCTCCTCTGTGGGAATCGTTCGCGGGTGCAACTGCCAAGTTTAGCCCTCTAGACGTAACTGACATCGCCGACACCTGGTAGTCTGCGTGGAGATGTTTACCACTGTACGTGCTGTGTACAGAATTGGTTATGTATATTATTTGTTCCCTGTCAGCTTCTCAAAGTTCTTTCTCTGTCGACTGCTGACCAGTTCTACCTCTTGTTTGTGAGCTATTTTGTCGGTACCTGCACGCGGAAAGTCACTATCAACCACTTCAGAAGTATTCAGTTCTGCACACGCTGATTGTCCGTGCCTACGAAGTAAATGACACTAAAGTCGGCCACGGTGGCCGAGCGGTTCTAGGCGCTCAGTCCGGAAGCACGCGACTGCTGCGGTCGCAGGTTCGAATCCCGCCTCGGGCATGGATGTGTGTGATGTCCTTAGGTTAGTTAGGTTTAAGTAGTTCTAAGTTCTAGGGGACTGATGACCACAGATGTTAAGTCTCATAGTGCTCAGAGCCATTTGAACCATTTAAATGACACTAACATTATCATGGAAGAATTGAGGGAGCTACACCATATGTTTCGGGCCAACGGTTATGACAACAACATTACAAGAAAGGCGACAAAGCACCCAAGCAAAGCAAGACAAGAGTGCAGTGAAGAGAATCATCTGCTGGTACACTCACCGTATGTGAGGGG
Organism: Schistocerca serialis cubense; assembly: GCF_023864345.2. Lineage (NCBI taxonomy): Eukaryota > Metazoa > Arthropoda > Insecta > Orthoptera > Acrididae > Schistocerca > Schistocerca serialis. The sequence continues at coordinate 622,419,043 of NC_064641.1, forward strand.
CGACAGTTAAAGGCTCGGCAAGGTCCTCCACCGACGAGGCTTGAAACTGACCTTCCGCAACATTACAGGATCCACAACATATGTTCCACCAAGGATGCAGTCAACAAACTTTATACTACAGTAGTATACAAACGACACTGTGATTGCGGAGATGCCAAAGAAGACCAGTTAGCACAAGAGTAGCAAAACATGAACGCTATGTCCGATTCGCACAGCATAATACTTTGTAAATCGGCGATAGCGGAACATCACACCCTATCTTGTTCCAAAAGCTCGTATGCTGGTGAAAGAGTCGCGGACGCGCCGATCGAAAATTCGAGAGGCGACTGAAATTATTAAGCTGCCTGACAACTTAGTTAAAGAGGACGGCTGTAAAATTCCGGCGTCCTGGCTGCCAGCTATCCCATTCCAACGGACCGCGAGCGGTCGCGGAGCAGAAGACAAACCGGACACTGATGCGACAGCCTAAACAAACGGCTACAGGAGAACTGTCAGTGCGTTTTCGCACACACAAGGAAGAAAGCGTGCCCACCAGAACACAAGCATCGATTTGCAGACTGTCGCCAAGCACTGACAAGCCGGCTAGTCGACCGACAGCTTCTTTCCTACCCTGCCTCTTCCGTCATGACTAGCCTATTATATCCAAGGACCAATAAAGTTTGAAAAATATGACGTATTGACACCGCTCGTCTACAATAAATAGAGTCACCTTTCCCTCATTAAACGAGTCTTGCCTTGAGGAAGGCCGTTGCAATACTGTTGAAACGTTGGTTTTAAGTTTGAAATTTAAGTATTTTATACAATGACGCGGTACAACACCCAGAAGAATTTTAATTATCGTGACCCCGGCCGCACAACTCGACGTAGTTACTTCCAAAGCAGGTTAACTTTGCCGCGTCCAGGATTCACAGGACACTTGTACCGGAGAGTAAGTAAAGCCAGCCTTCCAGTTTTTATACAATGACGCGGTACAACACCCAGAAGAATTTTAATTATCGTGACCCCGGCTGCATAACTCGATGTAGTTACTTCCAAAGCAGGTTAGCTTTGCTGCGTCCAGGATTCACAGGACACTTGTACCGGAGAGTAAGTAAAGCCAGCCTTCCAGTTTTTCAGGGACGCGGCACAATATTCACGGAGACCGTTATCCACGCAGATATTCTCCTACGCCCAAGGTAAGAAGTTTCCCACATTCCCCTTTTAACCAAAGAGCGACTGGTATTGAGTTAACCCATTTCTTGAGACTGAAAACTTACACAATTTCAAACTGAAGCACAAATATTATTCTAAAAATTAATGTAGTCTCGTTTTACCCCCTTCCTGTTAGCTACATAGTAAGAAAATGTCGTGTGACTAGGGCCTCCCGTCGGGCAGACCGTTCGCCGGGTGCAAGTCTTTCGATTTGATGCCACTTGGCGACTTGCGCGTCGATGGGGATGAAATGATTATGATTAGGACAACAGAACACCCAGTCCCTGAGCGGAGAAAATCTCCAACCCAGCAGGGAATCGAACCCGGGCCCTTAGGCTTGACATTCTGTCGCGCTAACCACCCAGCTACCGGAGTCGGACGGCTACATAGTGATATTGCTAAACAGAATTATCATTTTGGTGTGTGTAGTTTCTTTGCTGCGTTTTCCGTCATTTTACCCCGATATTCAATTAACCAATAATGGTTCAAATGGCTCTGAGCACTATGGGACTTAATATCTGTCTCAGTCCCCTAGAACTTAGAACTACTTAAACCTAACTAACCTAAGGACATCACACACATCCATGCCCGAGGCAGGATTCAAACCTGCGACCGTACGGGTCGCGCAGTTCCAGACTCAAGCGCCTAGAACCGCTCGGCCACAACGGCCGGCAATCAACCAATAAATTAATAGGAATCCAAATAGAGTGTCAAAGATCAAAGTAATGTTATATCCATTAAAAAATAAGCAGATAAAAAAGGCTCGAAGCATATTGAACGCTACAGTCGATAACACTGTCTGCAATTGGCAGCCATTTAGGTACGCTACAACAGACAAGCAAGTCTTCGATGTTGCTCTGTTACTCACACCAACAAATACACTACGCTTTCAAATTTTTTGTCTGGGTCATATTATCCCAGAATTGAATTAAAAATGAATCCCACTCCCCAGTCCTGACCAAGGCATCCGGGGCTTCCCTTGGTTGTAAGGCAAATACCGGAACCGGAAATCCCGCTCCCACATTATTCCCAATTTTGACTGCCTCTGGCCCCATTTTGCGCAAAGACTACCGCTATTTAGATGGAAGGGTCCTGACTCTACGGCGGGTAAATATCTGACCAGAGTCCCGTCATGTGCGGGTCGCCCGGAACGTCCGTTGTAGGTCGGAAGAAGGCTTTTATCTTAGGATAAATGAAAAACGTAGTCCTTAAACGATTCTTCCGAAGTATTCTGTCTATTCGGTCGGTTACTCTAGTCAGAAGCGGTAACCTTACAGGATGTTCTGTGGTAGAGAATGAAATAGTAAAAAGAAAAAAGAAGTCTCGAAGGAACCTGCGAACAAAACCTGAAACATAAAATTTATAGATTGACGGTTATCCATAGAGACATCAATCAATACGACATAAGATTATCTGAAAGGCAGTAGAAATTTGTAGAAAACTACTGGTCTCAGAAATGCTTCGCAGTCGCTAAATATGCCTGGGAACCGAATAGAAAACCTAATCTTCTTCTACCTCCTCTCTCTGTCCATCTCTTCCTCACCCGTCTCTTTGTTCAAATACTACTCCTACTCCCTCTCTGTCCATAGCCTCTTCCCCCATTTGCTCTCTGCCCATCCTCTCTGTGACCATTTCCTCCCACCCCCCTCTTTGTCCATTTCCTCTTTCACCCTCTGTCTGACGTTGGGCCTTGTTTGTTGTTACTGCAAAAGAAACCTCGATTGGGAGTTGAAGTCGCTTAAGATGAATGGGAAAATGGCTGGTAGCATTTGTATGGCCGATATGAGAGGGACCTCTCCAGCTGCTGGATCCGTGAGGGTAGTAGTTTTAGTCCATGAATAGCTAGGATTATAACATCCCAGGTGATTCAGATTTCATAGTAGTATTCTAGTAGTATTCTAATCACAAACCATTAGCCATGTATGGAAGTAGAACACGGACGATAAATAGTTTACACAAGAAGAGAATAGAAGCTTTCGAAATGCGGTGCTACAGGAGCATGCGAAATATTGGATGGGTTGACCACGTAACTAATGAGGAGGTACCGTATAAAGTAGGGGAGAAGAGGAACTTGTGGCACAACTTGACTAGAAGAAGGGATCGGTTGGTAGGACACTTTCTGAGGCATCAAGAGATCTTCAATTTAGTATTGGAGGAAAGCGCGGAGGGTAAAAATCGTAGAGGGAGACCAAGGCTTGAATACACTAAACAGATTCAGAAGGATGTAGATTGCAACGTTGCAGTAATAATGAAGAAGCTTGCACAGGATATAATAGCATAGAGACCTGCATCACACCAGTCTCTGGGTGACTGAAGACCACAACAACAACAACATACACACACAAACACACACACACACACACACACACACATCAAAATAAGAGTTCCCAGAACTCCTGAAGGTAGACGTTGACTGTGGATATTGTATCACAGACACAGTCCCGTTGACTCTTCAGAGACGTCACTAAACCCACCCAAATATGTAAATAACCATGGACACTTCCCTTGCTGAGAGCCCTTCCTGGCACAAAGTACCAATGCGGACGCGATCGAACTGAGGTATTGGTCGTCTAGGTTGAACTACAGATAACACGAGCTGTTTACCTCCTTCCTGGTGGAGTGACTGGAACAGATCGGCTGTTGGACACCCTCCGTCTGATAGGCAGTGTGTCTAAGGCGTTCAGCCTGAATGGCTGAATGGACCGCTCAGGATTGGCATCACGTTCTCTTCACCGATGAGTGTCGAATATGCCTTCAACCAGACAATCGTCGGAGACGTGTTTGGAGGCAACCCGGTCAGGCTGAACGCCTTAGACACACTGCCTATCAGACGGAGGGTGTCCGACAGCCGATCTGTTCCAGTCACTCCACCAGGAAGGAGGTAAACAGCTCGTGTTATCTGTAGTTCAACCTAGACGACCAATACCGCAGTTCGATCGCGTCCGCATTGGTATTTTGTGTCAGGAAGGGCTCTCAGCAAGGGAAGTGTCCATGTCTCTCGGAGTGAACCAATGCGATATTGTTCGGAGATGGAGGAGATTATGGCTCGGAGGAACCCTGACAGCAACGCCACCATGTTGAATTATGTTTTTCGTGAAGCCACAGGACGTCGTGTTACGACTGAACCTGTATGTAATAGACTGCATGATGCGAAAGCTCCACTCCCACCCCCATGGCGAGGTCCACCTTTGCAACCACGACACCATGCAACGCGGTACAGATGGGCCCAACAACATACCGAATGGACCGCTCAGGATTGGCATCACGTTCTCTTCACCAATGAGTGTCGAATATGCCTTCAACCAGACAATCGTCGGAGACGTGTTTGCCGGCCGCGGTGGTCTAGCGGTTCTAGGCGCTCAGTCCGGAACCGCGCGACTGCTACAGTCGCAGGTTCGAATCCTGCCTCGGGCATGGATGTGTGTGATGTCCTTAGGTTAGTTAGGTTTAAGTAGTTCTAAGTTCTAGGGGACTGATGACCACAGATGTTAAGTCCCATAGTGCTCAGAGCCATTTTTGGAGACGTGTTTGGAGGCAACCCGGTCAGACTGAACGCCTTAGACACACTGCTCAGCGAGTCCAGCCAGGTGGAGGTTTCCTACTGTTTTGTGGTGGCATTATGTTGGGCCGACGTACGCCGCTGGTGGTCATGGAAGGCGCCGTAACGGCTGTACGATACGTCTATGCCATACTCCGACCGTTAGTGCAATCATACAGGGTGTTTCAAAAATGACCGGTATATTTGAAACGGCAATAAAAACTAAACGAGCAGCAATAGAAATACACCGTTTGTTGCAATATGCTTGGGACAACAGTACATTTTCAGGCAGACAAACTTTCTAAATTACAGTAGTTACAATTTTCAACAACAGAAGGCGCTGCGGTCTGGGAAACTCTATAGTACGATATTTTCCACATATCCGCCATGCGTAGCAATAATATGGCGTAGTCTCTGAATGAAATTACCCGAAACCTTTGACAACGTGTCTGGCGGAATGGCTTCACATGCAGATGAGATGTACTGCTTCAGCTGTTCAATTGTTTCTGGATTCTGACGGTACACCTGGTCTTTCAAGTGTCCCCACAGAAAGAAGTTACAGGGGTTCATGTCTGGCAAATAGGGAGGCCAATCCACGCCGCCTCCTGTATGTTTAGGATAGCCCAAAGCAATCACACGATCATCGAAATATTCATTCAGGAAATTAAAGATGTCGGCCGTGCAATGTGGCCGGGCACCATCTTGCGTAAACCACGAGGTGTTCGCAGTGTCGTCTAAGGCAGTTTGTACCGCCACAAATTCACAAAGAATGTCCAGATAGCGTGATGCAGTAATCGTTTCGGATCTGAAAAATGGGCCAATGATTCCTTTGGAAGAAATGGCGGCCCAGACCAGTACTTTTTGAGGATGCAGGGACGATGGGACTGCAACATGGGGCTTTTCGGTTCCCCACATGCGCCAGTTCTGTTTATTGACGAAGCCGTCCAGGTAAAAATAAGCTTCGTCAGTAAACCAAATGCTGCCCACATGCATATCGCCGTCATCAATCCTGTGCACTATATCGTTAGCGAGTGTCTCTCGTGCAGCAGTGGTAGCGGTGCTGAGGGGTTGCCACGTTTGAATTTTGTATGGATAGAGGTGTAAACTCTGGCGCATGAACGATACGTGGACGTTGGCGTCATTTGGACCGCAGCTGCAACACGGCGAACGGAAACCCGAGGCCACTGTTGGATCACCTGCTGCACTAGCTGCGCGTTGCCCTCTGTGGTTGCCGTACACGGTCGCCCTACCTTTCCAGCACGTTCATCCGTCACGTTCCCAGTCCGTTGAAATTTTTCAAACAGATCCTTTATTGTATCGCTTTTCGGTCCTTTGGTTACATTAAACCTCCGTTGAAAACTTCGTCTTGTTGCAACAACACTGTGTTCTAGGCGGTGGAATTCCAACACCAGAAAAATCCTCTGTTCTAAGGAATAAACCATGTTGTCTACAGCACACTTGCACGTTGTGAACAGCACACGCTTACAGCAGAAAGACGACGTACAGAATGGCGCACCCACAGACTGCGTTGTCTTCTATATCTTTCACATCACTTGCAGCGCCATCTGTTGTTGAAAATTGTAACTACTGTAATTTCGAAAGTTTGTCCGCCTGAAAATGTACTGTTGTCCCAAGCATATTGCAACAAACGGTGTATTTCTATCGCTGCTCGTTTAGTTTTTATTGCTGTTTCAAATATACCGGTTCGCAGGGATCGAATGAAGGATAGAGCCAGGGGTCGTAACGTCCACTGTTCAAAGTGCGTCAATGCGAACAAGAGGTGACCGAGACGTGTAACAAATGGCACTATATATATATATATATATATATATATATATAGTCTTTATACATTGATATAGTAGTATTACTATTCCTGGCCTTACTTAATTACGTACTATGTTACGGAAATATTACTATTGCATGTCCTTAACCGATTTGCATGACCTTAAAGTACTACGGAGACAGCCGAATCATTGCACATTCTGTATCGAAACCATTTCTTTAAACTGTCTCATTAGATTACAGATATTTATGTGATGGAAGCGATCTGTCGATTTAATGGAAAGAAATTTCTTCTGAAGCCAAGAGTGTTAATAATTCTTTATTTCACACTGACCGCTTTCGACAGAAGCTTGGTGCTATCTGATCGACAACCATAACAAAGGAGCGAAAACATTAAAGAAGAATTTTATAATGCCATGAAACAACAATTATCCAACGTTGAGTAATTTATAATAAATAATTTCCATACCTTCGATAATTGAAAGTGCATACGTATCACTCACATAACGGAAACACATTCTAGCCATAATATAATGTAGACATTTTGGTTTGTCAGTTTATCGTCATTAAGTCGACATCAACAAGTTAGAAACTAAATGGATGTGCAGCTCAGGGTAGAGCGTGCACATGTAGAAACCGTCAACAGGTGTGGCTAGTGTTCCATTACATCGTTTAACTTACACAACAAATTTTTAACATATAACATACACTACGAATCAGACATGAAATGTACCATCGTTAAGATTCCATGTTGATGCCAGTTGATTTCTCTTTGGCATACAAAAATGTCCGCAATTAATTCATTATTTGTAGAGTATATTAGTTATTAAACTTTTTGATGTAAATTAAACGATATAATGGTACACTAGCACCACCTATTAACAGTTTCTGGTAGTGGACGCTCTGCCCGGAGCTGAATGACCTATCGGTTCCTACCTTGATTATGTCGGTTTACGACGTGAATTTAACACTTACGGCATTTCACTTCAGCGAATACATGTGGCACTATGTGTATTACACTACTGCCCATTAAAACTGCTACACCAAGAACAAATGCAGGTGATAAACTGGTATTCATTGGACAAATATATTATACTACAACTGACATGTGATTACATTTTCACGAAATTTGGGTGCATAGATCCAGAGAAATCAGTACCCAGAACAACCACCTCTGGCCATAATAACGGCCTTGATACGCCTGGGCATTGAGTCAAACAGCTTTCATGGCGTGTACAGGTACAGCTGCCCATGCAGCTTCAACACGATACCACAGTTCATCAAGAGTAGTGACTGGCGTATTGTGACGGGCCAGTTGCTGGGGCACCATTGACCAGACGTTTTCAATTGGTGAGAGATCTGAAGAATGTGCTGGACAGGGTAGCAGCCTTAACATTTTCTGTACCCAGAAAGGCCCATACAGGACCTGCAACATGCGGTCATGCATTATCCTGCTGAAATGTAGGGTTTCGCAGGGATCGAATGGAGGGTAGAGCCACGGGTCGTAACACATCTGAAATGTAACGTCCACTGTTCAAAGTGCCGACAATGCGAACAACAGGTGACCGAGACGTGTAACCAATGGCACCCCATACCATCACTACGGGTGATACGCCGGTATGGCGATGACGAATACACGCTTCCAATGTGCGTTCACCGCCAAACACAGATGCGATCATCATGATGCTGTAGAGTATATATTCTCATCTTCATATTACTGACAGGACATTGTGCTTATACTGTGTCATGGATAGAATGTGTTCCCGCTATGTGACTGACACGTGTGCATTTTAAATTTCGGAAGACGTGTAATTAACTGATTGCACATTACCCAACGTAGTCTCTCTTCGTTTTGTAGCAATTTTAATGGCCAGTAGTGTATATTTTTTCGTTTACAGTCAAGCTGTGACGAAAGCAGTAGGATAATTGTATGAATGCCAAGCACAGTCAGAAAATCATAAAGCCAAAATAACATACGTAATATTTGACAATAAAATCAAAGGGTTCAAATGTACACAGACATATGATTAACGTCCATAGAAAGAAATAAATGGGAAAAAAAATGGTTAAAATGGCTCTGAGCACTATGGGATCTAACATCTGAGGTCATCAGTCCCCTAGAACTTAGAACTACTTAAACCTAACTAACCTAAGGACATCACAAACATCCATGCCCGAAGCAGGATTCGAACCTGCAACCGTAGCGGGCGCGCGGTTCCAGACTGACGTGCCTAGAACCACTCGGCCACACCGGCCGGCCTAAATGAGAAATTTTACAACGCCAAACGCAAACAAAAATTGTTTATACGTCCTACCGACAATTATGACAGATGTAAAGTCGCAACTAAAGCGAAGCCAAGCAGGTTTATTACATTAAAAATGTCACAGTAATAAAATATTACAGATGAACTCGCTTCATTTAAATGTTGACAGTGTAGACAGTACAAGTACAGACATCGAAATAGAATTAGACACATATTACACAATAGGAACAAAACGAAAAAGTGCATTGTCAATACAGTCGCAAGCAAACTTTTATCGTTTTGAATCCAGCTGTGTGACTAAAGTACCTGGAAAATTGCACCAATGCCAAGCACAACCAAAATTAATATTTCCAAAATAACGTAACACTATGTGCCAATCAAACTAATGGGTTAATATGTACACTTACATAATAATAATTAAACAGACAAAGTAAAACGTTATAGGAAAAGGGTACATAAAATTAGACAGATCCGGAATAGCATAAGCTGAAGACCATAAGCAACAACGTGACCCAAGTCAAGAAGTACAGATGTGGCACAAAATAAAAAAGGATAGTAAGAGGTTGACGAAGTCCAAATACAAATAGTTATATATTAGTAAAATCACAAAATCATTTATAAATGACCAACAAATTGAGCATCTACAAAGGACGTCGAAAGACAGTGAAACTACCACTAGCAGCTAAATGGTAGGACGTCCACGACTCTTCACATAACGCGGGGTTCGGTGGCTAGACTGCTCTGTAAAGTAGGATGGATGGTGATCTGTGGCAACTCTGCCGAAAGAGCACAAAGCTGGTGGACGCACAAGTGTTTCGCAACACACCGTCCATCGTACATTGTTGAACGTGGAGCTCCGCAACAGACCACCCTTACGCGTTCGCATGCTGATCTAATGAGATCGTCAATTACGATCGCAGTGGACACAGGACCGTCGGGATGAGACCGTCGATCATTGGGAACGTGTCGTCTCTTCGGGTTAATCATATTTTTACCACACTAGACCGATGATCATCTCCAAAACCGTCGTCATCGGGATGAACGGCAGCTCGGAACATGGAGAGCGCCACGGACGCAGGCTGGTAGGACCTATATTGGCTATATATTGTCCATATTTTCTATATGATAGACATTCACTTGCACTTGCACTGGACCTGTGGTCATAATCGAAGACACGCTGACCACTGTGAACCACTTGCATGTCTTCCCTTGATGTCTTCCCCGGAGGCGATGTCTTATTTCAGTAGTAAAACTGTCCGTATCTCGGAGCCAGAAGCGTGCATCAATGGTTCGAGGGCCATTATAGTGAATTCACGTTAATGCCTCGGCGGCCAGCTTCGTCTGATACATGTCCTATGGAACACATTTGGGTCGCTATCGGGCACCATCACCACGTACGCGTATCAGCGGCCCGTTATTTATGTGAATTACCGTCATCCATGCGAAGACATCTAATGCCACATACCTCCACAAACCTACTAACGCACTGTCTGATCTCAGATGCGAAGAATCAGTGGTGTATTTCGTTTCAAAGATGGACAAAGAAGCTATTAAGCATGTGGTCACAAACGTTTTGGCTCATCAGTGTTTAATGTATGTTTTGTTCTCGTCACAGCTGCGTTCTGCTGAATCTGTATCGAGAAGCGTCAGGGTGAATAAATTAATTTGCTACCAAGCCATTTGCAAAATTGTATCTTGTACGAAAAAACGAACGAAACATCGTTTACTACTGAAAAAGACAGGGGCAGAAGATAGTCTGACACGGTACCAAAACAAGAAAAGTTATCTGAGGCTTGGTATAATGGCCCGAAAGCATGTATCACGATCAAATATGCCTTCTTAGAAGTATCTGCGGCAGGTTATGGTCTCCGTCAACAGTCATTACTTGGATAAAAGCCACAGAATCTGAAGAGATAAAGCAATTATGTTCCCGATATAGTTTGTACGCATACAGAATTAATAATACCGATAATGTACATAGCTGATGTAGTGTCGGGTAAAAATTACTACCTGCTGCTTGTAATACCAGAAGACAAAATGGACTACAAGTGAGTATATGGCAGTTCACATATATCGTGTTTGGAGAAATCAGAGAATGGAAAACGACTCTAGAAATCTCTTTCTTCTGGCAGAGGTTAGAGCAGCAGTCTATGAAGTCGTCTGAGGATTCTGACACGACAGTTAGAGAAAAGAAGAAGGTGGTAGGAGCAAAGTTGAAAAACTTCTTTGATGTGTAAATTATGTATCGGTCTTCGGAATTTGAAATGGGCACTTTGATCTACGGGAGTGCAGTTTCACCACCTTTCTCGTTACAGTGTGTAGTATAAGGACTGTGGAACACACCAACAAAAAGTTGAACTTTCAGTTCGTAACAGTTAATCGTGACTCTCAGAGACTTCATCCCCGCATCATCGTGACAGGACCGATGCTGAAAAAGAGAGTCACTGTTGGATAGAAGTTCTGATAGGAACCGCGAGGAGTGATCCTACGACTCGTTTGAGGGAGAACCTCAGAGTTTTAGTCAGAACATTGGAATTCTAGTCGGTCACCGTAACAAGTTTTATTATTCAAAAGGGACGAGTACGGGCCAATGTATTGGAGGTCTTCCTTAAACCTGGTCATACGTTATAAATATCGAATAACTTCAAATGTGTTGTTTTATAGGGATGATGATAGTTAGTTAGTTAGCTAATTAGTTACGTGTTTTATAGGTCATCTGAACGATTCTTCTACGGAAATGATGAGGAACGAGTCAGTTTACAAGATATGTGTACATGTTTGATGTTAACATTTATAAACACATCATTTTATATCTACTCATGCCATTACACTTAAAACAAGCTTATCTTTCTCCAAGTAGAGATTCGTCAATGGAATATAAAGAGTTGTCCAGGAGAATTGATTTTACATTAGACTTAAAACTTGTCAGACATTTTATGTCATTCGCAAATGATCAAAAATTTTTATTGCTGCATACTGAACTCGTCTCATAGCCACCGACAACGTTAATAATGGGCAATAAAGGTCATTTTTCCGTCTAGTATTTTAGGTATGTACATCACTCAAATTGCAATGGATTAATTATGACTAATTTCATTATCGAAACTACGTATTGTGAGGGCGCAGTTAAAATGCGTAACTCCTTGAAGAAGTGCCTAGACGACGTCCATGGGTGAACACCACATATTATTCTTACTGCTCGCTCTTGTGCAGACAATACTTTGATGAGTTACCCCAGAAAATTATTCCGTACAATATTACTGAGCGGAAATATGCAAAATATGTCAGGAGGCCGATACGTTTGTTGAAGTGTTGGCAGAAGTGCCAACACCGTGTTGCTAAAGGAGGCCGAAATACACGCTTTTAAGCTCACGCAGATTGGCGTGAGGTCTGGAACAAGGTAAAGGAATTAATAGTAGCAAATAAAGTACGTAGTTGATGTAATACTTAACTTTAATCCACAATCGGTGTACATCTCTCGTTACTGTACATGCTTCACAATATTAATTATCAAATGCTATGGCGCCTTGCTAGGTCGTAGCAAATGACATAGCTGAAGGCTATGCTAACTATCGTCTCGGCAAATGAGAGCGTATTTGTCAGGGTTGCATCGCTAGCAAAGTCGGCTGTACAACTGGGGCGAGTGCTATGAAGTCTCTTTAGACCTGCCGTGTGGTGGCGCTCGGTCTGCAATCACTGACAGTGGCGACACGCGGGTCCGACGTATACTAATGGACCGCGACCGATTTAAAGGCTACCACCTAGCAAGTGTGGTGTCTGGCAGTGACACCACATTCCTCCCCCGCAAATCGGCGTACGGTTGTGTTATAAGGCTTCCGCCCGCCGTGGGGAGGACCCCATGTTGACGTATGCGACGAGGTGGGGAGCCTAACAACAGGCGAGGCTGTGCCACCCGCACCCGGCCATTCGGTCCGAGGGGAGCTAGGAAACGCCTGAAAACCTAGTCCAGGGTGCACGCCAACATGTGGTGTATGCGCCCGTAAAGAGACAGGAGGGGCCGAAGATTCGACCTCAATCGGGGCGGGGCAGCCGACGGGCGAAGACAACTGGTCCGGAGCGGGCAAGAGGTCCATGTCGGAGGACAGCTGGTCACGGGAAGCGATCGGCGGCGCGTGACCCAGGGAGGCGCTTGGCGGCTGCAGCGAAGCGTCCACTGCGGGCGTAGCCGGCGGGAGAACAGGCGACGGCGGCGGCGGCGACGGCGCGTCGCCAAGGGGCAAAATGGAAGGCAGCGTCGGTAACACCTGGGGATGAGGCGAGCCAGTAGATGGGTCCCCAGGGCGCTGACCGGACGGCACCGTAGCTGAAAGCAGACGGGGAGCGGCAGAACCCGTGCGACGACAGAGGCGCAGCTGATTGAGATGCCGACGCACCTCACCAGAGGCCCCCAAAACCAGATACATAGCGCGGCCGAGGCAGCGAAGAATGCGCCCTGCGAGCCAACGCCGTGAACCTCGATAGTTGCGATAATATACAACGTAGCCTGGAGCAAAAGCAGGTGGCTGCCGCTGCACAGGAACCTGATGCGGCGGATGTAGCAAAGACATCAAGGTTCGATGAGGACGACCGTGGAGCAACTCAGCCGGCGAGCGACCATCTCGGGGATGAGAGCGATACGAGGACAAAAAGAGCAATAACGCGTCCTCCCGAGAATGCGACTCTTTTAACTTCAACATCTGTGACGTGAAAGTCCGGACCAATCGTTAAGCGGCACCGTTTGAGTGAGGCGAAAACGGCGCAGATGTCGGATGTTGAATACCTTTGGCCTTGCAGAATGACTGAAATTCTGCGGACATGAATTGTGGGCCACTGTCGGAAACAATAGTCTGTGGAAGACCTTCAATGCAAAAGATAGCAGATAATGCCTGGATGGTGGCAGACAACGTCATGAAAGACATCCAGACAACAAAAGGAAAATTACTGAATGAATCGACCACAACGAACCATCGAGCATTCCAGAACGGACCAGCAAAATCGATGTGTAAGCGTTGCCAAGGGGAAGTGGCTTTCGGCCATGCAAAGAATTTCCGCGGTGGTGCGGAGTGTTGTTCGGCACACGCCATGCAAGAAGAGCACATATTCGTAATCGCAGCATCGATTCCGAACCAAGTACAGTGCTGACGAGCAAGTTGTTTCGTTCGCACTATACCCCAATGTCCTTGGTGGAGAAGCCGTAAGACAGAGGACTGCAATGAACGTGGAACCACGATCCTGGACTGATCATTATCAGAACGCAACAGCAAAACACCACGTCGAACAAAAAGTCTCTCCTTGTGAGCAAAAAATCGGCGAACCAACGGATCCTCGATCCGTGACTTTGACAAGGGCCATTGAGTAGCAACAAAACGCAAAACGGTAGCAAGGACAGGGTCAGCAGCTGTGGCCGTAGCTACACGACGAAAATCAATCGGAAACGATTCGACCACGTCATCTGTTTCCGCATCAAAGAACATACAAGCAAGTTCGGAAGAATCGAATGCTCTATCCTCAGCAACAGGCAAACAGGACAACGCATCGGCGTTTCTGTGCTTAGCAGTGGACCGATACAAGATATCGTAGCGGTACTGCGAGAGGAAAATAGACCAGCGAATGAATTTCTGCACTGTACGTGGAGGTACAGGCTTGTTTGGATGAAAAAGCGATGTCAAAGGTTTGTGGTCTGTGATGATGGTAAAGTGACGACCATACAAGAAATCATGAAACTTTGTAACACCAAATACGAGAGCCAAGGCTTCTTTCACTATTTGTGAATAATTTCTTTGCGCAGACGAGAGCAATTTGGACGCAAAGGCAATAGGGCGATTGTGTGAACCATCTTTGTGCGCAAGCACAGCACCGATCCCGAAATCCGATGCATCCACCATCAACAAAAGGGGCTTCCGGGGATCGAATGGCGTAAGGCAAGTATTGGAAAGCAACGCCGATTTCAACAGGCGAAAGGCGCGTTCGCATTCCGTCGTGCAGACGAACGGAACACCTTTACGGCGTAAGCGATGAAGCGGAGCTGAAATGGAAGAGGCATGGCGCACATAGCGAAGATAGTAATTTATTTTTCCCAGCACACTCTGTAGCTGCTTCAAATTCTGCGGCGAAGGTAAGTCTTGTATGGCACGGAGGTGCTCGGGACTGGGATGTATGCCTTGGGCATTGATTACATGTCCCAGATAGGGTAAGTCACGAGCAAAAAATACACACTTGTCCTTCCACAAGCGAAGACCATTTTGTCGCAAGACCTGAAATAATGTTCTGAGATTGGCTAAATGTTCTTCTTCTATCTTTCCGGAGATCACAATATCGTCCAGATAGTTTGTTGCAGTAGGGACTGACGCACAAACAGTTTGCAGATATTGCTGAAACAATGCAGGGGCGGATGCACACCCGAATGGCAGTCTTTTGAATCGGTACAAACCAAGATGCGTTTTAACCACCAAGACGTGCTGGGATTCGTCGTCCACTGGTATTTACAAGTACGCATCTGCTAGGTCCAACTTCGAAAAATATTTGCCCGGGCACAGTTTGTCAAAAAGATCTTCTGGGTGGGGTAAAGGAAAAGTTGCAATCACTAGTTGTGGATTCACTGTTGCCTTGAAGTCCACACACAGTCTCAATTTACCGGAAGGTTTTGGCAAAATTACTAAGGGTGAGGTCCAGAGAGAAGCCTGCACACATTCAATTACACCTTGTGATTCCAAATCGTGTAATGTTCTTGCGACCTCATCACGCAATGCGTGGGGAACATTGTGCGCTCTGAAAAATTTCGGTTGCGCGTTGACTTTCAGTTCCAAATGTGCTGCATAGTTCTTAGCACAACCTAGGCCAGGTGCAAAAATGTCTGCAAATTCTTCACATAGACGAGAAACACTGTCTGAAGGCACAGTCTGGTTCACTGATAGGACCTGACTTACTATAGACAAGTTAAACAACTGGAATAAATCTAAACCAAACAAGTTCACTGCAGAAGAAGAACGAAGGACGTAAAATGACACAAGTTTTGATTGTCCCCTGTATGTTGCAAGAAGGCTGCACTGTCCTAACACAGGGATATCCTGACTGGAATAACTATTTTACTTAACATTTGCGGCACGCAACAGAGGTGTGCCCAGTTGTTTGTACGTGTCTTTATTGATCAATGAAACTGCAGCCCCGGTATCGAGCTGGAATGGGATCACGTTGCCATGAATGTCCAAGTCTACAAAAAGTTTATTGTCCTGCTAACGACAAGAGCGACTGTCTCGTGCAACGTGAACAGACACTGGTACAGAAGCACTTGCTACTTGACATGATTTCCTGCGACATCGACGCACACTATTTGTGGGACGAACACAGTCACTGTTAGAGAGAGTGGCACTGGGCGGAGTGGAATGAACGACATGAATTTCCATGGGCGAAGGTTCACGAACCTGGGTATTCTTGGTTCGATTCCGGTTCCGGCGCGAAGTAAAGGGCCTGGAATGGTTGTGAGTGTATCTGTTCTGAGCTTTTTCTGGCAAACACTTTGAACATGTCCTTTTCTATTACAGAAAAAGCAAATAGCTTGGCGTGATGGGCAATTCTCACGCGAATGTCTAGTAGCACACCGCGGGCATGAATTTAGCACTGCATTTGCCTGCTTGTGCGGCACACTTAGCGGAGAGCTTGGCGGCAGCTGCGCAGACGGGCGCGAGGGTTGTTTACTGTTCCCGACGGGCGCGAGGGCTGTTTACTGTTCCATGCAGCTCGCCCGGCGGGCCGGGTAATGTGACACACGGCTGGCCAAGTTTCAAACGATTCCTGAGCAAAGTCATGTGTGTCCTGCCGATCCAATATGTCAATCACTTGTTGAAGGGAGGGATTGACTAGTTTCAAAATCTGTTCCCTTATACGAACATCAGAAACGTTCTGTGCAATTGCATCACGCACCATAGTATCTGAATAAGGGAGTCCACATTCACACTCAAAAGCACAATCCCTAGTAAGGCCTTGCAAGGTTGCAACCCACTCCCGATTAGTTTGACCGGCCGTACGTTTTGTACGAAAGAACGTATACCTTTTGGCAACTACATTGACTGCTTCTTTGAAATATGCATCTAATGCAGACAAAATTTCTTTGTAGGACAGAGTTGCTACGTCGCATCGGGGAAATAATTTCACTATCACACGGTACGTTTGCACCCCAACGGATGCTAACAAAAAAGGCTGCCGCTCATTACCTTGAATTCTGTAGGCGGCGAGATGGAATCCAAATTGGCGTGACCACTCCGTCCAGCTTTCCAGTGCCGCATCAAAAGAACGAAAAGGTGGTGCAACTGCGTGCTGTGGCTGCGGTAGCAGTGGAGCGGTGGCGGCCGCATCATTTTGCATTGCACTTTGACCCTGGACGAGCTGTCCAGGGGCATCCAATAACACCTGCGTCTGCTGATTCTGCAAACGATAAAATTCGGACAGTACATCTGGAGATTGTGACGAAGCCATGACACAAGTAAATTAGAGCAATACGACCGTTAAATCCTCGTTGCCATATGAAGTGTTGGCAGAAGTGCCAACACCGTGTTGCTAAAGGAGGCCGAAATGCACGCTTTTAAGCTCACGCAGATTGGCGTGAGGTCTGGAACAAGGTAAAGGAATTAATAGTAGCAAATAAAGTACGTAGTTGATGTAATACTTAACTTTAATCCACAATCAGTGTACATCTCTCGTTACTGTACATGCTTCACAATATTAATTATCAAATGCTATGGCGCCTTGCTAGGTCGTAGCAAATGACGTAGCTGAAGGCTATGCTAACTATCGTCTTGGCAAATGAGAGCTTATTTGTCAGGGTTGCATCGCTAGCAAAGTCGGCTGTACAACTGGGGCAAGTGCTATGAAGTCTCTTTAGACCTGCCGTGTGGTGGCGCTCGGTCTGCATCACTGACAGTGGCGACACGTGGGTCCGACGTATACTAATGGACCGTGGCCGATTTAAAGGCTACCACCTAGCAAGTGTGGTGTCTGGCGGTGACACCACATTTGTTTCCAAGATTATCGATTGTATGAAGAGCAAAAGTAGCTGAACTTAATTATCTGATCAGCTAAGTAGTGTGCTTCTTCTCGTTCAAGTTTTCATCAATACACACACCCAGAAATTTGGAGCACTCTACTCTAAGTTGTTGGTATGGCTCCTTTTATTGTACAGAACTGAATGTAAGCCTTTTTCAAAATTTAAAGAGTGTCCATTTTCAGATAATCACTTAATACTTCTTTGGAAATATCGTTTAATAACTTTTCTGTTGCTTTCTCTCTAATAGAATTAATTATATCACTAGTATCGTCTGTAAAAAGTACCAATTTTGCTTAGTGAATGTAACATGGAAGGTCATTCACATTAATAAGGAATAGGAGTGGACCTAGATCTGAGCCCTTTGGGCTGTGATTTTTATCTCAACCACTAAAATTTTCCACCTTCCCGCCGTTGTCTTAATTACTCAGCACAAAATTTTTCATTCTGTTTGTCAAGTATGATTCAAAGCAGCCGTGGGTAAGCCATCAAATCCATAAAACTTTACTTTTTATATGAGAGTATCATGATCTACGTAATCGAAAGCCTAGGAAGGACCACAAAAATACCAACAGGTGGTACATTAATATCTAAGGCTTGCACTATTTGATGAGCGAATGTTTAAATAGCATTTTCAGATGAGCAATCTGTCTGGAGCCCAAACTGTAGTATGCTAAGTGTATTGTTTCCACTTAAGTGAGTGACTACTCTTTAGCGCATTGCTTTTTCGATTGTTTTGGAAAAAGCTGTCACTAAGGAAACTGGATGCCAATTGTTTGAGTCTGCCTTGCCACTTTTGTTATAAAGTGGTTTAGTTATCGCATATTTGAACCTGTCTGAAAAAAATTCCATGTGCCAGTGATGCGTTGCATACATCACTAAGGACATTAGCTATTAAGTTGGAACAACTTTTCAGAATTCTGTTTGAAATAGCATCAACCACAGAAGAACTTTTGTTTTTCAGAGTTTCTATAATTGTATTAATTTCAGTGAAGGATGCTTAAAGTTTTCTGGAATGACATTTTTAATATATTAACTTACTGCTACATTTAGAAGGTGATTGTTGAAAGTAGTTGCAACTTGTGAATTATTAGTCAAAAATTGTCATGTAGTTTAATTGTCATGAATCTTGTACAATGACTGACTGTCTTGTCTCCCATTTTACAATATCTCATAGATTTTTAATCTTATGATTTGCGTTATTTATTCTTGTTGGGACATGCATACTTCTCGAAATTTTAATAGTTTTCCTTAAAATACTGCAGTGTGTAATGGTACTTTGACTACCGCGCCTCCGCCAATACAAAGATATAATTTACGATCGCGCACACAGAAGAGCGCTGCGCCAGCGACCGATTTTTATAAATAATATTGTTCATCTTTTTTACTTTTGCGTAGGTTTTTTGTTTTTATCAACTAATTGATGTCACTCTCTCTCTCTCTTGTCTTCATACGAAAGACGTGTATTTTTCGGCGCTGTGTTGAATGTGCTTTTGGTTGGAAATTAAAATTATATTACAAAGCGAGGTTGTTTCAATAGTGATTCGAGGAGGTTATCGCCAAATTTGTAAATTGATCATGACAGTGACATCGTGAAGAAGTTTTCAACAGACGGAGAAAAGTGAAAGACGGGTCGTCCTACAAGAGAAATTAGGAGGACAGCCATGAAGACTATATTGTAATTAATACTGCGTATCTACCAAGATTATAAGATAAATTTCAATTAATTTCTGCTGCTATTTCCGTACAGTCGCTTTTTGTAGTGTTGCCGACCCGGTCTGCCATGCACGGTCAAATTACAGCGCGATATCAATCAATAATACGAAGTCCGCCTTATCCGTAACTGAAACCCCCAAAATTCAAAACCCAATCAGATTGTCTATTTTATATTTTTCACGGTATTTTCCCAAGACAAAAGGAACACTACAAGTGTTTTTTGTAATATGAAAGTAATGCATTCCCTTTTCCTCATACAAGAGTTTAATCCCTTAGCTATCCACGCATTACTTATTTTTTGATGGATTTTTGGATATTTTTTTTAGGAAAGCAACTTTCAAATATTGACGCAACTACACATGCAATAGATTGAATCTGACATTAGCATCTCTTTCTACGCAACCTCATCCCGTAACGGCCCTTTTGGCTTCCTCTTGAAACACTGTATCCTGTCCTCGTTAACAAGCCTCACTGCTCAGAATAAACCTGCCTCCAGGTTGTAAGGTGTCACACTGTTATTTCAATTAACTGTGCAACATGATAAGACAGTCCATTAACAATTGAGTACAGTTGTTTTCTGGAGTATAATTTTCCAGGTATTTGAAGATAACTAAACAGCTGAGATTTCCTAATGTTCCACTGTCGCAATTTTTTAATATTACCAGAGCCCTGTGAGATATCGCAGACATAAATGCCGCTACCGACAAGATGTGGTGATTCATATCTGGAAGCAGTGGAATTCTAATCTCGGTCTGCTCTCTGTGGGTTGGATTATCAGAGTTTTCAAAATTTCTCAGAAGAACGTCGGTACACTGAAACAAAAGTCGTGGCTGTCCTAGCTAGATAGATGCCGTATTTGTTTTCGTAACCAGTCTGAGTTTGACGTATGGACAATCTTCAGATCTAGTTCTGCAAGAAGCAGTTCGTCCAAGAAATAAACATCATTGGGTTAATGTAAATTAAATTAAGTAAAATAAATAACATACGTAGTGAAGGAAGTTACAAAAGTACAGTTCTGTAATTTAGTTTTAAACTTCACCACATTATCTACATTAAATATAATATGCTCTGGCAGGAATCTGAAATCATTCATATGATTACTTTCTGTACTAACGTTAACCCTAGTTAATTCTATGTACAGATTGTTCTGGTCCTTGCATCATATTCATGTTTGCGCTATTTCTTGAGAAATGCTGTCAGGCGAATTTTTTCTGGTGGTCCTGCAGATATTTGCAATTTCGTTTCAGCTATGTGTAGCTGGAGCCAGCCCATACAAATAGGGCTAATCATGTCTTTCATGCGTCATGCAGTGTCGACAGATAGCGTCAGTTTGTTTCCCTTTACAAACCGAGTGATTTTTAATACGGAGTTTTACGTCGCCGTTCGATAGAGCGGTCCCAGATTAGTGCGATATTTGTTGACACGGAAAGTAAACCGTGAAGACTAACCAGTACTCCAGCAGATTCTCTGCCTCGTGATGACTGGGTGTTGTGTGATGTCCTTAGGTTAGTTAGGTTAAAGTTGTTCTAAGATCTAGGGGACTGAAGACCGTAGCTGTTAAGTCCCATAGTGCTCAGAGCCATTTGAACCATTTTGAACTCCAGCAGAGACAGCAGTTGCCTGGCCCGCGCTGACTGCTGCCGCCAAGCATGCAGCGCTACTGAGTCGCTGCTGGCGTACTGTTCATTCTTCGTGGTTTACTTTCCGTGTTAACAAATATCGCACTAATCCGTGTTAACAAATATCGCACTAATCTGGCACCACTCTATCGAGTGGCCACGTAAAATCGGAAACTGTTTTGTTTGGAACAGGAAACAAATCAACGCTTTCTGGCGACACTGGGCGTTGTACAAAAGACGTGATGAGTACTATTTGTATGGGCTGTCACCAGCTACACACTGCAAAACGAAATTTCAGTTATCTAATATCTGCTGAAACAACAGAGAAAATGCGCCTGTCGTATTTTAAGAGGCGATATAAATCAGATGAAGGAATTCACATTCCTGTCATAGCATATTTAACGTAGATAATGTGGTGAAGTTTAAAACTGAATTACAGAGCTTTCTGTTGGACAGTAAAGCAGTGTTAAAATGCCAAGTTTTTTTTAAGAGTTCCCTGTAGGATGTTCTAAAAGTAACACTAGAAATAATTCTGACAAAACGCTTCTTTACTCTGAAAATACACTACTGGCCATTAAAATTGCTACACCACGAAGATGACGTGCTACAGACGCGAAATTTAACCGACAGGAAGAAGGTGCTGTGATATGCAAATGATTAGCTTTTCAGAGCATTCACACAAGGCTGGCGCCGGTGGCGACACCTACAACGTGCTGACATGAGGAAAGATTCCAACCGATTTCACATACACAAACAGCAGCTGACCGGCGTTGCCTGGTGAAGCGTTGTTGTGATGTCTCGTGTAAGGAGGAGAATTGCGTACCATCACGTTTCCGACTTTGATAAAGGTCGGATTGTAGCCTATCGCGATTGCGGTTTATCGTATCGCGACATTGCTGCTCGCGTTGGTCGAGATCCAATGACTGTTAGCAGAATATGGAATAGGTGAGTTCAGGAGGGTAATACGGAACGCCGTGCTGGATCCCAACGGCATTGTATCACTAGCAGTCGAGATGACAGGGGTATTATCTGCATGGCTGTAACGGATCGTGCAGCCACGTCTCGATCCCTGAGTCAACAGATGGGGACGTTTGCAAGACAACAACCATCTGCACGAACATTTCGACGACGTTTGCAGCAGCATTGACTATCAGCTCGGAGACCATGGCTGCGGCTATCCTTGACGCTGCATTGCAGACAGGAGCGCTTGCGATGATGTACTCAACGACGAACCTGGGTGCACGAATGGCAAAACGTCCATTTTTCGGATGGATCCAGGTTCTGTTTACAGCATCATGATGGTCGCATCAGTGTTTGGCGACATCGCGGTGAACGCACATTGGAAGCGTTTATTCGTCATCGCCCGGCGTGATGGTATGGGGTGCCAATGGCTACACGTCTCGGTCACCTCTTGTTCGCACTGACGGCACTTTGAACACTCGACGTTACATTTCAGATGTGTTACGACCCGTGGCTCTACCCTTCATTTGATCCCTGCGAAACCCTACATTTCAGCAGGATAATGCACGACCGCATGTTGCAGGTCCTGTACGGGCCTTTCTGGATACAGTTCGACTGCTGCCCCCTGGCCAGCACATTCTCCAGATCTCTCACCAATTGAAAACATCTGGTCAATGGTGGTCGATCAACTGGCTCGTCACAATACGCCAGTCACTACTCTTGACGAACTGCGGTATTGTGTTGAAGCTGCATGGGGAGCTGTACCTGTACACGCCATCCAAGCTCTGTTTGACTCAATGCCCAGGCGTATCAAGGCCGTTATTACGGCCAGAGGTGGATGTTCTGGGTACTGATTTCTCAGGATCTATGCACCCAAATTGAGTGAAAATGTAATCACATGTCAGTTGTAGTATAATATATTTGTCCAATGAATACCAGTTTATCACCTGCATTTCTTCTTCGTTTAGCAGTTTTAGTGGCCAGTAGTGCGTATACCTATAACTTAAGTTTCCCCAAAAATGATACCATGACTTATTAGTGAGTGAAAATGTGCAAAATATACTAGTTTGTTCATTTCTAACGTTTTTCTTTGTTAGGGTGTGCTCCGCGTAAGAAAATGATAAATGCCGAGAAACAGGGACGCGTTTTACTGCATTGTACAGCAGAGGAACAGTTCGGAGACGATGACTGTTTGTATGAGCGTGATTATGTACCTATAGAATGCATCTACAAGGCAATAGTTATAGGGCAATAACATGGGTGACCGGCACAGAGTCTCGACTTGCACACAATGGAACACGTCAGGCATGAGTTGAAACACTGACTTCACTCCAGACCCCAGCGTCCAACATCACTGTCTACTATGGTTTCAGCTCTTGAGGAAGTCATTCCCCACTGACATTCAGACATCTCACTGAAATTGTCCAAGGCAATGTTCACGCCGTCGTAAAGGTGAAGGATGGATGCATCTCATATTATTGTCTACTATAGGTGTCCGGATACTTAGATTAGATAATGGATAGTCATGTATCGCGTTAGTTTTGTACGAGGATGAAGGAAGGGAAAGGGTTAACGTGGCGCCGGCACACTGTCAACCTTTCTCTAATAGTGTGTCCCTGAGCTTAATGTTTCCATCTGGCGGACGGATGACCTTCAACAGTGCCTGAATCATCCAAGGACCGATTTATAATTTAATCCAGGGACAAAGCGTGGTGATCGGCAACTCGGCGCCTCTCAACAATCCTTGGCGCCTAACACTGGCGGTGAAATTTTTTTCCACCACCGATATTCAAACCAGCTAACTCCTTGTCGGGGAAACAACACAGGCGCATATTATCGATCTGGTCTGCGGTGGTCGTTCGTGTGGCACGAAAGTGCCCTTGGAACCTCACTCAAGTTTTTGCACCGACCGGACATTGTACGGCAAATATTCATAAATCTATGAGCACTCCGGCCTCGTTGGAAAGGACACAATTGAAACTTACTTTCGGAAAGCAACAGACAGTATCGTCCGCATTTATTGAAAATGTGACGTAGCTGTTACCAAGAAACATGCGAAGAAAATTTCGAACTAGTTGAAATCTACTGTAGGCAAAAGATGCCTTGTTATGGAGTTGTGATTGTAAATTACATCCCAATGGGAAGTCGGGACGACAGAACTTGGCTTACGAAAGGCAAAGGATAGGCGCATACCTCCGTCGGCAGTGCATTGCGCGTGAGTGATCACACTATCCATTTCAATAACACGGAAGTTTTGGTTGAAGCTGGCAATTATCACGGACGTTTATACAGAATGGCTCTTGAAATTCATAAGCATAGCCATTGCTTTAAGAGGACGGGCTAATAATAACCGGTGCTTTGCGTCAGATATCTGTTACGCCACGCAAGCTAAACGTAAACAAAACAAAGGCTAACAACCCACCAGTTGCTAAAAACAATTCCAACTGGTGGCTGCAACATCACTCTAGTCAAAGTGGTTAAACGATACGGTACTCATTGCCCGTTAAAAACGTTAGCCGCTTCTACCAAAGACCCGTCCAGGAATCTTAAGAGCAAACAGTCGTCTCTCTGTTCAGTCAGTCTGCTCACTGCAAGTCATATCATCACATTTCTACACTTGGCAATTGCTAAATAACAGAGACATTATTGGACAGGAACAATCACAGGCAATGATGGACAGCACGAAACACAGTACATACGTAATAGAGGTGGAGCAGTATATCTGTAACACAAATGGTGCAGTTTCCACCACATGGGAAGTAGGATAAAGAGCTAAATAACGTTCATGTTTGACACAGATCAGATTCCCAACATAAAGGTCGATATCGGACTGCCAATAAGGAATATGCCCTCCTCGGGCACTAATGCATGTTCTGCAGCTGTTATTCACGCTGCTTGCCAAACCGTTGAGGTGTACTTGTGGGATACTGTCACAATCTTCTCTCAAGGAGGTTTTTAGTTCTTGCACGTTCTTGGAGAGGGAGTTCCTTGACAAACACGTCTGCCAAGAGCACCCCATGCATATTCTATAGCGTTTAAGTCCAGCGAGTACGCAGGTCATCCCATACTTCAATATCTTGACTTTCCAGTGTATCCGATACCTCGACGGTCCTGTGTGGACGGGCATTGCTGTCCGTATACAGAAAGTCGGGACCTGCCGCATCTCTAAAGAGACGGACGTGGTCCAGAATAATCTCCATGCCTTACCGGTGTGCTTAGCGGTACCTCGCGCAAAGATATCCTGCGGTGCCGAGCTACTGTGCTTAATACCTGTCGGTTCTCTCGCTACGGTGTACAAAACATGAGTGAAGCTTAGTGTGCTTGGCACGCATAGAGAGTGCGGTGACTTTTCTGATCAACAGAAGGCCTAGAGCAACTTGGGGTGGAGATCTGACAGCCAACATGGCAATGTGCCATTAATTTTATGCCACATAATTGGCCTATAGAATTCGGGGATGGGCAGAGAAGGGGCAAGGTAGGAGTAGCGGGTGTGAGGGAGGTGGAGGGGGAGAGGAAGGTGGGGGAGGGAGTAGGAAGGGTTGATGCTGATGTTGGCCTTGAAAGGAGTGGGAAGGGTTGTGACAACTCATCTGAAATATATCCCATTGATTAACATGTGCCAAGACCTAACATAGCCGCTCTACTTACAATAAAGAGTTTATCACAGGAGGAAAACTATTGGGGGACACACAAAAATAGTAAGAAAGCTGTTGACAAAAATATTCTAATTTCCGTCTTGTCCTATCATTTCTTCTAGTCATGTTTTCCATACATTATTTCTCTTCCTTCTCCCTTACTCTGCAGAGGGCCTCCTAATTCGTTCTCTTTTTAGTCCAGTGAATTTTCAAAATTTACGTGATCTCAAAAGGTTCGATTCTCTTTTTTCTGTCAGTTGTCCCATGGTCCATGATAGAACTCTATACAATGCTGTGATCCATAGATAGATTCTCAGAAACTTGTTCCCCAAAATAATTATGTTTTAAAACAGCAGATTTTTCAACAAGGAATTCCCTCTTTGCCCATGTTATTTCACTTTCTATATCCTCAATGATTCGTCCATCAATCAGATGTTATTTTTCTTCCAATTTAGGACAATTTCTTCATTTCTTCTCGTACATAATCTCCAGTTTTAATGTTAACTTTTTCACTAATCTCCTTTCCTCTGTCCCTCATTACTTTTGTCTTCCTTTGGTTTATTCTCAGTCTATATCCTGTATTTAGTCGTTTGTTCATCCCATTTAAGTGGTCCTGTAATTCTTCTTTATTTGTACTGTGTGTAGCAACGTCATCAGTGAATCTTAGCACTGATATCCACTCACTTTAAATTTTAAACCTGTTCCTGAACCTTTATTTTGCTTGAGTCATTGTTTCTTCGATGGCTAGACTATATCCTTGTCTTCCGCTCTTTATAATCCGAACAGGCATCTCTTGGCATTATAGTCTTGGTCCTTGGACATATTGTATATTACCCGTCTTTCCCTGTAGCTTGTACCTATTTTTCTGTGAGTTTCGAACATCTCGCACAATTTTATGTTCTCGAACGATTTTTCTACATCGACAAACCCATGTACGTACCTTGAATTTTCTTAAGTCTTGCTTCCATTATCAAGTGTAACGTCAGAATTGCCTCTTCGGCGCTTTTACCTTTCCTAAAGCAACTTTAGTTGTCAACTAAAAGATTCTCTGTTTTCTTCTCCATTTTCTTTTATATTAATCTTGTCAGTAATTTGGATGAATAAGGTGATAAGCTGGCTGAAATTCTTTTATTCATATGACTTTGATACGTCGCGATTATCAAGTGTAACGTCAGAATTGCCTCTTCGGCGCTTTCACCTTTCCTAAAGCAACTTTAGTTGTCAACTAAAAGATTCTCTGTTTTCTTTTCCATTTTCTTTTATATTAATCTTGTCAGTAATTTGGATGAATAAGGTGATAAGCTGGCTGAAATTCTTTTATTCATATGACTTTGATACGTTGCGATTGTGTGGATGAGTTCTTTTCCTGAAAGTCCGATGGTATCTCTCCATTCTCACAGATATTACTCACTATCTGAATAATTGTTTGGTTCTAACTTCCTCCGCTTTATTTGAACAAAATTCTTGCAAGGTCTGTTGAATTTTGACACTAAAACTTGACACACAACGATTTCCATATCAACTCCAATTTCTTCTTTATAACGTCATCAACATTTCCTCCAATACATAGAGGCCCTCAATGTACTCGTTTCACCTAACTCCCATGTCCTCACGTTTCATAGTGGAAATCCTTTGCACTCCGTGTGTCATTAAGCATCTAAAAGGCCGGTTTTTTTCTGCATTCTGGCCGATATGTCTACCAGTTGTTACGGCCAGCGATAGTTGACGCTGATCTCTGACATAAACATGTTTCCCATAGCAGCTGTAGTTTTCCACGAATCGAAATACTCACTGCTGTATCCTTGACACAGCGGCACGAGAAAATACTAGCGCCTGTGCGGCCTCGAAGATACAGCGTCTCAAGTGTCTGAAACGTACGATCAGGCGGCTGTCGCATACGTCTTGTTAACGCTTGGTTTGATAGTCACGCCGACAGCCAATACAAGGTGTGACGCCATGTTAGACACGTGACACGCCGAACTTTTCCATTCGCTGTGGCGAACTACGAACTCCGTCCAGCAATGTACTTATCTCTGCCTCAGTCGTTCGTAAGCGTAGATATTCCAGTTTACTGCAGCACAAGTGACGTCGACACGAAAGGTGGCTACTACAAGAAACGATGCAGAAGGTACAGCGATACATGACGACAGCATCTGCATCTACATCTACAATTACACTGCGCAAGGCATCGTATGGTGTATGGCGGAGGGTACCCTCTGCCACCACTTGTCTTTCCCTTTGGCAGGGTACGAGAACGGCGAAGCTCGCATGAGATAAGGCATTTCGCTTGCCATCAGAGCTCTGCTTAACCAGACGGTATAGATATTCTGTGTATTAATCGCTCACTCTAACAAGGGAACCTCCCCATCGCACCCCCCTCAGATTTGGTTGTAAGTTGGCGCAGTGGATAGGCCTTGAAAAACTGAACACAGATCAATCGAGAAAACAGGAAGAAGTTGTGTGGAACTATGAAAAAAAAAGCAAAATATACAAACTGAGTAGTCGATGAGCAAGATAGGTAACATCAAGGAGAGCGTGGGCTCAGGATCGCCGTGGTCCCGTGGTTAGCGTGAGCAGCTGCGGAATGAGAGGTCCTTGGTTCAAGTCTTCCCTCGTGTGAAAAGTTTACTTTTTTCATTTTCGCAAAGTTATGATCTGTCCGTTCGTTCATTGACGTCTCTGTTCACTGTAATAAATTTAGTGTCTCTGTTTTGCGACCGCACCGCAAAACCGTGCGATTAGCAGACGAAAGGATGTGCCTTTCCAATGGGAACCGAAAACATTTGATCGCAAGGTCATAGGTCAACCGATTCCTTCACAGAAAAACACATCTGATATATTCAATACGACACTGGTGACGGCATTTGCGTCACATGACAGGAATATGATGTCGACCCACCTAACTTGTACACTTGGCGAATGGGTAAAAAGATTCTTCTACCTTGCCCGATTTAGGTTTTCTTGTGGATGTGATAATCACTCCCAAAAAGCAATGAAAACATAAGAGTTTGTCAGATAATAATCGTCTGAAAATAAAAAATTAAAATTTTCGCTAGAGGAAAGACTTGAACGAAGGACCTCCAGTTCCACAGTTGCTCACGCAAACCACGGGACCACGGCGCTCCTGACCTCACATTATCATTGATGTTGCTTATCTTGCGCATCGACTACTCAGTTTGTATATTTTCTTATTTTTTTCATAGTTCCACACAACTTCTTCCTGTTTCCTCGATTGATCTGTGTTCAGTTTTTCAAGGCCTATCCACTGTGCCAACTTATAACTAAATCTGAGGGGGGTGCGATAGGAAGGTTCCCTTGTAAGAAGACTGTCTTGGCGGTGAGTGATGGGAATAGATGTTTCGACAGGACTCGGAAGAGGCAGTAATCTTACACGTCTGACACGTGTTCTACTCAAGGTAGTCTGCAGTTCAATAGCTGTAATAGTAATTGTTAGTTTTCATCTCCCCCATATATACGTATCATTTTTCTATAATTGGTTATTATGTTATTAACTGCGGCGAATTTATTTTCTGGCATATTCCTTCCCATTTATTGGGGGAGGGGGTGCATATCTAAGAATACTACCTGGTAATAAAAAAAGGTCCAAGCAGGAACGTCAGTTCGGAAAGAAGCGAGTGGAAGGGGGGATTTTAAAGCCTATTACTCAAGTACTGGCGTCCAATTGGTTGATTCTTTCTCCATCACGGCAGTATCGCTTCTCTCACGTCACGTTCACTGACTCTGAACTTCTGTGGGTTATCTTGCATCGCAAGATTGAATATGCTCATTAAAGCATCATCAACGATTCTTAGCACAACGGGAACCTTGGACCTATTAATAAACAAGCGCCGTGTGATTCCGGGCGACTGGACCGGACTAGGGAATTACCGTCGCATGCATGGGCTACCACTTACATCAAAACACATACGGCAGCATTTGGAGTGGCGCAGTCAGCGGGAATCGTAAGCTGATGAATGGCGTGGCATTATTTTCAGCGATGAATAGCGGTTCTACACTACCTCGGATGACAATCTTTTGACAGTATGATGGCTGCCTGTGGAGAAATCGCATTCTTCCAATACTTTCGAGTGATTTCCCTAAATCACTCCAGGCAAATGCCGGGATGGTTCCTCTGACAGGGCACGGCCGACTTCCTTCCCCATCCTTCCCTAATCCGATGAGACCGATGACCTCGCTGTCTGGTCTCCTTCCCCACACAACCCAACCCAATACTTTCGAGATGCACAGTGGTGTTACTATTGGAGTCATGGTGTGGGGAGCCATTGGCTGATACTGATGGAGAAAACTCCGACGGTACATGCGTACGTCACGGACATACTGCAACCTGATGTCTTGTCTCTCACGTAACGGTGGAGCCGTTTTGCAACAGGATACTGCTCGTCCATAGAGGCAAGTGACTCTATCAAGTGTCTTCGTGATGCTGAGGTACCCCCGTGGCCAGGAAGAACCCATGATCTATCTCTGATATTACATATCAGGGAGCAGCTCGGACGTCAGGTCGGTCCGAATGTCAGTATCCAGGATATCAAGGAACATTTACAACAGTTGCACGCCAGCTTGCCTCATCAGAGGATACAACGGCTTTATGACGTACTTCGGAACCATATCAGTTCATGACTCTTGGGCAGTGGGATGTTACGTCGTACTGATAAGTAGACTAATACTGCCAAGAATTTTGTAAATTTAGCTAGATTTTTGTAACCAGTGAAATAAGATCATGTAATCCTCTGAACTGAAGTTTCGTATCTTTTGCTCCTTCCCTTCTGGGTGCTTCACTTTTGTAGACAGAGTAGAAGATTCACGCTAGAAACCTTTGACCTCTGGAATGCTGTAATTTCAGATATTCTGAGTCCTATGCGTCTTGCACCAGTGATCATCTAACGTGCACGGTCGGTTAACCTGCAACGTGCTGTCATGTTCAGTACACACCTCTCTATAACAGACTGGTCATGTATCGTGTTTTGCACTGGCGTCTACGCCGCATCTAACCGCAACATTTGTGCGCCGTACAAGGCATACCTTAGAATGGAATATTCTCTTCCGTGATTTTTGGTCATTCGGTTGATGCTCAACATCTGATAGTGTGGAACAGTAATTTCATTTTTGTTTATGCTTCTTCCTTTATGACTATTGTATTTCCGTGGTTAATGTGGACCAAAATATTAAGAAAAAAGTAAATGGAGAAATTGCTTTTGCAACTGGCATCCAATTACTCAATTAAATGATATGAATGTAATCTAAAATCAGTAAGTTTGATAAAATCTCAAGAGGTTGTCCATCTCAGCTTATCAGTAGGAGACAATTCCCAGTAGAGTGATAGCCACTTGAGAAGGAGCGCCAGTGACTGGTGGGGAGCAGCTTAGGCCCTAATCGTCAGTCGCCCAGTGCGGTCCGGACAGGCTGCAGCGGTTCACAAGCCAGTGGTTGCAGTCGAGGCTTCATTAACTGCTCCACGGTAAGTGGGAACTTCTGCGTAAATCTAAGCGGATGATGTTGTCCTTCGGCTTTTAGATTTAATTAAGTTCCTCAGTTCACTTCAATTTTTCCCTAACTGGGACGACCAAGAAATCTCGTCTACTTAATGGCGGATCGAATACCCATATATTCGCATCAGTTAAATAGACCCAACGCAACCTGCAAACCAGCCTTCAACATGCGTGGAGGAATACCAATACGAGGACATGCTGAAAAGTAATTCCTCCGAATTTCCTAGGAGAAAACAGAGGTTTCTAAATAAGCCAAACGTTGTTAACATCGTACATATTACACTACTGGCCATTAAAATTGCTACACCACAAAGATGACGTGCTACAGACGCGAAATTTAACCGACAGGAAGAAGATGCTGTGATATGCAAATGATTAGCTTTTCAGAGCATTCACACAAGTTTGGCGCCGGTGGCGACACCTACAACGTGCTGACATGAGGAAAGATTCCAAATCGATTTCTCATACACAAACAGCAGTTGACCAGCGTTGCCTGGTGAAACTTTGTTGTGATGCCTCGTGTAAGGAGGAGAATTGCGTACCATCACGTTTCCGACTTTGATAAAGGTCGGATTGTAGCCTATCGCGGTCATCGTATCGCGACATTGCTCCTCGCGTTGGTCGAGATCCAATGACTGCTAGCAGAATATGGAATCGGTGGGTTTAGGAGGGTAATACAGAACGCCATGCTGGATCCCAACAGCCTCGTATCACTAGCAGTCAAGATGATAGGCAACTTATCAGCATGGCTGTAACGGATTGTGCAGCCACGTCTAGATCCCTGAGTCAACAGATGGGGACGTTTGCAAGACAACAACCATCTGCACGAACAGTTCGACGACGTTTGCAACAGCATGGATTATCAGCTCGGAGAGCATGGCTGCGGTTACCCTTGACGCAGCATCACAGGCAGGAGCGCCTGCGTTGGTGTACTCAACGACGAACCTGGGTGCACGAATGGCAAAACGTCATTTTTTCGGATGAATCCAGGTTCTGTTTACAGCATCATGATGGTCGCATCCGTGTTTGGCGACATCGCAGTGAACGCACATTGGAAGCGTCTATTTGTCATCGCCATACTGGCGTATCACCCGGCGTGATGGTATGGGGTGCCATTGGTTACACGTCTTGGTCATCTCTTGTTCGCATTGACGGCACTTGGAACACTGAACGTTACATTTCAGATGTGTTACGACCCGTGGCTCTACCCTTAATTCGATCCCTGCGAAACCCTACATTTCAGCAGGATAATGTACGACCGGATGTTGCAGGTCCTGTATGGGCCTGGCGACCAGTCTACTCGTAACGAGAGACCATTTTGTTGATACCGTCACTGTAAAGTGTCTGACATCGTTGACGGAGCGACAGCCTCACCGCTGTCTTGCACCGCTTCATCACTATCTAACTGAAGTTTTCGAAGGTGTTCTTTAAGTTCTGGAAACAGATGAAACTCAGATGGAGCCGAGTCGGAATTGTACGGAGGATGATCGATGTCTGTGAACCTAAGGCGTCGGATTGTTGTAGATGTCGCGCCGTTCTTGTGTGCTATGGAAGTGTCATGCTGAAGAAGAGGGTGCTTTATGTGTGGACGAGCCCCGCGAATTCGTGTTTTAAGTTCTCTGAGATCTTTCGACATGCTCTCTCTCACGCACCAACATAGTAGTGTTACACAGCGCTATCTCACACCCTACAATTCGGACCCCTATAGCGGCAAAGCGTTGCAATTTGCGTCAGCGAAGCGGTATCGTCGACAGAGAAATATGCATGCTGTATAATACCTCAAAAGATATTGAGAACAAGATGAAAAATCTAGAGATATTACTTTTCAGCAATCCCTCGTAAAATGGGAGAGACAGGGAGAAAGAGAGAGAGATAGAGAGGTTGAGAGAGAGAGAGAGAGAGAGAGAGAGAGAGAGAGAGAGAGAGAGAGAGAGAGACGTTGTTGTGGAGGGGCGAAATCGACAGATGTAATGATAATTTCGTCAGTGCCCCAGGAGAGTATTATAGAACCGTTACTATTTACAGTGTGTTAACAGAAGAGACAGAAGTGATCCAACGAAGCGAGATGCCTTTTGTTGTGGGATCGTTTGGACGGCGCAAGGGCATTATTATGATGCTCAACGAAGTCCAGAGCCAGAAACTAGAAGACAGGCATTGTACATCATGGACAGATTTTATGCAGCAGTTCTGATAGTGTACGTTGGAAGAACTGTCGTGCGAGATTCTGTGTCCTCCCACATGCGTCTCGCGAAATGGTCACAGCGCGAAAGTCAGAGAAATTAGGGTTCACACGGTGGTTTATCGACAATCGTTCTTCCCACACACCATTCACGAATGTAACGGGAAAAAGGTGAGAAAGGCATGATGAAAAATGATAAGTGGTACCGGAAGAACGTTCTGCCACACACACTATGTGATCAAAAGTATCCGGACACCTGGCTGAAAATGACCTACAAGTTCGTGGCGCCCTCTATTGGTGATGCTGGAATTCAATGTGGTGTTGGCCCACTCTTAGCCCTGACGAGAGCTTTCAGTCTCGCAGGCATGAGTTCGATCAGGTACTGGAAGATTTCTCGGAGAATGGCAACCCATTCTTAACGGAGTCCTACACTGAGAGAGGTATAGACGTCGGTCGGTGAGGCCTGGTACCAAGTCGGCGTTCCAAACACATCCCAAAGGTGTTCTATAGCATTCAGGTCAGGACTCTGTGCAGGCAGGTCCATTAAAGGGATGTTATTGTCGTGTAACCACTCCGCCACAGGCCGTGCATTATGAACAGGTTCTGGACTGTGTTGAAAGGTGCAATCGCCATCCCCGAACTGCTCTTCAACAGTGCGAAGCAAGAAAGTGATTAAAACATCAATGTAGGTCAGTGTTGTGATAGTGCCACGCAAAACAACAAGGAGTGAAAGCCCCCTTCATGCGGAACATGACCACACCCTAACACCAACGCCTCTGAATTTTACTGTTGGCACTGCAGACGCTCGCAGATGACGTTCACCGGGCATTTGCCATACCCAAACCCTGCCATCGGATCGCCACATTGTGTACCGTGATTCGTCGCTCTACAGAACGTTTCTCCACTGTTCAATCGTCCAATGTTTACGCTCCTAACGCCAAACGAGACGTCGTTTGGCATTTACCGGCGTGATGTGTGGCTTATGAGCAGCCGCTCGACCATGAAATCCAAGTTTTCTCACCTCCTGCCTAATTGCCATGGTATTTTCAGTGGATCCTGATGCAGTTTGGAGTTCGTGTATGATGGTCTGAATAGATGTCTGCCTTTTAGACATTCCGACCCTCTTCAACTTCCGGCGGTCTCTGTCAGATAGCCGGCCGAAGTAGCCGAGCGGTTCTAGGCGCTTCAGTCTGGAACCGCGCGACCGCTACGGTCGCAGGTTCGAATCCTGCATCTGGCATGGATGTGTGTGATATCCTTAGGTTAGTTAGGTTTAAGTAATTCTAAGTTATAGGGGACTGATGACCTCAGAGCCATTTGAATCATTTTTTTTCTGTCACTCAACATAGAGGTCCGCCTGCACACTTTTGTGCTGTACGTGTCACTTCACGTCTCCACTTCACTATCACATCGGAAACAGTGGAGCTAGAGATGTGGAAATCTCGCGGGACAGGCGTATGACACAAGTGAGCACGTTCGAAGTCCGTGAGTTCCGCGGGGCGCCCCATTCTGCTCTCTCACAAAAATGTCGTGCGACTAGGGCCTCCCGTGTGGTAGACCGTTCGCCGGGTGCAAGTCTTTCGATTTGACGCCACTTCGGCGACTTCCGCGTCGATGGGGATGAATTGACAATGATTAGGACAACACAACATCCAGTCCCTGAGCGGAGAAAATCTCAGACCCACCCGGGAATCGAACCAGGGCCCTTAGGATTGACATTCTGTCATGCTGACTACTCAGCTAGTAGGGGCGGACTCTCTCTAATGATGTCTAGTGACTACTGAAGTCGCTGATATGGAGTACCTGGCAGTAGGTGGCAGCACAATGCACCTAATATGAAAAACGTATGTTTTTGGTGGTGTCCAGATACTTTTGATCACATAATGTACCTTAACGTGCCTAGAAGAGCATAGTCGTAGATGTAGTGAGAGCGAGAGAAATTTAACATTGGCAGGCTGAGATCAACAGGTATATAGTCGAGATACACGGATAAACGAGCCTATTTGAGTGATGTTTGGAGGTAGATATTGCAGAAGTGCGGACCAACGGTTTCTTCCACTGACCATATAATGCAGACGTATGCATGCGTGCTACAACGTTTCCGTGACGTGCGGATGGAGTTCGGCGCTGTAGGTATTATGCGTAAGGTTTCCTTCGCTAACGGTCTTGAGAAGGTCCCAACGCGCTTGATTTTAAATTACAATTACGTTTGTCGCTTCTCCGGCAGCCAGCACGTGTCCTGGCGAGTGCAGGTAGGCTATAGGAAGAGAGTAACGGGCCGAATTCTCCAGATTTTGTGCGGATACATCAATAACACCACAGCTCCTTGACGCTCACAATTCTTCCTCATTCGGGTTCTAGGTAAATCATTTTATGGTTCTAGAGGGAATTATAATATCCTGCCTAATAATTCTTCTTTTAGGTGGTGGAGAAGTCGTGAATATTATCCGACAGACTGTATGAACATCGGTTGTAAGTGGGAGGAAATGAGGATGGATAACGACTTGGGGACCCGTCGATTCTTCCCATTAAAATAGGAGCCAAATTGACCACCTCCCTCCTTCCGTGTAGTCTTCATTGCTTGTTGATCCAAGAGTTCTGAATGCGTTTCCCGAAGGACACCTTAGACTATTTTATGTAAGAATCTCTGGAAGTGGTCAATACAGCGCTACAGTGTAGTACGAGACCAGAAAAATAATGCTTTTAACTACATTATCGACAAGAAAAGAGACATGACTTTGCTGCAGGAGATATAAACGAACAAAGTCAGTACTCATGTATTCAGTTTCCTGGATTTTGTACTATTTCATCATAATTATAAAAGCACCAGAGATAACTAAAGTATAGGAACTAAATGAAATTCTGCTAACCTCACTCCTTTCTTCGATCACTACCAACCGCAATTTCCGTGAGAATAGTTTATTAATTCCTGCTATACCTAAATATATGTGTATGACGATCTGCTTGTTTTGGAAACATACTTGTTTGTACAAAAAAAAATCATCCCTTCCTTACCACCATGTAAGAGCAGGGGCGGGCTACAGACCTGCCACATATGGCAGTAAGTGCAACAGTACTAACCGATTCAGGGTAAGGAAGAGCTGCAGCAAATGTTACTGCTGTCACAATACATAAGAATAGTAAGTTTATAAATAGCGTTTGTTCGTCTTTCCCTCTTCTTCTGTAGTATTTTATGTTCTTAGGAATCTGACAAAAATATTTGTAACTTTTCACGTTCGTCACAATAACATATCTATATAGGATAAATTACCTAGTAAACCTTCTGAGCGGAAATGATTATTCTTATACTGATTGTGTGGAGTCAATAGTGCTGCTGTCTTCTGATGTTTCATCAAACTGTGGCAGTAACATTCTTGTGTTTCTCCTCTATTTGCAGATGGACAGCATGCCAGCAATAACTGCCGAGCACGACGATAAGAAAAATATCACGGGGGTGGAACTGGCCGATCAGAACCATAACGAGTAAAGTATCTTTTCTTTTCCAATAAAAAAAAATGAACTGACAATTTTGTAGCTACTTACACCACATAATTTAGAAAGGACATCGTCTGTCGAGTGTTATCTTAGCTTCTTGTATTCAGTAGTCTATGAAAGTCATCCTAGCAGACGTACACACGCCCTACTAAATTTTTTGATGCCATTGATGCATTTATAATTCTTAAAGAACAGATCTGTTCAAGATCGTATATTAAATTACCATCTTTACTATTCTTGTTAACAATTTACTTGAGGTGATAAAACTCATGGAATACCTCCTTACATCGTATCAGACCTCCTTTCGCCCGGTGTAGCGCAGAAAATCGACGTGGCGCGGACTCCACAAGTCGTTGGAAGTCTCCCGCAGAAATACTGAGGCATGCCGCCTCTTGGTTTTTCTGCACAAACTGAGTTTTTTCATTAAGTCCCATGTCTGAGTGGCTAAATCATTCGCTCGAACCACTCACAAGCAACTGTGGTCCGGTGACATGGCGCATTGTCTTTCATAAAAATTCCATCTTTGTTCGGGAATCTAAAGCCCCTGAATCGCTGCAAACAGTCTCCAAATAGCCAAACATAACATTTCCAGTCAATGATCAGTTTAGTCCGATCAGATGATCCAGTCCATTCCATGGAAACACAACCCACACTATTACGTAACCGCCACCAGCTTGCACAGTGCCTCGTTGACAACTTGGGACCATGGCTTCATGGGGTCTGTGCCACACTCGAACTCTACCATTAGCTCTTACCTACCGAAATCGAGACTCATTTGCCCAGGCCACGGTATAGGTCCAGTCGATATGGTCACGAGTCAAGGAGAGGCGCTGCAGGCGATGTCATGCTGTTTGCAAAGGTACTCGCGTGCTCGTTTGTTGCCGTAGCACATTAGCGCCAGATTTCGCCGCATTGTCCTAATGGATACGTAAGTCGTACGTTCACCTTGATTTCTGCAGTTATTTCACGTAGTATTGCTTGTCTGTTAACACTGAGAACTCTAAGCAAACGCCGCTGCTCTCTGTCGTTAAGCGAAAGTCGTCGGCCACTGCGTTGTCCGTTGTGGGAGGTAAATGTAAATCTCGTGTGACTAGGGCCTCCCGTCGGGTAGATTGTTCGCCGGGTGCAAGTCTTTCGACTTGACGCCACTTCGGCCACTTGTGCGTCGATGGGGATGAAATGATGATTATTAGGACAACACAACACCCAGTCCCTGGGCGGAGAAAATCTCCGACCTAGCCGGGAATCGAACTCGGGCCCTTAGGATTGACCACTCAGCTACCGGGTGCGGACGTTGTGAGAGGTGATACCTTGAATTTGGTATTCGCGGCACACTCTTGACACTGTGGATCTCGGGACATTGAATTCTTAAAGATTTCAGAAATGGAATGTGCCATGCATCTAGCTCAAACTACCATTCCGCATTCAAAGTCGTTAATTTCCGTCGTGCGGCGTACTCATGCCACACACCTTTTCACGTGAATCACCTGAGTACAATAACGGATACGCCAATGCGCTCCCATTTTATACATTTTGTACGCGATAATACAGGCATATATATCTACATGTGTAGATAGCTATACCATGACTTTTGTCACCTCAGTGTATGTTCAACAAGTTACGATAGTTCGTATTGACACTGACGACAAAACCATAGTCCAGTACAAATTAGGCATCAAACGGAAATCAGAGTATATAAAACTGAAGAGAGAAATCAGCTTCGGCGTATAGTTTGCTTATACGTGAATGAACTTGTGTTTACAAAGTGTTTATAGAAACAACGACATGAAACAACGTTCTTTACGAACTTGTGTAATGGTGACGTAGAGTCCTAAAAAAATATTATGCCCAGAACGCTAGTATAATCTCCTCCAATGTGTTAAACCAATTAACAGTGTAATTATTCAGTACTTTGATATCAGCGACTGTGGACGGCACTATGAATTTTTAGCAGCGCATTTGTATGAACTGACACGAGCGTGTAACAATCCTTTCCAAGGGCATTGGTTACTTCAACAACGGAAGGACAGATACGTGATATGATTGGATTGCCGTTCCATGTCTTTTCCATCTGCTTACGTAAAATCTCGAATGTAATGCTCCAACACGTCATCATTTTATGTCTGAGTTCCCATGATTCCAAGTAGAGCTACTTTTAACATCGCGATATCCGCAAGATAGACGCCATTTCAAAGAAGCATACCTAAGCTTCAGAATCGATTTATTTTTATAATATTGCACCATCTATTACGTGTACTCAATTCTCTGCGAATACACTGATGAAATAAAAAATCTTAACACCAAGAAGGAATTGTGCGACACAGACGAAAGTGGGTAGCCGTGTTTCTGCATCTAAAACACGAAGTCTATTCAAAGTCGCAAAAGAGAGGCGCTGCTAGCGCCACTATGAGTATGCTAACCAGGTTTGCTTTAAATATACCCTGCGACGGCCGCGAGCGTTAGTTACCATTGAAATTGGATGTGGTGAGTTGATGTTAGTCAATAACGCCCTTAAGGAAACAAAGACGCCATTATCAACAGCTCGCCGGCCTGTGTGGCCGTGCGGTTCTAGGCGCTTCAGTCTGGAACCGCGTGACCGCTACGGTCGCAGTTTCGAATCCTGCCTCGGGCATGGATGTGTGTGTTAGGTTTAAGTAGTTCTAAGTTCTAGGGGACTGATGACCACAGATGTGAAGTCCCATAGTGCTCAGAGCCATTTGAACCATTATCAACAGCTCACGGAGTTTGAACGAGATCATGTGATAGGGCTATGAGAAGCCGGATGTTACTTCTGCGATACTGCAGAAATATTTGGCAGGAATGTAATCACTGTATACGTTTGCTGCCAACGGTGGTCACGATCATGTACCGTGGCAAGAAGACCGAGCTCCGGACGGTCACGTGGCACTACCAAGACCATTTGCTGTGGCTTACAAACAATAAAGCTTTTTGCTGCTCCTGAGAATGCCCGAAAAATTCAAAAGAATTTGCCATCGCCAGCCTCACTAGGTCAAGTCCCACAGCTTACTGATTAAGCGCCAGTGAACCCAACTACGACCAGCTAGTTTCATCATTAAGCTGTTTAGTGATGCTGTTCTGAGACTTGAAAAAGTCTAATTGTTTCAACTACTACATGCGCATCCCTTCACACTTTGCACAGGATTTGGACTGTCAGAATGATAATTCACTATTTACTATGGCTTGTTTAAGCCCAAACAGGCTTCATAATTTTTATGCTAGAACTGCAGTAGACTTTATTTATTAAGGCAATTTAAAATTAATGCTTATAACGCTTTTTCAAAATACACTGACAGAAAAAAGTCGCAACACCTAAAAAAATATTGATGTACAGAAATGAAATTATATGAATGCATTTGTCTACGTAACATATTTAAATGATTAACATTGCATGATCACAGGTTAATGTAAGTGCGAGATAAGACATTCCAAATGTGAAATGCTCGTACATTAGTAACCGGTATAACCGCCAGAATGTTGAATCCAAGCATACGAATGTGCATGCATTGTGTTGTACAGGTGCCGGATATCAATTTGTGGGATGGAGTCGCGTGCCTATTGCACGTGGTCAGTTAGTACAGAGACGGTTCGTACTGTTTATGGATGACACTGGAGTTGTCGTCCGATGATGTCCCATATGTGCTCGGCTGGAGACAGATCTGGCTGTCGAGCAGGCTGAAGCAACATGTCGACACTCTGTAGAGCGTGTTGAGTTACAACAGCGGTATCTGGGCGAGTGTTATCCTGTTATGAAACGCCCGCTGGAATGCTGTTGTTAAATGACAGCACAACGGATCGAATCACCAGACTGACGTACAGTTTTTCAGTCTGGGTGCGTCGGACAACCAGGAGGATAATTCTGTTGTCATACGAACTCGCACCCGACACCATAACTCCACCTGTACGTCCACAGTGTCTAGCTTGCAGACGGGTTGGCTGCACCGCCATCACGTGGCCTCCTTCTAAGCAAAACACGGCCATCACTGGCACCGAGGCAGAAGCAGCTTTCATCAGAAAACGCAACAGACCTCCACCCTGCCCTCCAATGAGCTCTCGACTGACACCTCCTGAAATCGCAAATGCCGGTGGTTTGGGATCAGCGGAATTCTCTCTACAGGACTTCGGGCTCGGTGCTATTCTTGAAGTAACCAATTTGTAACAGTTCGTTGTATCACTGTGATGCCAACTGCTGCTCAGTCGCTGCTGCAGATGCGGTACGATGCGCTAGAGCCATACGCTGAACATGGTCTTCCTTCCCTCTCGACAGTTCCAAGTGGCCGTTTGGAGCCTGGTCTTCTTGCAACCGTACATTCTCATGACCACCGCTGCCATCAATCACGTGCAGTGGCCACACTCCTGCCAAATCTTTCTGCAGTATCGCAAAACGAAGATCCAGCTTCTCATAGTCCTATTACACGACGTCGTTCAAACTCAGTTCTTGATAATGATGTCTTTGTCGCCTTAAAGGCGTACTTGACTAACATCAGCTCACCACTTCCAATCTCAAACGTGACTAACGCTCACTACCGTTACAGCTTGTATTTAAAGCATACTTATTTACATCCTCATAGTCGCGTTACTACCGCCTTATGTGATTTGTGTGACATTTGAATAAACATCATCTTACAGTTCTATAAACACGCCCAAGTCCTTGTTGGTGTTGCGTTTTCTTCCGTCAATGTAATTAATAATTTTAACCAAGTAATCTGTGAGGCCTTGGTGGTTTTCACAGCTTTTGAAACGTCCCCTTAGAAAAATTAGTGAATTACTGTGCTGGTAAACCCCTTACATTATTTGATTTTC
Organism: Schistocerca serialis cubense; assembly: GCF_023864345.2. Taxonomy (NCBI): domain Eukaryota; kingdom Metazoa; phylum Arthropoda; class Insecta; order Orthoptera; family Acrididae; genus Schistocerca; species Schistocerca serialis. The sequence goes on from NC_064641.1 coordinate 622,460,787, forward strand.
AAACAGCTGAGCAAAACTGAACGTACTCAGACATTTCTCTCTTTACTTATTCTGATCATCACTAAACTGACACACAATATTTTTTTAGCGCAACGCAATCTGACTTTCAATAATACCTACAAAAGAATGCCCCTGACTAATAATAACCTGTACCTTTCATGAATCACTTACCTCACAAAAATCTTCGTTACTCGAACTACTGCAATACAGCGAGCGCCAATACTACCAGCTAAATAAAGGATTCTAACCGCTGAAGGCACTAACTACTGATAGGCATAGTTAGCAAATGAGAGATTTTGATAGAGGACAAACAATGTATTTACCTTAATAGTGTTCTAAAGTCATAATATATATTATCAGTTCATGACATCAAGTCTTACAAATTTACTCTCTCTGATGGACACACGTCCAGATCATCCACTCTCAAAACTCCGCCATCTCTCTCCCCACATCCACCACTGCTGGCGTCTCACCTCCAACTGCGCAACGCTATGCGCTGTTAACAGCCAACTGCCAAACACTACAATAGCAAATTCCAACAATGCAAACCAACCACAGACTGCACACAGCACAGTCAGTGATTTTCATACAGAGCGCTACATGACGTTACCAACACAAAAACCTAAACAGCCTACTTACACTTTCTAATACAGTACATCACTTGTGAACAAATCTTGGTCCAGTTTTTGGTTCAAATGGCTCTGAGCACTATGGGACTCAACTGCTGAGGTCATTAGTCCCCTAGAACTTAGAACTACTTAAACCTAACTAACCTAAGGACATCACAAACATCCATGCCCGAGGCAGGATTCGAACCTGCGACCGTAGCGGTCTTGCGGTTCCAGACTGCAGCGCCTTTAACCGCACGGCCACTTCGGCCGGCGGTCCAGTTTTTGAACGTGGTCAATGGTTTTCAAGCAGCACCTATTGTTCCCGGTCTCTTTATAATTTTTTACAGTCTTCTCTATCCTGTCATCCAGCTTCAAGCACTTCTTCTTCATTTTCTTCTCTTCAAGCTTAATCTCCAACTTCATGTACATGCAGTTTCCCTCTTCAAGCATTCCTTAATTGTTGATTCTAGATTGAGAGTTTCAAATTAAATTATTTATTTTGTTGTGACATCCTTTGAAGGCATTCGGAAACTCTTGCTTTTACCGTAGTAATTCCATACTGCAGTGGCGATATCCTCATTCGTATCCACAAAGAAGTCAAAAATTGAGCGCGTCTTTGATTATTAGGAGTTCGCACATGAATCTCAACTAATCCATTACTTCCTTCCTACACTTTTGCTATTATGTGCTCTGCGCAGATACTGACGTGAAGTCTTAAATGTTCTTTCTAATGCTACTCCCCAGTCAGACCAAGGTCTTAAAATTTCTTCCACAAACCGTGCTTCATATGGAAGTAACTTATTTTACTTCAGGGGAAAGCTTGACAAGTGGCCGATATCGCAGCTGCCTCTAAATCAACATTTACTTTTTTGGACACCACTCAGGAACTATTGCTTGTTTAATCAGACGAAACAGATAAACAAAGGTATCTTTCCCCTTACTAGGCACTGGGCAAATAGAACAGGAAAAACTTTCGTTTCGTCACTCAGGCATACTAAGTTTACGTGGACACTGTAGATTTGTGCCTAGTGATTGCTGCAGCTGTTATACGTTTTATGCATAAAATAAGGGAAGACCTTTTTAAGCTTTCTTTTTCTTTGCTTCCATTCAACATGATTATACTCTTCTCTAATATATCGTCTTCTAGAAGAAAACCACTGTCATCACCCATTTCAAAACAGATCATGTGCGCATTCGGTTGCTTTCAAAAGGGGATGTAAAGGTTGTCAGAAATAAGCAGAGCCATTAGTTCATTATATAATAAACATCTACAGAAACTACCTTTCGTCATTATAAATATAAAAGTGTTCAAAAAAATTCTTTTTCATTCTGAAAGTTAGTCATGCAGTAATGTTGATGACGTTGAAGGTGGGGAACTAGCTAATATGTTACTGCGCTCGGGCGTAATGGCTTCAGAAAGGTTGGGAAACACTGATATAGTACGTACCTTGTTTTCCATTCAGCGTTCTCAACAGCTCGGGGTGGGAAACGTTTCGTGGGACTTGACGCAATGGGAATAGCGGCAAATCACTGTCAACATCATGCAAACTAATACGATACATTAAGTCTTCCTCTAAAACGTACCCCACTTCAGAATCTGCCTGCACATCTTTGATATTTTGCTCAATCTGGCGATTTCCTTATCAGACAGCTTTCAATAGGCAAAGGGTACTGAATGGCATACCCACATAAATTGTTTGTTCCAAGTCCACGATGCAAATTAAATCTTCAGATGCACTGAACTGCTCATACATTTGGGGGTTAGTTGCCTTTGTGTGCCAATGGACACATTGATAAAGTTCGGCACGAACCCCTCATTCGAAAAAACAGCAACGTGTCAACACCAGTCACAAATTCAATGTTGACAAGTGTCTTTTTCATCCCACGAAAGCCCGGTCACGGTGCAGTAGTAAGCAGGATCCAGATCCTATGTTTCCAGGCAGACACTCGTTCGAAAATGTCTGAAAATAAGCATACATCTTTAACCATATACAGTGCTACACAGTCAAGTAAATTATACAGGGTGTTACAAAAAGGTACGGCCAAACTTTCAGGGAACATTCCTCACACACAAATAAAGAAAAGATGTTATGTGGACATGTGTCCGGAAACGCTTAATTTCCATGTTAGAGCTCATTTTAGTTTCGTCAGTATGTACTGTACTTCCTCGATTCACCGCCAGTTGGCCCCATTGAAGGAAGGTAATGTTGACTTCGGTGCTTGTGTTGACATGCGACTCATTGCTCTACAGTACTGGCATCAAGCACATCAGTACGTAACATCACCAGGTTAGTGTTCATCACGAACGTGGTTTTGCAGTCAGTGCAATGTTTAAAAATGCGGAGTTGGAAGATGCCCATTTGATGTATGGATTAGCACGGGGCAATAGCCGTGGCGCGGTACGTTTGTATCGAGACAGTTTTCCAGAACGTAGGTGTCCCGACAGGAAGACGTTCGAAGCAATTGATCCGTATCTTAGGGAACACGGAACATTCCAGCCTATGACTCGCGACTGGGGAAGACCTAGAACGACGAGGACACCTGCAACGGACGAGGCAATTCTTCGTGCAGTTGACGATAACCCTAATGTCAGCGTCAGAGAAGTTGCTGCTGTACAAGGTAACGTTGACCACGTCACTGTATGGAGAGTGCTACGGGAGAACCAGTTGTTTCCGTACCATGTACAGCGTGTGCAGGCCCTATCAGCAGCTGATTGGCCTCCACTGGTACACTTCTGCGAATGGTTCATCCAACAATGTGTCAATCCTTATTTCAGTGCAAATGTTCTCTTTACGGATGAGGCGTCATTCCAACGTGATCAAATTGTCAATTTTCACAATCAACATGTGTGTGCTGACGAGAATCCGCACGCAATTGTGCAATCACGTCATCAACACAGATTTTCTGTGAACGTTTGGGCAGGCATTGTTGGTGATGTCTTGATTGGGCCCCATGTTCTTCCACCTACGCTCAATGGAGCACGTTATCATGATTTTATACGGGATACTCCACCGGTGCTGCTAGAACATGTGCCTTTACAAGTACGACACAACATGTGGTTCATGCACGATGGAGCTCCTGCACATTTCAGTCGAAGTATTCGTACGCTTCTCAACAACAGATTCGGTGACCGATGGATCGGTAGAGGCGGACCAATTCCATGGCCTCCACGCTCTCCTGACCTCAACCCTCTTGACTTTCATTTATGGGGGCATTTGAAAGCTCTTGTCTACGCAACCCCAGGACCAAATGTAGAGACTCTTCGTGCTCGTATTGTGGACGGCTGTGATGCAATACGCCATTCTCCAGGGCTACATCAGCGCATCAGGGATTCCATGCGATGGAGGGTGGATGCATGTATCCTCGCTAACGGAGGACATTTTGAACATTTCCTGTAACAAAGTGTTTGAAGTCACGCTGGTACGTTCTGTTGCTGTGTGTTTCCATTCCATGATTAATGTGATTTGAAGAGAAGTAATAAAATGAGCTCTAACATGGAAAGTAAGCGTTTCCGGACACATGTCCACATAACATATTTTCTTTCTTTGTGTGTGAGGAATGTTTCCTGAAAGTTTGGCCGTACCTTTTTGTAACACCCTGTGTATGTTGAACTCCTGCCATAAACTCACTGTGTGCTCAAACTTCGCATTTGATATAGCAGCGCCTGAAAGTTTGTTGGAGAATGCGGTTATGTCACACAGTGTGGTTTCGTTGGGTTTCTCCCTGGAATCCAGCTGATTGTATGAAAAAACTGCTTCCTCGATATGAGCTGATACTTCATGTCTCTGTAGGGGTTCCTGCACCAATCTCAGTCAAAGTGGGCAGTGTAACTTGCTTGGAGATTTTCTAAAAAAACGAAATGTATCTCTCAGTGGTGTTGGGCAGGACAATAACCCGCCCTTTGAGCAAACTGTAATCAGCCAATGGTTCAGTTATGAAGTGAACATCCTACCGCTTAAATTGTGCATTAAAACGGGTATGTGTCAGGGAGGTGGTAATGCAAACTATAAACAGACACTGGACCTCAGAGGCGAGCTGCAACACCTGGAAAGAGTTCTGAGAAGCAACGGGTACTTCACCAGTTACATAAGAAATGTACAGAGTCAATCACTCGGCGAAGTGACACATCGGAAAAGATATGTAGGGTACGACCTTTCTGCCATACAGTCCCAGAGTCACGAACAGGACCGGCCGTATATTGCGCAAACATGGCGTAAAGACTATTTATAAACCGACGAGAAAGATCAAAGAATGTCTCAGATCGGCAAAGGAGGAAAGGGAACCAACCGTAATGTCGGGAATATATCGCATACCACGCACGTGCGGAAAAGTTTATGTTGGAATGACTGGACGGGGAATCAACACCAGGATCACAGAACATAGCGATATTGCAGGTTGGGGGAGTTGGAGAAATCGGCCGTGGCGGAGCATACGCTGTGTGAGACCGACCACACTTTAAAATTAGCCGACACTGAAGTTCTTGCTGTAGTGAAGAGCTATCACACTCGTTTCACCAAGAAGGAAAAAATCCACAAGGTGAGTGCCGCAGCAAACGACCATTGTTGGTAGCAAGGGGAGAATCGCAGCGGAAATGACCACGGAAAAGTCCTTGGACGTTAGCGCACCAGGTACACATGGCAATGGAGGGTGAAGCTTTGACAGTGTCAGCCACTCGTGCTGAGGAAACATCGGAAAAACCATGAGACAAACGTCGGCCGAAAAACCCGAAACAGAAGTCAACAGGAAGTTTATTAACAAGTGGTCACAAAAGCATTAACAATTTGGTATGTGTTACGGATGCAGGTCAGGTAAGAAAGATCCTGTCTCCAGTTGCACCTCAAATGGTTGAAAATAATAATTCTATGCAGCGCACCTGAACATCCTCATCTTCACTGTCAGAAGTGGAAGAGAAGCCATTACAAGCTAACAGTTTATCACCACTCAGACCTCATCCAGATCGTCCAGATCTCAGCAACGGTGGTGCTGCTGCTTGCGACAGTGATGACACAATGTTGGCAGCACTGCTCACAACTATCCGGCAGCCAGCAGTGCTTGGGGTGTCGCTGCTTGTTACACTACATCTATCGAGTGGCATTTTCATCCTGAAGTAACATTTCCCCAAGTATCCTACTCATTGTTTCACACAAACTGCCTGGATTCTGTAGAGCAGTAATTTACAGAGCCTTCATCACACTTCTCTGCATTCAAGAGATCATCAGACAGGCCCGACATACGCCTGTAGAAGAGAGTGATCGGAGGATTAATGCTGAAGGTTCAGGTGTTGGGCCTTCATACTGTGTGGCCATTCCATCTCTTGCCTGCTTCTCAGATTGAAGCTCTCTTGCAAAATCTGTGCTAGTGCAGCATCCCAAATAGGACTTACTCACACTGAAGAGCCAAAACATTACGAGTAATGCGGAACACAAGATTTAATGGTCCCTAATGGTGCTGAAGGCAGTTGACGAGGTAAGGGAAACAGAGAAGGAGAGAAAAGACAAATGGGGCATCATTCCAGTGACGGTACAGGCTATAAATGGGAAAATCCACTGACATAAGCGACTCAGACAACAACCGGATTAATATGGTCTGGTGCCTCGGAAGGTACATATGGGATACGGTGAAGCTTGTCAGTAGTTCGCGTGCGACTAGCAAAAACATCTATCGAGAATGATTGGAAGATGGTGAAAACTGGAGAAGACGACAAGTTGTGGGATGTCCACTCATCCTCACAGAACCAGCAGCCAGAGTATTGTCCGCTCTGTAAAGTAGGACAGGCACCATCTGTGGCAGGTCTGGCGACAGAGTACGATGCTTGCTTACACTCGAGGCTTTCGCAGCACACCGTTCACCGCACTTTAATAAATATCGATATACATTTGCGAATTGTTTACAGCAGATACCGTTTATCGCTTCCAAACTTCCATAACTTACAGTCTTTCCAATTCGTCTCAAGAAGACTTCTAGAGACGATAGCTTCCTAGATATTTGTCACTAATCCTTTAGGCAGTCGAACTTGTTTACCTTTTTTCCTTCCATATCAACTGTGGCCACCTGTTACCACCCATTCATTCTAATCTGTCATATCACAGTAATCCCTTCCTTTAGTATCTTACATAATGTTCCGTTCCACATCCATCATTCTTCTGAATTCTTGATTTCTGATGTCGTCTAATCCTTGTCTCCACCGGCCGCTGTGGTCGAGTGGTTCTAGGCGCTTCAGTCCGGAATCGCACTGCTGCTACGGTCGCAGATTCGAATCCTGCCTCGGGCATGGATGTGTGTGATGTCCTTAGGTAAGCTAGGTTTAAGTAGTTCTAAGTCTAGGGGACTGATGAACTCAGATGTTAAGTCCCACAGTGCTTAGAGCCATTTGAACCATTTGAATCCCTGTGTCCAGTAATTCATTTCCATGGGTAGAAGTTGATCCCTTGCTCTCGTTATTATTTTCCCAAACTTCTGATCTTTTGAAAATTTTAAGAGACAGTATCGCAAATTTACGACTGAGTATTCAATTCTAAAGAGGGCTTCTGTATCATACCGTGGTTTGTCTGTCAGTCGTCAGTGCCGTCGCATAACTAGAAAATAATGTAGCAGTTTCACTGCAGAACAAATTAATGCACACACTGTCTGATCAGCAGTGCCCAGTTCACTATTAAGGGACATTAATATGGTGTATTCCAACCTTCACCTTTATGGCATCTAGAACTCTGCTGACGCGTCTGAATGTCTGTGGAGGAGTGGCAACCCACTCTTCCTCAATGGTCGACGTACTGATGTTGCACGCTGGGGTCTGGAGCGAATGCGACGTTCTAACTCATCTCAAAAATGTTGCACTGGATTCAAATTGGGATTCTAGGAAGACTACTCCATTTCAGAAATGTTAGTGCTGTAAAATGTGTTCATATCCTTGCGCAGTTAGCGCTTTATTAAGCGCAGTAAGGAGACCACATGCTACCCCATACCATAACACCACCTCCTCTGTACTTAACCGTTGGCATTGCACGTGACGGAAGGTAGCGTCCTTCACGTATTCCATAATTCCAAACACTTTCATCGGATTACCACAGGAAATAGCGTGATTCATCCCTCCAAATCACTCATTTCTAGACATTCTCTCTCCAGTGGCGTCGCTCTTTACACGACCTCAAGCGTCAGGTATCGTTGACTACAGAAATGTGTGGCTTATGATGAGCTGCTCGACCATTGTACCCCATTATTTTTAACTCTCTACGCACAGTGATGTGCTAACTGGACTGCTGGTAGCACTTTGGAACTCATGTGATTCCTTCCGCTCATTTCATGCGAATTTTTACAACCATCCTCCTCAATTCTCGGCGGACAGCCTGGTCTTGGTTTGGCAGTGGTTGTTCCTCCGAGTTTCCACTTAACAGTCACATTACTAACCGTCTACTTCGGCAACTGCAGAAGGGTTCAAATAGCCCTAAAGGATTTGTTACATAGCTGTGTCCAATGACTAGCTCTCAGTCAATGTCATTGAGCTCTCCTGACCAACCATTCTGCAATTACTGATACTCTGCTAACAATGCAACATTCACTCGTCTCCTTTTTTAATATAGAGCCCATCTCCCTTGAGATCAATTCAAAAAATGGTTCAAATGGCACTGAGCACTATGGGACTAAACATCTTAGGTCATCAGTCCCCTAGAACTTAGAACTACTTAAACCTAACTAACCTAAGGACATCACACACATCCATGTCCGATGCAGGATTCGAACCTGCGACCGTAGCAGTCACGCAGTTCCGGACTGCAGTGCCTAGAACCGCACGACCACCGCGGCCGGCTGAGATCAATTGCTCAGTCCTCTATTACATACAAGTGTCTAGATACTTTTGATCAGATACTGTACATTGTAAACTTAATAACACACCCTAAGACAAAAAAAGAAAGAAAGAAAGAAAGAAAACACGCACTATAAAGGAATTGTCCGAATGAGACGTAAATCGGTAGAAGTGATGCATATGTTCAAACAAACAAATGATAACAATTTAAAAAAAAGGAATGGTTGTGTTATTCAAGAGAAAGAGCTTCATAAGTTGAGCAAGTCAATAATGCATTGGTTTACTTGTTGCCCTTATGCAAGAAGTTATTCAGCTTGGCATTGGTTGATGGAGTTGCTGGATGTCCTCCTGAGATATGTCGTGCCAAATTCTGTCCAGTTGGAGCGTTAGATCGTCAAAATCGCGGACTGGTTGCAGGGCCCTGCCCATAATGCTCCCAACCTTCTCGACTGGGGAGAGATCTGGCTGTCTTGATGGCCGAGGTAGTAACTGGGAAGCACGAAGACTAGCAGTAGAAACTTTCGCCGTGTGCGGGGGAACAATTTCTTACTGAAATGCAAGCCCAGGATGGCAAGAAAACGGGCTGTTGAATGTTGTCGACGTACCGCAGTGCAGTAAGGGTGACGCGGATGACAGCCATAGGGGTCCTGCTATGAAAAGAAATGGCACCCCAGGCCATTACTCCTGGCTGTTGGGCCATATGCAAGGCGACAGTCAGGTTGGTATTCCTCCGCTGCCTAGGGCGTCTCCAGACATGTCTTTGCTGATCATCGGCGCTCATTTCGAAGCAGGACTCTCGCTGAAGACAGTTCTACTCCAGCCAATCAGATTCAAGGCCAAAGACGTGTCTGGAGACGCCCCAGACAGCGGTGGGATACCAACCTGACTGTGGCCCTCCATACAGCCGAACACCCAGGAGTGATGGTCTGGGGTGCCACTTACTTTCATGGCGAACTTCTTTGGTTGCTATCTGCAGCACCCTTACAGCACAGCAGTATGTGAACGATATTCTACGACCGGTTTTCTTGCCCTTCAAGGCAAACTATCTTGGTCTTACATTTCAACAAGATAATGCCCTCTCGCACTTCTGTTTGTCTTCGTTACTAATTTTCTCAATTTTTGAGGCAGTTCCTCTTGAATAAATCATCCAAATTTTCAGAAATTGTTATCATTTGTATGTCCGTACACGTACATCACATCTACCAGTTTCTGTATCATCCAGATAATTCCTTCGTTGAGCGCCAGTTTTTTTCCACTTGTTGTGTTCTTATGGTCTGTTATCACCTGTTACGTGCTCTGTATCACAAAACGTTTTTTAAATATTAGATGTGTACCAAACGCCAATACACAGTGAAATAAAATATAGATTGCAATTGCACACAACGTCCATTTCATGACCTCAAAATAACATGGTGGTGTGCAGTTTTAAAGTTTGGTGTATTGAGTTCTTATCCTTATTTTTTTTCTTCCATCCGATATTACTGTTGCTGTGACTAGTTTCGCTACCGTACAGTATTATAAAACTTTTACTGGACGAAGTTGGGCGACATTTCAATGAAGACCGGAAACAACAATCGACTATAGAGCTGCGGTAACTCTGAGACATTGCCATTAAGACGTATAGAAAATCGCGTTGAGTGATTGGTTATGGGGGACGCGCGGAGAAGTCGCGCCAAGCCCACTACAACCTTCAGACCTCCTCTTTCGCCGTATGGCATTTATACGTCTCATCATAAAAGCGGTTCCGGATCACGTTGCGTCCTTGCTTTGATATCATCGGCATGTAAGGCTATTTCATATCCAAGAAATTCCAGGATCGGCCCAAATTTGAAAGCTCTTACTGAGGCGACAGCCCATGAAGTTTCTGTCGTATTAGTATGAAGTTACAATGTTATGAAAAACTTCGGAGGAAGTTCTACAACTGCATCATCAATTATTAGCGTCACTTAAATAAATAATGTTTCTGTACTTTCAGCATTGCAGCCCAGTCAGCAATCGTGATAATCTAATATATAAGAAACTATCAGCCTCGACTGCGGTAATGAAACCAACCTTTACCTAGGTTTCAGCCCAAATAATTGAGCCTTCTTCAAAAGATATACCTAAATCTATAATTTGTCTAAGAGGGTATGGTCTATAAATAAAACTAAAACAGCCTGAATAGGCGTAGTCTTATTTTAAAAATGCGGTACATAAGTACTAAGTCAACACCAAGACTTGACTTAACCTCTGGCGTGCACCTCGTCTCCATGGACGCCGTGCAGTGGGCCTCGGGAGCTCACGTGAAACTAAGTAGGACTAGATGTCAACATGGCGGGGAACACTACGCATGTCATCGCCCTTATACTCTATCGACCGACATAGGTCAGTTTCACTACGCGCTACAAAAGGAAATTATTGCCTCTTAAATTAATGGCTATTGTTAAATAGATATGATATGATAAAACGGGCTTGACCCGAAAAGACACGTAGGAAAATTTTATGGACACTTGACACAGGAAAATGGCATGTTCTTTGCAGGGAAGAATTAAAAAGAAATAAAAGATAGCTACTAATATGCCCAAGTGCATGCCATGCATAGAGTATAAGGGCGTTGGAGGTACCTTCACGCAATTACCATATTTTTTACACGTAAAACATAATTTGACCTATGCTGGTCATTTGCTATTACATGGCGATGAAGTGGCGTTGTTCGTTCACTCACGCGCTATTTTTAGTAATAAGATTTTAAAAAAAAATTATCTTGATAATATTCTTCATTCAGTGCGTGTCAGCAATAAGAAGTATATCTACATCAACTGATAAAAGCAACTACTTGACCATCTGTGTACAGGTTAACCGAGATTATTGCATTATGGCGTTTACATACTATAGTTTCGCTGTTTTATGTCCTATGTCATCTATCATTAATAACGATGGGTGCGTTATGCAGCATTCGTTGTGAAAGGGCCGATATATTCTAATAGTGTAAGTCGGGGTAGTGTGTTCGAACCTATATAACTCCATGCATAGTTTATTACATTGTAGTCATAAGCTGGTGGAGAGGCTTTATGTTTAAGTTTTTCAATCATTCTATAAGTTATTTGATCTTTTATCGTTGACAGTCATAGTCTCAGACATGCGCAATGTTCCCCGCCATGTTGATTTGCAGCGCGTTGTCTAGTCCTACTTAGTTTCACGTGAGCTCCCGAGGTCCACCGTACGACGTCCATGGTGACGAGGAGCGCGCGAGAGCTTAAGTCATGGTGTTGGCTTAGTACTTATGTACATTTTTAAAATGTGACTACGCCTATTCAGGCTGTTTTAGTTTTATTTATAGACCATGCCCTCTTAGACAAATTATAGATTCAGGTATATCTTCTGAAGAAAGCTCAATTATTTGGGCTGAAACCCAGGTAAAGGTTGGTTTCATTACCGCAATCGAGGCTGATAGATTCTTATATATTAAATACTGTTTCTGTTGTGGCTGTGCCCTCGTGTAATGTTTCGTGGTTCCTGGTTGGATGAGGAGAGGGTCTTCTCTCACTACAACACAAAATGCACACGTGATTAAAATACATTTTATTACAGGCACCAGTTGAGTACTTAACTTCAATTAGGCCCAATCTGAAGTTCTGTGGTTAACAGCAATCAAATAACATGTATTAATTCTTGAATCTTGTCCGTGTCCGTATGACTACTATACACAATGACTATCGTTCCCTCACAGCTAGCTAAGATGCGAGGTGACGACTATTACTGTGGAAGGCTAGAGCGCAGTGCGACGTATTAAAGTGCAATGCGCACTGAGTTCCAATGCGACGTACTGCGGTACTGAGGTTGAGACAGGTCGGTCGGCATGCTGCCCAGGGGGCTTTATCGGCGCCTATCTGGGGGCGTGCTTTGGTCTTGTCATAGGCGTGCCTAGTAGGCGCTATACAATGTTTCCTAGTGTCGACGGGTGAGATGGCGAAGGCGTATGGCAGCACAGTTTCAAATCCTTCCATGAAAACTGCATAAAATAACAGTTGTTACACCTTTTATGATTTGGTTTTATATATGAAGCCCATATGAAAAAGAGATCCGTAGTTCATCGAACGTCCTTCTCTGAATTTAGCCGACTCACGAAATTAAACTAGTTGTCTCACATACGACTGTCTCGTACACTTTTTATGATAAACTATGCGCTTTGTCCGACAGGCAAAAGTACGACAAGAATGATGCGTCCTTCACCATGGTAGCCGTCTCCACAGCAATACTCGTATCAAAGTCCGACGCCGACGAGACGGAGTACGACCCATTCGAACATCGCAATCTACGTCATGCCACCACGTAAGTACTCCACTGATACCATTCCTAGAGATCGTAAAGGTGAAAATGTAATTATGTTTCACTGCTCATTGATTTTACAACTATCTCGTGTAAACCCTATATGTTAAGTGTATTAAATATGTAATAGTTAATGTTTTAGTATGGTTGTTTTGCATAATTCGAAATGTACTGATATAGTCAACAAATCGGATTCCAAATGCTTTCGCACGAAACAATTTGAATGAAATATTCAGGCTTATATCCCACATTTCTACAAAACATTTATCTTCACACTTCTACTGCGACGTCCATGAACAAATAATCTACAATCGTCAGTTCTTTTCTCTTTTGCTGTTGATCAATTTGACTGTTTAGTCATTATCAAGCAATCTAAAAATACACTCCTGGAAATTTAAATAAGAACACCGTGAATTCATTGTCCCAGGAAGGGGAAACTTTATTGACACATTCCTGGGGTCAAATACATCACATGATCACACTGACAGAACCACAGGCACATAGACACAGGCAACAGAGCATGCACAATGTCGGCACTAGTACAGTGTATATCCACCTTTCGCAGCAATGCAGGCTGCTATTCTCCCATGGAGACGATCGTAGAGATGCTGGATGTAGTCCTGTGGAACGGCTTGCCATGCCATTTCCACCTGGCGCCTCAGTTGGACCAGCGTTCGTGCTGGACGTGCAGACCGCGTGAGACGACGCTTCATCCAGTCCCAAACATACTCAATGGGGGACAGATCCGGAGATCTTGCTGGCCAGGGTAGTTGACTTACACCTTCTAGAGCACGTTGGGTGGCACGGGATACATGCGGACGTGCATTGTCCTGTTGGAACAGCAAGTTCCCTTGCCGGTCTAGGAATGGTAGAACGATGGGTTCGATGACGGTTTGGATGTACCGTGCACTATTCAGTGTCCCTTCGACGATCACCAGTGGTGTACGGCCAGTGTAGGAGATCGCTCCCCACACCATGATGCCGGGTGTTGGCCCTGTGTGCCTCGGTCGTATGCAGTCCTGATTGTGGCGCTCACCTGCACGGCACCAAACACGCATACGACCATCATTGGCACCAAGGCAGAAGCGACTCTCATCGCTGAAGACGACACGTCTCCATTCGTCCCTCCATTCACGCCTGTCGCGACACCACTGGAGGCGGGCTGCACGATGTTGGGGCGTGAGCGGAAGACGGCCTAACGGTGTGCGGGACCGTAGCCCAGCTTCATGGATACGGTTGCGAATGGTCCTCGCCGATACCCCAGGAGCAACAATGTCCCTAATTTGCTGGGAAGTGGCGGTGCGGTCCCCTACGGCACTGCGTAGGATCCTACGGTCTTGGCGTGCATCCGTGCGGCGCTGCGGTCCGGTCCCAGGTCGACGGGCACGTGCACCTTCCGCCGACCACTGGCGACAACATCGATGTACTGTGGAGACCTCACGCCCCACGTGTTGAGCAATTCGGCGGTACGTCCACCCGGCCTCCCGCATGCCCACTATACGCCCTCGCTCAAAGTCCGTCAACTGCACATACGGTTCACGTCCACGCTGTCGCGGCATGCTACCAGTATTATAGACTGCGATGGAGCTCCGTATGCCACGGCAAACTGGCTGACACTGACGGCGGCGGTGCACAAATGCTGCGCAGCTAGCGCCATTCGACGGCCAACACGGCGGTTCCTGGTGTGTCCGCTGTGCCGTGCGTGTGATCATTGCTTGTACAGCCCTCTCGCAGTGTCCGGAGCAAGTATGGTGGGCCTGACACACCGGTGTCAATGTGTTCTTTTTTCCATTTCCAGGAGTGTATTTAAATAACAGGTAGAATACATCATATAACATATATAAAAACTATTATCAGTTTAAGATGGCTATAGCCTAGTACTTTAAGATAATCTCTGTTTAACACGTTGCAAACATATGTGTCATGCGAATCAATCCATCAGCCCACATACGGAGATTCCATACGAACACTAACGTGACCTTTATCAAATAGGGAAAGAATGTGAAAATACTTGTGGGAGAAACACCTTCAGTACAACTTAAGTAAGCATTAAAAAGCAATCCACCGAGAATCCACATAATTTCATGCACCAGTATCAAATTTGTTCGTCGATGGTCCACATCCAGACTGAAGAACAGCCAAATATTTGTGACAAGGAAGAATATGAATTTTATTGCTACTCGTTTTACTCGCAATAAATTAAGCTGTATTCATAGTTTCCTGTCTAGCTGCACACTTGGAAATCGCCATCTATTTCGAAAAAGAAATTAAAATATACATTTCATCCTTTGTTTTTAATGAGATGGAAACATCGAATATTGTAGAAGATACTTGTATTACTTTCATCAGAATGGCCTAGAATGTGTTAAAAACCTAAGACAGTAAAAAATGCTTATAGCAGGGCGCAAACCTACTTCGTTCGACTCTATAATCTATGTCCTTACCCACTACGCAACGCCAAGGGCATGTAATTTTCATTTTTGTGTCAGTTATCATAGTACCTCTTGAAGCTTATATCTTTGTTTTATCATTAACTATTTAATGCCAAAGCCATGTCATTTTCATTTTTGTGTCAACTGTCTTAGTACCTCTTGAAGCTTATATCGTTAATGCGTCATTAACTGAAAATTAATTGCAAGTGTGACTTGTTTATGATAAAACTTTCGTGTACCAGTGCTTCGAAACGGCACACTGCAAGGTATATATAAGAAAGAAAAAAAAACAGCTAAATACTAAAAAAATCAGTATGGCATCTGCCGCATCGAGTCAAACATAAGTCCAGTATGGTATAATAGTTTCTGGTCTAAACGGAAGTGGCATAATTCTACCATTAACATACATTATATTACACTATGATCTATAGGTTTTTATCGATAATTTATACCTGACAGATTGCATGCATTGAACACAGTTCATTGTTCATGGTGTATTGAACAGGAATAATCACGTTTCGTTTCAGAAATACAATACAATAAAGTGTCGGATAATCACATGCATACATTCTGAAATACAGTACGATGAAGTATTATTCCAAATTATTTTTGCTGAATGTGAATATCATATCGGCTGCAAAGGGTATAGGCGTTCCGACATATGAAAATTTGTGTTGGACCAGGACTTGAGCCTGAATTTCCTACTTACAGCGAGCAGTCGCTTTAACCATTTTGGCTATCAGTGGATTTTTCCCGGCTGACACAAACCTCCATAGGTCACAGTCCGTATCCTTATATCGTCTTATGTACGTTTCCCTTTAAGCTCGCAACATTACTTAATTTCCACTTAGTGAGAATGATAGCACACAAAGAATCGAGACTATTTTCACTGCCGTATGCTCCATCTCGGCTTATGAAATTTATATATGATTTGCTGATCAGCAGCTGTATGAGATATTATTCCAAATTATTTGCTGACTGCAAATTTCATGAATCAGCAGCAATACATATAGATGTAATACACAATTGTGACATAAAAATAAGTGCCAGATTGGGAGTCGGACCCATCAATCAACCAGCGAGCAGTCACCTGAATCATTTTGGCTACCTGTGTTAGCTTCCCAGCCTGACCCATTTCATATGTCACAACTGCGTAATACATCTATACACATTGCAGCCTGTAATAAGCGAATAATTTGAAATACCATTTCATACAGAAGCTGGTCGTCAAATAATGTGTAATAATGGAGCACGTAATTATTCCCGTTCCCTACCTTGTGAACAAGAGCTATGTTTATTACATGCCATTTGTGAGGCATACATTATCGACAGAAACTTGTAGTACGTTAAAATCCGTCCGTAATATCTTTGCTGTACGTTGGTACAGCTGTTTTGTGGTTTCGTCTGCGTGTCGACAAACCATTGGAATAAATTTGATCTTGGTGCATGAAATAATGTCAATGGGTTGTTGTTCAATAAGTACTTAAATTGTACATTGTTCTCCTATATGCGTTTTAACGTTATGACCCTATTTGATGTGTGTCCCGCTATTGTTTATGAGCACCTCGACTTGTGGGATTGTTGACTGATTTACAAGCATACATTTTTGCGACGTGTTACATAGAGGTTATATGATCGTTAAGTGCCATGCTGTATCCATGTTACACTGAAGCGCCAAAGAAAATTGTACAGACATGCGTATACAAATACTGAGATATGTAAGCAGGCAGAATACGGCGCTGCAGTCGGCAACGTCTATATAATACAACACTGTGTGTGGCACAGTTGTTAGATCGGTTACTGCTGCTACAATGGCAGGTTATCAAGATTTAAGTGAGTTTCAGCTTGGTGTTATAGTCGGCGCACGAGCGATGAGACACAGTATCTCTGAGGTAGCGATGAATTAGGGATATTCCCGTATACGACCATTTCACGAGTGTACCGTGAATATCAGGAACCAGGTAAAACATTAAATCTCCGACCTCGCTGCGACTGGAAAAAGATCTTCCGAGAACGGGGCCAACGACGACTAAAGAGAATCGGTCAACGTGACAGAAGTGTAACCCCTACGCAAATTGCTACAGATTTGAATGCTGCGCAACCAACAAGTGTCAGCGTGCGAACCATTCAACCATCGATATGGGCTTTCGGATCTGGAGGCCCTCTCGTGTACCCTTGATGAGTGCACAACACAAAGCTTTATACCTCGCCTGGGCCCGTCAATACAGATATTGCACTGTTGATGACTGGAAACATGTTGCCTGGTCGGACGAGTCTCGTTTCAAATATTATCGAGTGGGTGGATGTGTACGGGAATAGAGACAGCCTCATTAACCCATGGACCCTATTTGTCAGCAGGGGACCGTTCAAGCTATTGTAGGCTCTGCAATGGCGTGAGCCGTGTGCAGGTGGAATGATAATGGATTTCCTGATACATCTGACAGATGTACGTACGTACATAAGCATCCTGTCTGATCACCTGCATTCATTCGTGTCCATTATGCATTCCGACGTACCTGGCAATTCCAGCAGGACAATGCGACACCCCACACCCAAAATTGCTATAGAGTTGCTCCAGGAACACTCTTCTGACTTTAAACACTTTTGCTAGCCACCAAACTCCCCAGACATGAACATTATTGAGCATATCTGGCATGCCTCGCAACTTGCTGTTCAGAAGAGATCTCCACGCCTCGTACTCTAACGGATTTATGGACACCCCTGCAGGATTAATAGTGTCAGTTCCCCCAGCACTACTTCAGACATTAGTCGAGCCCATGCCACGTCGTGTTGCGGCACTTCTACGTGCTCGCGGTGGACCCTAAGCGGTATTAGGCCGGTGTACCAGTGTCTTTGGCTCTTTTTACATACTTTCGTATTGTTTTCTCTTCATACCGAGCAAATAACTTCCTTGATTCATCAACCATCCATTCACTTGGCTATAGGTCCTACCTATCTGTGTTCTATTACAGTTACAATTATGTCATCCGGTAAAACTTACAAATAAATCCAGAGCCAATTGAGAGAGACTAGTATACATTAAAATCGTTCGTGTGTTACTGAAATGTGGGCGAGGAGCACATCTACTTACATAAATTTTTAAAAAATTCCATGCAGTGTACCGAAAATGATATTTTAGTACACGTAAGCAAAATACGGAAAATCAGATGGCAACGGATGGTGTTGACTGATTAGGGTCGATGGCGGAACCACGATGAAACAGTGTTCGATGAATGTTACCATGATGTCGATTACATGAAAATACGGGTCAGTAGAATGTAGTTGTGCAGGACGCTATATAAAATGGAGGATTCCATAAACACTTAGGTTCCTACCTAACAACCAACCCGAAAACTGTAACATTCTGAAAATACCCCAGAAAGATTTTGAAACGTTCATGTTAAATGTGCGTTCTGCGAGCAAACTGTCGCATTCCAACCTAACCTACACCTCAGGCTGCACCACTTCTGTTGGTTTGTGACATTAGTTCGTACATAAATCACATGATGTGCCACTACATCCCCAGTTACCATCGGCGTCTTTCCTTTGGCCCGGATTAATACTTTCGTTAGCTATGTTTTCCACTCAAGTCCGTTTTCCGACTCATTTATTTGGTTTATTGTCTCCCACTAGTAACCCACAATATCTATAGCCACAGTGCTCTCTGAGAAACGTTCAGTTTTTTAGTGCCCATTAATTATTTATGCACAACCTGATAAAATAGTATTCTCCGGTTTAAGAAAGGGCCCCAACATTGTCAACTGAAAACGGCCATATCGTTTGCGACGATAATAATACAGCCCATTTTAAACGTCAAACTTATTTCATTACTGAGTGCATGATTACAACGATACGCTAAACTATAATAACGGAAACAGGGCGGCAAAGATAAAACTGTTTCAGACTGTAGTGACGAGCATTTTCTGATACATTTCACAGGTAGACCAAAACTGGCTTCAACTGAAGATATGAAAAACTTACCTACAAGGGCACCTCTCCGCCGCACCTCTCTCAGATTTAGTTGCAAGAGGCTCCAGTGGACATCCCGCGAAAAACTGAACACAGGTCAAGCATTAAAACAGAAAGACGGTGTATTGAACCGTAAGAAAAAAAAAGCAAAATAGAAACAGTGAACGGTCCGAGAACAAGAAGTGCAGTACAGGAAAAGCAATGGCGTCGTTGTTGAATGGTGCGGGCACGGTAGCTCAGTGTGTTCGAACAGAGGGTTACCTGCCCTCTGTCAAAAAAGAAAAAAAGTGAGTGAACGATCAACGACGAAAATGAATGGATGTCATGGGATGTCCGCCACGAATAAATGCAACGAGTCATAACGAACAAAATTAAGATTTTAAAAAAAGCTGTGTTGAAACCTACTTCCCATCAAAATTTTTAATTTTTTTTTAATTTTTATTTTTCGCTGTTCACCGTATTCAAATTTGTGTCTGTGTCGTGGAGTAGCGTCCGTTTGCAACAGTGAGGTGTAACGGAGGGATCCATAATGACAACTGATTCTGCACAGCTACTCCATTAGCAGCCGAAAGGAGGAGGCTTACGATTCGGAAACGCAAATGTTTAGTGACAAGGCGACAAGTCATCCGAAACCTCCAGCTGAAAACACATCCTGTGTGTCATACACGGCATTAGAGACGGTACGTGTGTCATATAATAGTAATCTCTTACGAACGCACCTACTTTGTACACCTGGTAAAGTGAATGAGATATGCCTCCTTACCTGATTTAGGTGTTCGTATGACTGTGATCACTCCCAAGGAAATGACGAAAACATAATAGTTTGTCACATAAGCTGCAACAAATGAACGCAACAGTTTCACAATCATACGGTTTCTCTGCGCTCTGTCAAAACATACACTCCTGGAAATTGAAATAAGAACACCGTGAATTCATTGTCCCAGGAAGGGGAAACTTTATTGACACATTCCTGGGGTCAAATACATCACATGATCACACTGACAGAACCACAGGCACATAGACACAGGCAACACAGCATGCACAATGTCGGCACTAGTACAGTGTATATCCACCTTTCGCAGCAATGCAGGCTGCTATTCTCCCATGGAGACGATCGTAGAGATGCTGGATGTAGTCCTGTGGAACGGCTTGCCATGCCATTTCCACCTGGCGCCTCAGTTGGACCAGCGTTCGTGCTGGACGTGCAGACAGCGTGAGACGACGCTTCATCCAGTCCCAAACATGCTCAATGGGGGACAGATCCGGAGATCTTGCTGGCCAGGGTAGTTGACTTACACCTTCTAGAGCACGTTGGGTGGCACGGGATACATGCGGACGTGCATTGTCCTGTTGGAACAGCAAGTTCCCTTGCCGGTCTAGGAATGGTAGAACGATGGGTTCGATGACGGTTTGGATGTACCGTGCACTATTCAGTGTCCCCTCGACGATCACCAGTGGTGTACGGCCAGTGTAGGAGATCGCTCCCCACACCATGATGCCGGGTGTTGGCCCTGTGTGCCTCGGTCGTATGCAGTCCTGATTGTGGCGCTCACCTGCACGGCGCCAAACACGCATACGACCATCATTGGCACCAAGGCAGAAGCGACTCTCATCGCTGAAGACGACACGTCTCCATTCGTCCCTCCATTCACGCCTGTCGCGACACCACTGGAGGCGGGCTGCACGATGTTGGGGCGTGAGCGGAAGACGGCCTAACGGTGTGCGGGACCGTAGCCCAGCTTCATGGAGACGGTTGCGAATGGTCCTCGCCGATACCCCAGGAGCAACAGTGTCCCTAATTTGCTGGGAAGTGGCGGTGCGGTCCCCTACGGCACTGCGTAGGATCCTACGGTCTTGGCGTGCATCCGTGCGTCGCTGCGGTCCGGTCCCAGGTCGACGGGCACGTGCACCTTCCGCCGACCACTGGCGACAACATCGATGTACTGTAGAGACCTCACGCCCCACGTGTTGAACAATTCGGCGGTACGTCCACCCGGCCTCCCGCATGCCCACTATACGCCCTCGCTCAAAGTCCGTCAACTGCGCATACGGTTCACGTCCACGATGTCGCGGCATGCTACCAGTGTTAAAGACTGCGATGTAGCTCCGTATGCCACGGCAAACTGGCTGACACTGACGGCGGCGGTGCACAAATGCTGCGCAGCTAGCGCCATTCGACGGCCAACACCGCGGTTCCTGGTGTGTCCGCTGTGCCGTGCGTGTGATCATTGCTTGTACAGCCCTCTCGCAGTGTCCGGAGCAAGTATGGTGGGTCTGACACACCGGTGTCAATGTGTTCTTTTTTCCATTTCCAGGAGTGTATGTTTTTAACGTATTTGAAGTTGCTTTCCGTTTTTGAAGTTTTGACTCTTGAATTCCAATGTTGTACCGTAGTTCACACTCGTTTATTTGCTGTTTTCATTTTTGTGAGACGTGTATGTGGTATTTCGCCTGCTCTCATTATTCATCTCGTTTACCTGCGACGGTAACGTATTCTTACCACATGAGTAATATTCTATAATCAATGTACACTGTGTGATCAAAAGTACCCGGACACCCCAAAAAACATACGCTTTTCGTATTAGGTGCACTTTGCTGCCACCTACTGCCAGGTACTCCATATCAGCGACCTCAGTAGTCATTAGACATCGTCAGACAGCAGAATGGGACGCTCCGTGAAACTCACGGACTTCAGACGTGGTCAGGTGATTGGGTGTCACTTGTGTCATACGTCTGTACGCGGCATTTCTACACTCCTAAACATCCCTAGGTCCACTGTTTCCGATGTGACAGTGAAGTGGCAACGTGAAGGGACACGTACGGCACAAAAGCGTACAGGCCGACCTCGTCTGTTGACTAACAGAGACCGCCAACAGTTAAAGAAGGTCGTAATGTGTAATAGGCAGACATCTATCCACACCATCACACAGGAATTCCAAACTGTATCAGGATCCACTGCAAGTACTATGACAGTTAGGCGGGATGTGAGGACACTTGGATTTCATGGTCGAGCGTCTGCTCATAAGCCACACATCACGCTGGTAAATTCCAAACGACGCCTCGCTTGGTGTAAGGAGCCTAAACATTGGACGATTGAACAGTGGAAAAACGTTGTGTGGAGTGACGAATCACGGTACACGATGTGGTGATCCGATGGCAGAGTGTGGGTATGGCGAATGCCCGGTGAACGTCATCTGCCAGCGTCTGCAGTGCCAATAATAAAATTCGGAGGCGTTGGTGTTATGGTGTGGTCGTGTTTGGAGGGGGCTTGCACTCCTTGTTGTTATGCTTGGCACTATCACAGCACAGGCCTACATTCATTTTTTAAGCACCTTCTTGCTTCCAAATGTAGAAGAGTAATTCGGGGATGGCGACTGCATCTTTCTACACGATCGAGCACCTGTTCATAATGCACGGCCCTTGGCGGAGTGGTTACACGACAATAAAATCCTTGTAATGGGCTGCCCTGCACAGAGCCCTGACCTGAATCCTATAAAACACCTTTGGGATGCTTTGGAATGCCGACTTGATGCCAGGCCTCACCGACCGACATCGATATCTCTCCTCAGTGCAGCACTCCGTGAAGAATGGGCTGCCATTCCCCAAGAAACCTTCCAGCACCTCATAGAACGTATGCCTGCGAGAGTGGAAACCGTCATCAAGGCTAAAGGTGGACCAACACCATATTGAATTCCAGCGTTAGCGATGGAGGGCGCCATGAACTTGTAAGTCATTTTCAGCTACGTGTCCGGATACTCTTGATCACACAGTGATTAGTATGACAACTGCCAAGACTGCAGAAAGAGAAAAAACATCTGAAATGCCGGACGGACAATTCATAACGTTGTGAAAAAAAATAGCTCCAGTGAGTTCTCAACACAGCCCATCCGCTTTACAGGCAAACTCCGTGATCACATAACCACGACGCCACTTATGTGCATTATTCCTCAATATTGCACTTTCTGAGCTTCGACCGTTCATTGTTTCTATTTTGCTCTGTTTTCACAGTTCAATACACCTTCTTCATGTTTTCATGTTTGATCTTTGTTCAGTTTTTGACGGGTTAGCAACTGGTCCATCTTACCACAAAATTTGAGGGTGCTGCGAAGGGGGGTTTCCATTGCTAGTATCTTCAGATCTCGAAACCACTTGCTCTGTGCTGTTAAGATTAGTTGTCCACTCAAGCCAGAAACTCCTTTTGGGATCGTTTTACTTTCGACTCCTTGTACATCAATAACTTGCTGTGGAATCATATACAGGGTGAGTCACTAACTACTGCCACCTAGCATAACTCCGAAAGTATGACAGTCGCTGAACGGTTTGTGGGACAAATGTTGCATGGGACAACGGGGACCATAATATGACGTTGGTTTTTTGTTGCTAGGTGTGATAGCGTCTGAGATATGAAGGTCCACTTTGTTTTTTTTAAAATAGGATGCTATTGTTTGGCACTTATTTTCTGATAGCGGCTATCGAGACGAATCCAGTTGTGTGTAACAGTAAGGTCTTTTAAGGTCAGCGAAGGTCAAAAAGGTGGCATGAATGTCCATTTACAGAAGGTGTTCGAAGTGATGACCATTGGTATCAATGCACTGCTGCAATCTTCTTATTATGGACTTAGTGGTATTCCTTATCACTACGGAACTTATCGAAGCACATGCTCTGACAATTCTCTCTCGTATATCGTGCAAATAGTAAGCATTCGCCAACTACGGAGTATCCATCCAACGTGCCATTCACATGTAAACAACATTCGACAGTTTCGCAATAAAATACTAATAGGAACGGTAAGACTAGTATCTTCTAATCAAGTGAATGTGAAAGATGTATTCCTTCGAAGAACAAGTCCATATGCTTCTCATTTGCGGAGAATGCCAACGAAATTCAGTGAGAGCTAGAGACTTATACGCTGAAAGATATCATCAACCTATTCACCCTACACGTCGTATATTTAAATATATATATGATAAATTGAGAACAACTGGATCTTTAATGCATCGGAAACATATCCGTCAAGGGAAAGTTACTAACTAGGAAACGGAAACTGGTACTCTTACCACTGTGGTTCGAGATCCTTGTGTTAGTTCGCGTCAAATCGCAAGGGAATCTGGCATGAGCCAGAGTAATGTTGTTCGTGTTCTGCATCACCATAAATACGTAAGTTGGAACTTAAATAGTGGCAACACTGCTGTGGAGACACTATGCAATAGAATCCGCTATTGTCGCTGATAGCACACGTTGTTGACATACTTGCCTTACCTCCAAGCAAATGGACTTGCTCGTCCCACGTCACCGGCGTGCGCACAGTCGAGGGAAACAGTCAGTTGTGAGCAAGCGGTCTAACGTAACAGTGTCACAACGGAGTTGAATCAAGACTGAATGTGCCAGAGGTCGTACAGCACGACAGTGGCAACACTGCTGTGGAGACACTATGCAATAGAATCCGCTATTGTCGCTGATAGCACACGTTGTTGACATACTTGCCTTACCTCCGAGCGAATGGACTTGCTCGTCCCACGTCACCGGCGTGCGCACAGTCGAGGGAAACAGTCAGTTGTGAGCAAGCGGTCTAACGTAACAGTGTCACAACGGAGTTGAATCAAGACTGAATGTGCCAGAGGTCGTACAGCACGACAGTGTCATCAAGGTCTTCAAGAGGCGTGCGAGGAATCGGCATTGCCGTGCTTTGAGAAAGAAGCGGCGACACTTTCTGCGCAACCCACCCATCATTTTGCACGACAATGAGCGGGCGCATATAGCGTAAGCGGCGGCTGCTCTGTTCGGTCGATGAGACTGGGAAGTACTGTACCATCCACCATGCTTCCCGGACTTAAGTCGTCGTGACTTTGATTTAATTCCGTGGAGAACTGTTCCAGAGATTCGAAACGCAGTAGACCACTCCATCTGCACCATCAACAGAACAGGCTCTGCTAACGCTGTACTACGCCTTCCACATCGCTGACGACGGGTTCTCCACAACGCTGGTGACTACTGTGAAGGACAGTAACAGGTGCCAACGAGTAACTCTTGTTTCCATTGTGAATAAATAGTTGCCACTATTTAAGTTCCAACCCTCGTATCCTTACCATATCAGTCTCCACTAAGAATTAACTGGTGTGGATTGTATGCTTCGCATTGAATTCCGCCAATGGGCTCAAAGTCAGATTCAGAGGGATGACACATTTATTAATTTGATTTATTTACTGACGAGGCTACTTTCACGAACCATGGAAATGTTAATTTGCATAACATGCATTATTTGGCAACTGAAAATCCATGCCGTACGGTTCTAGGCGCTTCAGTTTGGAACCGCGTGACCGCTACGGTCGCAGGTTCGAATCCTGCCTCGGGCATGGATGTGTGTGATGTCCGTAGGTTAGTTAGGTTTAAGTAGTTTTAAGTTCTAGGGGACTGATGACCTCAGATGTTGAGTCCCATAGTGCTCAGAGCCATTTGAACCATTTTTTTGAAAATCCATGTTGACTCCGGCAAGTTGCGCAACAAAATACGTGGTCGGTGAATGAATTGTGTGGGATTCTGGAGAACATAATTGTAGGCCACTATTTCATCGAAGGAAATCTTAGTGGTAGGAAGTACACCACATTCCTGCAAGAAACATTAGGTCTCTTATTGGAAAAAATACCTTTAGGACCAAGGAACAGAATGTGGTGTCAACATGATGGGCGTCCGGCACATTTTTCGCTGATCGCTAGATGAGTTGCAGATACAATTCCCATCGTTGAACTGGACGCGGAGGGGATGTGTCGAGGCTGGCTCGTTCGCCACACTTGACGCCTCTAGATTTTTTCTTGTGGGGATTCGTAAAAGACAATGTTTATAAAGACGTTCCAAGTACACCTGAAGATATGCGCGAGAGAATTGCCAGAGCACGTGCTTAGATAAGTGCCGATGTGATAACGAGTACCACTCAAGCCATGATAAGAAGATTGCAGCAGTGCATTGATGCCAATGGTCATCACTTCGAACACCTTGTGTAAATGGACGTTCATGCCACCTCTTTGACCTTCGTTGACGTTCAAAGACCTTATTGTCACACATCATTGAAGCGACCCCATCTAGCAACAAAAAACGAATATCGTATTATGGCCCCCGTTGTCCCATGCAACTTTTGTCCCACAAACTTTTCAGCTCCTATCTTACTTTTGGAGTTATTCTTGGTGGCATGAGTTCATGACTCACGCTGTGTAATACCACTACACGGGCGTCATAGCAACATAATTGCAAGTTTCCACCTGACGCCAATAGCAGTGGCGTGGGATCTGGCGGACACAATCGTGCACGTCCGCTGAACCACACCTTCAGCAGCCCTGTAGTTCGATCGCCCTCTGCTGTCACAATATAGGACTGACGGCGCCAGTGAATCAGCCCATCCACGCTCGGAGCTACTTCGCTACGGGAAGCTATAGCACTTCCGTCCGCTACTGCTATACTATAACCTCAAAGCTGGAGGCAGTTTGTATAATGAAATTATTTTTGTTCAAGCAATTATAGTATAAAGAAGCAGAGCAGTGTTACCCCCTGAGAGGAATTTTTTATGTTGACCGTGTTGTATCTGAAGGAGGTGGCTTATCGGAAGTGAAAGTTGAAATTACGTAAATATTTAAACAGTAACAAACAATGTTTTACCTATCTACACTGTTCAAAGAATAAAGAAAACGGTCGCCAGTCTAATTAGGTAAGAGAATGAGTAACATTCTTATTCAAGAACTGAAAATAAGTAACTTCAATGGGCAAACACAGCCTATACTTTTGTCACTCGAGAGTGCAATACTCTAACACCTGCGTATGTTCACGGTGAGATTGGACCTGACAGAGCAGAACAAACTATTTACATAAATATAAAAGATAACCATATACATTATTACTTTCAGGGCTTCTTCAAACTGAATGATCTTTATAACGTTACTATCAATGTTCACTGTAGAATCATAAATTGGACATAGGTTCAGTATTGCTTTTCAAACATTTTCCTATCTGACAAAACTTGTAAGTGTAGTTCACTGCTTTATTATGAACTTGTCACAGAAGTCTCTCTCAGCTAAATACTTTCCCATGTAGAATGAAAGTTAAATGTATTTCACTAACAAAACAATTTCTCACTGAATTTTGAATAAAAAAGGTTACTGTTTTCATGGATAGTGGTCTTTCTATTAATTGTTATTTATCATGAGCATAAAGTTTAAACTGTGGATCCTATTACACTGTTAATATGTACTTTCAATACACAAGAGGAACCCAGTATTGTACAGAATTTGACTTGAATAGCAAGAGTAATTAAAACTTTCTGTAGTTAAGTAACTTTGTGCATTTGAACTACTTTCAATGGAGGGGGGGGGGGGGGGGGCTTAATCTTGACCACTGTAGCAGAGCAAACTAAACACACTTTCAATACACTAGAGAAAGAAGTATTTAGCAAGCACGAACATATAACTCTCAACAGTTGCAGTTCTGGCGGGACTGCTGCGGTCGCAGGTTCGAATCCTGCCTCGGGCATGGGTTTGTGTGATGTCCTTAGGTTAGTTAGGTTTAAGTAGTTCTAAGTTCTAGGGGACTTATGACCTAAGATGTTGAGTCCCATAGTGCTCAGAGCCATTAGTTGCAGTTCTGAACTTTTATTGCAGTGAAACACAAATTTGAGATATTTGTAAGATCCTTTCAACAAACAATATTAATTTTAGCACACTCTAATGCCATATTAATTTTAATATGCCTTCAATAAAAGACTCTCGGTAAACACTTCAGCGTGGGAGGGACCCTAAGCGGATATGTGACTGAGGATAAATCACGGTAGGTACAAGAGTTCAATCAAATTTTACCTTATATTTGGGTACACTATAACATCCTATGAGCTGATCCTTCATGTACATTACTATAGTGTTGCACTACAGTGATTGCGCAATGTGGTGGCGGCTGCATGTTGGTAGGTGAATTTGCAGGTAGAATTACTGGACTCTGTCATTTCTTTTTGGCGATGATAGATACCAATTTCAGAACAGTTCCAGCTCTTTATCCATCCATCCGCGGCACTGGAAGGCGTCAGGAAAAGCCTCTCTCGGATCCAGCACAATACACAACTTTTACATCAGCAGTTGATAGTTTGGTAGCTCGTCCCCGACTGACTCTTTGTTCCACCTTTCTATCCATGCCAACCACATTTTGCGCGCGCTACACAGTTCCGTTCCCGAGGGGAACCACAACACCTTTTACATACGAAATAACTAAGAACCATAAGTGACGGTCAGCAGTTTACATAACAGCAAATAAACATATCAAATAAAACAGAACATTTGCACATATTGGTAGTTCTACACAAAATTATTTAAATAAAATTATTTAATTTTAAAGATAACCAAAGACAATATATGACAAAGAAAAAATATAATTTACTCATATTGTACATATTACAGAGATTATACTTCCTACACTCTAAAAGACATCAAAGTTTTTACAAAGAAAGGAGTATTCAATTTGTGTTATCGATTCAATCAAACACATTTACAGAAGCTCAACGATGTAACATTAAATAAAACAAAAGGCAAAAATAAATCAGTAGAGCATTAGAGCTATGGTGTTACGAAGCTACATAGACGACACTTAGTTGCGACTCAATCACCATTGTTGTTGATGTCGTAGCTGGTATCTCTTTCTTGTTGCAACATTTACAACGAGTCTTCGTACATTTGGAGAAATACAGGTTCAGTAAGTCTTTGTTTCCTGTGTACATAGTTCACTAATCATTTCCGCTCCTGTCCAACTTTCCTACGACGACCGCTGCCACACCATTCTGCAGTCCACCTCTCCTTACCACTGTGTCGAAGTCATACACAATAGTTGCCAATTATGCTTCCCCAAGCAATATTCACAGGAACTGGCTCAAAATTCCGTAGTTTCTGGTCACGATTTTACGTGGAATATATAACACCAACACACAGTCGAAAATTAAAATAGTAAAAAATGTGGAATTTAAGCCCAAAATCTTATATAGGAGTTTACTGACTGATGCTTAAGATAGCCCTTGTACTGGTTGACTGATGTGACAGTGGCACGCAGGGTGCGTAAAGAACGAGATATCGATGCATTCGCTGAGTACCATATCGCGATGGCCAGGTATAGTCTGACCGAAATGGAAGATTTACACCGTGAAGCACCATTGCGGTATTTCTCACTTTTGAGATGCTCATCTCTTAACGGTTATCAAACATAAACTCTAATTCTCTTCAGAGGTGGTTACGATCATCAGAAAATGTTACCCAAAGAGCACGAATACCATGTATACGTTGTGGTTCTGAAGCTCACATCCTCCGAATGTCGTCTTGAGGAATTTCTTTGCATGCCTTGACCGCACGTCGTTTCAGTTCATGAAGGCTGAAGGCCGGTATGAGAGTGTCTTCCCAAGCGGGTGTGGATGGATAGCGGCCCTCCCGCTCGCCACTCGCTTTCCGCAGTTCGCCCGTCTCTCATGACCTCCTCGTCGACTGTACGTCAAGCGCTAACTCTCCATCCGCAAAGAACGTACAACTGCTCGATACTTGCTTGGTCCTTGGTAGACCTTAAAACTCCAAACAGATTGCATTGGTCGTAAATTAAAATTAAATCGCAGTTTAACAGATCGGAACTTGTTTATTTTTATAAGAACCTTCGCATTTTGGGTTGGCGATTTCACAATATTTTGCGAATACGAGCATTAAATACCGTATACTATAAATGCCTCGAGGTGTTACTTTCCCCGTGTCAATATATTTTTTATGCATCTTACTAGTCATTACTAATACTCAAAAAGATTGACTCATTAGTTAGTGAGAGCTGAAGCGTTAAAATGACGAAATAGTTCTGAGATTTCACGGCAAATGTCTCTGGGTAAATTTTCTACTTACAGTTATCTATTATTGTGACTAGTTTCGGACACCTATGTCCATTTTCAAACCATCCTGCAAAGAAAATTATAGTTGCCATGACAGTTTTATGCAAACGAGGCATACATATTTGCAATACAATTATATTAAACTAATATACACGTAAGATATACAAATCTATCATGGTTATTTAAATTTAAGAGTTGCCTTATTACTTGGGTATAATATCGTAAGTGTGACAATACAGGCAAAAGCACTGCCCCTTCAGTGATGATCAAAGTGGCAACAGTGACTCAGAAACAGTAAACAGACCGGATAGAACATTCGAGAACTGGTGTGCAGACACCTGTGGTTGCCCGGTAAAACCCTAGAGGTCGCTGACTGCGCCACGCGTCGACGATAAAATGTTTACTGGCTAAACGATACATTCTTTTTCTCTGATTAACTTAATATAGAGTTAAATACCCCTGTAATGTCAAAAAAATATTTTGCTGAGACCGCTCACTGGTCTCCAGTGGTTCGAATTACAGTAAAGTGGTATGCTTTACGTCACGACATGACGTCATCTGCAGAAGATGGTACAGCTGCCTGAGAAACACTCAGAAGTCATACTGTTATGCATTACACGTAATTTATGTCCAATCTCTAAGAAATTACGTTTCTTTACTACAACTCAAAAACCAAACAAATTCAATTTTTGCTTGTTAAATCACAGTATGTAAAACTACGTGAATCTGTCATAAACTGCTTGTCTTTGGGTGCTTTTACTGGATGCTGGTTGCTTGTTCCTACTTTTTAGTCTTTGTGCGTAATGCCGCACGCTCTGGCTTTAGGTTGTTTAATCAAATGTAAATTTTGGTCACTGTATGTAAAACTGTTTTACTATGTTTTATATGAAAGTAAGACATTTCTCTTTTAGAGGACTTAATATAAACTAATGTATTACTATTGGGACGATCTGATTAGGGGCTGTCTTCTTGCAAATCGGCAGGTTAATTTATTTTTGGAGCGGGGGCTGTCGCACGTTTTGGTTTTGAGTTGTAGTAAAGATTTTTAAGAGACTAGACATAAATTATGTATAATTAATAACAGTGTAAATATCATTAATAACAGTGTAACTACTGAGCGTAACTCATGCAACTGCAGCGTCTTCTGCAGGTGACGTCATGTCGTAACGTAAAGCATAGCACTTTGGTGTAATTAGACCCACTGGAGACTAATGAGTGGTCTTATCAAAAAGAGGTTTTGACATTGGAGGAGTTTTTAACACTGTATTAAGTTAATGAAAGAAAAAGAATGTGTCGTTTAATCAGCTCTCCAATGTCCGTCCTACGTGGCCTATTTATTGTTGTTCAGTAGGCCATGGTGCCACACTGACCACCACTGCAGGCGCAGTTTTTATACACAAGCTTTCGCCTGTGTTGTCGCACTTACAATACTGGAAGTAACTAGTAAGGCAACTCATAAAACTAAATAACCATGTCAAATTTGTATACCTCACGCGTATATTAGTGTAATATTATTGTATTGCAAATACGAATACCTTGTTTGTATAAAATTGTATTATGCTCTGTAATTTTCTACGTAGGATGGTTTGAAAATACGAGGTGCATTCAAGTTCTAAGGCCTCCGAATTTTTTTCTAATTAACTACACACCCGAAATCGATGAAACTGGCGTTACTTCTCGACGTAATCGCCCTGCAGACGTACACATTTTTCACAACGCTGACGCCATGATTCCATGGCAGCGGCGAAGGCTTATTTAGGAGTTTTTTTTTACCACTGGAAAATCGCTGAGTCAATAGCAGCACGGCTGGTGAATGTGCGGCCACGGAGAGTGTCTTTCATTGTTGGAAAAAGTCAAAAGTCACTAGGAGCCAGGTCAGGTGAGTAGGGAGCATGAGGAATCACTTCAAAGCTGTTATCACAAAGAAACTGTTGCGTAACGTTAGCTCCATGTGTGGGTGCGTTGTCTTGGTGAAACAGCACACGCGCAGCCCTTCCCGGACGTTTTTGTTGCAGTGCAGGAAGGAATTTGTTCTTCAAAACATTTTCGTAGGATGCACCTGTTACCATAGTGCCCTTTGGAACGCAATGGGTAAGGATTACGCCCTCGCTGTCTCAGAACATGGACACCATCATTTTTTCAGCACTGACAGTTACCCGAAATTTTTTTGGTGGCGGTGAATCTGTGTGCTTCCATTGAGCTGACTGGCGCTTTGTTTCTGGATTGAAAAATGGCATCCACATCTCATCCATTGTCACAACCGACGAAAAGAAAGTCCCATTCATGCTGTCGTTGTGTGTCAACGTTGCTTGGCAACATGCCACAAGGGCAGCCATGTGGTCGTCCGTCAGCATTCATGGCACCCACCTGGATGACACTTTTCGCATTTTCAGGTCGTCATGCAGGACTGTGTGCACAGAGCCCACAGAAATGCCAACTCTGGAGGCGATCTGTTCAACAGTCATTCGGTGATCCCTCAAAACAATTCTCTCTACTTTCTCGATCATGTCGTCAGACCGGCTTGTGCAAGCCCGAGGTTGTTTCAGTTTGTTGTCACCCGATGTTCTGCCTTCATTAAACTGTCGCACCCACAAACGCACTTTCGACACATCCGTAACTCCATCACCACATGTCTCCTTCAACTGTCGATGAATTTCAATTGGTTTCACACCACGCAAATTCAGAAAACGAATGATTGCACGCTGTTCAAGTAAGGAAAACGTCACCATTTTAAGTATTTAAAACAGTTCTCATTCTCGCCGCTGGCGGTAAAATTCCATCTGCCGTATAGCGCTGCGATCTCTGGGACGTATTGACAATGAACGCGGCCTCATTTTAAAACAATGCGCATGTTTCTCTCTCTTTCCAGTCCGGAGAAAAAAAATCGGAGGCCTTAGAACTTGAATGCACCTCGTAGACATAGGTGTCCGAAACTAGTCACCATCAAGAAATAAAAGGAAGATACTTCTTAATGGAACTTATAATGGAGTGGAGTTACAACCATTTATTTCAGTTAAGATTTTTCCTTCAAAGTAATGGGAAGGGGGGGGGGGGCTACGATGCCCTTCCCCTTGCTGAGAACGAACTTCTCTGACTCTGACTCAGATTCTGTATTTAGTCTGCGAAGATATTAATATTTTTTCCTTAAAAAATGGGGGAGAGTGTCTACCATGCCCTTCCCCTTGCTGGGTACGAACTTCCCCAGCTGTAGCTACGGCAAGAGCTGTTGCTAAACTCTAGCGCTAGTAACAGCCCCTATGCGCCACTGCAACGTGAACTACGGAGGAATAAGGCCACTTACAAAAGTTTTGAATCAATACAACAAAGGCCTATATTCCCTGGATTTACATCAGGTGCTGAAAATGAGCTTCGTGTGCATCAATGAACTTTTGCGCGCACTCTAACATGTTGATACAAACTTCGCCCGACTCTGTCGTATTAATTCTCAAAATATTATTACGAATATTATCCTTGAAGTCTTCTAAAGTTATTGGGTTATGTGCGTACATTTTTTCCCTTTACACTGCCCCACACATAATCGTCACAAGTGATTAGGTCCAGCGAACGCAGCGGCCACAATACTTTGCTGGCAGTCATTTCTTCTGTGAATCTTTCATAAATTCGTGAAATTGGCTGGCGTGAAGTGTGACAGTTTGTCCTATCCTGTTGAAAGAAAGCATACGTATATTCATGGGGGATTTTACGTAAAATTTCTCAAAGATTCGCATATACACACTAGTGTTTACTATAGTTTCAAAAAATATGGACCCACAATCCGACACAGCCCATTACACTCCGACTTTTTCACCATGGAGAAGTTCCCCATTTATCATCTAGGGTTTTTTTGTAGATCAATGCCTGGCATTCTGAGAGTTCAAATGTCCTGCCAGCTGAAAGCACGCTTCGTCACTCATGCAGTACAGCAGCGGATCCAACATTCCACTCTCAGTTGTTTGACATAGCCACGTACGGCACTTCACCTGTTTTACCTTGTCTTCCTCTTTCAGTTCTCGGATACTTGTCATTTTGTAAGACTTCATCCCCATATGATGTAAAACATGTTGACAGGACCTACGCGAAAGTTTCACTTGTTGCGACAATTTACGTGTCGACTTCTTTGGATTCCGGAACATTTGTGTTCAAATATACGCGATCACAGCAGGTGTGCGAACGAACGGGGCTCGATTCTTTTTTTGTGTTTGCATCTAACCCTGCAGTATGCCACTTTGTCACCAAATCGTGTATACTGCACTTTTCTGGTGTGGAAACGCCAGGAAACGTCTTTGTAAAAATGTCCGTGTTTCCTTAAATGAACCGCAGACACTTACGCCTCCACTGTTGCGATTCTTTCTTGAAGAGGATGCATCGCGCTTAGATATTTACTTCATCCGTTTTAAGAAAGTCGCGACGGCTTTCGTACCAACAATACAGAACGTAGTCGCAACAGCTTCGAGAGAAAAAAAAGGGGGGGAAATGAAGATGACAGTTAGAGGGCGACAATGAGCAGGACAGCGTTGCCAACTGTACGGTTTTAGACCTGACAATCTGATTTTTAAATAAAAACTGTGGTGTCCGGTAGAACGTCCCGTGCGGACGTCAAAAGTCTGGTTTTAGGGCCCCCTGAAATTAGCTAAATTCTTATTTACTAATTTCGTTTTTTATTTTTGTTTACAGAAGCTAAGTAATGAAAATGAAGCCAGTTAAACTTTTCATTTTGCTTATTGTTTGGTTTCAATATTTTGTGTCTCAAGTTGGGAGCATTGTGGATTTGTCGCAACGAATTCCAATGCAAGTTGGCGTGTTCATTTGTTCGACCAGCCATGTCAAAGGGGTCAAACAGGCTTTGTGTTTTTATTACACCGCTATATCCATTGTCATCCTTTGTCGTCAAGTCATTTGATGACCACTCCAGTAAGAGACAAGCCAATAATAGCTTGTATTTTCTTATGTCAACTACATGTCACCTCCACGTGGACAATAAAGCAGAGTTACAATATCAGTTTATGTTTATTTGCTCTTCTGCACAGTTATATAGTGGCAAAAAACAACAAACAAAACAAGCTGTGAAAATGTCGCATTTTCGTTTTATTATCGGTGCTTGCAATAAAGACTTGGTAACCTTGAAAGGAATACCGCTGTTAAATAAATGAACGCGCTAAGTATACACGCTGTGGCGCGCGGCTGATTGATACAGTGAAGTACTCGTATTTTGTCGTGGCTGTATTAGGTAAACCGCACACGACATGCGTTTAGTTTAAAACTGAAGTGTGTAAGAACGACATTATGGTGACTGAGTGAAATGTGTACATATATAATATCATATTACATGGGCTTCTCAAATGCACCAGGGTAAAAAACAGTGACGTGAGTGTCATTTCAGTGACAAATGTCTACAAGAAACTGACTTTTCGGGATAGCTTTCGAAACAAGATGAATATACCGAATACTGTAAAACATGTCGTCAAAGTTTTACAGTGAAATACGAATCAGTGACAGCGGTAAATCATCATGCCAGTAACACGACTCATACCGATAAGGTGCGGGATATGTAAGACACTGCTGTTCACAGCTATATCGTGCCAGCGGGAATTAGTCAGAAGGAAATATGAAATTATTTCCAGTTGCTATCTGGTGCTTCAACCAAGAAGTGGAACGACTTCAGCTGTTATAGATTTTTACGAATACGCTGAAGAAACATCGAATTCTGTAGCCAAGAAGTTTAAAGAGAACATCATTGACAGGTCTTTCAGGATCATAACTAGTTGCGCATGGTGCGGACAAGTGTCCCATCAATTACAGGAAAAACCAATCTGTTTTCGTGCAGTTGAAAAAATCTTTGAAGCACCACATCTTATTGCAGGACATTGTCACTTGCATATACTGCACAATGTTGCCAAATATGGACTAGAGCTAGTGTCATACGATGTTGAATCGTTAGTGGTTAAGCTATTTAATGAGTCTCCTTGAAGTGTGAAGAAGGCGAGTGAAATGAAGAACTTTTTCAGTTCCTGCAGTCAAGAGTACTCCACACTACTCCGGCATGTTCCTACACGCTTTTTAACTCTTTTTTTCTGCTGTAGATAGATTGCTCCAGAACTGGCCATTGTTGAAGACCTATTTTCTATGCCAGAATGAAGACAATACTGCCAAACTTATTTGGACATACACAGCGCATGAAGATGACAGTGAAGTGGATGATGATTCTCCCAGAGATTTACATTTATTTTGTCCACAACTTTATGCATTTATTTCATACAACCCTAAAACACCTGGAAAGTGATTATATAAGATAAATGAAAGATATTCTGTATTCCTGAAGTTGCGTACAGAAATTACTAAAGACAAAGAAATAATTTCTGAAGATATGAGAGATGAAAAAGTGTCTGCAACATGAACAAGCAAAATTATGTCAGAGAAGCTCAACAAGTCTATACTAGGATTCCGGAATGTATAGAAACATTGTTTGACTTAAATGAAGATTCAGTTTTCAACCTTAGCTCTCAGTTAAATCTCGAAGAGCCTCTTAAAATGGAGAACATAATGAAACTTATAGATTATTTCAAATTAATATAAATAGTGACGAACTATTTCCTAAAATATGTCGTCTGAATGACGTCTTGCCATTCATTAAGGACTTGCCAGACTCAAACATTTCAAACAAATGGGTGACATTTTTTAAAGAGATGCAAAGCTCATAATCTGCTGAAAGTTGGTCAACATTATTATCAGCGACACCGTCCACTGCGTTTGTAGAGTAGGTTTTCAGTGTGATGCTAAATAGCTGGAGCAATGGAAGAAACAGACTGAAAGTGGAAATGGCAAAAGCTGAACTGTTTGGGAATTTTAACTACCGTATGAGATGTGTTGAATTTCCTAAATTTGACAATTCCGACAGCGGGAAAGAACTTGTTAAAGCTGTGAAGTGAGAAGTGTAGCCTCAAAATATAACTAGCAAAGAAACTAGAGGCTCGCACAAATGACTGTATTAGCAATATTTAACAATGAATATTGTATTAAATAAATGCATGCTTCCTGTTATAACAGATATAATGTATATATTGTGTAATGTGTTTTGAATAATAATAACACGTTTTTGAGATGTCCAGTTTCGGCTCCAGTTAAAGTTGGCAACTAAGTCTGGTAAAATTTTAGTACAGCTGTTATTATTCTCTACATTGCGGGCTGTGTCAATGTCTGGCTCAACTAGCAAAAAGTATTGTATGATCACGTTATAAATTTAGATAGCCAGTTTATGCTTTTAAGTAGGCTGAAGATGAGTTCTTGAACCTAGCGTACAATATGCAGAGCAACTGAAAATAAAACTTCGGTTCAACAACAAAGCGGTTCAAGACTTTTTCTATGATTCTGTGAAAGGACAAAGATTTACGTCTGAGGGCAGCTGAATCCATGAATATGCAGCGAGCAGCAGGTTTTAGCAAGGAACAAGTTGACAGATTCTCTGACAAACAGGGTTAGCTGATGGAAAACTGAAATTTATAACCATTTACGACCCAATTAAAACTGTTTTGTAATATAAATGACTTTTTTACACGGTACAATTCCATGTACGTTCCAACCATCAAAAACATTCTCTCTCATTAGTCGTTTTATTCATTGCTGAGTGTCGTGACCTCATTTCCTCATTCATTCTTACATAGTTGAAATAGTGGACTGGTTTTATCACCAGATTGCATACTTTCTGGGCAACATAATTCAGCACTAAGAGAAATCACCAGATGTGAGTGTAGCCTCACAGAACGTTACAGGACCGTTACTGTTCAAAAATACCGAGGTTCGACAAAAATATGGAAACGCCGCACGAAATTAATACTTGAACATACACACATCAAAAAGGTTGTGCATCACCCTGGTTTCCTGAACTCATGAACATAGACGTTGACTGTGGATATTGTATCACAGACACAGTCCCTTTGACAGTACAGAGATGTCACTAAACCCGCACAAAGATGTAAACAATCATGCATCAGCAACGCCTATTAGACGGAGGGCGTCCGACAGCCAACCAGTTCCATTCATTCCATCAGGAAGCAGGTATACAGCTCGTGTTGTCTGTAGTTCAACCATGCTTAGACGGTCAATACCGCGTTACGATCGCGTCTGCATTGTTACTTTGTGCCAGGAAGGGCTCTCAACAAGGGAAGTGTCCAGGCGTCTCAGAGTGATCCAAAGCGATGTTGTTCGAACATGGAGGAGATACAGGCAGACAGGAACTGTCGATGACATGAATCGCTCAGGTCACCCAAGGGCTACTACTGCAGTGGATCTACATCTACATCTACATCTATACTCCGCGAGCCACCTTACGGTGTGTGGCGGAGGGTACTTATTGTACCACTATCTGATCCCCCCTTCCCTGTTCCATTCACGAATTGTGCGTGGGAAGAACGACTGCTTGTAAGTCTCCGTATTTGCTCTAATTTCTCGGATCTTTTCGTTGTGATCATTACGCGAGATATATGTGGGCGGTAGTAATATGTTGCCCATCTCTTCCCGGAATGTGCTCTCTCGTAATTTCGATAATAAACCTCTCCGTATTGCGTAACGCCTTTCTTGAAGTGTCCGCCACTGGAGCTTGTTCAGCATCTTCGTAACGCTCTCGCGCTGACTAAATGTCCCCATGACGAATCGCGCTGCTTTTCGCTGGATCATGTCTATCTCTTCTATTAATCCAACCTGGTAAGGGTCCCATACTGATGAGCAATACTCAAGAATCGGACGAACAAGCGTTTTGTAATCTACTTCTTTCGTCGATGAGTCACATTTTCTTAGAATTCTTCCTGTGAATCTCAACCTGGCGCCTGCTTTTCCCACTATTTGTTTTATGTGATCATTCCACTTCAGATCGCTCCGGATAGTAACTCCTAAGTATTTTACGGTCGTTACCGCTTCCAATGATTTACCACCTATGGCATAATCGTACTGGAATGGATTTCTGCCCCTATGTATGCGCATTATATTACATTTATCTACGTTTAGGGAAAGCTGCCAGCTGTCGCACCATGCATTAATCCTCTGCAGGTCCTCCTGGAGTACGTACGAGTCTTCTGATGTTGCTACTTTCTTGTAGACAACCGTGTCATCTGCAAATAGCCTCACGGAGCTACCGATGTTGTCAACTAAGTCATTTATGTATATTGTAAACAATAAAGGTCCTATCACGCTTCCCTGCGGTACTCCTGAAATTACCTCTACATCTGCAGATTTTGAACCGTTAAGAATGACATGTTGTGTTCTTTCTTCTAGGAAATCCTGAATCCAATCACAAACCTGGTCCGATATTCCGTAAGCTCGTATTTTTTTCACTAAACGTAAGTGCGGAACCGTATCAAATGCCTTCCTGAAGTCCAGGAATACGGCATCAATCTGCTCGCCAGTGTCTACGGCACTGTGAATTTCTTGGGCAAATAGGGCGAGCTGAGTTTCACATGATCTCTGTTTGCGGAATCCATGTTGGTTATGATGAAGGAGATTTGTATTATCTAAGAACGTCATAATACGAGAACACAAAACATGTTCCATTATTCTACAACAGATTGACGTAAGCGAAATAGGCCTATAATTATTCGCATCTGATTTATGACCCTTCTTGAAAATGGGAACGACCTGCGCTTTCTTCCAGTCGCTAGGTACTTTACGTTCTTCCAGCGATCTACGATAAATTGCTGATAGAAAGGGGGCAAGTTCTTTAGCATAATCACTGTAGAATCTTAAGGGTATCTCGTCTGGTCCGGATGCTTTTCCGCTACTAAGTGATAGCAGTTGTTTTTCAATTCCGATATCGTTTATTTCAATATTTTCCATTTTGGCGTCCGTGCGACGGCTGAAGTCAGGGACCGTGTTACGATTTTCCGCAGTGAAACAGTTTCGGAACACTGAATTCAGTATTTCTGCCTTTCTTCGGTCGTCCTCTGTTTCGGTGCCATCGTGGTCAACGAGTGACTGAATAGGGGATTTAGATCCGCTTACCGATTTTACATATGACCAAAACTTTTTAGGGTTCTTGTTTAGATTGTTTGCCAATGTTTTATGTTCGAATTCGTTGAATGCTTCTGTCATTGCTCTCTTTACGCTCTTTTTCGCTTCGTTCAGCTTTTCCTTATCAGCTATGATTCGA
Organism: Schistocerca serialis cubense; assembly: GCF_023864345.2. NCBI lineage: Eukaryota > Metazoa > Arthropoda > Insecta > Orthoptera > Acrididae > Schistocerca > Schistocerca serialis. Next base: position 622,500,925 of record NC_064641.1, read on the forward strand.
CTACTCTTAAACCTATGATGAAGCTTTCTTTGTTTCCGTAGTACCTTTCGTACATGATTGTTATACCACGGTGGATCTTTCCCCTCGCTTTGGACCTTAGTCGGTACGAACTTATCTAAGGCGTACTACCTACGGATTATGGCTCAGAGGAACCGTGACAGAAACGCGACCATGTTGAATAATGCTTTTCGTACAGCCACAAAACGTCGTGTTGTGACTCAAACTGTGCGCAGTAGGCTGCATGATGTGCAACTTCACTCCCGACGTCCATGGTGAGGTCCATCTTTGCAACCACGACACCATGAAACGCGGTACAGCTGGGTCCAGCAACATGTCGAATGGACCGTTCAGGATTGGCATCACGTTCTCTTCGCCGATGAGTGTCACATATGCCTTCAACCAGACGCATTTGGAGGCCACTCGGTCAGGCTGAAGGCCTTAGACACACTGCCCAGCTAGTGCAGCAAGGTGGAGGTCCTGCTGTTTTGGAGTGGCGTTACGTGGGGCCGACGTATGCCGCTGGTGGTCATGGAAGACGCCGTAATGGCTGTACGATACGTGAATGCCATCCTCCGACCGATAGTGCAACCATATCGGCAACATATTGGCGAGGCATTCGTCTTCATGGACGACAATTCGCGCACCCATCGTGTACATCTTGTGAATGACTTCCTTCAGGATAACGACATCACTCGACTAGAGTGGCCAGCATTTTCTCCAGACATGAACTACATCGAACATGCCTGGCATAGATTGAAAAGGGATTTTTATGGACGTCGTGACCCACCAACCACTCTGAGGGATCTACGCCGAATCGCCGTTGAGGAGTGGGACAATCTGGACCAACAGTGCCTTGATTAACTTCTGGATAGTATGCCACGACAAATACAGGCATGGATCAATGCAAGAGGACGTGCTGCTGGGTATTAGAGGTACTGGTGTGTACAGCAGTCTGGACCACCATCTCTGTAGGTCTCGCTCTATGGGGGTAAAACATGCAAAGTCTGGTTTTAATGAGCAGTAAAAAGGACGAAAATGGCCTTTACGTTGATCTCTATTCCAATTTTCTGTACAGGTTCCGGAACTCTCGGAACCGAGGTGATGCAAAACCTTTTTTTGGTGTGTGTAATTGAACGGTTTGGGCAAGGTGTTAAGGTAGAATTTCTAGCACCGTTTGTTTTAACACTGGCAACTTGTCTGGCATTTGCTACCACGTTTTAGTGTTGACGGTCTTTTTCGACACTAATGTCCATTATATCAAAACATAATTCAGATCTCCAGGATATTGAGAGTGCCATGGGAACAACAGTGGCTGACGTTAAACTACGCTTCGAGCTATTGTCAGAATAAGTACAACCATTACATCAAAGGTGATTTCATATTTTCCAACCTTTCAGTGCAATATTCTTTGTTATATTGAAATTTGATAAGATAAATTAATTAGTAATGTATTTTTAAACTTCATACTCACACCGTTGTTCGTTTCCATTGTTGGGTTTTTAATCCACTGTCTTAATCATGGTTCCTTAACGTCTATTTTCTAAGTCTCAAATAGTGATTGCAGGAAAGGTAAAGAGATCAGCGACCTTATGCTCTTCGTTTCGTCACATATGATAGCAAAAGTAAAGGCGGGGCCATTTAAAAAGCATTATAGGTCACATCTACTGTTAGAAAAGCGCTTTGAAAAATGGGGTTAGAACTCCAGGACAAACTCAGTTTATCAAGAGACGCTTGCGTTACAGGCATCCCTTGCCTTGATCATCATGAACAGAGAAATCATCAACTTAATTGCAGCTGTTGCCTGTGTAAAATAATTGCAGTTCTTGTTCAACGTGTGTTATAAATTGGTCTGGTATTCTTAGCGTTCGCTGCGCCAATTTCTTTGAGATCATCGACAGTGTCAGTATATGGCGAAGCATTGGTACTAGGTTACCCGAGTCTTGAATCATTACAGGACCATGGTAGCAGCAATTTGTGCTGTCGATAAAATATCGCCATATCGATAAATTTTCCAAAAAAATCGTTACATGTCGGCTACATATTTTTCACCGGTATATCTTCTATTATGTTTTTTTCTCAATTTTCGGTAAATATTTGACACTTATTTTAAAGTTGCAGTAGAACACGATTTTAATTTCATTGTGAGAAGGAATCTTACTATTTTTTGAGCTTTCATCATGTCCAGTCTTTCTCTTCGACTGTGTGAAGTAAGTATAGGTGGCACAAAAGAAGTCCAATTTCAATGGACGGTGGGGAGGGGGGGGGGGGGGGGGGAGGGGGGCTATGGATGGCGGTGTGAATGGTAAAACAAGATTTCCGATGTGGAGAAATAGCACACCAGTTGCGTTAAAAAGTGTGCTATTTCTTCACATCGGCATTCTTCAAAAACAGTTGCTGAAAATAACGAATAAAAATCTAAATGACAAAATTGGCCTTTGCGGTGGGCGGAGACGTGTGAGGGAAAATACTGACGTAATCGGCGCTTCTAACAAACTGCAACGTTTACCTTCACCCCGCAGTTTTGACACTGCAGTTTCTGGGTCGCTGGCATTTGCAGATATGAAAAACCTGTGAAGTCGACATGATGTGTTCCGGAGAAATCCGATATGTAACAAAACCGAACGATGGGCTCATTGGGTACCATTTATGGTGCAACTTGCATGCACTCACCATTTCTAGCAAAGTGGTTATGGCCAAACATGAACTTGCATCGTTTTCCTTTCAATTCTTACTCTAAGGGGAATAAGCAGACTGCTAGATTGTTGATGTATAGAATATCTATTAACCAATCTATACTTAACTATGTAGCTCTAAGGCCTGTGGTACATCTACAATGTGTAGCCTATTTTTTATAGGCCGGTACATCGAAATCTTTTCCATCCGTATATCATTACTTTTTTCGATATGTCGAGGGCCGATAATAATACTTTTTTAAATATGGATATATCGGATTCCAGATATTTTTAAAAATATCAACAGTCCTAGAAGCAATCCACCACTTCTTCTGGATGATAATAGCATGAATGATGATCCCTGGCGGTCACAAGATATAGTAAAAAATGTCTTCACCAGGTACTACATATTCTGAAGAAGGTGGTTTTAAAACCGTTGAAACTGTGGTCTAGATTTAATAAACCTGCATTTTGCAACTGTTTAGCTGTTGTATCTAACTTTTCAAAGCTCTCGCATGCACAGTTGGTGAAGCACGACCATGTTCAAAACTTCAAAGCCTGTAACATTACTTTTCAGCTTACTATTTGTTTTTTATTCGTTTTTATTTGTAAACTAAAGACTGAAGAGCAGAAACTTGATCATGTCTATTAAGATAAGTGTAAAATGGTTCAAATGGCTCTGAGCACTATGGGACTTAACTTCTGAGCTCATCAGTCCTCTAGAACTTAGAACTACTTAAACCTAACTAACCTAAGGACATCGCACACATCTATGCCCGAGGCAGGATTCGAACCTGCGGCCGTAACGGTCATGCGGTTCTGGCCGCTCGGCCACACAGGCCGGCGATAAGTGCAAAAATAGAGTAAAAATTGTGAGATTAGGGTTTAATGTCCCTCAACGACAGGGCCGTTAGATACGCAGCACGCTCGGCCTAGCAAGCATGGGGAAGGAAACTAGCAATGTCCCTTTCATACGAACCATTCTACCCAGTGGCAGATGCTGTGTAAGAGCACAAAAACAAGTGAACACCCTAACTGTATACACCCTGCAGATTTATTGGTTATTTTTCCTTGAATGCTGTTAAACGTAAGATAGATGTGGTAATTGAAACATATGGCGCTTAAATCTATCATGCTGTGCTACATTGCTAATCCTGCAGACTCCATAAAACTTGGCATCATGGTTCGCCAGCACATCTTCGGTTGTGCACATGTTAAGGAGACTTGGCGCACTCGCAAATGGCATGACGTATTTGCCTCGTGGGTCGAATACATAAGGATCTAATAAATAATGTGCGCTATTCATGGGCTGCACAGCTACCACTTACCACTCACCACAAGTTTACGTCAATGCCACAAGGTGGTAGCACTGCAGTAGACGTTTATCCCCTGTTCGCTTGGCATAAATCCCACTAGATAATAGCACATTCCTCACACATGCTAATTCACTCATTACATAGTAAGAATAATTGGTCATCAGTATTTGTTTCACTGATAGAAAAACCAAAACCTGTTTTGCTGGTTTCTCAATGTGTTATAGTATATCAATGGTAGGCAATTAAAACCTCGTAACTCCTTTGTCGGCGGTAACTCGTAATTCCGGTAACCAGTAACTCCACAATCAAAGAGAGATTTCAAAGCGCATGGATTTCTCTAATCTGTCAATAACTGGGCTTCTAATATACAGTTCCACATGAAGAAACTTTCTGTATCACTTTACATTACTTTTTAAGAAATCGTTTTTGCTTCAACAACAAAATTTGAAAAAAAAATCGTAGTTACGAGGTTTTCATTGCCTAACCTCGATATGAGTTTTGGATTTTATCACACAGTTGTCCCGTTGTTTCTCAACAATGAAAAGGATAAAAACCTTTCTTCGAAACACAATGACGGAGAATATGCTATCGGCATTGGCAGAGCTTGCAACTGAGAAAAAGGTTGTGAATTAAAGATTCAGTCACAGCGTGATAGAGACATTTGCACAATTTAAAAACAGGCGCTAGGCTTTTCTTTTAAATCGGCAATGTCAGTCATGCTGCCGTGTAGTTTTCTCTGTTTTAACGTGTACTTGCAGTGCAGTGTAATATGATAATACGAAGCTCGTGGTCTCGCGAACGGGGTCCCGTGTTCGGTTCCCGGCGGGGTCAGGGATTTTCACCTGCCTCGAGATGACAAGGTGTTGTGTCGTCCTCATCTTCATCATTCATCCCCATTACGGTCGGAGGAAGGCAATGGCAAACCACCTCCGATAGGACTTTGCCTAGCACCGCGGTGCGTGTCTCCCGCATCGTCCCCTACGCTCTGTCAAGGACTATGGGACCTCATCATCATCATATGGAAAGATAGGACATTTCATTAGAAGAAATTATGGTATTCTGCTGCTTCAGAAAATGAGACTTGGTGAGTGACAATACTTTAATAATAAAGTATTAATATTTGGCTGACGAAGTGGAGAGTGTTAAATTTATGTCGTTCTTGACCTAAACTGTACTTAATTACATACAAAAGAAAAAAAACTACAAAAACAGTTCTTTCTCTCGTCAAATAAGTTATGCTCATTATTATTGTTATTATTATTATTAACGTGCTACTATTACTGTTATTGTTACCGACAGCGATTGCAATTGCATAAAATTGCTCAAATCATAAATGTTATACAACAGATGCTATTTCACACTTTCAAGTTTATGTGAATGCAAAACTCTGGTAAAACCCAAAATGTATATGGGCTACTCACGAGCCGTTTACTGGTTCAACCATTCATCTTGGCCAAATCCGAGAAATGACGGAAAACCTAGATTTCCATAGCCGGACGGGAATTAGATACTCACGCTCCCGATTGGTAAGTCCCTTGTGTTAATCAATGCGTCATCTAGCTCTGTTTCAGTACAAACGCGAATCCTTATTTTCATTGTGCTTATATAATAAGCTGTCTGTACACTACTTGCCAATTAACGCTGTGCCGAGTGTTTAATATTTTACTTGAGTAATTGCTGCTTGTGATCAACATATTTATTGTGCGGCTTGTTTTCAGAGACTTTGAAACACTGGTGCACTTAATGAAGGGAAGCCTCGGATCCGGTATACTATCCATGCCGCTGGCTTTCCTCAACGCAGGCTTGCTGTGTGGTCTAATCGCCACGTGTGTTGTTGGCGTTATCTGCACATATTGTGTGCAGACACTGGTAAGTTTATCTCATCGTAAACAAAAAATGGTTCAAATGGCTCTGAGCACTATGGGACTCAACTTCTAAGGTCATTAGTCCCCTAGAACTTAGAACTAGTTAAACCTAACTAACCTAAGGACATCACACACATCCATGCCCGAGGCAGGATTCGAACCTGCGACCGTAGCGGTCTCGCGGTTCCAGACTGCAGCGCCTAGAACCGCACGGCCACTTCGGCCGGCCATCGTAAACAAAGTTCGATGAAAACTTGATCTGGTATCATGGATGACGCTCTGTGCAGACAGGCTGTGGTGTCATCATCCGCCAATGGTTCACTGGACGTTAGTACGGTGGGACATGTACAGTGGTTGGACAAAAATATCCATGCCTGATACGGTGTAGGAAAGCCATTGGTATTCAAAACAGCTTACAGTCATCTTGGAATTGATAAATACAGGTGGTTTTCGAAGGTATCTTATACCATTCCTGCAAAACTGACAAGTTGAGGTAACGATGTGGAGGTCTCCAAAGTAGACCACAAAGACTTAATAATATTGAGATCTGGTGACTATGGTGACCAAGTGAGTGAGGGAGAGGGGGGAGAGAGAGATTTTATGCCCACAAAACCAGTCCTGGACTAGATGATCTGTGTGAATAATGACGCTGTTGCCTTGGAACACGACATAACCATTGGGAAGCAAACAGTGTGCAATTGGATGGCCCTGACCAGCCAAATTGGTCATATAATCCTTGCCATTAATAAAATCTTGCGGGACAACCATGAATGCCTAAGTTATTGCCGATCCCCTGCCATGTTTCACTCTTGAGGCTTTAACTCGGCCAATGTGAAACAAGACTCATCTGACCCAATGACTTTATTTCATTCCTCTATGATCCAGGTTTTATGTCTTTGACACTACGTTTTCGAGTTATCGGCATTTTCATCACTGATGTGTAGTTTCGGAATTCCAGATCACCCTGCTTACGGAGCTCCCTTTGTGTTGTTTTGGTGCTGACAGGGTTCGCTAGTACGACATTTACTTCTGCCGCGATTACTGTAGCTGTTGTCCTCTTCTTTTCCATCACAGATCTCTTCAATGACTGTCCATCACGACGACTCAACACACACTTTTGTCTCCGTTATGACTTTGTGGATGATGTTTTCGCTTTCCTGTGTGTGGTATAAATTTTTTGTACGGTGCCTCTTAAAACACCAAATACTTCGGTACCCTTCGTTACAGAATTACCCACCAAACGAGCACCAACAGTTTGGCCACTTTCGAATTCACTTAACTCCGACATAATTCACTCACAACTACACAGAATGCTGTTCTGACCATGAACAACACTTGCAACATACTAAGAACATTGTGCAGGTGCCATCATGGTGGGATACAACAGCGTAAGCCACCCTGTCAACTGCATGCATTTTTTGCAGTGTGTCCAAACCCCTGTAGATATGGCACCGATTTTCCGGCTGTTAATATCGGCTTTCCCAATTCTAGTAACTCCTCAGTTAACGATGTTTTAAAGAAATGATGAGAAACAGGTGTTAATTATTTGTGGAAAGACGTTTTTGTTGCAACACGTTACATCCACATGAATCTCTCCGACAGGTAACGAAAACATACATTTACACGTAAAAACAAAAGCAATGAGTGTTTATACGATACAGCATTACTGTAGTTCCAGTAAACACATATCAAATGTGCCTATTGATTACCTGATGACAACAAAGGGCTCACATGACCACAAAGCGCTCACATTACTGATGCACGATCTGTAACCTTCTCGCAAATGCCAAGACGTAGGTATCACCTAGGCACAATAGGGAATCTGGGAACTGTCCATTATGTAATTTGGCCTTTGCTCTGGCGAGGTGGTGCTCGTGGGAAGGGTCATCACTCGGAGTAGGTGGCATCATGGTGGATATTTGGCGTCATGAAACGACCAAAGTTATCAGCCAATGGCCGTGAGGTCCCAGCAGTGTCTCTAGACAGAGTTACGACCCTAAGAACTTTCGCTCCTTGATTACACCGTATGAAAAAAACAAAAACAAGTGACTCGCAGACAATTATTCCTGGTTTGTTCCCAAACAGATGTAAGGTACTTCCTCTCTACTACACCTATGTTCTTTTTTTTGTGGAGAACACTGAAAATGTATTTACCAAACTCTCTTCCTTTTGCAAATTACGAATTATTTCCATCTTAATTAAGATGGGAAATCCTACACAGCACCAAGCATTATTTTCTTGTAAACAACTCAGCGATGCACCTCTTACCATCACACCCCATTAGAACCTCAACATGGTATGGGGATTAATTTTTCAAAAGGACTTAGTGCTGCAGACGGATGAAGAACTATGTGTGAACTGGAAGAGGCATGGGAGATCATGTACGCCAACGCTCAGAAGAGATCAAGATAAGCCCTGGCGCAACATCCCACTTTTGAGTGTAGTTCGCTTCCAGAAGAGGTCACAATCATTTGTTACTGCTGCGACGTGAAGCCATATTTTCCACGCTCGGTGTGGTATTTTAAATGCTAGAGCTTCAAGAGTATGTCTTGCTGTTGTACATATGACCCAGTTTGTGGAGATTGTGACCAGCCACTTCACGAAAATTCACAATGTGTGTTATCACCTATCTGTGACAACTGCAGGAATGATCAACCTTCTTGATCCTTGAAATGTGCTAACCTACTCAAAGAATACAAAATCCAGAAACTGAAGGTCATAGGTCTCCTCTAGTATTTTGAAGCACAGGAAAATATGATCGTTTGTGCTCAGTCTCATTGGTATCGGTATTTGGCACTACTGTGGCCAGGTTGTCAGCAGTATCTTGTGTATTTACTCTCTCGACGTAGGCATTTGTAGTCGTGCTAATAAACTTGACAAGGGCGATAGGCTACCTGTGGCACCATCTCCAGGAACCACTCCCTGCACCCATACAGAAAAGCAGCGGTCTCCTCCGGCGTCTAAAAGTGGTAGGGTTCTCTCTTGGGGACCCTCTCCCCAGAAATCCACTGATCAGAGATATGACGTCATCCAGTGGCTTTAGGAACCTAAGACTGTGGCTCCTATGGCTTCCACTCTACTCTCATTCGTGTACCCACAGTGACTAAGCCTTCACAAGAATCTCGATAGGTAAGAGACGCGAATTATGAGAAAGCAAAGTCTCAGGAGAAGGTAATTCTGGTAACCACAGAGGCGCCTGATCCCACCACGCCGCCAGACTCCTAACAAATGTTTGTTGATGCTGGTACACTGTTACTGGTGGCAAGCAGTGATCCTGAGACATCAACTGCCCTCTTGTTCTCGTCATATCTATCCAGGACACCGTCAACCTGATGAACTGCAATGGATGTTACTGTTGCCTGCCAGAACTGCAACTAATTTCCTCTTGATATGCTGTCTGTGTTGCTCTCCAAGAAACTCACTTCACTGATGACTATGCTCCATGCATTCTTTCAGAACCATACTGGCCTTGAAAACAGATCTGCACATTGGCTCACACAGATTTCCCTCTTCATCATTTTGGAAACTGTAGCAGTGTGCATGCAAACAACCCCAGCAATCACCATTTGTAACATTGATTTACTCCCAGACAAGGCACTTATTTACTTTGAAATGACCACTTTCATCTAACAACCCTCCCACCTTTTCTCCTACTTTGTGATTTCAGTGCACAGTGGGGAAGTACCACTTTGTCTAGTAAGGGCCTCCTGATTGATTAGCTTATTTCCGATCTTAATTTGTGTCTCCTTAATGATAGGTACCCTTATTCACTGCAGTGCCACCTGCAGAACATTTTTATATATCGATCTTACGATCTCTTCCCCCAGTCTCATGTCTTTGCTGTAATGGTCGCTACACAAACACAACGACCTTTGTGGCAGTGACAACCTTCTGGTGATCCTCTCACTTCCACATCTGTACCCAAATGTCTGACTATCACGTTGGACTTTTCAAAGAGCCAAGTGCCAATTTTAAATTTCTGTTGTCATTTTCCCCCCCTCCTTGTCAGACTGCATTGTCTAGGTTGTGTGAGGTGACTCTGATGAGAGTAACTGCGCTGTTGGAACTGCTGTTCCTCTTTCTACAGGCCGCTTCCCCGACCAGCCGGTGCTGTTGTGGACCAAAGATTGTGCAACAGTCACTCAGGATCGTCGAAAGCTCTGCAGTCTCTCAAGAAACATCCTTTCACAGAGCACCCTTCTCTCTTTGAAGCTGCTTCACGCTACTAAATTTTACTATCTAATTAAATGCAACAGCAAAGAATTCTAGAAGCACTATGTCTCATCTTTGGGAATGTATGCCTCTTCACTCCGGGTGTTTGTCATACTCCAAAGTATTCTCGGACGCCAAATGTGAACAACTATTCTGGGTCTCTTCCTTCATGATGGTAGTCTTTGTAAATGTGACCTGGTTCTTGCTCAATACCTTGCGATGCCCTCTGTGTCTGCGTCAGCATCCTCTTCTTACCTGGATACCTTTCAGTTAAATATTAAGAGAAGTTGAAGACATCATCCCTGTTCTTAACCCCTTGTCATGCCGAATTATATAATGAACCGCTCACCGAATGGAAAATGCTTCAGGCTCTTGAGTCGCCACATGATACAACCCCAGGCCCAGATTAGATTTAATGTTAGATGATCTAACAACTGAATGCTTCTCAAAGACTCTATCTACTCAAGAGTCTTCAACTATTTGCTATTTTTGGCTAGAAGGTGCTTTCCCTTCACAATGACGAGACAGTATCACCGTTCCAGTCATTAAACCAGACAAAACCCTAACACCAGTCGACAACTACGACAGATTAGCCTCATGAACAAGCTCTGCAAACTGCTTTCGAATGGGTTGTTTCCCAACAATTATATTTGGTTGTTTCCCAACAATTATATTTGGTTCTCGTATAATGGTACCTTTTGTTCCCACACTAGTACGATTTTTGGGATGGATGATTCACAACTGGCCGTCCTGTTGAGCTGTAAACAGCAATCCGACAGGCATTTTATGAATGCCAATACCTCATTATAATCTTTTTTAACTTATGTAAGGAATACAACACCGCTTGGCGCCAGCACGTTTTACAGAGTCTGTAGAGGCTCCCTATCGATTTTTATTTATCAGTTTTCATCCCACAGGTAGTTTCTGGTTAGAGTTGGCACATCTCTCAGCTCCCCAGTGACCCAACAGAACAGCGACCTGCACGGCTTCATGCTGTGTGTTACACTTTTCCTCGCCACCATCAGTGGACTCTAGACCCCCGCCGAAAACGTGCGAGATGATGCAGTGATTAGTACACTGCACTCGCATTCGGGAGGACAATGGTTCAAACCCTTGTCTGGCCATCCTGATTTAGTTTTTCTGTGACTTCCCTAAATCGTTTCAGGCAAATGCCAGGATGGTTCCTTTGAAGGGGCATGGTCCACTTCCTTCTCCACCCTTCCCTAATCCAATGAGATTATTGACCTCGCTGTTTGGTCCCCACCCCCAAATCAACAAACCAACCAAACTCCATCAGACCAGTGGCTGGTAACCCCAGTCCTGAATGTTGACATTTGGAATAGCTCCCAATTTGTAACCTTTTCTGAACCTAAGTTCCAAGTCGCCTTCCAAAGGGCTTCTGCTGGATCCTTTCCCATGGCTTCCAATTATCTCCCACAAACACAAGATTCATGCATTTCTATCATCATACCACTTCCAACCTGTTGGTATCCCAGGGAACGAACTGGCTCACTGTTTGCCTATAAAAGTGATACCCAACATTTGATTTCATGACCCCAGATACAGATTTGCTGGTACAAATAAGACCTCTCTTTGCTCAAAGATGTATCTACATCTGCAGGAGTGGCTCCCTCCAATTCACTCTGTGCTATGAAGTAAGCTGTTGATCCACTGCACTCATACTATCATTCTTCCTGGAAAAATTCACCACCCTGTGTGATCTCTGCATCAGTCATACCAGATTAAACAACTGATTTATTTTATGTAGCAAGCCGCCACCAAATTGAAGATGTAAAGCTGTACAGGCAGTAGCTCACATCCTGATGAAGTGTCCTCACTTTCTGGCACTCTATCTAAGCATGGTAGTCTGAATTCTTTACCTCTAATATTGATGAATTACTGAAAAGACACCTGAACAGGTTCTCTGTTTTCTCATTGAAAGTGGTTGTTATTCTCAGATGTAATGTTTCCAATTACTTTCATGATGGAATTGCATATTTGGAGTTATATGCGGTTGGCCACATTTTTCTGTCACACTCACTTTCCATTTTATGTGTAGCGTCCTGATTAATAGTGGGTGCTGTTTCTCTCTTTAACACTTTGAGAGTAACAGGTTGGGGCTGGGATGGATGTGGGCAGCCTCACTCACATGTAGACACCTGGGGACCACTTGCCTAGCGATCTTATTATTTCCTTTACCTTGTTTTAGTATTGTTGATACAACTGATCTCCATTACTTTTCTAGCCTCCTCACTTTTAACTGTTATGAATCTTCCAACTAGAAGGCATTCTATACTCTGTATTTTTTTTTTCCATTAATCAGGTTGGTGGTAGTCAGAAACAGGTTGGCTTTCTCTCGCCACAGATGAGATGTGGGAGACCCCACACCTATTCTAATCTATGTACTGACCTGACTCATTTACCTCTAACTCTCCCGAAAATATTTCTCAACTCTGGCATCAACATTGCTCTCAGTGCCTTAATTTTATCACTTCTATACACTTTCATAATTTGATCAAATTAGAGAAAAGATGTCACATCTACTCATCATTTCTAGTATGGAATTCTATCCTCCAATGCCTGATATTAAGAGAAGTGAGACAGAAGAAAAATTCTTTTGGGTAAGGAATGACACAATTAAAGCATGGTGGGAAACGTTCTGTGATTTGCAGATAACTTAACAGGAGACATAATTTTAGTCAGCACATGTTGAACTAAGGAATAATAATTCTTGGTGTATTTTTAAAGCTTACAAATGTTGGGAGATGTCTGTCAAACATGAACTCACTTTACAGCACCTATTCTCAAAAATTATGTTTCAGTATTCTCTGGCAAAAACCTCAGGTACTGGTAGTTCAGTCCTTTTCCCAGCAAATTACTCAGTTCTACCATTCAAGCTAATGTGTAACCATTATGTTCCATTCTTCTCCTCACTGTGTGTTTGTCCTCTACTCTGGCTAGGTACAGGGTCCATTCTACTGTCTAGTTGAAAGAATATGGCAGCTCTGTTACTAATTTGCAAACATGAAGTGCAAAAGGTTGCCAGCAGTATCAGAGGTATTTGCTTTGCTATTACTAGAGAAGAATTTTACAGTATTGTAAGGGTTGCTCTTTTAGCTTACACAAAATAGTAGTTTTAAACTGCTCCCATGGTAAAGACTGAATGTCATCAGGTAGAGCATTAAACAATTCTAGGGCCACCATTGGGAAGCTGTTTTGTGTCTTTGCTAATCGACGCCTTGGCATATCGATACTGTCTTTGTTGCGAGTGCAGTATTTGTGAACTTCATTTCTCTTTATGTAGATATCATGGTTTCTATTTATGTGGAAGAGGCAGTTCAATATATACTGGCTGTAAATAACCAGAACTCCTAACCTGGTGAAAATTGGTTTACAGTGGTCTGTTTTTTTTTTTTTTTTTTTTTTTGCTTGAAGTTATGATTCTCATTGCTTCCTTTTGCAGTAAAAGCCCATTCTTGCAGCCTACAGAATGACTCCAAAACAACAGCCCAAACTGATGTGGCTGTCGAATATTTCTTAGTACACGGTTAGTAGGTATTGTTCGGGTTCTACACTTTTCAGTTTCCTCAAGAGGTACAGAACCTATGAAAGTTTGCAACATACATGTTTGGTGTGCTGTTGCCAGGTTAATTTGGTATCAATGAGAAAGCCCAGAAGTTTAACATCTGCTGTATTGCCCAGTGCTCCAGTATTGCTGAGGCTGCATATAATCCTCTGAGTTTTTTCTTCATTAATTTTCATTTTGTTCATGATAAACCAGGCCTTAGCTTCATTGAACAAGACTTCTGCTTGTTGGACTGCCTGTACAACATTCTCTCCTTTTCAGAACAAGGTTGTATCATCCGCAAACTGCAAGGTGTGCCCATTGGAGCCTGTTTCATTTACGAAGATAAGGAACAGCAGGGGCCCTATTACCGATCCCTGTGGCACATCATGCTGTAGCTTCTTCTCACCTGAATCAGCTCCTTGCATGGAGACAATCTGTTGTCTGTTTCTCAGGTAGGATTCAAGAGTTTGCAGGACAGATCCCCCTATACCATATGTTTTTAGCTTTCTGAGCAGGACCTTATGTGGGATGCAGTCAAATGCCTTACTAAGGTCACAGAGTACTAGTGCTATAGTCTCTTTGTCTTCAAAACCCTGACTTATGTTTGTAACTAAGTCAAGTACAGCTGTTGTTGTTGACCTGCCCTTCTGAAAGCCATGTTGTGCATCATAAAAGAGACTGTTTCCTTCAAAGTAACTTAATAGTTGTTCTTTCATTATCAAGTCCATCACCTTCGCTAGTACTGGCATTATAGATATGGGCCTGTAGCTAGACACTTCATGTGGGCTGCCTTTTTTGTAAACAGGCACTGTGTGTGCTACTTTCAGGAAGTCTGGAAATTCCCCTGCACGGAGGCTTTTATTTATTACTACTGTTAATGACTGTGCAATTTCACTGATTATAGTTTTTAACATAGTACAGGACATGCCATAAATATCAGGGCTTCCTTAAGATTTGTAGCATTTTACAATTTTTATTATTTCTTTTGGATACACTCTCTTCCACATTACCATGCTGCATTTATTCTCAAATTTCACAGCAGCTGCAGGATCTATTCGAAAGTCAGGAATTTCATCTACTGCATTTTCCACTATCTTTATAAAATAGTCATTAAACTCATCTGGACTAAAGAATTAGAGCAAGAGATGGGCTTTTTCCTGTGCTCATTAACCAGATCCCATGCTGCTTTACAAGGATTGTGAGCTTCTTCAATAAATCTGGCATTGCTTTCCTCCTTTGCTGTTTCTACTTCCTTTCTGTAGACCCTTTTGGTCTGTAAATGACTAAGAGTACAATCTATCCTTAATATCTATATCTTTAGCAGCTTCGACCTTGTCATTTAGTATTTGGACAATACATTTTATTTTGGCTAGTCTAGCAGTATATCACTTCTTTACTTTGCTAGTTCTTTGTCTACATTTGGATTTAGCATTTGAATATCTCTTGGGTTTTAATGGAAAATGTTCATTAAATTTCACTTTAAGAATGCAGAATTTGGTGGCAATTCATCAGTTATTTGGTGCCACTCTATAGAAGACACTGTAGTTTTGAAATCATCTAAGCTTTTCTTTGTAATAACTCTATTTCTGAATACATAATTTGAATGCTGGGGATTTGTTGTTTACTTACTGAGTTTGTCCATAACTTCATGATTACCGCATGATGATCTGCTAGTATAGGGTCCACCACACTCACTTTGTAGCCCCAACTATTTAAGTTTGTCACAATTGTGTCAAGACAAATAGCTCCTCTTGTTGGTAGAGAGTTTCCTATGAATAGCCCTTAGCTACTTACTAAATTCATGAAAGCTCTTTCTTTATCATTACCTTCTCCAATATGAATGTTGAAGTCTCTACATAAAGCAGTTTTTGTCCCTAAGTGCACTAGGTGACACAGACAGCTTTCCAACTGGTTGAGGAAATTATCAAAATTTCCATCTGGGAACAGTACACAGAAACAACAATAAAGTTGGCATCTGACAGTCCCAAAGCAGCTGATTCTACGTCTAGACCTACACAAAATTTACTTAAGTCAATTTTACTGGCACTGAGTTTGCTATTTACATACACAGCCACACCACTATGGATGGTATTTTCTCTACACCATGCATTCACCATTTCTAAATATTCAATGTTTCCGTAGTATTCTGTTTATGGTTGGGCTAGCCATGACTCCAACAGCAACCGTTATATTTAATTTCATTTTATACTTGTATCTGTTTTATTGTTGTGACGTTATTGTAATCTAATTTATAACTTACATATGTCTTGTGGTATTAAATTACTATCATAGTAGAGTTATACTAATGTATTTTGATAATGTTGTATCTTAACGCTGTCTGTCCAGCTGAGGCAGTGTTCATCAGTATTCAAAAGGCATAGCAAAATTCTACAGATGATGTATATGAAATAACATGTGAAAGCTTTACCTCTAACTTTCTTGCTGTAGAACCGAAAGACAAAAATCATTGTAATCGGAAAATGATATCCTGTCATGATGGCTACACTGGCGTTGCTACCTTCAGTGCTGCTGACAATTGTCACATACGGAAACTATCATACTATTTTTGATGCCATGTCCTCTTCCTTGTTCAATCTCTTGGTCTCATGCTACATATAGTTCTGAAGAAGCTGGTGGGCTTGTATTACTTTGCCACTGTAGCAAAGGACATACTTCTCTCTGCCTAGTAAAGTGATCCCTAAATTGTCAATACTATTGCTTAATGTTTCTGGATGTACAATAAAATTGAGTGTGTGAGCTTGAGGTTGTGTATTAATACTGAGCAAATCAAAACTTGTGAAACATATATGGAGCTACCATCGGTGGGCATTATTGACAATACCCTCCCCAGTAACTCATAAACTCCACTGAAGTGCAGTCTCTAGGCTTCTTTGTGTTTACTGATCTAATTATATACAAAAATGAGTTCAAAACTTATTAGTGTGCTGAAATGTACAAATCATTGTCTGTATTATGAGACCTTAGGACAAATATAAAATCAGAAAGTTAAGAATGATTCTTACTGCTTGTTGCTCACTAAATACAGAATGCACAAGACTCTGAAAAATTTAATTCTTTAAGGACAAATTTGAGGAAAGAAGCTAAAACAGTGAGAGGCTCAGAGAGAATGTTTTGTTTTTTGATCATAGAAGCAAACCATTTTCAGTGATGAACAACTAACGTGTACATAATTTCTGATGGTCATTTGCTTCATACAACCTCTATTCCCTCAACAGATAACTGTATATGAATCTTCGATGCTCCTTACACCAATTTTTCATCCACCTTTTTTTTTTCTTCTGCTTGCAACAAAGTAGAGGACTTACTACAGCAGTAGCATCTTGATCATCCAATATTTCATTGTGCAGTCTAGGGATATCTAAAATAATGTTGCTACATCAAAGCAGCCATGCCCTAACAAGGGAATCCAGTCCCAAGGCTATATAAGTTAGCCTTCACTTCTGGTCAGTGTCAATTTGGATCGGGCTACTTCCCAGGCAACTGTGTAGCAAGATCCATTCTGGTGGATCACAGGTATTACAAGAGAATGAGGTGGAGTTGTCTGCCACTATACAATGAATTCAGCACTTGACGAACAAATTGAAAGTGGTATATTAAGTGTAAAAAATGCCAGTATTCTGAAACTGCATACATAATGCCTCACTTCGTACTATACTTGTTCACAGCATGTGTCGTTCCACTGGTGTGGAATGCAGAATGTTTGTGCTCTTTTAATTTTGTTGCATCTTTATTTACACTCACAGATATGAGATTTGAAATTTTGGTGTAATATGAGTCAATTATTATAGTGAAAACCCTTGTATGTGATTATTTTAAGTGATTTATTTGATAATAAATCATATTAGTCACTTTTGGTGGTGTTCTCTTGTCTTAAGCAGACCAGTATATTACATATACATAGATTTTGCTCCCCAGTTTACAATAATTTACCAGTATTATTTATTTGCAAATGCTCATGCTGGTCAAAGAGATAGCTAAATCTCAATGAAAAAGTGTAAAACAATGATATTAAGGTTCTAAATTAGTCCCTTTGGCAAATAAATGAGATGTGCATGCTAGTGACTTCCAGGAAATATAATAAACAAGAGCCTACAAACGTCTATATTTTGCAGTGGATGTCAGATACTGGTAGCTGATGACGATGATTATGTATTTGAATATAAAAAATGTAACAATATTGTTTTGCCTGCATTGGCCAGCAATGATATTCTATACCTTATTATTAATCATTAGTCTGAGATTATTATAGCTTTGTAATGACTGAACCATGTTTCCATTAGCATATGAACCTGTGTCCCCCCCCCAGCTTCTCCCCTCCCCCCCTCCCCACGGAGCGAGGTGGCGCAGTGGTTAAACACTGGACTCGCATTCGGGAGGATGACGGTTCAATCCCGCGTCCGGCCATCCTGATTTAGGTTTTCCGTGATTTCCCTAAATCACTCTAGGCAAATGCCCGGATGGTTCCTTTCAAAGGGCACGGCCGACTTCTTTCCCTGTCCCTCCCTCATCCGATGAGACCGATGACCTCGCTGTCTGGTCTCCTTCCCCAAAACAACCCCCCAACCCCCCCCCCCCTCCCCCACCTCCCACATACACATTATACTCTGTGAAATCTGTAACAAAAAACCTTCTTTGATCATTTTGCATAATGATATGTCACTGCCGAATGGGAATAAAGTACACAGAATGCAAATAATATCGAATCAAATCATGTTTGTGTGTCTTAATTATGCACAAACATAACAATGTTATGTTGCAATATGGAACATACAACAGTAAATGTAATTGCAAAACATCAGTTGGTTGCCTCATGACCTGTTTGCATTCTCCAAGATGTTGATGACACCGACTGAAAATCAATCAGTTATTAGGAGCTAAAATTACGATTACCTCCCAGCCCCGTCCCAAATTTGTTGTACAGAACATAAGTATTTTAGAAAATTTATTAGTGTAATTGCTATAATTTTCTAGAATAATTAAAACAACATTCATTTTTGTAGGTGAAGTGTTCCCATATCCTCTGTAGAAGATCCAAGGTCCCAACACTGAGTTTCTCTGAAACAGCAAAAACTGCATTTCTCATGGGCCCACCAATTTTACACAAATTTTCGGGATTTTCTGCGTAAGTATGCGTAAAAACTTATGAAATACTCATTCAGTTTTAGCTGAGTACATTTAGCTGTAATCATTAGCCTCATTTAAACAATTTAATGATTTAACAGATTTGCCATAGAGAGCTATTGTCTCTCACAGATCATTAAAACTTAATTTCATTCATAAGACTTTCTGTATTCCATTTGATTTTAATTTGATCACATCACCTACCGACTAGCTAGCATAAATTCACTACCATAAATGAAAAATTTTCGTTATGATAATGGAAGTGGTGCCTTCACTTTCAGGGGCTGTATAAATACTTTGTTGGTTATTGACTTACTGGGTTGCTGCTGTGTCTACAATGTCTTTGTTGCAAGAAATATACAACAGGTAAACAGTAGCTGAAATGTAAGTCACTAAATGTAAATCATTTTAAAGAATGTGAGTAACATTCACAAGAAGAAATTGCTGATTTTCATTAATACCATACTGAGAAGCTAAAATATTTTCAATTTTAGTTTGGTATTGTTAAATCATTTTATTTTTATTGACGTTTAGTCATAATAGAAACAATTTTTTTTATCCACTACAATAGTGGTATCAGATTTCTAGCATTTAACCCCCACTCCCAATTTGCTACTCTCTCTCTCTCTCTCTCTCTCTCTCTCTCTCTCTCTCACACACACATACACACACGTCAAAGTCTCAGTCTCAAAACACCACTATGATTATACTGAGTGTGTGAGTGAGACTGTGTACTGATGGAACCTTATAATGTGAATTGTCTTGGACTGAATTTTGTTTTTCTAATGTGACATTATAAGAGGGGTACAAGAGTTCAGACATTATGTCAATAGCATTTCAAATTTATGTCATGTGCTTGAATTCATTGTTAACCCTGTTGTTATGTAATGTATTCATTAGGGAAGCACTATGTCATATTGGTAAAATAAGCTGACACTGAAGCAAAATTTAAACCACTCAGTTACTAGACATCCTTAAGAATTATTGCAGATGACGTCCATTGCAAAATAGTGGCAGAAATATTCAGCAAAAGGTGGTGGAATGCAGTTTTTTTTTTTTTTTTTTTTTTGCTGTCCAGATGCCACTTATTATGAAAATAAATGTATAATATCACTTACAACACTGCAAAACATGCTATTATTGGTATATGGAGTAGTGGGTAATGTTTTATGGAATATTTTGTCAGAGTAGGTCTACAGAATGCACTACTCAAATGAGCATGAGTGGACCTGCCAGAGTTCTCCCTAATGAAATATACTGTTCAATGCAATAGGTGTGGTATGATAACTTGGTGTTCCTTGTCTTTGTTTGGTTACTCATAAATAGTTGTAATGTTATGTGAACTTCACTGCCCTTTTTTTAACTAATCTGTGTCTGATTTTATTCTAAGAAGCTCAGTAACGTATGTAAATACCGTAAATGTAAATTTGATTAAAAAAGTGCTTGACGTGTAGTACAGTGCAGCTGGACAGCAAGAAACTCTCTAGCACACAATCCCCGCAATGATAGTAGTTGTAAATCTTTGAGTATAGACTTTTTTTTAAAAAAAAAAAAAAAAAAAAAAAAAAAAAAAAAAAAAAAAAAAAAAAAAAAAAGGACATGTTACTAGGGCATCGCTCAGAACATATTGTTACATTGAATGAAAATTGCTATTTCAGTGATAAAACCGAGTAAAGTATGTGTAATAATTGCCAAACATTTATGTATACATATTTTCTGGAAGTGAAGAATAGAAATATCTTGTTTTTGGAAAAGGAGGTGAACTTCATTGTCGTTACCAGCCATCAATTAACAGAATTGTAAGTGTACAAAGTTCACTAAAATACAGGAA
This sequence comes from Schistocerca serialis cubense, assembly GCF_023864345.2. Classification (NCBI taxonomy): domain Eukaryota; kingdom Metazoa; phylum Arthropoda; class Insecta; order Orthoptera; family Acrididae; genus Schistocerca; species Schistocerca serialis. The sequence continues at coordinate 622,521,531 of NC_064641.1, forward strand.
AGGAAATGCATTCTCTATAGTTTTCATTCAATATGTAACAACTTCGCATAATTTCTTAACTGAATTATGTTCTTGTATAATAGTATGGTGCTGAACTCCACTGACCAATTTTGATGCATTAGGACATGTTGTTTGAAGTAAGTTTGTGTGCCAAGCAATCTCCTTTTTTCACAAAAAGCAGATTGCTGTTTGATCTTATTTACTTACAACAGTGGTCAATTAGGTATGAAAAGCTATGACAACTTGAGCTCAAAGCTATCCGCAGTACAGCCAAGTAACCAACAGAGTCATATTTTAAATCTTAAAGAACAATAACGTCCTCAAAATTATAATACATCACCAACTGGTGCAGAAGCTGATCATTTAAGGAGGCAGCAACCAAAATTCAGGTACCAGTTACAACTCAAAGTAAAGTCTGAAACAAAAATCACTCTCTCTCTCTCTCTCCAAACACATATATAAATATTCATATTATTAAGATAAAAGTTATTTTATATTAGTGCCTGAACAGCGATAAATTGCTAGGCAATACCTGATGAGTTAGAGCATTAGCTGTGATTGAGGCCAATTTCCTCAAAAATCACAATCACAATAATTCACAGAGAATGGAAGACATTCTGTCTGCAATGTATCAGAATTGAGAGGAAAGTTCGCCAAATACATTAACCAAACACTGCAATAACAGTTAAAAAGTTCTAACATATTATCAGTTGCATGACTTGTCTCTTTGAAATGTATACCAAGGCTGTAGGGTAGTTTTGCCACACACTGTACACCTATGGACAGTTTTGCCACATAGTATACAGTGAAGTACAAAATTCTATGTTGTTGTGTTTAGAAATTGTCAGTAATGCCCATTGTTTTCATTTTCAGGTTGTTGAGTTTTACATAGTAAAAGACTGGCAATTTCAGTATTATTTGCTAATCATGGCACCCTTATTGATCTTAATCAATTGGGTCCGAGATCTGAAGTATCTTGCTATCTTCTCTCTGCTGGCAAACATATTGTTGACTGTTGGACTAGGAATCACCTTCTACTACATTTTTAGTGATTTGCCACCCATTATTCACAGTGGTTTGCCACAGTTTTCTTCTTGGGAACAATTACCACTGTTTTTTGGAACTGCCATATTTGCACTAGAAGGCATTGGAGTGGTAAGTTACATCTGCTAAATGACTTCCCCACTTCCTCTTCCACACACCTTACAGTCATAAATAAAAAGTCGTGGAAAACAACTAGCCTTTGAAATACTGTGAAAACTGCTTTATGTTATCAAAAATCAGTTTCCCTTATTATTATTATTATTATTAGTGTTATTATTTTGATGAGGCAACTGTTAGTCAATAGATAAAAACAAATATTTAAAGACTAATGATTGGAACATGCCATTCTTTTGCAGTTAGGGAAAAGGATTGGCATCCATGCATTACTTATGAAATATAAATTCTGTACCTCTGGCTTGTTGATTTCATTCTGTGTAGAATCCAGTTTCTCAGATTTTTAGCTGTCGGTAATTCTGAATTTATCTTAACCTTTCATGCCTCCTTTTAATTCGGATCTTCAATGATACCAGTATGCATGTATAATGATTGAAAAATCCCAACATTTCTCTCTGTCTTTTACCAGGGAATGGAATCACTGTATCTGGAAAACATTTATGTATTTTAAATTAGATATGATCACTTTTAGCAACTAAATATAATATCCTTTATGTATCCCATTACAAAGACAAAAAAATTTATTCTTGCTAGTATTATAGTAAAATTGTTGAAATACTTTCTTCCTCGCATTGAGTGCAAATTTTTTTTTTAATACAGAAATAATAAAAGTTTTATTAGTGGGACATCTTGGGAATTTCAGTAAACTTTTATTTTGTTTCTGTAGGTAATGCCATTGGCTAATAAAATGAAGACACCAGCACATTTTGTTGGTTGTCCAGGAGTGCTGAACATTGGTATGACGATTGTGGTTGCTCTGTATGTGAGTGTAGGTTTCTTTGGTTACCTAAAGTATGGTAGTACTACAGAAGCCAATATTACACTGAACCTACCAACATCAGAAGTGTAGGTATCAAAATGTTTTAATATTGTGTGATTGTAGTATTAACATTTTTAATGATCCATGATTCATTTAATATGATATTCATTAGTTTCATTCTTGTTACTTATTGCTCAGTGTAACATATTTACTTGAGTGTAAGGTGATCTCAAATATGACACCCCCTTTTTTTTAAGCTCCTTAAGATAATTTTATTTTTAATATTTGAAGTTAATCATACTTACGAAATGTTTCACAGATATAAAGTACCTACCTAAAAAGTTATCATAGTACCTATTCTAAACTTATGCTATTTATTGATTATCTGCAACCTGATAAAACAGGGAGAAATAAAATAAACAAAATGAAATAGTTTAAATTAATTTTTTATCTTCACTTCCTTTTTTGCCTCTTATCTAAGCCAGTTGTTAGGAATATCACTTCCTTTGACTAAAGTTTAGATCTGGGCTACTATCAGTCACAGCAGTGTTTTTTATTGTTAATAGGATGATAAGGCATCTGCTCCACATAGCCTATATATATATATATATATATATATATATATATATATATATATATATATATATATATCTAAAAACAAAGATGATGTGACTTACCAAATGAAAGTGCTGGCAGGTCGACAGACACACAAACAAACACAAACATACACACAAAATTCAAGCTTTTGCAACAAACTGTTGCCTCATCAGGAAAGAGGGAAGGAGAGGGAAAGACGAAAGGATGTGGGTTTTAAGGGAGAGGGTAAGGAGTCATTCCAATCCCGGGAGCGGAAAGACTTACCTTAGGGGGAAAAAAGGACGGGTATACACTCGCACAAACACACATATCCATCCACACATATGTGTGGATGGATATGTGTGTTTGTGCGAGTGTATACCCGTCCTTTTTTCCCCCTAAGGTAAGTCTTTCCGCTCCCGGGATTGGAATGACTCCTTACCCTCTCCCTTAAAACCCACATCCTTTCGTCTTTCCCTCTCCTTCCCTCTTTCCTGATGAGGCAACAGTTTGTTGCGAAAGCTTGAATTTTGTGTGTATGTTTGTGTTTGTTTGTGTGTCTGTCGACCTGCCAGCACTTTCATTTGGTAAGTCACATCATCTTTGTTTTTAGATATATATTTCCTACGTGGAATGTTTCCCTCTATTATAACTATAACTATATATATATATATATATATATATATATATATATATATATATATATATATATATATATATTATATAAACAAAGATGAGGTGACTTACCGAACAAAAGCGCTGGCAGGTCGATAGACACACAAACAAACACAAACACACACACAAAATTCAAGCTTTCGCAGCAAACTGTTGCCTCATCAGGAAAGAGGGAAGGAGAGGGGAAGACGAAAGGATGTGGGTTTGAAGGGAGAGGGTAAGGAGTCATTCCAATCCCGGGAGCGGAAAGACTTACCTTAGGGGGAAAAAAGGACAGGTATACACTCGTACACACGCACATATCCATCCACACATACAGACACAAGCAGACATATTTAAAGACAAAGAGCTTGGGCAGAGATGTCAGTCGAGGCAGAAGTGTAGAGGCAAAGAAGTTGTTGAAAGACAGGTGAGGTATGAGTGGCGGCAACTTGAAATTAGCGGAGATTGAGGCCTGGCGGATGACGAGAAGAGAGGATATACTGAAGGGCAAGTTCCCATCTCCGGAGTTCGGATAGGTTGGTGTTGGTGGGAAGTATCCAGATAACCCGGACGGTGTAACACTGTGCCAAGATGTGCTGGCTGTGCACCAAGGCATGTTTAGCCACAGGGTGATCCTCATTACCAACAAACACTGTCTGCCTCTGTCCATTCATGCGAATGGACAGTTTGTTGCTGGTCATTCCCACATAGAATGTATCACAGTGTAGGCAGGTCAGTTGGTAAATCACGTGGGTGCTTTCACACGTGGCTCTGCCTCTGATCGTGTACACCTTCCGGGTTACAGGACTGGAGTAGGTGGTGGTGGGAGGGTACATGGGACAGGTTTTGCATCGGGGGCGGTTACAAGGATAGGAGCCAGAGGGTAGGGAAGGTGGTTTGGGGATTTCATAGGGATGAACTAACAGGTTACGAAGGTTAGGTGGACGGCGGAAAGACACTCTTGGCGGAGTGGGGAGGATTTCATGAAGGATGGATCTCATTTCAGGGCAGGATTTGAGGAAGTCGTATCCCTGCTGGAGAGCCACATTCAGAGTCTGGTCCAGTCCCGGAAAGTATCCTGTCACAAGTGGGGCACTTTTGTGGTTCTTCTGTGGGGGATTCTGGGTTTGAGGGGACGAGGAAGTGGCTCTGGTTATTTGCTTCTGTACCAGGTCGGGAGGGTAGTTGCGGGATGCGAAAGCTGTTTTCAGGTTGTTGGTGTAATGATTCAGGGATTCCGGACTGGAGCAGATTCGTTTGCCACGAAGACCTAGGCTGTAGGGAAGGGATTGTTTGATCTGGAATGGGTGGCAGCTGTCATAATGGAGGTACTGTTGCTTGTTGGTGGGTTTGATGTGGATGGACGTGTGAAGTTGGCCATTGGACAGGTGGAGGTCAACGTCAAGGAAAGTGGCATGGGATTTGGAGTAGGACCAGGTGAAACTGATGGAACCAAAGGAGTTGAGGTTGGAGAGGAAATTCAAGAGTTCTTCTTCACTGTGAGTCCAGATCATGAAGATGTCATCAATAAATCTGTACCAAACTTTGGGTTGGCAGACTTGGGTAACCAAGAAGGCTTCCTCTAAGCGACCCATGAATAGGTTGGCGTACGAGGGGGCCATCCTGGTGCCCATGGCTGTTCCCTTTAATTGTTGGTATGTCTGGCCCTCAAAAGTGAAGAAGTTGTGGGTCAGGATGAAGCTGGCTAAGGTGATGAGGAAAGAGGTTTTGGGTAGGGTGGCAGGTGATCGGCGTGAAAGGAAATGCTCCATCGCAGCGAGGCCCTGGACGTGCGGAATATTTGTGTATAAGGACGTGGCATCAATGGTTACAAGGATGGTTTCCGGGGGTAACAGATTGGGTAAGGATTCCAGGCGTTCAAGGAAGTGGTTGGTGTCCTTGATGAAGGATGGGAGACTGCATGTAATGGGTTGAAGGTGTTGATCTACATAGGCAGAGATACGTTCTGTGGGGGCTTGGTAACCAGCTACAATGGGGCGGCCGGGATGATTGGGTTTGTGGATTTTAGGAAGAAGGTAGAAGGTAGGGGTGCGGGGTGTCGGTGGGGTCAGGAGGTTGATGGAGTCAGGTGAAAGGTTTTGCAGGGGGCCTAAGGTTCTGAGGATTCCTTGAAGGTAACCCCATTCCCGATGTCCAGGCGGAGCTTCAAGGAATCCTCAGAACCTTAGGCCCCCTGCAAAACCTTTCACCTGACTCCATCAACCTCCTGACCCCACCGACACCCCGCACCCCTACCTTCTACCTTCTTCCTAAAATCCACAAACCCAATCATCCCGGCCGCCCCATTGTAGCTGGTTACCAAGCCCCCACAGAACGTATCTCTGCCTACGTAGATCAACACCTTCAACCCATTACATGCAGTCTCCCATCCTTCATCAAGGACACCAACCACTTCCTTGAACGCCTGGAATCCTTACCCAATCTGTTACCCCCGGAAACCATCCTTGTAACCATTGATGCCACGTCCTTATACACAAATATTCCGCACGTCCAGGGCCTCGCTGCGATGGAGCATTTCCTTTCACGCCGATCACCTGCCACCCTACCTAAAACCTCTTTCCTCATCACCTTAGCCAGCTTCATCCTGACCCACAACTTCTTCACTTTTGAGGGCCAGACATACCAACAATTAAAGGGAACAGCCATGGGCACCAGGATGGCCCCCTCGTACGCCAACCTATTCATGGGTCGCTTAGAGGAAGCCTTCTTGGTTACCCAAGTCTGTCAACCCAAAGTTTGGTACAGATTTATTGATGACATCTTCATGATCTGGACTCACAGTGAAGAAGAACTCTTGAATTTCCTCTCCAACCTCAACTCCTTTGGTTCCATCAGTTTCACCTGGTCCTACTCCAAATCCCATGCCACTTTCCTTGACGTTGACCTCCACCTGTCCAATGGCCAACTTCACACGTCCGTCCACATCAAACCCACCAACAAGCAACAGTACCTCCATTATGACAGCTGCCACCCATTCCACATCAAACAATCCCTTCCCTACAGCCTAGGTCTTCGTGGCAAACGAATCTGCTCCAGTCCGGAATCCCTGAATCATTACACCAACAACCTGAAAACAGCTTTCGCATCCCGCAACTACCCTCCCGACCTGGTACAGAAGCAAATAACCAGAGCCACTTCCTCGTCCCCTCAAACCCAGAATCCCCCACAGAAGAACCACAAAAGTGCCCCACTTGTGACAGGATACTTTCCGGGACTGGACCAGACTCTGAATGTGGCTCTCCAGCAGGGATACGACTTCCTCAAATCCTGCCCTGAAATGAGATCCATCCTTCATGAAATCCTCCCCACTCCGCCAAGAGTGTCTTTCCGCCGTCCACCTAACCTTCGTAACCTGTTAGTTCATCCCTATGAAATCCCCAAACCACCTTCCCTACCCTCTGGCTCCTATCCTTGTAACCGCCCCCGATGCAAAACCTGTCCCATGCACCCTCCCACCACCACCTATTCCAGTCCTGTAACCCGGAAGGTGTACACGATCAGAGACAGAGCCACGTGTGAAAGCACCCACGTGATTTACCAACTGACCTGCCTACACTGTGATACATTCTATGTGGGAATGACCAGCAACAAACTGTCCATTCGCATGAATGAACACAGGCAGACAGTGTTTGTTGGTAATGAGGATCACCCTGTGGCTAAACATGCCTTGGTGCATAGCCAGCACATCTTGGCAGTGTTACACCGTCCGGGTTATCTGGATACTTCCCACCAACACCAACCTATCCGAACTCCGGAGATGGGAACTTGCCCTTCAGTATATCCTCTCTTCTCGTCATCCGCCAGGCCTCAATCTCCGCTAATTTCAAGTTGCCGCCACTCATACCTCACCTGTCTTTCAACAACTTCTTTGCCTCTACGCTTCTGCCTCGACTGACATCTCTGCCCAAGCTCTTTGTCTTTAAATATGTCTGCTTGTGTCTGTATGTGTGGATGGATATGTGCGTGTGTACGAGTGTATACCTGTCCTTTTTTCCCCCTAAGGTAAGTCTTTCCGCTCTCGGGATTGGAATGACTCCTTACCCTCTCCCTTAAAACCCACATCCTTTCGTCCTTCCCTCTCCTTCTCTCTTTCCTGATGAGGCAACAGTTTGTTGCGAAAGCTTGAATTTTGTGTGTATGTTTGTGTTTGTTTGTGTGTCTATCGACCTGCCAGTGCTTTCGTTCGGTAAGTCACCTCTTCTTTGTTTTTATATATAATTTTTCCCACGTGGAATGTTATATGAATATAATAGGGAAACATTCCACGTGGGAAAAATATATTTAAAACAAAGATGATGTGACTTACCATACGAAAGTGCTGGCAGGTCGATAGAAACACAAACAAATACATACATACACACAAAATTCTAGCTTTCGCAACCAATGGATGCTTTGTCAGGAAAGAGGGAAGGAGAGGGAAAGACGAAAGGATGTGGGTTTTAAGGGAGAGGGTAAGGAGTCATTCCATATATATATATATATATATATATATATATATATATATATATATATATATATATATATATATATATATATATATATATATAATAGAGGGAAACATTCCACGTGGGAAACTCTTTGCCTTTACAAATGTCTGCTTGTGTCTGTGTATGTGTGGATGGATATGTGTGTGTGTGCGAGTGTATACCTGTCCTTTTTTCCCCCTAAGGTGGGTCTTTCCGCTCCCGGGATTGGAATGACTCCTTACCCTCTCCCTTGAGACCCATATCCTTTTGTCTTTCCTTCTCCTTCCCTCTTTCCTGACGAGGCAACCATTGGTAGCGAAAGCTAGAATTTTGTGTGTATGTTTGTGTTTGTTTGTGTGTCTATCGACCTGCCAGCGCTTTTGTTTGGTAAGTTTCATCATCTTTCTTTTTATATATATATATATATATATATATATATATATATATATATATATATATATATATATAAACAAAGATGATGTGACTTACCTAATGAAAGTGCTGGCAGGTCGACAGACACACAAACAAACACAAACATACACACAAAATTCAAGCTTTCGCAACAAACTGTTGCCTCATCAGGAAAGAGGGAAGGAGAGGGAAAGACGAAAGGATGTGAGTTTTAAGGGAGAGGGTAAGGAGTCATTCCAATCCCGGGAGCGGAAAGATTTACCTTAGGGGGGAAAAAAGGACGGGTATACACTCGCACACACACACATATCCATCCACACATATACAGACACAAGCAGACATATTTAAATCCTTACTCAAGGAGATAAATTGTACAGTTTGTCCGTCATAGCTTGGCACTATTAGTTGGAGCTGGTAGGAGTGAGCTAATCAGTGAAAGTCAGGTGATTTTGCATCAGTATTGTTTTGACCAACCATAGCTCTTGCTAACTTCTACACCATTTCATCAAAAATGATAATACTGAGTAGAAAAAGCTAAAAATCCAAGAACAATGTGATAGCAAATTTAGAAGATTATTAGGAACAAAAGGAATAAACACAGTAAGAAAAATGCATATCAGCTCCCAGTAGCATGTTAGATAGTATTAAATTCAAGTAATCAGCTACTAAATGCAATAAAATATTCCTAAAAGTAGCTGAAAACAAAGGGACAAAAATGGGCCATTGAATGAAAGTCCATTAGAATCACTTAGAAAGGCATTGCATACTCCACCACTAAGCATCAGATCAACTTGTAGAGAGCACAAAATAATTATAAAACTTTTCCCACTCCATCAAGTGGCTGGTACAGCAACTCTTTAACGATTATAATGGAGAAAAGCACTCTTGGTTGTGACAGTTACTGATTAATGAAGTGTTTCACCTTTTAAGGACATCATCAGATTTTCTAAAACAAAGAAGAAAGGGAAATGTAAATAGCCAGGGGCATGGTCCTATCATGTACAGCCCAGAATAAAAACTCAAAGAAGTGTCTACAAACCAATAGAAAGCAAATGTATTTTTGCTGTTATGTTGTAAAATAAGCATACAGCAAGAGCACACTAAACAAACATGCACTTAAACAATAAATATGAATAAGCAGAAAATCTTTGAAAATGAAAAAGTACTGTAGCAGAGGCAAAGTGAAAAGTGGTAACATTTTCTCCAATATACACATATGACTGGTGTAGTGGTACAGCAATAGGACTACACTCAAAGAACTGCAGACATGTGGCTTCATTCAAACACAGGATAATGAAACTGACCAATACAATTGAAGACATCAAATATGTAAACAATTAAGAACTGGACTAGGCACCTAGTGGAGTTTAGTGGCAGGAACTCACACAGTTTTAAAATATAAATTTAAATAAAAGCATACAATAGAAATTAAAAAATAGGTAACTAACTAGACATTCTACAGAACAAATATGTTAAAATAATAAATAAATTTTGTGGGATGTATAAATTAGAAGGACATACCCATAGAGACCAGTAGACCACATGCATAGTAGCATACAAATAAGCTAAGCTTTTTTTAAATCTGTGATTGACCATCTTTACTATATTCCTCTCAGTACACTTTCTGTCAACAGAGAATGCAAAAATTTAAAATTTGTTGCAGTCAGTAAGATATATACAGTCCACTGATTTTGAATAAGCTATATAAAAAGAAATTGTCAGGCATGAATAAAAACTTGTTCATAAATGCCATATTTTTAAATCTGAAAAATGCTAAATTTCCACTTTTGGGAAAGATATTATAGGACTTGGTTAAATTATTCAAAAATTTCAATATTGAAATAGTTTTAATAACTTAAAATGGAGCTCAACACAATTATATTCATAATGAGTGGCCTCATAAAGATAAATATGCTACTTCTGGAGTGTATATTAGAATGTATTGTCTGTTAAATGTTTTACATAGGGTAGTCCTGTATGATATTCAAGATTAGATTTAATGAACATTTTTACCTAAAAATGCCCAGCACTCTGTCTTTGCTGAGCACTTGAAAGTAACAGAGCAACAGACACCTGCACTGGACAATCTCCAGATTTTGCATTATGCTCTAACAGGCAAAAAGCTAAATCTTCTTGAAGAAATGGAAATTCTTAAACAAACATCAGTGATCAATATCAAGCGCTTCAAGACCACCTGATTCATAAAAGTCAGAATTATTTTAACTTCATGATGTCAAGTGTCAGAATATTTACATAGTTGCCCTTTGAATGTGTAAAATATTTTTTAAATTTTGTACATTGGTATTTTATGGCTTTAGATTTGCATAGTTCATGCAGTATATTTTGTACTGCATTTTTAATGATGTACCCATCACTTTCCATTATCTACTACTGGACCTGTGGCCTGCTAGTGCTCAATTCTTCTTCTAATGTTAATATAGTATAATGTTTATTTATTATTGTAATATATTCAATCTTTATAATGTCTTGTTCAGTAACCTTATTTTTCATTTCTGTTATGCACTTTCATTTAAATTTATGTTTTAAAATTACTCATGCCCGTCATCTGTTTGAGTTTCCTTCAGTAAGCTCCAAGTGGTAGCTAGTCTGATGTTTCACATGCTTGACATCTTCAAATGTGTTGGTCAGTTTCACAACACTGTGTTTAAATGAAGCCTGATGTCTGCATTTCTGTGTGATCCTATCACTGCACCATCATGCCTGGCATCAATTGTGTATTGAAAGTACTGTTTGAACTTTTCATTTTGCTTCTGTTATCGCACTTCTTCTTCATTTTTAAGATTATTTATTACTCATATTTATTGTACAGGTACACACTCTGTTCAATGTGATCTTGATGTATCCTTATTTCTCAGCACAATGGCAAATGTAAGTTTTCTTTCTAATGGATGATAGACTTTCCTCTGATATTTTTCTTTTGAGCTGTACTTGATAGCTACTTATATTTTCCTTCCTTCTTTGTCATAGAAAACCTGATGGTGCCCTAAAAAGGCAAAATGTGTCATTAAACAGTAATTTTTGTCACCAAGATTTCTTTTCCTCAGAACAAAATAATCAGGTTATTGACAAGAAATAACTCTTTTGTCTATAATTGTATCTTAGCCAGACCACTAAAATATTTTACTGATTTGGTAGAACTCCATTTGGGTTTTTTGTTAATCATTAAAAAGTCAAGGTGTATTTTCTAGGTGGCTGAAATATGTAGTAGAGACACTAATGTATAGATGTAAATATGAACAAGTGAACTCTTAACTACAGACCCACTTGTGTACCTACAAATTCTCAAAGGATTTTTGGAATGTAACTATCAATATAATACTGAACCACTTTTCTGACAATAATCTTTTAATAATACCTCTTTGGCTTCTTAAGGCTTCTCTACAGAATAAGCAATATATGATCTCAAAAACTATATTCCATTAGAATTAAAGGAAAAAAAATTACTTATTGGCATTCAATCTGCCCTGTTCAAAGCCTTTGATTAATAGTTCATGAAATTGTACTGGGGAAACTAAATTGGCACACTGTGAAAGGAATTCCATCTGACATGAATGAAGCCATATCTTAACACTACAAAACAGAGGATACCATTAACAAATGATACCACTGGCAGAAGACTAAGTCGAAAGAGGGAAAAAATTGTCACCCCGTAAGACAGACTTTTCCAACTCCTGTTCATAACCAATATAAATGATTTTTCCCCAAACAGGACTGTTCAAAAATTGTGATATTTGATGATGACACTATAATCTGATCCACAAACAATGGTAGTTCGTGCAGGTCAAGAAATGGATGGGATTGCATTGTTGACAGATATAAGCAACAGTTGTGGTATGCAACTGCACATGCTTTGAGCTTGAAGTAAATGTGTATCCTGCAAATTATATCTCCCACTTTCTTGTTTAGAATTTGTCACTTGCCGCTACCATCAGCCATGACAACTCGCAACAAATGGGATACAAATTCACTAAATAACTAGCTAAGATCATGTTTAATGGTTGCATTGGGTACGAGATTCAAAGCACAGCACTCAGAACACTACTGGACACTCATTGGCTATTGAAGAATGTGTGACGTAGGTGGGCAAAATGAGCCTAAACTTGATAGCCATCATTTGTGACTCCAGTTATAGTATATTGACAAAGGTCCAAACACACCTATACTACAGTAGGGATGGAGTAAGAAGATCCCTGACACCTTGCAGTGATGTTGTCAACTTTCAACAGTGAAGCACTAATGGCTACAAGTAGAAGCAGTAACCATCTACAGAGCTGTCACAAAATAATCAGTTTTTGAAAATGTAATGCAATTGGATGGATAAAAAATCTACCTACCAAGCAAAGGTAGGAAAACACACATAAAAAGGTATTGAAATTTGCAAGCATTCAGAGCCTGTAGCTTCTTCTCTGGCAGAAGGGTTGAAGGGGAGGCAAGAGGGGCTAAGGAAAAGGACTGATGAAGTTTAGGAAATTGGAAAAGTCAGCCAAAACCCTGGGTCATGGGAGACCTACCAGACAGGATGAGGAGAAAGATTGATTGTTGGGGACTGCAGCATATGAATTTTTGAAAACCTGAGAGCTTAAAAGTGGAAGACAGGGCAATACACAAGACGAGAGACCATTCACAAAGTATCTTGCATGAGCTAATAATAGCGGGAAGGATGAGGGATAGGTAAAATAGAGCAGTCTGAAAATAAAAGATTCAGAAAACTAAAAGTGAGTGAAGAGAGGAATACTTACTGAGAAGACATACCAAGCCTGAAGAAATTAACATAAATTAAGGGCAGATGGGTGGCAAGAACCAAGGATTTCTTGTAATACCAGTTCCCACCTACAGAGTTCTTAGAAACTAACGTCGGGGGAGGGGGGGGGGGGGGGACCATATGGAACATGTGGAGAAATCGGCATCAAGGTCACAACTGTCATGTTGTAGAGCATGCTTTGCAACAGGATATTGTCTGTTGGCAGTATACATGGTCAGACTAGGCCCATTCATCCTAACTGATAGTTTGGTGTAGTCATGCCAATGGAAAAGACCAAACATTGTTTACATAATAGCTGATACATGATATGTATTGCTTCACAGGTGGCTCTCCCTTTGATAATATGTGTTTTGCCAATTACAAGGCTGATATAGGTTGTGGGAGGAGTGCAGATAGGGCAAGTTTTACAGTGGAAACAACACAGTGGTAAGAGTCATATGATAGGTAAACGGATGCAGAAGGAGCATAGGGTCTGACAAGGATACTGTGAAGATTGGGAGGGTGACAATAAGCTATTTTAGGTGTGGTGGGCAAAATGTCAGACGGATTGGACAACATTTCAGGGCATTATTTTAGGGATTCATAGCTTGTTGAAGTAGCTGATTAATACATTCTAGATGAGGATAACACTGAGTGACAAGAGAGGTACTCCTGAGCTGTTTTTTGGAAGGATTTGCAGTACCGGGATTGGATGTGATGGCTCAGGAATCCTGATTTTGAACTAAGCTGGTGGGGTAATTATATCCAGTGAAGGCTGAAGTGAGTACGGTGGTGTATTGCTGTAAAGAGTATTCATCTGAACAAATATGCTTGCCTTGAATGCCAATGCTGTATGGGAGGGAACATTTGACATAGACAGGTTGGCATGGCTGCTTCCTATGCCAACCTTTTCATGGATCACTTGGAGGGTGCTTTCCAGGGATCTAAGAGGCTTCAGCTGCTGGTTTGGTTTAGATACTTTGATGAGATATGTTTGTGACATGGACTCACGGTGAGGCTGACCTGTTAATATTCTTGGAATCTCTAAATACTGTATTTACCTGAGTATAAGACAACTCTGAATATAAGGCGACCTCCCTTTTTTAAGAGACTCCTTCAAAAAAAAAAAAAAAAAAAAAAAAAAAAAAAAAAAAAAAAAAAAAAAAAAAAAAAAAAATATTTTTAACAAATTCTGAGTAATCAAAATGACAAACTGTTCTACTGGCGTAAAGCATCTGCCTGAAACATGAGCAATATACCTATTCTAAATGTAGGCCATTTATTAATTGCCTACAATTTGATAATAAAAGGAGAAAAAAGATAAACAAAAATAAATGGTTTCATTAATTTTTATCTTCAGTATCTTTAAGCATATCATCTGGGGTATCACTATTTTTAATCATCACCTACATCCTAATAATGCAGCTATGAACTTCATATCTTCATTGTAATGAGTATCTGGTAGTTCCCTCCGAATATATTGTGATTTCTGAGGTTGTGGTTATGTTGGTACCTGAGAACACAGCTGTTTTTTGCCAAATACAAATCTTATTTTGCTTCAACACTGACATGAGAATGTTACAATGTTTTTTGCTTCCAAATATATGGTCTGTCACCCCCCCCCCCCCCCCCCCCCGCCCAATTGGCCGCATAGAACTGGCAGCTGACACACCTCCTTTCATTCCTGTCATACCTCAAGATAAGCATCAAAGACATTGTTGCAGAAAATAGATACCATCTCCTATAGAAATATATATACAGTTGTTGCATATCTGATCAGTTTTTAAGTAAATTCAAATGGATTCAAACAAACTGTAATTTGAATGTGGTATATGCTGATAAAAAGCCAAAGCACATGATACAGGTTTCCTTGGTTGGCCTGCCTGCTCACCACTCTCCTTCCCACACTTATCCTACTTCTCAGCTCAGCTGGTGTCATTGTTACCCCTTGAACATTTGTGCAGTGCTGTGTTTGAGCAACTGTAAAACACAAACTGCAATATCTCTTACAGTGCAGGTCACATGTACCAACACCAACTAATACATAAATAAAAGACTGCAATCACAATTCAGTCCAATTCACAAACTTTCACCCATCCCACAATCTAGTGACATCTGTCTTGATGCTGTACTTTATTCTGGAAATAACAATTATGCTCAGTCTAACACAATTTATCTCATCATTTAGATGTTTATTCTGGATTAATTTTCTTTCTTGCTTCACCTGAATGTCACAATATTGTTCTAAAGCTGATTAAAAGGTCATAACATTTTTATCCAGTTTTATCCAGTATTCCAATACATGAGCAGTGACCAAATTTCTCATTTGCAACTCACTTGGTAGATCATCAGTTTTTCATAACCAAATAAAATATTAACCTGTGCTCAGACTCAGGAAATGTTTTATCGAGGACAATATTTTCACCTGTCAATATCAGCTTTACTTAAGGAACACCATAAATGTCTGTATATGGTATCCAGACACCCATGAAAACTTTTATTGCAAACTTGTTCAATCCAAAAAGAGTTTATAAGATGATAGAATTCAATATTATGTTCTCTTGTGTTTCACAAAACTATCAAACTTTAAGCGAAGCATTAGATTGCTGTGGTTGCTAGTTCATAGTTCGCCATGAAATCATGCATCCCTTGCACTAGTGTTGCACACATCAAATGTCACATGATTGTTTGAGCAAGGTTGATATTATATTGAGCACTTCAGCATATCAGGAAATCCATAGCCTGTTCAACCACAAGTATCATTAACTTAACCTACCCTTCTGAATCCTTAAAAATAAATCTGCATGAGATCTCAACAGCCAAAGTTACATTTGTAAATGTAAAATGACCCTTATATCAACTTATTAAACAACATAAAAATATTGACCTCAGCAACCACAGTTTAATTTCTGAATATATGATAACCCAGTATTTTTCGGCTGACAATTTTGGAAAAAAACCTTGTCTTATAATTTGGTAAATATGGTACATTCTCCAAATTAAATTTCACTTGACCATATTCTGAATTCCATGCCTTTTTCCTACATGCTGACCTCATCCTCACACACTTCTATTCACATTACACCTACCAACAAACAACAGAACTTAATATTTTGAAAGTTGTCATCCTTTTTATGTTAAATGTTCCATCCTATACAGCTTTGGCATTCGAGGATAACATATTTGTTCAGATGCGGGCCCTTTGCGGCAATACACCACCATTATAACCTGAGCCTTGACTGGATGTAATTACTCCACCAATCTAGGTCAAAAGCAGATTTCTCAAGCCATCACATCCTTGTACTGCTGATCCCTCCAAAAAGCAACGCAGGAGTACACCTCTCATCACTTAGTATTATCCTCATCTTGAATGTATTAATCAGGTACTTAAACAAAACTATGACTTCCTAAAACCATGTCCTGAAAAAAAGTCATATCTTTCTGATACTTTGCCTACCATACCGAGAATAGTGTTTCCTTGTCTTCCCAATCTTTGCAATATTCTTGTCAGACTGCTCCTTCAGCACCCATTTTCCTACTCTATGGCTCCTACCACTGGGACAATCCCTGCTGTAAGACTTGTCCTATGCATCCTCTTATCATCACCTTTATCAGCCCTGCAACTGGCAAAACATCATGCCTTTAATAGTAAAGGCAGAGTCACCTGTGAAACAACACAACATGTACCAACTGCTATGTAAACACTCTCAGCATTTTACATTGGCTTGACTACGACCAAGTTATTACTTAGAACAAATGGTCAGAGGTAGAGGATGTATACAGTATTGACAACACACAATATCCTGTTGTAGAGAGTGCTTTACAACATGACAGTCATGACCTTGTGCCCATTTCATCACATGTGCCACCTGGATTCTTGCCCTAGACACCAGCTTCTCAGACCTCCAAAGGTGGAAATTGTTTTTACAGTTCCTTGGTTCTTGCCACACACCTGCCCCTAATTTATGTTAATTTCTTCAGTCCCAGAATTTGTTCTCAGTAACTATTCTTTCTTCACTCCCTTTTAGTTTCCTATATCTTCTGTTTTCTGATACCTCTATTTTCCCCTCACTACCACAAACAATGCACTTAGCATTCTACTCTTATTAGCTCATCTTTCCTTGCCATACCATCTGGTAAGTCTCCCCTGATCCAGGGTTCTGGTGACTTTTCCAGTCTCCCCATTTTGTAAACCTTGCCAGTTCTTTTCCTTTACCCCTTCAAACATTCTGGTAGTGAAGAAGCCACTGGCTCCATAAGCCCACACATTTCAATACCTTTATATGTGTGTTCTCCTGCCACCACTTGGTGAGTAGGATTTTTGCCCATCCATTTACTTTATATTTTCAAAGACTTGTATTATGTAATTCCAAACGAACAGGTACAGAAAGTAGAAATCAACATAAAAAACTGGATGAAGTTTCATGTGTGAAAGTCACAGACATCTAACTGAAAATAAAATGTTTCTTAAAAGTATCTTAACAATGCTTATCAGCAAGAGTATAGTCATATAATGTATCAGACAAAATTTGTGCCTGGATTGACGTCTCCTTTGTAGTGAGGATCTCAGATGGAGAAAGCCACTGAAATGTGCAGAAGGAACTTCAGGCATACCCCAGGGATGTGTGTTTGGATCACTGTTGTTGATGTATATTAATGACCTGACAGACAATATTAATTGTAAATTGTTGCAGATCACGCAGTTGTCTGTAGTGAAGTACTGTCTGAAAACCAGCACATATATTCAGTTAAATCATGATATGATTTCAAAGTCATGCAAAGACTGACAACTTGCTTTAATTGTTGAGAAAAATAAAATTGTGCACCTTAGAAAGTCAATAAATGTAGTACCCTTTGAATACAGCATCAGTGAGTAGGAACTGTAACCAGTTAACTCATACAGATATCTGTGTGTAATAGTTTGTAGTAATATGTGTTACAATGTGCTGTTATTTATGACAGTATGGAAAAATAACAACTACATCATTCATAATACTTGTATTCACACACCAACATTACAAACTTATACACTAACACATTTTAACAGGTCATTTGCCCAGGAAAATAAATCTGTGCAGTGAACTATACAGAGTGTTCATTTTAACTGCAGACATACCTCATGGATGTGTGTAATATCTTGAAAACCACACATCAGATCAAAAAAGGCTATAATTCCAATTTTTTGTCTCAGAAGGGGACATTCAACCATAACACATTCACCCCATCACCCCACCCCGTGTGAGGGTGGAAATTTGAAATCTCCAATGGGAACCCCCATTTCTTATTACAGATTACGATTCCACAGCAAAATCTACATACGTTTTGTCTGAAGCATTTTCTTCGTTTCACTACAGATGGTGCTGTAATTGGATGAATAGAAATGTATACACAATTGTAATTTACAACATGCTACTCAGTGGCCATTGAATATCTGATGACATATAGGACCCACCCTCCATGCTTTGAGGGGAGGACAGGCCAGTATTTCATAACTTTTAATTGGAAATCCAATTCACAACATTGTATTTCTCTGACATATAAAACAAGGAACTACTCGATGCACCACTATGGAAATATAGCAAACTATGACATATCATAACAGGCAGTACACTGTGACCAGGGCCATGCACATGTAGAACAGCAGTGGTTCTAAACTTTACAATACTTGCACAGTGTTTGTTGCATGCACACCTATCTATCATTTGGAGAACAGACTTGCAAGTGGATGATGAATGTTGCAATGACAGAAGAAAAACTGAAATATCCTGATTTACAGGGAATGTAGGAGAAATGTTGAAGATGCTGTTGCCTTGTATGTCAAACATTTTCCAGAGAAAGCTTCCTGTCACTCATTCTTTTACAAGGTTGTGAATATCTTTATGTCTGATGGCAGTGTATATACTGGCAAAAAGAAATGAAGCAGACACCTTACAGGAGAAGCTAATGAAATAGCTGTACTAGTGGCAGTGTACCACAACCCACAGATAAGCACCTGGCAATTACACCATGATTTTGGTATGTCTGTAGGTAGTATTGTCACAATACTTATCATCATAAGTATCATCCATACCACATGTCACTGTATCAATAACTTAATGTGTCACTGCATCAACAACTTCATGGCACCACTTTCCATAACCAGGTGGTGTTTTGTGGATGGGCGTGTAAACAAATGCAAATGACTCCCACATTCTTTGCCAAGGTTCTATTTCCCGATGGGTCTATATTCACAAACATTGGTAGCATTAACTGACATAACATGCATTACTGGAGTGCAGATAATCCCCACTGGTTACAACAAGTTGACCATCAATGTCCTTGTTTGGTGTGATATCATGGAAAACGAACACATTGGTTGATATTTGATTGACAACACATTGAATGGTCATAACTATTGAAGTATTTGGAAGAGTAACTACTGGTACAACTGTAGGATGTTGCCCTGAATGTTCAATAACATATGTGGTTTCAGTATGACGGTTGTGCAACACATTATGCAATTGAAGTGTGGGAGGTATTAGACCATGTTAACACTGGTAGGTGGATCAGCAGAGGTGGCCGTATTAAGTGGCCTGCTAGGTCACTGTATTTGATGTTCCTGGATTTATTTCTGTGTGGATATTTAAGAGATAAGGTGTACCAGCAAGTGCGGAAGGCTGTGAAGGCATGGTCAACTGCACCAGACATGCCTGTGTTGACATTCCAACATATATGCTTCTGTCCAGTGTATGGTCATCTGAAAAATGGATCACTAAGTGTATTGAAGTTGGAAGTAATATGTTTGAACACTTACTACTCTAATTGGAAAAGCAGAGTAGCATTCACCTCGAGCTGTGGCCACAGTAGTGTGTTGAGTAGTCCTGTGTTCGATATGTTAGGGGAACACAATATTCCAAATGGGGTGTCCAATTAGACGTTATGAAATACTGGCCTGTCCTATCCTCGCCGCAGGGAGGTGGGACCCCACACGCCATTGGATATTCCAGGACCATTGAGTAGCATGCTGTAAATTACAATTGTGTAAACATTTCTATTCCTCCAATAACAGCGCCATCAGTGGTGAAACAGAAAAACACTTCAGACAAAACATATGTAGATTTTGCCATAGACTTATAACATGAAATAAGAAATAGGAGTTCCCATTGGAGATTTCAAAGTTGCCTCCACCATCTACACCCAGTGCAGGGTGGGGGTCTAATGTGGTATCACTGGATGTCCCTGTCCCAAGACAAACAAATTTCTTTGATCTGATGTTTAGTTTTTGAGATATTTCAATATCTTCAGTTAAAATGAACATTTGTATATGTCATGCTGGAAGGAAGGTTATTTGGCCCTCAAACTTATCAGCACCATTTCTTTTGGGAGGAGGGGTGGGGAAATTAGTTATATGATTTATTGCCAGTGAATTAGAGTTGCCAAAAAAAGTCTAAAGACAGACTGAAGGTAAAGTATGACTACAACACATATAAGTCTGGATGAAACTAATTATAGTGCATGAAAAATTGTGGGACAGTGTCAAGGACAGAAGTACTAGTATGAATGCAGAGAAAGATGCTGATGCATGGGCAGCTATCCCTTTGGATGTGGATAAATCTCTGTATGCACATGTGGGAAACATGAGGAATGTAAAGGAAGCTTGGGGTACCATGGAAAACCTGCTTGCTAGTGAGAACAAAGTAATTGGATGAATCTGTGATATGCTGTTGGATACCACGTTATTCAGATTTGAAGGAAATGTTCGGAATTATGTAACTCTAATTATGGATTAAAAAGAAATATAGCCAATAATCAGCTGTACATGAGCTAATCAGTTGATGATGGACTGATAGTACTCATTATGGTGTTAGATTTAACAGAAGTTTTCCTGCCATACCAGATAGGAGAGAGTCCAATACAATGGGTGAATATGTTACACTGGACAGAAAAGTTGCTAAATGGAAGTGTGGTAGAATACCTCAAGAAGGCAAATGTGGCAATGATAGTGCTTTATTTATAAAGTATTGGAATAAGTCACAGAAGAGATTTTCTAGATGCCAACAAGAAAAGAAGAAAATAAAATTTTGCATTAGCTGGAAGTATGACCACTTCAAGTCTAACTGTCCCCTTGCCCAGAACCATCAAAGAAGGTGCCCAAGGGAGCAGACAAGTCATTGTTTTCCACACTTGGTGCGTCAGACTACCAACAGAATGAATGGACCATTGATTCCAGAGCTTTATCACACATGATTTCAAGAAAGTGGTGGTTTCAAGATTCTGTACAAGAAAAATGAAACAAAAAATTGTAAAGTTTGCTAATAATACTGCATTAGTAAGTGAAGGGAAAGGAAATGTTATTATTCTCAGTTCATCAGGTATATCTTAATCAGAAATGAAAAATCCAGGATGGAATGTAACAATCAACCCTGACTGACTCAGTTCACTCTTCCGCACAACCATGATCCAGCCCCACAGCCCCAAACCTTCCACTGTTAACTTTTCGGATTTTTTAACCTCAAACCTTGCCTCACAATCATTTCCCAAACCCACCAACATGCTAACTAACCTTACATCTGCAGAAAGAACTGCAATCCACCACCTAAAAACTAATCCCTACCTTATACTCCTATCTGATGACAAAGGCTCCACCACTCACCACTGTTGTTTTGAACCACAAGGATTACCTGGCAGAAAGACTCTGCCACCTGTCAGATTCATTCACCTACAAACGCTGTCACAGTGACCCCCTTCCAGAAATTCTACATCTACATCTACATTTATAATCCGCAAGCCACCCAACGGTGTGCGGCGGAGGGCACTTTATGTGCCACTGTCATTACCTTCCTTTCCTGTTCCAGTCGCATAGGGTTCACGGGAAGCACGACTGCCAGAAAGCCTCTGTGCGCACTCGAATCTCTCTGATTTTACATTCATGATCTCCTCGGGAGGGTAAGTAGGGGGAAGCAACACATTTGATACCTCATCCAGAAATGCACCCTCTTGAAACCTGGACAATAAGCAACACCGCGATACAGAGCGCCTCTCTTGCAGAGTCCGCCACTTGAGTTTGCTAAACATCTCCGTAATGCTATCACGTTTACCAAATAACCCTGTGACGAAGCACGCTGCTTTTCTTTGGATCTTCTCTACCTCCTCTGTCAACCTGACCTGGTACAGATCCCACAATGATGAGCAATACTCAAGTATAGGTCGAACGAGTGTTTTGTAAACCACCTCCTTTGTTGATGGACTACATTTTCTAAGGACTCTCCCAATGAATCTCAACCTGGCACCCGCCTTACCAACAATCAATTTTATATGATCATTCCACTTCAAATTGTTCTGTACGCATACTCCCAGATATTTTACAGAAGTAACTGCTACCAGTGTTTGTTCCAGTATCATATAATCATACAATAAAGAATCCTTCTATGTATTCGCAATACATTACATTTGTCTACGTTAAGGGTCAGTTGCCACTCCCTGCACCAAGTGCCTATCCCCAGCAGATCTTCCTGTATTTTGCTGCAATTTTCTAATGTTGTAACTTCTCTGTATACTACAGCATCATCCGCAAAAAGCCGCATGGAACTTCCGACACTATCTACTAGGTCATTGATATATATTGTGAAAAGCAATGGTCCCATAACACTCCCCTGTGGCACGCCAGAGGTTACTTTAATGTCTGTAGACGTCTCTCCATTGAGAACAATATGCTGTGTTCTGTTTGCTAAAAACTCTTCAATCCAGCCACATAGCTGGTCTGATATTCCGTAGACTCTTACTTTGTTTAGCAGGCGACAGCGCGGAACTAAATCGAACACCTTCTGGAAGTCAAGGAAAATGGTATCTACCTGGGAGCTTGTATCTAATATTTTCTGGGTTTCATGAACAAATAAAGTGAGTTTGGTCTCAAAGGATCACTGTTTCAGGAATCCATGTTGATTCCTACAGAGTAGATTCTGGGTTTCCAGAAATGACATGATACGCGAGCAAAAAACATGTTCTAAAATTCGACAACAGATTGATGTCAGAGATATAGGCCTATAGTTTTGTGCATCTGCTCGATGACCCTTCTTGAAAACTGGAACTACCTGTGCTCTTTTCCAATCATTTGGAACCTTCTGTTCCTCTAGAGACTTACGGTACACGGCTTTTAGAAGGGGGCAAGTTCTTTCGCATACTCTGTGTAGAACCGAATTGGTATCTCGTCAGGTCTAGTGAACTTTCCTCTGTTGAGTGATTTCAGTTGCTTTTCTATTCCTTGGACACTTGCTTCGATGTCAGCCATTTTTTCGTTCATGTGAGTATTTAGAGAAGGAACTGCAGTGCGGTCTTCCTCTGTGAAACAGCTTTGGAAAAAGGTGTTTAGTATTTCAGCTTTATGCCTGTCATCCTCTGTTTCAATGCCATTATCATCCCAGAGTGTCTGGATATGCTGTTTCGATCCACTTACTGATTTAACGTAAGACCAGAACTTCCTAGGATTTTCTGTCAAGTCGGTACACAGAATTTTACTTTCAAATTCACTGAACGCTTCACGCATAGCCCTCCTTACACTAACTTTGACACCATTTAGCCTCTGTTTGTCTGAGAGGTTTTGGCTGCGTTTAAATTTGCAGTGAAGCTCTCTTCACTTTCGCAGTAGTTTCCTAACTTTGTTGTTGAACCACAGTGGGTTTTTCCCGTCCCACACAGTTTTAATCGACACGTACCTGTCTAAAATGCACTTTACGATTGCCTTAAACTTTTTCCATAAACACTCAACATTGTCAGTTTCGGAACAGCAATTTTCGTTTTGATCTGTTAGGTAGTCTGAAAACTGCCTCCTATTACTCTTACTAAACAGATAAACCTTCCTTCCTTTTTTTTATGTTCCTATTTACTTCCATATTCAGGGATGCTACAATGGCTTTATGATCACTGATTCCCTGTTCTGCGCTTACAGACTCGAAAAGTTCAGGTCTGTTTGTTATCAGTAGGTCCAAGATGTTATCTCCACGAGTCGGTTCTCTGTTTAATTGCTCGAGGTAATTTTTGGATAGTTCACTCAGTATAATGTCATTCGATGCTCTGTCCCTACCACCCATCCTAAACATCTGCGTGTCCCAGTCTATATTTGGTAGATTGAAATCTCCATCTAAGACTATAACATGCTGATGAAATTTATGTGAAATGTATTCCAGATTTTCTCTCAGTTGTTCTGCCACTAATGCTGCTGAGTCGGGAGGTCAGTAAAAGGAGCCAATTATTAACCTAGCTCGGTTGTCGAATATAACCTCCACCCATAATAATTCACAGGAACTATCCACTTCTATTTCACTACAGAATAAACTACTACTAACAGTGACTAACACACCTCCACCGGTTGCATGCAATCTATCCTTTCTAAACACCGTCTGTACCTTTGTAAAAATTTCGGCAGAATTTATCTCTGGCTTCAGCTAGCTTTCCATACCTACAACAATTTCAGCTTCGGTGCTTTCTATCAGTGCTTGAAGTTCAGGTACTTTACCAACGCAGCTTCGACAGTTTACAATTACAATACCGATTGCTGCTTGGTCCCCGCATGTCCTGACTTTGCCCCGTACCTTTTGAGGCTGTTGCCCTTTCTGTACTTGCCTGAAGCCATCTAACCTAAAAAACCGCCCAGTCCACGCCACACAACCCCTGCTACCCGTGCAGCCGCTTGCTGCTTGTAGTGGACTCCTGACCTATCCAGCGGAACCTGAAACCCCACCATCCTATGGCGCAAGTCGAGGAATCTGCAGCCCACATGGTCGCAGAACTGTCTCAGCCTCTGATTCAGAACCTCCACTTGGCTCTGTGCCAAAGGTCCGCTGTCAGTTCTGTTGACGATGCTGCAGATGGTGAGATCTGCTTTCATCCCGCTAGCAAGAATGGCAGTCCTCTCCAAATCAGATAGCCTCCAGAAGCCAGAGAGGATTTCCTCCGATTCTTAGTGAGACACATCATTGGTGCTGACATGAGCGACCACCTGCAGATGGGTGCACCCTGTACCCTTCATGGCATCCGGAAGGACGCTTACCACAGCTGGAATGACTCCCCCCGGTATACATACCAAGTGCACATTGGTTTTCTTCCCCTCCCTTGCAACCATATCCTTCCTCTGCAACCACCTGGATCTTGCAGACTAAAACTGTCTACTGGACCGAGACTCGAACTCGGGACCTTTGCCTTTTGCGGGCAAGTGCTCAAATCTCATTCAGGAAACATCCCCCCGGCTGTGGCTAAGCCACAGGATCTCCAGGAGTAGGCTCTCCAGTCCCTCCTCAAATCCTTAGGCCCATACCAGAACCTCTCCCTCAAGTCCATCTCTTTCCTTATCCCCACCACTCCTCACACTCCTACCTTCTACGTGCTTCCTAAAATCCATGAACCAATCTATCCAGATTGCTCTGTTGTGGCTGGCTACTGTACACCCATTGAGAGAATCTGCTCTCACAGACCAACACCTTCAGCCTATTAATCACAACCTACCCTCCTATAAAAAGCTACCAACCATCCTCCAACAACACTCCACAGCTCCTGATTCTATACCATATGGTGTCCGGCACTATTGATGCCACCTCCATTACACTAACATTCCCCATGCCCATGGCTTCACTGCTATTGAATACTACCTTCCCCAATATGAATTTCAAACCAACAACCTCCTTCCAAGTCATCATAACCAATTTTATCCTCACCCACAATTACTTCTCCTTTGAAGGCATTACCTACAAACAAATCCAAGGTATGACTATGGGCACCCACATGACCCCATCCTATGCCAACCTATTCAAGGGCCATCTACAGGAATTCTTCCTGAACACCCAGAATCTGAAACTCCTTACCTGGTTCAGATTCTTTGAGAACATCTTCGTAATCTGAATTGAGGATGAGGATACCCTATCCACATTCTTCCAGAACCTCAACACCTTCTCCCCTATTTGCTTCACCTGGTCATACTCAACCCGACAAGCCACGTTTCTCGACGTTGACCTCCACCTCAAAGATGGCTACAGCAGTACCTCTGTCCACATCAAACCTACCAAGCACCAGTGATACCTCCACTTCGACAGCGGCCGCCCATTCCATACCAAGAAGTCCCTTCCACACAGCCTAGCCACCTATGGCAATCACATTGGTAGTGATAAGCAGTCCCTCTAGAAATATACCAAGTGCCTCACTTATGTATGCAATTACCCTCCCAGTCTTGTTCAAAATCAAATTTCCCATGCCTTATCTTTCCAGTCACCTGCTACCTCCCAGAGTCTCACCATCCATCCACAGAGGAGCATTGCTCTCATGGTGCAGTACCCCCTAGGACTGGAGCAACTGAATCACATTATCCACCAGGGTTTTTACTACTTCTCGCAATGCTCTGAAATGAGAAATGTCCTACCCATCATCCTTCCCACCCCTCCCACAGTGATATACCGAACCTACACAATATCCTTGTCCATCCCTACACAACCCCTGCTCGCAACCCCTTGCCTCATAGTTCATACCCTGTAATAGGCCTGGATGCAAGACCAGTCCTGTACATCCTCCCACAACCATCTACTCCAGTCCAGTCACAAACATCACCTTTCCCATCAACGGCAGGGCTACTTGCAAAACCAGGCATGTGATTTACAAGTTAAGCTCCAACCACAGTGCAGCATGCTATGTGGGCATGAATGACTGATAAGCTATCTGTCCACGTGAATGGCCACCAACAAACTGTGGCCAAGAAACAGGTGGACCACCCTGCTGCTGAGCGAGCCACCCAACACTACATTCTTCATTTCAATGACTCCTTACAGCCTGTGCCATTTGGATCCTTCCCAACAACACTAGCTTTCTGAATTGTGCTGGTAGGAAGTCTCCCAGAAATATATCCAACGTTGCTCTAACTGTCCCAGCCTCATCAGCCTTCATTATTCATTGTCCTTACCCATCCAGCCCCTTCCATGTATCCATTCCAGCCCTCTTTCCACAATGTATCTCCTTTTCCACTACCCCTCTGCCCTCTCCCACCCTCTGTATAACCACCTGACTGCACCTAGCTGCACTATCCTCTCTCTACCTCATCCCTGCTCACTCTCGTAAGCAGCAAACTACCGCCTTGCCAACCAGTTATACTACCCCCCTCCCCCCCCAGCCTCTTCCTTACCCCCACCACATGGTTGCCTCTCCCATAATACATTGCTGCTCACAGTCTGGCTTCAGCTGCCAGCAACTGTGGTCTTGTGGGTGTGAACTGGGATTGTGTGTGTGTGTGTGTGTGTGTGTGTGTGTGTGTGTGTGTGTGTGTGTCCTATTTTTAACAAAGGCCTTGTTGGGCAAAAGCTCGCTTTCCAACAGTCTTTTTTGTTGTGCCTATCTGCAACTCAGCATCTCCACTATATGTGAGTAGCAACTGTCCTTGACAATATTTTTTCCAATGAGATGTTATTCTTGTCCCTGGATTAGCCATAAATTTGCTCCTGCTTTGGTTGAGAAAGGCATAGATGTCTCTGACAATGATGGATGTAAGATGTTCAAAAGGGACGAGCTACATTTCTCAAGATTGGAGTCGAATCCCAGTTATAAACTAAGAAATGTTGAACCTGTGTCCCTTGAGAATGCCTTAGCTGTTAGTAATGTTAATAACAAGGAAGATGTATCACGTCATAGACTTGGTGAAGTTGGAGTTGGCACTGGACTTACGTGATGTTTACAGAGTGGAGGCACAAAGTGGATTCTGTAGACAAGTTTAAAACATGTATGCTTAGTAAGATGTCTAAATTTTGTAAGGATGGAAGACAGAATCAGTGTAAGGTGCTAGGCTTGTTGCATATGGATTTATGTGGTCTCATTGAGCAAATTCCATGTAGTACTAGTGGATGGCTGTTCTAGGATATTCTGTTATTTTCTCAAGGGTAAAGATCAAACATGTGAATTATTTACTGAGTTAGAAACTTGGACTGAAAATAATTTTGATGCAAACATCAAAGCTATCAGGCCAAACAATTAATCAAACAGAACTAACAGGCTATAGTGAATGTAAAATAGAAAGGAAGACAGTATAAATTGTCACATATTTGTTTGACTCATGAGAGTGTGATATGGAAATGTTGAAAATCCTGAACTTGGAGATGTATGAAGACCAACATTAACTATCCAGTGAAAGCTTACATACAGATATTCAAGGTACAAGCAATTAAACAAGGACTCTGGGAGTAAGCCTGTACAACAGCCTTCTACGTGTCACTCCAGTAGGTATCCCACAGAAAAGATTTGACTAGCTGTAGCAACAACAGCATTTCAGCAATCATTCTTCTTGGTCTCCATATTCGAATGGGGCTGGAAGAAGCTCTAAGATGTAGTACAGTGAAAAGTACCCTCTTGGATTCACTTTACACTGCTTTTTGGAGTATAAATGAAGATGTAAACATAGCTGTAGAATAAACTAAGGTAGCAGCGGCATATGTACAAGTTAAAATCAAATCTCAGTTCTATTGGCTTTTTTCTTAGAAATTTCCTTCATTATGTTGATCTGCAGTTAGGTTTAGTAACATTCTTTCACTCACTACTGAACTATGTCATAACCTTCTGTGGAAACAAGCCAAAATCAAAAAAGTACTTATTTTAAAGACACATGGAGGAAGAACATTGTGTGAAGTTGGTAACTAAACATCTCGTTGCAGCCTCTTCAGGGACCCAGAATTGTTACACTCACATATCAATTAAACGACATCTTCCATACACCATGAGCTACACTAGAAATGTTTTATTTTCTAAAACCAGTTTTCAGATTTATAACCCATCATCAGTGCATGTGATACAGAGGAGCAAACAACTGTATGTGTGTGGTTTCTACAAAACGATAGCTGCACATATACAGTAGTAATATAAGTCTACTTACATTATGCACTTCATCTACATCTAAATCTACATGGACTACATCTACATCTACATGGATACTCTGCAAATTACACTTAAGTGCCTGGCAGCAGGTTCACCGAACGACCTTCACAATAATTCTCTATTATTCCACTCTTGAACAGTGTGTGGAAAAACAAACATCTATATTTTTCCATGTGAGCTCTGATTTCTATTATTTTATTCTGATGATCATTTCTCCCCATGTAAGTTCGTGTCAACAAAATATTTTTGTATTCAGAGGAGAAAGTTGGTGATTGAAATTTTGTGAGAACATCTTGCAGCAATGAGAAATACCTTTTTCTTTAATGATGTTCACGCCAAATCCCGTATCATGTCCATGACACTCTATACCCTATTTCTTGATAATATAAAACATGCTGCTCTTCTTTGAATTTTCTCAATGTACTCTTTTAATTCTGTCTGATAAGGATCCCATACCATGCAGCAGTACTCCAAAAGAGGACAGACAAGCATGGTGTAGGCAGTCTCTTTAGTAGGTTTGTTACATCTTCTAAGTGTTCTGTGAATAAATCACAGTCTTGGGTTCCCCTTCTCAACAACATTTTCTATGTGTAACTTCCAATTTAAGTGTTAATAATTGTATTTGCTAGATATTTAGTTGAATTTACAGTCTTTAGATTAGACTGATTTATCATGTAAAAAAAGTTTAAACAGATTCCTTTAGCACTCATGTGGTTGACCTCATACTTTTCATTACTTAGTGTCAACTGTCAATTTTTGCACCACACAGATATCTTATATAAATATGATCTTAGAAATAACAGAAGACATATAATGCAAATTCCTTGACCTGTCAGGTCTGTGTTTAGTCTATATAACAGTTATGTCGAACGTTATTAGGCACTGTCACAGCCTAAAATTTGACAGCAATAACATACATAACAAACTGTGTAGTATGTTACAGGACATATTTCAGATCCTGTAATGTTAACTGACAAGCATGTCATTTCTGTAGAAGTGCTTAATGTAAGTAGAGTTATATTACTGCCATATATGTAAAAGTTATCATTTTGTAGAAATCAATGTACATACAGTTGTTTATTTTTCTGTACCATATGCCAATGATTATGGGCTATAAACCCAAATACAAGCTTTAGCAAATAAAATATTTCTAGTGCAGCTCATGGTGTATAGAGGTTGTCTTTTAATAAATATCTGAAAGCTGCAGATCACCAGGCATTCAAGATTTTTACATGCCAATTAATCTACAGCCTAATGTCATTTGTGATTAATAAAAAGAGTGAATTTAGGATGAACTGTGAAATTTACAATCACAATACCAGAAATAAAAACAATTGTCATACAGACTATGCACCACTATCTATGTTTCAGAAAGGAGTTTCATAAATCCAGTGAAAAAGTTCATAAATGCTGTTGGTAGACATCAAGCAGGAAACTGAAAATCCCCATATGTTCACAAACATCCTTTCTAAAATTTTATCATGTACTCAGTTATTTCCTGGATGCCTTCATCTACAGTTTTTAGCCTCTCTAGCTACCTCTAGTTCCACTGAAGTTACTTCCTGACGTCTTAACACGTGTCCTATCACCCTGTCCCTTCTCCTTCTCAGTGTTTTCCCATATATGCCTTTCTGCAGAGAACCTCCTCATTTGTTTTCTTATCAGACCACCTAATTTTCAACATTCTTTTGTAGTAACATATCTCAAATGCTTCAGTTCTCCTCTGTTCCAGTTTTCCACAGCCCACATTTCATTACAATGCAATTCTGTGCTCCAAACATACAGTATCAGTGCTTTCTTCCTCAAATTGAAGCCTATGTTTGTACTACCAGACTTCTCTTAGCCAAGAATGCTCTCTTTGTCAGTGCTAGTTTGCTTTTTATGTTCCCTTTGCTCTATCCATCTTGGGTTATCTTGCTACCTCGATACCAGGATTCCTTAACTTCATCTACTTTGTGATTCCCAATTCTGATGTTAAGTTTCTAACTGTTTTCATTTCTGCTACTTCTCATTACTTTCATCTTTCTTCAATTTACTATCAAGCCATATTTTGTGTTCATAAGACTCTTCATTTCTTTCAACACATCCAGTAATTCTTCTGCACTTTCGACGACGATGCCAATGTCATCAGTAAATCATTGATATCCTTTCACCTGCAATTTTAGTCTACTCTTAAACTTTTATTGTATTTTTGCCGTTGCTTCTTCCATGCGTAGATTGAAAAGTGGAGGCGAAAGACTACATCCCTGTCTTACGCCCTTTATAATCTGAGCATTTTGTTCTTGGCCTTGCGGTTTTATTATTCGCTTTTGGTTCTTGTTCACACTGTATATTACCCATCTTTCTCTATAGCTTACCCCTGTTCTTATCAGAATTTTGAATATCTTGCACCATTTTACATTGTCAGACTCTGTTTCCAGGTTGACAAATTCTATGAATCTGTTGTGCTTTTTCTTCTGTCTTGCTTCCGCTATCAACTGCAACATCAGAAATGCCTGTCTCGTGCCTTTAACTTTCCTAAAGCCAAACTGATCATCATGTAACAGAGTCTCAGTTTTCTTTTCCATTCTTCTGTATATCATTCTTGCCAACGATTTATCCATTAGCTGTAAAGCCGATTGTGCTTTAATTCTCACATTTCTTGTCTCCTGTTATCTTTGGAACTGTGTGGATGATGGTTTTCTAGAATTCTGATGGTATATTGCAAGTCTCATACATTTTCCACACCAACTAAAATAGTTATTTTGTTGCCACTTCCCCAGTGGTTTTAGAAATCCTGATGAAATGTTATCAATCACTTCTGCCTTATTTGATCTAAAGTCATCTAAAGCTCTTTTAAATATTGACTCTAATATTGGAACCCTCATCTCTTCTCTGTCGACTTCTGTTACCCATGGTTTCCATCAATTACCTTCCTTGTACCTGTGTTTTTCTTTCCAGCTTCGGGACTGCATTTCTTAGATACGTCCATTCCTCTTCAACTGAACTACCTACAGAGCTATTCATTATTGCAGTATCATTAGCTTCACAGAACTTCAAGCATACTCTTCACTTCTTATTACTTCAGTACCCTACTCCTCTGCACAATGAATTTTCCTGACTAGTCTCTTAAATTTAAGCATACACTTCATCATAGCTAAATTGTGATCTGAGTCTGTACCTGCTCCTGGGTACACCTTGCAAACCAATATCTGACTTCAGAATCTCTGCCTGACCATGATGAAATCTAACTGGAATTGTCCCATATCCCCTCGCCTTTTCATATTATACCTCCACCTCTTATGGTTCTTGGACAAAGTGTTCATTATTACTAGTTGAAATGTATTGCAAAACTCAATTAGTCCTTCCCTCTCTCATTCCTACTACCAATCCCATATTCTCCTGTTACCCCTTCTTCTACTCCTTCCCCTAGAACTACATTCCAGTCTCCATGACTTTTAGATTTTTAACTCCCTTTACATACTGAATTACCCTTTCATATGCTTTCTCTGTCTCTTCATCATTTGCTTGCAATGTCTGCGTATATACCCAAACTATTGTTGTCAGTGTTGGTTTGCTGTTAATTCTAATGAGAACAACCCTGTCACTGAAATGTTCACAGTAACTCCCTCTCTACCCTACATCCCTATTAATAATGAATCCTACTCATATTATATCATTTTCTGCTGCTGTTGATATTACCCTATACATGTCTACCCATAAATCCTTCTCTTCTTTCCATTCTACTTCACTGACACTCACTACATCTAGATTGAGCCTTAGCATATCCATTTTCAGATTTTCTAGTTTCTCCACCATGTTCATACTTCTGACATTAGAAACCCAAACTCGCAGAATGTTACGCTTTTGTTGCTTATTCAATCTTTGTCTCTTGGTTACCTTTCTCTTTTTCCTCTTTGCTGTCCCCTTACTTGTGGATACACCTCATGTGTCTTTTATGCAGTGGTTTCCATTGCCTTCTGCATCTTCATGCTGTTGATCAATGCTGATTCTTCCACCTTTTATGGGCAGTTCTCACACCAAGGGCAAGAGTGTACCCTGAACTTCTGTCCATTCCTCTGCCCTCTTTAACAAGGTTGAGGGTAACTTCTTAGGCTGGAAGTCTTTGGCCACCATAGCTGATTTTCATTCCAAATGCAAGCAATGGCAGGACCTGTGACATTTTGATTATTGGTCAGAGACATACCCCTAGGCCATTGGCGCTTTTACAGACACTTCATAGTATTCTGTTTTATGTCACATAAATGCTCTGTGCTGACAGCACCTAGGAAGTGAAGAGAGGAGAACTACCTTTTTTTGAGTAGCTATCGAACAAGGTGGCACACACCTAGCTGTCCGGCTTTCCATAATTTCCCTAAATAGCTTCAGGCAAATGCTGAGATGGTTCCTTTGAAAGAGTATGGTTGGCTTCCTTCCCCATCCTTTCCTAATCTGATGGGACTGATGACCTCATTGTTTGGTCCCCTCCCCTAAATCAACCACCATCAAAGTAGCTGTTTATTAAAATATATGCTCATATTTAACACAGGTTACTCTAGAAGTAAATCCCATTTTTATCAGTTAGAGTAGATTGTCACTAGTCATTGCTTGTCCATGTTTACTCTAGGGAGGTCCATGCAGTGTCTGCCTCTTCCTGTTAACACATAACTCATTCTACATCCCCAAAGGCTCTCCTTCATGATGTTATTCGCAGAACATGATGTGTGATGACACTAATTACTCAGTGATCTCACCTGTGATTCCTAATGTATGGAAAAGATCTTCATGCAGAAGATGAAGTAATTAACACTATGTTAATTTTAAATACAGAAACAGACACTCTGTCTCTGTAGTAATTTATATCTTGAGTCATCCTACAAAACTCACCTTCATCACCAAATTCACTTGGTATAACTTCATTTACTAATCTGTATGTTACTACACGTTCTACCACTGCTGTCATGGTGCACATCATGTTTGATCAGCGTGCTGTTCAGCAGCTCCAGGCAACCCACCAGAGGCTGCTGACCACGGACAGCACCTTCGCCACCTGCAGCAGAAAGCCAGTGGCTCCTGGTGGACAAAAGCCCTTTATATTTTCATGTACTGGCTCCTGCCAGCCATTGTTGTACATTCTAGAAACTGTATTGGACTGTCTATGTTATACTGTCATGTTGTTGGTATCATTTTTTTTAATTGCTGTCCTGCTGCTTTCTAGCTTTTTACTATTTGTGTAAATAGTATGTAGAGGCTTAGTTCATCCATTCATCCACACATCATGAAGGGCAATAGCTATCATGAAGAAGAGGCTTCAGGGACATGCAAATGGTTAAGTACTACATTAAGAGGCAGAAGCAGTCACTACATGCTAATCCTGTGAAGCATACCAACAACCAATTACAACTAATACTAATATACTCTTGTTAGCTATGGGAATTACTTCTAGATTAATAGAGAAAGCTGTTACTTTTCAAAAAAGCCACTGAATTTCTTGTTGCATTACCAAGCTGCTGTTTCAACCAACTACTTCATAGTAAACATTTCCATAAATTTACTGATTTCAGATAATACTATAAGCTGTTTATCTACTAGGAAGATTGAAACATGTTTAATGTGAACATTGAAGTTAACCAGAATTTTTGTCCCAATGCCCCAATGTTCTGATAAATTACAGAAGTAATCAATAATGAAGTGTTGTTTTATTGATTTTGTTTAGAATATCTTGGGGTTTCCAATTTCCTGCCTGATGTCTGCCAGTAACCTGCTAAAGACTTTCTCGCCAGAATATAGAAGTCAGTTATTGTGAAATGTAGACTGGGATGCACAGTCTAAATCAAAATTATTTTTTCTTTTACTACTATAGTCATCTTATTTATAGTTTATCCTAATTTAATTTTTATAATTAGCCACAACACCATTAGAAAGTAAATGTAATGGTGCATGAGTGTAGGAATTGCTGGGAACCTGAACAAAGCTTCTCCGATATTTTCAGAATCAGTACTTAGCACTCAAACTGCACACTTATGTAGAACAAGTATGTTCATGGTCCTAGCTACACCAGTCTGAAAGATTTCTTATAGCACAGTATAGTGTGAAAATATGCCCAGTATGCTATGAATCTTTTCTGCAGGTCAATACAGTGACTGAAGTTTTTAAATTCAAAGATATACAACTAAGAATTGTGCTTAACTTATTCTTATAGTGGTGTCAACTCAGTTTGTTATCCAGCTGCAGACCAGAAAATTTGACACACAGACCTTCATTTATGTGTACCTACTGATATCTACTTCTGATACATTATTTATTTGTAATACCACAGTATGAGTTTTTGTAAAGTTGAGTATTAAGGTGTTTATCACCAACCTGTAACCAGTTTAGTTTCACTATTCTCTTGGATGTGTGTGGAATGACAAGCCATTCAATATCTACGTATTATGTTTCAAAAAACTTATGACACTGAACTGCAGCAACTGGGTTTTATTAGTACTTCTGGTTTTGGCTGTAAGCCATCATCTGGTACCAAAATCATTTGAAACATTTCATTTGTCATGAACAGTGAAAGAAAAAGCATTGAATATTTTAATCCATATGAAAGACTAACAAAACACTTATTCTTAGCATTTACAAAAGTAGCAATCGTCCTTGTAAATGCTAAGAATGAGTGTTTTATTATGTGTTTAATGTAGATTTGTGCTTTGTGGTGCCATCTCATATGAAGATAATGATTGCTGTGCTTGTAAATGTTAAGAATGAGTTTTTTTTGTGTTTCATGTTGATTAAAATATTCAGTGCTTTGTGTTTCAATATTCTCGACAAATGAAATGCTTTTAAGTGATTTTCATACCAGATGATGGATTACGGATGAAACTGATAGTTTTAATGAAATACAGTTAATGCATTTCAGTGTCATGAGATTTTTGAAACACTTATTGACTGCAAAAAATTATCTGGGGGAAAAAAAAAAAACCTATCTATATAGTATACATCCAACCCGAGATATTTCTCACCCCTGCAAGTGGTGTTCCATCAGGTACCCAACTTTCACATCCTAGTCCATCCATATGCCATTCCCAATCCCGACCCCTAGCCACAAGGATCATACTAATGTGGAAGACCTAGGTGGAAAACCTATTCAGTCCAGCCACCCAGCACTTCCTCTGACTCTTTGCCACAAGGATCACACTAATGTGGAAGACATAGGTGCAAAACCTGTCCAATCCAGCCACCCAGCACTTCCTATTCCAGTCTTGTCACAGGTTTATCCTACCCCATGAGGGGCCAGGCCACCTGTGAAAGCAGCCATTTCATTTACCAGCTATGCTGCAATCATTGTACGGCTTTTTACATTGGTGTGAATACCAACTAGCTGTACACCAGGATGAAAGGCCACTGCCAAACTGTGGCCAAGAGCAAAGGAGACCACCCCGTGGCACAACATGCAGCTGAACATAACACATTTGACTTCAATGGCTGCTTCACTACCTGAGCCATCTGAATCCTTCCTTCCAACACCATCTCCTCTGAAATGCACAGATGAGAGTTATCCTTATTTTCCACTCCCATAAATATCCTGGCCTCAACCTACGGTAACATATTGTTCCCACACCATCCACCAACAGTTTCCATGTCCTATCATCTCCTCCCCATTCTTGCCTCACACCCTCTTTATTTGCAGCTGTCTGTCAATGCATCCACCCGTCTTTCCTGTTCTTCTTATTTATTTATTTATTTTTTTGCTTTTTTCGCTACCTCCCTGCCCCACAACCTCCTGACACTGTGCCTGTTGGAA
Source organism: Schistocerca serialis cubense (assembly GCF_023864345.2). Lineage (NCBI taxonomy): Eukaryota > Metazoa > Arthropoda > Insecta > Orthoptera > Acrididae > Schistocerca > Schistocerca serialis. Next base: position 622,558,043 of record NC_064641.1, read on the forward strand.
TCTAGTCCCTGCACACTCCACTAGACAGCATTTGTCTCTCTCAACACTACTGCCCCTTCCCTTTTCCCATCCCATCCACATTGCTGCTTGCATCTCACATGATGTTGCATTCTGGCCTGAGATGCTGGAGTTGGTGGTCATGTGTGCATGAGGTGTGTGTGTGTGTGTGTGTGTGTGTGAGTGTGTGTGTGTGTGTGTGTCTTTACTGATGAAGGCTATGGCCCAATAGCAACATGTGAGTGTCTTTTAATTGTACCTGTCTGCAACTTGAGACGTCTCCAATTTTTCCCTACATTGTCAATATTCCTACACAATTGTTAATCATTTATACAATGTGCAGAATTAGTCTGTAACAGCTATTTTACAACTAAATCTACATTCACACTCCTAACACACCCTGAAAACCACTGTGATGTGAATGACAGAGGAGGCCTCCACATTACTATGTTCTAGGATTTCTTTCCATTCCATTCACATATAGGACAGGAGAAGAAAGAATGTTTGAATGCCTCTGTGCATGTTGTAATTAGTTTCATCTTTTCTTTGCAGCCCCTATGGGAGAAATACATAGGAGGCTGTAGTATATTCCCTGACACTACTTTTGCTGATAAGCCAAATGCCTTTTCGAAATCATTAAGTACTGCATCTACCTGGCTTATTGGTCCACAGCTTTCACAATATCACATGAAAAAAGCATAAATTGGTTTTCAAATGGCTCATGCCACCCAAGGGCTACTACTGCAGGGGATGACCACTACCTATGGATTATGACTCGGAGCAACCCTGACAGCATCGCCACCATGCCGAATAACACTTTTCGTGCAGCAATAGGACATCGTGTTATGACTCTAACTGTGCGCAATAAGCTGCATGATGCGCAACTTCACTCCTGACGTCCATGGCAAGGTCCATTGTTGCAACCACAACATGCAGTGTGGTACAGATGGACCCAACAACGTACCGAAAGGACTGCTCAGGATTGGCATCACATTCTCTTCACTTATGAGTGTCACATATTCCTTCAAGCAGACAATTGTCAGAGACATGTCTGGAGGCAACTCTGTCAGGCTGAATGCCTTAGACACACTGTCCAGCGAGTGTAGCAAGGTGGAGGTTCCCTGACGTTTTGGGGTGGCGTTTAATGGGGCCAACATACGCCATTGGTGGTCATGGAAGGCACCGTAACGGCTGTACAATACATGAATGCCATCCTCCAACTGATAGTGCAACCATATTGGCAGCGTATTGGTGAGGCATTCGTCTTCGTGGATGACAATTCAGGCCTCCATCATGCACATCGTGTGAATGACTTCCTTCAGGATAATGACATCACTCGACTAGAGCAGCCAGCTTGTTCTCCAGACATGAACCCTATCAAACATGCCTGAGATAGATAGAAAAAGGCTGTTTATGGATGACATGACCCACCAACCACTCTGAGGGATCTATGCAGAATTGCTGCTGAGGAGTAGGACAATCTGGACCAACAGTGCCTTGATGAACTTGTCGATAGTATACCAAGATAAATACAGGCATGCATCAATGCAAGAGGACGTGCTACTGAATATTACAGGTACCGGTGCATACACCAATCAGGACCACCACCTCTGAAGGTCTCGCTGTATGGTGGTACAACATGCAATGTGTGGTTTTCATGAGCAATAAAAAGGGCAGAAATGATGTTTACGTTGATCTCTATTCCAATTTTCTGTACAGGTTCTGGAACTCTCAGAACTTTTTTTGATGTGTGTATCTAGAATTTGATAAAGGTTCCATTGGGCCTTTTTCAGTATTAGCAAATTGAGTTGTTTCTCAATTCCACTGATATTAATATCTATATCATTCATTTGAGCAGTGGTACAAGATTTAAACTAGGGCAGAACTACTAGTTCCCCCTTTGAAAACAGAATTCAGCATTTCTGCTTTTGCTTGCTATCAATCATTTGATTTCGTGTATCATCCATCTAGACGTCAACTTTGGTGCCTCAAACAGCCTTTATATGGTAGTCACTGAAGGCTTCAGTTATAATGCTTTTGAGTGCCAAATACAGCTTATTTATCTATGGTCGACTTATTTAATGTATGCCTTGGCTCATTTCACATCCCTGAAGAATTTCCTTCATGGCAAAACCTATGGAATACCCTGAATGAAGACCATTCTGCAAATTAATACTGTCTTCTGGCATTGCTGCTGTCTTATAGACAACCATATCATCATGAACAGTCTTAAGGAGCTTCCAGTGCTTTCTACTATATTATTTATGAACAAGAACAGTAATGGTCCTATCATACTTTTTTGGGGTACTCCAGGAATTACTTTTACATCTGTTGATTTTGATCGATTGAGAGTAATGTGTTGACTTCTATTTACAAGGAAGTTTTGAATTCAGTTACAAATATGGTATAATACTCAGTAAACTCATATATTCTGCACTAAATGCCAGTGTGAGACGCTGTCAAATGCCTTCCTGAAGTCAACAAACATGAGATCAACCTGAGTGATATTTGCCTACAGCACTATGTGTCTCATGGAGGAACAGAGTGAGCTGAGTTTCACAAGATCTCTATTTGCGGAATCCCTGTTGATTTTCATTGAGGACCTTTTTGTTCTTCAAAAGCATCTTAAGGCTTGGACATAAAACAGAATCCATAATTCTACAATAGCGTGTTGTCAATATTGTGTGTGTGTGTGTGTGTGTGTGTGTGTGTGTGTGTGTGTGTGTGTGTGTGTGTGTGTGTGTGTGTATGTGTCTTTCCTATGATCTTTCTTGAAAATGAGAATGACCTGTACTTTTTTCTAATCAATAACTATCCTTTGTTACTTCAGCAATCTATGATAAACTGCAGCTAGAAGGGGAGTGATTTCTTTCACAAAATGTTTGTAGAATCTTATAGGTATCTCATCTGGTCCTGATGCCTTTCCACTACTTAGTAATTGTAGTTACAGTTCTATTCAGTGTCAGTATCTCAGTATCTACCATTTCATAGTTCATATGATGCTTGAAAGAAGGGACCATGTTACAGTCTTCCATGATGAAACAATCTGAGAAAACAAAATGCAGTATTTCAGCCTTCTCTCTGTTATCTCCTGTGTCAGTACCAGTATGGTCACTGAGTGAATGAACAGTGCATTTTCAACCACTTACATATTTCAAGTGAGATCAAAACCTCTTATGGTTTTTACTTAAATCAATTGACAAAATTTTACTTTCAAAGTCTTTGAACACTTCTCTCATTGATCTTCTTAAACTTATTTTTGTTTCATTCAGCTTCTGTCAGCTAGGTTTTGACTCTCTTTGTTTACATAGCAATTTCCTAATATGCGTATTAAACCACAGTGGGTCTTTCCCTTCCATTAAGACCTTGCTCAGAAAATATGTGTCTAAGGCATATTGAATGAAACGTTTGAAATTTATCTACTTGTGCTCCTCATCTTCATCCTCAGCACTGAATATCTGATGGTGAGTACTCAGATACTGTGCAATGTGTATCCTGTCACTCTTACTGACACTATTACTAATGTCATGTTCTTATTTATAGCCAAGTTAAAATTGCAGCACCCATTCAGTCCTTTCATGCACATTTGTTTTCGTACAACTGTGCAGTTATTCTATGAAACAGGATCCTCTTAGTGTTTCCTAGCACTGCTGAATTAGTTGTCTCCTGAGATAAACTGTGAAGCAAGCACCAATCCTCTCTTAAATTAAAATCTCTGTCCCTCTTTATATGGTGGTGTCTTTCTCTCTCAATCCTGGTTTGTAGCATCTAATTTTATGATTTTAATTAGGGCAATGCACGGCAATTGTCCATTTGCTTGGCTGCTTCAGTTAGGACTGCTGCTTATGCTCTTGGCACTTCCCCTTATCTGTCCTACCAAACCAATTTACCCATTTGTCATCTAAATCTGTTAAATCAAATGACAGCTATAATGTGTATACTGTCCAGTCAGAGAACAGTAGTAGATGGGTATAATCCCTCTGAATGTGAAAGCATTTATAGAAACCATTTAAGTCTTTTGCTAACTTGATGAGCTTTGTTAGCAGTCATTAAGTGATTCAAGCTGTGTTTCCTGTCAGAACCCCACTGGATTGAATGTGGCACATGCCTAGTTTATGGATACTTAGACTACCTTTAGCAGTACAAAGTAGACCTTTCCACTCTGTTGGTAGGGTATAATGCAGTGAACACAGTGCTCCCATAGGAGTCTACTAGAATTATAGTATCAAGCACCTATTTATGCCTGAGTTTGATTCCCAGTATCAACTATGTTCTTTGATGCACATGTGTTTTCTAGCATCCTCATTTTACAGAATTTGCTGTATCCCAGGATTTTTCTTAAGTTTAAAGATGAAGTGGCCAGTTAACTCTTAATAAACTGTACCTCGGAGCTCATGTATTGGTAAAATTGACAACTCTATAACTGTATGATATATTACGTGAAATCTCTATTTCAACTGATACCTTTAATATGTTAGTCCAGAAACCTGTAATCTGTACCATTAGGCAGGTATAATTCTATCTCATTTCATGGTTATATTTTGTGTGGTGATTGTTTACAGATAATTTGCTTGGCTGCTTCAGGTGTGTGTGCTACTTACATCCCTTGTCCCTCTCCTTAAGTGTTGTAATGGTAGCCTCCTCCCACCTCTCCCACCACTACTGCTATACATGTTTGAGTTCATGCAGTGACCACACAATTGATGAAAGGAGCTCATCAAGACAACTGGGCAATACAAAATAATGTGTTCCAAATTGAAACAGTCAACAAGATAGACATGTATGAAAACATTCCATGTATCAGTTACACCGGAGAGAGGGGAAGCGAGAAGGAGGGGGAGGGGGAGGAGAGAGATGGTAGAGAGCAGAAGGAGGAGGACGAGGAGATTACTGTTTAAAGAGGTCATTAGAATTGGAGCACAAGTGCAGATTAGGGAAGAATGGAGACCGAAACTGGTTGTGCCCTTTCAAACGAACCATACTGGCATTTGCCTCAAGTGATTTAGGAAAATTTTAGAGAAATCATGGAAAGTCAAAATCTGGGTAGCTGCATGTGACTCTGAGCCATCATCCTGCTGAATCCACCACCTCACTCTGTAGTAGAGAGTAAAGAGTAGAGAGAGAGATTGAGAGGGAGAGAGAGAGAAAGAGAGAGAGAAAGCTTGTTTAAAAAGTGTGAACAGTCCAAATTAAGCACATCCATAACAACTGTATATTTTTACAGATTGGCCCAGTTAGTTAAGATCAAGATTGCAGTGGCAATCTTCTTCACATATGCACTGCAGTTCTATGTTCCCTTTGAAGTCATCTGGAACGCATCAAAACACTATTTTGGCTCCTACAGATTGTTAGCTGAGTATGCCTTAAGGACAGTTCTTGTTTTATGCACAGGTAAGAGGTTTATAACTTCATTAACTATTTCATAATGTTGCTTATTTAAGTACCCATATGTGCAATGTTCTATTCTAGAATGAAAATTAACACAATCATCATCTTAATGTATTAGATCAGATGACAGGTATAATTTATACACTGTCCAGTCAGAGAACATTTTCAGGTGGGTTTAACCCCTCCGGGTCTGAAAATGTTTGTAGAAACTATTTAAATCTTGTGATAACTTGATGGGATATTTTAGTGGTTATTAAATATACACAGACCCAAATTTTTGAAAGTGCTTGTTAACTACCAGTGAGACTTGCTTTTAGGAAGAGCTTTCTGAAACAGAACCGTAAATGATCTCACAAGAGATTCATTCATTCAGTCATTCATTCATGCACTGTTTTTCACAGATGCCACAATGAAGGAGTACATACAGAGATAGGGAATGAGTCAATCTGTACATTAATAGGCAGAATAGACATGCAGGCTACTTCTGTAAAGTATAATAACATAAAATTATTACTAGTGTTATTCTGTTCACACCAATATTTATGGTAATTACATCTAGATTATTATGAAACTGATAACCTTCAGTTTTCATAGTTTAGCTATGGACTCTCAATAAAGACACATGAGACCATGCTCTAAAACATCAGATCCAATGTAGAGTGCAGAGGACAGCTGTCAAAAAGTTTCCTGATCAATATAGGGGTAAGGCAATGAGACAACATTTCATGTACATTACCAGAAAAAAATTACTACACCTGGAAAGATGATCTCAATTTTGATGCGATGATGGCTTATGCCACCTAGGGTATAGTATATGTACTGATAATGGTTTCAACATCATCTGCCAACAGATCAACAGATAGGGTAGTGGCATAGCTACCAGGGCGCCATCTGTACCCACCCTTCAATAGGGAATGGTAACAGGAAAAAAACTCGTTGTGGAGCAAATATGTGAAGCAAGTAGGTGACCATGTTATGCAGACACACTCATGCTTCCTACAGCCAACTGAGTGAGTTTGAAAGTGTCCAAATAGTGGCCTTCTGAATAGTGGTATGGACCCTTCACAGAATTTCCACACAAGCTGGATATGATTCATCAGTTGTGCCATCATTCTGTTATAGTGCTCATGTGAACATCCTCACACCCATAGATGAGATTCTGGACATCCAGTTCAGATGCCAATTAGTACTGTCATGTTGTCAGCTATCACAGCATAGATAAGAGGGCTTGTGAGTCTAGATGTATCAAAATGAACTGTTACAAACTTGTTATTAACAGTGGGACTACTACAATCACACACACCTCTAGCCCGTCTTCCACTCACATCACAGAAGTGATGTTCATGGCTCAACTGTTGCTGTCAGAGGATCACTAGGAAGATGGAATGGAGCACCATGGTGTTTAATGATGGAGGCAGATTCTGCCTGCAAGTGATGATCATTGGCACATGCAATGTAGACAGAGTGAGTGCTGTCTTGTAGAGTGTATTTGTCTACGACACACTGGCCCCACCCCAGTCCTTAAGGTTGGCGGTGTGGCAAACTACAACTCTTGTTCACCTTTCATGTTTCTGGAGGGGACACTAACCAGTGCTTGGTATGTGCAAAATATATTTAGACCCATTTTCTTGCCATGCTTGCAACAGGAAGATGATGTGTAATTCCAACAGAATATTCCTTGCCCACACACTGGCTGTGAAAATCAATTTACTCTGCAAGATCTGCAGCAACTGCTCTGGCCATGGTGATCTTTGAACATGTCTCAAATTGAGCACATGTGGGATATGATGGGACTTGTCAGCCAACAACTCTGACAAAACAATGTGAGCAGATCAAGTAGGTGTGACATAATGTGTCCCATGGCAGCATTTGCCATCTGTATGATCAACTAGATGCCAGAGTTAGTGTCCACATTGCTGCCCATGAAAGCTACACCATGTACTAGTATGGGTGTTTCGGAGTGAATCAACATTAGTACTTGAGAACTGCTTGTGCTATAGATCTGTAAATGTAATCATCTCATGCACTCGATTTGCACTGTTGCAACAGTAAATTTTGTGCAAGCTGGAGACCTCTAAAAGGGTGTACTAGTTTTTCCTGGTAGTGTGTATTATTTAACTATGTCATGGAAAATATGTCATCAGGGAATGGACCAAATCTCTACCAGCAAACACTGGGCTAAGGACAAGGATCAAAGCAGACAGCCAAAAGATTCCATGCCTGGATTTTGCTGATGACCTGATCTTGCTGGCAATGCCATGTGAGAGGTTTCTTTGCAACTCCAGGCACTGCATTTAATAGCACAGGGGACAGGCCTGTTGATTAGCATGAAAAAGACCAAAACCTTTACCAATATTTAAGATGGCCCGATAACAAATAGAGGCAACACTAATAAGTATATCAAGAGATCCAAACCATAAAGCATCTTGAGGAATGGATTTCAGATGATCCCAGTGAGATGGTAGCTTTTGAACAAAGGAAAATGAAACTACATAGAGCATCTATGCTAGCAGAAATATGTTCACCTTGAAATAGCTGCTGATTAATATAAAACTAAGACATCATAACACAGTAGTCAGAGCTTTAGCCCTCTAGCCAGCAGAATGTTTATCACTAAATAACAAGACCTCAATAAGATTCTTCAAATTACAAGAAAGGAAACTTAGTGGCACCAAGGATCCTAGAGGATGGGAGACAATGACACAAACCTAATTGTGAACTCTGCCTAAATCAAGAAAATAACTTAACCAATGCAATCAGAAGAAGACAACTAGTGTTCTATGGCCAACTGTACAGAATGGACCCTTATGAGCTGTCCTATCAGATCTTCAAAGTAGCCAACTAGGGTAAATCATCTGTGTCCCTGTGGATCAAGCAAACAGAGAAAAACCTTCCAGAATTTCATATTAGGCAAGACATAATAATTATGAGGGGTAACTATAATTTAGCTATTGAAACCAGACTGTTCTTAACATCCTTTACAGAAGTTAATCACAATGATATAAAGAAATGATCTGAGGAATGCAAGACAGAGTTCAGGAGGGAAAAAAAGACTATTGAGCTAACAGAAATGCTGAAGGTATTAACAAGAAAGCAGTCACTAAGCTTTACCAAGAACACCAGAAATGGCAGACAGCAACAGCACTGTAAAAGTAGTATGGGCCACACATGACCCAAACTAGTTACAGGTTAGACACAGACAGTGGGCATGGAATTAAAAACATCCGGATGTTCAAAAACAAAGGAAAACAATATCTCTTTAGCTGATCCTTGAATTTATTGTAATATATTGACACAAGAAGATAAATTTTGCATATCTCCAACATTTTTATTAACTAGATCATGACTTTGTCAGTACGTAGACAGCTGTGTAAAATTAGACAGATGCTATGTTTGACGTATTAGATAAAAATAACAGTTGAGTAATAGCAGAAGAGAAATACCAGTGGCTTGTATCAAAGTAAACATTTTTCTCCCAATATAGATGAACATAGATCACATAATCATTATTAATACATTAACATTAGTCATAAATAGTTGTTAATACACTTTGTGGATGTAGCCTGCAGTGGCTACTTTTACCAGCTGATGTATAAGAACCATAACACATCTATATCAAAATGAGATAATTAGTTTGACTGTATTTGGAGTTACAAAGAGTTCATAGAAATGATGTCATGTAATATGTAAAGCTGCTCTCTCTCTCTCTCTCTCTCTCTCTCTCTGTCTCTCTCTCTTTCTCCCTCCTTCTTCTTCTTCTTTGTCAAATTGACAATGAAGGAACTATTGTAAGTCCAACTCAAATACCAGAGTACTTCAATGAATTATTTATAAATGTAGCAAAGTCTGACATAGAAGTAACAGATTATCACAACAAAGTAAATCCCTTTGGCCTAGGTGAAAACTCTGAAAACTTTACAAAATTCTTAAAATTTTCTGTGAAGGATGTACAAAATGCTATGCTAATATTAAGAAACAAAAAATCTGCAGGTTGGGATGGAATACCCACCAAAGTTAGTAAAGTGGTACACAACAGAATTGCAAACCCACTAGCTCAAATAATAAATCAATGTTTTGAAGAGGGCTGTTTCCCAGAGGTATTGAAATATTCTAAAGTCAAACCACTCTTCAAGAAGGGATCAAGAGAGAGCATGGAAATTGTTGTCCTATCTCGATTCTCCCAGTCATATCTAAAATATTTGGAAAACTTGCAGTTGCACAAATCCAAAACTTCATTGCAATCAATTTGGTTTTCAGCAGGAGAAAAACACCACAGATGCAGTAAACAGTTTCACTGAGAAATTCTGTAAACCATGCATTGTTTGTTTACAAATTTGAAAAGTATGGCATTAGCAGCAGTGCCCTATAATGGCTTAAATCCTACTTATCATCTATTCAAATGGTGCATATTATTTTTCTGTCTGAAAAAAAAAAGTCTCAGGGTGTTCTGCAAGGCTCCATATTAGGCCCAGTCCTATTTCTCTTCTATGTTAACAACTTACCATTACATATCAGCTCCCCATCAGTTCTGTTTGCAGATGATACTTCTGTCTTAGTTGAAGATCAGAATTCAGAAACAATTCCCAAATCTGTGATCAGAGCCCTCAGTACCTTAGAAACTTGGTTCCAGCCAAATGAGTTGAATCTAAACATATCTAAGACTGACATGATGCAGTTCAAAACCAAACAGTCAAAATGTGAGCAGATTAAGATTGTACACAACAACCAAGATATAGAAGAGGTTGACTCATCAATTTCTTCGGTTTAAATGTAGGTAAAAATTTGAGCTGGCAGGCACACATTGAATACCTACCAAACAAACTGAGCAGCTTTGCATTTGCAATGCAAATATTATCAACTACAACTGACATGGACATATGAAAAGTAGCATATACAAGCTACTTCGAATCTATTAATACGTATAGTATTGTTTTTTGGGGTAACTTGACAAACATAGTGCGGATACTAAAAATACAGAAAAAAATCATTCGAAATATGTGCACTGAAGATCACAAAGAACCATGTCGACCATCATTTAGAAAACTTAAATTAACTCTGCCATCCTTACACACATATGAGATTATGGTTTTTTGTACAACAGACATGAATTATTTGAGGGAAATCTTTTATCCATTTACATGGTACTAGAAACAAAGAAAATTTTATGTTCCCCACCCACCACCTCAGACTGTATGCCCAGGGACCTCAATACATGGGAATGAAAATTTGTAATAAGTTAAAAGAGAACAAGTTGATACAGATGAATTTAGGTTCACTTAAAAGAAAGCTGTATGAGGTACTGACATTGAAGTGTTATTACTCAGTGGATGAATTCATGCAGGACAAACTGGATATTTGAGCTGGATAAAATGTGTTATATATTCCAAAAAATATCCTTATAGTGTTATTATTTATTGTAGTGCTATTATTTATTAATGTAAAAATGATTGTAACTGTATTATAAATTTTTGACATGTCTCCAAATGGACTGCAAATGTGCGTCATGAGATGAATAAAACACAATTCATAATTCACCAAAACTAATTTAAAAAGGATTGTGTCATATAATATGCCATTTTGAAATTGATAAATCATATCATATTAATTTTAAGTGACAAAATACTGTCTGTGAATTTTTAAAAGCATTTTATCACACAATTAACAGTATTCTCCTAGAGCCGCTGAAATATTATTGTATCAGGGAGCTTGCTGATGATGAGATTTTATACATATAACTTAATGGATGTAGAGTATAGCATTAAAGAACTTAGGTCATGCACACAACAAAACAATATCTTCAGTATGGGGAAATAATCACTACAGGTGTACCAGAGAGAGTGTTGTTATTGTTATATTTGAGCTTTACTGAACTGAGATGAAACATATTATATCCATTTCTCTACTACATATGGCTAGACCAGTCATCATTATAAGAACTACATGAGTGTAAATGAATGAATGAATGAAACAGAATATTCCAAATTATAAGGTGTTTATATTTGTTGAGAGTTCTCTCACATATTGAGGATTCTGCCACTGTTTAGTTGTATTGAAAACACTAATAGACATATTATTTAACACTTTATTACAACACTCCATGTGAAAAGGGCCTCACACATTTCAATGATATACAACAAATAGTTATATGCATGGAAAAAAAAGGCCATACAAAAGATCATGGCTCACAGTATGTTCAACAAGAGTACAGATACTCATTTATTTATGTTCTTTGACCAAGCTTAACAATATTGATAAGAAAGTGGACCCTAAGTCTTGTGGTACAAATATTGTTAAACATGTAAACTTCACAACTTTTCTTGATACTTAATATTAGATTTTGAAACTGAAAATGTTAAAGCTGACATACCTTTCCTATGTCTTATGGCTTCATATTTTGGGGTAATCTATCACTGAGGAAGAAAATTATGTGTTGCACAGGATAATATGTGGTGTCCACACTAGAACCTCTTGTAAACAACTCTTCAGGCAGCTGGGCTTGCTGGCAACAGCCACTCACTGCATTTATTCTCTTATGACGTCTGTTGTCAACAATTAATCACAACTGAAAAACAAAACAGTGAGAGAATGCAATACTGATCCATGGAACTTGCAAAAACTAAATTGTACTAAGCTAGCTTGACTCATTCTACACCCACAAGAATTCCCTTCATTATGAAATTTGTGGAACACAGTTTGTGGATTAATGAATGAATTACTCAGTTAATGATGAATGATTGCATAATGTTTAATGTTTACAGGAAAACTGAATTCCTATGACAAATTATTCCAAATACACTGCCAGAAAAAAATTAGGACACCTTTTTAGAGGTTACCAATTCACTCATGATCTACTGTTGCAACAGTTCTTGTGGAGTACATAAAGTGATTACATTTACAAATTAAAAGCACATGCAGTGCTGAGGTACCAGGTGTCGACCCTTGCTGAAACATCCATGTTGGTACATAGTGTAGACCTCCATTGGTGGCAATGCAGGCTCTGTCTCTGGCATCCCACATGTGCTTGATTGGAGACAAGTTTGGAGGTTGTGTTAGCCAGGGAAGTTGCTGCACATCTTGCAGAGCATATTGATTTTCACAAGCAGTATGTTGGCAAGCATTATCCTGTTGGAACAACACATCACCTTGCTGTTGCAAGAATGGCAAAACAATGCATCTGATGACATTCTGCACATACCGAGCACTGGTTGGTTTCCCCTCCAGAAAAATGAGGGGTGAACAAGAGTTGTAGTTTGTCACACCTCAGACTATAAGGACAAATACTCTCCGCAAGACAGCACTCACCATGTCTAGGTCATTGTGCAACAATCATCACTTGCATGCAGGCAGAATCTGCTTTCATCATTGAAGATCATGGTACACCATTCCTTCTTCCAAGTAATCCTAACAGCAAAAGTTGAGCTGTGAATGGTGATGCTGTGACATGGTGGAAGACAGGCTAGAGGTGTGTGTGTGTGTGTGTGTGTGTGTGTGTGTGTGTGTGTGTGTGTGTGTGTCTGTAGTTCCACTGTTAATAACTGGTTCACAACAGTTCATGTTGACACATCAAGACTCACAAGCCCTCTCATCTGTGCTATGTGGCTGTACAATCTGCCGCTGCTGCCCTGACAACAACAATCCTGGCAGGCATCTGTGCTGCATCAATGCCCAGAAATTCATCTACAAGTGTGAGAATGTTCATGTGACCACTAACACCAGCATCATTGCATGACTGATACAGCTCATCCAACTTGTGTGGCAATTGTCTGAAAGGACCAATCCACCACTCAAAATGCCACAGTTTGGCCCCTTTCAAATTCACTCATTTAGGTGTAGGAAGCATTAGTGCATCTCCATGGCATGGCTGCCTGCTTGCTTCACGCTTTAGCATCACACTGAGTCTTTTGGCTGTGAGCATTCCCTATTGAAGGGTAGACACAATTGGAGCTCTGGTAGCTATGCCACTACTCTGTCTGATGGCTGACAATGTTGAAACCATTATCAGTACATCTACTATCTCCCAGCTGGCATATGCCATCATCAGATCAAAATCAAGTGTCATCTTTCAAGGTGTACTATTTTTTTCTGGCAGTGTATTTGACTATCATAAAACACAATACTAGGAATAAAAAGCTTCTATTTTGGCAGGCAAGTATTTTGCCACATTCATATGAAGTCACACTGCCAAAAATATTGTGCTTGAACCGTTTAAAACTAGATAAAAAACAAAACATCTGTTTCCTAGGTGGTAGTAAAGTGAAAGGCTCTCCACAAATCAGTGTTGGAACCAGTGACTCCCCGAAATAGCTCTTACTTTGTCTGAAAAAATGTTAAACATGGTGTTTAATTTAAATAGAAAAGTCATTCAGGATATTTGATTAAAGAAGACAATTATAGTTTCCCTATTGTCCTGTCTTGCTGTCTTTCTCCTAGTCTAACATCTTGGTTGGCTTCTCTGCCATTTGCTATTGCCTTTTTATAGCTTTTGAAAGAAAGTGCTCATGTTTTTATTATTTTTTTCTATATATGTCTGCACCAACTTATAATTAGATGTTTATTTGGTTATAGATTTTTTTACCTGATTGATTTATTTTATGTAGGGGTGAACACTAATCAAGATTTATTCTCTTAGAGAAAATTTGCAGGAGTTTCATGAAGGAAAATAATTTGTCGTCATGTCAGCAAAAGAGATTTACATTCAAGTCATTATTAATATTACTGGTAGGTAAAATAAATATTTCTATAATATACTGAAATAAAATAACAATTTTTACATTTACTCTGTTGTAGTGGGTGTGGCAGCTGCAGTGCCAAACATAGGACCTTTCATCTCACTAGTTGGAGCTGTCAGTTTGTCTACTATGGGCATCATATTCCCTGCAATTATTGAACTGGCTACATTCTGGGATTCACCTGGTCTTGGTACTTGTTACTGGCACCTCTGGAAAAATATTTTAATTATTATGTTTGGTGTGCTTGGCTTTGCCACTGGCACCTGGTCAAGTTTGAAAGAGATTATTGAACAAACATAAACTAATGAGACATTGAGAAAAGAGTGTTCAGGGTGTCTGCTCATGCACTCTGCATATATCTGTAAAATTTTGGAAGAGTAATCTCAGAAAAAAGAATACAGATACATATATTCTTTGTTACACAAGCTGGTAACTATAAAACCCTTATGTTAAAATGGCCCACATGTAGTATTAATTTATTTTCGATACACAATTATGTGGCAACCAGTTCCAACAAAAACTGGATGGAACACAATACATTAATATGGCTACCAGCCAGTATAACATTGGTTGGTTGCATCTTATCTTAAATATGTGCTAGTGTGCAATGTTTATCATCATAACAGTCACTGCTAAGTCATTTGTGAGAGGCACAAACATAATTGTAACATTCTCACAGTTTGTGCATCATTGTGATCATATGATAAATATCTCTGCAGCCTTAAATCTGGTTAAGAATGGCAACTGCATGTGCAACTTTCTGTTGGCTATAATTGGTGACACAATTTGATAAGTAACAAAAACTGTGTTAGTTATTCTGAATAAGCCAGGAGTTCCTAATATGTGATTAAAATAGTTAAGAAATATATACCGTTTCATTTCTCACATGTATCAAGCAGTACTGAGATGCACTGTACACATAAAAGTATTGTCTGTGTATTAGTATTGGAACACTAAACTTGTTGTTGTTTTCCTCTTCTATTGCTACCTAAGAGCTAAATTCAATCAAAGAGCTAAATTCAATTAATGTAATAACACCATAACATAAGAAAAATTTTGCTCTTAGTTACTGTATTCTTATCATGCAGTTGTAGCTTTTATGCAAATATGAGGAGTGTTCTTGTGTAGCAGATATCTGACTAGACATTAACTGGCATGTGTGTATTTTCCACTTTCATGAAAGAAACAGTTGAGCACTGAATCATGTCTAGTAAATATGTTTCCATACTGTAAGGAAATATTGTAAAATTTGTAAACTACATAAAGTTATCAGTGACTGTATCACCAACTGAGCAGCAATGACATCCACAATTAACGTGGTTTTCTTTTAACCTACTGTTAATGTGATCATGATTATACGTGATTATTGCTTGAAGGATGAAAATGCACATTATTTGTTGAAATGCGTCATGTCAGTCATGAACTTAAAGGAAGAACTTACAGAAAATATATTTGATCAAGTAATATGTGTATAATGTAAAGTAAAATGTTATTTATTTGTTTCATGAGCTTCACAGTGAGATTCTCTGTAATTGTGAAAAATATAATTCATTCGTTCTTATAAAAATTCATGTGTTGGTTTTGCTGTTATTGTAGTCTTCAGTATGAAGACTAGTTTGATGCAGCTCTCCATGATGCTCTATCCCGTGTATGCCCCTTCATCTCTGAATAACTACTCCAACACAGAGCCTGTTTGCTGTATTTATCTCTTGGTTTCCCTTTACAACTTTTACCCCCCACATTTCCCTCCAATAACAAGCTAGTCATCTCTTTATGACTCAGAATGCGTCCTAACAACCAACCCTTCTTTTAGTTATTCAGTACCCCTTCATTAGTTATGGAATCGACCCATCTAATCTTCAGCATTCTTTTGTACCACCACATTTTAAAAGCCTCTATACTCATCTTGTCTAAACTGTTTATTGTCCATGTTTCCCTTCCATATATGACTGCACTCCAGACACACAACTTTAGAAAAGTCTTCCTAACACTTACTTCCATACTCAGTGTTACTAAATCCCTATTCTTCACAAGTGATTTTCTTGCCATTGTCATTCTACACTTTGTACCCTCTCTACTTCAACCATCATCAGTTATTTTACTGCCCAAATAGCAAAACTTAGCTAATACTTTTACTATCTCATTTCCTAATCTAATTCTCTCAGCATCACCTGATTTCATTTGAGCATGTTCCATTGCCCATGTTTTGTTTTTATTAACGTTGTCTTATATCCTCCTTTCAAGACATCTTTCAAGACACCTTTGCTGCCTCTGGCAACATTAAAATGTCATTGAAAAACCTCAAAGTTTTTATTTCTTCTCACTGAACTTTCATTCCTTTCCCACATTTTTCTTTTGGTTCCATTACTGCTTGCTCAGTGTGTTGGTTAAATAACATTGAGAATAGTCTACAACCCTGACTCACTCCCTTCTCAACTGTTGTTTCCCATTCACCCCCTTATAACTGCCGTCTGGTTCCTGTATAAGCTGTATGTAACATTTTGCCCCCTTTATTTTACCTCTGACCTTCAGAATAAGAATTCATACCAGCCAGCATTGTCATAAGCTTTTCTGAGTCTACAAAAGCTGTGAACATAGGTTTACCTTTCTTTAACCTATCTCCTAATATAAATCAGAAGGTCAGTAATGCCTCACACAAAATGATCTTCTGAGATGTTGGCTTCTAGCCATTTTCCCTTTCTTCTGCAAATAATTCATGTCAGTATTTTGCAACCATTACTTATTGAACTGTTAGTTCAGTGATACTTACACCCACCAATACCTGCTTTCTTTGGAATTTGAACTATCATGTTCTTCCTGAAGTCTGTGGGTATTTCGGTTCTGCTGGAATGTCACCTACTCCAGGGGCCTTGTTTCAACTTACATCTTTCAGTGCTCTGTCACAATCTTCTCACATTATTGTATCTCCTATCTCAACTACATCTATGTCCTCTTCCCTTTCAATAATATTACTTCAAGTTAAATGAACCAACAAGTTCACTGTTACCAGTCACCGTTTTATTTATTTCCACGACGCGTTTCGAAGGTTTAAACCTCCATCATTGGGTGGATTTACGTAAGTAAGTATTACATTTGTGTGTGTGTTGTGTTACGATTTTTTGGAGGAACTTGTGGCACTGCCTTCAGTGATCACAGGTTCCTTTTGCTATCGTAACACATCACATGTTCGCATTTACTTCAAGTTCATTTCTTTTGTATGGTACCTCTACATACAACTTCCACCTATCAGTGTTCCTTTATTTGTTTAGTACTGGTTTTTCATCTGAGCTCTTGATACCTGTATTCACACAAAGCATCCCATCTTCAGGCCACAAGTGGCCCATCAGGACCATCCAACTGCCATGTCATCCTCAGCTTAAGATGCGGGTAGGAGGGGCATGTGGTCAGCACACTGCTCTCCCGGTCATTGTGATGGTTTTCTTTGACCAGAGCTGCTCCTATTCAGTTGAGTAGCTCCTCATTGGCATCATGAGGCTGAGTGCACCCCGAAAAATGGCAACAACACGTGGCGGCCCGGATAGTCACCCACCCAAGTACAGGCCAAGCCCGACAGCACTTAACTTCCGCGATCTCACGGGAATTGGTGTATCCACTGTGGCAAGGCCATTGCCTGTATTCATACAGCTGCTTCTCTTGCATCCAAATGCCAGCTTAATTTTCCTGTAGGCATTATCTATCTTTCACCAAGTAATATAAACTTCCATATTTGGCCTCTTGCCATTCCTTTTTGTCATTTAGTGTTTCCTGTAAGTCTCATTTTTTAATAATTTGCATTCTGTTTCACCTGCTTCATTTGCTCCTTTCATCAATCAAATTAAGTCAAATTAAGAATTTTATTAATTCAATTGAACAGGCAGTTTGCAAACTACCTCCAGAAACTGCAGAGGAGGTTAGGAGGGATGCATGCCATTTGTTGACTAGGGCTCGTCCACCCAAGAGTAATGTAACAGCAGCAGAGAGGGCTGCTTTACACTCTCTCAAAGTTGATCCTGATATTGTTATTTTACCTACAGACAAAGACAATGCCACTGTTGTTTTAAACAAACAGGATTATGTATAAAAGGTGCAACACTTTATATCTGACTCAGCGTATCGCAGAATCGATGCTGATCCCATGAAAAGTGTTGAGTGAAACACCAACAGCCTCCTGAAGAAAAGTGGTTTGTCACAGAACACTATCAAGAGTCTTAACACCTATAGCAATGTTCCCCATAGGTTATATGGCCTTCATAAGGCACACAAGGAAGTTGTTCCTTTCCATTCTGTAATGAGCAATATTGGTGCTCCAACATATTGTGTAGCCAAGCACCTTGCTTTTCTGTTAAGTCCACAAGTTGGTTGGTGTGAACATCATATCAGGAACTCAGCTGATTTCTTAATTTGTTTGGAGGGAATATGATTGAATGACTCTGATATTTTAGTAAGTTTTGATGTGATCTCTCTCTTCACTCATGTTCCTCTGCCTGATTCATTGCAGATAATTGAGGTTAGGTTTGGTGTTGAATTAAATAATCTCTTTCAGCATATGTTGACATCGACTTACTTTTCATTCAATGACCAGTATTGCGAGCAGACAGATGGAGCTGAGATGGGTAGTCCATTGTCTCCTGCAATTGCAAATTTGTTTATGGAAGACTTCAAGGAATGTGCATTGGAGTTGGTGCCTTTGAAACTTGCCTGTTTCTTCATATATGTTGATGAAACTTTTGTTGTTTGGCCTCATGATAGGAAGAATTTCAATGCCTTTTTAGAACACCTGAACTCGATCCACCCGAACATTCATTTTACAACGGAGGTGGAAGAGAATGGTTGCCTTCCCTTTCTTGACGTTTTGGTTAGGACGAAGGTTGATGGATCATTGGGACATACAGTTCACTAGAAACATACTCACACTGACTTGTATTTACAGGCTGATAGCTGTCACCATCTGGCTCAGCGTGAAGGGGTACTTCATACCTTGGTACATAGGGCACATGTCAATTCTGACACTGAGACTTTGCCAGCTGAGCTGGCCCATCCTGAAGCTACATTTCATCAAACTGGTTATAGTGAAAGACAGATTGAATGTATGTTGTGCTATTGACCAACTGTGCATTGGGTGATTGACGACAATACGGAGTCAACACCTAAGTCTACTGCCTTTCTGCCCTCACGTGGAAGCACTTCCAACAGTCGTAATTTATGGAAAAATGATGTGAAAATTTTTTCTAATCTCCATCTAAAATAAGAGTGCCTTGGGTTCTGTTAAGGATGATCTTGATTTGTGTAAGTTGGGTATATATTGCATTCCTTGTAGTGTGGCATGGGATATATCGGTCAGACTATCAGCACTGTGGAGGACAGATGTACTGAGCATAAATGGCACACACGATTACAGTAGCCAAGTAGATCTGCTATTGCTGAAAATTGTTTGGATACTGGTCACCCTATGTTATATAACAACACCGAGATATTTGCGTGCACATACAGCTTTTGGGACAGTGTTATTATTGAGGCTGTTAAGATTAAATTAGTGAGCAACCTTGTAAACAGGGATGGAGGTTTTTATCTGCACTCTGCTTGGAATCCTGCTCTCTGCCATGTCAAAAAGCAGAGAGACAGAGTCAATGTTACCTCACTTGCTAGTTCATAATCTTTCACTATCAACACCTCTGACTTTGGTCATCTTTGGTGGCACTAGCACTCAGTGTGTGTGTGTGTTATCTTTCCTGAATTACTTCAGGAACCGAGGTTTTAAAATTGCCTGTACATTGCCTGTCCATTGCAGTTTGTGCCTTGAAATTGGTTGGGTGTACTCCCTCCAAAATACTGGTGGTTTTTGTAAATATTACCTGGCTGAATTCCCGTAAGTTGTTTGAAAACAGTAAAAATATTAGTGCCGTATAACTAAATATTGTGACTACATCAATGACCCTTTTGCTTCCAAAAACAAATGTGTCTGTAGTAAAACAAATTAAAATAATTGGATAAGTAGGGGCTTTGTAGCATCCAGTGGTAGGGCCAAAGAGCTGCCCAGTTTAGTTAAGTGCAGAACAAAGTGATCAAATATCAAGATGTATTATACTAGGTATAAGAAAAAATATAACAAAGTCATAAAATGTGCTAAGAAAAAGGTTATTGAGATGGCTATCAGCCTTTCAGGGAAAGCCTTAGTAAGAAAACACAGTTAGAACAGCATGGCAAATGTTAAATGAAGAACCAGGTCATAAAAGGAATAAAATGGACTGTTCCAAAGAAATTAGAAGTAATAACACCTTAATAAAAAGCCCTGAATCAATAGAAAATGTCTTCAATAACTACTTCATAAATATCTGAAAACATATGACAGACAATACCACAATCTCAGCAACTAATTATGAAAAAAGAAAGTTGGTACTCACTATACAGCTGAAATGCTGAGTCGCAGATAGGCACAAAAAGACTGTCACAAATTAAGCTTTCAGCCAGTGAGGCCTTCATCAACAATAGAAGACACACACACACACACACACACACACACACACACACACACACAAACACAATTCTCACACACAACTGCAAACTCAGGTAACTGAAACCACATTGCGAGCAGCAGCACAAGTGCATGATGGGAGTGGCAACTGGGTGGGAGTAAGGAGGAGACTGTGGTAGGGAGGGCAAGGGATAGTATGGTAAGGGTGGCGGACAGAGAAGTGCTGCAGGTTAGACGGAGGGCAGGGTAAAATTGGGGAGGGAGGGGGAGGGGGTGGGGAGAAGAAGAGGTGAGAAGTAGAAGGACAGGGTGTGATGGTGGAATGACAGCTGTGTAGTATTGGAATGGGAACAGGGAAGGGGCTGGATGGGTGAGAACAGTCACTAACGAAAGTTGAGGCCAGGAGGGTTACAGGAACATAGGATGTATTGCAGGGAAAGTTCCCACCTGTGCAATTCAGAAAAGCTGGTGTTGGTGGGAATGATCCCTATGGCACAAGTTGTGAAGCAGTCACTGAAATGAAGGATGTCATGTTTGGCATCGTGCTCAGCAACAGGGTGGTCCACTTGTTTTTTGGCCACAGTTTGTCAGTGGCCTTTCATGCGGACAGACAGCTCATTGATTATCATGCCCACATAGAATGCAACACAGTGGTCGCAGCTTAGCTTGTAGATCACATGACTGGTTTCACAGGTAACCCTTTGCCTTTGACGGGACGATTGTGACCAGACTGGAGTAGGTGGTGGTGGAAGCATGCATGGGACAGGTCTTGCATCTAGGCCTATTACAGGGGTGTGAGCCATGAGGCAGGAGTTGGAAGCAGGGGTTGTGTACTAAGCATGGACAAATATATTGTGTAGGTTCGGTGGACAA
The DNA here is from genome assembly GCF_023864345.2 of Schistocerca serialis cubense. Lineage (NCBI taxonomy): Eukaryota > Metazoa > Arthropoda > Insecta > Orthoptera > Acrididae > Schistocerca > Schistocerca serialis. The sequence goes on from NC_064641.1 coordinate 622,579,502, forward strand.
TGGAATACCACTTTTGGAGGAGTGGGAAGGATAGTGGGCAGTGTCATTTCAGACCATGATGAGAGGTGAAGAATGTAATTCAGTTGCTCCAGTTCTTGGTGGTACTGAGTTACAAGTGGAATGCTCCTCTGTGGCCAGATGGTAGGACTTTGGGAGGTGGTAGGGGACTGGAAAGATAAGGCACAGGAGATATCAAATCACAAATCTCCCATTTAAGGCAACCTGAACAACACTAAGACATCGATGTTTATGGGACGTTAACTATGCTCGTGACACTGTCTTCTATCTATATAGCTAAGCCACTGGCCAAAGTCTTCAAAGTGTCAATGCCAGATAGGGTGTTCCCAGAAAGCCTAAAAATTGCAAGGTTAATACCTTTATTCTAAAATGTTGATGCAAGAGGACCAGAAAATTACAGACATGTGAGTATTTTACCAACAATAGCAAAAATCTTTGAATGTATTCTGTACAACAGGTTGATGAGGTTTTTCACAATACACAAAATATTATCCAGAAGTCAACATGGTTACCAGAAAAATAAGTCCACCACTACTGGTGCACAAGATCTCACTGACTATGTGCTAGATGCTTTTGACAAGGAATAAACTACAATAGGAATATTTTGTGACTTATCTAAAGAATTTGACCTAGTAAATCACGAATTACTTCTGGAGAAATTACAATTCTATGGGATCAGAGGTACTCTGCTTGACTTGTCAAGATCATATTTGACAAACAGGTGTCAGAAAGTGGAAATATCAGATGGAAAAAGAAATAAATTTTACTCAGGTGTAAAGAAAATTATACATGGTGTACCACAAGGAAGTGTGCTTTGGCCATTACTCTTCTTGATGTGTGTAAGTGATCTTCCCAGTTGCATCCAAAGTTAGACCATCCTTGATGCTGATGATACCAATATTGTGAAATGCTGAAGGGGTTCTTTGTTATCTTGATAAATGGCTTTGCAATAATAGATTAGTATCAGATTACAAGATAACCAATATAACTGTTTTAAAAAAAGCAAGAGCAAGTGCAAAACTTTTAGGTCTCTGCATAGATGACAAAATGACATAGTCAGAGCACATCAGTATTGTATGTCATAAGCTCAACACAGTTTGTTTTGCTGTCAGGAAGTTAAGTGAAATTGTCAACATGGAAACCCTGACAAAATATTGCAATGCACAATTTTATTCTATTATGTCCTATGGGATGGAACTTTGTGGGAGTGCATTAAATATGAACAACATCCTTATTATACAGAAAAACAGCATCCATGTAGTGACAAAGCAAAAGGGGCATACCACTTAAAGACCAAAATTCAAAGTGAACATCGTAATAGCTGTAAATATCTACATCTGCAGAATTATAACACACACAACAAATGAACAGGTACACCAATATGAAACCAAGAATTGCCGGAAACTAAGCGCAATTCAGCATTGAACCATACAGTATGAGAAAGGGATTACATACACAGGAAAGTGCCTCTATAACTGTCTTCCAAATGTCATTATGCAAATAGACAACATAAATGGATTTAAAAAATGTATTAGACAAAAATCCATTTTACTCAATGTAAGAATTTTTTGATCAAAGCAAAGTTATGAATAAATGAATGTATGACCATAAACTCTTATGATTATAGCCTAACATGATTATAAACCTGTGTGATTTTAACATGTATGATTATTAATCTGTATAATAGTATTAATTTGTAACCGTATGTTAATTTGTAACTATACAGCGTGTTACAAAAAGGTACAGCCAAACTTTCAGGAAACATTCCTCACACACAAAGAAAGAAAATATGTTATGTGGACATGTGTCCGGAAACGCTTACTTTCAATGTTAGAGCTCATTTTATTACTTCTCTTCAAATCACATTAATCATGGAATGGAAACACACAGCAACAGAACGTACCAGTGTGACTTCAAACACTTTGTTACACGAAATGTTCAAAATGTCCTCCATTACCGAGTATACATGCATCCACCCTCTGTCACATGGAATCCCTGATCCGCTGATGCAGCCCTGGAGAATGGCATATTGTATCACAGCTGTCCACAATACGAGCACGAAGAGTCTCTACAGTTGGTACCGGTGTTGCGTAGACAAGAGCTTTCAAATGCCCCAATAAATGAAAGTCAAGAGGGTTGAGGTCAGGAGAGCGTGGAGGCCATGGAATTGGTCCACCTCTACCAATCCATCGGTCATCGAATCTTTTGTTGAGAAGCGTACGAACACTTCGACTGAAATGTGCACGAGCTCCATCGTGCATGAACCACATGTTGTGTCATACTTGTAAAGGCACATCTTCTAGCAGCACAGGTAGAGTACCTCGTATGAAATCATGATAACGTGCTCCATTGAGCATAGGTGGAAGAACATGGGCTCAATCAAGACATCACCAACAATGCCTGCCCAAATGTTCACAGAAAATCTGTGTTGATGACGTGATTGCACAATTGCGTGGGGATTCTCGTCAGCCCACACATGCTGATTGTGAAAATTTACAATTTGATCATGTTGGAATGAAGCCTCATCCATAAAAAGAACATTTGCACTGAAATGAGGATTGACACATAGGGCCTGCGCACGCTCTACATGGTACGGAAATAATTAGTTCGCCCGTAGCACTCTCCATAAAGTGATGTGCTCAACGTTACCTTGTACAGCAGCAACTTCTCTGACGCTGACATTAGGGTTATCGTCAATAGCACGAAGAACTGCCTCGTCCATTGCAGGTGTCCCCGTCGTTCTAGGTCTCCCTCAGTCGTGAGTCATAGGCTGGAATGTTCCGTGCTCCCTATGACGCCGATCAATTGCTTCGAACGTCTTCCTGTCGGGACACCTTCGTTCTGGAAATCTGTCTCGATACAAACATACCACACCACGGCTATTGCCCCAAGCTAATCCATACATCAAATGGGCATCTGCCAACTCCGCATTTGTAAACATTGCACTGACTGCAAAACCACGTTCGTGATGAACACTAACCTGTTGATGCTACGTACTGATGTGCTCGATGCTAGTACTGTAGAGCAATGAGTCGCATGTTAACAGAAGCACCGAAGTCAACATTACCTTCCTTCAATTGGGCCAACTGGCGGTGAATCGAGAAGTACAGTACATACTGACGAAACTAAAATGAGCTCTAACATGGAAATTAAGCGTTTCCGGATACATGTCCACATAACATCTTTTCTTTATTTGTGTGTGAGGAATGTTTCCTGAAAGTTTGGCCGTACCTTTTTGTAACACCCTGTATATGCAAACTTTATTGTACTCTCAATTTCAGTATATAAGACCTGACAATGCTTATATGTAAAGATACAACAGGTATCAACTTATTACATCACAACAGCTGCTGATAAATAAATAAAGTGACTTTATATCGTATTCTCAAAAATATTTGGAAAGTTAGCTTACAACAGAATGTTGAATCACCTTTCCAACACTAACTTTTTAAGTACACCTCAATTTGGCTTCTTGAAAGACTTCTCTACAGGCAAAGTAATAAAATGATCTCATAAACTCACTTCTAGTAGAACTAAACAACAAAAATTACCCTATGGTAACTTTCTGCAATCTTACTGAAGTCTTTAGTTTTGAAGGTGATAAAATTATACTAGAGGAATTACAGTGGTAGAGTATTGACAGCATCCTAATTTCATGGCTAGAGCTGTATCTTGAAAATAGACAAATACACCATTAATAAGTGATACCACAGGAATATCACTAAATTCAGCGATCATTAAATATGATGTCCCACAAAACTTAGTGTTTTGCTCACTCTTGTTGTTGCCTACACTATTGTTTTACCAGGGACACTGGAGAGATGTTCAAAAACATTGATGTTTACTGATAACTCCAGTATAATGATAGGGGGTGTGAATATATTCATATCAGATATAGACAGAAGAATAATGGAGCTGATCTACAACTGGTTCACAGTAAGCAATTTCAATCTTAATCTTAAAGATGAAGCTCCATGTGTGAAGTTCCTTGGTATCCAGACAGGCTATGTACAAAATGGCATCTGCACATTGACAAGTTAACCAAACAGCTCAGTTCTGTATGTTATAGAGTAGAAATTTTACACTGTGTTGACCAGCAGATGAGATTCCTAGGATACTGAACAAACTTGCACTCACTCCAGTCCCATGGCATAATTTTATGAATCACTGTAGCTACGGTTAAACAAGTTATTACTCTATAGAAGCTTGCAGTAAGAATATTGTTTAAAGCTGTAAATGAATATCTTGCAGAAGCTTGCAATTACCTGCCAATACATATACTCCTTAATGGTATATGTGGTTAACCAGCAACCTGCCAGAGCTTTTTAGTTGAAGATGGTCACTAAGTGACCGAAAATCGATTTTGCGATAATAAACAAAAATATACGACCAATGCTGTCTATCCTTCCAAGTATACCCATTATCTGGTCGTAGTGCACAGGACACTATGGAGTGGCCAATCAAAAAACTTTTTAGTTTTGTAACATTCAAAAATTGGTTTCTGATGAAGCACATAATACACTGAATACTCAGTGCCACATCTATGCTTTTTATAAAGGCACAATCATATGAGGTATCAAATGAAATTTGTGACTGGATTGAGGATTTTTTGGTAGGGGGAACACAGCAAGTAGTGGTGGATGGAGAGTCATCAACAGAGGTCAAAGTAACTTTCGGTGTGCCCCAGGGATGTGTGTTGGAAACCTTGCTAGTCATATTGTATGTTAATCACCTTGAGGACAATACTAACAGTAATGTCAGACATTTTGCAGATGATGCAGTTAATGAAGTACCAGTTGAAAGAAGCTGCACAAATATTCGGTCAGATATTGATAAGATTTCAAAGTGGTGGAAAAATTTATAATTTGCTTTAAATGTTACAGAAATCTAAAACTGTGCACTTCACAAAATGAAAAGCCTAACATCCTATGACTATAATATCGAGGAGTCTGCAACTACATCTATACTCTGCAAACCACTATGAGGTGCATGGCAGAGGGTACATCTCATTGTATGAGTAATTAGGGTTTCTTCCTGTTCCATTCACATATGGAGTGTGGGAAGAATGATTGTCTGTATGCCTCTGTGCATGCAGTAATTCTTATCCTCACGATCCCTGTGTGAGCATTACTTAGGGGGTTGAAATATATCCATTTAAAGCCAGTTCTTGAAACTTTGTTAATAGACTTTCTTGGTATAGTTTACATTTGCCTTCAAGAGTCTACAGTTTCAGTTCCTTCAGTATCTCTGTGACATTCTCCCAAGGATTAAACAAACCTGTGACGATTTGTGAAGCCCTTCTCTATATACATTCAATATTCTCTGTTAGCCCTATCTGGTACTGGTCCCACACACTTGAGCAATATTCTAGGATGGATCATAGGAGTGATTTGTAAGTGATGTCTTTTGTAGACTGATTTCACTTCCCCAGCACTCTACCAATAAACCAAAGTCCACCAGCTGCTTTACCCGTAGCGAATCTATGTGATTGTTCCATTTCACATCCACACAAAGTGTGACACCCAGGTATTTGTATGAGTTGGCTGATTCCAACAGTGGCTCACTGATGTTATAGTCATAGGATACCTTTTTTTTTATTTTTTTTTATTTTTATTTTTTTTTTTTATTTTTTTGTGAAGTGCACAATTTTACATTTCTGAACATTTAGAGCAAGTTGCCAATCCCTGCACCATACTGAAGTCTTGTCAAGATCTGACTGAATACTTATGCAGCTCCCTTAGATAGTACTTCATTATAGATAACTGGATCATCTGCAAAATGCCTGATTTTACTATTAATATTGCCTGCAAGATTGTGGGAGTGACAAGTCGATAGTCGACAAGACACTGAGAGATTCTCTTTACGAGCGGGGTTCTTTGGAGGACACGATGAGTGTTCGTTTTCCCGCGTTAACGTATGTATCAAGTGTGTTTGTGCGGTACAATAAAGGTGGTCGTTCACAGTATAAATTCCACACAAGTGTTTTCCTTTATGTAGTGAAATTACCCCTACATAAGTGGTGACCCCGTAACTAAGCAGTGTGACAGTAGGCAAGTTTCTTGAGATATTTTCCGCGACGTCTCGTATCGACATGTCGTCTGCACAGAACCTCTTCCGCGACATCGACGGCGTCATCCAAAACATCAAAAAGGAGCTCGACACGATGCAGCAAAACCCTCAGTTCACAGTGCCATGGATGCCTACATCTCATACCGACTTCGCCCACGACGTCACGTTTCCAACCGCGCCGCGTGTGCCGGTGGGTCCCACGCCGCCGCCACAGGACATTGTCTCGCACAACCAGCGCGCAGGACACGCCGATATCAGACCCAAAGTGCTCCCGTTTTCATCACCCGCGTCGGTACTGCTCCCACGAGTTTCACACTTTCCGTTCGCCAGTGATCGTGGGCCACCCGCGTCGCGGTTACAAATTCGACCCCCTACCTTTCGTTCCCGAGCGTGCAGCAACAAATAGTCAACGATTTTGAACAGTTCACGCAAGTGATATGCAACCTGGACCAACGTGCGTCGTCAGTGGTATCAGATATAATTATGCAACCCCCACCACAACAAGCCTACGCCACTCTCAAGACTGCTTTAATTTCGCGTTGTACAAAACCTGTGGATCAGCAGATATCACAGCTCCTGTACCACGAGAAACGCGGTGACAGGTCGCCTTCAGACTTTTACCGGCATTTACGTGCTATGGTGGACCCTTCCGTGTTCTCAGACACATTACTTTTGCACATATGGCAACAGCAGTTACCTCCGCAGGTGGGCTTAACCGTAATTGCTTACGAGGGCCGGCCATTAAGCGAGTTGCTGCAAGTAGCCGATAGAGCGCACTCCCTGTTCGACTCGCGCGCCACAGTGGCCGCCACCGCAACCACCTCGGCCAACGACACCAGCCGAGCACGGCTGGAGCCGGTTGACGCGGTGCCTCCAGCTTGTGCTACCACGACCGCACGACGAGTGCCGGACGCAACTGAAGATTTCCGATCTCTCTGCGCTGCCATCGATCAGCTGACCGCCCATCTGCAGCGGCTAGAGCCACGCGACGTTCCGGCGGCTGACACACACACGCGTCGTCGTCGTCGCCAGCCAACGCGACCGCCGCATCACGCAAACAACGGCACCGCTGGTTCCACCAGCGCTTCGGCGCACAAGCTACGAAGTGTAAGACGCCGTGCTCGCACCCAAACGCATCCCACGGCCTGCTTTAGGCGCAGCCAACCGTGACAACAAGCAACTGCGCCTAAACTCACAGACACATGGAAGGGGAACACCCCCATTTCAGCCCGAGCCTACGTTATGTGGATCGACTTCTCCCACAGCTGTAAGGTACGCTGCTTTACAAAGACTTTTCGTTCCAGATCGCTCTACAGGATGGATGTTCTTGGTCGACACCGGCTCAGATGTCAGCACTCTGCCTGTAAATTTCTTCCCTTCAGACAAACGCACTGAAGAGACCACTTTGAAAGCAGTCAATGACTCAGTCATCCACACATTTGGACAGAAAACACTGCCAGTGGACATTGGGCTACCAGAAGAATGTAACTGGACCTTCGTTATGGCCGATATCAACCAACCTATACTAGGTGCTGATTTCCTGGCAAAACATGCATTGTCCGTGGATTTACACAAGTCACAACTCGTCCATTCTGTCAATGGATTTGTTATTTCGGGAATACAAGGACGTCCGACTTCTCATGCATGCCAAAGGGTAGATAACCTCAGTGCACCCACCTGGGAGGACACCATAGCAACGAAGGAAGCTGACCGGCACATGGCTCAAACGACATCAAAACAGTTAATGACACAACAACAGGCTCCTGCTGTTCCAACCACAAAGGCGACACCCAAACCACAACAGGGAACAAGAAAGAGCAGGGCGAAGCATGAGACGGTGCACCACATCCGTACAACTCCAGGCCCACCAGTCTCCTCACGTGTTCGCAGGCTTGCACCTGATCGCTTGCGGGAAACCAAGGCCATTTTCAACGAGATGCTACAGGAAGGAACTATACAGCCATCCAACAGTCCGTGGTCCTCTCCTCTGCATCTCGCCCGTAAAAAGAATGGGTCATGGCGCCCGTGCGGTGATTATCGAGCTTTGAATGCCCGAACTGTTCCAGACAGATACCCTGTGCCACATATACAGGATTTCACCCATTCACTGGCCGGGGCATCCATATTCAGTGTTTTGGATTGCCGTAAGGCTTATAATCAGATCCCAATGGCAGAGCAGGACATACCAAAGACTGCAGTGACAACCCCATTCGGGCTGTTTGAATTTTTGGTGATGCCATTTGGGCTGAAAAATGCGGCCCAGACACGGCAACGGTTCCTAGACAGCGTACTAAGAGGACTACCATATAGTTTCGCCTATTTAGACAATATTCTGGTGTTTTCGGAGAATGTTTCTGACCATCAGAAACACGTAAGCGAGGTGCAAAGCAGGCTTAGTGCTCATGGAATTACACTTAAAAAGGACAAGTGCGTATTTGGGGAACCCGTTGTAACCTTCCTGGGTTATAAAGTGTCAGCTCAGGGCATTTTCCCACTGCCAGAGAAGCTGGAGTTGTTGCGTACCCTACCACGGCCTCAAACCTACCACGATCTCCGACGGTTCCTAGGGATGATAAATTTCTATCGTCGCCACCTCCCCGGAACAGCAGCAATCCAGACGCCACTGAACAATGCCTTGGCCGGACACAACAAAATTGGCAAGTGCCCACTCCCATGGACACCCGAGATGGACTCGGCTTTCAAGGCACTGCAAAACAGCCTTCACAACGCAGTGGGGCTTGCACACCCTGCACCAGGAGCTCAGCTAGCCATAGTAGTGGACGCAAGCCAAGTCGCAATCGGGGCAGCACTGCACCAGAGAGTGAAGGGTCATTGGCAGCCACTAAGTTTCTTCTCACAAAAACTACAGATGAGTCAAACTCGTTGGAGTGCATATGACAGGGAACTCCTCGCAATGTATGAAAGCGTCAGGCACTTCCGCCCCTTAGTTGAGGGCAGGCAATTCACCATATACACCGACCACAAACCTCTCGTGGCAGCTTTCTACAAAGTCAGCGATTCATGTTCCTCCCACCAGGCCCGCCATATAGAGTTTATATGCCAGTTTTCGACAGACGTGCGTCACATCCATGGTGCCGAAAACATTGTGGCAGACTATTTCTCACGTATTAATGGGATAAGTCCAATGTTAGCTTATTCTGAATTGGCAAGGGATCAGGCTTCAGATGCGCAGCTGCAATCCTTGTTGGTTGACCCGTCCACTGGCCTACGTTTACAACTTGTGGACGTCCCTTGCAGCCCATGTAAGGTATGGTGCGACACCTCCACGGTTAGACCACGCCCATACATCACCCCCCAGTTCCGACGAAAGGTATTCGACAGCATTCACAACCTGGCACACCCGGGAACCAATGACTCAGTGAAATTAGTGACGGACCGTTTTGTGTGGCCTTCAATCAAGAAAGATACACGGGAGTGGGCCCGCAGCTGCTATCAGTGTCAACGTAGCAAAGTGGGACGCCATGTTCACGCTCCAGTAGGACAATTCCCAAACCCAACGGCACGTTTTGGGCATGTACACATTGACTTCGTTGGACCCCTCCCCCCTTCAGAAGGTTACAGGTACTTGTTTACGGCAGTGGATCGTTGCACGTGGTGGGCAGAGGCTACACCAATCAGGGACATTTCTGCAGAGACTACTGCACGTGCATTCTTGGAAACTTGGATGGCTCGTTTTGGGTGCCCATTTTTCGTTACCACCGACCAAGGATGCCAGTTCGAGTCAACACTGTTCCAACAACTGTCAAAACTCTGCGGCTTCCAACGAAACCGTACTACTAGCTACCACCCGGCCAGCAACGGTTTGGTGGAAATGTGGCACCGGACCTTAAAGGCTGCCGTGATGTGCCACGAGGACTCATGGATTCAAGCGTTGCCATTGGTTTTGTTGGGGTTACGGACCACATTAAAAACAGACATCAACTGTTCCTCGGCAGAGTTGGTATATGTAGAACCACTCCGAGTTCCAGCAGAATTCCTTGCACCAGTTCCTCTCCCAGATGACACACAACTACCCCAGATCTTGCAACAAATGAGGAAGCAGGCAGAGACACTACGTGCAGCCCCGACGTCTCAGCACGGCACGCATCCAGTGTTCATACACAAGTCCCTCGATACTTGTTCCCACATCATGCTCTACACAGACCTGGTACGTCATTCGTTACAGCCACCGTACACTGGACCATACCAAGTGCTAGGACGGGACACACACACAATGGATATCCTCCTCCACGGAAAGTCGACCAAAGTTTCCATTGAGCGAGTAAAACCTGCTTGGACAATGACAGCATTGACGACAGTCTCACAGACGACTTCAGACACAACTTGCAATGAACCCACACCTTCCGCAGAACCAGACAGCTGTGTCCCACATGAGCCCCACACCAGGGGGCCTAATGCAGCAACAGAATCAGCAAGCAGCACCCACACCCGCACTATCTGCACTCGGGCAGGCCGAGAGGTGAAGTTTAAGTACCCCACCATACCGGGTGCTCCGCACTTCAGGAGGGGGGGGGGGGGGGGGGGGGCTGTGGGGGAGTGACAAGTCAATAGTCGACAAGACACTGAGAGATTCTCTTTATGAGCGGGGTTCTTTGGAGGACACGATGAGTGTTCGTTTTCCCGCGTTAACGTATGTATCAAGTGTGTTTGTGCGGTACAATAAAGGTGGTCGTTCACAGTATAAATTCCACACAAGTGTTTTCCTTTATGTAGTGAAATTACCCCTACAAGATCATTAATATACAACATGACCAGCAAAGGTCCCAACAGCTTCTCTGGGGCACATCTGAAGTTATTTTTACATGTGACGATGACTCTCCATCCAAGATAACATGCTGTGCCCTCCCTATGAAAAAGTCCTCAATCCAGTTACGAATTTCATTTGATACCCCATACGATCATGATTTTCACAGTAAGTATAAGTGTGGTACCGAGACAAATGCTTTTCTGAAATCAAGAAACGTGTTTTCGAAAACCATTCTGGTTGACATTGTGTTCAAGATACCTTATTATGTTTGAAATCAGAATATGTTCTAAGATTCTACAACAAATTGATGTCAAGAATATTGGATGGCAGTTTTGTGGATCACTTCTACTACTTTTCTCATGGACAGATGTGACCTGTGACCTTTTCCAAGAACTTAGCATGTCCCCCCACCAAGGGATCTATGATAGATTATAGTGAGAAGAGGGGCTAACTTAGCTGCAAATTCAGTGTAGAATCTGACAGGGATTCCATTGGGGCCTGGAGTTTTGTTCAGTTTTAATGATTTCAGCTGTTTCTCAGCACCACTGACACTTAATACTTATTTCACTCATCTTTTCAGTGGTATGAGTATTAAACTGGAGCAACTCTCCTGGGTTTTCCTTTTTAAAGGGACATTTGTAAATGGAGTTAAGCATTTCAGGTTTTGTTTTACTACCCTCAACTTCAGTTCCTGCCTCGTTCATTAGCGACTGGACACTAACTTTGGTGCCAAATATGACCACAATTTCTTTCAATTTTGTGAAATGTCATTTGACAATATTCTGCTACAGTAGTCATTGAAGGCATCATACATTGCTCTCTTGACAGCTAAACATGTTTCATTCAGCCTCTCCCTACTCATAGCCCTACTCCTATTATGAGGTAGTCTCTGTTTCTTTAGAAGTTTCTTTACAGTGACTGTATACCATGGAGGTTCCTCCCATTATGAACTGTTCTACTGGGTACATAGCTATCCAATGTGTGGTCTACTATTCTTTTAAACTTGAACCAGAGTTCCTCTACATGCTCCTGACCTGTGCTGAAAATTTCCATCTCCTCAATGAGATACAACATTACTGATTTTTTATATAGTTGACTGAACATACATATCTCTTTGCTTATTTTAGTTGTCCTTTGTACTTCGGTAATTATTCTTGCCACAACCATGTTATGATCACTGATACCATTTTTGATGTGAACATCCTCAAAGAGGTCAGGTCTATTTGTTGGCATTAAATCCAATATATTTCCATCATGAGTAAGGTTCCTAACTATCTATTCTACATCATTTTCAGGGAAGGCATTTAGTAACATTTGACTGGATGTCTTATCATGCCTACCACTAATAAAACTGTAATTTTACCAATTAATTGTTGGATAATTAAAGTTTTCAAGCAGCTTTCTGTACCTAGTATCACATGAGCTACATACCTTTTCATGAATGCTTAAAACTCTGACACTTTGTAGTGCATGTTTCGGCAGTTTACCATTTGGATTTTAATACTCTCATCTGTGGGAGACATTTCTTTCGATCTTACACTGATACTTCTGGGTTCCCTACATCTGTCAGTATCTAGATTGGATGGAGGCTCACCTAATCTAAAAAATCCTTGTGTGCACCCACACACAGTCAACTACCTGAGTAGCAGCCTCTGATGTGTAGTGCACACCTGACCTACTTAGGAGGACCCTATAGTTCTCCAGCCTATGGCACAAGTCCAGGTTGTCACAGAACTTACAAAGTCTCTGGTTCAGTCCTTCTGCTCAACTGGGAACCAAAGGGCCACGATCAGTGGTGGGGACAATGCTGGAAATTGTGAGCTTTGTTGAAGCTCCACACACAAGGCTAGTCTTCTCAACCTTCTCTGCCAATCACTAGAATGACCCAAGAACAATTTTGGAGCCCAGATGACAGGCATCATTTGTTCCAACGGTCACCATAATCTGCACTTGGCAGCACCTTGTTCCCTCCATGTCTGCTGGAATAGCCTCTTCAACATGTTGAATGAGGCCCCCAGGCATACACACTGAGAGCACCTGGTGTCCTTTCCTGTCCCTTGCTGCCATTTCACTAAGGGGTACCATCAGTCACCATACGTTTGACCTGCTAGCGATCAGTAGGCCCCCTACCCTTTTGCTTTTGCTTCCTCCTGACACCGGACAAAACAGGGTTCCCCACAGCAGGTGAGGTGAGTTCCACTGGGTCAGTTTCAGATGCAGTGAAAGACAGCACCTCAAACTTGTTGGTTAGAGGGGCCAGTACAACACCCTGAGTCCTTCCATGTGCCTGTCCACCCTGTACAGGACACCTAGGTCTACCATTGACACGCCACTTGCAGTCAAGTGGATGGGTAATGACAGATCCTGTACATTTTGAGATACCTCTGCTACAGGTATCACAGGCACACGACTCTCAGGAGCTCTTCCAACACACCAGTTTGCAGCAGCTGTCAATCGCTTGACAGTTGTCAGAGCGATTTCCAGCTGCTTACGAACGCCAACCAACTCATCCATGTTTGCAAACAGAATTCACAGTGGGGCTGCATTAAGTGTGGCAAAGCGCAGTGCCACACCTTTTCATGCAGCATTCTTCTGTCGTACTCACTGTATTTTACTCTGTGGAATTCAGACATCTCTATTTTGTACAGAAACCATGAAACCTATATTCAGGCCAGTAGAAACTAAATGTCCTGTAGTGCCTCTCCTGTTCCCAGTCAGCCGGTTAGATATCCTACAGCCTTTAACGCAGGGCTTCACAACATACATGCTCGCGGAGCAAGCTGTGAGCAGCAAGGCGCGAGCACAGAGCAGAGCGAGCACGCTACCCCCACTACCGGACCAGAGTGGAGAGTGGGGAGAGTCACATGGGGCACACAACAGCTGCCGCCCACAACAGCTGCCGCCAGTCAATGTAAATCCGTGGCCACCTGCAGGGATATCACTCACGAATTATTACTGCGACAAATGAAACAAATAAAGGGGTCAATCCATTTCAAATCACCCAGGCGATGTTGCTCAACATTTTTGATTTTCTTGATTTTTTTTATCATGAGTTCCCTATAGGCAGACATTCACAAAACACTGTTTTAAAAATTTTTATAAGTCATAGTTTTTTTCTGGCAGCAATTTTTACAATGGCGGTTGGGCAAATTTTAGTGGAAATCAATGTTTGCGGAAAGTTTAATTGCCAAGTTATTTTAAAAGATATCAGAATAATTCAAAAACCAGTGTGCTCAGCATGAAATGAACTTCAGGCATAATTTTTTTACATTTTTTCTATCATGCAATACAGTCACTCAAACTCTTTCTGTAAAGACTCTGAAAAAATTTATCTATCTTCACTTTTTAAGGCCTTCAATTTTCATGAAGGAAGAGAGACTCACTAATAATACCTTATCTCTGTGTTGTGTACTTACATAACTACCTGCAGTAAAAGTTTCAGTCCTGATAATGTACACCTGTTTTTTCTAGAGGTTTTCAAAAGTGGCCAAAACCCTTCTAACGTCAATTTTTGCAGGTCAATATCTACAAAGGGACTGAATGAAAACAAGTGAAAATTTTACAGAATGTTCTTTATTCTCATGGGAATATCTCACAAAAAGATTATGACTGAGACTCAACCACATTGAGAGTAATAGAGCAGCAAATTTCAGTAAAAACGGTACCCCTCTACATGCTATGCAGTGCCAAGTTAGCAAACAAGGGCTTGAAATTATTACAGTTGACATTGGTCAAATGATGTTTAAATCATTACATACAATAAATGATCAAATATTTCTACTTTTAAATAACAATGGGCAGAGATAACAATTGGTAAGAGTTCTAATTTTTGAAATGAACGGTACATTTGTTGTACTACACTTGCGTACAGTATACACATAATAATGTTTCTTCATGTATACAGAATTAAAACTTCAGTTGTAACTACTTGCCAGCTGCAATTTTCATTAGGGAGTTAAACAAACACGATATTTCATTGCATAGTTCTGAAGTCTCCCATCTTCAACTGTTTTCAAGAATAGTAGATTTTTCAAGTATTGAAATAAGTTGTTTTGTGGGTGAACTAATAAGTGAACAGTGCCATTAACAACACTACAAGAAGAAAGTGCATCAGGAATCAATAAGAGTGAGTGACTTGCCAGCTGAAGAACAAGGTTTGTTAAAATTAAGAATTTCAAAAGAAATTTCGAATATTTGTTATTACCACAAAGATAAATATTTAGACAAATACAACCACAGTTTTGGTAAAAAGTGTTGTGACCCATTTGGTACTCACAAAAAGCCAGTTAAAAATGGTTTGCGTAAAATATTAGTTGAACACTTAAACAAAAAAATGTCGATATTAACCTAATTCCTGGACAAGTTCTATGCCCAACTTGCACATCAAGAATATTTGTAAATAAACCAGCTGAAAAAGTGGCAATTAGTGTTGAGAATGATCCTGAATTTCTTCCTGGGCCTTTTGAATTGGTTGAGGATGATCCTTTGCATCAAGTAGAATCACTCTGTGAAACTTTGGAATTATCTCCTTTATGTAAAATAACAAAGCTCAACAAAGACCAGCGACTATCAGCTTTACAAGGAAAAACTGATAAAATTACAAGTGCTGTCAAGCGAAAATTGGAAGAATCTTTCCATAATGACTTAGATGCTCCGAATGGAAATAGTACAGAAAATGTACAAAGTGAGTATGATGTACTTATTACCAAAATGAAAGAAAAATTCAAAGTTTCCAGTAAAGATGACAAAATTAAGATAATTAGCCTCTTGCCAAGATCATGGTCAAAGAAAAAAATAATCGAGGAATTTGGTGCATCTGAATACATGGTGAAGTTAACTAGGCAGCTAGTTATGGATCAAGGTATCTTACAACATCTTTCGAAAAGACAAGGTGCCAACAAGGTAAGTGAAGTTGTTATTAATAGTGTTAAAGAATTTCACTAGGATGATGACAATCATCGCATGTGTCCTGGTAAAAAGGAATGTGTTTCAACTGTGATTGACAATGTTAAGGTGCAGAAGCAGAAAAGGTTAATTCTTCTGTCGCTGAATGAGCTCTACAGCCACTATAAACAAAAATACCCAGATAACAAAATTGGCCACTCTATGTTTTATGTTCTACGACCAAAGTGGTGTGTTCTTCTGGGTTCATCAGGAACGCATACTGTATGCGTTTGCAAGCATCATCAAAACACAAAGCTTATGATGGAAGGAGCAAAGCTTAATGCAAATTATAAAGACCTGATAGCTTTCATGGTATGTGATACTGATAATGAAAAATGTATGCTTGACATATGTGCAGGATGTCCTGGACCAGATACCCTACTTGAGATCTTAAAAAATGAACTTGACATCTTGCCTGATGAAGTAGTTTTCAAACAATGGGTACAAACTGATAGAGTTGAGCTTATTACACAGGTAATGCCCAGTGAGGAATTTTTACAGTCTCTTGTCGATAAGCTGGTGCTTTTAAAATCCCATCACTTTATCTCAAAAGCTCAAGCTCAATATTTTAAGGAAACGAAAGAAAACCTGAAAGAAACCCACTGTTTAGTGATTGGTGATTTTGCAGAAAACTATACATGTACAGTACAGGATGAAATTCAAAGTTTTCACTGGACTAATGCACAAGCAACACAGCATCCGTTTGTCATCTACTTTAAAAAAGAAGACAACGTGTGTTGCAAATCTATTTGTGCAACTAGTGACCACCTAGAACATAATACCACGACTGCGTATGCATTTCAACATCACCTCATTAGAGAAATTAAGAATATCATACGTAATGTTGAAAAGATAATGTAATTTAGTGATGGCGCAAGCAAGCAGTACAAAAACAAGAAAAACTTCATTAATGTCTGCCAACAGAAAAATGATTTTGGTTTACCAGCAGAGTGGAATTTCTTTGCCTCATCACACGGAAAGAATTCTTGCGATGGGATAGGCGGAACAACAAAAAGAGAAGTTACACGAGCTTCCCTTCAAAAACCTTACACAGAGCAGATCCTGACTCCACACGATTTGTTTCTTCAACTGAAATTGAACAAATCAAAACAAAGCTGACTGAGAGATTTGATTGTTGTTTACCATTGAAAGGAACAAGAAGCTATCACAGATACGTTCCCATAAGTGACAATCAAATAAGATGTTTTGTTACTTCCAAAGGCTCCAACTTCGATGATCATCAAACTTCAATACTTTTTACAAATGTATCATCTTTTACAAATAACGATTTTGTTGTTTGTATGTATGATGAGAAGTGGTGGCTTGGAAAAACTGAAGAGAAAGGTGAAGATAACAATGATGTTTTAGTGCATTTCTTTCACCCTTCTGGTCCAAGAACTGCCTTTCAACTTTCCAAAAATGACACTGCTTGGGTGCCTGCAAATAAAATAGTACGAAAGCTGACTCCACTGGAACTCACAACAGTGTCTGGTAGAACACACAACATAACTGATAAACTATGCAATGAAATATCATGTTTGTTTAACTCCCTAATGAAAATTGCAGCTGGCAAGTAGTTACAACTGAAGTTTTAAATCTGTATACATGGAGAAACATTATTATGTGTATACTGTACGCAAGTGTAGTACAACAAATGTACTGTTAATTTTAAGAATTAGAACTTTTACCAATGGTTACCTCTGCCCATTGTTATTTAAAAGTAGAAATATTTGATCATTTACTGTATGTATGTCAACTGTAATAATTTCAAGCCCTTGTTTGCTAACTTGGCACTGCATAGCATGTAGAGGGGTACCGTTTTTACTGAAATTTGCTGCTCTATTACTCTCAATGTGGTTGAGTCTCAGTCATAATCTTTTTGTGAGATATTCCCATGAGAATAAAGAACATTCTGTAAAATTTTCACTTGTTTTCATTCAGTCCCTTTTTAGATATTGACCAGCAAAAATTGACGTTAGAAGGGTTTTGGCCACTTTTGAAAACCTCTAGAAAAAACAGGTGTACATTATCAGGACTGAAACTTTTACTGCAGGTAGTTATGTAAGTACACAACACAGAGATAAGGTATTATTAGTGAGTCTCTCTTCCTTCATGAAAATTGAAGGCCTTAAAAAGTGAAGATAGATAAATTTTTTCAGAGTCTTTACAGAAAGAGTTTGAGTGACTGTCTTGCATGATAGAAAAATTAAAAAAAATTATGCCTGAAGTTCATTTCATGCTGAGCACACTGGTTTTTGAATTATTCTGATATCTTTTAAAATAACTTGGCAATTAAACTTTCCGCAAACATTGATTTCCACTAAAATTTGCCCAACTGCCATTGTAAAAATTGCTGCCAGAAAAAAACTATGACTTATAAAAATTTTTAAAACAGAGTTTTGTGAATGCCTGCCTATAGGGAACTCATGATAAAAAAAATCAAGAATGTTGAGCAACAAATTTTAGTCATATTGGGTGATTTTAAATGGATTGACCTAAAGGAGAATGTACACGTGCCATATAATTTTATTAGCTTTGTGTATGCCCCTACATTCGTATTAATTTTTGAACTGTTACACAATAAAAGGTGTCACTGAAGTGTGGGATTCTCGGCTGTCTTGTACTTTTTGCCCTTTACAATTGCGTCTATGTTCGGAGTAATTGTTCTTGTGCATTGTAGTCGCAGCTTGCAGTTTAAATTTCAATCAGACAATGCGTTTCTCAGGCACGTCTTGTTACATTTCATCGCAAAGAACAGTTGTTCACAAACATACGTGGAACCAAACATTGATATTATTGTAGCCACCAGTTTGTGCAAACGAGGAAATCTATCCTGAGGGAAGTGTCTGTAGAATTCCAAAATGTTTTTCTTGTTCTGAAATTTGCCTCTGCATTCTCTGTCACACTGCAGGTCAATAATTTCTAGCTGCAGCTCAGGACGAATCTCTTCAATATTCGCTGAATATGGAGAGGAGAACAGATCAAAATCACTGTCTAGTGCTGTCAGATCTTGAAAGCATTGATCAAATTCTTCCTTAAGGGCAACTAAACTATGTGAATAACGTTCACAGTCTTTGTGAACATCTTGCATGGATGATAATTTAGGAAAATGAGCTAGATTTACTGTTTCCAGCTGACTCAACCAAAGTGCCAATTTCATTTTAAAAGCTCATATTCGATCTATGAAATGAGTAATTAGCAGATCTTTACCTTGTAGTGAAATGTTCAAAGCATTCAGATGGCTAGTTAAATCTGCTAAAAACGCGAACTCACATTCAAACGTGCGCGCGCATTTCCCTCCCTACTCCGCGACCTCCCACCAGCTCGCGAGTACGTGCCTGAGCAGATGTGAGTACTCGCGCTCAAAACCGGCCAGTTGTTAAGCCTTGCTTTAACAGAACTCACAATTAATACTGAGTAGAACTGGGACTGGGAGACCAAGAACTCTTCAGAAAATTTGCACTCTTCATTGCCTATTACCTAATAACATTCCCTTTTGTGAGACATAAAATTAAATATGTTGTTGTTGTTGCTGTTGTTGTGGTCTTCAGTCCTGAGACTGGTTTGATGCAGCTCTCCATGCTACTCTATCCTGTACAAGCTTCTTCATCTCCCAGTACCTACTGCAACCTACATCCTTCTGTATCTGTTAAGTGTATTCATCTCTTTGTCTCCCGCTATGATTTTTACCCTCCACACTGCTCTCCAATACTAAATTGCTGATCCCTTGATGCCTCAGAACATCTCCTACCAACCAATCCCTTCTTCTAGTCAAGTTGTGCCACAAACTTCTCTTCTCCTCAATCCTCTTCAATACCTCCTCATTAGTTATATGATATACCCATCTAATCTTCAGCATTATTCTGTAGCACCACATTTTGAAAGCTTCTATTCTCTTCCGGTCCAACCCTAGATATCGTCCATGTTTCACTTCCATACATGGCTACACTTCATACAAATAGTTTCAGAAACGACTTCCTGACACTTAAATCTATATTAGATGTTAACAAATTTCTCTTCTTCAGAAACGCTTTCCTTGCCATTGCCAGTCTACATTTTATATCCTCTCTACATCAACCATCATCAGTTATTTTGCTCCCCAAATAGCAAAACTCCTTTACTACTTTAAGTGTCTCAGTTCCTAATCTAATTCCCTCAGCATCACCCGACTCAATTTGACTACATTCCATTATCCTTGTTTTGCTTTTGTTGATGTTCATCTTATATCCTCCTTTCAAGACACTGTCCATTCTGTTCAACTACTCTTCCAAGTGCTTTGCTGCCTCTGACAGAATTACAATGTCATCGGCAAACCTCAAAGTTTTTATTTCTTCTCCATGGATTTTAATACCTATTCTGAATTTTTTTTGTTTCCTTCACTGCTTGCTCAATATACAGATGGAATAAAATTGGGGAGAGGCTACAACCCTGTCTCACTTGCTTCCCAACCACTGCTTCCCTTTTATGTCCCTCGACTCTTTATAACTGCCATCTGGTTTCTGTACAAATTGTAAATAGCCTTTCACTCCCTATATTTCACCCCTGCCACCTTCAGAATTTGAAAGAGAGTATTCCAGTCAACATTGTCAAAAGGCCGGCCGGAGTGGCCATGCGGTTCTAGGCGCTACAGTCTGGAGCCGAGCGACTGCTACGATCGCAGGTTCGAATCCTGCCTCAGGCATGGATGTGTGTAATGTCCTTAGGTTAATTAGGTTTAAGTAGTTCCAAGTTCTAGGGGACTGATGACCTCAGATGATAAGTGCTCAGAGCCATTTGAACCATTGTCAAACGCTTTCTCTAAGTCAGCAAATGCTAGAAACATAGGTTTGCCTTTCCTTAATCTTTCTTCTAAGATAAGTCGTAGGGTCGGTATTGCCTCACGTGTTCCAATATTTCTACAGAATCCAAACTGATCTTCCCCGAGGTCGGCTTCTACCAGTTTTTCCATTCGTCTGTAAAGAATTCGTGTTAGTATTTTGCATCCGTGACTTATTAAACTGATTGTTCGGTAATCTGTCAGCACCTGCTTTCTTTGGGATTGGAATTATTATATTCTTCTTGAAGTCTGAGGGTATTTCGCCTGTCTCATACATATTGCTCACAAGATGGTAGATCCTTTTGTCAGGACTGGCACTCCCAAGGCTGTCAGTAGTTATAATGGAATGTTGTCTATTCCCGGAGCCCAGTTTCGACTCATGTCTTTCAGTGCTCTGTCAAACTCTTTTCCCATTTCACCTTCATCTACATCCTCTTCCATTTCCCTAATATTGTCCTCAAGTACATCGCCCTTGTATTGACTCTCTATATACTCCTTCCACCTTTCTGCTTTTCCTTCTTTGCTATGAAATGGCTTTCCATCTGAGCTCTTGATATTCATACAAGTGGTTCTCTATTCTCCAAAGGTCTCTTTAATTTTCCTGTAGGCAGTATCTATCTTACCCCTAGTGAGATAAGCCTCTACATCCTTACATTTATCCTCTAGCCATCCCTGCTTAGCCATTTTGCACTTCCTGTCGATCTCATTTTTGAGACGTTTGTATTCCTATTTGCCTGTTTCATTTGCTGCATTTTTATATTTTCTCCTTTCATCAATTAAATTCAATATTTCTTCTGTTACCCAAGGATTTCTACCAGCCCTCGTCTTTTTACCTACTTGATCCTCTGCTGCCTTCACTACTTCATCTCTCAAAGCTAGCCATTCTTCTTCTACTGTATTTCTTTCCCCAATTCCTGTCAATTGTTCCCTTATGCTCTCCCTGAAACTTTGTACAACCTCTGGTTTAGTCAGTTTATCCAGGTTCCATCTCCTTAAATTCCCACCTTTTTGCAGTTTCTTCAGTTTCAATCTACAGTTCATAACCAATAGATTGTGGTCAGAGTCCACATCTGCCCCTGGAAATGTCTTACAATTTAAAATCTGGTTCCTAAATCTCTGTCTTACCATTATATAATCTATCTGAAACCTGTCAGTATCTCCAGGCTTCTTCCATGTATACAACCTTCTTCTATGATCCTTGAACCGAGTGTTAGCTATGATTAAGTTGTGCTCTGCGCAAAATTCCACCAGACGGCTTCCTTTTTCATTTCTTATCCCCAATCCATATTCACCTACTATGTTTCCTTCTCTCCCTTTTCCTACTACCGAATTCCAGTAACCCATGACTATTAAATTTTCGTCTCCCTTCACTACCTGAATAATTTCTTTTATTTCATCATACATTTCTTCATTTTCTTCGTCATCTGCAGAGCTAGTTGGCATATAAACTTGTACTACTGTAGTAGACATGGGCTTCGTGTCTATCTTGGCCACAATAATGCGTTCACTATGCGGTTTGTAGTAGCTTACCTGCACTCCTACTTTTTTTATTCATTATTAAACCTACTACTGCATTACCCCTATTTCATTTTGTATTTATAACCCGGTGTTCACTTGACCAAAAGTTGTGTTCCTCCTGCCATCGAACTTCACTAATTCCCACTATATCTTACTTTAACCTATCCATTTCCCTTTTTAAATTTTCTAACCTACCTGCCCGATTAAGGGTTCTGACACTCCACGCTCCGATCCGTAGAACGCCAGTTTTCTTTCTCCTGATAACGACGTCCCCTTGAGTAGTTCCTGCCCGGAGATCCGAATGGGGGACTATTTTACCTCCGGAACATTTTACCCAAGAGGGCGCCATCATCATTTAACCATACAGTAAAGCTGCATGCCCTTGGGAAAATTAAATATAGGAAACATAAAGCCAGAAAAGAAAAGAGACAAGCAAGACTACGCATTTTTTCAATCATTATGTCTCAGCATTTTTTCTCTCTGCTCTTGCTACAGCTTTACACAGAGTGCTTTGCTTTCTGCAAAAGAATCTATTATTTCATCAAAATTCGTCAAACGTTTTGCTGCGTGTAACATCAAAATATCGTTGTCTAAAAGCTACTAATACAAATGGTACCCAAGACTGATGTGGTTTCTTGATTTGATTATATGTATTTTGTCACTGTCTCCTAAATACAATGAAATAGGCCTTCCTAATATTGGAGCAATTGTAAGATACTCCAAATAAGTGAGACTGATCATTTTTGTGTACCTCATTTACATAAATAACACGATAGAACATAATTCACGAAGTACCAATATCAAAAGCCTATTAGGCCTGCTACAAGCAGAAAGTTTTATGTTAGGAAAAAATTTCACATTTCATTCATATACTCCAGTTTCTCAAGCCTGTGATCAAAACTTAGTAGTACAAAATTTCTATATGAATTTGAAATCGCCGTATTCTTCCATATAATTAGTGTGATGTCCCCATTTCTCCTCCTTCCTCGTACTAACAAACAATCTTGTCCTTGGTGATTCTGTAACTATTCCTGCCATTGCCAAAAGTTATTCTCCGGTTAACTTCACTATCCCTGCCAGAATCATCGGTTCAGTTATCCTGCGTTTATTATCCGGTTAGGCTTTATTGCATGTTCATATAAGGTGTTTTCTGTGCTCTTCCAAGAATAGAACTTACACTACTGGCCTTAAAATTGCTACACCACGAAGATGACATGCTATAGGTGCGAAATTTAACCGACAGGAAGAAGATGCTGTGATATGCAAATGATTAGCTTTTCAGAGCATTCACACAAGGTTGGCGCCAGTGGCGACACCTACAACATGCTGACATGAGGAAAGTTTACAACCGATTTCTCATACACAAACAGCAGTTGACCGGCATTTCCTGGTGAAACACTGTTGTGATGCCACGTGTAAGGAGGAGAAATGCGTACCATCACGTTTGTGATGGTAGCCTATCGCGATTGCGGTTTATCATATCGCGACATTGTTGCTCGCATTGGTCGAGATCCAATGCCTGTTAGCAGAATATGGAATCGGTGGGTTCAGGAGGGTAATACGGAGCGCCGTGCTGGCTCCCAAAGGCCTCGTATCACTAGCAGTCGAGAAGACAGGCATCTTATCCGCGTGGCTGTAATGGATCATGCAGGCACGTCTCGATCCCTGAGTCAACAGATGGGGACATTTGCAAGACAGCAATCACGGAGAACATGGCTGCGGTACCCTTGATGCTGCATCACAGACAGGAGTGCCTGTGACGGTGTACTCAACAACAAACCTGGGTGCACGAATGGCAAAACGTAATTTTTTTGGATGAATCCAGGTTCTGCTTAGAGCATCATAATGGTCGCATCCGTGTTTGGCGACATCGCAGTGAACACGTATTGGAAGCATGTATTCGTCATCGCCATACTGGTGTATTACCTGGCGTGATTGTATGGGGTGCCATTGGTTACACATCTCGGTCACCTCTTGTTTGCATTGACGGCAATTTGAACAGGGGACGTTACATTTCAGATGTTTTACGACCCATTCTATCCTACTCTTCATTCTATCCCTGCGAAACCCTACATTTCAGCAGGATAATGCACGACCGCATGTTGCAGTTCCTGTACAGGCCTTTCTGGATACAGAAAATGTTTGACTGCTACCCTGGCTAGCACATTCTCCAGATCTCTCCCCAATTGAAAACGTCTGGTGAATGGTGGCCGAGCAACTGGCTCATCACAATACGCCAGTCACTACTCTTGATAAACTGTGGTATTGTGTTGAAGCTGCATGGACAGCTGTACCTGTGCATGACATCCAAGCTGTTTGACTCAATGCCCAGGCGTTCAAGGCCATTATTACGGCCAAAGGTGGTTGTTCTGGGTACTGATTTCTCAGAATCTATGCACCCAAATTCCGTGAAAATGTCAGTTCCAGTATAATATATTTGTCCAATGAATACCCGTTTATCAACTTCATTTCTTCTTAGTGTAGCAATTTTAATGGCCAGTAGTGTAAAATGACTGCTAACCAGGGACTGTACTGTATCGATGTGGCAAAAATTTTCTGTCAAAATTTTATTTTCTTAGATACACCGAGAAGATAATATGTAATCTTTCTTACTTGTTAGTCATTTATTTCCACTCTGGTAGTCTGAATCTATGGATTTCGCAAATAATTATAATAACGCTGATCATTCGCACACACAATCAACCACATAAACAAACAATGATTGGCAGTCACCTTTCGGGGGTATGTGGCACCCTCACACACTCAATAATATCGCCAAATTGGCACTATATCGACAACCTGAGGGCCCGAATTGACTTATTGTTAATCCTAGAAGTATTGATGAGCAGTGTTGATGGACGTCAAAATATCTTCAGTACTATCAATATATACTTAGTGGGTGAGGTCAAATATTGACTGTTTGACAATATTCTCCATTCAAAGCTTCAGGAACCAGCCACGCGGTGTTTTTCAATTTGCTGTTGTGTATATCATACCTTAGATTCAATTTTTAAGGTGTCTTTTAACAAAAGCATTTTAATAGGCTTATGAAAGGGTAATCACTTTAGGATGGTTAACAGAGGATTCTCTATGACACTGCTTTAATTTCAAAATATAGTATAGATTGTTGTGAAACATAGCAGTTTTGAAAAACACTCCCATTTCGAAAAATACATCATATATCTGCAGGTACTATAGTTGGAGTCGTGAACGATGCACACCTATGACACATATCCTCCAGCAGTCAAGTGTTCTGAGCCCTCTTTTGTGAATCACAAAGCTGATTCAATCATTAAACATGATTGTAGCGAGTTGTTTGGTGAACTTCGATTCCGTTTGCTTCAAGCTGTTATCGCTGATTATGGTGGTAAATGATAAATTCTGCATAAGAAAGGGAGAGACATAATTTGCAGGATAAACACTTTCTTCATGATGAAAGCATGCACTTGCGCATACCACAACTGTCACTTGGAATCATCAACAATGCAATCCCCGTCCCTGCCTCGACATGCGCAAACTACCATCATTCATGGATCGGACTATAGTAAGAGGTCTGGGAAGTGTGTGTTAATTTCACCAAAGTATCACAAAGCATAAAAAAAGATGTTTGACGTCAATTTCCTGAACAGGTCCTTGCCAGACAGATATAATGGCTTCATAGGTTACCATAGAATTTGACTAATTATGCTTGCTGATATTATAGAACTAAGCTTCGAGCATTAGAATGACCATAAACTTCAAGCATTACAGTGAGCTGTCTGTCACCAGACATCTCTAAGTTATTCCTAATCTGTTGTCGAATATTATTGCCTCTCTCATTAATGTGTTTTGCTTCTCTATTTTATCTCGTATAAACCCTAATAATGTGTCGTATGATTCAGAACACATCAGAAAATAATATACAAAATCTTTTGGGTTTGTGATTCTGATTTCAGTGAGTAAATTAACATGTGGCCAGTGGCTCCTTTTTTCAACCCATGTCAGACTCATTTCCTCTTTCTCATTGTTTTCTGTTGCTTGAAAACTGTAGCTAATATAACTGCAGCAGATGCTTACTTGTGGGTCTTTGACATCTCAACATTGTAAAATCGTGTTGTCAACTAACAATTTTTGTCAATGTTATCGATATTGAGAGATAGCTTCAATATACTGAAGGTCTGACAGACTATTGTTGTCAATAAATATTGATCATGTGCTGGTCCCTTTATAGCCCTGTCCCCCTTTTATCCGTGGGAACCTTTTTTATTTCTAGATGAGATGGGAATTCTCCTGGCAGAGACATCATGCACACTAAGCATGCACTCAAAAATCAACTTATGATTTGTTCAGAAATCAACTTATATGTTCAAAAACCAACTGGGATGTGTTTCAAAATCATACAAATAATCGATGGACCAATGTGCGCTGGATGCTAGGCCTTTTGTGAAACACGGTTTTCTTCATCAACAAGAACTAAGACTGCCGCGAAGGGCAGTACCATGTTTTGTCCCCTCTCCAGATCCAGGCCTGCTACATCACAAACCCACAATTTGTTGCAAATTGCTCATAGATTACACAAAGTAAAAAGGTAGCCTCTGAAAATTCTCAAAAACGCACATTTATTTGCACTGATGTAGTGGCAACTCGCGAGTATACATTCTGGGAGTACACAAATTTTTAGATTCAGAAAAATTTGAGAGTGAAATTAATAGCAACTGTTGTACAACAGTTAAGATTATCTACCAGTTTATGCAACTACAGCAACTGCCAATAATAATAACAACAGTATTGTTACTATTAATAATAATAATAGTAATAATAAGCATAACTTATCTGACAAAAGAAAGAATTGTTTTTGTGGACTTTTGATGTTTTGTACATCAGTAAGTACAGTTTATGGCAATAACGAAATAATGTGTAAGCCTTCACAACTTCATTTCGCATTTTTGTGTAAGTGGGAGTTTTTGCGCTTTTCCAGTTTCTTGGACAAATGTACAAGGTCCTTAAGAGATGTATTAGTTCACAAATTTACTCCCAGGCTGAAAATCAGGTATTCTTATGCTGCACCCACACAACAACTTGTATTAACTGTACACTTCTTGTTAAATGTTCTCTTGTAGTCACTCTTAGTTGATTTCGTCACTCTCTCAATCAAAGGATCTGTTCTCGGAGGCCCTAGTTCCTTTGCAGCTAACTTTTCCTGGTAATTTACTTTTCTATTCGTAGAATGGACCCATCCTCACAGCTTTACTTTTCTGTTAGCATTTAAATTAGTTTCAACATAGTTCATATTTACACTGTACACGATTTCCCACACAGTAAGAAACCAATGCCAAACACAAAGTGCCATTTGCGGAAATGATTAAACTGAAATAGTAATGTCTACTAACGTGGTCACTTAACTAGAATACAAATGAGGTGCTGAGCTCCATAAGGGACTAAAGCACATCATCATCAATCCCACATTTAAGTTAATATTAGAGAAACCAGTGATATAGCTTTTTGTGAATTTTCATATGTTCAATGTGAGTCTACAACATAGATAAACCTGACTGAACAACAGATTTCAGAAGCTTGAATAAATGCTACAATCTCACAATCGACATTGATGCCCTTTAGGCCCTTATGATTCTCACAAGGCAAACTCCCCGTTACACCCCCCCACCCCGTGAAAAACTGAACACAAATCTAGCATGAAAACAGGAAGAAGGTATACCGATCTGTTAAAAAATAAAAAAAGCAAAATAGAAACGAGCCCGTGTTCAAAGTCCAGTCACTGACATGTCTGTTCATTGTATTCAAATTTATATCTGTGTCGTGGTGTAACATCCCTTTGCAACAGTGCAGTGTAAGGAAGAGACCTATAATGAAAGTCAATTCTGCACAACTACTCGATTAGCAGCCGAAAGGAAGAGGCTTCGCCTTGATGACAAGGTGATAAGTCAACTGAATCCTCCACCAGAAAACACATCTGGTGTGTCATACACTGCATTAGTGACAGTGTATGTGTAATATGATAGGCATCTCTTGTGCGTGTGTAATAGGATAGGAATCTCTTATCAACACACCTAACTTGTATGATTGACGAGTGAGAGAGATATGTCTCCTTGTCCAATTTAGGTGTTTGTATGAATGTGATCACTCCAAAAGAAATGATGAAAATATAATAGTTTGTCACATAAGCTGCAACAAATGAACACAACAGTTTCACAGTCACATAGTTTTCACTGCAATATGTCAGGACATATATTTTTAACATTTTTGAAGTTGTGTTCCTTTTTGGAAGTTTTGACACTTGAATTCCTTTGCTGTAGATAGTTCACACCCATTTGTTTGTTGTTTTCATCTCTGTGAGATGTCTATGTGGTATCGCACCTGCTCTCGCTATTCGTCACACTCACTTGCGAAGTAACGTATTCTTACCACATGATTCATATTCCATAACCAACGGATAATATGGCAGTCGCGAAGACTTCAGAAAGAGAACAAACATTTCAATGTCCAGGTGGACTGTTGTTAATTTTGTGAAAAAAATAAATAAATAAAAAAATTGGCATGAGGGAATTTTGATCACTGCCCATCCGCTTTGCAATCCAACACCCTGCTCACTTAATCATGATGCCATGGCTATCCAGGTGCACTTAATGTTGTATATGTTAAGCTTGCACCGTTCACTGTTTCTATTTTGACTTTTTTTCACAGTTCACTACACCTTCTTCCCATTTTCATGCTTGATCTATGATCAGTTTTTGACGGGCTGTTCACTGGTTCATCTTACCACTAAATATGAAGGGGTTGTGATGGGGAGTTTCCCCCAGCGGCGCCTCAAATGGATTACTGTATGATAAACTTTTATAACTTAATATATTGTAGCACATTCAGAAGCCCACAAAATAGGTTTACTGTCAGTATAACTTTTAACATATTCTGACGTCTGATCTAATTTTACCTACAGTATGTGAATTAGCATATCTGGGGAGTGGGCTATCATCTAGCAGGATTTATGCTGAAGGACCATGTGTATGTGACCAATATGGAAGATATTCCAATGTTAAGAGGTTGTATCACAGGTGTGATTGTGGCAGTGACAGAGGACAGTTTATGAAGAATATGACAACAAAATGAATACATGGATATACTTCATTCCGCAAATGGTTCACATTTAAATGAAAATAGGTTTTCTTGTGAAGGAAACACATGCCATTAACTCATTCAGAGCTTAATGTTGTTATGGATCACAATTTTAACTCCATGTTTTTAGCTTTCCATTTTGTGCAGTGTCAACTGTTTTCTGTCTTTTATACTTCACATCATTTATCCTTGCTCTGTGTTCTCTTTTGTTCCTTTTCTTCAATATCAACTTCTTCTTTCCTTTTTAATTATTGTCAGAAACCTCTTCTCACATAAAATTTTCAACACATCTTACTTGTCAACAGCCTTCTCTCTAAATTCCTATTTCTCATTTTCCCATTTAATCATTCAATTCATTAACTCTCACATAACGTCTTTCATGAATGCCCACAAAGATAAATCCAGCAGGGTAATGTTGGGCAATGTGGGGGCCAGGCAATAGGTCCTATGCGTCTGATCCAGTGATTGGGAAATTTCCAGGAACTTGCGAACGGCCATTGACCAATGTGGTGGAGCTCCATCCTGTTGAAAGATGATGTTTGGTTGCAAGTCATGTATCTATGGGTACACAAACAGCTTCAACATGTCCAGTTACACTGACCGATTCCCTATTCCGGCAAAGAAGAATGGTTCAACAATACTGTCACGCATTAGACCACACCACACATTCCATTTAGGGCTATCACAAACATGTTCAATGAGAGTGAGCGTCAGATCTGAACATTATGCCAATTAACTATTCGTAGTACATGAAAAGTTACTTCCTCTGAGAATAAAAATCTTTGCAGGAATCTGAAAGTCATGCCAATAGGCTGCACCATATCCATAGCAAAGTGTTGTATGAATTGTTTGTTGTTTGGCATTAGATGTTGCAGGATTTGCATTTTGTAACCATACAAACAAAGACATTGGTGTACTGCACAATTATGTCCCCAGCTGCAGTATACGATGTTTCCAGATTCCCCCTAACTGTGATAAAGAAGAAGGATTTTGTGTTAATGGAACATATCTGAGACACCTTTATTTTGCTAATTACACTGTATTGTTTGAATTGAGTGAAGTGAAACATTAACTTTAAGTGAAAGTACTCAGCAAAAGAAGTTTGCAAATAGGCTTGAAATTCAAAAGCGATGAGATTAAAATAGTGTATATACAACACACTGGAAGGAAAGTTTGCAAATTAATAAAGAAATCATAGTGGCAGTCGTGGTGTTTTTGTATTTAGGATATTTAGAGATAGTAGATTAATACTTAGGGAAATGATCATGAGTGCTTTTAGTGAGCGAAATAGAGTTTCAAAAATAATCTTTTGATATGCCTAATAAAGGAAATTTACAATTAATGTCTCTGTTTGGCTTAATTGTAATGTAATGTAGAATTTTAATGCAAAAAAACAATTCAAAATTGAGAGCTGCTCTGTGACCAATTGAAGAGTGCATGCTGGGAATTACCAGGAGAGATTGAAAACAAATAAATGAATCAGGGAATAAACTGGAATGGAAGACATAATTCTGACTATATTTAAAATGGATCACGTTTGTTGATGTTGTCAACCACAAGATACACAATCTGTTATAAATTTTTATTTATGTTAGGGATTGAAAACCCATTATATCAAGATTGTAAATGAAATCTTCTTTATTTGCATGTATTATTAATTTCAGCTAACAATCTAGCAATCTTGGTGCCACTGCAGTTTCACACATCATTAAAATATTTCTTACAATGATAACATCCATATATGACAGTTAAAAACAGCTTTTTGTCATTCGTGGCCAGGGTAATTGAATGATGATCCTAAAACAAAGGTGTTATGTCATTAAAACTTAATAACAGACATACTAGCCACACATACATCTAATATATATATAATGCCTTGTTTTATAACCACCACTCAATTACACTGGTCATGAATGATGAAAAGATGTTTTTAACTATCTCTGGTAAGGATGTTGTTGTTTTAAAAAAGATTTTAACAATGTGTGAAGCCATATAATGGCATCAACACTACTCAAGAATGTTTTATGATCAAAATGTGACTTGATTGTTAGCTGAAACTAGTAATTCATCCAGGTAAAGAAGATTTCACGTTCTAGTGAGTTTTCAGTCCCTAACATAAATAACATAAATAACCATTCAGCCACACAAATGGACAGTTGATGGACTGAGAATTGAAAGAGCACATTAATTTCACTGAATACCATGTGTTTTTCTGACTACTCACTTTAGTGTCATTAACATTAAGGCACTCTGCACACAGAGCTACTGAAAAGAAAGTGAAATCACTAATGATATGCTACAAGCCAGAATCTTTCTGACTTAATGAGATGCCACACACAGTGCTACTGGTAGCTAATCAGTCAGTAATCTGATGGTAATCTGACCCAGCTACTCAATGCATTAATCTGGAGATGACTGAATTCTCTGAGTTGCTGCATCTGATCTAGTGCAACAGTGCCCCATTCAGTAATACAAATGGTTGATCAGGCAGCTAACATAAAATTTGTGAACAAAATGGAAAAACATCCTGTATTACACAATTATAAACTGCTGCAATACATGAGAAAGTACGAGACTGAAAACACCAGAAGTATATTTCATGCCTGAAACAGAGACTGGTGAGACGTCCACCTTGCAGATGTGCCACCTAGAGAACTATAAAAAGTGCAGGTCCCAGAAGGGAACTATGAGATAGTGCAAGGAACATTTAAATAAGGAAATTAATCTGCATAAAATTTAAACATTTTCAAAGATATATTTTGAAGAATTTGTATTTTTTTAGATAAACTTTTTTCCCTATGAGAGATTGATTAATATCTGTTCTTCTGGATCCACACATTGCATCTTGTGGGCATTTAATCTGTGCAGTTCAGGGGAAGTCAATTCTCCTATATGTAGATAACTGCTTTTAGACATATGAGAAAATGATAAAAATGTTGCCACAGAAATCTATAGTTCTTTTGCAGCAATGAAAAATAGTCAATTAAAATTTCTTTCAATATCTTTATAAGGCCAGAACCTTGTTTGTATTATGTTTCTATGATAGTGATAGTAACAACATAGTACTACAGTTTCATCACAGGAATCATCACTTGAAGTTCAAAAATGGTTCAAATGGCTCTGAGCACTATGGGACTTGACATCTGAGGTCATCAGTCCCCTAGAACTTAGAACTACTTAAATCTAACTAACCTAAGGACAAAAGGACATCACACACATCCATGCCCGAGGCAGGATTCGAACCTGCGACCGTAGCGGTCACGCGGCTCCAGACTGTAGCGCCTAGAACCGCACGGCCACACCGGCCAGCTCACTTGAAGTGTTATCCATGGAAACTAACAATGACTGTGCTACACTTTGAACCATGAACACACCAAAATTACCTATTTCAATCACTTCTGAGTAGTGCTTGAGGTGCTACATCACTAATGACGTTGGTAATTTCAGTATCAGTTTATTTTGAGTAGCATTGTGTGTGGACTGCTTAACTTTCTAAGTAAAGGGTTCCCCCAAAAAATTATGGCATGAGATATTAATGACTGGAAATGTTCAAAAATCTTAGCCACTGTTCTGTTTGATATCACCTTCCAAGTATTATTATCTTTATCATAAAAGTTATTTCAAACTATTTTCCTACTAATCTCAATCAATTCTCCACAAATTTCTTCAGTTTACTGATAACATATGGTGTTTAAGTTGCTTCCCCCATCACCTGGAGGACTCAAGGGAACTCTTCAACAATTTACAAGAAGTTGATCAAGTTCTTTTTGATTCAGAATGGTTACCATTTATTTACAATAATATGTGTATTCTATGTGTTTCTTGGATATTCTCTGTTCAAAACCAATACCGGCAAGCCTTTACCATTTAACATGTACCTGTATTAGTATGAATGCACAGCCAATGACTATTAAACAATGTATCAGGTTTCAGCAGAACCTTAAACAAGCAAAACACTTACCAAAATCAGAGACTGAAAATAACTTTACTTTAGGTCTTTGATTAACATGTAGCTCACTCATTCAGGGAGTATGATCCTGTACGAGACGAAAGGCTGCAGTATAAAAATAACAGTAATACAAGGGATGAAAATTAATGCAAGAAGATTGCTACATATATCATCATGGTGATTGTGTCATCATGGACAGAAGAATACAATGAAAGAAGAAAAATGTGGAAAAATTAGGATGAAATTTGTAATTGGAAAATGGCTGTAATTGGAAAAAGGCTGTGATTGCAGAAAAGACTGTTCTGAGGATCTGAAGAAAAACGATGCCATAAGAAATAAGATAAGCTGTTGAAAAATTGTTGTTGTTGTTGTTGTTGCGGTCTTCAGTCCTGAGACTGGTTATGTTCCTATAATTGTTAATGTCAGAAGATATTGTGACTATTATTGGTTGTAAAGGTTCTCAATTCTTTAAAAAAATATGAAAAAGTAACGAGGTAGGGGATACAAGGCTAACTTGAAAACTAAAAAACAAATCATTTAGACATACCTCTAGTAACAAATGTGTATTGAGATATGGGTCATTTTACTTGTGTACTTGCACTCCATACTTGTTAGTGCATTGATTGTGGTGTTGTTATTAGACATAGCACGAACAACTGTCTCCATAAAGAATGCATTGTTTTGAGAATGTTGAGAACGAGATAAGTGATTCCATGCAGTGTGTACACTGAAAAGGCCTCCCACAATTCTATACAGGGAATGGCTGCCATGGTTTTCTGTTATTGTTGTTGTTTCTGTTGTTACCAACAGGCACGTGTCATGTATCTCAAATTACATCCTCAACATTGCTTTCTGCGTGCAAAAATGTGCAGCAGGTTATTCCAGCAGATAGCTAACGTAAGATCATTACAATAATAACAGGGGATCATAGCGGACCTCACAACTCCACACAGTAGATATGGAGAATGGAGTGTTGCAATGAGTAGAAGATTATCTTGGAACAAGTGTGCAGAGAATTGGAACTGCTGGAGGCATAATCTATTATGTATAAGAAGTTATTTTATCCATATCACTTAAAGCATTTTCTACAGACCACTACACCTAATTACATTTTGGCCAATGAATTTAAAGAGAGATTACTGAAGATCCATTGCTCAAAGTTTACACTTTACTGGCAGGTGAGGAAAGGAATTGGTGTGTAGCATTATTGCAAGGCCAAATGAGACATTGTTTTTCAGAGTGGTTGAACATAGTGTATCTGAGGCAGCATATTGGAACCACCATGATATTTACCTAAAGCACCTGAAACCACATCCAGGCTGTTTGGCACACTGATCCCCATCATTAATCTGCAAGGCAGATTTAATCCACGGCCCATGCACCATCCTTTTGAATATCAACAAAAGTAACCAACAAAAAAGACAAAAAGTTCTACAAAGTTGAGAAACAGTGAATAAACTTAAAAAAATGTTGTTCAACTTCGATGACATGTATATGGGAGAGGGGAAAAGATGGAAAAATTAATTTCATGCACTTACAAAGAATACTGCAAGGCAATTCAGTCCAAAAGGTAACTACTTTTTGCAACCTGCAACTATTTGGTACACTTATACATAACACACTACTTTGTATTTACAGATCATGTACAGACAATACATAATTTAAACTTAGACATTAATTCCATCTTGTTCTAAGACAGAGGGCACAATGGAAAGACTGTGAGGGTAAAATGGAAATATATTAACAAATGATAATATATTTTCATTGGCTACAAGGTGCTATAAACCAAAATTTAACAAGTTGCCATTTAGATTTGTGACAAAGATCATAAATAGAGAAACTCTTATTTTTTGTGAAGTCTGTACATTGTGTGAAAGCCTACTTTGTACAAAAATTGCACTGAATCCATTATTCTTTGTTAAACCTATTCTCAAGTAAAGCAGCACAGATAAGACATGGGACAAATCCTTCAGGGACAGGAATGTCTAGAGGTAGTTTTGACATCTGTAGGTTTTCTTTTAAATATGTTTAGCAATGTTTCTTATTGTGTCTGGATGAACAAATTTTCTGCAAGGGCCTAGACCTATCCCCAGAAGATGAAGCATTTAATTCAGATAGAAAACACCATTTTGGGTATGCTTTTACTTTATCTATCATTTTATTTTTAAATAGACAATCAGCTATAATTTATGATTTCTGTAAAATAAGATGATGTTTTTTCTCAGGTTATTCAGGTTCATTAACTTGTGGAAGAGGAAAATCTTTGGCAGAGGTCTACCATACTTGACTGTGTTTTAACACTTGTAGAGCTTGGACGAGTTACCAAAAAATCTGTTGATTGTAGCTTGACTGAATCCACTTCAATGGCCTGTGCTAGCTGATTCTGGAGTTCTGAAAGTAATTCCAGGATTCCTTTTCATAGATTACTCTGGCCAATCTGGTCCTGCATTTCCTGTCTGAAAGGGATGTGCAGTGTTGTTCTTCACTGCCAATGAATTCAGACCATGAAACTCTTGTCTAGTTCCTATATGTGTCTAACAGTTTTCAGTTCCATTTATAATGAAAATTCCTTTTTAAAATATCCAAGTACTGATTTAGCAGAACCAGATTTAAGATGTAGATACAAAGTTCCCCGCAAAAATTAAGAAGTTTAGATGCCTATGCTATGCCAGTACGTGTTTTTTTTTTAGCCTCATCCATTGCTTGCCAAATAGAATAGAGATGGTGAATGTATGGTGCAGGGAAACTACTACCCACATTGATGCATTTGTGTATGCAGATTGTAAGCTCAATGCCAAGAAAATTGACTTAAGTAACTTGTGTGTAGATGTGGACTAGAACTGGTTGCTTTAGAGCTGCCAGATGCTAACTTTTTTGTTTCTGTATACTGTTACTGTTTCCCAGATAGAAATTTTGAAAATTTCATCAACCAGTTGGAAATTGGTCACCTAGTGCACCTAGGAGCAAAACTAACCTTATGTAAAGATTTCAACATTTTTATTGGAGAAGGCAGTGATGAAGTGGGATGGACTATTTGTGATAAGTTATCTACCAACAAGAGGATATATTTGTCTTGACGAAATTGTCAAAAACCTAAATAACTGGGACTGCAAAGTAAGTGTCATTAACATTGCAGTTCAGATGAATTTAATGAATATTTTATAAATATTGTAGAAAGCATGGTAGTTGAAATTCCTGGTTTTATTAGGTCCTGCAGCTGCTGTGAAATTCAGAAAAAAATGCAACATGGTAATGTGGAAGAGAATATATCTAAGAGAGAAAAAATTGTAGACAATTAAAAGTCCTTAGGGTAGTCTGATATTTAGGACATGTCCTGTCCTACATTAAAAACTATAATCCAAGAAATGTGCAACCACTGACAATAGTAACAAATAAATGCCTCCATGCTGAGGTATTTCCAGATTCCTAAAAATAGTGCATACAGTTCTTGTTTACAAAAAAGGTAACCCACATGAAGTGTCAACCCAGAGGGTCATATCTATAAATAATACCAGTTCTAGCTAAGGTGGTGAGTACATAATGAAACATCAAGTATTAAGTTACTTTGAAGGAAATAACCTCTTTTATGAAACATAACACAGTTTTCAGAAGTGTAGGTGAATCACAACAGCAGTATTTGAGAAATAAGGCACAGTTGTGAAGACAACACGTCTATACCAGTGGTACTCAGTGACCTTAGTAAAACATTTAGCTATAGGTTCTGCTTGACAAGCTAAAATCATATTTTTTTAGAGTATCTGTTTTGCAAACTCCTAATCCTAGCTAAATAACAGGTGACAGATTGTACCAGTGCAAGGAGCAGACACAGATGAAAAGAAGTAACAACATGGCATCCCACATGGATTTGTAACATGACCCCTGTCACTTCTGAGTTTCTTTAACAACATAGGTTCCAATGGGCGCATCTTACAGTTTGTGGATGATACAACAATGGTCTCAACAGGAGAGAGTGTTGTTCAGTCAGTTCAACAAGTGGAAGTTGTATTTAGTGAAGCCAAGGCCTGGTTTATCATGAGCAAGATGATAATTAATGAAGACAAAGCACAGACGATGATATGTAGCTTCAGCTATATTGGATAATTGGGCGACACAGCCACAGTTAAATGTCTGCACTTTATCACTGATATATAGTTAACTTGGCGGCAGCACACCAAACACCTATATTCCAATCTTTCATGGGTTCTGTTTCTCTTGAGAAAACAAAAAAATATAGTGTCAGAACAGTATCTACTAACAGTGTACAAAGCAATGTTCCACAGCCACATCAGTTATGGACTGTTGCATGGGGGCTTTCTGCAGGCTACAAGAATGTGCTTTTACTGCAAAAAAAGCAATGAAGACCATTACCGTAGACAAAAAATTGTCCATTGTAAACCATTATTTCTAAATTAGGAGTTCTGACTGTTTTCAGTCAGTATATATTCAACTACCTCAACAGCATAAAGATAAATCACAAAATATACAGAAAGAGAAATGAAATAAAGACATTATGCTGATTAACAAAGACACAAAACAGCTTCCCAATGATGGCCCCAAAACTGATTACTGCACTGCCTAAGGACATCCAGTCTTTACCAATAGAACAATGTAGAAACGACATTTTGTGTAGATTGAAAGAGCAGCCTTTGCACATTACCAAGTAATTCTTCTCTGGTGATAGCACACTGTGTACCTGAGTTCCAACTTAGTACCATGGCTACAACAGCAAATCTGCTATTTAATTAGATGTCGTTGTTGTATTGATTTTATAGGTGTGTTAATATTGTAAAGAATACTGTGATCTAGTTCTTAATTTTAATGTAATTCATAGTACCCATTCTAGTATCATGGTTTAAACTGCAAGATTGTTTTCATTTTATTGATGCAATATTACTGTATCTCACTGCTGCCTGCAAAGCCATGGCTGCTAAAAGACATAGAATTGGTAATAAACAGCAATGGAATTGCAAGAGTAGTAGTATTTATCTGTAGCTCTCTTTCACTGGCATGTTAAACATGTTTCGGTTTTACAATCTACAAACAACAAAATAAAGTAATTAATGTATACAGACATTTACAGACTTTACAAGGAGGGGGCAGTTAATTGGGGGCTTTATAATACGAACTATCTAGGAATTTGCCTGAAACAATCTAGGAAAACCGCAGGAAACCTAAATTTGGATTGCTGGATGAAGATTGTAGCCTTCACCCTCCCAAATACAAGGCCACTCTGTTTAAAACAGTGTTACATCATTCAGTTTACCACTAGCATACAATGCTACACTGTCCATTCATTTTTCAATCCCACCCACTGCACACACTATACACACATTGCTTCATAACACTATACACACAACCAGCTGATGTCAGGACCATTGAAAAACTCTATAATGAGGAAGATAATGAGCTCAGAAAGGATAAGGTTTTAGTGTTATACATTACATTGCTTTGGGGGTAAGTTTTTCCAAAATAAGAAAAAAAGGGAGGAAATATATAGTGTGAAAATGCTACGCAGAATGTTAGATGTTGTGTTATCATTATTATTGTGTTACATTTTTTGGCAAACCCCACTCTGTATTATGTAAATAATCCTTCTAAGTATAGAATGTTTGGATTATCAGGTACTTTTTAACTGCCTTTTTAAATTAGTTTGTTCTAACAGTTTCTTCATTCTCCTTTGGTAACTTATTGCACAGATGGTATAAAACGATATTTTGAATTTTATGTTTATTTGTTCTTGGTAAATATAAATCTAGATCTTGTTTCATGGTCATGGACAAAGCTGTTTGTGCAACAATTACCAATGTTATTTTTGATGTGTATAACTGTTTGATAAATGTATTCACACAATGGATTTAAAATCCCCAGTGTTTTGAACAGATATTCATAATGAGCTGGACTACTAATTTTAGTTATTATTCTTATTGTCCTTTTCTGCCATTTGATAAATATTGCGTTAATATTTTGCGCATCTGATCCCAGAAGAGTACTGAGTCTACATATAAACAGTATGTAACTAAAACACACTATCTGTTACAGTAATAATAAATGGCACTTTCAGTCCAACTGCCACAGTTACTTTTCATATTTCAAATATGTATCGCCTGGAGTAAATTAATAACAAAATTTGATAATAGTAACAATAATAATTAAAATGTTTACTTGCTAATTGTATAAAGCACATAATTTATTGCATTGTATGTAGAGGTCAAAATGAAAAGCTCCCCTTAAAACCAGTACCAATAAACAATCACATTCTTTTTGATACACATCAGTATTGCCACTGCCACGTTGTCGGCTGAATTTCCACACACTGCAATGTTTTTTCTAGACATTGGAACATTACTACATATGCTGTGTCGGCTATGAAGTGAGTAATAAATTACTTTGCATATTGAGCTTGCTTTCCATATTGAATTTTGCTCCCTTACAATTTTGTTTGCTTAAACTTTACATCTGATCACGTTAATGGATTTGTGGCATTAATTTCATGTTTTCTATTTTTAATGTCGACTGTCATAATGAAGCTGAATAAAAAATGTTTTGAAAGGTATATTTTTCACATTGCTTGGACAAAGTGTAATCCATGCGTGGCATTTGAATGATTGAAAGTGAAAAATCTGCCAGAATCACCCTCAAACAGGCTCACAGAATCAGCTTGTAAATGCCTGGAGCTGAACCTGTGTGGCCTCACGCTATTGTGCAGTCAGATTAATTGGTCTGCAGAATTCCTAGCTCTGTGACTGCATTTCGGGTTGTGTTGCACCCCATAGAGTTCGGAAACGTCCCAGTGGCTGGAGAGGACAGTTTTCCGATCTTGAAAATTCACGCTGTTTTTTTTCTCTTCTATCACAGAAAATGGCGTTATCTTATTTCGACTGAAGTGTTTAGATACCAAATTTCAGTGTAAGTGTACACACATGTGGTATGGCATGATGTGTTTTTTAGAGAGTACTACAGTAGCTCTGCCATGTAAAATTGAATGTAGCATAACTATGCAGCGAGCCATGACAGCAAGGGGGCTCATACCTGGGAACAAGGGGAGGCTCCCGACCCTCCCAGCTCTCAGGGAAAGGAAAAAATCTAGTCAGGTGTATTTCTCTCAAGGAAATGCTTTAAAAGTTGGTATTAGCTGGCTTTCAACAATGTAGGAAATGGAACTTTTTATAGCTACTTACAGGTCACCATTCGTTTTCCAAAATATTAAAAATGCCCCATCCTGCACTCAAATTACATCAACCTCTTGCCTTCTCTTGCGGATTCCTATGGTGTCAGGTCTACTGTGCACAGTAGGCCTAGCTGACGGCATGATGAATCATCTTATTAGCACCTACAATTCCAGCTACCCATTCAGTAGTGGGGGGACGATATGCGAAGAAAATGTGGGTACACTATACTTGGATTGAGGATCTGGCTCACCTTGTTTAATTTTAAATCGCATTTCTTTCCGTTTTATAACACGCCTGTGACTTAAATGACAAATTAGTTTTCGGACAAAAATACAGTTTAATGTTCGAAATTCGCCCATAATCGTTAGATATTCTCATGTGTGCATGGAAAATGTGTTTTTCAAGAGACGGTGGTGATACGCTCGAGTTGTTGGACAATGTCATTAGAGCGAATACAGAGATCATTCGGTACAGAAACATTTTAGGAGAATGTGTAATTTGTAATATTCCGTGTTTCCAATAATTTATAAAATTCCTGCTTATCCGACACAAACTGCCTCAGGCAACCTTGATAAACAGTTTGGAACCGGTCTTAATTTTGGCCGGAAAGTGTCGGAACGGCCTTACGGCACCTTTCAGGAATTTTTTTAACTCACTGGACCAAGTCGGCACTGGAGTCTGAAAATAGTACACGTGTTTTAAATCGCAACGGAACTATAATTTGACGCTGCACCGGCTCCAGCGTGATGCCTACGAGATTTTATGTTATGCGTTCACAGGGAGGTGCACTCGATCTGCCGTCTGTGTTTTTGGTGGTACGGTTTGGCAGAACTCAGATGTTCGATGATGTCTTACCTTCTGACTGCTACTGTTACGCCGTGCTCTTACTGCATTTCACGGTTTTCGTAAGATATTGCTGACTGTGGACGCACACACACACGGACGTTGCTCGCCAGTCGCTTAAACTGACGCTAAGCAACGGTTTGCATTGATGCAGAGACTTGTGTATTGTTGCGTAACGGCGTCACGTCGCCATGTTTACTCCAAGAGCAAACGCAGAAAATAACTACCTCGAAATTATGGAAACTAACAGCAATAATAGCAGGAGTATAGCTATACTGTTACTATCAGGGGAAAAAAAGGAAAAGTGAAAAAAAATCAGTATAATTCGCTAATCAAGATAAGTCTTTCGTTTACGTTAAAATAATGAAGGACTGTTTAAAAAAATCACTATGACACGGAGATATGCGAATCATTTACCTTCTGCAGACGTCCTTTCGTTAATATTGAACGAAAGATAATATGCATGAGAAAGCGTTTTGGCCAAGGCTGGGACGGAGCAACCGTCTTGAGAGGTTTATACAATGGTATGCAAAAAGTATAAAGTCACAAATGAATCGAATCGCTTATTTCTAAGAGTCAACAGCCCGCAATTCATAAATTATTCACGAGGACGAAAAAAACATTGCACAACCTTATAGTTTAATGGCAAATTTCTTGCTACCTTGTAAAGTAGTTAATTTTGCGGAATGTGTAACTCCAATATTACCTTATTTGTAAAGTATTTGTGGCTGTTGTGATTTTTATCGTCTGGCGTTCTCAGCTTATAGCAATAAATGGGGAAGCAAATATGTTTCAAGGCATTTATTTATTTAAATAAAAGTACGAGCTTATTATTTATTAATGATATTATTTTGAGCACAATAAATGTAATAAAAAGTAAATATGTCTGTGCTGAGCGTACTATTGCACAGAAAAATGCCTAGTTACAGTGCTGTATGTTATGAAGCTACAAAGTATGTTTAAATGATGACCAAAAAATTTACTGTTTCTCAATGCTTTTGAACCTAAACTGCTGAAAATGTCTGATATTAACTTTTTTAACCCTACGTGTTCACAAACCTGTAGTAAGTTAATACGAAACTGAATATGTAACATGTTACAAAAGATAATAATTTCTAATCATTTTTCAGTTCTGTGGTAGGTGACGCCTTTAGCTGATTATGAAAGACTTGATCTGCGGATCTGTAACTTACTTCAGTTGTTTGCTACTATCATCTTTCTTCTTTTTTGTGAAGACTTCCCCATCATATGCTTCCGCTTCAGAAAACGCAATGCTCTTGTTGAAAACATAAATGTCTTGGCTTTCACTGACGTAAAGGCATGGACTTCGACCTTCAGATTTAGAACTCAGCAACTGATTACTTTTTCGTTTCTGAACTGTACTCACAGTACAGGAACTGCTGGAGAGCAAGTTCTATTTTTTGTCCTGTTT
The DNA here is from genome assembly GCF_023864345.2 of Schistocerca serialis cubense. Classification (NCBI taxonomy): domain Eukaryota; kingdom Metazoa; phylum Arthropoda; class Insecta; order Orthoptera; family Acrididae; genus Schistocerca; species Schistocerca serialis. The sequence goes on from NC_064641.1 coordinate 622,622,138, forward strand.
GGCTTTTTTCATTGTTTCAGCTTCGAGGACGACATTTTTATGTGTAACAACCCACCATGTTTTAACAACCACCACATTACTTATTTTTGCAGTACAAACTTTAAACAGACTGAGACAGCTGGATTCGATGATAAGTGACGTGCACTTATCTGGAATAAGAACTCGGTCGTAGATTTGTAATTTTCCTTTCGCGATCCCTAAGTCACGTTGAGATGCAGATGAGAGTCTTCTGTAGCATGGTAATAGTGGAAGATTTTGTCAATTCAGCCACTGTCTGTTTAACAACTGTTAACATTTTTACAACCATATGTGTGCGATTTAGGCCTCAGTGGGCATCACTGAACAAGTAGCGTTCTCTTATGTTTCTTAGGAACAAATATATGAATATGAAGGTAAAGAGAGGTGCACACTTCATTAAGGCCTTCTTTACCTTGACCTTTATGGTAACATTAGAATATAACTTCATGTGTTTTCAAGTCGTGTATCTCAAAATTAAGCCAAAAAGTAACCAAGCTTACCTTTCTTCCGTTCTCTTGTGTTTTCATCATTATTTAAAACTGAAAACCCTAAGCTACTCAACATTATCTGCGAACTAGTTAAACAAAGTTTGCAACATAAATCACGGAGTGGCTCAGCATGAGTCCAGGCCCGCCGCATGTTTGTTTCTAAACCGCGACAACTCATGGAATTGTCTCCCATTAGAAACAGTGGCAAAATTAAATCCGCTCTCTAAAAGAGTCAAGGTCACGACAGCGTCCCATTTTGGTTACAATCCATGCATCTATGTCTCAAGAAACCCTAACCGATAAAATATGCATCTAAATTTTTTAGGAGTTGTATCTCATTTTAATAATATGCAATTCAATTGAAATTTAGTTCTTAAAGTACTGTAGTTGAGGACATCTACAATGTTTTTCGTCGCATTCGCTATGATTTGAATAACTGTCGCAAAAGTAATGGGTAAAATGCGGTATGTGCCCTCTGCTGGCCTCATTTTCCTTGTATAAATACCAGACGCATTCTGATCATCACCAGCACTTACTATGTACCTAAATTTTTAGTTTGACGTTGATACATCAGAATATATTATGGTATGTATGGCTGTATGCATGGCTGTTAATCATGTTAACACATTTTATCTTTCTTATGTAGCACCAGGCCTTTTATAAAAATAAACAATGGGGGTTACTATTAAAAAAAAAACAGTTGATATCCGTTTGACCTATGGCGGCACCATCTAGCGGGCCAACCATAGCGCCATCTGGTTTCTCCCTTCAAGCTAGACAAGTTTCGTTCTTTGTAGTTTTTTCGTTTGACGCTCATTTCGTGAGATATTTGGCCCAGTCACGATCAATGGACCACCCTGTATATTCGTTTAGAAATGTCCACTTCTACGGTGCACACAGATAACGGAGTACCGAGAGGTCACTGTTGTTATATATTACAATGCTGTTTACAAATTATCCAGTTAATAAGTACTTTTAAAAAATAAAATGGTATTTGTAATCAGATAGTACAATAAGGGAATCTCTCCGTGTACAATCCTTTCGTGGTTGATGGGACACTGAGGTGAAAAAAGTCATAGGATATCCCCTAACATCTTATCGGACCTGCTTTTGCTTGGCTTAGTGCAGTAATTCGACGTGACATGGACTCAACAGGTCGTTAGAAGTCCCCTGCAGAAATATTGAGCCATGTTGCCTCTGGAGCCAGCCACAATTACCGAAGTCTTGCCGGTGCAGGATTTTGATCACCAACTGACCTCTCGATTATGTTTCATGCTCTATGGGATCCAAGTCGGGCGATGTGGGTGTCCAAATCATTCGCTCGAGTTGTCCATAATGTTCGTCAAACCAAATCACTTGTGGCCCGTGATATGGCTCACCGTCCTCCATAAAAATTCCATCGTTGTTTGGGAACATGAAGTCTATGAATGACTGCAAATGGTCTCCAAGTAGCCGAATGTAACCATTTCTAGCCAATGATTCGTTCGTTTGCAGCATGTAAACACACCACACATCACTGTGGAGGCACCACCAGTTTGCACAGTGCCTTGGGTCCATGGCTTCTTGGGGTCTGCACCACACTCGAACACTAATATCAGCTCTTTCCAACTGAAATCTGATCTCATGGATCAGGTCATGGTTTTCCAGCCGTCTACGGTCCGAGCGATATGATCACGAGCCCACGATAAGCGCTGCAGGCGATGTCGAGTCGTTAGCAAAGGCACTAGCATCTTTAGTCTACTGTCATTGCCCATTAACGCCAGATTTCGCCTCACTGTTCTAACGAAAACGTTCATCGTACGTCCAATATTGATGTCTGCCGTTATATCATGCAGTGACAACTCTACACAAATGCCGCTGGTCTCGTTCGTTACGTGTAGACCGCGGGCCACTGTCTTATCGGTGGTGAGAGGTAATGCCTGAAACTTGGTATTCTCGGCACACTCTTGACACTGTGAATCTCGGAATGTTGGGTTCCAGAACAATTTCCGAAATTAACTGTCTTATGCGTCTGGTTCCAACTACTATTCCGCGTTCAGAGTCTATTAAATCCCGTAGTGCGACCGTAATTACATCTGAAAACTTTTTGTATGAATCTCCTGATTTCAAATGTCAGCTCCGCCAATGCGCTGTCCTTTTATACCTAGTGAATGTGATACTATTGCCATATGTAAATATGCTCATTGCTATCCAATGACTTTTGTTACCTCATCTCACCGTATGCCCCACAAAAATAATATGCAGTTTCGAGCGTCGAGATGTCTATATCTCACATTTATCTAGTGCTAGCATGTAGCGAGATACTTTCGGAACTTGGAGAACAATACTACGGTTCATGGGGTCGATATATGGAAGGCTGTGAGTGACCAAATTGAGTAGCGTGTGTTTATAGCGTGTCTGTTTCACGAAAAAGTAGATAAAATCACCCTATTCTCCAGTCTAAGAGTGTCTGAAATAACTAACAGCGTTTTTTAATACATGATAGACATTGCTTTGGAATATTGCTAAATATCTCAGTAATTTGACTGGTTTGTACATAGTTTGTATGTAGTGGAACATACAGGTACATACCCAGAAAACTTAACTGAATGCAGAAAACATTTGTGTGTGGTATGTCAAAGCCATCTTCAAATATTATGCTGAAATCTTGTGTGCAACACTTCATGTTTTTCACTCTCAAGAGAATAAATGTGTTTTAGTACTGATTTGAGAAATAATATATATAATTTCCCGACAAAAACCTTTCATCACATATTCACAAGGCTGTTACGGAGTCAAAATACCTAAAAAAAAAAATTGAAATCTAAAGACCTGAAAATCCTCTTAAATTGGGAGGTCATCTGGAAAAGCGCAGGGAGCAAACATCATCACATTGAGCTGCCTCTGGGAGCAACAAAGGCTCTAACCTGTCTGGAAGTGTAGTGAGTCTATACGAGTATATCTTTCTTCGTTGCTTCAGCCCTATGCCAGAATACAACAACCATAGTGCCTGGCCAGTTTTGGTGAGGCAGTATCTCGGCAGCCCGCGAATAGATATTTTAAATGGGTGAAAGATGTGGAGAACTTTCTGGCCAGTGAAACAGTCGAACACCCTCCGTATCGATGAACAATGAGGTGAGAAAAGTCATGAGGTAGCGATATGCACAAATACAGATGGCCACAGTATCGCGCACACAAGGTATACAAGGACAGTATATTGGTGGAGCTGTAGTTTGTACGCAGGGCATTCATTTGAAACGACTTCAGGCGTGATTATGGGCGCACGACGGAAACTAGTACACTTTGAACGCGGAATGGTAGTTGGGACATTCCATTTTGGGAACCGTTAGAGGATTCAATACTCGGAGATTCACGGTATCAAGGGGGTGCCGAGAATGCAAAACATCAGGCGTTACCTCTCACCAAGGACCACGCAGTGGCCGACGGCCTTCACTTAACGGTCGAAATGGTTCAAATGGCTCTGAGCACTATGGGACTTAACTGCTGAGGTCATAAGTTCCCTAGAACTTAGAACTACTTAAACCTAACTAAGGACATCACACACATCCATGCCCGAGGCAGGATTCGAACCTGCGACCGTAGAGGTCGCGCGGTTCCAGACGTAGCGCCTAGAAACGCTCAGCCACTCCGGCCGGCTTAACGGTCGAGAGCAGCGGCATTTTCATAGAGATGCCAGTGCTATCAGACAAGCAGCAGCGTGTGAAATAACCACAGATATCATCGTACGACGAACATATCCGTTAGGAGAGTGCGGCGAAATTTGGCGTTAATGGACTACGACAGCAAACGGCAGACACGAGTGCCATTGATAACAGACTAACATCTCCTGCAATGCCCCTCATGGGTTTGCGACCACATAGATTGGACCTTAGATGACTGTCAGATGAGTCCCGATTTCAGTTGGTAAGAGCTGTTGGTAGTGTTCGAGTGTGGCGCAGACACCTCGAAGCCATGGACCCAACCTGTCACCAAGGCATTGTACAAGCTGGAGCTGGCTCCTTAATGGTGTGGATAGTGTTTACATGGAATGGTCTGGGTCCTCTTCTCCAACTGATCCCATCATTGACTACAAATGGTTGCGTTTGGATAATGGGAAATCGCTTTCAGTCATTCATGGACTTCATGTTCCCAAACAACGATATAATTTTTAGGATGACAAAGGGCAATGCTACCGGGCCACAATTGTTCGCAGTTGGTTTGAAGAACATTCTGGAGAATTCGAGCGAATGGTTTGGCCACTCAGATCGCCTGACATAAATCCCATCGAACATTTTTGGGACATAATCAAGAGGTGAACAAAATCCTGCGCTAGGAACACCTTCACAGATATGGACGGCTACAGAGGCTGTACGGCTAGATATTTCTGCAGGGGACTTGCTGAGTTCGTGCCATGTCGAGTTACTGCGCCGGCCACCGTGGCCGAGCGGTTGTAGGCGCTTCAGTCCGGTCGAAGGGTCGAATCCTGCATTGGGCATGGACGTATGTGGTGTGCTTAGGTTAGTTAGGTTTAAGTAGTTCTAAGTCTCGGGGACTGATGACCTCAGACGTTAAGTCCCATAGTGCTTAGAGCCATTTGAACCAATTTTTCTAATAGACGCTGTTCATGCATTGTTGTTTACATCTTTCGGCGGGTTTAGTGACATCTCTGAACAGTCAAAGCGACTGTGTCTATGATGCACTACTCACAGTCAACGTCTATCTTCAGGAATTCTGGCAACCGGGATGATGCAAATTTTTATATATACACTCCTGGAAATGGAAAAAAGAACACATTGACACCGGTGTGTCAGACCCACCATACTTGCTCCGGACACTGCGAGAAGGCTGTACAAGCAATGATCACATGCACGGCACATCGGACACACCAGGAACCGCGGTGTTGGCCGTCGAATGGCGCTAGCTGCGCAGCATTTGTGCACCGCCGCCGTCAGTGTCAGCCAGTTTGACGGGGCATACGGAGCTCCATCGCAGTCTTTAACACTGGTAGCATGCCGCGACAGCGTGGACGTGAACCGTATGTGCAGTTGACGGACTTTGAGCGAGGGCGTATAGTGGGCATGCGGGAGGCCGGGTGGACGTACCGCCGAATTGCTCAACACGTGGGGCGTGAGGTCTCCACAGTACATCGATGTTGTCGCCAGTGGTCGGCGGAAGGTGCACGTGCCCGTCGACCTGGGACCGGACCGCAGTGACGCACGGATGCACGCCAAGACCGTAGGATCCTACGCAGTGCCGTAGGGGACCGCACCGCCACTTCCCAGCAAATTAGGGACACTGTTGCTCCTGGGGTATCGGCGAGGACCATTCGCAACCGTCTCCATGAAGCTGGGCTACGGTCCCGCACACCGTTAGGCCGTCTTCCGCTCACGCCCCAACATCGTGCAGCCCGCCTCCAGTGGTGTCGCGACAGGCGTGAATGGAGGGACGAATGGAGACGTGTCGTCTTCAGCGATGAGAGTCGCTTCTGCCTTGGTGCCAATGATGGTCGTATGCGTGTTTGGCGCCGTGCAGGTGAGCGCCACAATCAGGACTGCATACGACTGAGGCACACAGGGCCAACACCCGGCATCATGGTGTGGGGAGCGATCTCCTGCACTGGCCGTACACCACTGGTGGTCGTCGAGGGGACACTGAATAGTGCACGGTACATCCAAACCGTCATCGAACCCATCGTTCTACCATTCCTAGACCGGCAAGGGAACTTGCTGTTCCAACAGGACAATGCACGTCCGCATGTATCCCATGCCACCCAACGTGCTCTAGAAGGTGTAAGTCAACTACCCTGGCCAGCAAGATCTCCGGATCTGTCCCCCATTGAGCATGTTTGGGACTGGATGAAGCGTCGTCTCACGCGTTCTGCACGTCCAGCACGAACGCTGGTCCAACTGAGGCGCCAGGTGGAAATGGCATGGCAAGCCGTTCCACAGGACTACATCCAGCATCTCTACGATCGTCTCCATGGGAGAATAGCAGCCTGCATTGCTGCGAAAGGTGGATATACACTGTACTAGTGCCGACATTGTGCATGCTCTGTTGCCTGTGTCTATGTGCCTGTGGTTCTGTCAGTGTGATCATGTGATGTATCTGACCCCAGGAATGTGTCAATAAAGATTCCCCTTCCTGGGACAATCAATTCACGGTGTTCTTATTTCAATTTCCAGGAGTGTATATAGGGTGGTCCATTGATAGTGACCGGGCCGAATATCTCACAAAATAAGCATCAAACGAAAAAATTACAAAGAACGAAACTCGTCTATCTTGAAGGGAGAAACCAGTTGGCGCTATGGTTGGCCTGCTAGATGGCGCTGCCATAGGTCAAACGGATATCACCTGCGTTTTTTAAAATAGGAAGCCCCATTTTTTATTACATATTCGTGTACTACGTAAAGAAATATGAATGTTTTAGTTGGACCACTTTTTTCGCTTTGTGATAGGTGGCGCTGTAATAGTCACAAACGTTTAAGTGGTATCACGTAATATTCCGTCAGTGCGGACGGTTTTTTCTTCGTGATACATTACCCGTGTTAAAATGGACCGTTTACCAATTGCGGAAAAGGTCGATATCGTGTTGATGTATGGCTATTGTGATCAAAATGCCCAACGGAGGTGTGCTATGTATACTGCTCGGTATCCTGGACGACATCATCCAAGTGTCCGGACCGTTCGCCGGACAATTACGTTATTTAAGGAAACAGGAAGTGTTCAGCCACAGGTGAAACTTCAACCACGACCTGCAACAAATGATGATGTCCAAGTAGGTGTTTTAGCTGCTGTCGCAGCTAATCGCACATCAGTAGCAGACAAATTGCGCGAGAATCGGGAATCTCAAAAACGTCAGTGTTGAGAATGCTACATCAACATCGATTGCACCCGTATCATGTTTCTATGCACCAGGAATTGCACTTAGAACTACTTAAACCTAACAAACCTAAGGACATCACACACATCCACGCCCGAGGCAGGATACGAACCTGCGACCGTAGCGGTCGCGCGGTTCAAAAATGGTTCAAATGGCTCTGAGCACTATGGGACTTAACTTCTGAGGTCATCAGTCCCCTAGAACTTAGAACTACTTAAACCTAACTAACCTAAGGACATCACAGACATCCATGCCCGAGGCAGGATTCGAACCTGTGACCGTAGCGGTGGCGCGGTTCCAGACTGAAGCGCCTAGAACCGTCGGCCACACCGGCCGGCAGCGCCTATTAGACGGATGGGGCCCGACAGCCTATCAGTTCCAGTCATTCCACCAGGAAGGAGGTACACGGCTCGTGTTGTCAGTAGTTCAACCATCCCTAGACGGCCAATATTTCGGTCCGATCGCGTTCGGAAGGGCTCTCAACCAGGGAAGTGTCCAGGCGTCTCGGAACGAACTAAAGTGATGTTGTTCGGACATGGAGGAGATACAGAGAGACAGGAACTGTCGATGACATGCCTCGCACAGGACGCCCATGGGCTACTACTGCATTGGATGACCGCTACCTATGGATTATGGCTCGGAGGAACTCTGACAGCAACGCCACCATGTTGAATAATGCTTTTAGTACAGCCACAGGACGTCGTGTTACGACTCAGACTGTGCAAATTAAGCCGGCCGCTTTGGTCGAGCGGTTCTAGGTGCTTCAGTCCAGAGCCGCGCTGCTGCTACGGTCGCAGGCATGGATGTGTGTGATGTCCTCAGGTTAGGTATGTTTAAGTAGTTCTAAGTCTAGGGGACTGATGACCTCAGATGTAAAGTCCCATAGTGCTTAGAGCCATTTGAACCATTTGAACTGTGCACATTAGGCTGCAAACTGCGCAACTTCACTCCCGACGTCCATGGCGAGGTCCATCTTTGCAACCATGACTCCACGCAGCGCGGTACAGATGGGCCCAACAACATGCCGAATGGACCGCTCAGGATTGGCATCACGTTCTATTCACCAATGAGTGTCGCATATGCCTTCAACCAGACAATCGTCGGAGACGTGTTTGGAGGCAACCTGGTCAGGCTCAACGCCTTAGACACACTGTCTAGTGAGTGCAGCTAGGTGGAGATTCCCTGCTGTTTTAGGGTGGCATTATGTGGGGCCGATGTACGGCGCTGTTGGTCGTGGAGGACGCCGTAACGGCTGTTCGATACGTGAATGCCATCCTCCAACCGACGGTGCAACCATATCGGCAGCGTATTGGCGATGCATTCGTCTTCATGGACAACAATTCGTGCCCCCATCGTGCACATCTTGTGAAAGACTTCCTTCAGGATAACGACATCGCTCGACTAGAGTGGCCAGTATGCTCTCAAGATATGAACCCTATCGAACATGCCTGATATAGATTTAAAACGGCTGTTTATTGACGACGTGACGCACCAACAAGTCTGAGGGATCTACGCCGAATCGCCGTTGAGGAGTAGGACAATCTGGACCAACAGTGCCTTGATGAACTTGTGGATTGTATTCCACTACGAATACAGGCATGCATCAATGCAAGAGGACGTACTACTGGTTATTAGAGGTATCGGTGTCTACTGCAACTGGGACCATCACCTCTGAAGGTCTCGCTGTATGGTTGTACAACATACGATGTGTGGTTTTCATGAGCAGAAAAATGGAGGAAATGATGTTTATGTTGATCTCTATTGCAATTTTCTGTACAGGTTCCGGAACTCTTGGAACCGAGGTGATGCAAAGCTTTTTTTGATGTGTTTGTATATGTAAGTGTAAACTAAGAATATATATATTCTTAGCTTATAATGGTGCTCATTGTATATAGGGTGATTCACGAAGATATAGGTGTATTTTAATATGTTATTCTACAAGTAAAACTAAATAAAAAAGTCTTACATATGTAGGTCTGCAAATGTTTAGTTGCGGCGAATAAAAGATTTTGCCTACAGTTTAGCAACTTCGCTAACATGAAGCCATTGCAAAACTGTACGAGGTTAAAGTAAAGCACGATTTCTATTTATTTCGTTGTTATTGATCTGGTGAACCCAATAAAACATGTCCCAGATATGTATCTGCAGTATTTTCCCAGAACATCCAGAATAGCAAAGAATTATTATACAAGTAAATTTGTTTACTTTCCATTAAGAATGTAGAAACGTTTATGTCAGTTTTCAACCGTTAGTGAGTTGTTTCAGTTGTTTCCTAACCTTGAAACGAGCTAGGTTTCTGTATTGTTCAGTGAAAGAACTTAATAACAATCGTGTATTTAAGTGAAACCACATAGTAACAGTTGTAGTTTGTAGATTATTTATGAAATAGTGATGCCTTTCAAATTTACGACAGAGGAATTTACTGACATAGCGTTTATTTACGGCAGACGACTGAAAGAAGCCACTAATATATATTATTAGTTGATATATATTCTTAGTTTCCGATGGTGCTTATTGTTTCATAATATATACGCAAAGAAACCCATCATCATTACGATCGTTTAGCAACTACTCACTGTAAACCAATACAGTATTACGTAAGTTATTATTAATCTTGTTAGACGTGCTTACATCCAGTTTCATGCCATATAATAGTTATGTTAAAGTGTAAAATACAAATGACCAGCTTGAAGAAAGTGCGTCTTCCTTCTCGCTACATTAATGTCCTTTCATGCCTATGCTTACGTTTTATTATTATCACTTCCATGGGGATTCCGTGTATTGTCTGTTAATGGCCATCTACATACGTCATCATTTAAAGTACATGTAATAGCTAATTGTAGGTAGTCATTTCCAGCGCTGATTAGGCGACAAACTAAGTAAATCATGCTGCCTTAATTCTATGTGTCGAACGTGATAGATTTATGGCTGTAGCATATTTGCATATCTGTATTTTACAAAAACGTCTGTAATTTTTTATATACGTACAGGACCTTCAAATTCAGCCAATTCTGGTGTTTGCTGACATCGTCAGCTCTCATTTAATGCATTATACGAAGTAATAGCTCCAGCGATTTTATTGTTATTAATTTTTGTTGTCCAGTTTAATATTCCTAACAAAAACAACCAGCTTTTTTAACACTTATTCTAGAATCGTACTTAATGTTGCCCATATCATCACTTGATTTTTACGGTGCTTTTGTAGTGTCATGTTTGTACGGTATGTAACGTAGTTTCCCGCAAAAAGCATTCTTCATCTCACATATAATTGCTGTATTTTCTTCACGTGGGTCAGTCACGCCTGCGTTGATAAGACAGAGAAAAAAATGCGCCCACCAGTCGCTCTCCTTAACCAGGGCCGGCCTAGCTCGTCGACGGTTAACGCCCCCTCCGCCAGTTCTGGACCGGCGAACCGGCTTCACGTAATATCGCACACTGACGAATTCCGACACACGCTGTTAGCCACTTCTCCTTCTTACACAATCTTCTCGCAGTAAACCAACGTTTAAATGCGATTTCTGAATGAGAGATCTACTTTGTAATCACTTCTTATTTATAGATGGCGTTCCTCCTACATACACTATTGATCAAAAGTATCCGGACACCCCCAAAAACATACGTTTTTCATATTAGGCGCATTGTGATGCCACCTACTGCCGGGTAATCCATATCAGTGACCTCAGTAGTCATTAGACATCGTGAGAGAGCAGAATGGGGCGCTCCGCGGAACTCACGGACTTCGACGTGGTCAGGTGATTGGGTGTCCCTTGTGTCATACGTCTATACGCGAGATTTCCACACTCATAAGCATCCCTGGGTCCACTGTTTCCGATATGACAGTGAAGTGTAAACGTGAAGGTACACGTACAGCACATAAGCGTACAGGCCGACCTCGTCTGTTGACTGACAGAGACCGCCGACAGTTGAAGAGGGTCGTAATGTGTAATAGGCAGACATTTATACAAACCATTACGCAGGAATTCCAAACTCATCAGGATCCACTGCAAGTACTATGACAGTTATGGGGGAGGTGAGAATACTTGTATTTCATGGTCGAGAGGCTGCTCATAGGCCACAAATCACGCCGGTAAATGCCAGACGACGACTTGCCTGGTGTAAGGAGCGTAAACATTGGACGATTGAACAGTGGAAAAACGTTGTGTGCAGTGACTAAGCACGGTACAAAATGTGACGATCCGATGGCAGGTATGGCGAATGCTCGGCGAACGTCATCTGCCGGAGTGTGTAGTGCCAACAATAAAATTCGGAGGCGGTGGTTTTATGGTGTGGTAGTGTTTTTCATGGAGGGGGCTTTCACCCATTGTTGTCTTCCGTGGCACTATCACAGCACAGGATTATATTGATGTTTTAAGCACCTTCTTGCTTCCCGCTGTTGAAGGGCACTTCGGGGATGGCGATTGCATTTTTCAACACGATGGAGCACCTGTTCATAATGCACGGCCTGTGGCGGAGTGATAACACAACAATAACATCCCTGTAATAGACTGACCTGCGCAGAGTCCTGCCCTGAATCCTACAGAGCACCTCTGGGATGTTTTGGAATGCCTAATTCGTGCCAGGCCTCACCGACCGACATCGATACCTATCCTAAGTGCAGCACTCCCTGAAGAATGGGCTGCCATTACCCAAGAACACTTCCAGCACCTGATTGAAGTATGCCTGTGAGAGTGGGAGCTGAAGCTGTCATTAAGGCTAAGGGTGGGCCGACACCATTTTGGATTCCGACATTACCGATGGAGGGCGCTACGAACATGTAAGTCGTTTTCAGCCAGGTGTCCGGATACTTTTAATCAGATAGTGTATTTTGTGTGGTTGTACTGAAATACTAATCATCAGCATATCCGAACATGTAGTGCACCTCATGGAATTATTCTATTTGTTGCCTGACGTATTCATGGTGTTGCAATTTTGATGGACAGCACTGTATTAGTCGACCACAGTGTTATTGTACCTGAGAGGGAGTTTTTATCGTGATATTCGACGAGGACACGCTGAAACACGTGACAGTATATGCGGAACTACCATGAAGTCATTCACAGTACGATGCGTTTTCCTTAATCGCCACTGTGGTTTTTTACTGTATCGCCACTGTGTGCTTCCGATAACGACCACGGGAGGCCGAGAGCAATAATAGCGTGGTCGGGTAGTACATGGAAACAATGAAGCATTTACAGTTGTTGCATATGTTTCTGGTTTTTCTGAATTACTGCGGTAAAAGTTCGTGGTGCCCAGCGGCATGATTAGGATTTTACAACATCGTTATAATTTAAGGATTCACAGTCCCTTGATTAGAAGGAGACGTGACGTATATAGGAGACTCCAGGTTAGCAGTCTCTCATTGATATTATTAGTGCATATAACTTACCAAATCACCACCTGTAGACCACGACGTTGTTATCATTCGAAGTGTATCACTACATACCAGTCGTAAATATACGTTGGAATGGACAATGTTATGGCGTGTACGTTAACAATTTATTTCAAATTGAGTATATATGCTGAGCTGTGCGGTAAAGGGGCTGTAAACCAATTCCAGCTTTCGCTTTTAAAAATTATGCAGTGTATGCAACTCAAGCCAGTATTTTACACTCCGCCATATGCAAAACACAATGTATTTCCTTTTTATTTACGTAGACACATTTCGACACCTGTGTGTCATCTTCTGTGGTCTCGATTCGTCTCTGTAAAATATCATGCAAAGCTCATAGTAGTTTCTCTATTTTAGGCTTATTTTGACTTACGCGTTTTGCTTAATTTGTTTCGACAGCTCGGCTTGACCTACATGACTTGTGAAAATTAGTTTTTGCTGGTCGGCTTGTTTTGCATCGTTTAATCGCTTTGACAGCATGTCATCTGCAAAGTAATCATAAAGAAACTGGATTATTTTGGAAAGTGTTTTTTTGTGATTTGTAGTTCTGTAGGGCGCTCTACTTACATTTTCCGTCCGGTTGTGTGCCTCCGGTGAATTTCTCTATCTATTTCTATTGTGTGCACTATATTCCACCCTTTTTCTAATGTTTCACTCTCAACTTTTTACCCTTCACAGGTATTTTTCACTAAACAACATTTGAGTAAACGCTTGCTTCCCTGTATCATGTAGAAGTGCTAAGTTACTGTCGCCGGACTTGTTCATTGTTTTCCTTCAGTTCAGTGTGGCACTAGTTTTGAATTTTCTGGTGACAATTATTCTGGTGTGTCTGCTGGGGAAGAAATTACGTGTTGTGACGTGATGTGATGTTTGTGTGTTTTCCTGTGTTTTTGCGTTCAGTGTGGCGCTAATTTGGAATGTTTTGGTGCGAATTATTGTGGTGTGTCTGCCGAGGGAAAAATTATGTGATATAATGAGATGTGATGTATATGTGTGCGTGGGTGAATTGTGTTTTGCATAAGGTGGAGTTTAAAAAAAGAATAAATTGTGTTTTGCATAAAATCGGTAAGCGGATCTAAATCCCCTATTCAGTCACTCGTTGACCACGATGGCACCGAAACAGAGGACGACCGAAGAAAGGCAGAAATACTGAATTCAGTGTTCCGAAACTGTTTCACTGCGGAAAATCGTAACACGGTCCCTGACTTCAGCCGTCGCACGGACGCCAAAATGGAAAATATTGAAATAAACGATATCGGAATTGAAAAACAACTGCTATCACTTAGTAGCGGAAAAGCATCCGGACCAGACGAGATACCCTTAAGATTCTACAGTGATTATGCTAAAGAACTTGCCCCCTTTCTATCAGCAATTTATCGTAGATCGCTGGAAGAACGTAAAGTACCTAGCGACTGGAAGAAAGCGCAGGTCGTTCCCATTTTCAAGAAGGGTCATAAATCAGATGCGAATAATTATAGGCCTATTTCGCTTACGTCAATCTGTTGTAGAATAATGGAACATGTTTTGTGTTCTCGTATTATGACGTTCTTAGATAATACAAATCTCCTTCATCATAACCAACATGGATTCCGCAAACAGAGATCATGTGAAACTCAGCTCGCCCTATTTGCCCAAGAAATTCACAGTGCCGTAGACACTGGCGAGCAGATTGATGCCGTATTCCTGGACTTCAGGAAGGCTTTTGATACGGTTCCGCACTTACGTTTAGTGAAAAAAATACGAGCTTACGGAATATCGGACCAGGTTTGTGATTGGATTCAGGATTTCCTAGAAGAAAGAACACAACATGTCATTCTTAACGGTTCAAAATCTGCAGATGTAGAGGTAATTTCGGGAGTACCGCAGGGAAGCGTGATAGGACCTTTATTGTTTACAATATACATAAATGACTTAGTTGACAACATCGGTAGCTCCGTGAGGCTATTTGCAGATGACACGGTTGTCTACAAGAAAGTAGCAACATCAGAAGACTCGTACGTACTCCAGGAGGACCTGCAGAGGATTAATGCATGGTGCGACAGCTGGCAGCTTTCCCTAAACGTAGATAAATGTAATATAATGCGCATACATAGGGGCAGAAATCCATTCCAGTACGATTATGCCATAGGTGGTAAATCATTGGAAGCGGTAACGACCGTAAAATACTTAGGAGTTACTATCCGGAGCGATCTGAAGTGGAATGATCACATAAAACAAATAGTGGGAAAAGCAGGCGCCAGGTTGAGATTCATAGGAAGAATTCTAAGAAAATGTGACTCATCGACGAAAGAAGTAGCTTACAAAACGCTTGTTCGTCCGATTCTTGAGTATTGCTCATCAGTATGGGACCCTTACCAGGTTGGATTAATAGAAGAGATAGACATGATCCAGCGAAAAGCAGCGCGATTCGTCATGGGGACATTTAGTCAGCGCGAGAGCGTTACGGAGATGCTGAACAAGCTCCAGTGGCGGACACTTCAAGAAAGGCGTTACGCAATACGGAGAGGTTTACTATCGAAATTACGAGAGAGCACATTCCGGGAAGAGATGGGCAACATATTACTACCGCCCACATATATCTCGCGTAATGATCACAACGAAAAGATCCGAGAAATTAGAGCAAATACGGAGACTTACAAGCAGTCGTTCTTCCCACGCACAATTCGCGAATGGAACAGGGAAGGGGGGATCAGATAGTGGTACAATAAGTACCCTCCGCCACACACCGTAAGGTGGCTCGCGGAGTATAGATGTAGATGTAGATGTAGAAGGAGGAGTGTAAAAGAAGAAAACAACAGGAGCTGCCAATCCGAGCAAGATGATTCTATGCAGTTTAAATTGGTAGGACACATTCTGAGGTGGCAAGGAATAGTAAGATGGTTCAAATGGTTCAAATGGCTGTGAGCACTATGGGACTTAACATCTTATGTCATCAGTCCCCTAGAACTTAGAACTACTTAAACCTAACTAGCCTAAGGACATCACACACATCCATGCCAGAGGCAGGATTTGGACCTGCGACCGTAGCAGTCCCGCGGTTCCGGACTGCAGCGCCTAGAACCGCACGGCCACCGCGGCCGGCAATAGTAAGATGGCAATTAAGTAATGTATATAGTCATGCTGGGGAGAGCGGGGAGGGAAGGGAAGTAAATATTGTAGAGTGAGACCAAGACTTCACAACAGTAGGCAGATTCCGGTGTACGTAACTTGGAATAGCTATGCATAGATAAAGAGGCTTGCACAGGATACTTTATTTTACAGGTCCGTCTTGATTACACAAATTTTTACACTTCACTATTACCGGTTTAGGCTACTGCCATCTTCAGATCATGAAATATTCTGATGTAGTATCAACGTCCAGCTACACAGGTATGTACACCGTAAGTGATCTTACTGATTGCACAGGAAAGGCTGCAATGTATAGGATGATCAGTCTCCGGACTAAAGACCACAATATCAACAAAATATTACTTAAAAACATATCAGACGTTGTCTGTAACAAATGTACAAATTTGTGTAAATTCACAAAGGGCTCATTGTGGTTAATTTACAACGTTGTACGTATTTATTAATAATCATGTTGTGAATGTTGCACTTGTTATTTCCGTGCTTGCTAAGAAAACCTGGACAGGAGTTCCACCTTATGCAAGACACTGTTTTGTTGTTTTGTTCTCACCCAAAAATTTTTGAGCACTTTGTATACTATCGTCAGTGGGCTTATTTGCTTATTTTCTTTCTCGCGTGAAGCTATTGGTTGTTAACGCTGGTATTTCTAAATCTACTACACAATCTACAACTTGTCATGGTTTTTAATGTTGTGTTTTCTCCTTGTTTGTGTCGGGGCAACATGCTCATTCCTTTCGCTGTTGTCGTTACAAACGCATTTTGTAAGATTTGGCGATGGCGAAAGAAACTCTATGCTTGATGAACAAATCTTACGAAATGCACAATTAACGACAACAGCAAAAGAAACAAGCATGTTAACTTGACACACACACACACACACACACACACACACACACACACACACACACACACACACACAAACCACCATAACATCAGACACTATGACAAACTGTTGCTTGTGTAGCAGATTTAAAGTTACCAGCATAAACAACCAATAGCTTAACGTGAGAAGGAAATAAACAAATAAACCCACTGAACTTAGCACAAAAAGTGCTCAGACAAGTCTGGGTGAAAACAAAGCTACGAAGCGTTGTATTCGTTAGCCAGAATACCTCCTTGTGTTTATGACATTTGTTGTTTTTGAGCATGGATGACGAAGTCATGTACAAACATTACAGTAAATAAGAATATACCAATAAAATGGTAGGAGTTTATTTTACGTATACGAAATTAAGATCTATCTGTAGCAGGTTTTATCCTTTTACAGTGCAGAATGTAATGTACTGTCAGTTAATTAATCTCTTAATTTCTTTCGAAGAGCAGTGTCATGTGCCCCTTGGAAGGCTTTTTCAAGATTTAATTGTCTAGTGCGTTACCATCCAGGGAAGCTTATTCACAGTACATATTCTGCTGAGGCTGGAGGATAAGGGATAAAACCATTACACCAGCGCTAACGGAAGATCTCCGCTTCGTGACACACTTTTCTGTGTTGTTCTGCTCACAAGCTTCAATAAATGTGGCGTTAAGCGAGCGGCTTCTTTCGATTTCTGAGGGCAGTGACCACCATCTCTATCGTCCACGGCACTACACACAGCAGGCCGAGAACCATGAGCGCGAGGAAACACGCGGCGTAGCTGCCGGTGACATCTCTCAGTTTTCCTGGAAAATAGAAAAGAAATGAGAAATCCTACTAAGAAAAGGAATCAGACAAATTGCTATCAAATAATAATGTTGCACAGCCACATAAAAAACCACTACGTGCCATTTGCGCATTCGCGGTGGCTGATGGGAGCTAGTAAACGGCCAGCTCCCTTACGGTTGCTCAGTCATCGCGCCGAATAGTATCTTTTGAATACGCGAATGGTACTTACAGTATATCAGCGTAAGTTAGTTTAAGTTAGATTAAATAGTGTGTAAGCTTAGTGACCGTTGACCTCAGCAGTTTGGTCCCATAAGACCTTACCACTAATTTCCAAATTTCAGCCAGTATAAAAGGAGGCGGGGAGTATTGTGTTATCAGTAACATAGGAATGGCTACGTGAGGAGAGCTCAGTGATCTCAAATGTGGACTTCTTTGGCTGTCACCTGAGTAACAAATCCATTAGGAATATATAAACCCTTCTAAAGCTGCCCAAGTGACTGTTGGTGATGTGACACTGAGGTGCAACGCGTAGGAACAAACACAGCGAATGGCTGGAAAACGTTACGTGCCGTCATGTTTAGCGCCAACAGTGAAGTACGGAGAAGGCGGTGTTACGGTATGGGGGTGTTTTCCGTGGGTGAGGTGTGGTCTTCGTAATTGCGCTTAACAAAGCGTTAAATGCCGAAGGACATGAACGTAGAGCAATAGTCCGGAGACGAGGGTTATGTCTGGGATGAGTTAGATTCACGACTTCCCTCCAAACCCCAGCGTGTGCAGTTGGGGTTATCTTCTCTGGTTGCGGCTCTTGAGGAAAAATGGGCTTTCGTCCACAGACATTCAGACACCAAACTGAAGTCGTCCCCAGCAAGGTTCGAGTCATCATAAGGGCGAAAGGCAGACGCATTCTATAGTAATGTCCAGTAATATGCGTATGGACACTTTTGAATGGATAGCATAGATGGGCCAATGATATTGATCACATTTCATATACACTGAAGCGCCAAAGAAACTGTTATACGCATGCTTATTCAAATACAGAAATATGTAAACGGGCAGAACATGGCGCTGTAGTCGGCAACGCCTGTACAAGACAACAGGTGTCTCGCGCAGTTGTTAGATCGGCTACTGCTGGTACAACGGCAGGCTATCAAGAGTTAAGTGAGTCCTAACGTGGTGTTATAGTCGGCCCATGAGCGATGGGAAACAGCGTCTCCGACCATTTCATGGGTGTACCGTGAATATCAGGAATCCGGTAAAACATCAAATCTCCGACATCGCTGCGACCGGAAATAGATCCTGCGAGAACGACGACTTCAGAGAATCGTTCAACGTGACAGATGTGCAACCCTTCCAAAAATTTCCGCAGATTTCAATGCTGGGGCATCAACAAGTGTCAGCGTGCGAAGCATTGAACGAAACATCATCGATATGGGCTTTCAGAGCCGAAGGTCCACTCGTCTACCCTTGATGGCTGCACGACACGAAGCTTTAAGCCTCGCCTTGGCTCGTCAACAGCCGAAATTGGACTGTTGATGACTGGAAACATGTTGCCTGGTCTGACGGTCTCGTTTCAAATTGTATCGAGCGGATGGGCGTGTACGGGTATGGAGACAGCCTCTTGAATCCGTGGACCCTGCATGTCACCAGGGAGCTGTTCAAGCTGGTGGAGGCTCTGTAATGGTGTGGGGCTTGTGCAGTTGGAATTATATGGGACCCTTGACACATCTAGATATGACTCTGAAAGATGACACATACGTAAGCATCCTATCTGATCAGCTGCATCCATTCATGTCCATTGTGCATTCCGACGGACTTGGGAAATTCCAGCAGGACAATGCGACACCTCACACGTCCAGAATTGCTACAGAGTGGCTCCAGGAACACTCTTCTGAGTTTAAACACTTCCGCTGGCCATCAAACTCCCCAGACATGAACATATTGAGCATATCAGGGATGCCTTGCAACGTGCTGTTCAGAAGAAATTTTCACTCCCTCGTACTCTTTGGGATTTATGGACAGCCCAATAGGATTCACGGTGTCCGTTACCTCCAGCGCTACTTCAGACATTAGTCGAGTCCATGCCCGGTTTGTTGCGTCACTTCTGCTTGCTCGCGAGTGCCCTACACGGTATTAAGCAGGTGTACCAGTTTTTTTGGCTCTTCAGTGTACAGGGTGAATATTCTAAAACTTGCACCCCAAACACTTCTGAAATGGAAAGTGCCATTGATGTGCTGCTTTCACAGAAATGAAATTTAACCAAAGTCCCACAATTGCAGCACAAAAAAATGTCTTAACAAGCACTAGAATGTTCATTTAATTTAGAAGGTAAGATTTTCGTAAATGAAACGATGCCCACCGACGTAAACAAAATTAAACTAGTACAATTTTACTGTAATTGGTGTTTTTATAGGTCTGGCGTACAATCGGTAAAGGAAAGCTGTTGCAGGTCATGCACTGTGTATATTACAGTGGTTTCCAACAAGATAGACACCAGTGAGAGACAATTAGTCGCAGAAGCAGACGAGCAGTACAAGAGCAATCACAGTTAAATTGGATACACCGGATATTATCTGTTCCCTGTGTTTGCACTAACTTATGGAAAACAAGTGAATAAACAAATGCTGTGGAATACGAACAAGAAAGAGAATTTGTCTTCACAGATAATGTTATAAATGTCCAGCAATAGCTTCAGTTCAGGCTTCCTGTTTGCCATGTCATGACTGATGCACATGTTCTATCATTATACCAAAAATTTTAGTACAGGCAACAGTAATAGGTCGTTTTGTATCATCTGGTGTAGCCTGACGTCCTGGTAAACAGTTACTTTTAGCTATCACCAGAAATATTCTCGAAGGATGTCAAATATAGAGAACAGGCCAGCCAAGGTGCCGGTCCCCTTGGTATAATCCAACGATTAGGAACAATTAGAAAAGGCAAACAGTAGCATGTCGTGCGCTATACAGGGTGAAGCGAAATTCGCGCTCTCGGGTTTCGCAGCGCGCCTCTTTACATGCTAGCGATAAAAAAATGTCTCTAACAAAATTTCGTCCGACGAGTACATCCAGCAGAAAACTGACGTTGAAGAGTGGCAATCTGGCAACTCTGTAACCAGATGTATGCTAACTATGTCTGTCAGTATACATTAGTTGTGCATTACAGTCAGTGCTGTGGATGGAGTTTTGGGTTAGCATGCAGGAGGTCGAGGGTTCGACCATGGGTTGGGCCGCATTTTTTTATTTGCTAATTTCATTCTGACATTTCATACTACAATATACACCTTTTCTTAGGTCACATGTATCCTAAATTTACAACATTTTGTATCGTTGAACATAAGAAATAAGTGGTTAGACAAATAAGAAATAGACAGTTGAAACAAATGACATGTAATAGGATAGAATAACTACAAATAAAATATCAGTTTCGAGATGCTAAAGATGATAGCACAGTACAATAACACAACATCTACTAGTTGTTTATACTACATGTAATATGAGCGCTCAGATGTCGCACATTAGTAACCAGTTACAGAGTAATAATGTCCAAATTAATGACGGCATGGCCCTCACAACAGAATACTTTGTCCTCAGAACAACAGGTGCTCAAAGCGACCTCCCTGTACGTCCAGCCGCTGCGCAACCCGCCGGATTATACAGCTCTGGACCCTTCGCAGAAAATCTGCATCCACAGTAAAAAGAGCAGCATGAACACGCACTACCAATTCTTCCATATTCGTCGGCGGAGTAGAGCGCACGTGCTCCTTCAGGTGTCTCCACAGGAAGAAATTCAGGAGATTTAGATCAGGTGAACACGGTGGCTTTACAACTAGACCTCCACGACCGAGCCATTTCCCCGGAAATGTTTTGTCCAAATACTGTCGCACATTAATTCAAGAGTGTGGAGGTGTACCATCATGTTGGAACCATAGCCTCTGCCAAACATGTAGTGGAACATCTTCCAGCGCATCAGACGGATAGTTTAAGAGGAATGCATGATACCTTCGTGCAGTCAACTGGTCAGGCAATATGTAGGACCTAAACCCCTGTCACCCAATATTGCGGCCCAGACATTGATACCAAAGCGAACTTGATATCCATGGTCACAGGTGACGTACAGGCTAACCTCACACTAGTGGTAGGCATTGTGAGTATTGAAGACGCCCTCAAGGGTGAATGCTGCTTCATCCAGTCATATTACGGTGTTCACGAAGTCGTCGTTGGCTTCGTGTTCCTGTTGGAACCATTCGCAGTATTCGCAAAGCACGTTGTTAGTCTTACTGGTAACGTAAGGCGCTAACGAAATGTAATGGACCTGAACGAGGCAAGAATAATACTTGGTACTAATTTATGCTACCATTGGAGAAGGATACAAAAGAAAACAGGTTTCGCATCTAGTAAATGAAGTGGTGAGAATAAATTCACGCCGACGACGTGCAAAAGGGCTGCTTTAAAAGCTGACCAATCTTCCATTTCTGGTCACGCGGGATTAGCCGAGCGGTCTGGACGCTGCAGTCTTGGACTGTGCGGCTGGTCCCGGAGGAGGTTCGAGTCCTCCCTCGGGCATGGGTGTGTGTGTTTGTCCTTAGGATGATTTAGGCTAAGTAGTGTGGAAGATTAGGGACTGATGACCTTAGTAGTTAAGTCCCATAGGATTTCACACACTTTTGAACATTTCTTCCATTTCTACGATTGTAGTATATAAGTGCAAATGTTTTCTAGAGGACCCGCTTTAGTCGTTGTTGATTATTAAGATGGCAGGTACTTTACCACCTGGACTACATGTACCAAATGAAAAACTTATGCCTCAAACCAGGATGGAACCATTGACCTCCTGGATGATAACCCAAGACACAATTCCCTGACAGTGGTAGTTACCATACATGTGGTTACAGTGTTGCCAGATTACCACTCTTTAATGTCCTTCTTCTGCTGGATGTACTCGCCGGACGAAATTTTGTGAGAGACATTTTTTTTTATCGCAGGCATGTAAGGAGTCGCGTTGCAAAGTCCGAGTGCGCGAATTTCGCTTCACCCTGTATATGGTGGTCCCTACTGCTGTCGTTTGATGCCACCCGCAGTGTCACAACTGGTCCTCATAAAGCACGCGCGAGATTTTCATATTCCCTCGCTCGCTACTCGCAAACTATCAGTCCTACAGAAAAAAAAATGAGCAGGACCTTTTTGTAGCAGGAAATATAATGCGGTTAAATTTTGTACTGGGATGCGCTTTCGCAGGTGGCCATGATTTTACAGTTATTCAAGGAAAACAGACACACCTCCACCTCACACTCATCCCACAGCTGTCAGGATTTCTAATGCTATTCGTGGTACACCCTCCGACCACTGAACAAAAATTTCCGATCACAATAACTATTCCCAACATTCCACCTGCTTTGGTCTCTATTGACTGGACTATTACACTAACAGCATATTCGGCAACTTTCTGAACGTTATTAATTTAAACGTGACCTTGAGAGTAATGAACGAAGAATAATTTTTGTAAAGCGTACGCTGAAACAAGCCAACGGCTCTGCCGCACTGGCATCACCGCTTCCCGTCAGATCACCGAAGTTAAGCGCTGTCGGGCTTGGCTAACACTCGGATGGGTCATCATTCGAGTCTGCCGAGTCCTGTTGGCAAGCGGGATTCACTCGGCCCTTGTGAGGCCAATTGAAAAACTGTTTGATTGAGAAGCGACGGCTCCGGTCACGAAAACTAACTACCGCCGAGAGAGCGGTGTGCTGACCACATCAGGGCGCGGTGGCACGTGCAAAACTTGTGCACGGGGCTTTTCCGCACCCCCCACCCCCCTTCCCGCCACTCCTCTAACACACGTTATACACTTTCGCCACCATCAAAAGAATTCTAAGTTTCGTCATCGACATACCACCAATATATCATCAGACTCAGGCTACAGCGGACCTGCTGGTGTTGTTGTTGTGGTTTAAAAAAAATGGTTCAAATGGCTCTGAGCACTAGGCACTTAACATCTGAGGTCATCAGTCCCCTAGAACTTAGAACTACTTAAACCTAACTAACCTAAAGACATTACACACATCGACGCCCGATGCAGGATTCGAACCTACGACCATAGCGTAGAGCTGTTCCAGACTGAAGCGCCTAGAACCGCTCGGCCACACAGGCCGGCTGTGGTCTTCAGTTCAGAGACTGGTTTGGTGCAGTTCTCCATGCTACTCTATCCTGCGCAAGCTTCTTCATCTCCCAGTTCCTACTGCAACCTACATCCTTCTGAATCTGTTTAGTGTATTCATCTCTTGGTCTCTCTCTACGATTTTTACCCTCCATGCAGCCCTCCAGTACTAAATTCGTGGTCCCTTGATGCCTCAGAACATGTCCTACCAAACGATCCCTTCTTCTAGTCAAGTTGCACCACAAATTTCTCTTCTTCCCAATTCTGTTCAATACCTCCTCATTAGTTATGTGATCTAACCGCTCAATCTTCAGCATTCTTCTGCAGCACTACATTTCGAAAGCTTCTATTCTCTTCTTGTCCAAACTATTTATCGTTCACGTTTCACTTCCATACATGGCTAAACTCCATACAAATACACTCCTGGAAATTGAAATAAGAACACCGTGAATTCATTGTCCCAGGAAGGGGAAACTTTATTGACACATTCCTGGGGTCAGATACATCACATGATCACACTGACAGACCCACAGGCACATAGACACAGGCAACAGAGCATGCACAATGTCGGCACTAGTACAGTGTATATCCACCTTTCGCAGCAATGCAGGCTGCTATTCTCCCATGGAGACGATCGTAGAGATGCTGGATGTAGTCCTGTGGAACGGCTTGCCATGCCATTTCCACCTGGCGCCTCAGTTGGACCAGCCTTCGTGCTGGACGTGCAGACCGCGTGAGACGACGCTTCATCCAGTCCCAAACATGCTCAATGGGGGACAGATCCGGAGATCTTGCTGGCCAGGGTAGTTGACTTACACCTTCTAGAGCACGTTGGGTGGCACGGGATACATGCGGACGTGCATTGTCCTGTTGGAACAGCAAGTTCCCTTGCCGGTCTAGGAATGGTAGAACGATGGGTTCGATGACGGTTTGGATGTACCATGCACTATTCAGTGTCCCCTCGACGATCACCAGTGGTGTACGGCCAGTGTAGGAGATCGCTCCCCACACCATGATGCCGGGTGTTGGCCCTGTGTGCCTCGGTCGTATGCAGTCCTGATTGTGGCGCTCCCCTGCACGGCGCCAAACACGCATACGACCATCATTGGCACCAAGGCAGAAGCGGCTCTCATCGCTGAAGACGACACGTCTCCATTCGTCCCTCCATTCACGCCTGTCGCGACACCACTGGAGGCGGGCTGCACGATGTTGGGGCGTGAGCGGAAGACGGCCTAACGGTGTGCGGGACCGTAGCCCAGCTTCATGGAGACGGTTGCGAATGGTCCTCGCCGATACCCCAGGAGCAACAGTGTCCCTAATTTGCTGGGAAGTGGCGGTGCGGTCCCCTACGGCACTGCGTAGGATCCTACGGTCTTGGCGTGCATCCTTGCGTCGCTGCGGTCCGGTCCCAGGTCGACGGGCACGTGCACCTTCCGCCGACCACTGGCGACAACATCGATGTACTGTGGAGACCTCACGCCCCACGTGTTGAGCAATTCGGCGGTACGTCCACCCGTCCTCCCGCATGCCCACTATACGCCCTCACTCAAAGTCCGTCAACTGCACATACGGTTCACGTCCACGCTGTCGCGGCATGCTACCAGTGTTAAAGACTGCGATGGAGCTCCGTATGCCACGGCAAACTGGCTGACACTGACGGCGGCGGTGCACAAATGCTGCGCAGCTAGCGCCATTCGACGGCCAACACCGCGGTTCCTGGTGTGTCCGCTGTGCCGTGCGTGTGATCATTGCTTGTACAGCCCTCTCGCAGTGTCCGGAGCAAGTATGGTGGGTCTGACACACCGGTGTCAATGTGTTCTTTTTTCCATTTCCAGGAGTGTACTTTCAGAAACGACTTCCTGACACTTAAATCTATACTCGATATTAACAAATTTCTCTTCTTCAGAAACGCTTTCCTTGCCATTGCCAGTCTACATTTGATATCGTCTCTACTTTGACCATCATCAGTTATTTTGCTCTCCAAATAGCAAAACTCCTTTACTACTTTAAGTGTCTCATTTCCTAATCTAACACCCTCAGCATCACCCGATTTAATTCGACTACATTCCATTATCCTCGTTTTGATTTTGTTGATTTTCATCTTATATCCTCCTTTCAAGACACTGTCCATTCCATTCAACTGCTATTCCAGGTCCTTTGCTGTCTCTGACAGAATTACAATGTCATCGGCGAATCTCAAAGTTTTTATTTCTTCTCCATGGATTTTAATTCCTATTCCGAATTTTTCTTTTGTTTCCTTTAATGCTTGCTCAATATACAGATTGAATAACATCGGGGATAGGCTACAACCTTGTCTCACTCCCTTCCCAACCACTGCTTCCCTTTCATACCCCTGACTCTTATAACTGCCATCTTGTTTCTGTTGATGCAGCATCTGGTTTCTGCTATTATGATAGCAAAATAATTAATAGGGAATGTTAAGAGATATGGTAATTACTAAATTGTTAATAACAGACACTAACTCATCTATGGGCATCCTTCGAATTTAACGAAATTCAAAATCAAATAACGTTCACAAGTATTGTTCAGGATATACAGTTACATGTTTTCATCACTTGACTGCGCTCCATATTTACAAGAAATTAAATGAGCTGTACGTTATAAACACTAATGGTTTTCTGTTTTACACACTTTACACAAAACATCTTTTTCTTACTTTTTGACGAGCAAATTCATCAACGGTATCATCAAAAGTCTATTCTGAAACACGTCGTGTTCCGCTGACAGCATGGAAAGAGAAGACAGTCGTTCTTACGAAGTGCTGCTTCTGAAATAATTCTTGATGAGCTTTAAACGCGAAAAGCTCCTTTGAGCGGAAGTGACAGTCACTGTCACGGTTAGCAAAATTCTATAGGGCAAAATAAATGTTGAGAAATGGGTTTCCGGTGTCATTCAAGTATTGCAATATTAACATAGTCGTTTTCACATCATCAGGCACCATTTCTCTGAACACTTTAATTTCTCTCAAAAGATCTATGCCTTTCGAACATTCACCATTTATGTTTACACATAGCTCTTTCTCAAGGGTTTTACATAACATTTCCAGTTCTTCGTCCTGTATGTATTTTAAACTTTCTGGAGAAAACAAAAAGCCGAATATTTCGGAATGCTTAGCCAGTTGGCCAAACCTTTCTTTCAAATTTATCAACAACAGGGTAGGAAAAAATCGATTTTGTATTTCTCCTCTGAGGGTTGAGCTCTGTAAACCATTTCGTCACATTCGTAATCAAATTGCTTAGCTTTCTTTCCATTTCTCGTATCTCCAAATTATGGTTCAATCTTTAACCTTTCAGCTATCTCTTTCGCTGTTATCTGCTCATTAACAAAACCTTCTTCACGGAAATTCTCAATAAACTTCATTAGAATTTCGAGGGATTTAGTTGCTACTTTAACTTTCATATTTTCTGCTTGAAGTGCCTTGCTTGCTGCGTTAATGGTAGAGAGACCACATGACAACGCCTACAATAAACTCGCTCTGTAATTCGTTCACAGCACGCGAGGGTCCTTCGCTCTTTGTTTTCGATTCAACAGTGCTGTTGCTCACCTCAAGAAGGTCATCTCTGACTTCTCTTGTCTGGTACTTTATAGCTTTGACACTCGCCACCCTACTTTCCCATCGAGCATCTGAAAACTTTTTCACTGTTAAAGCTGGTACCCTGTTCAATAAGATTTCCCATCTCTGAGTGGATGCACTGACAACAATGTTTATTCTTCGGATTCCTCCAAAAAATGTGAGTGCTTTTGATATAGAATTTGCCGCATCTGACAACACAAGATTAAGACTATGGCTGCCACATGGCATATAAAATGCTTTTGGATTGCACTTTAGGATTCTGGCTTGAACACCCCTTCGATAACCTTTCATATTCGCGCCATTACTGTAACTTTAGCCTCTCCAATCTTGAATGTCGAGTCATAGTTAATCAAGTTTCGACAAAAGGGATCCGGTCAAACTTTCTCCTGTTGCTGAAGGACGTTCAGAGAGCCGCGGAAGTATTCTTCTACAGTAACTGCGATTTCTGATAAATGTACGAACCTAACAATCAATGTCATTTGTTCAGTGTGGCTTGCATCAGGAATACAATCAAGTATGACAGAAAAATATTTACTTACTTTTACAAAATTAACAACGCTGTTTTTCACTTTGCTTGCAAGAAAATTTATGAGTGCATTATTTTGAACGTTTTTCTAAGATAATAGTCATGAATCACTTGAGATTTTACCCATCTTAAGTGTACCTGCAAAACAAGGTCAAATTCTACTATAATTTCGATCGGTATCAAGAAAATTGCCATTATTTTCTTGATAGAGATTGTCGCTGGTTCCCCTAAAACCCATATTACGTTGAGCTAGGTAGCTGATGGTGAGTATAATTCTTTTTATAAGCTGACGCCAATGTCTCTTCTCTTTTTCCAGTGGTTAAAGGTCAGTTTTATTAATACCACTTTTTTGTTTAAAATTTACTTCACGTTCTATCCATTTTTTGTACAGTTTATGCGGTTAAATGATTGTTCACGTTTTTGAAGCCGATTTTCTAAATGAACCCAATCACAGAGTCCATCAATTGGCGGTTTGTTTGAAGGAGATACAAAAGTTTACAACAAAAACAAAGAGCTTTGTCGGCACATTTCGAACACACAAGCCAATTACGATCCCTTTTTTTCTCAATTTGGTAAAATTCTTACACAAAAACGAGTTGCAAACTTTCTTCTGTTCTCATTTAAGGGATACTGAAAATTTATAATTTTAGTTGGGCCTTTCTGTACAATTTCGTTTATGATGGAGAATGTTAACGTATTAGGCCAAGTGCCTGGGCCCGAATTAGTGATTACCTTCCAGTTGCTACCACTAGGCCTCACTGAATATGGGATATCAGCAGGTCCGCTTTCCAATGCTTCATGTTCACTTGTATCTGAACCACCACATGATGAGAGGCTACTGTTAATGCAATCGTCCTTTAAGCACACTTTAGTCTCACTGTCTGAGGTTGGTGGTCGAAGAAACTTTTCGAAAGGGCCTTTTTGTTAATTCAAAAACTGTTGAGGTTGTAGTTTTTTCTTCATCTTTTGAGCACTTGAATCGTATTTTCAAAATCCATGCCTTTCACGAGACACTTCACTGTTGTCACTTTGAACTTCACAGGAACAACACAGAGTGCACAAACAACACGTGAAAGGCGTGAACTGAAAAAGTACCGTACATTTAAACTGACGACAATGAACAAATTATTCTGTAGGAAATACCTGATAGCGGAAGAATGTAATGCATGATTGTTAGCCACAACAACAAGTAGAAAGGTGGCGGAGAGGCGTTGAGAAACAAAGAATCGCGTGCCTCTTAATTTACGCATGAGAAATAATCATGTGTTGGCCGTAGATATTACTACAGTGCATCAGCATCGTAGCTCCTGTTTCCCTCGACTCCGAGGCACAATTTCCTGAGAGGTTCTCCGGTGGCTATAGTCGTGTCACAATGGGTATGTAATTGAATTACATTACATTAAAAGCAATTTCAGAAACATCGTAATTTATTTTTTCAATTTATCTGTAATAACAAAATTACGGGGTACAGTTTTCAAACTACTTTCTAATATTTTGTGCGGGGCCCCTACAAGCGCGGGGCCCTGTGCGGTTGCACCGTTTGTACATGCTTGAGGCCGGCTGTCATTATATGCCCCTCCGTATCTGCATCCGGTGACGCCTAAGGGCTAAGTATGACACGACGGCTGATCGGTACCGTTGAGCCTTTAAGGCCTGTTCGGAAGGTCTTTCTTTGTTTGTACGCTAAAACAAATTACATTGACTGTTCGATCCAGACTTACAAGCACACAATAGGTTCGTAGTCAGAAGGCCTTACTAATACAAGGATGTAAGTATTATTTTATGCTCTTAATATTGACGAAATAATTATGTAAAATTTTCACAAATGTTTATTATTGAAATTTGTAAATGCTCGACTAAACCAGTGGCGTAATGCGGCCAGTCAGTGAAGACTAAAACTGGTCGAATGTGGGAAATAAGTCGTGCTGTCGCAAATATTTGTACTGTGGGTGGAGGGAGTGCTATGCTATACCCGTAATTCTGACCGGTAGAGGCTGAGTGTGGGAATGGGGGTGCATTTAAATGTCATATCTGTACGTTTTTCTTGAATAATCCAAAAACCACGGCCTCTAGCGGAAAACTCGCCCAGTAAAAAATGTAACTACGTTAAATTTCCTACAAAATGGTCTTGTTCATACAGGGTTATTACAAATGATCGAAGCGATTTCACAGCTCTACAATAACTTTATTATTTGAGATATTTTCACAATGCTTTGCACACACATACAAAAACTCAAAAGGTTTTTTTAGGCATTCACAAATGTTCGATATGTGCCCCTTCAGTGATTCGGCAGACATCAAGCCGATAATCTAGTTCCTCCCACACTCGGAGCAGCATGTCCCCATCAATGAGTTCGAAAGCATCGTTGATGCGAGCTCGCAGTTCTGGCACGTTTCTTGGTAGAGGAGGTTTAAACACTGAATCTTTCACATAACCCCACAGAAAGAAATCGCATGGGGTTAAGTCGGGAGAGCGTGGAGGTCATGACATGAATTGCTGATCATGATCTCCACCACAACCGATCCATCGGTTTTCCAATCTCCTATTTAAGAAATGCCGAACATCATGATGGAAGTGCGGTGGAACACCATCCTGTTGAAAGATGAAGTCGGCGCTGTCGGTCTCCAGTTGTGGCATGAGACAATTTTCCAGCATGTCCAGATACACGTGTCCTGTAACGTTTTTTTCGCAGAAGAAAAAGGGGCTGTAAACTTTAAACCGTGAGATTGCACAAAACACGTTAACTTTTGGTGAATTGCGAATTTGCTGCATGACTGCGTTAGGATTCTCTACCGCCCAGATTGGAACACTGTGTCTGTTCACTTCACCATTAAGAAAAAATGTTGCTTCATCACTGAAAACAAGTTTCGCACTGAACGCATCCTCTTCCATGGGCTGTTGCAACCGCGCCGAAAATTCAAAGCGTTTGACTTTGTCATCGGGTGTCAGGGCTTGTAGCAATTGTAAACGGTAAGGCTTCTGCTTTAGCCTTTTCCGTAAGATTTTCCAAACCGTCGGCTGTGGTACGTTTAGCTCCCTGCTTGCTTTATTCGTCGACTTCCGCGGGCTACGCGTGAAACTTGCCCGCACGCGTTCAACCGTTTCTTCGCTCACTGCAGGCCGACCCGTTGATTTCCCCTTACAGAGGCATCTAGAAGCTTTAAACTGCGCATACCATCGCCGAATGGAGTTAGCAGTTGGTGGATCTTTGTTGAACTTCGTCCTGAAGTGTCGTTGCACTGTTATGACTGACAGATGTGAGTGCTTTCAAGCACGACATTCGCTTTCTCGGCTCCTGTCGTCATTTTGTCTCACTGCGCTCTCGAGCGCTCTGGCGGCAGAAACCTGAAGTGCGGCTTTAGCCGAACAAAACTTTATGAGTTTTTCTACGTATCTGTAGTGTGTCGTGACCATATGTCAATGAATGGAGCTACAGTGAATTTATGAAATCGCTTCAATCATTTGTAATAGACCTGTATTTTTCTGTGGAGATAACAGTTTGTGCATAGTGAGCGAGAGTTTATGAAAATCTCCCGCATGGTTTATGAGGTCCAGCTGTAAGAATGTGGGTGGTACAAAACCACAGCGGTAGGGAAAGCTGAATCACATTGTATATTACATAGAAATATCTTCCAGCAAGGTAGATGTCTTTGAAAGACACATAGTCGCAGACCTCAGATACTAAGATGAGAATCACAGTCAAAATAAATCTTGTTCAGTGGGCTAAATTTGTCGACTGCCCCCGACGCGTCACACGCAACTGGGCGGGAGACAACCGTTAGCTCGGCGCTACTAAGTATTTCCACTAGCGATTATTGGATTGTATCGGCATGCAATACTACGTGTTTTTATCAAGCAAATTGCTTTCGTTGTACGTAACTCAGCACCGCCGACTGACCAACTCACAGCATTACGTACCCTACAACCCACGTGAAAATATTGAATACTAACTTGAAAATATTGAATGTTGTTTTGATGGTCCAAAGATGTACCGTTGGCTCAATTCCGTATCAGACTTGTGGTACATGTTTTTCAATAATACATTTTATCTCCTTATTGCATCACATAACAGATGTAGGGAAGAGTTACCCTGTTCCTTGTAAGCTCGGCCACTACCAAGATAACTAATGGACGAGAACGTCTCCCGTAAGCAGGAAAATTTCACTTGCATAATATCTTCACCAAATCGATTCCTTATGGCCAATTCCCGCTCTAATGGTATATATAAGAGTGCACTGGAGTTACGTCCTCTTGTTGAACTAATATTGAATATAATTAATTACCTGACATCAGAAGAAGAGCATCTCTATATTAGCGTAAAAAACTCCCAAAATAGAAGTCTTATTGCCCAGATAGCAATTGATATATATACTGATTACTGTTCGGAGACATTTAACGCACATCTGACAGCAGTGGATGTGTTCTAACTGGTGTATCTAGCAGCTCTGTGCTTTGCTGATACAGTTATGGCTTTCATTTTTGTGTACTTAGTGTTAGATGGGAGTGTCTTTTCTGTGAGTTTTCCTCATGTTTCCAGTGACCCTATGGCAATAAGCCACACGTAGGGGCTTTATAATTCACACATTCGATAATATGAAGTTGGCAATATAACTTCGCTGAAACTAGTTATCAGGATACGTATTAACTGCCATCTGGGCAATAAAACTACTAAGTTGGAAGCTTTTCTCCATTAATATTGAATATTTTATTTCAAGCTATCCAGGACATAATATACTCTCAATGACGTGCCAGGTTATCTTCACTCATCCAGTACTGTTTCGGCAAGCGTATGTACAATGGAGATGTTCGGAAGCAGTAAGAGAGGAAACAACAAGAAAACGTTTTGAAATAAAGAAGTAGAGAGTAGTATAAGCTAACCAATAGCAGGTCCGAACGCCATGTTCAAGACGCCGCCCAAGACAGTCTGAAGTCCAAAGGCGGCAGGGAACCTCTCTGGAGCGCAGGCGTCTGCGATGACCAGCGGACTGACTGCCAGCATGAAGCACTTGCAGAACCCCAGCAGCGCCGAAAGCACGACCACGGCAGTGAAGTTACTGACGAAGATGTACGCTGCAACAGACACCACGAAGGCTGCTGCAGCTCTGTCTCATACAATATTATCTTATACCGTAAACTAGTCCCGGCACAGTGCACTTTATAATTTGTCCATATTTATCTGCGTGAAACGACTTTACATATAAATATACTGCTGGCCATTAAAATTACTACACCAAGAAGAAATGCAGATAATAAAGGGTATTCATTGGACAAATATATTATACTAGAACTGACACGTGATTACATTTTCACGCAATTTGGGTGCATAGATCCTGAGAAGAAATACTAAAATGCTTGAACCACAATGGAATAAGAGAAATATTGAGGTTATGTAATAAAATATATGACAGTGGTGAATGGCCTGAGGACTTTTTGACAACAGTAATGATTCCATTGCCGAAAAAACAAGGAACCAAGAAATGCAGCGAGCACAGGACAATCAGCCTCATTTCACATGCAGCCAAAGTGATGTTAAGAATAATTAATAAAAGACTTGAAAAAGTAATAGAGGAGAATCTCGGAGAGGAGCAGTTTGGCTTTAGACGGAATACGGGCACCAGAGATGCAATAGGGCTCTTACGAATCTTAGGAGAAAGGTTTATTGAAAAAGGAAGAGACCTATATATGTGCTTCATCGATTTAGAAAAGGCATTTGACAATGTGGTTTGGGACAAGCTGGCGACTATTATGAGGGAAAAGAGAGTGGACTGGAAAACCAGAAGACTTATAAACTCATTGTACCTTAATCAAAAAGTTTCAATTAAAGTGAGAGGAGAAAGTACAAACTGGATAAGACTAGGGAAAGGAGTAAGACAAGGATGCTGTTTATCACCTACTCTTTTCAACCTGTACTTGGAAAATATGATTGACCAATGCTCATTAGATGACAAAGGAGTAGAAATTGGAGGAAGAAGAGTAGGGTGCTTGAGATTTGCTGATGACATGGTCCTTCTAGCCACAGGGGAAAAAGAATTACAGGATTTGGTGGACACCATTGCAACTAACGGAAAAAAATATGGAATGAAAATTAACACAAATAAAACAAAAGTATTGGCAATAGGAGGAAATAAGGAACTAAAAATTGTGCTGAATGGAGAAAAACTAGAACAGGTGTAAAATTTTAAGTATCTTGGAAGCAAGATAGACACCGACTGGAAGTGCACCACAGAAATTAAAACAAGGATAGCAAAGGCAAAAGAGGCGTTTTATAAGAAAAGGAGAATCTTCTGCAGCGGTATGGACAGAGAACTCAGAAAGAGACTCATAAAATGTCTTGTATGGAGTGTTCTTCTATATGGCGCTGAAACATGGACTATGAGGAAAAAAGACAGAGAAAGGCTGGAGGCTTTTGAGATCTGGACATGGCGGAAGATGGAAGGAATAAGTTGGATGGACAGAGTAAAAAATGAAGAGGTACTGAGAAGAGTGGGAGAGAAAAGGCAGTTACTAGATGTAATAAAGAGAAGAAAAAGAAATTGGATTGGGCATATATTAAGAAAGAATGACGGACTGATAAAAACAGTTTTAGAAGGTTATGTAGAAGGGAAAAGGAAGCGAGGAAGGAAGAGATTCCAGATACTGGATGACATGATGGACGGTACAACATACAGCAGCCTTAAGAAGGAAGCAATGGATCGCAGAAAATGGAGAGGCAAAGGACCTGCTAATATAGCAGATAACTGATGATGAGATCCTGAGAAATCAGTACCCAGAACAACCACCTCTGGCCGTAATAACGGCCTGGATACGCCTGGGCATTGAGTCAAACACAGCTTGGATGGCGTGTACAGGTACAGATGCCCATGCAGCTTCAACACGATACCACAGTTCATCAAGAGTAGTGACTGGCATATTGTGACGAGCCAGTTGTTCGGCCACCATTGATCAGACGTTTTCAATAGGTGAGAGATCTGGAGAATGTGCTGGCCAGGGCAGCACTCGAACGTTTTCTGTATCCAGAAAGGCCCGTACAGGACCTGCAACATGCGGTCTTGCATTATCCTGCTGAAATGTAGGGTTACGCAGGGATCGAATGAAGGGTAGAGGCACGGGTCGTAACACATCTGAAATGTAACGTCCACTGTTCAAAGTGCAGTCAATGCGAACGAGAGGTGACCGAGACGGGTAACCATTAGCACCCCATACCATCACGCCAGGTGATACGCTAGTATGACGATGACGAACACACGCTTTCAATGTGCGTTCACCGCGATGTCGCCAAACACGGATGCGACCATCATGATGCTGTAAACAGAACCTGGATTCATCCGAAAAAATGACGTTTTGCCATTCGTGCACCCAGGTTCGTCGTTGAGTACACCATCGCAGGTGCTCCTGTCTGCGATGCAGCGTCAAGGGTAACCGCAACCATGGTCTCCGAGCTGATAGTCCATGCTGCCGCAAAAGTCGTCGAACTGTTCGTGCAGATGGTTGTTGTCTTGCAAACGTCACCATCCCCCGACTCAGGGATCGAGAGGTGGCTGCACGATCCGTTACAGCCATGCTAATAAGATGCCTGTCATCTCGACTGCTAGTGATACGAGGCCGTTGGGATCCAGCACGGCGTTCCGTATTACCCTCCTGTACCCACCGATTCCATATTCTGCTAACAGTCATTGGATCTCGACCAACGCGAGCAGCAATGTCGCGATACGATAAACCGCAATCGCAGTAAGCTACAATCCGACCTTTATCAAAGTCGTAAACGTGATGGTACGCATTTCTCCTCCTTAAGCGAGGCATCACAACAACGTTTCACCAGGCAATGCCGGTCAACTGCTGTTTGTGTATGAGAAATCGGTTGGAAACTTTCCTCATGTCAGCACGTTTTAGGTGTCGCCACCAGCGCCAACCTTGTGTGAATGCTCTGAAAAGCTAATCATTTGCATATCACAGCATCTTCTTCCTGTCGGTTAAATTTCGCGTCTGTAGCACATCTTCGTGGTGTAGCAATTTTAATGGCCAGTAGTGTATAAAAAATATTTAGCTGTTATGTTCGAACTCTAACATGATAAACACATTCAACAGACGCCGTCTTCTGTGTCTGCTGACTCAGTAGAGGCAAAAGAATGCCATTACAACCGTGCCGAAACGTTCGTCTCTCCAGTATACCTCAATCAGAAAAAACTTGTATGTCAACTGACTGGCCGCGGAAGCCTACGCAGTTATACGGTCCTCGTCACCGACGGTGACGTTCGCAGGCCCAGTTTAAGGCACAACCGATACTTGGGGCGTCAAGCAGAGAGGAGCGAAAGAGGCGCTCAAGAGGAAAATTTGCATGAGGGATGTATCATAATTACAGTCAATACTGACACGAGGGAAATTAATTGATAATAGAAGCGAAGACCTTCCAGTATACATGGGTCCGCAAATGAGCAATTTGCGAGATCGTTGTGAATGTGCTATTACGAGAGGGCACTGACTTTAGTAGTAAATATTGTCCAAGTTGGCATTTGACCTAATTTAGATGGAGACTTAAAATAGTAGTTAAAATATCAAATACATTTGTACTAAGACAACATTTCACTCTGCAGTCAGCGGCATGATGTAACCATATATTCGTAAGTATGTCGCAAACAGCTGTTTTGCGGACCCATGCTAACTGGAAGGTTTTCTACAGAAATAAAAATCAATTGCTGCATGTATGAAAGATCGTCACATGAGAACAGATCGTCCGATAGGGCAGGCCTTTTCTGTGTTCGTAATAGCCAGGACAAAATCTGTATGAAAGAAAACTTGTGGGAAATCCACCAGAAAAGTCGAAAGTTTTGATCGTATTTTTGTATGAAAATCTCAATGAGAGAAATGTGACGGTCGGTCTGACAGTTCTACTGTCGCATGTTTTCGTGGTAACAACAACAAATTCCACACAGAGTAATGATATTTTGCGAAAAACAGAACAATTGAAAGCGATGTTTCAGTTTGTTACTGTGGTTATTGGCATGTTGCAAACAGTGAGTTGACGTTAGTTCATGGTAATTTGGTGTGCTGCAAAGTGAGGCGGTGAAATATCGGTTGGTGTACACCCAACGCTAGCCAACTACATGATCGTCGAGTCAATGAGATTGACGAAGAGTGTAGACAGCGTTTGGAGGCAACTCGAATAAGAATTTTTCAAGCGCGATCCATTATGATTCCGGGACAAGGAGGCCGTCATTAAAGCTACTATCCTCAGAGATCCAGTAGGTGGAAAATTGTCTCTCATACCCCGTGTACTAATGATTCCAGACGATTTACCCATTCATTTTGAATTCTATTCGCAATCAATATTCCACTTGCTACAACAATAAATAAGGTCAGAGAGAGGGAGGCGTAGGAGATGGATAGAGAAATTGTTGGATGAGAGACGTACAGGGAGTGGGGGAAGAAATAGGACGGAGGGCGAGGAGGAAAGGGGTCGAGACACGTGGGGGGGGGGGGGGGGAGAAGGTTACTTCTATCCAACTCCTATACATATTTAGCAACTGCGAAGCGTTGCGGGGTTCGCTAGTAAATAATAAATTTCGTGCAGCTCAGAGCTTGGTGCAGATATTTTCATCTGACGCCATTTCACATTTCAGTGAAATCGTGTCAGTTTGAACTATTAGCGCTGCCACCACTAGCCGAAACCATGTCCACCACGTGATTTCTCTTTCGTATCACACACAAAGTTGTGTTACACTTACCAGTTGCATACATAAAAATTTTCAGTTTTCGACCGTTTTTACTGAAAATATCCAAAAATGTAACTACTTACTGGTGAATTTTCTTCACGTGTAGTTAAACATTGTCCTATATTTAATTTGTCAGTATAAAATTAAATGATATTTTTGTATTTTTGTCTCACTTTTTCCAAGAGAATGTGAAATACTTGCAATTTATAGAATTAAAAAGTTTCATTATTAGACAAATGTAATAAAGATTGTACATCTTCATTCTTTGCATCTAGTTAATAGAGAGCACAATGTAATTGAATCTAGAACAACACTACAGGTATAGTTCTCTCTTCTTTGTGTAAAAGCTTTTAAGCATCTCAGAATTGACTTAAATGCAAATGAACTGTTTTTGATTGCAGCCTTCCTCGACATATTCAGATGATGAAATCTTCTCCAGTGATCAGCTGAGTAGTGGCGTTGTCTTGTCACGACATTTCGATGAGTTTCGTACCCATCTTCGCTTAAAAATGATGGGTTCTAAACATGGTAACGTCGCGAAAAGACAACGCCACCGCTCGGCTGATCACCGGAGAAAATTTAATCATTGAATGTTTTTTTCTTTTCATTTTTAGCACTGGAATAAATTTCATAAATTTATTTCCGTTACAGAGAAATGTATTTATGTTTACTTTTAAAGGTCTCACCAAGAGCCCAAAATAAACCAAATAAGGTCCGAGGGAAAATGGAGGAGAGGCTAGATCTGGAGGTATGGAGTACTTTTAATATTTTGGAAGACGACTGGCGATTTGTAAGTAGCCATAAGGAAATTCCAGTTCCGGCTCTGATAGAAACCTGCGTAATACCGACTTTAAATAATTTTCTTGAAAGAGGAACAGCTGATAACACTATTTTTTCCCTTTCCCTTGGAATTAGGGGAGTGAAGTGGGCACCAAATATGGGCGTCCTTGCTGAAGGAATTACGTGGGAGGCAGAAAGGGGCGCCAGGTCATATGTCGGTTAATGGGCAAAGTGTTCTCCAATCGGCCCTGGATATTCGCCATTGGTGCGCGTCACGTCGATGGGGATGTTCAGTCAGAGAACTAGAGAGAGAGAGACAGAGAGAGGAGAGATAGAAAGAGAGAGAGAGAGAGAGTGAAAAGCATAGAGAGCATGAAGTGGAAAGATCTGTTCCCGGGCTATGGTGCGAGCTACTTACTACATTGACAATGTTTACAAACCGTTGCTGCGGACAACAATAAAACTCTATCGCCACTGAAGTATGCCACTGTTGCAGTCTACGTTTTATTCGACACTGGCTTATGGTAGAACTGGATACTGAGAACAGCACAAAACTTGACCGCCTTCCAAAGTGATGCATAGGATAGTGACACTGCCCTCAGGTAAGTGACCCTGGAGGGAGGAGTACTCACACGTTCGCAGGAGGACAGAGGCGGTGGCGCTGCAGAGGAAGATGAGCCTGTTGCTGGGGGAACAGCAGGCGCCGATCACGGCCAGGCTGAAGCGGCCTGCCAGGTCGGCCATGCCCATCACGGACATGCACAGCGCCGAGTCCTGCCGCGAGAACTCCTTGTGGAACAGGTAGAGCGGCAGCAGCGTGAAGAACACCAGGTCGATGAACAGCGACAGCGCCATGCCCACCAGGATGTTGGCGCAGCGAAGGTCTTGCAGCAGTCTCAGATCGAACAGGTCCACTACCGTCAGCCACCAGCTGTGGATATGACATACACAATAAAAAATAATTAACGTACAGTAACGAAATTTCGGGAACTCATTTGTGCAGGTAGCATATTTCAGTGACAAACATTGCAAGACCAAAGTTTAATGTAAGCGTGAGATAAGCCATTGCAAATAAGAGATGCTGTACACTCATAACCGGTGTAACTGCCATAAGGTTGAACGCAACCATGCACACATGCGTGCATTGTACAGGCGCCAAATGTCAGTTTTTGGGTTGGAGTTCCATGCCCGTTGCACTTCGTCGGGCAATACACGGACGGTTACAGTTATTTGCGGATGACGCTGCAGTTGCCGTCCGGTGATGTCTCATATGCGCTCGACTGCACTGCAGACAGATCTGGTGATCGAGCAGGCCAAGACAACATGTCGACATTCTGTAGACCAGGGCTTCCCAACGTGTGGTCCGCGGATGCCTTAGGGATCTTTCTAGGGGGTCCGCGGCCACGTTTCACCAAATCGTGTAAAATAATGAGTAAAATTATTGAACAAAAATGTGAAAATCAAATTCATCACTTTTTTTTCGTGTGAAAAACATGTGTACTTTTACTTCAGGTCGTA
This sequence comes from Schistocerca serialis cubense, assembly GCF_023864345.2. Taxonomy (NCBI): domain Eukaryota; kingdom Metazoa; phylum Arthropoda; class Insecta; order Orthoptera; family Acrididae; genus Schistocerca; species Schistocerca serialis. Next base: position 622,661,937 of record NC_064641.1, read on the forward strand.
TTCCCAAGCAGCCTTTGCGGTTCCTAAGTGAGAGCATACACAGTTTAGTGCCGGAGAATGCGGCTTCTCTGATTGACTGTTTCGCAACAATACGGGGGTCGTTTGCGCGCCGGCTCACGGCGCTAGATGCGCTGAAACCTTTTACTCGTGCGCGGAGCGAGCTTTGTCGACCAGTCACAGCGCTAGCTGGTACGTGTGCGCCCCAGGCATCATTAAATATTAAACTTGTTTTGTCAGTGCACTATCTATTTTATAAGTCGATTTTTGACCAGTTTATTACTTCTAACATGGATCGGTGGCTGAAGTCAGGATCATTGAAGAACGGTGCAGTATCTCCATCGCCTTCACAACAATGGAAGTTTCCAGTTGAAATGAATGAGGAGGGAGGACGACCAAAGGAAGAACAATCAAAAGAAGTTCCACAGCCGGCTTCATTATGTGAAAACGCTGCAAGTAGTCCATTGGTTCCAATATCCTGTGGAAGTGGAATAACCAAGAAGCGTAAGTACAACGAAAGCTAATTAGAAATGGGCTTTATGGAGACAAAGGAGGGTAAAGCTCAGTGTGTAATTTGTTCGCGAGTCCTTCCGAATAGTTCAATGGTTCCAGTTAAATTGCGCCGTCATTTTGAAGGTACTCACCCGGATTTCCAGGCTAAATTTTCTCCATGTCTGAACACGATCGTTTTGGTTCATTCCGAGACTGCCATTCTGGCACAAAGTGACAATGCGGACGCGATCGAACCGCGGTATTGACCGTCTAGGCATGGTGAACTACAGACAACACGAGTCGTGTACCTCATTCCTGGTGGAATGACTGGAACTGATCAGCTATCGGACCCTCTCCGCCTAATTGGCGCTGCTCATGCATGGTTGGTTACATCTTTGGGCGGGTTTAGTGACATCTCTGAACAGTCAAAGGGACTGTGTCTGTCATGCAATATCCACAGTCAATGTCTATGTTCAGGAGTTCTGGGAACTGGGGTGATGCAAAACTTTTTTTGATGTGTGTATTCTGTCGCCTGGAGTGGAGGAATTGTGGAGGAGGAGTAGGAGGTGGACATTGATGGGGGGAGAGGTGGAGGAGATGGACAGAGAGAGGGGAAGAAGGAGGTGAAGAGAGAGGGGGAGGAGGAGGCGGGAGAGATGCAGGAATCCGAGTGAAGGTGTAGTGGGACAGTGTGCTGGTAGAAAAGAAAGAGCAGGGAGGAGGATGTGAACAGAGGAAGGGGGGAGGAAGACACGCTCATAGATGCAGGATGGAGGAGTTGGACAAAGAGAGGAGGTGGAAGAGGTAAACAGACAGAGGTGGGAGGATGAGCTGGACAGCGAACAGGATGAAAGAAGAGATGGACCCAGAGCAGGCATAGGATGTGTGTGCAGTACATTTGTCAGATGCATATGTGGGTGAAGCCATGGGGAAAAGATCTACTTCTGTTCACTTTTAACGATGAATGCCATGTCATTATTGATCTGTGTGCTGATTTTATGACAAACAATCTGCTCATTGCCTATTAATAGATAAATTAAATAAAAATGGTATCTATAACTGAAAAAATAAAGTACACTATCACAGAAATTATATTCATATTATTTTTTTCTTCGTTACCACTGCCAATTATTTATTTGTAATTTTACTGTTAATATTAATCAGAATGGTAAATTACTACAAAATTAAAAAAATCACAAATTTACTTGAATAATTACGTAATTATATGTTACTCATTGTATGTAGGTGATGTATTATTAGACTATTCATTAGAGTTCCATCAAAATGTAAGTTCATAAAAGTATAAAAACTTTTAGAAGTATTGGACTTTTAAAACTAAAGCTAAAGTAACATTCTTATTTTTTAAAATTATTTTGATTTTTTAGGCATGTGGACATGTGTATTACCTTTCATTTTTTCAGGAAATTCAGAAATTTCTTTGAAATTGCAGTCTGTAAATAATTCACTTTCTAAGTTTAATGGAAACTACAGCCATAATTTTTCTCGAGGGCATGCAGCTTTACTGTATGGTTAAATGATGATGGCGTCCTCTTGGGTAAAATATTCCGGAAGTAAAATAGTCCTCCATTCGGATCTCCGGGCGGCGACCACTCATGAGGACGTCGTTATCAGGAGAAAGAAAACTGGCTTTCTACGGATCGGAGCGTGGAATGTCAGATCCCTTGATATGGTAGATAGGTTAGAAAATTTAAAAAGGGAAATGGATAGATTAAAGTTAGATATAGTGGGAATTAATGAAGTTTGGTGGCAGGAGGAACAAGACTTCTGGTCAGGTGAATACAGGGTTATAAATACAAAATGAAATAGGGGTAATGCAGGAGTAGCTTTCACAATCAATAAAAAAAATAGGAGAGCTGATAAACTACTAGTTAACGCTTTATTGTAGCCAAGATAGACACGAAGCCCACGCCTTCCACAGTAGCACAAGTTTATATGTCAACTAGCTCCGCAGATGACGAACAGATTGAAGAAACGTATTATGAGATAAAAGAAATTATTCAGATAGTGAAGGAAGATGAAAATTTAATAGTCATGGGTGACTGGAATTCGATAGTAGGAAAAGTAAGAGAAGGAAAAGTAGAAGGTGAATATGGTATGGGGGTAAGGAATGAAAGAGGAAGCCACCTGGTAGAATTTTGCTCAGAGAATAACTTAATCATACCTAACACTTGGTTTAAGAATCATGAAAGAAGGTTGTATACGTGGTAGAGGCCTGGAGACACTGGAAGTTTTCAAATAGATTATATAATGGTAAGACAGAGATTTAGGAACCAGGTTTTAAATTGTAAGACATTTCCAGGGGCAGATGTGGGCACCGACCACAATCTAATGATTATGAACGGTAGATTAAAACTGAAGAAACTGCAAAAGATGGGAATTTAAGGAGACAGGACCTGGATAAACTGAAAGAACCAGAGGTTGTAGATAGTTTTAGAGAGAGCATTAGGGAACGATTGAGAAGAATGGGAGAAAGAAATACAGTAGAAGAAGAATGGGTATCTTTGAGAGATGAAATAAAAGGAATACAAACGTTTCAAAAATGAGATCGACAGGAAGTGCAAAATGGCTAAGCAGGGATGGCTAGAGTGCAAATCTAAGGATGTAGAGACATATATCACTAGCGGTAAGATAGATACTGCCTACAGGAAAATTAAAGAGACGTTTGGAGAAGAGAGAACCGCTTGTATGAATATCAACAGCTTAGATGGAAAACCAGTTCTAATCAAAGAAGGGAAGCAGAAAAGTGGAAGGAGTATATAGAGGGTCTATACAGGGGCGATGTACTTGAGGGCAATATTATGGAAATGGAAGAGGATATAGATGAAGATGAAATGGGAGATATGATACTACGTGAAGAATTTAACAAAGCACTGAAAGACCTTAGTCGAAACAAGGCCCCGAGAGTAGAAAACATTTCATTAGAACATTGGGAGGGCCAGCCCTGACAAAACTCTACCGATGTATCAGACATGCGAAATACCCTCAGAATTCAAGAAGAATATAGTAAGTCCAAATCCCAAAGAAAGCCAGTGTTGACAGCTGTAAAAATTGCCGAACTATCAGTTTAATAAGTCACAGCTGCAAAAATACTAACACGAATTCTTTAAAAACGAATGGAAAATCTGGTAGTAGCCGACCTCGGGGATGATGGGTTTGGATTCTGTAGAAATGTTGGAACACGTGAGGCATACTGACCCTACGAATTGTCTTAGAAAATGGATTAAGGAAAGGCAAACCTACGTTTCTAGCATTTGTAGACTTAGGAAGAGCTTTTGACAATGTTGACTGAAAGACTCTCTTTCAAATTCTGGTGGGAGGGGTCAAATACAGGGTGCGAAAGGCTATTTACAATTTGTACAGAAACCAGATGGCAGTTATAAGAGTCGAGGGACATGAAAGGGAAGCAGTGGTTGGGAAGGGAGTGAGACAGGGTTGTAGCCTCTCCCCGATGTTATTCAGTCCATATATTGAGCAAGTAGTAAAGGAAACAAAAGAAAAACTCGGGGTAGGAATTAAAATCCATGGAGAAGAAATAAAAACTTTGAGGTCAGCCGATGACATTGAAATTCTGTCAGAGACAGCAAAGGAACTGGAAGAGCAGTTGAGTGGAATGGATAGTGTCTTGAAAGGAAGATATAAGATGACCATCAAAAAAGCAAAACGAAGATAATGGAATGTAGTCAAATTAAATCAAGTGATGCTAAAAAAATTAGATTAGGAAATGAGATACTTAAAGTTGTAAATGAGTTTTGTTATTTAGGAAGCAAAATAGCTGATGATGGTCGAAGTAGAGGGGATATAAATGTTAGTCTTGCAATGGGAAGGAAATCGTTTCTGAAGAAGAGAAATTTGTTAACATCAGGTATAGACTTAGGTGTCAGGAAGTCTTTTCTGAAAGTATTTGTATGGAGTGTAGCCATGTATGGAAGTGAAACATGGACGATAAATAGTTTAGTCTAGAAGAGAATAGAAGCTTTAGAAATGTGGTGCTACAGAAGAATACTAAAGATTGGCTGGGTAGATCGTGTAACTAATGAGGAGGTACTGAACAGAATTGGAGAGAAGAGGAATTTGTGGCACAACTTGACAAGAAGAAGGGATCGGTTGGTAGGACATGTTCTGATGCATCAAGGGATCACGAATTTAGTATTGGAGGGGAGCGTGGAGGTTATTCAGCTCTTGGTCTCCCTCCGTACAGGGGTATGAATACACTAAGCAATTCCAGAAGGATGTAGTTTGCAGTAGTTACTTGAAGATGAAGAAGCTTGCACAGGATGGAGTACCATGGAGAATTGCATCAAACCAATCTGTAGACTGAAGACCACAACAAAAATTTTAATGGAATACATAAATTTTCCATTTCTTCATTTGGTTGACATGACATAAGAGTTTTTCCACACTGTGTTCATGTTGCAGTAATAACGAATACATATTTAACTATTTTTCAAATACTCATAATTTCTGATCAACACTATTTAAAATTATGCACCATTTGCTACTTGACGTTTGGCAGTTCTGTAAAATGTTTAGAGCTTCATATAGAGCCACAAAAGTTAATCTCAATTAACGTGAATTGATTGAGAAGGCTGTATGTGTTCAAAGATAGTTTTTGTTTGGCTCTGAAACATCAATAACATCAACAATTCTCTTGTATGTAGGAAATGAATTATTTAGCTCATTTAGAAATGACTTTCTTTCAAATTTAGAATATTCATCAAAATTAAAGCGTTTTTTTAAATAAGCAATAACTAAAGAAAAAGAAAATTTAAAGTCATCGATAATTGGTTGAGACCTTGTGTTATCTAAATTTTTTAAATGTTAATGACATTGAAATAAACAGGTTACTTATCCTATTGAGATTTAAGCTTGCTTTTTATGTTGGTTGCAACATTGAAAACACACCAAAAGTTGAATCTCCTCTATTTCTTCCATAGTTAAGGTGAGCAGGCCAATAAAATAATTAAATGGCAGCTGACAATTAAAAAAGAAGACACAGGAACGCTGGTTAAGGGTCTGTCCTTTCCAATAAAGGATAGCTAGCAATTCTAATGGCGGAAGACCGTTTCATCACCACTACCTGGTTAGAAATGGCAGAAAAGATGATGACGAATGCGTACAGTTCATTATCAACAAAATGTATGCAGAAACTGTGCAGTGGATTGAGGATAGGTAGTAGTGTTTCATCAGAAGGAGACAAAAGCTGCCCGAGATGTTATTCAAGGTGAGTGGTTATTTGCAAGTACATGTTTACCGTCTTCTTTGCCAACATGAAACTAACGTGTCACTTCATTCTATAACTCGTCGCATTAAACTCTACCAGTGGATACTACAGGGCTCCCGTTAATTATCAATTATGTGAGAGGAGACGAAGTCATATGGCGACAATGACAGGGCTCTTGCATAGCGATTGACGTAAAAATGTTGTGACCCTCAAGCGAGTGAAGACTACTGATATACACAGTTTTAAAACATTGTTATCAATGGCCGAAATACGAGCTAGACACGGTAAGACAAAAAGAGAATACTAAGTTTCGCGGAAACAAAAGCAGAAATGTTGAGATTAGTGAAAGGAACGAACGCAGACATTTGTATATTCGAATAGCGAGTACTTGATAAGGAATCACCATTAAGTGAGCGGAAGGTTCAATAAGAATAAGTGACAACTTGACATGGGACATCTGCGTGACTGGGAACGCAGTACGCGAGACTAATCATCAGGTGCCTCATTTACATTCCTCTGAGCATCTGTAGTTGAGTAGATCGAGAACTCTGTAAATGAGAGCCTTTTTCTGTTCCCAGAACAACTGAAGTTCTATCTTTAAAAGAGAACTGCTTCCAGGGAAGCTGGAGAAATGATTTTTAGACATAGTCATTTTATCGAGTATTTTAAATGCTGGGGTGAGAAAATAGGTCGCAAAATGGGTTAGTGACACGAACGTCACTAACTCAGCCTGAAATTTAATTTGCTTTACAACATCGTTTGACAAGACCTTGAAATCCTGCAGTATAGAAATCTTGCAGCAGCTGTTGCATCCAACAAGTGACTTATCGGACTATATCCTCATCGTGTTCCGAGTATTATCCATCCCATGGTTTTTAAGAGATGAACTTCACTGAAGGCTAAGTCTGCAATAACGCCTAAGTTCGTCTTGCTGCATGAGGGCGGACTTTGTGATCAAGACGACCACTAGCTGTCAGCAATCCAAGACGTTTGCAACAAATGGCCTTGCGCAGATACTAAGAGTTCTGTAGTTACGTGTTGTCTTGATAGCTTCATCGTGACGTCTAAGGAACAGCCTTAATCCACCATCTCATTTTATTTCACTCATTTTTCTTTGCTTGGGGCGTGTTATTTCTAACTGTGACTTAGGTTCGTAGTGCTGAACCTGTGACTCGCCCCATGTGATGATTTGCAGTAGCCAACCACATCCTTCTTCAAGAAACTGTATGAAGTGACACATGGCTAGCCCCTTTCTATTCCATTTGTACTCTGGCGCTATCCGGTGTCGGACCCAGTGCGTACAAACTTTACGAAAATTCAACCACTTAAGAAGTATGATGTTGCGATTCAACTATCTACTACTACGCGACGGTCTTTGCGGATCATTTATTCCACGAGTTGCGATGCGTAGTGGTAGTAGTAGCAGTAGCATTACTTATCCGTAGATATCTTTTTTTTTTTTTAAATAACTTAGTAAATAATTTAATGCCACACTGTTCACTCATATCTCACTATCAGTCACTGCACACACTACGCACACATTGTTTCATAACACTTCACTCACTACACATACCAACACACACACACACACACACACACACACACACACACACACACACACTGGTCATCTGTGGCACATTTTCTGTACCGCAACTTCCCCTTTGCTATCCTGAAAAACTGAGTCAGCATCCCTCTATAATGAGTGAGACGTTGAGCTCAGAAAGAGGAAGAGGTGTTTGTTTTGTGCTGTGACAGAACAGGAAAACTCAACAGGATTACCAGGAGGTTACTTGATTGAGATTCTTTCTCGTCCTAGTCAAATTTCTGCACTCAGTTGACTACAGCTCCCAACACGTATGGGATGACGAGTTCTCTGTATATAGTACCATGGTGCACAAAAGTCAGACATCTGCGTTCTGTTCTGGTAGGGTACACTCCTGTACTACATCTCCCAGTTTGCTATGTCACAGTTATTAACCACCCTCGATGGAAAAGAGTGTATCGGCTAGTTTCCAGCCAATACGTGCTACCACCATATGGAAACACTCTGGAACGACTATTTGGAACAGTATGCGGTATTCTGGTGTTTACGACTTATAATAAATTATAAGTGTTCTAATATTTGCCATCTTAAGCACAGGAGGTAGCGGTTGTTAAGGGAATCGTTATAAATATTTTAGCACGCAACCGCTAATGTTAGGAACATAGTCCACAGCAAAGCGTTTCAGGATTCAGGCTCCCATCATTTGGCTGTCTAAGTTAACCCCACATAAAATGCACTTCAAAAGCACTCAGCGTCAAAACATAAAAAGATTTAAAATCATTTAGTCATGAAGTCCCCCCCCCCTTACTTTATAAATGGCAACAGCTGATGCCCTGCTCTGCTTATCCATGTTACCGCACATGCGCCAAAGCGTTCCTTCCGTAAAGCGGTGAACACCGGTCACATCAGCTGCCTCTCCTTACACGGAGTTGTATTATAACTATTTATAACGAAATTATAAATGTGTGCATGTAGCATCCCACGGATGACAACTTTGTCAGCGATTGTGTCATCACATTCAAGGGCATAAACAATGGCGATGACGATCAGCTAACAGATAATTTTATGAAGAAGATTTGCGTCTTCCGAATAAGCAAAATCTTTAAAAGCACTAGGTAAAGAACGCAATTCTGAAATTTTCAACAGATGCTGATTATTCAAATTCTGATACTGTATATGAGCTAAAGAAACATGTTCAAAACAACAGTACAGCGAAACAGACTACAGTAATCTGTCAAATCTAAACAGAAAAATGTGGCAGATTTTCTTAAACACTTGTACTTATTGTAGTCCACGGGTGTAACTGGGGAAGGTCATATGAGGGCTGCTGTCTCCCCATTCCCTCTCACATCCCATTAGACCCTGAGAAAAATCTTCGCAAACCAAATTCGCACCCTTCGCTGCCAGGCAGACAGAGAGACAGACTACTTTGAGCCAACAATTCAGAACAATTCTATTCCTTCCAAATCTCTGAACGTTCTCTATCATGCTGAGAACTACAAATACGTTACGCACCTTCATGGAGAAGGCACTTACAGTTAGGGTACCAGTGTCTCCTTTAGAGGAGCCCATATTTTTTCGCTCTCGAGTTGAACTCAGATTTCCGATATCTCTCGTGTCAAACATGCCGCATTCGAGTTAGTAATCGAGTAGGTGGAATTACAACCTTTTCGACGCTTTCTTGGGCGTGGTGACCACAGCGTCTGGGAAGGGCAGGCTGGACACACTGGTGACGGAGACTCGTGGCTGCCATCTGGCGTCCTTGCGCTGAACCCTCTTGCTTCCGCTGTTCTCGTCCTGCAACCAGAAGTTCGTGAATTCATACACATTCTTCCCCACCACAAACCTGTATTGTGACATAAGCTGTGAAAAGACATTTTGTATGTACAAACCATTGTTCTGAATGTTAACTACTGTCAAGGACGATTCATTCACATCAAAGGAAAGGTTCGCTATTTTTTAATTATACAAGGTACTCTAAAATTCCCCTTAAAAACTTCTAGGACTTGTAAGGGGACTGAATAGACAATATTTTGAGTTGGAATCCATATTCTGAAACGTATCGTTTTCCTGCTAAGCCGTTTGAAAATGTGTTTGCTGTATTCGAGTCGCTGCAAGAGAATCCTTGACAGTTGCAATGGACTGAGTGGAGCAACTTCGCGTGCCTGCTACAACCAATCACATCATGCGGTTTTATAAACTTTTCTATAGCAATGCATCTGTGTTGCCGGAGCTCTGTAGACGACTAGTGTTTTCGCCTGCAGCACTTTGCGCTTCGTAGTTGAGAACTGACAAGGGGGCTGCCAGCTGACGGGAATCAACTTACGCCAGCTCAAATGTAGGTAGGTACGGGTGGGCATGGTGGCAGGCCGAGCATGGCAGGGGGCAGGGGGCACAGGGGCGGCGGTGCTTATGTCGGATCGGCTGGCGTTGTTTGGTGTCTATACTATCTCACTGACGTAGTCCGAGCCTCATTCACGTGGTCGATGGTTTGAATGAAGAGTTTGGTTGATGAAACACCCGTACAGACAGAAGAAGATTTGGTAGCACGAATTGTGGTCGCCGCAGAATAGACTGCAGAGACACCAGGTGTGAAAGAGCGTGTGTACCAAAACAGTATTCGCAGATACAATGTGTGCACCGAACTTGGTGGTCGCCACATCGAACGTTGCTTCCAGTGGATCAGAATGCTAACCCTCTTTTGAAAATGATAAAAACAGTAAGTTTAACTGTAAACAATAGAGTCTGTGAAAACCGAAAAGTTTCATGTCTGTTTCTTTGGTTATTAATGATTGGAATTATAAAACAAGTTTTGTACTGGACGACGGTTCAAACCCGCGTCTGGCCATCTGGCAGGTGTAAATGGCAAAACAATTCCTAGTCAGGAGTTTTCGTTTATGCCTTATGTCAACTATAGTTGTGTAAGGTTCTTTTTTGTATGAACACGTAGTAGATTTAGTTTCTGAGTTTGTTGTTCTAAACACAAATTTGACGATTTGGAGCCTGTTTTACCAAAGTATGTTATGCAGTATGAGGAATGTTTGGCTTGATTACTAACTGGATTACGTCATAAACTGATTATATAAACCAATTTTACATGTTTATAGAATGGAGTCTGCTAAGAATTCCCTAAAACATTATATAAAAGAAATGTTGTTTTAATATCGCAAGGAATTTGATTTGGATTGTATGTAAATAACGTTTTTTTTAAATTTCTTTCTTCAATTAGCATATTAACAATTATTTGGTGTTGTATATACATGCCTTTGCTTTACAAAAAACGAATCCAAATTGTGCTACCACAGTACCACCTGATGGATTTATCAAACAGTAGATGTGGTCGCATCTCAGTCTGTAGGCAGCTGTTGTATAATCACGAGGACTTGGTTCGGCCCTCTATTCTTATGTTTGTACATACTCTTTATTTTAAATTTGACATTCCGATATCCGTTGATTTTCGTGATCTTCATATGAATATTCGAGACGTGACACAAAACAAAGCACAGTTGGAGGAGCTCATGCGAATTTGTAGTGCGTAAGTTATGTTACTTTTCCTAGTGTACGAACAATTAAGTTTGTATATTGTTGTACTTGACTTGCAACCCTATTTATCCTGTCAACTTGATTCTACCCATTGCAGATACAAATGAAGGTAACATAATCTTACCGAAACCGGTTATCGAAATAAATCCTTTACTAGCGACATTGGCTTTTTGAAATTTTTTTCTTTGTTTATTGCACTTCAGGTCGCCCCCATTCTGACACACTGTCAGAATTATAATTAAATGAGATGAGATGAGATCGCGCTGTATTGAGCACTGACGAATCGCAATGTGACTTGGGTGGCAGTTAAGTGGGCTTGCATGTATTAGCCTCTTTGGCTTGCACACGTGTGACGGAGTCTTACGAGACATACTATGCAAGTAGCTTTGTGTGTTGTACAGTGAAAATCGAAAATCACAAATTTGGTGTCTTGCCAATCAACCACTAAATCTTCAGTGTCTGAGCAGACGCAGCTACTAGTCATATTTTGCAACTGGTCCATACCCACTCGACAGTCGCCAACGGGCGGTTATTGTTACATTACGGCGCCAGTGGGATGCCAGTTCACCTGTCATATGCCGACCATTTAACACGGGTACGACAGGGGATCGCTGTCCGTTATCCCCACTCCAAAGAACTAACGCGGACGACTAATTGCACCAACAATGTAGTGAGGCGCCAGCACTTTGTGATAAGCAGACCACATAAATTCACCACATACGTAGCTCTGTTAACAAGCTAGCACCCAGCCCAGTAGATCTGAGGCAGAAGCTTCATATTTGGTGACACATTTTACCTCTTTATAAAGCGTTCTGTGTGTTGCTCAACTGTGTTAATGCAGTAATTTGGGAAGCATGTGTTAATTATTTTGTGTTTGATTTCAAAAGAGTTTAGATGTCCTAGTCACGCAGCAAGTTTTCGATTCAACAATGGATCTTATATATTTTCATTTGACAATTGTAGTTCAAAACGAAATCAAAATATTCTCATGACCATAATACTTCTGTTAGTCTACTTAATTAAATAATTACGAGCCTCGTATTTGCTCTTTTTGAAATATATTAGAAGCTGACGCAAAAGATCCAAATACCACACAGTTACTGTGTAAAGTGAAATAGTGATAATGATAGTGGGTTAATTTTTGACACAGAGAAGTTTTCTGTCTTGTTATTCCAGTTTGGTGTTTCAAACTTTTGCTCAATCGTCAAAGGCAAATGAAAGAATTTCTTCTAATCCATGGGTAAGACTAATTTCCTTCGCCATCCTAGTCGAATCAATCTGTGTACTTTGTCTCCAATGAACAACACGTCGAAGGGGCGTTAACCTTTCAGAAGAAATGCCTTCTCTACTTTGATGCCTTGATGTGAACAACGTATTGCCAAAGCTCAGGGTATCATTATTAAAATTTGGTACTCTGGTAATGTAATTTTCTTTGTTTGAAATCTTATTCCCGTATTTAGTCACGACTCTTATAATGCATGAATTTCATATTGTTCTAACTGTCCCACGTGATGGCGAACAGAAGAGGTCGCAATATGCTGACCAGCCTGGGACCCTGAATCTGAATGACAGTCAGATACAGGACTCTATACAGGGAAGTAAAAAGAGAAGTGTTAAAAAGGAAAACAAGGCGTGAGAAGAAATTGGTGGAAATGTAGAGAGGATGGTTGGTGAGGCTCGTAGAGCTGAAGCATGAAGAACGATCAAGTCAATGCGAGTGTCAGCTAGTGACGAGCAACATCATAATAGTATTAGTCATTGTCAATGGGAAACGCATTTTAAGAACTTATTCCAGGAAAATCGGCCTGAGTTTTCATATAGTTGCGAGATGCTGCAACAGGAGGAGTTATGACGTTGAGATATAAAAGTTTTTCGGCAGGCTGTGAGGAGCCTTAAGATGAAAAAGGCACCAGGATATGGGTCTCTTCTTGCAGACTTGGCACAGAAAATTCCAGGTTATGGGAGTGACAGTTGAGAACAGCAACAGATTTTGCCTGTATTTTGTAGATGAAAGGTTGTACAAGTAGAAAGTGGAAATGATCTCAGGTAAATGATAAGGAAGCTTAAAGAGGAGTGCAATAAGTCTGACCTGAAGATGAACACGAAGAAGTATGGGTACTTGTTGGTTGGAACGGAAAAAGTAAATAATTTGGATGGAAAAGTAATTCTAGATATGGAAACTGCAAAATATCTTGGAGTATTGTTTAATAAACAGGGCAGAAGTAATGATGGAATCCTAAGTAGGATTAATAAAGGACGAGTTGTAACAAGGGCAATGAACTCTGCTCTGTGGAACAAAAAGATAAAAAGAACAATGAAGAAGAGAGTGTATAAGACTATAGACCCGAGTGTAGTTTTGTATGGAGCAGAAGCGTGAGACGTAAAAACAAAAGAAAAAAAAAGCTCTTACCACTGAGACGGATTATTTAAGATGAAACTCAAGCTGTACTAGCTTGGGTAGGACAAGAAATGACTTAATCCGACAATGGATGAATATGGATAGGTATAACTGTGGAAGCAAAGAATATGAATGATGGGCGAAGTCAAGACAGAAGAAGATGGCGACTAGTTGCGGAGAAGCGGCGCCAGCCGTAGATAATATGCAAGAATAAAGAGCTACTACTTTTTCTAGAAGCGTCTGTGTGCACCAGGTTTTGGTTACTATTTTATGTGAGTGATAAGTTTTAATAATGACTTACCTGTTTGAAATTCTTACCGTAAAGTTTGTTTCCTTTTCCACAAGATCTTGCTTTCCTTTTTCTAATGATTTGACATCGTTGCCCAACACATCTGGGTTACTATGATTTTCAGGTTTCATCTTCTGTGCCTTAATGATATTCCTGTCCGCGTAATCTACCGCCGGGCCATTTTTGGTATCGGTCTCCTTTTCTGCGAAAGTTTCCACTGTTTTACTGTTTTGTGACACGGGGTTTAGCTTGCTTCCGCGGTCATCACGCTTTTCCGCGTGTTTAATTGGCCTCATCACTGCAATTCCAGGAAACAGCAAGGCGCTGATGGCGCACAGCACGCCCTGCGTGGTCCTGAAGCCTATGGCGGCGACCAGCTGCTGAGCCATGAACGGGATGCCGACCGTGCCCAGACCGACCGCCAGCTGCACCAGGCCCATGGCGAACGTCCTCCTGCGCTCGAAGTAGCTGTTGAAGCACGTGAAGGCCGCGGGCATCACCAGCCCCAGGCCAATACCTGCAACGAGGACACCATACACTGTACATGGCGTGGGAATACTTACGACTTGTGTGCTGTAGCGGTTCAACTAAGTGGTACAATGGAGGTAGCTGGGACTCGATGTCCAACACTGGTGATAATCAGTTAGTTCGCACCTAATGAGCTCTCACACCTCTTAATGAACAGAACGGAATTAGACTCAGTTTACTAAAGTGTATAAATAAAATGTATTGGCTATAATATATTATGCTAGCTGAGTACCTGGCATTGCCTGGGTATGTGTTCATTCCAATTTTCTATTAGTTCAACTCTTCCTCCTTCCTCTCTCTGTCCATCTCCACCAGCCCCCTTTCTCTCTCCACCTCCTCCACCCCCAACTTCTATCAGTCTACTCCTGCCCCTCTGTCCATCTGCTACTTCCCTCTCCAAATTCTCGTCCCCCTCTCTTTTTAAGTCTCCTCCTCCTTTTCCCCTATATGTCCATCTCCGTCTCTCCCCCCCCCCCTCTATTTTTGTCCGTATGCTCCTCCCCCTCTGTCAATCCTCTCCACCCCTCCCTAATTCCAACTCATCCTCTGCCTCCATTTGTCAGTCTTATTTAATCCTTCTCTGTCCATCTCTTCTTCTTTCCGTTCTCTGCCCATTTTCTCCTATCCCTCAGTCTGTTCATCTCCTTCTTCCCAATCTCTGCCTGTCTCTCCCGCCCCTGTCTGTGTCCATCTCCTCCTCTTTCCTTTCTCTGACCACTTCTTCCTCTCCCCTCTCTCTGTTCACACCCCTCTCCACAACCTCTGTCAATCTCTTCCTTCTCCACCTGGCACGAAGTAGGCGTTCCAGAATATCCCAAAGGTGTTTTATAGGATTTGGGTCAGGACTCTGTGCAGTGCAGGCTAGTCCATTACTGGGATGTTGTTATCGTGTAACCATTCTGCCACGGGCCGTACATTATGAGCAGGAGCTCGATCTTGTTGAAAGATGCAATCGCCATCCCCGAATTGCTCTTCAACAGTGGGAAGCAATGTAGGCCTCTGCTGTGATAGTGCCACGCAAAACAACAAGGGGTGCAAGCCCCCTCCATGAAAAACACGACCACACCATAACACCACCGCCTTCGCATTTTACTGTTGGCACTACACACTCTGGCCGATGACGTTCACCGGGCATTTGCCATACTCATACCCTACCATTGGATCGCCACATTGTGTACCGCGATTCGTCACTCCACACAACGTTTTTCCACTGTTCAATCGTCCAATTTTTACGCTCCTTACACCAAGCGAGGCGTCGTTTGGCATTTACCGGCGTGATGTGAGGCTTATAAGCAGCCGCTCGACCATGAAATCCAAGTTTTCTCACCTCCCGCCTAACTGTCATAGTACTTGCAGTGGATCCAGATGCAGTTTGGAATTCCTCTGTGACGGTCTGGATAGATGTCTGCCTACTACACATCACGATCCTCGTCAACTGTCGGCGGTTCTGTCAGTCAACAGACGAGGTCGGACTGTTCTGTACGTGTCCCTTCACGTTTCCACTTCACTGTCACATCGGAAACATCGGACGTGGGGATGTTTAGGAGTGTGGAAATCTCGCGTACAGACGTGTGACACAAGCGACACCCAATCACCTGACCACGTTCAAAGTCCGTGAGTTCCGCGGAGCGCCCCATCCTGCTCTCTCACGACGTCTAATGACTACTGAGGTCACTGGTACGGAATACCTGGCAGTAGGTGGCAGCACAATGCACATAAAATGAACACGTACGTTTCTGGGGGTGCCCGGATACTTTTGAGCATATAGTATATGTCTTAAATCGGACTTACGTTTGCGAGGCTTCTAGTAATAGTTCTAAATATATTTCGCGGTCTTACCGCCAGATTTTCTTGTCGGATCTCCACCAAAAGTCTCCAGTTATGCAAGGTGGTGTAGGAACTCAATATCAGAAACCAGTGCATAACACTGTCACGGAATTATCTATGGATACTAAGAGTCCCCCACCACCCCACCAGCATCGTTTGCATACCACTGGTATACTCTATATTTAAAAATGTTAATAATACTCAAAAAGATACTACTTTCTAAAGTAAGACATGGTCTTCCTCAGGGTTCAAGCTCTCTCCATACCAAATACTACCGGAATCGATTCACTGGTAGAATCGTGAAAACGTGACAGAGAGAGTTACTTTCGCAATTAATAATATTGATATTAGTCTGAAAGTATTTGTATGGAGTGTAGCCATGTATGGAAGTGAAACATGGACGATAAATAGTTTGGACAAGAAGAGAATAGAAGCTTTCGAAATGTGGTGCTACAGAAGAATGCTGAAGATTAGATGGGTAGATCACATAACTAATGAGGAGGTATTGAATAGAATTGGGGAGAAGAGGAGTTTGTGGCACAACTTGACTAGAAGAAGGGATCGGTTGGTAGGACATGTTCTGAGGCATCAAGGGATCTCCAATTTGGTACTGGAGGGCAGCGTGGAGGGTAAAAATCGTAGAGGGAGACCAAGAGATGAATACACTAAGCATATTCAGAAGGATGTAGGCTGCAGTAGGTACTGGGAGATGAAGAAACTTGCACAGGATAGAGTAGCATGGAGAGCTGCATCAAACCAGTCTCAGGACTGAAGACCACAACAACAACATGGAAGTATGGATTAAACACGTTGAGAATTGGACAAACGTTGTATTGATTACGTTGAATTATACTACGTAGACCATATCAAACAATAAATGCATTTTCACAACGACGATAAAGTTAAAAGTGGAACAGTAAATGGCTTTTTCAAAGAGTAAAT
Source organism: Schistocerca serialis cubense (assembly GCF_023864345.2). Classification (NCBI taxonomy): domain Eukaryota; kingdom Metazoa; phylum Arthropoda; class Insecta; order Orthoptera; family Acrididae; genus Schistocerca; species Schistocerca serialis. The sequence goes on from NC_064641.1 coordinate 622,678,738, forward strand.
ATTTTTGTTAATTTGCGTAATGTTTTTCAAATCAATAAATATCTCGTACTGCATAGTTTGTAAAGTAAAGTAGCCCATATTCTTTATCACGACTGAAGCTACTCACGTCAAATTTCAGTGGTTTATTCGTGAAACTGTAACAGAGCTACTATCACATTTATAATTTTAGTATGGAAATGTAGATTGGCGTGGATTAAACACGTTGAGGACTGTGCAAGCACTGTATGGTAGCTGTTACCCACGGCTACGCTCACGTATCAGTAAAATGAAATGAAATGTGCGCGTGGCTTTATTGTCCTAGAGAGCCCGTTTGGGATATTCGGGAGTTGGTGTAAATCTTTTTATCTGACGCAACTTCGGTGACTTGCACGTGGACGATGATAAAATGATGATGTGAACAACATAAACATTTAAACGCGAGCAGAAAAAAAATGCAACTCTAGGGGGAACTGAACATGGGAACCCCTGAGCGTGGAACAGTTACGCTAACCACATAATAATTTTTTTTTTATCCTACGAAGGCTACGAATCCCTTGATTATCAGCTAGCTATTACAAGCTGAGCAAATGAATGTCCTTTAAAATATGTTTAAATGGTAGGAAAGTCCTGACTCAGTGGGCATGCTCTGGAGCCTCTTTGCTCCTGAGATTAGAAAAAACAGTCCTCTGGGCCGGATTTGAACCAGCGACCTATGAATAACTGTGAATCTTCTGCTACAGACGACCGCTCTACCAACTTTTTTTCCTTTGTATTGCCTCCTAGCTCAATTTTCGGGTACTTCGTTCTTACGTACTAGTAGCCCTTCAGCTGAAAACGCACCATATTTGCGACCATTATTTGCGTTTAATGAGCACAGCTGCTGTTTTTCTACACATCTCATACGATACCAATATACACTTACAATTCCAAAACAACACATTTATTTCGCTTTACGAATCACTTTCAGCTTCAAATACTATGCCTCTGATATTGATACGCAGCTAGGCAACGTCGTAAGCGGTTACGTCCATTACGCAAGGCTCACGAGAGAGGAGACAGCTAGCATCAGCGTGGAAACAAAATTCTGCGACGCCCAACGTGGGAATCGAACAAACGACCCTGAGATTAAGAGTCTGTTGCTCTACCGACTTTCTCTCTCTGTCTCTTTTTTTCCGAACTCACAATCCCGGCATTGCTCACGGCTACTGCCTTATAAGTACCCTGCGCTACCCAATGGCGTGTTCATGAGATATTCGCGGGAATTCGAACGCAAGAAAGATGTTATAAGGGACGCACAACGCTCAGTGGCTAAAGTGTGACGGGTTTGTGACTCATATTAGTATGAAAGTATGGATTAAACTCGTAGAAGGTTGTATAAACACTGTATTTATTATGTTGAATCGTATTACGAACATTAAAAGCATTTTCACAAATATGATAAAGTTCGAAAGTCAGAGTAAACAGCTCTTTCAAAGTGTGATTACTGTTGCATATTTCGCGTTATATTCTTCAAACCAATGAATATGAGTACTACAGAATTTATAAAGTAGCCTATGTTGTTCCTCAGCGTCCAAGCTATCTCTGTACTAAATTTTATCAAAATAGGTTCAGCGATTTAATCGTGAAAGCGTAAAGGAGAGAATTATTTTCGCATTTATAATATTAAAATGATATAATTCTGCAGATACATTCAGCGGCATATGTGAATACTGGCAGCAGAATGTGTCGCGTATAGAGCCAGGGCAAAGAAATAATAAATTAAAACGCCATGCATGACGTGGCAGTTTTTCACGCATCTCAATATTTGACGTAATATCTCCTGAACTACGTGTGGTACAACGATATATTTTTGTAGGTCCATTGAATGGCAAATGTGGATGATGCCTGCGAAAAGTGTTGCGAGTTGAGTCAGTAGCAACGATGTGATAAATTTTAAAGTCTTGCTTCATGCAATAGTTTTCCACACATTCTGTGTATACGACGTCGTACCTCCTGAACAAAGTGTCATGCAATGATGTAATTTATCCGGTACTTTCATGAGTATATGTGAATAGTGACTGCAAAATATGTCGTGAATACAGTTAATAGAAAAGAAATAATGAACTAAAACGTCATGCATTATGAGACAGTTTTACTGCTTGAACAGTGAACATGTAGTAACCGACAAAGTTTTTTACTTTCGTCATTTTGTGGGTGTAGTCAGCGAGAAAAAGTTTCGTAAAGTTTTTTTTACAAATCTGGAAGTGCTTTCATCTTCAAATACTTGATGACAGAAGAATGGGTATTCTCGCACTGTGGGCTACAGCCCCACCCCAACCACTCTGATAGGCAGGTGGTTCTTACCACCACCACAGAATAGAGAGTATACAGAAAGGAAAGTAGAGGATGACGCCTTCGATTTTAAGTCAAGCGTTGCGCTCTACGCCATATTGAAACAGAGTAAACGCGAAACGATATCTGCTTTACTGCAAAGTCGCGAAATTGACATTCTAACGAACGAAAGTAATCTAATCGGTTAAATAAAAATTTTTACGAAAGGGAATGCTAATGAAATGAATTTATATGAGCTTTTAAATTCAATTTTGTTGACATGTGCAAACTGTGAACTGCCACAGCTTTTAGCTTCAGTTGACAATGAAGCTACTTTGTTTTGTAATTATCCTTTTTTCACAATTTTATTATATTTCTTGACTCTTCTTTCCTGTGACTTTAAACTGGTGTATCGATTTCACTTCCAACAGAAACAGCTGTTATGGGACACTGCCGCGCGGGGTAGCCGCGTGGTTTGAGGCGTCTTGTCACGGTCCGCGCGACTCCCCCCGTCGGAGGTTGCAGACCTCCCTCGGCATGGGTGTGAGTGTTGTCCATTGCGTAGGTTAGTTTATTTTAGATTAAGTAGTGTGTGTAAGCTTACGGACCGATGACCTAAGAAGCGTGGTCCCATAAGATCTTACCACAAATTTTAATTTATGGATATTCTGCACGAGTTTCAGCGTTTGTATCAGTGCTGTGATTTTCATTCATAGGAGGAAGGAAGGAAGATTTGGTTTAGCGTCCCGTAGACATGAAGGTCATTACAGACTCCATTCATGTTTTCAACCTAAAATTAACATATATGTATTAATGCAAGTGTTCCAAATTAGACCAGACGTATAAGTTCACTTTAACATATTACGTAGTGCGAATCATATTCATTTAATAAACGTAGGTTCATGTGTCATAAAGAAACTTCTGTCAGGCTTTGTCGTAAACATGACATATGTTTTAGCTTTTCCATTATCTGCCTGTTGGTGTGTGGAATGTCTTCTTCATCACTTTCTTCCAGCAGTAAGTACAACAATTAATCGCGATCACTAATTTGAGAAGCGTTAGCCTACTTGCGCGAATTCTTCACGACTGAGCTGCAGGCTATTTGATCGTGGTACCGTTAGGCAGAGTTCTCAGCGCCAGCGCACTCAACTAAGTTACTTTAACGTCTGTTTTCTCCTTAGTATAGTGAGATGTGGCTCTCCTTCCAATTTTAGAAACAATTTCGATGTATTAGCTACATTTAGAATACGGCAACGTAGCACGTAAAATGAACTAAAAGTGAAGTAGCCTACGACAACGTTTCTGACTACAAACTCTTCAAACTGTATGCTGCATAACAAAGTATCATAGTAGCTATGACCAATATCGAAAAAACAGGCACTTCAATATCGAGCTGTGATAGGAACCTTTAAGATACGAAGAAAATCCATTTTGTACGTCAGTCAATTTTCTCGTAATCGAATCAGAGGCAACACATAGAAATGTGCAAATGCGAAACATTTCGTTTTTAATTTTTTGAAGGAAAGGGAAAACCTCTGTGGAGAAACCAACTGTAGGAGTTGATGTACAGGGTGATAATAATAATGGCGTGTGACGAGGGCCTCCCGTCGGGTAGACCGCTCGCCTGGTGCCAGTCTTTCGATTTGACACCACTTCGGCGACTTGCACGTCGATGGGGACGAAATGATGATGGACAACACAACACCCAGTCCCTGAGCGGAGAAAATCTCCGACCCAGCCGGGAATCGAACACGGGCCCGTAGGATTGACAGTCTGTCGCGCTGACCACTCAGGTACCGGCAGCGGACTACTGGGTGATTATAATTACAGTTAAGCGTTCAAACCACTGTAGAAATAGCACCACTGGTCAGAATGACGTCAAACTGCAAATGAATATTATTGGAGAAGGGGGAAAACGTAGGTTAGAAGAAAAATAAATAGGTACAAAATGTAGCAATAGATGGCGCTATAAGCATCATAATTTAACAGTGCTCGACTACAAATGGCAAATGAATCATACAACAACGCCTAAGGTGTACGTTTGACGTTAAACAAACTGTACTACTCAGTGTGCATGGGTGCACAGGTGTGATACTGTTAGTTACGTAAATCCATCCCAAAAAATCGGTTTTTAATTGTCCTGAAGCCAAAAACCGCATAAAAAGCACCAGTCACATCGGTTTTTGGTCGTCCTGAGGCCAAAAACCGCATAAAAAAGCATCAGTAAAAATTAAATCGGATTATTAATTTCCGTGTGACTGGCGCAAAACATGTTCAATATGCTGTCCACCGTTTTCTGCAACTAGCTGAAATCGTGAAACAGCATGTTCCACAACTGATCGAAGTGTTTCCGGGGTCACATTCAGAATGTGTTGCGCAATGCTTGCCTTCAATGCAGCTAACTTTGCAATCAGAGCACTGAACACAACCTCTTCCAGATAGCTCCACAGCCAGAAGTCACACAGATTAAGATCAGGTGATTGGGACAGCGAGGATGTAGGGAAATGGCGGCTGAATATTCTAGCATTTCCGAAATGGCGCTTCAAAAGGTGCTTAACTGGATATGCAATGTGCAGCCGTGCGCCGTCTTGCATAAAAATGATCCCATCCACACACACACACACACACACACACACACACACACACACACACACGCTGTTGGAGAGCAGGAATGATGTGGTTCCGCAAAAGACACTCTTAGCGCTTACCAGTGGCGGCACAGGTAACAGGACCTGTCTCTTCAAAAAATATGGCCCTATGATAAATGATGCAGTAAACCTGCTCCACACAGTGACCTTTTCAGGATGAAGTGGTACTGGTTGATTTGCGTGTGGATTTTCCTTTGCCCATATTCGACAATTCTGTGTGTTGACATATCCTGTCAGATGGAAGTGGGCTTCGTCTGTCCACAAAATCTTCCACGGCCTATCATTGTCCACTTCCATGCGAACAAGAAATTCTAAAGCAAAGGTCTGTCTTGCTGGCAGGTCAATAGGAAGCAACTCGTGCACATGGGTAATTTTTAATGGATAGCAAACAAGGATGTTTCGTAGGGTTTTACGCACCGTGCTCACGGGTATGTCCAATGTTCTGACAACTCTCCGTGCACCACACATTTGCCCACCATCACTCGTCTCCTCCTGCATTGCTGTGGTCACTGCTTGCAATGAGGTCGAAACAATTCGTTTCCTCACTCTACCTGGTGGCACGCCAAAAGAACCCGTCTTTTCGAATTTGAAAATCATTTTCTCCAGACCCACGGCAGCCATCGGACCAACGCCTTTTTTCAAACCCTTCAGTGTCCGGAACTTCTGCAGAATGACGTGTGCACAGCCATCATTCTTGTGATGCAGCTTTACAAACAGAGCGCGATCCTGCATTGAGACAGTCATAGCAAACGTCGCAGACGCGAAACGAGGAAAATCCATGTACCCTGCGTGTTTATACCAACTTCAGTGGGTCGTGCGTATGACAGGTGTTTCAATTTACGTAGTCTGACACATACAGCATCATCTATTGATCAATTTTCACACTATTTTTTTCTTCTGCCATACGTTTTCCCCCTTCTCCGATAATATTCCGTTGCAATTTGACGTCATTCTGACTAGTGGTGTTATTTCTACGGGCTTGTGAAAGTTTAATTATAATCACGCTGTAGATTTTCTTCATTTACAGGCGGCAGGTTTTACTGTTCGATGAGCTTTTATTGTTTACACTAAGATAATCGAAAAACTCATTTCTCTCTACTGTTATTAGCTGTTTCGTGGGAGCTGCTCGTTACTTTCCTGTGTGGTCGTTTTTCTTACCACTGCCCGTTATACAGGGTCCATCACCTAAAACTTGCACCGCAAATATTGCAGGGGTGGAAAGTACTAGTGTTTCCACAAAAATTACACTTTCTGAGTATTATTACAATCTGTTTATTTGTTAAGAAAACGAGCCCATGACCAAAAAGAAATACTACTTAGTCGACTTTAGAGCTTGGCTCACGCAAGTTCCAACCATCTGCCCGTAGAGGTCTCCGAACTGTCGCGTGTAACATGGCGGTGTGTAATGTAACTGCCGGCCGGAGTGGCCGAGCGGTTCTACGCGCTACAGTCTGGAACCGCGCGACCGCTACGGTCGCAGGTTCAAATCCTGCCTCGGGCATGGATGTGTGTGATGTCCTTAGGTTAGTTAGGTTTAAGTAGTTCTAAGTTCTAGGGGACTAATGGCCTCCGATGTTAAGTCCCATAGTGCTCAGAGCCATTTGAACAATTTTTATAATGTAACTAAACTGACGAAAACAAAATTGCAACGCCAAAAAAATAAATAATGTAGAGGTATGAAATTTCGGGAATACATTTGTGTAGGTCACATATTTAAGTGATTAACATTGCAAGATAACAGATTAATGTAAGCGAGAGATAAGAATTTGGAAATGTGAAATGCTGGTATATTACAAAGCGGTGTAACCGCCAGAATGTTAAATGTAAGCATGCAGATGTGCTTTCATTGTGTTTTGCAGATACCGCATTTCAGTTTGTGGATCAGAGTTGCATGCCTGTTGTAATTAATCGGTCAATACAGACACGGTTAATGCTGGTTGTGGATGACGCAGGAGTTGTCGTCTTGTGATTTCCCGTAAGTGCTCGACTGGAGACAGATCTGGTCATGGAAGAGGTCAGGACATGTCGACACTCTATGGAAATGTTGTGTTATAGCAGCAGTATGTGGGCGAGCGTTATCCTGTTGGAACACGTCCACTGGAATGCTGTTCATGAATGGCAGGGCGACAGGTCTAATCCGCAGATTGAAGTACAATTTTGCAGTCAGGATGTGTGTATTAAGCACGATAGTGCTCCTGCTGTCGTATGAAAACGCACTCCAAACTATAACTCCAGGTATAGGTCTTGCTTCTCTAGCACGCAGATAGGTTGGTTACAGGCCCTCAACTGGCCTCCCTCTAACTAACACATGGCCATCACTGATACCGAGGCAGAATCAGCTTCCATCAGAGAACATAACAGACCTCTACCCTGCCTCCGAATGAGATCTTGCTTGACGCCACTGAAGTCGCAAATGGCGGTGGTTTGGCGTCTGTGGAATGCACCCCACAGAGCGTATGGCTTGGAGCTGTCCTTGAAGAAACCTATTTGTAACAGTTCGTTGTGTCACTGTGGTACCAACTGCTGCTCAAATTGCTGCTGCAGAAGCACTGCCATGCGACAGAACCGTGGGCAGAAGACGATGGTCCTGCCTCTCGGTAGTGTCACGTGGCCGACTGGAGCTCGATCTTCTAGCATTCTCGTGACCACCGCTGCCAGTAATCACGTACAAGGTCTACATTCCAACCAAAACTTTCTGCAGTATTGCAGAAGGAACATCCAGCCTCCCGTAGACCCATTACATGACTTCGTTCAAACTCAGAGAGGTGTTGATAATGACGTCCTTGTTACCTTAAAGGCATTTTCGACTAAATTCAACTGACCACGTGCAATCTCAAAGGTAACAAACATTCACGACCTTTACAGCGTGTATTTAAAGCAAACCTGGTTTTCATCCTCATAGTGGCGCTATTAGCGCCACTCTTACGCGACTAAGGCGATATCTGAATGGACATAATGCTTCAGATGTGGAAATCCCTATATCAATTTTCGTTTATGTTGCATTACTCCTTAGTTTTGCGATTTTCTTTCGTCAGTGTATGTCGGAGCATGAGAAACAACGTTATGTAATGAAGTTTCGAATTCGAAGAGTTCGTCCACACATGGAGCACCCTCTCCTTCAGCAAGATAATGCCAGACCACATACGAGCGCTGCGACATCTGCAACAACCCGAGGCCTTGGTCTCACTGTCGTAGACCATCCTGCATACAATTTCGATTGGGCCTTAATCGCTTTTCATCTGTTTCCAAAACTTAAAGAACATCTTCAAGGACTTTACTTTGATAGTGATGAAGTGGTGGAAGCAAACGGGACGTAGTGGCTTCGTCAACAAAGTCACATATTCTACATCGACGGTATCAACAAACTGGTCTCTCGTCTGGAGATATGTGTTCTTCGTCTGGGTGAGTGTGTTGGCAAATACATCCGTAGACATGAAGAAAGAAGATGCAGAACGTTAATAATGTTTGCTTCATTTAAGTGGCTTTACTAGTGTTCAGATAAAAAATTTGGAGGCAGTACTTATTAACACTCCCTCGTACACTTTTACTCGCAGTTGCTTAAGCTCTATGAAATTCAGACTTTGTTATTTCTACGGACAGTCTCTACTAATCATGTACAAGCGAACGACTTGTTAACTCATTAAATACGGTACGTATGTACACAGGCAATTCTCCCGAGAGTCTCTTAGTTCAATATCAGCGCTCATCCCTTCGTGCGTTTCATTGGCTGTGGGGCAATTTTTTTTTTTTTTTTGGTTTTGCTGCTGAAATTTCATTAACTTCTTTTATTTTTTGTCTTCAGTCTTCTGACTGGTTTGATGCGGCCCGCCACGAATTCCTCTCCTGTGCCAACCTTTTCACCTCAGACCAGCACTTGCAATTGTTTGCTGAGTGTATCCCAATCTCTGTCTTTCTCTGCGACTTTTACCCTCTACAGCTCCCTCTAGTCCATGGAAATTATTCCCTGATTCCTTAACACATGTTCTATCATTCTGTCCCGTCTTGTTGTCAGTGTTTTCCGTATATTCCTCACCTCATCGATTCTGCAGAGAACCTTACCTTACCAATCCACCTAATTTTCAACACTCGTCTGTTGCATCACATCTCAGTTTCTTCGATTGTCTTCTGTTCCGGTTTTACCACAGTCCATGTTCCACTACCATACAATGCTGTGCTCCAGAGGTATATTCTCAGAAATTTCTTCCTCATATTAAGGATTACGTTTGATACTAGTAGACCTCCCTAGGCGAGGAATGCCCTTCTTGCAGGTGCTAGTCTGCTTTCGATGTCATCCTTACTCTGTCCATTATGGGTTATTTTGCTGCCTATGTAGAATAATTCTTTAACTTAGTCTAATTTTTGAGCTCCAATTATGTTGTTAAGCCTCTCGCTTTTCTAATCTCTGCTGCTTCTCATTTCTTTCGTCTTACTTCGACTTACTCTTTGTCCACATTCTGTACCCATCAGGCTGTTTCTTCCATTCATCACTTTCTGGAATTCTTCATTTTCACCGAGGATAGAAATATCACCAGTGAATCGTATCATTGATATCCATTCGCCTTGAATTTTAATTCCGTTCTTGAACATTTCTTTTATTTCCATCGTTGCTTCTTCGAGGCATAGATTGAATAGTAGGAGTGAAAGGCTATATCCGTTTCTTACACACTTTTTAATCCGTGCACTTTGTTCTTGGTCTTCCACTCTTATTTTTCCCTTTCTAATTCACTGCAAGTCTTCAAGAATAGAAAGAATCCTCCGAATACACGACATCAAGTGTGTTTTTCGGCCACCAGCCAAATTGAGGAATTTGTTGTTCTCAGTCAAAGACGATCTTGTTTTGGCGTGTAAATGATCCCATGCCGATGTGGGAAATATGATGTTGGGCAGACAAGCTGAACCGTGCAAGAACGTTGTGTTGAACAGCCGGGACAGCCTGATTGCCTGGACACGACGCGTCGTATGTTTTACAAGCAGACTGAAGTTTTATTCACAGCTGGTTTCTGGGACCTGGTTTTCAAGGATGCCATATATATCGATACGGCGGATAATGTTATCAACAGGGATATAGGTTTTCAATTAAGCGCCGCCTGGATTCCAACATTGGCTTACATGCAAACAAAACAGAAGAAACAGAACCTCCGATTCACGACCGGACACAGTGTATTGCAGAATTTTATTCAGCTTTTAACCACTGGAGCGTCCGGAGGCACAGTCTTTGCCCACAGCACACGCTCGAAAAGCTTTTTCTTTCGCTCCTGGCAAGGGGGACTACAGTCGACGCTTTCCTCCAACTGCAGGCGACTTCCGGCGCAAGCGTGCTACCTGGCTCCTGGACTGATAAATTTCGACGCCATCGCGCGCCTGTCATCAGCAGCGCTTCGTAGCTGTGACAACAGAAAGTACCACTATCTGAAGATGTCGAACAGCTGTATCGACGAAATACTTTAGTATTTGCATAATGCGATCTGACAACAAACCCGAGAAGAGTATTTGAATTAATTAACAAGATTTTCATATAAACATGCTGTTAGATCGGATAGTTTTGCATGTTTGCTTGCTGCGGATACTTGCTCCCAACCACTCAGTGGAGATCTAAATGTTTAGAAGAGTCAGCTGTGGTGCGTGTTAACACTTACCAAGCGAGGTGACGCGGTCGTAAGCACTAGACTCGCGTTCGGGAGGTCGGCGGTTCTAGTCCCCCTCCGACCATCAGATTAAGTTTTCCGTGGTTTCGCTAAATCGCTTAAAGCGGATCTTTTTAAAATGGCATAGTCGATCTGCCTTTCAATCCTTTTCCATCCTTCCCGTTGTTGAGTTTCGTCTCTTAAGAACCCTGTCATCGACGGTACGAAAAACCCTAATCTTCCTTGTGTTAACAGTTGCACATCTTGTAGACCAATGAACGCAGTAACAGTGAAATAGAACATTTTATTTAGTGAAATAGCACATTAATTCCTGTAAGAAATTTGTTGCCAACAACCAGCCACATTTCAGAAGTAATAACTCCTATCAAAATACGACACTAGAAGAAAGCTGACAGACAGGATCCTATCACTAGAGTTTTACGTACGACAAAAAGCTATGAAGTAAGCGCTTACAAAATTTTTTGGGCAGGTACCAAGTAACATAAAGAATCTTACAGAAAATCAAATACTTCTAAAAAGAACTCGAATCGTATTTGATTGACAATCTGTTACTGTGCATAAAAGATTGTCTCAACATTTTCGAAACATTTAAATGGCATTTTAGATTTGCTCAAGCTGACTGACAAGCATATACCCAACGGATCACCAATTTTGCTGCCTTTAGTCACGATTCTAGTACGTAATTAGATGTAAGAAGTGCTGTCATATTATGAGACGCTTCCGAATTCTGAGAAGTATAGTCACAAAACATTTATTATCGACTCGAAAAAAATCTAGCTGGCGCCATTAAACTTGGTCGTGAAGTTAGTCCTTCTCTACGTATTAATCTCGAAATGCGACACAGTTTTCCCGACGATGTACTTGGCACAGACTTTGGCTGTAGAAGTCTGCATTCTAGCTATCCAGGAAAGTTACACCTCTAAAATTCTGGAACTGCCTGGTGCGCAATCCTTTCTTCATCCGAGGCAAGAGGGATCCGTCATCAGTTGTCAGATCAGTCAGGAGAATAACGCGGTATACTGCTTTGTCTGTTGGCCCTTACGAAAATAATGTCAGTATCAAACCATGACAGTCCTAAAAACCAATCATCACCATGCTCGAAGATAGTTGGGTCTTCGCCTTTTCCGGCGGTTGTGAATCCAAATTCTTCCAGTGCTTGCTTTTGTATTTTGTCTCGATATGATATTGATACAAGCAGCACTTAGACAATGTGAGTCGGCGTTTAAAGCATGCTGTCTCTGTTCGGCGCGCTTTTTTAATAAGTGTGAGCTGTCGTGATACCCAAAGTTCAGCGACATGCGTCGTGTTCAAAAACTCGTAAAAGTGGTTGAAAACTGATCCATGATTTGTTTAAAGGATTGTATTTTACATGAAGTTGTCAAATTTCACTCTATTTTCTAATAATGTATTATTCTGGTCTTACGCCTTTTGAAATATATGAATATTTGTACACAATACATTCTTCGTAAAACAGTGATTACAAATTATGCCATATTGGTGTTTTGCAGACTAGTATTGATAATTTTAAGTTTAATTGACAAATTGTGTGATGAAACCGTTGATACGTCCAATACCCAGCTAAAGTATAGATAAATATGAAAATTCGATACATATGGTGAATGAACGATACAGTCGATAGATCGCCAGTATAACATTGATGTATGACTCTGAATTTATTTTTTCGGAATCCATATATATAATTAAAGTGGATGGAATTATGTATGTATCTACACTATGTGATCAAAAGCATGCGGACACTACCCAAAAAAAATACGTTTTTCGTATTAGGTGCAATGTGCTGCCACCTACTGCCAGGTACTCCATAACAGCGACCTCTGCAGTCATTAGACATCGTGAGAGAGCAGAATGGAGTGCTCCGAGGAACTCACGGACTTCGAACATGGTCAGGTGTTTGGGTGTCACTTGTATCATACGTCTGTACGCGAGATTCCCACACTCCTAAACATCCCAAGGTCCACTGTTTCCGATGTGATAGTGAAGTGGAAACGTAAAGTGACACGTACAGGACAAAAGCGTACAGGCCGACCTCGTCTGTTGACTGACAGAGACCGCCAACAGTTGCAGAGGGCCGTAATGTGTAATTGGCAAACATCTATCCAGACCATCACACTGGAATTCCAAACTGCATCAGGATCCACTGGAAGCACTACGACAATTAGGCGGGAGGTGAGAAATCTTGGATTTCATGGTCGAGCGGCTGTTCATAAGCCACACATCATGGCAGTAAACACCAAACGACGCCTCGCTTGGTGCAAGGAGCGTAAACATTGGACGATTGAACAGATTGAACAGTGGAAACACACTGTGTGGAGTGACAAATCACGGTACACAATGTGGCGATCCGACGATCCGATGACGGGGTGTGGGTATGGCGAATGCCCGGTGAACGTCATCTGCCAGAGTGTGTAGTGCCAACTGTAAAACTCGGAGGCGGTGATGTTATGGTGTGGTCGTGTTTTTCATGGAGAAGGCTTGCACCACTTGTCGTTTTGCGTGGCACTATCACTGCACAGGCCTACATTGATGTTTTAAGCACCTTCTTGCTTCCCACTGTTGAAAAGAAATTCGGGGATGGCGACTGCATCTTTCAACAAGATCGAGCACCTGTTCACAACGCACGGCCTGTGGCGGAGTGGTTGCAGGAGAATAACATCCCTGTAACGGACTGGCCTGCACAGAGTCCTGACCTGAATCCTATAGAACATCTTTGGGATGTTTTGGAACGCCGACTTCGTGCCACACCTCACCGACCGACATCGTTACCTCTCCTCAGTGCAGCACTCCACGAAGAATGGGCTATCATCCCCCAAGAAATCTTCCAGCACCTGATTGAACGTATGCCTGCGAGAGTGGAAGGTGTCATCAAGGCAAAGGGTGGGCCAACACCATATTGAATTCCAGCATTACCGATGGAGGGCGCCACTAACTTGTAAGTCTCTTTCAGCCAGGTGTCCGGATACTTTTGATCTCATAGTGTATGCATGTATGTAGTATGTATACATGTTCCACATTTCCTTCCACTCCACCAGATCGACTTCAACAAAACTTGGTACATGTATCACTTATTGTCTGAAAAGAACTACTGTGGGTGTGATAACGTGCGGGGGGGGGGGGGGGGGATGGGGGGGGGAGGACAGAAGATGGGCCGACAGAAAGGAGGGGAGATGGACAGAAAGAGAGAGTAGGAGGAGGAGATGGTCAGAAAGACAAGAGAACGAGATAGGGAGAGAGAGTGGAAGGGGGGGGGAGGGAAGGAGCAGATGGACAGAGAGAGGAGGGAGGAGCAGATGCACAGAGGCATGGGGAGGAGGAGGTGGACAGAGAGAAGGGGGAAGGAAGTGGTCTTAGAGGGTGTGAGGAGGATATAGAGGGGGGAGCAGGAGATGGTCAGAGGGAGTAGGAGAAAGCGAACGGAGGTAGGGGGAGGAGCAGATGGACATAGAGCGGGGCAGGAGGATATTGACATAGAGTGGAGGTGGAAGAGGAGAAGAGAGAGATGGGGGAGGAGGAGATGAAGTAATAGAAGAACGGAATAAATACATACTAGGGCTGTGCCAGGTACGCAGCTAGTATTGATAATAACTATTATTTATCAATGTAACAATGCCTTTGTTTCTGTACGGCTTAGCGAGGTGATGGATATGCATGGTACAACTGTTCACCGACAGACGCTGTCCATCACTGAAAGGCGTGTAACTTGCAGCACTCTGGCGCTCCTACTCAATGCTACAGTTCTTGATAGTTGAAGATGGCAGACACGAACTAATTACACCCCTCACACAGTGGCTCCCATGAGGCCTATTGTCTGCTATGAAGCGTTCAGGAGTCGTTATCAAATGCGATGACACAATACGCCGCGTCTTGCGCAAATAGCTCTTGCGCTGGCACACGCGATATGACGACATTCTAGTCATACGACGCGCCAGACTATTGCAGTCTTTATGGCGACAGGAGTTTTATCTCCAACAGAGCAGATATTTGTAATTCTGCCGGCCAAGATTCGAAACGACATATTTATCTTAATAACTCCCCAGTTTCTTTAATAATGTGCTTGGTTATTTGTGCACATATTTTCTCAAAACGCGCTACCATTTAGTCTGGGTCTGCATTCCGTTGGCAACCTTTTATTTCAAAGAGAAAAAAATGGCCGTTTTGGACAACATTCTTTCTGAAATATAATAAAAGTAGTACAAATTCCCAGTTCTGACCGAATCTTTCGTGACGTTTTCCTTGGCTGTCAGGTACATTTCGGAACTAGGAATACCTTCCCATTTGTCCTAAATGGGAACTCCTCTGATCCCACCTGGTAATTGGATGGAAAGAAACACGAGTCCATAAGCCAGCCATGCTCATTGAAGAAAATAATAGTAACAATAGTAATAATAATAGTAATTGATGATAACGTTTTTTTGCGCCTCGCCAACTTTTTCGTTTCCGAAAGTTAGTTTGTAACTCCATTCACTGTTCAGTCCCCTTAATAACCACCACAGCTTTACTCAAATTTACTAATGACTGCCACGGTAGCAACCAAGTAGTTAAAATGTTGCCGGACTAGCGCCGGTCTAGTTGCTGCCATGCTAAAACAAGGCAATGCATCATTCTTCCTTAGCTACAGCGTTACGGTAAGTCACTCACCAGCGCTAATCGAAGACAGGACGAAGTGAACGAAGGACGTAGCAAACGCCACCGGTCCCTGAGCGAGGACGTAAAACGCAGCTCCGACCAAACCGATCTGTCTGCAGGAGAATCGCCGGAACAGCTGATTGCACAGGAGACCTGCAACACACAATCAACAAGCGTCAACTCTTCAATATACTTTGGAAAAGTAACGAACACGGGTGCTTCATTCCTGTACAGCTACCCCAACCTACATCCATTTCAGCCTGTTTCCTGTATTCATCTCTCGGCCTCTACAGAATTTTCTCCAACTCGTCCAACACACACACTTCCCTCCATTATCAAATTACCGAATACTTGTTGCCTCACAATATGTCCCATCAACCGATCCCTTCTTTCAGTTAGGATGAACATAAATTTATTTTTCCAAATTACTTAAGAAACTCCTTGTGATCAGCTGGATACACCCCTCTAACCTTCATATTCTTGTGTAGCGCCACATTTAAAAGTTTCTGTTGTCTTCGTGTATGAACGCTTCACTTCTGTACAACGCTACATTCCAGACAAATATCTTCAGAAAAGACATCGTAACATTTAAAATTACATTATATGTTAACGAATTTCTCCTTTCCAAATTCATTTTTCTTTCCATGTCCAGAGCACAGGCTCTTTGGCCATTTTGCCACCAAAATCGCAAAACCCATCTACTACTTTTAGTGTCTCATTTCGTAATCAAATACCTTCAGCATCGCTTGATTTAATACCTTGTACTCGGCAATTCATAATTAAGTTCCTGGAAGAGGGTTCATAGAACCACCTTCAAGCTATTTCTCTACTTGTCCTCTCTCGAATAGCGCCCGGGAAAAATGTGCACTTTAATCTTCCTGTGCGAGCTTTGATTTCACTTATTTTATCATGATCATCATTTCTCCCTACGTACGTGAGCGCCAATAGAACATTTTCGCAATCGGTCGAGAAAGTCGGTGAATGAAATTTCACTAGAAGATTCTGCGAAACGAAAGTGTCCTTTGCTTTAATGCCTGCCACTCCAATTCGTGTACCACGTCCGCGGCACTCTCTCCACTATTTCATGATAATACAAAACGAGCTTCCCTTCTTTGAACTTTTTCGATGTCCTCCATCAGTCCCATCTGACGTGGATCCCATACCGCAAAGAAGAGGGCGGGCAATCGTAGTGTAAGCAGCCACTTTAGTAGACCTGTTGCACTTTCTAAGTGTTCTGCCAATAAATCGCAGTCTTGATTTGCTTTACCAACAACAGTATCTATGTGATCGTTCCAATTTAAGTTATTGATAATTGTATTTAGTAGAAGTATTTAGTAGAATTTACAGCCTTTAGATTTGTGTGATTTATCGTGTAACCGAAATTTTGCGCATTTCTGTTTCGTATTTTTGTGGACGGTTTCAAACTATTCATTATTTAGAGTCAATTATTATTTTTCGCACCATACGGATGTCTTACCTAAATCATTTTGCAATTGCTTCTGGTCATCTGACGACTTTACAAGACGCTAAATGACAACATCATCTGCAAACCATCTAAGAGGTCTGCTCAAATTGCCTCCTCCAGTATGTCGTTTATATACATCAAAAACAGCAGAGGGAATATAAAACTTCCTTAGGGAACGCCAGGTAAGACTTCTGTTTTACTCGATATCTTTCCGTCAGTTGCTAGGAACTGTGACCCTTCTGACAGGAAATCGCGTATCCAGTCCGGTGCCGACAGTCTTCTGGAAATCTAAAATATGGAATCAATTTAATATCCCCTGTGGATAGCACTAACTACCCCGTGAGAATAGAGAGCTAGTTGTCTTTCATAAGAACGATATTTTCTGAATCAGTGCTGACTATTTGTCTATAAATGTTTTTCTTCGAATTATTTCATAATATTCGAACACAGTGCATGTTCCAAAATCCTACTGCAAATCGACTTTAGTGATATGGGTCTGTAATTTCTTGGATTGATTCTATTTCCTTTGTGACTTGTACAACTTTCCTGTCTTTAGGTATGGATATTTCGAAGAGCGAGCGGTTGTATATGATTGCTAAGTAAGGAACTATTGTATCAGCATACTCTAAAGTAACCTGACTGATATATAATCTGGACTGGAGGCCTTGCTTTTATTAAGTGATTTAAGCTGTTTCGCTACACCGAGGATACCTACTTTTAAGTTATATATGTTGTCGTTCTAGATTCGAATTCTGAAAAATTTACTTCGTCTTATTCGGTAAAGAAGTTTCGGAAAAACGTGTTCAGTAATTCTGCTATAGTGGCACTCTCATCAGTGACATCACCATTGTTATCGCGCAGTAAAGTGTGTGTGTGTGTGTGTGTGAAATGGTATGGGACTTAACTACTAAGGTCATCAATCCCTAAGCTTACACACTAGTTAACCTAACTTACCCTAAGGACAAACACACACACCCATGCCCGAGGGAGGACTCGAATCTCCGCCGAGATCAGCCGCGCAGTAAAGTATTGATTGCGTCTTGCCGCTGGAGTACTTTACATATGATCAGAATCTCTTTGGGTTTTCTGACACATTTCGAGATAGAGTTTCGTTGTGGAAAGTATTAAAAGAATCTCGCATTGAAATTCGCGCTAAATTTCGGGCTTCTGTCAAACTACGCCAATGTTGGGGATTTTGCGTTCTTCTAAATTTGTTATGCATCTTGTCGTTGCTTGTGCAACAGTTTTCTGACTCTTTTTGTGTACCACGGGGGATCAGTACCAGCTCTTATTAATTTTTGTAGTACATATCTATCAACTGCCCTCGATACAATTTCTTTGAACTCAAACGACATCTGGTCTACGCTTACATAATCACATCGGGAAGAGAGGAAACTGTGTCTTAGAAAGGCGTCTAGAAATTTTTTTACCTGCTTTGCCTTTATTTATAGTGGGTTTGGACGTTACGGTGTTCGGTGTCTTCAAAAATGGTTTATGGGCACTATTTCCTGTGTTCGTCACGATGCTCCCTATTCGCTCAGCATTGTTGGTAAGAGGTCAAGTACATTATCGCAACTGTTTACCCTTCGAGTAGGTTGCTGAACTAATTGTTCTAAACAGTTTTACGTGAAAGCATTCAGTACAATTATTTTTGGCAACAAATCGATGGTAGACAGAAGTCACTACCAACTATAATACTATGAATGGAGTACCTATTTGAAATAAATACAACTACAATTACCCTTTTCCTTTGTTATGTTCATCTTTTCAAGACTCTGCCCATTCCGATCAGCTGATCTTTGGCAGAACAGCAATGTCATAAGCGGAGTCAGATTAGAAAACGAGATGAGTTTTGCTATTTGGGCAGCAAAATAATTGATGATATCCGAAGTAGACAGGATATAAAAACTAGACTGGTAGTCGCAAAAAAGCTTTTATGAAGAAAAGAAATTTGTTAATACTGAATACAGAGTTGATTGTTAAGAAGTCTTTTCTGAAGATATTTGTTTGTGTGTAGTCTTGTGTGGAATTGAAACGTGTACAATAAACAGTTCAGACAAAAATAGAATAGTAGGTTTTGAAACGTGGTGCTACATATGAATGCTGAAGATTAGATCATGTAAGAAATGAGGAGATACTGAATAGAATTGTGGAAAAAATTTGAGGCACTGGTTGACTAAAAGAAGGGACCAGTCGACAGGACACATTCAGAGACATGAAGGGATCACCATATTCGAATTGGAGGGAAGTATGGGGGATAAAACTTGTAAGGGGAGACCAAGAGATTAATACAGTAAGCAGGTTCAAAAGTACATGGGATGCATTAGTTATTCGGAGATGAACAGACTTTCACAGGATAGAGTAGAATGAAGAGCTGTATCAAACCAGTATGGGGGATAAAACTTGTAAGGGGAGACCAAGAGATTAATACAGTAAGCAGGTTCAAAAGTATATGGGTATATTAGTTATTCGCAGATGAACTGACTTGCACAGGATAGAGTAGAATGAAGAGCTGTATCAAACCAGTCTTCGGACTGAAGACAACAACAACAAGAAGCAAACGTCAAGGTTTTTATATGTTCTCTTTGACTTTAGTTAAGTTTACAAATTTATGTAATAAAATGGAACATATACAGCTGTCCTTACGATGTTGTTTATTATATGGCAGCCAGCTTCGTTGCTTCAGTGCGCCATCTTGTATAGACGATTCTTCAGTGGCCAACATCTATGAACTTGTTTTCGCAGTAACAACGATACTGTTTCTCCACCCATCAACTTGGTTTGCCTTGGAGCATGCTCAGTGTAAAGACTGATTAATATAGGGGATAAGGACGCAACCCTGCCTCACTCCCTTCTCAACTACTGCTTCCCTTTCACATCCTTCAACATTTATAACGGCATTATGGTTTTTGTATAAGTAGTGAATAACCTTTAGCACCCTGTATTTGGCTTCCGCTACCTACAGAACTTAGAGAGTGTCAGGTCAATATTGTCAAAAGCTTTCTACACTCTAGAAATGCTGTGAACGTTTAAATAATGACGCGGACCTTTTGAAATTCTTCTATTATTAAATTATATGTTCATTTACCATTTCATTGCAGGAAAGCAAGCACACCCCCATGGAATCAGCTGCATCTACCTTTAGCTCTTAAGAAATCGTATCCATTACTATATACATCTGTGATTATAGCTGAAACGACAGGTAAAGAGAAATTGCCATAAATAGTTTGATAGATGACGTTTCGACTAGTTGCTCAATCTGAAGGTGTCTTTCGCTTAACTCATAAATTCCAGAATGAGATTTTCACTCTGCAGCGGAGTGTGCGCTGATATGAAACTTCTTGGCAGATTAAAACTGTGTGCCTGACAGAGACTCGAACTCGGGACCTCTGCCTTTCGCGGGCAAGTGCTCAAGCATCTTTTTTTTTTTTTTTTTGTTCTCATTTTGTTCGATTTTATTCGTTGCGTTTGTTCTGTGCGGATGTCCCATGACACCCGTTGAAGTTCAGTGTTGAGCCGTTGACTCAGTTTTTTGTTACAGAGGGCAGCTAACCCTCTGACAGAACACGCTGAGCCACCGTGCCGGCAACCATCTGAGCTCCCCAAGCACGACACACGAACAGTCCTTAAAGCTTCAATTCTGCCAGTACCTCGTATCCTTTTTTCCAAACTTCACAGAAGCTCTTCTGCGAACCTCGAAGAAAGGATACTGCGGAGACATGGCTTAGCCACAGCCTGGGGGATGTTTACAGAATGAGATTTTCACTCTGCAGCGAAGTGTGTGCTGATATGAAACTTTCTGGCAGATTAAAACTGTGTGCCGCACCGAGACTCGACCTCGAGACCTGTGCCTTTCGCGGGCAAAGGTCCCGAGTTCGAGTCTCGGTCCGGCACACAGTTTTAATCTGCCAGGAAGTTTCAACTCAGAAATTGTTTATGTATATACTTGCGCTTCTAGCTGGAATACTGTGCGGTAAGCATGAACCGGTATTGACGTTTCCTGAGACACCCTGTAAAAGCGATAATGGCCTCTCCACGCGAGAAATTATCGATAGGAAAGAAATGTTCGCACTGATAGGTGAGTAGAATGTTAGCTACTACGACTACTGCGTTGCTTACCGGAGAATGAGGAAATGGACATGCATATACTGGTGAGGGTAGTCATGGCCTCCGTGCCGTGACCGATCTGCTCCAGATAGTCTGCGAAGACGAAGGGGAACGACATCGCAGCCGTCAGCATCACCACCTGCAACAGAACCATTTCCGTCGGTAGCCAGTCCAGCAGGCGTCAGAGGCCTTAGAGAGGACAGTTTACTACAAGAACTCACATTTTTAAGACGCAGATGGTTATGGAAAGGGAGAAGCATAATTAAGGAACGAATAAAATTCTGTTCCCACATGGCATAGTGAAATTATTGAATGTCTGGAACAATAATACAATGCTATCTGCCAAAAATCAATATTTGCTGAAATTGACACTCCTTCGATAAAGAGAGCCAGCACACCAAAAAATTGAATGAAATGGAAACTAATTAGATCGAAGAACACAATCACAAATAGGTACCACACACGTCAGTGGAGGAAATATTTGACAACTCGGTGAGAATCTGAGTGTCTCAAGTGAGATGGTGATCAATAGAATCCGAGACTTATTCAACGGGTAACAGGCGTCAGGTACCAAAACCATTTGATGCAGGGACCGCTGCTGAGTATAGTCAAGTTCCACCAGGGAGGAGTCTCCATGATAGACATTGGTGTCGTGGGCCAGTGCACAAGGAGCTCAAGATACTACACAAGTTGTTCATCCCATATGTGACTGGCGCTATAACAGTCTTGGAGACGGTCTATAATGTTAATCGACACTGTTGGCTATCACGCTAGCTCAGACTGAAGCTAAACTCGTTAATATAAGTCTTGCAATACTTGTGCAGAATCTGGCATACCCCGGCCTTCTGTAAACTGAGGTCTTCTTTGATGCGTCCCAGGTTGTATTGGGTGGGCAGAAGACAAGTCTTATACAAGGGGGAAGGCCTCAGACACGGTAAACCGATGTGGCTCATGTTTGGCATGTCGCTCGAGTACGACCGAAAATGAAAAAATGAAAGACTCTTAGATATTTTTGATCTACGCAACCCCCCCCCCCCCCTGCCCACCTCCCCCAGGCCGCCGTCCCTTTTTGAGAAAACCACCGATGAAGTTCAGAAGGCGCAATCGATTCAAAACTGGCGGGAGTGACAGATAATTGCAAACTGAGCATTTTTCATTATGATATATGGTGTCCGCAAACGCATATTTTTCTGTTTATATACCGTCAGGCGTTGGCGTAGCGTCCAAGGCATTCTATTGCGAAGCAGAGACCTCGCTTAAGTTTTGCAGATGGTTTCTTCAGTTCTTTTTCCATTTGTATCTTCTTCCGCTTCAAAATTGGGAGGAATAGGAGGGTTAATACGGTAAGTTAACCAACAAGGAATATTAACAATGTAGGCAAATAAATTTCTTAAACGATTTGAATTTGTAAGGAATTATAATTTTAAGCTTTTTTGTATGAAAAAATCTCCGAGTAAGACCGTTATGAAGGCGAGCATTCGATGTAAGTTATCGTATAACGGAGAAACAAGAACCCTTATCGCAGTTTGTAGTATACATAAAATAACTCATTGTACATGGCGCAATATTCCATCACAGCGTTTAGAAAGTGATTGCCTATAGTTGTCGAGTGCTTATAAGAAACTAATGATAATTTGTTCCTTGGGGTATAAGAGTAGGCGATCGCTTGACGGACGTCACTTGCTCCAAATCCGGGAAACTGACAAATTTCAAAATATATCTTGAGAACAATTTAAAACCATACGTTGGTGATAAGTTTTGTATGCAACTGGATTCCTGGTGTGCACAAACTAATACAGGCTTGTGTGACAGCGTGTTCATAGCCGATGAGGGCCAACTGACTGACACGGTAGAAGTAATACCATGGAATTGTGCATCTGTGTGTTACCCATGTGATGTTTATCTTATCCCAAACTTAAAAAAAAATATTTAGTGTCTTCTAAACTGCAGGCTGCTTCTGGAAATTGAACTGCAATTGCGCAATCGCACGGATGCAAAGACGGTTCACAGCACAATTGATGACCAACTTGCTGTACCGATTTTTCAGGCAATGCGTGATACGCATCAAAATAAATTCCCGAAAAAGATATATGTTTAACTGTAATACCAAATCTGTTTTCTGACGAATATTCGAAGGGACAAAGATTGCGTTCGTTACATATTCTTGTAGCCGAGGGTAAATGTTCTTCGAATGTTATACACCCATCCTGTAGTTCGAAGAAAATTGAGGATATAGAACAGAGTGGGTGAAACAGCCATTGTAAAGCGACCAGGATAGAATTTTTAATTCTTTGCTAATCCAGGTCTTTCGAGAAACTGATTTTCGAACCTTGTTATTATTCCTTATTGATATACTTACATTATTAACCCTCCTATTCCTACCAATTTCGAAATGAAAAATACAAGCGAAAAAAAATTGGAGAATGCATCTGGGAATCCAATATAGCTTTAAGGTTCGCCGACAGACTCAGAGTCTGTGTAGCCTGGCCACCAAGAGCTGTTGCAGGACGATAGATTCACGGATCCAGTTATATGGCTCATTCCGTGTATAGCAATTTTACGACTATGACGAGTGGGGCCTGAAGATGGCATCAATGTAATGCCGAAACTAGTAGCACATAGAATTTCATAAAATAAAATACATTTCTACAATACATAAGGCTGATGGTAAATTATTGCATCAAAACACCCCATGTAGGTGTTCTGAGGTCGTCTTCGAATTCTTTTACGAGGACAGAACAGCTCAAGGTCCGAAAGATCGATTCTTCTCTTGTGTTTACTTTTTCTGTATCGACTCCGCCTTTCTACCATACTCATAGGCAAATCTGATGATCTAATGTTTGGGCTCATTGGTGGCCAAGAATCGTGGCTATATCTGTCAGTTTATTATCTGGTGGATTTAGGTTCAGATAGTGTTTTACCTGACGATGCGCAGGAGCTTTGTTATGCTGGAAGAACATACCCATCCTTGTACCCAGAGGAACCTCTTCCAGTAAGGCTGGAAGCTAGTTTCCTAGTAAGTCTGAGTAACCGTGCTCTGTAGTAGGATGAGGTAACAGAATAGGCCCAATCAGCTGATTGTCGTATAATAACACACCACACATTTATAGAGAAGCGTTCTTGAAACTGTGTCTCACAATGGCTTGTGTGTATTCGTTGGTCCACCGATCTGAGTCGCGAGTGTTATTGACAAAATCGCGAGTGTAATTGGCGTCGTCAATTAAGAGTATTAATGAGACTACTCAGCGGTTTGGAATATGTCAACGACAAAACTCCAATCCTTTACTTCAATCTCCTTCTAGTAGGTATTGAATCAGTTTTAAAGATAAGGATAGAGACCGTACATATGTAATGTCCATCATATTCTTGTATGTGGAACACCGACAAGTGTACAAATCCAACTTGTGCCTCTTGAAGGACTACGTTCTACGAACTGAATAATGCCTCCTACTTCATCCACATCTGTTCATTTGTACGTTGAGATGAAATGCGGCTGCTGGGCAATGAAAATGCAAGTAAACACTCTTGCATCTGTCACTCTGAGGTTGTGAATTCTTATTCCGTATTTTCTATAAGCAGCCTACTTTCAATTGGAAAACCCGTGAAGAGTACCATATCGGTGCATTCAGCACTTCTAAATTCGTCCTGCATGCTTAAACGATGCAGTCGAATTTGCCAACAAATAACAATGACAATCATAGTTAAAAAACTTCTTAATGCAAATTCAAACAGAACATCATCGGTCTAGATTTCTGTGGTGGGAGTGCCAAAGATGGTGGACTTTGTGAAACCTTAATGGCAGACATTTCACAGTTCGTACAGAAATTAATAGTAGCCAGATGAATCGTGATACCTTAAAAAAAACATGTACATTAGTATTATTTGCACAACGATTCTGATCGTGTAATCAGATTTTCAATATTTTTATTAGTTTATAGTTTAGTATCTGACGGTAAATTATACAAGTAATACCCAGCAACGAATTTCCAAAATCTAAACGGTTCTTCAGATTTTGTCGATCGATGTGTCTTTAGAAAGCTATTAGTGTAAACCTAAACTGGTATGAATTACAGGCATGTAACTCGAATAATACATGAGTTATTGGAGGTCAAAGTGGCCGATTACTATCGATCGCGTCAGGCCATAAGTACTCCACAGTTACACGAAAAAACGGTAGCAGCATGCTTATAAATATGATTATTCATCTATGTCTTTGTTTATATCCGATATATACTATTCATGAAGAAATTGGTTAAATATTTACTGTGTGTTAGAAAGCACAGAGACATTAGTCTCCTGGCCTACCTTTTACTTCCATTCTTTTGATATATGTTTGTTTAATTTGTTTATGTATTTAAAAATGTGTGTTAGAGCTTGTTTATGGTCCAGCAGTAGGAATATTTATTTAATTTCAAGTTTTTAAATGTAAATCCAGTATTTAGTGCTTAAATATGTTTGTGAGTGTATGTTCGCTTGGAGACATGGAAGGAGCGCTCTAGCCAATCACAGCGCTCGTTAATGGTGACACTGTATAGAAGTTGGGGAGGAGGATCGTTTCGAGAGAGGACACGAGGCAGTTCTGGAGAGTACGGCACAGCACAGGACACGGATAGTACGGCGACGGACGTGAAGTCACGGGAAAGACTTGGAGTGGAGCAGTTTGCGCGTGATCGCGAGAGATAGAGATACTTCGGAGTGCCGACTTGTGCTCTTGTGTGATTTCCGTGGCTTCTGCAGTGAAGTCGTAGTATGCGATCAGAAGTGAATATCTCGTGAGCTATCTTGTTGTTCGCAACTAATTACGTGAAGTAGGAATCTATTGTTTCCCTGTTATTCAGCTTATATGTTATTTATTTGCTGGGCCATCGGCACCAGTAAGTGATTTGCAGAAATATACCGCATTCTCAAAAGTACTTCTACTGTCGTACTCATTATTTAAAGTCGTTAAGATAGTACCCGCAGATTTTATTTAATTGGAATCTTTCATTTATAAATTTATATTTTACTTTCATAATTCGCAGTTGCCGAGTGAAGGAAACTTTCGACCATTCGATTCATGTGTGTATTCTTATCGTATATTGTAGATTCAGCAGTATTTGGCCTGTAATTCGGCAACTTCGTATCCCAGCCCCGAGACAGCGAAACTAGCCAAAACTTTTAATGTTTCAGCTCTGAGTCTGAGGGTGAGTAGTTATTGTGAAAGCCCTCAATGTACATACGGAAAACCGTTTTGATCCATGAACAGGACTTGCACAACCGACAGACACCACCGGAACTGCTGACACAACACAACAAACAAAAACTCCGTCGAACCCGCCTCAGAGTACACTGAAAAAACCAAGAATACCATCAATTACAATACAGTATGAAGGCCACTATTTAACACTCATCGATGCATTAAAAAAGTACATGGAAGGACTAATTAAAGCCATTTACAAGGGTAAAACTATCAAATACCACTTTGAAACTACAAGGACCAAAAAACCGCAATGGATTTCTTCCGCCATCATGTCATCCATCACTACACACACCAACCACTGAGCGAACGAAATCTCAAAGTAGTTATAAAAGGTCTCTCAGAAACGGATCCAGAACAAGAAGTAGAGGAAGATCTCAAATTACTAAACTTTCTTCCGCATGATGTTCAACGCCACAAGAAGAGGGATAATGACACCAAAGATTTACGCCCCATGGACGTCTTCTGTGTCACTCTCGACAAGAAAGTCGAGAACGACACAATCTACCACGTAAGATACATATAAGATACAAAGATAAAAATAGAATCATACCAGAGCGATGATGGCCTACCTCAATGTAAAAAATGTCAGGGATTCTTTCAGACCTCAACTTACTGCTCAATGCCGACGAGGTGAGTACGATGTGGAGGAGATCACGGGGCGAGAGATTGTAAGTAACCAAAAACCACCACTCCAAGTTGTGTCAATCAGAGTCAAGACGGTGTGAAGAGTTCCAAATGACAATCAGGGCATATCACACCCGAAGACCTCAGAACACCGCACCAGCAACCAGAAGTACCCAGTCAGGCATTAAGATAACACGACTGCCCACACCTGCAGAAGACTATCGTAGGGGAAGGAGAACTTGGGCAAACATTCGACCAAACGAGCCCACTACCTCAAACAATCAATCACAAAAAGGGACACATTGCAACACTAACCAATCAACCACCGGACTCTCTGCTTTTTTCGACATCATCAACCAGATTAAAAGTGTATGGGAACGGTTTCAATGGACAAACATCAACTCCATCGTAACATCGACCATCCACCAATTCACCACAGCACCAGACTTACTGTCCAAAATTATGACCATAATTGGAGGAGTGATGAAATTTTTCGGAAACACTCATGGAAATTAGACTCACTAAACGATACAACCTACGTTTTTGCAACTTCAATGCCGCAGGGTTGATGAACAAAAAGGACCTACTAAATGAATTTGTCGAAAATCAAAAAATTGACATAGTATTTGTTACGGAGTCGCGTTTATGGCCCACAGAAACCTTCAAATTACGAAATATGATTTGCCACAGAACAGACCGCACCAACAGACAGGGAGCAGGGACAGCCATCTTTCTCCGATCGCAGATCAGACATATCCCTGAACTCACACAGCCCATGACGTCTTTCGAAGCTACAATAGTTGTAAGTAGGCTGTTTATGTTTTCTCTATGTAAGTAGGCTGTTTAGGTTTTTTATTGGTAACGCCACCTCTGTATGACAATCACTGGCTGTGCTGTGGGCAGTCTGTGTCTGCTTTGCATTGTTGTAATACTCGCCATTGTAGTGTTAGGCAGCTGGCTGTGAACAGCGCGTAGCGTTGCGCAGTTGGAGGTGAGCCGCCAGCAGTGGTGGATGTGGGGAGAGAGATGGCGGAGGTTTGCAATTTGTCATGAACTGATATATATATTATGACTTGTGATGATATTAAGGTAAATACATTGTTTGTTCTCTATTAATATCTTTCATTTGCTAACTATCCCTATCAGTAGTTAGTGCCTTTAGTAGTTTGAATCTTTTATTTAGCTGGCAGTAGTGGCGCTTGCTGTATTGCAGTAGCTTGAGCAGCGAAGATTTTTGTGAGGTAAGTGATTTGTGAAAGGTATAGTTTAATGTTAGTCAGGGCCATTCTTTTGTAGGGAATTCTGAAAGTCAGATTGCGTTGCGCTAAAAATATTGTGTGTCAGGTTAAGCACAGTCGTGTATAAATTGTTCAAAGGGGAAGTTTCATATGTCGACCCTTAGCCTAGGATACCTCACTGGAATCTTCTGATTTTTTCTTGTAGTTTGTGTATTTAGTGTAGCTTTTGTTTATTGCTAGCGCGTAATTGTAGAGAGAATCTCCTTTGTAGTTGTAGTTTTCATTGTTGTAGAGTAAAACAGTTGTGGCATGCATGTAGATTTGCACCAAGTATTTCGCAGCTGCAATTAACTAGACATTATTTCCATTGCTACGTTATTTTATTTTGCTCTTCAAATTGTGTTTTTCTGTGTTGTCGTGTGAAATACTGTGACAATAATGGCGTGTGAAAAACGTAATACTAGGCTCCAAAGTAAACTGAGAAATGACAGTGAAGACGAAGGCAGTGTGTTAGCGCCGCAGAGTAATGAATTAACTGATGTTCAAAGTAGTAATTTGGTAATCGTGCATAGGGAAATGGAGCGGGCGGCAAACAATGGCACGGACAGTGAAACAATTAGTGAAGAGGGAAGCATTATCGATCGATCGGTCGGCAACAGCTCGCCTCAGGAATCCGAAATGACAGGACACAATTTCGCAAATACTGTAGATTCAGGTTTTGGGTTATCACCGTTTTCTCAAATAAGTCAAGACGCATTTTCTGCTTGTCAAAATGTGAATGTTGCCAGTGCAAATGCACTGTCGAAAAGCGTAGAGAAACAGATTCCAGACACTAATACATTATTATTGCAATTAATGCAACAAATGGAACAAAATCAGAGATAAATGGGACAAAATCTTAAAAAGTTAGACACAGTGGAACAAAATCTCAAAAAGTTAGACACAATGGAACAAAATCAGAGACAAACACAGCAAAAGCTTCAAAAGTTAGACACAATGGAACAAAATCTTAAAATGTTAGACTCATTGGAGCAAACTCTTGAACGAACACGTGAGGATTTAACTGCTGAGTTACATCACATTGAATCGAAATGTCAAAAAGTCTGTAATGACGTAAAAACACAAATTTGTGAGCATTTCCAACCTATTTTTTCGCCTCATGAAAATGCACTACAGAATCACGAAGCAGCTATAAAAGAACTGCAAACTATTGTTCATGAAAATCATGAGACCTTGCAAGCAAAATTTGACTCAGTTGCATCTACCGATACAGTTATGCAACTTGCAAAAACTCAGGAAAACTTAAAGGTCACAGTAGACACGATTGCAACACAAATGAACACTCTGAAACTTGGTTCAGAAAAACATAGAGAGGAAGTGATTTCACTATCGGATAAAGTAGCCGAACTTTCAGATCAGTTCACTAACTTATCTACAAAGGTAGATGATGATCTGAATGACACAACACCTGTAGCTTTCATGGACACTGAAGAGTATGAACAAATTAGAAAATTCAAACAAAATCAAAATCAAATCAATACACAGTACAAAAGAGAAATCCGGGAAGTGCAAGATCAGTTGGCACAAGTAGTACAAGAATTACGTATTTCAGAGGACACTCGCGCCCCAATACGGGAAGAGGGACATACAAATACGGAACAGACACAAAATAATAACACAGGGCATTTCGGAAGTTATGAAAGAAATTGGCAATGTGAACCGAATTTTGAGATGGAACGGCCGACACGACCTAACAATGACCGATATGCGACTCGCCGACATGATGATTTTGACTATAAGCTGTTCATTACTACACGTAAATTCAAAACATTTAAGAATTCTGGCAACGACATTCATCCACAAGCATGGCTCCATCAATTCTCTCATTGTTTTCCTCCCAACTGGTCGTTAGAACACAGATTAGAATTTATGTGTAGCTACTTAGAGAATGAACCAGCTGTAAGAATGCGATCGGTCATTCACGATTGCCACAGTGAGGGAGAATTTTACCATGCCTTCCTCTCAGCATATTGGTCTCAAGCTACACAAGACCGTGTAAAACATAACATCATAATGATGAAACACTTCGAACAATCTGAATTTTCCAGTCTTGTGAAATATTTTGAAGACATGTTGCACAAGAATCAATACCTGTCAAACCCATACAGCCCCTCAGAACTCATCCGCATTTGCTTAATCAAACTGCCTAAACATTTACGACATATTATTTTAGCAGGACGTTGCAAAGACGACATTGAAGCTTTTCAGGGACTGTTACAAGAATTAGAAATTGACACTGACAATCGCGGAACGCGAAACCAGGAACACAACAATTACAGGTCACATACGTCACAATTCCGTGACGACAGAAACAATAACTGGACACGACAAGGCTATTCTTACAACGCAAATCGTGACCAAAACAGACACCACCCATATGACAACCGTTGGCAGAGTAGTAATAACTACAGGGAAAGATCACCTCTCCGTGGTAATGACTATCACAGAGATAACCACAGAAACAGACAATATGGGAACCAAAATAATTATTATCAAGGGAGACAGAATAACTTCAGACGCAACAGTTCAGCGCGCAGTTACGATTCAGGGAGAAATTCTCCACCACTTAACCGACAAGAAAGGAACTACAGGAACTACCGACATGACGACAGACAATGTGATCGTAACGACAGACCTGAATTGCATCAGAACTGGCGGGATTCAAACAGAGCAGGGCCCTCTCGTCACGGTGAATTTGTAGAAGTTAGGTCTCCAAATCCCAATAACGACGCGCGCCAACAAAGAGACAGACAATGACTCGCGCCGCAGGCACCCACGTGCGCCAGGTGGCTCAGAGAAAAATAACATAGACGCTAACCTTGAGAGAAATTCCAGTATTCTTTACCGACGTATACCGCCTGACAATTGCATTCAAGTTCAAACTCTGAGTACTATGAAGAGTAAAGGTTTACACCACATTCCACATGTAAAACCGTTTATTGAGAGATAATCTGCTTTTTACCTTTGTCTTTGCCATATAACTTTTCACTTTACGTTGCTAGTATGCTTTGTCAGACTTAGAATCTGTTAACATGTAACAATGTTTGAAGTGAAATATCCAGTCAAGAACCAAGAGAACTTATTTAAACAGAAATGACGAATGCATTGTTATAGTAAACAGACGTCACAGTGTTATTGTGTGTGTACATTCTTGCTTGTTTGTTGCACGATTACGTAACGACTATAAGGCTCACATACTTAGAACATTTACCAGTACTGCTAATGAGATTTTAATGCAACATTTTGGTTTATTTGAAAATACATTCTGAATTTAAAGTGCTTTCTGAGAGATACCAGATGACACAGAGGTTAGTTTATGTGACAGCTACACGATTTTTATCACGACGCTACTAATGAGTGACAATTTACAATGTTGCTTTTGCAGTGTTTCTGTTTTATATCCGCACAGTTTTTCTGAATTCTTCTGGAAAGCAAAACATGTTTTATTAGTAACTTTTGTGGTATAGCTACAAGGAGACAGCCTTTTCCATAGCACAACAATACGTTACAGCACAGTACTTTCATCATCACAACAATAAGCGTAATAACTAAGATATCTCTACGCAAAGCATTTCACTTTTGTTTATCATGTGGTAAGTACATTGACTTCTGCAGAACTTAGCTTTCGGAGGACGATAACTACGACACTTCCACAGAGATTATGTTGCGACAAGATGCACAGTTTAGCGCTACAGTACACGCATTTGAGTGATCAATTTTATACTTAAAACATTTATTTTTAAAGATTTTTGAATTACAAAGAAAGTTTTCCGTGATATATTTCATTCCATTGGTGTAATCTGTAACACCTGAGGGTATAATTACATTAATCCTCAGGGGGGTACACGCTTACTTTGTGTACCATGTGTTTGGCAAGCACAAGGAGCCCCAGCTAATATGGTATTTGCTTATACAACTTTAGACATCGGTACCATATTTCTCTAACACACAAATTACACAGCTATCTGATCATTTAACTGAGAGATAAACATGTTTTTTACTACATCAGTGACAGATGTTTACGCAATTACACCGTTGGATAACTTCACACTTATGAAACTGTATTTTGTCTGTACTTTGTAAACTGTTCATATTTTTTCGGAATCATTGTGATACCATGAGAGCTTTGAATGATGTATTTGGTATGAGATCATGATTTTTAAAGTACATTTGAGGCAGCTGACACTTTTGACATGAGCAGAGAATTATTTTAGGCTTAGAAATTATTGGAGGAAGTTACGACGATTTTGAGATTTGAATGAAGTGTTATGATGTTATTATTACGACGACGATGTGTATTATGTTGTTGAGGAATGTTTATTATGCTACGTATTTCTCACGATGAAATATTGAGGAAGTGTCGACGAATATGTATATGTATAATGAGGTAAGGAATAATGAGTAGTGTTTAGGGACTCTGATTTATGAAAAGGATGTTGGAAACCAAGAAACGTACTTTAAGAGTTATGAAATGTGTGACTGTATCACAATGCTGACGAATATTTTTTTTTGGACACTTATATTTATAGGATTTTGTTTCTACAGATTTGCAACGCTAATTCTTGACCTGTGAAATATTTTTAAATGAGACTGCAACGGTAGCAGAAACTGCTGTCGTAAATACACTCCTGGAAATGGAAAAAAGAACACATTGACACCGGTGTGTCAGACCAACCATACTTGCTCCGGACACTGCGAGAGGGCTGTACAAGCAATGATCACACGCACGGCACAGCGGACACACCAGGAACCGCGGTGTTGGCCGTCGAATGGCGGTAGCTGCGCAGCATTTGTGCACCGCCGCCGTCAATGTCAGCCAGTTTGCCATGGCATACGGAGCTCCATCGCAGTCTTTAACACTGGTAGCATGCCGCGACAGCGTGGACGTGAACCGTATGTGCAGTTGACGGACTTTGAGCGAGGGCGTATAGTGGGCATGCGGGAGGCCGGGTGGACGTACCGCCGAATTGCTCAACACGTGGGGCGTGAGGTCTCCACAGTACATCGATGTTGTCGCCAGTGGTCGGCGGAAGGTGCACGTGCCCGTCGACCTGGGACCGGACCGCAGCGACGCACGGATGCACGCCAAGACTGTAGGATCCTACGCAGTGCCGTAGGGGACCGCACCGCCACTTCCCAGCAAATTAGGGACACTGTTGCTCCTGGGGTATCGGCGAGGACCATTCGCAACCGTCTCCATGAAGCTGGGCTACGGTCCCGCACACCGTTAGGCCGTCTTCCGCTCACGCCCCAACATTGTGCAGCCCGCCTCCAGTGGTGTCGCGACAGGCGTGAATGGAGGGACGAATGGAGACGTGTCGTCTTCAGCGATGAGAGTCGCTTCTGCCTTGGTGTCAATGATGGTCGTATGCGTGTTTGGCGCCGTGCAGGTGAGCGCCACAATCAGGACTGCATACGACCGAGGCACACAGGGCCAACACCCGGCATCATGGTGTGGGGAGCGATCTCCTACACTGGCCGTACACCACTGGTGATCGTCGAGGGGACACTGAATAGTGCACGGTACATCCAAACCGTCATCGAACCCATCGTTCTACCATTCCTAGACCGGCATGGGGACGTGCTGTTCCAACAGGACAATGCACGTCCGCATGTATCCCGTGCCACCCAACGTGCTCTAGAAAGTGTAAGTCAACTACCCTGGCCAGCAAGATCTCCGGATCTGTCCCCCATTGAGCATGTTTGGGACTGGATGAAGCGTCGTCTCACGCGGTCTGCACGTCCAGCACGAACGCTGGTCCAACTGAGGCGCCAGGTGGAAATGGCATGGCAAGCCGTTCCACAGGACTACATCCAGCATCTCTACGATCGTCTCCATGGGAGAATAGCAGCCTGCATTGCTGCGAAAGGTGGATATACACTGTACTAGTGCCGACATTGTGCATGCTCTGTTTCCTGTGTCTATGTGCCTGTGGTTCTGTCAGTGTGATCATGTGATGTATCTGACCCCAGGAATGTGTCAATAAAGTTTCCCCTTCCTGGGACAATGAATTCACGGTGTTCTTATTTCAATTTCCAGGAGTGTATTTCCGTACGAAAGTTAAGTGACCACCTGCACGTAATGCGTCGCGGGCACCCAGCTGTGTCAGACGCCTGGAGAAAAAGCCATTATTGCGAGCCCTTTTCAGCGGCACAGGTAGAAAAAAAAAGGGGACGTGGGACGTGTCAAACACCTGGAGAACAAGCCATTAGGGTGTGCCTTTCATCGCTAATGCGACACCCTCGTTACTTGAAAACATATGATTACTCGCACTTTGTGCTAATTACTGAAATGCTTATGAATTGATGGGAAATATTCGTACATCTGCACACCTGATTACGACAAGCGTCTTTCTACGAGAGTTGAGAGCTACTAACTTATGAAATGTCACATGACTACTGAATGATATTTTTATGCTTTGCTTTTCATAGTTGCTTATTTCATTTGACATCTGTTTTCCAGCTGTGTTGCAGCATTGCTTTTATAAAATAAAATGCATTTGCTAATGTGAACACTTTCTGTCAACAGATCTATTAAATAATTATTTTATGATCCACATTCTTTAAAAAAGGAGCACTTGGAAAGGAAAGAACAATAAGAAGGAACTAGTAACTGCATTCATAATTTTCTTTTCAAGTAATTGGTAACTTTTTGGTAGAATAACTTCTTGTGGTGCACCACTTTAATTACTTAGACATTAAGATGTGATTATACATTTGCTTATCTGCATTGTTATCTTTAGTGTACTATTTTTTCTGCTTGAGCTATGTCATGTTTCGATATAAGCTGCTGTTTGCCAGGCATAGTGCTACTGAACTTTAATTTGTGTTACTCTGCTGGGGAGAGAGATGGCGGAGGTTTGCAATTTGTCATGAACTGATATATATATTATGACTTGTGATGATATTAAGGTAAATACATTGTTTGTTCTCTATTAATATCTTTCATTTGCTAACTATCCCTATCAGTAGTTAGTGCCTTTAGTAGTTTGAATCTTTTATTTAGCTGGCAGTAGTGGCGCTTGCTGTATTGCAGTAGCTTGAGCAGCGAAGATTTTTGTGAGGTAAGTGATTTGTGAAAGGTATAGTTTAATGTTAGTCAGGGCCATTCTTTTGTAGGGAATTCTGAAAGTCAGATTGCGTTGCGCTAAAAATATTGTGTGTCAGGTTAAGCACAGTCGTGTATAAATTGTTCAAAGGGGAAGTTTCATAGTCACTATCGAAACATCGCAAGGCAAGGTCACCCTGGAGGTTGCGTATCTCAGCCCCAGGGCAATTTTCGACTAAAATGACTTTTCTCAGATCTTCGACAACCATGACCGTGTATTACTCGGCGGAGATCTAAATGCCAAAAATACTGCTTGGAATTCACGTAGAAACAATGTACGCGGGAATCAGCTACACGATTTGGAGGGACGCCTGCATGCAGTAGTAACGGCCCCAGAAGAGGTGACCTAGATCACCTTCAATCACCGACACCAACCTGATATCCTCGATATCTTCATCACCAAAAACCTGAATCCTGACTTCCACCAAAGGACACTGGAAGGGCTCACTTCCGATCACCTCCCGGTAGTTGGAAATTTAGTCAACGCAATAGAACTACCTCAGCTGCGCCACAGCATGGTCGTAGACTGGGAACAATTTGAAAGACGGTTCAACAACAACACCCGCCCGACATCAGGCCTCAGCTCACACCAACGAATTGAAGAATCAATAGATACATTAACTGACAAAATTAGAACAGCATACTGACACGCATCCAGGTGATCTTCCAGCATTCCAGTCTTCATACCCTTACAACCTTATCCAAAACTTTAAATAACTGAAAAACACAGCAAGACGCAGATGGCTTCGCTCCAGGAACCAACAAGACAGGAGAGAAGTCAAAACACTAAGGAGATCCACCGCCGTGTGCTGGAATGGAAAGCAGAAGTCTGGGAAGATAGAATGAGCACACTTCAACTTAGGAACAGGGACGGTTGGAAATTAATCAGAAATATCAAAGGGACGAGACCACGTAAACCGGCCTTGCTGCAAGACAACAACCTAGTCTTTGATGCCTTACGCCAGGCGAGATTGTTCGCTACAACGTACGAACAACAAAAGAAAGTCGAGGTAGAAGAATATCCCCAACAAGAGGCTAACCAGTTGGAAAGGTATGTTATGGCAGTAGTGCGAAATGTAAGGGAAACACCACCTAGCGTCCAACTGTAACTAACCACACCAGCAGAAATAAAAAGAATTATGAGCACACTTGGTATAAACTCAGCACCTGGTCCGGTCCTAATAACCGACATCCAACTACAACATCTGCCGAGAAAGCCCATAGTCTTTCTTACCAGAATCCTTAACTCATGCCTCTTACAACACTACTTTCCAGAAGTGTGGAAGATTACCCAAATCTTTCCAATACCAAAAACAAGAAAAGACATAAATAAACCAGAAAACCACTGATCTATAAGCCTCCTCCCAACGATGTCTAAAGTTCAGGAGCGAGTCCTACTCCGACGCATCAAACAACCACTCCTGGACCGAAACATAATCAGAAGAGAACAGGTTGCTTTTCAAGGAACACTCTGTGCCGAATTACAAGTTTTAACAATTACAGAATACATTACAAAAAAAAACATGAATTACTCTCGGTATACAGTTGCAGTCTTCCTGGATGTCGAAAAGGCATGTGATAACGTATGGAAGGATAGTCTGGTCACCAGACTTAAGGAAGATACAGACATACCGGACTGTTACATCAATATCCTGGACAGTTAACTAAAGAACAGAAGATGCTTTGTCCTAATTGCCCGAAAGCGATCTGAAGTCAAAGCACTACAAGAAGAAATACCACAGGGCTCGGTTCTCTCAGCGACGCTCTTCACAGAATACGTAAACGAAATTGTAACCACAGAAAATTCCATTATTGCACAATTCGCCGATGACACGGCACCGACGGCTCAACACCACAATAATAGGACTCCAGGAACAAGTAAACAACACCGAAAAAGGGGCTACACTAAATAGAGTGAATAACTATTGACAACAAGATGCTTTTCAAACAACACATTGATGGCAAAAGGCTACTTATATCACGAGCAATTTATGCAATATATCCTCCACTTGCAATCAAGGAAATGCGCCACAAAACTAAACTTCACATATACAAGGCCATCATACAACCCATGATGTTTTATGGCTGCTCATCATGGGGAATTACAAGCCAGTCCAACAAAAATGGTTCAAATTGCTCTGAGCACTATGGGACTTAACTTCTGAGGTTATCAGTCCCCTATAACTTAGAACTACTTAAGCCTAACTAACCTAAAGACATCACACACATCCATGCCCGAGGCAGGATTTGAACCTGCGACCGTAGCGGTCGCATGGTTCCAGACTGCAGCGCCTAGAACTACTTGGCCACCCCGGCCGTCATCTAACAAAAGACCGCTACAAGTGCTCCAGAACAGATGCCTCAAACTTGTATTAAATGCACCATGGTGGACAAACACGGACCAAATTCATGCATAACTCGTTGTGCCCACAGTCGAAACTCAAATCATCCAGGCAACAAGAAGACTTTTTGGAAAGGTAGATAGACTCAGACCTACACGAAACCAACTCCAGGACTTAGCAACAGTACAGCCAGCACGCCGGCACGAAGTAAGAGTACCAATGTCGATATTAGGTCGCGAATAAGTTGGGTTCACTTCAGAAATCAAGAATAAGGATCCGAGTAAGTTAGGATCTGTTAAAAAATCAAGAATAAGAGAAATCTTTTAATTATACCAGGAATGAGTGTCTCAAGGACCAATATTTGTGCCCAAAGGCCCGCAAAAGTCCAAAATGTTGCCTCATTTTATGCAAATAAATGGTGTTCCCGATAAGTAACCCTACACTTGAGGGAGTAACCTCCACCGTAGGTAGAGCCCTGGCCACCGAACAAAACACACACACATACACACACACACACACACACACACACACACACACACACACACACACAAACGGAACTTCACATCCCGAACTTCAAGACGAAAATTAAAATTGATTAATATATTTACAGCAACTGCAGAACCAAGGCGAGAAATGCACAATTGTCTCTGTATGCAATTGTATCTTTGCAGCCAATACAAATTTTGCATCTACAAGGGTAGGAACTTCAATCGTGGCAACTGTTTATTTGCGAATCGTACAAAAACAGATACATGCTTTGTAGTTTTACTGTCCTTCGGAGTAGCCTCCAGCATAGCATATAGCCCACTGCAGCGATGCGGAAGTCGTAGACACCTTTAGCAAGGCAGTTGTGTTGATAATTCGACTGCAGCAGTGTATTGCGCGACGAAACTCCGTAACAGTTCTGAAGCAAATCTCTTGAAGTGGTTCCTTCAATTTAGGAATCAAGTTGAAGCGCTCAGTTCTGAGGAGTACAGCACTTCCAAGCCCTCTCGATCGAACAAATCAGTCACCTCTTGCGCCATATGCGCCTGAGCATTGCCCTCCAAAATAATGTGCGGTTGTTGCAGAAAGTGTCGACGGTTTTTTCTCTAAGCTAGCTGCATGCTGTGTTCCAAAAATGAACAGCTTAGAGAAAGAGGCGGCTACACTTTCTGCAGGACTTCCCATTGTTTTGCAGGGCAATGCTCGGACGCATATGCCGCAAGTAGCGACTGGTTTTGTTCAGTCGATGGGGCCGGGAAATGCTGTACCGCCCACCACACTCTCTGCACTTAAGCCGTTGTGGCTTCTTTGAATCCTAAATAGCAGGAAACACTTCACGACATTCACTTCAGAACTATTACAGAGATTCGTCGGGGACAGACGGCCACAACCGAACTATCAACGTAACTGGTTTTCCGGCGTAACGTCAAGCGCTGACACAACGATCAAGAACGGAAGAGCAGAGAGGGATGTGAAACGATTTCAGCCAATAATACGCTGACGGACCTTTCTCTAGGACGACTCCGAGACAGGAGCGGCCTCTACACGAAGAGAATATAAGCGCCGCCTCGCCTAGCCGCGGCCCGAGTGGAGCCGTCCTCCGAACGCTACAGTAGTGACTTATGAACTGTTTTGTTTTGCTTGCATTGGAATTGTATTTACCGATTTATTGTTTGCACGTCACCATTTGCTTGGAGACGCACAAATGTGGATACGGAAAGTAAACTATTGTCATTTATCTTTACTGTAACACACTGCATTAACACGATTTGCTTGAATTGTTGTCTAGGGATCCGAGATAGCAGCTTTCCTAGGCACCGTGTATTAGACGAGTGAGCAGAACACAACAACTGGCTCTGCTAGGCGTGTCCTACGACTTCCACATCTCTAGCAACAGATTATAAACAACACTGGTGACTTCTCTGAAGGACAGTAAAAACTTTAAAACATTCATCTGTTTTCCATAAATTGTAAACAGTTGCCACTATTAAAGTTTCGTCACTGGTATTGTATGGAATCCATAGAAATTATAAAGAATTATATTTGTATACATGTAAATGTGTATGTAAGTATCTATGTATGTTCCACATATCCTCCTAAACTACTGGACAAATTTCAACCAAACTTGGTACATCTTTATTGCCTGGAAACAATTCCCGCGGGGGTAAAAGCCACCTACCTTTGAAAGAGGTGGGGGTGAATAAGCATTGTAGCCCACGACACTCGAATACCTTTAATTTAGTTTTTCAGTATTTGAGAATGACAGTATTTAGAGACTTGCAACGAACTGTGTAACTAGTTTCAAACCTTTACGAAACTTTTTCTTTCTTAAGGCTCCTATAAAATGATGAAAGGAAAAAAGTTGGCCGCTTACTAAATTTTCGTTATTCGTGCAGTGAAACTGCCACATGAAGCATGATGTTTTAATTTATTACTTCTTTACTATCAGCTTTATTCGTAACACAATTGCAGACAGTACTCACATATACCGCAGAATGTATCATAAAAATTACGTCATTGTACGATTCTTAGATCATGAGATAGACGTCATAAGCATTAAGTTGCGGGAAAATGACACTGCAGTGCTAAATTCCCTAAACATACAGATGAAATGATGACCGTAACTGTTCTCGAAAGAACAGATACGATTGATGACCGTGCAGCTTCTCTAGAATAAATCATAATTAAATGAAACCCTCAGCTACCGACAAGTGTTGTTGATATACCTTGATGGGGGCAGCTGAATATGTGTGCCCCGAACAGGACTCTAACCCGCGATCTCCTGCTTACATGGCAGACGTTCTATCCATCTGAGCCACCGAGGACACGGATAAACAGTGCGACTGCAGGGACTAATCCCTTGCACGCTTCCCGTGAGACCCACATTCCCAACTGTCCACAATGTACATACGTAATGTACCTTCAGTCGCGCTATTCATCTGTGTCCTCGGTGGCTCAGACGGATAGAGTGTCTGCCATGTAAGCAGGAGATCCCGGGTTAGAGTCCTGTTCGGGGCACACATTTTCAGCTGTCCCCATCAAGGTATATCAACAACACCTGTCGGCAGCTGAGGGTTTCAATTAATTATCATTTATACAGTTGAAATATGTGTACAAATACCCGTGAAATATGGTAAATATGTGTAGAATGTATTTGACATGTGCGTATGCGAGCAATTCCACGAGTACAAAAGCTCATACTAAACCCCTGGAATGATTGCACTGAGATTTGGCACAGGTATTAGGTACAACCTGGAAAGAAATACTGTAGGCGTAAGAACCACGAGTCTCTTACTCGGGTGAGTGTGGTAACGTGGGAAGAGAAGGCAGGATGAAGAGATAGATAGCGAGAGGGAAGGAGGAAATAGGCAAAGACAGGAAGAGGAGAAGATGGTCAGAGATAAGGGCGGGGGGGGGGGGAATGGACAGAGAGAGGGGAAAGGAAGAGATGAACAGAGAGGGGAAAGTGCAGAGGCAGGGAGAGTAAGAGACAGGTAGGGAGTTTGGGAGGAGGAGATGAAGAGACAGAGGGGGACGAGGAAACGGACAAAGAAAGGGAAGAGGAGGAGTTAGAGAGAGGGCAATGGAGGAGACTGTTAAAGAGAGGTGCAGGAGGAGATGGAATCCAAAGGGGGAGGAGGAGATGGACAGACGGGTAACGAGTAAATGGACAAAGGGGAGAGGAGCAAATTGACAGGGAGAGTGAGGAGGAAGAGATGGACAGAGAGAGGGGGATGGAGGAGATGGACGGAGAGAGAAGAGAGGAGGAGATAGGCTAAGTAGAAGATTGGAATAAATAAATACTCGGGCAACGCCAGGTTTCTCAACTAATGTTTTGTTAAATGTAGCCTATACGACCCCTTCCTGAAACTTTTTCCAGTGTTTAGAACGCTATTACACGCCAGCACAGGGTGTGGCTTGTCGCGGCGCTACTCACACAGCAGAAGGCAACTGAGGCGGCCACGACCCACCCCCAGCCCCCATCTGGAGCCGGCGGCTGCCCGCCGTCCACCGCACCCCCCTGCTGTGGCGGCTGCTGCTCCTGTTCAGGCGGCGCTGTGCCAGCCTTCTCTTCTTCTGTGGCCAGCAGCTTCTCAGTCTCATGCTGGTCTGGTCTCCTCTGCTTGTCCTCTTCCCCCTGCTCCTCCTCCTCCTCCTTACTCTGATGCTCTTCGCGAGTCCCATCAGTCTGGTGCTGCTGATTGTCGTTGAGCATTGTCACAGCACGCTGTAAACGCTGAAACGAGAGGAAACAGTCGTAAGAACGCCACTTTCTCTGTATTCGAGCACCAGCAAGATCGGCAAGTGTAGTTGAGCTTTATATACTAAGATGCCAAAAGTCATGGGCAGGTTGGTCATATTTGCTGATGGGTCTTGCATCACGCCCGAATGTTGTCGTTAGATGTGGTGTCTGGCGCGAGAATAGACGAGATGTCTGAACACCTTGTTTCAGAAACGTGTATCGATGCTGAATATTGGAGAGACAACGTTTGCACCCTCGTAAACCGCCGTATATGCAGAGCACAACTGTTGGACAAACAGACGTCACGTCGCCTTCGCGAAGCCATACAGGGCGATCCACGGTCCTCTGAAACTCAGATTACAGCCGGTATGAACTGGGGCGTCTGGGCTGTAGGGTGACAAACGCACTCCATGTGTTTCAGCAGTCGCCGGCCAACTTGTGTCCAAATGTTAGCCCACAAATTTTAGCAGTCACTAGCGGAAAGTTTTTGATACAGGCAACCGATTCGACTTATATTTCACAGTTCGCTTGCGTACAACCTAAAATGAAAGACTTTACGATAGTTTGACTCAACGCCCACTCCTCATTTTTAAGAAAACATACCTACATTTCAACACCCGTAATCGACTCAGAATTTACGAGAACAACAGTTAATTAAAAACTGAGCATTTTTCATCATCATAAGAGGCGTTCGCAAACGCGTATTCTTCTGCAAACCTAAGAAAACGTCTTACAACTGATGCTTATCTAAAATCTCTTCCACACCCTTAGGCATTCTCGTACAGCAAACTTATGTGCAACATTTCATCTAAAACCAGTCTCGGTTGCATGTTATTCCTTTCCTAGCGATGCGCTTCGCCTTCGTAGGGAATCTTCAAATTACCTCAAAATTTTCCTTCTACGGCATTTTACAGCTCACCTGTGTGCGTGCCCACCTGACGCTCTTGCCGTGAAGCTACGACGGCAGCACGGTGGACTACGTTTGAATGTGTAGAAATCTTTGTGTGTGTGTGATTCTACCATTGCACCATTCTGACCTGCTGATACGACTTTATTAAGGTATCTGAGGTTTCATCTGATTCCATGCGTGTTTCAGTGTAGTACAGAGCCCTTTATGGTTTTTTTAATGTTGTAAAACGAAAAGGTCTCTACGAATTTATGTGATTTGAAGAGTCCTTCACTCTACCACAGAGTCGTTTCATGGTTTTTAAAATACTGTAAAAGAATAAATTGCAACCAAGAACATTTTTAATTCGAATATAAGAGTTACGCGCCCACACAGGTTGTTCAACGACACCGCCAGTGGAATAACGATCAAGGCATTTCGATGGGTAGCAGAGAACCTGCCTTCGTTTCTCAAATGCATTGTGCAGTTTCTTTTTATTTGTGTTTTTCTCCATATCCAAATTGGCAGGAATAGGAGGGTTAATAAGGGAATGAATAAGCAATAATAAGGTATTAAAAATATTTCACACGACTTGGGTTAGTAAAGAATTAAAATTTTAGTCTTGGTTGCCTGAGAATGGCTCTTTCACTCACTTTGTTACACATCCTCACTTTCCTTCGAACAGTTAAAGAGATCATACTTGTCATACGGAGTGTGGGTAAGCTACTACAAACAGCATAGTGAACGCGTTATTGTGGCCAAGATAGACATGAAGCCCACGCCTACTACAGTAGTACAAGTTTATATGCCAACTAGCTCTGCAGATGACGAAGAAACTAAAGAAATGTATGATGAAATAAAAGAAATTATTCAGATAGTGAAGGGAGACGAAAATTTAATAGTCATGGGTGACTGGAATTCGAGAGAAGGAAAAGGGAGAGAAGGAAACATAGTAGGTGAATATGGAATGGGGGAAAGAAATGAAAGAGGAAGCCGTCTGGTAGAATTTTGCACAAAGCATAACTTAATCATAACTAACACTTGGTTCAAGAACCATAAAAGAAGGTTGTACACATGGAAAAATCATGGAAATAGTAGAAGGTATCAGATAGATAATATAATGGTAAGACAGAGATTTAGGAACCAGGTATTAAATTGTAAGACATTTCCAGGGGCAGATGTGTACTCTGACCACAATCTATTGGTTATGAGTTGTAGATTAAAACTGAAGAAACTGCAAAAAGGTGGGAATTTAAGGAGATGGGACCTGGACAAACTGATTAAACCAGAGGTTGTACAGTGTTTCAGGGAGAACATTAGGGAACAATTGTCACAAATGGGGGAAAGAAATACAGTAGAAGAAGAATGGGTAGCTCTGAGGGATGAAGTAGTGAAGGCAGCAGAGGATCAAGTAGGTAAAAAGACGAGGGCTAGTAGAAATCCTTGGGTAACAGAAGAAATATTGAATTTAATTGATGAAAGGAGAAAATATAAAAATGCAGTATGTGAAACAGGCAAAAAGGAATACAAACATCTCAAAAATGAGATCGACGGGAAGTGCAAAATGGCGAAGCAGGGATGACTAGAGGACAAATGTAAGGATGTAGAGGCTTATCTCACTAGGGCTAAGATAGATACTGCCTACAGGAAAATTAAAGAGACCTTTGGAGAAAAGAGAACCACTTGTATGAATATCAAGAGCTCAGATGGAAACCCAGTTCTAAGTAAAGAAGGGAAAGCAGAAAGGTGGAAGGAGTATATATAGGGTCTATACAAGGGCGATGTACTTGAGGACAATATTCTGGAAATGGAAGAGAATGTAGATGAAAACGAAACGGGAGATACAATACTGCGTGAAGAGTTTGACAGAGCACTGA
Organism: Schistocerca serialis cubense; assembly: GCF_023864345.2. Lineage (NCBI taxonomy): Eukaryota > Metazoa > Arthropoda > Insecta > Orthoptera > Acrididae > Schistocerca > Schistocerca serialis. Next base: position 622,723,138 of record NC_064641.1, read on the forward strand.
AAGACCTGAGTCGAAACAAGGCCCCGGGAGTAGACAACATTCCATTAGAGCTATTGATGGCCTTGGGAGAGCCAGTCCTGACAAAACTCTACCATCTGGTGAATAAGATGTATGAGACAGGCGAAATACCCTCAGACTTCAACAAGAATATAATAATTCAAATCCCAAAGAAAACAGGTGTTGACATATGTGAAAATTACCGAACAATCAGTTTAATAAGCCACAGTTGCAAAATACTAACGCGAATTATTTACAGACGAATGGAAAAACTAGTAGAAGCCAACCTTGGGGAAGATCAGTTTGGATTCCGTAGAAATATTGGAACACGTGAGGCAAACCTACGTTTCTAGCATTTGTAGACTTAGAGAAAGCTTTTGACAATGTTGACTGGAATACTCTCTTTCAAATTCTAAAGGTGGCAGGGGTAAAATACAGGGAGCGAAAGGCTATTTACAATTTGTACAAAAGCCAGATGGCAGTTATAAGAGCCGAGGGACATGAAAGGGAAGCAGCGGTTGGGAAGGGAGTGAGACAGGATTGTAGCCTCTCCCCGATGTTATTCAATCTGTATATTGAGCAAGCAGTAAAGGAAACAAAAGAAAAATTTGGAGTAGGTATTAAAATCCATGGAGAAGAAATAAAAACTTTGAGGTTCGCCGATGACATTGTAATTCTGTCAGAGACAGCAAAGGGCTTGGAAGAGCAGTTGAACGGAATGGACAGTGTCTTGAGAGGAAGATATAAGATGAACATAAACAAAAGCAAAACGAGGATAATGGAATGTAGTCGAGTTAAGTCGGGTGATGCTGAGGGAATTAGATTAGGAAATGAGACACTTAAAATAGTAAAGGAGTTTTGCTATATGGGGAGCAAAATAACTGATGATGGTCGAAGTAGAGAGGATATAAAATGTAGACTTACAATGGCAAGGAAAGCGTTTCTGAAGAAGAGAAATTTGTTAACATTGAGTATAGATTTAAGTGTCAGGAAGTCGTTTCTGAAAGTATTTGTGTGGAGTGTAGCCATGTATGGAAGTGAAACGTAGACTATAAATTATTTGGACAAGATGAGAATAGAAGCTTTCGAAATGTGGTGCTACAGAAGAATGCTGAAGATTAGATGGGTAGATCACATAACTAATGAGGAAGTATTGAACAGAATTGGGGAGAAGAGGAGTTTGTGGCACAACTTGACAAGAAGAAGGGACCGGTTGGTAGGACATGTTCTGAGGCATCAGGGGATCACTAATTTAGTTTTGGAGGGCAACGTGGAGGGTAAAATTCGTAGAGGGAGACCAAGAGATGAACACACTAAGCAGATTCAGAAGGATGTAGGTTGCAGTAGGTACTGGGAGATGAAGAAGCTGGCACAGGATAGAGTAGTATGGAGAGCTGCATCAAACCATTCTCAGAACTGAAGACCACAACAACAACAAACAATAACTTGTCATTCGGTGCAAATGTACTAGCGGCACCAAGAATATCGAATGAATGGAATCTTCGCGCAACTACATCGTTGCTTCAGAAGATTTTGTAGAAAAATATTGGTTTGCATTTAAAAATATATTTTTCGAGAATTAATTTGGATCGACCTCACACAACAACGCGTGAAAAGTCGGTGCTGAAATCTGATCATGAATTATGTTATGAATCATTCTTGTATCCGCACGGTTGTGCAATTCCTGCTGCATTTATCCAAGCACATTTCTCTTTTGAAACATCCTGCACTCCGCTTCTATGTAAATACCCACCTCGCAGTCTATTTTCTGTGGTCCCTCGCGATGAATTCACACAAGCATTACTCGGAATTGTTTACATACAGCGACACTTAAAACTTCCACTCTTGACTAATCCAATTCGTTACACAAATTTTTTTGCCTACCTTCTTACTATTCTGAGTCTACATCTACATGAATTCTCTGCAATGCACACTTAAGAGTTTGGCAGATGGTTCATCGAGCCACTTTCACACTATTGCTCTACTGATCCACTCTCGAACAACGCGCGGGTTAAACGAACACTTAAATCTTCCCGTGCAACCTCTGATTTCTCTAATTTTATTATGATGATCATTGCTCCCTGTGCAGATGGGCGTCAATAAAATATTTCCTCATTCGGAGAAGAACGTTGGACATTGAAATTTCGTGAAAAGATCTCGCCGCTACGGGAAACGCCCTTGTTTTAATGATTGCCACCCTATTTCGCGGATCGTGTCCGTAACACTCACCCATATTTCACGATAATAAGAAACGAGCTGCCCTTTTTTGAAGTTTTTCGATGTCCACCGTCAATCGTATCTCGTAAAGATCCACCACGCAGGAACACTCTAACAGAGGATGGGCAAACATAGAACATCCACTCGCGTCAGTAGATCTATAGCATCATCTAAGTATTCTGCGAAGAAGACATAATCTTTGGTTTCTTAGATTTCAGGACGTACACAAGCGAACTACCAATATGACCTGAATCGGTTTCGCCATAACTGAGGCCATCCCCTGATCAATGTAAATTCAGTCGTTTACATAAATTAAGAAGAAGGGTATGATTTTGTACAATGGGCATAGTTTAGTAAGGGATTGTTCGGAATTTCGTCCCTAAGAGGGTGAATTTGATGACGAAAGGTTTTTTGAAAATGAGTCTTTATTAAGACAATTTTGAAGCTAGGTCTATGAAAACTGATATTTGGTTTCTGCGTCGACAAATATCAGAATTATTGGAGAATGCAACCACTAATTGGGTCAAATAGTGTGCGGAAGATTATTGTGAAAATAAATTGTTATTAAAGTACTACTAAAACGTTTTTAAAGCTATATCTATGGAAACTGGTATTTGATTTCTCCGTCAGAAGTAAAACCAAAAAACGGGTTTCAGAGTTTTTGGAAATTAAACCCTTAACAGGGTAAAATAGCGGATGTAAGTTTTGATGGAAATATTTCATTACGAAAGCACTTTTGAAACTAAACCTCTGAAAATTTGTATTTGGCTTCTCAGTTAAAAATAAAAGAAGACGTGTTTCAGTGCTTTAGTGTTTTTTTTGGAAATTCAGCCCCTTAGGTGGTGAAATAAGGGATGAAGATTTTTATGAAAATGTTTCGTTATGTTGAACATGTTTAAAGCTGTGAATTTTAAAATTTTCCTGGCGAACTGACTGTTCAAACAAATTTCGGGCTTGCAGCCGGTCGTCGTTCAATACTTCGCACGAAATTTCAACTGGGCACCTGCCAGTCATCTTCAGGTGAGCCGTCACAGACTGGCGATAACGTCCTCCGCTCCGCAATATACAGCGTACTGTAACTATTCTGCTGGACAGTGCATGGAGTCCCATCATCTCCACGATTTGCTCAAATCGAAGACGACAGAGTGCGTCGACGGCCGTGGCAAACAGCAACGCAGAGGGCGACTGAGTTCCGCTATTCCACCAGCGAGGGCACTGCCGGCGGGCAGTGTTGGTTCAACTATCAAGTTTTCGACGCATGCGCAGAATAGTTACAGTACGCTATATATTGCGGAGCGGAGGACGTTATCGCCTATGATCTCATTCCTTTCCCCCATCTGCTCCTATTCCTCGAACATATCCGCATCCTCTACACCTCTACACCTCCCGCCGTCTTGAACCCCCTCACCCCCTGGTTGCTCTTCTCCTCTCCGATCCCTGCCCCCTGCCCCGTCTTCACCGTTGTGTCCCCCCTACCCTCCATCTGTACACCCTACATCTCCTTTCCCAAGGTGGCTTCCATCAACTCCCCCTCCCAGATGATGCCCTCTCTCCCTCCATTTATCCCTCCTATCAACACTGATCCTCACTCCCCCTCCTTTCCTCTGTGCTTTTCCTGGGCTCCCTCTCCCCCCCCTTCCATCCTCTTTCTTGCCCACCTCCCCTCTCTTTGTCCCCTTCTCTCCCCCGCGTCCTTTTACATTTCCCTCTTCTGCCTCCTCTCATTCCGTCTCGCGTCTGCCCTTCTCCCCCTTTATTAGTCCTCTCCCTCCTTGGTCCCCCCCCTTTTCGTTTTTTCCTCTCCTCCCTCCTTGTTTTTCCCCCTACTCCAGGTCCCCCCCCCCCCCCCCCCCATCTGCCTTGGATCGGGAGTGCCATCTTTGTGCCGCCTTTTTCGTGCAGTGTTTTGCAGTGTGTTTTTCCAGTGCGTGCTCCATGTTGTGTCTTTTGGGAAGTGTAGCGAACAGCCATCATACTGTCGCTGGGTGTGCTTTTTATCACTTGCGAACAGAAACCAGACTGTCGCCATGTTTTTTAAATTGTGTGTCTACTATGTTACTTGTCTGATTCCTGTGTCTTTTATCTACATTGCCAACCCCTTTCGCTTTCTGTTTTAACTTTCCGCAATTTTACGCTATTTTACACTTTAAATCGCCATTTTATCGCATGTTTTTCCATGTTTCTTTCTTCTTCCTTTATTTAAAAAAAGTCTGTAGGCTGCAGAGCGGCGTAGTAAGCTGCTGCCAGCCCGCCCCCTTCGGGGGGAATTGAAAATCAATAAAGAAGAAAGACGTTATCACCAGTCTGCGACGGCTCACCTGAAGATGACTGGCAGGTGCCCAGTTGAAATATCGTACGAAGTATTGAACGACGACCGGCTGCAAGCCCGAAATTTGTTTGAACATGTTTAAAGCTATTTCTATGACAATTGGTATTTGACTTCTAAAGACGTATGTGTTTGGACATCACCACAAAACCTCTTTCGGATGGTTTAACAGACACCAACTCCAGCTACCAGAATCGCCTTTTGGTAAGAAGTACATTCTCAATGAGTGTTTTTTAGCCCATGTTTAACGCTGTCGCCGAAGTTAGTAAGAGTCATTTTAATTGAATCAGTCGTGGGTTCTTTGTGAAACATTGTAAATTAACTAAACAAACACTGTTTTTTGCCTTGTTTCACAATTTTATTATTAACGTTACTGCACAACCTAGGTTTCGGGTTATGAGCCCATTTTCAAGTACTTTACTGATTCCCAAAGATGATAATGCACAAATTCACATGATGGCAAGGAAAATATAGTAATCTCAACTTCTTAAGGTGATGTAAAATTATGTCAGTGCGCATTTTTTTCACAAATTCACACGTTATTACACAAGTCAGCAATTACACTAACATGACAGGCCTAAAGTTATCCATGAGCCAACAACTTTTTAACCCCTATTGACTGGGGCCCAAAGTTTTGCTTCTATCCTAAGATTGTGATCTCATCTAAAAGAAGTGAATAATTGAATTGGGTTTGCTCGTTTAACAATCGGTATGGGGATGTACCCATCTGTCTTTTAATTTCTAAAATTTCTAATTGGCTGAGTTTAGCGCCCTTTTCCTCTGTGTGTAAAAGTTATGCATATATTACATATTTGTGGTTATTGTTCAGGCAATGTTCTGCAAAGGTTAAATCAGGCTTCTTCACACAACATTAATCCAGAAGAGCAGTTGAGCATTGTCAGTACAGTGGAAAGTTATTTAAATCAAAATTATTTCTTTTTTTAAGGGAGCTATTATCAGCAAGCAGGTGGTCTGGCAATGGGCTCACCTTTATCCCCCTTTCCAGCAGAAATGTTCATGGACAAGTGGGAGACTGCTTTTCTACGTATCTGACCAAATACGTAACACACCAGGAGTTTTCCACAACGTGTGGCAAAGCATGGAACGCAGGCTCAGGGGATGCATGGAATTAGGAGGTGGTCACTTGGAATAGTTTCGGTAAATGTGAATGTGTTTGGTAAATGTATCATCCACGTGCCATGAGTAATGAATCATTTCATACATGTAAATGTGTTTGGTTAACGTATCGTTTTTGTGGCATCAATAATAAATACACTCCTGGAAATGGAAAAAAGAACACATTGACACCGGTGTGTCAGACCCACCATACTTGCTCCGGACACTGCGAGAGGGCTGTACAAGCAATGATCACACGCACGGCACAGCGGACACACCAGGAACCGCGGTGTTGGCCGTCGAATGGCGCTAGCTGCGCAGCATTTGTGCACCGCCGCCGTCAGTGTCAGCCAGTTTGCCGTGGCATACGGAGCTCCATCGCAGTCTTTAACACTGGTAGCATGCCGCGACAGCGTGGACGTGAACCGTATGTGCAGTTGACGGACTTTGAGCGAGGGCGTATAGTGGGCATGCGGGAAACCGGGTGGACGTACCGCCGAATTGCTCAACACGTGGGGCGTGAGGTCTCCACAGTACATCGATGTTGTCGCCAGTGGTCGGCGGAAGGTGCACTTGCCCGTCGACCTGGGACCGGACCGCAGCGACGCACGGATGAACGCCAAGACCGTAGGATCCTACGCAGTGCCGTAGGGGACCGCACCGCCACTTCCCAGCAAATTAGGGACACTGTTGCTCCTGGGGTATCGGCGAGGACCATTCGCAACCGTATCCATGAAACTGGGCTGCGGTCCCGCACACCGTTAGGCCGTCTTCCGCTCACGCCCCAACATCGTGCAGCCCGCCTCCAGTGGTGTCGCGACAGGCGTGAATGGAGGGACAAATGGAGACGTGTCGTCTTCAGCGATGAGAGTCGCTTCTGCCTTGGTGCCAATGATGGTCGTATGCGTGTTTGGCGCCGTGCAGGTGAGCGCCACAATCAGGACTGCATACGACCGAGGCACACAGGGCCAACACTCGGCATCATGGTGTGGGGAGCGATCTCGTACACTGGCCGTGCAACACTGGTGATCGTCGAGGGGACACTGAATAGTGCACGGTACATCCAAACCGTCATCGAACCCATCGTTCTACCATTCCTAGGCCGACAAGGGAACTTGCTGTTCCAACAGGACAATGCACGTCCGCATGTATCCCGTGCCACCCAACGTGCTCTAGAAGGTGTAAGTCAACTACCCTGGCCAGCAAGATCTCCGGATCTGTCCCCCATTGAGCATGTTTGGGACTGGATGAAGCGTCGTCTCACGCGGTCTGCACGTCCAGCACGAACGCTGGTCCAACTGAGGCGCCAGGTGAAAATGGCATGGCAAGCCGTTCCACAGGACTACATCCAGCATCTCTACGATCGTCTCCATGGGAGAATAGCAGCCTGCATTGCTGCGAAAGGTGCATATACAATGTACTAGTGCCGACATTGTGCATGCTCTGTTGCCTGTGTCTATGTGCCTGTGGTTCTGTCAGTGTGATCATGTGATGTATCTGACCCCAGGAATGTGTCAATAAAGTTTCCCCTTCCTGGGACAATGAATTCACGGTGTTCTTATTTAAATTTCCAGGAGTGTATTTTTATACAACCGTAACAAAAGATTTTCGGACCCATGTTCAAGTGAACTTGTTGAAATGTTTTTACGTCGAGAATAAATTCCTTAAGTTCCTGACAAATATTTTTGGACACCCTGTTAAGTAGTTAGACCGAAGGATAGCAGTGAGCCTCAGTGCTAAGCGTATACTAGTTTCATGAAGTGCGTGAGCTCAGCTTTCCAATTCATGTTCAGTCTCTACACAAGTGTGCATCTATTCTCCAACGCGGCGCATTCTTCCGTTTTATTAATTCACTGTCAGTGCTGCAGAGACCCAGAATATATACTGGGCAAGAGAATTAAAGGATCACCTACGACACCCAGTAACTGTCTCCCATTGCGAAGCCTAAGTTAGAAATTTAGTTTCTCTACTGGTGCAAAAGCCTGGCGCTCTGAGACGTCATCGTCGGCCTCGAAGACGCTTCAAACACCAAAGTGTCGACACATGCAAAATAAAGGCCAGAACCCAGAAGTTCATGACGTTCAGAAGTTAATGATGACTCATTAGCACAAAATTTCACCACAATTCTGTCGAACGCCACTGTTGACTTTTCACATGGTGGGAAGGTAGAGACAGCCTCTCTTATCCACATTTTACCCCTTTTCTTTTGCTGCCTCTGGGATGTAGGTCATAAAAGCGACCCCCTAATTGAAATCTAGCAGTTTTCTTACGGGTGGTGAAAGGAAAAATTTCAGACACACCGCCGCTCAGAAGCAACACGAAAAGGCTTAGGAGGTGGCGCAATGGTCGTCAGTGTGACCACCAATTCCGTTGAGGCGTTTATTCTAAAAAATTTTGGGGTTTAAAAGGACAGTTTGCAGTGTTATGAGCAACAGGACGATGTTCTTGACAACCTTTGATACTACTGAGATCTGCTGGAAACTTCAACCCTTCTCTAAGGACATCGTGGCCTAGCAATGTCAGTCAACGTAACTGTACCCCTTTTGAGCACAATGTGACCACAATTTTTGTGCTGATGTACAGGTGGAAACACTAGGAAACGTTTAAAACAAATCGCCGAAATTTGAACGTGATCCGAAGTAGCAAAAGGTATTCATCTTTTTGAATTCTCCTGTTTCACATTCTCCTGTGGTATGATCATGAAAGGGTGCGACATTGTCACATGTGTGAATAAAATTCAAAGGTTCCCTCTAAGACACCCAAGTTCGGCAACATCGTCAGTGGCACCCGCTGACATTTACTGAAAAATTTATAAGATGTGTCTTTACAGGGAAAACATATGAAGTAGTCTAGGCGCCTATAGGCAGGCAACCACTTGACGCCCAAGCAATGGCCGCTGCCTGCCTACAGTCAAAATAGGATAGGCGGCGATCTGTGGTGGAACTAACATCAGATTTTAATGCTGGGCGGAGTACAAGTGTGTCTGAACAAACGGTGCACCGAACACTCCCAACTATGGGCCACCGCAGACGACGACCCTTTCATGTGCTAATGTTAACACCGTGACATAGGCAACTGCGACTGAAATGGGCATGTGACTGTCGAAACTGGACGTAGGCGCAATGGCAGAGCGTTGCATGGTCTGATGAACCCCAATACCTCCTTCATCACGCCGGTGGAAGGGCGCGAATCCATTTTCTGCCAGGGGAACAGCTCCTTGACACGTGTACTGCAGGACGGAGACAAGCTGGCAGCAACTCCATTATGCTCTGAGGAACATTCCATGGGTCCTCGTGGAGCTAATGCAAGATATCATGACGGCCAAAGAGTATCGTATACAGGTTGCAGGCCACGTACACCCTTTCATGACGATCATGGTTCCCGACGGCAGTGGTATTTTTCAACAAGATAGTGCGCTATGTCACAAGGCCAGGAGTGTGATGGAGTATTAGAGGAACAAAGTCGCGAGTTCCAGTTGATGTGCTGACTCCCAACTCGATAGATCTGAACCCGATCGCACACATCCGGAATGTGGTTGAACGTGGAGTCAGACCTAATCGTGTCCCTCCCCGGAATTTACGAGAATTAGGTGACTTGTGTGTGCAGATATTGTGCCAACTCCCTCCAGCGATCTCCCAAGGCCTCATTGCTTCCATGCCATGACACGTCGCCGCTTTTATCCGTGCTAAAGTTGGACATATCGGCTATTAGGTCGGTGGTCATAATGTTCTGGCTGGTCTATGTAAAGTCACAATTGAGGCAGGTAATGTAAGACGTCCCCCCCTGGGTGGTGTTAGGTCCTATATTCTTTTCGTTGTATGTAAATGATGTTTCATCAGTTTTGTCCTGCTGTAAATACCACTTGTACGCTGATGACATCCAGTTGTATTTAAGCCAAATCAACAAACCTGAAGAAAGCTATCGAGAATCTCAATGCCGACCTGTGTGTACTATCAAAAAGGGCGCAGGTTATAGGATTAGAGCTCAAGCTATCCAAAACCCAAGAGGTACTGGTTGGTCATTATAGGCTTATTAGACCGAAATATCAGCAATCTCTACTGTCTTTAACTCTAAATGGGACAAATAACTTCTCTCCTTCAACAAATAGCCCAACAGTAACAACTGGAAAAATCTAAATTGGACTGAGCACAGGCCGGCCGATGTGGCCGAGCGGTTCTAGACGCTTCAGTCTGGAACCGCGCGGCCGCTACGGTCACAGGTTCGAATTCTGACTCGGGCATGGATGTGTGTGATGTCCTTAGGTTAGTTAGGCTTAAGTAGTTCTAAGTTCTAGGGGACTGATGACCTCATATGTTAAGTTCCACAGTGCTCAGAGCCATTTGAACCATTTTATTTGGACTGAGCACATAACTGCAATATGCAGAAAGACATTAGCGTCTCTCCATGACCTACAAAAATATAAATAGCTATCCTTTCCTGACCTGAAAGACAAACTTGTACAAACACTATACTTCCAATTACCGATTGCAACGATGTTATCCTGCAAGACCCTTCTCAGAAAAGCTCTCGGTGACTGGAACTGGTTATGAACGCCTGTCCTCGTTTTATATGTGATGTTCGATTCTTTGATTGTATTTCACCTCGTATGCACAGCTATCCTGGCTGCGTGCTGACAAGTGCAGAGATTTCCATACCCTCTGTCTTCCCTACTGTCTTATCAACGAACTCTCTCCCTCATATCTCTCCTCAATCTTAACAATCTTACCCGAACAACACCGCTGTTTCCATCAAAGCCAAATACTTTCTGTCCCACTCCATCGTTCTGCCACTGTCTAGAAGTCCTTCTCACTAACAGGAAACCGTCTCTGGAATAACCTCCAGCAATATATTACAGAATTGAATAACGTCTCCAGCTTCAGAAGTGAGTTAATGACATATCTACTAAAGCAACCATACGACCTACTATTGACCCTGTACACACTCTTTACCTCTACGCACAGGTCACGTAATTCGCGTAAATAATGGGCCGCTGATTAGCGTACTCAGTGCAGGCGTCGTATAGCGACCCATATGGGTTCCATAAGATTTACGTCAGTCGAATTCGGTACCCGAAACATCAACGTGAGTTCACTATAATGCTTCTCAAACCACTGTGGCACTGGTCTGGCTCCGAGACACGGACAATTACACTGTTCAAAGATGACGTCGCCGTAGGGGAAGACATCCTGCATGTAGACGTGCAAGTGGTTCGCAGCTGTCAGCGTGTATTAGGTTATTATCACAGGTCCATACAAGAGCAGGTGAGTGTCTCCCATAGCATTATACTGCCACCAACAGTCTGCGTCTGTGGAGCGCTGCACGTTTCTAGCTGCCGTTCAGTTCCATGACTACGTTTGTGGAGACGACCATCGACCTGGTGTAGCAAAAATGTGATTCACCCGAAGAACCGACACGTTTCCATTGACCGACGGTCGAACCCCGATGGTCCGTTCTCCACTGAATCGTAATTGACGATGTCGTTGGCTCAACTTGTGTACAATTAGGAGTGGTCTGCTGCGGAGCTCCATGTTCAACAATTTACGAAACGCTTGTGCATGCACCAGCATTATTCTTTTTCGGCAGAGATGCCACGGGTCACCATCTGTCCTACCTTAGAGAGTAGACAAGCCTCCGAACCCCACGTTCTGTGAAGAGTTGTGGATGTCCAGCTATTTAGCACCTAGTGGTAGTTTCACTGTCCTACCTCTTTCTGTAGATGCTCACAACAGTAGCACGTGAACATTCGAGCAGCTTCGTCGTTTTCGAGATACTGGTTCAGAGGTTGTGCGTAATAATAATAATCCACCCTTTGTCAAAGTCTCTTATCTCAATAGATTTCACCATTTGCAACTCATATCTTCGCTAGGGTGATCCCCTGGTGCAAGACTTTCGTACCTGAGCCACTTCAGCGACTTGCGTGTCTTTGTGATGAAGGTAAGATGAAATGACCAGTTCAACACAAATATCCAGTCCCCAAGCGAAGAAAACGTCCACCCAGTCTGGGAAACGAAGCCAGGACCCCGCAGTCTAGAGGTAGCGACCCTAACCACTACACCACAAGCTGAGGACTAAAAACAAAAAGCATCACGGTCCTTGCTGTTATTTCTTATTTCTAGGGCATATCAAAGGGGCTGTCCACTCCCACGGTAGTAGTCATTTAAATAACAAGCTACTGGCGATGTATTCTCGAGAAAGCGAAGAACCCAGCACTAAAACACATGTCACTGAAGTTGCCATCGAAACGAGACAATTTGGCGCCTTTCGAGTCAGCAACCCCCACCCCCCACCCCCACTATGTTTTAACAAAGTGCCAGTTACAGGGATGGTGGCTGGCCGGTGTGGTCGAGCGGTTCTAGGCACTTCAGTCTGGAACCGCGGGGCCACTACGGTCGCAGGTTCGAATCCTGCCTCGGGCATGGATGTGTGTGATGTCCTTAGGTTAGTTAGGCTTAAGTAGTTCTAAGTTCAAGGGGACTGATGACCTCAGCTGTTAAGTCGCATAGTGCTCAGAGCCATTTGAACCATTAGGGATGGTGGTTGCCACTGAAACAACCGGTTTTCGATTAAACCGGTTCTTCTCGGCTCCACTTTAACCTTACTGTTAAAACCAGTCAAAATATTCGGTTTCTGAAATAACCTGTTTTCGGTTTTTAGTTGCTTCTACTTCCACTAAAAATCATAAACTTGGGACAAAGATTGAAAAATTGTATTGGAGCTGAACGTGTAGGAGATCACAATGGGCATGGGGTTGAGGCTGCAGTAGAAATCAATCTTATTGCCTCGAGCAAAGTTTGCGAAGGTGAAGCAGATGGGCGCGAAGACAGCGAGAGAGAGAGGACACAAGATGATGACTTCCCAGCATCGTCACTTTTGAATGTCGTCTGTGTTTCACCTTGAAACAACCACAAAGTCAAATTTTCATTTATTAACCCAGGTCTAGAACACTTCAATAAAAAGTAGGTGTTATCAGTCAAATCTACCTTCTATTCCAAGGATTATTGTGGATTTTTTCTCCTTATATGACGTCGCGAGTTCGTTGTGCTCGTCCAGTTTTTCATCTTTTAAAACACATGGAAGATTGTATTTCATTGCTACCACCGTTCGTAAAATACTTCCAAAACAGGGATGGTGCCATTCTGCAGTACAACTGATGTACTGTACGTGCACACTGCACGTACAGACGTGCCGTCTAAGCGGCCACAGCGCACCGTCATGGATTCATTATCGTCTTTGCAATGCTCTATCGACTCCATTTCTTGCTAGTTTTTAACTATAGGCGTTGTTAGTAGAATAGTGATGATCGCTTTTCCCAATTTCTGTAATAATGCAATGCCGACGGCGTTGCCGCATTGGTATGGTAACACTAGTTCCCATTAAATCGCCGAAGTTAAGCGCTATTGAGCTTGGCCAGCACTTGAATGGGTGACCTTTCGAGTCTGCCGAGAACTATTAGGAAGTGGGGTGCACTCAGCCCTTTGCAAAAATTGAGGAACTATTTCAGAATGAGTTTTTCACTCTGCAGTGGAGTGTGCGCTGATATGAAACTTCCTGGAAGATTAAAACTGTGTGCCCGACCGAGACGTGAGTCGTGCTTCGGTAGCTCAGATGGTGTCCGCAGCTCGTGGTCGTGCGGTAGCGTCAGGGGTCAGGGATTTTCTCTGCCTCGTGAGGACTGGGTGTTGTGTGATGTCCTTAGGTTAGTTAGGTTTAAAAATAGCCGGCACGGTAGCTCAGCATGTTCGGTCAGAGGGTTAGCTCCCCTCTGTAATAAAAAAACTGAGTCAAACGAACTTAAACGGATGTCTTACGATGTCCGCACCGAGCAGAAGCAACGAAATACATATGCAAATATATATGTAGGGGCGCCGTGGTCCCGTGGTTAGCGTGAGCAGCTGCGGAGTGAGAGGTCCTTGGTTCAAGTCTTCCTCGAGTGAAGAGTTTACTTTCTGACTAGCTGCGTTAGTGTAATGGTTAAAGTGTTTGGCTGCGAAGCGAAAGGATCTGAGTTCAAACCTTGTTTGGTGCTTAATATTTTGCCGGCACGGTAGCTCAGTGTGTTCGGTCAGAGGGCTACGTGCCCTCTGTAATAAAAAAAACAAAACTGAGTGAAGCGATCATCAACGAACTTCAACGGATGTCTTACGACGTTCGCCCCGACCAGATGCAATGAACAAAAGCGAACAAAATGAGTTAAAAAAAAGAAAAGATGGTAGAGCACTTGCCCGCGAAAGGCATAGGTCCCGAGTTCGAGTCTCGGTCGGGCACACAATTTTAATCTGCCAGGAAGTTTCGAGGAACTACTTGATTGAGAAGTAGCGGCTCGAAGTGACGAAAACTGACAACTGCCAGGAGAATGACGTATTGATAACATGCTTTTCAATAACCGCATCCACCGACTATGACAGGCGTCGCTATGTACTATGGGCCTTCCAAGACTTGTTCGGAAGGACCTTAGTTTAATTTATAATAATGTAATATTTCAAAGCAATGGAAATTTTTCGAATAGATATGACTCCATTTTTTTAAAAAGATTAAAAGCCAATAATTCTGGCGCTGCTGCTATGGCAAACCGATATGCTGCTTTTTTATCCGATTATTAGCGAAAAATTTAAAAAGCCTGTTATAACCGAGACCAAAGAAATACCGAAAAATAACGGTTACTCCGAACTAAAATGCAGGTATCGTTATAACCGGTAGTTTTCCCCCATTTCTAGTTAGTGACCGTGGCTCGGTGCTCGTGCACGGCACCCACTTCCCTATTCCATGTCCCGTCGCATTGGATCCACATTCATCATTTGGCAAGTTTAGTTAATTTTCTCTGCCGCCAGCCTTAGTACACCAGCAACAAGGGGTTCAAACGTAATTGTTAACAATCGATTCAAAATTTTCAAATCATATTCTGTGTCATCTCGCTATATGTTGAAATGCGTTCAGGTTGCACTTATTGAAATGAAGATGAACAGCTTTCATTGTTATTTACAGAGTAAGACAACGTGGTGACAAACCGACTGTCTTGCAGCCATGAGATTCGGTTTCGACTGTAGTTTCAGCACTTTTTGTACGTTGGCCTGACTGGAGCTTTTACTTTGGTAAAGCATGCTTAGCACATATATGCTTGACGTATACCGGACGATATAATTCCTGGAGGGGTTTTATGAATCCTGCAAAATTTGTCTTCCTTCCCAAGGATGTGAAAACAAGCTGTTTGTAGGCCACTCTCCGTCGTATGTATTACGTTAGTCGTGCAGTACTTTAAGAAATCTAGAACAAGGAAACATACCTGTAGATAATGTGATGATTTCTGGGTCACGTTGATGTAGGAAAGACGCCTCCTTTCTGTACAGCCCACAGTGCTCCTTAGTAGGATACCTAGGACACTGTGGAAGAGTTACAGTTTCATTTCTACTGGTACTCGGCATACCTGGATGGAATTATATAATTGGCTCTGCCGCTCGTATATAATTGTCCTCGCCACCCACACGAGTGCGAGATAAGGCAAGAGGCTCCCTTTTCTCTGGTGACATATTCAGCCTCTCTGACGTACTTAGCATTGCTGCGTCAGCAGCGAAATACTTTGTTTCTTATCCTTCACAGTGTAACGTACAGACTCCTCCTCCCTAGTTTCTAATATGTTTTCGAGAATAGTAAACCGTTTATTTTCTTTATTAATACTCGTAGAAGTTTTCTTTTCTATGTTTCAGTTTTACTAAGCACATGTACAGTAATACTCAAAAGTATCCGAACTACCTGAATTGCATTTCGCCTGATAAGCATGCACCCACACAACGCAGCTGTCTAGCAGGTCCTCTAATCGCTCCTCGGTAGACTCGTTTGACTATTGAAAATGGTTCCAACAAATCACCACTAGAAAACACTGCTCTGTATCGCATTAACTCAAGATGTGAAATAATACCAAGGTACTACAAATATCAGGGAACCCCTTATCACAATTAAGACTGCCCTTAAGGCTTGTAATCTCACATTTATTACAATAAATGACATACCTGAAATGTTACCACTCTCATTATTACGTCAGATAGGTAGTGCACGTAGTAAGTTCGTCGTATACATGATATCCTCTTCAAGGTAACATACCGTACTTATTGTTTAACACAAAATGACAGTAAAAATTTAAGTTATTCACGAGCAGCTAGTTGAGAATACGTACAAATGACACGACGAACCGCCTCGTTCTGCATATGGATTAAAACCCAGGTCATGCATACCAAGCAAACACTTCGTGACTGACGGAAACTAACAGTCATTCCTGACTAGGCATACAGAGAGTGATATACCTCGAGTTTAGACAGTATCAGTTAGCAAATACCAACTTTAAATTACATAATGTAAACATTTTTAAGGGAAGCGAATTCGTACCCAGCATCTATTGTCCTTGTTAACGAACTAAGGGAGATGTTAAATATTGCTTCTTCACAAGTAACTTACTTGAAATTCCGTGAGGCAAAGCTTTGTGTTGGACAGGGATTCTAAACCAGAACTTAATCACATTGTTATCGAAGCACAATCAACTGTGACATATCGCATTTTCTCGGCAGAAGCTAGATGTTTTAACTTGAATGACGAGATGAAACATTAATTTTTTCCTTCCTAGAACTCCAACCTGGCACCTATCGCTATTATATTCTATTGAAAACGAACGTTAAATGTGGGTTTGTTACACCAGCAGCGATATGTGATCATGTTTGAACTAGAAATAATATGAAGAAGAGTTCAGTGCTGACTGGGAATCGAACCACACACATATCGTTGTTGACTGCACACGAAGAGACGTCAGCTACCGAACTTTTCTCCACCAGTAGCTCGGAATAACATCCTTGAGCATACAATGATCTCGCTAATAGTTCTGTGTCCCACTGGGCGTCAAAAACGTCAGAAATCGTTAGTGTTGACAACGAATGAAAATACTTTAAAAACCAAAATTATTATCCACCAGCAGATAGGTGTTCTTATGCTAGAGCTTGATAATACATAATGGAAACTTTAGTGCCGGGCCAGGATTGGAACCCATTCACGCGCAATATGTGGAGATGTTGAGGAATCTGCACTTTTGAACAAACAACAAATTGTAGTCGAGCTGTATTGTCAAGAAGGGATCAAATTCCGCGTCAAAGGCGGTCTGAGTTCCATTCCCCGTTCAGAAACAGTTTTATCGACATACAGAAGCTCAAATAAAAGATGGAATAAGTGTCCTGTGACCCTACATTGCGTTTGTTTCCACACTAGAAATAAATAACTAGTACAAGAAAGATTACTGCTGACAAAGCTTCTACGTGACGCGACTTCTGACTTTATTGTGGTTCAACCTAACGTCTACTTGGTAGAGAAGGAATATCATGTTTAACGTGAATTTCAGACCACAGTGCCATTATACCTTCTTCACTTGGCGAAGCCGGAAGAGAATAGAATCTGTCTCTCCTTATCAAGAATCATGAGCAGAAGTTGGAATCGAATCCAGACCATAAGTATATGAACTTATCATCAATCCAATAGACCAGAAAATCCTCTTCTCTGTGACTCTTTTTTCTATCATAACGACGTTGCGTCACACTGGATGAGAATTCTGACACACAGGCTCCCTGTAGTGCTTAGCAGCATGTTCAGTATATTCTTTTACTTGGTTGACCGAATCGCCATGAACTAGCTGCCTCGGCTACCCAGTGCATACATTCGACTCTATTCTGTAATCACCGAAATAAAATCACGTAACTGCCACCTACACAGAAATTCCAACAGTGTAGGATGCACAAATTTAAAGAGAAAGTGTTCCTTTCCACTTGAGCTACTCTATTACGCTATCTGTTTGTTGAAAACGTCGTGAATTGCAAAAGTGAAGCTCTAACTATCTGTCTTTCAGACGTTATCAGTCTAATGGAACTCTGAACGTAACTCCCTTCACTCCTAAACCCAAAATAGTCGCACGTGGAAAAAGGGCTAACTTCTGAGACATTTTGTTCTTTTCAGGTTTAATAGACGTCCCGGCGGTAGATGCATCTCGAAACTTTTGTATTACGTATGGGGAGAGCGCATCGAGCCAAAATACGTCAGAAAGGTATTTTCTTCATCAAACCTTGTTTGACATCATTTATTCAGAACAACTTTTCTACATGCATGTAATCAATAAACTACATGTGCATTGTCAGACTGTTACAGATAACATCAGAGAATTCGCATATATCGTTGACGATTAATTTCTCTCTCATGTTTACTATTGTTTTAACGACACTAAAATAAACCTTACGAAAACTGTGCTCTGAAATGAAATAAAACTACCCACGATAACCTTACGACGAAACTCTGTTTCTATAAAACTGAGTATCTGTACACAAGCGTGCCTGTATCGGCACGAATTAGTAAACTACTATTCACTTAGATTTCGATCGGTTCTGTGTTTGACTGGTATTCTGTGACATACTCAAGTGGTATGCAAATGTGGAATTTCATAAATAAAGTTATGTATTCCTAGAAACCCAAAATTTGCTTGTCTGTAGCGGAAAGAGGCGTTACCTGTTGTGCAGCTTTGTAAGTTTTTCACCATTGCATTATGAGCCGGAAGTATTTTCTTGCGATTTCCTTATCGATGTTTGATCTGACTGCTTGTAGCTCTTTCACAGAAGAGACAAAAACGTTACACTAGGCAGGACGGGAACCGCAAACCGTAACAGACACTTTCTCACAAATCAGCACGTTACCACATAGCTAGGGAAGATGCATGTATCTACGCTTCCTTTTACGAGGCCAATAGTGGCTAGAAATCGTAAACCGCTAGTTGCGATTTTCACGTGCAACGACTTTCCTAGGCCGAAAACCGTAAATTTACAATCTTTTGTTACACCTCAAGCAATAATAACTCAGAATATTCAATAGAAATGACAGGAAAAATCAAGTGAACTTTGATGCTAAATTCAGTGTACACCAGGAAGTAACCCGTCAATCGCAGAGTTGCCAAACATACCTTGCCTTGTTCGCAAATCTCAGTTACATTACCTGCGGAAAGAAGTTGAACCGATGTGATCCTACAGCGGACTGAGATGTGATCAAAGACGCGGTTATTACGGCCTGGAAAGCGTAACCCGTCTGGTTCACATTTCTGTAACTGGGTTTAGGGACTGGAGCGTAGTTACTAATAATACTCAGAACTGACTGAAAACTGAGCATCATAAATCAGTACCTCTCATAGTTGTTTTTATATTTCTTTCGTAAGTTTACTCAAAACTAAGAAACTCATTGACAGACGTTTTCGTGCCTCGCCGATAGTCGAGCACAATAAAAAACAAAAATAAAAAGGAATGTGTGTGTGTGTGTGTGTGTGTGTGTGTGTGTGTGTGTGTGTGTGTGTGTTTGTGTGAGTGAGTGAGTGGGTGAGTGAGAGAGAGAGATAAAAATAAAAAAGAATAAGGGAGAGAGAGAGAAAAGGACTTGTTGTAAGGAAATTGAATCATGCTACGTAAAGAAATCTTTAATTAAAATGACACGTTCCACATCATTGCGAAATGTTGTACCCAAAATCTATGGGACAAGTACTAATCTAATCAAATCTAATCATATCATAATGCTGACTAGCCACGAAGAGGCATGAACTACCGAAATTTTCCCCAAATCTAAACTTGAAAATAAAAGACGACAGTTTTCGTAATAAACCGTGACTCCTATCAAGACTATTTCGTCTCTGTTAACTAACCACGAAAGATGTCTGACATACTTTTGAATACATTATGGGCGTGACAATGATCAATGTGTTATAAATATTTACTATAAAACCAGTCTTGATCACGATTTATTTATTAAGGTGACCGGTTTCGACCACTACTGTGGTCATCTTCAGACCTACAAGTCGTATAGATAGCTGTAATTAGAGGGCTACATACATAAGGAAAATACATAAAGCTATAAAGCTACAAAACGATGAATTACCATTGAGTAGGAACCTCTTTCTGCTGGAGAATCACTACTGGAGAAGCCAGTGCACGTCTTACTGTATGTAATGGAGGCTCCACCCACTTCTGACGGCATGATGTCATTACTAACCAATGAGTGATAAGTCGAATAACAATGTAAAATTTCTTAGTAAAAGAATATTGTCAAGAAATAAAAATAAACACACACTAGATTTAGCTTATTAAACAGCTATTGTCAATTAAGAAGCGTTAAAAATATTTAAATATGTAAGATAAGTGAACTTCGGTTTGGCAGTTCATGGGTTGCCCTCTGAAGGCCTGTTAGTGAACCATTTGGAACCACTGGTTGCCATGGCGAAGTTGGACGCCGTTCCAAAGATGAGGCAGCAGGCTTCTCTCCACTGAAGCTGTTGTCAAGTCGATAGGCAAACCAGTGGTTGCCATGGTGAGGATAAACGCCAGTGCGAAGATGTGGCAGCAGGCTTCTTTCCGACGAAGTTGTTGCGAAAGTGGAATGGCGAAGACTGTCACGTCAGACGATGTATTACTGAGCAGAAACATGTCTTTATTGAAACGATTTTCAATGAGTAGGCTGCAATAATCTTTAGTTGACATGCATACTACATGCTGCACAAATACGATACGAAGTAGTTGTCCACATTTATGAAATATTGTCTATGAAGTTCGTATGTAGATTGCATTTTTTTAAATTACATGTGACAAATTCTAAAAGGCATTGCTATTCTTTAAGTTGTATGCCAGTCTTATAAACAAATAAAAATAATGAAATTGGAAGGAATTTAAAATTATAATACTATGAGCTGTAGTGTCAAAAATAAAAGGATGTGAATTAGCAGTATGCAGTCTAAAAGCATATAATCAAACATTCTAAAACAGATAGTCAGTCATAAAATAATGTTTGGTGAAATAAAATTACAAAGTAAAGACAAAATATTTCCTAAAAATCTTGATAATTTTAAAAAAACTAAGGACAGAAGAGTGAACATTCTAAAGCAGATCATCGAAAAGCTCAAAGAAATGTTTTCTTTGAATTGAAGTTGTTCGTTTAAAACAGATAATGGATTACTTTTATGAAGTGAAAAGATTTCAATTTCTTCTAAAGTATTTAGCAGTAGTTCTTTTGGCACAGTATGTAATATTTTCAAATTGTTAGAAATGCAACCCTCAGAATGATTGTATCCATCAATATGTTGACCAAATATTGATTTCGTACATGCAGTAGTATGTTCTTTAAAACGTGTTAGAAAGTTACGGCCAATTTGTCCAATATACTGGTTCTCACAGTCATTACATATTATTTTGTAAACGCCTGACTTTTGGTATATATTTGATTCCCAAATGTGTGTTTCAGTTTCATCTGTAGTGGGTTATTGGTTTTAAATGCTATTGTCACGCTTGTATTCCTAAATTATTTATTTATTTTATCTGAAATAGGTCCCTTGTATGTCATTTTTGTAAATCTCTTCTTGGAATTTATAACAGCAACATTTGTTTCCTTTAATTTTTGATATAACAGATTAACCTGATGGGAATTATAATTGTTAGCATCTGCTATCTGTTTTAATGTATCAATTTACTTCAGGATTGCATCAGGTTGAAGAGGTTTATTTCAGTATCCTATGCTCATAGTGTTAAAAAATGCCATTTTGTATCTTAATAGATGGCATGATGTAGCATTTATTATTACATTGGTTGATGAGGGTTTTCTGTAAATAGAAATATTATGTTTTCCAATTTTGTTTGTAATTGTGAGGTCCAGGAAATTAATACTATTGTTACGTTCGTGTTCTACTGTAAATACAAGTTTTGGATGTAAATTATTTAAGTTGTTAGCGAAAGCTTCAATTTCTTCCTTAGATCCGTTATATAATAGCAATGTTTCGTCAACATATCCTTTGTAATATATAATTTTGTTTGTTATTTCTGGATTATTTTTGAAAAATTGAATTTCAATATAATTGACGAATATATCTGCTATAGTGCTAGCCAGGGAATTCCACATTGCAAGTCCATCTTCCTGAATATATATTTTATTATTAAATGCAAAATAATTAAAATCTAGAGTAATTCTTAACAGTTCAATGAACTCTACTATTTCTTTGGGGCTCATGATTTTGTGATACTGTTAAGGTATCATTAATAATAGAGACAGTCTCTTGAATAGGTATATTCGTGTAAAGATATGTGATGTCCAACGACATGAACCTTGTGTTTTTTAGAATATCCACATCATAAATTAATCTAGTTAATTCGAAACTGTTTTTAATACTACAATTTTCTTCATAAATGTAAAAGGATTTTAAGATTTGATTAAACTTTTTGTTCAGGTTATAAGAGGGACTGTTGGTATTATTAACAGTTGGACGAATTTGTAAATTTGGTTTGCGTGATTTGATTTGTGATCTCAAGTTAGGTAAAGTGGGGTTCATAACTTTAAGTGTTATTTTATCTTTAGGTGAAAGTAAAGAGTCACTATCATCAATCAGCTTTTTAATTTTTGTTTGAAATCTTGAAGTCGGGTCTTTATTAACCTGTTTTTATAGTAAATAAATGTCTGATATACCTCCATTCAGAAGTAACAAAGTGTGCATGCGTTTAAAGATGAAGCGCATGATGTGACGATCTGTGACGGAGATACGAACCCAACACGTAATCGGATTGTTAACTAAGTAAAATCAAATGTTACGTATCGGTTTTTCTTACCAGCTGCTAGGTGTTTCAATCTAAAATAAGGATACAAATCTTGTGCCTGAGCGACAATCGCACCGCACACCTACCGTCCTTCTTTATCATGCAAGAATACAGCTTAAGTATCAACTGCTTACTCAGCAACAGTAAGGAGTGTGCGTGTTTGACCAGAAATAACGACACCTGTTGCGATTGTTGGCAACACATGAACAGACATCAAAAATGCGCGTTAATTTTCACTAGCAGGCCGGTGTGCACGTGATAGTGCTTGAAATGAAATTATGAATATTTTTGTTCTGGATCAGGATTCGGACCCACATACATACCTTTGGAGGAGACCTAGAGAAGATTGCAGTCTTGGGAAAAGGAACGAAATGATTGAACTATAGTGTTCCGAGAGATTCAGATCCTCGAAAGAGGAGATACGAATTCGAATCACAGCCTAATACCAAATTTTTCAACGTCTCTAGTTCACTCAAGTTCCTTTAAATGGCTATCGGTTTATCAGATAAAATATAATTTTCTAATGTAAGTAAGTTTACTGGCGACAGTATTTCTGTTTACCATGACTTTCACCTATGTCATTTCCCAACTTAATGAAGGAACGTGATGTTTAATGCGGAATCTGGATTAAAACATCTTTCTCTTGACTTTACCAGAGGTAAAGGAAATCTGTTTGTGCCTCTTAAAAGTAAGTGCCTGAACCCACGCGTTGGACCTGTGATAGTTTGTTCCACCAGACCATTGCGGCCACATTTCCCAGCCCCAAGAGTGTGCTGTAACGGATGATGTGATTAGGTTACAATATTAGTCACGGTGTAAAAAATGCGAGTATATTAAATGGTTAAGTAGAAGCAAACTTCTGACGCGGAGATTATGCTATTCTCATGTCAGCAGGATGTAATGACTCTTCCAGCCATCATAGCCTCGATGCGAAGACATTTTGAAATTTTCACTAATTCAGCAAATTTCTTAGTTCGAGAAAATCCACTGTGAAGTGCGAAGTTACCGGATAATTCTATTATTACCGTCATTATTACTGTCATTTTCTTCATACCACTGCTGGAAGACATGTGATTGAAGATCATTTAATGCCTTTTTGTCACTATAGAAGTAGTTGCCTACGAAGAGGTTCTTTCCCTGCCTACGGAATCCTTTTCATGTTAATGTCAAACATCAGCAATTACTCGTAGATTACATTAAAACTAAAGTAATTTATGAAGACGTTACTTGATAACAAAAACTAGCTGCCTTTCTTCATTTACATGCACCTAGAAATGGCTGTCGAATACTGACAAACCAAAAGCCAAGGGATCTTACTGCCTTCCGATATACGTCACTGTCAGTTCTTCTATACGATTTGGTCAACGTGACCTATTTCAAGTTGTGTATGACAGAGAATGTTTTAGAAAAACAATTGTTTTCCGTTGCAATAAAGAGAAAGATTTTCATTCTAAGCTATCCAAGTTCAAAATTTTCGCAGTATTAGTTCAAATTTAATATTCGCTTCTATAGCGTGGGAAAGTATTTCACAGTTGCAAAACCCGCATCCGATTCATTGCCTTACACTCAGTCGCTGAAAATAAATTCTAGCTCAGAGTGACACCACTTTAAGTAACCTAATGTAGCGAAGACTGTTTGCCAGTGCTCTTTCTCACCGGAAAATATGCAATTCACTCATTGGGTTCCAATAGTACACTGTAACAGTAATTTCTGTGTGTATGCAATGCGTACGGATTGTAGAACTTACTGGTGTTCTCTCTTCCACTTCTGTATACAATACGCCTGACCTAAACGGGTCCTTTACCATTACAGGCCCTGGGCAGTGCAACATCGTACTGACAACAGTAATGTGCTTATACTGACAACCTCCCTGTTCGTTTTAGCTGATTTTGTAATTACTTAAATAAAACAACATGACCTTCCAGTGGGAGACATTCCGTCCCCCTTTTCCTTCTGTGAAATTTGTCAGTAAGCTTTTTGCCTTCCTACCAGCGAAACGCGGCAGAGTACGGCTAGTAAACGATTCACAAACCACATTTTAGCGCCATTAAGACGATTTCTTTAAACATTGACGTAACCGAAGGAATTTAGTTTCTTCTTAAATCGTTTTAGGCAGCAACGTGCACACATATCTAAAATAGGAAAAGCTCTTTGTCCAGGTACGAAGGTTCTAAAACAAACTTCCCACAGTTTGTGTCAGATTGATCTTTTCGTCTGATAGCACCGCTATCTACTATCTTTTTGTGTTATTGCTCAGTGTTCAAAAAGCAAAATATTATGCCTGCTCCCACGCTGTATTAGAAAGAGTGTATTAGAACGAGGCATCCAGTTGTCGTCTTCTCTTACTGCGATTTTATATTACAATGAACACAAGACGCCGAGATAAATGTGTATATTCTCCGTGACGAAATATCCCACATTTCAGTCATCCTGATCCATTCGTTACGTGTATCGGCAGCAGTGAGTGATAGGAACTCTGTTGTGAGGAGACGAATAACAATAACAATGGTAGTAATAAAAAATCGGTAATCAAGGATGTTTACTTCATTAGAGAAAATTGTTAACGATTAACAAAATAACCAAGAAAGGCTGAGTGTTTAATTGTCGCACTGCATAGGTGTTCTTATCACTTTGTTACTGAATTCTTTTCTGTTTGTTTGCAGAGAGAAAAGAAAGAACCTTGTATCCATACATATCGCTAGTACGAGATACTACCTATCAAATATCCTTGCTTTACATCACGAGTCGAACATGGCGTCACCGAGCTGATATTTGAAATACATTTATGTTTCCTCTCTCTGTCTCTCTCTCTCTCTCTTTTTATTTTTTTTTTTCTGAGGAAAACATCGAGAAGCGCGAGTAATGAGGAAGTAGGCATATAATCTCTTTACATCTTTACACTTACTTTCATTGGGATACATAATGCAAAAATACAACTTTTAAGTTATTATTGCGTAATTCCAATTATTGACAGTCTATTCGTGAGCTTGCTAGCATTCAGTGGGGTGAAACCTATCACAGAAGCAAGCAAAACACAAATATTTCTTGCACCATGCACTCACGTGTTGTCCAATATATTGCTCGGAAAACATATCTGATTCATGTTGCTAAATACAGCTCTATCAGATATCAATTTGGATGTGTAACAAGTGTATAAAAGTATATCTTGAAATATGCACAAAGGCACATAGAGGTATTCGACTTTAACATAGCCATGTCCAAGATTGTAACTGGGGTCGACAGCATCGTCGGCTACCGTCTTGACAACTCGAATGGTGACAGTGATCGGCCGGTTACTTTCGTTTACTTGTATCAAAACCACAGCATGAAAACACAAAAATGTTAATAACCCAAAGATCATTGACTTTGAAACCCATAGTAAAGTAAAGCAGTCATCAGTCGGAAAATTGGTTTGAACACCACAGTACTTTAATAGGTACGGCCTTGTTGGAGGTGGTATGCCATTGTTTTCCTCCGACCTTTGAGTTGACTTACCTAGCCAGTTAATAGGGGAACCTACAGTTTAAGGTGGCTTTCGGACCACAGTGCAACCCGGCATTTTTCACGTCAACAAACTCTACTGCCCATGCGCGTAATGAATGGATCAGGATGACTGGAATGTGGGATGTTTCGTCACGGAGAAATACACATTTATCTCGGCGTCTTGTGTTCAGGGTAATATGAAAATCTCAGTAAGAGAAGACGACAACGGGATGACGGTGGTGCAGGCAATAGTACCCAACTATTTCTGTCCACTTAACACCATGACGACAGACAAATTGGCGTCTCAGTGTATTTTGATTATAATTAGTTACCTTCTTGCGCCCTCGTTCTAATACTTCGTGGGAGCAGGCATAATATTTTTCTTTTTGAACACCGAGCAATAACACACAAAGATAGTACATGGAAGGATACATTTTTTATTTTTATTTGTTTGCTGTGCTCGATTATCGGCGAGGCACGAAAACGTCTGTCAATGAGTTTCTTAGTTTTGAGTAAACTTACGAAAGAAATATAAAAACAACTATTAGAGTTACTGATTTATGATGCTTAGTTTTCAGTCAGTTCTGAGTATTATTAGTAACTACGCTCCAGTCGTTAAACCTAGTTACAGAAATGTGAATCAGACGGATTACGTATTCCAGGCCGTAGCATCCGCGCCTTTGAGACGCCAGCTATGGTCACTTCCCAGCCCGCTGTAGGATCACATCGGTTCATCTTCTTCCTGCTGGTAATGTAACTGAGATTTGCGAACAAGGCAAGGTATGTTTGGCAACTCTGCGATCGACGAGTTACTTCCTGGTGTGCACGGAATTAAGCATCAAAGTTCACTTGATTTTTCCTGTCATTTCCATTGAATACTCTGAGTTATTATTGCTTGAGGTGTAACAAAAGATTGTAAATTTACGGTTTTCGGCCTAGGAAAGTCGTTGCACGTGAAAATCGCAACTAATCCCGTCCTTTAAATAGCGGTTTACGAGTTCTAGCCACTATTGGCCTCGTAAAAGGAAGCATAGACACATGTTGGGAAGGCGGATGCCAGGTTGAGATTCATTGGGAGAGTCGACTACAATTTGTTGTTTGTTCAAAAGTGCAGATTCCTCAACATCTCCACATATTGCGCGTGAATGGGTTCCAATCCTGGCCCGGCACTAAAGTTTCCATTACGTATTATCAAGCTCTAGCATGAGAACACCTATCTGCTGGTGGATAATAATTTTGGTTTTTAAAGTATTTTCATTTGTTGGCAACACTAACGATATCTGACGTTTTTGACGCCCAGTGGGACACAGAACTATTAGCGAGATCATTGTATGCTCAAGGATGTTATTCCGAGCTGCTGGTGGAGAAAAATTCGGTAGCTGACGTCTCTTCGTGTGCAGTCAACAACGATATGTGTGTGGTTCGATTCCCAGTCAGCACTGAATTCTTCATATTATTTCTAGTTCAAACATGATCACATATCGCTGCTGGTGTAACAAACCCACATTTAACGTTCGTTTTCACTAGAATATAACAGCGATAGGTGCCAGGTTGGAGTTCTAGGAAGGAAAAAATTAATGTTTCATCTCGTCATTTCAGTTAAAACATCTAGCTACTGCCGAGAAAATGCGATATGTCACAGTTGATTGTGCTTCGATAACAATGTGATTAAGTTCTGGTTTAGAATCCCTGTCCAACACAAAGCTTTACCTCACGGAATTTCAAGTAAGTTACTTGTGAAGAAGCAATATTTAACATCTCTCGTAGTTCGTTAACAAGGACAATAGACGCTGGGTACGAATTCGCATCGCTTAAAAATGTTTACATCATGTAATTTAAAGTTAATATTTGCTAAATGATACTCTCTAAAATCGAGATATATCACTCTCTGTATGCCTAGTCAGGAATGATTTTTAGTTTCCGTCAGTCACGAAGAGTTTGCTTAGTCTGCATGACCTGAGTTTTAATCCATATGCCGAACGAGGCGGTTCGTCATGTCATTTGTACGTATTCTCAACTAGCTGCTCGTGAATAACTTAAATTTTTACTGCCATTTTGTGTTAAACAATAAGTACGGTATGTGGAATGGGATAAAATAAAATAATATTTACAGCAACAGGCAAATCTTCATCAGTTATTTAGTGAAACAAAAAACCGCAACGTTAAATCAGAATTTCAGCTGCAAGAATGTACCCCTAGACAAGACATTGAGCCATCGGCAACAACAACAACAACGAGATAATCAAGGTAAGTAAAAAAAGTTCTTCTTTTGTAATCCTACTCCTCCCGGAGTTTTCAAATTTTGTGCGAAGAATGAGAACCTGAATGGTGCTGTGTGTGAGAGTAAGATTACACCACGCTAGGGATTTTCGTGTTGATTTTGACATTAGTGCTGTTAAAAGGTTGTGTTCAAACTGCCGTGTGACGAATACTGTTTTAGAAATGTTGAAAATGTCGCCAATTTACATTAATACACAACAGGCACCTGCGTGCCAATGATTATTATATAACACGCTTGAAACAACCAGGTGTAGTACACACTTCACAAGCCAACGTGACGGAGGACATCTTCTAGCACATGCTACGTTATCAGCAGGGCAGACTGAATCTGACAGGTCGGTTGTGGGCCAGCGTGAATGTTGCTTGGAGCGCCCAGCTGTCAGTAGCTTTGGGACAACCGATTGTTTTTGATAACCGATTGGCCAGTCTATTGTTTTTTCGTAGAATGAAGGAACCGAATGAAACTAGTCTCTGCGGACATACCGGCTGTATGAATGTTTTCACTCACTCACCGGGCTTCAGTGGTTTCATTCAATGCGAGACAACCGACTCAGAAATCTGTCTGCTGCAACCGTTATATGAATGTTTTTACTCAGTCTCTTTGTTTGAGTGATTTTCTTTATAAACTTGTTTAGAGTTTTCGGATATACGTGAACCATGACTAGGGTCGACAATATTTTTAGGGAAAAATAAAATATTTTATTTCAACGACATGCATAAAAATAAATTTCTAAAAACAAAGTATTTTCAAAATAATACATGTTTACTTACTTAAATACCAAGTTGTTAATTGGGACATTAAAAATAAATATTTGGTTGGTTTCAAAAGTTTAATATCTGGTCCTGAACTGCAAATTTATGTACAATGAACAATCACTTTTAACACGTTTTTCTTAGGTCAGTTTCTTGTCTGTTTGTTCAGTAAAAGTTTTGTTGTTGATTTTAAACTAACTTCCCTAACTGCTAGAGTCTTGAAACTTTCAACATAGCTCTCAAATGTAATAACACTGCAATAGCAACTCGCTTTAGGGTCTGTTGTGTGCTGAAGGGTAGTTTGTTTTTCGCTATGTCTGTCAGTTCGGTAGAAACTTTGCTACTAATTTCAAGCTAACTTTCCGATGAGCTAAATACTTGAAACTTTCAACTTAGCTCAGAACTGAACGACAACACAATATTAACTCGCTTTGTTTTCTCCTGTGTGGAGTAGAGCACTTGGTGTAGCACTGCTGTTTCCCTGTTTTTCTGTTCACAGTTTAGAGTGATTGCTGTTAAGCTTCCGCCTGAGATCGATTCTCCCTATTTTCTGCATTTGGGGTCTTTCAGCGAGATACACGTAGGAAGCAGCAATATATTGGTTGACTCAGTTGAAGAGAAAATGAAATAAATCTGACATTTACCACATGTCTCTGTTGTAATCTTCTCACACACACTCCCGACTAATAATTAGGAAATAACTATTTAAATAAAAAACTTGTTTGTATAACGAATTTTTCATTTGAAAAGAAAGAGTGAATAATTCAGTCAGTATGCAAATCTGCAACGGTGTCCAATGTTTCAATTCAATTGCTCCTACAGACTGCTTTCACTCGAAGAAATAAATCAACAATAATCCAGCTGACACCTAAACCTACAACCGACTTTTTCGATCGTTTTCATGCAGCTGCTCCAACAGACAGGTTTTACTCCAAAGAATGAATGAATGAATTATTCAACCGATGCCTAATACTACAACCGAATGTGTCGATTGTTTTCCAGCAACCGACTGAATCGATTGTTTTTAATTTGTTGTTCCCATCACTGGCTGTGAGAAGGATTGTGACGGGCGAGCTGAGTGTAGGCAAGAGACAGTCACGAGGCCCAGCAGTTACTGTGGTTTTCCCGAGCGGAAAGAGCAGGATCACACTCTGCTTGTAAGCTGTGTATTACAAGAATGTGTATTACAAGAATGCGTATTACAAGACTAATGACTATGCACACGTCGCTGTGCAGAAGTTCCGGACACTGAAGAGTTTGAAAAAAAAAGGCGTTGGTTCGATGACTGCCATGGGTCTGAAGAAAATAATTCGGAAATTCGAAAAGCCAGATTCTTTTGCTGAGCAACCAGGTAGAAGGAGGAAACGAATTGATTCGACGTCAGTGCAGGAGGAGACGAGTTGTGGTGAGCAAATGTGTAGTGCACGGAGAATTGCCCGCACATTGGACATACCCCGAGCATGGCACGTAAAATCCTATGAAACATCCTTCTTTGCCATCCAATAAATATTACCCATGTGCACGAGTTGCTTCCTGTCGACATGCCTTTGCTTTAGAATTTCTTGCTTGCATGGAAGTGGACAATGATTGGCCATGGAATATTTTGTGGACAGACGAAGCCCACCTCCATCTGACAGGATACGTCAACACACAGAATTGTCGAATACGGCAACGGAAAATCCACAAGCAAATCAACAAGTAGTACCTCATCCTGAAAAGGTGTGATGCGGGTTTACGGCATCATTCAGCATAGGGCCATATTTTTTCCAAGAGACAGGTGCTTCCCGTTCTGTTACCTTTAGCGTAATTGGTAAGCGCTATGAGTATATTTTGCGTAACCACGTCATTCCAGCTCTCCAACAGCGTGGATGTGTGGATGAGATCATTTTTATGCGAGATGGCGCACCTCCGCACATTGTAAATCCAGTTAAGCAGTTTCTGAAGCGCCATTCGGAAAGTCTAGAATTATCAGTTGCCATTTCCCTACAGCCTGGCCGTTCCGATCACCTGATATTAATCCGTCTGGCTCAAATGGCTTTGAGCACTATGGGACTTAACTTCTGAGGTGATCAGTCCCCTAGAGCTTAGGACTACTTAAACCTAACTAACCTAAGGACATCACACACATCCATGCCAGAGGCAGGATTCGAACCTGCTAACGTAGCGGTCGCGCAGTTCCAGATTGTAGCGCCTAGAACCGCTCGGCCACTCCGGCCGGCTTAATCCGTCTGACTTCTGGTTGTGGAGCTATCTGAAAGATGTTGTGTTCAGTCTTCCGATTGCAAACTTAGCTACATTGAAGGCACGCATTGCACAACACATTTTGAACGTTACCCGGAATCATTTGGATCAGTTGTGGAACATGCTGTTTCTAGATTTCAACTTGTTGCAGAAAACGGTAGACAGCATATTTAACATGTTTTGCGCCAGTCACACGGAAATTAATAATCCGATTTAATTTTGATTGATGCGTTTTATGCAGTTTTTAGCCTCAGGACAATTAAAAACCGATGTGATTGATGCTTTTTACGCGGTTTTTGGCCTCAGGACAATTAAAAACCGATTTTTCCCATCCGATGTGATATGACCTTGTTGTAACTAACCATTCTGTGACATGTTATGACCTTACTTACATAACTAGCAGTATCACTCCTGCACAGCCATGCACACTGAGTAGTACAGTTTGTTTATCGTCAAACGTACAACTTAGGCATTGCTGTAAGATTCATTTGTCATTTGTAGTCGACTACTATTAAATTATGATGCTAACAGCGTCATTTATTGCTACTTTTTGTAACTGTTTATTAGGTTTTCCTCCTTCTCCGATAATATTCCGTTCCAATATGACGTAATTCTGACCAGCTGTGCTTTTTATACAGCGGTTTGAAAGTTTTTTTAATCATAATCACCCTATATATTTAATTATAGCATTAATTTATAAAATAGGTCAACAAATTTCTACTTCCCTTTACCTGTCGACATTTCCATTATTTTTATTTCAACTGAGAATGTAAAAATCCCTGTTTCCTCAGTATTCTACCAATTTAACCACAGTGGGTCTTTTCCGTCTTAATCCACTTGCTTGGCACATAGTTCTCGCCATTTATAATGAGTTTGAACTTTGCCCCATAATTCCTCTAAATCCAACATATTGGAGGTATATGATGTCCATTCATAGTCCAAGTGAAACTGTGACAACTGCTTATCGGCTCTTCCTAACAACAATATTCTCGTAGCCTTCTTGATGGATTTATTAACCTCAGAAATCATCACCGCTATGATGTCATGACCAATAATCACTGTTTCTGTATTGACACTGTGGATAAGGTCAGGCCTCTTTGGAAATAAAAGCTCCAAAATATTTCCACTGCATGTGGGTTGTCGAACCACCTGTTCAACAATGGCTGCAGCTTGGGACATTACTCTCACGTATCGCTATGTGATATAGGTTCAGTCTCTCCCACTATTTCTTGGTTAGTATTTTTTGAGCATTTGGCCTGAGTGCTTGGGAGAAAAGCTTCATGTTTTTCGCCCTGGGACGGTACATTACCACTGATGTCAGCAGAAGGCAGTCAGTGTATCTAGCTAGGAGAGGAGCCCCTCCACAGGGAGCTTGGCAGTTTTTGTGGAAATTATGCTGCTGTCTGCTTCGTGACATTGTGGACAGAACCAGCACCCTGGGCTGGCTGTGGGCAGGAGGCATCGTGATGCCACAGGCATCCCTAGAGAAAATTTTAGTTTTCTTGCCTCTCCTGCAAGGACACCAAACGCTGAGAGCAGCAACACTACCCAGCCTGCATGAAAATGACGTTTGCTTTTGCTTCAAAATTTTGACTATCCAACTGAACCGAATTGGTATGAAGAGACCAACTAATCAAGGAAACTCTGCTCCTTGCTGGTACTGACCTCGTGTTTGTTAATGAGCATTTTATACCCTAAGAGTGGGAAGATTCCGTTGCGTTCCCCTGTTTTTTTTTTTTTTTTTTCGTGAAATAAGTGATACTCTCGTCCGTCACATTGACAACAGAATTTGGTCGTCCCTTCCATGTAAAGTTTTTTGCAAGTATGTACTAGAGGGCTGTGAACTTAGATTTTGGAATTTCATCTCTAGACCGTCACTGAGAGGCAGCCGCTGTCTCGTGCTGAATGGTGCATGTGAGCTGATGTGGAGGAATGTAAGTCTAACAAATTGCGGTAGTGCTATCTACATAATGAGCAGCTTGTTACTTGCTTACTTTGCCGTGCAAAGTTGTGTTGCTTAGTTTGATTATAAATTGTAACATATTGTGCGAGCTGCTCAGGTGATAAGAACTTGTAGCGCTTTTCCATATAGTATACCAAATTTTTTGTTACGTACCTGCAGTATTACGGTCATTCTGTATTTTGTTTTAGGTTTCAGATAATTGAATTCATATGCTCATCGACGAAATTCAAGCATTACGTGTCCATTTCTCTATGTTGTATATACATCAGTATTGTAGTTTACTAAGATGTTATTGCATACTCAGTAAGTGAAAGGTGGGTGAAACTGTGGACTTCCAGTTTTGTACATATGTGAACAAGCCTTACACATGCAGCATGAGACATTTTTACAAGACCGAGATAATTGGTTGACTTTCGACCATTAATTTCTTGTGGATATCTATGTAACTACTAGCTGAAAACAGCTATTTATTTTTCATTTTGTGTTTTTTTTAATATTTCTGCCATATGTACAATTCTGGAAAAGGAAGGTGTGATCAAAGCACATCCTTGTATAGTGAATGTGAATTAATGAGTGATGCTCATTTTGCATGGAGTATGACATTTCTGAGGCACATTACGAACTTCTGTGTCGCATAGATTAAGTATAATATATCCTCTAATTAGAAGATAGAACATTTGAAAAAAGAATCATAATTGTTCATACAGTGTGTAACATACAAACAGTACAACACAAATCATCTTAGTTTTAAGAAAAACCAGAGCAATATTTTTTTTAAAAATACCAGTAATCATGAGGTGTTTCTTGTACTTTTTAATTAAAGTAAGATGAATGATTAATTTTTGTTAGTGCCATTTAAGTGAATTCTTAATCTCTTTACATAATAAATAACCGAACCTCATGGTATTAGTTGTAATGTGGGATCGGCCGTTGTGGCCGAGCGGTTCTAAGCGCTTCAGTCTGGAACCGCGCGACCGCTACGGTCGCAGATTCGAATCTTGCCTTGGGCGTGGATGTGTGTGATGTCCTTAGGTTAGTTAGGTTTAAGTAGTTCTAAGTTCTAGGGGACTGATGACCTCAGCAGTTAAGTCCCATATTGCTCAGAGCCGTTTGAAATGTGGGCCATGACTTGTTCACTGCATGTGTGATTATGCCTGAAGTCAGAAATCTTTTGCTACATGTATTTGGATGCACGTTCTCTTTTGCATACATGGTAGGCTGGCTGGATGATTTGTGAAAGGGGACCAGACAGGTAGGTCATCGGTCCCATCGGAGTAGGGAAGGATGGGGAAGTAAGTCGGCCGTGTCTTTTCCGAAGGAGCCATTCCGGCATTTGCCTGAAGTGATTTTAGGAAATCACGGAAAACCCAAATGAGGATGGTTGGACTCGAGTTCGAACCGTCGTCCTCTCGAATGTGAGACCAGTATTCTGACCACTGTGTCATGCTGGGTTGTTTCCACTTTTCTTGCCGATTCGTTCTGAGAGATGTTAGATATCCTAACGTGCAGGTATAAAACGCTGGCATCCTCCGTACTGAAATATGCAATTTTATTTTCTTTTACTTTTATTTGTGTCAGGCCATTGGGTTTAATACAAGGAATTAATGCCAAATATTACTAAAAAAGAAAGATTTTGTGTATGATCGGAACTCTGTAACTACAGTTAGGCTATTTGATCCTTGCTATCACAGAAGAAAATTTTACAACCCGGGGTCTAAAATAGAGACTTTATACGTTCCTGTGTAAAAGTAATTGCAGATGGACAAATGTGTGAATTTGGTGCTTCTAAGTACAGTTCATGTTTACTAAAGTGGAGAACACAGTGCGGCAGGACGGGGTCGGTCGTGTTGCTGTTAACGCTATCGTTCAGTCCACCTACCTTGATAAGATTCTTGCCGATGTCATTCACTGTGTGGCAGCAGATACGTGCTATGCAGTGAAAAGCAGCGTTGATGAAACAACTACCTAATACTTACCACACAGAGGTCGCGCAACTCTGGTTGAAAGTCAGTTCCTGAAAGTTCATGATTAACAAATCGGGCATTCGGGATATTCAGTCTATTTGCTGAAAAGCGTTTAAAATTAGATTAACTCTGTTTTTTATTTATGTTGAAACACATCAAATGGCTATCAAGCCCGTATTTAATATGGTGAAACGTTATCATTGAAAGTTCACTGTCTGTATTACAAATATTCACTCGAAAAGCAACCAGAATTTTACCAAGTCCGACCCTACTAATTTTCACGTTCTATCAGTCACAGAACCACTACTATTCGCAAGTTTAACATTCGTTTATTTCAGTGGTCTTCTTCGTAAGAAATGCTCGCCAAAATATTCCGTGCAGAGCACGAATCATGCCACGCGGAGTTGTTACTACGACCAGAAAGTTTACACTCTCATATCTCTTAAACTATTTAACTTGGAAATACCAAATTTTCATTAAAATGTTCGTATCTCCAGTCGCTTCAGTCACGATATATTCTAACCGAAATTAGTTCACTATTTCCTCATCTCACAGAGTATTTTTAAGGAGCGATCTGACATCGTGTTGTCCATAGGCCGGCTAGCAAGCGACTGTCTCGGGGTATTCTCCTCTCTGGACACTCCTCTACTCATGTGGGAACAGCTTAGTTCTGATTGGCTGTTGATCTAAACGACCAGTCAGAATGTTCCTTCCTGATCATTCTCACGGCAAATCCATCACTAATTTGACAGTAATTAACATCAGCAAAACGTCAACTTCTTGTATTATGTTTAATCAAAGTAAGGAAAGTGCGAAATATTCTTCAAATTTAATAAATAAACTTATTCCGCCTCTAACTTGCATTGTGGCTGCTTTTAGACAAAAGCGTGCTCACATATACGTCACCTGAATCGTGGTTGCAACATAACTTTCCCATGGTTCGTTTGTGCAAGGTTTTATGTAAAATGAAATATTACAATTTAACGTATGCCCCACATACACTCTCTCAATCATTCTCATGCACTCACACAACAAAATATAATGAAATAATAATCTTGACCGATTTTTGTATTACGTAATGCAAAGTGCCTAAAATTTTAAAAAGAAAATTCTAAATAATTGATTTTTATGCACTGACAACTTTGTAATTGCTTCCAACGATAATGAAAGTCAATCTCTTATTGTTCCTAACTTGGTTTTACAAAACAAGCGTAGGTTTTAGGAATTTTAGGTAATTCTCTTTATCTCCGGAACTATAATAAATAAATATCTGAAATTTTGACATAATTCCATTACTAAGAAAAGGCTGTGAACCAAATTTGAACAAAATCGGATAATAACTAATGTGGATTATTTAGATTCGGAGAGGGTATGAATCTTCGTATCGACTAAATATTACGCTATGCAGTCCTCGCGGCAGGCAGCGTCAGCTGTGCTATGAGCAGAGCGAAATGAAACATAGTCCTCCTGCAGCCACCGTACTAGACAGCTGCGTGCCTTACTGCAACGAATGTTATCTCGTAATAACTTGCTGCGTTACAACAGGACGCCCCTACGATTGACGCACATGGACAAACATTTAGAAACATATGAAGAAGTCCAGTGAATATGTACTTACCTCAACTGATTTAAAAGTTGTAATCATGTGGTTAATCCATGGACACCACCTACCTCCTGAGAAACCCGCAGGTAGTGTTAAATCGAAGCACATGCGGGGGAGATGTACCACGCCAATAGACAGCAGCAACGGTTGCTGCAAACATAGGTGTCGCCGCATGTCGAACTACACGCGTAAGTGTATAAGTTTCAAAGCGCCAAAACCCGCACATATGTGCTTTAGATACGTTTACTTATTGCCTGTGGTGGACACTATATTGAGTAAAGGTTGTCAGTAAGCTGTATACTTCATTATGAACTGTGAGAGACGCTTTAGTATGAAGTAAAGTAGTAAAGTAAAGCCTGCTAACAGGGTTGCCAACTAACAGTTGGATGATAATGAAAGTCTCCAAAGATTGCGGATTGTGCTGTTATGTATATAAGCAAAGCAAACTTTCTTCCCGAAAACGCCATTATATTAATTTTATAAAGTGTCACTTCCTTTCGCATGAAACCACAGACAGACTTCTAGTGGTGCACTGAGATGCTTCTGGAATGTAGTGCATTGTAACATTTACTTATAGCATTCAAAGCAACAGTCGACGCGAAGATTGTGCTACGTGAGTGTAGGTGATTCTGATATGCGTTTTTTATAGTGTTTTTAAAATATTTTTTGCTATACGTACAATTCTAGAAAAAGGAAGGTGTGAAGTTAGTGTGTTCAAAGCACATCCTTGTGCAGTGAATGTGAATTAATGAGTGATACTCATTTTGCAAGGAGTATGACATTTCTGAGGCACATAACGAACATCTGTGTCGCATAAATTAATTTTTCCGTGTCGTGTGTTTGACAGTCAGTTGGAGACGGACCAGGAGTGCAGTCGGGATGCAGCAGCAGTGAAGTCTGGGACGGAGCGCTGGTGAGGTGCGAACAGCCAATGCTCGCCGACCCCTGGCGACACACATGAACTGTCCGATGGAGGGAGATCGGGGTGGGACGATCGTTGGTTGGACGTTCGATTGGACGTCTCATCGACCGACGTATATTTGGTCCATTCGCCGTTTCTGGGCCAGGGCAGTCGGTCAGTTGGCGTGGAGCAACAAGGAAGTCTCCGTCGCCCGTGCTCTGGCTGGGGCCGCTGGTAGTGTGCACGCGCGGTTGGTGCGTGAGGTGCTGCTTTCGGGTGCTATGAAGTTCGTCGCCCACCGATCATGGACATGAAAGTTGAATCCTCTCTTAACCTACTATCGAGCCTCAACTGTTTACATTTCTTCGTTCGATCCTGGTTGTCGCTTTTGGGACTTTCCTGCGAGCAACAACGTGTGTGTGTATTCAAGTTGGCTAAGATTCCAGCAGTCTTCCTGTGGAGTTTAACTTAATTTATTCCCTGTTATTGAAGTTTACCGGCGGTATCTTCTGTCTTTTGGGTGTTGACGTTCCGGTTACCTGCCCTGGTCGTTGACTTAATTTTCCGCAGTGTATTTTCCTCGTCGTGTTGCTGCTGTCC
This sequence comes from Schistocerca serialis cubense, assembly GCF_023864345.2. Taxonomy (NCBI): domain Eukaryota; kingdom Metazoa; phylum Arthropoda; class Insecta; order Orthoptera; family Acrididae; genus Schistocerca; species Schistocerca serialis. Next base: position 622,761,210 of record NC_064641.1, read on the forward strand.
AGCACAGATTGTAGTTCTACAGCTGAGATGTTGTTGATCGTTTTGGGACCCAATATTCTGTGTGTCATTGTATTGAAAACCTGATGGTCGTTTTGCTGGTTGCGTGGATCGGAATTGATTTTGTTGATTGGTCGGTCGGCTGTCTGTCGGTTGGGTTGCCTTCAGATTAAGATGTCGTTGGACAGCCTGCGTATCTCACCTAAACGGGCGTTAGTGTTACAATCTCAGGCCGACTCTTGGAAGCGTCTAAAGCGCCGTTCCTTGTGTGTTACATAGTAATTTCCCTGTTTGGGTTTTAGTTTTTTGGTTGATGTGTGGCCTTCAGCTGAGTGTCAATATCTCTTAAATTAATGTTCTTGACTTGCCCTTAATGCATGAGATCGTTATTCTTTATAGGGGCCTTCACCCGAATTTTATATGAAATGTTTTAAGATACGGCCTTCTGCCTTTTAAAATTTTAACTCTTCTTTCTAGGGCTTAAGCCGTTCAATTATTTGCTGATGTGCGGCCTTCAGCCAAGTTTTAATATCTTTTAAATTAATGTTCTTGTCTTGCCCTTAAGGCATATGATTGTTATGCTTTTCTATGGGGCTTTCAGCCGAATTTTGCATGAAGTAATACATGGCCTTCTGCCTTTTGATTGAAATTCTTCTTATTGCTTAACATGCGGCCTCCAGTCAAGTTCCATGAAAATTAAATTGATAAGGCCTTCAGCCTGTTTAGATTGAAAATATTTTTGGGTGAAAGCTCCAGAAGAACCTCGTATTTCAATTTCTTGCTTAGGCCTTGTGTCTTGGATTTTGAGCGTGACCTTCAGCCGATCTAAAGTTAATCAAGGAGGTCGATTAAAGTTTTGAGTGTTTTGCATCCGTGTTTTAATATTCTGTGTTGATACATAAAGTTTGTATGTTGAGTGCAACTGACAGCAATTTATTTTGGCCCCATTGCACAACCTAATCCGCCTTGTCCCGCTAGCCCAGGCATTTCATCGGCATCTCAGTACCCTGAGGAAGATCAATGAGAAACTTGCCAAAAGCATGGAACTTTAAAACAAATCTGCAGTCTCTATTCAACTCAACTGGGGACTTGTGAAACAATGACGAAAGCGATTAGCATCTTTATTGATCAGTGACACCTTAGATTTTTTCTTTCACGAAACGCTTGTGCCTCAGATTTGCAGTTATGAATGAGAAAAATACAACGTTATAGCACTTTTGGGGCCTAGAATAAAATTAGAGTTTAAAAATGCTAAGAAGAAGAGAATTTCAGAGCTGTTATTGCAGTCAATTGAATGACGCTCCGCCTGGAACTTTACGCCACCCTTCACCGAAACAAGCGTCCTCGATGCAAGCAACACTCCAAGAATTTATGGAAAGTTGTTGGCAGTTAAAATGTTGGCTTTGAAATATCAGCAAAATCAACAGTATAACTGCGGTACGTGCATGAAGTTCTTTCTGTTACATCAATTCTGTTATTTTAATTGTCATGTGCTGCTCTTCTCGATGGTTAACTTTGTTTGGATGTGTTCTGCAGAGTCTGTGCACCATGTGCCTTGTGGCTGCTTGTTTCCGAGAAAATGAACGGGTTGATTACTTGTGTGTTATCATATCTGTTTTATTTTGTGGTGCATATTATTTATCTCTTAATGTACACGGTCTGCTTGCTCCTGTGTTTCAGCTGTAAAACTTAATACCTTCTACATATCCGTGCCAGTAGGAACTTATATGTTTGGTTATGATAAAAAATTAAATGCAACTGTAAAAGACAATAAACACTTATTGTGTATAAAGAACAAACTGGACTGAGGCAGAATGACTGAATATGTTAATAACTATTGCTGTTCTGGTGATCAGTCCGAAGACTGGTTCGACCCATCTCTCTCTCTCTCTCTCTATCTCTCTCTCTCTCTCTCTCTTTCTCTGTCTCTGCAATTGTAACCCCTCCTATACTTCCCTCTAATACTAAATTGAAGAGCCCTTGATGCCTCAGATTGCATGTATCAGATGATACTTTAAGTCAATTTACGCGTTAATTTATTTTCTCCCCAATTCGGAGCATTACCTCTTCATTGGTTACGCGAACTGTCCATCTGATCTTTAGCTTTACTGTGTGTCACCATATTAGAAAAACTTATGCACTGAAGTGACAAAAGTCATGTGGTAACTCCCAGTACCGCGTCGGACATCTTTTAGTCCGGCGTTGAGCAACAACTCGACGCGACATGGACTCAACAAGTTGTTAGAACTTCCCTACGGAAATATTGAGCCATACTGCCTCTATAGCCGACAGTATGTGCAGAAGTGTTGCCGGTGTAGAATTTTGTACACGAACTGACCTCTCAATTATGTCCCATAAATTTTCGATGGGATTCATGTCGGGCGATCTGGGTGGCCAAATCATTCGCTCGAATTGTCCAGAATGTTCTTCAAACCACTTACGAACACCTGTGGTCCAGTGACAAGACACGGTTGTTTGGGAAAATGAAGTCCATGAATTGCTGAGAATGGTCTCGAAGTAGGCGAACAGAACCATTTCCTATCAGTGATCCGTTCTACTGGGGTAGTGAACACAGTTCATCCCATGTAAACACAGTCCACACCATTATGGAGCCACTACCAAATCGCACAGTGCCTTGTTAACAACTTTGGTCCATGGCTTCGTGTGGTCTACACCACACTCGAACCCTACCGCCAGCTCTTACCAATTGAAATCGGGACTTATCTATCCAGGGCACGGCTTCCCAGTCGTCTAGGGTCAGACTGCTACGATCAAGAGCCCAGGAGAGGCGCTGTAGGCGATTTCGTGTTGTTAGCAAAAGCACTCGCGTCGGCCGTCTACTGCCATAGCGCATTAACGCCACAATTCGTCGCATTGTCCTAACGGATACGTCCGTCGTGCTCCACATTGACTTCTGCGGTTATTTCTCCAGTTTTGCTTTTCTGTTAGCACTGACAACTCTATGCAAACGCCGCTGCTCTCGGTCGTTAAGTGAAGGCCGTCGAAAACTGCGTTGTCCGTGGTGAGAGGCAATGTCTGGAATTCGATATACTCGCTAGACTCTTGTCACTGTGTATTTCGGAATATTGAATTCCCTAACGATTTCGCTAATGGAACGGCCTATAACTCTGGCTCCAACTATCCGCGTTGAAAATGTGTTAATCCCAGTCGTGCGGCCATAGTCACGTCAGAAACCATTTCACATGAATCATCTGAGTGCAAATGACAGCTCCGTCAATGCGCTGCCCTTTTATACCATGTGTAAGCGATACTACCCCATCTGTATAAGTGCTTATTGTTATCTCTTGAGTTTTGTCACCTCAAGGTATTAATATGATTATGAGACAAATGCAGGGCTGCAGAAAGTTTTATCACGAAGGGAAAGATAGATGCTTCCTATAGAAGAGTCCAAGAGACGTTTGCAGAAAGGAGAAGCAGCTATATGATTATCAAGAGCTCGGATGACAAACCAGTACTAAACAAATAAGAGAGTGCTGAAAGCTGGAATAAATATGTAGGAGGTAGATACAAGGAAAATGAACTGGAAGACCATATTATAGAAAGGACGTTTAAGCAGATGAAGATGGGGTGGAAAATATATGCTACCGTGAATAGAATTTGACAGAACATTGAAAGATCTAAGTCGAAACAGGGCCCCTGAAGTTGATGACATCTTTCAGCATTACTGAAATCCTTGGGAGAGACAGCCATGACGATACTGTTCCACCTGGTGTGCGAGACGTATAAAACAGGGGAAAAACCCGCAGATCTCAAGAAGAATGTAATAATTCCAGTTCCTGAGAAAATAGGAACAATTATTATAGAAGATTAAGGAACTATCAGCTATCTCATGCTTACAAAAAACTGACACGATTTATTTACAGAAATACGGAAATACTGGTAGAAGCTGACCTTTGGGAAGATCAATCTGTAATCTGGAGAAATGTAGAAACACGCGGGGCAATATTGGCTCTTTGACTTTATATGGCGCTTATAAACTGTCTGTACTACTGATCGTTAAATTGTAATAAAATTGCCCTGATTAAAGAGACCTCCTTACTAAGTGTCCAAGGTCCAGAAGAACAATATAATCACATGATCTGACGGCCCCTCCTAGTACAATTCGACATACATACACTTAGCATTCCCTGGCATCTGCAATGATTTGTTAATGGAGCGAATTTGTCCTCATCTAATCTAACTTTGGATCCCATAAGCAGGATATAGATTGTGCCTAGTGGGAGAGACATATATCATTTAGTGGATTCCTTTGTGGCTTATAAGACGTGACTTTTCGTAATTTTATAATACATCTTTAACAAAAAGACAGTGTATCAGTACAGTTAACAACTGTTGGTCTGGAGTTCTCGAGGCAATCTTACCTTCTGGAATCTGAAACCAAATTATTAAGGTAGTAGTAATCCTCGTTGGCCGTACAGTTCGTACTACATGAGACGTGGTTATTGTCGATCCAATGATAGATCTGAAGGCACAAGATCATTTCCCTCACTTTGCACATGCAAGGCATTACTGCAAGCCCTCTTGGGCACTCATACTATCATAATGAAAAATATACTTTATTCAATTAAACTGATGAAAGGAAAGCAATATAAATGAATGAATAAATAAATGAATGAAAATATTTTTACAAATAACGATAAGATTAACATTACATAGAAACGTGGTACCCACAAAACAGACACAAAGACGTGAAATACACAATGTGGAAAAACCTTAAGGTGAATTAAATGCTTAACTTCATTATGAACAAACACAAAGGGTAAACAGATCGGAAGCTGCCCCACGTTAGTCATAAACGAGAATACCACTCCGCTATCCTTCCTGCTTTAATAACGAAAGAATACTCTTCCATTAAGGATCAACAAGTCGAAAATATTCCAGAGTAGACGTATAGAGAAATATTGTGTACACTTCTCAGTAACACATTATAAACACAGACAGTATGCTGCTTTCATATGTTGCTGTCCATCTTTCTCTATTTCTGTGTAATTCAGTGCAGCCACACTGAAAATTACATCATATCACACAAAAAGGCACTCCTGTGCTTCAGAATAGTTCAAAACAAATAGAAAGAAGAACGCTTTGTTCGCTTCCAAAGTCCAAAGCCATGGAGGAGTGTCAGCGCCCTTAATTCTCACTAGGTGAGGACGCTCTCGCTTCACAAATCTTAATGACTAAAACGAAAATCGATTAGTGGACTCAAATATGATATCAAAGATTCCTCGCGAGTGATAGACACGTAAGAGCTTAATACACAGAAGTTGGTAAATTACTACAGAGCATTCCAATAATGGTTAAGAAAGGCAAACCTACATGTACAGTGTTTGTAGACTTAGAGAATGCATTTGACAATGTTGAATGAACTGACTCTTTGAAGTTCTGAAGGTAGCAGGGATAAAATACAGGGAGTGAATGGTTATTTGCAACTAGTACAAAAACAAGACTACAGTTCTAAGTCAAAGAGAATGAAAGGGAAGCAGTGACTGAGAAGGGAGTAAGAAGGGCTTGCGGCCTGCCATGGTTTTATTCGACATGTAAACTAAGCAAGCGGTAAAGGAAAGCAAAGAAAATTTGAAGATTTGAAGAAGGAATTAAAGTTCATGCAGAAGAAACAAAAATTTTGGACTTTGCTAATGACATTATAATTCTTCCAGGTACAGGAAAGAACTTGAAAGAGCAGCCGAGGGAAATGGATAGTGGTTTGATAGAAAGTTATAAGCTGGACATCAACAAAAGTAAAACATGTCTAATAGAATGGAGTCGAATTAACTCAGAATTAGATTAGGAAATGAGACTCTAAAAGTAGTAAATGAGTTTTGCTATTTGGGCAGCAAAACAACATAATGGCCGAAGTAGAGGAGATATAAAATTCAGACTGGTTATAGCAAGGAAAGCATTTATGAGAAAGCAGAATTTGATGAAATACAGACTGGTTATAGTAAGGAAAGCATTTGTGAGAAAGCAGAATTTGTTAACATCTAATGGAAATAGAAGTATTAGGAAGTCTTTTTTGAAGACGTTTGTCTGGAGCGAAGGCTTGTACAAAACCAAAATATGGACAAAAAGCAGTTCAGACAAGAAGAGCAGAAGCTTTTAAAATATTGTGATACAGAAGAGTACTGAAGATTAGATAGGTAGATCGTGTAACTAATAAGGAGGTAATGAATCAAACTGCGGAGAAAGTAAATTTATCGCGAAACTTGACTAAAACAATATATCAGCTGAGAGGACTCGTCAGTTTGGTATCAGAGAGAAGTATAGGAGGGTTTAAAAATTGTAGAGAGAGACCATAGGAATAATCGGGTAAGCAGGTTCGAAAGGATGTAGGCTGCAACTGTTATGCAGAGAGAAATTTGCTTGCACAGGGTAGACTAGTGCGGAGAGATGGATCGAACCAGTCTTTGAACTTAACACCAGAACAACAACACTTATTAACATTTTCAGTCGTTCTTCCTCAGTTGTTAATTAAATCCTATTTATTCTGCATACAATAATAACTGTTATTTGTCTTTGCACCTACATTTGATTTTGTATCATAACCAAAGATTTACATTGAGGTGACGTTAAGTCATGGGATAGCCATAAGCACATATATAGACGGCGGTAGTATCGCTTACACATGGTACAAAAGGGCAGTGCATTGGCGGAACTTGCATTTGTACTCAGATGATTCATGTGAAAAGGTACGAAGTGGAGTTAAATACTTAGTAGCTCTTTATGATCTTTTCTCGAAATACGTTAGATTGTATCCAATAAAGGACACAACAGCGCTTGGCATCAACAGAAGTATTCTTACGGATATCATACAGACAGTCTGTAAGCCTGTCGCATTCCTAACAAATAATGCTTCGAGGTTTACATGCAAAACACTTTCCTAGAGGACATTAACATCAAACACATTTTGATACTAAGATTTCATTTGAAAAGTAACTCGACTGAAAACATACTAACGTATGAAAGTTCACAACATACACATTCGATGGAAATCATTGAACCATTTTAACACACAGTAAACAACCCACCTATTTACAGAACCCCGTATAAACCATCCAATCTCTTAATGAACAGCAAAGAAGCCAAAGAGTGGATTAACGCACTGCTATGACTGCTGAAAGAAGAATTAACACTGGAGAAAAGGAATACACTGATTCCACTCACTGAACAAGCTATAATTGGAAATCCAGAGGGCTATCTTTTGAATTTTCCGAAAACATTCAAAATTAAAGGATTTTACCACCAACAAGATTTGAAAAAGTATCTGCATGAGTAGTAGTGATGATTGGTTCTTTAGAGTTGGAAAATGTGAAAGGTGTAAATCTATGATCAGCAACTTACGTAAAAAATCTGTTCTAAGCAATTTCGTACATGAATAGTTTTACTATGATGCACCAATTTACGTACAACGAATGCTGCATAAAACTCTGAGCTATTTTGCCTGAAATTTGTAGATAATTTTTTTATATGTAACTGGATAAACCAGAAAAAAGAAAACTGCATATGTAGTTTGTAATTTCATATGTGACACTGATGCATATAAAAGCAAAGAAGCACGGTAATGGAAAGCTAGTGTAACTCTGAAAAGGGCCTCTTACTTAAATTGCTGTAAACTAAATAGACTTTTTAAAGTGGTCATGACTTTTCTAATGTCAAAAGTTCTTACTTGTATGTGTATACATTAGTCGTGATGATTTTTTCTGAGTAAACAGTGGTTGTTTGACTAGAACAGTAAAGCAGTTGAGGATAATATGAACTCATAAGCAGAGTACAAAATGTAAATATTTATGATATAATTGATGGTTTAGTATAGCTGTACTATTCTCTGATTGTCTGTATTTGTAAAATGAAAATTCATGACCCTGAATTATGCCAATTTCTAGTTCATTAATTGTAAATAGATAAGACGTAACTAAGCGCAGGACGAATACCTTAGCGTGGACGTTGTGCGTATAACAAGATATGATGCTATAATTTGATTGAGCACAACTTTGGAATTTTAATTGGGTTTGTGTGTATTGTTGCACATGCACGTAGTAATTATTCTGCTGTAAACAGATGAGTCACGTTCTGGAATGACGACTTTAAGTCGTGGTGAGTTCCTATTGCGGTAATTCTTTGAAAAGGAATTAGGTAAATCTATTAGTAGCTCGCAGAAAAGGAGGGGTACTTTATAGAACGTAAGTACTTTTGTAAATAATGACAAGAAAGTGTAAAGATAGATGTGGAACTAATTTCCTTCAGCTGACCGCTGTGGCCGAGTGGTTGTCGGCCCTTCAGTCCGGAATCGCGCTGCTGCTACAGTCGCAGATTCGAATCCTGCTTCGGGCATGGATGTGTGTGATGTCCTTAGGTTAGTTAGGTTAAGTAGTTATAAGTTAAGGGGAATGATCGCCTCAGGTGTTAAGTCCCATAGTGCTTAGAACTATTTGAACCATTTTTAATTTCCTTCATGTAAATATAATGAAACTACTTTTATTTACAATAAGACTAACGCTATCTGCAGTTAATCATTTGAAGTATATTTGTATAACATAAATGACAATATGATGAAGTGAAAACCAGTGTCGGAATTATTATGTAACCTGGGTGTTAACGTACTGGCTAATGTGTGAATGAAATCCAGTGTCTGGCGGTGTTGCATAGTGCAACCGGACAATTTCGTTGACACAGATGGTGTAAAGAGGTGAAAATTTCACTTACCTGATCTCAAATCCTTGAGTTGCTCGTTGCCTGTGGTTCGGTGTGCAGAACAAGCATGTTCTTGCATTGTAGGACGAGGAATTCTAAACAAGAAATATAGCGAACTTGGCATCAACCGCACTTCTTCGCCAGCTGACTCTGTGAGCTTTAGCTGCGCATGCACGCAGCGTCAAGCCCAGTTTCGCAAAGGCGGCATCATTAAAACGTGTCCAGCTAACAGAAACGGACTTGATATGAAAGTATGCCTAATGTGGGCGCAAATTGTGCCTCTTATGAACTTTAGTGATTCTCCGTACATTGCGGTGCATAATAAATAAGGAACCAGTGAATTCCACTGCGAGATAAAACGAATAGACTGTTATAGGAAATAAACTCTAAAATGATGTCACTGTAGAAGTAATATGCGGATCTCTTAATGACCTGTAAGGATGCACTTGTGCTGTGTTTTATCTTTTAATTCTGCAAAACGGTTGTGAGTCGTTCAAAGACATTTCTCATATCACTGTACGACTCTTCCATGGAACGTCGCCCATGCTAGACAACTGAGGCCTAGACGAGTGATACCGCAGTTGGTCCATGATGCCACATTCCAGTCCAAGCGTATAACTCAACGCCTGGGCTCACTCCTTCTGACTGGCGGTATGTGATAGCTGCTGACATCATCTGTCATCTGTCACCTGTTCCTACGTTCATATCGACGAGTACTGAAACTGTATCAACTGAACTATCTTACATTCACTGTAACAGCGTAGTGACAACAGTTCTCAGTCTTCTATAAATGACTGTATCAACTGAACTATCTTACATTCACTGTAACAGCGTAGTGACAACAGTTCTCAGTCTTCTATAAATGACTTATCTAAAGGGTGTTTACTTGTATCTGGTGCATTGACGCTACACTCGCAGTAAAAGGAACAAGTTAAGAAATTTATGGACGATGAAAAGAAAAAAAATGTTTTAATTACGTCAGTATGTGTGTATGTGTAAAATGTAGTGTGTATTGAACGACACTGGTTATAATTACAAATGAATTGTGATGCATGTGCTCAGAGGCAATTAGCTGAACGGCGTCGTGAAGTCAGCTATCACAAACTATTCCTACTCCATCCAAGGGGCTATATAACAGTACATTTAAAATGGAAGAAAGGAAATCCACAGCCTGCAAAGTATTAGATACTACGACCATTAAGACATATCTTGTGTAATTTTTCTGTATATTTCTGTCTGCAAACATTTGATACCTCCATCTTGATTTCTTTCCCTCCACTTGTCTCTTAGCATCTTGTCTGTCTGCACGGATAGCAAAAAGTGATGCTGTTGTGCTGTGTAGACTGATTACATTTGATTTGAATCTGATTGTTACTATTCTCTGTCCTAACCTTGTTTTGAATGCATTTTCACGGCTGTAACCAGGGGCACAGGACGACGTCGCTGTTATTAATACAGTGAAGCCATTGACCGGCAGCCATTGCTGCTGCCTTAAATGGCAGTGTCTTACAAGAATTTGGTTTTAGAAATCCGATCCACACAAAGAAGTGTTGCTCCTCTACACTAATAGCAGCGTTGGAATACCTACATTAGCCTCCATGGGCATGCGTCGCTTTATTAGTAGCGGACCAACAGTAGATTGTGCTGTCGGCGAATAATTCGTCCCCGTCGTTAACATGATTTCTTCCTCTCTGCTTTTTCGCTAATCACATGGGACAAATAACATTTAATCATTTATCCAAGAAGAAGGAGGAATTATATACCCTCAAATCTATAATAAATACGTTATCAATTAAAACAGGACGGTATATGTCATTTTTATATCTGAATGTATGCTACTATTAGGTATTAATTTCTACTCTCAAATAATGAAGATGTAATCAGCATTAAAAATAGATGCGAAACCTGTATCTAAGTCTAATCGTTATTCTTTATGTTGAGCACAAGTAATTTTTACAACTAGTATACGGTCCATAGTCAGCTGATGTGACATATATAAGGCGGTGATGTTTCCAGAGCTTCGTTCTTAAATGTAATGCGGGACGGTTTACTGTGGAAACTCAGATTAGCCACAAAGAACGATTTTAGCTCAAATGTTGATCAGCTGGGCCATGAACCTATCAGTGGTGTCTGATTTCTGACATTTCTTTGACACCGTGGTCACCTGACGAAAATATACATTATCCATCTATAAATTCCAGATTTCGTCACGATGCACTACCAGCTCGTGTGATATTTGCCTGAAAAAAATTGCTGAGGCGCAGGCATGGATGTAATGTAGCCCCACTGGAGTAGAGAATGAAGAAAAAAAGCAGACGTAAGAACAATTTCCAACAGGTAAAATATACTCGTGAGTCTTTCAAAAGAGGTATTTTGATGTCTTAAACATGTATAATAACTATAAATTCAAAGTGTACTAAATACAATGATTGCAACTAATGGACGAGCATCGAATACAAGTAAATTAAAATATATTTCAGTTAACAAAGTTCAGTTTTCCCATTTACATGCATATTTACATAATTTCTCTATGTATTATTTCTCTCTAACGAGAAAAAAATATTATATTTCAATTGTCCAAGAGGATATAAATTACTAACAATAATGTTTACATTTGCAGTAATCTTCAAGACCATTCAGTATAACAGCATATCAGATTACAGACCCATTTAAGTTCAAGACGAATTCCGCTGGCTTCGATTCGGTCAATCTCTATATTGTAAAGGTATCGCAATAATAGCTGATAAACTCTTCTCGTGATGACGTTGCACTCTCTGTTGCAAAGTTACAGTTGCTGTGATGGACTGGTTGAGTCCCCAGGAGACCGAAAGCCGTGTGGGCAGAGTTTAGTGCCTCAGAGTTCAATGAAGCTCACCAGAAAAATGAATAAAACCACGTTTCAAATAGTGTGCGTTATCTTTTTGTATTATTCGAAACGATATTACTCTATGATAAAGTATTACTTTGTTCCAGAATGAGCTTCACACTAGTTACAAAATCAGATACAGCACACCTTTTGAGGCACACGGTTTCATTTGGGTCTCTCTATACTTGTGTGAAACATTATTCGGAATGTGATTTTCCTGTACACAAAAATCAATTGATCATACACGTGCTCAAAAAAAGTAAGATTCTCACACCTTTGCCAAGTTGGAGCCTTTCTATCTCACAGATTCGTAACAGCTGATATGAATCATTGTAGTCTTCTTACGGAAATTATTGATGACTCTTATACCCTCTAGAGCAGAAAATACTTGACATGGCGCAGCGTCGTTCACTTGTTGATCACCTTTCGCCGTCTCCTGACTGCGGTTACAACCATTTCCAGAGTCCACGGTACCACACAAAACAGACCGAGGATGGTGATTGCAATAAAACTCGCGGTGAAGCTGCCAGTCACATCTCTGACTTTACCTGAAAAAAAGACATAAAACTTAGATTAGAAACAAACAATACTAGAATCAGGAAATCCTTTCCAAGTTGAAGAAAAAATTCTAGTTACAATTTTTTTTAAAATTATGGCAGCGGAAACCTTCTACTGTAGAAAAAAAGGCCTTGGCTGCTTTACTATTTGGCATTTTAGGAAACAAGCAATATTAGGATCTGTGTGTCTTGAGAGAAAACATTCGTAAGTACTTACGAGCTTTCCCTGATGTTTACCTCATGTACACTTTTCTCGCTTGGAAACGGAATGACAAATACTGTGCATGTCTTTTTAGTAACGGGTTGTGTAGAATCCGACAGTTTCCATTCTTATAAATATATTCGCAAATATGGTCGTTGGAGAACACGAAAAGCGAAAGGATGATAATATTTCTTACCTTACTATAATTTTTGTTTCTATGTTAGTTCTTTAACCTTCATATACTTCACAAGAAAATAAAGTTCTTAAATCAGTCTTTTATTTAATAAATGTCCAAGTGCATAGCGTTCTTAGCATATATACTACTTAATTTTGTTCAATGCAATCAATGTTTTTTGAAAGCCTGCACGTATGTCATTCATGATTTTCATGATTTAAGTAATGAAAACTGCACCAGTTGCTTATTTTTTCATGCTTAGTGCGACGAATTTCGAGAATTTATTCTCTTTTTCAACTGAGTTTCCAGATTGATATTTTTACTCTGCAGCGGCTTACACAGTTTTAATCTGCCAGGAAGTTTCAACTGAGTTTGTTTACATAAGCCAACGGCCTTGCCACAGTGGTAACACCGGTTCCCGTCAGATCACCGAAGCTAAGAGCTGTTGGGCTGGGCTGGCACTTGGATGGGTGACCATCCTGTCTGCCGAGCGCTGTTGGCAAGCGGGGTGCACTCAGCCCTTGTGAGGCAAACTGAGGAGCTGCTTTATTGAGAAGTAGCGGCTCCGGTCTCGGAAACTGACATACGGCCGGGAGAGCGGTGTGCTGACCACATGCCTCTCCATATCCGCATCCAGTGACGTCTGTGGGCTGAGTGAGGATAACACGGCGGCCGGTCGGTACCGTTGGGCCTTCATGGCCTGTTCGGGAGGAGTTTAGTTAGTTTTTTGTTTACATATATATTTTTGTGACATTTACATGTTTGCTTTTCTGCCTCTCTTGTGTTGTAGTTGTGTTTTTGAGGCTGTACTGGGAAAATCGGACGAAATGAATCTTTGAAAGTGTTTATATGATAATGCTGGAGATAGTCTACTTGCAAGTATTGTGCCTCCTTCATTACACAGAATATCACAGACAGGGAAATGATCACTTACGCTGTTTGTTTTTGTAATCAAAACAAGCTTTGGAGATATTACGACACTATGGTTTCACAAAGCGTTTGTACGCAGCTTTTAACCAGATCTGCCCTCGATATAACACGTATGGAACCAGTTCGGACGTTAATGCCGTCCCAGTGTCGGCGTCCAGGATAACGAGGAATCAGGGGATGGCTTTCGGTTATCCCTCTCCATTTGGGTGGTTTACTTTTTTTTGTCAAGGATTATTATAATTTGGAAACCAATAATGTGAATTAAATACCATCACTAAAATTGGATTGCCTAATAGCAGTATATTAATGAATTATAGTGGTACGTCCCTAAGATTCCTTACATGAAGATCAAACACACTCCATAGCTGTTTTTAATACAACGAGAAAAGGCAGACACCGTTCATGTGATTTTTTATGAGCTGTTTGCATCCAGAATGTGATAACGATCTGCAGCAAAGGTGGATACCGGTAATTGAAACAAACACACATAGTTTACTAAAATTAAGAAATTTTTAACAAAAAAATTGCTGTCTAGACCGCAGGTTAGGTTAGAAAATTAAAACATAATGACTCGTTTCGGTTGTGAATAATAACCATCTTCAGATGTTCAAATCGTAAGTGTATGTGAATATGGGTTGAACAGTATCAGTAGTGAAGATAAAGCAAAAACGTGCACTTGCATTAGAAAACTAACAGACTAAGACAATACTGGTGTTAAAAGCAGCGTCAAGGATGAGTCAGGTGGTAACACATGGTCTTGCAGATAAAAAAGAGGGGGAAGGGGGAGGGGGCGATTGCATAAGTAAAGTTTCTTAAGTCATGCATTATGTCCATTTGTGGAAAGGGTAATGCAGTGAGAAAACTTCATACAACGGCAGCAACAATTAAAAACTGTTCCACATCCTGGTTGTTATGAGAGCAGTCCATCATTACCGCGATGTAGAACAGTTTTTAATTCTTGTTTGTCGTTGCATAAGGCTTTTTCAGTGTATTACCTGTTTTACAAATGCAGATAATAGAAGACTGACGCGCCGGCCGCTGTGGCCGAGCGGTTCTAGGCGCTTCAGTGCGGAACCACGCTGCTGCTACGATCGCAGGTTCGAATCCTGCTTCGGGCACGGATGAGTGTGCTGTCCTTAGGTTAGTTAGGTTTAAGTAGTTCTAAGTCTAGGGGGCTGATGACCTCAGATGTTAAGTCCCATAGTGCTTAAACACATTAAACCATTGAAGACTAACGCAGTTTTACTGGTGCAACTCCCCTCACCCCCCCCCCCTCTTTTTTTACTTGTGTCTCGCAAGATTATGTGTTACGACCCGGTTCATCTTGATGTTGCTTTTAACACGAGTATTGCCTTAGTCTAGTTGTTATTTTAATACGATTACATGTTTCTGCATGATGTTAACTGTCGATGCTGTTCAACGCATATTGCCTCCATTTACGATCTGAACAATCTGAAGGTTGTTGTCACACACAATCGAAACTTTCATCATGTTTTAATTGTCCTATGTGAATTGCTGTCGAAACGGTAAAAGTTTTTCGTACATTTTTAAAAAAATTTAGTAAATTATGGTAAGTCCTCTGTCTCATTTCCTGATAATATCAGACTTCACAAGCATAAAAAGTGGCTCAGACAGAATCTGAAGTTGTCACGGTAAATTTAGACGTTATGTCTTCGATTATGGAATACCCGTTTATTTTTTCCTTTCTGGCAGGTATACTTACCGATGGCAGGTCCAAACGCCACGGTCATTACGCCGCCCATAACAGTCTGGATCCCGAGGGCGGCGGGGAAGCGCTCCTGGCTGCAAGAGTCGGCCACCACGAGGGGCGCCAGCACGAACATGAAGCACTTGCAGAATCCCAGCAGCGCACACAGCACCGCGATGGCCATGAAGTCGGTGAAGAAGATGTACACTGGAACACACAACACGGACAGAGCAGTCACGCTGACGTCACGCTGCATGTAGAAAAGGCAGCGTGATTCGAAGAGATTCGTCAGATTTCACGAAACTATATTTACTGCTTGTCCGCAGCACGTGGTCTCGCAGTGGCGTTCTCGCTTCCCGCGCACGGGGTCCCGGGTTCGATTCCCGGCGGTGTGATGGGTATTCACCTGCCCCGAGATGACTGGGTGTTGTTGTGTCGTCTTCATCATCATCATTCATTCCCATTACGGTCAGAGGAAGGCAACGGCAAACCACCTCCATTAGGACCTATGCTGTGTCAAAAAGCATGGGACCTCATTTCCATTTCCATATTTAGTACGTGAATGAAGAGAGAAATATGGACTAAATTTCAACTTACGCATAGGACAAAAAAAATTTACTGTCAAAAAACCATACGATTTTACAAGGGTATTTCATTTACATGTATGTACATCGAACGTTAGGATATTTCTTCAGATTATGTTTGGTATCAAAGCTTTGACTTACATTTCACAAATGTTCAGCGTGCACTCCACCGGAAGCTGGACAATCATCCAGACGATAGTAGAATTCGTGCCATATTTTTGCGTGCCTGAAGTAATTACGTTTATCTTTTCTTCCCATGAGGGACTGCGGTTCATCCAAAGTTCTTAGAAAGGGAAGCACGTACACAGAGTCTTTTGCTACTCCACCCCCCCCCCCCCCTCCCAAAGAAAAAGGCCAGTGGTACAATCCGAGATCCATACTTCTGTTACGGCTCATCTGTATTACTAAATGACTAACCGGATTCATGGTTCATGGCCACAGTTGCAGGTTACCTATCTAACTACTTACAGAAGCAACAAAATTTTGATTTTCAACATTTCACATAATCACCGATCGGATCCAATCATTTAAAATGGTGTCATAATCTACTCAGTAAGAGGTATAATCTTATATTAAAGGTTTAACACACTAAGAGAAGTATATAGTTAGAAACTGTGTATACAGGGTGTTTCACAATTCATTAACACACTTCTAGAGATTGTAGACGGGACTTAGTAGATCAAGTTTTACATAGGAACCCGTGTCCGGAAACATCATACAAAGACCCTACATAGCGTAAAAGTTTTAGCCACCGGCGTCTGTAAATGCACAGTGTGTATAAACAGGATGATTTCGTGATGATGCAGCCGCGCGCAATGGCCGCACGGTTTTTGGGTGCAATGTCACCGATTGCGCCGCTCCTCCCGCCGGAGATTCGAGTGCCTCCTAGCGCATGGGTGTGTGTGTGTTGTTTTTAGCATAAGTTAGTTAAGTTAGTTTAAGTAGTGTGCAAATCTAGGGATCGATGACCTCAGCAGATTGGTCCCTTAGGAATTCACACACATTTGAATATGGTGCAAACTTTCAAAGCGCCGGTCCCAAACTACAGTGGTGGGTTATTATGACAACCTACCATAGTGGTTTCACTTCTAACGTGGAAAGTTGTGGCTACGTATCTGTCCATCTACATTATGGAAATGTAACCATTAAAAACCTGAAGATGCTTCAGTGCTGTCGAGAACCGGTAGTTGCTAATAAAACTCCATCGATTACTTAGCGATAGACAGTTGTGTTGATTTAATAATTTACAATGTAAGATATCTAGAGACGACATAATTACATACTCCACTGTTTAAAATTAAACCTCCTAAAAGCAGTTACACAATGCGAGATCTACAGAGTTGTTGTAAAACACTCAGATTTTCGAGGTATCTCTCGTACGAATAAGCAGATTCAAACACAAGCTACAAATATACCAATATTGCCGATACTGCATTAGGATCAGTGGATCATTGTTGAGATATAATGAGATACGTATCAGCATGGGACAGAATGTAATTTAGGACTCTCACCCAGGTGTGCATATATTGTATAACAGAAATGTCGCCAGGTTTTGTCAGAGGAGAAGATGCAGTTCACGAAGCAGTCAGTTCAAGTTCACATCAGACACGTTTCTCAACCGCTACAAGGGTTGGGTCAGCAGTTGCAAAAGAAGTCCAAGACGAAGAAGAGAAAGACATTAAGGCCAAAGAAAACAGTGTATTTATGAAAGCAGAAAAGCAGAAGTTGGAGATATGTAGAAGAAAAAACGATAATCATTATGAGGTAGTTGATGATGAAGAAGGAGAATAAGAAGAGAATTATTATGATGAAGATGATGTTTACGATTGGAACACCGTCTAGAACAGATCGCCAGCAGATATCGACTATACACACTGGAATGACCCAAAGAAATTATTAGAATGAGTAGTTAGCTTCAATAGCGATAGGCAATAATTAATATGCTAATGATTATTGCTTGACATTTACAATGGATGCAAAAGTAAGGTCAAAGACTCAATTCCAGAGCGGAATGTTGCATTTGAAAACATCTGTCAGTTGAAAGACATCCACAGAAGCTGCATTTCGCGAATTAGAAATTTTTCGAAATATTTCGTGTGATCACTGAATGAAATTTGGTTTGTAGATCAGCAGAAATTGGATCTTGGAAACTGGTGGTGACGGATCGTGTTCGACTTCAGAAGAGAACTGAAAGTGTAGGCGGATTTGCAGTGCCAACACTACAAACTGTTTGTCACACATGGTAAAAATATGTGAAAATATTAAGTGTGATAACACTGAATGTAAAAAACATTGTATAATTTAAACTTTGAGTATCTCTTGTGGTAGCCAGAGCGTATATTTAACTTTTCTTTGGAATGTTTTACAATAATACTTATATATAGAATATTTCTCCTTGATTTTTCCTCCAGTTCACCCTTCTGTAATATATTATGAAACGAGAGATGACATTTACTGATGAGACCAAATTTTAGGTATTTACTTCTTTTTTTGACGTTGGAAAAACTGTTAGAGAGAATACTATTGAACATAGCGAAAAATTCGAGTATGTGTGTGCTTACGATATTTTTAGATAAATAATCCAACACTTTTGAGCTTGCTGCCGAGTTCAAGTAAAGGAGGAGAACCTTTTAAAAATACAGTATTATAAATAGATGCTTTCAAGTATGGCGGGCTTTGCAGAAATATACTGTGCTGCCATTAGCTGACTGATGTTAATGAAAGCTAAACAATTTCCCATTACTGTCATCTTATATTTTTAAAAGCTGTCACTGGCTGAAAATTTTTCTTACCAGCGCCATCTTGTATTCTTGTATTTCCCGCCCACTGCCATCTTGCGAACTTAAAACTTCCCGCCAATGTCATCTTGAAATTTTAAAATTTCGCACCAATGTGACGTCATTCAAAACGTGCCGGGATTTCTGAAGCCATGATGACTACATGGATAAGGCACCGTGATTTGTGACGTCACAAAAGTAAACAAATTACATTTTTTTTTACGTGTACACAAAGTGGTCCAAGTTCCCCAGAGATATGACGATTTTGCACCTTAAACTTACCGTGAAAGAAAGCGTGTACCTTAGCAAAACAGGTCATGACTGACATTAAAAACGCTACGTACCCATTAAATCAATGAGATTAATGTGACTGCTCCCAACCAGCTGCGACATCTCAATCGGGGAGTTTAATATACTGAGTGTAATCACAGGTTTAACTCTTTGTGTCTTAGGTACAACGATTCTTGTTAATGAAATCAATGATATTTAGTAAAACAGACGAAAATAAAAAGCTGCTTTGCCTAATTTAAGAGAACAGAAAGGAAGAAACTTTAAGGCACTAGAGAAACAGAAACCGTGGTCCTTTTTGACGTAGCAAGCATTATAATAAGTCTAATGCAGATTCACTTATAGACCGACCAACAACTGAAACATTCAGCATCCGGAGGTCGCGATTGGCGTTCTTGAAAGCTATAGGCACCTAGTAGACAGTCAGAACCTCAAAATGGCCTAGACGATACGGACAAGTGCGGAGTACAACCAAAGAGCTGCGATTATCGAAAGTCTTCGCGCTGGGCGTTCGCCACTGCAGTTGTCCGATTCCTAAGGTATCCGAGACAAACTGTTTACGATATTGTGGCCAAGTATAGCGCTTCGAAGAAGTCTGGGGTGATATCATGCCGCCAAATTTTCTTTAAAAAGGGACAAACTGTCCCAAAGAAGTTCATCTGCAAGTTTTGACGTATGTCGTGAAACCGCGGATGGTAACTGTGGCCTCGGGGATACACTATGTCTTTCAACGGAGCACGGCTCATACGAGTCATTTAGTACAAAATTGGCTCTCGCATAACGTTGTCATTTGAACCCCCTCAACTACTATGTTTGGAGCGTAGTCGAAAGAGTTACCAATAAAACGATTCACCCTAATGTCGCATCTCTACACACCGCTATCGAAACAGCATTCACGAATTCGAGCAGTGCTGTTTTAGAGAGAGCGTGCGATCGCTTCAGAGCAAGATTTGAGGCGATCATTGCGGCTGAAGGGGTTTACATCGAGTAATGTTATTCTTGAAAGATACCACTACTTATATGTAAAAGGATTTCCAGTTTCATTTGTGTTTTTTAAATAAATTTGCTTTTAAAGAAAAGTTTCATCTGTCCGGATTTAAGGGCCGCAGCCTGTATACACCGGCAGAGTCGTTTCCAGTCTTGGTAGCAGCGCTGAAAAGTTACAAGTGGCAGGAGCTTTAAAATATCACTCACATTATTCTGAATGTTCTCCGGCGAACCAAAACGATGTTCTTGTAAGATGTTTTTCGATTTCGTGAAGAGAAAAAAGTCACAAGGACTCAGATTAGGTGAATAGGGGGGGGGGGGGGGGGGTGGAACAACCAGAATGCCGTTTGGGGTAAAAAATTCCATGACGGAAATGAAATGAAATGTCGTGTGGCTAGGGCTTCCAGTTGGGGACGCTTTTGAGTTGACGCTACTTCTCGACTTGCGTGTCGATGAGGATGAGATGAAGATGATTATGACAATATAACACCCAGTCCCTGAGTGGAGAAAATCTCCGACCCAGCCAGGAATCGAACCCGGGCCCCTTGGCATGGCAGTCCATCGCACTGACCAATTTTTTATTTTTTTAATCTCATTTTTTTCGCTTTCGTTCGTTGCATCTGCGCGGGGAGGACATCATAAGACATCCATTTAAGTTCGTCGTTGATCAGTTAATCAGTTGTTTTATTACAGAGGGCAGCTAACCCTATGACAGAACACGCCGAGCTACCGTGCCGGCGACCACTCAGCTATCGGGGTTGACGTAATGGAGATGGCCGTATGACATGGGGCGTTGCCATGACGCAGCATCCACTTGTCTGCAGCGTCCGGTCTTACGCGATCCACCATTGCCCTGGGCCTTTAAAGACATCTTTGTAAAACACTTGGTTGACAGTATGTTCTGGAGGAACAAATTCTTTGTGCACGATACCCCGAGTGTTAAAAAAGTTTTGATTTGCTCATTTGAGCTTTTTTCGGTAGAAGAGATGTCTCAGTATGCCACTCTTCACTTTACCACTTTGCTGAGGGTCGTATTTAAAAATCCAGAATCCATTGCCTGTGGTCTCACGAGTGAATTATTTGTAGTCTTTGGCAATAATCTCAAGAAGATCAACGCACACGTTTTTTCGATGGTAATTCTTCTCGGTTGTGAGGTTTTTCGTCACTATTTTGGCAAATACCTTTCGCATACGCAGAACTTTGGTCAAAATTTGATATACGGTGAAAGTGTTGAACAGGTCATCCATCATCCTTATTGTTAAATGTCGGTCTGATTTCACAAGAGCAGGCACAAGTTCGACATATCCTCTGGTTTTTGAAGTTGAAGATCTCCCTGAGCGAGGCTCATCTTCAACGTGTTCTCGGCCTTCCAAAAGTAATTTTTGCCAGCAAAAAACTTGTGTTCCTGATAAGGAATACTTCCCATATTCAACTATTCAGATGTGACACTCGCGGATTCCCCAAGTGTGACACAAAACTTGATAGCATTACGTTGCTCTAAATTCAGCTGTTCCATTTTCTTAACACGCAACAAAAACGCGGCTTCACTTATGGCGCTCTCAAACACCACGTAATGCTAAAGAAAACAGAAACTGGGACTGAGCATCTGGAAGGGATGAACACATCTGTCTACCCAAGTAGAACAACACGGCGTTACCAGATCGCTCTCAGTCTCATTACTTTTTTCACACACCTCGCCGCGCGGGGTAGCCGCGTCTTGTCACGGTCCGTGAGGCTGCCCCCGTCGGAGGTTCGAGTCCTCCCTCTGGCATGGGTGTGTGTGTCGTCCATAGATTGTAAGTTAGTTTAAGTTAGATTAAGAAGTGTGTAGGCTTAGGGACCGATGACCTCAGCAGTTTGGTCCCATAAGACCTTGCCACAAATTTCCAATTTTTTCACACGCCTCGTATTTCGGGTGAGTGAGTGCATTTCTGCGTACATATATAATTATTATGCAATACCATTGCAAGTATACCTTTCTGAAAATTATATTGAATGATGGAGAAAGATCTTAATCTAATTGTCTTTTTCCTTGTTTTTGCGTGTTTGAGTAAAGATGCAGAGTGCATTTGTGGACAGCCTGCAACGTTATTGGTTTTGAGGTGCACAGTGAATTTAGTTTCATTCATTTCACCTCAGAACTCAACACATCGACTGTATTACTCTTGACTGACACACTGAAATTCATTCAGTTTAACGTAACGAGACTACGTCATCACTACGTGTGACTGATCATCCTATTCTGTAATAAACAGTTACTAATTGCTCTACAGTGACATCAGTGTCCCGCAGGTCACTACGCAGTGCAAGATGCGGTGGAGCGACCTACTGTCGTTACTGCAAGCAGCAGGGTAGGGTACTTACGTGCTCGGATGACCAGAGTCGCCGCTGAGCTCAGTAGGAAGACCAGCCTGTTGTCGGGCACGCAGCAGGCTCCCAGCACAGCCACGCTGAAGCGGCCGACGAGGTCGGCGATCCCCATCACTGATATGCAGAGCGCGGAGTCCTCGCGGGAGAACTCGTTGTGGAACAGGTAGAGCGGCAGCAGCGTGCAGAACACCATGTCAACGAACATGGAGAGCGCCGTGCCCACCAGGATGTTGGTGCAGCGCAGGTCTTGCAGCAGTCTCAGGTCGAACAGGTCCACCACGGTCATCCACCAGCTGCGGATACGACAGATAATTTACTTAACTTTCTCCTGCAAGTTTTTCTACGCCTCGTTTAAACGCGGCGCGTTCGCAGATTGCCCTGCTCCTCCTGCTCGGATAGCGCGCCATGATGGTGAGGGAAGTGTGCAGGTAGGCTGAGCGCTGTGGCTCTCGTGCCAGGGCACGCCTCAGAAGACGAATCCTTGGCCGTCCCTGAGCTAAACCATTGCTTAAGGCATATCTTAGAAATACAGGGTGTAACAAAGAGATACAGCCAAACTTGAAGGAAAACTTACACACAGACGAATAAAATGTGTTGTATGGACATAGGTCTGGAAATGCTAATCACGGGAAAGACACAGAAAAAAACGAACCAGTATTACAGGAAACGTTTTCTTGCATGAAATGTTCAAAATACCCTGTTGGTTATGTTTAGTTAGAATATACAGCAAGACGTAATACTAGGATTGGACAATAAGTAGTGACAGCACTGCCATAACATGAAGGATGTGCGTCCAGTGGCATGTAAATTGGCTCTAGCTGATAGCAGAAGGTCTGTTGAAGTAGTGCAGTGAGTGGCGACGGCTATGTTTCAGTCAGTCGCAGTGTGTACTGTCTGAAAGTGCGGCAGGCCAGATCAAGCGCCCTAAGAGTAAGTTTAGCAAACACGAAAAACGTGCGTGGATCAAGATTGAAGTGGCACGTAGTAGAGTGCACAACAATGTTTTCAGGGACTAGATGAAGTGTGTGCTGATGCAGCATTGCCATATCATATGGTGGCGAGATGGGCGAAATTGTTTCGGGGTGGCAGGGATGTCATTCAGGATTAGCCCAATGAATGGAAATTTCATGGTTCTCCTCTCCAATAGAACATGTGCCACTAACCAGCTGGTACCAAAGTGATGGTTATTGTGGATCACAGTATCCACAGGCTAATCCAGCATCACATTGTGCCGCAGGGCAGACCGTCACTGCAACCTATTACTACAGTTTCTTGTGAAATCGTCTTGATCCTGCACTCAGAAGAAAGCGACGGCATCTTCTGGCACTGCATCCAATCATCCTTCATCACAACGCATGGTACCACATGGTGAACCCATACACGAGCTACTGCATATGTGGGGGTAGGAGATACTGGAACATCCACCGTATTCACTGTATATGAGTCCGTGCGACTATGAACTGTTCGCCAAAATGAAGGAACCTCTTCGTGGTATACGCTGCAACACAAGGAAAGACATCATCCGTGCCATTGAGCGGTCCTTGAGAAACATCGACAGAGAGGGATCCGCTGATGACGTACGACGCTATCCACCTGTTTGGAGGAAGGTGATCGAAGGCATAGTCGATTATATTGAGGGCATAGAATTCGGTGAACATCTGTCACTAAAGTCTTGTATGAATTACAATAGTGTTGCCACAGCTTTTTATCCAACCCATTTACTTAGATGCGCCGCTAGTGTTTGTTGTTGTTCCAAAGGAACGAAGGTAATGTTGACATGCGACTCTCTCCATTGCTTGTGATGACATGGACTAACCTCTACTAGCATCAAGTACAGTACATCAACTGTTTAATGTTCACCATTGACTGTGATAGATTCCGTGACACATGGATCGCAAGAGGGGGAACAATTCCTTGGCCTCCAAGCTCTCCGGACCTAAACCCACTGGACTTTTGTTTGTGAGGGCATTTGAAAGTCTTATGTGCGGAATCCCAGCAATGTACAGTTTCATAGTGCGTGTGCTGCGGAAGGCTGTGAAACAGTAAGCAGTTCTGCATGGATACATCAGTGCATAAGGTATTCAATGCGACGGTGGATTGATGCGTGTATCATTGCTGACGAAGGGCATTTTTAACACTGCAATTAGGAAAGTGTTTCATACCATGCTGATGCGTTATTTTCCTGGGCGTTTACCACGATTAGTGTGTTGAAGAGTTGTAGAAACTGAGCTCTAACATGGAAATAAAGCATTTCTGGACCCATCCACATACAACATTTTTTCTTGCTCTGTGCGTGAGGAATGTTTCCTGAAAGGTTGGCCATACCTTTTTGTTACACACTGTATTTGACTTACCACGTTTATTTGTCCCACTAAAGGGTGCAAGAATTCATAGTACACGTGAATCTGCAAATACTGTACTACAGCTACAAACCTGAAGAGATGTTGACATTCGAAAGGAAACCAGAACGATATAACGTTTCTGTAATATTTGTCTTTCAGACTTTAGTATCCTGGGTACGACACTACTTAGCAGGCAGCAGTACTCATAAATACTGACCGCCAGCTTCGCACTGAGTTGGACCATGACATATGCGTTGGTATATTGTGGTACAGAGGACATCTTTCACTGCTTAACAGTACTGTTAGTAATTTAATGCTACTAGCATTTACTTGATTTTTCATGAGCTCATACGTGTGAGTGTTTCACTTTCAGAACATGTACTTATAAAATCAAGGCATTTCAAAACCAAATTATGCAACTGGACAGTCTTTGTGTAAATCGTTTGGTCCTATCCTTTTATATACACTCCTGGAAATGGAAAAAAGAACACATTGACACCGGTGTGTCAGACCCACCATACTTGCTCCGGACACTGCGAGAGGGCTGTACAAGCAATGATCACACGCACGGCACAGCGGACACACCAGGAACCGCGGTGTTGGCCGTCAAATGGCGCTAGCTGCGCAGCATTTGTGCACCGCCGCCGTCAGTGTCAGCCAGTTTGCCGTGGCATACGGAGCTCCATCGCAGTCTTTAACACTGGTAGCATGCCGCGACAGCGTGGACGTGAACCATATGTGCAGTTGACGGACTTTGAGCGAGGGCGTATAGTGGGCATGCGGGAGGCCGGGTGGACGTACCGCCGAATTGCTCAACACGTGGGGCGTGATGTCTCCACAGTACATCGATGTTGTCGCCAGTGGTCGGCGGAAGGTGCACGTGCCCGTCGGCCTGGGACCGGACCGCAGCGACGCACGGATGCACGCCAAGACCGTAGGATCCTACGCAGTGCCGTAGGGGACCGCACCGCCACTTCCCAGCAAATTAGGGACACTGTTGCTCCTGGGGTATCGGCGAGGACCATTCGCAACCGTCTCCATGAAGCTGGGCTACGGTCCCGCACACCGTTAGGCCGTCTTCCGCTCACGCCCCAACATC
The DNA here is from genome assembly GCF_023864345.2 of Schistocerca serialis cubense. Classification (NCBI taxonomy): domain Eukaryota; kingdom Metazoa; phylum Arthropoda; class Insecta; order Orthoptera; family Acrididae; genus Schistocerca; species Schistocerca serialis. The sequence continues at coordinate 622,786,798 of NC_064641.1, forward strand.
GTGCAGCCCGCCTCCAGTGGTGTCGCGACAGGCGTGAATGGAGGGACGAATGGAGACGTGTCGTCTTCAGCGATGAGAGTCGCTTCTGCCTTGGTGCCAATGATGGTCGTATGCGTGTTTGGCGCCTTGCAGGTGAGCGCCACAATCAGGACTGCATACGACCGAGGCACACAGGGCCAACACCCGGCATCATGGTGTGGGGAGCGATCTCCTACACTGGCCGTACACCACTGGTGATCGTCGAGGGGACACTGAATAGTGCACGGTACATCCAAACCGTCATCGAACCCATCGTTCTACCATTCCTAGACCGGCAAGGGAACTTGCTGTTCCAACAGGACAATGCACGTCCGCATGTATCCCGTGCCACCCAACGTGCTCTAGAAGGTGTAAGTCAACTACCCTGTCCAGCAAGATCTCCGGATCTGTCCCCCATTGAGCATGTTTGGGACTGGATGAAGCGTGGTCTCACGCGGTCTGCACGTCCAGCACGAACGCTGGTCTATCTGAGGCGCCAGGTGGAAATGGCATGGCAAGCCGTTCCACAGGACTACATCCAGCATCTCTACGATCGTCTCCATGGGAGAATAGCAGCCTGCATTGCTGCAAAAGGTGGATATACACTGTACTAGTGCCGACATTGTGCATGCTCTGTTGCCTGTGTCTATGTGCCTGTGGTTCTGTCAGTGTGATCATGTGATGTATCTGACCCCAGGAATGTGTCAATAAAGTTTCCCCTTCCTGGGACAATGAATTCACGGTGTTCTTATTTCAATTTCCAGGAGTGTATGTGTGTTACCCCATCCGTAATTCTTATGGTTTGAGGCTTAGTTCTATATTAGCATTGTTAGTACGAATCAAATTCCTTGACTTACAAGCACACCGGACGGAAAGGATAGTGATCCCCTCGGAGGCACCATTTTAATACTGTGTAACACAGCCTCAATTTTGATAATGGACTCAATTCGGTGACGAAGAGTGTTCACAAGTTTCTTCGGCAATTGTCGTATAGGATTCTGTTACGACCACTCTACATACACCATGTTACATGGCTACGCCTGAAACACCACTCCTTACCAGGTGAAGCCATTAATTTGTGATTTGTTTAAGCAGATCTATCAAATGGTGTATCGGCAAGTGCCGGCATGAAGACGAAGATCATAAGAGCAAAGAACGCGGTGAGAAGACGTCAGCCAATAGCCCGCAGACAAGGACCGAATCACGACAGGGGCGTCCTCTAGCCGAAGAGAATATAAATACCGCTCCTGCCAGCCTCGGCCGGACAGTATTAGGACAGTACTAGCTCGATCCTAGAAGGGAGCACTACGATAGAAGTTATTAGTGATCCACAAACTGTGTGACAGACTTGCATGAGCGATGTATACGACAAAGGACTTTGATTGTTTGCATGTCGCTCATCGTTTGTGACACCATTGTAAATTCAGAGTTATTGTCTGTCCTGTTTATTGTATAAAAACTACTAATGTGATTTGCTTGAATTTTTGTATAGCATTCCGAGAACGCAACATCCATTAGGCACCCTATACGAGACGAATGGGCTGGACCCTACAGTGGGAATTCTGTTGTTCGCCACGTTTCACTTGCTCTTCCAAAGAGGTACAGACGCCTTGTATCTGATCAAGACCAAGTGAAGGTGTGAGCCTGAGTGTTCGTCAAATCAGGAACCTATGCGTGCAGCCATGTGAACAAGGGATGGCAGTGTATGCCGTATAATCATTATGAAGATTTGGAAGAAAGGGCAACATCTGGTCACCGAATTTTATAACAAATATCCTACGGATTGTCTGGTACGGCACTCCCTAGTTTTAAATAGTGTTTATTTATGAGTAAAATTTCTTAGACCTACTTTGTTAGAAACGTCACTCCATGAGGTTGTGTTTAACATTATTTCTTCTTTTGTTTCAATTACAAAAGGACGCCTCTGACTGTGGACGAACGGGCCAAAACAGCAGATGTTTGTGAGGTCTGGGGCACAGTGGTGCTAGTAAAAATGTCGTTGAGGGCTGAACGAGTGATCCATGCAACGCTGGATGCAAAAACAGTTAAAAATTGCCATTTCAAATTACTAACAACAGGGAGTGTCGCCGGTGCAACAAGATCGGGGAGACCCTCAACTTCGAGGACACCAGAAAATGTTGACAGAGTTCGTGAAATGTTCATGAGGCACCCTAAGAAATCACTGCGTCAAGGATCTCGTGAAAGTGGTCTTTCTTGCTACCCAGTACAATGATGCAAAAGACCTCATTTTTACGCCATGGAGCCATGTTACATGCAACAGTTGTTTCCTGATGACTGTGGCAGAAGAACTGAGTTTGGATAAATTTTCTTGAGTAAAAATGATGACTGGCCCGCACTTTTTGAGAACATTCTGGGGACTGATGAGACAGTTTTCCACATTAGAGAATTTGTAAACTGGCGTAACTGCCATTACTGGGTAGCCGAAAAGAAGCACAGGGGCATCCGAAGGTGATAGTGTAGTGTGGCATCACGTTACCCGAAATGGTTGGTCCTTTATTTCTGCGGAACACAATGAAGGTGAAAGATACCTGTAAATGCTGCAAGATCGTGTATGGCCAGTAATTTCACAGTGGAACAATTTACAGCTTCATTCATGCAGGATGGAGCACCTGCACATCTCGCGAATGATGTCCGCGAAAGGCTGCATGATCATTTTCCAGGTAGTTGGTTTGGCAGACGTAGTTCACGTGAATGGCCTGACCGCAGCCCTGGTTTAAGGCCTTGCGACTTTTATCTGACGTGTTAGCCATATTGCTAGTACTAGCTCTTTTATTCCCGAGGAATAATCCATGTAGATCACTTTGAACAAGGCAAAATCTTAACTAGACGCTATTATGCCTCATTATCGGATCGTTGGAAACTTGCGTTGGCTGAAAAAACATCGAGGTTGGCACTCGAAGATGTACTCTGCCACCTGATAATGCACGACCCCACACGTCAGCCGAACGATGGCGGAAGTGCACTAATTGGGCTTTGAAGGTTCCTCATTCACGCTATTCACCAGGCTCAGCCCCATGTGACTTCTCCTACCTTGAAACTTTGGCTTGGTGGGACGAAGAGTTTGTTAGAGTTTATTTTTCCGGTGAGATAAAAACCTGGAGGATAACTGTACCAAGTGTATATCTCTCAAAGCACACTTACGTCGAGAAGTGAGGTGGCCGGCCGTTGTGACCGAGTGGTTCTAGGCGCTTCAGTCCGGAACCACGCTGCTGCTGCGGCCGCAAGTTCGAATCCTGCCTCGGGCATGGATGTGTGTGCTGTCCTTAGGTTAGTTAGGTTTAAGTAGTTCTAAGTTCTAGGGGACTGATGACCTCAGATGTTAAGTCCTATAGTGCTCAGAGTCATTTGAACCATTTTTGAAGAAGTGAGGTTTGTTGCTTACGAAACAATTTTTGTTATTGCTTTCTTACCAGACTTATCAAGCAACCCTCGTATTTTTTCCTTAGAGCTTACTGTACCATGACCTAAATAAATAGCACTAGTGCTAGTTAGTAGCGATGCGCAAAGGGCCATGATCACAATAGTTAACCTTTACCCCAGACTGTCGTTTTATATACAGTAACAGAGCCCGTGGCTAAGAATGAAGCGTCGTAACCTTTTGGACGAGGTCTGCGACTTGTTGCCCACAGAGTCCGGAAACGGTGCGCTGACCACGCAGGTGACGGAGACCCGTGGACGCAGGCTGCCGCCTCCGCGCCGAGTCGTCTTGCTGTCGCTGTTGAACTTATCCTCCTCCTGCAAGTACAAGCTATCAGTTTGTACCCAAGCTCATGCACTCTTCTACATCTCTTACACATGCGTCACTTTTATTCCAAGCAGTAGCTCGGAGACTTAAAATCTAATGTGCGAAACTTGTTGGAATTCTTCTTTCTTTTTTCTCCTTAATTTACTTACCTCGATCGAAGGGAGAGAAGATAACGATTTAACGCGCCGCCGAACACAAGCTAGAATACGAGAAGCGGATTGGCCCTCGAAAGTATCATTTCCTCATTCGTTTATTGAACTGGATTGGATTGTTTGGGGGAAGAGACCAAACAGCGAAGCGAGGTCATCGGTGTCATCGGATTAGGGAAGGACGGGGAAGGAAATCGGCCGTGACCTTTCAAAGGAACCATCCCGGCATTTGCCTGGGGTGATTTAGGGAAATCACGGAAAACCTAAATCAGGATGGCCGGACACGGGATTAAACCGTCGTCCTCCCGAATGCGAGTCCAGTGTGCTAACCACTGCGCCATCTCGCTCGGTTCCACATTCGTCATAGGTTAACCAGGGTACAGTTAAAAATGAATGACGGATGGGAATATTAGCCCAACTGCTTAAGTTTGCGAGCGCAGCGTTGCAACCACTAAACAGCATTTCTCGGTCTCTTACACATTAAAACTGTCGATCTTTATGAGTTATGGAAAATATGTGGAGACACGCAAAGACATCAGCTGGAGTACGTCATGGTGAGACAGAGATTCCGAAATCAGATATTGGAATATAAGGCGTATCTATGACAAGTAAGCAATTTAAGAACGATGAAGAGTAGAATGAAGTTAACGAGAATATTCACGTGGATCAGTGTGTACAAAAAGTGGAATCGTGAAGTACTGAGAAGTTAGAGAATATTCACGTATATCAATGTGTACAAAAAGTGGGATCGTGAAATACTGAGAACTTGCAGAACAGCGCTTCAAGTCATCTGTGGCCGTGAATAGTGTGATAACGAATACCACAGTGGGCAATTAATCATAAGAAATCGGACACCCCAAAAAACGCAAATCACTGGAAGTGGACACAAGAATTTAGATATAAGAAAGGTAACTGAGAGGGAATATTGTGTAGCGGAAGGAATATCTCAACTGATCTACAAGAGGAGGACATACAAAACTGTTCAAGAAGACGAAGGAGTACAGGAATATAAGTCACATAGGAAGGCAGAGGTTGAAAATACCGCTTCGGTTGTAAGGTTCTTTTTATTTAAAACACGACCGGTTTCGGGCTCCTACGTGCGCATCATTACCGCCTCCTGTACTCGTCCACCGGGGCGCTCGGGGCTGCAGCACAAAGTTATAACACCTGAAATGCGCACGTTAGAGTCCGAAACAGGTCGTGTTTTACATAAAAAGGACCTTACAACCGAAGCGGTATTTTCAACGTCTGCTATAACGTTCAGTTGCTGATGTTGCTCCGCCAGGATTGTTTGCACATTGGATGGAACTAAATAGGACATACAGGAAAACTAACGCAAAATGGTTGCAGGGACAATGTCAAAGTATTGAAAAGTAAATGGTCGTCGGAAGGAAAAATTCAGCATATAAAAAAGTTGAAATAATTTTCGGTTAAATTAAAAGCGAGGACGTCCACATTAAGAGTGCAAGGGAAATTCCACTCTTAAACGTAGGTGAGGGAGCCGATAGGTGCGAATCGTACAGTGAGTGTCCCTAGGAAGAAGGAGAACTGTGTGCTGATGTGATTTGACAGACGCAGTAATTTTAGTGCTAGGATCAGAGATTGAAACAGCTTTGCAAGACTTGCGGTCAAACAAAGTTACAGAATTTCTGAAATCAATATTTCAAAGACTTTCTTTGTCTTACAGTTCTTAAATAAATTGCATTACACATGTACTTCTTAAATTTTAGAACTGGTGTTTTTCATATGATATATCTTCCAAATGTAATTTTTTAGAAGATATGATATGTACCGTTACGATTGTGTTCTGCACGGAAGATGACATTCTGAGCCGGCCGTTGGGGCCGAGTGGTTCTAGGCGCTTCAGTCCTGAACCGCACTGCTGCTACGGTCACAGGTTCGAATCCTGCCTCGGACATGGATGTGTGTGATGTCCTTAGGTTAGTTAGGTTTAAGTAGTTCTGAGTCTACGGGACTGATGACCTCAGATATTAAGTCCCATAGTGCTTAGAGCCATTTGAACCATTTGGCGTTCCGATCACCGGACAACCACGCCATCCGTGACATCAGACACTTGTTAGGCGGGCTACTGCTCGCAGGGTAGTTCCACACCCACAATCGCCTTGTACACAGTCACAGACGGTGCAATATGGCACAGAGAAGACTCCTACAGACTCTCCACTGTGGAGAGAGGAAGAATAGAAGCAGGAGAGTCGCAAACTGATGTGGCCTGATGGCTTAATGTGAATCGTTGTGTCGTTTCTCGGATGAGGCGGCAGTTTACAGAGACCGAGACAGGGCTGACATCAGAAAGAGTGGGCCGTTATTTGGTTGTAAGGGCACGACGGTACCATTGTAATACTGCACTGCAACTTAGATCTGACCTCGCAGCATCCCCCGGACGAGTTATATCGAGGGAAACGGTACACAGAAAGCTTCAGCAGAGTGGCCTTTATTGTTGGGATCCTGCTGTCTGTTTACCTCTGGCGTGTCTTCGTAGAAGGGAACGTCTAGAGTGGAGGTGTCAACATGACAACTGGAGGGTTGAATGGTGGGCCAATGTTCTCTCCACTGATGAGTGCCATTTGGTCTGGAGAGTGACACTCGATGGATTCGCATCTGGAGGGCAGAACAGGATTTCGGGACCCAGACGTTGTGGAAAGAGATCGATGTCGAGGAGGATCCCTAATAGTGTGGGCACGGATTACGTTGACCACTCGAATACATCTACATGAAATTGTATCCGTGAATCAGCAAGATTTAACTGCTGTGAGGTACCGTGAGGAGATCTTGGGAACTCATTCTCTGTTGTTGCCAGGTGCTGTGTGCTCGAACTTCGTATTGATGGACGATAATGCACAACCTCATAGAGCATGGGTAGTTAGCGTTTTTTTGGAAACGAAAGATATTGCATGCATGGCGTGGCCTGCTCGCTCTCCCAGTTCGAAACCCATAGAGCACGTCTGGGGTGCATTGCATCCACCAACCACTCTCCACGACTTGTGAGCAGTACTGCCGGTAGAATGGGCGTTACTGACTCAACATGAGATTGGTGACGTCATTCACAGCGCGTCCCGTCATCCCGTCATTGTCAGGCATTTACTGGTGCCAGAGGTGGTCACACCCCATACTGAGCACATTAACCAGTTGTCAGAATATGTGTGCAAATCCGTAAGTTGTAAGAAAACAAAAAACATTTCTTGTCTACCGTTATGCATGTTGCACTTGATTACGTTCTGTATTTTTTACATTCTTTCAACTTTACTTTCACCTGTTTATACTGTTTTGTGGCAAAATAAACGCAACCTTGCAAAATCCCCGTCTTTTGCTTTAACTTTGGACATCAGTGTATCCTGCAGTTACTGATGTTAAAGACAGGCCGTGATAATTGAGGCAAGGTTTACGGAAAATTAAGATACTTTAATAGAACTTGTCGAGCTAGTTATGGCATTCGACAACATTAAACATTCAAGATGTTAGACATTCTCAGGAAAATAGATACAAGCTACAACGATAGATAATAGTCAATATGTGTAAGTGACAGTCAAATGAAAATGAGACAGATGGAATAAAGTAGAAAAACTGTTTATTATTTCAAAAATAGTCGCCAAAACTTCTAAGACATTTATTCAAGTGTCAGAAAAGCCGGTCAATCTCTTCATGGAAAAATGTTAACGCTTGACTACGGAAGCATGATTGTACCCAGACGTGCACCTCTTGGTCAGAATAAATCGATACGAATGTCTTTCTTCAGGGCTTCAAAAATGTGGAAATCGGATGCGGAGAGATAGGGACTGAATGGAGGACGTGTAAGGGCTTCCCAGCCAACGTCTACTGCGTAGTCGAAACAGCAGCTCCGGTAAAGTCGTGATGACCTTTTTCTTCGATTGCAAGGCTTCACCGCTCATTGACTTTCCGGAAAGCTGCACGAGAGTTAAAGCACCGAGGTACGTGGACACTTTGCGAAACTGAAGCACGCTTTCTAGTCCAAACGCACAGGAATGTTCAAGGACTGCATCATTTTGTTACAGGATCATTCCCGCCAACATGTTGCCAAGACTGTTTCGACAACTTGGCATAATCTTCGCTGGAACTCCTTACATGTCCTCCATACAGTCCTGGTCTCTTCCCATGCGATTTCCATATTTCCGGAGCCCTGAAGGCAGACATACGAACCGAGCGGGGAAGCCGCGCGGTCTAGGGCGTTTTATCACGGACCGGGCGGCTCCCCCCATCGGTGGTTCGAGTCCTCCCTCGGGTGTGAGTGTGTGCGTTGTCCTTAGATTAAGTTACTTTAAGTTAGATTAAGCAGTGTGTAAGCTTCTTAGGGATATCGGCAGTTTGGTCCCATAAGACCTTACCACAAATTTCCAATTTCCATGGACCCTGCATGTCAAAATGGTTCAAATGGCTCTGAGCACTATGGGACTTAACATCTATGGTCATCAGTCGTCTAGAACTTAGAACTACTTAAACGTAACTAACCTAAGGACAGCACACAACACCCAGCCATCACGAGGCAGAGAAAATCCCTGACCCCGCCGGGAATCGAACCCGGGAACCCGGGCGTGGGAAGCGAGAACGCTACCGCCCTGCATGTCAGCAGGGGACTGTTGAAGCCGTTGGAGGCGCTGCAATGGTGTGGGCCGTGTGCAGTTGGAGTGATATGGGACCCCCGATACGTCTAGATACGACTCTGACAGGCAATACGTACGTCAACGTCCTGTCTGATCACCTACATCCATTCAAGTCCATGGTGCATTTCGACGGACTTGGGCAATTCCAGAACGACAATGTGACACCCCACACGTCCAGAACTGCTACAGAGTGGCTCCAGGAACACTCTTCTGGGTTTAAAGACTTCCATTGGCCAGCAGAATTCCCGGACATGAGCATTATTGAGCATATCTGGGATGCCTTGCAACGTGCTGTTCAGAAGAGATATTTATCACCTCGTACTCTTACGGACACTTCTGCGTGCTCGCGGGGACCTACACGATATAAGGCAGGTGTACCAGTTTGTTTGGCTCTTCAGTGTACATGATTAGTTGTGCTCGTTACGCATCTGAGCCTCTTGTAATTTGAAAAGTATGGGGGAGGCACTGGCAAATTGTGTCTGGATAGGTGAAAGTATTCCGCGTAATAAACAATGGTCCTGGTTTGAGACCCAGTCAAGTACAAAGTTTTGGAAGTTTTGGAAATTTTTTGTAGCATGTACGTTCTGCTTGAGAGTGAAGCAATTTAAAATAGAGTATGAAAACTGTATAAACATCAGATTTAATTAATACAAATGAAGAGTCAGAAATTCCCATCATATCGTTAGCTACGTTTTCAATAGATGGATTTGTTTTATTTAGAAATTATAATCCCCTTCAACGAGAGTGCAGAATGAAAGTAAGCATTCTGACATCACAAGAAAAGGTAGTTATTAAAAGATAGAAAATCGTAATAATACTTAAGACCAAATTCCTCCAGATAATAAATATTTTCATCAAAAACTTTGTCGTTGTATGGCATACTGAAAGCTTTTCAGCTTTGGTCTTTTACACTGAAAATACAGTGAACCAGAAAAAAAAGCACTCCGTCTTCAGGCGACGAGTGGCCTAGCGGTACCATCCGACCGCCGTGTCATCCTCATACGAGGATGCGGGTAAGAGGGGCGTGGGGTCAGCACACCGCTCTCCCGGTCGTTACGATGGTATTCTTGACCGAAGCCGCTACTGTTCGGTCGAGTAGCTCCTCAGTTGGCATCACGAGGCTGAGTACACCCCGAAAAATGCCAACAGCGCATGGCGGCTGGATGGTCACCCACCCAAGTGCTGGCCACGCCCAACAGCGCTTAACTTCGGTGATCTCACGGGAACCGGTGGATCCACTGCGGCAAGGCCGTTGCTCAGTGGACCAGAGGAATGCCGAATTTGGATGTCTTGCACGGCGTTGAAGAACAGACATGTGCTAAAGAGGACGTAATGGAAAGATGGAAATTTATTACTGTCAGTGTGATCACACACAAGTTCCTATAAGACGATTAGTAATTGCGATTTCCTGTTCCGGCAGAAAAGGTCTAATTATCTTTATTCCCTTCGTCGATTCTATCTATCATTTACATATGTATTCCTTTCGTTGAAAATACGAAGTTTCTGTAGTTAGCACTTACCTTAGCATTTCTCCCCTTCTGCAGAAGGTCACATTTCTGTTCATCTGATATCTCATGCTTTTCTGCGTTGTCGTCCGACGTGTTAAGACGACTGTAATTTACATTCTCTGTGCTTCGCGTGATAAAGTCGTGTACGAACTTTGCCTCCACTAAGTCTATCATAGATCCTTTTTTCGTTCCAGTTTGATTTTCTTCGTGTGTTTCCTCTGGGTTTCCAGTTTGTGCTGAGGAGTCTTCATTGCTTTCTACGCTCTGATAACTCTCCGAATATTTTATAGGTCTCATAACTGCCATTCCAGGGAACAACAGAAGACTGATTGCGAACAGTATACCCTGCGTCATTCTGAAGCCGACCGACGCTACGAGTCTCTGCGCCACGACCGGGATGCCGACGGTCCCCAGCCCCACGACGAACTGCACCAGGCCCATCACGAAGGTCCTCCTGCGGTCGAAGTAGCTGTTGAAGCACGTGAACGTGGCCGGCATTATCAGTCCTATGCCAATACCTGGAACAATGTACCCAACCATCAGTTCTTCTGTAGCGACTCATCATCCTTCTACTATATAGTACTTTCTACATCTGTAAGACAGCTACTTTTCGTGCATTAGAGCTACTGGTACAAGTAGAACCATTGAGCCCTGACTTAGTGTAACTACACCTTGTTATAATGGAGGTCATGATCCAACGAATAAATTTTATAGCGCTATGTTATAACAATGAAAAAGAAAATTAAGAGAGTAGCCCACATTTACATATATCTCGCCATTTAAGGAATGGTGGACGTAGGATTCATATTTGAACATTAGTGAACTAAAAGACCACTCGTAACAACTACCAGGATTAGTAAGCGTAATACCGATCATTTTATGATCGATCATTGCTATAGTGTTGGGCTCCCCTCCCTATAATTGCAATAGTCAAATTTGGATAGTGAACAGCTGCTGATAATACACCTCAAAATCATTTGAATAAGGTGCATTTCGAAAGATCTGAAAATACATGGTGTGTTAAATGACACTGAACACACTGACTTAATTTATGGCGTAAAATAGGAAAACTTACAATTACAGTCTCAGCCAAATCTTTTCTCCATTCACCGACTCGTCATTAAGACCTGCGTTCACAGATGTAATCCCGTGCAAAGAACGGTGTATTTTTTACTATAAATAAGGGGAAACCATCTGAGAACTGAAATGCTTTATGAGCTTTGTTAAGTGAAGCTTAAGTAGACAAAGGCAGGATTTGCCACATGTGAACACGAAATGACGGCACACAAAGCATGCTTCAAAATGTACGTAAATATTCGATAAATGTCTGTGGACAGTGGAAATGATAATTAAAATATGCTGTTAGATTGTACTGGGTGGTTGTAGTTATGTGCAGCTATTCACGCAGGTCTATTGTTGGTCTGTAATTGTCGTATGGCAGCGAAACTTTGTAGATGTGCTAATGAGCTAATGAGGAACGAACTTACGATGGAAAAAAATTAGTTCCAAGTTTGGCCACTAGCTGCAAATCTGGCGCTGTGCGGCATCTCGTCACCGTCTGTGATGCTCATACTAAACAAACAGTATAAGCGACGATTAATAATAAAATTACATTACGCCTTTCTCACTTGTTTGACCTTTTCTGCCCACATCTCTTTCCTAATCCATTACATATGGAAACATTTCTATATGTCTTTCCTGCATTCACAGTACCAGATTTGCACCTGGTGATCAAATTTTTTTTTTTTTCAGCGTAAATCGGTACCGGTTTACCACATTAGAATATCTACCAAGTTGCGTTACCAAATGATAATTACAGCCCACATTTGACCTCTGTGAGTAGCTGCACTTTAACTGTAACCACCTGGAGTAATTGTTCCCAAAATCGAGTTAGTAGCGATCACAAGCTGCACATTAACTGAATGTGTTAGCAATCGCAGAGACTTAAATATGTTTATGTGATATCTTTAAAGGCATAAATGAATTGATGAAGAAAGTGATTGAGTTGACTGCAAAATGTTGCGAGTAGTAAGACAGGAAAGCGATTCTGTAACCAACTTCAGGCTCAATGAATTCACAGAGACGCGAATTTTTTAACATTGCGTACTTGGATACAAGCTCGCCTAAGAAATTAATAACAAGTTGCCTACACGAAATTAGTGAAAATAAAGTCATGGAACACGAACGCTACATTGCTGAATTGTTAGCAAAATATTGGCAATGAAGAGATACCTGAATAACCGCAAATAAACGCAACGGTCTCACCGCTGACTGCAAACACGCAGTACCGTATCTAACATCCTGCTATAACCAGACTCTCGACCGCAACAGACTGTATCAAGGCGAACCGCATGTGTCAACTTTTAACCGCCAATGCAGTGATCGGCTCAAGGCGCCCGGAAGCCGTCAGAGGTGATCATGCTTCCTCTACAACAGCCCAGAGAGACAAATTCAAGTAATTTATGCTGTAGGCTATATATCGATACTGGTTACAGAAACTCTTTGCCAGGTACCAGCAGAGGAAAGTTCGCGAGTTACTGACCGAAAAATGTTAACAAACTGAAAGAGGCCATCTAACATGCAACTTTCACATTGTTGGAGACAGGGAAAAAGCATCTGCTTACCTTCCATACGATAATGGCAAGAAACAAAACCGTTAGATGACTTAAGATTCTGACTACAGTTTGAAATTTTCAAATAGCAGGTGAAAACCATACACCTTCAGCTGCTGTTACGCTAAAGACCTATTTGTTCAAGTAGTGTCCGCCCCGATAGCTGAATGGTCAGCGTGACGGACTGCTGTCCTCAGGGGTCCGGGTTCGATTCCCGGCTGGGTCGGGGAGCTTCTCCGCTCAGGGACTGGGTGTTGTGTTGTCTTCATCATCATTTCATCCCCATACGGCGCACAGGTCGCCCAATGTGGCGTCGAATGTATGAGGGTGAGTCAAATGAAAACCTTAAATTTGTAATAACAAATCGAAATTTCGCGCCGTTATCCTGTAAGTTGGTAAACGTATTACAAACAGCGTGCAGAATGGCCTGTAGGTGGCAGCATACTGCAAATGCACACATATCGTCGCAGTATCAGTATAAAGATGGCCGCCCCACTTGTGACTTGTACCAGGGAAGGACGGCGTTCTGTTATTCGGTTTTTGCGTAGTGAAGGTGTGAAACCTATTGAAATTCATCGACGAATGAAGGTTCAGTACGGTGATGCATGTTTGTCACAGCAGCAAGTCTACGAATGGAGTAGGAAGTTCGCAAATGGTGTGACTTCAGTGGAAGATGCTCCTCGTCCTGGTCAGGCACAACGATTGTGACTCCGCAGAACACTGCAGCAGTTGAAGCCATAGCGGAAGAAAACCGCCGAGTGACACTGAATGACATTGCAACATGTTTACAGATTAGTCATGGGTCAGCACACCACATTGTGGATGATGTGCTCCAGTTTCACAAAGTGTCTGCAAGATGGGTGCCACGGCAGCTGACTCCTGAAATGAGAGAACTACATGTTGATGCTTGTGAAGAACTTCTTCGGCGCGTTGAAGGAGAAGGTGATGGCTTCCTTGCAAGAATGGTTACTGGGGACGAATCCTTGGTTCACTTCCACCAACCTGCATTTTGAGTGTCTTCCTCATCCACCATACTCACCAGACCCTGCACCAAGTAATTTCCATATGTTTGGGCCACTCAAAGATGCATTGGGAGGAAAGAAGTTCCGCTCTGATGAAGAGGTACGCCACGCGCTGCATGAGTGGTTGCGCGAACTACCAAAAGAATTTTTTTCTAAAGGATTTTATGCACTTCGTAAACGCGGGAGGACCTGCATTGAGCGCGGGGGAGATTATGTTGAAAAGTGATACAGCTTTGTACCAATTCTGCGCAATAAATAATATTTAAAAAATATTTAAGGTTTTCATTTGACTCACCCACGTAATAAGACCTGCACCAAGGCGGCCGGACCGGCCCCCTAAGGGGCCTCCCGGTCAATGACGCCATACGCTCATTTCCATTTTTTTGTTTTGTTTAAATAGTTCTAAATTAGTACGGTCTGTTAGTATCCTCTGCTTTTCGTATTTACTATATATTACAATCGTGTGTTCTTTCACGATATTTGTCGTATGCAGTCCTTGATGATAGAATTAAGACACTCGAAAGAAAATACTCGCGTTACCACTCAGTGGATCTTATTAGAAGAGAAAAGTTTGTTTTGAATGAGTCGCATGGAAGATTCGTATACCCTGAGATGACGAAAGTCATAGTATAACGATATGCACATATACAGATGGCAGTAGTGTCGTATATACACGGTATAAAAGGGCATGACATTGGCGGTACTGAAATTTGTACTCAGGTGATTCACGTGAAAAGGTTGCCGACTTGATTGCAGCCGAACTAAGGAAGTTAAACAGACTTTGAACGAGGAGTGGTAGTTGGAGCTAGACGTATTTGACATTCTGTTTCGGAAATCGTAAGGGAGTCCAATATTACGAGATCAAGAGTGTGCCGACAATACCAAATTCCATGCATAACCTCTCACAACGGACAAAGCAATGACCGACGGCTGTCATTTAACGACAGAGAACAGTGGCATTTGCGTGGACTTGTCAGTGCTAACAGACTAGCAACACTGCGTGAAATAACCGCAGAAAGCAGTGTGCGACGTACGACAAACGTATTCCTTACACCAGAGTGGCGAGATTTGGCGTCAATGGGCTATGGCAGTAGACGACCGACGAGAGCGCCATTGCTAACAGCGCGACATCGTCTTCAATGCCTCTCATGGGCTTGTGACCCTAAACGACTGGAAAACAGTGGCTTTGTCAGGTGAGACCCGATTTCAGTTGGTAAGAGCTAATGTTCGGGTTCGAATGTGGCGCACACCCCGCGAAGCTCTGGAGCCAAATTGTCAACAAGATACTGTGCAAGCTGGTGGTGGCTTCGTAAACGTGCGGACTGTGCTTACGTGGAATAAACTGGGTCCTGGTTGTGTTCGGTTATTTATGGACTTCATGTTCCCAAACAACGATGGGATTCTTATGGATGACAATGCGTCATGTCACTGAGTTACAGCTGTTCGTGACTGGTTTGAAGATCATTCTGGAAAATTCGAGCGAATGATTTGGCCAGCCAGATCACCCGACAACACTTTAGCATTTATGGACGGCTTCAGAGGCAGCGTGGCTCAGCATTTCTTTAGAGGACTTCCAACGACTTGTTGAGTCCACGCCACCTTGAGCTGCTCCACTGCGCCGGGGAAAATGAGGTCCGATACGATATTAGGAGGCATTCCATGACTTTTCTCACCTCAGTGTGTATTGTTAAACAGTAGTTATCCTATTACACGTCCTTGGGCTACCCTAGAAATTACGTTTATGTATGTCAATTTTTTCTGTTAAAAGCGAATGTTGGTTCCTATCTGCCAGGAAGTCTTGAACCCAGGTGCAAATCTGGATCGTTACTCGGTAATCTCGTAGTTTCTTCACTAAATGGCAGGGCTAGATTGTGCCCAATGCCTTCTTGAAATCAAGGGATGCGGCATCAATCTGAGCACAGCCCTCTACGGCGATGTGGATCTCTTGGAGGAAGAGAGCGACCCGGGTTTCGCAAAATGTCTATCTGGGAATCTATGTTGATTTTTATACAGGAGAGCTTCGTTCTCCAGAAACGTCTTAATGCGTGAGCATAAAACATGTTCCATAACTCTAGGTCAGAGGCACGTGCATCTATCCTACGACCCTCCTTGGCAACGGGAACGGCCTGCGCTGTTCTTCAATCTCTAGGTATCCGAACATTAACAGAAGCGAGGTGCCACTCACGCACCGCCCTACCACACACTGACAATAAGAGACAGTACGTCAGAGCGGATTGCTGACTCTGCTGGCGCTGCGGAGGAGCTACGGCTCTGTGCCAGAGGTGTAAAAATTCTCCTTCCAACCTGCGTACCCATATCTCTGTCGCAACCATTCAAGTATCTCAACCTTTCGCAACGGAGACATAAGAGTACATGTGTACTAACAAGTGACGTCTGTCGGCTCGAGCAGCAATCGGTATTTAAACATCTGTATACAGACCCATCTCAGATTTCTAGCCACGCCTGCGAATGCGTATGACTATGTTTCTCTTGGTTTGTACACAACAGCGCATGCAATCTTGTAGAAGAAGGAGGGGGCGGGGTTAACAAGCCAGTCAGTCAGTTACCTCAGCTAGTAGTTGACGTGTCTGGTACACGTGTGTCACCACTGTCATCCCTATACAGCAAAGAAGAACGAAACCATTAATGTTTGGAACGTTTAAAGTATTGAGGTATTCCAGTTAAGTTGGCATTATCGTACGGGAGACGGTGCAGGATAGGATGATAACAGTTTCGCGATGTTTTTGGTGGATCTCATTATTCAGAAACACGAATATTCATTTCACTGCTCAACGGAAGTTACATTGGATAGGACGGTGAATGATGAAAACGACTTCATAGACGATAACGCGATTAATAGTGTTCAAGTTTGTAGTGCTAATGACAGTGGCGAAAACAGTATTCCTCAAAGAGAGGCTAACTCTTCTGGTGACTATTAACTTTCACTAGAAAAGGAATCCCGACAAAATTTTCCGAATAACATCTAGAATGTATTTGTGATGATCATCATACGCCTCCACGGAGAGTCGCGACCTACAGCTATTACTGAACAGACATCCACATATAAAAATCACATCGAATATCAGAGTAATATTAGATTATGCAAGAAAAAAGTCATAATGAACACCCATTTTGAGGATACTAGACAATCAAAGAACTGGAGATAACACATTCTATCCCAATTTAACACAGCAAGGAATGATGGAAGATGTGCCCATCATTGGCACTTGGAATTTTGAGCAATTGCAAAAAGCAAGAGAAATTGGACAGACAAAGCTTAAATGTCCTGCAGCTTTCACTGCACGTCTCAAGAAAGAATGCAGAATAGGCCGTACACGCGTCACTGCTTTCGTGACAGTCACACGTGCACAGATAGACCAAGATATTCGCCAGTTTGAGGCCCATTTTGTCAAAGAAGTAAACCTGAAAGCTGCAGGTTTCCAGATATAGCCACACTACTTGTCGAGCACTGATCAAGGTGGGTTACTTTATGAACTAACATCTGGTGCGGCACTATTTTTTTTTAAAAAAAGGGGGAGGAATCAACAATTTCATTGGACCAGTCTGCAGACAATACAACCCACAGTTATACAATAGATGTTAGGCTTTGGATTAGTGGACATCTGACAAAAAACTGTATATTCTTCTCTGGAAAAAAAGTGGGAACTACCCAAAACATCACTTGTTAATGACACTGTCGAAAATAACTGGAAGTGTATACTACTTTGTGATTCTTGCAGATCACACAAGGAAACAACAAAAGTAAATGGTGCATTTGCCGGTAAAGACATTGGGTACATGATCATGCCACCAAAAACACCAAAGTAAGTACAGCATTTGGATGTGTATTTCTTCCGGAAATATAAAATATATGCGAGATGAAAACATGTTCTATAAGGTCTCTTTGCACTGACTTCGAGACTAAATTAGGATACAGAATTTTCATAATGAAAGTGCTTTATATTATTCATAACCAGCTGTCTATTCCAGTGTACTAGCCTACACTTCAGTACTCCTGGCAAGTGGCTGGATACAATACTCCAGTACATGTTGCTGAATTCAAGAATGTGATTCAAGTGGCATTTGATTTTACAGCTCAGGAATGTGATTCTGAGGACTCTCTAGATAGTGCTTGCGCCTAATGAGCCTGTTGTGATTCTGTATATTGTTCCACGCATTTTGTTGTGGAGCCTCATGTACACTTTTAAAGTTCGATGGTGGGAAAACTAAGAGTAACACAATAGTATGCTTTCACCATCCTAATCACAATGGTGCGTAAAGCTTCTAAATACTATTGGAAGACTGAATTCCTTTTCGATCCGGGAGACTTTCCTTGTAAGCAAAGTGGTTAAGGCAGGCCAAGTACGGTTTCCGCTAGCCTGGCAAGCTTCACGGTAACCGTTCAACCTGCAACGCCAGCGCCTGAAAACATGCTGCACTTTCAATCCATCGCGACTAAAGAATTGTCAGGTATATGAGTCCGTTGGTAGTTTTACTGCAGCTCATTTATCTCAACGGTAGGGGCAGCAAAATGAACAACTCAGACTTAAAGGAGACGGAGAAGAAATTAAGAGCTGGTGAATATATATCAGCTACGAAACAGAGTGCAAGTGTAGCAGGTTCAAATAAATCGGGAGGCGTATCGCAATGCAGATTGTGTAAAATCTTGCTAAACACTCATTCGGGACCCTCGAGTATGTTACGACTCGTCTGTAAATTAGACCAGCAATTTCCTCATTACATAAATATTTTGAAAAAGGACAAAGACTTAGTGGCTGACAAGTGTATGGCCATTTAGCAGTAACGTGAGTTGCTGTCACGTCTTCGTATGAAGCAATTATATAACGATTGGAATTCACGATATCCAGTGATTTATGGTGCTATACGACAAGTTTGTTTATTTGGATAAAAGAAACGTATGAGACCTGAAGATAGCAAAATGAAATGCCAAAACTAGTCGGTTTCAGAATAAAATAAAATATCTTTAAGTATACGGCTGTTGGTGAAGTTTATTGACATTGAAAATTGTTGAGGAACAGTGATTCAGCCTCCACGGGAACCTAAACCTCCGTCGTTCACTGTACACTGTCCAGGAAAATCAGCCACCTATTCGAACAACTGGTTGCCATCCACGACAGTGATTCACACCCAGAAGTTCGCCTTCCTCGAAATGAAATCTGCAATATCAAGTTGCACTCTCTCAAAGATTACAAAGTAGTATTAAACTCACAAGGGGAGGCCACGACGTTCGTATCATGTATTTACTGAAGACTGTGTACACATTTAGTAGTCCATTCGGAGAAGATAATGTACAAGTAATGAGTATTTTCAACATTTCGCGCACTGTCAGCAACTGTATAAATATTAATTTTAATTTTAATAGCTAGCTGAGGCTTTTGGTTACTAATACAAGTAATGAGGCCTGATACTTAGGCGATTTCGAGAAAATATCAAGATAAGTTTTACGCGTGAATGTTGCACCGGTGCGATGGACGAATGCGTACGAGGTGGCGGTGGTCACGTTGTTAGCGTTCTAGACCGTAATCGGTGTATCGCTGGCTCGAGCTATGCTAACTGGGTTTAATTTACATTTTGCGTTGCACATGGTCTGAATCCAAATTGTCAGAAGAAAGAGAATGTTTTCAAAATGTCAATTCTAAAAAAAACCTGAATACTCCTTCTGTATGCGGGAAAACTGAATTCATTATTCATTTGATGTAGCAGATGCCATTGTAATTTATGTTTTCCATGTCCCTACGAACAGTGTGATCCTACAACTTATAATGTCGATAGCACATCCAACGATTCAACAAGATGTACTGAAATTATCCTTTTTTCTAAAATCTACCTCCCCTACTGTTACAATATTCAGGTCATTGAAATAGATGTGGTATACACGTAATACACAGTTCTGATAATTCATCTACGCAGTTCACTAGTTACTATTGCCCAAAAGTAGTCGGGAGATTAGAAGTGGAGGAGCACTGAATTAGATCACGGACAAACAAGCTTTCCAACCTGTCTGTTGAAGATAAAAAGCGGCATGATTATACACCAAAAAGTTACGCAAAATAAAACTCTTCAGGTGGACTATAGCATCTGTGAAACTGATACGAAAGTGAAACCCTGGCTGATTTCAACAGTAAGTTCACATTGACCATTGACCCAATGGATGCATAACACATCAACCTCCTCGCTGAGCTACTAAAGTGTGCGTCATATATTTTGGCGGCCGAGTTTAGGTTCGTTCTGCGCATCTGACGTCACAAAACACAGTCAGCCAATGAACAGAGAACGACGTTGCCAGATCTCGACAGCAGTGCAGAGCACGGACGAGTGTCTTCAGTTTTAGAAACGTTCAGTCATAAATAAAGTAATAGAACAAAAGCAATGTCTTGATAGCAGACTTTCTTTTACAGAAAGTTTGGAAAAAGCATTCTTTATACCAATTGCTTCATATTCTATTAATTAATTAAACCAAATAAGCAATAAGACTCCTAATTTACTCGATAGCAAGGAAAGGTGTTTGTTTCAATCTCACGAACTGCTTTTTCGCAATAAAGAACAGCGGTAATTGTTTATTTCCTATTGTACTTCGACGAAGCGTGAGTAATTCATAGTCATACCAACAGTGTTTATAAGTAGTTGCGTGAGGTGTTATAGCCCTTACGGAGTTACACTGTTTTCGATGAGCTGAGGTAGTGGAACAGTTAAGGTGTTTGACTGCAAAGTGAAAGGTTATGAGTTCAAACCTTGTGTGGTGCTTAATATTTTCTTTATTAAAAAAACAATATTGGAGTGCCTTACGTCACGAATTTTATTCGTTTGAATGAAATTTCTAGTGCTTTGCCTCTTCATTAACTTTTTCGCTGCTGCAGACACGTGCTCCCCGCATTCCGCGCTGTGGGCGATTTTGTCATCACTGCACTTCTCGCCTGTGCAGACACATGGTGTTCCCACTGCTTTGACACACTTATCATTCGATTTCACAAAAACTATTTGGCCAAAAAATTTGATTTTTACACGTCTTCTTGCCTGATACCTTCCCCCCATAAATGACTTAATTTTGTTTTGATGTGCAGCATTAAATGTAGTAAACCATTGCACGAAATTTTGAAGAGTTTGCAGAGGTAAAAGTCCATAGCGTATACTTTCCGTATGGTCGACTTTAGTTACCACAATGTTGAGAATGAAATGTGGACAAGATACCTAAATTTCATATAATATTTACTGTATAACAATATCTCATTTAATTTAAGTACCACATAGATGTCGTATGTAATATTGAGAAATATTCCGTCTTTCGCGACTGTAATAAAAGTTTTATATACACACGGCGCGTTTGGCTTTATTTTAAAGCACTTCCATCGGTAAAAGGTATGGCACATACACAATGGTATTCATGTTCTATTTCTCGTTTTTGTTCCACAGTCGCAGTTTTACCAATGGTATTGAAATATATCCCTCTTCTGCAACTGTAATAAGCGACTTATTTAGACCAGACGCGTTTCTCTCTTTTGAAGCATCATAAGAGGACTGTATTTTGTGTCCTCCATTGCAAGTCACCTTTCGTAGTTTTGTGCTGCGGTAGCACAATATTCAACGTTTGTGTTGGCTCATCAGTGTTTTAACAAATAAATGCTGTTTGTGTGTGCCACACACAAAATTATATTTGACATAGCTCTGAGCACTTCACTGACAGACGGTATATTCAAGTCCTAATGTTTTTGTAAGTCCACAGTTTTGTTTAATGTATTTTGTCTACTACCTTTTTATTGATTGAAGTGCTTTAAAATAAAGCCAAACGTGCCCAGTGTAAGTAAAACTTTTGTTACAGTCGTGAAAGGTGGAATATTTGTCAATATTACATACGACATCTGGTACTTAAATTAAATGAAATATATAGGTATCTTGTCCACATTTCATTCTCAACATTGTGGCAACTAAAATCGAACATACGGAAAGTATACTCTATAGACTTTTACCTCTGCAAACTCTTCAAAATTTCGTGCAAAGGTTTACTATATTTAATGCTGCATAATAACTGCGTTGAACATCGAAACAAAATTAAGTCATTTATGGGGGGAAGGTATCAGTCAAGAAGATAGGTAAAAATCTAATTTTTGAGCCAAATAGTTTTTGTGGAATCGAATGATAAAGAGTGTCAAAGCAGTCGGAACACAATGTGTCTGCACAGGCGAGCAGTGCAGTGACAAAATCGCCCACAGCGCGGAATGCAGGGAGCACGTCTTTGTAGCAGCGAAAGGGTTAATGCGGCCGTGGTGGCTTTACTTCATGAACTGAGCGCTCCCCCCTACACGTAAGCTTGCGAACTATGATATACTATGGCGCTGCTTCTATTGGCGCGTGCGTCCTGTGCAACTGGCAACGCAGCAATCTCCAGCGTCTGGGCGGGCATGCGCAAGCCGCCAAGATAAAAGAATTAAACTATAACAACATTCCTCTGTGAACGAGCAAAAGACATTATAGGACCAATAATACCACAGGCAGCCAAGAAATAGGTAACTCCCTTGATGTCTAAACAGCAGGATGCCTGGATAAAACATCGACCGTCTGCAGCAATGGACCATCTGGGATTAATCTTCGCTGAAGTATTCAGTTGCATGAAGCCTGAAAGCGGGTCGAGGTCGCTGCAATTCCGAAGCCTGACAGAGCTGGGCGACCACCAAAGAGCTGTCAACCAAAAAGCATTCCTTCTGGGCAGACAAAATTGTTTGAGAAGCTATAAGTAATGCGTCTCAAGAAGCACAATGAAATGCATAGGCTCTTCCCTGATCAGTTCGGTTTCCGACGTGGCTAACCCACTACTCGCCAGCTCCTACGGCTAGTAGAATAAGCTATTCAAGCCATGGAATGAGTATTCCATCTTCCTTGATGTTTCATTAGCTTTTGATTCTATGTGGCACTAGGGCTTCTTACACAAATTACTTGTACAATAGATCCTCACGTCACACGTCAAGTTACGAGGGCTGTTCGGAAAGTCTCGAAATGAAAACCACAGTGAAAATCAAAACTTTCTTATTCGCAACAGTTAGCTACACATTCCAACTACCTCTCTAAACAGTCGCCGCCCCGACTTAGACATTTGTTGTGGCGTTGTACAAATTTTTCAGTACCCTGGTCACAGAAAGCAGCCACCTGTGCTTTCCTCTACTTCTCTACGCTGGTCTGTCTTTCGTTGTTTGCGCCAAAATATTGTATTCGTAACCAGCGGTTCATGTGAGCAGAGATGAACAACGGAGGAAGCCAATTAAGGGCTGTATTGTGTGTGATTAAAGACTTCGCATCGAAAACGCTGCAGGAGCGTCTTCATTGCCCCTGCAGAATGCGACTGAAAATTGTCTTGAAGAAAGAGACCCATGATATTTATGTAATGTGGGCTGCATAGCTTCAGGTGAAATCTCCCGCCAGACTCACATACTTGACGGGAGACACCGTTCTACACTGTTGATCTACGTGATCAGTTTGCGCTCTGAACGGAAAAGAACCGAAGCGATCGATAGGCACACTAAAGACACTGCCCAACACAGCTGCGCAAAGCTCCATCGGATTTTCACTGTGGTTTCCATTTCGTGCCTAATTGGACCTTACTCTCCGAATACGCCTCGTACTACGGAGTTATCTGCAAGGTAGATGTTTCCATATAAGGGCTGACGACAGAGTCGCCAGACGTCGTCTGATCCCGGGAGGTCGGAACTCGGCTGACTGTTGTACATGCTCTGCACAATGGACCTACATCAGACTGAGAGGTAAAACCAACATTGTATGATGACGACACTCCAGTGTTCACGTACAGCATGAAGGCCGACATGGTGCCCCGGCGACTTCAGTAGGTAGCCGACAACTTCTCCTAGTGGGCAGGAAAATTACGGCTCTCACACAACTCCCCGAAAAGTCAGAGTATTGTAATTACTCAGAAGGTGGTGACTAAAGACTTACAAAAAATAGAGGTGTAGGTTGAACACGTCCGGTAGTCCTACAGGAAAGTATCTTGGCATCATGTCTGACTGGAGACTGACATGGAACCAACACTTTGTCCAGATAACTGAGTGAATTTTATGCTATCTTAAACCTCAAGTTTCCTCTCCCTTGTCACATCCGGTGGGTTCACGATATACACTGAAGAACCAAAGAAACTGGTAGACCTGCCTAATATCATGTACTGTCAACTCGAGCACTCAAAAGTGCCGCAACACGACGTGGAATAGATTCGTCTAATGTCTGAAGTAGTGCTGGAGTGAACTGACACCATGAATCCTGCAGGGCTGTCCATAAATCCGTAAGAGTACGAGAGGGTAGAGATCTCTTCAGGACAGCACTTGCAAGGCATCCAAGATAGGTTCAATAACGGTCATGTCTGTGGAGTTTGGTGGGCAGCGGAAGTGTTTAAACTCAGAAGAGTGTTCCTGGAACCACTCTGTAGCAATTCTGTACGTGTGGGGTGTCGCAACGTCCTGCCGGAATTGTCCAAATCCGTCGCAATGCACAATGGACATTAATGGATGCAGGTGATCAGAAAGGATGCTTAGGAACGTGTCACGCGTCAGAGCCGTGTCTAGAACTTTTTCCAGTCTCAGCGATCTCGGATATTTGATGCTTTACCGGATTCCTGATATTCACGGTACACTCGTGAAATGGTCGGAAGGGAAAATCTCTACTTCATCGCTTCCTCGGAGATACTGCGTCCCATCGCTAGTGCGTCTTCAACACCAAGTTCAGACTCACTTAAATCTTAATAGTCTGTCGTTGTAGCAGCAGTAATCGATCTAAAAACTGCGACAGACACTTATTGTCTTATATAGGCTTTGCCGAGCGCAGACCCGTATTCTGCCTGTTTACGTATTTCTGTGTTTGAATATCCACGCCTATACGAGTTTCTTTGGAACTTCAGTGCAAAAAGCTACCTTGTTGCCAATACTGGAATACACTGCTGTTGTATGAGGCAGCGCAGTAAAATGGAGCCTACCGATGCTGCAAAAAGTAAAAAACCCGCACAGTGGAAGTACCTTCTTAATGTCCTACAATAACTACTCACGAGGCGGGTGCGATCCCGATCCTCTGCGATTGCTTCAAGAACTCGACACGACAGTTCTACTACCCACTACCCACTACCCATATCCGCAATGCAAAATTTCGCACACTGGGCTCCAAGGTCCATCTGTGCAAGATAAAGAAATGGCCTGATGTATCTTGCATGATGAGTATTACTGCGCTACCTGACGAGCACGAAATAACGACACCAACGACTACAATTAATACCCACAACATCTGTTATACCCAATGTTCCACAGT
The DNA here is from genome assembly GCF_023864345.2 of Schistocerca serialis cubense. Taxonomy (NCBI): domain Eukaryota; kingdom Metazoa; phylum Arthropoda; class Insecta; order Orthoptera; family Acrididae; genus Schistocerca; species Schistocerca serialis. The sequence goes on from NC_064641.1 coordinate 622,811,823, forward strand.
TCTAGTTACATAAACCGTTACTGCACTAACTGCCCAGCATGAAATCACATCGCCAACGACCCTTCATTACCCAACACGAAATTAAAACGTCAACGTCTCTAACTACTCAACATGCAACAACAACGCGAACGACTCTTAACTGCCCAGCACGAAATAACAGCGCCAACGTCCTTTAACTGCGCGGGATTAAATAACAGTGCTAACGACTCTAACTGCCAAGCACGAAGTACCAACGCTAACGACTACATTTAATGCCCACGACATCCGTTATGTCTTTCAACGGTGATGATTATCAATATTTAACACTTATTTTACGACGCCTGGTGACCGAATGGAGCAGCAGTTCTCGTTTGTGAATTACACATTTGGTTGAGGGAGTTCTTCCTAGATGACATGACATTGGTTATCATGTATTTCGCTTTTCCTGTTGTCGGTACATTGCAGTTTGCTTGTTGGCTTGCAGCATTTTGCGCGGTTTAGTTGGTGTACGTTTTGAAGATCAAATTTTTCACATACATATTACTTTTATTTTCAAGTAAGTACACTACTGGCCATTAAAATTGCAACACCAAGAAGAAATGCAGATGATAAACGGATATTCATTGGAGAAATATATAATACTAGAACTGATATATGATTACATTTTCACGCAATTTGGGTGCATAGATCGTGAGAAATCAGTACCCGGAACAACCACCTCTGGCCATAATAATGGCCTTGATACGCCTGGGCATTGAGTCAAACAGAGCTTGGATGGCGTGTACAGGTACAGCTCCCCATGCAGCTTCAACACGATACCACAGTTCATAAAGAGTAGTGACTGGCGTATTGTGACGAGCCAGTTGCTCGGCCACCATTGACCAGACGTTTTCAATTGGTGAGAGATCTGGAGAATGTGCTGGCCAGGTCAGCAGTCGAACATTTTCTGTATCCAGAAAGGCCCGTACAGGACCTGCAACATGCGGTCGTGCATTATCCTGCTCAAATGTAGCGTTTGGCAAGGATCGAATGAAGGGTAGAGCCACGGGTCGTAACACATCTGAAATCTAACGTCCACTGTTCAAAGTGCCGTCAATGCGAACAAGAGGTGACCGAGACGTGTAACCAATGGCACCACATACCATCACACCGGGTGATACGCCAGTATGGCGATGACGAATACACGCTTCCAATGTGCGTTCACCGCGATGTCGCCAAACACGGATGTGACCATCATGATGCTGTAAACAGAACCTGGATTCATCCGAAAAAATGACGTTTTGCCATTCGTGCACCCAGGTTCGTCGTTGAGTACACCATCGCAGGCGCTCCTGTCTGTGATGCAACGTCAAGGGTAACCGCAGCCTTGGTCTCCGAGTTGATAGTCCATGCTGCTGCGTACGTCATCGAACTGTTCGTGCAGCTGGTTGTTGTCTTGCAAACGTCCCCATCTGTTGACTCAGGGATCGAAACGTGGCTGCACGATCCGTTACAGCCATGCGGATAAGATGCCTGTCATCTCGACTGCTAGTGATACGAGGTCGTTGGGATCCCGCACGGCGTTCCGTATTACTCTCCTGTACCCAACGATTCCATATTCTGCTAACAGTCATTGGATCTCAACCAACGCGAGCAGCAATGTCGCGATACGATAAACCGCAATCGCAGTAAGCTACAATCCGACTTTTATCAAAGTCGCAAACGTGATGGTACGCATTTCTCCTCCTTAAGTGAGGCATCACAACAACGTTTCACCAGGCAACGCCGGTCAACTGCTGTTTGTGTATGAGAAATCGGTTGGAAACTTCCCTCATATCAGCACGTTTTAGGTGTCGCCACCGGCGTCAACCTTGTGTGAATGCTCTGAAAAGCTAATCATTTGCATATCACAGCATCTTCTTCCTGTCGGTTAAATTTCGCGTCTCTAGCACGTCATCTTAGTTGTGTAGGAATTTTAATGGCCAGTAGTGTATTTTCATACGTAAATTTATTTCAAGCTATTTACCTGCAGCGCAGTAGTTATGTAAAACAAGTTTGTTTATTTCAAATTTTTGTTCCTTTGATCTAGGTTACCGCTGTTAACCACCGTGCAACTGGGACGTAACTTCCATCCAGTATGGCTACGAAGTCTTTTAGGGACGATGAAATTCGAAAACTTCTTATTGAGGACCTTACATCAGACTGAGACTGTGAAATAAGATTGTTTCAAGACTCTGATAGTGACCCTGCACACGAAGCCAAGTGCGATAATATTATATTATCATGTTCTGAAGAAAGTAACAATCAATTAGATGATAATTTATCGGAAAGTAATAGTCGTGCGATAATAAATGACCAAAACTCCGTCGATTGATAATTCTTTAGCCTCTGAATCATTTTGTCAGTCCAGGCATGGATGTTAGAGATCACCATTGGTTGTAGCAATAACATTTGTGGCAATTAGTTCTTCAAACGTTCGGTCAGATACACCAAATAATACTGGTACCTCTGCCAGACCTGAAAGTGTACCTGTTGTTCAGAATGATCTTCCAAAATGGAGCGAAAATTTCAGAGTTGTAGCACTGCCTAATTATGTGGAAGAAAGTGACTCTACAGCTGTTTTTACACAGATGTCAAATGCGTCAATACATACAATAGTCTTTTTAATTTTTTAGTGATTTAATGGTAAAAAGAGTGACATTTCACACCAATCTGCATACTACACAAAAACGAAAGCCTTTCATGCCACCTAGCAAAGACGGGATAAGAGTTTTCTTAGGTATCAATTTATTTCTGTGTGTCAAAAGGTTACCAAGTTATTGAGATTATTTTTCTTCATCTCCAGATTTAAACGAGTTATGTATATAAGAGTTGATGACTGTAAAACGATTCAGATTTTCCCTGAGACATACACATTAAAATGCAACTAGATGCCTAAAAGAGGACAACTCAATTTCGACAAGCTTTATAATAGAAGGCCACATGTTGAAACGTTGAATGAAAGGTTTCCAGAATGTTACCAGTCTTATCAAACAGTTGCGTTTGACGAGTCAGTGGTATAATTTAAAGATAGAATCTCAATGAAGCAGCACATGAGGCACAAGAATGTGAAAAGAGGCTATAAAATATTGATGCTATGTGATGAATCTGCATTTAATTTGAAGTTACAGATGGATACTTCAAAATTAGCTAAAGAGAAGTCTGAAATGAGACGGGCTGTATGGGCAGTGACAGATTTATGTGAAGAACTTTAGCTGAAAATCATGTTTTCAAATGTAATTTCTTCATGTCTTATAGTCCCTTTGTCCTACTAAAAGCCCAGAAAATGTTTGCATTTACAGCTGTGAGCCATACACCTAAACTCCTCCCCAAAGTAAAGGAAGATAAAAGGATGAAGTGCTTGGGCTTTTACAGCAGTCAGCAACCATGGTGTAGCATTTTACAAGTGGATGAACAAACGAGTTTTGAACCTGATCTTCACTATCCATGACATAAGTAACACCACAACTGTAAAAAGGAAGGAAGAAGATGGCACAACTACTGTAGTGGTATGCCCCCATGTATCAAATGACTGTAACAGGAGCTTGAATTTCGATGACAATTTTATCGTGTAAAACGAGACTATTCTTGTGATCTGAGAAGTAAAAAATGATGGAATAGACTTACTGTTTTTCACTTTGCTGATTTGTGTGTTGTGAAAGTATTTATCGTCCACAATGAAATTGAGATGGAGCAATTCATGAATAAAGACTTCAGAAGGAAAGTGTATGAAGGACTGCTTTCCAAAGTGATTGTGCACAGTCGCGACGTAAATCAAAACCAGAAGAGAGTAACACTCAATAAACATAGATCACATGTGGACAAACAAATCAGATGCGCAGATGGTGCACATCAGCGAAAACAAGCCACAACTAGAAGATGTACAGTATGTTCCTCTTAGAACCTTGTAGATGTGTTTAATACATATTGTGTCTCTTTGTCTAAGAAAAGGCCTGACTTATTTCCGGCAATTTAATTCTCAATAATTGTGTACATCTGTGCTGGTTGCGTAAATAATTTCCTAAGAAATCTGTTTCACTTTGCCTCTCAAAATTTGTCAACAAATGAACAACTAGTGAGTATTACTGGTTGTGGTTAACAAAGGTAACCACAATTTAATCGGCTGTGATTAAAAAAAAATAGGCAAAATGCTGTAAAACAGTATTAAAATAAATTGTTTTGTTTGTTAGAAGTTTTATAATTTTGACAAATCACACGCTTTCCTCTAAAAAAATGTTTCGCCACTCAGGGAGCTATGCCTAATTCTACATAGTTCTAATTACGATTGCTCCTCACTCATCATTAAATCCTACAGGGCTGACAATCTGCGAGGTTGTTCACTGATACATTTCATACATTATTAAACAGTTTCAGACATTATCTGTGGCCTTAAGATTATGATTTAGCGAGCCAGTCGATGTACGATAGGTTGTTTAAGTGTTCGCCAAACGAGAAGCGTAGTTGTGCAGCCCTGTGAAGACGGTCAGTGTCATCTTGGGGTGCGGGAATGTCCATTACTCATCATGAGGATTTAATACTTCCCATCCCGTGCTAATAATATGTAGTTAATAGTTGTTGTTGAAGTTAATTTGTCAAAGAAATGAATAAATCACTATCGCTAATTGGTCACCTGAAAATAACTGTCCGAACTCTAAGTGTGTACAAGGAAGTTACTCAGAATAAATGAACAAGTTTAGAAGTTTATCATTTGTTTGCTGAAATGTAAGCACTTTACAATAAATGTACCAGTGATATTAACAAATCACTTTTAACCCAACGGGCACTGAGGTAAGGGGGTTGGTAGTGTCACTTAGTGCATGCTCAAGATGGATAGTATCTATGAAAAGTTTAAAGTGATGAGACTTTGTGTACAAGACTTTTCATATGGATGAAACATCATTTACAAGCCATTGGCGTATCAATCTTCACCATTTGGAACGCTAACCAGTTGAGAATCCATGCTGGCTGAAAGAAATGAATAACCAGAACACAGTGTGTGGAGTAAGCTTTCCAAGATTCATAACATTCGTCCTGGTTTTATTGATAGTTAACAGTAATAAGTATCTACAGTTCGTAACATATGTGCTGCCTTAGTTACTGGGAAAACTCACTGAACATAAGACAAACCACGTGATAGCAGCGCGAAGGAAATGTCGCAGATTTCGCACATGTTATTTACTGACCGACTTAAAAGAACATTTACAGCTAATTGGATTCCTATTTCGAGAATTATTATGAATGCAGTATGTAGAATACTAAACAAATCAAATGATTGCTTATTCAAATAAAACACCTAGAAAGCACTGTTACGGTAATTCAAACTATTTCGCTACCTTCGCCTACTTCACAACCTTTGTAGAAACTGTTAAGTAATTATTAAATTCCTTGAACCTATCATCTGGTCAGAAATGGAATGTTGCCACATACTACCTGTAATTAATGCTTTATACCATCCCTACTAAACATAAACTCTGTGCAGCTCCTCCACTAACACAGTTGTTTTGGTTATTTAACAGCACATTAGTTCTCATTCACTGAATTCTCCGTTGGTGCTTGACAAAAAATGACAATCATATCAAAAGGGAAACAGGCTGAGGACCTTATGTGCCTAATATTTGTTCATCACTGTAACAGCACAAAACAAAATATAATAGAGAAAAATGTTTCCTTTTTGACAGCGTCTTATTTGTCAGTTCTGTTTGTTTCTGCAATCTCTTCTCATAGCCAAGAATTTTGTCCATTCCTTATTTTACAGTCTTTTTTGTTGCTATTAACAAACAAAATTATTTTTAAAGGCTTAGTTTTGTTGAGATGTGGGGCACTCTCAACCACAGAGATATAGTTATGTTTCTCATATATCTTTGTCCAATTTTCTTGTTTATCTTTGTACTATCGCACGTCCCCATCTGTTCTCCATTCCATTTCCAGTGTTGTTGTTGTTATTTAAATCTTTCACGTAAGGTTTCTTCTTATCTGCTATAGCTTTTCCGAACTCACTATTCCATACTATTAATTACTATTAACCTTTTCTTTTTATACTTTTTCCACTTACTTAATATTTCATATGCTTTGGTGGACAATGTTATTGTTATAATCTTCCATTCACTATTGTTGTAATTGTTTACTTTTATTCATAATCATATTGATCCAGCCTTTGGTTATGCAAAGAATTATTCTTTCTTTATGTACTGTGTTGACTTTATCTCCTGAGGTAGATTATATTTTTATCTAACGAGACCTGATATTATCACTTAGACTTACTCCTGTACTTTGCATTGGTAGAGTAATTTTGTTGTCTACCATAAGATAAACCATTATAAATATATTTATACTTTACAGGAAAAGAAATTCATTATAAATCTACAAACGTGATGATGTGTGCTTCTTTCACAATAGTGGCATATCTACAGTGAAAACACAAATAATTATCCTACAACAGACAGCAATTCTTTGTACCTTCTACGCAGATGTAACTGTAAAATAATTTGTGAAAAATTCAAGTAATAAAATGAAAAGCACTCCCACGCTTGTTTACTGCGAAATGTGATGTGTAACCACCTTTACTATTTTTAATACCTCTCAGTTTCATATTCTATCACCATATATAGACTATTGATATGATACAATATGGACTAACTTGCATAAAATGTTTGTGTTTATTGCTGTTATGGAAACATCGTAATATACGCTTAATTTTATACAATTTAAATATCTGACATGTAAAACATGTTCTAAAAATTGAACTAACGTAATTTATAACATGTTGATGACGAAAGCAGATGTGTTACGCCCTTAAAGCAGTATAACGATCAGTCAATCACACAGCTTGCTAAATATATTGGACATACTTAGTACTTAGTAACTGAAACCACTTACGTCTGTTTTTAGTGGCTAATTATTACTTTATTTTCCTCACCGAGACATAGAGCTGAGAGGATAAAGTGTGTAAACGATGTCGCCAACGCCACTGGTCCTTGTCCTAAAACGAAAAACACAGCTCCCGCCAATGCGATCTGTCTGTAGGAGAATCGCCGAAATAGCTGATTGCACAGCAGACCTGCAACAGGCAGTAACAGAGATACGAAATTCGAGTTTATTTAGATGTACCAGAAATAGACATTTGTATATTTACATCTATATCTGTATTAAATACATAACCTTAATCTACATGACTGAGTGGCACTACCATTTCCTCCTTTAAATGTAAGCACTACAATTTCCTCCCTTAAATGTAACTGAATTATCGTGGGATTTCATAACAATTGCTATTTTACTCAGCTACATAGTAATAAGATTTTGAACCTTTTATGAAACGTTTTATTTTCTATTTACATAAGATTTTTTAGTGCTACTCAGATAGCCTAAAGCGTGAAAGGTACCAATAACACATCAACACCTTCATTTGTGCAGAGAAGTACAATTTGATAGATTCACCATAAATTCCATAAATGAGTAATTGTCAGCAACATAAAATCAGTCGCCCATGTGTTACACTTACGTCAGGCACATCTGAAAGGGGATTTAAGCGTGGTCATTTTTCCATACTTCCTCTGATGAGCCATGCACGGCAGATGTTCTGCCTTTTAATTTAACTTGAGCATGACCACTCTGTGTTGATTTTAGCTGCACCTGAAGATGGGGCGAGACCCCAAAACACGTTTGTGTAAAACTTCAATAATAAAAAATTTTGTACAACTGTAGCGGGGGTTTCACTTACGGTGAATTTACGTAACAGCTGTCGATGTCCCACTAACGGAGATTTATGGCTCCTGTTACTGTCATGTTGAAAAATAGGATTTCTGCCGGTTATTCCCGTCTTTCTTGAACGGTATTTCAACTACGAGACTCGCAGTCTTCTTGAGGAAAGCCTGAAGAATTACATCTGCTGTTATTATTTGGACGTTACACCGCCCGAGCAGAGCTGCTCTAGGTAGCCTACTGCAATTACCAGTAATCCTCCTGATGGTTTCCCGTAGCTGCGTTGAGCAATCAGAAATGATGACAAGAGTTCTCTAGCAGGCGTCATTACCTTTACTTCCTCTCCTTGACTATATTTTACTTTCAAGGACCAATATGCCATGACAGAGCTCCCTACGCATACGTGAGGCATCTTTTCCTTTATTCGAGATAATATTTTCGGTTACTATGTTTGTATATTAATAAAATGTATGATGCAATAGCTGCATATTTCACTGCCTGGGATGTATTTTAAAGTATATTTTAAGAATAATTTAATCTTGTCTACTTTCTAAAATTGTTTCCTTATACTGCACAATCGAGTGTTTAATTAACTAATCCCAGGTGCTGACTAACCCTTCTCTTCCTCCGTTGCTGGTTTTCCTTACTCTTCTTCCCTCATATTTTCGTTATAATATCTTTCCATTTACATACGTTTTACGCCCACTTAAATTTTAACAAATTTCTGTCTGTCATTATTTTATCCGTTACTGTTACCTTATTCTTCCGCTTTTCGATGGTCCACGTTTCACGCCAACAAACTTATTTGCTCTAGAGCTGAAAAACTGCGATTCAACACGTAATTCCAGTAGAGTTTGTCTACTGAAAACAGTTTCGCTCTCGAGCGCCAATCTGTTATTGATGTTAATTTTACCATGGTTTGGAACCACACTAATGTAGTACTTTTCAGATGGAAGTTCCAACATTTGACTGAATGGATGGTTTATTCTACTGTACTATTATGATTTCGGCCTTTGGCCATTTTCAAGCACAACAATGTTGGTCTGATCAGATTTGTAAAAACGAAGTCATCCTTGAAATCATAAATTCTGACTATTACTTCCTTTGTATCACTCTGGTTACGCCCAAAATTGTGGTACTTGAAAATTGCCAAAGGCCGAAATCATGATAATACAGTAGAATAAACGATCTGTAGAGACAAATGGCGAAATTTTCATTTTAGAAGAAGTATGGCGACCCTGCCAGGATTTTTTTAACATTCTGCGTGGTGTCTGTTTGTTATATATCTTGTCTCCCTACCACTTTCGGTGTTCGTCAGGGGGCGGCGGACAGCACAGCTCCGCTCACCTCACCGTCTCGGAAGCAACTCTCGTTCTAACTTCTCCTTACTACAATTTACCGAAGTTGGTTTAAAAAAAACTATCTGGCTGTGTTTTCATCTGACCAATCAGGGTCTCAATGTTAACCTTAAGCTCCACCTACAAAAATTCTGTCTATCCAATGAGAAACGTTATACTTTTCGTGGTGGGGCAATGTTTTTAAAGTTTGCAACGTAACAGAGACGCGAAAAAGTCTCACGCTAAAACTTGCAGCTGGTGTGGTCCTTTTAGCGTTATCGTAAGGTCTATACTGTTCTTCTGGAGGGCTCTATCTTTTAACATGGGCTGGGGAGTGGTCCTGATGTAACAGAGACGCGAAAAAGTCTCACTCTAAAACTTGCGGGTGGTGTGAGGTCCTAGCGGTTAGCTGGCGACGTGGGTGTCCGTCCCTTATCGTAGGGCCTTCCAGCTTAACACGGTTCTCCTCTCGGCTTCTGTTCTCGTTTCTCCCCTCGGAACTGCGTCTATCTCACGGTGGGAAGGTATGACATGCATTTAGGCATTCTTGTGTTAATCAGTGGTATTCCATTTGCTCACTCGTCACTCGTACTACTTTGGTTAATTTAATGTCACGATTTATTCCGAGCTATGTGACATACTACTGGATTTGCTTATCATTCAGGGTTTTCATGGAAGGTGTTGGATTTGCCTGACACCTTACAAGTACTGTTGATGTCTTCCTTGTATTGATCATTTTGTGTACTTTCATTCCTGAGATAGGAAGATTCTTCACTTATTTTACTAATATAGTCTGTTTAATAAGAAGTACTTTCCTTTTAACGGCCGTTCGTGACTTTTATTTATATTTTGTTAATTCCTTACAACACTCCTGCCGCAACAACTACATAGACACAGCGGGTTACGGCTTGTACACCGTCTGACCAAAAGTATCTGGACACCCCTATTTTACTGCACAATTGACCACTAGAAGTCGTGAGAGGCGGACTCGCAAGGATGAATGGAAGCAGGGAATATTGTGTTGTTAGTAGGGAAGCAGTAACAGCAAGATGGATCACTCAGGCGAACTCAGTGATTAGTCGTTAGATAACACCTGAGTAACAAATCCTTTAGGGCATTTCATGCTAAAGCTGCCCAAAACGACTGCTAGTCATCTCATCGTGAAAATGTAAATATTAAAGGGAAATGCAAATGAACAACCGCAGTTAAACCAAGTCGATTCAGACTTTCTTACTGACGGACAGGGACCATCGAACGTTGTGTAGGGTGATTTTAAAAGATTTGCATGAAATCAAGGGAAAGAATCAGTCTAGGGGTCCAGAGTGGTACCGCCAGTGCAACTAGAATCGGGACTGGGCCTAGTGAGTTAAAGACAATGGGGTACAATGGTCGAACAGCCCATCATAAGCCTCAAATTTCGTAGCAAATATTCATCGACACTTGAGATGGCGTTAAGAGTGAGCCACTGGACTGTGAATGATTGGAAACATGTTATCTGCAGCAATGAATCACAGTACATCCTGGCGTCCGATGGAAGGATCTGGGATTGGGGAATACATGAATAAAGTTTCCTGCTATCGCGTGAAAAACTCCACCGCGCGGATTGGCCGCGCGGTTAGATGCGCAATGTTAGGAATTGCGCGGCCTTCCCGTCGGAGATTCGAGACCTCCCTGGGCATGGGTGTGTGTGTTGTCCTTAGCGTAAGTTATGTGTAAGCCTAGGGACCGATGACCTCAGCAGTTTGGCCCATTGCGAATTCACACACATTTGAAAATTTTCGGGTTTGGTCCTCTTTTTGCGCTTCAGAAAACACTAAATGCGGAAAGATACGAACGCATTTTACAACATTCTTTACTGCATACAGTAGACGAACATTTAGGAAACGATGACTGCTTCAGTCAGCATGACAATGCACGCTGTCATAAGGCAGAATATTTGAGGCAATGGTTTATGGACAACAATATTCCTGAAATGGACTGGCCTGCACAGGGTCCCGAGTTGAAGCCAACGGAACACTTTTCGGATGAATCAGAACGTCCACTTTGCCCCAGCCCTCAGTTTCAAACATCACTACCCTCCCTGCTTTCAGCTCTGGAGGAAAAATGGACCGCCATTCTTCCACAGACATTCAGATACCTCACTGAAAGTGTTCCTAGCAGGGTTAAAACGGCCACAAAGGCGATGGGTGGACACATCCTCTACTAGTATCTACTAATAGGTGGCCCTATACTTTTCATCAGATAATATATGTCAATCGTGCTTCCCACTGTCAGGAGAACGGCACGCGCAAGATTTTTAAGTAATGAAAACTGTGGCTATCCATATGAGTGCCAAAAGAAATCCGCTAAATTTCGGGTACACACAAATGTAAAGGCTTTCAATTCAATGAAGTACCTAGGGACTACTGACACATGACGCAGTTGGCGCCAGTTGTTTCTTTGTATTCATTTAAGATCTCTGCGATCGACTCTGTATCGCGTGGCCGCGGTGTTCCTCTTTGGTCGCTTTTCGGCTACTTCCGCCAACGAGGCTGTGGGGAGAGGCTGACTTTTGGTCGGTTGGTTGGCGCTCCGGTGTGCAGTCTGGTTGCCGGCGGTCGCTCTGTTCTTTCTCTCACGTGGGCAGTGGGGCTGCATATGGTGCGGCTTTGGAATGTATCAGCCTGCGACTGGATACACTGCAGAATCAGACGGCGGGAATTATTCAGGTTTTTGAAGTACTGCTGTATATATGTATATTGAATTTCGTGCTGTTTGCAGTTAACGGTTCTTTGAATGTTTGGATGCCCATGTTATCTGTTTCGTATTGATCACTGGTGCACAACTTATTGAACAGTGGTTACCTGTGTGAATGAGGTTTGTCTGTTTTGAACGCACTTGAGATACGGGCAAGGAGTGTATATCTAAGTGTATGTCTTTGCACTCCGAAATAACCACAGGTTCAATTTTCTGGCTGTCTGCCGGTATTTAGGTAATGTTTTCAGAGGTAAACAAGCAGGGGGCTTAACGATGAAAAATTTATTGTATGCTAGAGTCCTGTAATACTGTAATTATTGAATGTATGTTTATAGAATATATATAATACAGTTAATCGGCTCTGCTTTTTAGTTAAGTTATGACTGCGTGATTTAGCACTATGAGCAAATTCTTATATATTTGAGTATATTATCACTTCATGCTTTGGCAGTGATAAGCCTGTCTGCACATAGGCGTATTATTAATCACAAAGTAGTGCATATTTAAATGGCTTGTGGGTCCCTTGTGGCCGTATTTCCGTTTGGAAATTTTTCTAATGTCTTAAGGATTGTGTTACTCTGGATATTTCCCAGTTGCTGTGTGGTTTTATGTTGTTGTTTCAGTGGTACAATCAGCGGTGCCCGTCGTCGCAAAACAAGCTGGTCGTTTAACTTGGGGACGACGCATTGGTGGCGGCCAGTTTGAAATTCTGTCGCTGTGTTTAATCATTAGACTCCAGTTCTCCGGCGATTTTGAGTATTTTATCATTTGTTCCTGGTGACGCCGAGCCATCCATATCTCCTTCGCCGTTCCTTTCAGCTTTCATTCAGGCTCGATCTGAGTTGTAGTTTCGGCGCACCTCTGATGTGCCACTACTTGCCACAGAAATTTTGTAATACCTGAAAGATGCCTTTCATTATACTGAGCTTTTTAATATCTTATTCAGAAAGAGAAACTGTGAGTTTTTTGTGATGTTAATCTTAAAAGGTGTTCTGCTTCTGTGGAAATTTTTGTCAGTAAACCATTTATTGTTAGTATGGTTCTTAAGATTTATGTAAAGAGGGTTTTAAAATTATTGTTGGGCGTGGGCTTTGACACCCGTTGGCATTTTGTTTGTTTAGTAATGTTTCAAATTATAGGGCAATTACGTATATTATTCTGGGGTAATAGCAATTTGCTGTTGTCATGCAACAGTTAAATCTGTTGGAAATTAGAAGCCAGAATTTGTTTGACTGGTAATTATTGCCTTGTCCTTATTGAGTTGAAGTATCCTTTAGCGTGTGTCCGACGTCGCAATTACAGTTATGAACTACTTAAAATGGGACGGTCACTTAGATAATGTTGTGGGGGAAGCGAACAAAAGGCTGCGTTTTATTGGCAGAACATTTAGAATATGCAACAGTCTGCTAAAGCTATTTTCTACAATAGGCTTGTCCATTCTCTTACGCTGGCATGGGAAAGCACTGACTAAGGACATCGAAAAATTTCAAAGAATGGGAGCTCGTTTTGTGTCATTGCGAAACGGGGGACAGAGAGTCACGGACACGATATGCGAGTTGGGATGCCAATTAATAAAACAAAGCCCTTTTTATTGCTTCGAGATCTTTCCAGGAAATTTTGATCACCAACTTTCTCCTCCGCACGAGGAAATATTTTGTCAACCACCTACATCTCTTGAAGGTGGCTCGATGAAGACTTTGCCAGGCACTTAGCTGTGAATTTCAGTGCGCAGGAACAGATCCTGGTCAAGTGTCATATTCATCACTGTGGTAGTCATACCATGCATACACAGCATGAAACATGTTGCATGTTGTAACTCACTTAAAATACATAAATTTCCTTCTGGGCGTACTGCCACCTCATCTCATAACATACTTAAAATGCTAAAGTAATAAAATACTTGACGTTTCGTCCGTGTTTCCTCATAGTGGAGACTAGTTTAGATGAGGAACAGGTGCTTCAATAGATCGGGTTTATAACAGTGTCATAAGAACGCCTGTGTGCAACTTCTTGCATTTTATTGGCCATAAATACCACTGGTTGGGGTTAAGAAAAAGGGATGGGGTGTATTGCTGGCCATTCATGGATTAGTCGGCATTCTGGTGTCCGATAAGCCATTGTGAATCGGTGACATGAGCGCAGGATTACGCTGGCCTGCTGTCAGCTGCCCAGTTGTGTGTACGCTGTGTGTTTAGCAGGTCGCGGCTGTGTCCGGTGAGGAAGACGTCCTGCGATCACACTCTGCCCATCGTACTGGGATTGCCGGCAGTCAGTTCCCGTACGCCCATCCACAGCCGTCTCGCAAGTACTCGGGTTTCCTGAAACCTTACTGGCTCGGTCTGTGGTTTAACCACTGGTATATGCAGTTTGCTCCAAGACTCTGAAGGGGCAACTTCAACGCGCTCAGACGGTGTAAACACTTTCTTCTCGACCACTGATCGCGAAGTGGAAACAGTGGCAATTTGATGTTGGCACCTGCCATATTTGCATAGGCTCTGCCAAATCGTTCAAACTCTTGCTACTCTGCGATCAAAACCATGAACGGTGGTGGTTGATGCCCCACTGCTCGGAATGAATACTGACACTTTTCATGCGCCCATCAGTGAAGTGATTAGCGAAGGAATCATCGGGTCTCACAACGCAGACACATCTCATCATGTTCTATTCGTCGATGCAAGTGCAGCAAGAGACTTGCAGCCCTTGGAGAAACGACGAGACCTCACGAAGGATGAAGGACACGACGACCAACGAGATAAAATAGAGAACGTGTTACGTGTCGACGCCAAGCAGAAAGCAACCATCACCCAGCAAACTGTACGTACTTGCACTGCTGAATTAAACGAAACTACTGATAAGAGCCTTTCATCTTATTTGTTGAAAGTAGAAACGGAGGCAGGCTCCAACCTATGGTGCTAGGCAGACTTAATAGACGGAACTATGAGTCGTTATTCAAGAACACAATCAATATTACGGCGTCAGGGATAAACCGTCTGAAAATCGAGACAGTATCAGGATTAACTGTAGATGCCTTGGTTCACCACTTTGTCTTATGAAATTCAAATTTGGAGACCGATACTCCAAACTTCTTTACTACTAGATAAGGCACCATCAATAGTGTTGAAACCTCACTTACAGGACGAAATGCTAACGGAACTGACGTTTCGCTGCTTAGCTACTACCATTAGGTGACTTAGTAAAACTGTAAACTTGAATCGGGAAAAGGTAACAAAGCCGTCATCAGTTTGTGGAGTGACATTTAGATCAAAGCGGCTTCAACAGATTGTTTATATTCCTGGGATTTTCTTCCCAGCGGAGGTGTATGCACCATCTGTCTTACAATGCTATAATTGTCTGATATTTGTGTTAGCGAACACAGCAGAAGAAGCGCCAGATGTGCGTACTGCACAGATCCATACAGAAGTGAAGCATATTGGAGGACCAATCAGCGAATCTGTATTCAATTGTGCCGGAGGTCATAATGCCCTACCTATAAATTGCCCAAATATCTTTAATACAAAGAAATTAACATAATTATATCTGTCAATATTACCTTCCGAAAATCAGCAAATGTGTTCGAAAACAGGCCTTGCGCCACTACAGCTACCTCTTCCCCAAACATTACGAGACTGGGTACAGAATTCTTCCCCCTCACAACTCAACCATGCTGGGTGATGGTTGCTTTCTGCGTGGCGTCGACACGCAACACATTCTCCATTTTACCTCGTTGGTCGTCGTGTCCTTCTTTCGTGAGATCTCTTTGTCGGTTCTCCGAGGGCTGCAAGTCTTTTGCTGCACTTGGATCGACGAATAGAACATGATGAGATGCGTCGGCGTTGTGAGACCCGATGATTCCTTCGCTAATCACTTCACTGATGGGAGCATGAAGTGACAACTCAAGGCAACTATCAACACCGCCACCCAGATACGCAACAACCAAACCAAGCCATGACGACATTGTCACAGATGTCAGGAACGGAGGCTCCACTGGTTTCACCGCCGATACTACCGTCCCCTCCTCTAGTACAGCATGTCCAACTCTACCAAAAGCAACGCATAAATTCTATAGAACACAGAGATTCCACCAAAGCAGGGTCGCCAGAGAACAACTGTATAAATCAGAATTTTGCCTTCCTCTTGCTCCGTTGGGTCACAAACTCTAGCCACCACAACATTACAGGCTCATCCAACCGAGTGATGTTGGGAAATACTTGGTTAACAACATTTTAAATATAATTATGGCTGCGATGACTTATACATCGTACCAGCAGAGTACTAATGGACGCACTCCAGATCAACAAACAGATTCGATTCATGTTGAGGGTTGAATAACACTTAGGCGGTTTTTTGTTCCACTGATTTTTATTTGTATGAACTAGTTTGCGGCTTATTAGGCCATCATCAGATAACTACTGGCTATTGTTTACAAGGAGGTTGTGTTATTACGAACCAAACATTCTGGACTAAGATACGACGCAGTTACATACGATCTTTAGTTGTGGTATTGTCTTTGGAATTTTTAAACGGGACTTTTGACTTTTTGTTCTGTAAAACTGTTCTTTAATATAATAAATCACATTTTATGGTTTGTCATTATGAGAACAATTAGAATTATTTAGAATACACATTATTACAAAATTACAATTTTTTGGTATTGGTTGTGAACAATTGCACTGGACACTAATTGTTGGTTGTACAACAGCGATGTTAACCAAATATTACATTGTTACAGTTGAGTAACAGTTAGAAATGTAAACACATAAGGGATATTACATTGTACTGGGGTGTGAACTTGTTTACTATTGGGACATTCTATGGTTAGTAGCAGGTTCGCTGCAATGTGTAAAGTTTGAGAGTGGTGATGTGCTCAGTGGTATAGCATCAGGGACAACTTGAGTACACATCTAAAAGTGATACACATGAGAATTAAAAGCATTCTACATCCGAGTGAGTTGCAAAGAAACACAATTAACCTGTATCTACATCTGTGTGATTACTTTTCAGTTTACAATAAAGTGCCTGGTAGAGGGTTTAATGAACCACCTTCAAGCGGTTTCTCTACCGTTCCACTCTCGAACGGCACGCGGGAAAAACGAGCACTTAAATTTTTCTGTGTGAGCCCTGATTTCTCTTATTTAATCGTGATGATCATTTATTTCTATGTAGGTGGATGCCAACAGAATGGTTTCGCAATCGGAGGAGAAAACTGGTGATCGAAATTTCTTGAGAAGATCCCGTCGCAACGAAAAACGCCTTCGTTTTAATGATTGCCACTCCAATTCACGTATCATATCTGTGGTGCTATCTCCCCTATTTCGCGATAATACAAAACGAGCCGCCCTTCTTTGAACTTTTTCAATATCATCCGTCAGCCCCACCTGATACGGATCCCACACCGCACAGCAATACTTCAGAATAGGGCGGACCAGTGCAGTGTAGGCAGTCTCTTTAGTAGATCTGTTGCACCTTCTACGTGTTCTGCCAGTGAATCGCAGTCTTTGGTTTGCTCTATTCACAAAATTATCTATGTGATCGTTCCAATTTAGGTTATTTGTAATTGTAATCCTTAAGTATTTAGTTGAATTTACAGCCTTCAGATTTGTGTGACTTATTGCGTAATCGGTGTTTGGAGTGTAATAAAGGACATAGGGAACTGTGTGGCAAGTGACATGCGTACATCTCCACCATCCGGTTCTTATGAGTGATACCCCCTCCTAACTATAGGGAAAGGAAGACGAGACGGAATATGAAGAGGACAACAATGTTACTAATGCTTTTCCCTGAACTGTAGACTGCGCTCTTCCAAGCGAAGGGTATTGCACCTAATCAGGATTATACTGACTACCCAATGCTACGACACATTCCACACAAAAGGAAACTTCTGTTGCTCAAAATTTACAGTAGCGTATCGACACAAAAGATCAAAATCGACTTCCTGAAAAGGTGTCGTCCCGTCCCCATCGACAATTTTTGAAAAATATGTGATAAACTGGAGATGTATCGGCATGTCATCTTACTATCCCCGTGTTCGATGAAGTCAATAGAAAAATTACTAAGCGATGCTTAGAAAAGTGGTGTGTAAACAATGAAATGTTAGTGGAGGAACAAATTGGGCACCGTAAAGTAAAAGGGACCACTGGAATCCTTTTACAGTCCATTACTGCCATACAGCGAAATTTCTCTCTGAATTATTGCATGGCAGTTGCGTTCATAGACTTCCTTAAAGCGTAGACAACGTCGTAGTGTCAATTTTAGGGAAAGTGGAGAAACCTTATATTCCGAAACCAATAGCTCGTAATTTTGTAAGCTTCCTGAACAACAGGAATACAATGATTTTGCAACACGGAGCTACTTTGGGATCGAAGCAACTACCAGAGGCCTCCTGAAGGGGTCCGTTCAAATGGTACAGGTGGCTCTAAGCACTATGAGACTTAACATCTGAGTCATCAGTCCCCTAGACTTAGAACTACTTAAGCCTAACTAACCTAAGGACATCACACACATCCATGCCCGAGGCAGAATTCGAACCTGCGACCGCAGCAGCAGCGCGGTTCCGGAGTGAAGCGCCTTGAACCGCTCGGACACAGCGGCCGGCTAAGGGGCTCGTCTTGTCTCGCCTATTGTTCAATCTCTGTTTTGCAGACATTCATGATCTTTTTCCCATTGACGTACTAGTGTGACAGTACGCCGATGACATACGGATGTATGCCGTATACATTGGTCTTCAGTCTTGTCATCTGAAAATGTACACCGGTCTCATACGTCTGCATGAGTGGCTTGTAGAAAATGGCTTCGAAATATCTGACAGCAAATCTGCTCCAATGATGTTCACTTGAAACAGGAATCCAGTAGCCCAACCAGTGCAACTAGGACAACATAATTTTCCAGTTGCGAAAATAACACTATTTTCTGGGATGATTATAGGTGATAAAATAAGATGGGTTCATAATATCCAACACGTAATTAACACACGTGAAAAAGCAGGCATTCTCGTAAGAGCTACGACTGGAGTATGGCGGGGCTCTGATAAGCGGATAGCGATGACTTTTTACCAGCCCATAATAAGAATGTATAGCTCAGCGTCAGTTACTTGCGTATAGTTACTGGGGCTTTTATGCCAACCCCAACCAATGCATTGCTGGTAAAAGAGAATTAATCAGCGTTAAAGCTGCGACTGCGAAGATTATTCGGCTCTATTTCGACCAAAACGGGTCCCTCGACGAAAAAAACTGGCAATTAACATCTTGCTTTGGGCGCGGGAGTTACTAGATAACTAAACAATTCCCACCTGTGGCGGCTGAATGTATGAAGATATAGGCATTAAGGCACTAGGTGTGGGATAGTTCTCTCATACCGCACTACAACAGACGGTACGAGACATCGACTTTGCAAACTGATGTCAGGACCTATTTAACCTTTCAAAATCAGGATCCCAGTAACGCAATTCCCTTCTCACTATCACGATGCATGCGTGGTGTATACAGATGGCTCCATAGCAGACGTAATAGATAATATCTGATAATATGCCAATCCAGCAACTGATTAGAAACCGTCATAATAATTGTAACAACCTAATAGCTGCCGCAGTTTTCGACGATGTGTTTCGGTTGGATACGATCTATCGCAACATCGTGATGGAATGGATGAAAGGCCACTTTGAGATACCTGGAAATAAACTCTCGTAGCAAACCGAGCATCTCTATATGCAGCTATTAAATATAACCTCCCTCTCATAGGACATTGATTTTTAGATCAATGGCACTCACTACGCATTAATTCATCCCACGACTCCAAGAGTATCATGATATAATAAGACAAAAACACCTCGGAGCTTCACGACAGCTATAGCGGGACTGAAATTTCATCATTTGAAATTCAACAAACACCTCTATCGGCTCAATCTCAACATCTATGTGAAAGGGAGAAGGTAGAGGCCATATATTCCTACAATGTCTTTGCAGCAAGAATTACATAAACGTCCTTGAAAACAATCTTGGTGATAAGTCATCATTTACCAAGCATCTTCCAAACCTTGTACGCATCTAACGATACAGTATCGTGCAAAATACTGTACGAGTTTGCCAACAGTGCCAACATTCAGCAGTAGCTACATGGGCTGCTAATCTAAAGCTCTTTGTAATTAGAACGCCAAGGAAAGGCCAAAACACAATTTAACTATCTTCTCACGTGCTACTCAATGGGATATGGAACGTTCAACCTATAAAGGTATGTCGCTGTGCTCCCCCAAATATGCATTTGTCTGAATTCCAGTGTACCTATACGTATGGGTGTAATACCCAAATCTGGTTCTTGTATAATTTTCTCATATTCTCTCTAGATGGTACTTCTAGACCTGCACAGATATTCAGTTCTATATCCGCGGCCTTTGCAACTGTTCTTACAGGACACCCAAAAGAACATTTTACTGTTACTATAGTAGATAGTCATTCATCTACATCTACGTGATTACTCTGCTATTCACAATTAAGTGCCTGACATAGGGTTCAATGAACCAATTTCAAGCTGTCTCTCTACCGTTCCACTCTCGAAAGGCTTGTGGGAAAAACGAGCATTTAAATTTTTCTATGCGAGCCCTGATTTCTTTTATTTTATCGTGATGATCATTTTTCCATATGTAGGTGGGTGCCAACAGAATTGTTTCGCAATCGGAGGAGAAAACTGGTGATCGAAATTTCTTGAGAAGATCCCGTCGCAACGAAAAACGCCTTCATTTTAATGATTGCCACTCCAATTCACGTATCATACCTGTGGTGCTATCTCCCCTATTTCGCGATAATACAAAACGAGTCGCCCTTCTTTGAACTTTTTCGATGTCATCCGTCAGCGCCACCTGATACGGATCCCACACCGCACAGCAATACTTCAAGACGCAAACGAAAATTATATCAAAGGGCGATAGCAGATAGGGACCGACGAATAAGACTTGAAGCATATAGGCATGCACAAGACTTATACAGACAGACCCTATACAACACGCGTAGACAACAATGGGAGCTATTTGTAACAACACAAACAGAGCAAAATATATGGGGGAACCATACAAAATACTGACAGAGAAGATAAAAACCCCACTAGTTCTGGGAACGCTAAGGCAGGATGACGGCACGATGACGAGGGGATGGAGGAATACAGCGGAGTTTCTGCTGTATAAACTGCTCCCTGACGACGTTATCGATACAGACACACAATATCATGCAACACTAAGAGGAAACCTACACACACCATACAACACTGCAACGTCACCTGTCCTTTTGCGCAAGAAGAGGTTGCGCTAGCAATCTCAGAGCTCAAAAACAAAAAAGCACCTGGACCAGATGGTATCCACTCGGAAACACTGAAAAAACTAGCACCGATCACCCCGTTCCTAACAACGTTACTGAACGATGCCTTACGGCTGGGCAGGGTACCTACAGTATGGAAAACCTCCAAAGCAGTCATTATTAAGAAATCAGCGGACAGGGATCCTTCAGATCCAAAGACTTACAGGCCAATATGCCTAATAAACACCCTAGCAAAGATTCAGGAGAAGCTACTGTGTAAGCGCCTGCAAACACACAGAGCTCTCAGGGGTATGAGCCAACACCAGTTCGGCTTCAGAGCGGGCAGATCAATAGATGATGCCATCAACCAGGCCCTGCACATAGTTAACACCACAAAACAGAAATACGCCATGGCAATAATGATTGACATTGCCGGAGCATTTGATAATCTTTGGTGGCCAGCACTGTTTCAGAGGCTAAGACATCTGGAGGTACCGCAATCACTGTACAACAGTTTTCTGGACTACTGTAAAGACCGAGTAGTCGAATGGCAGATGGACAGCCGGAAAGTAATTAAAAGAATTACCAAAGGCTGTCCTCAAGGATCGATCTGCGGCCCCATCTTCTGGGACATAACAATCGAACCCCTCCTACAACTTCTGGATGGGGATGACAGGTCAGACGGAATTGTCGCCTACGCAGATGACCTATTAGTTGTCACTGCAAACAACAGAGCCCAGTTAGAAGAGAAAGCCAGTGGATTACTACAAACAATTACTCAGTGGTGTCACAACAACAAACTCAGGATAGCCGAAAACAAAACAACATACACTTTACTGAAAGGATCACTCCAAAGGAATCCTTCGGTTAAAATTGGGGACACAAACATCAAACGAGCACGCATTACGCGCTATCTTGGGGTACACATAGATGAAAAATTGAATTTCCACGAACATATAAGGCTAACAACAGACAAAGCAGAAAAAATACTCCACAAACTGGTGAGGCTAAATTCAAAACAGTACAGACTACCTCTACCAGTCATACGTACATACCACTGTGCGCTCTTCGAATCAGTACTCAGCTTTGCAGCTAGCACGTGGGCACATAGACTGAACGTGGTCACCAACAAAGCATCCGTCAGACGAGGGCAGAGAAGTGTCCTACTTAGGCTATCTGGAGCCTTCGGTACCACCTCAGCAGATGCAGTGTGTGTGGTGCTCGGAATATGCCCCATAGATATCACGATCAAATACAGAGCTGCAAGGTACTGGTTAAAGGTGGGGAGACTAGATAAGGTACACACAATAACCGGTGTGCCCATAGAGACGATACGTCACCTTAAAAGTTGGCGTTTGGATACATGGCAAGGTGAGTGGGATGTAAGTGATAAGGGACGTAGACTGCACAACTTCCTCCCTGACATAAGGGAGCGGTTGAGAATGAGACATATCAATCCCAGCCGCGGTATGGTACACTTCTTAACCGGGCACGGACCTTATCCCACGCACTTAAACCGCGTGAGTCTGAGGCAGACACCTACATGCACATGCGGGGAAGAAGGTTCCCCAGAACACACTGTCTTTTTCTGCGGGCAATACGCGAACAATAGACATACACTACACTTAGATTACACAGATACAGACATAGATATATACACAGCAATAAGAGACGAAGAACAATGGGCACAATTAAACGCACTAACAAACAGTATTTCAAAAACAACACATGAAGAGTACATGCGGACACGACATCACAGACATGCCTATGTGCAGCGTAACAGAAATCTCCAGAGGGTGGACAGCGATACCCACAGTGACAGCGAAAATAGTGACAATGAGGAGGAACAGGAGGAGGAAGCTGAGATGTGACAGTAAATAAGCAAATTGCTGGCAATCTAGCCAAGAAAACACCAAATGCTGTACATGGATGCGCACCTAATGTAGTTAATACATAGGATTAGTAACAAATAGGATAAGAAACATTTCTCTACTAATAACCATTTGTGTGTGTGTGTGTGTGTGTGTGTGTGTGTGTGTGTGTGTGTGTGTGTGTGTGTGACTGGCGGTCAACGGCTCGATGAAACCATTCCGAGGTATTCACCGTCAGTCACACTCGGTGATGGTACTAACAAATCTCTCATCTATACTATCTTCTTTTTATATTCTTCTTAAAAACAACAATTTTATTTATATTTCAACCTCAAATTATTGTTATTTTGAATCATTCTTTATAAATTTTGTAGATAAAACAAAAAGAAAGAAAACTGTAAAAAGATGAAAAACGAAAATTGTAAGATGTACGACCTGTTTTAAACATCAGGTAACAGGTCTATAATTTGGCAATAAATAAATAAAATAAATAAATAAAAAATACTTCAGAATAGGGCGGACCAGTGCAGTGTAGGCAGTCTCTTTAGTAGATCTGTTGCACCTTCTACGTGTTCTGCCAATGAATCGCAGTCTTTGGTTTGCTCTATTCACAAAATTATCTATGTGATCGTTCCAATTTAGGTTATTTTAATTGTAATCCTAAGTATTTAGTTGAATTTACAGCCTTCAGATTTATGTGAGTTACTGCGTAATAGAAATTTAGCGGATTTCATTTAGTACTCACGTGAATAACTTTCCACTTTTCTTTATTCAGGGTCAATTGCCACTTTTCGCACCACACAGATATCTTATCTAAATCAATTTTCAGTTCGTTTTGGTCATCTGATGACTTTAAAAGACGATAAATGACAGCATCATCTACAAATAATCTAAGAGGGCTATTCAGATTGTCTTCTATGTCATTAATATAGATCAGGAACAATAGAGGGCTTAACACTTCCTTGGGGAACGCCGGATATTACTTCTGTTTTACTCGATGACTTTCCTTCTATTACTACGAACTGTGACCTTTCTGACAGGAAATCATGGATCCAGTCGCACAACTGAGGCGATATTGCATTGGCACGCAGTTTGGTTAAAAGATGCTTGTGAGGAACGGTGTCGAAAGCCTTCTGAAAATCTAAAAAATCTAAAAATATGGAGTCAGTTTGACATCGCCTGTCGATAGCACTCGTTACTTTATGAGTATAAAGAGCTAGTTGTTTTCCGCAAGAACGATATTTTCTGAATCCATGCTGACTAGTGTCAGTAAATCGTTTTCTTCGAGGTACTTCATAGTGTTCGAATATAGTATATGTTCCAAAACGCTATTGCAAATCGTCGTTAGTGATATGTGCCTGTAATTCAGCGGATTACTCCTATTTCCTTTTTTGGGTATTGGTGTGACTTGAGCAACTTTCCAGTCTTTAGGTGCGGAACTTTCTGTGAGCGATCGGCTGTATATAATTACTAAAAATGGAGTTCTTGCATCTGCATACTCTGAAATAGTGTGGAAAATAATATGTATTGAATTGAAAATATCCCAAGTGTGTACCAACGGCGATTTATCAATTCATATTACTTCTGTGTATCCAGTGTAAAATTTTCTGCTTGATTTCTCGCTTCAGTACACTATGTTGTTGAAAATTTGTCTTATGTTGGCATCTGTCATTTGTTAAGTCTATGTAAGTTGGTACCAGAGTACAAATTAAACTAATATATACTCTTTACTTGTCAAAAACAAACTCCAGTGTTGAGATACCTGTGTAGCCACGTTCCGAAACCCAATAATAATAATAAAAATGATCGTTATAGATTACCCACAATCCCTATAGCGCTCCACAAGTGCCGATTTGCTGTGCTGCCAAAATCAGACATGACCCTCATGCTCTGCTAAGCAGGTGCTAACAGACCTTTCTGTTTCCTCAGTGTTCGAATTTGACGTCAGCGGTTTTAGAGACGTAATCTACTGATGCTGCCGCTACCGAACTAAATTAGTCCACGGCCTGAGGAAGGCCGCTGCAACAACGCCAAAAAGTTCAGTAGTTTATTATTTTAGCGTTTTAGTATTTTCTGATATGACGCTGTTGTAACCCATATGTTTATCATCTGAAGAAGGGTGGTTAGTAATTGAAATCGATAATTCGACTTGTAATTCGTGATCAACTCAAATAATATTTGGTCTTGGATTGCTATTGAGTCAACAGGACGGCTTGAAATGTTCGCAGCTTACCGGAGAATGAGGATATGCACATGCAGACACTGACGATGGTGGTCATGGCCTCAGTACCGTGTCCTAGCTCCGCCAAGTAGTCTGCGAAGACGAATGGGTACGAAATCGCTGACGACAGCATCACCACCTGCAAGAAGATAATTCGTATCACATGTTGGCCTGGCCTCCGCACGAACAGGTCGCTGCCAGCTGTTGTTAAGGCCTGCACATCGTTGTGCAGTTTATGCACGGTCATGAGTACAGCCTACATCTTACAACAAATGCGCTCTGTATTGTCAGTGCTCCACGGATACGCCGACAAATCAACCTGCTCATGAAATACTTGCTGTTTATATGACGCCGACCTGTCATTCCCTACATGGGTTACGGAGTTCTCCTGCACTGAGAGAGGTAAGATACGTAGGTAGTTTTGCTTCCATAGCTATGTGTTGTCAGTGATGAATAGGTATGTCACTGTTTTGTTTCCTTTACTTGGAGCACTAATGCTCGTCGTCAGACGGCAAAATATTCAGTAACTTTACATGAAGTTTACTTTCTGGCTTTTACTGTTTCGTGTCCATGTTATGTTTTTTTCAAATATTAGTGTCGTGGCTGCTTTAGACACTAAAGATAATTAAATAGTTGCCATTGTATTCACGTTGTCTTCAGCTAGCACGTTGTATATTTTCACTCAGTACCTTCTTGTGTATTCCACTTTTGTGCTGTTGGTGGCAAGACACTTTTTTTCAATTACTAATAAAATACCCAGTATAATTGAATTTTCACAACTAATCTCGCAAAACAGTGTTCCTATCATTTTACAAACACTATTCTCATAAACAATTACTTTCATTTGTTGTATTTGGAATAAGGTCCTCTAACAGCAGGTTAATAAAAGTAGGTGGTAAGGTAAAACAGGTTCATATAAATAATACTGTATGACAGGACTTCAACTCCCAGCACTGCTGTTCAAAATGTATGTCGGAGAATCATTACAGGAAGTGAAAAAAATTCGAAAGAGGTTTGGAAGTTCACGGGAAACAGATATTAATGCTACGGACCGCAAACGACAGGGAACATGCGAAAAATAAGACCTATCGAAAGGCCTGGAAAACATACTTAAAACTGAATATGCTTAAGGATAAACAGAGCAAAGACGATGATGAACAGTAGAGTAGGAGGACGCCTGCATTCTCTCTAATCCCACCAATTTTGTTGTTGGTTACTACGTATGCTACTTACATTACGACGTATGCTACTTACATTATACGCTCTCCATGCTCCGTTACTGTCTCTCTCTCTCTCTACACCCCTCTCCCTCGCTCTCTCCAGCCACATATATAAATTGCTAACAAGCCTTGATTTAACGTGCCACAGATGCCTCTGATTTAATAGTAATAGCAATAAAATATATAAAAAGTTGTAATGCACCAGTAATAATTCGTTTACATCGGTGCTTAATACAGCGCCGTAGCATAATTTCCAAGAAATTACCGTTTAAAGAAATGAATCATTTGAAAAGCACCAGTTGGAAAATTTGATATGAGTATGTGTCATGCAGTTGACCTAAGAACTATAAGAACAAAAAACTGTCTGATATTTTGATTTCAGAAATTCAATAGCAGCGTTATCTACCCCTTCAGCCTTGTTTGATAGCAAGTACTCTAAAGGTCTTTCAGCCTCTGACTCTAATACTCTGTCTACTATATTTTTCAAATCAACGTCCATTTCCTCTTCTTTCATAATAACAGACAGTTGCATTCCCTTATAGAATCCCTTGGTGTACTCTTTCCACACAGTCGCCCTCTCCTCTACTTTTAAGCGTGGAATTCCTTTCGCCCTTTCGCCTTTGAAACTGTTACCTTTACTGCATGTAACTGATTATTGATTTTTCAACATGCTAAATCAGTCGTTCCAATGGCCATTTTATTTTTTCTACTTTCTTTCTACCATTTCGCTTTACTTCCCTGTTCTTTCTATTGCCCTCAATCCTAAGTGAACAATATTGCTCTAGGACTTCTGTTTCTGGAGTGTTTTAGCCTTTCATAGGTAAAATGTGGTACTTCTTTTATTATTCAAGGTTTCTTCGCAGCTATCTTCTTTATACTTAAATTTTTCTGTCCAAAGTTTATGACTTCCTTCTACAATATCGTCTATTCTTCTTGAACGGAACGGTCTATTTTCGTATTCATTATAGCAGTATCTACAGCCCCAGAGAGACTCCGACAAGAATGATACATCGATGAACTTTTAAGATTAACCTACTTTTTGCCCCAACATGCTATTCATTACGAATCATGCACACGTACCCCTATTTTCTGTTGCAGCTGATATTACCCGGTATTTATCAACCGAGAAATCCCTATCTTCTTCCTGTTTCACCTTATTGACTCATACTACAATTAGAGCCAGTGTTTTCACTTCCCTTCTCAGATTTTGTAGCTTCGTCACCACATTCAAATTTCTGACATTCTCATGATATGTTACTCTTTCGCTTCTTTTTCAGTCTCTTTCTCATCGTCACCTCCTCATTACCAGTCCAGTTATGAAGATCCGAAGGGGCTGGGGAGGGAGAGGGGAGGCAGGGGGAATAATCCAGAATTTTTTCCTAATACATGCAACATTTTCTATGGTCTTCAGTACGGTGTCTTTTGTATCTTCATGCCGCAAATCATTGCTGATTCTTCCGCCTTTTAGGTGCAGTTGCCCACCATCAAGGGCAAGAGGGGACTCTGAATGTCCATCTGCCCTTCTGTCCTCTTTGAAAAAGGCGTTGTTGGAATTAGGGTGATTTCTTATATAGCATTCCTTAGGCCGACAATGCTGATTACTATTATTTAAACCGCAACAGTACTATTGTAAACAATGGTCTTCATACCCTGGCTATGCTAGCGTTTAAAAGGGGAGGAAGTTGTTTCATTCGATCGCTTCCGCCTACATTCGAAAATCAACAGTCCTTTTATTTTCTTTTTCATGGAAGAACTTACCCTTTCTGTCTTGACTAACTCTCATTCGTTTGGTTTGCCATATTTTTTAAATTATCTATTTGTTGTTAACATATGGTAAGTTACTGTCAAACTGTGAAACGGTAGGTTTACGTGGCTGGAAAATTGTCCGTAGCCAGAAAACGTATCCATGTGGGTTAGAATCCTATGTCAAACGTAACTTCTAATTCCTCACGGCTTTCGAGATCCTGAATGCTAATTAATTCTCCGAGACGTATGCGAAAAATATTGGCGTCTATATAAGAGGTGTGGTTATAAAATATTGCTGTGAAACATTTTATTTCACAAACATACATATTAAATTATCGTCGCCGTCACTACGCTCTCCTCTGCCCTATTCCCATAGCCCTGCATTAGGATTTTTAATAGCTGGAAACAGTGCTGGAAGTATTGCCTGTGAGCTCCTTGATGACACGTGACGCTTTTTCTTTTATTGCTTCAACGGACTGAAATCTTTTCTCTTTTAACACAGACTTGACTTAGGAGTATAGATAAAAGTCAGGCGAATAAAGTGGACGCTATATATCTCTAGAAACTTCTTAACACACAATGCGGTACGATTCGGTGCGTTGTCTTGATGCAGAATCCATGTCTCGTTCTTCCACAATTTGGGTTTCTCTTTTTTCTTATTTGATCACAGTGTTGAGCATGAACCTCAATGAAATGTTAATTAATAGTTTGACCTACAGGATTCCAGTGAAGATTTACAATTCCATGAACATTGAAAAAAAATCACCCTCGCTGTTAATTTGGGTTTCCTCATTCGAGCTTTTTTCTCTCTCGGGGAAGGTGAGCCCTTATAGTCCATGGACTGGTGTTTAGTTTCCGTATCATAAGTGAAAAGCAAAGATTCTTGAGATATTATAAATCTTTCAAAGAAATTAGGATACTTTTCAATGGTATTCAAAGAGTCACTACAAATATTTTCGCGAGCTTCTTTTTGTTCGATCGTGATAAATTTTGGCCTTAGTTTCGTACACACTTTTCTCATGTTAAATTGGTTATGTAAAATTTGTCTGACGCATTCTTTGTTAATTCTCACAATTTCAGCAATCGATCGAATACTCAAGTGACTTTTCAGATGTTTTGGGGCTCGAAGGGAGGCCCGATCGTGAGTCACCTTTCCATCTTTGAAACGACTGAACCACTTAAAAGCTCCCGTACTTGATAAAAAGTTTTCGTCGTACACTCCTTTTATTAAAAGATAGGTTTCAGTAGCAGTTTTCTAAGTTTCATGCGAAACTTCATCTCAGTTTGTTGCTCTATTATTACATTTATCATTTTTCTGGCAAAACAAAATAACAGCCCTTACACAAACCAAGGCCGTGGTCACATTGATTTGTCTACCGACACCAGAGAAGCTGCATTCGACCGAGAAGGTATCACGCGGTACAGCTATTCGTTGTTCATCTTTGGCGCATGCGTACTTACTCTGTGACAGCATCAGCCCCCTTGCTTTATAGCCATGCTTCGTCTGTAAAAGTACAAATGCTTTCATAACATTTGAGGGAGATTCATGCATAATAAAATGCTATCACGTTGCAGCCGGTCTTGGTGTTGATATCTGCTTTATTGTTAGTAATACCTTTTGAGGTAACTTGGAGGTGTGGATACTCACGCTGTTGAAGGCGACGGAGGCGGCGACGACCCACCCCCAGCCCCCGTCCGGCGCCGCCCCCTGCGGCTGCCCTGCCGGCGCCCTGCCATCCTCATGGTGGGCCTCCTTCCCTCCCTCATTACGCAACTGATTCCTCTGCGGCTCCCCGTCGGGTCGTTCCAGCTTCTCTGCCCCCGTCAGACGATCCTCGCGATTCTCACGCTGCTGCTGTTCGTCATCAGCTACCAGTGCCATTCCGTAGGCACTTGTCGTACTCTCTGAATAAAAAAATAGGAAAAGAATGTATTAAGGTGAAGAACGTCAGAGTATTAGTTACTTAGTCAAGAGATAGAGACATTTTCTCCTTTTTTTATGCTAGTGCAATGTGGGTTTTGATATGCAAATGATCTTACATGACACGAGGGAGGCTCAATAGGTAATGCAACAATTTTTTTCTCTCTACCAGTTTCAGCTGAACAAAATGCGGAATTTGTTGTGGGACATCGTGCAATATTCCCGTAGCAGCCCCTTCAGATTCTTGAAGTTCCGATAGGCAGTGGCGCTATACATAGCCTTCAAAATGACGTCTGTAACGAAGGTGCGTTTAATTGTCATTGACCTTCTTTGGGCGGAAAACTAGAGCATTGTAGATATTAGTAGGCGCTTGCAGGATGTCTACGGAGATCTCTCAGTGAACAAAATCATGGTAATTCGTTAGGCGTCTGTTATCATCGCTACAAGGTCTATTTGAACTCCTGAGTGCTGGCCGGCCGCACACAGCTGTGACTCCTGCAATGTTGAAACGTGCGGACACTCTCATTCGAGTGATCGAACGATCACAAACACCTTGCTGCTCAGCTGTATGTCTCTCTTGGTAGTGCTGACACAATCGTCCACTAGTTGGGGTGCTCAATGACGTCTGCTCCCTCGGTTCCTCATTGCCTAACATAAGACCATAAAGATGTACTAAGGACCCTACGAGTTGAGTTATTTGCACGTTACGAGGTTGATCGTGACAATTTTTTCGGACATCGTCACAGGCGATGAAACGTAGTTTCATGACTTTGCACAGGAAACAAAACAGCAATCCATGGAGCGGCGCTACACCATCTCTCCTCCGAAGGAAAAGTTCAAAGCCTCACCCTCTGTCGGTAAAGTCATGACGACAGTCTTCTGGCACTCTGAAGGGATTATTCTGATTGACGTCCTCTCTCACGGTGCAACGATCAACTCTGAAGTGCACTGTGCTACCCTCAGAAACTAAAGAAACGATTTCAGCGTATTAGTCGTCATAAAAATGCAAGCGAACTTGTCCTTCTCCATGACAACGCAAACGCAATACCTCACAGAAGTCTGCGCACGCGGAACGAACGAACAAAACTAAAACGGCTGTTCTTTCTCACCCACCTAACAGCCCGGATCTCGCATCTTACGGCTTCCATCTCTACGTTGGAATGAAGAATACACTCTGCGGGAATCAATACGTGGATGATGGAAGCGTTATTGATGCTGACTCCAACGTCGACCAGTAGAAGGGTACCACGCGGGCATACAGGCCATCCCAGTAAGGTGTCTTAAGAACGTCAAACTGAACGGAAGTATGTTGAAAAATACGGGCTTATTGTCAAAATAGTTGGGAATAATATGGTGTACGGTAAACCCAAATTTAACCAAGCTCCTTTCAGAAAACAATGTGTTGCATTACTTATTGAACACCTCCAGTAATTTCAGAGGTTACTATTTCCCTCTAACAAAATGTTTCCCATTAATTGCGTACGGCTTTGCTTGTGGTATCTGGCTAGTTTTAGCTGAGACGAGGAGTAGCCCTCGGTAGCAAGTTTTTCCTTTGTGCAAAAAGTCACACGGACAGGGGCTTACACGGAGGCTTGCGCCAGGCGCACTGTGAACGTGCGTGGTCTCTGTATCAGGAAAGGCACTGGTTTGCAGAGTATAGAGGCCCAGAATCTGGACCGCGGATAAGAACTGGCAGGAGTTGTGGGAGAGCACTCACGCACGCAATAAGCCCGGTTTGTTATTTCAGTGTCGTATATGGTGCCGTGTTGGCCAACGCAGAGAACAAGTCCAGAGATTCTGGCAGTTGTGTCGAGTGCAGATAATACTTTACGTAGGCTGTAGGAGGGTAATCACGTTCACGTTACGCCCAATTAGCAATTTCACCGCATCGTGGATGGTACTGGTCTGGTGGGCAGGGGATGCTTGTGCAAAATTTGAGCAGTAGCAGGGATTGCAAATAAAACCTTGTGAAGGAAAGAGAAGGGACATGTATGCTACACGGCCTCTCCTTGGCGGTGTTCCTAACATTCTGCCTGATTGGAAAAAATGGCTCTGAGCACTATGGGACTTAACAGCTAAGGTCATCAGTGCCCTAGAACTTAGAACCACTTAAACCTAACTAACCTAAGGACATCACACATATCCATGCCCGAGGCAGGATTCGGACCTGCGACCGTAGCAGTCGCGCGGGTCCAGACTGAAGCGCCTAGAGCCGCTCGGTCACAGCGGCCGGCTGTCTTATTGGACGACCAGTAATTTTTGGCAGTCTTTTCGCAGAGAGCTTAGAGAAGCGTCGCTTTAAGAGCACTTTCAGTTGGGACGTGAAACAGAAAAGTCTACGACATGAAGCAGAATGGTACTCTTGGTCGTGATCGGTCCGTAGGAGTACTCTTCGGCTGGACGGTGACTGAAATAAGAGATTCCAGTACTGTGCTGGCTGTGGGCAGCACTTGCAGCTTCGCCGCCTTCTGCAGTTGCTGAATGTTCGCCCCTTAATTTTGGTAAATTCTGGCAGCAATTGGAGGCGAAATATTAGTGATGAGACAGGAGTACGTGCGTTTTCAGTTGAAGCACAGTGTATCTCGGTTTAAAACACGCTCTGGCAGTTGATGGCTTAACCATGACACAGTTATTTGGATTCTAGTGTGTATTTTCCTAACGCCAACAGAACGACGTAATCATCAAGTCTAATTCGAAATCGTATACTTAATTTACTCGAATGAGTTACTAAGTTAGTTACCAGACTATTTTCTTCCCTTACCCGTGGAATTTCCCACTCCGTTTCACTCAGTTGTTTAATTATATGGATTTAATATTCCGATTTCTACTCATCCACAGTGTGTGAGATAGTTAACTATTACGTTTGTTTATCATGTACTGTTCTTCCTGTGGAGTACTTGTAATGGTCTAAGTTAGCAATGCTCCAGTTCAGTATTTGGGGTGAACTCCTTCAACCCTGTTATCGCTGTTAATTTCTACATGAACCACACCCACGACTCACTTGTCAGGGCCAACCCATTTTCAATCCGAGTCAGAGGGGGCAATCTGCATGTCAGCTGGGTTTGTTCGATTCAAATAAAAGACATTGTTAACGTTTAGCTGTACCCAGTGGCGCCTTGCATAGGTAACCGTTGGGATACGACATGGGAACAAAAGCTACTGCAGGCCCGTCATCAATAATATTGCACAGACCAGAACGTGCAAAACCCACCTTTGTATGATGGCTTTCTCCTCATAGCGCGTCACTGCATGTGGGAGGTGATACTCAGTGTACACCTAGTAGAGTCATTGTTTGGATGAGCAGTCAGACTATCTCTACAGATGCTAGTCGCTACAAGGCGGCCACCTGCCTTACTGTTTTCTAGCTTTTGTTCCTATGGCACTTCCTGTGCGCAGTGTATCTAAAATGTGGCTCTCCAACTGTGAAGAGGCCAGTGGTTTACTTCGTATAAAACTCTGCGAAGTAATTTATAAAATCATGTATCTGTATGATGGGACGCCAAAGCAAAGTGATTTACCAAATCGTGACGCCACAACAGAGATTTCCTCAAGCTTCTGCATCTGCGAAACACACCAGTCGGCTTTCTACCGTGTGGGTCAGGGTGACATTTTCACAAAGAAGGCGTCAGAACATACAGCTCGTCAGAACACATAGTCTGCAGATTTTAACAGATGTCAGGAAATTAGCTGACATTCACGAGTGGAATTCCTTTACAGGGGAACATTGTTGGCAGGAGTGTGATTTTGTTTACGTGGGGAAGAAGAGGTTTACAGAAAACCCTGCCACTCGGATGGAAGAAAACGCCCAAATCAAATATTTCAGAACGCTAGGAAGAGTCATGCTGTTACCTGAATGTGATTTTGCTGTTAGTCAACGTTTGAAATTTAGGTATGGGCGTAGTGCGCTCAATTTTGTACAGGTTTTCTTGCTAGAGTCCTGTTGCTCATCGTCGCAGGCAAGGGAGCGGATTTCTGTAGCTTACTGAGGTACCTGAGTACAAGCAGAGATACTGAGCATAGCTGTACTGCCACATACTAGATTTTCTTTGATTACCATGAGACTTTTATACGTTGATTTACATCGAATTTGATTATTCGTCCTGAAGGTGAATTCGTTCGAAAAGCTGATTTCTTAATTTGTAACATAAAGCGGCAGGAAGTGACTTTGTGTTGGACGCAGCCTAGTTGTTCTGAACGCACTCCCACCCATAATTTCTTACGGAGAGAGTGGTCGTGACCGTCTGACGCTCCTCTTAATATCCAGAACGTGCTACCTACGTTGAGAGTTGAATAATTGTGTCTGCACGATACAGTAAATACAGTATCTCTCCAGTGGTTGAGGCAATTGTTGTCTTCATAAAATTCCTTGTCGCAAAGAATTATATTTATAGGGCATTAGGCGTAAACATTGTGTGGCCTGGTCAGGTCAGACTGTCTCTGTTCTAAGTTACTCACGGAGAAGGAACAGTCACACGTCTCTGAGGTGGGGGATTGAAAACCTATCCTTCTGCTGACTGAACCTGTGCTAAATGCCCTTCCAGAAAAATAATTTGCTTTGTTCTACTACGATGTGTGTTTATATGTGGGGGGGGGGGGGGGGAGGGTGGTGTGATGAGTTAACCATTTCGCTACGGGGTGTAAATAATAACTGTTTACAGTGTACCACAGTGGTGTAAGTGAAATCGAGTCGAAGCTCGTGGTCTGTCGAGAAGGGAAAGAGCCTAAAATTGGTCAACGAACAACCACGAGACAGGGAGCTTCCACGACACGTGAGATTTTCGCTACAACCAATCTTGAATAATAAAAGCTGCATCTTTATATAGTTACAGAGTGTAAAATGGACTTAGCGTAAATTTTATCTCTATGAATACTGATGACATTAAATTAACAGTTAAATCGTTTTGTTCGTCTGGCCTTCTTAAAACCTTTTTATTCATCCATAGATCTCTTTTGCGAGACTACTGGACATGTCTTGGGATTACAATTTAAGAACAACAAAAATAAAATGATTCACATGTATAGACATTTACAGACTTACAGGTTTAGTATGAGAACGGTGGAACAGGTGATCAAACATGGCTTTATAGTGGGAAACATTCTAGCATTTTCCTGAAATACTTTAGGGGAACCACAGAAAACCTAAATCAGGATTGCTGAATGAGAACTGGAGTCTTCACGCTCCCGAATACAAGACCGCTGTGTTTAAAGCATTGCTCCCTGAGTTTACCTCCAATGTACAATACTGTTCTACAAGTAAGTTATTTAAGACTAATGCTACACTGCTCGTTCATTTTCCCTTCCAGTCACTGCAAACACTACACGCACATCAACTGCTGTCAGGACCATTTTTAGCACTGCAACTTCCCATTTGCTAGTATGAAAAATATGAGTTAGTATCCCTCTATAAATAGCGAGATGATGAGCTCAGAAAAAGGATAAGATGTTAGCATTATACTTTCCATAGCTTTGGTAGTACGTTTCTCCAGAAAACGCAGAAACGAAGGAAAAAACATTGCATGAAAGTTTGTGTAATGTGAAAGTGTTATGTAAAATTTTAGATGTTTATTATCGTTATTATTATTTATGTTACGATTTGTTTACCAAACCCGTACTCTGCATTATCTAAGTAATCCTTCAGTGTTCAAAATGTATGGCTTAACAGGTATTTCTAACTGCTTTTTAAAATAAGTTTCTTTTAACAGTTCCTTCAAACTACTGTCGTAATTTGTTGTACGATTTTAATCCTTGGTAGAAAATGCTGTTTTAAGTATTATGTTTCTTCTTTTTTTTGTAACTGTGAGTTCAGTTTAGGTGTTGTTCCATTGTCATCGGCAGAACTGTTTTTCTGTAATTATCAAAGCTACATTTGATGCGTACAACTGATTGGTAAATCTATCCACACAGACGAGGCAAAATCCCCAGTGTTTTGAACAGATGTTTACAGTGAGCTTGACTACTATTTCCGGTTATTATTCTCATGCCCTCATCTACAGTTTGAAAATTGTCTTCGTATTTTATGCATTTGTTCCCCAGAAAAGAATGCCACAGGTAAGATTTTAGTGTACATACGTACAGTATGTAACTAAAAGAGAGTGCTACACACTGCTGACAGTACTCTAAGGGCATAACACGCTGATGACATTCTGCCTGCAAGTATCTTTGTGTGTTCATGCAACTTCAACAGAAATAGATATTCATTCCTATAAATCGTGCTTTTTTTCATGCAGTCCACAGAGGTGCAATTTAATTTAATTCAACAGTGTCATTCCCCTCTTCAAACTGAAATTCATGGCATTTGTTTTCATTGTGTTCAATGTCACCTTATTACTTTTTCGCCAATTGTAAACTTTCATGAGGGTTTCATTTGTTTTTTGTGCAATGAGTTCTCGTGTTTTCTCAGTGACTGTAACACTGCTATTATCAGCAAATAGGATTATTCCCCGTGACTAACATTGCTGGGAAAGTTATTGATGTATGTAAGCAACATTACTGATCCTAAAGTGCTACCTTGAGGAACTACATTAATGTATTTTGGCAATGATAGGTGTTTTACTGACGTTTAGACTTATTTGAGGTATGTGTTACTTCTACTCTTTGTAACCTATCTGCAAGGTACGAACGGAAGCTTCTGTTAGTTAGGCATCTTATGTCTAATGTTCCTAGTTTATTAACTAGGATATTATGGTCAACTATTTCAAAAATATTAGAAGGTTCAAAAGATATGTCTGCGACTCACTCATCTTTGTCTAGAGTATGAAGTACTATTTTTTTTTCAATTCTGCTATAGCTGATTCTGTACTTCTACTACTTCGGAAGCCTACCTGTGATTCACTGAAAAAGTTTTATTTATGCCAGCAGGTCATTGGTCTGTCTTCCGTAATTGAGACAACTATTTTTGAGAATGGTGACAGCAGGGAAGTGGGTCGGTAAGTTTCTATATCTTCTGGGTTGCTTTGCTTTATCAGAGATATAACTCCTGCTTCCTTTAAATGTTCTGGAAATTTCTCTGATCTGAAGGAATCGTTTATTATGTTCGTCAGGGAGCTTGTTTACTCTCTATACATTGTTTCAGGACGCACACATTGATACTTCATCGAAGCCTACTGATTTTTTATTTTTGTACAGTTTCACTGACTTCATGCTCTGAGGTTGGTATCAACATTATCATACGTAGTGAAAATATTTTACAGATGCTATATTTGTTTTGGGAGTTTGTGCTGTTACTTCACTGCAACACTTGATAAATAGTCATTAACAAAGTTTGCTGGGTGGTGGGGAATTGTTTGTTACTTTATCCTCATCCCTTATTAGTTTGTTTTTATGCCTTTGTTTGTCTCTGTTTTATTTTTTATGACACCGCAGACTGCTTTGTTTTTATATTTGCCCTACGCATTCTTTTGTCAGTAAATGACTTTTTTCAGGAATCAGCGCCTTCCTATAAATTTTTCTGTGCCTAAGGTAGACATTTAAGAACTCTGGCTCATTATGACTCTTTTTCAAGGAACCTAGGTCTTACGGGTTTGGGAGGACTCCTTAATACAAGTTGTTACCCTTTCAGTATCTGTGGCCACATGATCGATTACTTACGCGGTATTTACAGTAACACTCTTTGCACTCTTGACCAACAGTGACGTGCCAAAACTCTGAAGGAGAATGCTGCTAGTTTCATTTTTATGTTTATATTCATTTCTCTGTACAAAATTATGTTAATTTTTGTACTTGAGGCTTTATGTAGAACTTCTGTTAATTTACTGAAAAAATTTCGCCTGTAAAACTCTGTGTTTCAGCATAATCTCGGTTAAATGCGACGCCCTTACGCCACCTTATTTGGACAGCGTGTATGCCCGAATGGTTTCACTCTACTGGTCGACGTCGTAGCCTACGTCTGGCTGCGTCAATACCCTCCCTTCATCCAAGTACTGCTTCCCATCGAGTGCATCCTTCATTAGCCCAAACAGATGGAAGTCTGAAGGAGCGAGATCCGGGCTGCAGGGTGGATGAGGATGACCAGACCAATGAAGTTCTTTGACTTGTGTGAAGCTTTGTGTTGTCGTCGAGAAGGAGAAGTTTGTGGGCATATTCGTTGCGACGAAGACACTGAAGCCGTTGTTCCAATTTCATGAGGGTAGAAAAATACACATCCGAGTTGTTAGTTGCACCAGGGGGAGGACATCAAACAAACATCTTCAGAGTCCCAGAAGAACATCGCCACGGCTTTACCTGCTGAGGTTGCGGCTTTTAACTTTTTCTTTGGAGCATAGGTGGTGTCGCGCCACTCCATGGATTGCCGTTTCGTTTCTGTTTCGAAGTGATGAAATGTTTCATCACCTGTAAGGATGTTCGACGAAAACTGTTACGATCAGCCTCGTAATGTGCAAGCAACACCGCAGATCGGGTCCTTCATTGCTCTTTATAGTCTTCTGTTTGACAACTTGGTACCCAATTGTTGCGCTCCTTTGAGTACCCCAACTGGTGAATGAGTGTACCAGCACTACCAACAGAGATGTCCACCTTAGCAGCGAGGTGTTTCATTGCGATACTTCTATCACCTCGAATGAGAGCGTTGGTACGTTCCAACATTGCGGTGTGCTGCCGGCTGGCACGCGGGGTATTGGACAGGCTTGCGCGACCTTTTTGCCTTCATTAAAGACGCCGCGCCCAACGACTTACCGTGCTTTTGTTCACTTCCAGGACACCGAAGACATTCTGCAAGCGCCTATGAATATCTGCGATGTTCTGGTTTTCCGCCAAAAGAAACTCAGCTCTCTCCTCGAAACGGAACTCCGTCGCAGCCGCCATTTTGAAAGCTTTGTATAGCGCCGCCACCTATCGGAACTTCATCAAACTACTGTACAGAACCTGAAGCAGGAATATTCCACGAATATGTATTGCATTTCATACTGAACACACCCCGCAATTCGCTGCACTGCAGCAATATCGCTTGTATTCTTCTCGCAGAAGATTTTCCGTTACCTTCGCACGTAATGTGAAACGATACGTTGAGTTTAACTATTTCCTCAAAAAGCTTTTCATATCATCTTTAATAATTTACCTTTATGTTGGTTTTATAGTCTAAAAGATTGTGAAACTATGGTCAGGATGTGCCCTTTGAAAATTTCGATGTATCACCATCTTGGTGAACCACCCTGGCATAATGATCCAGTCACAGTGAGCGCTAGATAAGTAGATAATTGGTTGAATAGCAGCCATTTTCTTTGGTGTAGTGCCCTGTCTGTTAGAGCAAACCAGGTCGGCAAGGGTTCGCTCCAGTGCAAGTTTGTGCGGCCCCCCCCCCCCCCCCCCCCACTGACCCTGCACGTCCTGGAATAGGAGAGCAGCGGAGAAGCGCGCACCTGCTGTGCTAAAATTTTGATCTGATCCGTAATGGGAAAGCAGACGTTCTCTGATATGGTCAGCCGTTTTACAACTGCACCTCCGAGGTATTTGAATTCAGATCCCTGTAATATGTTTTGAAATTTCAAGGATTTAAATGACTCGGAAAGCGGATCCATGGGAATGTATTGAACATTTAAGAGGTGTCAGGTAGATTGAGAGTATTAGTGAGAAAAATCGAAATGATAACTGCCTGCAGTTCTGAAGTAAATAATGTGGTCACCAAGTCATATAGCGTACGTTTTTCTAACAAACACAGGCACATAGGAACGGCACGACTTTTGCCTGGAAAAATTTGGAAATGGCGTTCCGCTGGGCTCGATTTTCACCTGTTATAGTTCTTGATGTCCATGATCTACCATCTCGTTCGATGTATCGAAACGAACATGGAAATAACTATAGATAAATTCGTAAATGCTGGTTTGTGAAAGTTATTAATTACAACGAATGAGCTATTGTTAATCTGGGACTAAGTATAGCTTATCCGGTACTGTAATGTCAAAAATTACCTAACATCGATTAATGTGATATACAAGCAAGAAATAATCAAACAGGTTTTAAATTATAGTGCTTGGGTGTGCATAGCAAGGGAAACTAAAGCAGACCAGAAAAACAGTTACGTTCCATACTTAGTTACTTCACTGTGTCATCCACTTCATGACTAAAGTAAACGCATATAGACCAAAACACAGTAGACAATAGTTCACTTTCAGTAGGCCAATTTGTTCTGATCCTTTGAGGCTAACCTCGGGTCGTAATTTCCTTGTTGTGTTGTGCCGAATCTCGCACCCTTCCACCGCTCAACACCTCACCGACAGTTCAACAAAGAATTTTCATTCAGTTGTAAAAATCTGGTTCCCACCACAGTGCAGCACTGAAGAAGTCTGAATACAGAGATACAGAGAAACCATCAAAAAAAAAAAAAAAAAAAATAACTGACAGAACGCTCTATCTGATCCAAACTAAGCCTCGCATTGGAAGATCCTCTTGGTTGTAGTGAGCACTCTTCGTAGGACGGATATGTGATAGACATATCGGTTTACATCCGGACTAATCTGTTCACTTGGACGGGTAATGTCAAGACATACCTCAGTTGATAGCAGTACTCAGTGGAGCACAAATATCGCCATTAGACAGTTGTAAACTACTGCTGCCATTTTATCGTGATTTGTGAATCGAAGATGACTTCCTGCGTGCTACGGTACTTTTACAGTCATTTGAATAGCCCCATTCCCTGGAAACTTACCTGAGATTTAAGTGCCTCCCCGGGACAGATTTCGGACAGAAGTGAGCTTTGTCAGCTGCAGCCGTCCTTCGTCTGCGCAGCAAACAGTGCTTCCTAGTGAGCTTGCAGAGTCACTGGGACTTCGGAACGCCTCCTCATACGTCGCTGCTCCCCAGATCCGTTTGGCTTTATGTAATTGCCTCTGGCGCCGGCACCTCACACGAGATAGCGAAAGAAGTTCCTATTATTCTGGTCGTTTCTTCAGCGGACTGTGTCACTAAATTACCGCTGAAACAGTCCTCTTCTTTATCATGATACGTAGACAATCTTCTTCCCAGCAGTCAAAAAACACTTGTGACAACGTTATATGCACTTTCTAGGACGCGATGATAAAACGAGAAGGAGACATCAGCTTTAAGGACATTAGGAGTACACCAGTACTTGTTAGTTCGATTACCTTCGAAAACCAATTTCTTCAGGGCTCTAAATTAGAGCCGTGCCAAGTTCGCGGAGTGCTCAAGAAAACTTATTCTTTTGCTTTCAGAATATAATTTCTGGATTTAGCTCCCCATTTTAGCCCCCCACAGCTGTTACGCAGCGTGCGAATGATGTAATTATTTATCCATATCTTAGCGTACTGGTAGCAGCCTTGTATGTTTGGTGACTCCACGCGACGCATTGTAACACAGCCTTGGGCAATGACTCACCATGTCTTTTGAATTTGACAAACAAGTCGGAGCCGGTATCGCCACAGAAATTTTTGAAGTTTTGTCTGTTATAAACTCTATTTCTAACGTTGCAAATCACAATATGTAGCGGTGTATGTCACATCTGCTTATATATTTGTTATAATGTGTGTATTTTAATTGATTTTTGATTATATTAACATGTGAAATTGCCTGCTTATAGGCATCAGAAGCTACCAGTGTTCCCTCCATATATATTTTTTACGACTGATATCGTTATACAAAATTTTTTGAATGACAATTTTTTTTTCTCTAAGGATTCTCTTCTGGATAACTTTACGCTATGGAACAATTATAGGCTTTTATAAGCTGTCGTAACGAAATTGTAGCATGCTCATAACCAGCGGAAAAGAAAAACTGCTGATCTTGTAGGCTAAGGTTAACTTTGATTATGCCAAGAATTCAATCCAAATTCCAATTATGAAAGCTCATTACCGTAAAATAATTACAAATTTGTGATAGCGTCGTCCATGTTCGACCTGTTGTTAGAATAACATAATAAACATACACTTAAATTTCAGATAAATTTCGAATATTTAAGTATGTGAAATAACCAGGGCATTTAACTGTAAATAATCCCTTTTCTTCAAACACCTGCTATTGTCAACTGAATATTGTTTATACCTCTACTTGATTATACTGTAATTCACAATTAAGTGCCTGGCAGAAGGTTCGTCGAACCATCTTCAAGATATTTCTCCACCGTTCCACTCTCAAAGGTGCACGAGAAAAACGAGTTCTTCAACCTTTCTGCGCGAGCTCTGTTTTCTGTTATTTCATCATGACGATTATTCCTCCATGTGTAGGTGGGTGCAAACAGAATATTTTCGCAGTTGGAGGAGAAAGTTGGTGTCTGAAATTTCAAGAGATCCTGCCGCAACGAAAAACGCCTTTCTTTTAATGATTGCGACCTGAACTCACATATCATGTCCCTAGCCCTCTCATCCCTGTTTTGTGATAATACAAAACGAGCTGCACTCCCTTCAACTTTTTCAATGTCCTCCGCTATATATGCGAATCCACACCGCGCAGCAGTACTCCAGGAGAGACGGACAGGCGTGGTGTAAGCAGTTTGTGTTTTGCTATAAATCACAGTCTTTGGTTTGCTTTCCCCACGAAATTACTATGTGATCGCTCGACGTAATTGTAATCCCTACGAATTTAGTTGTATTTACAACCTTTAGATTTGAATGAGTTATGAGTTATCGTGTAACCGAAATTTAGCGGATTTATTTTAATACGCATATGGATGACTCAACACTTTTCATTATTTAGAGGCAATTGCCACTTTTCGTGCCATACACATATCTTGTCTAAATCATTTTGTATCGCTTTTGATCTTCTGATGTCTTTAGTAGACTATAAAAGACTGCATCATCTGCAAACAACTTAAGACGGCTGCTGAGATTCTCTCCTAAATCGTTTACTTGGGTAAGGAACAGCAGAGGGCCTGTAACACTACCTTGAGGAATGCCAGAAATCAATTCTGTTTTACTCGATGACTTTTCGTCAGTTACTACGAACTGTGACCTTTTCGGTAAGAATTCACGAATTTAGTAGTACATTTGAGACGATACTCCATAGACAGACAATTTGATTACATTTCCGTTGTGAGGAACGGTGTCAAAAGCCTTCTGGAAATCTAAAACTATGGAATCAGTTTGACATCCCCTGTCGGTAGCACTCATGACTTCCTGAGAATAAAGAGCAAGAGCAATAATTTCTGAATCCCTGCTGACTATTTTCAGTACATATACAACATACTTCTTTAGTAGCAGAAGGATAATTATGCATTCATTATTATATAGATAATGTTCGTAGAGAATTTCAGAAAAAAAACAGTTGATACGTACTGTTAATATCTGCATTAGTGTCTTGCATGTCGGAGTAACTTAGCACACAGTGTGAGGTGAGGCGAGGCAACCTAACTGAATAGGTTGGCCGCAACAAGAAACGAGGTGACACAGAAGTCATGATCGAACCTTCGGTAATGTTTGATTCCATAGGCGTTAGACGTGTCTGTTCGTGAATGTATCTAAAAACCAACGTCTAGAATAAATTTTTGTTGGTTGTAGACGAAAACAGCTAGTGCACTGGGCACAAATCGTGCAGAAACTGTTCAAGATATGTTTCCAGACGGAACGACTCATTTAAAGAAAGGCAGTGAAAGAAATCCCACGCTTATAGGCTCCTTCAGGTACAGTGAACGCATTAAGGAACAGTATTACAACAAAATGGGTTGCAATGTATGCTAAAGTTATGAGATCTTTTAATGCTGTGTCTGATCGAGGT
The DNA here is from genome assembly GCF_023864345.2 of Schistocerca serialis cubense. Classification (NCBI taxonomy): domain Eukaryota; kingdom Metazoa; phylum Arthropoda; class Insecta; order Orthoptera; family Acrididae; genus Schistocerca; species Schistocerca serialis. The sequence continues at coordinate 622,855,504 of NC_064641.1, forward strand.
TTCAAAGAACTACAATAAGAATTAATAGATCGAGGTACACATTAAGGAGAAGTCAAGGTTACACAAGTAGCTTCTCATCCTTCTGCTATAAGTAGACATGTCAAGGAGCAGGCTGATGAATTTCGAAAAAGATTTATCCTTTCTAATATTATGGAAGTTTTTAATGAAGAACGTCCTGAGAAAGTTGGTGTGTGGGCGGATTCGCACAGTGAAGTGCACAATTTGACGGTGAAATGAAATGAACTATGTGGCGAGGGCCTTCCGGCGGGTAGACTTGATCGCCTGGTGCAAGCCTTTTGAGGTGACACCCCTCGGCGACTAGCGCGTCGATGAGGATGATTGATTATGAATTGATGACACGAACACCCAGTCCTTGAGTCGAGAAAATCTCCTACCCAGCCGGGATTCGAGCCCAGCTCTCCCAGCACGACAAGCGGGCGCGCTGTCCACTCTACGTCTACTACATCTACATCCATACTCCGCAAGCCACCTGACGGTGTGTGGCGGAGGGTACCCTGAATACCTCTATCGATTCTCTCTTCTATTCCAGTCTCGTATTGTTCGTGGAAAGAAGGATTGTCGGTATGCCTCTGTGTGAGCTCTAATCTCTCTGATTTTATCCTCATGGTCTCTTCGCGAGATATACGTAGGAGGGAGCAATATACTGCTTGACTCCTCGGTGAAGGTATGTTCTCGAAACTTTAACAAAAGCCCATACCGAGCTACTGAGCGTCTCTCCTGCAGAGTCTTCCATTGGATTTTATCTATCATCTCCGTAACGCTTTCGCGATTACTAAATGATCCTGTAACGAAGCGCGCTGCTCTCCGTTGGATTTTCTCTCTCTCTTCTATCAACCCTATCTGGTACGGATCCCACACTGCTGAGCAGTATTCAAGCAGTGGGCGAACAAGCGTACTGTAACCTACTTCCTTTGTTTTCGGATTGCATTTCCTTAGGATTCTTCTAATGAATCTCAGTCTGGCATCTGCTTTACCGACGATCAACTTTATATGATCATTCCATTTTAAATCACTCCTAATGCGTACTCCCAGATAATTTATGGAATTAACTGTTTCCAGTTGCTGACCTGCTATTTTGTAGCTAAATGATAAGGGACCTATCTTTCTATGTATTCGCAGCACATTACACTTGTCTACATTGAGATTCAATTGCCATTCCCTGCACCATGCGTCAATTCGCTGCAGATGCTACTGCATTTCAGTACAATTTTCCATTGTTACAACCTCTCGATACACCGCAGCATCATCTGCAAAAAGCCTCAGTGAACTTCCGATGTCATCCACAAGGTCATTTATGTATATTGTGAATAGCAACGGTCCTATGACACTCCCCTGCGGCACACCTGAAATCACTCTTACTGCGGAAGACTTCTCTCCATTGAGAATGACATGCTACGATAGTGGACAATTTCACGGTTAGGGCATTTTACATAAACACACATTGGTCTTTTATGAATAATATTTCATTTAAAAGGAAATTCCTCGACGTTAAGGAGACTGAAGTGAATATTATGAGAGAAACAAAAGTGAGGATGGATGACTGGAACATTTCGCCAGACATGCTGCACAGTTTTCTGTATTTCACAGACGAGGTGCCAATTTAATAAAAGTTATGGAAAGTCGCTAACGGCTCCCTCTGCTGCTCACTGTTTCAACGCAACACTTACTTTTTAGTCACACTTTAACTCTTCTTAAATGATGCCCCAAAATGGCAGGAACAATAAATACTGAAGAATGCATTGTATGGTACATGAAAAAAAGTGCCATGTTCATCACTGAATTCATCTCTAGAAGAAGAGGTCAACATACGCTGGGACAGCTTACACTGTATTGGGAATTTGCTACTCTATTTGTGGCCTTCGCCTGCAGATTGGGAGGATATAGTAATGAGCTTACAAGAAGAATTGTTCATTTCCTGACACTATTTAAAGAGGCTACAGTTTAATAAGAAGGCGAAAAAGAACCTACTATTCAATTAGTCCTTGTTTGATGAAGTCTTTGTTAACAGATTTGTCACAGTTACAGTACATATTACAGATTTGTTAGCAAACACTTCATGAAAGAAATGAGAGTTTAGTTATTGCAGTTACAAGTATAGTTTCACGATGATATGACGAAGACGTAGATTTATAATAAACTACTCTAACTCGTGTTTACTGATGTGTATTCCTTTTAACAGAACATGCAATTGGTTAAAGATGTCTAAGGGAGAGTTTACTTCCATAAACCTGCTACGTTCCTGTGGCCGTATTTGATCTCAGTATGACTGAAAATAAAAAGCAGGAAATCGTGAGCTCTGTGATATAAGTCTGTGCCAGTCATTCCAGTACAAAATGTAATCATAAACGTAATCGTTTTTGTTTTCTTAGTGCATTGTGTGTTACAACCCAACGGAAGTATTAGCCTAAATTTCGTGTGATATGAAAGTTGCATTTCTTCAGGCGTACAAGATGTTGAAACAACTTACGAGAATTCAGCCGGGTGACGTCTTCAAAAAAATGGTTTAAATGGCTCTGAGCACTATGGGACTTAACTTCTGAGGTCATCAGTCCCCTATAACTTAGAACTACTTAAACCTAACTAACCTAAGGACATCACACACATCCATGCCCGAGGCAGGATTCGAACCTGCGACCGTAGCGGTCGCGCGGCTCCAAACTGTAGCGCCTAGAACCGCTCGGCCACACCGGCTGGCGGTGACGCCTTCAACAAAAGCCAAAGCGGCTGTCGAAGACGGCAGCCAGCGCAATTCCCGGAAGTTGTTTCAATATTTCGTATAATATTTCAACAACGTAAAACACCTTTTTTTCCAAATGAATTTCAGATCAGCTTCACGTTTCTTCTCTCCTTTCTTCATTACTACAGAGCTTACACTTGCAGTGTCATCGCCACCCAAAAACAGAGATCGTTCAGGGACTAGAAGACTAACATATCATCTGCAGTAAAAGGAGTAGATCCCTATATTTTAATACACTACGAGGATGGTGGCATCTTACGGTAGTGGAGCAGACACGAAAAGATCTACAAGGATTGGTTGCAGTTCCAAGACGTATTTTATGTTCTCCAGTAACAAGTGAACGGTGCTTTAGTGAAGTTAGTATGTTATTAATAAATCACCCTAACTCTTCCACTCTTGAAAAGTAGTGACAAATACGAAAACTCATAGTTGTCATATAGACTAGGGCGCCGCGCGGGATTAGCCGAGCGCTCTAGGGCGCTGCAGTCTAGGACTGCGCGGCTGATCCCGGCAGAGGTTCGAGTCCTCCCTCGGGCATGGGTGTGTGTGTTTGTCCTTAGGATAATTTAGGTTAAGTAGTGTGTAAGCTTAGGGACTGATGACCTTAGCAGTTAAGTCCCATAAGATTTCACACACACACACACACATATAGACTAGGATGTGCCGAAAAATAATGCCTAAAATTATTTATGTGAAAACTCTTAAAGCTTTTTAAATTAACCAGGTTTATTCCTTGTGACTACTTATTTACAGAACTCTGCCGCTAGAGGGCACTGATTAGTAGCGAGTGTCATGGCGATGTATAACCTAACTATGACAATGCCAGACCACGCACGACCGGTGCGAGACCTGCAACAGTCCGACGCCTTGGATTCACCGTCATCCATCATCCACCATACAGTCCCGACTTGCCCCTATCCGATTTTCACATGTTTCCGAAACGTAAGGGATATCTTCGAGAACTTCACTTTGATAGTGCTGAAGCGGTGCAAGCAGAGGTGAGGTGGTGACTCCGTCAACAAAGTCAAACATTCTTCAGTGACGATATCAACAAACTGGTCTCTCGGTGGAAGAAGTGTGTTCGTCGTCATATGACTACGCTGAGGAGTGCTGATATCCTAGCCGTTGACACCCGTAGGCTCCAAACTCTCTCTCTCTCTCTCTCTCTCTCTCTCTCTCTCACACACACACACACACACACACACACACACATACACACACACTATGTTGAGGACTGAATACGTATATACGAAGAACAAAGATGTAAAATGTTAATAAGGATTGATCTTTAAGGAAAAATAAGCTTTAAGAACGTCGACATAAAAAATTCGTAGCCTTGCTTTTCAGCACGCTCTCGGACATTTTCTTTGTAATGACAGCAGTCTGCTACATTCATGAGATGGTATTTATTTAATTCTTACGTAGTTTCCTATTACTAACGAGCAGAGTGAATCATCTGTTTGGAAAGGATTCTTATATTCTCCCTTTTATTTTAGTGAAATACGAAATTATTTGCCACGTGCTGTATGTAGTTAATTGTGTCACGATACTATTTTCGGAAACGCTATATTAATGTTAGAAAAGAAAGGGTAACAAAGAAAGAAAGAAAGAAAAAGAAAGTGTGGGAAGAGGCGTATTATACATTTCCATAAGGCTTCCGAGACCACACACCGCAGGAGACTTCTAGTCATACTGCGTGTCTCAGTTGTGCGAATGGGTTCGTGATTTCCTGTCAAGAAGCCCACAGATCGTATTAACTTACGGAAAGCTATGGAGTAAAACAAAATAGATTCCTGGCGTCCCTAAGGAAGTGTTAAGAGGCTCTCTGCTCTCTGTATCAACTATTTAGGAGACAATTTGGGCGGCCCTGTCAGATTGTTCGTAGCGGATGCTGTCATATTGTCATATAAAGTATAGTACAGTCATCAGAAGGTCAAAACCAATTGCCAAAAATTTCACAAAAAATTTTGGTATGGTGCGAAAAGTGGTAATTTACCCTAAAAAATGAAATATCTAAGGTCATTCAAATGAGTAAAAGAAGGCATTTGTTAAATTATAATTACACGAGAACTCACGCAATTCTAAAGGCCGTCAATTCAACTAAGTACCTAGGGACTACAATTCTGATCAACTTAAATTGGAACTATAGATATTATTGTGGAGAAAGCAAACCAATGACTGCCTTTCGTTAGCATAACAGTTACAGTACACGGCAGGTCTACTAAGGAGACTGCCTATACTACGCTTGTTCGTCCTCTTCTGGAGTACCGCTGCACGGTGTGGGATACTTACGAAGTAGGTTTGACGGAGAACATCGAAATGTTCAAAGAAGGGCAGTTGGTGTTGTACTGTCACGAAATAGGGGAGAAAATGTCACGGATATGATGCACAAGTTGGACCCGCAAATCTTTCATATAGATTACGAACAGCAGGGGCCTATAATACTCCCCAGTGGTACATAAATATCACTTCCGTTTTACTCGATGACTTTCCATCAGTTACCAACAACTGTGATGTTTATGACAGGAAATCACGAGTTCAAGCGCACAGCAGAGACGACGATCCATAGGCACGCAATTTGAATAGAAGCCGTTTGTGCGGAACGATATCAAAAGCCTTTTGGAAATCTAGAAGTGCAGAACCATCTTGCGATATCCTCTACACAGCACTCATTTCTACACGAAAGTAAAGTGTCAGTTGCGTTTCACAATAACGATATTTCCTGAATCCGTTCTGGCTGTATGTTAACAGGTCATTTTCCTCGAGGTAATTCGAAATATTCGAACACAGAATATGTTCCAAAACCCTACAGCAAATCACTGACATTGATATAGGTCTGTAATTCATCGAATTTCTCCTGGTTCCTTTCTTGAGTATTGGTGTGACCTGTGCGAGTTTCCAGTCTTTAGGTACGGATCTTCCGTCAAGTGTGCCGTTGTGGCTGGCTCTGAGCACTATGGGACTTAACTGCTGAGGTCATCAGTCCCCTAGAACTTAGAACTACTTAAACCTAACTAACCTAAGGACAACACACACATCCATGCCCGTGGCAGGATTCGAACCTGCGACCGTAGCGGTCGCGCGGTTCCAGACTGTAGCGCCTAGAACCGCTCGGCCACTCCGGTCAGCTGTGCCGTTGTGTATGATTATTTAGTATGGAGCTTTTATATCAGATACTCTGAAAGGAATGTAATTGGTGTACAGTCTGAACCCGACGACTTGCCTTTATAAAGTGTTTTAAGCTGATTTGCTACATAGAGGATATTTACTTCTAGTAAAGCGAGGTCTCAAAAGGCCGATGATGTTTACAGCATTCGACGCCTCACATATTGTCTAGGGGGCGGGAATTGAGTTATCCAACGGTGAGCGCAGCATGAAGCTACAGGGCTTAGTTGAACTGTTTAGTCGACTAGTAACTCACAACAGTGCTACAGTGCTACCGGTGTTGATACAAAGCAGAGAAGTGACGACGATAAACAAAGAAAACACTGCGTTACATCTACAACAACAGTTGCCGAAGTTGACGTTACGTCAGAAAGGAACCCATGGAATTTTACAACTTGATAAAGAATTGGCAAATGAAATATTAGAGTTTCTTCAAGATGAATTAGTGGAATGTGTGTTGCATACGATCGACTGTGCGGACAATGTATATGAGGAATACAATAACAGCAGAGTAAAAAAAAAAAAAAAATCTGAACAGATTTCGAATAAGCCGGTAGAAATACGACCGTGTAGTGCATACGAAAAACTACGGATATTCAAGGGAGGACAAGGGGCACTTGTTTGCGCGTTTCGAAAAATGTTCAAATGTGTGTGAAATCTTATGGGACTTAACTGCTAAGGTCATCAGTCCCTAAGCTTACACACTACTTAACCTAAATTATCCTAGGGACAAACACACACACCAAAGCCCGAGGGAGAAATCGAACCTCCGCCGGGACCAGTCTCACAGTCCATGACTGCAGCGCCTTAGACTGCTCGGCTAATCCCGCGCGGAGGGACGTTTTGAGGATGTTCGATACAGTTTACAGGATATGCATCATAGTGACCTACTACGTCTTGCTCATCAAATTCCGTATGACTAAGATTACTGTGATGTTGAGGGAAGCAGTGCATGGTTGTATAATTTCAAACAGTGCTGCAGACTTGGGAGACGTAAGATTACGAAATTTCAAACAAAACGTCAACATGTCGATGCACAGCAACTGCGGAATCGATCTGAAAATTTGCGGATGAACTAAACAAACCTATCCCATTGTTCAGTTAGGAATTTGTTATCAACATCGACAATCGTAGTTTGTGGAGAAAATGCATATGAAAGAAAGCCTGGAAATTAGAGGTACCAAGAGAACTGTATCAAGATCAACTAACAACAATACCTTAATTCATTTGTTCATAATTATGCCGACTATTAATCTGAATGGTAAATTGGCTGGAAAGTTAATTATTGTGCTGCGAGAAGTTGGAGGTGCTCTGTCCCCAACTAATCTTGTGCGTGATCTTGCAAGGGCACTAGGGAAAGGAAACATGAAATTAGCGTATGGTATACTTGGCCGGGAGACCCCATCCGGTGAAGATCGGCCGCGAAGTGAAAGTCTTATTTCAGTCGACGCCGCGTTGGGCGACTTGCGCGCTGGTGATGATGAAATGATGTCAACACAACACCCAGTCCCCAAGCGGAGAAAATCTCAAGGCCGGCCGAGAATCGAACTAGGGCCCTCTTGCTTGGGAGTCGAGCACGTTACCACCAAGCTAAGTAGGCGGACACTGGGGAACATTTACGTCACAACAAGTAAGAGTGGGAAAATGAGCGTAAGAGAACTATAACTGTGATATGAGCGCATCATTTGGTCAATAGCGGGCCAAAATAACTTTCTTTTGCTTCATTCGTGGTCTCCGTACAAAATTCATAGTCCTTTAGAGAAAACTATCGCTCCTAAAAACTGTGTGATATTAGACTTAAAACCGCCGGGTCCCATTGGAGAAATCCAGCCTCTGGATGTTTGTCTTTTTCCGTGGCTATAAAACATATTATCGCACTATCTGCCGCCACGCCTTAAAGCATACCAAGTTACGCGATAAGCTCCATGACAGACTGTTTCGCATTTGGTTGCATGCTGTCACAGTCCATCAGTTCACATCACCCCGTTTCATCAATATGATTCTGTTCTTTGAGAGTGGATACTAGCTGAACGTCCTGCACCGTTTGTAACGCCCAAAGAGATCTCCTTCGATCTTATGGTGCAAACCTTTGTGATCACTGTGGGGCGCCATTTTTCATTTAGTGTTAATGTTGTTGTTGTTGTTGTTGTCTTCAGTCCTGAGACTGGTTTGATGCAGCTCTCCATGCTACTATATCCTGTGCAAGCTTCTTCATCTCTCAGTACTTACTGCAACCTACATCCTACTGAATCTGCTTAGTGTATTCATCTCTTGGTCTCCCTCTACGGTTTTTACCCTCCACGCTGCCCTCCAACGCTAAATTTATGATCCCTTGATGCCTCAGAACATGTCCTATCAACCGGTCCCTTCTTCTTGTCAAGTTGTGCCACACACTCCTCTTCTCTCCAATTCTATTCAATAGCTCCTCATTAGTTATGTGATCTACCTACCTAATCTTCAGCATTCTTCTGTAGCACCACATTTCGAAAGCTTCTATTCTCTTTTTGTCCAAACTATTTATCGTCCATGTTTCACTTCCATACATGGCTACACTCCATACAAATACCTTCAGAAACGACTTCCTGACACTTAAATCTATACTCGATGTTAACAAATTTCTCTTCTTCAGAAACGCTTTCCTTGCCATTGGCAGTCTAGATTTTATATCCTCTCTACTTCGAAATTCATCAGTTATTTTGCTCCCCGAATAGCAAAACTCCTTTACTACTTTAAGTGTCTCATTTCCTAATCTAATTCCCTCAGCATCACCCGACTTAATTCGACTACATTCCATTATCCTTGTTTTGGTTTTGTTGATGTTCATACTATATCCTCCTTTCAAGACACTGTCCATTCCGTTCAACTGCCCTTCCAAGTCCTTTGCTGTCTCTGACAGAATTACAATGTCATCGGCGAACCTCAACGTTTTTATTTCCTCTCCATGGACTTTAATTCCTACTCCAAACTTTCTTTTGTTTCTTTCACTGCTTGCTCAATATACAGATTGAATAACGTGAGGGATAGGCTACAACCCTGTCCCACACCCGTCCCAACCGCTGCTTCCCTTTCATGCCCTTCGACTCTTATAATTGCTATCTGGTTTCTGTACAAATTGTACATAGCCTTTCGCTCCCTGTATTTTACCCCTGCCACCTTTAGAATTTGAAAGAGAGTGTTCCAGTCAACATTGTCAAAAGCTTTCTCTATGTCTACAAATGCTAGATATGTAGGTTTGCCTTTCCTTAATCTATTTCCTAAGATAAGTCGAAGGGCCAGTATTGCCTCACGTGTTCCAACATTTCTGCGGAATCCAAACTGATCTTCGCCAAGGTCGGCTCCTACCAGTTTTTCCATTCGTCTGTAAAGAATTCGCGTTAGTATTTTGCAGCTCTGACTTATTAAACTGATAGTTCGGTAATTTTCACATCTGTGAACACCTGCTTTCTTTGGGATTGGAATTATTATATTCTTCTTGATGTCTGAGGGTATTTCACCTGTCTCATACATCTTGCTCACCAGATGGTAGAGTTTTGTCAGGACTGGCTCTCCCAAGGCCATCAGTAGTTCTAATGGAATGTTGTCTACTCCCAGGGCCTTGCTTCGACTCAGGTCTTTCAGTGCTCTGTCAAACTCTTCACGCATTGTCATATCTCCCATTTCATCTTCATCTACATTCTCTTCCATTTCCATAATATTGTCCTCAAGTACATCGACCTTGTATAGACAGTCTATACACTCCTTCCACCTTTCTGCTTTCCCTTCTTTGCTTAGAACTGGGTTTCCATCTGAGCTCTTGATATTCATACAAGTGGTTCTCTTTTCTCCAAAGGTCTCTTTAATTTTCCTGTAGGCAGTATTTATCTTACCCCTAGTGAGATAAACCTCTACATCCTTACATTTGTCCTCTAGCCATCTCTGCTTAGCCATTTTGCACTTCCTGTCGATCTCATTTTTGAGACGTTTATATTCCTTTTTGTCTGCTTCATTTAGTGCGTTTTTATGTTTTCTCTTTTCATCAATTAAATTAAATATTTCTTCTGTTACCCAATGATTTCTACTAGCCCTCGTCTTTTTACCTACTTGATCCTCTGCTGCCTTCACTACTTCATCCCTCAAAGCTACCCATTCTTCTTCTACTGTATTTCTTTCCCCCATTCTTGTCAATTGTTCCCTTATGCTCTCCCTGAAACTCTGTGCAACCTCTGGTTTAGTCAGTTTATCCAGGTCCCATCTCCTTAAATTTCCACCTTTTTGCAGTTTCTTCAGTTTTAATCTACAGTTCATAACCAATAGATTGTGGTCAGAGTCCACATCTGCCCCTGGAAATGTCTTACAATTTAAAACCTGGTTCCTAAATCTCTGTCTTACCATTATATAATCTATTTGATGCCTTCTAGTATCTCCAGGATTCTTCCATGTATACAACCTTCTTTTATGATTCTTGAACCAAGTGTTAGCTATGATTAAGTTATGCTCTGTGCAAAATTCTACCAGACGGCTTCCTCTTTCATTTCCCTCCCCCAATCCATATTCACCAACTATGTTTCCTTCTCTCCCTTTTCCTGCTCTTGAATTCCAGTCACCCATGACTATTAAATTTTCGTCTCCCTTCACTACCTGAATAATTTCTTTTATCTCATCATACATTTCATCAATTTCTTCATCATCTGCAGAGCTAGTTGGCATATAAGCTTGTACTACTGTAGTAGGCATGGACATCGTGTTCATAGTGCAAGGTAAAGGTTTGTTTCGAACATTTCTTGAATGTCAGCGATATCCATTTAGTGAACTATAATGCATACATCCCGTAGAAGGTTGATCTCTGCATCTCCTGGACACTCCTTTTCTGTCGCCCTACCGATACACATACTAGTCAGTCAGTAGAAGCTAATAATTTTCTCTTATAAATGTTAACACTAAACTTTCAAATGAGCCTTACTAAAGATTGAACTTGCGACCTCAGACTCAAGGGGTTTCGTGTAAGCCACTCATGTTGGCAGCAAGTCTTGTTTCGAATTCTGGAATATTTTCTTCGTTTTCTTTGGCGAAGGAATTTCGGAATACCATCTTGAGTAACACCGCTTTAGTTCCACTGTCATCTGTAACAGTACCATCGCTATCGCGCAGTTTTGGTATTAACTGTGTCTTGCCGCTGGCGTAGTTCACGGACGACCAGAATCTCTTTGGATTTTGTTCCAGATTTCGAGACATAGTCTCTTTGTGGAATCCATTAAAAGCATCCCGCACTGAAGTTCACTCTAATTTTCAAGCTTACCAATCTTGGGGATTTTGCGTTCTTTTAAATTTGGCATGCTTTTATCGTTGTTTCTGCAACAGTGTTCTGACATGTTTCTTGTACCATGGAGGGTCAGTTCTCTTATTAATTTATTTGGTAGAAATCTCTCCATCGCTGTCGATACTATTTCTTTGAATTTAAGCCACAATTGATCTACACTTTCATAGTTCCATTTTATGATAGAGAAATACATCGATGGTGGCGGCAGATGACTATTCAGAGCCGGTCGAAGTGGCCGAGCGGTTCTAGGCGCTACAGTCTGAAACCGCGCGGCCGCTACGGTCGCAAGTTCGAATCCTGCCTCGGGCATGGATGTGTGTGATGTCCTTAGATTAGTTAGGTTTAAGTAATTCTAAGTTCTAGGGGACTGATGACCTCAGAAGTTAATTCCCATAGTGCTCAGAACCATTTGACTATTCAGATTTGGCTCATCTTTGAAATACGGAAATGTCTTCACTGCACAGTTATTATGCGTTTAAAAAGTTCATCAGGCAGAAGCCGTGCGATAAATTATATAGAGGATGATAGTGGAAATATACATATTAACGAAGGTACGCATATTAGTGATCCATATGCAGAATTTTCAGATAACATCATAAGTCTAAGTCTACATTCTGCAATCTTTTCCTTAGGAGTCATCTGTTTCGGATTTCCGATGTTGTTTTGCTTACTGCTTTCGGCTTCTCTTAACCCTGAGCCTCCACTCGCCGAAAATTCCACACTGCCATCTAAAGAGCTCGATGAAGGCATCGCGGTCGTTCCTGAGCTCATGAAACGGCCGAATCAGTAGTTGTTCCAGATCTGTCCCACACAACGGCCTCCAGGAAGCTTGGATTACAAGAGTACGCCACTACTCCATTTAGATCAAACTTAGTAATAGGCTCACCAAAGTGAGGACGCAGAGTGAATGTAATGCAGATCTCATCTCTTTTAGGCATATTTGACAGTGCCTTTGTCTGTATAAATAAAATATACAATACTGGAACGCTGTTAGTAAACAGAGAAGTTGTATTTGTGGCTTACTGTTCTACAATTAGAGTACTACTACTACTACTACTACTACTAGTACTAGTACTACTAGTACTATAGAATCTGAACTTGCAGTAACAATAAAGAAGAGGGAAAGAAAGGGAGAAGAGATTAGCAGAGGGGTGAGACGCAAATGAATAAAGAAAACTGGAAGGAGGAGATGACAGAGCGGGGAGAGGGGGCAGAAGGAAATGGAGAGACACGAGGAGTGGAGCTAATTTACAGAGAAAAGGGGGGGGGGGGGGAAGGAGTTGATAGACCGAGGTAAAAGGAGATGGAGGGAGAGGGGGGAGAAGATGAACAGAGAGAAGAGGACGAGTTGATGGATAGATAGAGGGGGTTAAAATGGTTCAAATGGCTCTGAGCACTATGCGACTTAACTTCTGAGGTCAGCAGTCGCCTAGAACTTAGAACTAATTAAACCTAACTAACCTAAGGACATCACACACATCCAGGATTCGAACCTGCGACCGTAGCGGTAGCTCGGTTCCAGACTGTAGCGCCTAGAACCGCACGGCCACTACGGCTGGCAGATAGAGGGGGAAACACGAGGAGATGGACAGAGACAGAAAGAGATAAGGAGGTATATCCAATTCACATCCATATTAGAAACGTGAGCTCTCTTTTTTATTTCTTTTCCATTTAAGCAGACTGAACCAAAGAAAAGTGTGGCCGGGTACAGCTAGTACTTTATAAAGTTGACATGAAAGAGATGCACACCTGAAAATGTTTTGATATGTTGTGTTCTTCCCAGACTTTGGTATTGCAACAATCTTCGTCTTCATCTTGATTTTGCGATTTGGATTTTAAGAACGAAATCGTTCATAACAGTTCCATCCTAGAGTGGCCAAACATATTTATTTTCTCAGGACGCTGTGTAGGGAAGCAGCCTACTCATGCTGTAGTAAATTCACATCAGTCTTTCCATTGTGTGCCAGCCAGTCTGCTGTAACTAGCTCTGACGTCATAAATGTTGCGTAATACTTTAAAAATCAAGCAAATAACCTAAAACATTTCTAGCATGTCAGGAGTAATATTAAAACATGTGTTGAATATCAGTTCGATAACTAAAGCCATTTTCGAAATTTTGACGTTTTTCTGTAAAAATCATTGGCGCAACAGAAAAGAGCTAGAAAATTAAAAATTTATAATTAGATTCACCTTTCATAATAATTTAATAAAAACAGTACTTTGGGTTTCACAAATTAAAATTTTAGTGGAAATTCATGATTTTCTGGTTTTTGTCTTAAAACATAAGGAAGCAAGATAGATTAAGTAGGCTAATAAATAAGGATAGGATGTTTATATTTAAGTATGTTGGAGATCCGCTATAACTATGAAGATGTGAAAAGTTTCATTTGAATACCTATAAAACTGTAGCAGTAGCGTATCTCCAAAAGGGCCAGTTCAGAGCTCGTCTACTGCGTGCAGTGTAATTAAATTAATTCTCTCGCCCAAAATATTTAACTTAGTCACTTCAAAATTTTATTGTCAATACTTACCTGTGTGCTGAATGCACATTTACATTGAGAGCTTCATCGGCCATCAGTAAAAGAAGCTATGATTTATTCAACAACTTAATGTGGTGCATTACTAACCCAGCGGCTAGTCGGGAGAGCCGATTTGATCAGGCGTTCTCTTAGCCGTCCGCACCGCGTCTTTATATATAAGAACGCTGCGCGAGGAAGCAAGGCCCCAGTTCTCTCCAGACGCTGAATAGCACGCCATCTGTGTCGGGAGTCGCGTCGCGTCGGTATCATTGCTACAAACAGCCTCGGATGCCGTATTAAGTTAATCGGGATACGCGTAACCATGAAATCATTTTCGAGTGAAGTGTTAATTCTGGGATGATTTTAACTATCTATCTTCAGTTTGCGTATGTCGTATTTTCACGTACCGCCGCGGGACAGGCATTCTACCATTATTTAGCGTGCCGTTTGATGAAACATTATCATCAAATTATGGCGAGCATTCATTTAAATATTTAATTTAAACAGTTATAGTAGCATCAGCACATTAGACTCTGAACTGCTCTGTTAGTTAGATTGTGTGGATTCTTTTGTTTTCATCTGTGACTTTCAGAATACAGAACGTTTTTTCACGACCGTTCTTGATTAGAAATCCCAGACAATCACCTAATTCCTCAGAGCTATAAGCTGTAACTATAAGTGTATTCTCAGATGAAGTGGGCACTAGGAATTCTAATTACAGGCTTCACGTTTTGCTAATCACTTTCTGGTTGCCAATATTGTAGTTAGAGAGCCAGTGTTGAGAACGGCAGACAACAGCATAAATAATAGGAACATTTAACAACAATAATTCCACCCGCCGCTGCACATATGGTTAATCGGCCGGGAAATGCAGTGTTTCTACATTCAAACATTTATACAACAGTAAATAATTCCACCCGCCGCCCCACAGCTGGCCATCTACTTCGTCAGCTTTATTGCCCTTCAATGAGTGTTATTATCATCCAGCTGCTTCATTGGGAAAGAGATAACGAGCTGAATTTTCTCTTCGATATATCTTTGAGATTTCTTGTTCCGAGGCTTGCTACCGTTTCAGAATTGAGCAGAAGTTGTTGAGCTATGTGGATTAATTTATTGAGACTTTTTAAAAGCTGCCAGACCTTACTACTGCTTTGCTCCATTTCTTAGCTTCTAATTAGGTTACTCCATTTAGTTCATTATTGAGGATGATGTAGTCTGTAGAAAATCTTCATCCGCCTCTACAATTACTTTAGAGACAGAGTCGCAGCCTCCCGGGAAATATTTACCGGAGATGGACTTGAAAAGTATATTTATTATATTTCGTAGTGCAAGGGTTTAGGTTCTGTACTGTGTCAAAAAGCTCTTCGGAGAATGTGTCCTGCAGAGCATGTTTGAAATTAAATGTTCCTTTCGAATTGACGAAACGTTGGTTGGATCACTGCTTCTATAAGGCAAATAATGGCGATGTTGTGTTCGTGGGAGAGGTTCTCCAAAATTCTTCCTCGTTTGTTGGGCGATATGTTCGCTTACAGAAATAAAGTCGTCGTTGTACCCACGTTTCTGTATGTTGCTGTTGAAAGAACGAAGAAGTTTACGTCGTCAGTCCAGACCTCGGGGTCTTGTTCGTTTTTACTTATGGCTTTCTACACTAAAGAGCCAAAGAAACTGATACACCTGCCTAATATCGTGTAGGGCGCACGCGAGCACGCAGAAGTGGCGCAACATGACGTGGCATGGTCTAGAATAATGATTTTTACGATAACATAAGGAAAAGAAAGGAATGATGGAGCCCAAACCAAATAGCAACTCCCCTTAAAAAGACACGAACGCATCTACAAAAGATAACGTTAAGCATCTGGTTAACAGCGACGTTGTGGTGTACTACGAATTGCTTACACGAGGTGTAAACATCAGTGTTGACATTTATTGTCAACAACTGAGACGTCTGACAGACGCAAGCCGAGAACAACGACCAGGAAGACTGCATGAAATTGTGCTACTCCACGATAACGCCACGATAACTCCGCATTCTGCTAGACTGACAAAAGACGCTATACAGGAGTTTGGTTGGTAAGTCATTTCACACCTGTCTTATTCACTTGATCATGAGCCTTCAGATTTTTACCTTTCCCACTCTATCGAATAAACCTCAAGGAACTTCCTTTTTCGGATGAAAATGTTCTTCGGCCATGGTCTGACGAGTTCTTCACATGATTTCAACAGTCGCCGAATGCAAGGGTTACCTTGGTGGTGGTTGATCTGGGGGAAGAGACCAAACAGCTAGGTCACCGGTTCCATTGGATGGATAGGGAAGGAAGTCGGCCATGCTCTTTGAAAGGAACCATCCCGGCATATGTCTGAAGCGATTTAGGGAAATCAGGGAAAACCTAAATCAGAATGGCCGGACGCATGTTTGGACTATCGTCCTCCCGAATGCCAGTCCAGTGTGATAACCACTGCACCACCTCGATCGATTCCGGTGTTGGAGACTATAGCATTGATAACTATAGTGCCTCTTATGTGTATCTGTTGTGTTTATTAAATTTGTGGAAAAACGCTACAAACTTACGCACCAACACAAATATTAAATTAAGAGCCTAACAAACATGTTGAAATTTTTATACTAAAGAATGCTGACGTGTTGTGCAGTAAACTGCTGTTCGTTGTTGGAGCGTGATGGTAGCATTTTTCCGAATTCCACAAAGCAAATGGAAAGTGGAAAAATGCAAAATGTGGCTGCATAGAATCGAAAAAAAATAAAAACACATATCCATTCGAGTCTGCTCGACTACGAGAATAAGAATTAAATAAACATTTCTTTCCATATGGATTACTTAAGAAACGTACATATAACATTATTTAGTAGCCGAAGCACAGTTTCGTTATAGCGTAATTTGCAGACTGCTGGGATTCAAATATGGAACCTAGGAAATATCGTTCCTCACTCGACGCTAGATTTTTTTTTTCCTTTCTGCACTCTTCGCTTTTATTACTGCCTCCTTAAATTTGTTTTTGGAGAAGTCCACTTTGAGCAAAGGTTAATTTTTAATGTTATTTCAGACACGTTACTCTGAAATTTCAGCATCGTCAGTGTTTTTTTTGTTATCTTTCTATAAAAGAGGAAAAATGCTTTTTATTACTTGTGCACACATAAATTTGAGTTTTTAAAACAGTCTTACATATTTGAAAAGCAAAGTTTTGTGTATAAACCCTGTTACAACATGCTGAAGATTTCCTGGATTTTTATGTTTTATTGCAGTTGTTTTGTTTCACAGTTTGTCATCTGCAATCATATAGAATTTCATGTACAACGCTTATTTACTTCGAAGTTTTACTACTGAGAAGGTTATAGTTATGTCTACCATTAACTAATTCTATGAGGAAGATTTTTTTGTGTGTGTGTTTGTGTGTGTTTGCTTTTAATTTTCGTTTTTTTCTTCTTCATTATTTCCCAATCGTGAAATTTCGAAGTAAATAAGTATTCTACATGAAGTTCTGTATGGGTACAGAAAACGAATTGGGAAACAAAACCACTGCAATAAATGACGTAAAAATACAGCAAAATCCCCAGCGTGTGGTAACAAGGTATAGACGATGAACACTAATAAAACTGACAAACTGTAGGGACGGATTCCTAACTGGAAATGGAGGAAAAAAAGGTCCTATGGTCATTTGTCCAGAAATGCATCGTTGCCACAGTAGATGGTGCTGACACATGACAGTTCCTCTGACCGTGTGCCGTGTATTAGTTGTGAGTTGCAGGCTGTGCGATTGATGCAGTATTGTGTAAGCAGCAGAGTGGTACGGTATTCATTTCAGAAACAAGCCGAGATGGTGTTTGGGTTCGGCCAAGCACATGGAAACGGTCGAGGCCAGCACAGCTATACCAAAACAAGTACCCTCACAGAGACAAATCACAGCACACAACATTTCAAGCTCTTTTTGGGCGTTTGTGTCATCATGGGTCCTTTCAGACAAATGAATGTGTGGGGAGCTGTCGGACTGTGCCTACACCAAATTTGGAGGACCAGGTTCTGTAGGCTATTGAGATAAACCCTAGTACAAGGTCCAGGCAAATGGCTCGCTGATATGGTGCAAGCCAAAGTACTGTTACGTTTTTTATGCATGGCAAACGCCACTACCCCTACCACCTACAGTCTCACGGACGCCACTTGCCACTTTCAGCATCTGCTGTGACGTGGATGCGCTGTGTTGTCGTTGCACGCATACCTTCCACTATCCATAAGATCTATTTTCCTCCATTTACAGTCAGATATTCGTCTCTGGAGTTTGTTGGTTTTATGTTCACCTTGTATATACAAACTTTATCTGTTTTGAAAATGTATCTACTTTTTTAAAAACTCAAATTTTTATATACACAAGTAGTAAAAAAGCATTTTTCCTGTTTCATGGACAGATAATAATAAAAAAACCACTGATGATGCCGACCGGTGTGGCCGAGCGGTTCTAGGCGCTTCAGTCTGGAACCATGCGACCGCTATGGTCGCTGGTTCGAATCCAACCTTGGGCATGGATGTGTGTGATGTCCTTAGGTTAGTTAGGTTTGTAATAGTATGACTGGAGTGGGTGATGTGGTCAGGGTTGTAGGGCGTGGCAGGCTAGAAGAAGGTGGCTGTTTTTACCAATCTTCCTCTTTATTGTTGGTTCTCTCAATACATTTTCCGGTAGCTCAGCCCCACCGCTCATGTTGTGGTCGAGAAGAGCTGATGCACACAGTCCGGGGAACGCGATGCTGGGCTCAGTCAGTGGCTGCGCTGGTGGTAGGAGGTTAGCGGCACGAGGCCCGGCCCAGCGTGCCTCCTGCAGCCGCGGCGGCTCGTGACGACGCCAGGAGTCGCCAGTGCAGCAGCGGGCAACGCCCCCCGCCGGCCAGTCCTCGGGGATGTCACTGATGACGATGACTTGACTGCGATCGAACGCCCAATCGCTTGAACCGAATGCCGACGCCCACCTCTGATGCCCTTAAATAGTGCAGATAGCTGCTGAATCCGCCAGTTACGCGGCAGCGTGCTTATTAGAAGGTTCTCGATGAGTTGGCTAATGCAACCGCGCCACACGCAGTGTGTGCCTGCGTAACTCTGCTAATGCTGCGTTCTGATGGCTGCCGCGCGTGTACACACATACCGACTCTTGTTGCACAACTGTCACCTGCATAACACGCTGGCCTGCCTTCGTCTGCTGTCTGCCATGAGGCTGGCACATCACGCACTGAAACACTCTAAATCACAATTTCGCACCATATTTCCTAAAAGTAACCCCTTGTCCTCTATAGGTTTAAGTAGTTCTAAGTTCTAGGGGACAGATGACCTCAGATGTTAAGTCTCATAGTGCTCTGAGCCATTTGAACCATTTGATTTTGATGCTGAAATTTCAGCAAAACATGTCTGCGAAATAAAAGCGTAAATGATAATTGTGTTTTGCCCAAGGTGGGCCCTCTCCAAAAACAAATTTATTTGTAAGCGAACGAGGACAGAAGAGCTTCAGGCTCAAAATGACTATTATTTTCTTCACTCTTAACAGAGTTCTGTAAGACCATTAAGTTCCACATCAAATACCATTTTAATATCTACTGTCTTTTCTTAGCTTCATTTTACACCTGATCAGTTTTGAGATGAATGGATAGGATGGTATTAAGAAACAAAATTTCGCGCCTGTTATATACTCTGAAGACTGTGAGAAACCACTTAACCATTTCCGACAAGATTGTTACTCCAAAACATGTCGCTGAAGACAATAATTTGCCAGTTCCAGCTGTTTTCATTGATTTTTGGAAGGAAGAAAATGAAACATTACCTGGTAACATATAATAAGATCAGGGCAGACCATGAAAGTTGGCCCTGCCTCTACAGTTTTAAATCATGGTTCTTCAGCAGATATGAAGTATGCAGTGGGAGATAGTTTTAATGTTCTGGTGACTAAATAAATATATTACAGACATAATTTTCCACTTGTTTGAATTAACGACCTCGATGAACAGAAAAACTGCAGTGTTAAAGTTGTTGGAGACACGCTCCTCAGTTCCTTTCGAGTGTTACTACGATTTTTGAAAATTCGAGAACTGGGGAAAAGGTTCCTGGTAAATAGGAGTAATGCTGGTAACACCCGCAACAATTAACATTCAGAATTAACTTCTGAATGAAAAAGGCTTCCACTATATTTGGGTGTGCAGGCTTTCTCAAGATTCCCTGGAAAACCAGTTTAGTAATCTCCGAGAAAATAATCCTGTTCCAGATTTCTGTATTTTAAGAAAATTCCGGCTTACTTGTGGTGAGTGAAAAGATAACGGCGATACAATCATGCCTGTAATTGCAAATTTAGACATAAGTGACGTAGATGGGATTTCAAACGATTTTCTGCATTATGTAGCCGTGAGAAGTGTAAGACAAGTTAAGTAGAATCACATGCTATATTTATCACTTTCAGCAAATGAAGAGTGTGAATGCGAACGAGTTCGTGTATTGACCAAATTCAAAACTTGTACGACCGACGACAGCTTAGAATGTGTATCGGCAGCAGAGTTAAACATTATTCGTTCGATTCCCGGCGGGGTCAGGGATTTTCTCTGCCTCGTGATGACTGGGTGTGGTGCGATGTCCTTAGTTTAGTTAGGTTTAAGTAGTTCTAAGTTCTAGGGGACTGATGACCATAGATGTTAAGTCCCGTAGTGCTCAGAGCCATTTGAACCATTTTTAAACATTATTCAAGTGATACAAAAATTTTCTTTGTCAATGAGAAACAAAGTTCCGCTTCAAATACTGGAAGGAGGATCTTATACAGCAGCCAGGGAAATCCCTCGCAGTATTCCGTCTTGTCACAGTGTCACGAGGAAAATTGTACGTAATTTTTGAAAAAAAGTTTGTTAATTCTTTTGAGGAAATATAGCCACCAGGTAGAGATGGACGCCATTGCATAATGTGACAGCAAAAGTATAGGGATGAGAAATGCAGTGAGCTTATTTTAAGAAACAGTAACCAGGCAGATAACTTGCTTTCTATTTCTTTTGCTAATTTATTTAAATTAAAAGAGAGTTATAATCTGTAAAATAAATTTAAACATTAAACGCGTTAACATGTACACAAAGTATGCAATGTGTTTCAATACAGTTTGCTATTCCCAAATATCTAAGTCAAACAAATTGAATGGGCATCATATATAACGCTATTATGTCTAGAGCATAATTACTTACACAAAAGTAACAGCGAGGAAGTTTTGCCCGTATTGTGAGAAATATAAGCTGCCATGATTTCAATGACAGACGTAATGAATGTTGTCAATTTTTCTTTTCATATTTCCAGTAGAAGCAAGGTCACAATTAAAAACTGTAGATCATTGTTTTCTTTTCGCACTACGATGTGACATGCACATATTGTTTCTTTCATTTCTTTATAAATGACAGTTTAACAGTTCTGTCCACCTGGCTGCAACAGTCGATTGGGAACAAAATGGCGGCCACCACCGAGTTGGAGTTATCCGCGAAAAGAAAGTTGACATTCGGCGCGCTGTCTGATGGGAGCGATTGTAATGGGAAGTGGCTTCACGGTCGCTCCCAGCTGCCATCGCGCCGATTGTCAACTTAGATTGCGGATACAGTACTTTCTTTATTCACGGTTTGATTAGTTTCGCAGTCCCGAGTGTCATCTGGCAGAGACAGGCCGAACTACACATAGTGTTTCTTCGCCAGATGGAGTTGCTACACAGCAAGGATGTTACACAGTGTCACCGCAAATACGAGCATAATATCTAAGAATAAAATAATAAAAATTTCACACCTGTTGCCTTTTGTCTTAGAGGTGACAGCTTCCATTGTCTGTAAGAGTGCTAAGAACGTTAATCTTCAAGAAGGTTGTGTTATCTACCATGTCTTTTGCTTGTCTTGTACGTGGTCAAACAAAGTAATATGTATTTCGTAAAATATGATAATTCGCATATCTATAAGCTCACTATCTTTAATTATTTGTTTCTTCTTGTAAAGAATATTATTAATATTTTATTTCTGTGAATAGCATGGATGTAATTACGCTCTTAGCCCTTAATGTACGTCATGCAGCTGTCTGTAAACATTCTTTGTTTTTCAGCGTGACAGTAGAAATGTAAATGACTATCATTATAATGATTTGAGTCAGTTGTGTTACTCAAACATGACAACAATTAATCCCTTTTCTCCCATTTTGTTTTAAATGAGTAGCAATTTTGTCCGTAAAATTAAAAAAGCAAGTGATCAGCTGCTACCAAAATCAGTTTTTGTGTTGCATATTACACAAATAATTTACAAACTGAGGTATTTATAGAACAAAAGTATCCGAAAAACCTCAATTGCGTTTCTCCCGATTTACATGTAAA
This sequence comes from Schistocerca serialis cubense, assembly GCF_023864345.2. Lineage (NCBI taxonomy): Eukaryota > Metazoa > Arthropoda > Insecta > Orthoptera > Acrididae > Schistocerca > Schistocerca serialis. The sequence continues at coordinate 622,877,603 of NC_064641.1, forward strand.
CAAATCAAATACCGCGATACTAAAAATATCAGGATACATCTTGTTGAACATGAGACAGCCCTTCACGCTTGTAAATTCAGATTTTTACGAAAAGTGACCTTTCTAACACGCCACTACTCTCATTAGCAAATGAGATAACTAATTCCCGTAACTCTACCACATGAACCGTTCCATAATCCTTACTCAAACTAAAGTCATTTGCGAATAAGGTATTTTTCAAGAACGTATGAACAAAAATTGTATGGTAATTCGAGGTATTCTTGCTCTCTAATAGGTTTTCCAAACACCTATTAACCGTCATTCTCTTGGCGAGCAGTTTTACATATGTTGGTTAATGGATTAACCACTTAGGAAAACCATGATTCACGACAACGTCTCACAAGTAATTTCACTGTATTCATGATGGAGTATGGATCTATGTGCAGTTCGAAAGCATTTATTGCCCTTGTTATCTAACACAAAGTGACATTAAAAATATACGTTATTCATGTGAAACTAGTCCCTTTTAACTAACTACGAAATACATTAAATATAGCTTGATTCACAGCTAACAAACTTGAAATGATGTCATGTAACGTTTTGTGCTGTAAGGGGCTTAGAACCCAGTACCTAATCGGATTATTAACTAAACAGAACGAAATGTCGCTATTGAATTTTCTCATCTGTAGCGAGATGTTTGAAAATGAAATGACATATAGGTTTCTTTTACTAGTAGCGAGATGCGCGCTTGTTTGAACTAGAAAAAAGTGAAGAAGAGCTCAGTGCTGACTGAGATCAAACCCTCACGTAACACCCTGGAGTACACATGAAGAGACGATGAAGAGACGTTAACTGTCGCATTTGTTTTCTCGCCATTAGCTATGAATGGCATGTCTGAACTTGAAGTAATTTGAAAAAAGTTCTGTGTCTCACTGGCAGTCGAAAGCGTTACGTATCGTTATTGCTGACAAACAATGGAAAGACATTAAAAATTGCCGGCCAGTGTGGCCGAGCGGTCTGGAACCACGCGACCGCTATGGTCGCAGGTTCGAATCCTGCCTCGGGCATGGATGTGTGTGATGTCCTTAGGTTAGTTAGGTTTAAGTAGTTCTAAGTTCTATGGGATTGATGACCTTAGATCTTAAGTCCCATAGTGCTCAGAGCCATTTGAACCATTAAAAATTAATATTACTTTCCACCAGCATTTTGATATGCTCATGCTAGATCTTGAAAAGACATGATGAACACTTTTGCGCCGAATCTGGATTAGAATCCAGTCTTGCAACTAAGATGCAGACCTTTAATGAGCTTGAAATCTGACAAACAACGACCTGTAACATCGCGGAGGGATCGAGTCACACGAATAGGAAGATCCGAGTTCGAAACCTATTCTGTAACCAATATATTAAAAATCTCAAGCTCAAATAAAATATGAAGTAAGCGCCATGCGAGCTTACACAGCGTTTGGTTCACTAATTAAAAGAAAATTACTAGTTTAAGGAAGATTACTTGTATCACACGGGTTAGATGCCGCCTCTTCCGCATCTTTCGTAGCTCCATCCAGCCTCAAGTCGGTAGCGAAGGAGCACCATTTTTAATGTAAATTTGAAACCACGTTCTCCACATGGCGCAATCGGAAGTAAATAGGATTTGTTTGCGCCTATTAAAAACGATTACCTAAAGTGGTAATCGAACTGCGATGTTAGATGTACCAACATAGCGTTAGTCTACCAGACCAGCTAACTCCAAACGTGGCTAGGTCACGATTTAGTCGGATAGCAACTGCGCCACACTGAGGAAAATTCTGACTCTCTTACTACCTGCAGAGGATAACAATATTTTAAATACATTCATTTCCTTGTTAGATCAAATTCATTGGATTTCGCACCGTCCGAGACTTCTATCGGAGTGCCCAAATGAAGGATGCACTCCACGTGAAGCAGTACATGGATGATGGAGAAGCAAGACGTTGGTTCTGATGTCGACCAGTTGAGTGGTATCATAAGGGCATGCCGACCCTCGCCGTAAGATGCGTAAGGCGGTTGTATTGAACGAAGATTATGTTGAAAAATAGGTCTTTGTAGCCAAAAGGCGGATGAATAAATGGTGAATAAAACCAACCTGATTTCAGAAAAAAGTGCTGCATTAGTTATTAAACGTCTCTCATATGTTCTCAGCATTTTCGGCGTGAGGACATAGGCAGATCAACAGTTTCGTTAGCCCGTATTAAGGAAAGAGCTGGATACAAAAGCTGTCTTTTTCACATCACATACTACCCTTCTTGTTTATTCGAAACGCATAACAAAAAGAAAGGTACTTAAAGGAGGCGACATGCGTCGTATCACTGGATAGGGGATACTGGTGCACGTTGGCCACATTTTTTTTTTATTTTGATTTTTTTATATATTTAAATTTATGAAATTATTGTTAAATTTTAGAGCTGTCTTATTGAATCTGGATGGCAATTATTAATCTTGAAAATATGAGTTAAAAATTAAAAGTATAATTAATTAATGGACATATGTCAAGTGGATAAATCTGCCCCTACCTTGGGGTAGGTTGGCTCAGGGACTGGGGCACGTTGACCCATGTAATCTTTTGATAAGTTAAACTACACCACTGGCCATTAAAACTGCTACACCAAGAAGAAGTGCAGATGATAAACGGGTATTCTTTGGGCAAATATATTATACTGGAACTGACATGTGATTACATTTTCACGCAATTTGGGTGCATAGATCCTGAGAAATCAGTACCCAGAATAGCCACCTCTAGCCGTAATAACGGCCTTGATACGCCTGGGCATTGAGTCAAACACAGCTTGGATGGCGTGTACAGGTACAGCTGCCCATGCAGCTTCAACACGATACCACAGTTCATCAAGAGTAGTGACTGGCGTATTGTGACGAGCCAATTGATCGGCCACCATTGTCCAGACGTTTTCAATTGGTGAGAGATCTGGAGAATGTGCCGCCAAGGCAGCAGTTGAACATTTTCTCTATCCAGAAAGGCCCGTACAGGGCCTACAACATGCGGTCGTGCATTATCCTGCTGAAATTTAGAGTTTCGCAGGAATCGAATGAAGGGTAGAGCCACGGGTCGTAACACATCTGTAATGTAACGTCCACTGTTCAAAGTGCCATCAATGCGAACAAGAGGTGACCGAGACGTGTAACCAATGGCACTCCATACCATCACGCCGGGTAATACGCCAGTATGGCGATGACGAATACACGCTTCCAATGTGCGTTCACCGCGATGTCGCCAAACACGGATGCGACCATCATTATTCTGTAAACAGAACCTGGATTCATCCTAAAAAAACGACGTTTTGCCATTGTGCACCCAGGTTCGTCGTTGAGTACACCATCGCAGGCGCTCCTGTCTGTGATGCAGCGTCAAGAGTAACCGCAGCCATGGTCTCCGAGCTGATAGTCCATGCTGCTGCAAACGTCTTCGAACTGTTCGTGCAGATGGTTGTTGTCTTGCAAACGTCACCATCTGTTGACTCAGGGATCGAGACGTGGCTGCACGATCCGTTACAGCCATGCGGATAAGATGCCTGTCATCTCGACTGCTAGTGATACGAGGCCGTTGGGACCCAGCACGGCGTTCCGTATTACCCTCCTGAACGCACCGATTCAATATTCTGCCAACAGTGATTGGATCTCAACCAACGCGAGCAGCAGTGTCGCGATACGACAAACCGCAATCGCGATAGGCTACAATCCGACCTTTATCAAAGACGGAAACGTGATGGTACGCATTTCTCCTCCTTACACGAGGCATCACAATAACATTTCACCAGGCAACGCCGGTCAACTGCTGTTTGTGTATGTGAAATTGGTTGGAAACTTTCCTCATGTCCGCACGTTGTAGGTGTCGCCACGGGCGCCAACCTTGTGTGATTGCTCTGAAATCACAGCATCCTCTTCCTGTCGGTTAAATTTCGCGTCTGTAGCAAGTCATCTTCGTGGTGTAGCAATTTTAATGGCCAGTAGTGTAGTATAACTTTAGGAAATGAAAATAAAACTAATAGTTATCAAGTAACATACTTCAATGTACATAAAATCAACCTGAATATTGAGTTAAATGCTTAACATTTTATTATGACAATGGGGAAGCTTAAACTTATTAGGATTTGTAGTGTGTTAATACAAACCAGTCGACTTTAATTACTATCCAGATCCAAAGGACCACACAGTTATAACATTCATAAAATAGTCCAGGGATTTCATTTTTCACGCATGTTTGATGAGCCCAACACTTGCTGTTTGCGCACTGTATCCATTGTGCTTGAGGTTGACTGTTTAAAATAGGCTTGAGACACCTTACGCACAGTGAATCTTCATCTTCCTCTTCGTCATCGTCATTATAATCGTCATCTTGCCTTGGGGTCTCCTTGCGTTTTAGGCCTACTGCGGTTGGTTTATTTACTTTCATTTTACCATTGCTCGTACTTTCTTTTTGAAAAAGTTTTTTTTTTAGCCTGTGATTTAATTTCTCTTTCGAATGAGTTCGCCTTCTTGTCTTTTGCACCTTTTTATTCTTCCTCGAGGGCTTTTTTTACTGGAGTGTCTGTCACTATGGCAGACACTCTTTCCTTTTCCCTGTAGCGGTACCTTTCGGTGGGCTCTGCTTTTTCAAAAGGTCTGACCTCTTCTATAGTTGGAAATTGTCTTACGTTTTCCGGTACCTGTGAAATTTCCTCTGATGGTAACCCTTCTTTGGACGTTGAAGGAATAGTTAGAACATGCTGAGGGATGGTGGGCGTAGCGTTTATCACAGCTCGAGCTGATGGACTGCTTTCATTATTTGAGTCTGGCCTATCCGAAGTGTCAGTAAAAATATTTTTGTTAAAAGGATTGATCCCAGTGACCTTGAATCCACTGGTTATATTATTGGGAGTTGCAGCATTTCGAAATGCTATTCGCACTATAGACGGGATGTCGTAAATAGTCATAGGCCGTTTGTTATTGGTAATCCACGCGTCACATGCTGAATTCACGAATTTTTTAAAAGGTTCATAAACACTTGTGCCTGCAGGCTATTGCTTATGGCTACAATACGCCAGAAAAGTTAGAAAGGTGATGCCATTATCTTTACAACAATCAAGAAGTTCAGCGTCCAGATATGAACTGTGGTTATCAATCAAAACCAAGCAAGGGCGTTCTTTTGAGCAGCGAGGGTGTAGGATAAAATGTTTCACATATTTCGCAAAATTTGTCTCCGTCATCCATCCCGAAAGGTGAGCTGCTCCATCACCTCGGGAAAATGGTGCGAAAAGTGGCAATTATCACTAAACAAAGAAAAGTACGAGGTCATCCACATGGGTACTAAAAGAAATCCGATAAATTTTGGGTATACGATAACCCATTGAAATACAGACCGATATCACTGACCTCAATTTGCAGTAGGATTTTGGAGCATATACTGTACTCGAAGATTATGAATCAACTTGAATAAAATGACTTATTGATACATAACCAACACGGAATCAGAATATATCGTTCTTATGCTCACATCTAGCTCTTTATTCCCATGAAGTAATGAGTGCTGTCGACAAGGGATCTCAGATCGATTCCATATTCCTACATTTCCAGAAGGCTTTTGATACCGTTCCTCACGAGCGACTATTAATCAAATTGCGTGCATATGGAGTATCATCTCAGTTGTGTGACTGGATTCGTGATTTCCTCTCAAAGAGGTCACAGTTCGTAGTGATAAACGGTATATCATCGAGTGGAACAGAAGTGATATCTGGCGTTCCGCAAGGTAGTCTCATAGGCCCTCTGCTGTTCTTGATTTATATAAATGATCTAGGTGATAATCTGAGCAGCCCCCTTAGATTGTTTGCAGATGACACTGTAATTTACCGTCTAGTAATATCATCAGACGATCAATTCCAATTACAAAATGATCTAGAGAGAATTCCTGTATGGTGCGAAAAGTGGCAATTAGCACTAAACAAACAAAAGTGCGAGGTCATCCTCATGGGTACTAACAGAAATACGATAAAATTTGGGTATACGACAAATCGCACAAATCTAAAGGCTTTCAATTCGACTAAATACCTATGAATTACAATAACAAGCAACTTAAATTGGAAAGACAACATAGATAATATTGCGGGGAAGGCGAAACAAAGACTGCGCTTTGTTGGCAGAACACTTAGAAGTTGCGACAAACCCTACATTACACTTGTCCGTCCTCTGCTGGAATATTACTGCGTGGTATGGGATCCTTACCAAGTAGGATTGACGGAGGACATCGAAAATGTGCAAAGAAGGGCAGATCGTTTCGTGTTATCGTGTAATAGGGATGAGAGTGTCACTGATATGATACGCGAGTTGGGGTGGCAGTCACTGAAACAAAGGCGGTTTTCTTTGCGGTGAGATCTATTTACGAAATTTCAACCACCAACTTTCTCTTCCGAATGCGAAAATATTTTGTTGAGACCCACCTACGTAGTGAGAAACGATCATCATAATAAAATAAGAGAAATCAGAGCTGGAACGGAAAGATTTAGGTGTTCCTTTTTCCCACGCGTCTTTAGAGAGTGGAATGGTAGAGAAGTAGTATAAAAATGGTTCGATGGACCCTCTGACAGGCACTTAAGTGTGAAATGCAGAGTAACCATGTAGATGCAGTTGAAAAAGCGATCGTAACAAGTTACCCTCTCTCAGCAGATGTCACTTGCCCTATTTGGCGAAGAAAACCTCTTCGAGCGACTACACGACCAGGATGCCGGACGGTAGTCACTCCAATTTCGTCAATGTTCCAGATGTTCGCAGGGGTCACTTTTAATCTTTTTAAGACGATATTGAGATTATTAAAAAAACAGTTCCACGCTATGCTTGTTGAAGCTGGTGCACTGGGCCAAACTAGTTGCTTGAGGAATCCGAAAGAAGAGTTGAGGATGCCTCTTCAAGAATCCTGCGAACCAATCGCTTCTCGCCATTTCGGTCTCGGTCTTGTTTAGGGTTTTTTGCTGTTACAGACAGTAGAATATCTATACGCAAACCGCCTGACTTCTTTCGGGGAAAGACCATAATGTTACTTGCCTTCATGATGTATTGTTCAAGCATATCTTCTTGTTCGGAATTAAATAGCTGAAAATAAAAGACTGTAGTTAAGTTACGCATAGATGCACAGTTTTTCTTTCAATTTACGTGTCTGTGTGTGATTGTGTGTGTGTGTGCGTGTGTGTATGAGAGAGAGAGAGAGACAGAGAGAGACAGAGAGCATGAAAGAGAGAGACACGAATCAGTGCAGTGCACAACACGGCATAGATATAAACACGATGACAATGGCAGGCATAGAGAAGAAACATCAGAAATTGAAAAATAGCTTTGCATTTGCAAATAATTTTAGTTAACAATATTTCATACCTGAAATCTTTTAGCCAAATTTATCCCAAGACTTCTTTTCGGCATTAAGTATCTGTAGAACTCCTCCAGGCTGAGGGTTTTGGTCTAGTGGCATGGGTTGAGGGTCAGTTTCAGTATCCTGAGTAGACCGCCATACGGTCTGTTTGTACTTAGCACAGCACCTCTCTAAAGTTTTTCTTGTAATCCCAAATTCCTCGCTAACAGCGCTCACAGATCTTTGCTTTTCTTTTACTTCTAACTCCGCTTTTAGCATCGTATCTTCAGAAATCATTTCTCTTTCCCTTTTTCTTTTATAATTTCGGACCAGTTTTATGCTCCTAAAAACAAAAGAAAGGTTTAAACCAAGGCTGTAACTCAGATGTTCTAAAAACAAGGAAATGAACCAGGGTCTGACTACGCACATCGCTATGTAGGATTATAACAAAATTTAAGGTTGGTGTTTTATTTTAAAATCATTTTTGTCTCAAGAATATGACGATCTTTTCACCTCTGAAACGTATCAAAATATGTTTAACTTCGAAAATTATATTAATAAGTTAATAAACTCGACCGATTACATAATTACATATGATTAAAAATAACAAACATTTCACCGAGTTTAAAAAAGTATATAGCACGAGGTAGGTTGGCCCGGATGGCCATCGAGCCCCTCGCAATGTTTACAATAAATTCTATTCATTACAAAGCCGACTGAAGCAATTTAGATTGTATGCCATAGCGAAATAATACTTAAACTAAGATCTTTAATTACACTACTCACCTGTTGCGCCTAAAGTAAGCAAAAGTTAAATAATACACATTTAACCGACGAGTATAGCTTTACTGAAATACAAAAACGATTAATCATTACAATTTGTCCAAAACTGCTCCGCCGGCCATATTAGTCCTCTAGAGAGAGAGAGGGACAGTGCTACCAACCTGCTGATTGATTCCCACCACGATCTAGCGTCTGTTGTATGAAATGACTCTACTGGGCCATCCTGCCCTTGTGGCCAACGTGCCTCGGTCTCCCCTAAAAAATCATTTGAGTCCATAAAAAAGTTTGAAAATACCTTCCGGACGCTACGCTATTCACGAAAGCACAGTAACATTTTCTAAACACATCAAAAAAAGTTTTGCTTCACCTCGGTTCCGAAAGTCTCGGAACCTGTACAGAAAATTGGAATAGAGGTCAACATAAACATCATTTCCGCCTTTTTTATTGGTCATGAAAACCACACATTGCTTGTTGTACCGTCATACAGCGAGAACTGCAGAGGTGGTGGTCCAGACGGCTGTACACACCGGTACCTCTAACACCCAGTAGCACGTCTTCTTGAATTGATGCATGCCTGTATTCATCGTGGCATACTATCCACTAGTTGAACAACGCACTGTTGATCCACATTGTCTCATTCCTCAGCGTCGATTGGGCGTAGATCCCTCAGAGTGGTTGGTGGGTCACGACGCCTGTAAACAACCATTTTCAATCTATCCCAGGCATGTTCGAAAGGGTTCATGTCTGGAGAACATGCTGGTCACTCTAGTCGAGCGATGTCGTTATCCTGCTGGAAATCATTCACAAGATGTGCAAGATGGGGGCGTGAATTGTCATCCATGAAGACGAATGCCTCGCCAATATGCTGCCAATATGGTTGCACTGTCGGTCGGAGGATGGCCTTCACGTATCGTAGAGCCGTTACGAGGCCTTCCATGACCACCAGCGGCGTACGTCGGCCCCACATAACGCCACCCCAAAACAGCAGGGAATCTGCACCTTGCTGCACTCTCTGAAAAGTGTATCTAAGGCGTTCAGCCTGACCGGGTTGCCTCCAAACACGTCTCCAACGACTGTCTGGTTAAAGGCATATGCGACACTCATCGGTGAAGAGAACATGATGTCTGTCCTGAGGGGTCCAATCGGTATTTTGTTGGGCTCATCCGTACCGCGCTGCATGGTGTTTTGGTTGCAAAGATGGACCTCTCTATGAACTTCGGGAGTGAAGTTGCGCATCATGCAGCCTACTGCGCGCTGTTTGAATCCTAACACGACGTCCCGTTCAAATGGTTCAAATGGCTCTGAGCACTATGGGACTTAACATCCTAGAACTTAGAACTACTTAAACCTAACTAACCTAAGGACATCACACACAACCATGCCCGAGGCAGGATTCGAACCTGCGACCGTAGCGGTCACGCGGCTCCAGACTGAAGCGCCTTGAACCGCACGGCCACACCGGCCGGCACGACGTCCTGTGGCTGCACGAAAAACATTATTCAACGTGGTGGTGTTGCTGTCTGCGTTCCTCTGAGCAATAATCCGCAGGTAGCGGTCATCCACTGCATTAGTAGCCCTTGGGCGGCCTGAGCGAGGTATGTGACCGACAGTTCCTATCTCTCTGTATCTCCTCTAAGTCCGAACAACATCGCTTTGGGTCACTCTGCGACACCTGGACACTTCTCTTGTTGAGAGCCCTACCTGGCACAGAGTAACAATGCAGACGCTATCGAACCGCGGTATTGACCGTCTAGGCATGGTTGAACTACAGACAACACGAGCCGTCTACCTCCTACCTGGTGGAATGACTAAAGCTGATCGGCTGTCGGACCTCCTCCGTGTAATAGGCGCTGCTCATGCATGGTTGTTTACATCTTTGGGCGGGTTTAGTGACATATATGAACAGTCAGAGGGACTGCGTCTGTGATACCGTATCTATAGTCAATGTCTATCTTCAGGAGTTCTGGAAACTTTGGTGATGCAGAACTTTCTTTGATGTGCGCATTTAAAACAACTGTTGTGTGCACATGACAGAGACCAAGCACAAGAAGCAGCCGTAAACAGGAGTAGCTGATGTTTTAGGGCATATGATATGGCGTCGCCGCTTCAAAGTTACGCAAAACCTACAGCACCAGCTCCCCATATTTTTACCTCCACGATTTGCCTCCCTTCTATGATGCAGCTGAAAAGGACCAGAATGAAATTCAGCAGCGTACTCTTAGAAAAATCTCGAAGTTCGCACTGGAGTTATTATGAATACAAACAGACCACTTTTGATAATCATCACCTGTATGATGGACTTATTACTATAATATTATTATTTCCATAGTTAGTTATTCGTTCTTAGATACTTCCCTGTCGCTTATTTTTACTATGTTTATGAAAAATGAGTTGGAAATATGGAAGCATTGGATGTTCGCCACATGCAGAATCCTCCTCTACCTTTGCTGTGCATCTAGTTTTCAGAGTAAAAGGAGAACATACAGTCAGAAAAGATTCTAACAGGGAGCCGATGCTATAGGTATAAATTTGCAACCATTTCTGATGTTTTATTACAGTGACGACAAAGAATTTCATGTCGGAGCGTGTTACCCAGCTACAGAATGAGTAAAGGCACTACTACTACTACTACTACTACTACAGAAAGCGACGAATGCGTGGTCCAGATTAGTCTAGAATGGTTTCTGTTGATTCATCTGTTGGCTCCGTTGAATTAACTGAACGTGACAGAAAAGATTTCATGACAGTGGGATTCTGGTGCATTTGTAATGAAGTATAAAACAGTTGAAATATTGAGTACCTCTCGCTTTTGAATCAAACTCCCAGAGTTGTTTGCTAATATTTGCTCTTTTGGCGCATGATACTGACAACAGCTCGCAAGTCCCCTGGCGACTATGATTCAGATTACTGTGTGCGTAGACATAGCCTTTGGAATACCATGCTACTTTGCAAACTTTCATCTAAAAGCCTATAGGAAAGGGTTGGTAGAGCAGGAATTCTTCACGATCAGTTTGTTATTCGTAGCTGATAAGCGATTTCTTTTAAAACCGAAATGAGTTGCGAGGGCTTCGGTGAATTAGCCAGGAGCTGAGGGCACGCAAGTTGGATGCATCAGTTTCTGTAGAGCCGTTCATGATAAGATGCTACTTTCATCGCATTTTCTCTAGTTGGTGTGAGAGTTGCCCCTGATTTCATGTGAACTATTCTAATATTCACGGTATTGGAGTACTTAGAACTTTGTAGAGTAATGCTTTTAGGAGCGAAGGTCCGTAGGTGATACAAGATGGCAATAAAACTGTACCTACAACTCAGAAGGGCGAAATTGCGTCGCTCATAAAGAAGTTGGGGGGGGGGGGGGCGTTTTGAACACACAGAATCACGGAGTCAGCAGTTATAGCTCGTCGAGAGTAGAAGAGAGGACCTAGCTCGAAGAGGGACGCAGGACATGCTAATTATTAGTTTCGTAAAACAGACTTTTGAGATCCATAACGAATAACCAAGCTAACTTCTAGTACGGAAAGATAGCATGACTTTGTGTTCTTGTGTGTGGGATCATAATTTGTGAGAAGTGCACTTTGGAGTTTGGGGTAGATGGAATACTGGTGGTGTATGTGGTGTATGATGGTCTGATACCCTATTGCTCTTGTTTATCGCCTCCAAAATGAGATGACAGTATGCTACGAAGAATTTAAATCGCCTACAAAAAGATGTAAGCAAAGGGCATACTGCTGTGGTTAGGTGTAGTGGGAGACAAAGATGCTGGACATGCTCACACACTGTCGAACAACCCTTTTAACAGCAGAAATTAAGTTTAAGTTATGATCTGGCTGATAATGAGAGCTGTGAGAGAATCTTGGTAGTTCGACTTCATGAACCAGCAGTATCTGTGTAGTCTCCGCACATTCAAGTATTGTCCTCCCACCAATACCGTTACATTCGCATCCGCAGATGTTGCTGTGGGTCACCGTGTGTAGACGCCACTCCAGGCTACATTTTTAAAATTCCTTTTTATTTAAGAATTTGCTGCCACTAAGCAAAATTATTTTCTTATTTAGGTTTAGCGTAGCAGTTTATTGTAACACTTACTTCACTATAATTATTATATGAATATTCTGAAAACCTAAACAAAAATAAAACGAGGGGGCTATGCAATTAATTCCCACTGCTCTTAATTTATGGTCCTTCAGTTGGCTTATAATCATTTGCTCACACCTGACGTGTTTCAGGCATCTGTCAATTTGCGCCACTGCATCTTTGGAGCACAAGCTTTACTCGTGGATTGCTAACCCACTCAGGAATTACTTCAGCTGTGGAAACATATTCCGTCCTGCTGCGAGAGTAATTGGGACTTAGCAAAACTGTAGAATACGTCTGTCAACTCCGTGATAATCGAGTTACTTACTGGAGTGACACAGAATTATCCTGCTAACTTTGTTCGACATTTTCTCGGTATTTCAGTTAAGTGCTCTCAACGATTTTCAATTACGGTGTGTGTCATGTAAATAATAAATGCATGTTTTTAGTCTCGGAATGCCATTCGGAGCAGAAACTATAACTAATTTCGTCTTTTCATTTCTAAAGTTTGAACCGGTTATCACTAGCACAATGAGGGAGCACTGAACGTCGCAGTCGCTCGCTAGGCCTATGGGAATGTCATTACGCTGTTAAGTCAAGACTGCGTTGGTTCTAGGTTCCAACCTCATGAGAGAAGCAGCTTTTTATCTCTTACATGACGGAGCTACAGTCATTGGGTTTCCTGACTGTGGCGAAATATTCATGTCAAAACGATCCTACGTCAAACGAGAAAATTATTTCTTCGATAGCACTCACCCCATATAAGGCACTAATGTTCGAACTTTCTCAACTTCTTTCACCCCTCTATTAAATAGAAAAATAACAGAATGACATGAATGTTAAACTTTCTTCCGGTTTACGGTCCGTTTTCCAGCTCGTAAACAATGATTCCCATAACCTTCCAATACACAACGTTAAAGATGTCATCTCAAGAAGAATACTAGAACCTCAGATAAAATAGGACGACGAAGTTTTATTAGCTCCTCTTGGCTGGGCACAATTGTTGGAGACGTTGCGTTGTCATGGGGAAGGAGAAGTTCGTCTGAATTTTTGTGAGACGAGCACACTGAAGTAGTTTCTTCAATGTTCTGAGGATAGGAAAATACACTTCAGAGGTGATACTGCACCATAAGGGAAGACATCAATCAGGATAACCCCTTCAGTCTCAGAATAACGTCGCCATCGCTTTACCGCTAAGCTTGCAGCTTTGAACTTTTTCTTCGAAGGAGAGGTGGTTTGGCGCCATTCTGTGGACTGACGTTATGCTTCCGGTTCGAAATGATGAACTTGTGTTTCAGCACCTTTTACGATGTTCGACACAAAATTGTCACGATGAGCCTCATAACCCAAAGCACTTGCGCACCGATGGTCATCCGTTCCACTTCGTGTTCTTCTGTTAGACGGCTTGGAACCCCGTAGGCACACACTTTTGAGTACCCCAGTGGATTTGAGTGTCAGCACTACCAACAGAAACGTCCAGTTGTGCAGCGAGGTATTTGTCTGTGATCCGTCTATCACCTCGAACGAGAGTGGTCGCACGTTCCAACATTGCAGGAGTCATAACTGAGTACGACCGGCCAGCTTGCGGGAGACTGGACACGTTTGCGCGACCTTGATGCGAAGACAGAGGTCTCGTCCAACGACTTACCGTATTTTTGTTCGCCAGGTCTCCGTAGACATTACGCAAGCTTCTATGAACATGGCAGAGCTCTGCTTGGAACGCACCTCCGTTACAGACGCCATTTTGAAGGCTACTTATAGTGCACCAATCTGAACTTCATGTAACTGCAGGGGCTGAAGGGGAAATATTCAAGGATATTCTACAACAAATTCTGCTTTTTTTCAACCGAAATTGGTCGGCGGAAAAGTGCTGCATCACTTGTTCAACGCCCTTCAAATATTTGTAGATACCTTTCAATGCAGTATACAGGGTCGCAGACTGGAAATTCTGTAATGGAGCATTATACTTCTGCACATTTTCTACGTGACAACAGCAACGTGACGTGACGTAGCAAGTTAAAGAGTACGTGTATACCCATTAATGAACAGATACTGAAGTGTTTGCAAATAGTTAGCTTCCTCAAGAGGCCTCTAAAGCAAATCGTAGAATTAACACATTACTGACTGTATTCTGAAGAATGGTGCTGTTAGTTTTTTGCACACTACCTGCCATTACAATTGCTACACCACGAAGGTGACTTGCTACAGACGCGAAATTTAACCGACAGGAAGAAGATGCTGTGATATGCAAATGATTAGCTTTTCAGAGCATTCACACAAGGGTGGCGCCGGTGGCGACACCTACAACGTGCTGACATGAGAAAAGTTTCCAACGGATTTCTCATACACAAACAGCAGTTGACCGGCGTTGCCTGATAAAACGTTGTTGTGATGCCTCGTTTAAGGAAGAGAAATGCGTACCATCACGTTTCCGACTTTGATAAAGGTCGGATTGTAACCTATCGCGATTGCGGTTTATCATATCGCGACATTGCTGCTCGTTTTGGTCGAGATCCAATGACTGTTAGCAGAATATGGAATCGGTGGGTTCAGGAGGGTAATACGGAACGCCATGCTGGATGCCAACGACCTTGTATCACTAGTAGTGGAGATGACAGGCATCTTATCCGCATGGCTGTAACGGGTCGTGCAGCCACGTCTCGATCCCTGAGTCAACAGATGGGGACGTTTACGAGGCAACAACAATCTGCACGAACTGTTCGACGACGTTTGCAGCAGCATGGACTATCAGCTCGGAGACCATGGCTGCGGTTACCCTTGACGCTGCATCACAGACAGGAGCGCCTGCGATGGTCTACTCAACGACGAGCCTGGGTGCACGAATGGCAAAACGTCATTTTTTTGGATGAATCCAGGTTCTGTTTACAGCATCATGATGGTCGCATCCGTGTTTGGCGACATCGCGGTGAACGCACATTGGAAGCGTGTATTCGTTATCGCCATACTGGCGTATCACCCGGCGTGATGGTATGGAGTGCCATTGGTTACACGTCTCGGTCACCTCTTGTTGGCATTGACGGCACTCTGAACAGTGGACGTTACATTTCAGATGTGTTACGACCCGTGGCTCTACCCTTCATTCGATTCCTGCAAAACCCTACATTTCAGCAGGTCTTGTACGGGCCTTTCTGGATACGGAAGATGTTCGACTGCTGCCCTGACCAGCACGTTCTCCAGATCTGTCACCAATTGAAAACGTCTGGTCAATGGCGGCCGAGCAACTGGCTCGTCACAATACGCCAGTCACTCTTGATGAACTGTGGTATCGTGTTTTTGCTGCATGAGCAGCTGTACCTGTACATGCGATCCAAGCTCTGTTTGACTCAATGCCCAGGCGTATCAAGGCCGTTATTACGGCCAGAGGTGGTTGTTCTGGATACTGATTTCTCAGGATACATGCACCCAAATTGCGTGAAAATGTAATCACATGTCAGTTCTAATATACATTATTTGTCCAATGAACACCCGTTTATCATCTGCATTTCTTCTTGGTGTAGCAATTTTAATGGCCAGTAGTGTATTTGTATCGACAAAGGATAACTGTTATGTGAGCATATTGAGAAACACACAAGCAGTCATGGACTATGCGGCTGGTCCCGGCGGAGGTTCGAGTCCTCCCTCGGGCATGGGCGCGTGTGTTTGTCCATAGGATAATTTAGGTTAAGCAGTGTGTAAGCTTAGGGACTGATGACTTTAGCAGTTAAGTTCCATAAGATTTTACACACATTTTTTTTAAAACACACAAGCTGGATGCACGTTCAGCGAATGGTAATAACGTTTGTGCACGCTTCGTTTCTCTCCCTGATGCATATCTCACTCAGAAAAGAATTTCTCCTGCAGTACATAGTAACCATCTGCCCTTGGTCGTTACGAAGTGGAAATGATTGATGTCCAGGAGGAAAACTATGTATCAGTAGTTTCAGAGTCTGCAAAATAATAATGGCAATGCTCTCAACCTTGTAACCCGCAGCACAGACATTTCCGAGGTCAACTATCAGCAGAGGTTACGCTGCTACGGCTCTATAAATTAAAACTGAAGACCAAACACACAAGACTGCGTAATCAAGACTTACCCAAAGCTGTTTCAAGCAGCACGTAAGGTCCCCGCTCACGTGATGTCATGCACACTATTCTTGCTCTACATAATGTGTATGGTGATTACGTTAGTCAGTATCTCCACCCACGGCTGACATTGTAGTGTTCTCAGCTTTGTAAGCGGCCAGATGTCAGTCTGAAACAAGCTTCTTTACCACGAATGCCGGATTCATTTGTGCTTATTCATTTAGTTATCTCCAGGTCTATTCTCTACAATCTATGATCGCTATTCATCATATATTTCAATTAATGTACAATGTTTACTCAACCTTTTAGAAGTTCATATGTTGACAGATGTGAAAATTACCGAACTATCAGTGTAATAAGTCACGGCTGCAAAATAGTAACGCGAATTCTTTACAGACGAATGGAAAAGCTGGTAGAAGCCGACCTCGGGGAAGATCAGTTTGGATTCCGTAGAAATATTGGAACAGTGAGGCAATACTGACCCTACGATGTATCTTAGAAGATAGATAAAGGAAAAGCAAACCCACGTTTCTAGCATTTGTAGACTTAGAGAAAGCTTTTGACAATGTTGAGTGGAATACTCTCTTTCAAATTCTAAAGGTGGCAGGGGTAAAATACATGGAGCGAAAGGCTATTTACAATTTGTACAGAAACTAGATGGCAGTTATAAGAGTCGAGGGACATGAAAGGGAAGCAGTGGTTGGGAAGGGAGTGAGACATGGTTGTAGTCTCTCCCCGATGCTATTCAATCTGTATATTGAGCAAGCAGTAAAGGAAACAAAAGAAAAGTTCGGAATAGGTGGCTCAAATGGCTCTGAGAACTATGCGACTTAACTTCTGAGGTCATCAGTCGCCTAGAACTTAGAACTAATTAAACCTAACTAACCTAAGGACATCACACACATCCATGCCCGAGGCAGGATTCGAACCTGCGACCGTAGCGGTCGCACGGTTCCAGACTGTAGCGCCTAGAACCGCACGGCCACTCCGGCCGGCTCGGAGTAGGTATTAACATCCATGGAGAAGAAATAAAAACTTTGAGGTTCGCCGATGACATTGTAATTCTGTCAGAGACAGCAAAGGACTTGGAAGAGCAGTTGAACGGAATGGTCAGTGTCTTGAATGGAGGGTATAAGATGAACATCAACAGAAACAAAACGAGGATAATAGATTGTTGTCGAATTAAGTAGGTAATGCTGAGAGAATTTGATTAGGAAATGAGACACTTAAAGTAGCAAAGGAGTTTTTCCATTTGGCGAGCTAAATAACTGATGGTGGTCGAAGTAGGGAGGGTATAAAACGTAGACTGCCACTGGCAAGGAAAGCGTTTCTGAAGAAGAGAAATTTGTTAACATCGAGTATAGATTTAAGTGTCAGGAAGTCGTTTCTGAAAGTATTTGTATGGAGTGTAGCCGTGTACGGAAGTGAAACATGAACGATAAATAGTTTGGACAAGAAGAGAATAGAAGCTTTCGAAATGTGGTGGTACAGAAGAATGCTGAAAATTAGATGGGTAGATCACGCAAATAATGAGGAGGTATTGAATAAAATTGGGGAGAAGAGGAGTTTGTGGCAGAACTTGAGTAGAAGAAGGGATCAGTTTGTAGGACATGTTCTGAGGCATCAAATGATCACCAATTTAGTTTTGGAGGGCAGCGTGGAGGGTAAAAATCATAGATGGAGACCAAGAGATGAACACATTAAGCAGATTCAGAAGGATGTAGTTTGCAGTAGGTACTGGGAGATGAAGAAGCTTGCACAGGATAGAGTAGCATGGAGAGCTGCATCAAACCAGTCTCAGGACTGAAGACCACAACAACAACATGTCTAAAGCTCGTTAAAGATGCAACTCGTATGTTCACAAATTGAGTAAGATCAAATATTGTTTTGTACCGTACTTGGAGGGTTGTGCGGGATATTAAGATGCAGTGGAATGTAAATAAAGCGTACGAGCTACAGTAAGGGATGAGCGGAGCAATGAGTATTCGCGAAATAAGCGCCTATCAAATGCAGGTATGGTGCAGTTCTGGCTGCTTTTAATAACCTCATCGATGCCTTGCGATCTGCAGAGAGCAGTTTTCGGTCGCAGCTCCCGTTTCAGTTAAGCTAGTATCTCCGACATATAATATAGCGTATTGCTCTGAATCGCCAAGTTTGTGATGCACTTTGTAGAAGCAAAGATGGAAATTCCTACTCGTAATTCGAGGCTGATGTCTCGTAAGTGTTTGCGTCCTCCTAAGTGGTAACATGCAACGAGAAGCTGTTTAAAGTGATTTCCCGGATTCATTTTATGGTTTGTGGACTCCACGTTTTCTGGAGTATCTTCGACTCATTCCTGGATGCTTTTGTTACTTAACAACCAAAGAACACCGACAGTGAAGTTTTATGCAGAAATTCTTGTAAGCTGCGATACTTTTCAGCAAGAAAGGAGTGGAGGATCTGCTGCTCACGTAATTCTAATTCTCAAAAGGAAAATAATATTTTTGTTACTTTCCTACTATTAGAAACGAAGCTTACACAATTCACATCGAGGTCAACTAAGGTGGAAGTATCTACCGAGGACAATACGTAGAGGATATAAGTAACACAATGGCCAATCTTAATTTAAAATGGCCATATTACCAAGTAGACAACATAACATCGTTCTGTTACACTGAATGAACGGAAATGTGTTACTTATGAGTGGTTAATTGTATGTGTGAAATGGAAGAATGAATTCAAATTTGCTGTGCAACACAAAATCAATAAAGCTGTACTCAATTACTCTCAATATACCTTTATTCAAACGTGCAAAGACCAGGATCAAAGAACATAAATGCACATCGTTCTCTGGCTTTAAATTTGACACAAGTATATAGTACCAATGTTGTTGAATAACAAGTGTGCATGCATCCAGAAATGCAGTCAATCACTCGAAATATAATGAAGCGTCCAATCCATTCGACCAGTATAATATTGTAAAAAACCCTTTCGAAACATGTGTAACAGCCGTTAGTTTCCAAACCAGTATGGGCTGCGGTTAGCGACCAACCGGATCAAAGCACATTTAATATACGTTCGTACGCACGCCCTATAATAGCGGTCAGCAAATGCGTCCACTTCGGTAAATTATTTATTTATTACGTGAGGTATTACAATCTGCGAAAAATGACAAATGCAACGATTGGATGGTTACATATGTGACCACTGATTTATACAAATTGACAGAGAACTGGTAGGTAAGGATGTGGAGCAAACACTATGTTTATATTTTAGTACTGTTGGGGTGGCAATGGAACCGACCTAAGATGGTATTACAGTGGAACAGCATTTTATACTTAAGGATACAAAATGTAACACGTGTATTTTACAGCTGAGAGCTCGAACGTATTCAGCAATGTGTTTTAAAAATCTCCGATAGGCTGGATCCCACCTCGTTGCAGAATTCCGAAATAGTGTGGCGACGATGACGAGCGATGCTGGAAATCGACGATTCTGTATTGAAAATGTCTCCAGATACTTATCTTATTACGAGTCCAGTTACGGACTACAAGTATTCATAAAACAGGTTGTTAATTTCAGCCAACGACGACCATCTTTAGGTCTAAAAATATACATGCAGAGGTAGGTTGATGTAGCAATATAACCAAATTACACAAATAGGGGATAAGTCATGAATTCAGCCACCAGGAAATGTTCCCATACCTGAGTAATGCAGTATACTAAACGTATCGTGTCGTTACATGCATTGATGATACAGTCACAATGAGTAGCCACAAAAAGTTCGTTACAGAGTTACAAAATTTGAGTACCATAACCACCACTGCAGTATACATGTTGACACTTTAAGGAAACTAGTATACGTACTATGCTTAAGAGCCAATGAAACTGGTACACCTGCCTCATATCGTGTAGCGCTCCCGCGAGCAAGCAGAAGTACCGCAACACGACGTGGCATGGACTCGACCAATGTCTGAAGTAGTGCTCGAGAGAACTGACACCATGAATCCTGCAGAGCTGTCCATTATAAGTAAGAGTACGAGGTGGTGGAGATCTGTTCTGAACATCGCGTTGCAAGGCATCCCGGTTTTGCTCAATAATGTTCATGTCTGTGGAGTTTGGCGGCCAGCGGAAGTATTTAAACTCAGAAGAGTGTTCCTGGAGCCATTCTGTAGCAATTCTGGACGTGAGGGGTGTCACATTGTCCTGCTGGAATTGCCCATGTCCGTCGGAATATACAATGGACATGACTCGATGCAGGTGATTAGACAGGATGCTTACGTACGTGTCATGTGTCAGAGTGGTATCCAGACGTATTAGGGGTCAGATATCACACCAACTGCACACGCCCCACACCATTACATAGCCTCCACCAGCTTGAACAGTCCTCTGCTGATATGCACGGTCCGTGGATTCATGAGGTTTTTTCCGTACACGTACAAGTGCATCCGCTCGATACAATTTGAAACGAGACACGTCCGATCAGGCAACATGTTTCCAGTCATCAACAGTCCAGTGTCGGTGTTGACGGGCCCAGGCGAGGCGTAAAGCTTTGTGTCTTGTAGTCATTAAGGGTACACAATTGGGACTTCGGTTCCGAAAGCCCATATCGATGGTGTTTCATTGAAAGGTTGGCTAGCTGACACTTGTTGATGGTTCGGCATTGAAAACTGCAGCAGTTTGCGGAAAGGTTGCACTTCTGTCATGTTGAACGATCCTCTTCAGCCGACGTTGGTCCAGTTCTTGCAGGATCTTTTTCTGGCTGCAGTGATGTCAGACATTTGATGTATTACCGGACTCCTGATATTCAATGTTCACTCGTGAATGGTCGTACGGGAAAATTCCCACTTCATCGCTACCTCGGAGATGCTGTGTCCCACCGCTCGTGCGCCGAATATAACACCACGTCCTCACTCACTTAAATCTTGATAACCTGCCAGTGTAGCAGCAGTAACCGATCTGACAACTGAGCAGACACTTGTCTTATATAGGAGTTGCCGACCGCAGTGCAGTATTTTGCCTGTTTACGTATCTCTATATTTGAATGCGCATTTCTAAACCAGTTTCTTTGGCGCTTCAGTGTATATCTTTTGTGGTTAATGATGAGACTCCATTATAAATCCAATACTGTCGCATCTGTTATCGTGAGCTGGATGACGTGGGATTGCATTTTCTGAGTGTGCGTGATATGAAATACGCAGCTCTGACGTATTTCCGGAGAATACTCGTCTACACAGTGTGCTACCCTTTGGCACCCGCTAAACAGTTTCATTTCAATGACTGATACGTCACACTTCCAAGTTTATTCTCCTGCGGTCACAGTCCTAGAAATGTTCAAATCGGATATTGTATGCACGCTTTGTTCCACCAGTGAATCATCGATTTTCGTCGTCTGGACACACGAAAACTGTCTTGGATCATATATGAATAAAAACGAGGGACACAGTTCACAGTTCGTTCCATATTAATCATTGTCTTTCTGCAGTTCTCATTCACGAGTTTCAAAAATTGATTTATGTTTTATCTTCAGGCAGGTAAAACCATCCCACCGACCACGCCGTCACGCCAATAAACCGCGCCCCCTTTTCACTGACCGACCTTAACACTCGGTTGTTCAGTTTCGATAGTGAAAAACAGTCTCCCTTATAGCAAACATGTGTAAAAATACACTGAAAAATTTATTTTCAGGTAGACATAATATTTGAATGTAGTACATTTTTTTACTAAATGTAACGAACAAAACAAAGTAATAAAAGGAAAAAGAAAGTATTTGTATAGGCTTACCAGAGCTGTAGATTTACCAGAAAGAGAGTTATCTTCGAAACTTTGTTGCTTGTGAGGTGTGAAAAACCACATTGCAACCATCTTTCCACATGAGTTGAGGCTTCTAGGCATTGCTGTTAACCTTCATGTCTGATGCGACGAAAACACGGTGTGAAAGGCCAGCAAATTAACAGACTGACGCGTTGTAATTCTAGTCCCTCGATACGCCTTATTTAATGTAATTTGAGTAACCGGTCAGAAATCATCATAAAATCTCTGTCTACAAACTTCTTACAATTATCTGTATAATCTAGTAGGTTTTTAGAATTGTTTTATCGGATTGTCTCCTACAGTGAGCGCCATTATATTTGTAACTGATAATACAATTCTATGAAATAAAAGGTTTATTACTTTTACTATGTGAAAGGTTACAGACTTGCTAAGGTTGCAGTTTATGTCTGGGAAACATGCATGGATAGCCGGTGACCACTAGTATCCTGCCGTATTACTGCAGCACGTTGGAAAATCGCTTAAAATTATACGAAACCTTTTTAGTTTTGTTTTACACCACATACGGAAGCTACACTGAGCGTTGAGGGTAGCAACCAAAACAACTCACTGAATCGATAGAAGTACAATTGACAACGAGTTTTTCACTCTGCAGTGAAGTTGGCGCTGATATGAAACTTCCTGGCAGATTAAAACTGTGTGCCGGCGGAGACTCGAACTAGGGACCTTTGCCTTTCGCAGGCGAGTGCTCTACCGACCCCGGTACGCAAGCACGTCTGGCGATCAGCCAGCGCAGATTTACTGTACCTCAGCTCCGACACTCCAAACTTCTCAGCAGCTCTCCTGAGAAACTTTGTGAACTAGCTGTGAAGGTGTATGTTTGTTGAGTTTGGGTGGCTCAGCTGGTAGAGCACTTGCTCGCGACAGGTCCCGAATTCGAGTTCTGATCCAATACACAGTTTTCATCTGCCAGGAAGGTTTCCCACACAGATCTGATGGTGAAAGGTGGATTCCAAAACCCTGAGGAAGCTGGTAATCTTATAGACAATGAATGACATTGCACGCTTCTGAGAAGCCATCGTTAAGAATAATGGATAGATTAAGACCAGGTAATCAAGTATTACTAATTTCGCACAATTTTGTATACGTTTTGCTACCTGCTTCATATTAAAGACAGATTTACAATTGCTCTAGAAAGATGTAAAACTTCTAATTCTTTTCTCATAATAACGTCGCTAAAGTTTGTAAGAGGCATTTTGGTTTTATCAGATCTCGCAACAGAGCCTTTGTGGAGTCAAGCCGATTAACGATGGTTGGTGTGCTCTTCATCACTCGTTCGTGACAGAGATGATGTTAGGTCGATGCGGAATGGATCTTTCTTGGAACAGCCGTGTTTGAAGCTCGGTGCTTGTCAGAACAGTGACGCACCGCTATTGAACTAAACTTTGCCATCCTTAGTCTCACATATCTTTCGCTCTTCATAGAAAGTCGATAGCTTGTATCACACGATGACTAGTTTCTCCCTCGTGTTTGGCCTCTTCAGTCAAGATATGCAATTTCATCTCTGCAATTTACTTTTATCCAGCAGAGGCTCATATTCTGATGGGCTGACTTATTCTTCCACCACATTCAGTGATTGAGGAAAGGAAGTGCTGATCTGGTAGCCGAAGCCACGGTAATCGATTATTCCACCTGTTCGTAAGCATATTCGAGACCAAATAGTAATGATGTCAGATTTGGTGCTAGAATAATGATCTCAGGTGGATGTTTTTAATACATTGGTTCCCAGCAAACGTCCACGCATCCTCCTACGCTTAACGGCGCATCGGTGCTGGCAGAGTTTTTAGAAGCAATACAGTTCTTCATTTGGTTGAGGTGGGTGTGCAGAACACATTTCTTGATGACCACACGAATCTTAAATGACATTTTTTACTGGTCTGTGGGTTGGTTGCGAAGGACCAGTGACTCCGCCACCGAAGTTACTACATATAAGTTCCCTTGAATATTTCTTCTGAAGACGCATATTGTACGACAGGGAATCAGAAAGTCTATTCTCATACTTTTAATCAGCCAAAATAAGGTACATAACGCAATTACAAATACGTGTTCTATTCTATGTATCTTATACTACTTTTCCACATGGCCCCTATACAGTTCAGACATTTTTCCCGTTGCGATACTAAATCTGAGATGCCCTTGTGGGGAAGTGGTACGCCTGACTGTGGAACTTCCATCACATTGCTTTCTTGATTACATCGTTGCATCATAATCGTTGTCCCGCCAGTAACTTCTTCAGAGGACAGAAAACGTGGAGTTCGCTAGGGGGTGATACAGACTACATGGTGGGTGGGCCAGACTCTCCCAGTGAAATGACCGGAACTTGTCGACGGTTCTGATCACCACAGGTGGCCTCCCATTGTCGTGGAAGACAACCACGTCGTCCACATCGAGAATCTTCTTCTTGATGTCTGCTGCAGAAGTGAGAGGTTTGAACAACAACTGCACTTAGAGGACCGTTCGTCCCTTTCTCCATAGGAAATGAATCACACTTCGTGTGAAGCGCAATCGCCGTCTTCAACAACTGACAGTAGCGCCATGCCGCGGAGCTACCGGCACATATGGCCGGGCCGTGCCAAGAAGAATGCTCCTTTGGGAGCGGATATGTTGGGTCGCATTAACAGTCGTAATTTGAGTGAAAAAGGAGAGCAAAGACTTAATGATTCGCTATCGTGTAACAGCAGTCTCTTACAACGTAAGACGACATGAAAAAAATGAAGATCCTGTCGAAAGCGAGGTTGTTGGAGGAAAATCTCAGTTAGGGGAGGATATGGTCTGTGTCTCTTGAAAACCACCTGTCCGTCATTTTCCGTAAACGACTTAGAGAAATCGTTGGTCGGACGGGGATTTGAACCAACCTCTTCCCGAATACGAGTCCGATGTGTTCTCACTGCTTCGCCTCGCTCAGTCAGAAAGACTGAACTCGACAATCATGTTGACCGTTCCTATATGCAGAGATAAAAGGGTGGACAAAAAGCCCAAAAAACAACGCATTACCTTGCCTAATAAGGTGTACGAAAGCCGTTGGTATTCAAATCAGCTTCCCGTCGTCTAGGAACGAATAAATACAGATCCCGTACAGTTTTCAAAGAAACCTTACACCACTATGTCTGCAAAATAGTGGCCAGTTCAGGCAGTGGTGACCGATGACCTCAGCAGTTTGGTCCCTTAGGAACTCACCCATTCAGGCAGTGACGATGGAGAAGGATAGCAATCACGCACCCTCCTCTTCCAAGTAGAAAAGGAAAACTCAATAATATTGAGTTTTGGTGACTTTAGTGTTCAGGAAAGATGAGAGAATGCATCCTCAAACTCACGAAACCAGTCCTGGGCTATGTTAGCTCTGTGAACACGGACCCCGTCGTCCAGGAAAACAGCATCACCATTCGGGAACGAAACTGTACCAAGGGTGGACATGATGACCTAAAATGCTCACATAATCCTTGGCAGTAAAGCGATCTTGCAGAGTAATCATCGGGCGCATGGAATACCTTGATATGGCTGTCCAATTCATCACCAAACCCCGTCATGTTTCACTCGTGAGACGTAAACTCGGCAAGAAGTTAGAAACAGTGTGAATCAAGACTTATCCGACTCTTTGCCCTTGCTCCGTAATTCAGGTTCTATGGCTGCGGCACCAAGTGTTCCGGAAACGGACAATGGCATCACTGACGAGTGGTTTTGGAATTATAGTTGGCCCTGTAATTCCTGCTTCTGGAGCACTCTTCGCGAGGTTTTGGTGCTGACAGAATTCGCAAGTCCGACATTCAGTTCTGCCGTGAATTTTGCAGCTGCCGTCCTCTTATTTTTCTTCACAATCCTCTTCAATGTACGTCCGTCACAGTCATTCAACAGCAGTTTCGTTAGCGTTTTGACTTAGCGGATGTTGTTTTGCTGTTTCCATGTCTGTGGTATAAAGCTTCGATACGGTGCATCTTGAAACACAAAACACTTCCGATACTTCGGTTACGGAAGCATATACCATGAGAACCTATGAACACAAACAGTTTGTCCACATAATGCACTCCCAGTTACGCAGAACACTGTTCTTACCACAACTGACACTTGCAACGAATTGAGGACATTTTATAGGTACCGTTTGTGGTCAAATATAACAGCGTGACCTCCAGGCTTGGCTAGCATATGTATACAGGGTGGTCAAAACAGTCTGCAAAGGTTGTAAGGGTAGGTTGTACTGAGAAATATTGCTCATAAAAAATTCGATACGTCGCGCCGTTACCGAGTTAAGTAGAACTGCAATTAGCCATCAACTCACAGAGCGTGCAAGGTCAAGCGGTCCGCCAGATACCGGTAGTGTCAGTTCTTATAGCGTAGCTGAAAGCGCGCGAGGTCTTAGGAAACCAAACGAAAACACTTTTGACGGCACCGTCTCGGCGAACAGCTTGAGTTTATGCCCGCAACAACCTGATTGACTAACTCCAATGCTAACTAACTCCGAATCGGCGCGTATGGAATTTTTTCTTAACAGTTATTTGTCAGCATAATCTACCCTGTTACACCCTTACAACTTTTCAGACAGTCTGACCATCCGGAATATTTTGCAAGCAGGCATTTCTTGCAGTGTTCCCGTATTTTTATCCAATCCCTCTATGTCGGGGTTCTCATAGTGGCACAACAGTGCTTAGAATAAGTCACAAAAAAATTTTGAACACCTGCTGCCATAGACCGAAACATAAATTTTTATTAATTGCTAATAATTTGTTAAAATTGTGGAACTGCAAGTAAGTTTGAAGTCTTCAGTTTACAGTAGCGTGCATTAATGTGAACTTAACCATTTTATTCTCACGTTTTGGTTTTCCCAAAACACATTTTGCCGGAAATGATGTGACGCACAGGTTCCGAGAAAACGCGCTTACACGGTAAGTCCGACGTAAACAAGTATCAAGGCGAACTCTGCTCGCACCAGAGTCCATAGTATTGTTTGTATTGTAAAACGTAGGTCGAGATTAATTTCAGCAGGAATATCTGCCCTTCTGTCATCTCTTACACGTCTTCCGCCGTGTTTGTTACGAGGACACTGAATGTAGCCTCTGTTTCGAATCCGTGCCTACAGCAGTAGAAAAACATTTCGATGGCTGTCGTGAACGATTTTGATACGTTTGTGCGTAAATCCTTTGTACTTGTAGGAAATACTACCGACATTATCGGAATAGTGTTGTTGTTAAGCAATGATGCGTGTGGCCAGTGTTTGGCTGGATAACCGTCTGGGTACGCCATGTGCTGTACGGCAGACGGGTGGAGGGATAGTGGCGTAAAGTTTTTGATCACCAATACTGAAACAAGCAGGTCTCACACTTCACGAAGGAGAGGTGCTAGTTAGGTGGCTGAACGTGTCCTTCGGAGCCTCCCAGCCAATCATGCCATCGACATTACTTTTTTACTTCTTAAAGGTATCCAGTCGAACTAACTCATAAGCTGAGCACTATTAAAGGATGATATAAAAGCCTACTGGTGTGTAATTATCTGGAAACCAAAAGCCGTCGTGTGAACCGGTTTCGTGGTATTCACACTATCTCTCCGATCTGTGCTCCATATTATTTTTAGGAAATAAATGGCCAGAAAACTGAAGGTTTTGCCTGTCATTTTCTCGCATTTTAATAGAGATGTTTCGGCCATTTTCCAGACTTGAATATCAATTCTGGATTGCACATGAATTACCTACGAAGGGATATAGATAGTCTTTTTTCTCACGCTCCATTTGCGAGTGGAACAGGAAAGGAGATGGCTACTAGTTGTACAAGATATCGTCCCCCATGCACCTTACGTTAGCTTGTGTAACATGTGAGGAGCTGCAAGTTTGATGTATGTTTCACATATCGGCTGAGTCGGTAGCTAATCGTTCCAGTATGCAGTTCACAATGTTTGGCAGCACAGGTAGCGTAGAGTTACTGTCACACAGACAGTGCAGTCTTTTTGTCTTACGTCATACTGTGAGGTATTAACGTTGTTACTTACATATTTGTTTTGAAAACTAAAATATCTCGCCAGTTTAGCATCTGAGATAATAATTGATCTTGCCTTTTGGTAGGTAGGGAGAAGTTAAATCAAATACATAATTTAAAAGGTTAAGCCCTGGCAGCATCTACTGCATGACTAAACTTTGGTGTAAACAGGATATGCCTTGTAGAAACAACGTGTGTAAAGCAAATGTTTGTGTTATCTGTTTCAAGTCCAGACAGCTTCATAAGTGAATAACTGAAAAATTATACACGGATCTGACTGCGACGACACCTCCATTGCCTTATCTACAAGCCCAAAGAAAACCTGAATGACTCACACATTTGTTACTATCTCCACAGACCTCCAGTGAATTACGACCATGACTCACATTAAAGCTTGTACCGCATGTAGTCTCTGCTCACTGAACGTACGTCAAGCTGAAAATTACAAAAATAAAATAAATAAATAAACATCGCTTTCCTTCTGGAGAAGACTGTAGCAGGGAGAGGACTGCACAGTAATTCTTAGAATATTAAGGGGCTGGCATCGGCTTAAGGTGGTCTTTGGTAATGGATGGTGAGAAAATGTTACTGTGATTCAGGAGGCAATCAGTCGACAGACCAAAATTACTTTGTATGTATCTGTTTATGTAAAAAAGAAATACTTGAGCAGGCGCTGCTGACTATGCTGTCACCAACCAGCAATGAGAGTAGCATAAACAATACGTAAGTCCTATGACCAAAGTTCAGAGTACAAAATTTCAGTATCTCACACAGGAATGACAAGAAGAAAACGGTACGATTTTTACACTTAGGGGGAATTAACACAGGGAAACTAACTTCCAGTTTTCGTTGTCTCTCCTAAAGACTTATTCAAAAATGTATCACAGTGTACCATTCACTGAAACACAACATTATTAATTACATATCACAACATTGACTTCGGGCCCGGGATCACAAACTCGTCCACTTGCTGGATCTGTCAGAAAACAATGAAAACCAAGTAAAACCTAACACAAAATGGACTTTGACTCTCCTGTACCATTGCCCAGATGTAGAACTTACAAAGGTGCTCAAAGTTGTGGCCTGGTACCGATGCACTGGTGCACTCGTTGAATGAATGAATTGTTTACAGCTTTCAATGTTGCCTGCTGAAGAGAATTACAAGAAATTCTTACATTTCCTCTGGAGTTGTTGGAATATCGCGATAGACAACGTCTTTAATGCATCGCCAAAGAAAAAAGTGCAGAGGATTTAAATCAGGAGACCTAGCAGGTCAAGTAACTGTTCCTCATCGACCAATCCATCTGGCAGGATACCTTCGTTTCAGAACACGATGTGCACGCAAGGCATTACGTGCTGAACATCCATCGTGTTGATACCACATAAGCATTCTGCATCTTAGCGGCACTTGATCCAAAAGAAGAGGAAGAATTCGTCTGAGAAAGTGGTTCAAAATGGTTCAAATGGCTCTGAGCACTATGGGATTTAACATCTATGGTCATCAGTCCCCTAGAACTTAGAACTACTTAAACCTAACTAACCTAAGGATATCACACAACACCCAGTCATCACGAGGCAGAGAAAAATCCCTGACCCCGCCGGGAATCGAACCCAGGAACCCGGGCGTGGGAAGCGAGAACGCTACCGCACGACCACCTGAGAAAGTTGACATTCGCTGTGCCGTTTAGACTACTATTGATGAAATAAGGGCTAATAATTGTAGTACCAAGCATCCCACACCAGACGTTAACTCTCCACTGACGCTGACGTTCCACTTGTCTAAGCCATTGTGGATTGTGCAATAATGCATGTTCCATGTATTTACCTGTCCTTTGCTTGAGAAGGAACAGTCGTCGGTAAAGAGAACATTGGGAAAGAAGTTCTGATTGGCGTGGATTTGCTGCTGTGCCCACTGACAGAACTGTACGCGATTCTGGAAATCATTCCCATGCAATTCTTGATGTAGGTGTACATGGTAAGGATTGAACCTGTGACGTGTAAGAATACGATGTACACTGGTTTTAGGAATACCAATCTCATATTCAAGCTGTCGTGTGCTCACATGTGGATTCATAGCAACGGAAGCGAGAACAGTAACTTAGCAGCTTCGTCTGTGCGAGTGCTACGACAATTGAGTTGTCGTGGGTTGAAACTCCCCGTTTCCTGAAGCGTCGCATCAAGACGAGAAAATATCCGTCGGGAAGATGGGTTCTTGTCGGGATATCGCTCTCTGTACAGTTCGGCTGCCTAGGTTGCATTTCGCCTACCTTCAACAACAACAACAACAACAACAACAAAAGAAACGTTATGTCGATGTAGTTTGTA
The DNA here is from genome assembly GCF_023864345.2 of Schistocerca serialis cubense. Lineage (NCBI taxonomy): Eukaryota > Metazoa > Arthropoda > Insecta > Orthoptera > Acrididae > Schistocerca > Schistocerca serialis. The sequence goes on from NC_064641.1 coordinate 622,907,983, forward strand.
GGAAGGATAGCCTTTACTGTATGCCTACTCTACACAATAGTATTTAAAAGGACTAAACTACTGTACTAAATGTACCCATACATACGAAAACAGTATTGCAATTACTGTTATGCTAACTTACATTCCTCATAGATGAGTAGCATTTCTACCTTCTCTTCGTTGGTGTACATTCTACTCACACAACTCATCAACTAACGATGGCTGACGGAATGACGGGTGTGCATTCTACTTATGTTTACATTTGTCCTCTGTCAACGTCAGCTCGTGGATGTGTTCCATTACCTGCACTAAGCTCCGGAAGCGTCAACGTCAATGTTGTGTTATCTAATTAATAACGCTGTGTTTCAGTGAATGGTACACTGTGATACTTCCTCTTTAGGAGAGGAAATGAATTACCGAATAAAAAATACATTTAAAAAAGTCATACCGCTGTTCATATCTTTGTAGAAAAACAAAGCTACAACGAAGGCAGCCATGCTCATTGATGTCCCCCTGACGGCTAAAGAACATTTGCTTGAAACATTTTGTAATTTGCATCTGGACAAACAGTTATTTAGGGTGGTCAAGACAAATGGGACACCCTGTATATTCCTCATGCCATTAGCTGTCCATCATTAATCTTTTTAAGTTAAAATGGACTCAGTTCATATATTTTTATTTTTCTGTTACTTTTGTTATCTTTTTATGAGCACTCATGGCTGAAGAGTGGAGTATTGTACTGCTGACAGCCCATCTCCCGCCCGTATTGGGGCATGGGAGATGAAATAAGAATAAAGAAAAAAATGGCTTTGTGATGTTGGTTATCTTGTTATTGCTAAATACCCACAGTCCATTGCAGATACAATTTATTTTTGTGTGAATTTTACAAGTGTAGTACCTTAACATAGCGTCCACGGTAGTGGTAGGTTGTCCAATCAGTAGCACGCGCGCAGTGTTCCTGACTTTGCTTGCATAGTTCATTTTGCTTGTTGCTGGCAATGACGGACTGTGAGCTGACTACCAGCAGGCAAACTGTTATGTTTTGGGCGGTACAGAGACTCCTGAAGACGACGCGGCGAGGCCTGCGGCCGTGTCTTCCGACGTCGCAGTGGTGCATGGTGAGACGGCTCTTAGCGGCATTAGCAGACTTCTCGAACTTTGCGGTCGCGGAAAGTGGACTTCTCCCCAGCCTGGTATTTGCTTAAACAGTGATGAATTGTTATTGTTCTATTCCCTGCAGTTATTTAAAAAATAGCACATTCGTAGTTAAACTTAAGCCAAGGAGTGTGGTAGCGGCGATAGGCTCCACTTTGCATGAGTTAGATGAGTCAGCAGTATGCATGTGACGTTTCTGTGCATGGAATTTTCTCCGGTGAGACTCCTGGGCGATTTAGTAAAAGCAGTATGCACGAATTCTCCATACTTCTCGGAGGGAGAGCCTTTCACTCCCAATGTGGTGTTAAAGATATAAAGCGGAACGAACCAAACTTAGAGGTAGGAGGAGCGATGACCACACACCACTGAATGAATAGTAGCGGAGAAAATCACGTCGCAGGGCTCGACCTGTACAAACATCCTTTGTCTCAGACGTCGTATTGCCAATATTCCGGAACTTGGATTCTGATGCCGTGGAGACCGCTACGGTCGCAGATTCGAATCCTGCCTCGGGCATGGATGTGTGTGATGTCCTTAGATTAGTTAGGTTTAAGTAGTTCTAAGTTCTAGGGGACTGATGACCTCAGATGTTAAGTCCCATAGTGCTGAGAGCCAGCCATCTGTCCCAGTGGTCCAAGTCAACCAGCATTACAATGCACTATTTTGAACTTCCCGCCAAGTTATACTTTATACGACGACAACCCTAATTCCAGACTAGAGCAGCTGGTGCCGAAAAATGTTGAATTTTCCACTGAAATTTAAAGTCTTGCCTTTTTATACATACGGTAATTGCCTTTGTCAGAGGGTTGAAGGTGGGGGAGAGGAGGACAGCCCAGGCTCATCGATGACTTCCCTTCCCAGCCCACTTAATAACAAATAGATTGCACTGTATTGGCCTTTGTTATCAAAAACATTTAAAGCGCATCTAAATGTCGACCATTTCAATTCAGTTAAATGAATTAACTATGTATGGAAATACTTTAACAACAGCACTAGTATGGCAGTATTCAGGGACGGTGCTATCGACGCGAGCACAGATGAGGTACAATTTCAAACCGGCAGATACATCAGCAACAATGAGGCAGTTTGACATATTTTGAGTTTCCCAAATCACAGTCGGCACCCAAATGTTGTTTATCTTAGTGTTCACTCTGTAAATGGTCAAATAATATATTTCACTTAAGAGAACGCACGACTTATTACTGCCGACAACTCTGACAGAATTTTGGTGCAGTGCCAAGACGATGTAGTTGGAAAAATCATTAAAGTACAACACATGCAATGTTATGTCGAAAAGATTTCAACGACTTAAACAAAACACGCTAGTTCAAGGTAGTAAAACCATCAGAATCTAATATCGTCTGAGGCAATGGGCTGTATTCAAATAATACCTAAGGCTACTACCTGAGAATGCTGTTAATTAATATGAAAGATCCAGCTTCATTTGTAAATTTGAAAGTGATTGATGACTTCGAATCCCAGACATACAGAGGTTGGTTGGTTGATGTGGGGGAGGGGAACCAAACACCGACGTCATCGGTCCCATCGGATTAGCGGAGGATGGGGAAAGAAGTTGACCGCGCCCTTTGAAAGGAACCATCCCGGCATTTGCCTCAAGCGATTTAGCGAAATCACGGAAAACCTAAATCAGGATGGCTGGAGGCGGGTTTGAATCGTCCTTCTCCCGAATGCGAGTCCATTATGTTAACCACTGCGCCACCTCGCTCGGTCAGAGGCTGGTATCCCACAGCAATCCGGTGTGTCTCTAGACGCATCTTTTGCCTGGAATCTCATTGAATGGAGTATAATTGTTTCCAGTGACGAGTCCCGCTTAGAACTGAGCCTCGATGACCAACGAAAACCTGTCTGGAGACGTCCCAGACAGTTATGGGATACCAACCTGACTGTCGCCGGCCATACTGCCTACAGCCAGGAGTGATGGTCTAGGGAGCCAATTTATCTTCATAGCAGGGCCCCTTTGGTTGTCATCCGTTTCACCCTTACAGCACAGCGATATGACAATGATATCCTACTCCCCGTTTTGTTGCCCCCCAGGGCAAACCATCATGGGCTTACATTTCATCAAGATGATGCCCATTCGCAAACGGCCAGAGTTTCCACTGCCTGTCTCAGCGTTTTCCAAACCCTACCTAGGCCAAAAAGCTCATTGGATCTCTCTCCAGCTGAGAACGTTTGGAGCATTATGAGCAGGCCCTCTAGTGAGCTTGGGATGGGAAAAGTACTGCAAATTTTCTATTTGCAGACAGATTGTCTGGATGAAACCGCTATAACAGATAAGCGCCTTATCGAACCCTTAGAGATTTACGAGGAAATGCACAACCGATCGGTGGAGCTCTCGTTTTCATAGCAGACGACACCCGACAGACACTAACCATTGTACCAAAAGCGAGGACACGTGCATGCACTCACATGAAAGACCAATATGTGAACACATCCACGCCGGAATGAGCTGTTAATTGAAAAGTTTCAACTGATGCCGTCGTAAAATATATTTCATTTGTACTAAACTTCTATTTTAGTGTTTCGTCTATCGAACAGTTAAATGAGAAATATTTTCCAGATATTGCCACAATTTACAAAAATCATCAATGACTTTGGAAACATATTTTTTTTAGCAGAAAAAACGCCGACATCAATGCGATCAACTACATCATCCATGAACAAATTGTGCGCGACTCTGTCTCCTGCAAATCGATTTACAGCGTCATGAATGCGGACGACATTTCAAAACATCCAATTGAGTTTTTTTAATTCCCACTGCATACCTTATCTCTCAAATTCAGGGCATCAATAATTCTTTTGCCCAACATTAACCCAATTCTGCCGGTCGGGTTGGCCGAGCGATTCTAGGCGCTACAGTCTGGAACCGCGTGACCGCTACGGTCGCAGGTTCGAATCCTGCCTCGGGCATGGATGTGTGTGATGTCCTTAGGTTAGTTAGGTTTAAGTAGTTGTACGTTCTAGGGGACTGATGACCTCGGCAGTTAAGTCTCAAAGTGCTCAGAGCCATTTGAATCATTTGTGAACCCAGTTCAGTTGTGCAATGGAACCAGGCTCACTGTCAAGAAAACGTATGCCAAACATAATCGAAGCGACAACTCTGAGCCGGCCGCGGTGGCCGAGTGGTTCTAGGTGCTTCAGTCCGGAATCGCGCGACTGCTACGATCGCAGGTTCAAATCCTGCCTCAGGCATGGATGTGTGTGATGTCCTTAGGTTAGTTACGTTTAAGTAGTTCTAAGTTCTATGGGACTGATGACCTCAGATGTTAATTCCCATAGTGCTCAGAGCCATTTCAACCATTTTGACAACTCTTAATGACAAGTCAAACGGAGATATCATTTCAACGTCTACAGTTTCCTGTTCACCTAGCATTTTGAATGACTATCAATAAAGCAAACGGTCAGTCGCCTTAAGTGTACGGATTACATATGGAAAATCCACGCTTTCCACATGGTCAGTTATATGTTAAGTTCTCACGAGTGGGACAGACGAAAAATTTGTCTTTTCACAGGACCTAAAGACCATAAATATTGTCTATGCCAAAGCAGTTGAAGAAACTTACTCACATATAACGCAATGAAGAGGAAATCATTGTTTTATATACTTTCTTCATATATAAGTGAATGTTTCGTTTATGTTTACCTACTTCCAATAAATTACAGCACAATTTAAAGAGGCATTGAAAGGCATGCTGGCCATTAGATAGTGCCTGATCTAACGCTCGCTGAATCTCAGACGAATATCTACAGATCATTTGCGTTAACGCCTCCTGTGATGTGGAAGGCGGAGGCGCGCACCGACGGTGCCGTGTAGAGGGGTTTGACCCACACACTAATACGTGTCGCTACACAGAGACAGTAGCTGCCGTTATCTCAGCCTCCAAACGCCACCGGGGCAATTACATAAAGCTACCACTATTTGGCGTGTCAACAAACAACGAAGGAGGTGGGATTGGTCCTCAGTGTCTACCCAGAGGTTTTAAAGACCACAACGGCCTGTGAGATCCAGATACCACAAGTCTCCAGTAACAGACACCGGATCTCACGTAGCGGTCACCCCTGACTGCGACCACCAATAACGACTGGTAAGCTATCAAGAACCACAATTCATTATGGAGTAATTAAGCATTTTGGCTTGCAGAGAAAAAGAAGTTTTGAAAGTAGCTGAGTACCCTGATCATCTCAGAAAAATGAAAGTGCTGCTAGATTCTCGTACAGCCATGTATCATACATGCCAAATTAGGGATGATACTATCAGAATCAGTAGAGGCATACGTTACTATAGCGGATACAGTAACAAATTTGTAAATATATTATTATCGCTGTGTCAAAAGTTAGCAAATGCCACCATTTTACGTAAGCAGGAGAATAATTTCGAACCCTTTGACTCCATTGCCAGATAAACGAACGCCCCAATGAGTCTAATCAAAATAAATAGCGGCTCTCCCCGTTGGAAGTTCGAGTCCTCCCTCGGGCATGGTGTTTGTGTTGTCCTTAGCGTAAGCTAGTTCAAGTTCGATTAAGTAGTGTCTAAGCTTAGGGGCAGATGACCTCAGCAGTTTGGTCCCATAAGATCTTATAACAATTTCTAATTTCCAAAATAAATAAATAAGTAAAATAAAGTAAATCAAAACAGCAGACAGAAGGTATTTAGACATTCGGGAATTCATAAGAGTATGGGGAAACTATGCGGAGAGCCTATAGAAAAATCAGTTATTTTTGTAAGACGTCTGTTCCATTCCTATTTCGATATGTGATGTTGCGCGTGAGATCAGAGACTGAAGTAATACAAAACTGAGCTGCGACATAGGTTGCTCTTAAGTGATGGGCTACTATAGTATTTTCTAACCATACTGCAAAGAGTAGGCGGTATGTCGTACGACAATGAGAGAGGATTACTGTTTCGGGTTATTGTGGCTAGTGGGAACGAATGGAGGGGAAGGACAACGTGGGAGAAAGTTCTTATTTGACGAAGTTCTCCCTTAATATAGCTACTGCATAGTGTTACACACTCCAGTGTCTATGTTATTATTGCAGATTGCTTTCATAAGGGTTCAGATATATACTCGTATGTGCGAGACTGATGAAATTATTATCCCAGCATGTTCCAGTAGTGAAAGTCTGGAATACGTCCGCAGCTCGTGGTCGTGCGGTAGAGTTCTCGCTTCCCGCGCCCGAGTTCCCGGGTTCGATTCCCGGCGGGGTCAGGGATTTTCTCTGCCTCGTGATGACTGGGTGTTGTGTGATGTCCTTAGGTTAGTTAGGTTTAAGTAGTTCTAAGTTCCGGGGGACTGATGACCATAGGTGTTAAGTCCCATAGGTCTCAGAGCCATTTGAACCATTTTTTGAAAGTCTGGAATAATGTGAGGAAAGTGTTTCATTGAGGTGAAAAGGAACAGAAAGAATAATTAAATGAAGACATTGAGATTATTATACTGTCTGTTATATTACATGTCTTGTTTCTATCTGATGTGATCTTGGAACATAGTTAGTGAAAAGACAGTGATTTAAGTAGCAATTATTTGACACGACAAATATGAGTTTTGCCTATTTGGTACCGCCCACACCGTTAAAGGTTTGACGAACAATGGTTTTCTGTAATCAGTTAACACGATAACATTATTCAACTGTAATATCGTGGAAGCAGGGCTAGTTGCAGTACGAAACGTAGTGTAGTAATGGGTAAAAATAAAGACTTGGCGAATAACATGAACTGGCCTCTGCGAAATCAGATTACTTGTAATTTCAGAGTTCGCCATAATTTTTTAAAGTGTTTGATCACTGCGTAACACGATATAATCACGAATAGAAGTAATAGCAAAATGCTGATGGAAGTGTTACAGAATTTACTGTCAACCTATCGCTTGTCTCGAACTCAGTAACTGTCTGACAGAATGGCTCGTAAGTTTAGTGACCTCCAACTTACTGTGCCGTAATCCTTCGGATACACTTGTTTTCGCATAAAGCTTTTGGCATTAACCAGGAAGTGATCTGATAAAACTTTGACTGCGCTATTATTCGCTAACTGTATTAAACAGACTAAGATAACGTTTATTTAGTGCATTTCTATCGTAAGGGTTATCAGTAAAAATAAATAAACAATTTTAAACAACCTGCATATCGGTGAATTTTTTCTGCGCCGAATTACACAACAAAACGTTGCTATCATTATTTGTGGTTGATATTAAACTGTAGAATAAAGAGTTGTGCATACCAAATACTCGAACAGTGCTCAAGAACTGGTCCCACTAGCTTTCTATACGCCGTCTGCTTTATGGATGAGCTACACTTTCCCAAAATTCTCCCAATAAGAAGAAGTCTAGCATACTCCTTCCCTACTACCAACCCGACGTGCACATTCCATTTCATATAGCTTTGCCTTACTAGACCTAGATATTTAATGGATGTGCGTGTGTCAAACTGCCCCCTACTAATGCCATATTCGAATGTTACAGTACTGTTTTTCCTACTCAACCGCATTAACTTATGTTGTTCTGCATTCACAGTAAACTGCCATTCTTCACATCAACTATAAATTTGGTCTAAGTCAACTTGTACATTCCTACTGTCACTCAACGACTATACCTCCTCATACACCACAGCGCCATCATCAGACGGCTGTAAATTGCTGCTCATGCTCTGTGTCAGGTCGTTTTTGTATATAGAGAATAAAAGCGGTCTTATCACACTTTCCTGGGGCACTCCTGATGTTACCTCTGTCTCGAATGAACACTTCCCGTTGAGGACAAAGTACTGGGTTCTGTTACTTAAAAAGTCTTCGAGCCAGTCACGTACCTGGGCACCTAACCCGTACGGTCGCACAGTCTGCACTTACTTGGCCCATATTCCCTGTACGACCGTCGTACTGAAGCTCAACGATGTCCATTCACTGTCTAAGTGGGACGCTAACAATTGCTTATCTGCTTTTTTGTAGCATAAATACTCTCCCTGCCTTCTAGTTGAATTTATTAACTTTGGTAACCACCGTTGCTATGATGACATCACGATCTGTAAAATTTGTCTCCATACTGAAATATGATGGACGGATATGACAGGCGAGAGAAGGTCGATATAAGAAGCAGACGTGCGCAAGCGAAGAGAGGATTACCTGCCAAAAGAAGTCTAGTAATGACAAACGTAAATCTTAATTTGAGAAATAAATTGTTGGGATTGTATTGATGTCACTCAAGGATGTGGGAAAACAAAAAAGAATGTCGAAGCGTTTGATATGAATTGTTAGGAAAATTTCGAAAATCCGCAAAATCGGATAGGAAAGGGATTTGTAGAAAACCGTGTCTAGATGCAGGAACAGGATTATGGGACATGTATTAAGTTATGACTGTATTAAAGGGAGCTCCAGGGAGCAGAAAATGGAACTTATATGAGAAACAAATAAGGACACTGATGTAAGTACTATGATGAAGAGGTAGGTATAGGAGTGGAATTCGTGGTGAGCGGCATTTAACATTCAAAAGACTGATCAAAACAGATAAACGCACTCTAACTCTCCCTAATGAATGACGACTTAAAAAAGGAACACTTTTGGACAACGTTTGTTTCTTGGAGAAACTACAGGCTGCAGCAGCGGCTGGCTACAGGTAGCCAGCATAAAATACTCGTAAACAAACGGACGCAGCTTCATCTGGCACTGTGCCGTGAGTCTGTTGTGAAAGCATCTGTTATCTGTAAGCTCCCAAACAAGGTTCAGACTCCCTTATATACCCTTTGGTATGAGTACGCTGTGTAGGTATACGCATTTGTAGCGTACCGCTGGGTACTGGAATCGGTGCGGGAATTTGTATCGCGTCACTTCGCTCACTTGCTTAGCCTCTGCACACTACTGTTACTGGCGTAGCACATGTAAAGCTGAGGAACACATAAAATTTAAGAAATTGTTTTCCTCTGGTGGGTCACTACTGGGTGCTGCAACTCAGAAATTAGAATTTACCTTTTTTTGAAACTCATTATCTGGCGGTTATCTATAGCTTCTAGAGGTTGTGACCTAAATAGACAGTGATCTTAACGGTAAAATTAGGTTTATTTTCTTAAGGTCTTAACAAGTACGTGAGTTTAGAGTAAGTTGTCTCACGAGAGAAAAGCTGTCATGCACCGATCTAGTTCAGCGATTACATATCGAACTATAAATTATGTTTAACGTAATAGCACCTACATCTGTAGCTGCTACGTTAGTGTTCAACACAGCTCTAGAAGCACGTGCACAATTTCATTAAATAAGTAGATGCCCGTTACGAATATTTCACGAGAGCTAAGACGTGCAAAGTACGTTCGACTCTACAAATTTAGTCCACTATAGTCTCAATGCAAGTTACTGAAAAAAAACATGGTTCAAACGGCTCTGAGCACTATGGGACTCAACATCTGTGGTCATCAGTCCCCTTGAACTTAGAACTACTTAAAACTAACTAACCTAAGGACATCACACACATCCATGCCCGAGGCAGGATTCGAACCTGCGACCGTAGCGGTCACGCGGTTCCAGACTGAAGCGCCTAGAGCCGCACGGCCACACCGGCCGGGTCAAGTTACTGAAAAATGAGTAAATTTGCGTCTTTTTTCTTAAAGACAAGTGATCTTCCGACCCCCTTCCGTACCTCTTAAAAGTTACATAAAATAATTATCGTTTTTTCCTTGTGGACCTGCATTCAGCAGGGCTTTTATTGTTTGATGGGGATTAATTTCAAATGCAGCAAGTCTGCTATTACACACAGGCTTTCCTATTATAATCCTAAACAAGCCTGAAAACTGTCACTGAAAATCGACGGCAACAGATTTCAGCGACCCAGTTCATACCTCGGCTGCCCATTTAGTAGTGAAAGCTGACACAGTGCACTTCCACCCAATTCACAACGCTCCAGGCATTTGTCCGTATTCTGTTAGTCGTCGGTCGCCATAGGAACCGGCACATGAATTTCAAAGTTTTACACTTCAACAAGCAGTGAGGATTACGTCGTGATGTCACACTGTCGTTTATTGGAACTTACTGTAGTCTGGCGTAGCGCCGGCCTACCGTTAGGTGGAGCCACTGGACTCGCCTCGTTACAACTGGAGTCCAAATCTCCATAGGGCTGTCCTTTGGTAGATTCTTTCCTTCTTTTCCCTAGATTACTTAGGGAGAATTCAAGATTGTTCACACAGAAAATATAGGGGCCGATGTTCTACTACAACACAATCTAGTGCTCCGTTTCTAATGACCTTATCGTCGAGAGTAGATTAAACTCTAATCGTCCCTCTTAATGAGCGTAAGGAGTGTAGGTGACTAATTGCTGAAACGACTCTGTGGGCAGTTAGTGAGTCCAATCTTGTATTCGTGATTCCTAAGAGAACGATAGGTAGTGGGATGTGGTATATTCACAGATTCCACAAATAAAGATGGCTCTTGAAACATCGTAAATAGATTTTATCTGTTTAGTTTGCTTCTCTACTAATGGGTCGATTAGTTCAATATTTTTCAGTATCTCTGTGGTATTCTCTCATGAGCCAAACCTGTGACCACTCGTTCACCCCTTGTTTGGGTACTTCAATATTCCCTGTTAGTACTATCTGATATCGGACCCATACACTTGATCAAAGTTATACGATAGGTCGTCCAAGCGTTTTGTAAACAATACTCTTTATATCCAGAATGAATTTTCACTCTGGAACGGAGTCTGCGCTGATCTGAAACACCCTAGAAAATTAAAACGTTTTGCCGGAACAGGACTTGAACGCTGGGCTTTTACTCTTCGTGAACAAGTGCTCAGCCGAGCTAGCTATCCAAGCACGGCTCACGACCCACCGTGCATAGATAGCTCAGTTGGTGCACCACTTGCTTCGGTACACAGTTGTAATCTGACAGGAAGCTTCAATCTCCTTTGCAGACTGACTGCATTTCCGTAGCAGTCTACCTACCACACGAAGTCTGCCACCTTCACCTATGACCGAGACTTTATGGTGGTTCTATTTCATATCCCTAATGTGACATTACGTAATCGATGTGCTACTGAGTAGCTGATTCTCTCCATCCAGCATAACACATGAGCAAACCAACTACGACGTTACCTGATGTTACTCGCACTTTAGATAACTGGGTTATGCATGGTCCTGTTTACAAAAATAGCTCGATAATGCCGTAGAGTTGAGCCACACACGTCATTTTTCATGCCTATCAGCAAACTCACTGTGAATAATAGCCTGTAGCTGTGATCCTGCAGTCAAATAATGGCTACAACTGGAAGTTAATAAAATAAACAGAAATATTAAATAAAAAATAAATGAATAATTAATAAAAAGGGTTCTATTCCAACGTCTGTAAATGATGTAGATGACACTAGAGAACTAAGATGAATAATCATCACTTACCACTTCCGGGCTGAGATGCCGTGGTCCATACATAAGACTCTCCCCTGACGTTTCGCCTTCGACTGCTGAAGGCATCCTTCGAGATCAATCGGCGAACTGCGACGAGAGCGCGAGTGAGCGTCGTATATATAAGACATCCAGAGGGCGCCGCTGTCAATCACGTGACGTCGGCTGTGCTATGATCTCTGATATTGCCAGCTCTCTCAATTGAAATTAATCGATTGTCACGCTGTTGCTGCAATGTTGACATCCATATCTTATCCAGCTTAACGGCTTCATCTTTTCTATTAAAATTATTGCAGTGTTTGGCAATCTCAATGGATTCTCTGTACATTCGCGCATAATAATGCGACGTCTTTGCTATGACGGTTGTCTCACTAAACTTTATTTAATGATCACCTCTCTGAAACACACACATGTTCCGCTACAGCCGATTTATCAATATGTCCGAGGCGGCAGTTCCTTTTATGTTCGCCCAGACGGGTGTTGTCGCTTCTTTTTGTAGTAACTATATAGACCTTTCCACAACTACACGGAATTTTATAGACGCCTGGTGTAGCTAGAGGATGTCGTTTATCTTTTGCGGATCTTAAACATTCTTTTATTTTAGTGGTGGGTCTGAAGACAGTTTCCACATCGTACTTGCTTAAAATTTATCCAATTCGATCAGTGATCTTACTGATGAATGGTAAGAATACTTTCCCCTTGGGTTGGTGTCGATCCTCGTCCGTCCTGGTTGTCAGTCTAGGGCGTAGTGCACGATCTGTCTCTGTTGGAATACCCATTCTTCTTGAAGGTCGCTCTGAGGTGTTCAACCTCATCATCTAAGTCAGGGGCGGGCAAACGTTGCACGCGGCTCATGAGCGCACAGCGCTGCACGTGTGCTGCTCGTGTGCAGGCGTCCACCGGGGCTGTGGCGACAGCCGGCAGGTTGCGGCAGTGTAGTGCCAGGCTAAGCTGTGGACGTTGATGCGAAGCGAGCACTATGTAGTGAACGTTGTATTTCAATAAACGGAGAAGTGGAGATTTGCTATCTTTTAAAAAGTAATGAGAGAATCACTTTTTCTTTATGCAAAAACGTGAAAATTCGAAATGTTTAATATGTGGCAGTATTCTCGCTGGTCAACGGAAGTTTAGTATTGAAGGCCATTATAATAAATTTCACAAGGACGAGTACAATTTATTGTCGGATTCTGAGCGGATGGGGCATTGACTGAGCTTAAGAAGACCGATCTGACGATACCAGATGAATCTGTCGTAGTTGGCTGGCCGGAGTGGCCGAGCGGTTCTAGGCACTATAGTCTGGAACCGCGCGACCGCTATGGTCGCAGGTTCGAATCCTGCCTCGGGCATGGATGTGTTTGATGTCCTTAGGGTAGTTAGGTTTAAGTAGTTCTAAGTTCTAGGGACTGATGACCACAGCAGTTAAGTCCCATAGTGCTCAGAGCCATTTGAATTTGTCGTAGTTGCTGTTGTCACGAGAGATCTGCGACTTTCCCTCGTCATGTCTCTCATCTAACTGATCTAACATTTTATGGAGCACTGTTTTCAAGTTTTCAGGACGACAACAATAATAGCCCAGCGGTATGTGCAAGTTATAAGACTGCGCTTAATATAGCGAGAGCTGGAAAACCATTTGCTGAATTAATAAGTCTCGGTTAAGAGCAAACATCAGTGATGAAAATTTACGTAACTGTTTGTGTTTGTCTGTATGTAGAAATTTTGTTCCAGATATTAAACGTATTGTAAACTCCACCTGTGATAATTAAATAAAACGAATCGTAGGTAGTAGGTACTCTTTCAAACCATGATTTCTTTCAAGCACTCCTACTAACCTTATTCATTCACTCAATAAAGCAAGCTAGGAAACAAAACGCATTACAGAGGAAGGAGCGGACAGAAGGTATGGTGGGGATGGGAGATAAGCGGGTGGCCAGCTTGCCCCTGTGTGCACGCGGAACACCTGTCAACTGCACGCGTGCAAGTGCACCGCACTTGTGCAGCATTCCTGCCCGCCCCTGATCTAAGTGAACTGGTTCACATATTTTGTGCGGCCTGTCTATTAATGTTTTAATCACTCCTCTTTTATGTCTTGGGTGGTGATTGGAATCTTTCCGCAGATAACGATCAGTGTGTGTGTCTTTTCTGAAAACCTTATGACCCAATGATCCGTCCTCTCGTTTGATTCCGGTTACATCTAAGAAGTTCAGGTGACCATTGATTTCCTTATTCATAGTGAATTGAATTCTTGGACCACAGCATCTCAGCCCGGAAGTGTTAAGTGATGACAACACCTGACGTGAAAGCCTTCATTCTATGATGAATAATGTTTATTTAAGAATGTTAATATCAAATATATGGAAAGTGGTCCTACGATAACTAATTGTAATACCTACAGGGAATAACCTTACGACGTGCAATGAAGTAACATTAAGAGAGGTCTGAGAAAGGCAGCAGAATGCCCTAGCTAAATAGTCATCCAAGATACGCGGGAAACTAAGTCCATTTAGTGATCGCAATAAACGAAAATATTCGCAAGCTCACAATAATTAAGAGTTCGGCATGACAATCTATACATTAACACGTGAGAGATAACAAGTACGAACCCATACTCAGTGTATCTCTATTCTGTACTGCAAGTGGAAAAGTTAAAAAAATTCTCCATTGGAGTATATTTGAACCTCACGAAAGTCCATGAAAAAGTTAAAGTATTTAGCGGTCGTTCATCGCCCAGAATCACCCACATGACCGAATAACCCATGTTACCACCGACAGGTCTGCCTTCCGCTACACCTCAATGTAAGGTGTCCCAAATCGCTCCCTGACTGTGGCAGTGTTCTGCTACTGTTTAACTCTCATTTTCTGATGGCCATTTCCACCATAAATACATAGTTCTTTTGTTCTAGAGACGTGAGATCTCACTTGACCACTTTCCATACTACAGTATTGTTTTACAACACTATTTAACTAAAAAAATGTTATAAACATTCAGTCACACTCAGACCATTCACAGTACATACAAATAAATGTTTGTTCAGAAGTAAATAAGACAGAATCCCTGATCAAGAGCCCTCATGTTAAATTACAACAAATTGTTTTTTAAACAATTATTTACGTCTGCTTGATAGAAGCGTCTCTAGACACTCTTTTCAATAGCAATGTATAAGACTTGCGACTGACAATTTCTTAAGTTACCATGGCTTTTTAATACCGATTGTAATCATATATAATGTTATTGTAAAAAATAGTAAGACGTTCATTAAATAATTACAGAAGTATGACAAGATATGAGGTATTCATGTCATGTTCAGTTGGTGTGTTATTGTGGAGGATATGTTGTTCTGGCAAATAAGAGTATTTGCATAAAGAAAACATATAAAACATAATACACTCCTGGAAATTGAAATAAGAACACCGTGAATTCATTGTCCCAGGAAGGGGAAACTTTATTGACACATTCCTGGGGTCAGATACATCACATGATCACACTGACAGAACCACAGGCACATAGACACAGGCAACAGAGCATGCACAATGTCGGCACTAGTACAGTGTATATCCACCTTTCGCAGCAATGCAGGCTGCTATTCTCCCATGGAGACGATCGTAGAGATGCTGGATGTAGTCCTGTGGAACGGCTTGCCATGCCATTTCCACCTGGCGCCTCAGTTGGACCAGCGTTCGTGCTGGACGTGCAGACCGCGTGAGACGACGCTTCATCCAGTCCCAAACATGCTCAATGGGGGACAGATCCGGAGATCTTGCTGGCCGGGGTAGTTGACTTACACCTTCTAGAGCACGTTGGGTGGCCCGGGATACATGCGGACGTGCATTGTCCTGTTGGAACAGCAAGTTCCCTTGCCGGTCTAGGAATGGTAGAACGATGGGTTCGATGACGGTTTGGATGTACCGTGCACTATTCAGTGTCCCCTCGACGATCACCAGTGGTGTACGGCCAGTGTAGGAGATCGCTCCCCACACCATGATGCCGGGTGTTGGCCCTGTGTGCCTCGGTCGTATGCAGTCCTGATTGTGGCGCTCACCTGCACGGCGCCAAACACGCATACGACCATCATTGGCACCAAGGCAGAAGCGACTCTCATCGCTGAAGACGACACGTCTCCATTCGTCCCTCCATTCACGCCTGTCGCGACACCACTGGAGGCGGGCTGCACGATGTTGGGGCGTGAGCGGAAGACGGCCTAACGGTGTGCGGGACCGTAGCCCAGGTTCATGGAGACGGTTGCGAATGGTCCTCGCCGATACCCCAGGAGCAACAGTGTCCCTAATTTGCTGGGAAGTGGCGGTGCGGTCCCCTACGGCACTGCGTAGGATCCTACGGTCTTGGCGTGCATCCGTGCGTCGCTGCGGTCCGGTCCCAGGTCGACGGGCACGTGCACCTTCCGCCGACCACTGGCGACAACATCGATGTACTGTGGAGACCTCACGCCCCACGTGTTGAGCAATTCGGCGGTACGTCCACCCGGCCTCCCGCATGCCCACTATACGCCCTCGCTCAAAGTCCGTCAACTGCACATACGGTTCACGTCCACGCTGTCGCGGCATGCTACCAGTGTTAAAGACTGCGATGGAGCTCCGTATGCCACGGCAAACTGGCTGACACTGACGGCGGCGGTGCACAAATGCTGCGCAGCTAGCACCATTCGACGGCCAACACTGCGGTTCCTGGTGTGTCCGCTGTGCCGTGCATGTGATCATTGCTTGTACAGCCCTCTCGCAGTGTCCGGAGCAAGTATGGTGGGTCTGACACACCGGTGTCAATGTGTTCTTTTTTCCATTTCCAGGAGTGTACATCAATTAATGAAATAGTTACAGATGCTTAGCTTTCAGGGTTGATAGCTATAGTGCAATACTGTCATTTGAGATATCGTTTGTTGAAATCGCTTAAGCGTTGAAAAGGTGTTAATCTTAATGTTCATTGTGAAAATATTTAGTCACTATAAAATATTAACATCTTTAGTATTTGAGATATTGAGGACATATTGCTTGACTGGTGCACCTCATTTCTCTGAGATCGCAGAAGTATTCAGATTAGCTTAATTGTTTAACTGTGATTTATTGTAAGTAGCCATATTTCAGACAAACTTACACTCTTTCATTTCTCGTGTATCCGGCTATGTGAGCAACCGACGTCCACATGCTCTCTAGTGTCCCATTTCCAGCTATGCCGACAGCCTTTGTAGCTGGGCAGAGCTTTGGCAGTCGCTTCGGCTGGACCGGCCGCGGCGTGCCCAGTGCCCTGGGCCCGCTGGCTACTATTCAGCTGCGCAAGGAAATTCTTCTCCTCCCAGTTGTAGGTGGCAGAATGATTCCCCCCCTCCCCCCCCTCACATTACAATACGAAGTGTTACAACTTGGTATTTCTATGAGTAGGCCGCACTCAGTTGCGACCCGTTTGTATTGTAGCTGCAATATACTTTGCTTTCTCGTTTTATTAAGTGCACATTTTTACACATATGAACATTTAAGCAAATTGGCAATCTTCGCACCACTTTGAAATTTTATCAAGATCTGATAGAATATTTGTACATCAGTTTTTAGACTATACTTCATTAAAAGTAACTGCATCCTCTGCACAAATCTGAGGTTACTATTTATATTGTCTACAAGGCCATTAATGTACAGTATAGTGCATGAATAGCTCCCTTGGCACTACAGTGTAATACATGAACAGCCCCCAGTTCACACTTGGCGTTATTTCTTCATCTGTAAATGACTCTCCATCCACGGTATCATGCTGTGTCAGCTCTAGCGAGAAATCCTCACTCCAGTCACAATTTTCGCTTGATATCCCGTATGATCGCCTATTCGATAATAAATGTATGTGTGGAACTAGGTCAAATGATTTTCGAATCTCAAGTAATACTGCATCTACTTGACGGCCCTGTTCATGTAAGAAAAATGCATGTTGGGTCACTCGTAATCGATGTATTCGGAATATGTTGTACATTACTTCGTACACAATGGTAAGCAGAGGTGGAGCAGTCGCTTTCATCGTAGAGAAGCTGGAAAGGTGCAGAAATGATCAGCGAACACGTAAATATGGTAAATAGAAGTTTTACTTAACTTGCAGCTTTCTCCAAGTGTTGCGAAGGAAACCAAACGTCGAACAGAAATAAAGTCAAGATATTATAAGCAGCAAGATTCATGCAGTGCAAGGCTTCTGCCACTAATGAATGAGCGAACTGTCAAACGCTAAGACCAAGACTGCTGAAGACTGTCACTGAGAGTGTCCCGTGTAGCTGCTGTTGGCAGCCCTATACCTGGTAGCACAGGAGCCACTGAAGGCGTGGCTCAGTGGGCATGCATCATTGGATCCACCAGGTCCCCGCGAGACCGCTGTCGACGTCTGCCGCAAACATGCGTTTCCGTTGCCAATTGTGAAACGCCAGCGGTGCTGGTATCGATCTGTGATACCACAGAATCCATGCTGGTCGGCATGGAGGAGATCATTTTGTCCGAGATACGCTACCTCACTACGTTCGAACTCAGAATTTGTTCTAAGTTTCTACAACACTACTGATCGCTAATTTTGTAATTCCCCTCTTTCACCCTTCTTGTAAATGGGTGTGACCCACGATTTTTTCCAATAACAGGACATGGGGCTTTGTTCAACGGATGTACGGTATACTCTGGTTAAAAGAGGGGTTAAATCAGCTTCAAATTGGATACAAACTGTGATAGATTCAATCGGGCCCAGTAGCCACATCAGCAGAGTCAAGTGGATGTGCCACAGGCAGGGGCAGTTTCTGTTTATACACATGATTTAGTTTAGTTCTTCTTCTCACGAATTACTGCAAATAAGTTCAAAAATGGTTCAAATGGCTCTGAGCACTATGGGACTTAACTTCTGAGGTCATCAGTCCCCTAGAACTTAGAACTACTTGAACCTAACTAACCGAAGGACATCACACACATCCATGACCAAGGCAGGATTCGAACCTGCGACCGTAGCGGTCGCGCGGTTCCAGACTGTAGCGCCTAGAACCGCTCGGCCACTCGGCCGGCTTGCAAATAAGTAACTTGTATATATCTATTTTACTGTGTAGACAAGTGTATACTAACTTTTTGCAAGTTTCAGCGTAAATGTTAGTGCATGTGCGTTGCGTGAGCTGACTGTAGAGTGCAGTAAAAATCAAAAGTAGTATGGTAGCAGTATCTACAAATACATTGTAGCCAGCGGCTTCTGGGGTTAATGTTATATTCCTTGTGTTATAGACGAATATTGATTAAATCTGGGTGAGCCTATGCCCGTTGTGTAAAGGTGCAGGGAAACTGATCACTGTCTATAAACAGCTGGAAGCTGTGTTGGTCACGGTCGACAGACTTCTCGCTGCTGCCCTGGAAAGCGGTGGTGTGGAAGCTCTAGAAACGAATGCTCTAGCACCTCTAGTACCGGCAGCTTTACCTATGATCGCTGACGTCAGCACTTTCTGATTCCATCGACACTTTTCCTGACAATGAGTGGCTAAAAAGCACGTTTGAGCATAGACGGGTTATATGTCGGGAGTGGCGTCGATATTCTTGAAAGGTCTGGACAAGAGCAGAGGGTTGGATTGCTTGTCACTGGCAGCTCCAACGTGAGAAGAGCGACGGTACAACTAAAGGAAACAGGGGACAGTTCACGAAGGAAGACCAGGATTCATTCTGTTTGCTTGCTAGGATGTCATGTCAGTGTCTGGAGGAGACTCTGCCGGTAGTGAATAAGCGCAGCTGCAAATCGTCGCTCATATAGGCACATATGAAGCCTGACTCCTGGGTTCAGAGGCCATTCTCGGTTCCTACACGCGGCTGTCTCCTTTGGTGAAGGTGTCTTGCACGGAGAGGCAGCAGACCTCCGTTTAGCAACATCGTTCGAAGAAGCAGTCGCCATCCTCTGGTTAAATCAGAAACTCAAACCATTCTGTGGGGATCTTAGAAGTAGATTTTTCGACCAGCGGTATTGGGTGGGGATTTTATGCCGCTCTTAGTATGTCAGGCGTGAACTACATGCAGGAAGCGTTGCTAGTGTAGAAGAGTGTTTGTGGCGTGCAGGTGTGGGTGTTTTAGGATAGAGAAATTCCTCCGCAAGCCCGAAAAGATGCGTTCTAATTTCAGGCAGGGAAGAATACTATCCATTAATTAAAGACAGCAGCGTTCGTCACAGAAGATCGGAGAAAGAAACTGGCAGGAGCGCCCATGTAAGGTTCCCAGAACTAGTCTCTCTTATAAACGTTAACAGTGATGTAAGGGACAGAAAGGTGGCTGAAGCAGGATGGTAATAACAGTGAAATTTTAGATATGTATCGCAAACGTTGGTTGGACACCGTTGGTGGAGTCTATTTATAACTGTAAAAATTACGATAACATCTAGTGAGGATAGTACAGATAGCGAATTCAAAACAATTTGGTGAAGATATGTACTGAAGATACATCAAACAGTTAAGAGTATAGATCCCCTGTCTCAGGAGCAGTAATAGTGAAATTTTTGCCAGGAAACGTGGAAGAAGAATTCACGTAAACTTCTACGTCATGTTGTGGTATTAAATGGAAATTTCAACTAACCAGCTACAGATTGCGGGACTGAAATGATGAAGGCGGGTGGTAGGAACAGGAAATCGTGTGAAATTGTCTAAATGCCTTATCCCAAATTTACCTTGAGCAGCTAATCAAACAACCAACTCGAGTATATAAAATATCCTGGTCAGTGAACTTTCCGGCTCAGTTATCGTGGAACAGCGAATCAGTTAACATAAGATCGTTACAGCATCACTAAACACACCTGTAAATGGAATGTAAAGAAGTGTAGGAAGAGACTTCTTTTTATCAGGAGCATGGAAAACAAATTTCATATTACTTGATCGGTCAATATGAAATGTTCTTCCCAGGACCGAAAATTCTGAGTATCAAAGGCCAAAGCTCAATAGTGTTATACAGTACGTCTTAGGCAGTTATGTGCTATGCAAAGTGGTGAGGGATAGGAAAGAACCGCCTGTTTTGTCATCCATACTAGAAAGCTGCTACGGAAGCGTAGAGAGCTGTGCTGCAAATTTGAACAATAGCCAAAGCCTCACAGACCAAGAAAAACTGAACGAAAGCAAAACTGGCGTAAGGAGAGCCGTGTAAAAGCGTCGAACGAAGTCGAAAATAAAATGTTATCTACCGATTTTACAGAAAATACTGAGGTTTTATGTTAAATCAGTCAGCTGATCGAAGCCACCGAGGCCACCTTTCCAGACAATATGTGACCACAATGGCAACGAAAACAAAACCTAAATATTAAAGCCTTTTCCCAAAACTGTTTCACTGAAGAATAGCGACTATGCTTCCTCCTTCAAAATATCTCACGAATATCAGAATGTTAGATACAGAAATAAGTAGCCACAAGACAGAAAAGCATCTCAAATGGCTCAGGAAAGGTAGTGATTTAAGTGCGATTCTGCTCATGGTATGAGAAAGTATTTGCTCCTGTTCTAGCAGCAGTGTATCGCAGGTCAGTGGACGAGCGGGACATTCCTGTTCGGTGTAAAAATGCACAGGTCATTCCTCCGTCTTTTCTAGGACTGTCGAACAGACCCACAGATCTACAGGCTCATATCTCTAACGTAAGTGTGACGTAGGATTTTGGTACCTGTTTAATGCTCGCGTATTATGGCATTCCTGGAGACCAAAAATCTATTCTGTTGGAAACAATATGAATTTTGAAAACAAAGATCGAGTGAATGCCAACTCCTTACGTTCCTCCGCGAGATCCAAGAAGTATGGATATCGGCGCCCAGGTTTATGTCATGTTCCTTGACTTCCGAAAGAGGCTCAATATAGTTTCACCTATCACCAATAATTCTCTTTTGGTAAAAACGAGGTGTCACAAACAGACAATGCTTTTTTCAAATTATATGACGAGTTAATCATTTGCTTTTAAGTGTATACTGTCACTTATGAGAGATATTTTTTCGCAAGATATTCTTGCCATTTGTTATTTTTCTTTAATTAATATAGTTTCAGAATATAGTTCATCTTTGCAGATACCGTGTACCGCATTAAATTTGTTATGACAATGACTTTTTATCCAGTCATATGATTTCTTCCATTTCCACGCCACTGACATTTCGGCAGTCTGCTCCAGACACAAACTTCACTACTATGAAAACGCGTACTGATAAACGTGGACGAAAAATTGAAATAAAAGCGTCTTATTAGCACAATCAGAAGCACATATTTGAAATGTAATAATAGTGACGACAGGCGATAAGAAAGTACGGTTAACAATAATGATATAACAACGCCAGTCTGCTCAGGACTCAATGCGTCCGGCTTTGTCGACTTGGTTGGTCCCACAGACTGCTTTTACTCAACAGAAATCGGTGAGTAATTCAACGGATACGTAAAACTATAACCGACTGTAACCAGTAACCAACTGAATCGATTGTTTTCATTTGGTTGTTCCTATCACTATGCTAGTTGTAAGTCGCCCATTCCTTTAGTTGCCGGTAGGGATCTCCCTGATGGAGCTTGATCCCTAGTTCATTGAAAAACTGCGAGAATATGCTGAAAATTTAAATTTTCAACACAACTGAAAACCATCGCACTGGCATCAGCGTGTAAGAGCATTTCTTAATTGCCCTTAAAGAGCTCAGTTAGACTGAACTACATGGCCAGTTCCTCTTGCTGCCTTCCTTGCTGCCCAAACTTCCCTCATTCGCTCGCTGTGTTTCTGTTTCCGGTCCTCTGACCATGCTTCTTGTCGGCTTCGTATCTTCGGTTTCATCTTGGTTGCCTTTTTGGTTGCCCATACTTCTATCATCTTCCAGTTGTGGTCTTGTTTGCGTTCTTCGGTCTATTTTACGCCTGTTCGTTTGTCACAATGTATCTAATGTAGTTTACTTTTCTTAATGAAGTTTCTGAATTTTGGCCTGTCGTTTATTGTGTCTGGTGTCATGCTGAGTTGGTTCAGGTCGTTTTTTACCTCTGCCACCCATTTGTTGTTTCTAGTGTTTACCCGGTCAAAGATCTGTTTGGTCAGTCTGTGTTATGGAGTTTGACAATCATATGACCCTTTTTTTTAAGTGCATCTCGAGGAGGGCACACTAAACAATCTGAAAGGTGAACGAAAACTTTGAACATAAACATAAATGCAAATATTGCCCCAAGGTTGTATGTGTATGTGTGTACCTACGCAAAATCGGATGGTTCTTTTGAAAATAAAAACTTTGTAGTTGCAAGCGTAACTTAAAATTTTAAATTCACCCCAAGCTTCTAACATCACTCATGAAGAAGACATACTTATTGAAAACGGTTACATAGGACACCAAAATAAATATTTTTCTCTTTGTCATACTTGCCTGTGAGCTGTATTTAATCCTGTAGAGAATGTATTTTCTTTTCAATCGTAATGACTGATTTGTTGTTCTAACGGCTCCTGTTGCACAAATAGAGGGCGTACTTCACTCTTCAGTTATAGTAGCTGTTCCACGTTCACATTTATTTGTATGTCTTGAACCACCGCAGCATTTGTTTACTATTGGAGCGATAGACCTGGAGTCAGTACACCGATGTGGATGGTGCTTACTACATAGCGATGGGGTCTTCTATATCAACAGTTCACACGTTTGGAGTTAGTTTAATACACCTGACACATTTATCCGCACTCATCAAGTGCGGTACTACGTGAATATGTGGGTTGGTGTTGTGGGCGATTTTTGATTGGGCCATATCTCCTACCTAGTCCATTAAACGGTTGTCGTTATTACAATTTCCTCGTCAGAGCATTGCCAGAATCTCTAGATGACGTGCCACTCGCTACAAGACAGCTTATGTGGTTCCAGCGTGATGGGGTGCCGTCACATTTCAGTCTAGTTAGTCGATTCTTGAACACACTTTCAAGAAAGGTCGATTGGCAGAGGGTCCTGTGCCATGACCTGCTCTGGCCTTTTTTGGTGTGGGAACAGATGCGCATTCTTGTTTACAAAACTGCTGTTGAATCCCTGGAAGATCTGGTTTCCCAGATAGTAGCAGCAGCAGGAAATATTAAAGACACTGCTGCAGTCTTTGACCTTGCTAGGCAGAACATTTCCATCAGGTGTAACCTTTGTTTACAAATCAGTGGGGGCATTTTTGACCCCCCTAGTGTACATGAAATAATCGTGTCTTATTAACGTTATTGTCTCTTGGTAATAAAGATTAAAAATTGTTTGTGTTAGTTTTTGTCTACTGTAGGGTTTGATGTCCTGATAAAATTGTGGTTCATAGGAAAACTTATTACAAGTGTTTTAGATGTCCCTTGTAAACTCGAAGAGTTTGTTGGTTTAATTAATTTTCATCCAGAGGATACTGCTTTTACAGGTTTAAAAAAATTGACACTAGAGAAAGATACTTATTTTGATACCTCGTTCAACTTCCCAGAGTCTGTCGGTTTAAATAGATTTCGCCCTGCTTAGGGTACACATAAAGCACCGCTATCCTTCCAAAAGCCATAATTTTATAACTGTTAGAGAAAGAGTATCGCGTTTGGTTGTAAAACATTTAGCATCTCTGAAAGTTTCTTTCAGCTATGCCAGATATTCAATGTGATTCCCACTCGTCGCCCGTAGAACAACAAGGCAATATTCGAGCTCTGCCCTTGTACGATTCAGCCTTGCACCATCAACAATTCTAATTTCTGCACTGATTCTTGCAATAAGGGTAGCAATGTCACTTACTGCTGTTGTGTACACGCTTAACTCCACAAAAAGAAGTGTAAGGGGATGACATCGGGAGAGAGCGGACTCCATGTCATGGGACCATCACAAACCATCCATCTATCAGGAAATATGTCATTCAGCACATACCTTATGTTAAAAATCCACTGTGGAGGTGCACCATTACGCTGGAACATGTTGGAAGGCTGCAGCCTTTCAATATATGACAGCAGGAACTGCTCGAGCATGTCCACGTAAACATTCTGGTTTTCTCTCCGAGGAACCACCTCATTATGCTTGTTTTTACCAATGGTGTGCCATCATGCTGGCGTCGATAATTCCGCAGTACTGTTGTCACAGATTTTGGTTCTGCATTCCAGATGATAAATTGTGGCTTCTCCTGGTCTGCCGCCATTTTGATGCACTCCAAGTCAATCTGCAATAAAGCACAAAAGGATTAAAACACTTTTGGAGCTGCTTAACGTTTTACAAGAAGTCACGATGCTCTACCCGTAGTAGTTTCGAAATTATAATCTTTTTAAAAATGATGCCACGACTTTATGGACATGCTTCATGAAACAAACCGAGCGAAGTGGCGCAGTGGTTAGCACAGTGGACTCGCATTTGGGAGGACGACGCTTCAAAGCAACGTCTGGCCAATATAATTTAATTTTAATTTTAATAATCAACAGCCTCAGTTGCACCGTTTACCTAGGTTTCAGTCGGGATAACCCAACCTTCTTCGAATAACAGTAACTACTGTTTGTCCATAGTGGACATCGTCAAGCTAAAACGACAAATCCATAAATTATCGTCAAACTATAAAACTTATCTGGAACTGCCTCGGCCCCACTTCGCGACCGCGATACGCAGTTCCAGATAAGTTTTATAGTTTGACGATAATTTATGGATCTGTCGTTTTAGCTTGGCGACGTCCACTATGGACAAACGGTGGTTACAGTTATTCTGAAGAAGGTTGGGTTATCCCGACTGAAATCTAGGTACATTCTAGTTAAACGGCGCAACTGAGGCTGTTCATTATTAAAATTAAAATTAATATTTATACAGCTGCTGACAGGGCCGCGAAATGTTGACAATATAATTTAGGTTTTCTGCGATTTCCCTAAATCGCCTCAGGCAAATGCCGGGGTGGCTCCTCTGAAAGGGTGTGGATTTTCTTCCCCATTCTTCCCTAATACGAGTTTGTGATCCGTTTCTGATGACCTCAATGTCGACGGGACGTTAAATACTAATTTTCTCCTCCTACTCTTTGAAACACCTTGTGACCTTGTGCTTTTATTTCATTTCGTGTTATGAGAATACCCACTCGATACTTAAATCTAATTTATCAAACATTCGAAGTACTTCCAACAAGGCTATTTTTCAAGTGTTGACATTTTCGTCTGCTTCATTACTGCTTCAGAGGTACTAAAGAGAGTCAATACTGAAAAGTTCCTAAACTAAAAAGTTTCTCTTTTAGCAAGCTGACTCATTGTGTGTCCATATTATGGAACAATGCGTACCCAGTGCAACAACCTACATTCACAATAGTGTGTTGTGCAAATAAACGCCAACACACAGCAGTTCAAGGTAATAAACATCGTTATCTTGTTTTTCATCGTACGGAACAGATAGCGGAAGTGACTTTTGGTAGCACAATTAGCTACAAGGCGGTTGCTGTATAGGATTCTTATTAGCTACAGTACGAAAGTATACTCCTTCTGCTGCGAGGAAATATAGAGAGATTAGCTGTTTATAGGAACAAAATCGGTGTTCTCTAACGTTTTGACTCTATTCAGGATGCTAAATTGCTATTACAAAAGTAATCGCGTTAATTCAAGATCACTTTTGGTTGGAACAGTGGAGATCGTACATGTATGTGCTGCATTCGGCATCCTAATCGGGTTGTAAACAGCCTCTCCCCGTGTCTGTCATACAAAGAATGCTTCAGTTAATGTGAAATCCAGTCACAATCAGGTCGTTGTAGGCCTACACTTATTGGAGCACACTAGTGTTATGAAGAATGTGTGAACCTGGAAAACCATACGAAAATAAGATCAAAATCAAACAAGTCAAACGTTTACAGTAACAAGCAAGAATGATGTCGTGAAGACAATATTACATTGCGAGATGTTCCGTGATTCACTCATACAAAAGGTTAGTAGGTAATCGCAATGACTGCCATGATCGTTTTCGTGGTGATATTTCAGTACATACAGGGAGAAATTATTCTCTAACCCATGATGGCTACTTACAGATATTACCCCCAAAATTCAATCTATTTGTAGAGAGGGCTATATGTGTTTTTTGGATACGATGTCCGACCGGAAAGAATAGAGACTCCACGTGTTGCTAAGGAACTGTTAAATGTGAGCTATCAGAGCCAAACTGTTTCTAAATCTTGAACTGTGTTCTCACGCTGTGAAAAGTTCCAACTGGCACAATTTACTTGATAGAAGCGGACGGGCAGTTTACTGAGGACGTAAAACAGTGGAGCTGTTAGCACACTCACGAGAAATAGAAATGCAGGCATACACTGCCTGACAAAAAAAGTAAAGCATTTAGAAGACATGGTCGGATGGAAACGTAACTTCTTACAAATACATGCCATCCACGGCAATTACAATACTCTGATGATTCCAATACTAAGACAGGTAGAACGGCCACCAGAGTGCATTATTGTTGGCAGTGGTTAAGATTGTTACCAGGCCTATATAAGAGGTGATTATGTCGTCCAAAACTTTCAGGGGTTATGGAGAAGGACAAATATGTCAATTTGAGGTAAGGTACCCTGGTCTAGGAACAACAGAGGTGTAAGTTATAAATGAAAATCGTCCAGATACCTCCGACAATGGAATACATGTACTAGTATTGTTTTTACTAAAATTACAGACTCAGGCAACTTTTAGCTGTGGTAGATGGACCAAAACAAGAATAAATGTCTAGTTAAATGCATAAGAGTTATGAGCACGTGTTCAGCAGAAGAGCTGTTTCATAGAGGAGACGAAGAAGTCCTCATAGCTCACAGCACTTTAGAGCTCACGTTTACTGGTCTTTTTTCCTTATTTTGGTCCATACTACTACGTATCAAAATATGAAAAACAACGAGCCTTCAGTAAAAAAGATGTTTCTGACATTAGCGAAGATGAAAAAATAATTCATAGTGCATGTGTACCAGACGTTACTTTCTTGTTGTAATCGATACTACCACATTTGAAAGTCTGTTGATGGAGCCAAAAATGGTTCAAATGGCTCTGAGCACTATGGGACTTAACTTCTGAGGTCATCAGTCCCCTAGAACTTAGAACTACTTAAACGTAACTAACCTAAGGAGATCACACACGTAAGTTCCCGAGGCAGGATTCGAACCTGCGACCGTAGAGGTGGCGCGGTTCCAGACTGAAGCGCCTAGAACCGCTCGGTCACAACAGCCGGCTTGGTGGAGTCCTGGTGCACCGCGTATATCCTGGTGTGCAAAACTAAGGACAGAAGTAACTTTCGTGTGATGCTTGACTGCCAAGTGACATAGCTCGATGGAACTTGGACCACACATAGAAGGAACTACTATAGCATAATGCGCCCGCCCGTTTAGCCGTGCGGTCTAACGTGCGGCTCGGACGTGTGTGGAAGTCCGGTGAGCCGGCCAGTCTGTGGATGGTTTTTAGGCGGTTTTCCATCTGCCCTGACGAATGCGGGCTGGTTCCCCTTATTCCGCCTCAGCTACACTATCTCGGCGATATTGCGCAAACAAGTCCTCCACGTACGCGTACACCACCATTACTCTACCACGCAAACATAGGG
Source organism: Schistocerca serialis cubense (assembly GCF_023864345.2). NCBI lineage: Eukaryota > Metazoa > Arthropoda > Insecta > Orthoptera > Acrididae > Schistocerca > Schistocerca serialis. The sequence goes on from NC_064641.1 coordinate 622,935,975, forward strand.
GCTACACTCGTCTGGTGTGAGACGTTCCCTGGGGGGGGTGCACCGGGGGGCCGAACCGCACAATAACTCTGAAAGATTGGTTCGGTGTGGGGCGGCGGAAGGGTGAAGTGGAGTGCGGTAGTCGTCGTGGGGTTGTGGACCTCTGTGGCTACGATGGGGACGGAGCCTCTCCGTCGTTTCTAAGCCCCCGGTTAATATGCAATACATACAATACAAGAGTATAGTGCAGTACAAAAGGTAACTGATATAAATACTCAAGGAGATGAACAGAAACGACATTTTCGCTCAAAGGCAACAATTACACTGAAGTCACCACGTTTCATGATTGCCCCTGGACATCACAAAAGGCCAGATATCGTTCTTAATACCGTTGTTAATGCCCGCTCTGCTGCGTTCTTCTGTTGCTGGCCACAAAATTGATAAGGAGTTCTTACGGTAGGGCGCTCGATTACTACACTAGTGTGGTTGGCAACTGCCGAATGGCCGTTGATGGATGTGAACATCCTGCAATACATCCCCCCCCCCTCCCGCCCACCCCCCTTCCCTGGGTCCCACAGGTATTCTATGGGATTTCAGATGCAAGAACGGGCAAGCCGATCCATTCGTCCAATATCCTCTCCACCTGCGCAGTCGGATGTGGTAGCGCATTGACATCCACGAAAATAAAGTAAGGGCCGAATAACAACCCCGAAAAGACACACATGGGGAAGTGTACAGTGCCACAATAAGGTTGGCCAGTGAATGTATTGTGTTCAAAGATTTCGAGGTCATTACGCCCATAAAACACACTGCCTCTTCACACCATGGCACCTGTATCACCGAAAACGTCACGTTCGACAATGTTCCTGGGTGCATCACATGCTCCCACATTTCGCCGTATAAGGGTGACTTCAGCGTAATTATTGCCTTTGAACTATACTGTTGCAGTTCTTTCTATTTATGATGTGTGTTGGAGTGTTGCTTTGGGGGAGGAGACCAAACAGCTAAGTAATCGGTCTCATCGGATTATGGAAGGAAGACGGCCGTACCCTTTCAAAGGAACCATCCCGGCATTTGCCTGAAGCGACTTAGGGAAATCACAGAAAACCCAAATCAGGATGGCCGGATGCATGATTGAACCGTCGTCCCTCCCGAATGCCAGTCCAGTGTGCTAACCACTGTGCCACGTCGCTCGGTCTATTTATGATCTAACTTTCATTGAGCTATGTTAATTGGCAGTGACAGGTCATGCTCAAGGGGAAACGACAGGGTGACAGACGAAAATATTTTTCTCATTCAGCATTTTTTTCTCCATACTGGAATGTAGTAGACAAATGAGGTTTCCTGCAGTGAATGAAGCATTCATTGAAATTTTTTGTATTTTTTATTGAGAAATGTAATGTATTCAATGTGTAATTGGGATTTTCCCTATGCAGCTCTGAAAGGAGGTAGATCGACGGTTGTCGCTGTAATTTCAGTTGTGATTATTTGAAACTTGAAATTAATATTTCACCGTTATCTGTACAGATGCAATTTTGGTTCATTGTAGAGATTTGCAAGGTAAAAAATTGGCGAAATTATAGATATTTGAAAAAATGGCAAATATTAAATATCAGCATAAAAAATCGGCTATGATGACCTGAAGAGAATTCAGTTTGTTTCAAGAAAGACCAAAAATCATTAAAATCGGCTGAAAATTGTAGCGTCGGCGACAACCATGCCGAAAAACATGGTTTTGAGTACAACGCGTTTTAAGCTTCACAACTGTTTGCCATGTAAGAAAAAGGGGCAAAGCTTGAAACTTACGGGATATCATTGATGTCTGGTCCGTAGTAACTATCGCCCCGGCTAGTGGATGGTCGCTTTCTGGTACTTTGAAATGATAAGCCCTCATTTTCGTCCTCAAATCCAGTTTCGTCGCTGAGCGCATAGCCGCTGGCGTCTCTGCCTTCACATAATCTGAAACAAAATTGTATCCTTTTTTGTGAAAGTATCATTGATAAGATTGTTCTAAATTAATTATTCAGCAAATCTGCATCTGACTGCGTCTGTGAACTTGTTTCTTGCACTTCTCCATTTTGCCAAAAATGCAACATGTATTTGACTCAGCAATCAAGTTTAAGAGAATATTGCAGTTTGTGCAATGGCATTAAGATGGTACTGGAAAATTAACTTTTGGCCCTGATGTTTACTTGGTTCTTTCATTGGTGGGTAACTTTACTTTCTTACTCATTTTCATATTCAGTACAAGCAAAGGATGTGGATTATGATTCAGGCTGTTAGATTTAAACACAATGTTGATCTCAATATATATATATATATATATATATATATATATATATATATATATATATATATATATTGTTAAAATTTGAAGTCATACACAAAACCTACCATTTCAAACATTTTTGTAGCTCGAATCACTCTTACAAAAAATTTTACAAAACGCTTACTGCGTCAAACCTTGGACATACAGATCCTAACTATGAACATTATCTAACAAAAACCAATTTGAAATGATTATCTATCTTCTCTCATTTATCTGCTAAAGTTTGGTCAGGGGCAGCGACCTACCTTAACGCTGCCACCACACGTCTGCTTCCTCCGGGCACCTACCTGCGACTCTCCAGTTTTTTTAATGCGCGCGCCCGGCTCTCTTAACCATCAAAGATCCTCCTACTCAAAGATATTATACTTGTTCCATCTTGCGGTTGGCAACAACCGACTATTTTCTGGAGGTACCCTGATCGGACCTTAGCACATATCTTTCAAACCGGCGCATTTAATCACCAATTTTGATTTGAAGGGCATTTGCCACGTGCATTAATGCAGTATGGCCAATATTGAATAGACCGGCTGACAAATTAAAAGCAATGTTGACAATTTCTCTCCCGCTGGATGTTATTTTTAGAGCGTACCTCCAAATGAGACTATTGAAACTTTCGTTCATTTTGAGTAAAACCGCGCAAACAACACTCCAGCAAATCAGGTTTACTCAAATAGGTATAAACAGGGATCATGGCAACGATAACGACTTGTGGCAGTCGCGTTTTGTGTTTATAACTTTCCATTTCACCTTTTGCTTTAGCTTCAAACTCTCACAGAATCATTATTTTTTGGAGTTCGCTCGTAATATTTTGGGAAATAATTCTTCAATGTATAAACATTCGAATTACGTAATAAAAAATTTTCTTGTTTTTTTTTTTTTTTTTACCGTCACCCTATCGTTCCCCGTTAAAGTGTGAATATGAGTATAGTTAACGCTACAGCCACGTTAGTTTAGAACGAGTTAGAAGCACCCCAGTTTGTAAGAGGGTGTATGTGTCACGTCCGTCCCCCTATCTCCCTTTCCCTCCCCTTGAGAACACAGGAAAGGTGCAAAATTGCAACATAAGGAAGGGAAGAAAACATCTGATTATTTGCGCGAATACAGTACGGAGAAGAAAACATTATTAAATTTATACCTGTTCGTGGCATGTACAGAACGCAAACTTTAGTATACAAAGATGCCACTTTCGGCAGTAATAATGACTCTGACAAGGCTAGGCATCAAAGCTAATTCGGTTATATGCCAGAGGTCATCAATCATAGTGGCTGAAAAGTAGTGGCTTGCCTGCTTCTTGGCAACCCATCTCTAGATATTTTCAGTTAGCGAGAGATACGGAGAACGTGCTGACCAGGGAAAAAGTTGCGCGTTCAGTGAGTCGAGGTAGGTGAGGGAGGATTACTGGCAACATGTGGTTTCGCTTTGACCAGTTAAACCGAAATTCGTATGAAACGACGGTGTCGTGATACTCCAGTCCTCCGTGTTCAAATGGTTCAAATAGCTCTGAACACTATGGGACTTAACATCTTAGGTCATCAGTCCCCTAGAACTTAGAACTACACTCCTGGAAATTGAAATAAGAACACCGTGAATTCATTGTCCCAGGAAGGGGAAACTTTATTGACACATTCCTGGGGTCAGATACATCACATGATCACACTGACAGAACCACAGGCACATAGACACAGGCAACAGAGCATGCACAATGTCGGCACTAGTACAGTGTATATCCACCTTTCGCAGCAATGCAGGCTGCTATTCTCCCATGGAGACGATCGTAGAGATGCTGGATGTAGTCCTGTGGAACGGCTTGCCATGCCATTTCCACCTGGCGCCTCAGTTGGACCAGCGTTCGTGCTGGACGTGCAGACCGCGTGAGACGACGCTTCATCCAGTCCCAAACATGCTCAATGGGGGACAGATCCGGAGATCTTGCTGGCCAGGGTAGTTGACTTACACCTTCTAGAGCACGTTGGGTGGCACGGGATACATGTGGACGTGCATTGTCCTGTTGGAACAGCAAGTTCCCTTGCCGGTCTAGGAATGGTAGAACGATGGGTTCGATGACGGTTTGGATGTACCGTGCACTATTCAGTGTCCCCTCGACGATCACCAGTGGTGTACGGCCAGTGTAGGAGATCGCTCCCCACACCATGATGCCGGGTGTTGGCCCTGTGTGCCTCGGTCGTATGCAGTCCTGATTGTGGCGCTCACCTGCACGGCGCCAAACACGCATACGACCATCATTGGCACCAAGGCAGAAGCGACTCTCATCGCTGAAGACGACACGTCTCCATTCGTCCCTCCATTCACGCCTGTCGCGACACCACTGGAGGCGGGCTGCACGATGTTGGGGCGTGAGCGGAAGACGGCCTAACGGTGTGCGGGACCGTAGCCCAGCTTCATGGAGACGGTTGCGAATGGTCCTCACGGATACCCCAGGAGCAACAGTGTCCCTAATTTGCTGGGAAGTGGCGGTGCGGTCCCCTACGGCACTGCGTAGGATCCTACGGTCTTGGCGTGCATCCGTGCGTCGCTGCGGTCCGGTCCCAGGTCGACGGGCACGTGCACCTTCCGCCGACCACTGGCGACAACATCGATGTACTGTGGAGACCTCACGCCCCACGTGTTGAGCAATTCGGCGGTACGTCCACCCGGCCTCCCGCATGCCCACTATACGCCCTCGCTCAAAGTCCGTCAACTGCACATACGGTTCACGTCCACGCTGTCGCGGCATGCTACCAGTGTTAAAGACTGCGATGGAGCTCCGTATGCCACGGCAAACTGGCTGACACTGACGGCGGCGGTGCACAAATGCTGCGCAGCTAGCGCCATTCGACGGCCAACACCGCGGTTCCTGGAGTGTCCGCTGTGCCGTGCGTGTGATCATTGCTTGTACAGCCCTCTCGCAGTGTCCGGAGCAAGTATGGTGGGTCTGACACACCGGTGTCAATGTGTTCTTTTTTCCATTTCCAGGAGTGTACTTAAACCTAACTAACATAAGGACATCACACACATTCATGCCCGAGGCAGGATTCGAACCTGCGACAGTAGCAGTCCTGCGGTTCCGGACTGCAGCGCCTAGAACCGCAAGACTACCGCGACCGGCTACTCCGTGTTGTAGCCGGTGCTGCGCTGTCGGCTCACCTTTCTCTGCTCCCGCTTCAAGAGGAGCCGCAGCTGACAGTCCACGGTGCTCCAGGTGCCACCGCGCCGAAGTGCGGACATTTGTCTAGTTGCAAACAATATCACTATTCAAGGTACTTTACTGGCTGTCCGATCCTGCACGGCTGCACAAGCAATAAGTTATGTCCGTTCTCTCAGGCGCTAGTCGTGTGAGCGTGGCGCGTATGGCTCTCCTGAACCCGCCCTTACCATATTCGAATGTCAGGAGCGGAATGGCGACCAACGAGAATAGCAACATCACAGAACGTTATCCCTATGAGTACCAATGATTTCTTGAGCTCGTTGTTTTAAACTACGTGCAAATGCAATCACATTTCCACATTTTAAGTGAAATGAACTGCGGTGCCTGTAAAATACTTTTGCTCAATATGACGACCGCTTTCAATCAATTGAAGACTCATCCTTACGTGATCTGTACAGAAATTGATAAAGAAAACTATTAATTTTTGTACATATCACTTTAGGACGCGTCTTCAGTTCATGGATAACTGGTCGTGACTTTAAATAAAACTATTTTACAGTCAGTAGTCTCCGTCTGAAGCTACTATTTTGTATTATTTATTTCTCTTTAAAGTGGCGTTGCCTTTGCCATGAAACCACCGATGCTACTGCAAGACAGAGACATTTAGTGGTACACTGAGTTTCCTCTGTGTAATCATTCTTTTTTCTTTCAGTGATTGTATTGAGGAAATCATTGACAGTGAAAGTAAGTGTATTTACAGTAACTGTAAAGTAAGGTTGAGTTCGTTCTATTGCTGTTATGAGTGGTTTAGAAATGAAACCACTGGCGCAGTATGTAATTTTGATACAAATTTATAAATTTTTGGCTCATTTTTGCTTATTGCGTAGGACTCTAATTTGTTTCAGGCACTATGAATACTTGGAAGTTTCGAGATGTGTGTTTGTAACTAGGAAAAAAGCGACATTGTCTTCAGATATATCTCAATTGATGGATGGTTGAAAACTTTATGTCCAGTGGCTACAAAGGGATACCACAACTTTAAAGGCATTGATTGTTTACTTTCCGCCTATTTCTTCTTGTATTCGTTGTCTGCTGTGACTATAAGGGTTACCCCTTGCAAACTTTTAAAATTCAATTTTTTTTAAATATTTGTGACTCAAAGGTTAAAGTGCAGTTTCGTCAGACCACTGGCATTGTCGAACTCCGACGTGTGTTTGTAGAAGTTCCTTCTTTCTGCACGAGGCATAACACTGTCTTTTCACAACCAAATCAACATACTCATTCAATTTCTGAATGAGAAACCCGTACGTAAATGCAGTTGCCAATACTTATATGAAGTTCGCTCTGTCGCAATGCAATTTTATCATTTGCGCAGACTAGCACACATTATACGCCATGCCATTTCGACGTTTGTTGCATACGGTATACACATTGTTCCAGTTTTAATGACCAGCGGTGCAGTTCTTTGTGTTTTATGTCTGGGTTTTTCTTTCTGTTACAGCTGTCCCGCCATAGCGACAGACAAAGATGCTGATCGACGCACAGAAACAGCAGAAGAAGGAAGCTGAGGATCAAAACCATGAGAACGGAGGTCTGCAGCAGGGACCGGAGGCCCCGGAGAGCGACAAACTCCAGGGGAAGGCCAAGACGTCCACTGGCCACAAGCAGAAGGAGGGTCCGGCCACGGGCGGCGGACACCCTCCGGCTCCCGACGGTGGCTGGGGGTGGGTCGTGGCCGCCGCCGTCGCCTTCAGCGCCGTGAGTAGCACAGCGCACTGAACCCTCGCCTGCTCTACTCACAACCACACCAGCCTCGCTCTGTAGCGCAACCAGCCCAACCACCTTTCCTAAAGGCAGTGCCACTATTCAGCTATCTGCGTGGATAAAAGGCAAAGTCCCTACTCACTGACTCACACACTGACTCATCATCGCCCATCCCAAACCACTAATGACGGAAACTTGAAATTTGCACAGGGCGCTGATCTCATACTGTAGACGTCATGTAAGAAGGGACTTTTCGAAATTCCATCCCTATCAGTGTCAAATAGGGGTAGAAATTTTTTTGAATATATGTCGCTTTTAAGGCAATTTTGAAGCCAGGCCTTTGAAAATTGGTACTTCTTTTTCAGTCTGTAATAAAGAAATATGTGTTTCAGCAGTTTTGTAAATTTAACGTCTGTAAGTGTAAAGTATATTTTGAAGATAAGACATTGTTAAAGAACTACTTTAGTAGTTTTGAAGCTAAATCAAAGAAAATTGGTATTAGACTTCAAAATTGCAAATAATAAAATGCGTCCTTCAATGTTTTTGGAAATTCAAACCATGAGGGGGTCAAATAGGGGATGAAATGTTTTATGAAAATATTTCATTGTGCAAATATTTTTAAAACCAAATCTTCGAAAATTTTACTGTTTTTGGATATTCATCTTCTAAAGGAATGAGGTACAGGCAGACTGATTCGCTGACTCGTCATTTTCCAGCCCAAACCGCTAAGTGTAGAAACTTGAAATTTGGAGAGAGTGTGCATCTTATACTGTAGGCAAAGTTTAACAGGGGATTGTTCGAAATCCCATTCCTAAGGGCGTGAAATAAGGGCTGAACATGTTTTGAAAGTATCTAAAGTATCTCTCTATTAAGGTAATCTTGAAGCTAAAACTACGAAAATTGGTATTTGGTTCCCGTCAGAAATAAAAAATTACTTGTCTCAGAATTTTTGTAAGTTCGACATCTAAGTGGGTAAAACAGTGGGTGATACCTTTTTAGAGCATAAATAATTATTAAAGAACAACTAAAGCAGTTTGAACTTACTGTTATGAAAGTTAGTATTTGACTTCTCGATTAGAAATAAAAAATACGCGTCTCATTGTTTTCGGAATTTCAGTCCCATAAGGGAGTGAAATAGGGGGAAAAAAGTTTTATGAAATTATTTAATTACGAAAACATTGTCAAAGCTAACATGAAAATTTGTATTTGGCTTCTGTGTTAGAAACAAAAAAATATGAGTTTTACTCTTTTTCGGAAATCCAGCTCCTGATGGAGTGAAACGCAGGTTGAAAATTTTTAAGAAAATATTTCGTTGTATGACATCATTTTTAAAGCTGAGTCTGTGGAAACTGGTATTTGACTTCTCGGTTGGATACAAAGAAATGCGTGATACAGGATGAAAGTTTCTGTGGAAACATTACAAGAACTCAAAAGGGATGATTAACAAAAACCTCGGACTCCAACTACCATAATCTCTTTTCATCATAAATACATTCAGAAAAGACCATGCTTCTTTGGCATTAATTAGCGTGAAACGTTTACAAGGCGTTGCAATTTGTAAACATAAAAATTCGATTAAAGAAAAAATATGTGTGCAGACCAATCAGTCTAAGCGAGCTAAGCTATGGACAGTAAGCTAGTTGTCACATAAACACATCGGTCAATACATTAGTCATCCCCATGAGATATCACGCTGTTACCGTGTAACATCGCCCCTAGCATTGGTAAGTGTCTCACTTCTGTGACGAAGCGAGTCCACGTACTTTTTCTCTTTTTCAGCTAAGCCGTATCTTGTTGACACACTCATTGAAGACTTTCTTTTTTTCTTTTCGTCACCAGTCTTCTGAATGCTTTGATGCGGCTCCCCAAGAATTGTTACATTCTCTTCATCTCAGAGTAGCACTTACGCCCTACGTCCTCAGTTACTTGTTGTAAGTATTCCAATCTCTGCCTTTGCCTACAACAGCTCCCTCTAGTACCACGGAGGTTATTCGCTGATGCCTTAGCACATGTCATATCACCTTATGCCATCTTCTTATCTACGTTTCGCACACTTCCCTTTCTTTGCAGGTTCTGTGGAGAACTTCATTTCATATGTCTGCCTAATTTTCAACATCCTTCTCTAGCTCCACATCTTATATGCTTCGATTTTCTTTTTTTCCGATTCCCACAAAGTCCATGCTTTACTACCGTACAATGCTATGGTCCATACGTACAGTCTCAGAAATTGACTTCTCAAATTATTTCTTTTCTGCTTGACATTATCAATTTAGGGAGCGATCGAGATTAATGTCGAAACAGAAGTGCAACTTCAAACAGCTAAGATCACTTGTGTGCAGTATTTATTGCGATTACCGGTTTAGTAAAATACGTTGTCATCATCAGATCTGTAAAGCATAGATGAACATATTCAAGCACACTGAGATCAGATGTGCAGGGTCACAGTACAGTGTTACATAAACATGGACTATACCATGGAATATAACATATCCTTTTCCGTACATTGTTTACTTGAGAATCCCAGTCTTCATTCTGCTAACATGAGTTCGTGTAATCAGTGCAATATATACGTTATTTTATGTAATAGTTATTGTTCTTCAGTTCATGAAGTATCGTTATCATATGACAGGTGTAATATGCATATGATGAAAATTCAGTGAAGTGTGCTGTACAAGGCATGTTATATTCCATGGTATAGTTCACGTTTATATAGAACTGTATTACGACCTCTTCCATCTGATCACGATAGCCTTGAATATGTTGATGTATGATTAACAAATCTGACAATGCAAACGCAATTTGCTGAAACTATCATCACAATAAATGCTATACAACAGCGTTCTTGGCGGCTTGGAGTTGTGTTTCTGTTTCTACTCAAATTATTTCTTGTGTTTGATACTAGTAGAATTCTTTCGGCCATGAAAGCCTTCTTTGCCTGTTCTTGTATACTCTTTATGTTTTCCTAGCTTTGTGGGACATGTTTTCCAAGCTAGCAGAATTTCTTAACTTCATCTACTTCCTTGTTACCAAATTTGATGTTAAGTTAATCGTTAATCTCATTTCTGACATTACTTATTATTTTCGTCTTTCTTCGGTTTACTGTGAGCCCATCTTCAGTACTTAGATTGTCCATTCCATTCAACCCGCCCTTAATTCGTCTTCACGATCACTGAGGATGTCAGTGGCCATAAGCAAATATTATCATTGACATCCTTTCACCCTGAATTTTAATCCTACTCCTGAAACTTTCTTTCATCACCGTCATTGCTTCTTGGACATATTCGAGCACGACATTGTTAGTCTAAAAACTTATTGCCCCCCCCCCCCTGGTTATTATACATATCGTATGTTACCAGTCTTTCCCTATGATTTATTTCTATTTTTATTAGAATTTCCAACATTTTGTAGCGTTTTGCATGGTTTAAGCCTCTATCCAAGCCAACAAATTGTATGAACGTGTCATGATTTTTTTAAAACCTAGTTTCCATTGTCAACTCAGAACTTCCTCTCTAGTGCCTTTACCTTTCCTAAAGCCAAATTGATCGTCAACTAACTAGTCCTTCTCCATTATGCTGTATATTATTCTTGTCAGCAGTTATGATACATGAGTTGCTAGCTGGTAGTCTCATACTTGCTGCCCTTGCCGTCTTCAGGGTAGTTTGGATGATATTTTTTGGGAAAGTCTGATGGTATTTCTCGGGTATTGGGTATTCCACATGTCAACTTGGGTAGTCGTTTGGTTGCCACATCCCCAAAATATTTAAGAAATTTCGAAGCGATGCCTCTTATACCTTATTTCATCACAAGTCTGTCAAAGTAACGTTGAACTCTGACTAATACTGGATTCCCAATGACTTCCCTATTTACTGCCATTTCTTCTTGTATCAGGCCATCAGATAGTCCCTCCCTCTCGTAGAGGCCTTAAGTGTACTCTTTTTCCCTATCCGCTCTCTTCTCAGTGTTTAACAATGCATCACCGATTGTTAGAAAGGCTAAATTGCAAGAATGGTACTTGTGAATATCAGGGTTCCACATTAAAGTCTCTACCGCATACAGTTTTCAACTTATTACGAAGTATTCTCTGCTACAGAGAAAATTCATTGTAGCTCGGTTTTTCTTGCTGTTTAAATATCTCTTTACGCTGATTTTTGATGTTCACTGCTTGGAATTTGATTTCGGTGCAGCAAACGTCTTACAGTTACAATTTACAAATACTTCCCATTATCTCCTTCATCATTTAGAAACTACTTTTACTGGCGCATAGAGAAAATGTCTGAAGTTTTGCCTTAGAAATGACATTATAGTTTCACTTCCTTCTTTGATTCTGGGTGCTTCTACCTTAGTAGAAGATGTACTTGCACTGCTACACCATCTTTCATCTTAATCTGTTCCTTCATATATATATATATATATATATATATATATATATATATATATATATATATATATATATAAAGCAAATAATCGTACTGGCACCGCATTTCCTCGTTTCCAGGCTGTTAGACAGTGTGTCCTTCAGACATAAGTAATCTTTGAGTATTTTCTATTTATTAGACACAAACCTCTTCTCCGCAGCCTCACCTGTGTACTTATTTGACACATATATCGAACACACCTCCTCCTCCCTTCTGTACATTCACCTATTCCACTGTCTGTTCACCTCATCCTCCTCACTTCCTACACCCCCTCTCTCTCTGACCATATCTTTCTCCCTCCTTCCTCAGACGACATCCTCCTTCCCCTCTCTTTTTCCATCTCTGCCTCCCCCTTTTCCTTTTCCGTCTGCACATTATTGCTCTAACTTACTGCCTGCCTCATGTTTCTCCCCTCCTCCCCCTCTCTTTCCTCTTCGCCCTGCTTTGTTCATCACCTCCTCTATCCATCTCAGCCTGTCCCAGTCACGCTCATCAGCATGTGTAGCCCCTGCAATACTTTTCAATAAAGTAGGCTGATACTACTCCCACAACACACATTTCATGCAGGATAAGTTAGACATTAGGGGCTTGAAAATCATTTATTTTCCCCTGACATACAGGCCACTATGCAAAGCACGTTGATAAAGCAGGCTCATACTACTCTAACACAACACACCTGTCTTGTATGACAGCCTACATGTTACGTTCTGGAAAACTGTTTCTCGCCCAAGACATGTAGGCTCTCCTACAAAGTAGACTGATTTGGCAGAGCAAACCCAAAGTCAGATGTCTGTCATGCAGGCGAGACTATATGATAGGGACTGAAAAAAAAATTTGTTTGTATCTGCACTTCTATTGGAGAGAGGAAGTTATAAAGCCCACAGTGCTCATACTCGTGATACCTGTTGTTCCTTTGCCAAATTTGGTTAAAATCTATCTACGGACTTAACAGCTCAAACATACACACATACTTACACCCTGATTTACTTCTGTAATGGGTTTTTGCTGAAGTAGTTTAACCATCCATTTTTCTAATGTCTTTCTTTACAATACATCATAATTTAGTAATCTGAGGCTTCTCATCTCCTAGGGATAGTGTTTCGATTCTATGGAGGCTGGATGTCTTGCTAGTTTTCATCCCAGTCTCCTAGCAATATATTTCACAGTTAAATTCGTTAGAGACAAAGTGCGTGTTCAGTTGTGGGTGAATGGGTACTGGAAGAACAGATAAATTAAAAAAAAAAATATCCTGCTGTCCACCTAGAGCGACTTAGTGTCAAGATTCCCTGAAGGGGATTTGAACCACTTTCCTCTTAAATATGAAGACTACCTCGTAACTGCTACACCACATCTTTGGTTTAATACACAGAGATGTAGAACTATCTACTTCATCTCTTCAGTATACGATATATGGATGGTGGCAATACAATTTATTTCATTGTTTTCACAGTATCATATCAGAATAAATAACACTGACTTAACGCCGAAGAGAGAATGTAACGGGAAATCATGAGTAAGAGGTGAATATGCTGTAGTACAGTTCCGTAACTCTTTGTGATCGTTAACTGGAGATATGGCAACTAGACATTAGATTGAGAATGTGCTATAAACCTACATCGTACACCAATTTACGGTGTGTGGTGAAGGGTGCTCCATATATCACTGTCCCTGTCACCTTTCCTGTTCCAGTCGCGGATGGTCCGCTATATGAACAATTAGCGGTAAGCCTCCTCTTGAGCAAGAATTTCTCTAATTTTACCTTCGGGATCTTTTCGCGAGAAAAGGAGGAAGCAATATATTGCTCTTCTAGGAACGTAGTTTCGAAACTTTAACAGCAAACCATACCGTGTTGCAGAATGCCTCTCTTTCAGCATTCCCTATTAGAGTTGGTTGATCGTCTCTGTGACGCTATCGTGCTTACTAAATGAACCCGTAACAAAATGTGCTTTTCTTCTTTGGATCTTCTCCATTTCCTCTATCAGTCCCATATAGCACAAATCTCAGACTGGTGAGTTGTTTCAAAGTACAGGGCTATTACAAATGATTGAAGCGATTTCATAAATTCACTGTAGCTCCATTCATTGACATATGGTCCCGACACACTACAGATACGTAGAAAAACTCATAAAGGTTTGTTCGGCTGAAGCCACACTTCAGGTTTCTGCCGCCAGAGCGCTCGAGATCGCAGTGAGACAAAATGGCGACAGGAGCCGAGAAAGCGTATGTCGTGCTTGAAATGCACTCACATCAGTCAGTCATAACAGTGCAACGACACTTCAGGACGAAGTTCAACAAAGATCCACCAACTGCTAACTCCATTCGGCGATGGTATGCGCAGTTTAAAGCTTCTGCATGCCTCTGTAAGGGGAAATCAACGGGTCGGCCTGCAGTGAGCGAAGAAACGGTTGAACGCGTGCGGGCAAGTTTCACGCATAGTGATGTGAAAGATTCAGTGTTTAAACCTCCTCTACCAAGAAACGTGCCAGAACTGCGAGCTCGCATCAACAATGCTTTCGAACTCATTGATGGGGACATGCTGCGCCGAGTGTGGGAGGAACTTGATTATCAGCTTGATGTCTGCCGAATCACTAAAGGGGCACATATCGAACATTTGTGAATGCCTAAAAAAACTTTTTGAGTTTTTGTATGTGTGTGCAAAGCATTGTGAAAATATCTCAAATAATAAAGTTATTGTAGAGCTGTGAAATCGCTTCAATCATTTGTAATAACCCTGTATTGGTCGAAAGAGTGTTTTGTAAGCTACCTCCGTCGTAAGTGAATTACACTTCCTGAAGATATTTCCATTGAATATGTCTGGTATCTGCCTTACCTGCGAGTGGAGAACACGTGTGAACCCAAGACAGCGGTTTTTAATTTTTTTACACAAAAAATAGAAGTTATACAGAGGAAGTAACTACAAAGGTGGATGTAGCACTTGTCTACATCAAACTTTTATTTGCGTCATATCACATGACTTGAAATTTCGCTTGCCGTGTTTCGTACTACACAAGTTGTGTGGAGCGATTAGTTTTATGCTATCATTCTACTTTAAATCACTTTGTACGCACAATTCCATGTATTTTATGGATGTGATCGTTTGCACGGATTCTTCTGGAATCATATAATTAAACAATAAAAGAGCTTTCTACCTATTTGTCCATAATACGTTAAATTTGTTGATGATGAAGTCACTCATTTCGGCACCTGTCATTTTGACTGTTGTGTGAAAATTTAAAGAAGGATGCACAGTACGATGTTTCTCAATGAAACCGTTTTGGAATCAACAGCTTAAGTTTTTCGGATTTTACCTGTCACTCACCGTGTCGAGCGTCTAGACAAATGCTTTAATCCGTTTACTGATTTAACATCAGACCAAACCTTATTAGGATTTTCTGTCAGAACGGTTTTACTTTCGGATTCGGTGAACGCTTCACGGGAGACCATCCTCAAACTACTTTTGGTTTCATTCAATTTTTGTTTGTCTATGAGACTTCAATTACATTTTCAATGAAACTCTTTTCACTCAGGTAGAAGCTATCCAACGCGGCTGCCAAAAACTGATAACTTTGCTTGGCATCAATATGTCTACAGCGTATTATACAGAACTGTTGAACTTTGCCCTTGTGTACTCACCGGTTTCATGTTGGTCACTCAGATAATGTGAAATACATTTATTATTGCAGTTGTTAAGCAGAAATGTAGGCAATGGCTGATGAGTTTAACGCCAGATAAGATGATATTCTCTAAATTGTATCGAGGATTTTCATTTGCAGGCGTTGATGATTATACCCATCCTGTCATTCCCGTTCGTCTTCGCGGACTACCTGCAGCAGCTCGGCGAGGGTGCCGAGGCGATGACCACCATTGTCAGCGTCTGGACCTGCGTCAGTTCATTCATAGGTATGCTGTTCTCTGCTGTGTAAATGCTAAGCAGTCGAGGGTGCCCACTTTGCAGGCCATTATATATATATATTTTTTTTCATATCAGGCAGTTTCAGGTTCAGCAGTCACCAATTACTGTATGAGGTGAGGCTCCTACTTCACTGCAATTACAGGCGCCCATCCATAACAGATTACAGCATTGACCCCATGGTGCAGAGTACACTGAGGTGACAAAAGTTAAGGGATAGCGATATGTACACACACCGACGGCGGTAATATCGCGAACACAAGGTAGAAAAGGGCACTGCATTGGCGGGTCTGTCATTTGTACTCAGGTTATTCATGTCAAAAGGTTTCTGGCGTGAGCATGACCGCACGGCATCCCTCCCAGCTGGCCGCGCGGTATAACGCGCTGCTTTCCGAGCGGGAAGGCTTGCCGGCCCCCGGCACGAATCCGCCCCGTGGATTAGTGTCCATTGGCGGCCGAACCGCACCATAACTCTGGGTTCGGTGTGGGTTGGCGGCGGGGTGGGTGGACTGCTGTGACCTGTTGTGGGGTTGTGAACCATTAAGGCTACGGCGGGACGAAGGTTCTCCGTCCTTTCTATGTCCTCGGTTCAATACACAGTACAATGGCCGCACGGTCGACTTTGAACGTTGAATAGCAGTTGAAACTACACTCCTGGAAATGGAAAAAAGAACACATTGACACCGGTGTGTCAGACCCACCATACTTGCTCCGGACACTGCGAGAGGGCTGTACAAGCGATGATCACACGCACGGCACAGGGGACACACCAGGAACCGCGGTGTTGGCCGTCGAATGGCGCTAGCTGCGCAGCATTTGTGCACCGCCGCCGTCAGTGTCAGCCAGTTTGCCGTGGCATACGGAGCTCCATCGCAGTCTTTAACACTGGTAGCATGCCGCGACAGCGTGGACGTGAACCGTATGTGCAGTTGACGGACTTTGAGCGAGGGCATATAGTGGGCATGCGGGAGGCCGGGTGGACGTACCGCCGAATTGCTCAACACGTGGGGCGTGAGGTCTCCATAGTACATCGATGTTGTCGCCAGTGGTCGGCGGAAGGTGCACGTGCCCGTCGACCTGGGACCGGACCGCAGCGACGCACGGATGCACGCCAAGACCGTAGGATCCTACGCAGTGCCGTAGGGGACCGCACCGCCACTTCCCAGCAAATTAGGGACACTGTTGCTCCTGGGGTATCGGCGAGGACCATTCGCAACCGTCTCCATGAAGCTGGGCTACGGTCCCGCACACCGTTAGGCCGTCTTCCGCTCACGCCCCAACATCGTGCAGCCCGCCTCCAGTGGTGTCGCGACAGGCGTGAATGGAGGGACGAATGGAGACGTGTCGTCTTCAGCGATGAGAGTCGCTTCTGCCTTGGTGCCAATGATGGTCGTATGCGTGTTTGGCGCCGTGCAGGTGAGCGCCACAATCAGGACTGCATACGACCGAGGCACACAGGGCCAACACCTGGCATCATGGTGTGGGGAGCGATCTCCTACACTGGCCGTACACCACTGGTGATCGTCGAGGGGACACTGAATAGTACATCCAAACCGTCATCGAACCCATCGTTCTACCATTCCTAGACCGGCAAGGGAACTTGCTGTTCCAACAGGACAATGCACGTCCGCATGTATCCCGTGCCACCCAACGTGCTCTAGAAGGTGTAAGTCAACTACCCTGGCCAGCAAGATCTCCGGATCTGTCCCCCACTGAGCATGTTTGGGACTGGATGAAGCGTCGTCTCACGCGGTCTGCACGTCCAGCACGAACGCTGGTCCAACTGAGGCGCCAGGTGGAAATGGCATGGCGAGCCGTTCCACAGGACTACATCCAGCATCTCTACGATCGTCTCCATGGGAGAATAGCAGCCTGCATTGCTGCGAAAGGTGGATATACACTGTACTAGTGCCGACATTGTGCATGCTCTGTTGCCTGTGTCTATGTGCCTGTGGTTCTGTCAGTGTGATCATGTGATGTATCTGACCCCAGGAATGTGTCAATAAAGTTTCCCCTTCCTGGGACAATGAATTCACGGTGTTCTTATTTCAATTTCCAGGAGTGTAAATGCAAGAGACATCGTTAGGGAATCCAGTATTCCGAGATCGACAGTGTCAAGAGTGTGCCGAGAATACCACACTTCAGGCGTTACTTCTCACCGCGGACAACACAGTGGCCGCTGGCCCTCAATTAACTACCGAGAGCAGTGACGTTTGCATAGAGTTGACAGTGCTAACAGACAAGCAACACTGCGCAGAAATCAATGTGGAACGTACGACGAACGTATTTGTTAGGACAGGGCGGCGATATTTGGCGTTAGTGGGTTATGACAGCAGAATACCGACGCGAGTGCCTTTACTAACAGCACGACATCGCTTGCAGTGCCTCTTCCGGTGTCGTGACCATATTGGTTGGACCATAGACGGACTGGTCAGACGACTCCTGATTTCATTTGGTAAGAGCTGAGTGTGGTGCAGACTATTAAGCCAAGTTGTGAAAAAGGCACTTTGCAAGCTGGTGGTGGCTCCATAATGGTGTGAGCTGTGTATACAAGGAATGGACTGGGTCCTAAGGTTCAGCTGAACGGATCATTGATTGGACATTGATTATGTTTGGCCACTTGGAGACCAATTGCAGCCTTTCATGGAATTCATGTTCAAAACAACTATGCATCACGTCACTGGGCTACAACAGTTCGCGACTGGTTTGAAGATCATTTTGGATAATTCGAGCGAATGATTTGGCCATTCAGATTGCCCGACATGAATGCCACTGAACACTGATGAGACAAAATCGGGAGGTCAGTTCATGCACAAAATCCTTCACCGGCAACACTTTAACAGCTATGAATGGCTGTACAGGTGTGGCTCAGTATTTCTGCACAGAACTTGAAACGACTTGCTGAGTACAGGCCACGTCGAGGTGCTGCACTACGCGAGGAAAATTGATGTCCGACACGATATTAGGAGGCTCCCATGACTTTTGCCACCTCAGTGTATATTACTGTCTCCTAAAATTATGAATATCAGAGTCCAGACATGGCCCACCATCTCCAGTGACTCAATCCTCTGGTGAGGACTATGCGTGCATCTCGGACGACTAGGCAACTTCAAAATTCGTAGATCAGTTATTAACGACACCAGACCGGTATTCCTCATTCATTTGTGTGTAGGGCTTTTTGACTGCGTGGTCTCCGTTTCTCCATGCCTTCTACGACACCATTTAATGCCCGTTTGCTGTCATTGGTCAGATGCGATGTATCATTCCGCCAAGCCGTTACGGTAGTTTTCATGTGACACGGGTGGTGCGAGACCCGGAAGGATGCAGAATACTTTGCGGTGTCGCCTCTCCAGTGTCTGTCTGTACCACGCCTCGCGCCCCAGCCGTTGCCTACCATGCTAACTGGCAACGCTGGGGAGAGCGCCACGTTGGGCCACTGTTTGTACTTCTGACTCTCTCTAGTGTTCCACATGGTGTAGTCGAGCGATGTTTGGGTTATTAAAGTACGGAATTACAACTCAAACATTTATTAAGTAAACACTTACAATTTATAAGTGAAAAATTTAAGGGAAAATCTTAATTCCTACGGAATAGAGCAAAAATATTACATAAATACAGTCATATGAAGAGTATCACTGGCAGCTACTTATACAGAGGGTGCGTCCACAGGCTACAAGACGTCAGTTGACATAATTTGTAGTCAAATGTACAGTTCGATTTTAGAAATGGTTTAACAACTGAAACTGTTATATTCTCTTTTCTCTAGGGGGCTCTGGACGGATTAAATAAAAGGTTGCGAACGCTAGGCGTCTTCTATGATTTAACTAAGGCGTTCGTTTGTGTTGACCGCAAAATATGGCTGCAGAAGTTGGACCATTATGGAATAAGGAGAGTAGTTCACTACTGGTCACCTCTTACTTTAAGGATAGACAGTAGATGGTCATCTTCTGGAGGTTTGCGACTGGCTACCACGTACAATCCCAACGGGGCACAGTTAAGGGGGGGGGGGGGGGGTGGATGGTGGGGTGACCTGGGGTCGGTGCTGGAGCTGTTACTGTTACTTATTTATATATAAATGATATGCCTTCAGTATTACTGGTGATTCTAAAATATTTTTGTTTGTTGATGACATCAGCTTGGTAATGGAGGATGTTGTGTGCAATATTGACACAGTATTAAATAATGCAGTTCAAGACATAAATTCAAAGCCTGTAGAAAAGAAATTGATACTAAATTACAGTAAAACTCAGTTTTTGCATTTGGTAACAAGGAATTCAACAATTCAACAAAATCTTTTGTTTGATTATACAGAAGGGGCATGTGATTGGTGAGACTGACCAGTTCAAGCTCCTGGGCGTCGAGGTACCTGTCGTGGAAGGCTCATATTCAGAATCTTGTTCGAAAACTAAATTCTGCCTCATTTACTATTAGAAGAGTATTATCTTCCTTCCTGCCCCTCCCCAGATATGGATATTATAGCCCAGTTCAATCGAAGTTAGCTTTTCAGAATACATTAATAAACCCACAAACTACACTCTGCACAGTAATTATTCTACACAAGACAATATGCCTTACAACAGAACTCTTTCAGAACAAGGCTCAACATGTAACAAGCATTTCCATAAAATAACAGAAAATTACGCCCCATTAAACCACTATTATGACCAGCCCCACTTACGTTCTGGAACCCCAAGGCAAAGTGGCAAAGATAGAACTACTAACCACTACAATATCTGTCTTAAAATACATTACATGAAATTTTAACATCACACTCTCTGGCCACGACTATGGTCCAGGATATTAAATCAATTTAATACATGAAGCACTTGGGTAAAACTTATGTTAATATGTCACTTCTTACAACTGGACCGTACAAGATCAACGCCCAACACCCACAGTGGCAGCAACTTCATAAACTTCAGCTCCAGTGCTCAGCTAGTTATGTCAGCAACATCCACTGCCATACGGAAGGCTCTGTTACGTCTGCAATCTCAGAACAATTTTCCTTATTTAACCCCGTACACACGAGTTCGGAAACGAAACCTCAGAACAGCGAGTAAGAAATCCACAATCCCGGAGGACACAGTATAGATTAAACAAGCCACATTAGGTAACAGAAGAAACATACCGCATGTGTTTAATACTCCTTGGAATGCCGTATAACTAATCGAAAAGATTTCCACTCCTCGAAGTTCAACCCACTCTAATACTCCAAGGTGTCGTAGCTAATTAGACAGCAATTCGTAGAATGCTGGGCGCTAATTCGGATTCCAGTAGAAATGCTATCCAGCAGCGTGCCGCAGAAAACGTGGCCGAGAGTCAAACGACTACGACGCCTAACTTCCCGTTGCTGCATCAACTAACCGGAGCCTGCAGTTTTCAAGTACAGTATTCCGACATGATCACACCAGACTGCCTGCTCTGGCTGTCCGGTCGCCCTTCAACCAGTCGCTTACAGCTGGCGCCACCGCACGAAGTCGAGGAACCTCATGACTACTAGAATCTGAAGCCAAGCACCACACTAGATAAACTTATATCTGCTCAGCAAACTGTCGCTATTGCTTCTCAATTTCATACCTGCGTTTTTTCATGGCAGCTCTAACGAAAGCTACATTCTTAAAGTACCTCGATCATACCTATACTAATATGAAAATCAGCGCTAAATGTTCCACGTCATCCAGAAAGTGCACGCTTCAGCGAAACGCAGCAGAACGACGTTTCTGGTATTGGTAACGGAGCGTCACATGCTACACTGCCCTATGCACCAAGCATCACCCCGTCACCTTTCTCCTTGCATGCACAAAGCCAGGATGCTACCAGGCAAAACTGTAATAAGTAACACCCAAAAACCTCTAAAGAGCACTTTTTTATGTAAAAGCCTTTAACGCAGCAGTTAAGGTCTTATTTAATTGTATAGAATTTTACTATACGATTTAGGGTCTAAGTAGTGACCTTCCCTGGTTTTACAAGAGTAGCACTAAATTACCTATGGCTGGTAGCGGTAATAAATTATAGACACAAACCTTCTTCGTGAACCAGTCTGTCTATTGGTGAAAACCTGTCACAGTTGCCACTGTAGTACCTGAAATTAGCCTTTACATACAGATAGAAAAACGCAGCGGGACGCTTTAATTTACTAACATACAAAGATGAATTCATTAGATGACAAACTGAAATGAATATAAATCATGAAGATATTCTACATGATATATTAACATTGATTTGAACAACTATATTTTTTAAAGAAATGAGCGAAAAGTTGAGATTCATGTTGATGCAAAGACCAGTAATTCAATACTGAATTTCAAATATGTAACCAAAAAGTCGAGATGTTTGTTAGGAAAATGTAAAAAGGACGAAAGGAATGCATGAGAAAAAGGAGTCACCTATATTTCATTAAAATGCATTTTCGAAAATAATCAGCCTTAAAATGAAGGTTTTATGTATTCTTATTGCCGAACACGATGGACTTCGCTCTGGGTAGTTCCTCGTGGTCGTCTGGAGCCCGGTCTGCTTGCGACATTCCCGTGACCACCGCTGCCAATAATCATGCACAGTAGCTACATTCCTACCAAGACTTCCTTCAGTATCACAGAAGACACACGCAGCTTCTCTTAGTATTATTACACGACCTCATTAAAACTCAGTCAAGTGTTGATAAAGGCCTGTTTATCGTCTTAAAGGCATTCTTTACTAACATCAACTCACCACGTCCAATCTCAAAGATAAATAACGGTTACGACCGTTACAGCGCGTATTCAAAGAAATCTGATTTGCATCTTTATATTGGCGCTACCAGTGCCGCTCTTATGCGACTCTCGCGAAATCTTTCAGATGTTGAAACACGCCTACCAACTTTTGTTTATGTCTTACAACTCCTTCATGGTGGTTCAATCCTTTTTTCCATCAGTGCATATTCGAAGCAGGCGCCACCCGATCTTCTGTTCCCTATGTCTAACAAGGGCATATTCCAGTATCGGTTCGTAATATGTAATCTAACAAACTTAAAGGTATTATAACATTTCTTGGGGACGTCATGCGAAACATACTGTTACGTAAGCATGGGGATATTGTCTTGACAACGTTACCCATATCCTTAAATAACACTTTGTACTTTTTCTAGTAAAATACGGCTCTCAGTACTCAGTGAGTCTTTTCTACAACAGATAAAGACTGAAAACAGAGTATTAGTTATGATAAAAAGCTGTTGGTATCAGAAATTACAGTTAAATCTGAATATGTACCAAACAATAAGTTACATGAACAATAGCGGGAGAGAGAGAGAGAGAGAGGAAGAGGGAGAGACAGAGAGAGAGAGAAATACGTAAGCAGTGTGAGTGCTCACTGATCTGACCTAACTCGCATTTACTGTAAATCCGTTTGCTGAAATGTTGCTTACTTCATTGAAGCGGCTACCAGAGACAAAAATTTTAACGGATTGAGAAGTGTCTTGCGTTAACCAGGGCATTAGGTTAAACCCTGCGTCATATCTGTAATAATCAATTGATTTCTATCAGGCACAAAAGACGACCTTTCATCGAAACGATGCAGTCACCTCATTTCAGGTAAACCACACCACAATGATATACTGTGTCTTTAGGGTTGGTTACTTCCACGCAAGAAAGGCATTTTGTTTTGGCAGATTTGTAATCTATAATCGAAGAATATTTTGCCTCTGCGTGTTTCAGGACTCTTATGCAACACACTCTTCAGGAGATTCTCCTTCAGACAGATTGCAATGATGGGCGGCCTGCTATACGGATTAGGAAACGGGTGCATTGCACTTGGGACGTCTCTCGTGCAGTTCATACTTTGCTCTGTTATCATGGGTAAGTACAATGATTGCCCCAGTAACTATCTATATTACATTGCACTTGAATAAATTAAAAATGGTAGAACTTTGTGATTATCCTTCATCGTGAGCATTAAGGCATATATGATACACTAATGGCATGTAGCGGGATGCGTGTGTGACACACTCACACGTACTTCAATAGTTGATTGTTTAAATGTCTTGACACTGTCTGAAGTTTCACTTGTTTTCTTTATTTGTTGGGCTATTGCAAAATTTCGGTTTTAGGCTATTTTCAAGGATGCTAATAAAAGGAAGCTATACGAACTCAGTGCCTTAGTAGTAGGTTAAAAGTTAAATACAGTATAAAATCAAATCCTTAAATATGTTAGGACTAATTAAAATTCACCGCACAAAAATTCAGCAGTGGCACGTTATCCCATACTGCTGTATGCGCATGTTATATACCAGGCCACACATATTTATTATTAATCCAACATGACGGTACAGTTAGGAGTTGGGATATTCGTTATACTTAACGGCCATGAAAAGCGAGCGCTTACATCGTGAAAGCCCCCGTGTTCACCTTCACAGGATAGGTCTCGGCCGGCCGGTGTGGCAGAGCGGTTCTAGGCGCTTCAGTCTGGAACCGCGTGACCGCTACGGTCGCAGGTTCGAATCCTGCCTCGGGTATGGATGTGTGTGATGTCCTTTGGTTAGTTAGGTTTAAGTAGTTCTAAGTTCTAGGGGACTGATGACCTCAGATATTGAGTCCCATAGTGCTCAGAGCCATTTGAACCATTTTTGATAGGTCTCAACTTGTTGGAGGGATTCAGAAGACGATGTAATCACACGGTTTTCTCATGTAGAAGGTGAACTGGGACCATATGCTGTAAGTTGAGCGCTGCGTTTGGAACTGAATGAATTTAGACTAAGCCCCAGTTCATGAAGCTAAGTACTGTTACATGAATGTTCATGATCCAATTATCAGTTTGTAAATGCTACCTGACTGCGAAGTGAGCAAAAGAACTAATCACAATAACAAACACATACAAAAATCCACCCAACGTCAAACAGATATGTGTAGATTGTGGAACTGAACATCCAAGAGGGTGTAATCACTTATAAATGCCTCTCAGAAATGTAGAGTGTAAATGTGGTTAGCTTGCAGCTAAGCACGGTGAGATGGGCTGATTCTCCTTTAATGTAATCACAATATTCTTATCTGAAAATAAACCGGAATGATGTAGCACTGAAAATAAATATCTCACCAAAGTAATTGAATACGGTACTGATGTAGCTCAGGGAGAAATCTGAACGTGCTGTTGCAAAAGCTAGATGCCTCATATTATGTTCTGTGCAATTACATGTAAACGTCAAAATACATTCTATAAAAATCCGCCACAGCAAATCTCCGTCCCGGCGTCATCGACGAAACTCTCCTTGATCTGACCTGAAAATTATACATGTAGAGGGTGGGATATTTATTAGTAATTCATGGGAGGAAGTGTGCATGACTGAACTACTTCATTATATGAACCGTAGATAATCAGTTAATTAACAGTAGAGGATATTAGCAACACGTGTATCCAACATGGTGTCGCGTAACACGTGCTTCAAGATTACTCACGAAAATTACGAAAATGATTGAAGAGAGCATACATGAGAACCACTAATCAGAAAACTCCAAATAGTCAAACGGTTCATATGCACCACTTGGGCTTTACAGTACGTGAATGTGAACGTGAACAGGATTTCTGGCAATCAAAGAAATGCGAGTTTTCTATATACGCCTTCCAGTAACACAGTAAAGAGCCTGAGATGCAAGAGAGGATGACGGAAATTGAGTGCGCAAAGCATTAGATTGAATCACTACGACACGGTACTGTAAACAGCTTCCAATTTGCGAAAAATAATCTACCTCTGGACCTCTGAAATACCACGTGACTAAATACTAGACCGCACTCGCAATTGATCACCACTGCAACAAACGAACTGATAGCAATTAAGAGTGCAAATACCAATATCTCCCGGCTGAAATATATTACGCGTCGCACACTAACAATCACTGCAAATAACGGTGACTAAGTAGTTAACCGTGCTCGCAATTCATTATGGAAAGTACGCCCGAGTCTTCTTGCCCACATTTCACCCCTTCTTGTGATGCCTACGTGATGGATCTCATAACCACGACGCTCAGGGTTGAAATAACGCCCTTTTCTTATGAGTGGTCGACGAAAATATTCCAGATTCACCGCCGCTCAAAATAGACAAGAGGATGCCCCAGGCAGTGCTCGTAAAGGGCATCAATAAAATCATTCCTTACCCTGGGAAGTTCATTCCCATGCATTTCGCAGTCGAAAACAACAGTTCACAAGCCGATGAGCAACAGGACGATATTCTTGACAACCTTTGATACAATTTACACCTCCTTGATGATTAAACCCTTCTCTAAAGGTATTATGGGGCTGTAAACCCACTGAACATTATCTCACCCCTTTGGAATGTAGCGTGAGTGCACATTTTGCTCTCATGTACAAGTTGGAACCACAAGGGACCGTACAAAACCATTCGTCGAAATTTGAGCATTAGCTGAAACAGCAAACGGTACCTATACCTTTTCAGCCCTCCTGTTCGGCGTATACCTGTGGCGAGATAACAGGAAGAGATGAAGGAGGGTGCGACTTGTGCACAAGCGTGAATAAAATGGCGTGGAGTACCACTAATAAGAGCCCCCAGTTCACCAAAAGCCCCGGTGACTCGCGCTCACCTTTGTTGACAATTTTAGAAGTGAACCTGTAAAGGGAGAACCTGTGAGACAGCGTAGCCGCCTGCAGGCAACACCACTAGAATGCGCTGGTGCAGACTGTCTGTGCCCGGACGCCCCTCCAATTCCAGATGTGCTCCAAGAGTATCCATCCCAGCAGTAAGCATTCGGTCTCTCTCTCTCCTAAGTAACAACATTGTTAGATTCTTACTGTAATTATTACAGTATGTGTGGAAATTTAGTATCAGTTTCGGGAAGGTGAAATACTACACACATCAAAAGAAGTTTTTCATCACCTCGTTTCCGAGAGTTCTGGTACCTGTACAGAAAATTATAATAGAGATCAACACAAACATCATATTGCTCATGAAAAACACTCATTGCATGTTGTACCACCATACAGCGAGACCTTCACAGGTGGTCGTCCAGATTGCTGTATACACTGGTACCTTTAATACCCAGCAGCACGTGCCCTCTTTCATTGATGCATGCTTGTATTTGTCGTGGCATACTATCCACAAGTTCATTGAGGCACTGTTGGTCCAGATTGTCCAACTCCTCAAAGGCGATTCGGCGTAGATCCCTCATAGTGGTTGGTGGGCCACATCGTCCATATACAGCCATTTTCAATCTATCCCAGGCATGTTCGATAGAATTCATGTCTGGAGAACGTGCTGGCCATTCTAGTCGAGCGATGTCGTTATCCTGAAGGAAGTCATTCACAAGATGTGAACGATGGGGACGCGAATTGTCGCCCTTGAAGACGAATGCCTCGCTAACACGCTGCCGACGTGGTTCCATTATCAGTCGGACGATTGCATTCACGTATAGTACAGCCGTTACGGCGCCTTCCATGACCACCAGCGCCCTCCGTCGGTCTCACATAATGCCACCCAAAAACCTTGCTGCACTCTCTGGGAAGTGTGTCTAAGGCATTCAGCCTGACCGGGTTGCCTCCAGACACGTCTCCGACGATTGTCTGGTTGAAGGCATATGCGACACTCATCGGTGAATAGAACGTGATGCCAATCCTGAGCGATCCATTCGGCATATTTCGGGCCCATCTGTACCGTGCTGCATGGTTCCGTGATTGCAAAGATGGACCTCGCCATGAACGTCGGGAGTGAAGTTGCGCATCATGCAGCCTCTTGCGGACAGTTTGAGTCGTAACATGACGTCCTGTGACTATACGAAAAGCATTATTCAGCTTAGTGGCGTTGCTGTCAGCGTTCCTCCGAGCCATAATCCGCAGGTAGCGGTCATCCAGTGCAGTAGTAGCACTTGGGCGGCCTGAGCGAGGCATGTCATCGACAGTTCCTGTCTCTCTGTATCTCCTCTATGTACGAACAACATCGCTTTGGTTCACTACGAATCGCCTGGACACTTCCTGACACAAAGTAACAATCTGGACGCAATCGAACCGTGGTACTGACCGTCTAGGTATGGTTGAACTGCAGACAACACGAGCCGTGTACCTCCTTCCTTGTGGTGTGCCTTGAACTGATCGTCTGTCGGACCCCCTCCGTCTAATATTTGCTGCTCTTGTATGGTTATTTATATCTTTGGGTGGGTTTAGTGACATCTCTGAACAGCCAAAGGGACTGTCAACGTCTATCTTCAGGAGTTCTGGGAACTGGGGCGATGCAAGACTTTTTTGATGTGTGTATATTAGATTAAATAACAGTGTTTTACTGTTTTCGTCCAATGTATTCGTTCAGTAGAAAAAAATCATTTATCGTTATTTTGCAGGTGCTGGTTCTGGACTCATCGCACCAGCGATTTTCACCTCAATCAATTCATATTTCGACCGCAAAAGGACTTTTGTCATGGGCTTCGTACAGTTCGCAATAGGCGTGGGAGGAGTCGGAGTGCCCTTAATGACACAAAAACTAGTTGCTGCTCTCGGCTTCAGAACCACTCAGTTTATAATCAGCGCGCTTGTACTGTTGATTATACCCGCAGCTCTCCCTATGAAACCTTTAAGATATGAGGGGAATGACGGGGGTGCCGACACCCATCGTAAGTCGGCAGACCAGGAATCCGGACCTCATGTTGCCGGGGAAGAAAGGAAGGGAATTATTGGAAAGATGGCAGGAGTGGATTATGTGAATGAGGAAGCCAATCAAGTCAGTGAGGAGCAGAAAGAGGCTTCCAACGGCCCTATTAATCTGGACGAAGAGGAGAGAATGCCTGCGGATGACCTGGTGACGCAGCGAGAAGAAGAAAAACGGGATCTTATCGAGAAAAGCAACAATTCTAATGTGAGTACAATGACCCTGCCACACACAGTTTTCTATTTCTTTATTTACTTGAAATTTAAATACCAAAATCACAGTATAGTACTAAAGCTGTAAGTAGTAACTACTTACGGATTCCTTAGTCCTAAGGCTTAGCATAATCGTAAAGAAATCAATAGCTCCTAGCGGACTGGTAAAGGATTTCATTATTGTACAGTTCACTGTGAAATGCAATGAAAATTTTACTTTATGTCCCGCATAATATTTAAACATAAAGTAATGCATATATAATTTTCTGGGTGGCTGATCTTTATAGCTTTCTTTTATATATATATATATATATATATATATATATATATATATATATATATATATAAAAGAAAGCTATAAAGATCAGCCACCCAGAAAATTATATATGCATTATATATATATATATATATATATATATATATATATATATATATATATATATATATATATATATATATATATATATTGCATTTAAGAAAATCGCAACCATTTTCAGGCACTGTTCAACATCTTTTGTAGATAGGTAATACATGATCTAAGCATATTGCAGTCGTAGTCAAATTAATCTTCCTAGAGAAAATATATGCTAAAATGCTGTGTAAACAGAAAACTAGTGCAAGTGTAACATCGTTTTCTTCCTGATACTTATATATAAATGAAACAAGTAGAAAGTAGTAAAACTATGGTGTTACATAATTCTGTAAAAGGCATACATGACGGGAAGAAAAGTTTGGGTCAGGCTTGTGAGGCTGCCAAGAATGGAACAGTCTGTGGCAGTATATACCATAATTTATAAGGACAATTCAAACAACTATAAAACACTATAAAAACAGCTACTGATAGTACATATCACTTCTTGACAACTGTAAAGGAACAGAGACATTATTGGACAGGAATAATCAGGGGCACGACGTAAAACACTGTACGCGCGTGATAGCTGTAGAGTGGCATGCTCGTTATGAAAAATGGTACAGATTTCAGCACATGGGAAAGCAGGATAACAGGCATAAATAACGTACATGTTTGACTCAAGTCAGAATTGCACATTTTGCACCTGTTATGCAGGCTGCCTACCAAGTTGTTGACGATTCATTGTGGGATATTGATCCACTTCTCTCTATTGTGCGGTTAGGAGAGGGGGTGTTCGCCTGCGTAGAACGTCCCAGGCTTGCTCTATAGGTTTAAGGTCCGTGGAGTAAGCAGGCCATTCCATATGTTCAATAGTTTCACTTTCCAGTGTGTCCGACACTTCAGGGGTACAGTCGTCCACAAACAGGAAGTCGGGACCTACAGCGCCCCTAAACAGACGGACATAAACCAGAATAATCTCCCCTTGCAATACAACTGTGTTGTAACGGTACCTCTGTCAAAGACATGCAACGGTGTTCGGCCGTCGTGGATAACGCATGCCAACACCAAAACGCCAAGACCATTCCGATAACGTTCATGAGCATTCTGTGGTGTGTAACGTGTTCCCCTCTTTTTCCACACTAATTGCTGGCCAGAATCACTTGCCACAGTGAAGCAGTATTCGTCGGAGAACATCACTCTGGACCACTGTTGCTGACCCCAACAAACATGCTCGTTACACCACCGATCTCTTTGTCGGTGATGGCGTCGTTGAAGTGGGATGCATTTAACAGGCTTTCGAGCATACAAACCAGCCTGATTTAATTGCCGTGACACGGCTACAGTAACTGTAGCAAAGTCTGCACCTATCTGCTTAGGAGTGAGATATCTGTTCCGCTAGGGCTACGTATCGATCCTCCTGCGGTGTGGTGTTCCGTGAACGGCCACCGACATGCTTTCGCATAGCATATCCATCTTCAGCGGCCGTTTTTAATAGCGAGATCACACTTTTGAAAGCAGCTGTTACTCTGGCCGCACTAGTGACACTTCGATCGGCTACGAGCCACGCAGCTGCTTATCCATGTTCGTAAGCAAGCAAATGATGTCTTGTAGACATGTTGCCGTACCGCACCAATCGGTTTCACAATAACTTCTGGCAAACACCGTACTGCATGAACTGTCGAACGTAATACAGAGCGTTCATGCACAGGCTTCGCTGTAGTTAACACGTCACGACCTCTACATTTCCTTTTGTTATAATTAGCTGGGTGTTCGTAACAATTGGGAGTTGTTTCTTAGGAAGTGACAGTTGTTTCTTATCATTTCTACTAGAACCTTATTCACATCTTAAATCACTTCTGTTGTGGCGTAACAAGTTTGCTACGCCACACTGGGAAGGGAGCCGAAAGAAAGGCACGCGTACACACACGCCGACTGGCGTCAAGTCTGGAACAGGATAACTATTGAATGGTAGCAAGAAAAGTACGTAGCTGCTTTATACTTAACTTTTATTCTTTGATGAATACAGCGTTCTTCTTGAGACATTTATACGATAACTCTCAAACTAGGTAAGGCTAATGGCGCCTTGCTAGGTCGTAGCCATGGACTTAGCAGAAGGCTATTCTAACTGTCTCTCGGCAAATGAGAGGAAGGCTTCGTCCGTATTGTCGCTAGCAATGTCGTCGTACAACTGGGGCGAGTGCTCTATCGTATATCGAGACCTGCCTTGTGGTGGCGCTAGGTCTGCGATCACACAGTGGCGACACGCGGGTCCGACATGTACTAAATGGACCGCGGCCGATTTAAGCTACCACCTAGCAAGTGTGGTGTCTGGCGGTGACACCACAACTTCATTCGTAATTCTTCGTTTGGTAGTCGAAGAAATTAAACGTCAGTCAATTGCTCTTATAACCTCTCATTTTATAATGAATCTATCCTTAAACAACCGTAAGTCAGAAAATGAAATCACATTTCACCTCCAATTTTTGTTCATATCGACGGTTTTAGATATAAAACAAGCCACAACTAAACATATAACCAGCAATGAATAAACCAACAGCTGTATTTTCATCTCCGACTTATTCCAGGGGCAACCGGTTATGGCATTTTATTATGTCATCATAAGACCCTATGTGGTGGCACAGTGACTGAGCTTGTACTGCCAGAGAAAGTATCAAGCAGAACCGAACTAAAAATCGGTACCAGCGTATAGTTCGCTTTTGCATGATACTTTCTCTGGCAATATAAGCTCAGCCACTACGTTACCATCGAGCGAGGTGGCGCAGTGGTTAGCACACTGGACTCGCATTCGGGAATGGTTCAAATGGCTCTGAGCACTATGGGACTTAACTTCTGAGGTCATCAGTCCCCTAGAACTTAGAACTGCTTAAACCTAACTAACCTAAGGACATCACACACACCCACGCCCGAGGCAGGATTCGAACCTGCGACCATAGCGGTCGCGCGGTTCGAGACTATAGCGCCTAGAACCGCTCGGCCACCTCGGCCGGCCGCATTCGGGAGGACGACGGTTCAATCCCGGGTCCGACCGTCCTGATTTAGCTGTTCCATGATTTCCCTAAATCACTTCCGGCAAATGCCGGGATGGTTCCTCTGAAAGGGCACGGCCGACTTCCTTCGCTAATCCGATGAGACCGATGACCTCGCTGTTTGGTGTCTTCCCCCAAACAACCAACCCAACTATGTTACCGTAGAGGGTCTGATGATGGCACACTGGAATACGGAAACCGGTTGCCTTTGGAATAAATCAGATATATAGTAGTACCAAACTCTATGGTTTGGATTCGTATACCAAATAATCTACAGATTCTCTGCAGCTGATGCCTGTTGGATGTCCAAAGATAATCTGATCATTAGGACCAACAATTCGTATGTGCCACACGCATTACAACCAGCTATTTCAGAACAGCATATAGTTATCGCCAGATGCGTCAATGTTGGCAGTTTCTATAATATGACGCTGTTGGTCTGTCTACTGGCTCGCAGCGTCGTTGTCTACTAAGACAGTGCCAATGTATTGCTCACAGCGGCTGATCAGTTTTCAGCGTCGTACACAGCTTTTTACTGGGAACCATATTTGCTTTTCGCAAGGAACACTTGCTTTTCTCTTATAATGAAGCGGTGCTTAACATTAGAGAACTCACTATCTTATTAACTGTGTTAACATAAATGAACAGAAAAGTAGAGTACAGACCTCAATTAACAACGATCAATATTTACACTTCTTTCACGTTAGCTGTCCCACAGATAAAGACAGTATAGTCACTAAGATACCGCACATTTTTTAAGCGTGCCTGTATCGAATGTTGGTGCTACCATGTAGACCACTGCAAAACATCTTCTTTCACTCTGAACTAATGGTTTTTCGCTAGAAAAAGGAAGCCGTACATCTTTCTCAAATCGAGGAAACATGGAAAGAGAACTGACTAAGCCGTTAACTCTCCCTAGTAAAACACAATGGGGACTGATGACCTCAGATGTTAAGTCCCGCCGCGGTGGTCTCGCGGTTCTAGGCGCTCAGTCCGGAACCGCACGACTGCTACGGTCGCAGATTCGAATCCTGCCTCGGGCATGGATCTGTGTGATGTCCGTAGGTTAGTTAGGTTTAAGTAGTTCTAAGTTCTAGGGGACTGATGACCTCAGAAGTTAAGTCTCATAGTGCTCAGAGCCATTTTTTTTGTTAAGTCCCATAGTGCTCAGAGCCGAAACACAGTGTGGGCATTTTGTGTTAATGTTATTGTTGGGAGGATAACTGACTTTGTTTATTTCGCTACACATATCCGTTCTATAGTAATGTGAATCGAAAATAGATCAGTACAACGCATCTCTGATTACTGTAGTTTATGAACAATAACAATCAGTTTAATAATTAATTGTTGCAAAATATTAATACGACTAGTTGACGCTATCCTGAAGGAGAATGATTTAGAATTCCAGAGAAACGCAAGAACACTAGAGGCAATATTGATCTTACGATTTGTCTGAGAAGATACACTCCTGGAAATTGAAATAAGAACACCGTGAATTCATTATCCCAGGAAGGGGAAACTTTATTGACACATTCCTGGGGTCAGATACATCACATGATCACACTGACAGAACCACAGGCACATAGACACAGGCAACAGAGCATGCACAATGTCGGCACTAGTACAGTGTATATCCACCTTTCGCAGCAATGCAGGCTGCTATTCTCCCATGGAGACGATCGTAGAGATGCTGGATGTAGTCCTGTGGAACGGCTTGCCATGCCATTTCCACCTGGCGCCTCAGTTGGACCAGCGTTCGTGCTGGACGTGCAGACCGCGTGAGACGACGCTTCATCCAGTCCCAAACATGCTCAATGGGGGACAGATCCGGAGATCTTGCTGGCTAAGGTAGTTGACTTACACCTTCTAGAGCACGTTGGGTGGCACGGGATACATGCGGACGTGCATTGTCCTGTTGGAACAGCAAGTTCCCTTGCCGGTCTAGGAATGGTAGAACGATGGGTTCGATGACGGTTTGGATGTACCGTGCACTATTCAGTGTCCTCTCGACGATCACCAGTGGTGTACGGCCAGTGTAGGAGATCGCTCCCCACACCATGATGCCGGGTGTTGGCCCTGTGTGCCTCGGTCGTATGCAGTCCTGATTGTGGCGCTCACCTGCACGGCGCCAAACACGCGTACGACCATCATTGGCACCAAGGCAGAAGCGACTCTCATCGCTGAAGACGACACGTCTCCATTCGTCCCTCCATTCACGCCTGTCGCGACACCACTGGAGGCGGGCTGCACGATGTTGGGGCGTGAGCGGAAGACGGCCTAACGGTGTGCGGGACTGTAGCCCAGCTTCATGGAGACGGTTGCGAATGGTCCTTGCCGATACCCCAGGAGCAACAGTGTCCCTAATTTGCTGGGAAGTGGCGGTGCGGTCCCCTACGGCACTGCGTAGGATCCTACGGTCTTGGCGTGCATCCGTGCGTCACTGCGGTCCGGTCCCAGGTCGACGGGCACGTGCACCTTCCGCCGACCACTGGCGACAACATCGATGTACTGTGGAGACCTCACGCCCCACGTGTTGAGCAATTCGGCGGTACGTCCACCCGGCCTCCCGCATGCCCACTATACGCCCTCGCTCAAAGTCCGTCAACTGCACATACGGTTCACGTCCACGCTGTCGCGGCATGCTACCAGTGTTAAAGACTGCGATGGAGCTCCGTATGCCACGGCAAACTGGCTGACACTGACGGCGGCGGTGCACAAATGCTGCGCAGCTAGTGCCATTCGACGGCCAACACCGCGGTTCCTGGTGTGTCCGCTGTGCCGTGCGTGTGATCATTGCTTGTACAGCCCTCTCGCAGTGTCCGGAGCAAGTATGGTGGGTCTGACACACCGGTGTCAATGTGTTCTTTTTTCCATTTCCAGGAGTGTAGATTGAAGAAAAAGCATTTGGCTATTTGAACTGGAACACACTCTTTGGAATTCTGAAATTATCAGGGATGAAATAAAGGGTGAACGATTATTTATGACATGTGCGGAAACCAGAAGCGGTTATAAGAGTTGAAGGACATGAAAGGGAAGACTTAGTTGAAACGTCAGTGACATGGGTTTGTAGCGTGACTCCCATGTTATTAATTGCCTACATTGAACTGGTAGTGAAGGGAACTGAAGACAAATTTGGAACAAGTGTTAATATTTCAGGCATAAGAAATAAAGTTTTTTATCTTTCAGTAAGGGTCCACAGCTTCTACAGTTTTTAAAGAATTTCAATTTCTTTTCAGTATTTTATCATGCAATTGCAATTTCGGCATTAAGCCATTAAAGTATGAGATTTTCAGAATGTACTTTATTACCGATATTCCAGACAAGTCGTTCGAGCATACTTGTAGATACGTACTTGGTATTAACCTTGGAATGAGGGGCGAATCGCGAATCGAATATACATTTAAATGTGATGAATAACGCACCCAGCCACACTAGGTTAAATAGTTTACAAGACTTTTGTTTTAACTGAAATATTCTTATACACTGCCGGAGCTGAAGCTGCTTTTGAAAACACTGAAGTAACTGGAAACTTTAGCCATCTGAAGATGGGTATGAATGCCCGAAGCTGTTTATGGCTCTAATATAAAAACATTTGTGGTCGGTAGACAACATTCATTAACGGCTGCGGAGTTCACAAGATCTAGCATGGATAAAATGACCATTACATTTAGATGTTGGTAAGCCATTTCTGAAAGTTGTTGGGTAGAGCGTAGCCATATATGGAAGTGAAATTTGGACGATAAACAGTGCAGACAAGAAGATGTATAAACTTTTTAAACGAAATATTACAGAATACTGCTGAAGATTAGATGGATAGGTAGAATAATCACTGAAGACGGCGTTGATGACACAGCCTGACGCAAAGAAATGTTTGTTGGATAGGACAGATCCTGAGGCATCAAGAATTGTTAATTTGGTAATGGAGAGACGTCGGGGGACAGAGAATGATTTTACTAGGCGGTCAAGGTTCGAGTGTACCAAGAAGGTTCAAATGGATGTAGGTCCCAGTAAGTGTGTTGAGATGAACCGACTTGTACAGCGCTAACTAGCATGGTGAGTTCCATCAAACAAGTCCTCGGACTGAGGACCACAGCAGCACCAACAAAAAACCGAGTGAGATGAGTCAGTAGTCAGCACAAATGACTCACGTTCGGGAGGAGTATGACTCAAAGCCCTGTGCGGGCATCTATCTGTAGGTTTCACTGATCGATCAGGGGGAGTGCTGGAACGATTCCTTTCAAATGAAAGCGTCCTATTTCATTCACTACAATGGCCTTATTCCAGGTAGTGCTCCGTTTCTAATGACCTCTTGGTCGACGGCCCGATTAATTTTTTGAGTATCGTTCCTTCTTTGATCAACAAGAAATAATCATGGCCGGCTACATACTGATGAAGGAAACTGAATAAAAATGTAATACATCTGATGAAAAATACAATTTCAACTTACTTTCCTAACAGCCTAAGTACTGACTTTAAGGATTAAGTTAAGAGATCTTCGAAAGAAAAGAAAACTGTAGTTTAACGAAATGTTGGTAACGTGGTTATAAGAGTCGGAACATTGACTCATATTGGGCAGGTTTTTTATCCTTTTGCAATGGGATCACATCGTCATATGCACCTTAAATGTCTTAAAATCTTCCACGGCCACCAAACAACATGTGACACGGCGATAATTAGTGTTCTGGAAGTCCCTTGTCAACATTCTGTATCCCAGGTGAGAGGGTGATAATGAGGTTTCTCCAGTATCGCAAAAAGTGTCAGTAGGATGTGTGGTGCCAATACAAGGAATAAATTAGGCACATATCTCGCCTGGGTTGTGTCAGTATGGCTGCTCTCTTGAATGCACTTCCATTTATGCACAAATAATTTATGGAGAGTGACATCGCTGGTGGTGTTGTTAGCGCTGCACGCCTTCCGGCTGGAATCGAGCGAGGTAACGCAAAGACAAGACACTGGATTCGAAAGAAGAAAGGTTAGAGTTTAATGTCCCATAGCCAGTGAAGCCATTAGAGGCGGAGTGCAATCTCATATTAGACAAGAAAGGGGATGAGTATCGCCCTCGTAATTTACAGAGGAACTATCTCGGTATATACCTTAATCGATTTAGGGTAATAACCGAAAACCTAAATCTGGATGGGTTGAAAAGGGTTTGAACAATAATACTCCCGAAAGCGAGTCCACTAACCCTTGCCCCATCTCACTCGGTACATGACACGTATTTGGTAGGACGGCCATCCATCTACGTCTACAGCTACACCTAATACGCAAGCCAACGTGTGGTGCGTGGCGGAGGGATTCGTGTACCACTACTTGTCATTTCCTTTCCTGTCCCACTCGCAAAAAGAGCTATGGAAAAACGGTTGTGTATATGCCTCCATATGAGCCCTAATTTCTGTTATCTTATCTTCGTGGTCCTGACGCGCAGTGTTTGTTGGCTGTAGTAGAATCGTTCGGAATTCAGATTCAAATGCCGGTTCTCTAAATTTTCTCAATAATAGTTCTCAAAAAGAACGCCGTCTTCCCTCCAGTAATTCCCATTTCAGTTCAAGAAGCATCTCCGTAACGCTGACGTGTTGTTCGAACTTGTTGTTGTTGTGGTCTTCAGTCCTGACACTGGTTTGATGCAGCTCTCCATGCTACTCTATCCTGTGCAAGCTTCTTCATCTCCCAATACTTACTGCAACCTACATCCTTCTAAATCTGCTTAGTGTATTCATCTCTTGGTCTCCCTCTACGATTTTTACCCTCCACGCTGCCCTCCAATGCTAAATTTGTGATCCCTTGATACCTCAGAACATGTCCTACCAACTGGTCTCTTCTTCTTGTCAAGTTGTGTCACAAACTCCTCTTCTCCCCAATTCTATTCAGTACCTCCCGATTAGTTATGTGATCTACCCATCTAATCTTCAGCATTCTTCTGTAGCACCACATTTCGAAAGCTTCTATTCTCTTCTTGTCCAAACTATTTATCGCCCATGTTTCACTTCCATACATGGCTACACTCCATACAAATACTTTCAGAAACGTTTTCCTGACACGTAAATATATACTCGATGTTAACAAATTTCTCTTCTTCAGAAACGCTTTCCTTGCCATTGCCAGTCTACATTTTATATCATCTCTACTTCAACCATCATCAGTTATTTTGCTCCCCAAATAGCAAAACTCCTTTACTACTTTAAGTGTCTTATTTCCTAATCTAATTCCCTCAGCATCATCCGACTTAATTCGACTACATTCCATTATCCTTGTTTTGCTTTTGTTGATGTTCATCTTATATCCTCCGTTCAAGACACTGTCCATTCCGTTCAACTGCTCTTCCAAGTCCTTTGCTGTCTCTGACAGAATGACAACGTCATCGGCGAACCTCAAAGTTTTTATTTCTTCTCCATGGATTTTAATACCTACTCCGAATTTTTTTTTGTTTCCTTTACTGCTTGCTCATTATACAGATTGAACAACATCGGGGATAGGCTACAACCCTTTCTCACTCCCTTCCCAACCACTGCTCCCTTTCATGCCCCTCGACTCTTATAACTGCCATCTGGTTTCTGTACAAAATGTAAATAGCCTTTCGCTCCCTGTATTTTACCCCTGCCACCTTCAGAATTTGAAAAAGAGTATTCCAGTCAACATTGTCAAAAGCTTTCTCTAAGACTACAAATGCTAGAAACGTAGGTTAGCCTTTCCTTAATCTTTCTTCTAAGATAAGTCGTAAGGTCAAATGGTTCAAATGACTCTGAGCACTGTGGGACTTAACATCTATGGTCATCCGTCCCCTAGAACTTAGAACTACTTAAACCTAACTAACCTAAGGACATCACACAACACCCAGTCATCACGAGGCAGAGAAAATCCCTGACCCCGCCGGTGAGTCGTAAGTCGTAAGGTCAGCATTGCCTCACGTGTTCCAATATTTCTACGGAACCCAAACTGATCTTCCCCAAGGGTGGCTTCTACTAGTTTTTCCAATCGTCTGTAAAGAATTGGCGTTAGTATTTTAAGCTGTGGCTTATTGAACTGATTGTTCGGTAATTTTCACACCTGTCAAAACCTGCTTTCTTTGGGATTGCAATTATTATATTCTTCTTGAAGTCTGAGGGTATTTCGCCTGTCTCATACATCTTGCTCACCAGATGGTAGAGTTTTTTCAGCACTGGCTCTCCCAAGGTCGTCAGTAGTTCTAATGGAATGTCGTATACTCCCGGGGCCTTGTTTCGACTCAGGTCTTTCAGTGCTCTGTCAAACTCTTCACGCAGTATCATATCTCCCATTTCATCTTCATCTATATCCTCTTCCATTTCCATAATATTGTCCTCAAGTACTTCGACCTTGTATAGACCCTCTATATACTCCTTCCACCTTTCTGCTTTCCCTTCTTTGCTTAGAACTGGGTTTCCATCTGAGCTCTTGATATTCATACAGGTGGTTCTCCTTTCTCCAAAGGTCTTTTTAATTTTCCTGTAGGCAGTATCTATCCTACTCCTAGTGAGATAAGCCTCTATATCCTTACATTTGTCCTCTAGCCATCCCTGCTTAACCATTTTGCACTTCCTATCCATCTCATTTTTGAGACGTTTGTATTCCTTTTTGCCTGCTTCATTTACTGCGTTTTTATATTTTCTCTTTTCATCAATTAAATTAAATACTTCTTCTGTTACCCAAGGATTTCTACTAGCCCTTGTCTTTTTACCTACTCGATTTTCTGCTGCCTTCCCTCCTTCATCCCTCAGAGCTACCCATTCTTCTTCTACTGTATTTCTTTCCCCCATTCCTGTCAATTGTTCCCTTATGCTCTCCCTGAAACTCTGTACAACCTCTGGTTTAGTCAGTTTATCCAGGTCCCATCTCCTTAAATTCCCACCTTTTTGCAGTTTCTTCAGTTTTAATCTACAGTTCATAACAAATAGATTGTGGTCAGAGTCCACATCTGCCACTGGAAATGTCTTACGATTTAATACCTGGTTCCTAAATCTCTGTCTTACCATTATATAATCTATCTGATACCATCTAGTATTTACAGGATTCTTCCATGTGTACAACCTTCTTTTATGATTCTTGAAACAAGTGTTAACTATGATTAAGTTATGCTCTGCGCAAAATTCTACCAGACGGCTTCCTCTTTCATTTCTTTCCCCCAATCCATATTCACCTACTGTGTTTCCTTCTCTCCATTTTCCTACTCTCGAATTCCAGTCACCCATGACTATTAAATTTTCGTCTACCTTCACTACCTGAATAATTTCTTTTATCTCATCATACATTTCTTCAATTTCTTCATCATCTGCAGAGCTAGTTGGCATATAAACTTGTACTACTGTAGTAGGTGTTTGCTTCGTGTCTATCTTGGCCACAATAATGCGTTCATTATGCTGTTTGTAGTAGCTTACCCGCACTCCTATTTTTTTTATTCATTACTAAACCTACGCCGGCCGTAGTGGCCGAGCGGTTCTAGGCGCTTCAGTCTGGAACCGCGCGACCGCTACGGTCGCAGTTTCGAATCCTGCCTCGGGCATGGATGTGTGTGATGTCCTTAGGTTAGTTAGGTTTAAGTAGATTCTTAGTTCTAGGGGACTGATGACCTCAGATGTTCAGTCTCATAGTGCTCAGAGCCATTTGAACCATTAAAACTACTAATGCATTACCCCTATTTGATTTTGTATTTATAACCCTGTATTCACCTGACCAAAAGCCTTGTTCCTCCTGCCACCGAACTTCACTAATTCCCACTATATCTAAATTTCACCTATCCCTTTTTAGGTTTTCTAACCTGCCTGCCCGATTAAGGGATCTGACATTCCACGCTCTGATCCGTAGAACACGTTTTTTGATAACGACGTCCTCTTGAGTAGTCCCCGCCCGGAGATCCGAATGGGGGACTATTTTACCTCCGGAATATTTTACCCAAGAGGACGCCATCATCATTTAACCATACAGTAAAGCTGCATGCCCTCGAGAAAAATTACGGCTGTAGTTTCCCCTTGCTTTCAGCTGTTCGCAGTACCAGCACAGCAAGGCCGTTTTGGCTAGTGTACAAGGCCAGATCAGTCAATCATTCAGATTGTTGCACCTGCAACTACTGAAAAGGCTGCTGCCCCTCTTCAGGTACCACACGTTTGTCTGGCCTCTTAATAGATAACCCTCCGTTTTGGTTGCACCTACGATACGGCCATCTGTATCGCTGAGGCATGCAAGCCTCCCCACCAACGGCAAGGTCCATGGTTGATGGGGGGGGGGGGGGGTGTTCGAACTTACAGGTAACAAATCTAGCAGCCCGCACCTGAATTGCTTCGATGTCTGCCTTCAGTCCAGATTTAGGTTACTCGTTGTAGGCGTATTGTCATATGTCTGGCTTAGTTGTGGAGAATCTTTGCGGGCATCTGCGTCTGTACTGAGTCGAGGGTGGGACACGGCGTAACCTCCCCACAGAATTCCTTCACATTTGGCGTAACCTCAAAACAGAAAAATTCCTAAACTTCTCAACAGTAAAAATTATAATTAAGTCGTTCACATTCAGTGTAACGTCTCAACAAAAAATTAATTCAGTAACCTGGTGATAATACAATGTAACTAACCTCTCAATTAAATTGTCGCTCACTTGTAACTTTTCAATAATTGACTGTGAATTTAACCTGGTAAATTTTGGACGTCAGCAGTGCTGCGTCATGGCCCTGAAAGATCATTCTGAATAAAAAAAAAAAAAGAAAAATTCTTACCTCAATGAAGTCGCCGGATAACGCATATATATCTGCTCTTACAATAAATTTTTCTGGCACAGCCCTGTGCAATGCTGGCCGATAGATTTGTCATTTATGAAAGGAAACAACTGATTTTTCTTTTGCAATAATCGGGATGATCATGGATTGGAGAAATTAGCAAATTCTTTAAAATTGAAATGAATGGTTGTTAAAAGTTATTTTCTTTTATGAGAAAGATTATTATTAGGACATTTTTAAAACATTTACATGGGAATTGAGATAACAATACTACTTATGCGCGAGGCTACTTTTTTACCTTATACAATAATGGTCAGGCTCCGGCATCGCTGCACCACGACCGGCCCAGCCAACACGATACACCAGACCAGACTGCTCGCTAGCAACAACTTACTGCTACAGCTACACAGTTCCTCCTGCAGTCAACACTGCTCTCTGGTCTGAGATTCTCTTTTACCTTACATATCGCAGGCAGCGCGTGAGCAATACATCGAAATTACGTCTGCTCGGACCTCTTACAACGGTACTGTTATGTTGTGTAGTGTGTAGCTCTTCATGTAGAAGCATTGTTAGTATTCAGATTGAAGTGTTGCTACAAGTGCTATTACAGTAAAGTGATGACATATTGAAATGGTTCAGAGGAAAGTGCGGCAAGAAGTAATTGAAAATGAGCAGTCGCGTTAATAACATATTTATGTATCCTCTCGTTGCGTATCGCATAGCATCGATCATCCGTGCCGTGTTCGGTCTCCAAGAATGAACAAATGTGAATCAGTAATACTATTTACCACAAAAGAGTGCAATCATGTGCCAATGATTTTTAGCGAGCGTGAGAACGTGCGTTCGATCATCGCGTTCCGCATCATCAACCATCAGCCGCGCCGCGACGGTTACGCGCACGCTCGTACAAGTGAGAACTGAGAACTGAAAAACTAACTTTACGAACAGTGTTATATCATTACAAGGAGGACGATTACCAGATATCTGTATGTGCGACGAGCGTAAGAACTTTCGTTCGATCATTCGGCTTTCGCATCATCAACAATCACCCGCGTCGTGTCGGTTACGCGTACGCTCGTCCGAATGATATTTTGGACTGTTAATCATCAATATTGTTAATTGGGATAACATTTACTATTTAGAGTGTAAAGTTGTAAACAGTGCAACCTGTGGTTTCCATATCATCTCAGAATATAGATGTTCATACCAGACATAGGACAGAGTTGTGTTTTAACGTTGAGTGGCTCCCCTAAACCCGCTTGCATATTTCGATAGATAATTTCAGGCAAGCTAGCAGCAGTGTGGAGCAGAACATTACGACCGCCGCGGGATTGCCAGGCACGTGGTGTGAACAGGGCGCACGGTCAAGAAAAGTAGGAACGACACCACCAGTTTAAGGTACCCCCCCACCCATTTGTACCCACCGGCGTGTTACATCGTGGTCTCCTTACAGAGATTAAGCCCAAAGCCGGGAAGGCGCATTCGAAAGAGCACGACGTATTTCCTTCTCCGACCTTCCCTAATACCAGCTTCATCAACGCCATGTTACACTTAGAGGAAAGAATCCTCAACAAGATTTAAGATGAGGGAGTACGCTCGTCATTCTGGGGGAACCATGTTCCAATGATCATCCTGTATTCATCCTTGCTTAACTGGACATTATTGTCTATCA
This sequence comes from Schistocerca serialis cubense, assembly GCF_023864345.2. Taxonomy (NCBI): domain Eukaryota; kingdom Metazoa; phylum Arthropoda; class Insecta; order Orthoptera; family Acrididae; genus Schistocerca; species Schistocerca serialis. Next base: position 622,979,129 of record NC_064641.1, read on the forward strand.
GAACTGAACCTAGGGCATAATATATCAAGAACAAGACACATATGCTGTTGAAGGCTGTCATTCTCAGTCATATAAACCGCAGTACCAATAGCATTCTTTGTAGGCACATGGACTGACAATCGTGCTCCGCTCCTAACATGATACTACCAGAAATCACTACTCTTGCGGCTCCACGTCCGTCTCCACCCATTTCCAAAATAATGGCAAGCTTGTAACGAGTCTCTGGTGTGTCAGATGATTCACCCCTCGGGGCAAACCTTGACTCAGCCGTGAAATGGACGCTTCCCTACAGCTCATAATTGTACTACAAAGGGCAAGACATCTGACCACATGGCTCTCCTGCGTGAGGGAAGGTGAATCTGAAACCTTACCCTGGATGCAGCGCAACCTTCCCAGTTTAATCAGCTACTACTGAAGCGCCTTCTGTGTGTGATGTATTTTTGCAGGAGCGGCGGCGCAGCAGCAGCGTGGCAAGGATCAGCGACGCCGTCCGGCGTCCACGCATCTCTATCGCCAGCTTCAACAGCATCCCTTTCCCGGAACAGGCCATGCAGACGACGGAGAACCAGTCCAAAAGGTTAGAGTGCTCTCTGTTCTCATTGGTACGTCGTCAGGAAGCAATAATCAATTGACGACACCATCATAAGAGACTAACATCAAGGGAAGTCTCAACAGAAGTATATCCACAAGAAAATATTAGATTACGTTTGACTAAAGAATCGGTGAACAAACACTAGAAATCGATTGATGTCAAGTACCTGGGATAATCTGTGTAGAGCACTTTAACGTGTAACAAGTATGTATATCCCTCGATGGGCCAGATACAGATATTTGATATACCTTTCTACTATCTGATCAGAAGTATCAGGACACTCCCAAAAACATACGTTTTTCATATTAAGTACATTGTGCTGCCATCTAGTGCCAGGTACTCCAAACCAGCGACCTCAATAATCATTAGACATCGTGAGAGAGCAGAATGGGGCTCTCCGCGGAACTCACCGACTTCGAACGTTGTCAGGTGATTGGGTGTCACTTGTGTCATACGTCTGTACGCAAGATATCCACACTCCTAAACATCCCTAGGTCCACTGTTTCCGATGTGATAGACGTACAGCACAAAAGCGTACAGTCGGACTTCGTCTGTTGACTGACAGAGACCGCCGACAGTTGAAGAGGGTCGTAATGTGTAATTGGCAGACATCTATCCAGGAGCGTAAACAATGGGCGATTGATCAGTGGAAAAACGTTGTATAGAGTGATTAATCACGGTACACAAGGTGGCGATCCGACGGCAGGGTGTGGGTATAGCGACTTCCCGGTGAAAGTCATCTGCCAGCGTGTGTAGTGCCAACAGTAAAATTCGGATGCGGTGGTGTTATGGTGTGGTCATGCTTTTCATGGAGAGGCTTGCACCCCTTCTTGTTCTTCGTGGTACTATAACAGCACAGGCCTAAATTGATTTTTAAGCACCTTCTTGCTTCCCGCTGTTGAAGAGCAATTCGGCAATGGCGATTGCATCTTCCAACACGATCGAGCATGTTCATAATGCACGGCATGTGGCGGAGTGGTTACACGACAGAGACATCCCTGTAATGGACTGGCCTGCACAGAGTCCTGAAAAAAAAATTTTCAAATGTGTGTGTAATCTTATGGGACTTAACTGCTAAGGTCATCAGTCCCTAAGCTTACACACTACTTAACCTAAATTATCCTAAGGACAAACACACACACACCTATGCCTGAGGAAGGCCTCGAACCTTCGCCTGGACCAGCCGCACAGTCCATGACTGCAGCGCCCCAGACAGCTCGGCTAATCCCGCGCGGCACAGAGTCCTGACGAGAATCCTATAGAACACCTTTTAGATGTTTTGGAACGCCGACCTCGTCCCAGGCCTCACCTACCGAAATCGTTACCTCTGCTCAGTGCAGCACTCCGTGAAGAATGGGCTGCCATCCCCTAAGAAACCTTCCAGCACCTGTTTGAACGCATGCCTGCGAGAGTGGAAGCTGTTATCAGGGATAAGGGTGGGCCAACTCCATATTGAATTCCAGCATTACCGATGGAGGGCGCCACGAACTTGTAAGTCATTTTCAGCCAGGTGTCCGGATACTTTTGATCAAATAGTGTATGTGTGTGTGTGTGTGTCACTTCTGTGGGTCATCAGGTGCATTTTCTCTGATGTTTCGGATGTAGTGGGAGTCAGCCCAAACAAATCGTGCTCCCCTCGTCTTTCATACGATGTCCTGCGTCGAAGTAAAACGTCTGTATGTTTGCCATCACAAATAAAACGATTTTTGAATGGCAATTTTACGTGCACATTCGATAGAGTGGGGCGAAATTAGTCCAGTACATTATTCGTTTTATCCGTATGTATTAACAGAAACTCTAAAACACGAAGAATAATCAGTACTCCATCAGCGACTCTGCAGCGCTTCTGCATGGCAGCAGTCAGTGTGGGCCAGGGCGGTGGAGTCACTGCAGGAGTACTGGCTATTCCTCGTGCTTTACTGTCTCTGTTAACACACATCGATAAGACGAATATCGCCCTGTCGAAAGAGCGCGTAAATTTCCACTTAAATGAATTTGTTTGAAACGTGAAACAAACCGATACTTTCCACCTACGCTGGGAGCAGCATGGAAGACGTGATGAGCTGTATTTGTTTGGACTGATTCGAACTATCTGCTGAAACAAAATGCGCCTGACATCTCCTAGGAGAGACATACACTCTGTGTATATAATTAAAGGGCCACTTATCTGAAAGCTTCTAGCTGTCTCCCATTGCATGCGATGTTTAAAATTTGACTTTCTCTGTAACGGTGCAAAAACATGGTGCCCTGCAACGTCACCTTCAGGCTCGGCGACGCTTCAAACAGGAAGATGTGAAAGTAAGGACAGAGGTCGAAGTTCATGTGAATTGTAAGGTGAGCAAACGATATCACATTGGCAGCCTGTTTCTCACAGTTCTTTCCAACGCCACCGTGGACGTGTCAGACGACTGGAAGTTAGTCGCACTCCGAATGTGATGCCTAGTGTGGAAATCACGCGGGGCTATTTGTGGGTGGCCCAGGAAAATATCTGAGACACGCTGCCGTTCAGAACGAAAAGAAAAGTCCTCAAGAGGTGGCATAAAGAACGTCATTTTCACACATTTTGCGGTCGAAAAGGACAGTTCGCATTCTGATGAGCAACAGGACGGCTTTTTTGACAACCGCCGGCCGAAGTGGCCGCGCGGTTCTGGCGCTGCAGTCTGGAACCGCGAGACCGCTACGGTCGCAGGTTCGAATCCTGCCTCGGGCATGGATGTGTGTGATGTCCTTAGGTTAGTTAGGTTTAACTAGTTCTAAGTTCTAGGGGACTAATGACCTCAGCAGTTGAGTCCCATAGTGCTCAGAGCCATTTTTTTGACAACCTTTGACACTGTTGACACCCCCCGAACGATTCAGCCATTCTCTAAGGACATCGTGGACCAGCAACACCACTGCACGTGATCTTCCTCCTCTGAAGTGTAAAGCGACCGCAATTTTGCTCTTGTATACAGAGTGGAAGCGGTGGGGACCGTTCAGACCATTCGAAGAAGTTTGAATGGGGTCCAAATAAAGCAAAGAATGTTTATGCTTTTTCAGCCTTTCTGTTCCCACCTACTTGTGACATGTGCACGGGGGGCTGTGAAATTGAAACTGGCGTGAATATACCGACAATGGGTCCCTTTAAGACCTCCCAGTTCTATCGACACTATCTGTTCCACTTGCACACCTTCCCTGGGCACCTGAAAAATGTTACTTTACGCAGACAGGCCATTCACCGACATCTAAGGGTCGGCAGTATAGGGAACCCTTTCGACACCTATCAGAGTGTGCATGTGGCCAGAACGCGCTAGTGCCAGACATACCTGATGGCTCCCCACACCAATAGTATTACCTCTGTGCCTCTCCTAAATGATGTCAATGCAACCTTTCCCCAGGTCGGAAACGGTAGGGAAGAAACGCGGGTCATCGCTGAACACAGTGCGATAGCATTTACCAGCAGCGCTTCAAACGCAGTCATTTGTATTGTGGTGTTGGCGGTAACCTAGGCAGGGAACAGAAATTCCTTAAACCGTTACTGCTTGCCTTTGACTAATCGTATGGGGTGATACAGAATGTAGAACTTTTCTTGGGTAGCAGGCGCAGACGTGAAAGGGTTAGGATGTTCGTGATGGACAATACGGTGATCCTCCGACATGATCGATCGGAAGTTTGATGACGAGTATGCCCACCCTAACGTTTCCAAGCAGACTTGTATCAGGTCACTGTCCCCCTTCCAAATCTGAACACTGCAAGTTTCAACTATCCGACCAAATGGAGACCCACAATAAGGCCCTTTTAAATCCTCCCTGGTATTGATAACGGTATCCTACGCAAGTACCTGGAACAACAATGTCCTTCACAGTAATCATGCAATATCTAATGCACTTTATGCCTCTTAATAGCCTACTAGGCCTGGTACCTAGGTTAAACACGAACAACACCAATCTAATTCGCTGGTCATTCTGCCACTGACTGGGAATTGCAATTCCACTCATTTACGTACACACTGATGGTGTGCATATGTATGAAGTTAGATTGAAATCTTACCAGGTGTTCTGGACGCTTCATTTTTTCCCCAAGCAGTTTACTTTGCTCTCTATTGCAATGTAATGCTCTGAAACAACTAATCTCTAAGCAGATGTTTCTCTGCAGGTACCTTGAGCTCAGTGAACACTGAAAATTTTAAATAAACTGTGAAATCTAGGTGAGTTGACACCATTGGAGCAATGTAACTTGGCTGATCAATATTACTGAACATGGCTGGTGAAATTTCAGAAATATTGGTTTATTCAGACGGTCACAGAATAAAAAAAGAAACGCAAAATCCCATTACACTCTAAACTTGCACTTTTCATTGCCGTTTCTAGCCAACTCCACAACACTCTCCAGCTAGTTCCCATTCCCATCCGATAAATAGGTTACATGAGTGCTACTATTTTTGCAATATCCGATCGCTTGCGAAATTAAAACCACAGTTAAAATCCGATGACCCTTTCTGAGCGTACATAGAGCACGTAAAGGTGCCAAACAGTAAAGAGTCCCGCCAAATGCGAAGCGCGTACTGTTATTCGATTTCTTCATGCTGAGTGGTTCAGGCAGCCCACATTATGCAACTTTCATGCATGACAGCAAAGTGCGGCAATGGTGCAGGAACTTTTAACCAGGAAGTACATACCATATGTTTATGACGCAGGCGGTCAGGGAAGTAAGCGAGAGTCAGCCGATGACGTTGTATAGCTAGTAGAATTGGCGATTCGACAGAATCGCCTACTAAGGGCAATTCAGAAGTGAAGAGGAATGTTGTCATCAGGCATCGTCCTTCTTCATGAATGCTGGGTGGCACACTACAGCAATAAAAAAGACGCTCCTGCAGATTTCTCTATACGGAGTGTTTGGTCACCCACCACACAACCCGCACTTGGCTCCCTTTGATTCTCATCTCGTTGACCACATGAATGCCTGGCTTTGATCGCAGTATTTTCCCACAGACGGCGAGCTGCAGACTAGCATAGATCAGTGGTATAAAGCATAGACTGCCTTCTCTGACGTGGGTTTTGGAATGTTGGTACCACACTTACGTATATGTCTCCGAAGGAGCGGTGACTATGTAGAAAACTATCTGGAAGGTGTAGGCGAATGTTTCAAATACAATATTTTTGATTTTCACTGTGATTTCCATTTCGCGACCGATCAGACCTTGGAAAAAAATATCCCTCATAGAATGACAACTACTGCAACTGATAGTTTGTTCTCCATAAAGTGTAATCAGGCTTTTGATGTCTCTGTCAACACATTGAATTTCATACATCAGGCTTTTGATGTCTCTGTCAACACATTGAATTTCATACTATCAGAAGCCGGTACACAACAAAATGTGGACGAAAAAGAAAATTAAAGATCACTACTTCACTGAAATATCATCGATCCAAATACAGCGCCTGATTTTTGTTAAATACATTACTTGTGAGAGAAATTATAGAAACGTGGTCTCGTCAGTCAAGTAGCCCAGTAGACTGAGAGCAGGGCAAATGGACTCCCACTTAGGAATATGTAGCAAAGGATTTCCAGTTTCACGATCCACCTGATAGTGAACTAGGGAATAATACTGAAAACTTAGGTCGAAGCCAGGGGATCAGACTTACTTTAATCAATTTTTTTAACAATGTTGTCCTTTGTAGCGAGATGTGTGTGTGTGTGTGTGTGTGTGTGTGTGTGTGTGTGCTTTCCTACTACAAACCATCCAAACCTCAAATTCTACTGCTTGCACAACTGAGAGCGCCAGCTCTATAGTAGAACGCACACGTACTAACTTGGCCCGCACCTGCCCAGACAGCGTGTTAGTGGTGGAGACAGCAATAGTAGTAGGGTCTCCGTTATGAACGAAGACAGTGCGGTACGGGACGTGCTGTTCAACAGCTGAAGCTATGCAGAAAATTTTATCTCATATAACTTGTAAGCTACAGCTCGCGAGCATGCACACTATTGTATTAAAAAGCTATGACAGTACACTCAATAATTCGATAAATTTTGAAATTCAATGTACAATCTAAGACTATTCGACGATATTGCCAGCAAAGCTTGAACAATGGCCGAACGAGAAGTCTAGAAGGAAGTAGTCGACCTAGACAGACGACAGAACCTGAGCACCGAGCAATGGTCAGAGAGGCAGTCGGAGCCCCGAATTCATCGTTATCATCGATCAAACGCGCAACTGGTGCTTCAGTGACCACAAGGACCGTTAATGGACGGCTCACAGAAAGGAGGCTGAGCGCAAGGCTCCATTTGCTCCAACTATCATTGACCCTGTACACCAACAAGGCCGCACATTCGCCCTGGAATCTCAGTGACTGCAGTAGAACTAAATGACGGTTCCCGTTCCGAATCGATCCCTGATGACCAGTGAAGACGTGTCTAGGGACGACTGGACATAGGTGGAATACCAAGCTGACTGGTGGATTGCCATACATTCCGACAAGCAGGAGCGATGGTCAGGGATGGTATTTCATTTCATAGCAGAACTCGTTGGTTGTCATCCGTGGCACACTTACAAATGTTTCTAATGGCTCTAAGCACCATGGGACTTAACATCTGAGGTCATCAGCCCCCTAGTCTTAGAACTACTTAAACCCAACTAACCTAAGGACATCACACACATCCATGCCCGAGGAAGGATTCGAACCTGCGACCGTAGCAGTCGCGCGGTTCCGGACTGAAGCGCCTAGAACCGCTCGGCCACAACGAACGGCCGGCACGCTTACAGCACAACGGTACGTCGACGATATTCTACGCCCCGTTTTGTTGCTCTTTATGGCAAGCCATATTGGTCTTATATTTCAACAAGATAATGCCCGCCCGCACACGCTTACCTAAGTTCTTGCCAAATCATACATCGGCCAGAAAGGTCGCCGAATCGCACCCCAATTGATAATATGACCGTTGTGGGCAGGGCCTCCAACCAGCTTGGGATTTTGACGATCTAACGAGCAAATTGCACAGAATTTGGCTGGACATCCAACAATCCTATCAGTCAATACCAAGCCGAATAACTCCTTGCATAAGGGTCAGAAGTGGACCAACGTGTTACTGACTTCCTCTATTTGTGAAGCTCTTTCCCTTGAACAACTCGTACAATTTTTCTGAAATTGCAATTATTTGTTCGTCTGCAAATGTGCAGCACATCTGCCGATTGTCGTTCCATTCGGGTAACTCCATCGTGGTGCCTCGTTTCACTTGCCTTAGAGCAGGGGTTCTCAAACCTTTTGACCTTCGGACGCATTAAATGACCTCAAATAATTATGGGTACACTGCATACACATTTCTGAGGAGTATTTGACAACAATCAGTACAGGAAACAAATACTGTGAACTTTATTTTGAATTTCGCGTCCAGACTACAGAAAATACAACTTGCATCAATAAAAAACATACATTATCACAATACGAACAAATAACTCTGTATAAAACTGTAAGAGAATCTTGAAGCACGAGTGTCACCCAAATGCCTCTTACCCTGCCAAGACGAAAGGCAAGAGAAACTATTAAACAAACATTCCGAATAGGGAGAATAAGCCACCTTATTTCCTTAACCTAACTGAATAATCCGACAAAACGTAAGGACTCGTTCCGTGTTAAACCTGACGTGAAATGAGTAAAATTGAGTAGCTATATGTTCTTTTATATTTGGGCATATGTTTTCCTAAAATATTACAGGGAGCACCCTGAAATGTTCTAGTGCGCACCAGTGCACCCTGCCGCACATTTTGAGAACCACTACCTTAGTGTGCAAATAATTCCTAAGTATGACAGCGACAAAGAATCAAATAAACAAATTATTAACGAAGCAAAAACCCATCGATCGTGCGCTGCCAGAAAGGAGTGTTGTGAAACAAAAAAGGTGTGAAAGATGTAGTATTGTGGTGTGTATGGCTTTCTAATATATCAACAAAGTAAAATAAACATGTGCCATGCAGAAATAATATGTAAGTCCTCTGACATCTTGTTTGTTCAACTACCTAAAAGCAAAATTTTCGTGGCCTTCTTCGGTGTAATGAAGCGTTGAAAAGTGCAGGCGGTGAACAAAAATAGGGAAACACCAAACGCGCAACATATTACTATGCCTAAAACGGTGTAGGAAAACCGTTGGTATTCAAAACAGCTTTCAGTCGTCTCATAATGGATAAATACAGGTCCTGTATGATTTTCAAGTATATCTTACACCGTCCTTCCTGCAAACTAGCGGAAACTTCAGGTAACTATTATCTGTCTCTCCAAATAAACCACAAAGGCTGAACAATTTTGAGATCTGGTGATTTTAGGGGGTAGAGAAAGTGTGACAGTTCATTCTTCAGTTCACATAACCAGTCCTGCACGATGCGAACTGTGGAAAGGGGGCCCTGTCTCTTTAGAACACAGCCTAACCATTGGGGAACAAATATTGTAACATAGGATATACCTGTTCAGCAGCATATCTTAGGCAGTAATGTGACGTTACAGAGTAACGACAGAGCCATGAAGTATATGGTTGCCTGAATCGTCACCAAACACCCGCCACGTTTCACTGTTGTCAGCGAGCAGTCTGCGTCGTAGGCTTGGAACGGTGTATGACACATGTAAATTCGAGAACGTGGTTCTCTCATTAGAAATAAAACCACATTATAGAAAGGTTGCATTGTGTTGCAGGAGAAGTCATTTACACTTTTTATTTGATGAACAAAACAGACGTTGGAAGCTATGAGCAACAAGCGTCAACCGACTAAATTCCGTAGCTTCTTAGTTCAGGTTTTTTGGTTTGCGTTTGGTTTCCGTGTTACGAGCATTTGGAACAGTGTGCGAGGTTTTGGAAATCCAGTTCACCTTGCAGTGTCCCGCTTATGGAGATTCCTATGCGTTGATTTGATGCTGGCAAGATTCGCGAGTGCGATATTCAATTCTGGACTGATTTTGCAACTGTCGTCCTCTTATTTTTCGTCACTCGACACACGCTTTCATCCGTGATTTGACTAAGAGGGTGATGTTTTTCCGCTTTCCCTGTATGCAGGATAAATCTTCGATATGGTGCCTCTCGAAACACGAAACACTTCGGCTGTATTGGTTACAAAAGCCCCCACCATACGAGCACCAACAACTTGCCCACGTTCGAATTCACTCAGCTCCGGAGTAATTCACTCACAACATGACAGAACACTGTTCTGGCCGTAACTGACACGCACAAGGTATTGTGGGTACTGCACAGGTTCGTTGTCAAATACAACAGCACCACCCGCAGTGATGAGTAGCGTCTGCATTTATGTTCAAGCATGCATCGCTCGCGGTTTTTTTCCAACACCTGTACTCGCTGCGACGCTTTATTCGCGTTATAGAGCGGCTGCAATAGTCAGTGGTTCCTGCAAGAACAATTTCTAAAGAAATCTTCGCTTCCCCATTTGCCTCTTCGGATAAAAATTTAACAGTATAGCGTATGATCACACGTGTCCGATAATGAAGCGACTAGAGCACTCGAAGTGAGTAGGTCGGCTAGAGGCAGTCAACTGACGCGGCCTTTCCTTGGGAACAGCGGGATGGACTCGCCCAGCGTTGACGAGAAGGTGTTTAAGCACCGGTGCCTCGTTGTTTTGCGTGAGCTCTAACTCAATTCTCGCGAACGTGAACCGATCAGAGACAATCATTCGCACTGGACAGTCTTCAGCTTCAGTAGAGCAGCTGATAGCCCACGGGGCGAGACCAAAACGACTCAGTTTCTAACGACAACTTAAAATATCTTATCCAAATCGGATATTTTTTGTAATATGAAGAACAGTTCGGATAAGGTTTTATGTAGCTTTTACTACCGCTTTAGGCCGGGTTTGGCCTTCTTAAGATGTTAACCAAAACACAGTAGCCTACATTTGCTACAGGTGGTGTCAGTTGGTGTGTATCATGGCGCACCAATCATAACAGTTTAATAAAACGTGACCTACACTATTTTGTTCACAAAATAACAAAAAGGATCAACGACTTCTCCTGCGACACATTTCAACCTTTCTAAGGATATCATCAAGTTCTTAGTGATGGTGTTCGTAAACTAAACCCAAGAGATTTTTCTAAAGCACTATGAATATGACGAGAAAAACTAGAAAATATAATGCTGTGGTCAAGGTTTTTTCAATTGTGCTGCTTTTATCAACTTCAAGACATATTTATATATAATTGGTAGAATAGAATCATGCATAGACACAAAAAAATTCAATCACTTCATCCGCAATCCTTCATCAAATTACTTAGTAAACAAAACAAAAACTATAAAACAACTGAGTCATCCAAATTTGGTTTCGAGTGTGATGTTCCATCATAAGATGACATTTCGAGCCTTCATGAAATTTAAGATTTTCTCTTAGTACAACTAACGTTCTTGACCCCCACCGCCAAAATACACAATAAGCCGTACAAGGTATTTAACACACATTATATTTGTAGGATGGAACTACTGTACATAAACACTATGTGATCAAACGTATCCAGGCACCTGGCTGAAAATGACTTACAAGTTCGTGGCGCCCTTCATCAGTAATGCTGGAATTCAATATGGTGTTGGCCCAACCTTAGCCTCGATGACAACTTCACTCTCGCAGGCATACGTTCAATCAGGTGCTGGAAGGTTTCTTGGGGAATGACAGTCCATTCTTCACGGAATGCTGCACTGAAGAAAGGTATCGATGTCGGTCGGTGAAGCCTGGCACGAAGTCGGCGTTCCAAAACTTCCCATAGGTGTTCTGTCGGATTCAGGTCAGGACTCTGTGCAGGCCAGTCCATTACAGGGATGTTATTGTCGTGTAACCACTCCGCCACAGGCCGTGCATTATGAACAGTTGTTCGATCGTGTAGAAAGATGCAGCCGCCATCCCCAAATTGTCCTTCAACAGTTGGAAGCAAGAAGGCGCTTAAAACATCAGTGTAGGCCTGTGCTGTGATAGTGCCACGCAAAACAACAAGAGGTGCAAGCACCTCCGTGAAAAACACGACCACACCATAACACCACCGCCTCCGAATTTTACTGTGGGCACTGCACACGCTGGCAGATGATGTTCACTGGGCATTCGCCATATCCACACCCTGCCATCGGATCGCCACCTAGTGTACCGTATTCGACACTTCAAACAATGCTTTTTCAGTGTTCAATCGTCCAATGTTTACGCTCTTTACACCAAGCGAGGCGTCGTTTGGCATTTACCGGCGTGATGTGTGGCTTATGAACAGCCGTTCGACCCTGAAATCCAAGTTTCCTCACCTCCCACCTACCTGTCATAGTACTTGCAGTGGATCCTGATGCAGTTTGGAATTCCTGTGTGATGGTATGGATAGATGTCTGCCTATTATACATTACGAACCTCTTCAACTGTCGGCGGTTTCTATCAGTCAACAAATGAGGTCGGCCTGTACCCTTTTGTGCTGTATATGTCCCTTCATGTTTCCACTTTACTGTCACATCGGAAACATTGGGCCTAGGGATGTTTAGGAATGTGGAAATCTCACGTACAGACGTATGACACAAGTGACACCCAATCACCTGACAACGTTCGAAGTCGGTGACTTCCGCGGAGATCCCCATTCTGGTCTCTCACGATGTCTAATGATTATTGAGGTCGCTGGTTTGGAGTACCTGGCAGTAGGTGGCATCACAATGCACCTAATATGAAAACCGTATGTTTTCGTGGGTGTCCGGATACTTTTGACCACATAGTATACATATAACGTAGTCCAATAGATTTGGTGTCAACTGAAAATAATAATTGTATGTGCCAACTTTTTCCATCATAGAATCTTTCCCAGGCGTTGGAAACGGTTCTTAGTATAATGGTTCAGTAGAAAATTGCGCTTAACAGTGGAGCTATATCACTGGCAAATTCACTATATAAACGGACAGAGCTCCCGTCAGAGTCTGTAAACTGTCGTAGGTTTAACGCTTTCGGTGGCTTCTCAACGTTTTACGTTAGCTCCAGTGGCTAGTTACGCGTTCCTTTTACACACAACAAGGGTCTGCGAAGTAGTGTAGAGTGCCTAGATTCGCTGTCCCCGCCCAGATGCTGCATGGAATCGAACGTAAGTTTATATCGGTATGTTGAAAGCTCATCCGATGTTACACAACGCTGTCAGTAGAAGCCGAAGCTTTCGCTGAGAAGTATGCTTTAAAGCAGTGAAGACTTTTGCAGCTGTCCTCCTCATAGCTCCCATGGAGTGCTGACAAAGTGATTCTGATTAGAAAGAAGGTTGAATACGACTGCTTGTTGTAAAGAACATGTGAGTGTTTAACTGAATAACTGAAGCCGTGCCTCACTGACGTTAGAAGTAAAGACTATCACAACAGGAACAACCGCGGTGTATCACCAAACGAAATATGTATACGTTTAAAGAGTGTAGACCGCAGATAGCTGTGAGGAAAGTAAAAACGAAATAAAAACTCTACGTTAACATCAGTATTGAGAAAGAGATGTTATTGCGGCCTTGAAGAGACTTGGTGCTGGCAATGAGGATGTTTGCGTACTAGTAGTTTTTGAAGGATATTGATTAACCATTGGCATGGATTCTTACAAGGGGACCGCGTTCACTCGTCCGATCGATTTCGTCCAGATTTGTGATATTTGAGGGCCTTGGCTTGAAATGAAAGTGACAGAAATAGAAGCCCCAAATTCCCAAACTTTCAGAAAAAATAGAATTTTTGGCTCGGGTCGGGCGAGGTATGAACCATTTATGGCAGCGTATTTGCCAGCCGCTGATTGTTGCAGCGAAAACAGTACAGAACGGTGATACGAAGGCCACGGGGTCGAGTTCCAGTGCGGAAATTTCTTTTACTTCGACGTCTTACGTTACTTACATTTCAAATAACCCGAAATAATTCTCAATATATTTTATTTGTTACTATTAACAAGAAAAGGGTGAAAAGGAAAGGCAAAGGAAAGTTACGACTGAAAAATAATTTCTAAGAGCTGTATGTAATGCAGGTTTTGTAATGTTTACTGAGGTTCTACAAAAACTGTAACTGATGAGCGAATATTCATAAAGATGTTTACTCAAGACATTCTGTGAACTTGAAGCACAAATTGACATGTATTTTCGCGTGTTTCGGACTTCCCATATAAATCTCGTATGTGCGAGTCACGTCACCTAAGATTTGGTTGATCTCCTGAGGTATAACCCATTTTCATACACTGGAAGGATACGTTAGGTTTCGTAGTCCTTAGTCTTAGTGACGACAATGCGATCTCTCCATAGCTCTCTACAGGGGCAGCTTAGATGAATGGTATCGTCAACTGAAAATGATTGGAAAAAGCACTCACTCTGTCTCCCTACCAGCAGTCTCTTTCAGGTATTTTCCCTGAAAAGCAACTCCTGCTTGCAACTCATTGACAGAAACACTTTTAATGGGTTGGCAACTGTCTACATGAAATGAAGCACAACTTTAGATATACGATGTCTCTTCAAAAATTATCGGACCATCATCTTTCCTGCGTAAATCAAAGGAGGGCGGGAGACTTCCTTCGCTGGAGTTGTGGCTGGGAACAACGAACGCAGCTACGCCTTTGTTCCCGCCTACAGAAATCTTCAGTCTCTGGCAGCTGGCCTATGAGTGACGGCGTGTAGTGAGCGCTCGGGAGATAGTTGCCGTTGCCAAAAGATTGTGCAATCGGAGTAAAGAGGGAAATCTTAGCTATATCACCTCATGATTATTCCATAGCCAGGGTTTTGAATGTGGTGATCAGTACCTGTGCAGCAACCAGTAGAGCATGAATGTGATTAATGGGAACCATTCCGATTTAACTCTTGTGATCACTTTTACTTACTCCTACCATCTCGGAACACCAGGGGCTGATGTCCAATACTGTTCTAATATGGAATCACGTCCGTATGAAGTAAATGATCCGGGACTGAAGTACCATGAACCGAATGAAATGAGCAAAATGAAAGAGAAGTAATCAGTCTTTGCCTCCGCAGTATAGCAATACCAACAACAGTGACATTTAGCACAAAACAGTACCCATTCCCCTCTACAGGTCCAACTGATGTGAGTCTGCTTTCTAAGGATAGTAGACGCGAAAAAGAGACTGAGCGGCTGCAGAGGCGTATTTGTTATGGTACCTCACGCCACTTCTTTTTAACGGCAGTCTTCCAAGAGATCCCTCCGCACAGTGGTCATTTCTGTAATGTGAAGAAAGATAACGCTTTTGAAATGAACCGTCCGCCAAACTTACTTAACGTCTTAAATTATAGAATGTGAGATGATAACTGTGCAGCAACCGGTAAGACAGTTCTGTAGTTCCTCAGGAACATACTGGTATGGATAGATGAACTTTAATCATTTGAACTGCAGTAAAATTATCCTATCAATTAATATGAATTATTAATACAAGTAATCCGCAAGCATTCCTCAATCATTCCTTATAATTGCTAATTTCCTTTAATGGTTCGCCATCTCCATTTCTCACATCATAGTTTCCGAATCACGTTCCCACTTATATTTTCACTGGTGTCTGTAACGCTGCAGCTTGAAATTTTACTCATGAAGACATTTTTACTGTTTTTGTTTAGTCTTTACCTGCAGTGCTATTTCGCCAATTACATTGATATTTAATGTATTATAATTACATATTCATTTTTTATGTTATCATTGAGTTCACCACACCATTTCTTAATTACATATGTCACTCTAATTAGAAGACATATATTATTCATGTGCCGAGAGAGATCATAATTGGCAATTCATCCAAGTTAGCTTTGTGGAGTGCTTCGTTGGAAATAACAACTAACCAGGCAAGAGATTACACTGGGTACAATAACCAATTCAGTGCCCATACTTACAATAGGCTGGAAATAGCACAACTCACCTTCAGAAATTCCACCTGTAAATCTTTTATACCATCGCTGACCGGTCGCTATAGGGCAATTATTTATTTTATGAAGTAACCAGGTGACCAACTGTGATAATTCTCATTTATTGTTCCGTCTGATTTATATATATTTTATTAGATTACATGGTTCGATCACTCTAGATCGTCCATAGATCTAAGTACTTGTGTCTTGTCTATTCAGAATCACACTTCAGATATTTATATCTGAAAATGATTCAGAACGACCAAAACATGAAATCTAATAAAAATGTGCAACTGAGACAGAACAATAAATGACAATTATCTTAAATATCTAAAACTGTTGCTGAATCTTTGGAGATGATTATGTAGACTATAGTGACAACTAACTATCGCTATTCTCTGTTGCACAGCTTTTAGATTATAATAATGATCAAGATGGTGAAGCAGGCAGTAACTTCCTATCCATATGTCAATACCAGATATGTTCCGTCATAAGAAAAATAAGTAAAACTTTGATGTGCTGTTAGAATGACAGATTTAGTTCATAATTTCTATTCGAATCGTATATGACGTAGTAACAGGTAAAAGTATTTCCTTTATAACAACATCCAAGAAAATGTTACTGATATTTGTGCGTTACTGATAGTTGTTTTCTAGTCTAACCTTAATTACACTTGTACGAACAGAGATTTAGATACCACATTAAAGCTGAATGGGTTAAGCCTTCACAGCTCCTTTAACGAACTGGGAAAGATGTTACATTTATAAGTCAAAACTAAACTTTCTGCAAAACAGCATAGAAATGGGAAGTAATATGTGTAAAATACAGATCTCAATAACTGCAATGTTAACATTACAAAAGTCGGATGTATTTTCTTGTTGAAATGTGATAGGCACATAAAGGCAGCTTTTCTTCTTCACGAAACTAAAATAAGTATGTGTAATGTTGTCCTAGAACAACTGAAAATTTCTATGCTGCTTCCAATCAGCAGACTGCAGTAGCTTTAGATCATCTGCAGCAAGTCATACCCAAGCTCAACACGACAAGTACGGCGGTACCAAATTCATATTACTCCCACTGCATTGAATGCAGCCTTGTATTATCAGATTATGGTCAGAGCCTTAACATGGCTTGTGCGCCTCCTTATTCTTCGACCTGAGGCAGTTTAACATCAGTTGTTGGATTTTTCACTACTTGGGACCACTGCAGCTGTTTGAAGTTCACTGAATTCAGCAGTGGCTACACGGTGACTGATGATGCTCTTCCTGGAAGCTATGTGCCAGGAGGTGCAAAGAGTGGCAGTCTTTATCGTGGTAGAAGACCAAGTTCGAAAATAGTGTTATTTTTCTCTCCTGGCAAGATTAATTCGTACAGTTTCAGTTCATACATACCTAGTTATGATTCAGTTTCATTAAATGTTCACGATGTTTCCTTTACAGTGTAGAAACAATAAATTCAAACGTAAGTAATACTGGCAATGCTCAGTAATCAATCTCCCAAAAAGAATAGATAGACATTGTTAACATGGATAAACAACGTCAGAATATAAGTGCGTATAGCGCTGTTGCGTTACAACTTTTTCCCGCATATCGAGTTACTAATAATACATATTTTACTAGTTAGCTCTCACCTTGTACAACTTACGCCAAGTATGCAAAAAATGCTAACAAGAAAAAGTCAACAAAAAGCATAAGCCGTAACTTGGATAAAGTTTCTTGAAATAGTATCATATTTCTCCTGTTGCAGCAAACACATTTTACTATGAAAATCTTTTAAATTGTGTATTTTTCTTTGTAGGTGGTGGTCAGTAATTATAGACCTGTTGGATCTGCGGCTAATGCAAGACCTCCGATTCACTAACGTCCTGATCGGCACGTCGCTGGTCTTCTTCGTAGACATGATGTTCATGACGTTGCTGCCGCTGTACCTGTTTCACAACAACCTCAGCCGCGAGGAATCCGCATTCTGCATGTCAGTTGCGGGCGTGGCGGACCTGCTAGGGCGATTCACCCTTGTAGTAATAGGGGCCTGTTGCGTCCCCAACAACAGAATCTTATTCCTCATCAGTGCTGCTGTGTCTGTTCTCCTCAGAACAAGTGAGTATATCAGCGAACCAAAAGCTTACGATTTCATGATCCACAACTCACAGGTATTGTTGCCATTTTGTGACATGGTACACCGCTGCTTAAGAACGAGTTGACCTATAACAGCTGACAGAATTATTATGTCTTATACCAAACACACAGAAAACACTAACAACTAAAAAAAGGAGCAGTAACGAGATAATTTCTTTGATACTTGATAATATTATTTTTCTAGTGTATATAAGCATTCTGCGATGACCTGTGCTGCGTACGAAAAAAATTGTTTGGATTTATTATGTCAGAAGGAATGAATGAAATTTGTCTACGTAAAGAGTGTCGTTTTCATTCGAATACCATCTGTTGGTCGCATCATAGAAGGAAATTTAACGTCTACGATGAATAAAAGGCATTCGATAATGTCCTAATGGCCGAAGCACCTGCTCAGATAGACTTCGTAGCGCTAGAAGATATCATTAAAATCAAACATCCATTGTATTTGTTGTATGGTATTACTTTTATTGTGTTAACCGATTTTCGGCTTACAAGGCCATCTTCAGTCATTTACTGAGTATTGTCACTAATGAAGTTACAATGTTTGTAAACTACAGTGGAAGAGAAGTTACACATCTAGATTGAAGCAGAAACGTGCAGCAAATAACATCTTTGACAGCTGCTGGAAATGCAATGTAAAAAGTAAAAATTTGAGCAGTAAATAAATAAAAACGAAGTATACAGGAAAAAACTTTAACAAAAAACAGGAACAACAAACCTACATAACAGTTTAAATTAATAAACAAAACCAATAAAATCAAATTAGTGTATTGTTCAGCTTTTTTACATTTTAAAATACAGTACCACCACACTCTCAAAGATAGCATTTACTGTATGTTCCCTCCACTCCCCCAGTTTCCTGCATCTACTCCTTTCTATTTATCTTTTTGATATTGCTTACGTTCCTGATACATTCTGTAATTAAATTGATAATTCTTTCTTCTTGTAGTTGGTTTGTGTATTACTGTCCATGTATTATACCTCCTCAAGTAACTTTGTGAAGTATTAGTTATATTTTCTTTTATTGGCTTTGTTTGTTAAGATAACCTTATGTGGGCTTCCTGTTCCTGTTCCTGTTTTCCCCTTTTAACTCGGTTTTTATTTATTTACTATTCAACCTTTACATTTTACATTACATTACCACCACACTGTCAAAGATGTTATTCGTTGTACATTTTTGCTACAACCTAGATGTGTAACTTCTTTCCATTATTGTTTAGAAACACTGTAAGTTCTTTGGTAAATGTCTGGAGATGGCCTTGTAAGCCGGAAACCGGTTAACACAATAAAAGTAATACTGTAGAACAAAAGCAAACTAGCGCTTTTGATTTATTATAATGTTGTTCTAGCAAGAACCGACGGAAGATTCAGTTAACATAGATTGTATTTTGCGTAGCTCTTCGCACGTGTCTTCCCATTTTAGTTCTCCTCCTTACAGGGCAGTAAATGAAAAAAAAAGAAATAAAAGAAAAGAATACAAGATAAAGGTTATGTAGAAGGGTCAAAATAATGCAATACGTATTTTTTCGTATGTTGTCCAGTCTAACTTTTAATGGGTAAAAAACACACGGCAAGGTAATGTGACATGTTAGGAAAATCTTCGAAAACACGAAATATATGTTGTTGTTGTTGTGGTCTTCAGCCCTGAGACTGGTTTGATGCAGCTCTCCACGCTACTCTATCCTGTGCAAGCTTCTTCATCTCCCAGTACCTACTGCAGCCTACATCCTTCTAAATCTGCTTAGTGTATTCATCTCTTGGTCTCCCTCTACGATTTTTACCCTCCACGCTGCCCTCCAATACTAAATTGGTGATCCCTTGATGCCTCAGAACATGTCCTACCAACCGATCCCTTCTTCTAGTCAAGTTGTGCCACAAATTCCTCTTATCCTCAATCCTATTCAATACCTACTCATTAGTTATGTGGTCTACCCATCTAATCTTCAGCATTCTTCTGTAGCACCACATTTCGAAAGCTTCTATTCTCTTTTTGTCCAAACTATTTATCGTCCACGTTTCACTTCCATACATGGCTACACTCCATACAAATACTTTCAGAAACGACTTCCTGACACTTACATCTATACTCGATGTTAACAAATTTCTCTTCTCTAAGCCTACAAATGTTAGAAACGTAGGTTTGCCTTTCCTTAATCTAGCTTATAACAAAAGTCGTAGGGTCAGTATTGCCTCACGTGTTCCCATATTTCTACGGAATCCAAACTGATTATCCCCGAGGTCGGCTTCTACCAGTTTTTCCATTCGTCTGTAAAGAATTCGGGTTAGTGTTTTGCAGCCCTGACTTATTAAACTGATAGTTCGGTAATTTTCACATCTGTCAACACCTACTTTCTTTCGAATTGGAATTATTATATTCTTCTTGAAGTCCGAGGGCATTTCGCCTGTCGACCGAGCGAGGTGGCGCAGTGGTTAGCACACTGGACTCGCATTCGGGAGGACGACGGTTCAATCCCGCGTCCGGCCATCCTGATTTAGGTTTTCCGTGATTTCCCTAAATCGCTCCAGGCAAATGCCGGGATGGTTTCTTTGAAAGGGCACGGCCGAATTCTCTCCCCGTCCTTCCCTAGTCCAATGAGACCGATGACCTCGCTGTTTGGTCTCTTCCCCAAAACAACCCCCCCGACCCCCCCGGTTCGCCTGTCTCATTCATTTTGTTCAGCAGATGTCAGTAGTTCTTATGGAATGTTGTCTACTCCCGGGCCCTTGTTTCGACTTAGGTCTTTCAGTGCTCTGTCAAACTCTTCACGCAGTATCATATTTCCCCTTTCATCTTCATCTACATCCTCTTCCATTTCCATAATATTCTCCGCAAGTACATCGCCCTTGTATAGACCCTCTATATGCTCCTAAACCTTTCTGCTTTCCCTTCTTTGCTTAGAACTAGGTTTGCATCTGAGCTCTTCTCATTCATACAAGTGGTTCTCTTTTCTCCAGAGGTCTCTAATTTTCCTGTAGGCAGTATCTATCTTACCCCTAGTGAGATAAGCCTCTACATCCTTACATTTGTCCTCTAGCCATCCCTGCTTAGCCATTTTGCACTTCCTGTCGATCTCATTTTTGAGACGTTTGTATTCCTTTTTGCCTGTTTCATTAATTGCATTTTTATATTTTCTCCTTTCATCAATTAGGTTCAATATATCTTCCGTTACCTAAGGATTTCTACTAGCCCTCGTCTTTTACCTACTTGATCCTCTGCTGCCTTCACTATTTCATCCCTCAAAGCTACCCATTCTTCTTCTACTGTATTTCTTTTCACCATTCGTGTCAGTTGTTCCCTCATGCTCTCCCTGAAACTCTGTACAACTATTGGTTTAGTCAGTTTATCCACGTTCCATCTCCTTAAATTCCTATCTTTTTGTAGTTTCTTCAGTTTTAATCTACAGTTCATAACCAATAGATTGTGGTCAGAGTCCACATCTGCCCCTGGAAATGTCTTACAATTTAAAACCTGGTTCCTAAATCTCTGTCTTACCGTTATACAATCTATCTCATACCTTCTAGTATCTCCAGGATTCTTACATGTATACAACCTTCTTCTATGATTCTAGAACCAAGTGTTAGCTATGATTAAGTTATGCTCTGTGCAAAATTCTACCAGACGGCTTCCTCTTTCATTTCTCTCCCCCAATCCGTATTCACCTACTACGTTTCCTTCTCTCCCTTTTCTTACTACCGAATTCCAGTCACCCATGACTATTAAATTTTCGTCTCCCTTCACTATCTGAATAATTTCTTTTATTTCGTCATACATTTCTTCAATTTCTTCGCCATCTGCAGAGCTAGTTGACATACAAACTTATACTACTGTAGTAGGCGTGGGCTTCGTGTCTATCTTGGCCACAATAATGCGTTCACTATGCTGTTTGTGGTAGCTTACCCGCACTCCTACTTTTTTATTCATTATTAAACCTAGTCCTGCATTACCCCTATTTGATTTTGTATTTATAATCCGGTATTCACCTGACCAAAAGTCTTGTTTCTCCTGCACACCGAACTTAACTAACTCCCACTATATCTAACTTTAACCTATCCATTTCCCTTTTTAAATTTTCTAACCTACCTGCCCGATTAAGGGATGTGACATTCCACGCTCCGATCCGTAGAACGCCAGTTTTCGTTCTCCTGATAACGACGTCCTCTTGAGTAGTCCCCGCCCGGAGATCCGAATAGGGGACTATTTTACGTCCGGAATATTTTACCCAAGAGGACGCCATCATCATTTAACCATACAGTAAAGCTGCATGCCCTCGAGAAAAATTACGGCTGTAGTTTCCCCTTGCTTTCAGCCGTTGGCAGTACCAGCACAGCAAGGCCGTTTTGGTTAGTGTTACAAGGCCAGATCAGTCAATCATCCAGATTGTTGCCCCTGCAACTACTGAAAAGGCTGCTGCCCCTCTTCAGGAACAACACTTTTGTCTGGCCTCTTAACAGATACCCCTCCGTTGTGGTTGCACCTACGGTACGGCTATCTGTATTGCTGAGGCACCCAAGCCTCCCCACCAACGGCAAGATCAAATGGTTCAAATGGCTCTGAGCACTATGGGACTTAACTTCTATGGTCATCAGTCCCCTAGAACTTAGAACTACTTAGACCTAACTAACCTAAGGACATCACACAACACCCAGCCATCACGAGGCAGAGAAAATCCCTGACCCCGCCGGGAATCGAACCCGGGAACCCGGGCGTGGGAAGCGAGAACGCTACCGCACGACCACGAGATGCGGGCAACGGCAAGATCCGTGGTTCATGGGGTGGGGGGAGGGGAGTGGGCATTATCGAATATAGTGTTCAAAAGTCTTTCGAGGAGGAGGCAGACTTGAAAAAGACCTTGAGATACGCGAAGATTACAGATGGATAGCCTCACTGTGGCTTAGAAACGAGGTATTGGATAGTAAGGCGTACAGGTATGAGTACAAGGAAGATAACTGCTGGAAACTTTGGGTAATCTAACGAATCAAGTGGACCAGCGGAAGAAGGAAATTAAAAAATATGCATAAAAAGAGAGGAATAGAGCGATATATAATTCAAAAGCCACTTAGTAGTGAAATTTGTACGAAGTGCAAGGAACCCAAGGCGCAATGGCTGCAGGAAAAATGGGAAGAAATAGGAAACGAAATAGTCAATCGTCGTTAAGCACAGAGAAAAGTCAAAACAAACTTCCGTGAATTGAAACGAAAACGTCAAAATTAAGAATGCACGAGGGATTCCATCATTAAACCCAGAGAAGAGAACAGATAGGCGGGAAAAGTACCTTGAAAGCCTCTGTGATGGGGAGGAATTGCCTGATGACATAACAGTAGAGGAATTGGGAGTTGATATCGAAAACATAAAGTATCCAGTTGTACAGCCAGGGATTAACTGAGGTTTGTAAGACTTGCTGTAAGATAAAACTAAGTGGGAGAAGTGGAAACAAAACGACTACTCATGTTGGTTTGTAGAATCTACCAGTCTGGAGACATGTCATCAGGCTTTCGGAAAAGTATCATACACAGTCGCAAAGAGAGTAATGACATATAAGAGCGAGGATTGTCGCACAACTAACAGCTAATGCGTCGACAGTGTGACAAGAATAATATACAGAATAATGGAGAAGAAAACTGACAATCAGTTAAACGACGACGATTTTCGATGTAGGAAAGGTAAAAGTATGGAGGTAGACTTCTGACGCTGTGCTTGATAATGGAAGCAAGATTTAAGAACATCAAGACACTTTCATCGGATTTGTCAACTTGGGAAGAGCGTTCAGCATTGTAAAAAGGTGAAATGATACGTATGAACTGTACGGAAAGAGGGGTAATGTATAACATGCACAAGAATTACGACGCGACACTAATTGTGGAAAACAAAGTGCTCGGATTAGAAAGGGTTTAAGAAATCCATGTAGTGTTTCGTCTCAACTGTTCGACCTGTAGACTGAAGAAGCAATGACGGAAATGAACGAAGGTTTAGGAGTGAGATTCCGATTCCGTGTGAGATGATATCAATGCTAAGATTCATTGATGACGTTGCTATTCTCACAGCAGAAGAACTGCTTAATAGAACAAACAGCTAATGATCACTGGAGACTGATAGACAGTAACCTGAAGAAAGATGACAATAACGAGAAGTAGCAGATATGAAATTGGCATTAACTTAGCAATAACATTGGGAACCACAAAGTAGACAAAGTGAAGGAATTTGGTAAACTGAAAAAAAGGACACATAACAGACAAAGGAAGGTGGACACACAATGTAGACCAACATATACAATGAGGGCATTCCTGAATAAATGAAGTCTGCTAGTATAAATCACAGGCATTAATTTTAGGAATAAATTGCAAAGAACGCACGTTTCAAGCACTGTATGGTACTGAATCATGGACAGTGTGAAAGTCGGAAAAGAAGTGGATAAAAGCATTTGAGATGTGATGGATAGAAGGAAGTTGAAAATTAGGTA
Organism: Schistocerca serialis cubense; assembly: GCF_023864345.2. Classification (NCBI taxonomy): domain Eukaryota; kingdom Metazoa; phylum Arthropoda; class Insecta; order Orthoptera; family Acrididae; genus Schistocerca; species Schistocerca serialis. Next base: position 623,003,133 of record NC_064641.1, read on the forward strand.
GACTTATAAGGTATGGAGAGATTATCTGCAGAACCCGTGAAGAAAGGAACATATGGAAAATACTTAAAAGAGCAAGGAACAAAATGATAGGACTTGAGTTAACTCATCAGGGAATAAATTCCATGGTACTTGACAGAGCTGTAGGGAGTAAGAACTGTAGAAGAAGGCACATATTGTAATATATCCAGCAAATAATTGAGGACGTTGAGTGCAAGTCGTACTCTGAGATGAAGAGGTTGGCACAGGAGACCATTTCCTGCCTGGGTACATCAGTCCAGTCAGAAGGTTGATGACTCAAAGCTCTTAAATAAAAGTTATTTGGATGTACACTACATACAGACATAATGTTTATTTCATTGCATTCATTTGTTAAAATACCTTATCTGTAACCAAAGTAGAAGTAGTCACAATCAACCTGCAGTAGCCCATTGCAAACAGTACAGTAAGGTGCTTAAAAATGTAGTAAAAATGTTTCTGTTACTGATAAATCAGACATATGTACAGTATTTTACAATCATTTTCGGAGCATTCCTGGTGAATTAAATAAAAAATTAGTTTCTACAGGGAATCATATAACTCTCTTGGCAAATGCCTTCCCGAGATTGATATCTGAAATACTCCTTTGTGATACAGACAAGGGGGAGACAGAGTCAATAACTAAATCGCAAAAGACTAAGGACTCTCATGGATAAGATGCAGTGCCTAGCAGAATATTAAAGTACTGTGCTGCACATGATAGCTCTGTATTTAGCCATATTTGTAATTTTTCCTTTGGAATGGTCAGCTTCCTGAACAATTAAAGTGCTCAGTATTAAAGCTACTTTATAAAAACGTAGAAAAGGATAATTTAGACAATTTTAGACCTATTTCTATGACATCAGTGTTTGCTAAAGTTATTGAAAATGATTATACCTTAATTTATCTGATAATTGATCATTTTATATCGCGCAATTTGCTATCAAATGAACAGTTAGGCTTTAGAAGTCGTTTAACAACTGAAAATGCTATATTCTCTTTTCTCTGTGGGGCACTGGATGGGTTAAACAAAAGGTTTCGAACGCAAGAAATATTTTTTGATTTAACTAAGATATTTATTGTGTTGATCACAAAATATTGCTCCAGAAGTTGGACCATTACAGAATAAAGGGAGTAGCTCACAGATAGTTCGCCTCTTACTTTAGCAACAGGCAGCAAAAAGTCATTACCCACAGTGTTGAGAATGGCTGTGATGTGAGTGGGATATTGTCAAATGGGTGGTGCCCCAGGGATCGGTGTTGGGGCCACTCCTGTCCCTTATTTATATAAATGAGATGTGCTCTAGTATTGTGGGTAACTTGAACATATATCTGTTTGCTGATGACATTAGCTTGGTAGTAATGAATGTTGTGTGCAACATTGGCTCAGTTTCAAACAATGCAGATCATGACATAAGCTAAATCACAGGAAGACTCAGATTTTACAGTATCTAACATGTAATTCAACAAAACCTGACATCTTAATTTCTCAGAATGGTCATATGATTAGTGAAACTGAACAGTTCAGATTTCTTGGTGTTCAGATAGAAGAAAACTGTCGTGGAAAGCCCACGTTTAGGATCTTCTTCAAAGACTTAACGCTGCCATTTTTACTATTCGAACGGTATCTCAAGTAAGTGATCGTTGGACACGATAATTTGTCTACTTTGCTTATTTTCATTCGCTTATGTCATATGCTATTATATTTTGGGGTAGTGCTTCCCATCCTAAAAGGATATTTTTAGCTCAGAAGCGGGCGGTTCGGGCAATAAGTGGTGTAAGTTGGCGAACATCTTGTCGACCTCTGTTCACTAGTCTGCTTATTTAGACATTATATTTGACAATATATGTATTATTCACTGTCTTTTCTTGTAAACAACATCAGCTTATTTCCAAAGAATAAGCAGCTTTCACTCAGTTAATACTCGGCAGAAATCAAACCTGCATTTGGATCGGACTTCCTTAACTCTTGTGCAGAAAAGTGTGCAGTATACTGCTGTATCCATTTTCAATAAGCTACCACAAAAATTCAAAAATCTTAGCAGTAATCCACGCGCTTTCGAAGCTGAAGAGTGTCCTCATGGGTCACTCCTGTTCTGTCAAGGAGTTCCTTGAAAAATTAAGCTGATTCTTGTTGTACTGTTGATTGCGTTAAACTAATGGCTTGACTTTTTCGGGTTCATTAACATTTTATTTTTATCTGTTACTACTTTTACATTGTAATTTCTTTAACTGACACGTTCCATGACCTTGGAGATTTGCTCCTCAATTTGGTCCTATGGAACGTGACGTATAAATAAATAAAGTCAAACAAGTAAGTATTCCTATGTTTGCAGTGTACATCTTCTTCGCGGATTACACGTCCGTTATGGTGCTGTCTGCACTTCTGGGCTACTCCAAGTGCTTCATCCTGTGCGTATTCACACTGGTCCTGGGAGAGGTGTGCAGCCCGGATCGTTTCCCCGCTGCCTTCGGACTGCAGAGTGTCTTCACTGGGCTCCTCAACGTCGCCTTCGGGCCTCTCCTAGGTAAATATCTGAAGGGCCTCCCTAAAAGGCTCAGACGATAACTACACGTAGATTTATGTGTTTGGGTTGCATATAAGGCTTTTTTCCGATTAGGCGACTCTCCATCCAGTCCAGAGATTTATAGCTTTAGGATATACTCCATCATCTACTTTTTTTTAATCACCAGTCTTGTGCCAAAGTCTTCATTTCAGAGTTACATGTGCTCCCTTTGTTGGATGTGTTCCAATCCCTGTCTTCTCCTACAGTCTTTCCCTCTATAACTGATTCAAATACGACGAAAGTTTTCCTTGAGGCTTAACACATAGACTATCATCCTTGTCTCCTCTTGTCAGTGTTTCCCATGTATTCCTTTCTTCGTCGAGCTGTGAAGAACCTCCTCGTTCCATATCTTGTCAGACCACTTAATTTTCAACATTCTTCTATAATACCACATATCACATACTTCGATTCTCCTCTTTTTCGCTTTTCCCAGAGTTCATCATTCACTTGCCACAGATTGCTGTGCTCCAAACGCACATTCTCAGAAATTACTTCCTGAAGTTAAGCCCTAAGTTTGATACTAGTAGATGTCCTTTGATTAATGACGCACTCCGTGTTACTCTACATCCTCCTTGCTTCGTCCTCCACATATTATTTTGATTTCAAGGTAGCAAAATTCCTTAACTTCGTTTGCTTCATGGTCGCCAACGTAAATATTACATTTGTAGCTACTCTTATTGCTGATGCTTTCGTATTGCTTCGGTTTAGTCTCAATCCACATTCTGTTCTCGTTTGACTGTTTATTCCATTCAGTAGGTTCTGTAAGTATTCTTCTTCAGTTTCATTGAGGATAGGAATAATATCAACACATCTTATCATTGACAATCTTTCTCCCTGAATTTTAATCCCATTTCTGAAACTTTCTTTCATTTCTGGCTTTGCTTCTTAGACGTGTCGATTCAATAGTAGGGGCGAAAGACTGTAGCCCTGTCTTACATCCTTTCTAATCCGAGAACTTTGTTCTGGGTCTTCTATTTTTATGTTTGCACCATGTTATACTGTCGAATGGCTAGCTGCTGAAATTAATTGATTCTACATTCAGAAGATCAAAATTAAGTAAACACTACATATTGTGTATTTTCTGTTGAAACTGCGAAAAGAAACTAGCACCACGTCTATTTTTGGTTACATCATGTTGTTTAAGTATTGCATATTTTCTCATTCTTAAATTAGATACAGCGTTATCACACTAAATGGATAGAATTTTTGATTATCATGGAAAAAACATTTGTTGATCCACAGTACGGAAATTTTGTAAAATCACACACTTTTCATAGAAAATAAATGTGGTTTATTACTACGTCTAAGAAAACTCAAATACTTCACAAAGACTTTGAGACAGACACGAAGACACTAAGACAGACCTCGCAGTTACTATCTTGATAGTAATGGCATCTTTTTAATAATTAATGTAATATTTTTCATTATCAGATAATTAATCAGTGACAATCGATTTGTCACTTTACAAATGAATTTATAAATTATTATTCATCGTAATTTACTTAACACTTCCTCCAATTATTAATAATATTACAGACACTCAGGGAATATACAGTTTTTTTCCATAGATGCACATTATTTTACATTAATTCACTCTGAATTTGGTACTTGTTTTGGGGATTAACAATTCCTCAAATTATGCAGTGGTTGTTTAATATGGCGTTATTGTGTACAATCATATTCTGAACAAGAATACTTTTGTATAAATTCTATGATATTATGTTATATCTAACAGCGACGTAATTATTGAATGCAAAAGTGTGTTTTAGATTTTTCAATAACATAAATAATACCTCATTCACTTACCAACATGTTAAACATCTACTTATCAGCATCTTGGAATGCCAGACTGTCTACGTCTAGCCTTTAGATTATAGAAAACGCATGTGTTGTATACTTTAATGAGCCTCTGTATTCGCTACTATATTATTCAGCTATTGAGACAATTACGTTTCAAGAAGATCCTGACGTTTTGGTTCACGACACAAAGAAATACATCTTACAGATGAGGTTTCAGTTCCTTGTGAAATTTGATGAAACACATCAAATAGAGTGACGTAGTTTGAAATAGACATAAAAACAGTGGAACAGAAACTGGGCTAAGCGTCGAAATTGACAAAAGTGAAATTGTTGAGGAAAACTGAAGTGCATATAGAATGGATAGGGTAATGGGTTATGGATTACACTGGCGTAGTGAGCTACATATTAATGATATGTCATCTCAAAAGCTTAGTTATTCACCAAGTTTTACATCCCCGGATGAACATACGTCCTAACTTTCAACTTACGGAAATATCAAGTTTTTTAAAGTAATTCATTTCAACAACTGAGATTTTCGTCACTGTACCTAACCTGCAGGATACAAAGAAAGACTTATCTGAGCATATGTGAAGGTCTTTACTTCTGCATCTAGGAAAAAGCACAACAACACAACATTTGATCTGTAAAAAAATGTCGTAAATTCTGCACTATAAATGCTGCAAAATACTGACACGAATTCTTTACAGACGAATGGAAAAACTAGTAGAAGCCAACCTCGGCGAAGATCAGTTTGGATTCCGTAGAAACACTGGAACACGTGAGGCAATACTGACCTTACGACTTATCTTAGAAGAAAGACTAAGGAAAGGCAAACCTACGTTTCTAGCATTTGTAGACTTAGAGAAAGCTTTTGACAATATTGACTGGAATACTCTCTTTCAAATTCTGAAGGTGGCAGGGGTAAAATACAGGGAGCGAAAGGCTATTTATAATTTGTACAGAAACCAGATGGCAGTTATAAGAGTCGAGGGACATGAAAGGGAAGCAGTGGTTGGGAAGGGAGTAAGACAGGGTTGTAGCCTCTCCCCGACGTTGTTCAATCTGTATATTGAGCAAGCAGTAAAGGAAACAAAAGAAAAATACGGGGTAGGTATTAAAATTCATGGAGAAGAAATAAAAACTTTGAGGTTCGCCGATGACATTGTAATTCTGTCAGAGACAGCAAAGGACTTGGAAGAGCAGTTGAATGGAATGGACAGTGTCTTGAAAGGAGGATATAAGATGAACATCAACAAAAGCAAAACAAGGATAATGGAATGTAGTCTAATTAAGTCGGGTGATGCTGAGGGAATTAGATTAGGAAATGAGGCACTTAAAGTAGTAAAGAAGTTTTGCTATTTGGGGAGCAAAATAACTGATGATGGTCGAAGTAGAGAGGATATAAAATGTAGGCTGGCAATGGCAAGGAAAGCGTTTCTGAAGAAGAGAAATTTGTTAACATCCAGTATTGATTTAAGTGTCAGGAAGTCATTTCTGAAAGTATTCGTATGGAGTGTAGCCATGTATGGAAGTGAAACATGGACGATAAATAGTTTGGACAAGAAGAGAAATGTGGTGCTACAGAAGAATGCTGAAGATTAGATGGGTAGATCACATAACTAATGAGGAAGTATTGAATAGGATTGGGGAGAAGAGAAGTTTGTGGCACAACTTGACCATAAGAAGGGATCGGTTGGTAGGACATGTTCTGAGGCATCAAGGGATCACCAATTTAGTATTGGAGGGCAGCGTGGAGGGTAAAAATCGTAGAGGGAGACCAAGAGATGAATACACTAAGCAGATTCAGAAGGATGTAGGTTGCAGTAGGTACTGGGAGATGAAAAAGCTTGCACAGGATAGAGTGGCATGGAGAGCTGCATCAAACCAGTCTCAGGACTAATGACCACAACAACAACAACAAATGCGTAATGACATAATCGGCTTCGAGCCCCGAGTCACGTGACTTAGATGTTGATTTCAGTAAAATGACGTCATGCGCAGTGTCCACTCTATATATCTTTGATTTCACCATAATTTTTTACATTTGCCACATTACGTGAAATGAATTGCAAAAATAGTATTAAACTGTGCAGAGCAAAGCAAATGAAAAAAAGAGAAAAACCCATTTTAGATTGAGCTTTACAATTACGCACTAGTTTTATTACAGGAAATAATGTAATGTTGTTTCAATAATTTTCTTTCAGTTTTTATAGTTCAATCAATCATTAAATCAAAATAGTTTATAACATATTTTGTAACAACAAATTTAAGCCTTCTGAATGTGTAAAACTTGTAATTTAAATGTTAAATTCCGTACTACAATTCACAGGTATCAGCACACTAATACAATTCCGTTTCTCTTTTTCAGGTAAACTAAAGGATTTGACTGGCAGCTTTAGTTCAAGTATCTGGGTTCTTACCGCCCTTGGCCTGCTGTGTGTAATACCGTGGACCCTGGAGCTTTGTGTGACTGAAATAAGAAAACGAAAGAAGAAGGCGCACGTGTGAAAGGAAGCCAAGCATCTCCTCGACCCTACTCTGATCATCGGCAGAAGTCTCCGCCGTACGCCGTATCACCTTGCAGATATCAGGACTAGGCCGTAGATTGTGCTAACTGTTAGTATTTCCCTGCATGTATCACCGGAAGACGCGTGATCTACATATGTCTCGCTAGTAACGTGTTAATTCAGACGAACTTTAAACCAGGAGGTAGATGTGACAATGGGCACTTAGAAGGACGTGAATGTCCATAAGCTCAGCTATTAAGTTAGCGCAGAGATCGATTTTAACTGCGCACTTGACTCTCCATCATCTGTAAAATGCAGCTCGTCTGACGTTTGGCAGTCATGTTATACCAGTGTTGTGGCGACATTCTTCGTGAATTTATGTGTAGCCCGAGTGTCCTCAGGTATCGGCTTAGTAATTCGTCACATGAAATGTGCAGATACACGTACTTTTATGTTTTTACTGTACAGAACAAACATCATTAACTTAATATACGTATGTAACGATAATTTATTTTCATTCGTATACATTTTGTAATGCTTTTAGAATCAATATTGTTCTGACACGGCAGATTTGTTAGGTATGTTGATAATGCTTGCAAGGTTAACAGAGGTTTCCTCTCATGAACTATGTCGTTTTCTTCTTGTTACTCTCCTGTACCCAGTTTCCTACAGGACATCGTTTTCTTTTTGACGAGCTATATCTACATTTCATATATTACGACTGACTACTAGTCATACTGTTGCAATAAAAGTAGACATGTGCACACAGTAGTCCAGAGGTGAGTACACGATGAATTTAAAAGAAATCGTAAGTTTCAGACTAACCTCCATTAACATAAAGTCCTGCAATGTCCCGAGAAAGAGCTTTGGGACTTTGTGAAAGAAATATAGACTGAAAATGGTCCACCTATAATTACTTTTTACCTACAGCATGATTAGAAATTTGAAGGAAGGTCAGCGTTGGCCTTAATATTGATGGTTTATTGATAGCAAAATCGATTTTCAATCACATAGTGATCATCTTCAGTGCTATGGTGTACAAATTAAACTCATAGGCACTGGTATCAAGTTATGATCAGTAACCAAAGCTAAGAAACGATCACAATAGAGTTATTGTGATTGTTTGCTAGCTTTGGTTACTGATCATAACTTGATACCAGTGCCTACGAGTTTAATTTGTACACCATAGCACTGAAGATGATCACTATGTGATTGAAAATCGATTTTGCTATCAATAAACCATCAATATTACTGCCAACGCTGACCTTCCTTCTAATTTCACGTATATGGTCGTTGTGCACACAGCACTCCATGGAGTCGCCAATCACTACAGAATGTTTGTGTTTCATGTAAATACATAAAACTGCAACCAGTCACTTTTTTGAATAGTTATTTATTATTCCATGAACCGGTTTTCGAACTTTCCAGGTTCATCTTCAGATGTTTTTTGGAAGTTACGTCACAATCTCTAGCATTATGCTGGGTGCTGACCCTGTGACAAGAAGATGGAACACGTTTTAATGTATCGCCATGACTATTGTTTATGTGTCGATATGGATGAAAATTTAGTTTTTTACTTACTGCGACAGTATGGGCTTCTTTTTTCGATAGTGTCCATCTGGCTGCTTCCATTTTGATGGCCAGTTGCTACATCACTTCACACACTTTCACGAATACAGATTGTGTGCAGAGACGCGGAGAATCACGTTGTATACCCATCGTGGACGAGGTAGCTCATGGCAGCAGCAGTGTCTGCCCACATGAGACGAGGCAAACAGTAAGCTGTTTGTTCACAGGGGCGGCAGATAGCAGCTGAACAGCCGCTCTGCCCCGCAATCGAACGACAAACTTCCGATATAGGAGTCTGGCAGCAGCTGAGGTAGGACCGGAGAGCACCACCTCCACAATATTGGGTTCAGCGCAAACCGTAGAGCAGCAGCTAACAGCGGCACAGTTTGGAGGTGAAACGCTGTTGATTCACATAGACTCGTAGGCTTTCTGAGTGTCGTAGATCCTCCTTGGAGATGGTGACTGGTATTTTTCCAGAGGGCATGCAGCTTTACTGTATGGTTAAATGATGATGGCGTCCTCTTGGGTAAAATAGTCCCCCATTGGGATCTCCGGGCGGGGACTACTCAGGAGGACGTCGATATCAGGAGAAACAATGTGCGAGGTATAAGAAATGTGGAAAAAGAAATTACTCTGGAATTCTGATTCTGAACTAACTGCAACAAAGAAGAAAGAAGGAAGACATAATTTGTAATGCAGCTATTTACAAATAACATTAATTCATTCAGAATGTTCCATAGATCCCATAAGAAAGTGTCACTTTATAAATTTTAAGGGAGAAGAATAGAAATATCTTATGACCTCTGAATGAACAATTAACTGACTTTAACCGTACCACTACCAAGATTTTCTTGTTTCACTTAGTACCACTCAGTTTATGATGACCCCAGTAGTAGAGGTGCAGTATACGTTCTGGCAAAAAGAACTCTGACTCAGCATCCATTAGCACCTTTTGGCCATTGTCATATTGAAAGCCACTGAAGACATGTGCCGAGGTCACTGAGGGAGGAGAGATGGAGGTTGTACAATGGGAATCAAGCTCCATCTCGGTCCAATAGGAATCATTCACGTTCTCTGCTCTGCTCTGGACGGACCCCTTTGATCCATTTTGTATTGAATTCTGCACTTATAATAAATTATTCCAATTATCAAAATGATCTGAACGATCAGACGGGATCGCACCAGCATTATACTGGCGTTACACACGTGTTATGCCAGCATCGCACTGACATCAATGTCATCATTTGCTCTCCATTCGAGGCCTGTGCTCTATGAGAAGCAGAGTTAAGCAAGTGTCAGGACTTGACGCATATCAGCTGTTGTGTGCGTGATCACGATTGCGTCACCGTCCTGGTTTTAACATTGAAGCATTAAGCGAAGAATGTCTCTTTTTGTGGATGCATTATTTCAAAGTATTTTTCTTACGCGAATGTGAGCTCTTTTATTAAAAAAATTTTTCAAGCTGCCTGTGAGAAACACAAAAAAACGAGTATGGACTGTACATTTAGATCAACAATATTAAAAAAATCAGCTCGTGGCTGAAACGAATGGTAGAAATTCTATTTTCATGTGTTTTATAAAAAGGCAAATTGAATCTCCCCACTTCTCTTGTCTTCATCTAAATAAGCAGAAGTGTCTCTGTAGTAGATATATCTTTGATTTATAATTAATTACGTTTATATATTTGTTACCTTTTACAGCTAAAAGTACTCCTCGCAATTATTAAGTTGTACATAAATTATGATTTTGACATATTTGTTCCAGAAAAACTAGTTCCAACCGAAAGCTCAGCAGGTCATTGCAGAGAGACGCAATGTGCCAAATACAATTCGCATTCAGTCATTGATTTCATTTTGCTATAAGCAAAACGAGCTCTTGAGATTATTTGCGGATCATTTAACAGCGACTTGCTATTATTTTGTACAAGCGCAAATTACGTATGATCCGGCCACTGTCTCCGAACTCCGAATTTACTGCTCTCGCTTCTGTCAGATACAGACCTCACGAAAGTGATGTTCGTGTTAAAGTGCTACGGCTCGTAAATGGTAAAAGCTTCAGGAGCGAATTTTATTCTGAAATCATTGTATTCTTTTTAGATGCGTATGAGATGCAGTAGGAAGAATGCTCGTCACCACCAACAGTGACCGTTACTCTATTTCTCAATGACAAAAGAACTAAATTCATTTCACAATTTGACTTTTACAAATTTTGCTACTTTATTCAAACACCGGAACCTAAAAAAACGCGTCATTGACGTGCACTTGCCTCATATGTAGCGGTAGTGTTTTAGCATACGTCGCGCGACGGCTCTTTGAACTTGAGGGGTGCCGCCGGTACACGCCATGTTATACGAGGGCTTACTGAATGTGGCGTCTGACGGCCATGCTTATTCCACTTCACACTGCACGCAGAGGAACTTTAGCGATAACCTTCATCCATAAAAACTATACAGGATCAAAAATTAATGTTAAGAGCCTCGCCTTGTTCCTCTAGTTCTGATATCCTCAATGCGTATATTTAAAAACTTCGCACAGAGAAGAAATATAAACAGACCGCCTAAAATGCAGAAACACTATGAAACACTATCAGCAGGGATTTGAGACTATCCTATACCACATCGCAGCGATATACATCAACTGTTGCCGCTATCAATACCATGGCATACCTGTCGTATTAAGGTACTGTTATTTTCTAATGACTTAAAATGTAAAAGCATAGATCGAGGGTTCAACGTAGACTGAGACTAATAATTTCACACAACGAATGAGGCGCATTATTCACCAATCAAACAGCTCCTGTGCTACTAGACTACCCTAAAACCGTTAAAGCACATATCAAGTGGAATACTGTGGAATCAAACTTAATGTGTGATAGCCTTCCCATTCAGAGTGCTGTGAGTAAGTGTATGGATTTTTACGAAATGTATGGTATGCACTTACAGAACGGCTCTGAGAACGTTTTTGCAAAGAATTTTGATCGGTATTGTGCCTGTATATGGTATATCATCTCGAAGAGTTTCGTGCACCTGAGGTGGAACACATCGACATTGTGGTATATTCATAATAATAAACGTACAAGGTGAGTCTATTTTATTTCAATAATCTCTGATTTGTGAGAAATAAAACAGTAAATCACCAACATTATTTGCGGAGCGAGAGTACTTCAATCACCGTTGTTGCAGAAAAACTGCCACTCGAGGAGAAGTCGCAGTGTGAGCTGTGGCACACTACTGGCCATTAAAATTGCTACACCAAGAAGAAATTCAGATGATAAACGGGTATTAATTGGACAAATATATTATACTAGAGCTGACATGTGATTACATTTTCACGTAATTTGGGTCCATAGATCCTGAGAAATCAGTACCCAGAACAACCACCTCTGGTCGTAATAACGGCCTTGATACGCCTGGGCATTGACTCAAAACGAGCTTGGATGGCGTGTACAGGTACAGCTACCCATGCAGCTTCAACACGATACCACAGTTCATCAAGAGTAGTGACTGGCGTATTGTGACGAGCCAGTTGCTCGGCCACCATTGACCAGACGTTTTCAATTGGTGAGAGATCTGGAGAATGTGCTGGCCACGGCAGCAGTCGAACATTTTATGTATCCAGAAAGGTTCGTACAGGACCTCAACATGCGGTCGTGCATTATCCTGCTGAAATGTAGGGTTTCGCAGGGATAGAATGAAGGGTAGAGCCACGGGTCGTAACACATCTGAAATGTAACGTCCACTATTCAAAGTGCCGTCAATGCAAACAAGAAGTGACCGAAACGTGTAACCAATGGCACCCCATACCATCACGCCGGGTGATACACCAGTAGGGCGATGACGAATACACGCATCCAATGCGCGTTCACTGCGATGTCGCCAAACACTGATACGACCATCATGATGCTGTAAACAGAACCTGGATTCATCAGAAAAAATAACGTTTTGCCATTCGTGCACCCAGGTTCGTCGTTGAGTAGACCATCGCAGGCGCTCCTGTCTGTGATGCAGCGTCAAAGGTAACCGCATCCATCGTCTCCGAGCTGATAGTCCATGCTGCTGCAAACGTCGTCGAACTGTTCATGCAGATAGTTGTTGTGTTCCAAACGTCCCCATCTGTTGACTCAGGGATCGAGACGTGGCTTCACGATCCGTTACACCATGCGGATAAGATTCCTGTCATCTCGATTGCTAGTGATACGAGGCCGTTGGGATCCAGTACGGCGTTCCGTATTGCCCTCCTGAACCCACCGATTCCATATTCTGCTAACAGTCATTGGATCTCGACCAACGCGAGCAGCAATGTCGCGATACGATAAACCGCATTCGCGATAGGCTACAATCCGACCTTTATCAAAGTCGGAAACGTGTTGGTACACATTTCTCCTCCTTACACGAGGCATCACAACAACGTTTCACCAGGCAACGCCGGTCAACTGCTGTTTTTGTATGAGAAATCGGTTGCATAATTTCCTCATGTCAGCACTTTGTAGGTGTCGCCACTGGCGCCAACCTTGTATGAATGCTCTGAAAAGCTAATCATTTACATATCACAGCATCTTCTTCTTGTCGGTTAAATTTCGCGTCTGTAGCACGTCATCTTCAAGGTGTAGCAATTTTAATGGCAAGTAGTGTATCACGGGACAGTACCGAACAAAGCGCTTGACAGAAGGAATATGGTTGCGTGGCACATGAAGTTTAAACAGAGCGGCGGTGTGTTGGACTCTTCGCGATCAGGGCGGAGTACGATGAGTGAACAGAGTTTCGCAGCTGTGTAATAGACGTCCTTCTAAAGGTAGTCGATGTGCATCTCGTGAACTAGAGATTTCTTAGGACCACAGTGCGAAGAAGTCTACATATAAAATCCAGATGAGATAGTCGTTACAACCAGATGATGGAAATTGTCGAAAAACTTTTGTGGCTCTGATAGTGACACGAATCGCCACTAGCAATCATTATTATTAAGGAATTTGTTTTTCAGACGAGGCTCCATTTCACATACAAGGTAAACCAAACAAGCACAGTGTGAGAATGAAGGATACGGTAAGTCTGCATGTTGACTTTGATCACGTTTGGGATTCCCATAAAATGAATGTGTTGTAAGGTTTAATGCACAACAGAGTCAATGGCCTTTTCTTTTTTTGTCCAAAAAAGTTGGTAACAGCTGACATACATATGGATTTGCTAGAACAGTTTCCGCAGAGACAACTCAGAGACTTGTTAGCTGATGCGATTTCCCACTGCCTGGTCCGAAGATGCCTTCTACCCACGCGATGGAGTGTTAAGGTCGCCACACAGCTCTTATTCTACTTCAGGCTGTACATAGGAGAAAATTCCGCTAGCGGCCATAATTATAAAAAGGTGCTGGTTATTTCTAAGAAGTCTCCTCCTACTCGCTGATTAAACGTATCATTTAATACCAGGCCGTTATAATTAAAATGTAGCTACTCACAGATGTTCAGTGTGGGTTGTATTTTTCTTATTTTAGCGAAACTTGATGGACATCCTAATTCATTAATGTGGAACCGATCTACGCTGGAAAATAATTAATCACAATTTTTGCCACCAGGTACAAATCTGGCCCTGTGAATGTAAGAAAGACGTATAGAAATGTTTCCATGTGTAATGGATTGGAAAGGGACGGGGGCAGAAAAGGTCAAAGAAGGCATAACGTTGATTTTATTGTTAACGGCCGCTTACACTACTTGTTCAATATGAGCACTTAAGACGTCGACGAGGTGTTGCATCCGTAAAACGACACGATCAGCAGTTGGCCGCAGCTGTTGCGGTGGAATCTGAGTTACGTGTTCCTGTATACTGGCCATCAGAACAGGTAGAGACCGAACGTGTCCCTGGTAAATGCCTTCTTTTAGATATCCTCAAAGCCAAAAGTCGCATGGATTCAGATCAGGTGAGGCTATGCACCTGGAAAACCACTGCAGATATCACGTTTGTGAAACGTTGTATTAGACAGATCTTTCACTGGGTGAGAGACAGTAGCATGAAAACAGTGGTTTCTACACAGTTACTCTTTTTCATAGGAGGTAACACATGCTGTACAAGGAGGTCAACATAACGTGCACACGTCACGGTACACCTCACAGGTCCTCTGGAACGTATTATATCTGCAAAGTGGAGCTGACCGAGAATAAAGGTGACTGTGAATCTACTCCACATAGCCACATATGGCGAGTGCAATGGCTCTTCGTGTGCAAAAAAATGGTTCAAATGCCTCTGAGTACTATGGGACTTAACACCTGAGGTCATCAGTCCCCTAGACTTAGAACTACTTAAACCTAACTAACCTAAGGACATCGCACACATCCATGCCCGAGGCAGGATTCGAACCTGCGACCGTAGCAGCAGCGCGGTTCCAGACTGAAGCACCTAGAACCGCTCGGCCTGACCGGCCGGCGGCATTTAAAAGAATTGCTTCGAATGACAGCCGTTGGAGTATCGTGCACCACATCGCATTCCTGAATTACAAAATGGGGGAAATGAAGTCAATGTATTTACTCTTCGCCCTTCAAGCGTGATACACAGCAGTAGGAGAGGTTGCCAAAAGCAAGTTGTGTAGCTGCCCCTACAGTGACAGCACCCACATCACAGTATTTTCACATCGACGCATTGTTGCCTACGGAAAACCTTAACTCTCGTATCAAACAACAGCTAGTGTACTTCCAATGTTATGTGTCGTTCGCAGATTTATACCTACTGCAATATACAGAATACCACTATTTCTCATCTTTTTCTTCTTCTTCATGTGTTTTCGCGCTGTTTGCAACAGAGGGTGTGTTCAACAGAACGAATAGCCATCTGTGGGAGAACATAAAACTTTTAGCATAAACTATATATTATCCGCACAGTAATGTGTAATGTGTCATCAAAAAGCGTCACTTGGGCGTTAGGTAGTGCTCTACATTTAATCTAATGTGGTAGGACCGCACATGCATAGTCAAAGAAGGCCTGTATGTAGTCTTTTAATTATCCGTGATACTCCCAGCAATGAGACACTTTTTACGTTACAGGTGTAAGCCAACTGTCTTAAATATGGACTTTCCTCACGTTTAAATTCCGTTATGCTAACACTATCTCAGCAATCAGGTATCTATAATCTCAGTAGTATATTACAAGAACCAACCTGCCGGCCGGCGTGGCCGTGCGGTTCTAAGCGCTTCAGTCCGGAACCGCGTGACCGCTACGGTCGCAGGTTCGAATCCTGCATCGGGCATGGATGTGTGTGGCGTCCTTAGGTTAGTTCGGTTTCAGTAGCTCTAAGTTCTAGGGGACTGATGACCACAGATGTTAAGTCCCATAGTGCTCAGAGCCATTTTGAACCAACCTGTATGTGTGTTTTGGTATACCATGGAAGAAATTCAATGCAATTCTCGGAACAATGTTACCCTGAACGTCTTATATCTCGTACACACATTACTTCGCTGCCACACCTAATGTGGCTGTGTATATGTTTCTTATCTCAATACCTTCTAGATAGTTTTGCACATGTTTGCGAAGATTCTCGCTACGCTCTGGACCTTGCTTCTGGATAAACTTTCACTTCATTAACTTTGCCACTATCGGCCACAGGAACGGCCTGTTTGTTCCGGTAGTCTCCGCCTCACAGGCAGCACGAGTGATGTACGTAGGCAGAGTACGTGACGATGAGGAATTTTCTCACTTTGCTGTTATTGAGTGTGAAACATGAATCCAGAATTTTGTAAAGCTGTGGAAGTAGAAGTTGCAGCTGCAACAGCAAAAACAGCAGCAGCAGTAACAACAACAAGAAAAGCAGAAGGAATTCCAACAGTAAAAGCAGTAGCAGCAGCAAGACAAGCAGTGGAATCTGTAATAGCTACATAGACACTGATTACAATGACCACAAAACGAACAACAGCTGCCCTTCAGTCGTTTACTTGCTTCGTGAAGGCAAATGACAATTGGTGGTCTATTTACGTCGTTTTGCCCTTCACTCCAAAGCAAGTCACAGAACTGACCCTGTAGCATCAGAGAGCACTCTTTCTGCCTCCTAGTGAAAAATTGTACAAAGTGATACGAAACCCACATCCACTCTCGAACGCCAGCTGTTTGAGATTTTCTGATGTTTGCGCTCTGCTGACTCTTACAGTCATCAAACCCGGATAGTTGCAACTGGGCTCAAATTTAATCAATGTGGTTGAGGAACGTAAGAAAACATTCGCAATATGGGCTGCTGACTTACAAGGCTCAGCACACAACTGTGATTTTTCTTGCAACCATTGTAGCACATCGTGTGCGGATACATTAATCCATAATGTTATTATACATGTTCGCATTTAATGCAAAGGCTTTAGAGTAATGTGATCCAACCCTGATGATTTGCTACAAGTTGCCAAAGCTCGCAAAGTAACAGTGGCAGCGCAAGCTATATTTAACGAGACGTCTTTTTAGAAGTAGCCGTCATTGTGTCGTACGATCAGTCAACGTCTTCATCAGTTTTACCGAAGACCTGATGGTCCGGTAGGCTAATGAAGCAGGATTCATCACTTATATCTATAGTTGGCTCATCGATGGTAGATGCAGAAAAACAGAAGGTCTTAGTTCGCTGTCGGCGTGTTCCAAAACTAGCGGAAACTCATACAAAACATTCCTCAACATAGTTGTCGAAGAGTCACGGGAAAGTTAGGAAATCTTGCCCAGATTTCGGTCCAGGGAATCACTGCGTCACTGCCCCTTTCCATAGGTCACCTTTTTTGAATGAGGGCCTACGGTAAATACGGGCTTCGTAACAAATTTGTGACGTCACGCTAGGCGACGTGGCCGACATATATCGCGAACGCTCAACTACGGCTGGAGCCCGCAAGAAATCAGTATAGCATACCCACTAAAAGTATTAATTTTGTCATTTGATATCGGGAGCTTGCGTGGCTAAAACGTGCAGTGAGGAATTATTAGATTCGTCTCAAACAGTAACTCACTTCCCGCCGAAGACGGACGCTGGAAATCGTAAGACCTGTAGTGTCACGAGCTGTGACGCATGCCACAAGGCCCGAACGTCTCGTCGGCCTCGTTCTGTATGACGCAGGCAGAAGCATCTAGCAAGTGTCTGCCTTGGCCGGTAAGAGACAACAAAAGCCGCTAGCGTGTTGCAAGCTGCCTTGCTGGTGCCGATAGCAGTAGCGGACAGAATGCAGAAGCTCATGCTGCGGCTAAAAATTAGTGGAGCAACGGCAGAATTTCAGGTGAACACAGGAGCGGCCATGTCTCTGATTAAGGTGGTCACGTGTCAGCGCAATGGCTCCCCACAGCTATGGTATTCTTAGTCCAGAATGGTGAAGTACAATGGACAATCGATTTCGTTGCGGATAAAAAAAAATGGTTCAAATGGCTCTGAGCACTATTGGACTTAACATCTGAGATCATCAGTCCCGTAGAACTTAGAATTACTTAAACCTACCTAACCTAAGGACAACACACACATCCATGCCCGAGGCAGGATTCGAACCTGCGACCGTAGCGGTCGTACGGTTCCAGACTGAAGCTCCTAGAACCCCTCGGCCACCATTGGCCGGCCGTTGCGGATCAGGTCGTAGTCCACGCTAAGTATAAACAAGTACCTCAGTAGCTAACTGTGCTGGTGGCAAACTCTATTGACGACGACTAATGTTTTCTGCTTCTACACTTCTGTGTTTTATAGTTTCCAGAACTTTCATCAAATGTGTCTAGCTTCCATTGCGACTGCATACAAAGAACTTAAAACGTTATAGAACTTAAAACGTTATGAACACACTAAGGTGACAGAATTCATGGGATAGCGATATGAATATATACAGAAGGCAGTAGTGTCGCGTATAAAAGGTATAAAAGAGCGGTGCGGTGACGGAGCTGTCATTTTCACGAAAATGATTCATGTGGAAAGATTTCCGATGTGATTTTAGTCGCACGACAGGAGTTAATAGACGTTGAACGCGGAATCTGAATTGGAGCTAGGTGCAGGTGACATTCCATTCCGGAAACCATTAGGAAATTCAGATTTCCGAGATTCACTGTGTCAAGAGTGAGCCGAGAATAATAAATTTCAGGCTTTACCTTTCACCACGAACAACGCAGTGGTCGACGGCTTTCACTTAACCACCGAGAGCAACGGCGTTTGCGTAGAGTAGTGATTGTTAACAGAGCACGCAACGCTGAGTGGAATAACCACAGAAATCAATGTGAGACGTACGACGGACATATGCGTTACGACAGTTGGCGAAATTTGGCGTTAATGGGCTATGGCACCAAACATAAACATTGCCAACGCCTTGCAGACCAACAAAAATTACGCGAAGCGAAATGTAATGTGAGGAGGGCCATGCGAGAGGCGTTCAATGAATTCGAAAGTAAAGTTCTATGTACTGACTTGGCAGAAAATCCTAAGAAATTTTGGTCTTATGTCAAAGCGGTAGGTGGATCAAAACAAAATGTCCAGACACTCTGTGACCAAAATGGTACTGAAACAGAGGATGACAGACTAAAGGCCGAAATGCTAAATGTCTTTTTCCAAAGCTGTTTCACAGAGGAAGACTGCACTGTAGTTCCTTCTCTAGATTGTCGCACAGATGACAAAGTGGTAGATATCGAAATAGACGACAGAGGGATAGAGAAACAATTAAAATCGCTCAAAAGAGGAAAGGCCGCTGGACCTGATGGGATACCAGTTCGATTTTACACAAGAGTACGCGAAGGAACTTGCCCCCCTTCTTGCAGCGGTGTACCGTAGGTCTCTAGAAGAGTGTAGCGTTCCAAAGGATTGGAAAAGGGCACAGGTCATCCCCGTTTTCAAGAAGGGACGTCGTACAGATGTGCAGAACTATAGACCTATATCTCTAACGTCGATCAGTTGTAGAATTTTGGAACACGTATTATGTTCGAGTATAATGACATTTCTGGAAACTACAAATCTATTCTGTAGGAATCAGCATGGGTTTCGAAAAAGACGATCGTGTGAAACCCAGCTCGCGCTATTCGTCCACGAGACTCAGAGCGCCATAGACACGGGTTCCCAGGTAGATGCCGTGTTTCTTGACTTCCGCAAGGCGTTTGATACAGTTCCCCACAGTCGTTTAATGAACAAAGTAAGAGCATATGGACTATCAGACCAATTGTGTGATTGGATTGAAGAGTTCCTAGATAACAGAACGCAGCATGTCATTCCCAATGGAGAGAAGTCTTCCGAAGTAAGAGTGATTTCAGGTGTGCCGCAGGGGAGTGTCGTAGGACCGTTGCTATTCACAATATACATAAATGACCTTGTGGATAATATAGGAAGTTCACTGAGGCTTTTTGCGGATGGTGCTGTGGTATATCGAGAGGTTGTAACAATGGAGAAATGTACTGAAATGCAGGAGGATCTGCAACGAATTGACGCATGGTGCAGGGAATGGCAATTGAATCTCAATGTAAACAAGTGTAATGTGCTGCGAATACATAGAAAGAAAGATCCTTTATCATTTAGCTACAATATAGCTGGTCAGCAACTGGAAGCAGTTAATTCCATAAATTATCTGGGAGTACGCATTAGGGGTGATTTAAAATGGAATGATCATATAAAGTTGATCGTCGGTAAAGCAGATGCCAGACTGAGATTCATTGGAAGAATCCTAAGGAAATGCAATCCGAAAACAAAGGAAGTAGGTTACAGTACGCTTGTTCGCCCACTGCTTGAATACTGCTCAGCAGTGTGGGATCCATACCAGATAGGGTTGATAAAGGAGATAGAGAAGATCCAATGGAGAGCAGCGCGCCTCGTTATTGGATCATTTAGTAATCGCGAAAGCGTTACGGAGATGATTGATAAACTCCAGTGGAAGACTCTGCAGGAGAGACGCTCAGTAGCTCGGTACGGGCTTTTGTTAAAGTTTCGAGAACATACCTTCACCGAGGAGTCAAGCAGTATTTTGCTCCCTCATACGTATATCTCGCGAAGAGACCATAAGGATAAAATCAGAGAGATTAGAGCCCACACAGAGGCATACCGACAATCCTTCTTTCCACGAACAATACGAGACTGAAATAGAAGGGAGAACCGATAGAGGTGCTCAAGGCACCCTCCTCCACACACCGTCAGGTGGGTTGCGGAGTATGGATGTAGATGTAGACGATACTACCTTTGCTAAAAGCACGACATCGGCTGCAGCTCTTCTCCTGGCTCTATATCACATCGGTTGGACCCTAGACCACAGGAAACCCGTGTTCTGGCCAGATGTGTTCAGCTGTCAGTTGGTATGAGCTGATGGTATGGGCCGAGTGTGGCGCAAATTCCACGACGCCATGGACCCAAGTTGTTAACAAGACACTATGCAAGGTGGTGGTGGCTCCATAATGATGTTGGTCCAGCTGAACCGATCGTTGACTGGGAACGGTTATGTTCTGACACTTGGAGACCATTAGCAGCCATCCATGGACTTCATGTTCCTATGGCTCAATATTTCTGCGAGGGACTTACGACTTCTTGAATCCAACCAAGAATTGTTCAAATGGCTCTAAGCCCTACGGGACTTGACAGCTGAGGTCATCAGTTCCCTAGATTTAGAACTACTTAAACCTAACTAATCTAAGGACATCACACACATCCATGCCCGATGCAGGTGAATCCAATCCACGTCGGGTTGCTGCACTGCGCTGGGCAAAAGGAGGATCGACACGATATTAGGAGGTATCCTGTGACTTTTGTCACCTCATTGTTCTTAGGTTATGCAACATAGTTAAATGAATAAGCAGTGCTTAAGATTAGTAGAGAACGTCTAGTGTCTTTCGTTGTGCGAGATCAAGTTGAAGAGGAATTGCATAATTTGTAGAATATGGGAGTAATGTCGCCAGTATCTCCTCGCCAGAAGCATCGCCCATAGCAGTAATGAAGAAGCTAGTTGGCTCAATTAGAAGTTGTGGCGATTTTAATTCTATAATTAATGGACAAGCTAACACGGGTCTGTATCCGTAGGAATTGCAGACAAAATTGGCTGTGGAGCAGTTGTCGCAGACACTTGCTTTCAGTTAGTGTAGACAATGAAATAAAATAGATTGTAGTGAGTAATATCCTTTTCGGCGTGTATAATTATAAGCGTTTGCCATAGGTGATCGCAAGTGCTCCCGCAAAATTTCAGAGATATTTTGAGGATCTCATCTGATTTATCCTTGGTTGTGTTAATTATTTAACTGACTTTCTGCTCACCGGTGCCATGTGAGAGCGGTGCCTGCAAAATCAACAGATGTTCCTTCAACTTTCGGGATTGCAGCAGGATGACGTCGGCTTCTTGCCACGATATTTCAACCATCTTCAGTTGAGCGTTTTGCACTGGAGATTGCTAGTTCTCGCCGGTAACTGTATACCAAAAATTGGCGCGAAGGCGCATGCGCAAAGGCAGCCACTGCATGAGCGAGCTCTGTCGAGTTTCGCGCCCTCTCCGAACATAGCTCCATCTATAGTGCAAGCCACCTGTGTAATGGTGATACCACACACATCAAAAATAGTTTTGCATCACCTCAGTTCAGAGAGTTTCGGAACCTGTACAGAAAATTGGAAAAGTGATCAACATAAACATCATTTCAACCCTTTATATTGCTCATGAAAACCACACATTGTACGTTGTACCACCATACAGTGAGAACTTCAGAGATGGTGGTCGAGACTGCTGCACACTCCGGTACCTCTGATACCCAGAAGCATGTCCTTTTGCATTGCATGCCTGTATTCGTCGTGGAGTACTATCCACAAGTTCATCAAGGCACTGTTGGTGCAGATTCTCCCACTCCTCAACGGCGATTCGGTGTAGATCTCTCAGAGTGGTTGGTGGGCCACATCGTCCATAAATAGCCCTTTTCAATCTATCACAGGCATGTCGATAGGGTTCGTGTCTGGAGAACACGCTGGCCACTCTAGTCGAGCGATGTCATTATCTTGAAGGAAGTCATTCACAAGATGTGTACGATTGGGGCGCGAATTTTTGTCCATGAAGAAGACAAATGCCTCACCATTATGCTGCCGATATGGTTGCAGTATCGGTCGGAGAATGGGATTCACGTATCGTAAAGCCGGTATGATTCCTTCCATGACCATCAGCGGCGTACGTTGGCCCCACATAATGCCACCCAAAACATCAGGGAACCTCCACCTTGGTGCACTCGCTGGACACTGTGTCTAAGTCGTTCAGCCTGACCGGGTTGTCTGGTTGAAGGCATGCGCGACACTCATCGGTAAAGAGAACGTGATGTCAATCCTCGGTCCATTCGGCATGTTGTTGGGCCCATCTGTGCCGCGCTGCATATTGTCGTGGTTGCAGTGATGGATCTCGCCATGGACGTCGGGAATGAAGTTGCGCATCATGCAGCCTGTTGAGCACAGTTGGAGTCGTAACACGACGTCCTGTGGCTGCAAGAAAAGCATTATTCAACATGATGACCTTGCTGTCAGTGTTCCTCCGAGCCGTAATCCGTAGGTAGCGGTCATCCACTGCAGTGTTAGCACTTGGGCGGCCTGAGCGAGGTATGTCATCCACAGTTCCTGTCTCTCTGTATCTCCTCCATGTCCGAACAACATCGCTTTCATTCACTCCAGGACTCCTGGACACTTTCCTTGTTGAGAATCCTTCCTGGCACAAAGTTACAATGCGGACGCGATCGAAGAGCGGTATTGACCGTCTAGGCATGGTTGAACTACAGACAACACGAGCCGTGTACTTTCTTCCTGATGGAATGACTGGAACTGATCTGCTGTCGAACCCCGTCCGTCTAATAGGCGCTGCTCAGGCATGTTTGTTCACATCTTTGGTTCAAATGGCTCTGAGCTCTATGGGACTTAACTTCTAAGGTCATCAGTCCCCTAGAACTTAAAACTAATTAAACCTAACTAACCTAAGGACATCACACACGTCCATGCCCGAGGCAGGATTCGAACCTGCGACCGTAGCGGTCGCGCGGTTTCAGACTGTAGCGCCTAGAACCGCTCGGCCACCCAGGCCGGCTGTTCACATCATTGGGTGGGTTTAGTGACATCTCTGAACAGTCAAAGGAACTGTGTCTGTGATACAATATCCACAGTCAACGTCTATCTTCAGGAGTCCTGGGAACCGGGGTGATGCAAAACTTTTTTTGTTGTGTGTATATGCGCGCTCTCTGTCGGAATGCGGACTTACGCAGTTAAAATTCAAATGCCATATTAATAAAAATTATCTGCCCCTAGACGTTTCACTTTTCATACAACGTTTCATTTCTTTAGATATTGAAGAAATCACTGGGTACCACGCATTTTTCGATTTGAGCTCTGCCATCAATGTTAATAAGATTTTCCCCCAAACCTGTCTCCACAGATTTCTTAACAACTGAATCCCAGAAGAATCTCCCCGAGGCCAAGATTTCGTGTCAGAATAAACCATGGACTGCCCTGTGGAGATACAATGCTCGGCTGTGGCTGAATTACTGAGTTGCGAAAGGTGAGTGTGGCGGTCATGTTCAACGCACCTTTCTCGCAATGTGCGTGTTGTCTGACCAGCACAGGCTTTTCCACACTGAAGAGATATTCTGTAGATTCCGGCCCTCCGCAATCTCAGATCGTCCTTTACCGAACCGAGAACAGCACAAGTCTTTGTAGGTGGCTTGAATGTTACCTTGACATAATGTTTCCTTATGATTCTGCCTAATTTCGGCGAAATATTGCAGACATACGTGAGGAACGCCCTTGACTTGAATCGCTCCTTCGCCTCTTGCTCACGCTGTTGGCTCCGTGTCCTCCTCTTCAAAGTTGATCTGCTCAGGTCTGGAGAATAGACAGGATCATCCAACACAGATTGTAGGTGTTCAAGCTCCCTTGCAAGGCTGTCTCTCTTTACGCCGGGAAACTTTCAAAGTTCACTTCTACAGATGAAGCCTATGATCTACGTTTCATATCGGCAAAAGTAGCGTCTTTGAGCCTAGTGTAAAGTACCCACAATACATATTAAGGAAATTCGGGCTCGTGTCAACATAATATGATGTGTGCGTAACGAAAACTTACCATCTCCTAAGAACCTCAAAGAACAGCAGTCATTCCTGGGCAAAGTCCGTTATTATGCAGAATTCATTCTCAACGCAGCCCAAACAGCTTAGTTACTTAATCAGTTATGTAAAAAAAGGAGTCAAAGTCGTGCTGTCAGAGACGTGTCAAGAAACTTTCTTGCAACTTAAAAAGGTGCCCTACGTTAGCTCCTTGTTTAGCAACGTTCAACTTACTTAGAAACATACCGTTGGTCACTGATGCCTCAGACTGCAGCACGGGGCAAATGCATCCCCACAAATACACCGATGACACAGAGCAGCCTAGCGTGAATGCGTCCAAAACTTTAAATTCGGTACAGCGAAATTACTTGTAAATAAAGAGGCATTATCTATTACACATGGCGTCCACAAGTTTCACGTATATCTCCATGATACTAAATTTAAACTGATCACCTATCACAAGGTGCGAAGGTCGCAACTCAATATTTGGTTTTGATTCAACACTTCCTGGTAACAAAGTGCAGCAGTTGCAATAGTGGACGTTGGTCCTTACTAACTATAACAACAAGATCCGTATTATACAATTTCTAAGCTATCAAAAAGACTTGCTAGATTTCAAAATTTCATATATTCATCTCGATATCTTCAATAAATTTCGTCCCCTGGAGCAAAAACATATAGACAATCGAAAGTGATCGGAAACAGGCTGATAATTCTGTGTGTAAGGCGCGTACTAAGGTTATAAAAGACATGGTTAAGCAGATCATCGAGGTCTTATTGCTAGGACCCGTGGACTAGGAGTAGCGTCTTTGATTAGTAATCAAAGCTTCCTCGATCCCCGCCGCCGCTTAAATCACGAATAAAAGTCATCAGCTTCAGCGGCCGAAGACTGCCAGCGTAAGAAATCACCCTCATTCGACCAACTATCTTGTCAAATATGGTGGAGGAGTGGACAGAGGTTGGGGACACTCTCTTGGCCTTGGGGTGACAAATTGTACCTAAAAAGCGGAAAAAACCAGCGTTGATCGACGGCATGAGGATGCAGAAGGCAATGGAAGCTACAACATTAAACATACATAATGTGTATCCACATGCTATGTGACCTGTAATTGAGAAAAGTGCCATGGTGATTCCTCCATTGGAAAACGATTCCGGAATAGTACCCCATTCGAATCTCCGGGAGGGGACTGCCAAAGGGTGACTCTGAGAAAAAGTTTGAATAACCAACGAATGGATAACGTTTTACGAGTCGTGACGTGGAATGTCAGAAGCTTGAAAGTGGCAAGAAAGCTAGAAAATCTGAAAAGGAAAATGCAAAGACTCAATTAAATATAGTAGGGGTCAGTGAAGTGAATGGAAAGAAGACAAGGATTTGTGGTCGGATGAATATAGGATAATAACAACAGCAACAGAAAATGGTATAACGGGCGTAGGATTCGTTATGAAACGGAAGGTAGGCCAGAGAGTGTGTTACTTCGAGCATTTCGGTCATATGGCTGTTCTCATCAGAAACGACAGCAAACCAACACCGACTACGATAGTTTACACTTTCCGACGTCGCAAGCTGAAGATGAAGCGATAGAGAAAGTATATGAGAATACTGAGCATGTAATTCAGTAAATAAAGGGAGATGATGACCTAATTGTCATGGCAGACAGGAATGCGGTTGTAGAGGAAGAAGTAGCAGAAAGTGTTACGAAAGAATATGAATTGGTACTAGGACTGAGCGAGGAGAAGGACTGATTGAATTATGTAATACATTTCAGCTAGTAATAAGCAATAATCTGTCTGTGAATCACAAAAGCAGGAAATCTGCTAGCAAAAGGCCATGAGATACGGGAAGATATTAGTTAGAGTGCATCATGGGTAGGCAGAGATTCCGAAATCAGATAGTGGTTTTTAAGACGTACCCAGGAACAGATATAGAATCAGATCACACTTTAGCCGGCCGCAGTGGCCGAGCGCTTCTAGGCGCTTCAGTCCGGAACCGCGCGACTGCTACGGTCACAGGTTCGAATCCTGTCTCTGGCATGGATGTGTGTGATGTCCTTAGGTTAGTTAGGTTTAAGTAGTTCTAAGTTCTAAGGGACTGATGACCTCAGAAGTTAAGTCCCATAGTGCTTAGTGCCAGATCACACTTTAGTAATGATGAAGGGTAGGCTAAAGTTTACGAGACTAATCAGGGAGAATCAATACGCAAAGAAGTGGGATATGGAAATACTAAGGAATGGATGAATACTCTTGAAGTTCTCTAAAGCTGTAGTTTCTGCTATAAGGAACAGCACAGTAAACGGTTCAGTTGAAGAGGAATGGACATCCCTGAAAAGGAAAATCACAGAAGTTGGAAAGGAAAACAAAGGTACAAAGAAGGTAACGGCGAAGAAGTCAAGGGCAACTTCAGTTGATCGATGAAAGAGGAAAGTACAAAAACGTTTAGAGAAATTCAGGAATATAGAAATACAAATCGCTTAAGAATGAAATAAATATGAAGTGTGAGGAAGCTAATGTGAATTGTCTGCACGAAAAATGTGAAAAAATCGACAAATCAATGATCGTCTGGATGAAAAATTTGATGAAATCGACAAAGCAATGAGCTTCGGAAGCACTGTCTCAGCATACAGAAAAGTCAGTTAAAAGCAAGAGTGGTAACATTAAGAGAGCAGTGGGAAGTCCACTGTAAAATGCCGAGGAGAGAGCAGATAGGTGGAAATAGTACATTGAAGGCCTAAATGAGGGAGAAGACTGTGACAGAAGAAGAAACAGGAGTCAATACAGAAGAGATTATGGATCCAGTATTAGCCCTTAACATGGAACATCTCTTAAAAGTGCGTAACATGAAATACGCGGTCTCATAGACCTGGTGATATTTTTATCACAAAACTCTACATTAGCTGACAAAAATTAAGTGAATAGTCGTTTTCTCTTATTGCAAGTAGATTAAATACTATTCAGTGCTTATAAATACTTCATTGATTATGTTATTCAAAACCAATATCAAAAAATGGTTCAAATGGCTATGAGCACTATGGGTCTTAACAGCTATGGTCATCAGTCCCCTAGAACTTAGAACTACTTAAACCTTACTAACCTAAGGACATCACACAACACCCAGTCATCACAAAATGAACATCAAACATGATGAGTTCGTGTAGTTATTTAGTATGAGTCTTGAAATGAGTGCTAATATTGTTACACCAGTCTAAATGAAATATTGCACACAATTTAATCGAATGTAATAATCAAATGAACTGAAAGTATTAATACGCATGACTTCTGCACAATAGACGCACATCTTTCTACTACACAGCAGAAAAACTGGCTGGCCACATTTGGTGCCCTTATACGCCATTTTCCTTTTCGTTGACGCAGGATACTTCATACACGTCTTCCTCTTTTTGATTCTACCAGCTGGTATGCTTCTAACGTGACGTCATAAAGTAATCCTCCTATACTTTATAACTGGAAGGCGTTTGGGCCAAAATTCGATTTCTGATTTCAGTCCAAGCATTCCTCCTTGCAAACTGTTGTGTTGAGGTGTTTCTCTTGCTCTAACGGACTCTGAACAGTTTCTCTTGAAATTATCTTTGCCGTTAAAGACTGTGTTTGCTGTAAGTAATTATCCGCGGTACAGGTCACAACAGGCTCTTCTTCAGATAAAGCATTTTCTTCACTAGTATCACCCTCTTGTTCATGGTGACCATTAACTACTACAAAATCAGAGTCAGCATCAGAATCATCGAAGACGTCGTCGTCATTGCCATTTTTCTCTTCACCTATATCACGTAACTGCTCTTGCACCCAAGTTTCAAAATTGGGATCAGCTAAATATATCTTATTCCACCTAGAAAGTCACTCCATGATACAACTGTAAAATAACATAAATACATGTATGTAATAAAATGCTGTAAAATTAAAAAATACGAAAAGCCATTGAAGCTAAAATATGTATAATTAGAAACATGTCATCTATTGGACCTACCAAATTATTACACTTAATACAGAACATACCGTTAGACAGGCACCCGACTTCGTGCTCACCTCTATAGGATATACATTATCATCAAACAGACCAAGTCAAGCTGATTGTTGAATGTTGCTTTACATGTGGCAAGAATTAAACCGAAGATATTGAAAAAGAGAGCCCATGATATATCGCAGAGACTGCTGTTTCGGGTTAAACGTTAGAATCGGAGTTTAAAAGAGCTTTGGAAGACTTAAGATCAAATACACTGAAGCGCCAAAGAAATTGGTATAGGCATGCATATTCAAATACAGAGTTATGTTAACAGGCAGAACACGGCACTGCGATCGGCAACGCCTATATAAGACAGAAAGTGTCTGGCACAGTTGTTAGATCGGTTATTGCTGCTACAATGGCAAGTTATCAAGATTAAGTGAGTTTGAACGAGGTGTTATACTCCGCGCACGAGCGATGTAACACAGCGTCTTCGAGGTAGTGATGAAGTGGGGAGTTTCCCGTACGCCCATTTCACGAGTGTACCGTGAATAATAGGAATCCGGTGAAACATCACATCTCCGACATCACTTGTCCCGGAAATAGATCCTGCAAGAACGGGACCAGCGACGACTGAAGAGAATCATTCAACTTGACAGAAGTGCAACCCTTCCGCAAATTGCTGCAGATTTCAGCGCTGGGGCATCAAGAAATGCAGCGTGCGAACCATTCAACGAAACATCGTCGATATGCGCTTTCGGAGCCGAAGGCCCACTCGTGTACCCTCGCCTCGCCTGGGCCCGTCAACCCCGACATCGGACTTTTGATGACTGGAAACATGTTTCCTGGTCGGACGAGTCTCTTTTCAAATTGTATCGAGCGTATGGAGGTGTACAGTTATGGAGGAGACACCCTCATGAATCCATGGACCCTCCGCGTCATCAGGGGACTGTTCAAGTTGGTGGAGGCTTTGTGATTGTGTGGGGCGTGTGCAGGTGAAATGATATGGGACCCCTGATACGTCTAAACACGACTCTGACATGTGACAGGAACCTAAGTATACCGTTTTATCACCTGAATCCATTCATATTCATTGTGTATTCCGATAACTTGGGCAATTCCAACAGGACAATGCGACGCCCCTCACATCCAGAACTGCTACAGAGTGGCTCCAGGAACACTGTTCTGAGATTAAACACTTCCGCTGGCCACTCAACTCCCCAGACAAGAACACTGTTGAGCATATCTGCGATGCCTTGCAACGTGCTGTTCAGAAGAAATCTCCATGGCCATCCTTGCAGGATCCATGTTGTCAATTCCCTGCAGAGCTACTTCAGACATTAGTCGAGTCCATGCCACGTCGAGTTGCCGTACTTCTGCCTGCTCGTAGGGGCCCTGCACGATATCAAGTAGCTGTACCAATTTTTTTGGCTCTTCATTGTAAGACAGAAGGGATAGGTGACATTCCATCAGTAATTCTAAATCCATTGGGGGAAGTGGAACAAAAAGAATATTCACGTTGGTGTGTAGATTGTATGAGTCTGACGATATACCATCTGACTTTTGAAAAAATGTCATTCACACAATTCCACAGACTGCAAGGGCAGCTAAGTGCGAGAATTATTGCGAAATTAACTTACGACGCATGTATCTAACGTGCTGACAAGAATAACATACAGAAGAATGAAAAAGAAAATTGAGGATGCGTCAGATGACTATTGCTTTGTCTTCAGGAAAGCTAAAGGCACCAGAGTGGCAGGTCTCAAGTTGCGGTTGTAATGGCAGCAAGACTAGGATTTGTCGACTTGGAAAAAGCGTTCGACAACGTCAAATGGTGCAAGATGTTCAGAAAAATGGTTCAAATGGCTCTGAGTACTATGGGACTTAACATCGCAGGTCATCAGTCCCCTAGAACGTAGAACTACTTAAACCTAACTAACCTAAGGACATCACACACATCCATGCCCGAGGCAGGATTCGAAGCTGCGGCCGTAGCGGTCGCGTGGTTCCAGACTGAAGCGCCCAGAACCGCTCGGTCACATCGGCCGGCAAAGATGTTCAGAATTCTGTGGAAAATAAGGGTAAGCTATAGGGAGAGACGGGTAATATACAACATGTACAAGAGCCAAGAGACAATAGTAAGGGTGGGAGCCGAAGAATGAGGTGCTCGGATTAAAAAGGGTGAAAGACAAGGATGTCCAATCTATACATACATCGAAGAACTACCGGACTTTCAGTATATTTAGGTGACGGAACTAAAAGAAAGGTTCAAGAGCGGAAGTAAAGTTCAGTGTGAAAGGATATCAACGATAAGATTCAATGATTACATAGCTATCCTCAGTGACAGTGAAGAAGAATTACAGGACCTGTTGAATGGAATGAGCTGTCTACCGAGTACAGATAAGGGCCGAGAGTAAATCGCAGAAAGACGAAAATAATGAGAAGCACCAGAAATGAGATACGTAACATCAGAACTGACAATTACGAAGAAGTTGAAGTTAAGGAATTTTGTTATCTAGGCAGAAAAATAACGCATGACCGACGGAGCAAGGAGGACATCAAAAGCAGACTAATGCTGGTAAAGAGGACATTCCTGGCCAAGAGAAGTTACTAGTTTCAGTCACAGGCCTTAATTTGAGGAAGAAATTCCTGACAACGTACGTTGTATTGTATTGAAACATGAACTATGGGAAATCAGGAACAGAAGAGATATATTGCTAGAGGTGAATGTTGAAAATTAGGTGGACTGATAAGAAATGAGGAGGTTCTGCGCAGAATCTGAGAGGAAAGGAATATACGGAAAACACTGACAAGAAAAAGGGACAGGATGATAGGACATCTGTTAAGACATCAGGGAATAACTTCCATAGCATTAGAGGAAGCTGTAGAGGAAAAAATTGTAGAGGAACACGGTGACTGGAATACATCGAGCAAATAATAGAAATAGAAGACTGATGACTGAAAACAAACTACCGGACTTTCAATATATTTAGGTGAAGTGCATGTCTGCTCCTACGTTCTTTGAAAGACATGAGCGAAAGCACAAGAGCTATGGGGGAGGGGTATTCACAGATGATTGTTACTGATGCGCTGTGTCTTACCCAGCATGACTTTATCTTAACGATTTTCTTAGAAAACTACCTAAAACACTAAGAGCCAAAAATATTCAGCTTGCTCATGGCAAAATCCGAAATTTTCTTGTAATTTTCAGTGTTTGCCTTATGCCTTTTAGCGTAAATAAAAAGTAAGACTGGAATTGCCGAGTAAATTATACTACAACTGGAGCAGTAAAAGAAAAGAAAACAGTAGGTGATAGTGAACAAGAATAGAATGGATATACGACTGTCTTTTTTTTTTCAAAGTAACCGTTCATGTTACCTAAATGAATCTGGTAAAATCCGCTTACATGGTGGCCACTGACGAAGCAAGTCCAATGGTGTTGTCGACAATGCGACGTTGTACATTGATCCGCTTTTCCCGAAAGTATTTATAAGCTTACTTTGTGTATAACAGATTAATGTCAGTTTGTAACTCATTCAACGTACATGAGAATTTTCTGTTCTTCTACCTTTCAGTTTATAAGTTAACTCTGTTCTATAGATCATAATGTGGTAATAAATATTATTTCTAAATATCTGTGTGACAAATCGTATCGTCTTTTGTATCAAGCTGTGTTCTTGTTAACTGCACTTAGCTGAAACTGAGAAGAGTCATTTCCCTTTCCTATTCTTCACACCTGACATACTGCTAAATAATTTTATCGTTCCGCATAGCATACTGGTCTTCATTATTGTTTTATACTTTAGTAACTACTCCATTTAATTGAATATTTCCTTTGCTGGTCGTCATACAACTGTAAAGATAATATGAAAATCTGTGTCATGGATGGTGGCTCTTGGTTTCTACTACAAGCAAAATACACTACTGGCCATTAAAATTGCTACACCACGAAGAAATGCACATGATAAACGGGTATTTATTGGACAAATATATTATACTAGAACTGACAAGTGATTACATTTTCACGCAATTTCGGTGCATAGATCCTGAGAAATCAGTACCCAGAACAACCACCTCTTGCCGTAATAACGGCCTTGATACGCTTCAGCATTGAGTCATACAGAGCATGGATGGCATGTACAGGTACAGCTGCCCATGCAGCTTCAACGCGGTACCACAGTTCACCAAGAGTAATGACTGGCGTATTGTGACGAGCCAGTTGCTTGGCCACCATTGACCAGACGTTTTCAGTTGGTGAGAGGTCTGGATAATGTGCTGAGCAGGACAGCAGTCGAACATCATCTGTATCCAGAAAGGCCCGTACAGGACCTGCAACTGTGGTCGTGCATTATCCTGCTGAAACGTAGGGTTTCGCAGGGATCGAATGAAGGGTAGAGCCACGGGTCGTAACACATCTGAAATGTAACGACCACTGTTCAAAGTGCCGTCAATGCAAACAAGAGGTGACCGAGACGTGTAACCAACGGCACCCCATACCATCACGCCGGGTGATACGCCAGTATGGCGATGACGAATACACGCTTCCAATGTGCGTTCACCGCCATGTCGCCAAACGCGGCTGCGACCAACATGATGCTGTAAACAGAACCTGGATTCATCGCAAAAATGACGTTTTGCCATTCGTGCACCCAGGTTCGTCGTTGAGTACACCATCGCAGGCGCTCCTGCCTGTGATGCAGCGTCAAGGGTAAACACCACAGCTATGGTCTCCGAGCTGATAGTCCATGCTGCTGCAAACGTTGTCGAACTGTTCGTGCAGATGGTTGTTGTATTGCAAACGTCCCCAGGGATCGAGACGTGGCTGCACGATCCGTTACAGCCATGCGGATAAGATGCCTGTCATCTCGACTGCTAGTGATACGAGACCGTTGGGATCTAGCACGGCGTTCCGTATTACCCTCCTGAACCTACCGATTCCATATTCCGCTAACAGTCATTGGATCTCGACCAACGCGAGCAGCAATGTCGCGATACGATAAACCGCATTCGTGATAGGCTACAATCCGACCTTTATCAAAGTCGGAAACATGATTGTACGCATTTCCCCTCCTTACACGAGGCATCAAAACAACGTTTCACCAGGCAACGCCGGTCAACTGCTATTTGTGTATGAGAAAATGGTTGGAAACTTTCCTCATGTCAGCACGTTGCAGGTGTCGCCACTGGCGCCACCTTGTATGAATGCTCTGAAAAGCTAATCATTTGCATATCACAGCATCTTCTTCCTGTCTGTTAAATCTCGCGTCTGTGACACGTCATCTTCGTGGTGTAGCAATTTTAATGGCCAGTAGTGTAAGTCGTTTAAATCATATCGTACTCGCCTTACACTGTACTATTTATTATAATTTCCATGATTCCAATTTCGACCTTGTCGTTTGTTATTTTTAACAGTAGGTTTATAATACTAACGGCTACTGTCACAATATCAATTCGTTCATAATGTTCCTCGTATGAAAGGATTTAAAGTTTTGAACCTGTTTGTGTGCAATGAAAAAGGTATCGGACTATTTTCCATTAACCAAAAGAGTACGTCTGATAGGGAGCGGTAGCTTTGATGGCGAGAATTATAAAGTAAACTGTAACTTCTCTAAATTATGCGTACGGCTTTACTTGGGACTAAAAGCTGTTTTGCAAGTAGGCCACGAAAAAGCAGCACAATATAGAGAGTATTGGAATAGAAGCTTGCTCTGAGCAAGATAGGTCTCATCTTAAAATGTTCTGACAACAAACTGTCTTTCACTAACATACAGCTTCTGTGTTCACCATCAGAAAACCAATATTTATTACACAATTTAATTGTACAAGGGAGAAGCACAAGGAATATAGTCATGAGGAGCTTTCACACATTAATTCTGGAGAAACACTAACATCGAAATGGTCTTTAAGTGCACTGGAAGTATGAATTAAAAAACACCTTCACTCACAACTTTTGCCGGCCATTGTGGCCGAGCGGTTCTAGGCGCGGCAGTCTGGAACCGCGAGACCGCTACGGTCGCAGGTTCGAATCCTGTCTCGGGCATGGATGTGTGTGATGTCCTTAGGTTAGTTAGGTTTAAGTAGTTCTAAGTTCTCGGGGACTGATGACATCAGATGTGAAGTCCCATAGTGCTCAGAGGCATTTGAACCTTTTGAAGTCACAACTATTCGTGTTTTATTAAGTACATGATGCATTTTGGGTCCTGTGTGTCCATCATCAGATGTAATTTGTCTTAATACGTGCTCATTTTTATCTTGAATGTGGTGAAATGCATATTCCTGTTATGAAAAGGTTTGATGTTACGTTATGAATACGTAAGTCAAATGCGGAAAATATGTGCAAAAGGACATGTGGCAGCTAATATTGTCTCACAATTGCTTTACATTTAGTGCGAAAGTTTACCAACAGAGTCTTGCCATGGGCAGTAGGATATCAAGCTTTCTGGCAGACACATTTCTCAATAACGTGAACAGCAATTTCCTTAATGAAAACAATAGACTCAAAATGAAATAATATATTACTGGAGATATGTTGAAGATACTTTGCTGCTGCTGTTTGATGGAACAAAAGATGGAATTGAAGAACTACTAGCAATATTCAATTCTTTGCACAAAAACATAAAATTTATAGTAGAACAAGTGGACAACAAAAGCATAAATTTCCTGAATCTTAAAATAGCCAAACACCAACAGAAACATGAGTTCAGCACACACATAAAACGCACAGACATAACACTGAACAACGCATCATGCCGTCCCACCATATAGAAACATGCTGTATTTAGGTCCATGCTACATAGAGTACACTCTCTTGATTTAAAAGAAAACACCATCACGAATGGCATAGATACAATAAAGAGCATTGCCATAAGCAATGACTACACAGCCAAAACAGTTAACATTTTAGACAGACAAATAAAAAAAAGTAGGACAACGAATGGCGACACTGTGAAAGGAGAGAAAATATTTGCCGATACGCTGTACCTGGGCCCCATATCACAAAAAATCGCTAACCTTTCCAAAAAAAAAAAAAAAATGCAAAAGTTGCATTCTCAATTAATAATAAGTTAGGAAACTTAGTCGTTCATAACATAACATCAAATACGTTAACATAACACAACAGTGGAGTGTAGAAGGTGTCATGCCCCAGTTGTGTTGCCTACTACGAGTATATAGGGAAAGCAGGCAGAAACTTCAAAACCTATTTTTAGGCTCAGTCACATAAAAATATCAGTTTTTGCACAAAATATTTAGGAAATGAAACATGTCATCATCTAGAAGACAGTTTGGTAGTACTACATAATGCAGCAAATAGGAAGACCGTAAATCTGTTAGAACGATTGGAGATATACTTCCACAAAATCAGAAAACCAGAATCTATGTTAAATGAACACACAGATTTCGCAAGACACAACTCTTTCAGTAATTTTAAAGAGTTATTCTAAAGTTGTTTCCTACATACGTCACATTTTTAATAATTATGTCTTTAGCACTACGAATAAATTCATCTTTGATCACACCATGTTCAGAAACACCTGTGAAGTGTTTACAAACATGCGTATGCAAACGTTCCTCTTGAATGAAGTCATATGCACGGAAACGATGGAGAAAAGAAGGTATGCTGGTACTAAAACGTTAAAAACGCTTTTCTTTGATTATGTGGTTAGTTTACACAGTTCATCTTTTCCCATATTTCGCACATATTTTCCGCGTTTGAGTTGCAAAATTCATAACCTAACATCACACCTTTTCATGACAGGTATACTATTTTCACCCCATTTATGAAATAAATAAAGCATGTATTAAGACAAATTTCACCTGATGATGAACCCACAGGGTTCGAAATGCACCGTGTACTTAAAATATACGAAAAGTTGTGAGTGAAGGCGATTTTTAATTAATACTTTCAGTCACGTTTGAAGCTCCGAAATATGGATAAAATTAAATGATCTTTAAATTGTTATAATAACTGATCTGATCACTATTGGTTTTCTTAGGGAGCATTTACTTCTTTGCATCAAGTAGATCATAAATGAAGCATGGGGACCCTGAATCTTTCATATGCTGAATATGCGTAGCCAGTCTATCTTTAAATAATGCAAAATTCATTAAAATGAGTACTATAGTTCCTTAGAACTTTTACTGTAATAATGATGTTAATACTGGTTCAACATTTAGCAAGGAAACCTAGAAACTATTTTATCCTTTGACTGAGATCAGAACCAAACACTTCAGGTAAGACACAGTAAGGAAACAGTTTTAAGCACAAATACAGGAGTATAAACACTTTTTCTATCCTGTGAGCCAGGTATTCATTAAGTTGATTCTTAAACTGCAATGACCAATAACACCTTATTATGATCATTGCCTTATTCAGTTACTTTTAGTACTGAATACAGACGTTAGTAAGGATGACTTTTGAGCATAGTAATTAGTTCTCCTCTTTGCATTTACACTTACGCAATACATTAACTCTTCACTTATGAAAAATTACGTGGAGTATTTCAGAAATAAAACTAAATAATCAGTAAAGGAATTTACTACTCCACAAAAGTTAATGAGCACTATTAAAGCAATAAATGCTTTGCAGTTCAATTAAATAGAACACAAGTATATATCGCATCATTAGGGGAAGGGTCCTGTGAAGGTAAAATGACAGACGAGTGATTCAAGGTTCTCGACACGAAGTTAAACTAAAAGCAGATAACTTGTCCATGTAAGTAGAAACAATTCTGAACGTTTACTTGAGATGTACTTGGAGGCGATGGCGATCTTCTGTGGCTACAGTAAAGGCGGGGAATGTACTCGTGGCTCTTGATTTGTAAAGGCTATGAAAATTATCTTTTAGGCCCTGGCCTTTGTAGTACGGATCAAGTAATACATGCCATGAATAAATAGCCAATTATTATCTACATCTGAGGCATTATTACTCAGCCTTGCTGCTTTCATTGCCTCCTCCGACTTACATCATGTGAACGATTCGCATGTTGCCCACCGACAGACAGTGTCATGAAGACTCCTTTCGTTTCATGTACAAACCTAATTGCGCTATGTATGAATCATTTCTGCAAATTCTGTTTTAACATAACACCATTTAAACAGAACATAGATTTTAAAATTGTATACACAGATTGATTTCAGTTAGATAAGTTGACAGAAAATATGAATAAACATTTACATAGATGCTTAAGCAAAGAACTTGGTGACACATATGTGACATTAAGCACAAGAAGAAAAAGAAATTACATAATATAGGTGAGTCCATACTGCACAAAAGTGTTGCACTGTATTCGCTACTGGCGTGTGCAGTAAGTTTAAAGAGTTTTAATCCCATCCGTTACATGCCGATGATGAATGTGACGAATGCTGACAGGGCCACAAGGCTCGGGTCATTTTTATTAGTTTTATTTGTGTTGACCAATTGCTGTATTTTCAGCATCTGTAACCAACAGAAAATGGCGAATCGTGGAAATTGTAATAAATAATACTGTCGATGGCAAATTTGATACTATCAATTAAGAAATTGTGCAAGACCGTGACCACACAAAAAATAAAAAATTCGTAGGTTCTCAGTCTGTGGCTCATAACGATTGGCTTTATTACTCACATTTATGTTAGTTCCTGTAATTACATAAGAAAGACACGCAAACACAATAACTACTTGGCGCCTTTCACTCTGACCTTCTATCCCGCCTACACAACAACTGACGTAACTGTGAGAACTTACATACAGATGGAAGCAAGCGTAAGCAAAACTAAGTTCATTATATGAGTCTTTTTTACCAAAAGAGCTGTAGCGTAAGTGGTTCTATTTAAAATTTGTATCTTTGTCTATTACAAGAACTGCCCCTGATTCGTGAAAAAAGGAGGTATTTAAACCTGTGCTACAACAAGGCATTCAGGTCAACTGGATCCACGCAGTACGGTAGTGGAACTTCTCCGCCAGGACTGCAGAACACGACGAATGTGCTGACTCTCAATGCCCATTTTCACGCCACTATTGTATAAGCATTAGGTCCCGAGTTGCAAAATGTTATCCCTACCGGAAATACATGGAATTTCAAAAAAATTTCTACGTTTTCATAAGATTATATCTTCGACATGAATAACGACCTAGATGTAGATTTTCCAAATACATTTAAGATCAAAGTTTCCATTCGCTGCTCTTGCACTGCAATGCGACGCCGCAGTTCATCGAAAGTTTTATAAGGGGAGGAAATCAGCACACAGCGTGAGATCAGGCGGCTCACTAAAATTCTCACTGAAATTCTCAGCAAATTTTCGCAATTGTGGAGAAAGAAGGATCTCCAATATAACCAGGTACGTCATTCTTGGAGCGTCTTTCTCGCAAAAAAAGTAAGAGTCGTAAATATTTTTTGGTGTAGCGGCACAACCTCACTAAAAGTGAACTTACTCTGAGGTGACAAAAGTAATTGGATACGTCCTTAACTCGTGTCGGATGTTCGTTTGCCCTACATACTGTAGCAACTCGACGTCGCATGGACTCAAGAAGACACTGGAAGTCCCTTGGAGATGTATTTACGCATGCTGCCTCTGTAGCCGTCCACAATTGTGGAAGTGTTGCCGCAGCAAGTTTTAGTGCACCAACTGCTGTCACAATGATGCCCCATAAATGTTAAACCAATAGTGAACAACTGTGGCCCGACGCATTGCATCCCTAATAATTGCATCGCTGTTTGGGACATGAAGTCCAGAATGGCTGTTAGAAGTCTCCAACTAGCCGAACAAAACCATTTCCACTGAATAATCGGTTCATTTGTATCTAAGGACCCAGTCCACTCCATATAAACACAGCCTGCACCATTATGGAGCCACCACCAGCTTCCATAGTGTCTTGTTGACAACTTGGGTCCATGGCTTCGTGAGGTCTGCGACACACTCGAACCCTTCCATCAGCTCAGACCAACTAAGAACTCATCCGACCAGAACACGGTTTTCATGTTTAGGGTCCAACCAATATGGTGAAGAGCCCAGGAGAGGCACTGCAGGCGTGCTGTTAGCAAAGGTACTCGCGTCGGTCGTCTGCTGCCATAGCCCATTAACGCCAAATTTCGCAGCACTGTCTTAACGCACACGTTCGTCGTACGTCTCACATTGATTTCTGTGCTTATTTCTCTCCGTGTTGCCTGCTGTGTTAGCACTCATATCTCTACGCAAACGCCGTTGCTTTCGCCGTTAAGTGAAAGCCGTCGACCACTGCGTTGTTCGTGGTGAATGGTAAAGCATGAAATTTAGTATTCTCGGCTCACTCTTGACACAGTGAATCTCAGAAATCTGAATTTCCTAACGGCTTCCGAAATGGAATGTCACCTGCGCCTAGCACTACTATTCCGCGTTCAAAGTCAGTTAATTCCTGTCATGTGGCCATAATCACGCCGGAAACGTATTTACAAGAGTCACCTAAGTACAAATGACAGCTAAGCCGATGCACTTTCCTCATATACCTTGTTTATGCGATACTACCACCATCTGTATAAGTGCATATGGTTATCCCATGACTTTTATCACCTCAATGTATATTGTTCTTTTCGATATCGACGCCCACAATGAATTGATGGCTCTGAACACTATGGGACTTAACATCTGAGGTCATCAGTCCTCTAGAATTTAGAACTACTTAAACCTAACTAACCTAAGGACATCACACACATCCATGCCAGAGGCAGGATTCGAACCTGCGACCGTAGCGGACGCGCCATTCCAGACTGTAGCGCCTACAAACCCTCGGCCGCAATGGACGGCCAGAAGGAATTCACAGAAAGGTTATACGTTGTTGCTGATCACCGTCATGAAGGGTTTGTAGCAGCTGAATCCTGTATCGATGTTAAATTCTTCTGAGATGCCATTAGGATGAGTACATTCATCTTCCAACTCCTCCTGTGTTCGACGTTTCATTCCCTCTGCTGGGATCTTCCAAGGGACTGTACTGATATGCCTGGATGGCTGAGCACTGTCGACAGGCAGTATCGCTTTCGCATATAAAAATCTGTTTCACCAGCTCTTCCGAAGAAGTTATATTAATGAGTAAAAATCTTTCTGCTGCTGTTGGTGAATCGTTGACAAAGGGGAAAT
Source organism: Schistocerca serialis cubense (assembly GCF_023864345.2). Taxonomy (NCBI): domain Eukaryota; kingdom Metazoa; phylum Arthropoda; class Insecta; order Orthoptera; family Acrididae; genus Schistocerca; species Schistocerca serialis. Next base: position 623,043,617 of record NC_064641.1, read on the forward strand.
AAGAAATCAGATACTGGCATAGGACCGGAATCCAAAATGTTATTGTTGTTACGTTATTTTCCCCCCTTGCTGTGGCCGGATGTTTACTTCCGTGCCGGCTGGTGTGGCCGAACGGTTCTAGGCGCTTCAGTCCGGAACCGCGCGACCGCTACGGTCGCAGGTTCGAATTCTGCCTCGGGCATGGATGTGTGTGATGTCCTTAGGTTAGTTAGGTTTAAGTAGTTCTAAGTTTTAGGGGATTGACGACCTCAGATGTTAAATCTCACAGTGCTCAGAGCCATTTGAACCAGACTCTATCTTCTGATTGAGAGACTTGAAAATGGCCTCAGACTCACTGTAATAGTGCTGTCCATTCTGCTGTCTGCTAATAAACTTTTCAACTTTCATACGCTATTGTTCGTCGGATCACATTTGAGCTTACGGTACACAGGCTCTGCCCATAATTGTTCAAAAAATGGCTCTGAGCACTATGTGACTTAACATCTGAGGTCATCAGTCCCCTAAAAGTTAGAACTACTTAAACCTAACTAATCTAAGGACATCACACACATCCATGCCCGAGGCAGGATTCGAACCTGCGACCGTAGCGGTCGCGGGGTTCCAGACTGTAGCGCCTAGAACCGCTCGGCCACCTCGGCCGGCTCCATAGTTGTTCTGTCTTCTTGTAGTATTCATCTTTGTGCAAAGGAACAGTGTCATCTTCTTTACCCGTGCTGGTGATCACAGTAGGTTCACATCTCTTGAGGTAATTGGGAGTTTTCCTTTCCTGGGCCAGTGTATTGCTCTTTGGTGGTTTTGCTTTATGCAGAATTCTTGATACATCCTGTCTAATTCCCTTCCTTGAGACTTCGTAACAGAAACCAAAGATGCTGCTATGGCACTAATGATTTATTTTGTGGTTATTATCTTAGGCGTAGTCGAGAACTTCAGACTCAGTACTGCTTCACCGAGTTTGTCAGACGACAGGTTTACCACTAGAAGATAGAAGATTTCTGTCGACCTGTGAAAGAAGTGCCTGAGAGCCTCCACAATGCAAGAGTATATGAAGTGACGTGTGGTCACGTCAAGTTGTATAAAAATCATCGTTCAAACTAAAAAAAGTAAAGACACGAACGACAGACAGGTCTAAGACAGAAGGTAAAATCGGGAGTGGCGGTGCACCATGAAGAATGTGGCTAGGTTATGGATTTTGAGAGCACACGTGAGCTAGCCAGAGAAAGTATTATCTACAGAACCAAAATACGTGGAGCAGTCGAAATATCGGAGAATAAATACAATTTCAAGAGATATGACGGCTATAAGCTTCTGTCTGTGTGGCTATCCGCTATCACGGAAGTAAACAGATGGTTCAAATGGCTCTGAGCACTATGGGACTTAACATCTGAGGTCATCAGTCCCGTAGAAACTAGAACTACTTAAACCTAGCTAACCTAAGGACATCACACACATCCATGGCCGAGACAGGATTCGAACCTGCGACCGTAGCGGTCACGCGGTTCCAGACTGAGGGGCCTAGAATAACTCGGCCACTGCGGCAGGCTAAGTAGGGTCTACCGAAAGTTAATACAGAAGAGTGCCCGCTAAAATTTATTGCGAACTGGATTAATTCTCAAACTTTCTGATCCGCTAGACTTTTATCGGGAAACAAAACACCCTGTCGCAAACACAAACTTATCTGTGGAGGATTCAAAACATTTTTTGGAAACATAACGCACAGTAAAAGTATCTGCAAATGGCATAATAGTGAGTTTCGATGTCAAAAATTTATTAACAATCATTCCAGTAGCCGATATCAAGGAGATTATTGGGGGTAAAACTGCTTCCGATGTATGTGACCTGGTCGAAATGTGCTTGCGGTCGGACTATTTTAAATAAATGCAGAATTGTATGAATAATGTGACGGGGTTGCTATGGGCTCATATTCGTCACTTGTAGCATGTGGCATTATTATGGAGCATTTTGAACAAAAGGCATTAAATAACACAGAACTAAAACCATCTTACTAGTTCTACCATGTGGATGACACGTTCGTTGCGTCGCCACGCAACATGGAAGAGCTACGTAAGTTCCTCGATTTTGTGAAAAACATTCATTCGAAAATCAGTTGCACCATGGAGGTGGAGAGTGAGGTAGACCTCCCACTTTTAGATGTCTTGATCCTGAGAGTACTCTACCATACTCCAGTGTGCAGAGGAAACCTACCATCAAAAAGACGTACAGTATCGAGATGCCGCTTCGCACCATCACCAAGCCGAGAAAGAAGCAACTCCGAATACTGTCTTCGGATGCATTCCACACCAGTGACAGTAAGAGCTTACGATCAGAGCTAGGTTTCCTTAGGGAAACATTAATGGCTATCAGCTATGATGATCTTTCCACAAATATGGCCTTCAAACGAAGCGGTAATAACAATAGTGGAAACAAGAACAACGAGGAACCTACTGCACATTCGGTAAGGTTACCGTTGGTGTATTTAGTGACCGACCTCATAGGCAGAACACTTCGGAAATGCGATTTAAGTAGTCCGTTTTTCAGTCCGCACAAGATAAAAGACTTCTTCCGATTTACAGCTGTCGCGCCTGACACACAGCGGGAGTGTATAAAACGACGTGTGGTTGTGGCAAAGTATATGAAATATATATCGGCGAAACTGCAAGGGAGTAAAAGAAAGGTTTACAGAGCACAGATGACAGAAATTTAACACAAAAGTTAAAATTGGTGCCAGTAGAGCACCGTAAAAAATGCGACCAGGTTATGGATTTAAGAACATAGCGTTATAAGTAGAGAAAGTATTATTTACAGAAATTAACATGAGACTGTCGAAATATCGAATAATGAGTACATTTTCAATAGAGATGACGGAAACAGTCATTCTCCTTCGAAACCACCCTCTGTCGTGGAAGTAAACACCCAGCCACAACGCGTCCGAAAGAACACCACGTATTCATATAACTGATTCGTCTAAATGGGCAATTAATCCACAACATTCAGTGCGGAGGCACACTTACGTTCGACCTCCAGCGGGAAGCTACAACTAGCGAGCCTGGAGGGAATGACAGGTCTGCAAATAGGCAACGCTAGGTGGGAATCCGGGTCGGATGGGGAGCTTCCCAGGACAATCTGTGCATCTGCGATGAACACTGTGTCCGAATAGTGCAATGGTTAATGCAGCAGCGGAGGAAGGAAGAGACCCCACGTTAGAGTACCGGTCGGGCACACATTTTCACTCGTCTCTGCCGATTCCGTATGACGTCTCGATGTTGCAGATATCATCAGTTCCTTTCCTTTCCTTTCTCCCTCCTCCACCTTCAGTTTACATAATAATATTATGTATCCCACCTCTCTGTCAATACTAACCGACCACGATATTGTTGCGCTTGTCCGCCCGCATTCGTTACCGAAAACACGTGATGGCAAAGGAAAGCACATAGTACTGTGAATGATTTCAAGATAGTTGTGCGTACACTATCAAGTGATTGAGAGTGTCCTCGTGAAATAACAGGATGAAAACTCAAGATACACGGACCGAACCGCTCTCACTCATAGGTTCAATTATACTGTCGGCAACTAATATCTGTTTTCATTACTTACCCCTTGACCGCGATCTACCACTAACAGCAGAAAATTTTTCACCTAGTAACGCAACACTGTCACTCGACAGCGTTCAGTCATAGAGCGACACTAGTGGAATCCTGGAGAAGGTGCCATCAGAGCGATCTAAACGTAGAGCAGTGAGGTAGTTTGGAGAGAAGGACGCGGCCTGACGAATCAGAAAACTTTGTCATCCAGTGGAACGGCTGTGAATCCCTGCAGACTTCTATGTATCCAGTATGACTTGGAACACAAGCGTCGCTGGAAACCCATGCAGACTGCACCACGAGGAATGGCTAAGTGTCGGTGGGCACGATGACTTCTGTCAGCACCCCCTGTAAAAGAAAGCCTGTCTACGTAGTGCGTGACGTCACAAGATGGCTACACACATAGTCCTTTCTTCAACAGTTTCACGGAACAGTGCTTGTGAATAGTCGTTCGGCGAGTTTCGCGTCAGTTTACTATTATAGTGAATGGTGTTCCTGCGTTAGTGTACGTGATTTGGTTGTTTAGTTTCTGTGCACTAAACTGGTGATCTGTTTTTCTTGCCTGTGAAAATTTCGTTGCCTGCAAAATGCCGTATAGTTGTTGTGTGCCGAATTGTAGAGGAAATTACGACGGTGGACCAAAAGTAACCGTGTTTAAATTTCCGGAGGATGAAGCAATGAGAAAGAAATGGTTGTCAAGTATTCGCAGAGATAACTTCACTCCTTCTTCAAGTTCAAGAGTAAGTATTTGTTTTGTTTATTTCTTAAAAGAGGTTAAGTGTGCTAACAAAGAATAGGCACTTATGCAGTAAGGAAGGTCAGCGACATTTTGACTAATATATCAGATCTTAACTGAATAAGTGCCGAAGAAAATAGCGTTTCGTTTTCTTGCCCTGGCAATTCTACAGTTTAGCTGGTATAGGTTATATGAATTCTGTATTCTGCAAGTTCAACCAGTATAGCCTAAGCACAGTCATACTTACGTAGTTAAATATCTCAGTATATCTTTATACTTACTGTTTATGCTGCCTGTTGTTAGGAATAAAAGTCGGTTTATAATTAAGTACGTGCACTTAAGATACAGACGATTTTCGATGTATTCTGCTTCTGTATTTGTGTTTCTTTTTGCTGTAAAAGTCTTTAGGAAGTTGCCTGTTTAAAAATAAGTAATGTGGTGTACCCAGAAATTGAAAATGAAGTAAAAACAGTGTCTCAGTCGCTTGTTTTTAATAAATTATTGCTGGGAATTTGAAGTCATTGCAAGGATTGTTACTATTAGGGAATATAGTAGGCTTTAGACTTAACAGTGAACCATAGACAGGAAAAATGAATGAGTACATGAATGGATTAACAGGCCATCACAAAATGCAAAGGGAGAAACTGTGAAAACATATAAAAAATACTTGTGGATTTTACAAATTCTTACTTTCTGGGTCTGGAATTTCAGATACATGCCAGTGGCCTACACAGCTGTCTTATAGATACACAGCTAAAGTACTTGAAAGCAATTGTGTGCTCATGTTTAGCCTAATAGGTAGCACATAAGTGGCAATGTATTAGTTCATCATACTGTCAGTTTTTATGTAAGTTATGAACTGATATCAAAAGCAAAACAGTGTCTATCTGATAAAAAGCACTACCTTTAAGTATTTCATAGTTCTAAAGGTTGCACAGTGTTGACAATTACTTTGTATTATTCTGTTACTGTGTCACAGTTGCTTCTTGGATTACACCTGTGTGAGTTTGGTGTCATCATGGTTTCTTGTGTCCGAGGTGTGTGTGTGGGGTGGGGGTGGGGGGTGGGGGGGAATAGAGCAAGACATTAAGCAAAAATCCCACCCCTCTTGTAAATATGAGCTTCAAGGCTAACTTATAAAAAAAATTGTCACTGTTATTGAATTATGCTACAAACATTAGTCAATGTTTGTAATTTTTGATGGGGAAAGTACTTTCTTCATTTCACCATCTCTTTAAGAGCTTGTTGCCATGACATGTAACTGCATGTGTTTTGATATTGTAGTGTTATTGTTTTATAGAGTTACTATGCCATGGCCACATTTATCACTTGAGCATTCTTCTGCATTTTAGTTGGGAGTCTATTTGTATTTTAGAACTAGAAACTAACTTTATATTCATAAATTGTTTTCACACTAGTAATATTGTCATCACATTCAGTTGTAAGCACCTTTTTCATTTTTTATTCATTTTTAATTACAGGTATGTCATGTTCACTTCCACAAGGATGATGTTATTTGGGAAACACAAATTGTGGATGAAAGGACTGGTCAGTTATTAAGAGCCCCCCTTCTCAAACCACGTTTGAGACCAGATGCAGTTCCATCACTACTCCCAAACTGTCCTTCCTACCTTTCAAAGGAAGAAAGTAGACGTGAAGGGCCAGAGGAGAAAAAGCAAAGGCTTGAAAATGAGCAGTTAGCTGCAGCGTTACAATATAGTTTAGCATCACAGAAGGACTATGAAAACACTTTCAGCTTCAGTTCTTTAGAAGAGTTGATGTTGCGTACGAAGGAAGTGGATTTGCCCAACGAGTGGAGTGTGATCGAAAAACACAGTGATTTTGTTTGTTTTTTAAAGATAATAAGAAATCCAGCACCATTAATCACACATTCTGTCGTTATAGATAGTAATTTAAATGTTTCATTGTTTAAGAAAGATGTACAAATTAAGACATTAGGAAAAAGATCTTTTCCTGTAATTGTAACCAATATCCATGAAATTGTCAGTGTACTGCAGGAGTTTTCAGACACAGATTGTGGGCACTCAGAAACTTCTATAGATAGTATTGTAGAGATAGTGAAAGACAGTCTAGGAGTGCTGAAAGACAGTTTACAGGAGAGTGAAAAGGAGATGGTAGACTTTATATATGAACAAGTTAGTCTCATAAATGTAAAGAAATTTAATCATAGGTTTAGTTCTACATTTATGATACTGTGTTGTTTGCTATTTTCAATTTCATCTCATGCTTACAATTTTTTACATAGCAGCTCATTAATGAAAATGCCACATCCAAGCACTCTGCGTAGGATCTGCAGCAAATTTAATGTGAATCCATCTCACGAAAGGCTTGGGGGAAGTAATTTCCTGTCCTATGCAAGACAGAAATTTCAATACTTGAACAGCGATGATGTCAATGTTGTTTTGAGTGTAGATGAAATTCATCTAAATTCTTATTTGGAATATAAAGGAGGTAGTGTTTTGGGCATGTCATATAACTCTGAATGTGCTGCAAATTCAGCATTTGTATTTATGTTGCAGAGTGTCAAGTCTTTGTACAGGGATGTTGTTCACATTTTACCGGTGAAAACCATTTCATCTAATGCATTATACGATGTGCTACTGGCCATAATAAATGGCCTTGAACTAATAGGCTATAGGGTTTTTTGTGTGGTAACTGACAACAACAAAATCAATAGCAAAACCATGTCAATGTTTTCTCTGGATAAAGCTGTTAATATAGTTTTTAAACATCCATCTGATCCTAATCGCCCACTTTTCTTTTTAATTGATGCCATACACATTGTTAAATGCATAAGAAATGTGTGGCTGAACCAAAAAAATGATGGTAAAGATATGTTTTATCCTCAGTTTCCAGTTAGAAAAGAAGTGGAAGAAAATAAGTTTTCTGTAGCTTCTTTTAAAACACTGAAACAGATTTATGACATAGATTCCAGTTCTTTAGTAAAATATTGTCACACATTGTCTCTCAAATCACTTTGCCCTACATCATTAGAAAAACAGAGCATGAAATTAGTGCTGCAGATATTCAATCGACATGTGTCAGAGGGCCTTGAGGTAGCTAGTGATAAATTTGATTTGAGACATGCACCATCAACAGCAGAATACATTCGAATAATAACAAAATGGTTTGATGTCATGAATGTGAAATCAGTGTTTAAAGGGAAACACAAACAGAATCCTTATATGGATCCGTTGACAACTGATAGCGTTTCTATGCAATTTTTGCTAGATTTTCTAGACTGGCTTGATGTGTGGAAAGCAAAAGGTTTGTCAAGTGGGTTTCTCACAAAAGAAACATTTTTTGCTATTCAGCATACAACATATGCCGTTGTAGAGATTGCTCGATACTGTACTGAAGAGCTAGGTATGAGCTATTTACTGACAGCCAAGCTACAAACAGATGTGCTTGAGCAGCGTTTTGGAAAGTATAGACAGCTTGCAGGTTCCCAATACAATGTTTCAGTGACACAAGTCTATGAAGCAGAAAAGAAGCTTCGAATTCAAAGTGTAATGCCTTTAGTTTTATGTTCTCCTTCCTATGGCAATATCACAGTAGGGGCCATAAAAAATTTTATGTTTTCTGAAGTTGAAGAAACACACACATTAGACATAGAAGTCAGTGTAACTCAAGACGATGTTCTTTCAGTGAAAGATATTGCAACGTCTTTAACTTTCATTGCAGGCTACTGTGCTCATGCAGTGATTAAGAAGCTGAAATGTGAGAGTTGCCTTAATGAAATTGTGATTGAAAAGGAGTTGCCAATAAACGAACATTTTAGTTTGATACAGAGACTTGATCATGGAGGACTAAAATACCCATCAGACACTATTTTAAATATGATTGTCTACACTTATATTGTCATCAGCAAACTTCTCAAAGAACATGAAAGAGATTTTCTTGCCTGTACGAATCAACGTGCTATTGCCTGTGCAGTAGCACTTGCTACTCTTCACGAAAATGACTTTTTATTATTTGATGGGGTATGCTGCAATGGACATTCATCCCAGGCAATAATGAAAAGTGTTGTTTGGGTTGGTGTCAATATATTTTTAAACAACTACTGTAAAAAGGTTAATGGAAAAAAAATTTCAAAAAACACTCAGCGAAAACTGCAAAGTCTTACAACATAACTTTGAAATCTTTATCTTAGATTCTTTTTAAATCATTAATACAAAACCTGTCATCAGTAATATTGCCACATCAACAAATGCCTCTTAAGCTGAACTAGTCAGGTTAATCTGAAACTAGTCAAACTTACCAAATTGTAACTTATGGCTGAGAGTTTGTATAAATATTTTAATATACAGCTGCTAACAGCTATCAACACTAATAGCCTAACGTGAAATTTTTATGAAAGAAATTAATCTTTAATATAAAGAATCTTACACTAATTTTTTCTCAGTTGAAGTTGGGTGGTGAATGCTACATACAGGAGGGAGGGGAGGGGGTGTGGCAGGCAGAGAGGACCAATAGTAATCTTTTTATAGTATGTGAAACCTAAAAATCAATTCGCTTGCTTTTCCGAGTATGACTTAAACCACTTCTTTGCTGCATGCCTTATTCATAGTATTTCTAATTTGTGTAATAAAGTTATGTGGCCCAACATGGCACATGCCTTTGACAATGACAAGACAATGCCATTTTGATCACCTTCCTTTATTATTTTGAGAAAAACTTACACAAACTGTGCTATAGCAGACTCCACTTTTTTTGCAAACAAGGTTACTTTGTTTTGGTGATAAATGGGAGACAAGAGCAAAATTGCTCTATAGTTCTCTACATTCTCTGCAACACTTTTCTTTGTATACTGAAGTTATTACTTTAGCTTGTGATACATGTGAGAAATCTGCCAATTTGTAATGATTCATTAATTGTTACTGTTGAAAAAGCTACTATAGTATTTATGGATTCTTTAGGTAGACAAATTTCGATTTCACGTAGTGTTTGTGGTGTTCCTCTGTCTTCTACTACTGTCACTGTTATGAGTGCAGATGTGCATGCTGTGACAATTGCCTCTCTTTTTCTGAGTTTACTACTTTCTCTGCAGCTGTTATAACTGTTGTTTTCTCAACATTTTCTTATGTAGATCATGTTTGCATATATTTTACTACTAATACAAATGGAGAAGCCGTTAGGGGAGGGCTTTGCAGTACTTTCATGGCCTTCTTTGTGTATAATGATTGGCAGGTCTCCTCATCTAATAGTAATGTAATTGTGGAACAGCTCTCACTTCTGTTACAAGCACTATTGAGTGCCACTAATTCTCAGGTTGACTAATTACTGAGCTCTTTAAATAGATGCTTGCTCTGTGCCATAAAGTGCCTTCTTGTTAGCTCATCTTTGCTGAGGAGAAAAATATCTGAGGTGGACTCTCAGGTATGCCCTTCTGCTGGCTTTTTGAATATATTTGTTTATAAAAGAATATTAAAAAAGCTTAAGCCTGTCACAATTGCTTTTCACTCACCTAATCTAATTAATGTAACCAGATCATATTCCAACACCACTTGACACATTTTTGCCACATAACATACACTTACAGTTGGTAATTACTTGCAATTTACAGGGTGACCTAATATAATGTCTATATGCATCGCCATTTTTCTACTACAGTGCTTTCATATTCATTCTTCCTACACAAAACTTTATGGTGCAGTGTTTTATTTGCATTCTTTTAGTGTCCCACTTAAAGACCTTCCATTACTACCCTGGAGATTATAAAATAGCAATTTAATCATTAATGTTGTTCAAAATTTATCATTATTATTCCTAAAATTATGAAACTTAAGTCTCAAGAATGTGGTTATTGTTAATGTTTGGCCTTGGTGGCCATAAGTCTTAATTATTTTGTCACTACATAGTATTCATGCTGTACATCTATAATTTTCTATTGTGAACCACTATAATCTAAAATTTTTCTCATTCCATGTGTTAGTGATTATTGACAAGAGTGTATGGAAGATGAACAAAAGAAATAAATAAATTCATTCATACACAGAATTTTTTTACTTAATTTGCATTCATTCATATCAGCATGGTCAGTAGATGAAACTTGTTTTCCACTTTTAAACAATTACCAGTATATATATTTTGGAATGATGATCTGTTAAAGTATTGCAACTAAATAGAGCTGAACCACCACCCCCACCCCTTTCCCCAAACTTACGGAAGGATGAAGTATCTAAGCCACTGGTGAGTGCAGCCCAAATGTGATGCCAAATGAAGGTAAGTGTTCATTTTTCACAATTATTTCATCACAGGTCACATCACGTCATAAAACTTCTCAACAGATGAAATGAAAGTTTACTTTGTAGTTGAAATTTATTTATGTGCAATTCATGCAAACAGTTTGTTTCAAAGTATATACTTCTTAGTACAGAAACATTCTTTCTTCAAAGGTATTCAGTTTAGAGCAGCGAAATTCTAACCTGGTAATCTGTATTTTGAGACCTCGTGCAATTTCAATACATAATGGAAATTTAGTTAACTTACTGGGAAAAGAGAATTCATTGAAATTTGTATTGGCATACCAAAACTTTATGGCAATACCATTACATACTCATCTCAGGTCAGTGAGATTTTCTTAATGGAAAGAAACTTTCTTAGGGAAAGGTGCACAAACTGAGAAGAGATATCATATCATTCATTAGAACTGCATTTCACTTAAAAAATATTAACAGGAGAAATTTCTTTAAATTTTTAAAAAAAGCATGAATACAAGGTCGCTGAAATGGTGGACTAAAACATATGTAGAACATGTCTTTCAGGGCAGTGTTAGTTTTTGAAACGACTCATACTATTGCTTATTACCAGTGCCTCTCTATAGGGGGTGTTATAATTCGAACACTATTTGCCCAATTTTCGTGTTTCTTTTTTTAATTAACAGGTATATCATCCAATCAGGTTTTAAAATGGATTTTGCTACATAAGGAATAAACAGCGGCAATAACAGTGTCCGTAAAATGTTAGCTGCCAGTGTGCTACTTTGCAAAGTGCCGTCCACATTATTAGACCTGCGTCAAAGTGATGCAATATTTAACTTAAAAAACAGAACAAAACCCCTAAAAGAAAGTCCGCGAGAGCATACGAGAATCTTTCGCGGATGGCTTTCAATCAAAATTTTTGTCATTAAAAATCGTCTTACACAGGAACTGCAAAACGGAAGAATGGTGAATGGTGGTCAGCCATAAAAGATAAATGTATACCGTTGCAGACGTTTAGATTGGCCTTTTCGAGATTTACAATTTATACTACAGCACTTACAGTTTAGGAATGGTATTGGGAAAGAGCACACTGGTGGCAAACACTTGCACTTTGTGTAGCTGACGATCTTTGAACGGCTAACCAGACTGCCATCAAACAAGTCGTGACAATCCCCATTAAAGCACCTTTAAAATAAACTACAATGAAATGGGTCCATTCATTTGGGAGTTTTGATGCCTCAGATAATGAAAGTTATTACAGCCACTTTTTACGTCGGGGCTAAAAGGTATGCAGAAATAAGTTACAGACAAAAGAACTGGGTCATTTGAGAAAGGAAATCTTGTAATTCATGAGAGAGGTATGTCAGATTTCTTTACGAATTTTCCTCGTACGGTTCCCGTAACAGTCTATTGCTGTGGCCAAACGGACTGCGAGCACCGGCACCAGACTACGTGCGTGACGTCACTGAGCGGGCGCGCAGGCTTTCCTCTATAGGAGGTGCTGCTTCTGTGCGTTACGAGAAAGGTGCGTGTGGAACGAACCCGCGGAGGTGACCTCTGGGTTTCCCCTATCCGTAGACAAGCATCTGGTGTCATTGTCAAATGTTTTGAGCTGTAGGAGACACATCGCCGGACGCTACACAGCTGCAAACGTATCGCACCCGTAGAAACGGAGAATGCGAAACACCTCTCGTTTTAAGGAGGATCGGTTTGACTTTAGGGACTCTTGACGTTCAGGAAGAGCTTCGAAATTTGATGAAGAGCGTTTAAAAGATTAACTCGACAATGATCCACGTCATTGTACTCGAGAACTGACAAATGTGATGAATCGTGATCATTCCACCATCATGCGATACGATGGGAAGGTTCAAAAACGAGTGTATCGGTAGAGCATGGTCAAAGCCAAAATCACAAAAGTCAGCTGTGCAACTCAGTTTGCTCGTCATCAACTCGCTCGTGAACAACACCGACCGTTCCTATCCTATATCGTTTCCATAAGCGAGGAATTGTGTCTTTATGCTGAAATAAGGAAAGGAATGACTGAGTTCAAACAAAACAGCAACTCCCCGTACATCGACTTGCGTGCATCCACAGAAAATTTTATGCATCTGGTCGAACAATGACGGCGTGGTGAACTACGAATTGCTTCTTGGAGGTGTAACAACCACTAGTGACATTTATTATAAACCTATGAGGCGTCTTGTAGACGCAATCCAAGAACGACGACCTGGAAGACGGTGTGAAGTAACGCTAGTCTACAACTCTCGCCCGCATTCTACCAGACTGACAAAAAACACCATACAGGAGTTGGGTAGGGAGATCACTCCACACCTACCATATCACTTGATTTTATGCTCTCAGATTTTTGCCTTTTCCGCTCCCAGTCGAACTTCCTTTACGGATGAAAATGCGCACCGAACGTGGTTCGACGAATTCTTCACCTCAAAATCATGTGATTGCTGCAATCGTGGAAACGAAAAGTTACTCCAACATTGGCAGGTTGTTGTAAATAGTGGACGAGAATACATTATTGATGACTAAAATCTCTATTATGTATATCTGTTGTTTATTACCATTACGGAAATCTGTTATGAACTTATGCACAAATCTTACAGTTCTGTTGGAGAAAAAAAGACTTGGAAGCGCAGCTGAAAGGACTAGACAGTGTCTTGAAATGATGATATAACATAAACATCAGAAAAAGCAAAACAAAGATAATATAGTGTAGCGGAATTAAATCAGGTGAATGTCCGACGGAACAGACGCTACTCATATCTGTAATGCTAAGGGTGCGACGACATTTTGATGAAAAAATTTCAGTGCAGATGCACAATCAACAACCGAACTCCAATGGGAATCAGATATCTGCGAGTAAGTGGCGGGTGGTGGGGGAGGGCGGGGTGGGGGGGAGGGGTGCGGGGTACACGAGTGATGATCGTTACGATGTGGTGAGTGGGAAGTTGGGAATTTGGGTGTAACGGAAAGCGTTTCCGCATAGCCGAGGCGCATGAGGCAACCGTTCTAGAGAAGCGGAGCATCCTGGTTCGAGTCCTAGTCCGCCAAAAAATTTTCATTTCTCGCCATTTTATTGCCTCAATGCCCGAAGTAGAGAGGATAGAATATGTACACTGACAATGGCAAAAAAGTGTTTCTTCAGAAGAGAAATTTGTTAACATCGAAGACAGATTTAAGTTTTATGAGGTCCATTCTGGAGATTTTTTTATGGACTGTAGCCATGTATGGAAGTGGACAAACACAGACGATTAACTGTTTAGACAAGAAGAGAATATAAGCTTTTGGAATTTGATGCTACAAAAGACTCCTGAAGATTGGGTGGGTAGATCACGTAACTGATGAGGAGGCTCTGAATAGAACTGGGAAGAAAAGAAGTTTGTGCGATAGGCGAATTTTGACACATCAAGGGATCACCAATTTAGTATAGAAGGAAGTGGGGGGGGGGGGGGGGGGCAAAGAGGGAGACTAAGAGATGAATATAGTATGTAGATTCAAAAAGAAGTAGGCTGCAGCAGTTATTCGGAGATGAAGAGATTTCTACAGGGTAGAGTAGCAAGGAGAGTGGCATCAAACCAGCGCTTTGGACTGAAGACCACAACATCTGATGAATCCTTTTGAAGTGCCCTGTATGTGCATAAGATGCCTCAAGGCCATTCGGTCAAAATTATACAAACAGTACAGGATCTAAAACTGCGCAGTTTTATTAACGTACTAATAGTCGAGAATGAATATATCCTTTCTTAATGACGCAAAAAACTTTCAAGTCACCGAAAAATAAAGCTCACAGCAACTGTTAAAGTGACGACTGCCAGTCTGAGTGTATGCATTACGATACTTTGCTCATCATAAAAATAAAACTGATGCAAACAAACGCAAACGAAATTTGCCCAGCAGCCATAGCCCACGGACACTGGTGTTTCGCTCTTGGAAGTAAGTCCTGCTTGAGTATTAGATATCGTGCTCTGATTGTCGCGCTGTTGATACGTAATGTGGAAATGACTGACGCTGCTTCCTGCTCCGTAGTGAAACAAAATTAAATACTGGCGAGAAATAGATTGTCCTCATAGTTTTTCACAAGTTTACAGAAAAAAATCGGCTTTGAAGTTTTCCGAGGACTGTATTTACTAATTTAAGGCGTTTCTGTAGATGAGATGTGTAGTTGAATGGGTAGCATTGTAGAATAATAAGCTGGAATAGTCCATGGACCGTTCGTTTATAGCTCGCTTTGGACTTTTTTTTCATTCCATCTGAAATACCAGCAACTTTAAAATATAAATTACATCACATATACACTACTTAACACATATATCTATTCGTCATTTTTGATGAAAGATTCACCTGTTCCTGTTTCTAATTACATGTAGCATGTAAAATTCCATTTTTACAGCAAATATAAGTTCTGGGTTATCTAGGATTATTAAAATTACGAAAACATAACAAATTAAAATTTTACTACGAAAATGAATAATCGGATTCTTTTATTTGAACTATCCATTGTTTTATACCAGATACGTGGTCTCACACGAGCCAGATTTATAAGCGTCGTAGGAACGAGGAAAACAATAATTTGCACGGCATCAAGCACACCATACTCGTAAAAATGCTGCCTTTTCACGGTTGCCACTCTAACATTGCAATATGAACCCAACAGAACTGACCTGGAGCCAAGTTAAGGGATTTGTGGCGAGAAATGACAATTTAAGCTACCAAGCGTACTAGAACTAATGCACGAAGCTTTGTCAAGTATTAGTGCCAAACGCTGGCGGTATACAGAACCGCACGTCGTAAAAGAAAAGGAGAAAATGTGGCGCTTGGACAGCTTCGTGGATTCTATTGTTGACCGACTCGTTATCAACGTGGCAGATGACAGTTCCAGTAGCGACAGATATTTCTCGGATTCGGATATGGAAGGAAATCAGATTGACCAGACCACTGACTGTAATATCTTTAGTGGCTTCAATAATTAACTATACGATGAAATCCCTGCAATACGCTTTTGAATCACACAATGCACGCGCAGAAATATTTCCCTGTGTTTCAATTAAGAATTTTCATTACTTCTGCTTTTAATTGCAGTACTTGTTCGCTAAGAACGAGTCTGATCTACTAAGAAGCCTGTTGTCGAAGTTTTGCGTATATTCTTCATTCTGTTTAAAAATTAAATAACATTCGAAGCTATATTGTTTCTCTACTTGTCTCTTGTATGTCTTAACTGCAAGTGTTCGGGTCACTGCAGGTTAGTTGGATCAGGTCTTGATCTGTGCTGTCCAAGTTAAACGCACCGGTAAAACTGTTGTCCCTTATTGCCGCTCAGTCGTTTGCACCTAACGAACAGCATAAAAGGTATCCTTGATATCGTACTTGACTGTACCAGAAACAGATTGACTCCCACTCCAGGTGAAATGAAACCCAATGCGATTCCAGCAAACGCGGGAGTGTACCTGGTGTAATATTTACCCTAACGTTTATTCTTAAGATGAACACATTATAAATAATCGATTGAGACAACTATACTCTGGGTTCAAAATCATTCGGCCCCATTCATTAGAAACGTAGCTCAGGATAGAAATGTAATTGCCGCTGCTCCAGTACATTTCACACCGCATTTTTCGAGAAGTGCATCTCACGGGCAAGTTGAGTTATGACTATAAGTGAATCGGCTCTACCAGACGATCCAGCGTAGTCACGTTAAGAGAATCACTGAAGCTCTCTGTAGCTCAAACGATTCAGTTTATTGTTGTCTTCTACCAATTTTTTACAAATTGCGTAATTTCTGTAGCGAAACTTTTATGTTTACGTTCGTTTGGCTTTCCGGGTGCCACATTGAGTAAAAATGCGGAAGAAATCTCAGTGAGGACAATAAGTAAGAGAAAACTATTGAGCGGGATGGAGCGTGTCTTCCATTTCATCAGCTCATTCACACTTTCCAGAACGCAAGTTCCTAGCACAATTTAAAAAACGCTGAGAGAGCTGGGTTAGATTCCACTAGATAGACATTTGTTTTTCTTGTGCACAAAAATGCATAAGAAGTGCTAGAAATAGGTTTCGTTTTGCACATTTCACTGTAGTTACAGTTATATCCTGTGAAAGTATACATTGTCACTGTTCAATGCGGAAGTTCGAACACTAGTGGTTTAAGAAACTTTTAAGGAGTGAAGGAGGTTAGGGCTTAACGTCCCATCGACATTGAGGTTATTATAGAGGGTGATCATTATGTACATCGACAAACTCTGGGAGGTTGCACGAAAAACCGAAACAGATATTTTTGTCTGAATGAAAAATAATGAAGCTAATAAACTCTGGGAAGTTGCATGGGACGATGAAAACACTTTTTGCAATGTGTTTACCTGTGATGACAAAAAGTAACACAGGTAAGTTATAATTCTTTATTACCAAGGGGCAACAACATCAACACAACACAATAAAAAAGCCTTCATTTACTTGCAAACAGAGGCTACACCGGAGGGTTATGTTCTGTCTAACACGGTCGAAAGCTGCAGGTGTGTCCTTAATTCGTAATGCTGCTGGCACTATCCGGGCAATCACATCTTCCTCTGATTCAACAGAGTTTTGTGAACAATGTTCCCCATCTCACGTCGCACAAAAAAATCCAGAGAAGTCATCAGGAAATCGACTAGGCCGTGGTGTAGGAACAACACTGCCAGTGCACTTTTCTGGAAACTGTCGGTTCAAAAATCGGCGCACAAGGTGACTGAGGTGAGCCGGCGCCCCGTCATGCTGGAACAGCATGCACTGTCTTGTAACGAAAGGCGCGTCGTCTAGCAACTCTGGAATTGCTCTGGCGGGAAAACTCTGATGATGCCTGTCTTTTAATGGCCTAGGTAGGAGGTAAACAGTCACCAACAACATCTGCCGACATATTCACGTATAACCGCAATTCATGAACGTGATTAAATGCGAATAGTGGTTGTTGGAGTCCCCATCATATGTCCGAGGTCTGTTCAAAAAATACCGCAAGTTTGTCCACAAAATTTTTCTGCGCTTATCTTTTATTTATTGTACATGGTCTCCTTCGAAATACTCCACTCCACAATTGATACACCACTCGCAATGCCGTTTCCACTTCCAGAAGTAATATTGGTATGCATCTTGCTGGACCGCTCGAAGCGCCGTCTGCGAATTTTCCTTTATCTCGTCTATCATTGGAAAATTTCCTCATTTTAGCAGGCTTTTTCAGCTTTCGAAATGAAAAAAGTTCGCAGGGGCCAGTTCAGGATGGTACGGAGGATGAGGCAGCACAGTGATTTCGTTTTTCGTGCAACAGTCACGCACCAACAGGGATGAATACGGGGATGCCTTCCTTGACCACCAGGTCTCCGAGTAGGTATACTCGTCGTCAGGTTTCCGGTCAGCCATGTCTGACAACGACGAAGGATGATCGCCAACCACACTGTAACTCCTTTACAACTGCGCCTGCCATTGGAGGACAAGTATGGACTCCCCGCAACATTCTGTGTCGTCCCGCACCATTGGTCGGAGACATGCAGCAGCCAGACTAGGGAATTGTCGTTCCATGTGTAGGCTGCCGCTAGCACCACAACACGAATTGTCTTTGGAGTAGTGCCGTGACCGGGGAGCATGGACTTCCGATAAATAGCATTACACTGTGTTGAGAGACGACTAGCGCTTCTTCACTACCCTTGATGACCGTCGTCGGTGAGTATGGCGGCGACGTGGGAAGAGGTCCTGATCTTCCAATATATTGGAGAGAACAGCCCTATCACTCCAGGGAAGACATCGTGTATGAATTCATATCAGGGCTGGTAATGACTGAGGGAACTGTGACGGCACAATGTAACGTCAGGGATATCATGCGTCCTTATGTGTTACCTCTCAGGCGACAGTATGGTTGTGGCGTTTTTCAACAGGACAAGCTCGACCTGGGTTTCTCCTGGCTTACAAAATGTTCAGGTAACTTACAAGAATGCGGCCGCGTGACGTCGTCCATAAACGCAGATATTTTGACAGGAGCACACGCTGCCATTTTCAAGGCGAAACTGCAGCAATAAGCCTTGTGCAAGGGAATTTAATGCCTGGGTTTCCAGAGAAATTCTGGAGGAATCACACAACTCTCTCTCTCTCTCTCTCACACACACACACACACACGCACACACACACACTGCAAACACTAGGGACATCAAAAACCAAAGAGGACCCATGTGTAATTAATAATCGGTGGTTGAAGTAGCATGAAATCTGCCCATCTATTTTTTGACAAGAGAGAGCGAGATTCCACGCATCATTTAAACTACCATCTGTGTTTACAAGGTTACTTACTAATTTAATTTTAACAGATGCCTTAATAATACTATCCCAATAGCTGGACGGGAATGCCAAGATCTCCGTGTTGATGTATTCCATAGGATGACCGGTGCCAATACAGTGTTCTGCAATGGCGGATTTGCTCGGCTGTTGTAAGCGTGTGTGCCGCTTGTGCTCAATACACCGGTGCTTCATAGTTCTGACAGTCTGACCAATATACGACACACAACTGCACGGAATACGGTAGACATCTGCCTTACACAAATCAAGATCATCCTTTACGGAACCTGAAAGGACCCTGATCTTAGACGGTGGGTGAAAAACGCGTCTCACATCGTATTTCCGCTAAATACGACCAATCTTGATCGAAATGCTCCCTGCGTAAGTCAAAAGGCCGCTGTGATATTACTATTGGGTGGACGTGCCCCAGTCAGTACACGACATGCCTCCCTCCCAACCTCCTCCACAACATCAGGAGGTGGTCTGAAAACAGCCTATTCGACAGAACTAGTAAAATCAACCAGTGGCTAACTTTTGTCAGTCAGCGCAAAATATAAACCTTTCCCTAGTACTGATAAAGCTGCGTCTACAAAAGCTTTTTCCGCGCGATTTGTCACAGAGCGTCGAGAAATAGTATTAGGCTAAGAGGTATTAAGTTCCTTGCACAGCGCTTATTTGCTGGTATTTTGCCTTGAAAATGGCAACCAGTCCTCCTGTCGAAATATCGGCAGTTGTCGACGATCTTACCCGGCTGCACTCCCCCCAGTTATTTGAAAAGGATTATGCTCGTCAACACACGGTACGTGTCTCCATGAACTGCCAGATTCATGCTGAGGTACTTCCATTGTCAGCAGGGTCGCCACACCTGTCCCCGATACAACTTTGGTGGGACCAATTCGGACGTCAACTCCATGCCAGTACCAATATCCAGAACATCAAAGATCAGTTACAGCAGGCAGCTTGGTTCAGGAGAAAACGCAACGGCTTTATGACTCCCTTCCCAACCGAATCAATGCATGCATCCAGTCATACCGCCAAGCTTTTTATAAATTCGACTCGATTTTGTTGCCAATGAAGTAAAGTTAGATTTCATTGCTTCCTCCCTTTCTCGGTGTTTCACTTTTTTTGTATGATGGTGTATTTTTATGATGTCTAATGATGAACAGACGAACAAGACAGGTACTAATAAAGATTTATTTCATCAGAAGCTCTTGGCGGCTCTGAAGCACGACTTTTTTCAGAGTATTAAGCAATTATTGTTCAGGGGACCGATGTCGCATACGCGTACGTTAAAATAAGACGATATGCTCGGGAGTGAGTATTTCTTCCGGTCTTCGAAGAACAATAAGTGTGCAGCACCTGCTGGTGAACAGCGTAACAAACAACTGCCTGCCGCACTGGAGTTGGTGGAGCTATTTCGAAAGACAATACACACTTATCATTGACATATCCATGGTGGAGATTACCACTGTATACAGTTCATGACCCCTTGTCGAAGATGAAACTTTGCTTGTTACAAAAGCTTGCAGAATTGCATACGACTTATATTGCAGTAGGAAGTCGTATAAATACCGATAGGAAAATTTCGCAACAGGCATCGTTTCAATCGGAATAACTTTACCACGGTTGATGGAATTTTACTACTTACCGGACCACACAGATCACAAAGAGTTGAACTGAAAGTTTGTGACAGATTAAAACAGTGGCCCAGAGAGAGTCTCGAAGCTGGGACTTTTACCTTTTGTGGGCAAATACTCTGCCTACTGAGCTATACAAGAGCGAGTCACGATCCTCTCTCACAGCTTCATTTCCGCAGTACTTCTTCTCCTACCTTCCAAATTTCACGTACATTTCCTGAAAACATGGCCTGGGGGACTTTCTCCAGAAAGAATTTTCCCTCTGCATTGGAGCGTGAACTCACTTGATACTTCATTGGGGAATAAAAACTGTATGTCTGATTGGGTCTCTAAACTGTCTCATCATGGTTGTCGACAAGGAATTGCTCCCATAGGAAAATTTGAGGAGATAGTCTCGGATAGCGTATAGAACCAAAATAATGCGGTATTAATATAGCTATTGGTGTATTTCTATTCTCTGTTCATAATTTTACACATTTTTTTGCTGTTTGCAATAATGATAAACATTATTTTTTGTATATTTTATATGTGGAAAAATGTTGTTCCTATTATTGATTCATTGATAGGGATCAACAGGTAGAAATATATTATTATGGAAGGAAAAGATGGAGAGAAGTCGTTCTATGTATAAGAGGTCGTTAGCGCACTGCGGAAGGCACGTAGTGAGTACGCCAAGACAGGAACGGCTACCAGTCAGCCGCTAGCCTTGAGACTGTCATAATCTTGGAGTGGAAGCGAGGCTAAATGAGTGGCAAATATACTGTAGACGAGCCTTAAATGGGCGTATGGCCTGGTCATTGCAGTGTGGAATGTTCGTGCTACGCCCCAAAATGTTTATTTGTGGAAAGAAGGTCGGCCGAGGTGGCCGAGCGGTTCTAGGCGCTATAGTCCGGAACCGCGCGACCGCTACGGTCGCAGGTTCGAATCCTGCCTCGGGCATGGATGTGTGTGATGTTCTTAGGTTAGTTAGGTTTAAGTAGTTCTAAGTTCTAGGGGACTGATGACCTCAGAAGTTAAGTCTCATAGTGCTCAGAGCCATTTGAACCATTTGGAAACAAGAATTATATTAAAACAATCCGTACGCAGTTCCTCGCTCGTGCAATACGTCGCAGCCACTGCTCCACGGATCGTCGCCTTCAGGCAATGCAGTGTTACTTTAGACTCAAAATCGAGTGTCTGATTTGCTGTTGTCTAGTGCGTTTGTGGAAGTGAGCGAGTCCTGGGCCGCGTCACATCCCCTGGTGCTTAGTCTACCCGTCGGCCACGGCATATTAGGGACTGCATATGCATCAGGCGAAACTAGGACGACAGCATTACGGTGACCCCCCACTGAGGACGCCAACAGCGAGGGATTACGTTGTACAATACTTTTCACCTGCAGACAATTGTGCAAAGATATGGTATCACTCTACAATAGCTGCCAACGCGTGATAGTATAAGTCCGTGTTATTATATAAGTTGTGCCACGGCTTATCTGGCAATTTCCGAGTGTAGTTCTGAAGTTCAGGAGCTGAGAGCTCTCCAAGAGGGCTGAGCCCAGACACATTGTGCACCTGACCGAAGAGTGACGCTCTTCGACAGGAACGAGACTGCATTGTGAAATAGGACTGTTGTGGACTTGCATTGAACACCGGACTGGAAGTTAGTTATTTGTACTCTTGAAATAAGTATTGAGTTTTGTCTTTGGAATACTGCAATGCTGTCATTTGAGGATGCTTTTAGAAGGCGTTCTTTTTGTGGAGTGGGAGGTAGTGCCTCAATGGTACTGGCATCGGCGTCACCTTGGTGGATTAGACACATCAAAGTAGGCACTTAAGAGTGGGCACTTCAGAGCGGCGACGAGGTATTTCCACCGACGAAGGTATACAGACCTGTACAATAGCACGTCGGAGATCCACAGATCAGTACAATATCCTACGACATGGATGCTATCCTATGACATGGATGCAATTAAGACAGTGTGCGCTCAGAGTGTATAGAAAACCATAGTATCAGGAACCATTTTATATTTTTTTGTTATCTCTGAGATCGGGACGTTTCTTTCATTTCTAGAAATTGCGCTTGAAAATAATCAATTGTGTTCATGAACTCCGAGAAAATTCCAGACAGACAAGATCACTAGTAAAGTTATTTACTTAGACGACTGGTTTCGATAAGACTATGATACCGTCTTTAGATCTTCGCCATCTGCACTTTGTATCGTGTTATATCACAAATATAGGTATCGACGCGCATGTCGCCGAAGTGGCGTCAAATCGAAAGACTTGCACCAGGCGAGCGGTCTCCCCGACGGGAGGCCCTCGTCACACAAATATAGGTGGAAGGATCATGGAACACACTTGTTGCCCGCTTGTCATAATCAAAATAACTGCACACACAAAAAATAAGATTAGTGCGCCGACTGCCAGTATTCACGCTCATACCACAGCTGAATGCAGACTGACTGTAATCCGAAGAGGTAATAGCGAAACTAGATCAAGGACGGTATTACTATCACACTTACTGACTGACACTTTTCTGTAACTGCGTGTCGGCAAGGCAAGTCAGCAGGTGATGGTAGAGTACGTACATTTCAGTGTCTGCAGATATACAGATATTACCTTTCGGCTTCGATTCAGACCCAGCATTGGTCCAGCGCTACCTGGAGCAGCTACTGAGTAACGTTCCTGGAGCTACAAATAACAGTCTCAGGGAACACCACGGAAGAACACGTACGCAACTTGAAAAAGTTGATTCAAACTTTACTCCAGACGGGTCTATGTGTTAACAAGGACAAGGTCCCTTTTTTGAGCACGAAATGTAGTATGTTGGACACATTCTGTCAGAAGAGGGAATTCGTCCTACCGCCAAACACTTAGAAGCCGTTGGTAGACTCCCAGTTCCCACCATCCTGGCGCCAAATTGGCGACTGTAGGAAATACATTGCAGCCATTGTTACGATAGCTGAATCACTTCAAAATTACTCCAAAGGGCGAAAGGTGGAACTAGACTTCGGAATGTCAACTGGCGTTTGAAACTGTAGGGGCCTTGTTAGATTCAAAGTGTTTGGTAACACATGAACGCGGGAAACAACTGATACTGGCGGCCGATTCTTTGGACATTGGGATTGGGATGGTATTGTCACACAGAATGGGCGCTGTCTACAAACCCATTGCTCTTATCTCCAAAACTTTCAATGCCGCACAACGAAGATCTCCCCCTTATCTTCGAAATTAAGAAATTATATAACTATTTACACGGATGTATGTTTTTGCTCCAGAAGAACCGCAAAGCTTTAGTGACAACTTTACATCTTGCTGCGCGGACTCCAGTTAAGACGCAACAGTGTTTGCAGTGATGGTCCCTCTTCTTTTCGGCTAAAAATCATGACATCGAATTATGCAGGTTCTCAAACTATGACTTTTTTGGCTCGTCTGCAGATGTGTATTTCCGGGTCGAGGCCTTCTCCATTGAGCTGCGAATATACCCAATGCTCGTGGCAGACGCTACCGTCGCCGATGAGGTCCTTCTTATCTAAGAAGCTGACGCTCCTACACTAGTGCATTTCTGGAGCCTTAAAAATGCAATATCATTGTTCCATGGTGTCATAGTCCTCTAATCCCCGTACGGAAAAACACATGTCATCATGCCGGCAGCATTAGGCTCAGCCTTGTTGAGGCTTTAATACCATTGCGATATTATCTCTACGAAAAGGATGACCAGACGGTCCGTTTATTGGAAGAGTGTGTAGAAGAAAACTGAATCCTTGCTGTACAACTGCTTGTAGTTCAGAACATGCCAAACTGCACCACTCAAATTTTCCTTTACCCAAATCAACGGAACTCTGAAGTCGACACCATGTGAATTATGCCAGATAATTCCTGAGGGCTAACTGGCTCATGTCCTTGGACTCCTATACTTCATTTACTTACGTTATCAGGACGTGTGGCACATGCACAGCACAAACGGTTCGCGTTATAAAGCAGATATTTGCAGTGGATGATCTTATGACGGCTTTGGACATTGGTAATGGCGCAGAGTTTACCGCTCAGGAATTTGAGGCATTCTGAATGAATTAAGGGATGTAGCATCTCCGCAGTGCACCATTCCATCCAGAATCCAATGGTGACGCCCATCGTTTTGTTATGGAGTTAAAGACTCAGATGAAGAAACTGGGATCGAACTAAAACTTACAGACTGCCCTCATGATGTTCCTTAGTTTTTACAGAAGTACTCCCTGTAAGGACGCGTCCCCAAAGGAGATGTTACCCTCACTGCACGTCATAGACGGGGAGGAATCATCGTCAGAGAACTGGGTTGCAGAAATCGATATTTCGACGTTATAGGACAATATGCTATTCAGACGTGTGACATGGGAAGAAAGAATGGTACCCTGAGCACTGATCTGCTGACTGGGAGCACGATATTTGTTGTGCAGATGGCAGATAGGGATACTCGCAGTAAACACGTGGACCAGGTCTGGCTGCAGTGTGATGACCTTTCTCACTCCAGAAAGTATAAGTCATTCTCAGTTTCAGGTGAAGACGTCTCATCTACACCAGCAGGATGTTACGGAACCTCAGCGCTTGTAGACGTACAAGCGCTGATGCTCTGCCATGACCAGAAATGGAGTTGAGGCATTCTGGCATTTAATCCGGACGTGGACCTCGCCACGCATCACAGTAGCTGCAGAAGAAGAAGAGGTTCGTCTCTTTCTCTTAGCGGGGAAGGGGAGTGATGATGTGACACACGTCACAACCCCTAATGCGTAGTTTATCCGTTGAACGCAGGAGGTTAACGGGTATGGATAAGCATCATGTGACGCTAGGACGACAGTATACCGGTGGCACTACATAGAGGCCCCCGACGGCAAGGGACTACGTTACAAGTCATTCGTGTCCTACAACCAACAATTCAGAGAGTACTTATCACTCCGCAGCAGCAGACAATGATGCAGAGATGTGGAATCACTCCACGCCAGCATCTAATAGTGTAGAACAGTAGTATCAAAAATGGTTCAGACGGCTCTGAGCACTATGGAACTTAACATCTGAGGTCATCAGTCCTCTAGAACTTAGAACTACTTAAACATAAATAACCTAAGGACATCACACACATCCATGCCCGAGGCAGGATTTGAACCTGCGACCGTAGCAGTCGCGCCGTTCCGGACTGAAGCGTCTAGAACCGCTGGGCCACAGCTGCCGGCTGGAACTGTAGTATCACTCCACGCTATTACAAAAACTGCGGTTTGGCTTAGCTGGTGGTCACTTCTGAAGAGCAGAACCGGAGTGCAGTTCTGGAGTTAAGGGGCCGACAGTTCGAGGAGAGGAGTTCCGGCACGAGTCTTAAAATAGGCCTGCAACCGACCACAACAACTCCAGCACATCGTGCATCAGACTGCAGAGGGTCACTTTTCAATAGTATTTACAACAGGAACGACAATACATAGCGAAATTAGCCTTTAACAATTGTTATGGACTTTTATTGATAGACGGACGGGAAGTTGAGTATTTGTGTTCTTGTAATGGAGTGTGTCTGTGGAATATTGTATAGAAACCGTAACACAATGATTTCTAAAAGAGCACAAAAAACCATTTTTTAAACATTTTTTCTCCCTTAAACTATTCACTGAATTTAAACGATACGAAACAAGGTTACATATACATACAACACTTAACCGTATAAAAAATATCTGTAAAATAAACTAAATGATTTCAAAGATATACAAAAGTAACTGATTCTCTTATAAGTAAAGTTGGTGAACTAGTGCTAGTCTGGACGTCATGGCTTGATTTATTGATCTTAGTCATTTACCTTATGTTAGGCTCCTCTTTGTAATCCATTTACTGTGAAGAGCCAAGGAAACTGGCTCACCTGCCTAATACCGAGTAGGGCCCCCGCAAGCACGCAGAATTGCCGCAACATGACGTAGCATGGACTTGTCTAATGTCTAACGTAGTGAAGAGGGAACTAACACCATGAATCCCGCAGGGCTGTCCATAAATCCGTAAGAGTACGAGGGGGTTGAGATCTCTTCCGAACAGCACGTTGCAAGGCATCCAACACATGCTCAATAATTTCATGTCTGTGGAGTTTGGTAGCCAGCAGAACTGTTTAAGCTCAGACGAGTGTTCCTGGAGTCACTCTGTACCAATTCTGGACGTGTGGGGCGTCGCATCGTCCTGCTGGAATTGCTCAAGTCCGTCGGAATGCAAAATCGACATGAATGGATGCAGGTGCTCAGACAGGATGCTTGCATACGTTCACCTGTCAGAGTTGTATCTAGACATATCAGGGGTCCCATATCACTCCAACTGCACACACCATGACAGACACTTCATCAGCTTGTACAATCCCCTGCTGACATGCAGGGTCCATGGATTCATGAGGTTGTCTCCATGCCCATCCACGTCCATCCGCTCGATACAATTTGAAACGAGACTTGACCGCGCAGGCAACATATTTACAGTCATCAACAGTCCAATGTAGGTGTTGATAGATCCAGGCGAGGCGTAAAGCTCTGTGTCGTGCAGTCATCAAGGGTACACGAGTGGGCCTTCAGCTATGAAAGCCCGTATCAATGATATTTCGTCGAATGGTTAGCACGCTGACACTTGTTGGTGGCCCAGCATTGAAATCTGCAGCAATTTTGGCGAAGGGTTGCACTTCTGTCACATTGAACCATCATCTTCAGTCGTCGTTGGACCCGTTCTTGTAAGATATTTCTCCGGCCGACTTGATGTCTTACCGGATTCCTGGTATTCGCGGTACATTCGTGAAATGGTTGTACGGAAAAACTACTACGTCGCTACCTCGGAGATGCTATGTTCAAGTTATAGGGGACTGATGACCTCAGAAGTTAAGTCCCATAGTGCTCAGAGTCATTTGAACCATTTGATGCTATGTTCCTTCGCTCGTTCGCCGGCTATAGCATCACGTTCATACTCACTTAAATCTTGATAACCTGCCATTGTAGCAGCAGTAACCGATCTAACATGTACACATGACACTTGTCGTCTTATACAGGCGTCGCCGAACGGTGCGCCGTATTCCGCCTGTTTACGTATCTCTGTGTTTCAATACGCAAGCCTATATCAGTTTCTTTGGCGCTTGAGTGTATGATGAATCTCCGGAATCTAAATATTATTAACACTGATTTCGAAGTAATGTCCTCGTTGGACTGGCGAGAAAATTATTATGTGGCTAAAAATAATCACAATTGCTACCAGTTGTAGAAGTATGAAATCGGAATTTGGTTGCAATAATTACACGTCTGTTGTTTGAAACTGATAAACAATATTTTATTCGGAATAATCTCCGTTTCTATTTATACATTTCTCT
This sequence comes from Schistocerca serialis cubense, assembly GCF_023864345.2. Lineage (NCBI taxonomy): Eukaryota > Metazoa > Arthropoda > Insecta > Orthoptera > Acrididae > Schistocerca > Schistocerca serialis. The sequence goes on from NC_064641.1 coordinate 623,071,413, forward strand.
CACCTCTCCAGTAAGCCATGAATGCCACGCAAAAAAAAAAAAAAAATAAATAAATAAATAAATAAAATAAAATAAAATAAAATAATTCTTCTTTTGAAGCGAACCAGTCAGCGAGCCATTAGCCATCTTCGCACAGTTTCATACGAACTGAAGCGTTGTTCAGCAAGAGCGTGTTCCAGTGATGCAAATAGATGATAAGCGGACGGAGCCGTAGCTGCAGAATAAGCCGCATGCGCTACTATTTCCCAACTGAAAACCTCGATCGTTTCCATGATCCGTTTTGCTGTGTGTAACAGGGCGTTATTGTGGAGCAATTTGGCTTTGTGCTGTCTTTCTCCATACTTCGGTCACTTTTCGCATATTGCTCGATTTAAATCGATCATTTGCTGTCGGCAGCGATCAGTGTTAATGGTCTCAGCAGGTTTTAGCGGCCCAAAACAGATCCCACCAAACACAGAGCAGTCTTCTTTACAAAGCGATCTGGATGTCGATGGTTTGCCTGGATTCATCCGTGATTTGCGACGCTTAGGATTCTCAAAATATATCCATTTTTAATCACCTGTCATTATTCGATGAAGAAACAACTTACTTTTGTATCTGGCGAGCAGCATTTCACGAATGGTCTTTCGATTTGCTTGTTGTCTTTCATTCAGTTCAGGCGGAACCCAAATGGCTCTGAGCACTATGGGACTTAACATCTGAGGTCATCAGTCCCCCAGAACTTAGAACTACTTAAACCTAACTAACTTATGGATATACACACATCCATGCCCGAGGCAGGATTCGAACCTGCGACCATAGCGGTCGCGCGGTTCCAGACTGTAGCGCCTAGAACCGCTCGGCCACTCCGGCCGGCTCAGGCGGAACCCATTTTACCACTTTCTGCACCTTTCTCACAGCTTTCAATCAAAGTGAAACAACTTTCTGCGTTCCATTCAATTGTTCCTAGAGTTCCTGTTGGGTTTAAGTGTCATCTTCACCCAATAAGCCTGCAATTCGTTGTCTTCGAACTTTTCGGTGGTTTCCCGATCTCGTCGTTTCTCGCGTCAAAATCACCACTTTTAAATTTTTTTTAACCATTCGCAACACTAAGTTTTCCCAGGGGCATGTTCTCTAAAAGCATCGACAAGCATTCGATGCGATTCTGCAGCAGTTTTCTTCAAATGATAACAGAAAACCAATGCTGTCCGCAAATGGTAGTTCGTGAGCACGAAACTCGACGTGTATACGGGCTTGAAACAGATACCTATATATATGGAACTTGGTTTTCTGTGTGTTGTTATTCGTCGTCAGCCATTACAGGTAGCAGATGGCGCCGCAGACGCGGTCTCATTGGCCCTATACTGACGGCTACCATCATCTGTAGGGAAAGTCCGGTTTCACACTTCTTCACCTGGTAAATGAACCCACGTTCAAGTACTGCTCTGCAATCCATTCTTTCCTGTATAAAACACCGTCGTATTTTCTAGACAAATCTAATAATCCAATTCCTTAAAATCATTTAGTTAGGCGATCATGGTTATAAATCCTGTTAAAGTGTAGTACTCACTAATTTATTAGTATAGGGCTGTAATAAGTGTGGTAGAAGATGTATCAGTAAGGTCTAGTGAATACACACTTAGAATAACACAGTGTGGAGAGCACTGGTGGAGCAGCAATTACAATGGTCGGTGTAGCATAATGAGTAGAAACGCTGATCTGTAAGCTAACAGGTAGATTCCGACTACAGGCAGCGTGTGGAAGCAATGCTGTCAAAATAGTTTATACCGAGAGTTGAGATCTATCAATTGATTACCAACCCTAGTACTGCAGTGCGGACCTTCCATCAGTTACTGCTGTCCAGGGATAAGGTCTCCATCAACATTACCGAGGAATGTGCCGCTGTTCTAGGGCAATGACGTCGCAGTCAGGAGGACACTGGTTCAAATCCCCATGAACCAAACATTTCATGGTTCCTTATAACCTTCCGATCTCATGCTCCATTTCTAATGACTTCACCATCGACAAGCGGTAAATCTCGACGGCCGCGCGGAGAGGCCGCACGGTTTGAAGCGCGATGTCGCGGATTGCGCGGCCCTTCTCACCGTTAGTTCGAGTCCTCCGTCGGGCATGGGTGTGCGTGTTGTTTTTAGCATAAGTTAGTTTAAGTAGTGTGTAAGTCTAGGGACCGATGACCTCAGCAGTTTGGTCCATTAGGAATTCACACGCATTTGAACACTTGACACATCGGCGTTGCTTCCGCCTTCCTTTCCTTATGTCTTCTATAAACGTGTTTTGAACAACGACGGCAGTAAAGTCTTGAGTGGTGAAAAGCCATATTCACCTCAGATAACCTGCAACAAATTTCTATCAACACGTGGGCTGGAACTGTACAACATCAACTGATTTAAAAACAGATGTAAGGGAAATTAACTATTAAATTTACGTTGATGAAGAGGTAATCAGAACTCGTACTGGAACAGAAAATCGGCCGCGACCTTTAAACTGAAATACCCCGACATTCGCCTTCAAGGAGGATCACAGAAAACTTAAATCCCGTTTGTGGGATAGGGATTTTAAACGCCGTCCTCCCCAATACAAATCCAGTTTCTTGCCACTGCGCCTGTCCGCTCGGTCAACTAATTGGTTTTGGTCTGTCTGGATAGTGCGCGTTTCGAGGTGTTCATCGGAGTGATTCTGCCACAATTATCGGAGACTGTACTTATTCCTGACCTTGGGAAGTCATGATTTTAGCAGGACGGTGCGCTGTACTACTTCGATATCAACGTCCGCGCAAACCTGAACCACAAATACCTCCTTTGTTGAATTGAAAATTCTGTCCTGTAACCAGCGCGATCACCATCCGACGTCATGTTCGAAAACTGACAGGAATTTTGTACTTTCACTTGTATCTATCCGTTAGGGCGATTTTTTTGTTGTTGTTATGGTAGACATGTCTGAAACACGTACAGTTAGCCATATCGGATGTTTAATCTGTTGTCAGCGAGGAACAAGGAAAATTTCAAATAAAATGTTCAAAGTGTAATAAATTTTACATAGGACAGAAAGGGCGCAACTCCCAAAGTCGATTTAAGCAACACATAGCACAAAATACAATACAACCGCGTTAGATGGTCCCATAAACCGTGTGAAGAATAAAACACAAAACATAGAACAGCAAATGGATGTGAACCATACAGCTCAATAGAGTCTTTTCTTTAATATACGGCAAAAACTTGGAATTTTCATGCATCACGCAAAGAAGCCAGAGAAGTGCTCAACGAACTAAACGAGTATTAGGTGCGTAGCTTCTATGAAGTTAATAAAGACCTTTCATAAACACATAGAGCTATATACACAGTTACTCTGCTAGGACGTTTATACCGGCCGGTAGCACCAGCCAAGCAGCGGAGTTGGACTGTACGCTGAACCTGTTCCAGAGCCATGAGAAACAACGCCTCCTGGTGGAACACTAGCAAAAGAAGCACTGTATAATGACCATAATTTTATTGTATCTTTGCAACTATTTTGTTTAACACAATGACATCATCACCTTCATGTGCCATATGTAGCGGGCGACATTAACATGTTTGTCCACACTCCTTCATAATTTCTGAAGTTGTTCTGTATTATATTAGAGATTAATGGAGACTGAGCAGTGCACATAAAACTGACGGGTTGCCCTGTAACTACAACATCACATACATTATTACAATTATTACTAGCGTTTAACCCACGACTTCTTCTGTATACCATCTGTCTGTCCATCTCCTCCTCACCCCCATCTGTCTCCACCTCCTCCCCTCCCCTCCCTCTGTCCACCTCCATTTTCCTCATTTCTTTGTCCACCTCCTGCTCCCAGTTTCTCTACCCATCTTCTCTTCCCCCTCTCTCTGCCCATCCCCTCCTCACTCTCATTCTGTCCATCTCCTCTCTTTCTGCCCATCTTCTCTTCCACCCTCCCTCTGTGCAGCTCCTCCTTTCCACTGCCCATCTCTTCCTTCTCACTCTTCGTCCATGTCCTATTCCCCCTTTCTCCCTGGACATCTGCTCTTTTCCCTCTCTCTCTGTTTACCTCCTGCTCCTCTCTTCCTCTGTCCATCTCATCCTCCTCCTCTCACCATCCATTCCAATACTATCCACACACCATGCCAGTCGTGGCAGACAGCATAACTGCAATGATCATCTCTCCAGTGGTGATACACACCATATTAATCCCCTATTCGGATTTCTGTGTGTGAACTGCCAAAAGAGAGGTGACCATGAATAAAACGAAAGGGTAACATTCTAGGAGTGAGAGTGGAATGTGAGTATTTTGAATTTGATGAGGAAGCTAGAAAATCTGAAAAGCAAAATGCAGTGAACTGAAATGAGAAGATGATAAAGGTATTTGGCCAGACAAACTTAGGGTAATGTCAACAGCCGCAGATAATGTTGTAATGGGAGTGGGATTCGTTATGAATGGGACAGTAGAACAGTGAGTGAATTACTGTGAACGTCAAAATCGACAACAAACCAATTTCAGCAACAATACTTCAGGTACGTATGGTTAATCTCAAGTAGTATGTGAATAGACGGAGAGAGTATATTAGGATATTGAATGTGTAATTCAGTATATAAAGGAAGATAGTAATCCAATGTTTATGGGTGACTGGAACACCGTAATAGGGAAAGTAATAGAACATAGAGTTACGGCAGAATAGGGGCTCGGTAGTTGGAAAGCGAGAGGGGAAGTGGTAATTGATTTATGCAATAAATTTCAGCCAGTAATAGTGAGAACACTGTTCAAAAATCTCTGGAGGACGAGATATATTTCGAAATGGGCTGCAGATACAGGAAGATTTCAGCTGGATTACATCATGATAGGACAGAGATTCCGAAATCACGTATTAGACTGTGAGACGTATCTGGGAGCAGACAGACTCAGATCAAAATTTAATAATGATGAAGAGTAGACTGATGTTTTAGAGAATTATCTGGAAAAATCAAGCGGAAAGAAATGGGATGATGAAGTAGTAACGAATGATGAGATGAGTTTGAAATTGTCTAACGCTATAGATACTGCGATAGTAAATAGCACAACAGGTATTTCAGAAGAAGAGGAAAGGACATCGCTAAAAAGGGCAATCGTAGAAGCTGGACAGACAAATACAGGTACACGGAAGGTTGTGGTAGAGAAACTTCGGGAGACAAAATAATTATTTCAGTTGATGGATGAAAGAAGGAAGTACAAAAATGATCAGGGAAAAAAGAAATACAGCTACATACACTGCCTGATGAAAACTGTGCCGACACCCATTGGTATAGATTAATATAGGATGAATGAAACTCTCGCCTTTATCACAGTTTCAGCTCCGCTGGTGACACTTTCAATGAGATATCTGAATCTCTGTGGAGGAACGGCAGCTCAATCTTCCGCAAGAGCCGAAACAAGAGATGGTACCGATTTGAGCGCAGAAGTATGGAGCGAATTCGAAGAGTTAACTCATCCCAAAAGGTGTTCCATTGGATTCACGTCGGAACTCTGGGAAGGGCAGTCAATTTCAGGAATGGCATTGTCCACAGGCCGCTGCCTCACAGACGCTGCTTTATGTCATGTTGATACAAATGCTCATCTTTCCTCTACTGCATGCAGTGCACAATTCTCTACCATAATGAGTTCATATCCGTCTGCATTTAGCGTTTTCTAAGTGCAGTAAGGGAACCACACAGTAATAATGAAAGACATCGCCATCCACGTACTTCACTGTGGGCACTAAACATGACGGCAGGTAACTTTCAGTAGGCATATGCCAATCCCAAACCCTTACATCATATTGCCAGAGGGTACAGAGTGATTTGTCACTACAGATCACTCGTTTCCAGTCATCCACTGTCCAGTTCAAATGGTTCAAATGGCTCTGAGCACTATGGGACTTAACATCTGAGGTCATCAGTCCCCTAGAACTCAGAACTACTTAAACCTAACTAACCTAAGGACATCAAACACATCCATGCCCGAGGCAGGATTCGGACCTGCGACCGTAGCGGTCGCGCAGTTTAAGACTGAAGCGCCTAAAACCGCTCGCCCACAGCGGCCGGCTCCACCGTCCAGTGACGCCGCTGGTTACGCCACCTCAAGCACCTCTTAGCAGTGGCTACAACAACTTGTGGTATATTAGGAGCTGTTCAACCAACGTGCCCCAATGTTAAGTCCCAACGCACAGTCATTGTGCTAGCTGGACTGCTGGCAGCACTTTGGAACTCACAAGAGATTCCTTCCGCTGACTTCATGAAGTATTTAACAACCATCCTCCGCAACTGCCGACAATCCGTGTCTGTCAGAACATGAGGTCTGCCTGATCTCGGTTTAGCTGTGATTGTTACTTCGTGTTTCCACCTCACAATAACATCACTACCAGTCGACATGAGCAGCTTTATAAGGGATGAGCCGCGCGGGATTAGCCGAGCGCTCGAAGGCGCTGCAGTCATGGACTGTGCGGCTGGTCCCGGCGGAGGTTCGAGTCCTCCCTCGGGCATGGGTGTGTGTGTTCGTCCTTAGGATAATTTAGATTAAGTAGTGTGTAACCTTAGGGTCTGGTGACCTTAGCAGCCAAGTCCCATAAGATTTCACACACATAAGGGATTAAATTAACCTTATGGATTTGTTACTCAAGTGATATTCAATGACTACTCCACGTTCGAAGTCTCTGAGCACTCCTGACCAACCCATTTTGCAGTTACTACTCCTCTACTGACTACACAATACTCCCCGCTCTCTTACACACACATCAAAAAAAGTTTAGCATCACCTTGTTTCCGAGAGTTCCGGAACCTGTACGGAAAATTGGAATAGAGATCAAGATAAACGTCATTTCCGCCCTTTTTATTGCTCATGAAAACCACACATTGCATGTTCTACCACCATACAGAGGTGTTGGTCCAGATTTCTGTACACACCAGTACCTCTATTACCTAGTGGCATGTCCTCTTGCACTGATGCATGCCTGTATTCGTCGTGGTATACTATCCACAAATTCATCAAGGCACTATTGGTCCAGATTGTCCCCTCTCCACAAAGGCGATTCGGTGTAGATCCCTCAGAGTGGTTGGTGGGTCACCTCGTCCATAAACAGCCAATCCACCACAGGCATGTTCGACAGGGTTCATGTCTGATGAACATGCTGGCCACTCTGGTCGAGAAATGTCGTTATCCTGAAGGAAGTCATTCACAAGATGTGCACAATGGGAGCGCGAATTGTAGCCCTTGAAGACAAATGCCTCGCCAATATGCTTCCGATATGGTTGCAATATCGGTCAGCGGATGGTATCCACGTATCGTACAGCTGTTACGGCGACTTCCATGACCACCAGCGGCGTACGTCGGCCCCACATGATGCCACCCCAAAGCATTAGGGAACCTCCACCTTGTTGCACTCGCTGGACACTGTGTCTGAGGCGTTCAGCCTCACCGGGCTACCTCCAAACACGTTTGCGACGATTACCTGTTTGAAGGCATATGCGACACTCATTGGTGAATAGAACGTGATGCCAATCCTGAGCGGTCCGTTCGACATGTCGTTGGGCCCATCAGTACCGCGCTGCAAGTTTTCGTGGTTGCAAAGATGGACCTCGCCATGGATGTCGGGAGTGAAGTTGCGCATGATGCAGCCAATGGCGCACAGTTTGAGTCGTAAGACGACGTCCTGTGGCTGTCGAAAAGCATTATTCAACATGGCGGCGTTGCTGTCAGGGTTCCTTCGAGCCATAATCCGTAGGCAGCGGTCATCCACTGCAGTAGTAGCCCTTGGGCGACCTGAGCGAGGCATGTCATCGACAGTTCCTATCTCTCTGTATCTCCTCTACGTCCGCTTTGGTTCACTCCGAGACGTCTGGACACTTCTCTTGTTGAGAGCTCTTCCTGGCAGAAAGTAACAATGCGGACGCGATCGAACCGCGGTATTGACCGTCTAGGCATGGTTGAATTACGGACAACACGAGTCGTGTACCTCCTTCCTGGTGAAATGACTGGAACTGACTGGCTGTCGGACCCCCTTCGTCTAATAGGGGCTACTCATGCATGTTTATATCTTTGGGAGGGTTTAGTGACATATCTGACCAGTCAAAAGGACTGTGTCTGTGATACAATATCCACAGTCAACGTCTATCTTCAGGAGTTCTGGGAATCGGGGTGATGTAAAACTTTTCTTTATGTGTATATTTTGGTTGTTCTATCTCTCGTGACTTCTAGTGGCCAAGTCGTAATTACATATATGTATCCGTATACTTCTGATCAGATAGTGTAGGTCAATGTGAAGTAAGGAGTATGTGCAAGGAAGCGAAGGCGTAATAGATAGAGGAAAAATGCGAACAATCCGAAACAGAAATCGTCGCTGGAGAGACTGATTTAGATTAAAGGACGTAAAAAGCAACCTTCGGTGAGAACCTGTATGATGACATGATAAAAGAAGAAATAAGAGTCGATAGAAAAGATGTAAGAGATTCGATATTAGAATGAGACTTGAATAGAGCTTTTGGAAAGTTTTTGTCAAATAAGGCGGAAGACATAAACAACAAACGTGCGAAATTTCTAAACTTATTGGTACAAATGGCAATGAAAAATTTATTTGAATTGGTTTGTAGAGTCTCTGAGTCTGGACAAGTACCATGAGGCTTTCGGAAAAAAAAGCATCCTCGCAATGCCGAAGATAATGAGGGCAGATAAATGCGAGAACTATCACACAATCTGCTTAACAAATCATACATCCAAGATGATAACAAGAATAATATATAGAAGAACGGGGAAAATATGTGTTAGTTGACAGATTAGCTTTAGTAAAGGTAAATAACTGGAGTGGCAGTTCTGACGTTACGCTGATAATGAAAGCAAGACTTAGGAAAAACCAAGACACTTTCATAGGAATGTCCACCTAGAAAGGCGTTCAATGTTATAAGTTGTACGACAGAGATGCAGTCTTTCAACCCTACTGTTCAATCTATATATCGAAGAAGCAATGACAGAAATAATGGTTGAAGAACGAAATTAAAATTCAAGATGAAACGATGTCAAGATTCGCAGCTGAAATTTCTATCCTCTGTGAAACTGAGGAAGAAATTCAGAATCTGTTGAGTGGAATGACCAGTTTAGTGAATAGGGAATTACGACTGGCAGTAATCACGAGAAAGGCGAAATTAATGGTAAGCGGCAGAAATGAGATTATGATCATCTTAAAATCAAAATTGAAGACCGCTAAGCAGAGAATGTGAAGATATTCTTCTACCTTGGAAGCGAAACAACGTCTAACGGACGGAGCAACGAGGACATAAATAGCATGTTGGCATTGGCCAAAAAAATCCTACTAGAATCAAACTTGGGGCTTAATTGGAGGAATAAGTTTCCAAGGAGCGTACGCTTGCAGCATAGCATTGTATGGAAGTGAATCACGGACTGTCGGAAATCCAAAAAACAACCTATCTAAGCTTTTGACATGTGGTGATACGAAAGGATGTTGCAAAATAGACGGACAGATAAGAAATATGAAGTCTGACCGTATAATCGGTGAGAAGAGAAACATGTAGAAAACATTGACAAGAACAAGGAACAGGGTGATAGAACATGTGTCATGACATTATGGATTATGTTCCATGGTACCTGAGGGATCTTTCGAGGGTAAAATCTTTAGTTGAAGACAGCGATTGGAATGTATCCAACAAATACTTGAGGGAATTGGGTACAAAGGTTACACTGGGTTCATCCCAGAACCATCTGTGCCGACTCAAAGTTTGGAAGAGAAACGAATAGATGAATTCGTAGCAAGCCGCACTCAACTGGGCAGATGGCTGAAGTTCCGGGAAAAAAAAAGTACGACGTCGTTTGGAGAAAAAAAAAGGAAACCTCCGATGATACTCCAGCTCCCATATTCACCAAATATGGCGTGCAACAACGTATGCGTACAGTTCGAGTACACTCACTGCTTTTCATGATAACAGTAATCCGCACAGGACAGCTTGCAAGGATGTAGAGCGAGGGTAACAGGTTTCGTGCTCTTCAAGGATGCCAAAATCTACGATACTTAATTATTAATCGAGCCTTATTTTTTTCTTTAGTGGGTATTGTGTCGTCCGCTCTCTCTGATGACCTCATTTTTCCCAGTGAAGAGAATCCACCGCAAGTCAGCTACTTGGTTACGTGGTTACGTCACTCGCGGTTGGCCACAGAGACTACAGTTTCAATTAAAGAGTTAAATGTCACGAAAGCTGTTGCACAATGTTTGCGGTTAAACATCTCTTAGAATTTACTTTTGATCTTTCAATTATTTAAACGTATTTTACATCTTGACATACAGTTCATGAGAGAAAAGTGACATTTATTAACATTCTCTCCTTTGGGTAAAAAAAAAAAAAAAAAAAAAAAAAAAAAAAAAAAAAAAAAAAAAAAAAGGAAGTGACCATTTATGCTGCCCTTTTCTGTACATTATAACATCCTCTGTTAGTCCTACACACTTAAGTAGCACTTTAGTCTGGGTCGCACGAATACTTTGTGTTTTGTAAACAATCACCTTTGCAGACCGATTGTATTTTCCCATTATTTTCGTAATGAATCGGAGTCTGCCAATTGCCTAATCTATAATGGCGTCTACGTTATCAATCAGTTCTAGTCATCGACGAATTGTTCCATTCAGCTATTTGTAAGAGTTGAATGATTTCATTTATGAGTAATATACTAGTCATTACTTTTTTTAGAAGTGCACACTTATGACTGATATTTGTGCAGCTATTGATATTTGTGCAGCTACTATTTCCTGCACTACTTTATTATACATAACTGCATCAGCTGCAGGAAGCTCAGTAATATGCCTAACATGAACAGTAAGGGTCCCAATTCGCTTCCCTGGCTCACCCTGGAAGTCACTTACTTATGTTGATGCCTCTCCATCTAAGATAAAACGCTGCATCCTTCCTTCAGGAAACGCTCACATCTGTCACAAATTTCCTTTGAAACCATGTATAATACCACTTTCGTGTACATTATAGAGTACGATATCACAGCTTTTGTTCACCTTTCTAGATAAGAACTATGGTTGTATGTAATGCATACGATTTCAGATCATTCGAAGTTGATTCACAAGGAGACCAAAATCCGTTCGTAATCATGCAAATAAAATTTCGATGTGGACTGAGACTTTAGTGCATTTACGCAAAGTTGGTTGTTTATGTTCTTCGTTTGACCTGTGAATATTTTCCAAGGCATCTCCATACGAGTTTGTTACTTTTTTATATGCGTTTCTGTAGTCGCGATCGACCAGTTCGTAGATGCAATTAAAACCAGCACATTTTCAAGTGATCAGTAAACTGGTTGCCTTCTGTACAAAGCAGCCAGTGTTGCATGTGCTGGTTTTTTGGTATCCCAGCAGCGTTTGCTACAACGAGCACTCAAATCAAATGGGTCATGGTGCGTAGACTGAAGACCCCAAATCTTGATGATAGTCTTAACGGTGACGTGCGTAGAGAATGGAAGGAACACAGTATACGCACCATAGTCGCGGTTCAGGTGTTGGAGGTAAGCTTAGCGATAAATCTGAATGAAATGGAAGTGAGTCATAGTGAAGAGGGTTGTTTGGCTTGCAAATCAATAAATATTCACCTCCACATCTCTGTTACGTGTTTCAGAGTGTCAGAAACTACATTGACTAAACAAAACGCAACACCAAGAAGGAGATGTGCGACACAAACGAAAGTTGGTAGGCGTGTTTCTAAATCTGAAAGATCGTTTGTTGAAATTTCGCGCCACTTTGAGGATGTAAATCAGATTTGCTTTAAATACATGTGGTAACGGTCGTGAGCATTGGACGTGGTGAGCTGATGATGGTCAAGAACGCCTTTAAGGCTACAAAGACGCCATTATCAACACCTCACTGAGTTTGAACGAGGTCGTTGTTGTGTTGGCAGAAGAGCCAACACCGTGTAACAACTGGAGGTCGAAATGCACGCGTTTTAGCTCACGCAGGCTGGCGTGAGGAGGGAAGGACTATACTGACGTGAGGTCTGGAACATGACAAGGAATGAGAGTTCAGAAAGCGGACATAATTAGTTTGATACTTAACTTTAATCCATTAATGAGGAACGTCGCTCTTGACGGTAAATGATTCACAATATTATCTGTTCAGAATAGTAACTGAATATGGCGCCTTGCTAGGTCGTAGCAAATGACGTAGCTGAAGGCTATGCTAAACTGTCGTCTCGACAAATGAGAGCGTATGTAGACAGTGAACCATCGCTAGCAAAGTCGGCTGTATAACTGGGCGAGTGCTAGGGAGTCTCTCTAGACTAGACCTGCTGTGTGGCGGCGCTCGGTCTGCAATCACTGATAGAGGCGACACGCGGGTCCGACGTATACTAATGGGCCACGGCCGATTTAAAGGCTACCACCTAGCAAGTGTGGTGTCTGGCGGTGACACCACAGTCGTGTAATTGGGCTACGAGAAGCTGAATGTTCCTTTCGCGATACTGCAGATAGACTAGGCAGGAAAATAGCCACTGCATGATTTCTGACTGCGTTGATCACGAAAATGTACGGTCACAAGAGGGCCTGGTGCCTGACGGCCAAGTGCCATTACTCAGAGAGAATGCCGTCGTGTTTGGCTTATGGTTCTGGCATGACGTATTACAACTGCAGCAGCAATCTGAGCAGCAGTTGGCACCACAGTGACACAACGAACTGTTATAAATCGGTTACTTCAAGGACAGTTCCGAGCCAGACGCCCAATAGCGTGTATTTCACTGACCCCAAACCACCGCCAATTGCCGCTTCAGTGGTATCAAGCGAGAGCTGATTGGAGGGCCAGGTTTGGTGTCTGTCGTGTTTTCTGATGAAAGCTGGTCCTACCTCGGTGGCAGTGACGGTCGTGTGCTAATTAGGAGCAGGCCAGTTGAGGGCCTGCAACCAACCTGTCTGCATGCTAGACACACTGGACCTACACCTGCAATTATGGTCTGTAATTGCGGTTTCGTATGACACAGGAGCACTTTCATGGTTATCCCACGCATCCTGACTGCAAAATTGTACGTCAGTCTGGTGATTTGGTCTGTTGTGCTGCCATTCATGAACATTATTCCAGGGGGCGTCTTTCTGTAGCATAAACTAAACTCCTCCCGCACAGGCCATGAAGGCCCAAAGGCACCAACTGGCCGCCGTGTCATCCTCAGCCCACAGGCGTCACTGGATGCGGATATGGAGAAGCATATGGTCAGCACACCGCTCTCCCGGCCGTGTGTCAGTTTCCGATACCGGAGCCGCCACTTCTCAATCAATTAGCTCCTCAGTTTGCCTGACAAGAGCTGAGTGCACCCCGCTTGCCAGCAGCTCTCGACAGACCGGATGGTCATCCATCCAAGTGCTAGTCCGGCCCGACATCGCTTAACTTCGGTTATCTGACGGGAAGCGATGTTACCACTGCGGCAAGGCCGTTGGTTTTTCCATAGTATAAGGCTCACCCAAATATCTCTGTTGTAACACAATATGCTCTACAGATTGTCGACGTGTGGACTTGGCCTGTTCGATCATCAGATCTGTCTCCAATCGAGCACATATGGTACATTGTCGGACAACTCCAGCGTCATCCACTAAGAGTGCTGACCGTTCCTGCATCGACCGGCCAAGCGCAACAGGCTTGGAACTCCATTCTACAAACTGACCTGTCCAATAAAATGCACGCGGTTTTACATACTTGCATTCAACACTCTGGCGATTACATCGGTTATTGATGTATCATCATTTCACGTTTGCAATGGCCTACCTCGCACTTATATTCACCTGTGATCTTGCATTGTTAATCACTTCACTATTTTATCCAGACAAATGTATTCCCAATATTTCATTACTGTACATTAATTATTTTTTGGCTCTGTGATTTTTTCCGTCAGTGCATTTAAAAACGGATGCGAATAACTGCAATTGGTCCGTGCCCAGCACAGGCTCATGATGCCGTCATAAGACGTTATGGACCGGGTGGAAAACATCATCCTAGCTGTTCACTTTGCAACAGATTAACGTTTGTTTGTTCCGTAAGTAATAGCTTTAGATGAACGATTGTCGAAGGACTCACATTAACACGAAGAGGATCGTAAGCGAATACCACACTCAGTTAAGTTTTATCACGGAAATCGTATCCTAAGGAACAGCTACATTTGTCAAAAATTTTCCCTTTAATATCTGATTGAAAAAGTATTTTTCGAAATTAAAAAAAGAATACGATGACTATTATTGTGAATGGCACAAAATTATAATTCTTTGGCACATTCCTCCCACAGAAAATCTGGAAAACGTTAGTAGAAAATTAAATTTTCACTCAAACGTAGAGAGAAAATTGTTTTTATATGGGTATAAAAAAGACATATTTACAAATTCTTATACATTGATAAGAAAATATCAGGTACAGTAAATGTTAATGAAATAAAATTGTTTTTTTCCAATTAGTGGAAATTCAAATTGAAAATAATACTGTCATTAACATTGTTTTCTTCGACTGTGGCAGGTATGTAATTATACGAAAATAGTTTCGTTGGCAGTTATGTAGATTTCATTATTTCTGACGAATGTACAAGAAGTGTTTGACGTCTGCTTTTTATAAGCGTAGCCAAATATAGTTTATATATTGGTAACACCTAGAGAGAATTTACGAAAATAAGCTCGTCGAAACTACATTGCTTTGAGTTTTTGTACGTCCATCCTTTTGACTGGAGGTCTTGGGGACCACGGCCGTTCACTATTGTAAGAAAATGAAACGCTTACAGCCGTTCTTATTATCTTATTTATTGTGTAGCTATCAGTTTCGCCGCTTCAATACACCATCTTCAGACCGTAGTTGATGCTTAAGTGGTTATCACGATCCATATATACAATGCGTAGTGGCCAACATAATTGGTTTACACAGACGATCTGTAACGGTGGTGTAGCACTCCAACCATCAATTGCCAACTGCCAGTCTGCAGACAATGTGGCAGTTGACAGTCTGCGTAAAGCAGCTATGTTGGCTACTATGCAGTTTATATATGGATTGTGATAGATCCCTTTAGCAACAACTGCGACCTGAAGATGCCACATTGAAGCGCCAAAACTGGTAGCTACACAATAAATAAGATCATAATGTTGGCTATAGGAGTTTCATTTTCTTATTTTATTGCTTTGAATTCATAGACATTGCGGTGTAACGACGCCTTTAGGTTTTCGTTTGTTATATGACCATGTGCAGACTTCGTCACCTACGTCAGTTACAACCCACTTAAAAAATGATTCATATTCTTTTTAAATTGTCATAGAATGGTTCTTGAACGAAACTGTAAAACATCAGTTGAGTCGTGTGCAGAGAATTACATCACTTGGGCCAATTGGTTTCCGTAACTTTTTCGAATTTAAATTTCGTTTGTTTCTCCTCAGAAAATTATATCGACACACGTTATCTTGACCTAATCGATATCAGAATCACACATTAAATAAACTTTTTAGATTCAAAGTTTCGGCCAACGCTGTCTGAATCAATAATCTTGTCAAATATATTATTAATCCGTTCACATAACTCTTCATAAATAACTCTTCAAGACACGTGTTTCAACTTTAGCAGCATACACTATTTTATTAGCTTCCTACACATACAGATGTGAACTTGAACGTTGACAGACAGTGACTAACATTTCAATAAGACTAAGCTCATTATGACGTCATTGTTGTACAAAAAGAGTATAAAAATTCATTTTTAATTTTTTTTAGAAACACGACGCAACAACTCGGTTCCAGGATCTTCTGTTGCTCCTTGGCTGTCGACCCGCGACGTATAGCGGCCAGCAATTTCCTCTCTGGTCGCGGCAACGAAGATGCTGTCCCCGTTCGTTGCGCCGATCTCTCCGTACATGAAACACATAAAAAAAATACAAACTTTTAGATAATTCACATTTATTACAAATAATAAGAAAACACATAAACAAAACTAAATTAAGCTTATAGTCACCTGCAAACTGGGCTGACTTTGGTGGATAGGTGACGCTTACTTTCGTCCCACTACAACATTTAGAGCTACGTAAAACAGAAAATTACTTAGTTTTTGTTGTTGTTTTATACTGGGGTGTGTGAGGAGCGTACGACAATGAATGAAAATTTCCTTCCATCTGCAGATTTATCAGATTTTAAATTTTGTCTTTGTTCTTTAACAGACTTGATGTGGAAATAAATTATTTAGACATCGAGATGTGAACATATCTGTATCAATTCAAAGCTGTTCTTGTGACAATTTGCCTTCCGCATAAAAGAAACCTTTTCATGAGTTTGTTTGCGAGGCCATCCTTCACAGCAAACACAGAAATATTTGTTCTGTAAATAAAAACGCGTGCTCTTGCTGCACTGTATTTGATTTCTCCCAGACGCTTTTTGCCCATTTTCACTTTAAGGCATCATCATTGGGATAGTGTTTCGCTTTTTTAGTTGAAATCTGCGTTTCTTCATATCTGGTCTTATGCTGGAGGTCGTACTACAGCTCTGTTTACGAAACATAAGATTGTTTTTATGTTCCGAACTTTTTTCTTCCCACTTTTCATCTTGTTTGCCCTTATTGTTGTGATGCAATGTCAGTACTCTGTCACTAATTATAGATATTTGACCAAAAATTATGATGTCAAGACGTAACAACTTTGAGTTCACAATGCGTCTCGTCACGTTTGGTTTGTTTACCTTTCATACCGGATAGATGTAACTATCTCAGTGTGATATAGCACCAAGTGAGCCGCAGAAAAGAGTACAAACACTTTGAATTTTGAAATACGAACCAAGTCGAAACGCTCCACCGTGATCAGATCCTTAATTCTTCCGCAGTCAGCATCTCTTTTCACGAGACTTTTACATTTCGGAAACCGAAATAAAGCTGTGTGGGAATATTTATGGAATTTTTACCAGATATGTCTGTCCTACAAATGGGAAAAGGATTTTTAAACTGACACTCTCGTCCTCGATTAGAAGAGCTAATAGCTACACAAGGTGAACTCCAACTTCACCGACGACATTTTTGTGAGAGGAACTCATAGTCCCGATAACTCATTACAGATTAATGAAGTAATCACGGAAATTTGGAAACTTGTGGTAAGTTCTTGTGAGACCAAACTGCTGAGGTCATCGGTCCCTAGGCTTACAGACGACTTAATCTAACTTAAACTAACTTACACTAAGGACAACACACACACCTATGCCCAAGGGAGGACTCGAACCTCCGACAGGAGGAGCCGCGCGAACCGTAGCAAGGGTCCCTAGACCGCACGACTACCCCGCACGGATTTTTAAAAGATCTTATTTTGTTCGACATTGTTCACTGCATTTGTTCGTGGCGAACGCCCCGTGACAGTCGTTCAATTTCATCGTTCATCACTTCACTCACCTTTTATATTGCAGAGGACAGCTAACCGGCAGCAGCACTAGGAAAAGTTGTTAACGTTGTCAGAGAGGCCGGTGTCACGGTAAGCGGAAGCGTGTCCTTGCGCATGCGCAACACGACTTGCGATGTTGTGACAAACGTCAGTAGAGTCATTGCTAGCGTTGTAATTAGGCGAGTTGTGTTAGTCCAGCCTGCATCGTCACACTTACAAGAAACAAGCCGCTGCGACGTTTCCTGTCGCGGATGTAGTGTGTATAGATGCAAAAAGCTTTGATGTGCCACTTTCACTGATTTCAATGAATCGATACTTGAACTTCATACCTGCCAACTATTCATCGTTAAACCTATCCGTGCCGTTGTGCATCACTGTTAACGAAAAACTGACACCGTCCAAAAAAATGAACAGTACTTAATTCAAGTTTGTAGGTGGAGATCAGTGTGGGTTGTCAACAGCAAGTACTGTGTGTGACTGCAACAAGTTTCTCCCCAAGTAAGACACACAACGTTACGTTTGCACTGCAGTGAAGATATTTTCAGTGAAATACAGATAATGCTGAGAAAAGCAGGAGTAAGCTAAAGAGAAAGACGGCTAATGTACCATATGAAAAAATAGGGAACAATAAGAAAGAAGATATGATGGAAGTGTTCGGTTTAAAGAAAGAGTGGTATTGAAATTCGGTATGAGACGATATCAACTATAAGATTAGCTGATGATTCATGATTTATAACATCCGTTAGGGTTATAATAAATTTTTATTTTTAGGTGTACAGAAAGTCCATAAGAGTCAACTAACAGTGGTTAATATACTGATTCTCTAGGACGCGGCACGTTAGCAGACAATCCATCTCATATATTCCTAGGCCGAATGGAAAACCTTTCGAACTTAGCCCATTACCCTGGTCTTTGAGAGATTTCCCGTCCGGCCTAGGAATATATGAGATGGATTTTCTGCTTGCATTCCATGTAGCAGAGAATTACTATATTAAGACCTGTTAGTTGACTCGCATAGATATTTATACATCTGAAGATGGGACTATTGTCTTGAAAGCTATTTGCGCTTTCCCTGTATTGCAAAAAAGAATTATTACAAATATAGTGGATGTTATTAATCATGAATAATATACATAACGCTTGTGAATGTTCTGTCAATAAAAACATTTGTTGGCTGATGACTTTGCTATTATCGGTGAAAGGGAAGAAGAATTACAGGATGTGTTGAATGGAATGAAGAGTCCACTGAGTACAGAATATGGATGGAGAGTAGACAGAAGAAAGACGAAAATAGTAAGGAGCTGCTGAAATGAGGTTAGCGATAAACGTAATATCATATTTGGGGACCACGATGTAGACGAAGTTAAAGAATGCTGCTACAATGTTTGCAAACTAAAAAATGACGGATCAAGGACACAAAAAGCAAATCCGCGCAGGAAAAAAGGCATTCCTAGCCAAGAATATCCTGCTAGTATTAAACATCGGCTTTAATCTGATGAAGAAGTTTTTGCGGATGTACGTTTGGAGCACAGCATTACATACTAATGAATCATAGGCCGTGAGAAAACTGGAAAAGAAGAGTATCGCAGATGTGGTGCTACAGAACAATACTGAAAACGAGATGGACTGATCAGATAAAGAATGAGGAGGTTCTCCGTAGAACCGGCTAAGAAGGGGACGTATGGGAAACACTGACATGAAGAAAGGGCAGGATGATAAGATTTGTATTAAGTCAGCAGGTAATTGCTTCCATGGTACTAGAGGAAGCTGTAGAGGGTAAAAAGTGTAGGGTAAATGCAATTATTATGCAACAGAACGTTGGAAACCATAGTACATGATGCCAAAAAACCTCAGATAATATCTCTTAATAACTCCATAAATTCCACCTATCTACATGTACAGGGTGCTCGGAAATTCCCGTTTCAAACTTCTATGAGTTGTAGAGGGGAGTGAGTAGATAATATTTTGAACTGGAACCCATGTCCGGTAACGTACTGTTTCGGTGCTACAACCACTTGAAAACATGTTGGCAACGCGACCACTTTTACAAATAACTGATTAGTCGGGACACAGTACTTTACTTGTTTCTCCGTTGCGCTCATTCATAACCAAAGAAATTGCCCGTGTATTAGTAGACGGGTTCTCTTCAACATGATGTAGTACGGCCTCTTCCAATTCTGTTGTGCGGCGTCTCCTTGGAACATCACAATCCGCCTGTTGACGGTGAAGGTACCGTTTCTCATGCCGTTGCAAAATTGTGCCGAAAAGGGTATGGGATGGATTCGGACATTGTGGTGAACCATCTTAATAGCGGCGACAAGCAGATGTTCCATTACCGTGAGCTTCGCCATACAGAAGGATGACGTCGGTATATTCGGCAAACGTTTTCTCAACCATATCGCTCTAACACTCACAGAAACGTGAATGGGACTCGAATCAGATCAGTAAGGTGGGCTAGATGTCAAACGACATCAGTCGATCCAGCGTAACTA
This sequence comes from Schistocerca serialis cubense, assembly GCF_023864345.2. Classification (NCBI taxonomy): domain Eukaryota; kingdom Metazoa; phylum Arthropoda; class Insecta; order Orthoptera; family Acrididae; genus Schistocerca; species Schistocerca serialis. The sequence continues at coordinate 623,091,269 of NC_064641.1, forward strand.
GCCCACCTAAGTGATTACCCTGTTGCATACCTACATAACAAACATGTTTTTAAACGGCTGTAGCACGGAAAATGGTACGTTTCCGCACATGGGTTCCTATTCAAAATATTATGGACTCACTCCCTGTAGAAGTCTTAGAAGTTTGTAACGGGAATTTCTGAACACTCTGTAGAAACGGCAGTTTCTTAAATGACTAATTCATCACAGCACAGCCCAAACCATTAAGGACAGAAACTTGAAATTTGGGGAGAATGTTGATCTTATATTGTAGGCGTCGTTTAAGAAGGGACCTTCTAAAATTTCACACCTAAGAAGGTGAAATAGAGGATGAAATGGTTTGTGAAAATATGTCGCTATTAAGGCAATTTTGAAGCTAGAACTACGAAAATTAGTATTTAGTATCTGGGTCAGAAATAAAGAAATGTGTGTGCCAGTATTTTTCAAAATTAAACGATTATGGAGGTGAAATAGTAGGTGAAACTATTTTTTCAAAATGAATCACAATTAGAGATCTGCTAAAGCACTCCATGTTTTTGGAAATTCCACTCCTAACGGAGGTGAAATAGGGGATGAAAGTTTTTGTGGAAATATTTCGTTATAAAAATATTTTTGAAGGTAAATCGCTGAAAATTTGTAATTGGATTCTAGGTTCGAAAATATTTCACGGGTTTTGGAAATTTAACCCCTAAAGGGGTGAAATAGGGCATGAAATATTAAAAAAAATTTATACTGAAATAGTTTTAAAACTGAATCTGTGAAAATTGTGACTTGGCTTCTCGGTTGGATGTAAAGAACTGTGTGGTAGGGTACGAGAATTCCTGTGGAAATATCACTAAAGAAACTCAGAAGGGCTGATTAACAAAAGCCTCGGACTCTAATTACCATAATCGCTTTTGGTCAGAAGTACATTCGGAAAAACCCGTATGGCCTCAGTTAGCATGAAAAGCGTAGGAAGTGTTGCAATTTGTTTAAACAAAAAATTGGTTGAAGAAAACAAAAAAAATCTGTGCAGATCATACAGTTTACGCGAGCGAAGTAGCGGGCTCTCAGCCAATTAGAAATATAGAGATATTACACATCCGGCAGGAACTAATATGAAAAGCAATCTAGTTCGTTATATAACATACGGAAGGTGATTCCAACAAGCGAGAGAAACGCCGGAGAACGTTAGAGTTTCATATAACGGGTAATGTTGGACAGCCTGTGATAGAAGTGAGAGTGATACGGAACTAAATCAGGAGAGGTTAGCTGGGACCCGTGCAACCACCGGATGACCTGTGTTTGAGGTCACCAGTGTTTGGACGGCGATTGTCGCTACAAGGCCCTCGTGTATAGTCCGGTTGACGGCATTGAGGATTTATGGTCGCTCGCTGGCCAGAGGCTCCGCCTTTCGATTCGTACTGGGATAACAAGGCAATCCACAACAACCTACAGTGAAACCGTTTCCGAAAGACAAGGTTCTCCTGACGCACGAAATGTAAATAGGGCATATCACTTTTTTTTATGAAAGGTCACGCTGAATGTTGTTTACCATTCAGCTTCCTACTTGTTTCCGCCCGTCACAAAACTGACGTATCAAAAAAGTGGAAATGTCAAACGTTCTAAGTGACAGATCTCACATATGTTGGGAGGACCAAAGCAATGTATCTCTTGCTGTACGTAATTTGTTGGCATCTGAGCAAGTATTCTGACACCACAAAATTACGCTGCTCACCTCACCAATGGCAGAAATAATGACACAAATTAAAAGAGCAAAATTTGTTAAGAAAGATCCTAGTGCCACAGTCGGAAACTGCCAACTTCTATCTGCCAATAAGAAAGTTTTTGTTTCGAGTGCCAATATTACTGAGGGACTACCTTGTATTTGTAAAAATACAAGTACTGAAATGGGACAACACAAAAGGTGACAAGAGCCATGCCATAGCGATATACACATATACAATGGCGGCGGTATCACATAAACAAGTTAGAAAAGGGCAGGTCATTGGGGGAGTTGTCATACCTGCTCAGGTGATTCATGTGAAAAGGTTTCCGACATCATTATGGTCGCACAACGGGAATTAACAGACTTTGAACGCGGAATAGTGATTGGAACTAGATTCATTGGAAATTTCATTTCGGAAATCGTTAGGGAATTCAATATTCCGAGACCCACAGTGTCAAGAGTGTGCTGGGAATACCAGATTTCAGGCATTACCTCTCACCACGGTCAACGCATTGGCCAACGGCTTTCACTTAACGACCAAGAGCAGCGGCCTTTGCGTAGAGTTGTCAGTGCTAACAGACAAGCAACACCGTGTGGAATAGTCGTAGAAATTAAGGTGTGACGAACGACGAACGTATCCATTAGACAGGCCGACGAAATTTGGTGTTAATGGGCTGCAGCAGCAGACGACCGTCGCGAGTGCCTTTGCTAACAGTGCGACATTCCCTGCAGTGCCTCTCCTGGCTCGTGACCGTATCGGTTGGGTCCTTGACGACTGAAGAACCATGGCTTCTTCAGATGAGTCCTGATTTCATTTGTTAAGAGATGCCTGTAGGGTTTGAGTGTGGCACAAACCCCACGAAGCCATAGACCCAAGCTTTGAGCAAGGCACTGTGCAAGCTGTTGGTGGCTCCATAATAGTTGGTCTGTGTTTATATGGAATAGTCTGGCTCCTGGTTATGTTCGGCTACTTGGAGACCATTTGCAACTATTCCTGGACTTTATGTCCCCAAACAACGATGTAATGTTTGTGTATGACAATGCACCGTATCACCGAGCCACAATTGTTCGTGACTGGTTTGAAGAACATTATGGACAATTCGATCGAATGATTTGGCCACCTAGATCGCCCGATATGAATCCCATCGAACATATAGGGGACATAACACAAAATGCTGCACCAGCAACACCTTCCCAATTGTGGACAGTTATAGGAGCAACATGGCTCTGCATTTCTGCAGGGGATTTCCAACGACCTGTTGAGTCTACGCCACGTCAATCTGCTGCACTATGCAGGGGAGAAGGAGGACCGACATGATATTAGGGGGTATTCCATAACTTTTGTCACCTCAGTGTAACGTGTGACTAGTAGAACTGTAATGAACAAAAACGATTTCCTTTACTCCTTGCAAAGAGACCTCAAGAGGCCCAACGGTACCGACCGACAGCCTTGTCATCCTCACCTCACTCTGCCTCGTGATGACTGGGTGTTGTGTGATGTCCTTAGGTTAGTTAGGTTTAAGTAGTTTTAAGTTCTATAGGACTGATGACCATAGATGTTAAGTCTCATAGTGCTCAGAGCCATTTGAACCATTGAACCTCACCCCACAGACGTCACTGGGTGCGAATACGAAGGGGCATGGGTCAGCACCCCACTCTTCAGGCCGTTGTCAGTTTTCATGGCCGGAGAGTACCAAAATTAAATTCAAGGGAAAAATCTTTCAGTGTTGACTTCTGTTCCCATTCTTGCAATTGGACATTGCAAAGTTTGCTGTGAAATCCCCGTGAAGTTGAGCAAGTAATGGATTTTCACAATACTTTACAGACACACGTTGTTTTGTTTGGTCACTTCTCCAACTTCTTATACTACTTTTGAAAATAATACTATCTTCTTCCATTATAAAGATGTTTATTGGTGTAAACAAAAGCCTACATATAGTTGGTTTACCACACAAACTGTGCATACAATTTGGGACTCGAGAGAGAAGCACTAGTTGGAAACAAAGGCAGTGTGCCGCCTAGTAATTAATATTTCATATATTTTCTCAATGATTTGGCATTTCGAACATGTCTGGGACATGCAACAGAGTGCCTGAAACGCAACAGCATTGAAAATGCGCTTTATGAAAACATTGCGCTTACAGTAATTCTCCTGCGGGTTCACAAGTCTTGAGTAACTCTCGTAGAAAACAGCATTTCTTTATATGCAATCTTTCGTATGGTTTGATACATTTTGTACTTATTTCTGTCTCCTGCTGCCCTTTTCATTCCAACATTACTCTTATATCCAAGACCGTGTGTAATCCGCACACTGTAGCCTTTGTGTGCCCTATTATTGTCCCCTCCGTCCGTCGTTCTAGCGTCGTTCGCCCCCATTAGCTGATTGGTCAGCGCGATAGAATGTCAATCCTAAGGGCTCGGGTTCGATTCACGGCTGTGTCGGAGATTTTCTCTGCTCAGGGTCTGGTTGTTGTATTGCCCTAATTATCATCATTTCATCCCCATCGACGCGCAACTCGCCCAAGTGGCATCAAATCGGAAGACTTGCACCCGGCGAACGGTCTACCTGACGGGAGGTCCTAGTCACACCTCATTTATTCAAGCGTCGAGTTTGTTGTTCCTGAAAGCCATAGCAGACAGCCCGCTTCATGTCCCTGCCTCTAGTAAAGATCTTCTATAGACACTTTTCCTTACGTACAAGGACTTCTTATTATTGATACATCAGAAGTATCCACTCGCTTGTTTTTCAGATTAACTTGCAATACATCATTTCCAGTTACACGTCAGTGGTTAAGCTTATAACAAGTTAGTGTAACAAAATAGAAATACACTACATCTATATTTCTCAGATGCAACTAAATTAATAAGTAGTAAAATCGTAAGATTTTCTTTCTTGTAAGACCCCGAGAGGGAGTTTTATCATTCTTGCTGGGGGTATTTTCCAACGTGGCTCACGCTAACATTTTTCGTCTGCAATTTACGAATGGTATTGTGAGTTGATCATTTGTTACTAGTAAAAGATGCGAGCCGTATTGAGATTGGAAACAGCATGCCCCTCTTTTGCTCCAGATTCTGAGGCTCCTCCTACGTTGTTGCATACTTCAGAAAAAAATTCTAGACGAACACTAATTCTTCACACAATTATTAAACTTAAGAAATTTAATGAAACAATTGTGAGAGCTATTTATTAATTGAGACCACGTGTTTCTATGTTCTGAATGTGTTTTGACTTAAGCATAACAATGTAAGTAATCGTAATGAGCGCTTAAAGCGTTTGGTGTTGTGATATTGCTGTTTCTGTTACGTATCACGGTGACTGAGGATAAGGGAATGAAAAGAATGCGCTAACTTTGTAACGTTCTTTAAATAATAATTATTGAAGAAATGCGTGACTGTGGATTGGATACAAAATTCGAATTATCGTGTAGCGTATTGTCACTGCAAGTGGTCTACTTAAACTGTCTTATTGTTAGCAAAACTTAAAACGAATCGATTGGGCAATTCAATTCGCGATACCAATAAAGAAATACAGCCACTGCAAATTACATACAGCGCCTTAGGCACTGAATCCTCTGGTCCTGTTTTAAACTGATAACTTGGGTCCCTGTGCACATAACAAATAAACTGAATTGTCTTACCTCTAAGTAGCAACTGAGTAACGCGATGTATTCTGGTCTCTCATGAAAAACGAAATTATGCTAGTTACAGACTCAGCAGTGTGCAATGCTGATCATAATACTTCAAATGCACATGAAATTCTTTTGGCTGATAAACGAGAACATTTAAGAAAGTCTAACTTTTTTTTAAAATGTGACATGGACAGGGAGGCGGTACTGATTGTGGTGAATTACTAACACAGAATTTTATTTAGCAAAATTATATTGCAAGGTTAGTTTTTATTAAAAAAAAATCTGACAATTGAAGTTACATTACCCACAACTCATTCACAAAGAATGATATTTAAACAGCAAGCATTATCTAGCCTCACTAACCCAATATAAATGCAAATCATCAAATTACATATAGTTATGTTAACAAATCTTAGGAGCATTACAAAAATGAAATATCCAACTAGCCTTTCTATCAAAACAGTTTACGTACATTCTCGGGTTACTCAACAATTACAAATTCTCAGCCAACTCATCTATACTAACGCGCTGGAAAAAACAAAAATCATAAATATTTAACATCTTTACCTTGCTTGCATGAAGACTTCTGCTTCCAAGTTCAACAATACTGATACATCTGAATTAATCTATTACTTGGTGGCTTCACACAGCACACCACAAAAACTGCCTACTCCATCGCCTTTCCCTCACAGACAGCTACCTACAAATATGCGGCAAGCGCTCTCTTACTCCAACACTATAATAATTTCAGTCCAGAAGCAATATCTCTGTGTCTGCTGTCTTACACAGTCAGCGATATAAAGCCTATCAAAGACATATAAAATCATACTCGGGTGTCACATACAAATGCGCCCCAGTAGACTCCTTTCACAACGCTGTTTGTTTGTTTAACAACTTTGACATATATTTGGAAGCACGTTGTACAACAAATGTCTGGAAAATTTGTCTAACTGTATAACATCACTAACCCCGAAAGTATTGATAGTGCTCAGGTGCACTAGTATAAATCATAACCTGGTTATATTATGAGTAAATTGTCTCATAAACAATGTTGCTGACCAATAGATCATATAAGGCAAAATAAGAATACAATCCTAATCGTCAAGATAATGGTATAGGAGTGGGAAAATGAAAGGAAGAGTCGTGGGTGAAGCCTATGAGCATATTGAAGTTACTGCATCATAAAGTCAATTTCTTTTGTTTTGTACAGTTTCAACAAATGAATAGTGACCAATTTGGACTGCATTCAGTGTACCAACACATCTGACCTCCGAATTATGTTCCTCAGTCATGTGCAGAGATACAAGAGGTACTCAGCAACAAATTACCAGCAACCATACTTGGCGATTATCATGATGTCAGTAATGTGATGACCAGCATCATCACTGCTCTTCATAGAGGAGATTCTTCTGAGATCCAAAGACATATATAGTCACTTATGTTTAAGTATGAATACCAGTAACAAATTGAGTAACAAATTGCTCCACTACCATGAACAGAGGTAGGAGACTGGATAACGGGAAGGTACGAAAAAGTAGCAAAGGTAAGGTAGTGGGACATGACTGTTTCTACCTATGTCAACATCAAGTAATCTATGTGATCAGAAAAGGTTCAATATACTAATGAAATTACAGACTCGGTGAAGCAACAACGCTTTACATCATAGTGAATACGCAAAACTGAAAGTGAATTCAGAATAAGACAACATCAGACTGCCAATTGGATATAGAGTACCGATGCAGCGGGTACCAGGGGTACCAAATTTGTTATTAAAGTAAATTACGCAACGGACAGTATTTTTCAGTACAGCTATTTCGTTCATTCCAAGCAAATATCGATTCGTGACGTCATCGTCTGGATACGAGCTGACTGTAATCTGAATCCTTTTTAGCAAACTAATAGTTTCTTTCAGGGGATAACATTTTATTGGTTTTGAAATACATGTTCTTGAAGTTTATTCAGAATGGGACATGTTAATTAGTAATTGCATACCATAATTTATCCGTTTAATATAAAGGTATTTTGAATTTTCTGCGCATGAAACAGTGTGAATTTATGTGCAGCTCTTACTCTGGGACGAGTTATCACTTAGAGTGCTAAAAGTGCGCGTGTATAGTTCGCTGACCTGCGCGGTGAATTTTATTTCTCTTGATTTTGACCCGAATGGAGACAAATCCAGTTTCATTTAGACTTCACGTGAGATAGACACATCACGTTATTACAAAAGAGTCGTTTAGCCCATTAGGGAAAACTGGAACCCGCGTGCTCGATTTGAAAAACGTTACACGCTAGCGCGTGATCGAGCTGTCCAGTGAATCGCGTACAATAGTTGCAAACGTGCTTGGACTTAATCCACGAAGTTGGAAATTAATTTTGAGACAAGTGCTGATTTTGACAAAAATGAACCGAAAGTTTATTCAAAATATCAAGGTTCTGTTTTAATTGACACATATAACACCTTGTTGATCTCGTTGCTTAGCAACACTGTAATGCAGATTAATTAATTCATTAGAACGATTTATGACGTAATAAGTCCCATTAAATATACAAACTGTTACATGAAATTTGCTGACCGCATGAGAGTATGAGAGTGATTTTATTTCCATAAATGCCAATAATCCCACGCCACTACGACCGTGTTATATCGTGTCTCTTCGCAAGGGATCTCAAGAAATCGGGATAAACAAGAAACAAGAAGAAGACTAAAGAAGAGGCCTCGGTATAATAGAATAACCTAACATGATAGAGAACGTCACTGGTTCGTAACATTATACTGTGGCTCTCAGAGGCCTTGTATGCCTCTGTATGACCTGGATGAGTACATATTAGACAAACAGAATCATAGAATCAAAGTATGGCATCATGTGAGTAAAGACACAATATTTATAGGTTGTGTAGCACCCTCAGGGCTTCATAAAACTATCTATTAAGTGACCTATATCTCTGACAACGAGCATATCTACAGGGAAGGATAGCGGAATGACTGATAAGGGCAGTCCAATTTATCTGTAAAGAAAGTGATCAACAGTCAATCGTCATTCGTCATGAGTCAAGAACTGCTACGGTCAAAGCAAAGAAACAATATTATTATAGTATATGCAAGCATAAGACAGTAGTACTAAGTGCAGTATAGCTTACTGACTAGTTAAATGTAAGATATCACAGTAAATCAAGAGATAAATATGCAAAAGTGCGAAAGAATTGCAGAGATAGTGGAACATGGAAATGTGATTATTAACCTGGAAGAAAAAGCATTTATACATGCTAGCATAAGAAGGCAGTATCATATGCAATCTCATAAGTAATGGTGAAAAATAAAATGTTTTTAGGTGCAAAGCTTCTGTGACAGTCTCCCACAAACACTCGAATTATGTGGCGCAAGGTGCGACAGATATTCCTAGAAAGGTCACAACATACACAAAATCCATATTAACATCATACAATATCATTATGGACAAATCATCAATATGTCAATATAATTCTCATTATTGGAGTGCAGCTAATGGCATGGACACTCATTAAACATCAATAATCCATCATTATTCCATAAAATTGGTGCAGCTCAGGGCATGAACACTCATCTAATAATACCCTTATACCTATCACAAAATGCAGAGAAAAAATATTCTTAATCCGAAATCTTTATAGGCAATCTGCCAAAGTTACTTAGTACACCAATAGGAAAACGGTTAAAAAAGCCTGCCGGGAACCAGTGTGAGATGTTTCAATAGTTTTTAGTATTCCAAATAAGTTGCTTATTTCACGCTTTCTATGTAATGCATTTCTCGGACACCTTTTGCGGGTGGTACATTTCAGATTTTCATATGCTTCTATTTATGAACATAATCTCTCGTTTGGGTACAGTAAGACTTCGGTACATTGGTTTTGCAAAATATACAAAACGGATGAGTATATGCAAAGAACATGAGTTACAGGGTACATTGATTTTTAAAAATCTACAGAGGTGAAAGCAAGTAAACTATTGACATCATCAAGTACAAGAGGTATATAGCAAAATATAGCCAAGACAGGGCATAAACGTGATGTGTCGACAGAAGTGCCGACACAGTGTTATTTTGAGGGGGCCGATAGGCACGCTATAAGCTCACGCAGAACATCTTGAAGTCTGAAACAGGACGCTCAATGCATTGCTATAAAGAAAAGTACGTTGCTTTGGGAATACTTAACTTTTAATCCGTCATTGGTTTACAACGTTCTTGATGAGACATTTCATACGATAACTATCAAACTATGTAAGGCTAATGGCGCCTTGCTAGGTCGTAGCCATGGACTTAGCTGAGGGCTATTCTAACTGTCTCTCGGCAAATGAGAGAAAGGCTTCGTCAGTGTAGTCGCTAGCAATGTCGTCCGTACAACTGGGGCGAGTGCTAGTCCGTATCTCGAGACCTGCCTTGTGGTGGCGCTCGGTCTGCGATCACACAGTGGCGACACGCGGGTCCGACATGTACTAAATGGACCGCGGCCGATTTAAGCTACCACCTAGCAAGTGTGGTGTCTGGCGGTGACACCACAAAACGAATCTTTGCAATATTATAAAACACAACGAGTGACTAACCTAACAAAACAAGTAGTAATAATTCATCAACCGATAGCATAGCTTAAATGTCAGCAGTAATAGTATCTTGCCTAGGGTGTGCAATGATGGCAAAGTGAAGTAACATAGCATCATAACAAATAGCACATTTCATGGCATCAGTAAAGAGGAAATAGCCTCAGAAATAAATTAACATAAGATCTATGAAGGCTACATATAAAAGGATACAAATTATTATTATATATAAAAAGTTTGAATTACAGTTTGCAGCGGTCAGACCACCCAAGCGATGTGTCCGCTGTACACATGTCGAAGTCAAAATAAATGTTGTCCCTTTCAGCTCTTGTTTTCATAAACATGCGTATGAAAACAAATAAAATGTGCACCAGCCTGCAAGATTCTCCCTACCGGGGACGTCGCTGCCTAATAAAATGCTGAATAATCAAGGAATTGTGAAGACGAGGTTCTAACAGAATTTCCATAAGCATGGGAAATGTATCAAGGAGAAAGTCTGATGTGTTTTACGGTTATGGACTTGTATGTAAAATCAAACTAAGCATAAGCTGAGGTTTACCGGAAATGCAAATAACGACTTCTGCAAGACAAATGCCAAATATCACGTTTCCTGAAAAGTAGCAAAGAAAAATATATATATATATATATATATATCAAGCTGAAAAGTGTTTGCTATACGATGGAAATTGAAAATCCGTACATATCATTCAGGTGTTACATAGCTACAAAAGATCTAAAAAAATGGACAAATTCAGTGTATCGGTGTCAAAATCGTGTGTAGCGGGGCAGTCCAGGAAAGCAAAATCGTTTAAAAGGTAGCTTACGTGATGGCAGAATCTGCTATGTTGTATTTACGTTGCGTAATATAATTGATTAAGCTCAGTGTTTGGCTTGACACAATATTTTTGAGATGAATGTAGATGTGCTTAGTTTTGGAAATAAATGTTTTCAAATAACGATGCTTGACACTTAGGTGCTGAAATCAGATTGGCTTCGAGAGTAAAAGGATCTAGCTCTGACGTCAGATTCCGCAAACAGTAATTATGCTACAAACGAGACGTCCATGGTTGTAGATGATGGCTCCACAGCACAAAGAACAACACAGGTGACACCCGTCGAATCAGTTCAAAGCAATATGGAAGCGATGTTTCAAAATCTCATGCACATGTTCAATGGACGATTTAATAGAAAAAGATCAATTCTCCATCATACGAGAACTGCAAGTTGACACTACCACTCAGTTCAATAAATAATTTTCCACCATACGTGAAGAGCTTAAATCGTACACAGAAACGAGTGATAACCGTTTCAAACAGGTAGATACAGACATTAAGGTCAGTGAAAAACGTCTTTGGAGTAAAATTGAAGCCATAGCCAGGCAATGCGCAGACAGCACCAAACCTCTGAGAGATGACATTGATGCTTTAAGACATCAATGTAGTAAAACATATAAAAAGCTTACAGATGAAATACAATCAGGTAATGAAAGAATATATCAACAAAACACTCTATTTAATGCAAGTCTTAAAGTTCACGCTAAGACCTCAGATAAGTCTTTTTCCCTAAACAAACAGGAAAACAATCAGTTTTTACAGTCATTAGCAGTTCAAAGACAGGAAATAGAACAGCAGTTGCTCACTAGTCTAATAACCCATGTTGACGATAGTATAAATTCCATTACAGACGAGGTTAACAGAGTAAAGCATCGACAGAACCAAACACAGCAGATGCAACTGATTTCAAAATCACTGTTGACACACGAATCCAGAAAGTTGAAGAAAAGTGCACAGATGATAATGAGTCGTTAAACTCCAGTCTTGAACAACTAGAGCTGGTGCAGGACACTGACACAATTAAACCAGATTTGAAAGATATGAACAAATCTCAAGTAAACTATAGAAGCAAGTTGACGGTTTAGATTCAAACAATTCCACAATTCAGACGTTCATTCAACGTAATCGTAAAGTTTTCTCTCATTTTAAAAGAACGCTGCACTTGGACTGGATAAAAAACTCGAATTATCGTGTAGCGTGTTGTAACTGCAAGTGGTCTACTTAAACTGTCTTATTGTTAGCAAAACTTAAAACGAATCGATTGGGCAATTCAATTCGCAATACCAATAAAGAAATACAGCCACTGCAAATTACATTCAGCGCCTTAGGCACTGAATCCCCTGGTCCTGTTCAAAACTGATAACTTGGGTCCCTGTACACATAACAAATGAACTGAATTGTCTTACTTCTAAAGTAGCAACGGAGTAACGCGACGTATTCTGGTCGCTCATGAAAAACAAAAATATGCTAGCTACAGACTGAGCAGTGTGCAATGCTGGTCACAATACTTGAAATGCACATTAAATTGTTTTGGCTGATAAACGAGAGCCTTTAAGAAAATCCAACTTCTTTAATAAAATATGATCTGGACAGGGAGGCGGTACTGATTATGGCAAATTACGAACACTGAGTTTTTTTAACCAAAATTATATTGTAAGTTAAATTTTTTTAAACGTCTGTCAATTGAAGTATTATCTAACCTTACTAATCCAACATGAATGCAAATCATCAAATTACCTATAGCTCTGTTAACAAATCTTTGGAGCATTACAAAAATGGAATATCCAACTAGCCTTTCCATCGAAACAGTTTACGTACATTCTCGGATTACTCAACAATTACAAATTATTAGTCAACCCATCTATACTAACGCGCTGGCAAAATCAAAAATCATAATTATTTAACATCTTTACCTTGTTTGCATGAAGACTTCTGCTTCCAAATTCAACGATATTGACATATCTGAATTAATCTAACACCACAAAAACTGCCTACTCCATTGTCTTTTCCTCACAGACAGCTATCTACAACTAAGCGCCAAGAGCAGACCAGAAGCAGTATCTCTGGGTCTGCGATCTTACACAGTCAGCGATATACAGCCTATCATAGACACACATCGTTTATAAAATCGTATTCGGAAGCCAGAAATAAAGGTGCCCCAGTTGACTCCTTTCAACTTCCTTTAGCCCGCTGAAAACTGCAACAGTATTACAGTTTCCATTGCACATAATGCCGTTGGGAAATTCAGATTTGGGCTTGAATTACGCAACAAGAATCCATACCCCCATAACTTTCCTCATCGACTCTGGAGAAAGGATTCAGATCCTATTGGGAAAGCCAAAAGGAGCTTATGTAGGTGGGTCATAACTATCTACATCCTCACTCTGCAATCCACCGTATGGTGCATGACAGAGGGTGCCATGTACCACTACTAGCTATTTCCTTTCTTGTTTCGCACGCAAATGGAGAGAAGCAAATACGAGAACGTATTCGCCTCCGCACGAGCCCTAATTTCTCTTATCTTCGTAATCCGTACACGAAATGTACGAAATGTACGTTGACGGCAGTGCAGACGTTCTGTAGTCACCTTCAAATACCGATTCTCTAAATTTTCTCAATAATGTTCCACGAGAAGAACGTCCTCTTCCGTCCAGGGAGTCCCATTTAAGTTCTCGAAGCATCTCTGTAGTACACGCGTGGTGACCGAACCTATCGGTAACAAATCGGGCACCCCGTCTTTGAACTGTTTTCTTTTAATACGACCTAATGGGTATCCCAAACACCTGAACGGTACTCAAGAACTATTCGCACTTGTATTCTATAGCCTGCCTCCTATACAGATGAAACACATTTTTCTGAAGTTCTGCCAATAAAACGAAGTAGTAGACCATTTGGGTTTCCATACTAGCTTCCTTAAGTGCTCGTTCATTTCATATCGCATTCCTACTTGGCACCCAGAATTTAATCGCCATGACAGTATCAAACAGTAGACTTCCCATGCTGTATTCGAACATTACCTGACTGGATGTCGTACTCATCTGCATGAACTTAATTCATCTTCATTTAGAGTAAGCTACCAATCCATCACATCTACTAGAAATATTTTGTAAGTCATCTTGTACCATTGTACAATCATCACGACGACATAGCCCCTGCACCGCAGCACCATCAGCAAACAGCTGCAGACTGCTGCTCACCCTGTTAGTCAGACTATTTATGTATATAGAGAATGAGAGGTACTGTCACACTTCCCTAGCGCAATTATGACTATATACTTGTCTCTGGTGAACGCTAGCCACCGATGACAACGTACTGGTTCAAGTACGTAACACGTCTACAAGACATTAACATATTTTCATCATGTATGTTCGTTAACAGTCTACAGTGGGACAATGTGTGGAACGCTTCCCGTAATAAGGAATTTGCCTGTTGCCCCTTGTCCATGGTTCGCAGGATATCTGTACCACCTTCATTTTGCTGACAACGCCGTACATGTTGCCTATAGATTCATCCACAAGAGTACTGAAAGAAATCACCTACATTACGATGACACAATAAATCACACAACTCTACATCCTGTAAATTCATCTCAATAGTTAGGGATTACAGTTACGAATAACTTGAACTGGAATGATCACATAGATAATGTTCTCGCGAAAGCAAACAAAAGACTCTGATGTATTGCCAGAACACTTAGATAGTGTAACAGATATGCTAAAGAGACTGCTTACATCACTCTTGTCGGCTCTCTTCTTGAGTATTACTGTACAGTGTGGAATCCGCATCAGATGGGATTGACGGAAGACATCCAAGAAGTTCAAACAAGGGCAGCTCGTTTGGTATTATCGCGAAATAGGTGAGAGATTGTAACAGACATGATACGTGAATTGGAGTGCAGCAGGATTATCGCGTGAAATATTAATTGCCAACTTCTTCCTCCAATTGCGAAAATATTTTGCTGGTGCCCACCTACATAGGATGAAATGATCGTCGTAATGACATAACAGAAATCAGAGCTCGCACAGAAAGATTTAAGTACTCATTTTCCCCGTACACCTTTCGAGAGTGGAACAATACAGGAATAGCTTGATGGCGGTTCGATGAACAGTCTGCCAGGCACTTAATTGTGAATTGCAGAGTAATCATGTATCCATAGATTTAAATGTAGAGCAAATGAACTATAGCAACAACTGCAGTAATTTAAAACAGTAATCTCGATAGCAGATGTGACAATATATATATATATATATATATATATATATATATATAAAATAAAAGTGTATAATCAGAGTAACGGAGGAAAATAGTAGGATATATATATATATATATATATATATATATATATATATATATATATATATATATATATATATATATATAATAAAAGTGTATAATCAGAGTAACGGAGGAAAATAGTAGGCTATAAATTTATAGTTAATGGGTTTCTGTGTTCGAAGATGTTGACCATAAGAGTAACATAAGAGTAAAAATGACCGGGATAGCTTTTGGTAAAATAACAGTTGTTTCAAAACGTAACTTCCTATATTCCAGACACGGAATGTTTACAATTGGTATTACCAGGTTTTACTTATGACGGTGGGTCATGGATGATGAAAGCGGAAAATTAAAAAAAAAACATTTGGGGAGATGCATGCTGTAAAATACTAGGAAAAACAAGTGAAACAAAAGAAACACATCAGAACAGGGAACAAAGTGAAGTGAATCACGGCATTATGAAGATAATGAGTATGTGTACGGGACATAGAGGCTGCTAATGGATCATGAGATTGAAGACTATGAGGGTCGTTGCGATACACCTTAGGCTTGAGTGTTCCCCACACAAAGCAACAGCACACTGACAGATCAGGTGCCAGCTAGGCCGCGACCAGACTGACGCCTGCAAACAAGTCTGTCAGGCGTGAAGATTGTGTAAATGTGCTCCAAGGTTCGGCCGGCTGTATAGGCACTTGCTCCATCCTCTCCACATTCACGTCCAATTGTACCTATTCGTCCGCGCCTCTTTTAATTGACCCACCCTGCATTTACCGTATGGATACCCAACTTTATAGGAATGATGTTCGGACTATGCGCAGCAGGATTCTCGTTGTTGGTAGTGTTAGCATCACGACCTCCCGTTAGCCACCGGTAGTAGTACGGAACTCGATCGCCAAGAACCAAGGACATGGCTGCGTTAACGGCACCCGTTACTGTGATCTGCTTCGCCCTGTGTAACTACTCTACGGGAGACAGGTGCTTTGATGCACGATGGAGCTACACCTCACATTGGTTACTCTGTAACACATTTGGAGAAAACCAAATCATTCTAAACTATGTGGCCATCAAGATCACCAGATTTGAACCTGTGTGATTTTTGTCTGTCAATTTACCTGAAGAACAGGATTTATCAACATATACTAACGCACGCTGGAGGCTGAAGATGAGCATAGCGAGGTAGATAGCCAACATTCCACCTCAGATGTTTCAGGCAGCAGTGGAGCAATCCCTGGTGGAGTTCCATGCGGTCGTAGATGCAGATGGTCGTCACATTGAGCAAAATCTGTAACCTGGAACGTAAACATGGTACTCAATTAACAGATAGTTCCCTCCTCCGTAAACATTGAAATATGTTCCGTACAATGTTTATTTTCTCTTCGCATATCCTCACAAATATTTCCTCAAAGTTTCATTGTCCTATGATCACTCGTTTTTTATGGGGGCCCTCCCAAGTAGCGAAATTTAATTACAATCACCCTGTACATGACTTATGTAAAAAAACACAGAGTTGCCTACCCTTTCGCTATAACTACAGCCTTTTATCTTCTAGGCACGCTTCCTGTTGTGTTCTCACACAATTGAGACGGATTCTGTTCGCAAGCCTCGTGAAGCACAGGGACAGCTTATAGTAGAGTTTTATCCTACGCTTTAGTTAATCGCAAAGATGAGGAATGGGTGCAGGTCAAAACGTCGGTCTGTAAATCCATATTACTGTGTTCGGATTATTATAATGTGCTCAGTATTCATGAATTTCAAACCACTAATGTATCGTGAATCATCCTATTGTGTAAGGCCTTCAAATAACGACATGGACTCATTGTCCCGTCGACCAAATTTAGTGATCTTAACTGAAATCGCAATAAACATCCCTCACATCACCGTCCCTGATCTACACTACAGTCACAGAACACTAGGGTATACACGTACCGCCATCTGAGTAGCATGTTATGTAGCGTGGTTCTCCATTTCTTTTAAACTTCTTTAACCGTTAAACTGTGACAGTATTGTTTGTAACACTCTAATCGATCACGTATTCGCCACTGCGATCAGTTTGGTTGGCAGTGCGGTCGTAAAACTGAGACCTTTCGCCCCTTGACGGATAGTTTTCTGAACAATACCTGCACCTTACTCTCGTGCACCTGTTGAGAATATTTATGGAGGTTGGTTGGTATGTAAGGAATTTGAATTCACTGACAAATCACCGTTTTCCGCTCTGCTAATAAACACATATATAATTTTGAGGTGTATAGTCCGACACTGCGGAGACACGATTCTAAAGTCACTTTTACCTTACGCAGATCCTTATTGGCGTGATGTGCTAATGGGATTGACACCTCGTGTCCCTATGGATGAGCATCGGTTGTTCAGTCTGTTGTCAAATAATACAAAAATATCTCACTTTGGCCATCTTTTACCTACAACTTCAACATTACTGCCCTGACCAACTCTTTCTGATAATATCAGCAGGTTAAAAAAATGGTTCAAATGGCTCTGAGCACTATGGGACTTAACTACAGAGGTCATCAGTCCCCTAGAACTTAGAACTACTTAAACCTAACTAACCTAAGGACATCACACACCCATGCCCGAGGCAGGATTCGAACTGCGACCGTAGCGGTCACGCGGTTCCAAACTGACGCGCTTAGAACCGCACGGCCACACCGACCGGCTCAGCAGGTTAGAGACAAGGCGCCAAATAGTGAATGTCGAATCTCTTTCCGAGTATCAGTCTTTACCTTATCCTTTGTATTGTCGTATGGTGTCCATTGCTTTTCATGTTTCGGAACCTCATTCTTATTTATACGGTGAGGGCGGACGTGAGTTTACGCGAACGAAGTCGAATTTGCCATCTGTGTTTGAATAATGTAAGATTTTTCTATGTGTCATCTTCATCATCATTCATCCCCATTACGGTCGGAGGAAGGCAATGGCAAACCACCTCCGCTAGTACCTTGCCTAGTAGAGCGGTGCGGGTCTCTCGCATCGTCCCCTACACTCTGTCAAGGAGTATGGGACTTCATCATCATCATCCTCATTATCGTACTTTAACTGTGTATGGTATTTTTCTGAGGTGGATACTGGGAACCAGCTCAGCATTTGCCTAAACGAGAGTGGAAAGCCCCTAAAATCTATATATATATATATATATATATATATATATATATATATATATATATATATATATATATATATAGGGTGTTACAAAAAGGTACGGTCAAACTTTCAGGAAACATTCCTCACACACAAAGAAAGAAAATATGTTATGTGGACATGTGTCCGGAAACGCTTACTTCTCTTCAGATCACATTAATCATAGAATGGAAACATACAGCAACAGAACGTACCAGCGTGACTTCAAACACTTTGTTACAGGAAATGTTCAAAATGTCCTCCGTTAGCGAGGATACATGCATCCATCCTCCGTCGCATGGAATCCCTGATGTGCTGATGCAGCCCTGGAGACTGCGGTATTGTATCACAGCCGTCCACAATACGAGCACGAAGACTCTCCACATTTGGTGCCGGGGTTGCGTAGATAAGAGCTTTCAAATTCCCCCATAAATGAAAGACAGGAGGGTTGAGGTCAGGAGAGCGTGGAGGCCATGGAATTGGTCCGCCTCTACCAATCCATCGGTCACCGAATCTGTTGTTGAGAAGCGTACGAACACTTCGACTGAAATGTGCAGGAGCTCCATCGTGCATGAACCACATGTTGTGTCGTACTTGTAAAGGCACATGTTCTAGTAGCACAGGTAGAGTATCCCGTATGAAATTATGGCGGTGAATCGAGGAAGTACAATACATACCGACGAAACTAAAATGAGCTCTAACATGGAAACTAAGCATTTCCGGACACATGTCCACATAACATCTTTTCTTTATTTGTGTGTGAGGAATGTTTCCTGAAAGTTGGACGTACCTTTTTGTAACACCCTATATATATATATATATATATATATATATATATATATATATATATATATATATTACGGTATGTTGATGGCACCTATAGCACTCGAGAATGGACTCTAAGACCCCAAATTGGCAAACTGTGTGAAATGAAATAAACTAAAAAGCTTAAATTAAGCAACAGCCGAGGTAGTACCATAACAACGTCCTTAAAAAAATAATGGTTGTGGATATGGATTAGTTTGAAATGCCACGAAACTGTGACGTCATCACTCCACCCACAGTATATAGTGCTTATCATGGGTACGCGGTAGACACTGCAGTTGTCGTAATGCGAAAACGGAGTGATTTATCTGACGTCAAAAGGAATCATTGACTTTCGGGCCAAGGATGGAAGCTTTTCCGAAACGGCTACGTCTGTAAACTGCTCGCGTGCGGCCATGGTTATAGTATAACGTGCAAGGCAAAACGGTGCAATCCTAAATTGGTACCAAGGCTAATGCTGTACAACACGGGCCATATATGACACGGGTGAACAACGGTCGTGGAGATGTGTATGGGCGAATAGATGTGTAGCTGTTGAGCAGCTGATCGCACAGATGAACCAAGAGGCTACGAACTCTCTCTCCTCAACGACCGTTTAGCAAACGTTGCTGCGTATGGATCTCCAAAGCAGGCGCCTGGATCACCCACTCATGATGACTACTGTTCATCAGCACCGAAGGCTGTAATTTGCACGCCAGTACCGCAAATTGACGTACGCTATGTGGCGACAGGTGGCGTGTTCAAGTGAATCACTTTCTATGTTCATCGGACAAACTGCCGTTAGCGTGTACAGCACAAAACTTCTGAAAGCTAACACCCTACAACAATCGTCGGAAGGGTCCAGGCTGTAGGAGGAAGTGTTATGGTGAGCGAAGTGTTTTCGTAGCATTCTGTTGTGTTGATCCATTGTGCCTTCATGTGATAGGCACAATGGCTCAACACATATGCATCTATCCTCGGAGATCATGTCCACTCCCACATACAGTTCATTTTTTTCTCGGCACGATGGAATCCAGGACAATGTAACGTGTCACACGACTCGTGGTGATCTTCGAATAACACCAGGATGAGTTTATCGCACTGCCTTGGTCACCAGTCTCCTCGGATTTAAATCCAATGGAGAATCTGTCGGACCGCCTTGATCGGCCTGTTAGTGCCGTAGATCCTCATTGGAGTCGGCATGGTTCTACACCCCTGCTGATATTTTGCAGAACCTCATCGACTCTCTTCCTGCACGTGCCGCAGTGGTCCGCGCTGCAAAAGCTGTTCATTCGGAATTTGGACAGGTGGTCACATTAATGTGACTTTACGGTGTAATGGCAGGCAAACCACCGCCAGCACACAGTGTGTGGGACATCCAGCCTCTGAGGTCGTGTAGTCGCTGGGCTTTCGACGTGCCGCTTTTCAGGGGTATATGTATCTGTAACCGAATTCTGGAGAGTCAGCTGCCAAGAGATACAACGTGTTTGTCGACAGGGTCGTCGTCGACAATCATGGGCTGTTCAGATGGTTCAAATGCCTCGAAGCACTATGCGACTTAACATCTGAGGTCATCAGTCCCCTAGACTTAGAACTACTTACATCTAACTAACCTAAGGACATCACACACATCCATGCCCGAGGCAGGATTCGAACCTGCGACCGTAGCAGCAGCGCGGTTCCGGACTGTAGCGCCTAGAACCGTTCGGCCACAACGACCGGCAGTCATGGGCTGTAATTCTTTTTTTGCTATCAGATGTGTGTGCTTCATTGTATTGACACAATTAATCCAAGATTCAGTATTTTTCATTTTAAGTAGATGCACAAATGGTTCAAATGGCTCTGAGCACTATGGGACTTAACATCTGTGGTCATCAGTCCCCCTAGAACTTAGAACTACTTAAACCTAACCTAAGGACATCACACACATCCATGCCCGAGGCAGGATTCGAACCTGCGACCGTAGCAGTCACGCGGTTAAATAGATGCACATATTTGTTAAAACTGATTTTGTGTTTTCATCTGTCAGGTAAGTGATAGGACATGTTGTAAAGCGTATTTATATTTGAAAGATGATTAGCTGTGTCTGCATGGTCATCATTCCGGAGGAGAAATGTTTATAAATGTTAATCGAAACATAAAGTACTTGATTTTAAAGAAGGCAGTGTGCCAATTAATTAGTGAATAATTTAACCAGTTATTTAATATCTTTTGGTGGTTGTTTACATTGTCCCTGCGGGCCTGTTCTGTGCGCTTGTTAAATGTTACAGCTGGCTGGCTGGTGTTTTGGAGTAAGCGCTACATTACCACTTACGGGGAACCGGGGCTGTGAAACCCTGGGTAGTGGGAGGTGACTCCGGGTCGAAGCTCGAGAAGTGGGTCTTGTACGAACTGCTGGCTTCCGCCTTCTGCCTTGGCTTCTCCAAGTTAAGTTTTCGTGCCGCCTCCGAGCGACCTGGCGTCACTCGTCGCTAATTAGTTATGGTGCTAATTATGTTTACTCTGGAATTTATTATATTTATTAAAGTTTGTCTGAAGAGCAACATACAATTGTGAATTAATTTTAAGCCGTCAGGCGCATAATTGTTAGTGGTTTTAAAATTTTCTCATGTATGAGATAGACCTTGTTTCATAAAAGATATTGGTAGCAGATTAAGATATTGTTGTTTTAAAGCAATTTGTTTACATGATTGTTAAATAAAACGAGTGATAACAAAAGGGGTCCAGTCCTTCCTACTATTTCCCTATTCCCTAGTAGATCAACGAATCAAACACATTAAAATCTATAAACTGAAGGCATTGTAAATTTGTAAGACCAGAAATACCTTCTTATATTAATTCACTGGTGTGCAAAACTTCACTTTCGCCTGTTGTGTAACTGGCAAGTAAAATAGTTGGATGAAACTTCAGTCATACATATAAATAACTTGTACGTATAGTACAGGAGGTAAGGGAAATACGCAACGACACGAACAGAAATGACTCTTTTGTTCAAACACAGTATTTACACTGAAGTCACAGAGATTCATGACATTACAAAAGACGCGACATGGCTCTTAATAAATATGTGATCAGCACTAAGGCTAATGCATGCTCTGCAACCTGCTCTAATATTGCCCACAAGTTTGCTAAGGCGTCCTTGTTGTAGGGCGTTCCATTACTCCAACAGCGTATTTGACAACTGTTGGCTTGCCGCAGTGGCCATGTGGTTCTAGGCGCTACAGTCTGGAACCGCGCGACCGCTACGGTCGTAGGTTCGAATCCTGCCTCGGGCATGGATGTGTATGATGTCCTTAGGTTAGTTAGGTTCAAGTAGTTCTAAGTTCTAGGGGACTGATGACCAAACAAGTTAAGTCGCATAGTGCTCAGAGCCATTTGAACCATTTGACAACTGTTGGATGGTCGTTGGCACACACGGACGTACTGCAATACTGCGTTCACATTTGCTCGATGAGATTTAAGTCAGGGGAATGGACACTCCAGTCCTATCGTCGAAACTTCTCTCATTCCAAGAGCTCTTCCACCAGAGCAGTTCGATGTGGTCGCACATTGTTATCCATAAAAACGAGTGAAATGACACAAATTAGAGGTTTTACTGGTCTCATGCAGATGTGATTTTATGTATATAGCCTGAACTGACGAGCGAAAAAATGTACTAAGCCTGAGAGCCGAAGCCGCATCTCCTACTTATTCGGA
This sequence comes from Schistocerca serialis cubense, assembly GCF_023864345.2. Taxonomy (NCBI): domain Eukaryota; kingdom Metazoa; phylum Arthropoda; class Insecta; order Orthoptera; family Acrididae; genus Schistocerca; species Schistocerca serialis. The sequence continues at coordinate 623,113,910 of NC_064641.1, forward strand.
TGGTGCTTTAGCCACTACGCCACCTTCTGTGAAACGCTTTGTTAGGGTGGCTTAGTGGATAGCAGTCCTGTCTAGTAATCAAGACACCCGAGTTCGACCCCACCCTCGGTATAAGTAGTTAATTGATGCTTCAGTCTATACACATTAAATCTTGAAAACAAGGTCAGGCCGAAGACACCAATGAAAAAAACGCACATGGGGAAGGAGTACAGTATCACAGCGACGTTGACCGGTTAGTAAAGTGTTTAAAAATATGAAGGTCAGCACAGCTATGCAAAGTTATATCTCTCCACACCATAACACCTGGATCGCCGAAACGATCATGTTGGACAATGCTGTACGTATCCACATACGGCGAGAGGTGGAAACATATAACGCACCCATGAACATTGAGGAGCATGATCGTTTTCGTGCTCCAGGAGCTACGGTGTGCGAAGGCACAATGTTGGAGGAACTGACCTTCAGCTCTTCGGACACGTTACGATCACCGGTCAACACTATACTCCTGCCCAGTTTGGGTCTTCTCAGGTGTGCTACCACCTCTGGCTTAATTTTTATGGATAACAACCGTGGTGGACACACACGTTATTAAGAACCACATCTCCCATAAATCGCGATGATTTCAACGTACATTCGCTATGTACATAATACTACCGCGTATTAAAAATGTTGTATTAATTAACTATCACTCCAAGCCAAAGAGGTTGATGACGAACTCATACATCGTTACATGGACGTTTATCTCATTCTTCCCTTTTTGCAACTTTAATAACGATGAGAGGCATCTTCTCGTGAGGAATGGCTGTCGCATTGGCAATAATTTGATTCATTATCACAACGTTTGTAAACCACGATAGAATATCCATTCGCTGATGCCAAGGCTTCACGTTGAACATGAAACAGATAGAAAAAATACAAACATTTGTAGTGTTTTGCCGTGTAACGGCATTTATTACTTAACTTCAGCACACGCCGTGAAATCGAAACTTTGAAAAGCTTAAGTACCACTTGAACACCAAATGCTGGATGGGCGAAGAACAGGCAGATTACCTAGAACCACCGTCTCCGTGTAAGGTACAGAAATCTCAGATCCATACGCATTCCCTCCTCACTATACATTCTTGATTCACGCCGATGCTATGGTATAAGTACATCGTTAACTACATGACTCGGTGCCACTCGCTCGCCGACTGGGAACCGTGCAGGGGCAGGTGATGGAGGAATTATTAAGTTGAGGACGTTTACGGCGGACGAAATGGTGCTGCTTATTCCTCAGTTACGTCTCTCCCTGGCGAACGATGTTCATCCGTTTCTTCACCTGCAACACCTCACAGTGATCCTTTATTTTAGCAAAAAAATGCAACATCACATCGATTCCGGTTTATCAGCCTTGAATCATCAGGTCACTTCACATTACTCCTATTGAACACATCTGGCATATGGGACACCATACAGCTACATGTGCCTACCTTGTGCTCGCCTATAACAAAGTTCAACGAGTTGTGGATGACGGCTGAGCTGTCATGGGTCAGAATGACTTCTCGATGCTTTAAGTGTCTCGTGAGGTCAATGAGAGAGGGCGTCGTCATCATTAGTGCTAAACGTACTGCTACACTCTATTAGCTAGACGCCTCTGAGTTGCTCGCAGATGTACAGGGTGATTATAATTAAAGTAAAATTTCAAAACACTGTAGAAATAACACCACTGGTGAGATTGACGTCAAATTGCAACGGAATATTATCGGAGAAGGGAGAAGACGTATGGCAGAGGAGAAAAATATCAAAATTGATCAACAGATGTGTCAGAATACTTAAATGAAAACACTCATCATCCACACGACCCACTGTAGTTGGTATAAATGCGCCGGGTACATGGCTTTTCCTCCTCCCGCGTCTGCGACGTTCGCTATGACTGTCTCAATGCAGGATCGCGCTCTGCTCGTAAAGCTGTATTACAAGAATGATGACTGAGCACTCGTCGCTCTGCAGAAGTTACGGACACTGAAGAGTTTGAAAAAAGGCGTTGGTCGATGACTGTCGTGGGTCTGGAGAAAATGATTCGGAAATTCGAAAACACGGGTTCTTTTGGTGTGCAACGTGGTAGATGAAGAGGAGGAATTGATTCAACATCAGTGGAAGCAGTGGCCACAGCAATGCAGGAGGAGACAAGTGGTGGTGTGCAAACGTGTAGTGCACAGAGAACTGCCCGAACACTGGACATATCCGTGAACACGGTGCGTAAAATCCCGCGGAACATCCTTCTTTGCTATCCATTCAAAATTACCCATGTGCACGAGTTGCTTCCTGTTGACCTGCCACAAAGAGACACCTTTGCTTTAGAATTTCTTGCTCGCATGGAGGTGGACAATGATAGGCCGTGGACGATTTTGTGGACAGACGAAGCCCACTTCCATCTGACAGGATATGACGATACACAGAATTGTCGACTATGGGCAACGGAAAATCCACACGCAAATCAACCTGTCCCACTTCATCCTGAAAAGACCACTGTGTGGTGCGGGCTTACGGCATTATTTATCATATTTTTTGGAAGAGACGGGAGCTTCCGGTCCTATTTACCTGTACCGTCACTGGTAAGCGCTATGAGGGTCTTTTGCGCAACCACGATCTTAATCGGTGTGACTTCTGGCTGTGGGGCTATCTGATGGATGTTGTGTCCAGTCTTCCGACTGCAAACTTACCTGCATTGAAGACACGCATTGCACAACATTCTGAACGTGATCCCGGAAAGACTTTGATCAGTTGTGGAACATGCTGTTTCTCCACTTCAACTTATTGCAGAAAACGGTGGACAGCATATTGAACATCTTTTGCGCCAGTCCCACAGAAATTAATAATCCGATTTTAACGTCAGACGTACAAAAAAACAATGGCTCTGAACACTATGGGACTCAATTGCTGAGGTCATTAGTCCCCTAGAACTTAGAACTAGTTAAACCTAACTAACCTAAGGACATCACAAACATCCATGCCCGAGGCAGGATTCGAACCTGCGACCGTAGCAGTCTTGCGGTTCCAGACTGCAGCGCCTTTAACCGCACGGCCACTTCGGCCGGCTATCAGACGTAAACCTTAGGCATTGTTGTACGATTTATTTGTCATTTGTAGTCGACCACTATTAAATTATTGTGCTTACAGCGCCATCTGATGCTACATCTTGTAATTATTTATTTTTCATCTGCTATACGTTTTCCCCCTTCTCCGATAATATTCCTTTGCAATTTGACGTCATTCTGACCAGTGGTGTCATTTCTACCGCGGTTTTAAAGTTTAACTTTAATTATAATCATCCTGTATAACTATTGTGCTGTTGATATCGGACCGAGTGTACAAAATTCGATTTTTGGTTGTCTTAGCTGGTTATCAATATTTGTATTATGTCGTATCGACATCTATAAATAGTTATGGAAAATTAGAAGTTATCCTGTGTATTAACGTGTTAAGTGGGGAGATGGCGCAAGCACATTAAGCTGCAAGATAGTTCCTCTGCACTACGTTCGGACAAACCGAGGTACAAATCTTTATCTTACGATCCTAATTTAGATTTCTCTTGGGCTCACTAAATCACTTTATCCTAATGCTTCCTTAAAACATAGCCACAGCTGATTGCCTTATCCACCAGCTTTCCGTCTGTTTTTTCCTTTTTTTTGCCATGTTTCCAATGTTGTTGACATAGGTGAAGTGTTAAGATCCTAGCATCCTTTATTTATAGATACTATATTTTCCGGCATAGAACGTTGCGGCACGAACCAATCCCGCTTTGAATTTTCTCCGTCTACCTCCATCAAGGTCTCTCGCTCTCATCCACCACAACGCAGTTGCGGTGACTGGGTAATGTTTGTCTTCTGAGATGTTTTCTGGACGTTTCTGTCTCACTGATGCAGACACACTGTAGGGTGAACAGCTTCGATATGTACGTATTTTGAGCGAGGTCTGTACAGCCTCGACACGCAGTTGTCGAGAGACCTGTTGCTATCCTTGGAAACGTTGTTGTTACGAAATAGCTCCACATCAGTTCCGGAGTCACACTAAATGACAGACATTCATATTCAATCATGAGACTTTCCCCTGATAGTCACGTTTCTGCTTCCAGCTGCTTCACCTCTCGAAATTTCAATAGATATTTGCTTGAGAGCAAACTGTATGACAGAAAACGGCTTATAAGTCGAGGTATATAATTATTACGTTGTTCTAAACTTTTTGAAATGTGGTGCTGCAGAAGAATGCTTCAAATAAATGAGTAGATCATTTAAACGGAAAGATACTGAATAGAACTGGGGAGAAAAGAAATTTGTGGCGCGATTTCAAAAGAAGGAACTAGTCAATAGGACACACTCTGAGAAATCAAGGAATCATTAGTTTCGTATCGGAAGGAAATTGCATGGGAAGACCAAGAGACGAATACAGTAAGCAGTTTGAAATGGATGTAGGTTACAGTAGTTATTAGCAGATGATGAGATTTCCACAGGCGAGCTGCCCCAAACTAGTCTTCGAACTAAAAGCCAAAACATCAGCAACACGTTGTTTGGTATTAAATATGGAAACAGGGGTGCTCAAAACAACACACCAACATCAATCACATAACCTGTACATAGGAGACATGTTTCTGCTGTAAAAGGCGACAAAATGTTTCCAGAGGCGCTGCTATGGGATCGATAAGCCCGACTGCATGGTCACATTGCTTGTTCTGATGCGGAGGGAGTCGATGGAGGCACTCACATAAAACACGTGTTTCTTGTACTCTCGGCAGTTTTCCAGGAAGTCCCACAGACTATCACATAAATAACACTAATTAACAAATTTAAACTTTTTTCTGCATCTGATTTGTAAAAGGGTGGATTAACCTAATTTTGGGGTGCTGAATACACTGGTAAAATTAGTTTTTCTCTATGACGTCACATTTCCAAGGTACACTGCAGAATAAGAAATGGTATGGGGAAAACTGACACATTTAAATTAAACAAAAATACACATTCAGAACTTTGAAATCACTACTATTTTGTATGTATATATGAGCATGATACCAATTAAATGTCCAAATTAGTTCAGAAGATATTTTCACCTTTAATCATCTTTGGTTTTTGAAAAATGCGACGACGGAGCTCTTCTTTTGTTTGCCGCTTCATCACTCTTCCTAACAAGACCCCAGCAGTAGTCACCCATCATCGAAGGCCTTGGTAACGGTGTTCCATGGTAAGAATGTCTTGGTGAAAGCGTCCACCATGCTCATCGTTTACGGCTCTAAAATTTTCTGGGAAGAAATCAAGGTGAGAATGTAAAAAGTGAATTTTAAGCGACATTCTACATCCCATGTTCTTATAGTTGTCCAACAGATCATTCGCAATGGTAACATAGTTTTTGTCTTTTCTGTTACCCAAAAGCCCTTCACAATTGCTTTAAAAGAAGACCAAGCAGCTAATTGGATTGTAAGTTTGGTATCAAAGATTGGATCTTTCAGCTATTTTCTTATTTGTGGTCCAACAAATATATCCTCTTTCAGCTTTGCCTCACTTAATTTGGAAAACTTTTCTTTTAAGTGACTGAAGGCCTCACATTATTTATCCAGAGCTTTTAAAAAGTTCTTGAAAGGCCCAACTTGATGTGAAGGGGAGGCAAAATGATTTTATCGGTCTCAGCCAATGGGGTATTGTTCACATTTACTTTTCCAGGAACATATGACGTTATGACGTTCTTATAGGCCATTCCTTGACTGTATAGTGGTTCTCGGTGTCACGGGTGACCCAAGGGCACAAAAAGCAGCAGTATTTCGTGAATCCAGCCTGTACACCTAGAAGGAGTGCAAAAACTTTTAGTTTTAGTTTTAGTTATGTCATATTCCGTTAAATCACAGCAAAGCTGCCATTTATGATCCATATATTTGATTGCCTCTAGCAGCGAAACCATGGTTTCATAAGTTTCTTTCATGTCTTCTGCGGAAGCCAAAGGTACCGGTGGGAACGCATTGTCATTATGCAGTAGTACTGTTTTCAAGCTGGGTTTACTGGAGTCAATAAATAGTCACCACTCCTGTGGATTATGTTGTACACCTAGCTGCATCATCAGACCATTGACATCTCTACATACACACATTGAATTCTGCATATCGAAATATTGAGCGAAGGAAGCACCTCTTGATCTGAAACAGGAAATTTTTGTCGCCGGAGCTATAAGGTTCCCATGTTGCAGTCTCTACCTCAAGAGCTCAGCTTACTGTTTCGAAAGTTTTAGATCGCGAACCAAATCGTTCATTTCCTTTTGATTAAAGAGTTGAGGCGACGTTTCACGATATTGAAGGCAGTACTCTTCTATATGTTCAATACTTTCTGATTCTCTGGACATGGTGTTTGGCCACGTGGCTTCCAAATTACAGACAGGAACAGGCAACCCCTCAGCATGGAGCACGGGCAAATGCACTGAAGATACATTTCGATACTTTACTTTATGTCTAGTTTTGGTTGAATGTCCCGAAATAATTGTTAGACAGAAGTAACAATCTGAATAATGGTCATTAGGCTCACAGCACACCATCGGAATAACGAATGACATGGCTCGGCGTTTTCCTTTGAATCACTCGGTTATGGTTATCGCGCAGGTTATGCAGGCAATACAATTTATATGCCTCCTTAACCAAATCAGTGATTGGTTTTCTTTGGGCTTTTGGAGTGAATTTCCCACACACATAACAAAAGTTGTCGGGTTGGTTTAGACAGTAGCGAGATTTACTAGTTGTCATTTTGTTTAGTGTAAGTTTTAAACTCAAAAAGTTTGCACTATCTTTCACAGGAAACACTCACTGAGGATCTCTTTCACACCACTGCATTACCACACCAACCATTTACTGACGATTTGTACATCTTCTAGCCCTCCTCTGCAAATCAAAAACAAACAATTAAACATCAAAACAGAAGAACAGCAAAAAGCGAAATATTGGATACGGAAAATAAAAAACTTTTAAAAACTGAAAAATAGTACGTGCTAGAACATTTTGAAAGGTATATTCGGATACATACCAAAAGACATACTAATTGATGTATCGCATCCCAGATGCAAATTGTCTGTTGAAAACGTGCTAACGTCATGTATGAAACCAGAATGAATATCCCCTTGTAGATAGAACGCAGTATTTCGTCACAAGCAGGGAAAATTTATCATAAGTTAAAACAGTGTCATCTTACTAGGAGGAAGAGGAGCGTTTCTGTTCACTATAGACAAGAAGTTGCCGAGTTCCATTACACAGCGCTGTCATCTAACAAGGATAGTCTTTGATTTGACCAACTAAAAATGTTCGGTGAAAGCCTGCGACTGTAAGAACAAACTGTTTATGAAATAACTTTCCTGATACCTGTCACAGTTTTCTTTTTGCACGAAACGTTTCGAAAAATGATTCCCATTTTCAACTGCGTTTCCTGAGTACTATGCCATTTATTCGTTATGTTTTCGATGTGTGAGTAGTTGCATTGTTCTGCTGTCGTTACTGAACACGCAAAAAATCGCGTAATTTCTAACTAGCGATCGAACTTAATACAAAATTAGTGGCAAAACTTGGAAAGAACTTGTACTTACACTTTTATTACGGTCCACTTGTGCATGAACTCAAACGTATTAGACATTACATACAATTTTTTGTATACAGTACACAATGAAAATAACAAACGTACATAAACGAACGATTACATATATGTTTTTAGATGCGGCCAACAGAAATAATGCTATAGACAGTGTTTGTATAATTTTCATTCGAAACTTATATTCAGCTACAGGAACATCACCATTATTACCAGAAGAGCCTGCACCAGCTACTGTCGCCTCTCGAATTTCAGTAGCAAGTGCTGTTAGTCTTTCTATGTAGTTTTATGGCATTTGCTGTTGCTGTCATACTACAGAAGAATTACGCCAACTTGAAAGGGATCTTTGCTTTTCGAACTGTTATTTCCCATTTCACTACACTCTTCCGACGCAGTCGCGGGTCAGCATTCCTACACTGAGACGGGACCAAAAGCAGCGAAGACGATTCAGGTGCCGTCAGTGGCGACCACCCCACACTGAGGTGACAGAAGTCATGGGATACCTCCTAACGCCGTATCGGACCTGCTTTTCTCCGGTGTAGTGCAGCAACTCGGCGTGGCATGGACTCAACAAGTCGTTGGAAGTCCCCTGCAGAAATAACGCTACCTCTGTAGCAGTCCACAACTGCGAAAGTGTTGCTGGTACAGGATTTTCTGCACGAACTGACCTTTCGATTATGTCCTATAAATGTTCGATGGAATTCATGTCAGGTGAATAGGTGGCCAAATCATTCACTCGAACTGTCCAGAATGTTCTAATCACGAACAACTGTGACACGGCGCATTGCCATCCATCAAAAATTCATCCTTGAATGGCTGCAAATGGGCTTCAAGTAGCCGAACATAAACATTTCCAGTCAATTATCGGTTCGTTTAAACCAGAGGACTCACTCCACTCCATGTAAGCACAGACCACACCATTACAGAGCTACCACCAGCTGACATTGTACCTTGTTGACAACTCCAGTCCATAGATTCGTGGTGTCTGTGCCTCACACAAACCCTATAGTCAGCTCTTACCAACTGAAATCGGTACTCATCTTCCCAGGCCTCGTTCTTCCAGTCGTCTTGAGTACAACGAATGTGGTGACGAGCCCAGGAGAGGCGCTGCAGGCGATGTCGTGCTGTTAGCAAAGGCACTCGCGTCGGTCGTCTGCTGCCACAGCCCATTAACGCCACATTCAGCTACACTGTCCTCACGGATACGTTCCTCGTTCGTTCCACATTTATTTCTGTGGTTATTTTATGCAGTGTTGCTCGTCTATTAGCACTGACAGTTCTACGAAAATGCCGCTGCTATCCGTCATTAAGTGAAGGCCGTCGGCCATTTCGTTGTCCAAGATGAGAGGTAATGCCTTAAAATTTGGTATTGTCGGCACACTCCAGGCATTGTGGATCGTCGAATATTAAATTGCCTAACGAATTCTGAAATGGAACATCCCATGCGTCTAGCTCCAACTGCCATTCCGCGTTCAAATTCTGTTATTAAAATCATGTGGCCATAATCTCGTCGCAAACCTTTTCACATGAACACCTAATCACAAATAACTGCTTCACCAATTCAGTGCCCTTTTATACCTTGTGTGCGTGATACTACCGCCGTCTCTGTAACTGCATATCGATATCCCATGACTTTTGTCGTCTCAGTGTACGAGGTGTGGCTAGAAAAAAACCGGACTAGTACTGGTGAAACAATAAAACGAATGCAATAATGCTGAAAGTCGCGTGGCCTGTCACGTGACTCTCGCTCCGCCTACTGCCCGAGTTTCATCTGCCTCCTGCACTCAGTCTGCCCGTGGCGTCTGTTTTAAGTAGTTGACGTTTTGTCTGTGCGTCGGAAAATGTTGAGTGTACAGAAAGATCAGCGTGTTAACATCAAATTTTGTTTCAAACTAGGAAAATCTGCAAGTGAAACGTTTGTAATGTTACAACAAGTGTACGGCGATGATTGTTTATCGCGAACACAAGTGTTTGAGTGGTTTAAACGATTTAAAGATGGCCGCGAAGACACCAGTGATGACACTCGCACTGGCAGACCATTGTCAGCAAAAACTGATGCAAACATTGAAAAAATCGGTAAACTTGTTCGACAAGATCGCCGTTTAACAATCAGAGCAGTGTCTGAGTTAACATTAGTTGACAAGGAAAGTGTTAGGCAGATTCTTCATGAAAGTTTCAACATGAACAAAGTGTGTTCAAAAATGTTTCCAAAGGGTCTCACAATTGAACAGAAGGAACGCCGAAGAATGATTTGTTCTGACATCCTGGAAAACATTGAAAGTGATCCCACCTTCTTACAAAATGTTATTACTTGCGATGAATCGTGGTTTTTTACTTACGATCCCGAAACTAAACGCCAATCGATGCATTGGAAAACTCCTGGTTCTCCACGACAAAAAAAAGCACGAATGTCAAAATCGAAATTCAAGGCAATGATGATTGTTTTTTTTGACATCAAACGGATTGTGCACATTGATTGGGTACCAGAGGGACAAACAGTGAATCAGCATTACTACATTAGCGTCCTGGCTACCCTACGTGAGCGAGTACGGAGAAAACGGAACGAATTGTGGAGAAAAAAGTCATGGATCCTTCACCAAGACAATGCCCCAGCTCACAGTGCGTTGTCAGTGAAGACGTTTTTGGCAAAACACAACATTACCATCTTAGATCATCCACCCTACTCACCTGATTTGGCCCCCTGTGACTTTTTTCTTTTCCCTAAAGTCAAGTCAGCTTTGAAAGGAACTAGATTTGAGACTGTTGAAGCAGTAAAAGAAAAAGCGACGGAAGTAATGTATGGACTTACCGAAAATGATCTGCAGCATTGCTATGAACAGTGTAGTATTCGTATGGAGCGGTGTAGAGACCGAGGTGGAGAGTACATTGAAGGAGATAACATGAAATTGTAAATAATTGTAAATAAATGTTTTTTCCAGCATCAGTCCGGTTTTTTTCTAGCCGCACCTCGTATTCTACCACGCCTCATCATATGCATCAATCGTATACAACAATGGCAACGAGTGGAATGCAAGTTATCACCATCAGTACCAGCCAATGACGCGGATTCAGTGTTGTTACATGTGCAGCCTGATATCTTGCAAGCAGCGAATCAGTTCATACGCGGGCTTCATCGTCGCTTTACATCGGTGAACTTCATTGGCAGTTCAGAAAAGTTCATCATGGATGGAAACAAAGAGTCCGTTATTCCTTGGCGTCAGGTGGTTTATCAATGGCCGATAGGAGTTTGTTTTCATCAGTTTTTGGTCAGAGGCATCATCTACGCAGACCAGAAAGCTCGTGGTCGTGCGGTAACGTTCTCGCTTCCCGCGCCCGGGTTCCCGGGTTCGATTCCCGGCGGGGTCAGGGATTTTCTCTGCCTCGTGATGACTGAGTGTTGTGTGATGTCCATAGGTTAGTTAGGTTTAAGTAGTTTTAAGTTCTAGGGGACTGATGACCATAGATGTTAAGTCCCATAGTGCTCGGAACCATTTGAACCAGGCCAGAAATGGTCTTAGTGGCTGAGCCGTTCTGACCCCGGCTTATGCATTGCTTTAAAACTTCGCTGTTACTCTGCATGGTTTCCCGCGGTTATTGCGGTTATGCTATGGTCCTTGCTCTTCCTACGCGTGGCAGTAGCGGTGTGTATCGATGTTTGCACCGTATACCATCATTAGTCTGGTGTTTATAGTTCCGGCTTGGCAGTGTGCAGCCGGTCGGTCGGTTGGAACAGTTAGCAAGCAAGTCGCCGCGCAGCGCAGTCAGCCGGGCCCGCTGGCGGTCTCTGTTTAGTGTCGGAGCATGAGGGGGGCTGTTCTGACTGCTACAAGATTCGTGGCTCACCGACCCAGGACATGAAAGTTGAGTGGTGATTTAATTACCGAAACCATGTCTGTTCACGTTGTCCCATTGGTTGGTGGTTCGCTGTTGGCAGTATTCCTGGGAGCGATAGTGGGTGTTTGAGTTGGTGAAGATTTAGCCACCCTGTGGTGGAATTAACTATATTTTTCGGTTGGAAATTCAAGTGCATCAGCGGAATTTTCTGCCTTGTGGTCGTTTGTGTTCTGGTTACCTGTCCTGGTCGCTGACGTAAATTCAGACAGTGTCCTTTCCTCACCTATTGTCGCTGTCCAACGTGGTGTGTAGTTTTTGACAGCTTAATGTATTTTGGATGTGGGCGGCCCTGTGTGTAACGTTTTGGCTTTGGAATTCTCGTATACTGGTCGGTGGTTAGCAAGTCGTCTTGTCGGTGGGTCCCTGACTGTCTCTTGGTTTTGTTGCCGGCGGATCGAGCATAGTTGGGCCGACTTCTTGTTTCACCTAAGCGAACATTAGGATTTCAAGGGCAGACCGAGCCCCCTGGAAATTCTGAGCACCGTTGCCTATACTGACTTCTTATTGGCTTTTAATTGTGTATTTTTAATTAAGGCCTATGTTTGATATTAGTAGATTTCTCTTGGCCAGCTATGGACTTTTTGGCAGTGCTAGGCTGCTTTTGATGTCCTCCTTGCTCCGTCTGTCATTGGTTATTTTGCTGCTTAGGTAGTAGAATTCATTAACTTGACCATCAGTCTTGATGTTACGTTTTATCGTTGTTCTCATTTATACTACAGATCATTACGTTCGTCTTTCTTCGATTTACTCTCAATGCATACTCTGTACTCATAAGACTGTTCATTCCATTCAGCAGATCACGTAAATCTTCTTCACTTTCACTCAGGATAGCAATGTCATCAGCGAATCTTATCATTGACGTACTTTCACCTTGAATTTTAATTCGACTCTTGACCCTTTATTTTATTTCCATCGTTGCATCTTCGATGTGTAGATTGAGCAGTAGAGGTGAAAGACTACATCCCTGCCTTACATCCTTTTTTAATGCGAGGACTTCGTTCTTGGTTGTCGACTCATATTATTCCCTCTTGGCTCTTAAACATATGGTATATTACCCTTCTCTCCCTATAGCTTTTCCCATTTTTCTCAGGATTTCGAACGCCTTGCAACATTTTACGCTGTCGGACGCTTTATCCAGTTCCACAAATCCTAAGAAGGCGTCTTCATTTTTCGTTAGTCTTGCTTCCATTATTAACCACAGCGTCTGAATTGTCTCTCTGGTGCCTTTATCTTTCCTGAAGCCAAAGTGATCATCATCCAACACATTATCATCCAGCACCTATAAGGTCAATATTAGTAATATTTCACGCAATTTTTAAAATGACGAACTGAAAGTCTATTTTACCTTGATTCCTACAAAATAGTCTTGTAAAGTTACAGGCCAAGTTACCTGATGTCCTCCATAACCGCAAGTTATTTACAGAAAATATCCTTTTACAACTGTATACATTCTCTTGGCGAGTCACGAATGAGAGTTCCAGATTTAGTTCCTGTCACGTCGCCGAGTAACAGTTACCTGTCGAAGGTGTTTATGTTTTAGACGTTAATAAACACACTTCCTTGCAAAAGTTAAGGACGAGTTGGATCAAGTTCCATAACATTTAACTAATCGGTGGAAATGAATTAAAGTGCGGGAGCATATTGTCAGTCGCGGACGAAGAGCTGGGCCCCATATGGGGTGAGGTCATCGTGACTATAGCTCCGAACGGGGCGGCCCCGCAACTCGATGCAGCCAAAGGGACGGAAGGGACGGTAACTGTCAATAAGCGAGCAGTTACGGTGCACTGTAGAGGTTTTCCTCATTTCAACACGGCCCGGAGGCAACATTTGAACGACTTTACATGGGCAAGAATCATCGGAAAAAGAAAGAAAGTCTAAATGTAACGAGTGTAGCCCAGATGTTTCGAATTGTTCACAGCTTTGACGTGCGTGGGTAGTGTTCCGAAACAGTGGCCGTGCTGCCCGAAGGAGAGGTGTGACCCATCACCGTCAACTACAGCAGCAGATGACCACCACATTGTGCATCACGCAAGAAGGGACCCGCGTCAAACAGGAGGTGCATTTGTAACCACACTGACCATGACTGTAAGCCATGCAATCTCACCCTCCACAGCGACACAGCGACTGCATAAGGGTGGCCTTTTTACCCGGCAACCAGTACCTTCTCGTCTGTTGACATCCGCACGTCGTCGGAATAATTTGCGATGGTGACCAGAGCTTAGGGACTGAACCAACGACGAGTAGGGTAGCGTACTTTTCTCGGATGAGAGTAGATTCAGACTGAGTAGTGATTCTGGACACACCCTCATATAGCGACCCATCGGGAAACGTAATGCACTTAGGAACATTGTCAAACATAATCATTTTTGATTCCCAAATTTTCCTGGAACGCATCTGAAATATTACTAACTCTTGTGCTGATATTTGGGCTGATGACCTTACAGCCATTATCAACGTGAGTCGTCTGCAAGATTTTTAAAGCACTTTACTCCACGTTGTAAGCGACTGACGTTGAAAGATTGTCGGCTGAAATATTGCTACAAGGGATAATAACAACCCATATGTAACTTAGGAAGTAGGGATGAGGTGTACACTTAGGATGGAAGGTCAAGCCCTCTATTATGTCACTCCTTAAGCTCAACAACTAGCAATTCAAGAAATAAATTAACAATTTATTTTAGACCACATTAATCAAATAGCTAACATATAACCAACATGTGGCCATCATTAAGACAATATAGAAAAATGACAGCTTCCTTCTTAAGCAAGCATCAAATTACAATTACTTAACAAACAGTAAATTACATGAGAAGTGATTTAAGGAAATTTGGAATGTGACACCAAATATATATATTTAGCAATAACACAAGGAAGACGTTACAGTTAATGTAATTCATAGGAAAGCAATTTTTTTTTAAATTATACATGCGAGTTTATCAAACGGGCAGTGACGCCAGGCTGACCTGGGCAAAAGGTGACTTAAAATGCCGGAGGCAGCAGACCAGTCGTCTAAACAACACCTAAACGCCGGGGCCCAACCAGGAGTCACTTCCCATTAGGCGGCACGTCACAGCTTCTGTGCACCGAAGCGGGACGTGGCGCCGCACCCACGCACCCACGCACGCCAACTCGCAGAAACTGGAACACAAACAGACGGCAGAAGACACAGCAAACACCGACCAAACATCAAACAGTATACGTTAAGAATTCGATAAAAAATAAAATACACAAACCAATTAGTGTTGAGTGAGTGCGTTCAGTAAGTGCACATATATAAGGAAGTACATATAAATGACTAGCTTTACAAATACAAGTTTTACTAATAACAGAATAACTGGTAATAATTTTTTTTATTTGACAGCAATAAACCAAGGACGTCACTTGATGGCAATAACCCAAAATCACCCAAAATCATACCCACGCCTTCGTGCTAATCTGCTTTTTAATAGTCATCGAACCAGCTGATTTTAAAGCAAATAGTAACTGCTGGTCTGCGTGCAGTCAGACTTTGCCGGCTGTCTTACTTCGACAACACGTGCATTAGAACCAACTGATCAACAATTACACTCGCTGCAAACCAAATCGTTAGACTTAACGAAGGCACCAAAAACCACTTACACGTACGATGGGGAGTGTCTAACATTCTGAGTGGTTTCTGTTTGTTCTATGTCGTGTCTCCCTACCACTTTCGCGCAACGACGCTCTGAGCGTGTTTTTTAGGGAATTGACTAGTTTGAACCCGGGACTTGTTGCTGGTAAGGAGACGCCAGACCACACATGACATGTAGAGTTCAGAAGAGTTCAGTGAGACTAGCGATGATATAACCAAATACTTAATGATTTCAGTGTCAGCTCCACTGCACTCCCTGTAAAAGAATCTTAATACTAACTAAATTTAGTGGAAGGCGTTCAATGCTTTCCTATTTTTAGTTAGCTGGTAAAATAACGTCGAAAAAGCTGTTAAGTTTACCATTGGTAATTTTATTCTACTCACAAAACATTGTTTATACATTGCAACATTGATGAAAGCAAATACTTTAATACAGGATGATAAAAACCAACTACGTTCAACAAAAATGTGAACGAATATTCCCTGAGTGGGTTTCCAAGTTCTACAATGGATAGAAGGATGACCTATGCCATATCACATCTATAAACTAGGTTTAAATTAAGTTTCACAAAAGAGAAAACTATCAAAATGGTCTACAGTGACCCTCAGTTATCTTTAATTACTTATCTAACTTGTCGTAAATTACAGTGGCTGATCTGGCTTCTCAGTAATTATGTAACGGAAAAATCATCGTGTTTCGGATTTTAACTTATGTAGCAAATGTGAATACCATGAGCTTCAACTGATGATCGACACTAGTATTACGTAAAAAGGGGATGTAACAGGTGAGACTTCTGCAGTTCTGAGTGAAGCCTTATGTGCTCAAAAATGCGGCATGGCATGCGTTCATTACCTTGTCGGTGTTCGTTAGGGGGCGGCGGCCGGCGCAGCTCCATCCAGCTCGCTGTCTCGGAAGCAACTCTTTTCTAACTTCTCCTTACTACAATTTACTGAAGTTGGTTAAAAAAAAACTATCTGGCTGTGTTTTCATCTGACCAATCAGAGTTTCAATGTTAACCTTAAGCTCCACCTATAAAAATTCTGTCTATCCAATGAGAAACGTTATACTTTTCATGGTGGGGCAATGTTTTTAAAGTTTGCAACGTAACAGAGACGTGAAAAGGTCTCACGATAAAACTTGCAGCTGGTGTGGCCCTTTTAGTGTTATCGTAAGATCTATACTATTCTTCTGGAGGGCTCTATCTTTTAACAGGGGCTGGGGGGTAGTCCTAGCGGCTACTTTTCGTGGTAGGGCAATGTTTTTTTATGTTTGCAACGTAACAGAGACGCGAAAAAGTCTCACGCTTAAACCTGCGGCTGTTGTGGCCCTTTTAGTGTTATCATAAGATCTATACTGTTCTTCTGGAGGGTTCTAGCTTTTAACATGGGCCAGGGGGTGGTCCTGTTGGTTAGCTGGTGACGTGGGTGTCCGTCCCTTATCGTAGGGCCTTCTAGCTTAACATGGTTCTACTCTTGGCTTCTGTTATCGTTTCTTCCCTCGGAACTGCGTCTGTCTCACGTTGGGAAGGTATGACATGCATTTAGGCATTCTTGCGTTAGTCTGTTGTATTCCATTTGCTCACTCGTTACTCGTATTTAATGCCACGATTTATTCAGAGCTATGTGACATACTACTTGATTTGCTTATCATGTCAGGGGTTTCATGGAAGGTGTTGGATTTGCCTGACACCTTAATATCACCACCCTTTGAACTTAATTTTTGCACTGAAGCTAGACAATGATTGAATCGTTGTCTAAGTCAGTCAAAAGTTATTCCTTTATCTAAATTTTGTTGCCTGCTGTTCAGCCACGTTATTCTGGTTCAATGCTAGTTTGTATTAGTAATTCATATTTTTATATTCTTCCACATTATTCTCAAAAATATGTTTATATTGACAAGAGAAGAATATTTTTATGCTATTATTATTATTATTATTATAGTTATTATTATTATTATTAATTTTTAATTATTTTCTTTCTTTATTTAAGTGTGAAGTTTGTTTTTTAAGAAGTTTGTTATCGAAAGTGAGGAGTCTTTCACATCGATTTTCTTAGAAATATTTTTTTTTATAAATGTAGTAATTAAGTAAAATCTATTCCTAACACATTTTCTAAATATCATGTACAAGTAAAATGTTTTTATTTCTAGACACTCATTTCAACATTGTTTCACTAACATATAAGAATTATTTCCAAGAATTGCTTTAATAAAGAAATATATATACACAAGTATTGAGATATTATCCTAACAAATGGTACAAATGTTAAAAAACGGGAAAACATCCAACAAGATAATTTTTTATTCTTTGTTTTTATAAGGAGAAAAGAAGTAAAATATAGTTATTCTTTTATTTTTATGAGGAGAAAATAAGTGGCATATAGTTTTAGTGTTTATTATGCCTTACTTTTGTTCTTTATATACTGTCCATTTCAGAACTAATGACTTAATTTTGCCGATAGTCTACTTTTTACTTAAGTCCATAGTCGATGACTTATTTTGTAGTTTATTAGCTGTTTGGTGTGCTTATTTAGTTTTTCACACATTTCTTTTGCACAATTCCTACATCACATAATTTGATTTCACACATTCACACAATCCTATGAATGTTTAAGCATGAGGTTGGCGAATATTTTTGCACGAAGGTGATGGACTTGAGCGAGATGGATGTGGGCAAGTATTTGATGTGCAGCTTCGTTCGTCATTCCTTGTTGGCTTTGTAAGTGTGTGTTGCTATTGTGGAGGTCCCATAATGGAATGGAGCTGTGAGTGCAGAATCTCGTGGTTTACTGGCTTTGTATGCATGAAAGTCTTTGTTATGTGTCGCTGAAAGTGGTCGTTTTTAGTTGTAATACTTCGCAGACGACTAGTTTACAATAGGATAGGGATTTGGGAAGGTATGTCATCTATTCTTCACCCATCTTCTTTCTTGGTCTCAATCTTGCGAATCTTCAACTTCTGTTCTTCCTGCTTTTTCTCTGCTTCTTACTTGCTTCTTGGTTCTTCTCTGGGCAGGATATGGAAATATTTATTGATAACTAGTCGCTTTGAAGTTCTCCTCTTAGTAACAGTTTGATAAATTGTTTGGACATGTCATTTCTGCTTTGTGGACGTTTTCTTCAGTTTTGTGCATCAGCGTGCTGTTTAGTAGCGGTAGTGTGACTTTTACACATATATTTTGCCAGTGGTGGCTTGCCGAAGCCATCTTCTCGTCGGGCCGTTTTTTGCTCGCTCCGCTGAGTCGGGGCATCCCAAGACCCTCTTGGCTTTCCATGTTCTGTCACAGGAGGGTTCCGCTTAGCAGGCAGATTTACTGCCCACATCAGATACAAGGGTCCTCTGTTGGTCTCGCTGTCCTTTCCCTTATCTCGACACTTCTGCCTTGTAGGAATCGTGTCTTGCTAATTACATTCTTTTCTTTCTTGATACTTCTCGCATGCAACTTGTGGGTCGTTACATCTGGTCTTTGCTGGATTATTTACAATGGTTCTTACAAAAAGTTTTACTTATAATCATCTAACGTATATCTAGTACCTACATTGTTTTACGCCTTTTTGAAAAGCTTTACAAATTTTGGCCCCCTTTCCATGTTACAATTCTGAGATATTTTGAGTCTTAACTTCTACAAGAATCCTCAAATTCATTTTTTATTTTTGTGTAGTGTCGGGGTGTATAGCATTTTAGTATTTCATGCTGTTAAACTATCTATGCTTTATCCCTTCACATTAATCTGTGGTACTATTGGTATTATTTTGTTTTTGTTTTTATTGAAACTACTTTCCTTTTCCCACCTTCCTCTCTCTTCATTCTTCTTTCTCCTGACGATCTTATCTGCAACATAATCTTGAAATATTGTGCTGATTATTTACCAGTAATAAAATTAATCTTCAAACTTGTACTGAAAGTGTTTAATACTGCCAGTGTTAGGTAAAAATACCTCTGCTTTATCTCGTAAAATACCCTATAATTCTCTTTTACAGTGTTCCGAAATACCTTGAACTTTTTGCAATTTTTCGTCGATTTCTTTATGGACTTCTAACATGAGTTGAGGCGATTCCCGCTTTTGTGCATACCATTCTAATTCTTCATCCTCTTTATCTCATGTCATTCTTATTTGTTTGTTTATAACTGGTATTTCTTCTAATTTTAGCTTTTGCTCAAAGAGAAGTGTGACATTCCCGAATGTTACGCTACCTTTCCCCATATCTAATATCGCTCGTCTCTCATTTAAAAAATCTGCCCCTATAATCAAATCTGCAGTTAGTTTAGGTATAATCACGGAGTTGGCTTCGATCTTTTGACCTTGACACGAAAGAGTTAACCTTGTTTGTCTCATAACTTTCGCAGCATTGTTTCTAATAGGACCTCTTACTTTAATCTTGCGTGTTTTCAGAACTGGCAATTCCTCATTGGCGTTACACTGCATGAATAAATTTTCTGAGATCGCAGTCAGTTCACTTCCGCTATCAATTACAATATTGACTGGGATATGCTTTACCATGGCCTTCACAATTGGTTGAATTTGAAAGGGTTGGTTCTGTTCTTCTTCTTCTTGCATCAACGAATCCTCCACTGAATCATACATGAGTCTTTTTAGGAATTTCCCTTGTGAATTCGAACTTTCTGTAGGATAAGCTTCGACTGCTACTTCTCTCTCTTTTATTTCCTCTTCTCTATTTCTTCCTTCATTTACGCTTTCTTCAACATCCTCTACTTTTTCCTCATCCTCGTCTATCTTCTCCTTCTTCGTCGCTACTTCCACATAATCGCATCTAAATGCTCTAATTATCGCTTCATAACTTCCTTCATCATATATGTTGGGTTGTGTACCCACTAGTAACTTATTTTCAAATTCTGTCGACTGCGCATTATCCTCATTGAATTCGCTTTCCCTGGTTTCCATCTCAAATAGCTCTGCAATACTCATTATTTCGTCCTTTCCTCCTACATTCGTTGTGCATGCCTCTGGTAATTCATCTTCCTCGTCAGTATTCTCCCAATTAATTTCGTCACAACACGATATTGTTATTTTCCTGTCTTCATTTTCATCTGATCCCTGCGGTTTTGCTTCTTCCTTCTTCTCTTCTCGTGATAAGGTATTTACTTCTCTGTTCAAGCTGCTGCAATTGTCCTGGGTCGGTGCGTCATTCTCTTTGGCATGGGCACTTAGCTGTCAATTCGAACGTTTTTCGGGGTTTGGTGGTCTTACCTCCACCTCTTCTATCTGCATTCTCTTTTCTTGCTCCGCTTGTTGATATTGGTTTCTTTGTTGATAATTTGTCGGTCTATTGGCGCTCCAATACCCGTTCCGGTTGTCGTTATTCCCTCTGTAATAGTTGTTGCCGTTCCTGGGTGATTAATAGTTATTGCCATATTCTCTTCTAAATCCGTAACCGGTTCTTTGTTGAAATCTACTGTTGTTTCTTGGTGCGAAGTTATCACATGGTTCGTAATTATTGTTTCTTCGTACTGTGTCTTGTGGATTCCACTGCTTTTTGCTGTCGTTTTCAAGTGCGCTTCGTCTTTTTCTTGCATCATCTTCCGAAAATATGAACTCTATTTCCCTTAGAATACCTTTAGATGCTTCGACGTCATTGCCTCCGTGATCTACTAATGATTGCTGGTATTTCAATGGTAACTTCATCGCGCATCATTTAATCAACTCCCCGTCACTGTATGGTACACCTAAGCATTGATTTTTCTTTGCCATTAATTAGAAAAATTTCACGGGACTCTTCTCTCCTGAATTTTCAAAATATGGGTTCTGTAATAATTCGTACTTCACTCTGTTCTGTGCTTCGCTGGACCAATATCGTGAGAGAAACTTTTCTCTGAAATCTTCGTACGATCGGCATGTCGCTGCAACATTCTGCATGGTGTCTGCGACTGTTCCTGACATGTGTGCACATATAAAGTCTAATATGTGTGCTAGCGTCCAGTGTTCTGGTAATCCTACTCGGAATTGATCAATAAAAGTTTGTGGATGTAATGAGTTTCCTTCTCGAAAGTGTTGAAATTTTCTGACTGTGGGGATATGATCGTTGTCGTACTTCGTCATAGTTCCACATGAAATTCGCGATTCTTCGCCACTTTTGTTTCTGATCATTTCTCCCGTCGTTCTTTCCGGTTGTGGTAGATCCATTGGATATCGTCCACTGTAACTTTCGCCTACCCTTGCGCAGTATCGTGCATGTGTTTGCGGTGCCGTTTGTTCATCAAGAATTTCGAAACATGTTTGTTGCGGCGCAAGCTGTCTGATGTCACGTATGTTATTTTCCGCCTGTGATTGGTATCTAAAATGCATGATACTTTCGTTAATTGCTTGTTTTTCCGGTGCTGTTACAGATACGGATGTGGTTGCAGACTCAGTGCTTGTTCGATCTTGTTCACTACGCTCTTCAATGGTTTGCAACAACTCTGTTCGCAATTTCTGAAATTGTTGCTTCGTTTGCGCTTCTATTTTCACTATGCGGTTATCATATCTTTTCAGCGCTGATTTTGTGATACGTTTGTGTAGCACACTGTTTTCAACAATTTCACGCGCTGTACCTGCTGCTTGTCTAGTAATTATGTTTATCTGTTTCTCTAGTTTCTTGATTTCTCCCTGGGTGTTGTTACGTACTGTTTTGATCTCGTCCTGAGTGTCATTACGCAATGTTTGTACGTCCGCTTGTACCTTGTCAATGTCTGTTCTCAATTGATTGTGACCTGATACTAAGTTTCCTATCACTTCTACAGATTCGTTTGCCTCGTCTTCAATATGACTTAGGTGTAACTGAATTTTTTTGTTTTGTTCTTTAATCTCACGCATTTGTCTCGTGGTTTCTGCAATTTGTTTCGTCGTTTCTGCATTCTGAATTTTAATTCGGTTCGCAATTTCTTTATTTTGTCTTGTCATGGTTTCCGTCATTAATTGTAATAATTCTGCCAGATTGGTGGGTCCTATTGCGTTTTCTTCCGACGTCCTACGCTCTGTGTTTTCGCCCAATTGTTGGTTTCCAACCGATTGCATTGAACTGTGCAGTGACACGTTTCTGCTCGAATTCCTTGTACTCTGTGGTGAGGGAGCTCTGATTACTTGTGCTATGGGTTCTACGTATTCAAGACGCAAGTTAGAATCCTCATCGGCTGTCTCTCTACTTTCCTGCTCCTCTGTCGTATGCTGACCTAGGTTTTCTGTGCCTTGGCGTACATTATCCTCGTTATGGCGCGTTATCTGTCCTATTTCTCGCGATACTGCATCGTCTGTTGTACTGTCCTCTATTCTCTGTCCATCTTCATGTTGGGTCTCTACCTCAATTTGGTCAAGGTCTCGACTTGCCATAGCAAATCTTTCCGAATCCCTTATTTTCTGTTTTAAAAGCAATTCACGCGCACTACTTCGCGTCAACATGCGCTCATATGATCTCACGCGCTTCATAAACTTTTGCACACACGACTTGACAAACCATTCACTTACTTGTTGGCTCAGAACCAACTTGTCAACGATGTATCCGCCACCTGTGCGCTTGTATTGGAGAGAAAACTTAATTCTAACAATATTAAAATTCACAACTTAATTATGCTATCGTCTCTGCTAGAATGTCTCACTTTCTATTGAATACCTTCTTACTATCTATGGCTGCAGCTACTGTTTTCGACTATTTATAACTTTAGGAAAAAAATTTTTACTACGAACATTTTTCAACAGGATATTTTTCTGACCTAGTTAGGCATGTGGTCGCCCTTCAATCATGGTAATTTACCATCTTGGCAGGGTCGCCATTCTCTAACATTCTGCGTGGTGTCTATTTGTTCTATGTCGTGTCTCCCAACCACTTTCGCGCAACGACGCTCTGAGCGTGTTTTTTTAGGGAATTGATTAGTTTGAACTTGGGACCTGTTGCTGGTAAGGAGACGCCAGACCACACATGACATGTAGAGTTCAGAAGAGTTCAGTGAGACTAGCGATGATATAACCAAATACTTAATGATTTCAGTGTCAGCTCCACTGCACTCCCTGTAAAAGAATCTTAATACTAACTAAATTTAGTGGAAGGTGTTCAAGGCTTTCCTATTTTTAGTTAGCTGGTAAAATAACGTCGAAAAAGCTGTTGAGTTTACCATTGGAAATTTTATTCTACTCACAAAACATTGTTTATAAATTGCAACATTGATAAAAGCAAATATTTTAATACAGGATGATAAAAACCAAATGCGTTCAACAAAAATGTGAACGAATATTCCCTGAGTGGGTTTCCAAGTTCTACAATGGATCGAAGGATGACCTATGCCATATCACATGTATAATCCAGGTTTAAATTAAGTTTCACAAAAGAGAAAACTATCAAAATGGTCTACAGTGACCCTCAGTTATCTTTAATTACTTATCTAACTTGTCGTAAATTACAGTGGCTGATGTGGCTTCTCAATAACTATATAACAGAAAAATCATCATGTTTCGGATTTTAACTTATGTAGCAAATGTGAATACCATGAGCTTCAACTGATGATCGACACTAGTATTACGTAAAAAGGGGATGTAACAGATGAGATTTCTGCAGTTCTGAGTGAAGCCTTATGTGCTCAAAAATGTGGCATCGCATGCGTTCATTACCTTGTCGGTGTTCGTTAGGGGGCGGCGGCCGGCGCAGCTCCATCCAGCTCGCCGTCTCGGAAGCAACTCTTTTCTAACTTCTCCTTACTACAATTTACCGAAGTTGGTTAAAAAAAAAAAAACTATCTGGCTGTGTTTTCATCTGACCAATCAGGGTCTCAATGTTAACCTTAAGCTCCGCCTACAAAAATTCTGTCTATCCAACGAGAAACGTTATACTTTTCATGGTGGGGCAATGTTTTTAAAGTTTGCAACGTAACAGAGACGCGAAAAAGTCTCACGCTAAAACTTGCAGCTGGTGTGGCCCTTTTAGTGTTATCGTAAGATCTATACCGTTCTTCTGAAGGGCTCTAGCTTTTAACATGGGCTTGGGGTGGTTCTGTTGGTTAGCTGGTGACGTGGGTGTCCGTCACTTATCGTAGGGCCTTCTAGCTTAACACGGTTCTGCTCTCGACTTCTGTTCTCGTTTCTCCCCTCGGAACTGCGTCTGTCTCACGGTGGGAAGGTATGACATGCATTTAGGCATTCTTGCGTTAGTCTGTTGTATTCCATTTGCTCACTCGTTATTCGTATTACTTTGGTTAATTTAATATCACGATTTATTCGGAGCTATGTGACATACTACTGGATTTGCTTATCATGTCAGGGTTGTCATGGAAGGTGTTGGATTTGCCTGACACCTTACAAGTGTTCGAGATGGTGTCGAGGTATGGGTCTCTCCAATCCAAGAAAACAGGCCCCAAAGCAATGCTACTAGCAGCGCCCAAAGTTGACATCAGACACGTCCACCACAAACTCGTGACCGTCTTGCAAGGTAGACCGGCCGCGCCACCGCTGCCAGAGCCCGCGTGTTTTCCTCCTTCGTCCCCTCGAGCACGTGCTAGCGCCTCGTAGCGACCAACTCCCCTACCGCAAATACCTGCTGGTAGATCACAACAGGGGCAAAGATCATAGTACAGCCGGGTAATCGATAGTACTGCCAAAGAGCTGGTGTGCCAGAAAGGCGCACCACGGCTCACCACATGTACTCCCAAAAAATGAGGAAATATTCGATCCGCCGTAAAAACTTTAATAAACGCATGATCGTTCTGCTGTCCCACCTGTTATGGTGTGGTGAGGCTTAGCGTTGCACAGGCACACTGACATTCAAATCTTTGAACACGGTACAGGTACCGGTCAACGTTGTTGTGGCACTGTACTCCACCATGTGCGTCTTCCCATGGGTGCATTCGGGCTTGACAATTCTTATGTATGACAATGGGCGACAGCATTGAACGGCGCATATGGACGAGTTCTTGGAACGAGAGGATATTCGGTGCTTGGACAGAACTCCCGTTCCACGACTTAATTCCCATCGAGCACGTGTGGCATGATTTCGGGAGTCTTACTGTAGTACTTTCACATCAGCCAGCGACCACTCAGCAGTTATAAGCCGCTCTGGTGATTGAATGGACCTCCTTACCAATCTTTTGGTCAACATGGAAGCACGTTGCACAGCATGCACTGCTGTCCACAGTGATCACACTCTCTATTAAGAACCATGACCCTCCTTTTGCAATGCACATGGGACCATCAGAAATCGCGGCACCTTTAGCGTTATTACTGTCTTTGAATAAAAATATAATTTCTGTTCGTGTCATTGCGTATTTCTTTCAGCTATCTTCTGTTGTATAATGCAGCAAATATTTTGATGTAGGGTCAATCTTTCAATGAGCTATGTTACTTGGCAGTGACACATCTTAAGAAAGTTACTTTCGCCCTAAAGTTCTGCATATCACTGTATTACTCTTCTTTTCCAAATAAATTTTTATAAATTTCAAAATACGAGTAACATTTCTCCTTGTCTACAAAATAAACAGCATTGCAGTAATAACTGAGGAAAAATGACTACAAATATTAATAATATAATTACTTACAAACAACAACTCATTGCATAACAGTGTTTTTTCTGCAAAGTTTTGCGACCTCTGTTAGTGGAGGCCAGGCTGACGCAATCACGCCGTAAATTTGTATCACATACGCAACACGTGCAGATATAATGCATGTCAGCCATACGGCCACAACAGGTCTATAATGAAATGTCCTTCAACTTATTCCGTTGTATTTCACCTATAGTCACAGAAGATACATGATATTGGGAGGTGTAACAGCCTCACAAGCTCTAGTAATGACGGACACTAGGTTATGTGTTTGCTACTGCATAATTAACAAGAGATCGGTGCCAATATTTTCATGAGAAGCAAACTGCACTTTCATCAGAGTAGAAATTGATGTTTAAAATTCTACCCTTGTCAGTGTCATTAGAGACGAGAAACAAACTCGGTTTGGACAACAAGCTTGTGAAAACAATTATCCGTGGACTTTTCTCAAAAACCATATCCACATTCGCCTGGTGTGATTGAAGGGAAACACAGGAAATGGTGCAACTCAGGCAGTCAATAACGCGCTCCCCTACGCACCGCCATGACTTTCAAGTGTTTCCTTAATCACAGTCAGCGTGAATGGTCTGTCTGTTTCCTTCCTCTAATCGTTGCCTAGCCCCTGGCACGTTTCCAGTGTGTGTTCTAATAATCCTACTAAATCACCCTCGGGGGTAAGTCCTTAATAGATGAAAATTAACTCGTTTGCAAACCAAGCGTTATCTACGAGCGGCGTTCAATGTTTACTTACACTTTATTTTTTTCCGTTATGAATAATGAATGTGATTAAAAATAAGATCTGAATCAGTATGGAATGGCCCTCTTAAGTTCCTGTCAATATCCTTACGTTGTTCACAATAAATTAATATGAAACATGCAGACGTCTACTTATTAGCACGACAGCCAAAAGAACAACATGAAACTTTTGATATTACTTATAAGATCCTGCCAATATTTTTCCTGATCCTACATACACGAATGACCACGTCATATTGCACAACGCTGGTTTTTTCCCGTAGCACTAGCGGAGACTAACGATATGAATGTTGCAGGGACATTCGTGTAGGAAGTGCACCTAACAACGTGTAACTTCAAGAACTATGGTTCCTCCATGGCATATCCCCGTGCACATCTAAACTTCGTCAGTCCCTACCTTATAACCAAATTGTTTTTGGTAGACGCATTGTAAAATTAACTCAGGCTTTTAAAATACCCCTCACTACTACTGAGATAACGAACAACATCTTAACTAAGATCCTAGATGCCGAAGGATTGTGTTAGAACAAAATTTCAGAGAGCAAAACAGAAATTTCACGGCTTCTGTAGGAGTAACGGCCTCATGCAAAGCATATGCATCCATTTCCGAAAGTAATGTTGAGGAAGAGTGGATTGTCTTAAAATTCAAGCAGTAACCGTCAAAAACAGGGGTAGAGGCATCAAAAGCCTCGGAGATAGTTCTGTTCCTCGGTACATAATTCATGACGTTGTAGAACGGTAACAGCCAATCCGAAATCACACAAAGCCAAAAGCGCAGCACACTCTTGTACCCACTGTAGTCCTGTCCTGCTTCATTACCCTATTTTCACCGGGCGGCTTAGTATAGCTGCGCCCTTTTTGAAGTGCACCATCAGGCTGTCGTTCATTATAACAGTTACCTGCAGCGCCCCCATGCCTACAGTGAATACTAACTATGGCGTCCAATGATTCCATCAGAATCAGGTTCATCTACAGTGTGTGAGATGCTATTTCTTTTGTAATTTTACACGAGAGTTCATACGAGATTATGCACTTAATTTATATCCTGAAATATACCGCCAGACAGTGAATATAACCCGCTGATAACGCAATCTGACTCAGCTAGCAACAGGAATGGAAGGTAGGAGACGAGGTACTGGCAGAAGTACAGTTGTGGGGATGGGGCGTGAATCGTGCTTGGGTAGGTCAGTTGGTAGAGCACTTGCCAGCGAAAGGCAAAGGTCCCAAGTTCGAGTCTCGGTCCGGCACACAGCTTTAATCTGCCAGGAAGTTTCAGAAATAGCAAGCTACACAAAGAGTAAGGAAAAAAGGATATTGTTATTAGGAAGTAACAGAGTTGAACACTTTACACTTACATGAACTGAAAACCACATACTACACGGACTCAGAGTACAGCAAATAGCACCTAATAAGTCCGATATGTGCAAGGACAAATTTTTTGTCGCCTGTTACCTAAATTTCAAATGGCTCTGAGCACTATGTGACTTAACTTCAAGGTCATCAGTCCCCTAGAACTAAGAACTACTTAAACCTAACTAACCTAAGGATATCACACACTTCCATACCGAGGCAGGTTTCGAACCTGCGACCGTAGCGGTCGCGCGGTTCCAGATTGTAGCGCCTAGAACCGCTCGGCCACTCCGGCCGGCACCTAAATTTCCTAAGAACCTGAAAACGTTGAACTGGTATGGTAAATGCGATGAACTGCAAATACGTCATAAGAGCAGCAGGATACCTTGGAGAACTGCATCAGCATCAACTTATCTGGATCGCTGAAAATCTTTTACAAATCGATAGATACCAGTGGGGCACGTATGCGCACTGTAACTCTTGATCGAATGCAACACAAGGTAAGAAACACGCTTCTCTATGAAACTACGTTTAAAGATTCAAACATGGAGGCAAATGAGTGTGGTGGTATTGGTAGCCGCAGGAAAAAGGCGTGACTTAACGCGTTCGCAAAGTTGAAATATATCACAGAACCAATATAATTTACAGTCAGGCTATGTATAGAATTTCACCATATTGGCTATGAACAAACATGTAACCGGAGTTCCATCATTTTCCGGGAATGCATCTGGCATGTTATTAACTCTTGTACCGATGTTTCGGCTGACAAACTCGGTCCAAGAGTTAATAATATTCCGTATGCACCCCCGAAAAGTGATGGAATATTCGATTCCCCCGGAAAACTTTAACAAACACGTCGAATTGGAGTATCCAGTATCTCTTCCGAAAAACATCTGAGAAACACAAAAGAAATAACATTACAAATCGCTTGAAAACATAGACGCGAATGGGAAAAGCTGTTTGCAAGTCACTTGAATTTACAGATGCCTAGTACAGAGACGTATTCATATCACCACACGTTCTGAAGCAATTTAAAATGTGGACAAAGACTTAACATTCTTCATGTAAATCCGCATTCAAAAGATAATGGAAAAAGGCACGATTTTACGATACTTGAATAATGTCAAGGAATCCAATCATATGAATGCAATTGAAACGCTCGTGGCTTGCTGTGTTTCACCATCACACTGAAGACCGCTTGTCGAATTCGTCCATATTGAAAATAAGACAAATGTCTCAAATAGTGCTTGTTTCAGCATACAGCTAAAGGCTCCAAAGTATCATGGAATTTTGCCGCATAACGTTCTCACCCTTTGGCCTAGCGATAAGATAAATGTGGACTTCCTTGTTTTGGCAAAGAGGAGTCCTAAAATACTATTTTAACAGTCTATATCTCATAAAAACAACTTTATTCGTTAGTTGTGACAGGTTTTGACCCGTAACTGATGATCCTCTGACCATATTTTGTAATTTAGAGTACAAAGGAATAGAGTGAAAGATGTAATACAATTAAAAATTAAACGAAAATAAACTACACGATGTTATACCCAGTGATAGCGTGTGGAGCCGACGGTACGAAGCAGGAACTGTGGATAGTACCCACTGATGTCGATGACATGAAGACAAACAGCAGATGCCTCGCCCCTTGTCTGTCGCTTTACGGGGTCTTTTGCAAAAGGGTGTACAACGTATGCGATACACGTCAGACAGCAAGACTATAAACCTTAGTACTACACGGGCTATTACCATAAGTTACAACTAAACAACAATTTATGTAAATTAAAATTTTACATGATATAACGTGAAAAAGTATAGCTGCCCAGCCTTTGGCATCAGTTAACACTGTAGTGGACTGCCCTCCGCCAGACTTCATATACATCTAAACAGGCTGGGGAACGCCGTAGGTTACCTAACGAAGCTGACGATTTATCGATAGCGATCAAAGTTGCTATGCCGCTGCCGCACTGCATTTGCCTCGGCCTCGTATGGTCTTCATATTTTAGTTGTTTACAAGTCGGCATTCAGCGCCGAGCGTTGACATTGCATGCCATGTTACGCACTGCAGAAAACTTACGTAACCATTTCCAGCATCGCCAGTAAATAGTACACCAGGAATGGTGTGTCCTCACTGTTTTGAATTTAATTACAAATAGCTGTTTGAAAAACTTTCCTGCACTAGGGATAAAATATATGGGAAACTGCTTAATAAACTAGTCTAAAATATTTCATGGAATACGTGGTAGTCAATATATTGAAAAATATAAAAGGAACAAGCAATTTTTTAGAGCAAGACGTCGAACACTCTTGCAGACCTACTGAAGATAATCTCAAAATTTTACACAGTGTCCCTAAAGGTCTGGTGCTAAATACACCAAAAGAAATTGAAATTTTCATACAGCACAAAAAATATCGGTCAGTATTATTCAGTGAACAAATAAATTTCAGAACATATCTGAAATAGTCAGGAGAAAACGATCAAAAGCAGATAATCACATATACAACAAAATATTTTAAAAACTGTCTATAAGACATTTAAAAATTTTCGTAATTTGAGTTTCTTTTGCATGTTGCATTGTAAATTCAACTGTAGTGTGCAACACCACTACTTCGTCCACAAAATTCTTATTTGAAAATCTACAGGTAAAATCTGTTATGTACAGCCACACTGTATGTGGCAGGAACTGTAACAAAGAGCCATAAAAATTGTTATACACTCCTGGAAATGGAAAAAAGAACACATTGACACCGGTGTGTCAGACCCACCATACTTGCTCCGGACACTGCGAGAGGGCTGTACAAGCAATGATCACACGCACGGCACAGCGGACACACCAGGAACCGCGGTGTTGGCCGTCGAATGGCGCTAGCTGCGCAGCATTTGTGCACCGCCGCCGTCAGTGTCAGCCAGTTTGCCGTGGCATACGGAGCTCCATCACAGTCTTTAACACTGGTAGCATGCCGCGACAGCGTGGACGTGAACCGTATGTGCAGTTGACGGACTTTGAGCGAGGGCGTATAGTGGGCATGCGGGAGGCCGGGTGGACGTACCGCCGAATTGCTCAACACGTGGGGCGTGAGGTCTCCACAGTACATCGATGTTGTCGCCAGTGGTCGGCGGAAGGTGCACGTGCCCGTCGACCTGGGACCGGACCGCAGCGACGCACGGATGCACGCCAAGACCGTAGGATCCTACGCAGTGCCGTAGGGGACCGCACCGCCATTTACCAGCAAATTAGGGACACTGTTGCTCCTGGGGTATCGGCGAGGACCATTCGCAACCGTCTCCATGAAGCTGGGCTACGGTCCCGCACACCGTTAGGCCGTCTTCCGCTCACGCCCCAACATCGTGCAGCCCGCCTCCAGTGGTGTCGCGACAGGCGTGAATGGAGGGACGAATGGAGACGTGTCGTCTTCAGCGATGAGAGTCGCTTCTGCCTTGGTGCCAATGATGGTCGTATGCGTGTTTGGCGCCGTGCAGGTGAGCGCCACAATCAGGACTGCATACGACCGAGGCACACAGGGCCAACACCCGGCATCATGGTGTGGGGAGCGATCTCCTACACTGGCCGTACACCACTGGTGATCGTCGAGGGGACACTGAATAGTGCACGGTACATCCAAACCGTCATCGAACCCATCGTTCTACCATTCCTAGACCGGCAAGGGAACTTGCTGTTCCAACAGGACAATGCACGTCCGCATGGATCCCGTGCCACCCAACGTGCTCTAGAAGGTGTAAGTCAACTACCCTGGCCAGCAAGATCTCCGGATCTGTCCCCCATTGAGCATGTTTGGGACTGGATGAAGCGTCGTCTCACGCGGTCTGCACGTCCAGCACGAACGCTGGTCCAACTGAGGCGCCAGGTGGAAATGGCATGGCAAGCCGTTCCACAGGACTACATCCCGCATCTCTACGATCGTCTCCATGGGAGAATAGCAGCCTGCATTGCTGCGAATGGTGGATATACACTGTACTAGTTCCGACATTGTGCATGTTCTGTTGCCTGTGTCTATGTGCCTGTGGTTCTGTCAGTGTGATCATGTGATGTATCTGAACCCAGGAATGTGTCAATAAAGTTTTCCCTTCCTGGGACAATGAATTCACGGTGTTCTTATTTCAATTTCCAGGAGTGTATATTGAAACGTCTATGTAATTGTTTCAATTGCTGTCAAGGACAGCGTAGCTGTATAGAATACATTTTACCTAAAGATATTTATAGGAATCTTCTGAGCGATGCAGCGGAGTTGCACGCTGCTAGTTGCACTTATTATACTGCATGTGTCAAATCGCTGTTTGCAATTGCTGACTGTAACGAAAATAATTACATAGAACTTCCACTGTAACTGCTTTAATTGTCAATTGCTTTCATAGGTAGCGTGGCTGAATATAACATATTTTACCTGAAGTTTTGAAATACACTGTAGAGCGAAAGAAGCTGGTACAACTACCTAATATCGTGTAGGGTCCCCGCGAGCACGCAGAAGTGAAGCAACACGACTTGGCATGGAACTCGACTAATGTGCAGGAGGAAATTAACACCATGAATCCTGCAGGGCTGTCCATAAATCCGTAAAAATACGAAGGGGTGGAGATCTCTTCTAAACAATATGTTGCAAGGCATCCCAGATATGCTCAATAATGATCATGTCTGAGGAGTCTGGTGGACAGCGGAAGTGTTTGAACTCGGAAGGGTGTTCCTGGAGCCACTCCGTAGCAATCTGGACGTGTGGTGTGTCGCATTGTCCTGCTGAAATTGCCCAAGTCAATCGGAATGCACAATGGACATGAATGGATTCAGGTGAGCAGACAGGATGCTTACGCACGTGTCACCTTTCAGAGTCGTTTCTAAACTTATCAGTGGCCCCACATCAATCGCACACACCCCACACCATTACAGAGCCTCCTCCAGTTTCAACAGTCCCTTGCTGACATGCAAGGCCCAATGATCACGAGGTTGTCTCCATAATCATACACGTCCATCCGCTCGATACAATTTGAAACGAGACTCGTCCGATCAGGCAAAATGTTTCCAGTCGTGAACAGTCCAATGTCGGTGTTGACGTGCCCAGGCGATGCGTAAATCTCTGTGTCGTGCAGTCATCAAGGGTACACGAGTGGGCCTTCGGCTCTGAAAGCCCATATCGATGATGTTTCGTTGAATGGTTCGCACGCTGACACTTGCTGATGGCCCAGCATTGAAATCTGCAGCAATTTGCGGAAGGGTTGCACCTCTGTCACACTGAAAGATTCTTTTCATTTGTCATTGTTCCCGTTCTTGCAGCATCTTTTTCCGGCAGCAGCGATGTAGAAATCTGATGTTTTACCGGATTCTTAATATTCACGGTACACTTGTGAAATGGTCGTGCGGGAAAGTTCCCACTTCACCGCTACGTCGGAGGTGTTATGTCCCACCACTCGTGCATCGATTGTAACACCACGTTCAAACTTACTTAAATCTTGATAATCGGCCATTGTAGCGGTAGTAACCGATCTAAAAACTGCGTCAGACACTTTTTGTCTTATGTAGGAGTTGCCGACCGCAGCGCCGTATTCTGCTTATTTACCTATCTCTCTATTTAAATACACATGCCTATACCGGTTTATTTGGGACCTCGGTGTAAGAATGTTACAGACGGTTTTGTATGCTTTTAGTTGCATTTGTAATACTATAGGTCATCTGAAGATGGTGGCTGAGGTAACGAGACTAGCCACCACTTTGTAAAATAAAAAATAAAAAATTTGGTGGAGAAAATATCAAAAAATTGTGAAAATTTTAAGGAAGTTTTATAGAAAGTTTATAAAAGCTTTGTAATGTTTTATTTGGTTAAACAGGTTTGAGAGGAAGATATTTTTTCGATCTGCTTCCTCCTTTTGTATTTTAATGTATACTGGCTACCACGATTTTCATGAAATATTCTTGAAGTTATAAGCTAAGCTACCTCGTACGTATTTTAGCTCCAACGCAGAGAACTTATTCAATCAACTATTTGTAATTAAATTCCAAACAATGAATACACACCATTCCGTATGTATTATTAGGTGTCTATATTACTGGTGATCCTGAAAAATCGTTACGTAAGTTTTCTGCAGTGTGAAAGCAACGTTAACGTTCAGCGCTGAAGAATGACATGCAACCAATGAAAATATGAAGACCTTACGAGGCCGAACCGAATGCAGTACTGCAGCGACATAGCGTCTTTGATCCCTTTCGATAAATCGTCTACGTCGCTTGGTAAGCCAAGGCGTCCTGCAGCCCATCTAGGTGTGTGTTAAGTCCCGCAGAGAGAAGTTCACGGACGCGTTGACTGATACCCCTGGTTGGTCACTTATATTTTTCGCATTATTATGTAACATTTTAACTGTGTAACACATAAATGGTTAGTTAGCATTAACTTAGTATAATAGCCAGCATAGTACGAGGGCTACTCGAAAAGTGAGGAAAGATAGGTCGCGAAATGGAAACCACAGTGAACGGTTAGCTACACCTTCCAGCTACTTCTCTACATAGTCACCCCTCAGACTTAGACATCTGTCGTAGCGTTGTATCAACTTTTCAATACCCTCGTTATAGAGGACAGCCGCCAGTGGTTTTCGACAATTTTCTACTCTGGACTGCAGCTCGTTGTCTGTGTCAAAATATTGTCTTCATAGCCAGCGGTTCATTTCAACAGAGATGTACCTCAAGGGTAGGCAATTACAGGCAGTATTGTGGGTGATCAAACACTTCCCATCGAAAACGCTGCAGGACCATCTTAATTGCCCCTGCGGAGTGCGGCCGAGAATTGTCGTGAGAACGAACCGCATGACAGTTATGTTATGTGGATTGCATAACTTCAGGTGAAATCTTTCGCCAGGCCCTCATACTGGGCGGGAGATGCTGATTTCTAGCCATCTTTACGTTCGCCCTATGAGCCCAGAACTGAAAAGAGCGACATGATGCGATCGACAGGCGTACTAAACACAGTGCCCAACGCATCTGTGCAAAGTTTCATCAAATTTTCACTGTATTTTCCATTTCGCGACTGATCGTTCCTTACTTTCCGAATAACCCTCATACTGAGGTTTATATGCATGCTGTCTGACATGAACCGCATACGTAGTATCCTCTTAGCTACAGGTGACATAGTTCGACAGACAAGGGGCGGAGCATCTGCTATTTAACTCCTTGACACCGCCACATAGTCAGCATTCGACATGTGGTACTCACAGTTCCTGCTTCGTGTCATCGGCTCCACATGTCATCACTGGCTATAGCAACACATAATTTATTTTTAACTTAATATTTCCTATATCTCTGTTCTGTTGTACTCTAAATTACAGAGTATGATCCGAAGGTGGTCAAAATCTGGTCACAACCCATTACCACTAATGGATAAAAGTGTTTGTATGTGATCAAGTTTTTTCCGTATAATAGTTTCTTTACTATTCACTGTCATCGTTGCTATGCCCAATATGTTTATAAACATTATGAAAGATAAGTCCCTGCCGCACTCAGAGGCGACTCGTGAGTGTCCGAGCTCCACAAGTAACCTCTGCCGAGCGTGGCACTGTTTCGTGATGCTTGTATGGCACTCGTTCCGAAATGGGCGCTTGGCAAGAGCTCACACAAAATAGCAGTTGCAGTACGGCGAGTGAAGCGTATTCACATTCCCAGAGAGTTATCTGGCAACAATGGTGTATGTAATTGATAATCTCACAATGTTTCACTTAATCTTGCATGCCAACTGCGGAAAGACAATACACAGTGTGTCATAGTTTCTTTAGGACTTCTTGTATGAAATTTCAAGGTGCAATTCTATCTAGTGGCGAGCTGCAGCGTTACGAACCTTGAAGTTTCAAAAACAGCTGTGTAGATTGGTTCAAATAGCGGTCGCTCGGTTCCAGACTGTAGCGCCTAGAACCGCACGGCCACTCCGGCCGGCAGCTGTGTAGAAACTCAGAGCATTGGCACTGTTGCAACGGGCATCCTGGCCACTAATGTAACGGTAATTAAACTTCCTGGCAGATTAAAACTGTGTGCCCGACCGAGACTCGAACTCGGGACCTTTGCCTTTCGCGGGCAAGTGCTCTACCATCTGAGCTACCGACGCACGACTCACGCCCGGTACTCACAGCTTTACTTCTGCCAGTATCTCGTCTCCTACCTTCCAAACAGATGGCAGAGCGCTTGCCCGCGAAAGGCAAAGGTCCCGAGTTCGAGTCTCGGTCGGAAACACAGTTTTAATCAGCCAGGAAGTTTCATATCAGCGCACACTCCGCTTCAGAGTGAAAATCTCATTCTGGAAACATCTCCCAGGCTGTGGCTAAGCCATGTCTCCGCAATATCCTTTCTTTCAGGAGTGCTAGTTCTGCAAGGTTCGCAGGAGAGCTTCTGTAAAGTTTGGAAGGTAGGAGACGAGATACTGGCAGAAGTAAAGCTGTGAGTACCGGGCGTGAGTCGTTCGTCGGTAGCTCAGATGGTAGAGCACTTGCCCGCGAAAGGCAAAGGTCCCGAGTTCGAGTCTCGGTCGGGCACTCAGTTTTAATCTGCCAGGAAGTTTCATATCAGCGCACACTCCGCTTCAGAGTGAAAATCTCATTCTGGAAACATGGCCCAGGATGTGGCTAAGCCATGTCTCCGCAATATCCTTTCTTTCAGGAGTGCTAGTTCTGCAAGGTTCGCAGGAGAGCTTCTGTAAAGTTTGGAAGGTAGGAGACGAGACACTGGCAGAAGTAAAGCTGTGAGTACCGGGCGTGAGTCGTGCGTCGGTAGCTCAGATGGTAGAGCACTTGCCCGTGAAAGGCAAAGGTCCCGAGTTCGAGTCTCGGTCGGGCACACAGTTTTAATCTGCCAGGAAGTTTCATATCAGCGCACACTCCGCTTCAGAGTGAAAATCTCATTCTGATAACGGTAATTGTCTGACACCTGTCCGAGAATGGCAGTGGAGCAGCGTTTGTGGACCAGATTTCATCGAATTCAACCCGAATACCGAGAGGCAGGTTCCTGTTTGCTCCTCCATGTCGACACCGTAGCCCACAAAGTAAATATTGTACACGAGTTTTTGGGCAGGAAATGGATCACAGTCTTGGACCACCCACCGTATTCGACGAATTTGGCCCCTGCCGACTTGTTTCCCAAATTCAAGTTGCCAAAGAAAAGACAACCGCTATGACACAATAAAGGACATCCAAGAAAATTGTTCTGCAGTACTAAATGCAACGGCATGCAGCTAAATGCTGTTTCAAAACGATTTTAAAACCATTTCAACTCTGTTTTTTGTTCATAGAGACTATTTTGAATAAATGCAGTGATTTTGTGAGCGTAGCCTGCGACTTTTATTTTTCATAGCCACAGTCATAACGGAACTGGGATTTTCTGTGTATAAGTCTGAATCTTCAACCAACATTAATAAATTTAACCACTGTTAAGCTCGTGATTCAACATGAGAAGGCAATGTCATCTTAATGGTCGATTTTACCTTAATTTTTTTTGATTAGGTGAGGACTATTCTTTTTCATGGTCCGATCGTTCGCGAAATGGAATACACAGTGAAATAAAGAATGATTCATTTGCAACATTTAGCTACACCCTCCATTTACTTTTCTACATAGTCACTGTGTCGACATAGACATCTGTTGTAGAGTGATACCAACTTTCGAATACCCTCGTCATGGTAGACAGCAGTGTGAGCTTTCAGCCCATTATCTGCGCTGGTCTGTAACTCGTTGTCTGTGCCAAACAGCTGTCTTCGTAGCCAGCGTTTCATTTGAGCAAAGATATGAAAATCTGAGGTAGCCAACCCCGCGCTGTATTGCGCGAGGTCAAACACTTACCATAGAGAACGCTGCAGGAGGCTCTTTGCTGTAGCTGCAGTGCGCGGTCGAGGATTGTGATGAGAAACGACAGCGCCTTCTTAACTTTCCTCTTCTCGTATTGTGAATTGCCCTTCGTAGACTTTGAAGAGTCGCGCTATATCAGTCTGCACTGATGGTCGTGGCTCGTTCCACCAACAAAACTCTTTTTCGGTCTCAGAATGCAATAGCCATATACTTTATGATGGAGAAAGTTCGTTTGTACTTCTTTGGTTTACTCGGAGAATGATAATTCATCCGCTTTTTACATTGCTTTCTGTGTCATCATTTTCGAATTGGACTCATGCCTCGCCCCCTGTGACAATTTCGTTCAAAAAATCAAAATTCCTTCTCCTTTTTGTGTTTTGTGATGGTCGAACGGCATCTTGGGCAGACATTTCACACAGAGATCGCGGGAATGGCGTAAAGAGAAAAGAATGAAATTTCGTCAAATTGTGAGACGACGATTTTCTCAAATACCCACTTTCTTCGCTCATCATGAACGTTTGTACGTCCTACTTCAAAGTTCCTGGGCCATTGTTGCACTTTGCTGTTTCTCATGAAAGATTCACGTTACTCATTAACGGACGTATTTCGCCAACACTGTAACTTCAGCTGACGGCACAGTCTTCTCACTTGGCTAAGGATCCTGTTGTTCTAGGATGTTTACGTACACACGGCACGCTCAGAACTGACAAGTACTATGTAATGCAATCGACGGACAGCAGCTACTCATTAAGGTCCGGTGTTGGCTACAATTATCGTATGTCAGAGTAACTTGGCAGATATGCTAATGCGTTAATTCGGAATCGATTTACACTAGAAAAAATTTAATTCTAATGTTGACTATCAGATGGAAATCTGGCGCTGTACAGCCTCTCCGGTGCTAACACTGAACAAATTGTGTAGGTAGCAGTTAATAGTAAAATCAAAATTATGCCTTCCTCATTTGTTTGACCATCTCTGTCCACAACCCGTTCCTAATCCATTACGCCTTCCTTGCATTCACAAAGCCAGGTTTGCACCTGGTGGCCAAAACAGGAACTTGTTTTCTTCCAGCGTAAATCGTTTCTAAATTAACACACTAGAATATCTTCGAAGTTTCCCTGCCATACAACAACTGCAGCCTATACTGGATCTCTCTGAGTAGCTGGCTAAATGGCTCTGAGCACTATGCGACTTAACTTCTGAGGTCATCAGTCGCCTAGAACTTAGAACTAATTAAACCTAACTAACCTAAGGACATCACACACATCCATGCCCGAGGCAGGATTCGAACCTGCGACCGTAGCGGTCGCTTGGCTCCAGACTGTAGCGCCCAGAACCGCACGGCCACTCCGGCCGGCTTCTGAGTAGCTGCACTTTAACTATAACCACCTGGTACTAAAGACAATCCGCAATGCATCTGCATAAATTTTCGTTGGATTTGCACTGTGGTTTTAATTTCACGACCGATTGGAACGTGAGTGAACAGTAGCCCCTGTAAGTGGTAGCGAAATGTGTCGCAACATTTCATGAAACGAGGAGAGACGCAGTTCGGTTTGAGGTCACGTATAATAATGATATGGCAGCTTCTAATACGCTCTTACTGAGCATACCATCACTTGGCAGAAGGCATTGCATAGAAAACGTGAAGCTACAGAACTGTTGGAAGAATAGACTCGATCAAGGACGACATACGCAGGAAATTAGTACGTGTCTTTAAAATCTTACCATGAAGGCTTTCACGACTGGATGTTTCAGCTGCTGAGAATTCTCCCGGGTTGTATGGCCATGGTCCCTGGAAGTCTTCTATCCCTAGAGTTTCGTCCAAAGCTACGTTGGACATCTTCGGAGGTGCTCCTGGTTGTGCTGAGTCTTGCCGACTTTAAAATCTATTTGAAAACATGTTTTCATAAGGAACATAGTTACAAGAGTAATATGAATTTAAGCATATGAGCCGTCGTGGCTCGTATCGATTGTATAGTCTATTTTCGACATGACTCGCGCTCTTTGGTTTGCGGCAGTTCTAACCGACTAGGCTGCACAGCGGCGGCAGGAGTGTTGTGGCAAGTACGGGCGGCTATTAAGAAAATTTAATACGGTTAATTTACTTTACTGTGACTACCTCGGAGACAGTTATTATTTTATGTGATTTAGATTTATTATAAATCTCAGGCAATCTATTGTTCACTAGGACAGTTGCTCATGTATTTTCGAGCTGTTAAAATTTGAGTCCGCTCACTGTTTTCTTGGACAGTAAAGTGATAAGAAAATTTTTAACTTCGTTAAGGTCGGAAAGCCTTATTATCAATCCTTTTAAATTCTGAGTGTGAAATAAGGATGTTGTTCCTTTTAATGATAGGTGATGTTTTAAATTTCCCGATGTCCATTCCTTCCATCCAATAGCATTTGCTGGCGTCGACTTAGGCTCAGTTACCAGATTAATAGGAACCAAGAATTAAATCGCGAACAAAGGGACGAGAAATGCCTATAAGTAGGAGTACAACCCCTCCGACCGGGTTGCTGGTGGGACAGTGAGTGCTCGTATAGCACACGGTCGCTCTCCAACGGTACTGCGCCACTTGTCCAGGCACGGTAAGCATGTCTGGACTGGAGTGCGCCACCACTACCATGCTTCCGGTTAAGCAGCATCAACGCCATATTCACATCTAGCCACTCATGGCAACAGAGAAAGATTGGGAGGGCGAACTAGCGCTGACCAGTGAACCCAGAACTAATCATTTGATACTGAGAAACTGTAACGCAGCATTTTAACGCTACATCTGCCTAAATCCGGTGTAGCAACAGCACAAAATCGGGAAAATTTTACCACTAGTGATTGATCTCCTTGGGCCAAACTTAGTCTGTATTTCGCATGGCGACATTGACATCATGTGGAACTGTAGCCAAAGAAGGGGATACCGCTTTGGTTTCATTGTTACCCGCGATGGATTCTTGTTCTGATGACAAGAATAACGTAAAACATAAAATAAATGAGTTGTAACAAACAGCGTCATAGTAATTTTAGGGGTAGAACATTGCAAACTTTTTCGTGTCTTTTACAATTGATTTGAATGTGTTAAGCTAAAAGATAGCATAAGTCAAGTCCATCGCTGCATTGACATTAGAACAGATAAGCGGAAACAAATGACTGTCGGGTGATTTTTCGGAGTAGCGCTGTAGATCAAGATAAGAATGTAGTTGCTGTGTTCCTCCTCGTCGTTTAGGCATTAGCAGTATCATGCACTGAGACGATGAACACGGACACCGGTGAGACGAACCGTCACAGCAGCAGCAGCATCAGTGGTCGTCACACAGTTACACCACCCGTCGTACGGATACATCACTCTTCTCATCCTGAAAATGCCATCGCCATACTTTTTCGGAAAGCGTATGACCCAAAGGATCGGGATTGGTAGTCGAGAGCAACGATACGTCCGAGAAAAAAATGTATTGGTGCAGTTCCCACCGAGACGGTAGGGATGCGATACGACACACTGCAATAAAGATCGCACCACGCGACGCTTATTCTTGCGATATTTGTGTTGCAAATTGCACAAAACGACAAGCAACATTGCAACACGAATGCATCGGTAACAGCATGCATTATTATACAGGGCGCCTCTGAAAAGGTCGGTGAATGAACTCAGAAAATAAAGTAAACAAGAGTTACAAAAAAAAAAAAAAATACCTTTGTTGGTGTTCAAAGTAATCATCTGGAACACATTTCTCACACAGGCTGTTAAGCCGTTGTAAACGGGCAGAAAACTTTTCTTGTAGAATCACTCGAAGCACCGCGATCGCACATTGTTGTCTATCCGCACCATTACAGGTGATGAGATGTCATTCTACCAACACGATAAGAAGACCAAGCAGAAGTCAGTGGCATCATATTCATCGTCTTCCCTGCCTACCAAAAATGACGGATGACAGAATACAATAATACGGTGTTGATCGCCCTTTTCGACAACAAGGGCTTGATCCATCAATAATTGCTGCTCGAGGGAGGTAGGGAAGACGAACAGATAGCCATTGACTGTCATTTGCTCCCCGGATCGTATTGGTGTCGCAAGGACTCATGTCCTGTAATGATGCTGATAACCAACAATGCATGAGCACAATGCTTCGACCGATTTCACAATAAGCATTTGCTGACTGCTTCCAACACCTCTACAACCAATCGTGTTGTAGCTAATGGTGATTACTTTGAAGGCCACTAAAGCTATTTTTTGTAACTCTTGTTTCCTCTATTTTCTGAAATAATTCACCAAATGTTAACAGACTATCATAGATTTTACAGGATTCTACGAAGGATACTATTCCCACGCTCGTTCGTTTTCGTGAACAAGCGGCTGTAATGGAACCGATTCGTTTTTTGTGTCACGTGACTTCAGCCACACTATCGTCTTGGACAATTATGTAAATAGAAATAGTGATACTTACATCAGCAAACATAGATCATTAAACACGCCACGTTCAGTACGCACTGATCTAAAGTGGATTGCTAGATAGTATGAGGAAGAATAATCAGCAGCAGATTCTATCGTTTTATTATGTTTTTGAAGAAAATAATAATTGAAGTGGAACAATGAAGTTAACAAAACTGTACATGTAGAGGAAAATGCACATGACAGCTCATATTCTGCCTTATGTAACTATCCTTCCAAAGCACTTTTTCCAGTCATCACCAGTTAGGATTGACTGAGTACATCGATAAAGTTCAAAGAAGGGCAGCACGTTTGGTATTATAGGGGACAGAGTGTCACTGATATGATACAGGATTTGGGTGGACA
This sequence comes from Schistocerca serialis cubense, assembly GCF_023864345.2. Lineage (NCBI taxonomy): Eukaryota > Metazoa > Arthropoda > Insecta > Orthoptera > Acrididae > Schistocerca > Schistocerca serialis. The sequence goes on from NC_064641.1 coordinate 623,156,226, forward strand.
TCATTAGAACAAAAGCGTTTTTCGTTGCGGACGTATCTTCTCACGAAATTCCAATCACCAACTTTCTACTCCGAATGCGAAAATATTTTGTTAACACCGACCGACTATAACACCCCAACGACCCCCTTAAAGTCAATTAAGACAGAATATCATAATATGAAGTAGGAAAGAGTTATCTCGCCAAATACGACATCCTTGCCGATAAGCTGACACCAAGAAGTTTTGATAACAACAACATTATACATCACTGAGAGTTTTTGTTATGAAAAGAGGAGGAAGAAACCTCAGATTTAATTAATGGACAAATATCCAAGTGATAATTGCAATTAATATCTTGAAAGCTAAGTCCAAGGTGATGTTAGTCAGAGATAACTTTTATGTGCAAGAGAGTTGTAAGCGCAACGAAGAAATTCAATGAGCCTATAATACTCTTTCACAGAAGAAGTCGCTTGCTGGCTCTCATCCTGTAAAGACGTGCGAGAACAATTCTTGTCTTAGTTATTGAGAGTGCGGAACTGATTTTCTAAGCAGATACAGGAACTGATAGACGCGTTTAACCGTGCATAACGGGTTAATTGAACTTTATTGACGAAACTAGTGGGTATTGGACTTGACTTTCAAATAGTTGGAAATAAAAGAAGAGTGGATACTATATCAAAGGACTGCACTCAATTAATCTCGAGTAGGACACAATTACACGACTTCACGAAGATAATACAATTACGCTGAAGAGTCAAGTTGTCGTAATTGTCAAGAAACTTAATTTTAATAGAACTGACTTTACCAACCAACTGCGTGTGCGTGTGGTGCGAAAGTTATAAAGTATTTTGTGGCCAAGGAACAATAAACTGTTCGTTCCAAGTGAAATATCAAGCGTGGACTACATTATTAAGTGATTTAATCAGTGATGGTTAACCAACGACTGTTCAGCAGGGACAATTTAATCTGAATATCAAAATACCTACTTCATTAATTGAAAAGTGAACTTTTGAACATTTTATTTTTAACATTACGGCATAGGTTCACTCAGGCATGATCAAAGAGTATCTGTGGATCTCGCTTCATACAGGTACTCCATAGCAACGAGCCAACAACGTACGAGAAGACTGATATTTACAATGTTTCCTCGCAATTGGTGGTGCGTACGACGCGGATGAGATACGATTTAACAACTACTGCATATCCGGGCAATGAATCATTCAGTCTTAAATTAGAAGAAGCATCCATCGTACGAGTTCGCATTTCTGTCTCCCGTTCACCAACGGGGACCTACGTCATCGCGCATCGTGTCTCAACTCCACTGCGAGAGCTGTGGCAGTAGCAGCTCTACGGCGTCGACAATATCAGCACGCGGTTGGAGTGTGGGGACGCCATACGACATAAGGAGAAACGATCACCATGATAAACTAAGGGAAATCAGAGCTCGTATGGAAAGGTATAGGTGTTCGTTCTTTCCGCTCCCTATACGAGATTGGAATAATAGAGAATTGTGAAGGTGGTTCGATGAACCCTCTGCCAGGCAATTAAGCGTGATTTGCAGAGTATCGATAAAGATGTGTATGTAGACATGACATCTCTGTTTGTTGTTCCTGACATATTTCTTCTTCTTTCAACGAAGCTCGCGGCAGATTCAAATCCTTTTGCAGTGAATGTACGTATCTTCAAGTTGTTCATTTTCAGAGTAGGGGCATGCTTTCCTTATGTCAATATAAAAATTTAGTTTCACGTTAGTTGCTCACTGGAACACGCCATTTGTTTATCAACGTGTGTACAGAAACAGTTTACCAATGTTTTGCGAATGGAACTACTGGTCCAGACAAGACAAAATCATGCATACAATGTATAGGTAAATGTTGTTCGATCTGCAGTTGTCTGTCTCTAGTTTTAAAATGAAAATAAATCTTAATGCAATATTAAATTGAAATGGGACTGTAACTAACTTCGCAAACATCGTACGGAAGAGGCACATACCGCGTGGCCATAGCACTGAGCATGGCGCGTCGTGGCTCATCATAGCCAAACATCAAAATATATCACATATTCGCTCGGGACTGTAATGAGATATAGGTCTCCTTCCAGTGTTAAAACAATTTCATTATGTCACGTACAGTTGGTAAATAGGAGTTTATGACCTAAAATGCATCAAATGTAACTGGCCATTGGCTACATTCTTCGCTGAATTCTTCTCAAAAGAAGCCTGGTGGTTTCCTTATTTTCAAAGCATCGCAGTAGCTATGGGCAAAAGCGAAAAGAAAATTATTTCATTATGAAGCTGTGATGTGGAACATTAAAATGTGAACAAATATTTTGTGTTTTGTTTTGCAGAATAGTTTCGTTATAATCGAATGAGAAAGACTGCATATTGAATAATACCTAAAAATCCCTAAAGCATGGTTTTTAATTTTTTACGCAAAAAGTAAAATCCTTACTAAGACACTAAATAAGAGACAGATGTAGCTCTGCCTCTGTTACATAAAGCAATACTTTTCGAGGCACATATGACGACTCGAAATTTGGCGATCCCAACCCCTCCCTATGTTTTGTACCACACACTTGCCTCGAGAAACCATCACTCGGTGTTGCGCTGGGTAGTACTACAAAAATACTTGTAGTGTTGCACTGCTGTCGTTCCAGCGTGAACCAGTTAAATCGCTTCATGTACATTCCAATGCGGTGCACCAGTGTGGATTGCTTCTGTATTGTATCGCATATCGTATCGTCTCAGTGGGAACTGTGCCTAAGCATTCCCTCTCCTGTGCTGGGAGTGTTTGAGTCATCATCAAATGGCAATCAGCAAATTTCTTTTCTTCATTTACCGTGAGGAGGAAAATTAATCCTTTTCTAACATAATGCAGAATTTTTGGACCTTTTCTAACAGGTCTCGGATTGCCAGCTACTAAATCTCGTACCCTGAGTCATCCTATTATATAGAGCGATTCAGCTAACTATATCCGTTTGCGTTTAAGATATCTTAATTTCGTTTTCAGCCAGATAAGTTGTCAGAATGTTTTAACTCAATGAGGTATAGTCCCTTTTCGTAGCTATATTATTTGCAGATATATCGATAACAAGCTCATTTTTTGAAACTGAGGTATACTAATTCTCTATTAGTGTCATAGTTCTAAAAGAGGCGAAATCAACGTCGTTTTATTCTTTAAAATCCGATTACCAGTTTCAAAGTAATTAGAATATTTAGTACTAGCTCATTACCTGGCGTTGCTTTGGTATGTATTTGTTCTGTTAGTCCACCTTCTCCTTTCCCCTTTCTCTGCTCATATCCCCAATCTCTGTCGATTTCTTCCTTCCCCTCTCTCTGCCCACCTCATTCATTCCCCACTATCTGTCCATCTCCTCCTGCCCCTCTCTCTGTCCGTCTGTTTCTCCACTTCTCTACATCTATCTACTACTCCCTCCTATCTCTGTCCATCTTCTCCTCCCTCTTCTGTCCATCCACTTCTTCAACCTCTGTCCATCTCGTCTTCCACCTCTCTGTGTCCATCTCTTCCTCCCCATCTTGCTGTCAATCTGCTCCTCCCTCCTCCCCCCTCTCCATCTCCCCCACCTTCCTATCTCTGTCCAATATCCTCCTCCTTCCTATCTCTGTCCAATATCCTCCTCATTCCTTTCTGTTTATCTCCTTGTCTCCCCTCTCTCTGCCCATTTCCTCCCCTTACATTTCTGTCGAATCTGAGGGCACAAGATAAAGTGAATAAGGTGGGTGCGGAATGACTTCCCAATCAAACTCCTGTGTAGTGTTTCTTGTCAGTCTAGCAGAATGTGGGCGGGCGTTATCATGGAGTAGCATTCACTTCACGCGGTTTTTCTGATCGTTGTTCTTGGATTGCGTCTGCAAGACGTCTCAATTGCTGACAATAAATGTTAGCAGTGATGGTTACACCCTGGGGAAGCAATTCATAGTACACCTCACAGTCGCTGTTCCATCAGATGCACAGCATCATCTTTTTTGTTGGGCATAGGTCTTTGCGCGGGGATTTGCTACTTTGTTTGGGCTGAACTGTTCCTTTGTTTCCCTTACTTTGGCATAAAGACACCATTTATCGTCAGCAGTACCGGCACAGGATGGGAACTGTCGGTGTTGCTCACGAGCCAATTGGTGACGAGCAAGCAGATATGCACGTGTGGCCACCTGCTGACTTTTTGTTATTTTGGCTTAGAGCATGTGATACCAATAGACGCAATTTTTGAACCTTCCCCATTGTATACAAATGTCTCACATTGGTGGAATGATCAAAGTTAATCATATATGCCAATTCTCGAGTACACTAACGTAGTTTAATGCTTTTAAACGATCTTCATCGAACCTCGGTCTTCCTGAACGTGGAGAGCCTCTGATGTCAAAAAGATCCTTCTTAAAACGAGAAAACCATTTTCTCGCCGTAATCTGGTCAATGGCATTATCCCCGTAGACGGCATAAATACATCTGTCTGTCTCTTCGGCTGTCACCCCTCTACTGAAGTCACACGGAATGATATGTCGGAAATTTTCCAATTTCTCCACTTGGCACTCTATGTTCTAGGGCTCACAGCTCAACTAACTGTTTCCAGTAGACAAAATGACGATATGTAAGCTGAAATAGCAACAGTGAACTATGAAAAATGACAATCGATAAATTAAACCATAGCAACGGGAAAACCAACATGCTAAACAAAAACGATATGAACTTATGCACCAACCTAATATGCGTCGTACAACTGTATAATTTGGTAGGTGCATCCAGTGGCACAATTCGATACTATCTGCTAAATCTGTCGCGAATAAAGTTAACAATAAATAAATGATAAATTAAAACGTCGCGCGAGACGCGGCAGTTTTTCACGCATCTCATGTTGATGGCGTCACATATCCTGAACTATGTGCCGTGAAATGATACATTTTTGCAAGTATACTTAGTGGTATATGTGGCTACTATGTACAAAATGTGTGCAGACAGAGTAAATAGTTAAGAAGTAATAAATCATACCTGATGAGGCAGTTTTACTGTATGAACACAAATGTATCTCGACAGGCAGTGTCCAACAAGAACGACAATTCGGCTAATGTCCAAAAAGTTGTTATCGGAAGGGCACTGCAATATTAGGCAGACTTCACGAAGAAAACATCCGAAGATCGTAGCGAACGAAATAGGTGTTCTGCAAGCTGTTGTCCATCACACACATTTTGGCTGCAAAGGATCTGCGAGTGTCACTGGAATAAGACAACCTAGGGTAATCTGCATGTTGCACGCAGACTGGTTCCATCCGTTTCACGTCTCACTTCACCAGCACATTAACCAGCGGTAATGTAGAAGGCGCTTTTTAATTCTGTCCCTCGGTTCTAGTGTAACAACAGGACAAAAGACTCTTTCTTCGAAGGTTTCTCTTTGCCAATAAAACTACTTTTACGAATCATGGAAATCTGGATGTAAGAAAAATGCAATATTGGTCGGCTAATAATCCGCAGTAGCTCAGACAGACTGAACTCATCAAAGGTAGTAGTGGAGTGTGTACGTTTGATGCGGGATTATCGGAGACTATGTGAATCGTGTTTGCTTCATTGAGGAAACGTTAACGAAAAGATACGCACAATTTATTACTGCAATACTAACGGCTATCCTAAGAGAATTACCACTTGAAATGCGCAGCTGTATGAGGTACCAGAACTATGGGTGTCCGGCTCAATACTCGCTTGTGGCTAGGAAAGTGCTTACCTACATATTTCCTGGCAGCTAGGAAGGACGTAAGGCCTTCAATAAACCTACACGTTTCCTTGATTTGACGCCACTCGATTTTTCTCTGTGGGATAAACTCAACGATGAAGCGCATGCCCACTTTCCAACTACCCAACAGAATTTAAAATATCGCATTGCTGCAGCATACGCGACGATATCGAAGGAATCTCTCGGGCCTCTCCAGGAGTTCTTGGACTAACTACTGGAAACGTGTACAGAAGCGTATGGTGGGTATTTCCAACGCTTCATGGCATACATGGAATTTCAGGAAAGTGGTTATGACCAAATTCTTTTGTTATTCCCTTTTTGTTGCTGTTGCCGATGTAGTTTCGCATTTTAAGTTTTATCTTGAGATTAAATTCATGACGTGAATGTTTTATTTAACGATCACTACACATCAGTTCATTTTATTACAAATCCATTGAGTTTTTGACTTTCATTTCTCTTTCAAAGCTGTGGCAGAGTAGGACTGTTACCGTAGGTAACAGATAAATCATCCTCACACATCACGTCCTTTTCCTTCCATTTCATTGCCACAAATAGCCAAGTGTGATTAGTATCAATTTTAAATTAAACGTTTCTCAACTTTTCCTGTATAATAGCCAAGGAAAATTAAGACACTAACGAGTGTACGTTAATGGTGTTTATCTAGAGCAAAGACACTCCCTTCCCCTTGGGAGTGACCATGGATAACAATACCACCTTATTCAGCAAGTCATAGCAAACACTCTTTCCTAGTAATAACTTCTGATAATGAGCTTTTAACTCAATGCGTGTAACCTACTAGCTGCCAATCACAACTACAGTACTAATGATGACGTAAATGTGTAAACATGTTTTTATAATTAAGATGTATGTCTCTGATTGTTATTTACTTAGGCAGGAGAAACACGTTTGCGCTATAAAAAAGTACTGAATTTGGAAGTTTAGGTCCACACGAATCCATACACTGTAATTTGAGCAACATAAAACTTATTGGTTAGACTAATTCACCACGAGAAGAATATTCTTCTGAACGTTAAGACTGCTGTGAAGCCTCCTCGCGCTGAGAGTATCTGCACTAAATACTTTTGTTAAATCAGCTGGCTACAGATGGCCACCATAAGAGTTCATTGAAATTAACAGAGGCGCAATTGCCACGTAATTTGAGAAGTAGTGACCGTTGTTAAAAACATTAAATACGACGAACAAGCCGCGTTAGGAACTTGCTTCCCAGTCCTGACGTCACACGCCTGTCTAGAGCTCGTGTCACAAGCTGCTGTTCTTTTTGTCCTCGATGTAGCAACCTGAGCAAGGCCATTATAAAGCTGCAGATGAGTAACGCCGATACTGCGGGAACAAAAAAGAACTAAAATGAATGTTTCCCTCAATAATATTTTCAGCGTGAGCTGTAAACAGGAAATTTCTTAGAATAGTCAATAAGATGAAGTGATTGTAAAAGAATTTAAATGGATTTCAGAGTCCTAAAAGTGATAGACTTCTTTTGAATTTTTACACTGCTTGTTCATTGGCACTAAAAAAAATCAAGAATACTGGAATTTAGAGGTAGCTACTGTATTGGAGAGTGAATGTTTTCTCACCGCGGCCGACGAAAAAGTTCTCCACACCACACGCATAAGTTTTCGCCACGGCTTTTACTGGGCTGTTTTCGTGATAGCCAGAACCAAGACGTAGAAGAGTCGACGTGTAACGCATTTGATTGTGGCCAGATTCTCAATGGCTGAAGTATGGGATGTTTGATCTTCGTGTACGAACAGGGACCGGTCTTATCACGCTCCACCATGTCAAGAATGGATAATAAGCGTCTTGATTCTGCAAATATCGTCACATTCAGAGAAAATTGACATGAACTAAAAACTGCTGTCTCTAGGGACCGCCGTTGACGGTCTCGGATTTTAAAACCTGATTCATGTGACATCATGCGCCAAGTTACTCACCAGATTAATATTGTACAAACAGCAGAAAAAGCACGTATCAGCGCACGAAAAAGGCGAATATGCTTGTGTTGAAAAGACTGTGAAAAGTGTGGTACCAAATGCCTCATTCTACCTTCCTCAGAACCTATAAAAATTTCTCCAAAAATGTTGACATGCGAACATATTCGCCCACTTCTTATCACGCAACTCAGGTCTCACTCCCACAAACTTCCCACACTGTAACCCGCTCACACCCACTAGTCCATCGCTGTAAGTAGCTCGTACCCATCCACTCCCACTTGCCCATTCTCACCCACTCATTCAGCTGAACTCATTGTCACTAGCTCTCTGTGTCTCTCTAACTGTTGTTGTCTGCTGTCTCACAGACAGAGTCTCGTTGGTTCTGTCCCACTACCATTGTCTCCTCTCTCTGATACTGTCTCCCTCTAACACTCTCTTGTGAGTGATATCTCATTCTTTAATTCCCTCTGCTGCTGTCTCTTCTCACTGTCACTATCTCTCTGTCACTATCTTCTCTTCCTCGCTGTCAGTGTCATAGACTCTGTCTCTCATTATCACTGCCTCTCACCCACTTCCACTTTCTCCTTCTCCTTATGCTTCTCCAACTGGCACTGTCTCTTTCATTTTCCTAGCACTTCTCCTTCACTGTCAACTCATTCCACTGCCACTGTGTCCCTCTTTTTCCCTCACACTGCTATCGTCTTATTCGCTCTTTCTATACTACAACCACTGTCTAGTACCTTCCAGTACTTATTACTTTTCCATCTCTTTCTCACTGCTGTTGTCTCCTTTTCTCTCAGCACCCTCACAGGGTGACTCAGCTGCCCCTACCTATGGATTTTATGCAGCCTTTAACATCTTCAAAAAACACGCATGAAATTCTCATAATCTCTTATCTGATGCTGAAACTTCCCCTTTGAAAGTTAAGAATAACTGTGCTGGTAAACTTCTACGTTATTTGATTTTCAAAGAGCTGAGAAAACTGAACGTACTCAGACATTTCTCTCTTTACTCATTCTCATCATCACTAAACTGACACACAATATTTTTTTAGCGCAACGCAATCTGACTTCCAATAACCCCTACAAAACAATAGCCCTGACTAACAACAACTTATACCTTTCATAAGTTACTTACCTCACAAAAATCTTCGTTAGTCGAACTACTGCAATACAGCGAGCTCCAATACTGCCAGCTAAATAAAAGATTCCGACTACTGAAGGCAATAACTACTGATAGGCATTATATATATCAATTCGTGACATCCGGTTTGACGAATTTCCACATCCAGATCGTGCGCTCTCAAAACTCTGGCATCTCTCTCCCCGCTTCCACCAGTGCTGGCGGCTCACCTCCAACTGCCCAACGCTACGGGCTGTTCTCCAATTGCCCAAAACAACACAAGCGAATATTCCAACAATGAGTCCAGCCAGCCACAGACTCCACCCAGCAGAGTCAGTGCTTTTCATACAGAGCACTACGTGGCATTACCAACATAAAAGCCTAAATAGCCTACTTACAATACGCACAAATTATTAGTCCTACAGGCGAAATGAACAGGATCGTTTTGTAGGAAATTAAATGTAGTTAAATTTTGTACTGGGATATGTTTCCTGGTAGGGGCCGTAGTTTTCGAATTATTGAAGAAAAATCTACAAAGGTGACTATATCAAATTTCCTACAAAAATATCCTGTTCATCTTTCCTGTAGGACTAATAGCTTGCGTATGTAGCGAGCGATATAATATGAAAATCTTGCACTTGGTTTTTGAAGGCGTTGTGGTTACATAACACCTGTAGGTAGACACTTTACAGCATATTTCTCCATTCCACGTCACTTTATGAACTACGTTTTCACTTCACACCGGATTTACGTGCGTATTTTACTTGTACATATAATGTAATTTTGAAGCTCTTTATCTCGGAAACGGATAAAGCTAATGAGAAAATTTTCAAAGTTCGTTCGACACTGGACACTTAGAAATATATTGTAAAAATTACAGCCTTTTGCTGCTCATAACCGTCTTCGAATCCGTGGCTCTGGTTTGGTTCCATTAAACCATGTTTTTGAGGTCTCTCTCGATAACGGATAAAGATTTTTGAAAACGGGAAGTTGACATTTTTAGATAAGTGCCCAGAGAATATACCATCAATATTTGAGCAATTTTGTGCAGCTAGTTATTTGGATATCTACTGCTGACGGTGAAAAATGGTAAAAACTCTTTTCTCGGGTTTTAGCAGGAGACGCCCATGAACGAAATGATATCTCCAAATGCCCCTTGTGACGCACTGTACACCACGTCTAACGTAAACAGCACTAAACGATTTTCTCCATTTTCCAAAACTGGGGGAAGTGTGTAATTTTCTAACTTTGACCCCGTACTCTAGGATAGTTGCAGTACACAATCCTTCTGCTGAATATACAAATGGTCCCTAGCCCAAGGGTTATCCAAAAGTCTTGTCTCAACCTCCCTGTTGCCAACAGAACCCGCGGCGTTTTGGGATGTACTGTCAGCGCATGCTGTCACACACCTACCGATAACAATTGTTGAGTCATCATTCAAAGTCACATCTTCGCTATGGGACGGAGAAGACATCTCCCCACTGAAGTGGAGAGATGTCACAGGGCACAGGGATTTACACGAATGCTAAAGCGTGAAGAAAGTTCGTGTGGAATGGTGAGTCCCAGTGTATTTTGGCTAATATTGATAGCAGGTTGCGAATACATGTTCGAAACTATTGATAAAACGGTGTATCGTGTGGTAATTCGTTTCCTGCATTTGAAGGGGAACAGCGCTGCATTACCCATGCTCAGTTGAGAGATGTGTACGGCAGCAAAGCTCCATATTGCAACAAAGTGGTTGGGTGACGCAGTCACTTCCAGTGCGGTCAAACTTAACTGACTGACGATGAACCAAGTTGCTCGCCACTTCGCTGTGAAGAACTGCGAAGTGGATGCTCTGGTGCTCGAAGACCAGAGGAAGTGAAAATCGGCCCTGCTTCAGTTTTCAACATCTTGCACGACATTTGCAGAGATTGCCACCTGGAATTTGCGACTGCTCAGATGAAGAAACCATTAGGTGGCAGGCATTTAAAAAATGACGACGAGGTCAGTTTCGACATGGAACATTTTCTGAACAGCCAAAACGCAGCTTCTACAACGAAAACCTCTACAGAGCCATTCATCATTGAGACAAATTATTCCCACTAAAAGATGATTATGTACTAATACCATCACTTAGTTTCATGGTCGAGAAGGTAAATAATCATTACAACTTCCCTCCTCACCGCGTCCAACAACGACAGTGGCTGAAGGTGACACGGCGATAGGTAGATCTTGATTGGCGTGTCAGGGTCAGGAAGCGGAGCTGCGCTTTTCTAATATTCCTTGCGAAACCACAGGGCCATTGCACCTCGCTTGTCAACCGGACAGGTAGGTGATTAGAATTTTTCGTAAGGGGGATGCGCCTAGTTCCCTTGCACCTGATTGTGTTTGGCTGATACGCAAGAAGTGGCATGCTTGTAGGTGCATGCTTGTTCCCCTATGCGAACGCATGTATAATTACATTCACCCCCGGACAGAAACATTCACACTATTCTAGTGATGATGCCGACGATGCTAGCAGCGACTGTCGCCACAGAAGGCATACATTCTAAGAGAGTAAAAAAGACGCACCAAAAGTGAATTATCCGAATGGGGCAGAAATCAGCAGATGTGGTGTACATGTACAGAAACAAATGATTAAAATTCCAGAAAAATTGGATGATTTATTCAAGAACAATAAAATAAATGTCGTGTGACTAGGACCTCTCGTCGGGTAGACCGTTTGCCGGGTGCAAGTCTTTCAATTTGGCGCCACTTCGGCGACTTGCGCGTTGATGCAGATGAAATAATGATGATTAGGATAACACAAAACCCAGTCCCTGAGCGGAGAAAATCTCCGACCCAGGCGTGAATCGAATTATTCAAGAGAAAGGGATTGACTAATTGAGCAAATCAATAATGCGTTGATCCACCTCTGGCCCTTATGCAAGCAGTTTTTGCTTGTCCTCCTGACGGATATCATGTCAAATTCTGTCCAATTGGTACATTAGAAAGTCAAAATCCCGAATTGGTTGGAGAATCCTGCCCATAATGCTCCAAACGTGCTGAGTTGGGGAAAGATCCGCCAAACTTGCTAGCTAAGGTAGAGTTTGGCAAGCACGAAGACAAGGTGTCGCAGCTCTCGCTGGGTGCGGGCAGCCATTATATTGCTGAAATGTAAGTTAAGACTGGCTGCCATGACGGGCAATAAAACAGGACATAGAATACCGTCGAGGTGATTCTGTGCTATAAGAGTGCCGTGGATAACGACCAAACAGGTCCTGTTATGAAAAGAAACGGCGCCCTGTATAGCGGGTGACGATCATGTTGTTATTCCATCACTGTTCAAGGCGTCTTCAGACACGTCTTCGGCTTGGAATTTCATTGACTGGCGTAGAATTGTCCAGTGATGAGTCACCGGCCGCTGTGGCGGAGCGGTTCTAGGCGCTTCAGTCCGGCACCGCGCTGCTGCTACGGTCGCAGGTTCGAATCCTGCCTCGGCCATGGATGTGTTCTAAGTCTAGGGGACTAATGACCTCAGACGTTAAGTCCCCTAGTGCTTGGAGACATTTGAACCATTTGAGTGATGAGTCTCGCTTCAAACTGAACCCCGATGTCCAGTGAAGAAGTGTGTGAGGACGCCCTGGTCCAAGTTGACTGTTGCCCGCCATATGGCCCGACAGCCAGAAGTGGGGTGCCACTACTTTTCGTAGAGGACCTCTTTGGTTGTCATCCGTGGCATCCTTACAGCACAGCGGTACGTCGACGATATTCTACGCCCCGTTTTGTTGCTCTTCATGGCAAGCCATCTTGGGCTTACATTTGAGCAAGATAATGTCCTCGAATGACGTAGGTTGCAGTAGGTACTGGGAGATGAAGAAGCTTGCACAGGACAGAGTAGCAAGACCAGTCTCAGGACTGAAGACCACAACAACAACAATGTCCTCCCGCACACGGCGAGTTTCTACCGCATGTCTGCGTGCTTGTCAAACTCTCCCTACCTTGGTCGTCAACGTCGTAGGATCTCTCTCCAATTGAGAAAGTTTGGAGCATTGTGAGCAGGTTCGTCGAATCAGCTGGGAATTTTGACGATCTAACGCTCCAATTGGACAGAATGTGGCACGATCTTCCTCAGGAGGACATCCAATAGCTTCGTCGATCAACGCCAAGCCGAATAACTGCTTGCATGGGGGCCAACGGTGCACCAACGGTTATTGACTTGCTCCATTTGTGAAGATCTCTCTCTTGAATAAATCATCCGATTATTCTGAAATTGTACTCATCTGTTTGTCTGTACACGTACATCTCCTTTACCGATTTCCGTCACATTCGGTTTAATCATTCGTGGCGCGCCTTTTTTTTTTTTTTTTTTTTTTTTTGCCTTAGAGTGTACCGTTTTTGAAACAAAGACGAAATCGAAGAAATTCCAAATACTGAGGTAATTAATACCTTTTGCGTAATGTATATGTGAGTGTGGGTGCAGAGATGAAGGTGACAAGTATTTCCATGATTTAAAATAATGCCTGTCCCTGTAAAAATTTGGAAATTTGTGGTAAGGTCTTATGGGACCAAACTGCTGAGGTCATCAGTCCCTAAGCTTACACACTATTTAATCTAACTTAAACTAACTTACGCTAAGGATGACACACACACACACACACCCATGCTCGAGGGAGGACTCGAACCTCCGACGGGGGGGGGGGGGGGGGAGGGGGGCCGCGGACCGTGACAAGACGCCCCCAGACCGTGCGGCTACCCCGCCCGGCACACCATTAGTACCGATCGATAATGTTACAGAGACGCTATGCCGTTGGCTATAAGGTTAGCTCTGAAACTTATAATTCTTGCTAGCCGGGACAATTAGCCCAATTTCGACTTTCAGTTCGAACTGTCTACTGTATCGAAAACTAGCATCATCCCGGAATAATTCCAGGCTCTGGTAAAATCCCTGTAAAACAATACCCGCTACATTGCCCAGGCTGCTATCTCTGTGCTGTTGCCATTTCTTGACAGGATGGTGATATGCTTTCTTTGCAGGGCAATGCACCTTCAAATATGCTTCCTCTTTGTGTTGTACAACTGTCCTGATCAGCAAGATCACCAGATCTCTTGGCAACTGAACACGTATGGGACATGATGATGTGGGACGTTACTCGTTCTCCAGAGGCTGCAAGAACCATTACCGAATTGCAACAAAAGGCGCAAGATGCTTAGGACAGTTTATTGTAGGATACCATTCGGCACCTTTACGGTCGTCTGCATGCAAGAGTACATGTATGCGTTGTCCCCAGCGTAAGGTACAATGTGTACTGACGTGACTGTTTGGGCATTCTTTACCGTGGCACGTGCTCTTCTTTTGATCTGAATTTGTTACCATATACAGCCTTACTGATGAACTGCCTGTCATTATTCTTCTCAGTAAAATCACCGTCCTTAAGGTTGTTGCACTTTCTTATTGGCAGTGTGTATTTGTATTTTTTATTCCTTTATATGGAGTTTTAGCGTGAAAAGATTTTATGCTACGCTGTGGTGCAGAACGTATAGTGCTTTTTGTGAACCATATTTTGGTGTGGTGTTCGATTACAAACGAACAAATAAAACTCCATTCGAGATCCTAAATATCAGTTTTCTCAGAATGGTAACTATGCCATTCATTATGGAGCCGTCAATGATGCAAAAATGATCAGTAGTGGGAAGAATAGCCTACAACTATTAATACAATACGCCACACGCAACTATCGTCGTATGTTGTTACACGATCTCTAGCGAAGCCAGCAGTAACGATACTTTTCCTATGGTCACCTTACTCGGAGGTCAGCGGGTGTGTGACATCTTTTGTTAAGTTCAGTGTACTTGGAAAGGTTAAGTGGCTACCCCATGGAAAATAAATGGTTGAAAACGTTAAACTGACTCAGACTCTATTAGTAATGGTAACATGGAAGATATCGTTTTTCAAATGATTGGGGTGACTCAACAGTCGAGTTTGTTAGCATCGTAACAGTCGTTCACATAGAGAAAGTCCAACTGCTGAGGGAACACGTCAGACGTGTGGACATTTCGCATCGTTAACGTCCATATCAGTAATGAAAGAACACAAATTGTCGATAATATGGAGATGGAAAACAGGCCCTCCTTCGAATAAATTCTCTAGCTGTTGTTGCCAACTTAGGTTTAAATGACCTCACAAGCTTTCGATGACTCACCATCATAATCGTCAAGAGTTGACTGTTGTGATCTTGTGCTGATATTTAATTATAACTCTACTGAGTGGGCTCCTCAAAGACTAAGGGAAGAAAACTTTGATTTAAAATTACTTAGACCTCGAAAAAGTTGGGTGTCGGGCTGACAACTCACCCTGTAAAAAACAAAACACTCAAGTCGTGAAACTTGAACAAAAGGACGGTGGACTGATCAGTGGGAAAAAGCACTCTAAGGGAAAGGACAATAAGGACGGCGTCGACCGACCACGAGATAGAGAGATGGAGTCATGAAGGACCTGCCGAAAGTGGGCAAAAGGGGACAGAAAAGGTGAGAATTGTTTGATTGTGAGAATTGGCGGATAGTTGTTGAAGAGCACAAGGTTCTCAGTAATAAGTAGAGCCACAAAAGAGGAAGAAGAAGAAGAATAAGAAGAAGAAGAAGAAAGAGACCGAACTGCCTCGTGGTAATAACAGCAATAAATTTACAGATGTGTCAACGTATATTGTCAACGTCTGCAGTGGAGTACTCTTAGAAGAGTTGCCGCCATCGTTGGAAAGTAAAGAATTCTGTATCGTCTTCCGCAATCTCTCAGCACCGAACTCCCGCTTCCACGCACCGCTAGGAGGTTAGTTACCACTGTCATGGTTAAAGTCGCTGTTGCATAAACTAATTTCAGCGGCTTAGTTTATGACAGAGTCCCAGTAGGCAGACGCACGAGACGAGTTTTCTGTCCCGCCAAACATAATCCTACTATTCATTGTGAAGCTATTATCGATTACTGCTATTTTCCCAAA
Source organism: Schistocerca serialis cubense (assembly GCF_023864345.2). NCBI lineage: Eukaryota > Metazoa > Arthropoda > Insecta > Orthoptera > Acrididae > Schistocerca > Schistocerca serialis. Next base: position 623,171,970 of record NC_064641.1, read on the forward strand.
TCTCTATATTAAACGTGACGTCGGTATTCTGCACAGTATTCTAACACTGCATGCATCAAATGATCGATAAAACATCTGATGTACTCACAATGGATGTCACAAATTCTGGAAACCTTTACTGCCTTCTCTTTATGGTTGGTTTGAAAATATCTGTATGTCCTGACTACCCGATGTAGAGGCCTAGAACTTTGCAGAAAGAAGGGCGCGCAAAAGAATGATCATTTGTGATGATTGGACATGTACATCTCTTTGATTTTAGAGAACGCAGTTTAACGTTTAGTTCACCATAACTCTTCTGACGGAGAAATTCTTCAGATCACCAGAAAAAGCAACAACCGTTCGTACAAAAATCGATGTATATCATTCGTCTTCAGGTCATTAATAAATAACCATTTTACAGGGTTCTCGTGTCAGAAACTCGTAATAAATTTTCAAAATGTTCTCCGCTTGTTTCTCGTATGCCTTCATGCACCTGCCATATGTTGGAGTGTTACACATCTCTGAACAACAGTGAAATGTGTTATACGGTCTCCACGGCACGCGCATTAAGATCTGGCAGAAAAGAAGGGGAAGGAAGAGAGGTGAAGAAAAATGACTTGTGAGGTTTAGGGAAAGGGGTACATTTCAGGGGACACTCGCCGAACGGAATGAGAAAAAAATACTGATTGTTGGGGACTGCACCGGACGAGTTTGAAGCCTGAGAGCTTAAGGGTGGAAGACAAAGTAAGATGTGAGACAGAGATTATCGTTAAAATATTGTGCGAGAATTAATAAGGGTGAAAAGCTAACTGCATTGTATGTAACAAGGGTGAGAGTGAGGTGGCGAAAAATAGACAAGTCAGAGAATGAAATATGTAGGAAACTAAAATGGTGTGAATAAAGGAGTAGTTATTGTGAATAAATGCTGAGACTGAAGAAATCAACATAAATTAAGATCTGGTGGGTGGAGAGAGCCAAGGACATGTTGTAGGGATAGTAGCCACCTGCGGAGTACTGAGAAACTGGGGTCTGGGGGAAGAACCCACATAGCGCGTCTGGTGAAACAGGCAAGATCATGACTGTCATGCCTGGTTAATGATCCAACTGTCGTACGTGACACCACTGTTAACAGTTCCAAATATTGATATGAAGACTACATGCACGTCACTGAAATAGTCTTCGCCTGACCATCCGTCAAACAACAGAATGTGTTCTTCCCGGTCACAAGCATAAACGAATCTTAGTCAACTTTGATCCGCTATTTATCGTTCTATGAATCATGTCTGAGAAATACGGCAATAACAGCGGAAAACGTCATATGACACGGCTGTTATCTAACAGGAAACTCGATTATATACAGCGGTACAGCATAGCAGACGTGCATAAAAAATTCCGCTACGCATGCTCTTGAAGTAAGTGTCCCGCCACGGAGAAACGTATTACTTATCAGACAGCCTGTGCTACGAGCTGAGAACTGTGATGCGTAATAACCTACAATGTAAATGAATGTCAGATATTAGTTCTGCACGACACCACATTACCTCTGAGGATACAGTGATTGCACCAAGAGATGACTTGTCTCGGTATTATTACTCACTATTTATTGAGGAAATATGGTGAAAATGGCAAGTACTATTCGAGATGAAAAAGGTTGACAGAGGAGAGAAAATCGCGGCGGGCTGCATCAAACCAGCCAGAAGACTGACGACTAAAAAAGAAAAAAAGAAAAAAAAGGAAGAAACTAACAGAATAAAGTTCAACTACCGATCACATATTTCAGCTGCTGAAATTCATCTTGAATCGCTATGAACTTAACTTTCCGTTAATAACTCAAAAATGGAGGGTATATGGACGTATCTTTACTTGGAAATTTTTGCCTTGATGTTAGTTACCAGCCATTAAAGTTTATAAAATTTTTAATGATAAACAAAAGAATGAGTTGTATGAGATCCTGAGACTCCACGTGGTTGATTCAGCCGCCTAGTGGGAATGTTTTATTTTTTATTTATTTTTTTTAATGTGCCACAAAGGCCTCTTGCCTCTTGGTGTCGTTATTGTGTTGCAGGTTGATGAGAGAAGGGAGAAGGGAAGGCTGGCCCCACGACACTGGGACTCGAACGGTTTCGAGAGTTTTCCGATACATGTGAAACATTTGATTCGCACAGCGCGCTAGCGATACGCGAGAAAGTATGAGTTAATTACTGCAGCAAGCTATATCCCTGCTTCACTTCTGGCTATTTCGTGAAACACAGGAAGAAATAGCAGTAAATCCTACGGCCGAACATACTTCATTCATATTTGAACAAATTTCCGTCAAGAGTTATGGTAATTTTTAAGTAAAACTAATAGTCGGAGGCGGAAATGTTGTCCGAAAGATATTACTTGACTCTTAATCCAGTACAATATCTTATTTTATTATTAGAAATTATAGAGTTTAGCAAGTGTGTTACACATTAGTATTTCGATACATGTTCATATATTAGAATAATGTTTCATAAGTTAAGCCCCCTCCACCGATGTCGAACATATTGGCCAACATGTTGACTCCGAGTGACTTGTCCATTGTGTTCGACTGTGGCTGGAGTCGATTCCAACAATCTCGACTGATTCGTCAGGTCGGGCGCTCGGCTCGATAGCTACTTTCAACACGAGCCCGACGCCACATGACAGTGCACAGATCTGTCACTTTTCAGCAGTGTACACTACTGTATTTTTTTTCGCGGTTAACATATCAAAATGACTTTTAATTACAACCAGATGTTGTGGGTAGAATTTATTGAACTGTGTCGAGAGCAAAGTGAGTTGTGGGATGTTAAATACAAAAGTTATAGTAATAAACCCCATCTGTAAGGAAGGATCTCATCGTTGGTTATTCCTTTTTTGGGTAAGGCTTCATTAAGTTTGCCATCAGGGGGAATGCTTCCTCTCCAAGAAATGGAAATTGGAAGCAAATATCTCTAATACAAGAGAATCTTGTTGGTGAGGGCGAATTCAATCTTTTATTTCCCATCAACTCTTCAAAATCTGTTTCCACAAGTAACTTCTCTATCGGGTATTCTTCGATTACTTCCGGAATGTATGTAAGTAAACTGTTGAATGAGATTTTCATTCTGCAGCGGAGTGTGCGCTGATATGAAACTTCATGGCAGATGAAAACCATGTGCCGGAGCGATACTCGAACTCGGGAACTTTGCCTTTCGTGGGCAAGTGCTCTACCATCTGAGCTACCCAAGCACGACTCACGACCCGCCCTCACAGCTTAAATTCTTCCAATACCTCGTCTCCTACCATCCAAACTTCACAGAAGCTCTTCTGCGGAACTTGCACAACTAGCACCCCTGGAAGAAAGGATATTGCGGAGACATGCTTAGCCACAGCCCGCGGGATGTTTCCAGAATGAGATTTTCACTCTGCAGCGGAGTGTGCGCTGATATGAAACTTTGTGGCAGAGTAAAATCTTTGTGCCGGAGCGAGACTCGAACTCGGGAACTTTGCCTTTCATGGGCAAGTGCTCTACCATCTGAGCTACCCAAACACGACTCACGACCCGCCCATACAGCTTAAATTCTGCCAATACCTCGTCTCCTACCTTCCAAACTTCACAGAAGCTCTTCTGCGAAACTTGCAGAACTAGCAATCTGGAAGTAGACTCTTATTTGTGTTGACCATAGCAAAAAGAACATTACTGTAGAATCCTTGATAGCTGAAGAATTATGAATCACTTCCGGGTAGTTACCGTATCGTTCTGTGCCTTACATCAGCAGCGCCGATACAGTTTTCAACTTGGTAGTACTTTTTGAGGTCTGTCGCTGTGTTTTCCAGTCTGACGCAATGCAAGGAAAAAAAAGCATAGACAGTTATTGTAAGAATAATTTTTTTAAAAAAATGTAACATTTATGTAACGATGAATCATGAGAAGTGAAAACTGTGTGCAGAACTAAAACTCGAACCCAGTACCTTTGCTTTTCCATGGCAATCGCTTTACGGAGGTGTATAACGTTTCGGTAAATGGGGGAAACAAAATTTTCATTGATTAAAATTTCAAACTGGATTTAAGACATGGGATGGCGGAAACGTTATAATTAGCAGTCCCATTACGTAAGTTCGAAGTACCTGATTTCAAATGATTCAAATGGCTCTAAGTACTGTGGGACTTAACATCTGAAGTCATCAGTCCCCTAGACTTTGAACTAAGTAAACCTAACTAACATAAGGACATCACACACATCCATGCCCGAGGCAGGATTCGAACCTGCCACCGTAGCAGCAGCGCGGATCCGGACTGCAGCGTCTAGAATCGCTCGGCCACCGCTGCCGGCTGTACTTGAGTTTGCTTCAATTAGACAGAAGAGTTAAAATTTAAAATGATTCCTCAACTGATTATTTTCATTGAAAGTTAGAATGAAATTTTCGTATAATTTTTATTGAACTATTCCTGCTCGGGCGTAAAATACGTCGTTAGCAGTACGTCAATAATTGACTACTCGCGGGAAAATTAAGCTGCCGCACTGAATGAACGTTGATTTAGGAAAGATCTCACTATTATCCGCTGCATAAAATGTAAATTTGCCTTTAAAGTAGATGCATACTTTAAGAAGATTCGATCTGTGAGTGCTGGCGTCTGATCGAGTATTCTGGTCAACGTAATGCTACCAAGCTCTGGTAAGCTATAAAGATATTCTTGTTAACAGTTATCAACACGATACAGTGTCAGACTCCTTCAAATAAAACAAGTTATTATGTGAATTAATTATTAGTCAACTAATGAAATTACACTATTGGATTAAAGCAGATACTTACAAGCTTAGCTCAAGATAAAGAAGGAAAGGGAACAATAGTCTGTAGTCGTTTCTTATCGTCCATCAAAGATATCACAGAGTTCACTGAGACTAGATCAATCACATTCTTCGTTTGATTTTCATAGAATTACAATTCGTGTTTGAGAAAATGATAAAACTAATAACTGCCACTGCCCAATGCAGTATTAGTAAACCATGATTTTGAGGAGAAATTTTTAAGTTCATGTGGAGGCGTTACAGGTGCTAGTTCGGCGGAGATTGGAGAAGAGCGTTCGTGGAGTTCGGAAAGTAAACGAGGCCTGTAGAGACATAAGCTGTGAGTGTGCTCAGGTGGTGGTCAGTAGCGCAGCTCTCCTGGTCCGGTGTTCGAATCCTGGATAGCCACACAGTTATAACTTGATTCATCAATCCAGCGAATACTTCGCCCTGGGTAAAAATAATTCCATAAAATTTCTGCTTTACTAACAAAAAATATATATATATCTCTTATGCTGTGAAGATGCGTGGGGGAGGTTAACACACCACAGAAATAAAGTAAGAGAAGCGTAAAAATTTCACTAGAGGAGGGGCGACCTCGATTTTCTTGGTGGATATTCCATACCCCGGACCATCATCCACTGAGTCCCTGAGAACCAAAACCCGCCTTTCGTCTCTCTCTCTATTTGTGTATGCTGAAGCAAAATTGTGGTTGACGTCTTTTGCGAGATTTCAAATGCACAGTGATTAATATAACATTAAGATCACTCTGAAATGGACTGAATTTACTCTTCACGACACTTAACGTTTTAAAATGTGGTATTTTTTACAATTGTTTCAAAAACCACATTGTTGACCTTTTTTGTTTCATGAGCGTGACGCTTCTTCAGGAAAATTTGAAGATAGCGTACCCACAGTTTCAATCGACCAAACTTCAGGTTTAAGTAACCAACCTGCGCCAAGTACATTCAAATACAGAAAGAAGGAGTGTAAATAGGAAAAAGAAACAGGAAAATGTCTTGGACGTTGCCACGTCTGTGCTGACCAGTCAGTGTAAGTTTAGAGCATTTGGCAGCAATGTGGCATTCCAGATGGAGGACGTTGAGCGACGCCAGCAACAAATTAATACCCGACATTCTGCTCCATGGCAAGCTACGGAATTTGAGAGCCTTTATTACTACGGTTACGGATCCTCCAAATAATCACAAATACATCGAGAACAATCAGCGGTCAAATTAATATTTCGGAGATATAAATGTTCAGATTCAGCCTTTTACCCACAACAAGAGAGGTAGTGAACATCCATTGCATTTTGTCCAGTTTCATTCATACTCCTCCAATACCTCCGATTACTTTCCGTACTTCAATGGAGCACCTTCCCAACAACCTCCTACGAAAACAGGTACATTGCCTCAACAAACAACTACTCATACTTAGACTTCAAATGCAGCAAGATGACCTACCCCACGTACATTATATGCTGACATGCGACTTTTGCAAACAGAAGCAGGTAACACCTCTTTTATTAGAGGAATTAACTGTCAGGAGATCAGGGAAGAACTCAGATCGGATTTGCTTTTGGATATCGCTGCAAATAATAAACATTGAACAAAATCTAACTTAATGTGATTTTTTAAAGCGACTTATTAATCATGTTTTGAATAAATCTATATTGTTTAGTTCCAGGCAGTCGTAATATTTTACAATTTCAGGCGCTTGTGATTTGCACGTTAAGTCATAGATTAACACTGTGCAAATTCAGGCTCCTAGAAGTTTCACATAGGCCCTAGATGAATATAATATTAAATATTTTGATGAACTGATTACATCTTTTGAAATGTACTTGTTGATTTGTACTAGATTTCATGAAATTACTATGAAAAATGTGAACATCTAAAAGACAGGGGACTATTGTATTATTCTCAAAGTATATCAAAATTTATGCTGTTAGACTTATGAGTCGTTAGCGGAGTATTCGCTGTTTCAAGAACTTTATAGCTCAAATGTAGTATTTAAACCTCGTGCTGTGTGACAGCTATTTCTCCAGTCTATGGTCTCTTTGACTTGCTGCTCCTGGACGGTTTCGCAAGAGGGCAGCTATAGTCATCGAATTAAAAGAAATACAAAAAATAAAACAAAAAATCGTTAGAACGTCACACCACGAAATGAAGGGATGCGAGTTCTAGTCTCGATCTGACACACGGTTCTGTTGTGCTACAATTGTCTGAATACAAAATTTATATTTCCACCAAAACTTACTATTTTCTTACTTCCATTTGTTACGATTGGTATGTATAGCACTTTCTCCTGCATGAACATGTGGCAAAGTAAAAATTTGAGTGATAATAGACAGTGAGTTCAGGTTAATACGAAGGTATTTCAATCGCAGTGTGCTTATCTCTAAAGAGTCTTCCTTGAGAACATCAGAATTTGCTGCACATGTTTCTGGTACAATCCCTTCGAGCGTTTGAGCCCATATCAGACAACTGAACATCAGGCCTCATAGCTTCTTCCTCCGGCTAAAAACTAAAGTGTGGCAACAAGTTGTTCTTTAGGAGAAATATATTCCTTTATCCTAGTATCTTGCTTTTGAATAAGATTGGAAACTCTTGCACGTCGGTCTTCAAACGACCCCTGGTTCATTCGTAATAGTTTTTATAATCTTGTGTCTCGTTTTCGGCTAGATGTGACAATGAAGACAGAAGATCAAATTCATTTCTATCTAGTAGCCACTTTTTAGCCCACAAGCGAGGAGGTTTTCTTTTTTCCCTTTTACTTACGAAAAAAAACGGCACTGCTAACAGCTAAAACCGATTCAAAATCCATTGAACAAATGACTGTGCGCCAACAAGCTCGATATGAAGCCCTGTATAAAGCTCGACAGTGTATGGAGCACACACAGCATGTTGGGTTCGCCGTTGGGTGCTTGTTTGCCAACATCATCGACTCTCGATGGAGGCTTTTGTCCTACTAGATTCTAATCAAAATGAAAAGTAGATAACAATATTCACATCAAATAATAAAGAAACTAATTAGAACTGAATACTTCGAAACGAAAGAAATCATATCAAACAGACAGTAACTGAGACCACAAGAACAAGTTACATCGTCAAAGCCCATAACAATAGCAGTCACTAGATCAAATGACTATCCAAAGCTCAAGAATTACACTGAGCTCTGATTGTGTTTCTTTATTTACTTATTGCTATTTATACATATGGCCTGCTTTTTGAGACAGTGTAGTCCGTGCATCACAGCTACTCTTATTATTAACGTCAATTGTACATTAATCCTCGCAGTTCCAAGGAGGAGCAGGGTTACTTTGTGCCCACCTTTTGAAAATATTGTAATATAGTTTGTTACTTTATATATTTAAATTTTGAAAAAAAGAGTTTATTCTTTATGATGAATTCCTCTACCAATTTCCCAAAAAATATATTAATTTTTCAGTTAAACAATTCTTAGTAATAGATGTCACTTTCCACAATTAATATTGTATTCAATAATTTCAGGTTCAGGACTTTATTTATACATCAGTACCTCTCTAGAAGATATGTCGTGAATAAAAGTCCAGAACAATTAACGAAATTAGCAGTTTTTAATTTTTTTGTGGTGACCATAAAGTATCCCCAGATTGGTACTACACGTTATTAAAATGCCTTGATGGTGCTAAGAGTGTGCTAAAAGATATTTATACATTCTGGACCCTACTTGCACATCAGAACCTCTTTAAAAAGTATGTTGTTAATAGAAGCCAACCACAATTGACGAACTTTTTTAACTTTTCTTTTAGGGTGTGCATAAAGTAGCCCCTCCTGCTAACGCGTGCTATGGAAAATTCGTAGGTGTTACTAGGGCTAATAACACTATGACATGTCATGGGTGTAATACCAATAGAAGTCGCTAGATTGCGGTATGATCGGCACCTCGAACAGAGCGCGAGATTTTCCGAGCTGTAACGTAAACTGCTCGAGCCGTTTGTACTGCGATCAAGAACAACGCTATAGTGTTGCACACATAAGAAAGTGGGTGGTGGGACGATGCCTAGTGTGTCAGGTGGCTCTCCAGCCAATAGCGTCATTCTACCGCATCTCAGTGTAGCGTGAACTTTATGATGGAACTTCAAGTGTTTATTTTCATGTTAGTTTATCTATGGTGAAGGTACGTAGGCACTGTAGTGTCTATTATGGGTGCACAAAGCAAACATAAGTACACTATGTGATCAAATGTATCCGGACAGCCCCAAAAACATACGTTTTTCATATTAGGTGCATTCTGCTTACAACTACTGCCGAGTACTTCATATCAGAGACCTCAGTAGTCATCAGACATCGTGAGAGAGTAGAATGGGGCGCTCCGCGGAACTCATGGACTTCGCGCGTGGTCAGCTGATTTGGTGTCACTTGCGTCTACACTCCTAAACATCCCTAGGTCCACTGTTTCCGATGTGATCGTGACGTGGAAACGTGAACGGACACGTACAGCACAAAAGCGTACAGGCCGACATCGTCTGTTGAGTGACAGAGTTAGCCGAGAGTTGAAGAGGGTCGTAATATACAGTAAGCAGACATCTATCGTCGGTAAAGCAGGTGCCAGACTGAGATTCATTGGAAGAATCCTAAGGAAATGCAATCCGAAAACAAAGGAAGTAGGTTACAGTACACTTGTTCGGAAACTACTTGAATACTGCTCACCGGTGTAGGATCCATACCAGATAGGGTTGATAGAAGAGATAGAGAAGATCCAATGGAGAGCAACGCGGTTCGTTACAGGATCATACAGTAAACGCGAAAGCGTTACGGAGATGATAGATAAACTCCAGTGGAAGACTCTGCAGGAGAGACGCTCAGTACCTCGGTACGGGCTTTTGTTAAAGTTTCGAGAACATACCTTCACCGAAGAGTCAAGCAGTATATTGCTCCCTCCTACGTATATCTCGCGAAGAGACCATGAGGATAAAATAAGAGAGATTAGAACCCACACAGAGGCATACCTACAATCTTTCTTTCCACGAACAATACGAGACTGGAATAGAAGGGAGAACCTATAGAGATAGTCAAGGTACCCTCCGCCACACACCGTCAGATGGCTTGCGGAGTATGGATGTAGATGTAGGTATAGATATCCAGACGCCGGCCGGTGTGGCCGTGCGGTTAAAGGCGCTTCAGTCTGGAACCGCGTGACCGCTACGGTCGCAGGTTCGAATCCTGCCTCGGGCATGTATGTGTGTGATGTCCTTAAGTTAGTTAGGTTTAATTAGTTCTAAGTTCTAGGTGACTGATGACCTCAGAAGTTAAGTCGCATAGTGCTCAGAGCCATAGATATCCAGACCATCACTCAGGAATTCCAAACTGCATCAGGATCCACTGCAAGTACTATGACAGTTAGGCGGGAGGTGAGAAAACTTGGATTTCATGGTCGTGCGGCTGCTCATAAGCCACACATCAAGTTGGTAAACTCCAAATTACGCCTCGCTTCGTGTAAGGGGCATGAACATTGGACGATTGAAGACTGGAAAAACGATGTGTGGAGTGACGAATCACGGTACACAATGGCAGGGTGTGGTTACGGTGATTGCCCGGTGAACGTCATCTGCCAGCGTGTGTTGTGTCAACAGTAAAATTCGGAGGCGGTGGTGTTATAGTGCGGTCGTGTTTTTCAGAGAGGGGGCTTGCACCCCTTGTTGTTTTGCGTGGCACTATCACAACACAGGCCTACACTGGTGTTTTAAGCGCCTTCTTGCTTCCCATTTGGGGATGGTGACTGCATCTTGCTACACGATCGAGCATCTGCTCGTAATGCACGGCCTGTGGCGGGGTGGTTGCACGGCAATACTATCCCTGTAAAGGACTGGTCTGCACAGAGTTCTGACCTGAATCCTACAGAACACCTTTGGGATATTCTGGAAGCCGACTTCGTGCCAGGCCTCACCGACCGAAATTGATACCTCTCCTCAGTGCAGTACTCCGTGAAGAATGGGCTGCCATTCCCCAGGAAACCTTCCAGCACCTGATTGAAAGTAAGCCTACGAGAGTGGAAGCTGTCATCAAGGCTAAGGGTGGGCCTACCATATTGAATTCCAGCATTATCGATGGAGGGCGCCACGAACTTGTAAGCCATTTTCAGCCAGGTGTCCGGATACTTTTGATCACATAACGTATTGCAGGGAGACGGTAAAAATATGAAAAAGATACACATTACGATGCCTAATACGGCGTAGGACAACTTTGGCATGCCAAACAGTTTACAGTCGTCTCGGAATTGGTAAATATAGGTACTGTACGGTTTTCAGGGGAATCTTATATTGTTCTTCCTGCAAAATAGTAGCAATTTTACGCATCCATGATGGAGGTGGATAGCGATCGCACATGATTCTCTCCAAAGGAGACCACTAATACTCAAGAATATTGAGATCTGACGACTTTGGTAACCAGGGGGGACGCGACGATTCATCCGCGTGCTCACACGGAATACCAGAATATGGCTACCCTAATCATCGCCGAAGATCCGCCATGTTTCACTCGTGGGACGTAAACTCGGCTAGTAGTTGGTAGCAGTGTGGAAGAAGACTCATCAGACCAAGTTTTTTGATCTGCTGCTACAGAGCTTCGGCACCATGTTTCTCTGTTACGGGCATTTACATCAACGATGCGTCTCTTTGGAAGTCCAGCTCGCCCTGCAGTTCCCTGCTTATGAGGCACCATTCGTGTTGTTTCGGTACTGACCATCTTCGCGAGAGCTAAATTCAATCTACAACGATTTTTGCAGCTGTTTTCTCATTTTAATCCTCTTCAATGACCAACTGTCACCATCACTCGCACCCACATTTTCGTCCGCGAAGTGATTTAGCGGAGCCGGCCGCGGTGGTCGAGCGGTTCTAGGCGCTCAGACCGGAACCACGGGACTGCTACGGTCGCAGGTTCGAATCCTGCCTCGGGCATGGATGTGTGTGCTGTCCTTAGGTTAGTTAGGTTTAATTAGTTCTAAGTTCTAGGCGACTGATGACCTCAGAAGTTAAGTCGCATAGTGCTCAGAGCCATTTGAACCATTTGATTTAGCGGATGATGTTTTCTCACTTTCCACGCATGCGGTATAAATTTTAGACACGTTGTTGTGGTCTTCAGTCCTGAGGCTGGTTTGATGTAGCTCTTCACGTTACTCTATCCTGTGCAGGCTCCTTCATCTCCCAGTACTTACTGCAGCCTACATCCTTCTGAATCTGCTTAGTGTATTCATCTCTTGGTCTCCCTCTACGATTTTTACCCTCCACGCTGCCCTCCAATACTAAATTTGTGATCCCTCGATGTCTCAGAACATGTCCTACCAACCGATCCCTTCTTCTAGTCAAGTTGTGCCACAAGCTCCTCTTCTCCCCAATCATATTCAATACCTCCTCATTAGTTATGTGATCTACCCATCTAATCTTCAGCATTCTTCTGTAGCACCTCATTTCGAAAGCTTCTATTCTCTTCTTGTCCATACTATTTATCGTCCATGTGTGACTTCCATACATGGCTACACTCCATACAAATACTTTCAGAAACGACTTCCTGACACTTAAATCTATACTCGATGTTAACAAATTTCTCTTCTTCAGAAACGCTTTCCTTCCCATTGCCAGTCTGCATTTTATATCCTCTCTACTTCGACCATCATCAGTTACTTTTCCCCCCAAATAGCAAAACTCCTTTACTACTTTAAGTGTCTCATTTCCTTAAACTATTTCCCTCAGCATCACCCGACTCAATTCGACTACATTCCATTACCCTAGTTTTGCTTTTGTTGATATTCATCTTATACCCTCCTTTCAAGACACTGTCCATTCCGTTTAACTGCTCTTCCAAGTCCTTTGCTGTCTCTGACAGAATTACAATGTCATCGGCGAACCTCAAAGTTTTTATTTCTTCTCCATTGATTTTAATTCCTACTCAGAACTTTTCTTTTGTTTCCTTTATTGCTTGCTCAATATACAGATTGAATAACATCGGGGATAGGCTACAACCCTTTCTCACTCCCTTCCCAACCACTGCTCCCTTTCATGCCCCTCGACTCTTATAACTGCCATCTGGTTTCTGTACAAAATGTAAATAGCCTTTCGCTCCCTGTATTTTACCCCTGCCACCTTCAGAATTTGAAAAAGAGTATTCCAGTCAACATTGTCAAAAGCTTTCTCTAAGTCTACAAATGCTAGAAACGTAGGTTTGCCTTTCCTTAATCTTTCTTCTAAGATAAGTCGTAGGGTGAGTATTGCCTCACGCGTTCCAACATTTCTACGGAATCCAAACTGATCTTCCCCGAGGTCGGCTCCTACCAGTTTTCCATTCGTCTGTAAAGAATTCGCGTTAGTATTTTGCAGCTGTGACTTATTAAACTGATAGTTCGGTAATTTTCACATCTGTCAACTCCTGCTTTCTTTGGGATTGTGATTATTATATTCTTCTTGAAGTCTGAGGGTATTTCGCCTGTCTCATACATCTTGCTCACCAGATGGTAGAGTTTTGTCAAGACTGGCTCTCCCAAGGTTGTCAATAGTTCGAATGGAATGTTGTCTACTACGGGGGCCTTGTTTTGACTCAGGTCTTTCAGTGCTTTGTCAAACTCATCACGCAGTATCATATCTCCCATTTCATCTTCATCTACATCCTCTTCCATTTCCATAATATTGTCCTCAAGTACATCGCCCTTGTATAGACCCTCTATATACTCCTTCCTCCTTTCTGCTTTCCCTTCTTTGCTTAGAACTGGGTTTCCATCTGAGCTCTTGACATTCATGCAAGTGGTTCTCTTTTCTCCGAAGGTCTCTTTAATTTTCCTGTAGGCAGTATCTATCTTACCTTAGTGAGATAAGCCTCTACATCCTTACATTTGACCTCTAGCCATGCCTGCTTAGCCATTTTGCACTTCCTGTCGATCTCATTTTTGAGACGTTTGTATTCCTTTTTGCCTGGTTCATTTACTGCATTTTTATATTTTCTCGTTTCATCAGCTAAATTCAGTACCTCTTCTGTTACCCAAGGATTTCTACTAGCCCTCGTCTTTTTACCTTCTTGATCCTCTGCTGCCTTCACTATTTCATCGCTCAAAGCTACCAATTCTTCTTGTATTGTATTTCTTTCCCTCATTCCTGTCAATTGTTGCTTTATGCTCTCCCTGAAACTCTGTACAACCTCTGGTTTAGTCAGTTTATCCAGGTCCCATCTCCTCAAATTCCCACCTTTTTGCAGTTTCTTCAGTTTTAATCTACAGTTCATAACCAATAGATTGTGGTCAGAGTCGACATCTGCCCCTGGAAATATCTTACAATTTAAAACCTGGTTCCCAAATCTCTGTCTTACCATTATATAATCTATCTGATACCTTTTAGTATCTCCAGGGTTCTTCCATGTGTACAACCTTCTTTCATGATTCTTGAACCAAGTATTAGCTATGATTAAGTTATGCTCTGCGCAAAATTCTACCAGGCGGCTTCCTCTTTCATTTCTTAGCCCCAATCCATATTCACCTACTATGTTTCTTTCTCTCCCATTTCCTACTCTCGAAATCCAGTCACCCACGACTATTAAATTTTCGTCTCCCTTCACTACACGGTGCGCCTTAAAACACCACACACCTCGGCTACTTTAGTTAATGAAGGAACCATCACACGAGAACCACCAATTTGCCTCCACTTAACACCGACAAAATTTGTTCACAACTACACAAAACACAGTTCTGACCAAGACTAACACTTGCAACGTATTGAAACCGTTACACAGGTGCCGTTCATGGTCAAATACAGCAGAGCAGCCTGCAGGCTAGCTAGCAACTGCATTTATGATGAAGTACGTTTTCTGAAGGTGTTTCCATATTTTCGCCTAACCTCTGCACGTCAAAAGCGTGAGCGACAGTGTTCGCGCCACATATACTTTTCTAGGGTGAATCAGAAGCAGAAATAGTGGCCCTATGTGTCGCTCACCGCAGCGTTGATAGTTACCAGGTTAGGCAACGGCTGGAGCGTGAAACTCGGGAAAGACACACACTGGGGTCGCGACACCCCAAAGTATTCGCTACCCTCATCTGTGCTGAATGTGATGCGCAGGCCCTCCTTACTAGCACATCACCCACGCACGGTACAGGCATGGCCGTTTCTAGTAGTAGACGTGGCTGGGCGACTGACTGGGCCAGCAATTTTTTTTTTTTTTTTTGGCCGCAAAGGGCGGAAAAATTAATTTCAATTCAAACAGCGAAAAAATAGTGCAAATAAGGAGAAAAAATGGAAAAGAAGAAAAATTAAAACACCGAATTGTTTTCAAAAGCATACGGAACATTTACTTAATATGTCTTACTTACGTTGACGGAAGTAAACACATTGCCTGAAAACTAAAGCATCCGCTGCTGACTACGAAACGAAAATCTCTTAGGCTACTGCGTCACTGGGGCGACTAACAAAAGTTGTAGAACTCTCAATAGGATATGGAAACAAGGCGCCATTCATTTATTTAATAGCAAAAAAGTGGATGCTGAAAAAGATGAGATTTATTCCTCATTCTAAGAACATTTCAATAGAAATGGAAACGAAATAACCCTACGATTATCCAGATGGCCTAGTCTGCTGCTTCGATTTTTGCCCATCAGGGTAGCATAATTTCTAAGTTCAAGGAAAAAGATTCCACCAGAAAATAGTTACACATCTCTATCCATTCTATTGTAATTAAATTAAACAAGTGATTGTGCAAAATTGCTCTGCACTGGTATATTCATTGCAGTTCTAATTTAAAATGTTCAGCACGTTCTACCTGCTCAATCATTTAGGGATGTTTCAAAAACTGAAGGAAAAAGACACGAAATTGAGGACATATGTTAAGGATAAAGCATGAAAACTGAGGATCGTCTCCAGGAAACGAGGACGTTTGGTCACCTTAGTTTACCCACGAAAAGTGTAAAAAGAGATTTGCATTTTGTGCTGTTGAATGTTGGTGGTGGTGGAGGGATGGGATATCAGGGAGATCGATAGTAGTAAAAAAGAGGTGGCGCCATTTTTCAATTCGCAAAATACATAGGAACGGCCCTGGGTATAGGAGAAAGTGAAACCTAATATCGGCATATAACGTATGCTTCTCGAATAGCAAGAAGGGATTTACCGCATTTAATATCCGTACCCGACGGATGGCGCTTTGGATTTTAATCGAGGGCACTTACGCCACCATGTCTCCCCTTGCCAGCCAAAAATCAGTGTGGAAAATTTCCTCCATCAGCAGGATTCCAAGAGGCTAACTCCGACTCGATCTGCACCGCACAGCCGCGCTCTAACGGTCTCTGTTACAGAGGCGAGTGGTAGTCCCAATACGTCAATCAGACATCGCAGGGGAGTTTTGCCGCCCACTATGACCCACAAGGGCGGTGGAAGGCCGTTGCACCTGCGCGTCCTTGGCTGGAGCCGCAGCGTCAGGTGGCGTTGTTTCCGCCCGCTGCATCTGTCCGCCCCACGCTTGCCTCGACATACTGGCCTCTCCGAGCAAGTTGTGTCTCAGGGCTGTGGCGTGCGGCAGCCGCCAAGGCCAGCCCGGCTGGTGCAACCAGTTTCATGCCTCCTCACCTCCTCGCAGCAACGACCTCTTACGCAAGCAGCTCTTTGTTCCAGCTCACTGTCTTCTTCGTCGAAAAAGGAGAGGTTCTCGTGGTCGTTGGCCCAAAGATGAACCGCAGAGCCGTTGCGACTCATCCCCAATCGTAGTGCGGAATTCACCCGTGGTGACGAGTCCTTTCCTGGTTATACGGTTCTGTTTACGTAAGGCAGGAGGCGACGAGGACACCGGGAACTAACAGCACCTGGTCAGCTGCTTTCACCAAATGCCGATCACTTGTCACGGTCGTCGACACTTGTCGAACCTCCCAGAGCACTACGTGTAATACTCGCTGACAAGTGTGAGGCCTTCTCGTGTGCGTTACGGTTCTCCCCAGCAAATGTAGAACAATTATTACATGATAGACATCTGAACCAACTATATGTTAGGAGTGTAGTTCAGCAAGTAATGCAACACATTTTTGTTCATTCTTCTAAAAACAGGCTGGTTTTATTCAGGTCTCCAATAAACCCTACATTTCGATACAATTTCCGTTCAATGCGGCGCCTTCGCCACCTTAACGTGAGGGCCTGTGTGCCCCCTCGGTACCACTCTACTGGTCGACATCGGAACCAGCACCTTTCTGCATCAATAATCCCCCCATCATCTAGGTACTGCTTCTCGCGGCGTGCACTCTTCATTTGGCCAAACTCTTTATTCTTTATGGTCTTCTGTTCTACGGCGAGGAACACAGCGAGTATACAGATTTGAGTATCCCAACTGGTGTTCGAGAGCGTCAGCGCTGCCAGGAGAGATGTCCAGTTGTGCAGCGAGGTGTTCAGTTGTGATCTGCAGATCGAATGAGAGTGTTCGCACAATTCCAACAATTGCAAGAGTCACATCTGTGTGCGGCCGGCCAGTACGCAGAAGATCGGACAGGTTCGTGCGACATTATTGTGTTAATGACAGGTGCCTCGCTCAACGACTCACTGTGCTTTTGTTCACTGGATATCTGCGAGGCTCTGGTTTTCCACCAAAATAAGCTCAGTGACAGCTCTCTACCTGGAACGCAATTTTGAAGGCTATGTGTAGCGCCGCCACGTGTCGGAACTTCACGAAGCGGGAATATACCAATATATACAAATTCCACGTTTTTTCAACCGAAACTAGCCTAGAAAAAATTTGTTGTTTGCTTATTGATGGCCCCTCATATGAACTTGCATGGAACTGTAATATGTGGCATAGCAATAATTTGAAGTATTGGTGAATATTTGTTGCATTTTTCTTGCTGATATTTCATTGTTTTGTATTGTTTATATGCGCCAGTGGGTGTTGCACGCGAATATTTTACTATGGTTGCGATGGTCCGAGTTGGACGATCTATGTCAAGTGCGAAAAAGAGCTAGTAATCCTGAGCAATGTTAAAACTACACTTTCATGTCTTCAAGATATATGGAATTAGTTGAAGGATTTTAAAAAACGTTTTACGACGTTCAGAGTAAAGACAACCCGGTTTTAATGGAATGAAGAGGGGAATACGATACTAGCCGTCAGCATACACTAGCGACGTAGTGAATACGCAACAATAGACATAAACAAGTGGCGACTATAATGTCGTAGCGATATTGTGACACACAAAAACAAACATAGTTATGATTACGATAATTTACTAAATTGGGGAAAAATAGTTCCAGTTACATCTGTCATGCTCAATCGTATGTACTAGGGGTTCCCAGTCTTTTTTGTCTCTGCGTACCACATTACACTATTAAAAATTTGGACGTAACGTCATAGCTACTTCACTTCCTAAAAAACCTTGGGGTGGGGGGTTAGGGGTGGGGAAGGGGAGGAGCGGAAGGACGACTGTCACAGAAGTGAGGAATAATTTCAGCTATCTTGGTCAAAGCTGACAACACACAATACGGTTTTTTGGTCGTGTCGATCAACAGCTGTGTTTAGCTAAAATGTGACAAGTAATCAGGTTTTACAGAAGCACCTTTTTACAGGGTCGTTCGTTTTCATGTATGGTACGAATACTGCAGTTCCAGGCCTAAGCTTTCTTCTTATTACGGTGCTATTTAACGCAACACCCAACAAAGTAACAATAACAATAATCAAGCGTCCACTGCGTAATGACTACTGCAGCGCTGCACTTTGGTACACCGCCTAAGTTGGAAGCAGCTCCAAAGCATTACGAAAACTTTGAAATAACACAGACAGGAGCCAATCACAATATGGCCAACTTTAAAACAAGGCATAGCACACCCGGCGAATGCAACGACGTCTAAGAGAGGGGTTGGAGGGGTACAACACTACCTTCCTATGGCCTGCACACTATCCGCAACAAACATTCTACGGTAAATCAATTTTCCTTAACATTATACAGACACTACTTTTATCAGTTTTCTCATTTTAATTTTACTTTAAAAATAAAGTAATATAATACAAAAATAGTTCAAATGGCTCTGAGCACTATGGGACTTAACATATGAGGTCATCAGTCCCCTAGAACTTACAACTACTTAAACCTAATTAACCTAAGGACATCACACACATCCATGCCCGAGGCACGATTCGAAACTGCGACCGTAGCAGCAGCACGGTTCCAGACTGTAGCGCCTAGAACCGCTCGGCCACCCCGGCCGGCAATATAACGCAATAATTTCACTTATACCAGAATGTATTTGTTTACGCGTACCACCTAAAATATCGTTGCGTACCACTAGTGGTTTTTTTTAAAATTTTAACTATGGGACTTAACATCTGTGGTCATCAGTCCCCTAGAACTTAGAACTACTTAAACCTAACTAACCTAAGGGCCGGCCGGTGTGGCCGAGCGGTTCTAGGCGCTTCAGTCCGGAACCGCGTTGCTGCTACGGTCGCAGGTTCGAATTCTGCCCCGGGCATGGATGTGTGTGATGTCCTTAGGTTAGTTAGGTTCAAGTAGTTCTAAGTTTTAAGGGACTGATGACCTCAGATGTTAAGTCCCATAGTGCTCAGAGCCATTTGAACCATTTGAACCTTAGGACATCACACACATCCATGCCCGAGGCAGGATTCGAACCTGCGACCGTAGCGGTCACGCGGTTTCAGACTGAAGCGCCTAGAACCGCACGGCCACACCGGCCGGCACCACTAGTGGTACGCCTAACACTGTCTGGGAACCCGCTGCACACGCTATAAGTGAGACAAAAATTTCTACGAAAGAAAACAGATCGAATATCGTAAAAACAAGTTAAAAGCTTTAATGGGCACCAGGAGAGACACTATAAACTAAAGAAATTCTTTGTAGTAAATAAATCGGAGTTAATATGGGAAAATACACTTTAGGTACATAGCTCAAGTGAAGATTGCGATGCACTATTTCTAATACTACTTTTCAGTACTAAATCGACTGGGGTTTGACACGTAGAAGAGCGGCATCGCATACAATAAACTTGCTCTGCAGCCATAGTGGAGACCACGTTACACAGTACGAACTAAAAATAAATTGAAATGAAAATAAGCTATACAGCCTAAACACATCCAAGCTAGGCTCGAAAACTACAGAACGGCTAAGCATACGCGGACCGCTCTGAGACGTGCAGCAAGAGGGTATGTGAGGTTGGGGAGTTACCGACAGGAATGTGGAGCCATGCCAATTCGAGTGCCGTGACCAGCTGTGCTAGGTTACATGATTTAAGGTCCATGACGACATCAGCTGGACTGACATGGTCCCATAGATTCTCGATTGGTTTTGAAGCCATCGGAGTTTGGTTGCCAGCGGAGTATGGTAAACTCATACTGGTATTCTTTGAACAGCGCACGTACACTGCGAGCTATGTGACGCGTTGCATAGTCCAGCTGCTAGATGTCATCGTACCGAGGGAAATTAAGCTGAATATGGGGGGGGGGGGGGGGGGGGGGGGGGAACACGGTCCCAAAGTACAGACGCATACTTGTGTTGAACCATTGTGGCTTCGTGAATGACGAGATCACCATAACTGATGCAAAGCGCTTGCTTTCAGACTTTTAACGCCGTACACATCAAAATCTGCCCGATAGAGAATATAATGTGAGTTATCTGAAAAGGCCAGGCGGGAGCGCTCGCTGAACGAGACACTTTTCGTAGCCCCTTGGTTCATCTTGGCAATCACCTGTTCAACAGTCTGTTCGCCTGTACACATCTACGCAGCTATCTTTCACCCCTATCATCTACGGCTCGTGGTGCACCATAGTTGCGTCGTCGCCGATTTTGGATAGCGCCATTTTGCCATGCACAGTATACTTTAACCACGGTGTCACGTGAATAGTTCATAAACTTAGCTGTTTCGGAAATGCTTCCACCGTTGGCTGGAGAGCCAGCGATCATGTCCTTTTCGACGTCCGACAAATCGCTCCGTTTCCTCAGTACGACACTGTTTCTCCGCGCCCCTCCCCCCCCCCCCCCCCTCCACGATACGCTTTATGTAACCTCCGCCGCTAGTGCTGCCACATGCCGTTAACAAATGATTATTGCACGTTGACGTCGTCGTAGGTGTGGTCATATTAATATGACTGTACCGTGTATAATCGATGGACAGAGAAAGAGCGAGAGGACAGTCAGAGAGTGAGATTAAGGTGGATAGTCAGAACGAAATGAATCTCTGGAAGTCACTGTGGCCACTGATAGAGAGCGTACCGTTGCGACATTAGCTACCCCTCTGAACATGTAGACAGAAGGCAGTCTGTGTACTCTGCAGATGGATGCGTGGCGGCCAGTATGGTGGCAGGAGCCGTATCCGTTGGTAGCAGCAGCGCAGGACTGGATAATGGAGCTTGGGTTTGGAATACGGCCAACATGAATGATGAAGAATGGAGCTGGTGATTGACTACATTGTACAAGTAAACAATACATTAACCTTGGGAATCTTCAAAAAGCGCTGTGGAGATTTAAAGCAAGGGTATCTACGTCATGTCACGCCATGCGAAAGTTTTTATGTTCTAGAACGTACTTGGAGTGTTTCAAGGACGTGTTTTCCTACGTAGCCTATCCGACAAAGAATTAGTGCTCCGGTCTAATAATAATGAAAACTGGTAATAAGAAGAGCTGTTCCGAACTTGGCGTTTTATTCAATAATGCACCTCGTTCATGTTAAGAGTGCAGAGAGACGATACTAAAATGATGGGAATCTGACTGGTATAAAGTGAGGGTAGATATCAAGAAGTGACCTTAATTTTTTATTTTTATGTCTTAGGGATAAAAGCAGAGACTATTAGTAAATGTTTTAGTTTTAACCTTACTTGTTCAAAGGTTGTTCCTACTTGTAACATTTAGAAGGTTGATATATCAGTTAAATGCATTTTTAATTATGAAATGGCTTTTGTATTTGTTGTCAAGCTTGTATGATGTGATAGTATTGTGTACACGCAACTGAAGTCAGCTTTAGTTATTTCTCATTCAGCCACCATGATTAAATGTTAGTGCACTCTGTAAGGTGTTAAACTAGTTGGTTAAAAGTTATGAACACCAACGATGGTGTAGTAGAGCACTGTGTAACTGATCGGAAATTTTGTATTTAGTCGGGCTGTTGAGTGTCAAAGTGTTTAAATGTGTTTCTTTGACAACCAGTAACCATCCAGTGCGTTCCACTTCCAGAAATCCTCCATATCTCTTGTCACCTCATGTTAACAACGTTGTTATACAAAAAGAAAACATCGCTGAGCAGGCAAAAGAAAATATAATAGGAAATGTATTGTTAGAAGTAGTTATTTATATTTTGTAAAAATACCGTCGTATAATTCTGTTTCTGCAACATGGCGTGCCTATAGATTCCTGGGGTTGGCGATAATTTTGCATTGCTCCTGTGTTCGCTTGCATAGCCTTTGCTAAGATGGCTCTCTTCGACTCAGTTTGCTTATTTGTTCTAATTTTTAAGGATTGGAAACACAAAAGGCCTTGACATTGAATTGTACAGGTTATTATCTCAGGCTTCATTCCTTCTCCAGTTGTTTAATTTTTGTCATGGTGCGCAGTACTCATTAGAATTATGCGCTTGCTTTTCTATGCTTCGCAACTAACTACTCGCTATGTTTCTGACAGCTAAAGACGTTTGTAAAAGCCCCTCTTATGTTCACGAATTCTCGAGGCATATCTCTCTTGTTCTTTCTTACTGTTCTCAGAATTTTAATTATCTTTCAGAAGTGACCGGGCTTATAAACCAGTTTTCCATGGTTATGTTTCGATGTTTTGAAAATATGAATACACAACCTTTTCTCAAAACAGCTGCACAGTTACTCAGCTTGTAAGGTCCATCTGGTTGGTCTCCTAAATAAATTTCCAATTTTGAGGTATAAGATACTCTTGCATCAGCTAGACTGAACACTTTCATTTTACAATTGCCAGGTTTGGAAGGAATGTACGTTCTAAAACTACAATCAATTTTACAAGCATTTCATCCACAGTCACATATGCTCCATTATAATAGTCACTGTAGAATAGAATATTTGTAACCCTGTACCATCTGTGTCCAACAGTTCTTCTGCTCTACCGATCTTGTACATTATACCAAATACATCAGACCAAAAACGGCTTCGGTTTCAACGCTGTCTGTCTCATGAATGAAGCACAGAAAAGAAGACTATCTAGAATCAGCAGATCTGATGCATAGGTTGACACATATCATGACTTCATCCATTCATTCACCGGCGTATTTCCATGTTCCTCACACACCTGGAATAGATGATACAATATTATGTGGCCTAGTTCTGATTTGAGGATCAAGAATGTCTTCCGGGCATTTAGAATGATTGTCCTTACCAAAAATATATATTATATTCTGATTTGTATTACTGTCAGTCCCAATTTCCTTTAGTTCAGTACCGTGTTCTCTACATAGATTCATAGACTGAGTCTACATCTAATCCATCTGATTCTTACCAACCATTTAATTCAGCAAGGCACAGTTACACAGGCCTTCTGTTTCATTCATTTTAACCCTCTCCTGAGATAAACTGGCTGATTCAGCGTTTTGAATGTGAACAGTCAGTTCTGGCAGACCCGAACATACTGAAATCATTCTTATACAGTGGATTTCAACCGACAATCAATAATCAAATTTCGTAGCTGTGAAAGATAGGAAGTAGCCTGAAACACTGCCCGATTTCAGTGTTGTACACCTAGGAAAAACTAATCACCAACATATCTATGGGTACAGAGACGCAACGTGGAAGGTTAAAGAAGGAAATTTTGGTATACTAACTAACAGGCTAGGATACGCAACGCAGTATTGAAGAGTTGGTGCGACGGCTGCGGGTGTAGCTGACTACACCACACAACTCACTGACCTTATTTGAATTGTGTGCACCTTCACGTAGGCAAGTTAAGCCTGCAGGCTCAGCTTGTTCTTTGGAGAAATAGTATTAACGATGTCCAATCACCTGAGAGAGAGAACTGGAAAATAAGATTCAGGGGCTTATGAGTGTGGTTGTTGGGTATTAAACTGCAGAGGGTAGACTGTTAGAAGGTAATGGTTTTTAGCTGTAGTGGAGAGTTAAACTGACGATGAGTAGAAAATCTCAATCTGCACGAAATATATTGTGTTTCAGGAATAACTGGCCTGGTTCCTTATTTTCACGACCGTGTCATCTTCGAAATATCTGAAGTGCACCAATATTGTTCACAACAGCAAATCGGACTTCTCAAGTTAAATAGCAAGCAGGTTCCAAATAATCATTACTGTCTGTAGCAATTAGAGTTTGCCAGTTTTAACTGTAGCCAAAACTGGTCACCTCAAAAATGTATTGTTATTATCATTATATTAGCGTTATTATTATTATTATTATTATTATTCACAACACATTACACAATACATACATTATAGCTGCTACAACAGAAAGCATGTATTTATTTAACCTGATACTCACTGTTAATACAGCGAGTCCAGCTATTTCTGCGAGCATCTAGTTCCTTTGCTAGTTACATTTTGAAGTTGTACTTTTTTTCTGACTTCAGAGCTTTAGCAAATTCTTTCCTGTTGTCGGATTTGACAAATTTAACTAATTCAGCACATTTCATACTGTAGTTAAAACTCACGAATAGTTCGGCTTTCACCATTTCCACTTTCAGTCTGTTTCTTTCATTGCTCCAGATATTCAGCATCACACTGAAAATCCGCTCCGAAAATGGATTGGACGGTGGGACTGCTAGCACATGTTATGTTCTCCTTTTTAAGCGGCTCTTCAAGATTTAACTGAGAGCTATGCTTGTAAATTGAATATTTACTGAAGTCAGACCATTTTTCTAGATATTCCAGAATCCTAATATAGACTTGCAGGCCTCTCTGAAAAATTTTAAATGTTCTTATTGCGCACATTTTGTCAGCTCTTGTAATACCCTGAATCCGAAGAAATTATTTCTTCGTCTGTTAATTTCTGTAGGCAACTTCAGGAATACAGAATATATTTTAGTTATCTGTATATAATCACTTTCCATGTGTTTTATGGTTGTGTTAAATAAATGCGTAGCTTTGTGGACAAAAGACATGTATTTCTCTGGGAGTGTTACTTCAACATTCATTCCACCGTCGTTTTCATGAGCTACGAATCTCCAAATAAGTTTGGCAGTATTGTCTTCATTCTGGCTAAGAAAATAGGACTTCAGCAATGGACAGTTCTGGAGCAATCTATTTACAGCATAAAAAATAATGAAAAAGCGTGTAGAAACATGCCGGAGTAGTATGGAGTACTCTAACTGCAGAAATTCAAAAGAGTTCTTCAGCTCACTTCTTCACGCTGGAAGAAAATTCATTATACGCCTTAACCACTACCTATTCAGCATCGTACGGCACTACTTTAGTCCACATTTCCCAGTATTGAGCAGTATATGCACGTGGGAATGTCCTGCAATAAGGTGTGGTGCTTCAAATATTTTTTCAACTCCAAGAAAACAGACTGCTTTTTACCGTAACTGACGGAACAGTGAGTCGGAACAATGAGACAGAACAGTGAGACGTAACGGTGAGACCGGAACAGTGTCACCGGTAAAACTTGTCTAGTACGACGAATACGTCATATTTCCCATTAGAGCTCCCTATTGGTACATACTTAGAATGATCAAACTGTCTCACTTCTGTCAAATTCTGGTTTAAGTTGGCTTACTGTACCTAATGTTGCCTGAGCTGAACTTAATTTGAAGAGCGCTTCCACATTCTTCAACTTCATTGCATATGATTAAGCAGTCGATTACTATAATTTTAAAAGATTGCTGTATGGGAGGGTCATTTTTTTGGTCTTAAACTAATACTTCTATTTCCTAGAGCGGAGTCAGTATCCGCGGAAACGCATAGTGCTTGAGGTACCTTTGGTATATCTGTTACGTGACTCTCGGTGGTTGGCCCAGCACACACATATTCGCAATAGTTTCCAATCACTTGACAGCAGTCCTGTTGCTTACGAACAGCAAGAAAGAGGGCTGCATTGCAATGGCTGCAGTGTTTCTCTCAACAGTAAACGAACAGCTTGAAATTAGGGTCACTGACTGCTTTCTAATTTCAGGACAAACTTCGTTCGATAATCCTTGTGTTGTAAATGTCCTGCAAAGAAGTTTCATTTCCTTGTACATGACTACTCTGCAATTCACAATTAAATGCATGGCAGATATTTCATCGAAATGCCTTCAAGCTATTTCTCTAATATACCACTCTCGAACGGCGCACGGGAGAAACCAACACTCGCATTTTTCCGTGTAAACTCTCATTTATCTTATTTTTAAGGTTGAATAACAGCTACATTGACTTTGTTATACTGATTTTTGTTTATTTGGACCATCTTCAGGAAACAGCTGACTAACGTTCACAAAGGACACTAGTTTTTAGGTAACCAAAGACTAGCAAATATGGAATCCTCTTGGACAAATGTCGTTCGCCAAACTTGTTTTTTAACGTTGTACATTACACGTTACACAGTATACAATTTTAACGCAGCTACACAATATTACAGTATTACAGGTTATGATGCGTCGTGAGGTCGTAACATCAGTTGAGACCTGTCTGGCTGGATACTAGTCACTTACGCAACAAATATGTTTTACATTACAAATTGCAGTTTGCGCAGCGGACAATATTAAACACAGCACATGATTAAAATACACGATATTGCAGTATTACAAATTATATTGTTATAATGTTGAAGTTTGTGAAAAGCAAGGAAATAAATATGATTTTTTAAAATTTTGTGTAGTAGCATATGTCATCATGGCGATCTTTATATATGTGGCTGGTTGAATGCACCGTGTGAAGCTTAAAAGTGGGGATGCGCTGTAATTGATCATTTAGAGCCAGGTGGGAATTTTGAGCTGACTGTTTATTTACGTCAAGTGCTTCTAACAGTCTTAGTTTTCTTCCTTTGCTGGCGATATGCAGCCCATCTGTGTAGAATTTGTTTCTGTGTCCTTCTTTCAATACATGTACGGCAGAGGTGGAGTCTGACTTACTTAATCACCTGCTGCGTTCGTGTTCAGTCAGCCTAGTTGCTACAGCCCTGCCTGTTTGGCCAATATACAGTTTGTAGCAGTCATTACAAGTGATTTCATAAACACCAGTTTTACGTAATAAATCTGTTTGGTCCTTGCTAGTATAAGCTGAAGTGCCTATTACATAAAATGAAGTTTTATAATTGCAGGATTTGTGCGTTTAGTCTAATTTGTCGCATTGCTTTGCTAAATTTGGGATAGTACACCATTCAGTTTTAGATATGACTGTTGTTTCAGATCTTCTTTGTTCCTTGTGTAGAACTTTTGTCAGTTAAGTCAGGGATATAGCCATTGCTGTAGGCAATAACTTAATGGTGTCTAATTCTGTTTGCACATTCTGTTGGATGAAAGACGATGTACCACGGAATGGAAGCCAGCATGTTTGTGTGTTATGATCATGATGGCATGAATGTGTGTTGTGAGTTTTCTGTAAATTTTGAAACTATGTGTATTTGTGGTGATATCTATATTGAAGCCCAAGAAGTTAACTGGTTTTTCACTAGCCTCAACGGTGAGCTTCATGTATTCGTGTTGGGAGTTTCACTGTCCTGAGAATGTGTTCATTTGCCTTTTGGTATCAGTCTACAGACACACTATCATCCACATATCTATACCAACATTTGATATTATCACTGGGAGGTTTGTTATGCAGCTACTGTTTTTCAAAATGGTCCAAGAAGATTTCTGCTAAAAGAGGATCTTAGGGGAGGTGTCACTGCCCAGCCATCTAGGTGTTTGTATAGAGTACCTTCGAATTGAAAATAATTTTGTTGTAAGCATGTCTGGGTGGCCTGTCTTATGTCTTTTTCTTGTACAGGGTTGAAACCAGCTCTGTGCAACAGGTTCCGTCAAAATGTAGAGGCATTCTTTGACTGGTGTATTTGTAAATAAGCTGCTAACATCGTAAGACCCTAGTTTTGCACTATATGTGAATGGGAGGATTTTAATCTTGTTAACGAGGTCCACTGAATTTACGGTTCCAAACGTAGATTAAAATTTTGTCTTGGTTTTCATACAGAAATATATTTCCGTGGTAACTTGTAGTTGGATGCGGTGTCGGTTGGCGCCAGAGGTCTTATTTTATTATGTAGAACACTTCTATCTATGTAGGTGGGCGGAAACAAAATATTTTCGCATTTCCAGGAGAAAGATGGCGATTGCATTTTCATAAGAAGATCCTCCCGCAATGAAAAGGCCTTTGTTTTAATGACTGCCACCCCAGTCCGCTTATCATACTATAACACTAACGTGCCATTAAACACGCTAATGTTACCAGGCGGAAATGGACATAATGGTTGAATGGGGAACTATCGAAAGGAGCAATAGTGAGTATAATCATTATTGTAGACAAGAAAGATGGAGACGTGCGAGTAGTAATCGATGCACGAACACTAAACAAGATTATCAAAAGAGAAGTAGATCGTCCAGAAAATTTAGGCGAACTGTTGCAAAAGTTCCAAAATGTGCGGTATTTGACAACCTTGGATCTCACAGAGGGTATTGGCAAATTCCATTGCATAAAGAGTCTCGAAAGTATACCGCATTTGTATTTGTGGGTAAATGTTACCAATACAAAGTTGTTCCTTTTGTCTTAATACTTCCATCTCAGTCTTTATTAAGGCTTAAGAGTCCATATTAGGAAGGAAATAGGTGCCAGATTGACCATATGTTTGGACGACTTGTTGATCGACGCAGAAAATTGGAAAGGTCACAGCGAATTATTAGACAACACTTTTTCTGCTCTTCAAGCAGGGGGGATGACATTAAAACTGAAGAAATGTGAATTCGTAAAACGGAAAATAAAATTCTTCGGACATATTATTACCACTTCTGGATATTGGAAAGCACCCAGATAAGTTAAATGCCATTGAAAAATCCGCACCAACTGCAAAACGAAAGCAATTAAAAGCGTATCTCGGTCTCTGCAGATTTTACCGCAAATTTGTGAAGGAACAAGCATTTAATAGTCCTCATTTAAATGGGTTACTTAAGAAAAGTAATGCATACATTTGGACAGAAGAATGTCAACAAGATTTCGAAAATGAATTAACAAGGAACAATATCTAGCATCACCCTGTTTTGAGTGAACCAATTCATATGAGTACTTACAGCAGTGCATATGAAATCGGTATAGAAATTTTCCAAGAAAATATAGATACAGAAGAACTAAAACATAGGACAATAGCTTTCGCTATAAGAACCCTGACTAAGTGCGAAAGAAACTACACCATTTCAGAAAAGGAAGCTCTAGCCCTCATATGGGGTTTGAAAAAATTTTGAAATTATTTGTGGGGCATAAAATAATTATACGTACTGATCACAAAGCGTTGACGTTTCTTAAAGACTGTCGCTTATTTACCGGTAGATTAAGCCATTGGGCACTGAACCTCCACAGTTTGACTAAGAAATTATTTATGTTAAGGGAAGTGACCATCATGTAGCAGATGCTCTATCCAGACAACCTGAAGGGATAGACAGTGTGCCAAAGGAAAATAACGAAGATGGCACTTTCCATACGAGATTCATCAAAGAGGTACAAGGGAAAAAGGAAATAGAAGATTTGCAAAAATACGTGGTAGGCCTACTACCAAAATGAAGACGAAGTCTGCAAGTAAGTTAAAGCAAATTTTCATAATACCAAATAGCCTCAAATTAGTAAATATTATAAGATCTTCAACGATATTCTATGCAAACGAAAAGATGTGAGCAGAGAGGAGTGGAAAGTATGTTGGCCATCTCAATCTGAGGCCAAGGTAATTGACTATTTTCACCTCGCCTTAGGACACAGTGGTCCTAAAATGTGTATCAAAAAACTTTCTAACATGTAGGCTTTCACGGCCGGCGTCTTCATTAATTAAAACTACCGGGCTGAATTGCCGTGGTCCATATATAAAACTTCTTCTCCTCCCTGACGTTTCGTTGCCTACTGCAGGCAACATCTTCTGAGGTGAGTCGGCGACTGGCTGCTAGGAGCTGGGGGTCCCGCTTATATAGAGCGCTTAGATGGCGCCACCACTCAGCACGTGTTGTCGACTTTAAAACTATCTCTGCCTAGTGCCAACTCTCTCGATTACAGGTAATCGACTATCAATTCACTGGTACAAAGTCGACCGCCATATCTTGCCTAGTTTTAATCCTTCTTCTTTTTTATTAAAATTATTTTCGTGCTTGTAGATCTCTATAGCTTCTCTATACATGCGGGTATAATAATGTGAGGTCCTAGCTATCACGTTTGTCTCACTAAATTTTATTTCGTGATCACTGTCTTTGAAAACTTGTTCCGCTACAGCTGATTTGTCAATTTGTCCCAATCTGCAGTTCCTTTTGTGTTCCGTTAGGCGGGTATTAACACTCCTTTTGGTTGTTCCAATATAAACCATGCCACAGCTACACGGAATTTTATACACACCTGGAGTAGCTAACGGGTGTCGTGCGTCTTTCACCGATCTCGAACTTTCACTAATTTTCTTGGTAGGTCGAAAGGTTGTCTCCACTTGAAACTTGGCCAAAGCTTTGCCAATGCCGTCCGTGATGTTATGAATAAATGGAAGAAACACATTTCCAGCCGATGGTTGTTGTTGTCGTCTATTTTCGGACACTTTTCTTCTAGGGCGGAGTACTCGATCTATTTCGTTGTCAGTGTACCCATTTCTCTTGGAAGCCGTTCGCAAATTGCTTAATTCATCTTGCAAATAAATTGGCTCACAGATGTTATTAGCCCTATCCAATAAAGTTTTTATAACTCCTCTCTTCAGCATAGGATGTTCATTCGAATCCTTATGTAGGTAACGATCGGTGCGTGTGTCTTTCCTATATACCTTGTGCCCTAAAGTCCCATCTGCCTGTTTAATAACCAATACATCAAAAAATATAGTTGTCCATTACTCTCTTTCTCCATGGCGAATTGTACCTTTGGATGAAACTGTTTATGTGCACCAAAAAATCACTCAGTTCCTCTTCAGCATGATTCCATATCACAAAGGTGTCATCCACGTATCGATACTTTTTCAAAGGGCTTTTTTTGGCCGACTGCAGCACATGTTGTTCGAAAAATTCCATAAATAGATTAGCAATAGCAGGGCTCAGAGGGTTACCCAGGCCCACTCCAGCAATTTGTTCATAAAACTCGTTGTTATATTGAAAATAAGTCGAGGATAGACAATGTCGACACAAAGCTTTTATATCAGTAGGAAACATATCAGCTATGTAAGAAAGAGCTTCGTCAACAGGGACCATGGTGAACAGAGATACTACATGGAAACTGACAAGGATGTCACTTGGACTAACTGTGATCGCCCTCAGTTTTTCGGTAAAATGCATGGAATTTTTAATATGAGTGTCCGTTTAACCTATATACGGTTGCAACAAAGAAGCAAGATATCTAGCCAGCTCCTGAGTAGGAGCCCCAATCGCACTTGCTGTCGGTCTCAATGAGACATTGGACTTATGTATCTTAGGTAACCCATACAGTCTAGGAGGGTAAACTTCTGTTTTGCAAAGGTGTTTTTTATCTTCTGTAGGAATGGAAGAGCTTTTTATTAATCGCTGGGCAGCACTTAACTCTTTCGTTGTAGGGTCCTTTTTCAGTTTTTTATAGGTGGTAGGATCCAAGAGGTCACTGATCTTTCTATGATAATGCTCACTCTTCAGCACGACAGTAGCATTACCCTTATCAGCAGCAAGTACAATAATATTCCTGTCCTCATTAATCTCCTGTAACGCCTTCCTTTCTCCAAGGGATAAATTACTGCTGGGTGGCTTGGCTTTATGTAATATCCGGGCTGTTTCCATCCTGATTTCATCCGCAGAATGCGGTGATAACAGACGAATCCTGCTTCTATATTGGCAACAATATCTTCCGTGGAAATCTGTGATGGTGTGATAGACAAATTTCCTCCTTTCGAGGGAACAGAGACTTCCTCCTTGGATAGTTCTTTCCTGGACAAGTTGATAACTGTATGGGAATTGTCTGTAATCAACGTTCCCGGTTTTTTGAAAATTCTCAAACTTCTTCTTCTGCCTATTAGAAGACACTTCTGCGCTAAGTTCCATAGATCTAAATGTTAATCTATCCACAGGATTTACACCCAAGGATATTCTACTTAATCATAAGAGCAGAAGTATAATTGAAGAAACCTTACAATTTCCATCCTGTGTAGAACTAAATCTGAGGAAGGAAAAACAATTAGTAAGAAAAAGAATGAAACCAAACGCTGAGCCAGATCCAAAAGGCGCGATAAGAGCCTTAAATGACCAAATTCAAAATTTCAGATTTTCTTCCCGTAAAAAACACGAAAAATCAAGTGAAATAAACCAAGAAATTACTAAGTTCAAATATATTTACTATTTTCCCTTTGAAGTGCAGGGAACTCCGCACACTAACGCTTATTATCTTGTTCATCCTAAGTCGAAGAAGCCAGTAGGTGTTCACAACGTTGTAGATTTAAAACCTTATGTCCTCAGAAATGAGTAACAAGGGGCAACAATAAAAAGTGTATATGGAATTAATCAAATAGTACTCTGTATATTCTTGTTCATGATGTTGTGTTATCAAGTGTTGTTATGTTGGAAAACTTTTCTGTTATGAGACTACTGATACATTTCTGTTAGTTTCAGATTCTGTGTAATATAACTGGATATACAAAATAATTTGTGAACCCAGGCTATGACATATATAAAGACTGCAGTGATTGAATACTTGTAGCATAATAAAGGAGGACAGCCAAATATTTCCATAGGCAGAAAAGGGTTGAAGATGAAAATAAAGGTGGACTGCATAGAATATTGAAGGGGCAGTGATGAAAAGTTTATATGGTATCCTGAGTGTTATGTTTTTCATGATGAACTGAAAGAATATTTAAAGCAGGCAAAACATAGTTTCGTAATGATCATACAGTTAGAAATAGGTATGGACTAATCATATGAAAGGAAAACATTAAAATATTGACACATCTTATCATCCAAATGAATGTCTTGTGTAATGTAAATCATGTATGCAAGCAATATGTAAATTCCTATATATGATTTTCACAATATGGATGCATGAACAGAATAGTTTATATTCTCTGTATATGACAAAATTCATGTTTTGGTAATTGATAAAACAGTGTTTTATGTAAACATTTATGCAAAGTGTTTGTTGTGTAATGTATTTGCAAATTTTTTTCTGGTTACCCAACACTGTTTTGAAGTGTTATTGATGTTTCATTGATGTATCCCTGTCGGGAAACCTCAATGAAGCCTGGGGCATGTGTAATATTTATATCAGTTAGGAGTAATTTTATCAACATATAAATGGCATTTTCAGTAGAGCAGCTCTTCTGAAATCCAAACTATGATTTACCAAAGATATTATTGTTACTCAGGTGAGATACTATTCTGGAATACATTCACCTTCTCTAAAATTTTGGAAAATGATGGGAGTGAAAGAGGTCGGTAGTTTTTGACATCTCTCCTATTACATTTCTTAAGTAGGGGTTTGAAAATGCCATGAATTAGTGATGCACTGCATATTTCAGATGAGACCAAGATTATTGTATGCAAACAAATAATTATTACTATATTGGAACATCATCAAAACCAGATGAGTTTCTATTTTTGAGAGAATATGTAATTTTCTTAATTTTGGAAGGGAAAGTGGTATTACATTCATATGATGAATGTTATGATAGTTACTTTTTCCACATACTGCTTTCATATGGACTCAAGTGTGTTGTCAGAATTACTGATTTCTAACATTATCTACATGTTACATATTTATAATAACCGTTTTAAGCAATTTGAGTATTTTTTGTAGTGTGCAACTACTCAAGAGTCTCTGCTTGTTCTTACCAACAATTACATTTTTTTTATTTTCACATGATACTTTAATCCCTCTAGTGGTCAATGGTGTTTTACACATTCGTTTAATTTCCTATCCGATCAGCATACATTTAAAGCTATTTTCAAAAAATGACATGAACTTGTCATGGAACAGATTAAATTTTATACTAGCACTTGGTTGTCCATAAATTTTATCCCTGTTTGTCTCTTGTAAACAGTTCTCACAAACATTTGACATGGAGATATTACATGGAGACTAATTATTCTGATTTCCACTGAGGAGTACCTGCACTATGTTATTTATCCTAACTAACCATTCATCATACTCAGACTGAGTATTTGTTACTATGTGAACACTTATTTTCTTGCTCTCATCTTCATAAAATAAACATTATCGGT
This sequence comes from Schistocerca serialis cubense, assembly GCF_023864345.2. Lineage (NCBI taxonomy): Eukaryota > Metazoa > Arthropoda > Insecta > Orthoptera > Acrididae > Schistocerca > Schistocerca serialis. The sequence goes on from NC_064641.1 coordinate 623,205,977, forward strand.
TAGGGTCCAGCTGTTTCTATTCGCCTATTGTGGAAAGTTAATTATTGATATTCAAATGCAGGATCCGAATAATGCTTCCAGAATCCACCCCTCCCCACCCCTACATTATCTGCAAAAAGCTCAGACAATCTATCTTTCCCTCTCCTTCCCAAGTGTAGATCATGTCTAGTATAAGCCCATGTCCCAATTGTAGCAAATAGGCACTGGAATTATTTGGGATTTCATTTCAGTCAACAGCAACCTGCTCAACTCAGTGTTCGCATGGCACACAACAGTGTTAACCCTAGGCTGGTCATCCCACTCTAGGACCTCCACAAAATTTATACTTTTGTGTGTAGATGTTACTCCTACTTCATCCAGCTCACGTTGTAATTACTGTTCATTCAGTACTGAAATATCTATTTTCATGCCATTAGTTTCATTCTCTCACTTCTTTCAGATCTAAACTGAACAGGCAGTAAAAGCTCTCTAGCTCCTACATTGTTCACAGTTTGTTCATAAAGTACTTCAAAACAAGTTCAGACTTGAAAACAAGAAATTAAGCCTAATTTACAGTTTTTTATTTTGCATGGCCTAGGTATGTCACTCCATAACTAAGTTAGTGTAAAATTAAATGTTGAGCCTTCTTGTACAGTAATTAGTGTTTCACCAAGCACTCATAGTCAAGTCAGCTTAAAACGATAATGATGCTCCGTCTGTAACATTATTTGATCAATTTCAGATTTTGTCACCTTTACATTTCATTTGCACATCAGACAATATGTGTCTTCCTATGGAATTTTGAGGCATTTTGACGATCCACAAACAAAATTACTATATTTTTAATTGTGCAAACCTAAAGATCGATGTTAAGATTTGGAATTACTCCTGTGTATGATCTATTTTCTTCCAAGATCCAGCCTGATATCCGTTAAGCAAGTTGCTTATATTTCTAACATATCAAATGGTCCCTTAAACAATGTTTTGTAGGAATAGAAAGTAGGGAGATTCTTCTGATTTATCACGTTTTATAAATAATTGATGCAAACTTCATTCTTTCACTGCTTTCCTGGTGTGGCAATGGTTACGTAATACTGTGTGAAGCATATCTATTTTTAACATTTAGGGAGTTATTCTGTATTGTTCTTCTCCCTTTTTGTTTTTCAGATTATTGTTTATTTGTGTTACTTCTATCAGTATGAATGAGGTAAATCTGGAGATTCAGACTTTGGTTGGATCTTGAAATAATAAATTGTTTGCCGGGACTTTTTGCTTCAGGAACTCTTAGAAGTAACCTACCAGAAGCTTGTGCTTTAATTAGCTGTTTCTTTTCTGATCGTTTCTGAATATTTCTTTGAATTTCTTTTGCTGGTTTCTGATACTATTGTTTCTACACATTTGGAGTGCTTTTATTTTTCTTTTATCTCCACATGATTTCGGACTTGTATTTTTTACATGTTGTGGAGTTTTTCTGAACTGATTTCTGAGAAATGTTAACAGCAGAAGTTTCATATTTGTGATTTGTGATCAATTGCTCTCTCACATATATCATTCAGCCATTTATGTTTCCTTTTCTTGGTCGAGTTCCAGTATTTTAAGAAGAGTGGTATATTGAATGTTAGTCATTTGAATGATAAAATATTTACGAACACAGATGCCCAACAAAAGTATTTCCGTCTCAATTCGTGATAGTGTGATGATTTGTGATAAAGATTTGCAAACATGAAATCTTACTTTTACTTCAGTGTGCTGGAATCTCAGGCTACATCTCCTGTTCAGACTAAAATATTTATTTTTGGCCAGTGTGCTATATCACAGAAATAATAACAAATTCTTCTCCATGTCATTTCGGGAATAGCCACTTTTTTCCATTTTCGAGAGTGCCAAGGTGTGTTTTTATCATATCAAAAATCAATAAAAGTAGATTAAATTTTCGTTGGATAATTTTCTTTTATTTATCATATGTGCATTACACTCTCCACAGAACATTTTGTAATAGGGCACTTTAATATGAGTTTAACAATAATAATTAATCTTTACTGCATTACATAAATGTGAAACTCATTGCATTGTGGGGGACAAAGCAAGACCTGTGCATTACGATGTTAACATTCTGATTACTATTTATACAGGAATGCAAAAAATGACTGTAGATAATTAACAGATAAGTGTTAGTAGGTAAATAGTACATGACAACGAATGTCTATGAATGATGGAGACAAGATAATTATCCATCTAACAAACGTATACTGTTATAAATTAGTAAACACATTTCTTCATGATCTATAACTGGTGTGTGATATTTCAAGGTACAATTTAGATATAAATTCATCAGATTGACAGCATTTATTAATTTATATAAATTCAAAATATTATAAAATAAACAAATAAAGTTAATTTACTGCTTCTTTTGTGGCTGTGTAATCATATTTTACGAAACAGTAAGAACATAAGTATTATGCTTTATGACCACAAATGAGTGAAAAATGTAAAGTGGTGAGATGTATGAGAAGCATTATTTCATTACGTTGATGATGATGACTATAACTGGTTACATAGCATTCAGAAGGAACAAGAACTGAGGAGTTCCAGGAAACCAAGGTATTCTACACAATGTATGAAAAATAATGAACTACGGGCAGTCATGTGTGACCTACTAATAGAGGAAATAAATGATATACTTTACGAGAAGAGTGTACAGTCAATGATAGACATCTAGATGAAATTTATTACAGATGAATAATTTTTATACAAATAAAGACAAATGACTAGGATTTGAAATGATTTCCTTTGTCACATATGAAACTATGAAGAAGTAGAAGTAACTAAGATAGGTATTAGGGAAGCAACAGGGAAATTAGCAAGTCACTTAGTGGGGTTTGTGCAAGGGTACCTAATCACACCAAATGCTATTTGAATATTGATTATGTTGACCACTATACCTGTCTTGTTACACATTTATTGTGTCATGATCTGTTTCGTTCGTTGAATATCATCAGATTTCTGCACTGTGCCAATACCATGATGTAATTGGACAGGTTTTCATATGTAATGTTAGATACAAAATCTGGAAGCAACAATCACAAGCATTCTGATGACCAACCGGCTGAACAAAGTCAAGCAGACATGGCATGCTGTATACACTGTACTTAATTTTGAAATTTCATGATGAACTAACTGAAAGAAGTTGGAGTTTTCATCAGCTGCTAAATGTTTGTATCAAATTTAATTATTAAAAACGAATATTGATATTAGTGCCTTTTACTAACATCTATTAGCACACAGTGCTGTGTTGTCAGAACGTTTGTTCAACATTTCAAATGTCATTTGTGAAGGGGGGGGGGCATACAGGAAGACTTTACCAGACCCTTTATATTGTAAGTGTATTTTCTCTACAACAAAAAATATAAAACTGCTACAAAACATATCTAAAACATCTGTTGAATGAAACCAGAGTTGTCTTTTAGCAATATTTCAAATTCTGTGGCTCATCCAGCAAAATCACTGACAGAAATTACAGTAGAATGGAAAGGAGAAATCTGTTAGATGCCGTTTAGGTTGGCCACAGAGAAAAATAAGAGTGTAAGAGAGGGGGCTCTGACATAGTGCTTGAGAGCGGCAAGACTTTAAAAAAGTCAAGGCACAATTATGGGATTTGTCGACCTACAGAAAGCGTTTTACAACCTAAACGGTACAAGATATTTGGCATCCCCTGAGAAATAGGTGCAACCCGCAGGAGAAGACGAATAATTTACAATATGTAGAAGAACCAGTAATAAGAATGGAAGATAAAGACGGAACTGCTCTGATAAAATATAGTGTAAATTTAGGCTGCACTTTGTCTTTATTACTCTTGAATCTGCGCATTGAAGAAGCAGTGATGGAAATGAAACAAACCTTCAAAAATAGGTTTAAAATCGAGGTGAGTAGGTAGCGATGATAAGATTCGCTGATAGCACTGATGTCCTCAGTGGAAGTGTGGAAGAAATGCAGTACTATATGAACCGAGAGTAAACCAAGAAACAACAAAATTATGACCTGTAAATGACTATAAACAGTCTTAGAATCGTAATATAGAAGACGAAGTGAATCTAACTGACGGTGGTATGATGTTGCATTTGGATACTAAAAAATGAAGAGCACTATTGAAGTAAGAACAGAGAAGCTTCTCCTTAGAATTGGCGAGGAAAAGGTTATGAGGGAAATATAGATATGAAGAAGGAAAATAATGATTTTCATAGTCGCATTTCACATCAGGCATGAAAATAGTGGCCAGACTTTCTGCAAATAAATTATCCTCCATTTACGCCATAGGGCTATGGAACTGCTTTCTATTTACAACAGCAGTCACAAACCTAAAGGACAGAATTATGTGTGGAGAGCAAAATTCTCAGTACTGTAGCAGTCAAATGTACATAGGCATTACCCTGATTAAGAGTGTTATTCCTTTTATGTCCGCCCCTCGTGGTCTCGCGGTAGCGTTCTCGCTTCCCGAGCACGGGGTCCCGGGTTCGATTCCCGGCGGGGTCAGGGATTTTTCCTGCCTCGAGATGACTGGGTGTTGTTGTGTCGTCTTCATCATCATCATTCATCCCCATTACGGTCGGAGGAAGGCAACGGCAAACCACTTCCATTAGGACCTTGCCTAGTAAGGCGGTGCGGGTCTCCCGCATCGTTCCCCTACGTTCTGTAAAGAAGCATGGGACTTCATTTGCATTCCATTCCTTATATATATATATATATATATATATATATATATATATATATATATATATATATATATAAAGGCATAACACTCTTAACCAAACAGCCAGAATCAAAACGAGATGCCATACATTCGACCAATTCCTGGGACGACGACACATCAGTTCTAACAATCAGTTGTAGAAATTTGCTCCTGCGCTTGGTTCACTATAAATGGACAACACAGCAGGCACACTGTCTTACCTTCAGTTCCTTCCAAACTGTCAACATTAAAAACAATGAAACAGGAAATCACTACAATATACAGTTGTCAACATTTAAGCACATTGCTAAATACAGCCAATTTAGGAAACAAAAGAGAATTTTAAAAGAGATTGCAACTGGTTGGTAAAATATTTAACAAAACTGGTGATGACGATGACTCTCCTGTTCCAAATATAGAAAGAACGGCAGTCTCCCTCCATGATTTCAGGTTCTGGAAGTATATTAAACATCGTCACGCCATTTTCACGGGTAGTGTGAACTGACCTCCAATATGTGTATTTGGGTCAGTTGTAAAGGTTTTCTTTTAAGTGAGTGTGCCAACGTGATTAATTGTATGAATAAATAATAAATTTATAATTTTATGGATTTTTAAAGTAATGCTTTCAGTCACGATAATTTTTTATTTCTATGTTTCTTACATTACGCTGCTGTTTGGCTTCGTAACTCAGCGACCAGTACGTTAAATTGGTGAATCGTAGCTGGTATTTGATTCTCGGAGTTGCCAAGGAATTGGGCGGGTGGACTGGAAAGAGTTGTCTCTGTGAGGACACGTTCTGAATTCCTGCAAGATATCCACTGATAAACAAGTTTTCTGACTGGAAAATAAGCACTGATACATTAAACTTGCTTGACATATCTGTATGTATGTCAACACTTGGCAGACTGCATGTTCTGATTAATTAGTAAGCCACGTGGAGGCCTGTTTACCTTGCGTGCCTGCCATTCTCTGTGAAGACTCTTGAGTACCACATTATCATTATATTTTTTTTATTCTCTGTTATACTGCCGTTTGTATGTGGTCGTTGTAGGCTGACATTGTTTTTCCCAGTCTCTTTGTATCTTGTTCGATGAATGGTGCACATTTTCTACCCAGCCAATGTTCTCGATTATTTCCTCTATTCTTTGTGCTTTAACGTAACAATTTTGCTTGACGAGGAAAGTTCTGTTATTTCATACAATGTTGTTCACTGCTGGTGAATTTTTGATTCTATATCGTGCATTGTTGCCTTATGAATATATCATACTTCATCTACATCCATACACACACGTACTCTGGAAGCTACCTTACAGTTTGTGGCGTGTTGTACTTCGTGTACCACCGTCAGTTTCGTCCTTTCCTTCTCAATAGCAAGCTTTCAGCAGCAAGAACTTCCGTTGTTACATCTTCTCTTGTTAGAATGTACGCTTTCGAAATTCTAACAACACTTCTTACTGCGATGCATGACATCTCTCTTGCAATCCCTGCCACTGCAGTTGATAAAATATCTCCTTGAGCCTTCCCACTCACCAGATGAACCTGTAACGAAATGCGCTGCTCATCTTTGGATCTTTTCTGTTTCGTGTATCAGTTCTATTTTACCAGAGCTCAGACTGACGAGCAGTGTTTTAGTACTGTTCGAAAAGAAATTTCGTAAGCTACTTCCTTCATGGCTGTACTACATTTCCTGAAGATTTTTCCAATCGTCTTCAGTCTCTCATTTGCCTTTTCTGCGATTAGTTTTCTATGTATGAAAAATTGGTCAAAATGTTGTAATTTTTTGACACCAGTTAGTTCTATACCATGTTAGGAACATAGTCTCCGATTTTCACAGTTTAATCCGTGCCACAAAAGATGTAAAAGCTATCTTGTTTCAGCCAATTTGCAGTGCCACGTCACTTGTTTGCTATGTTTCATAATTTACCGCGATTGGAGAAGCATCTGAATAGTATAGAAGGCTGCGAACCCGTTTACGATGCGTTATATTTGCTGCCGTTCGTTGTCTTTGCCGGCCGCTGTGGGCCAATGTACAAAAGTAAACATTTATTGTTCTGCTGTTATTGTTAGGAGAACGAGTGTGTAAACTTATTTGATTGAATTACTGTTTTAAATGCCGCGGTACAGTGATAAGGTCTTTAAGAAAGCGACTAAAGGTAATCATTTACGTTCAAGTAAACACTTTCAGCAAGTGACTGAACGTGATTCAGCGGATGATAATAATAAACCTAACAAGACAAGCATTTCACAGAAGAAGCTTGGAAGTGGAGTAGAGGCTGTCTATTAAAAACGGGCTAAACAGTAATTTTAGAATTATTGATTGAGAAGAAATGTTCCATTATTAAACATTCACATGCATGTGGTAACCATGGCAATAAAGCTTTAAGATTATGTAAAGTCAATGATACGGTCTTTTATGTAATACGAAAGAATTTTGTGACAATAGTCAAAATGACGTACTGTTCCAGACTATGACTGCCAAAAAATCCGACTTCTGATGTGATAGGAGATGCGTTGGTGTTGGAAGGGAATTTATGCAGTAGTGAATTCGCCACCACTATTCGCGAAACTAAACAATCATTTTTTGCACGTCTCGGAGAAAGCATGCAGTAGCAGTTTGTCAGCTGCAGCGAAATAGGCAGTCTTATTCATCAAAGACTTTCATAAGGCGCCGCAGTCATGGACTGTGCGGCTAGTCCCGGCGGAGGTTCGAGTCCTCCCTCGGGCATGGGTGTGTGTGTTTCTCCTTAGGATAATTTAGATTAAGTATTGTGTAAGCTTAGGGACTCTTGACCTTAGCAGTTAAGTCCCATAAGATTTAACTACATTTGAACATTTTTTGAAAGACTTTCAGGCACAGGTAAATGACCCTTTGCCTTCTATTATTCTGAATACTTCATCTGGTAGTTGTTGCTGTTGTGGTCTTCAGTCCAGAGTCTGGTTTGATGCAGCTCTCCATGCTACTCTTCCTGCCAAAGCTTATTCATCTGATAGCACATGGATGAAAAGCGCCACACTCTCTACATGGAGTTTCATCTACATCTACACAGATACTCCACAAGCCACCGTACAGAGGGTGGCAGAGCGTACCCTGTACCGCTAATAGTCATTTCCTTTCCTGTTCCACTCGCAAATAGAGGGATGGAAAAACGAATGCCTCCAAGTGAGCCCAAATATCTCGTATCTTGTCTTCGTGGTCCTCACGCGCCATGTGTGTTGACAGCAGTAGAACCGTTCGGCAGTCAGCTTCAAATGCCGGTTCTCTAAATTTTCTCAAAAAAGTTTCTCGAAAAGACGTCGCCTTCCCTCCAAGGATTCTCATTTCAGTTTCCGAAGCATCTCCATACCAGTTAGTGTTGTTCGACCTTACTGGTAACAAATCTAGCAGCTTTCTTCTGAATTGCTTCGATGTCTTCCTTCAGTCCCACCTGGTACGGATCCCAAACACTCGAGCAGTGCTGAAGAATAGGTCGCATCAGCAACATGTATGCGGTCTCGTTTATAGGTGAACCACTCTTTCCTAAAATTCTCCCAAATAATCAAAGTCAGCTTCCCTACCATAGCTCTCACGTACTCTTTACATTTCATATCGCTTTGCAACGTTAGGCCCAGATATTTAACGTCTTCACTGCGACAACCAGGACACTAGTAATGCCGTATCCGAACATTACACGTTTGTTCTTCTACTAATCCGCATTAACTTACATTTTTCCACATTTAGGGCTAGCTGACATTTACCACTTCAACTAGAAATTTTGTCTAAGTCGTCTTGTATCTTCCTATTGTAACTCAACTTCCACACTTTACCGCACACCACAGCATCTGCAGGAAACAACCGCAGATATCTGCCCACCCTGTCTGCCAAATCATTTATGTATGTGGAGAACAACAGCGGTCCTATCACGCTTCCCTGGGTACTCCTGACGCTACCCTTGGCTCTGATGAACACTCGCCGTCGAGGAGAACGTACAGGATTCTATTACTGAAGAAGTCTTCGACCCACTTACGTATCTGTGAACTTATTCCATAAGCTCGTGCCTTCGTTAATAGCCTGCAATGAGGCCCCGTGTCAAGAGTCGTAAGTGTTGACACAGGAAAAGTTTTGGCTCTGCAAGTGATGAGCAAACATTGCCCAAAGGAACACACATCAGGTAAGGAAGAAGAATAACAGTGGCAAATGAAACACAAAATTATTTGCAGCAAGAGTTGTGATTATTGTAGTGATGGCACAGAGCCGACAGGATTGAAACTAAAATGTCATGGAAGTGAAATGAGGCTTATAGTTAGATATGTGAAATGTATTGGTGATGACGATTCAAGTGCTTTCAGGTCAATTGTGTAAGGTAAACCATATAGAAAAAGGTGCCACGATCAAAAGTTAAAATTCGTGGAGCACATGCAAAAGTTGATGGGCGGGAGATGTCTGAAATTTAAACGTGAATACAGAGGTGTGAAACTCAAAGATGGAAAGCTAATGGGTGGACCACAACGTCTGTCTCACACAGATCCATATTTTGCTAATATGTTATCGCAAGCAATAAGGGAAAACACAGAAGATCTTTAAGCAATACAGATGGTAGTGTGGACAATATTTTTTTCACAAGTCCTCAGATGATGAGGATCATGTACATGAACTGTGTGATGTACGCTAGTACAAATACAGGCAGCTACGAAAGCAGGAAATGAAACCTATTCACATAACACAGTCTACCTGAAGAGACCTGAAGAAGTCTTAAACATCAAAAAACCGATATTTCACTTTTAGGTCATCGAGATTTATGTGGATTTTGCTCATCTACTATTTTTAAAATTGCCTCATATGATGATTGTCTGGTGTTCCATGATGGTAACATTGGAAGAATCAGGACACTTATGAGACTAGAATTCTATGCACGTTGTTCCACTGAAAACCTGCTGAAGAAAACTGATAATATGTGTATTGCCTGTTCTCAAGTATCGGTGAAGGATATTACCAAAAGGCTACACTAGAACTATCAGACTAGAAGAAAATAGCAACATAAAGACCAAGAAACCACAAGTATAGTAATAGCCAACGTTAAGACACTTTCTTACGGCATAAATGCCAATGCAGTATAATTTTCTTGTTGTGTTTGTCGCAATTTGCATTTTTCAGTGGATAAGGAACATTTTCTGCTGAACTATTGATACTGTGGAACACATTTTCCAAATTTATTTACATTATTGTGAAGTAAAAACCGCTTTACATCATACACATAGATTTAAAAACTTGTTGCGGGATATCTAAGGCTGCTGTATTTATATAATTATTAAGAATAACCTACCACATTCTGAAAGTGATAAGTAAATTAACATTTGACATAATGTTCTCCATGTGGTGGATGTGTTCTGAAAGTATCCAGCATCATTCTGATCAAATTAGTTAACAAACAAAACTGAAAAAATTTAAGGTTACAGAAATAAAATAATGACTGATAGTTCGATAATTTTCACACCTGTCAGGACCTGCTTTCTTTGGCATTGGGATAATTATATTCTTCTTGATGCATGAGGGTATTTCGCCTATCTCATACATCTTGCTCGCCAGATGGAAGAGTTTTGTCATGGTTGGCTCTCCCATGGCTATCAGTAGCTCTAGCGTAATGTTTTCTACTCCCGTGGCCTTGTTTCGACTTAAATCTTTCAGTGCTTTGTCAAATTCTTCTCGCAGTATCATATCTCCCTTCTCATCTTCATCTAAGTCCTCCTCCATTTCCATAACATTGCCCACAAGTGCATCTCTCTTGTGTAGACCCTCTATATACTCCTTCCACCTTTCTGCTTTTACTTCTTTGCTTAGGACTGGTCCTCCATCTGAGCGCTTGATATTCATTCAGGTGGTTCTCTTTTCCTGTACGCTGCATCTATCTTATCCCTAGTGATATATGCTTCTACGTCCTTACATTTGTCCTCTAGCCATTCCTGCTTAGCCATTTTGCACTTCCTGTCAGTCTCATTTTTTAGACGTTTGTATTCCCTTTTGCCTGCATCATTTGTTGCATTTTTATATTTTCTCCTTTCATCTATTAAATTCAGTATCTCTTGTGTTACCCAAGGATTTCTACTAGTCCTCGTCTTTTTACATACCTCAAAGTTTTTATTTCTTTTCCCTGGACTTTAATTCCTACTCCAAATTTTTCTTTTCTTTTCTTTACTGCTTGCTCAGTATACAGATTGAATAAAATTTAGGATAGCTAGACATCATTTCCAGTCAACTACCAGCCACACAATGGTAGCAGAAGGCGTCATCATTGTGGTTGTTTCCTGTGCCTCTATTAAAATATGAAATTACGTTGTTATTAGTGAACTGGAAAATGTTCTGTTTGGAAAAATGAAGCCAGTCACTGTTAGTATTCAGCCACAAACGCTGGATGTTTTATGTAAGTGGACTGTGACAATATACAGCTGTTATGAAACAAAACATCGAGACCATTTGTTACTGGAAACGTATCTATCTGAATTGTGAATTTCTTACCCATAGTTCCAGCACAGTCTAACATGTGCAGTGGTGACGCTCTGTGCTGTGAAAATTGTTACCGTCTGACAGTTGAACGACACTAGCGCCCCTAGCGGCTAGTACGCAGATTAACGCTTGTTTTTGACCATTTGTTTATTTAATTAACGAAATACTTACTATATTTTTGCGTTCCAAGCATCAGTAAATTATTGAAAGGCACGAATGATTGTGAAATAAATATAAAAACAGCCGAATCTCACTGATTCAGTGCCGGAAGCTACAACTTATTCACGAAGAAATACTTTCGAATATGTCTATAAATGCAGCTTACATACTGAAATCAAGAGGATGTAAGCACATGTTTCATGCGTGAGAAATATTTATTTCTGTTATTATGCATTGTTATTGTAATAGGCACTTCCCTTGACGCATAATAATTTTTTATTGAGTTTAATGATTTGCACATCCCCCCTGTATTGTGTTTACAATCTAATGCACGAATAGTTTTTATAGGGAGCTACTTTTTTTCAAAAGTGAATGTGTTGAAGACACTTGCCGTTTGTGGCTCAGATGTAGCGACAGTGCTGGAATTGGTTTCTTCTGCGTCGGGAAAAAATTTTCTTGCTTCTGAAATTTTACTGCATATCACGTCAGTTGGTTTTCCATTAGCTCATTTTGTATGTTAGATGCTGCAGATATTATATTCCATACAAGTATTCTACGTTCCACATTCATCTGATTTGTCTGGTTGGTTGATTTGGGGGAGGAGACCAAACAGTGTGGTCATACTTCCCATCGAATTAGGGAAGAATGGGAAAGGAAGTCTGCCGTGTCCTTTCAAAGGAACCATTCCGGCATTTGCCTTAAGCGATTTAGGGAAATAACGGAAAACCTAAACCAGGATGGCCGGATGCGAGTTTTGAATTGTAATCCTCCAGAATGCGAGTTCAGTGTGATAACTACTGCGTCACCTCGCTCGGTGATTTCGTCTGGAAGAGTAATGAAAAGAGCTTCACGTTGTTGAGTACGTACACGACGACTTTCTGCAAAAGGTCAGGTGTTCTAGTGATTACTAGCCATTTGTTGTTCTTCAAATGGCTACGGCCTTGCCGCAGTGGGTACACCGGTTCCCGTGAGGTCACCGAAGTTAAGCGCTGTCGGGAGTGGTCGGCATTTGGATGGGTAACCATCCAGGCCACCATGCGCTGTTGTCATTTTTCGGGGTGCACTCAGCCTCCTGATGCCAATTGAGGAGCTACTTGACCGAATAGAAGCGGCTTCGGTCAAGAATACCATCATAACGACCGGGAGAGCGGTGTGCTGACCCCAGACCCCTTATATCCGCATCCTCAGGTGAGGATGACACGGCGGTCGGATGGTCCCGGTAGGCCACTCGTGGCCTGACGACGGAGTGCTTTTTTTGTTGTTCTTAAAAGGAAACGACCCTCCTATAAATATCAGTAGGTTACAAGAGAATCTTAAAGTCAGAGGGAATAACAAAAATAAGCAAGACTCTCGTGACTGTATGTGTTAGACTGTAGATGCGCTCTTTACTGATCTGGTATAGAGTTTGTGATCTATGGGACCACAGCAACCGAAGAAACATTGAATCTAGATTACGACTGTTTCACAATAACATTACTGGAAGACTTTGTGCTCCTGATCTGCAAAAGTTGGGACCTGCAATTTTAGACAATTTCTCTAGGAGACGACGGGCATTGCGTCCAGGAGTAGAAAGTGTAAATAATACACCAAAAGATAACGTTTTAGTATTAGCCTCGTAAGATGAAACTGATACAGAAGGGTCGTGAGAGGTTATTTCTAACTGGATGCAAGTAGTGTTGAATAATCCGATCAGCATAATAGGAGTTGGTGAGTTGGTGATTAACGAGTTATCGCACTTCTATTGTTAACGTGACCAAACCTAAAGCGAAAGCTTATCATACGATTATTCTGCGATACCGCCGCAGTACTCCTACTTAGTGTGAATACTGATTACATTAAATGTATTTGCAACTGCGAATATGGACAACCTTTACCTGTAGAATTAAATGACGACAACAAAGATTTATGCCGGACTGGGACTCGAAAACGGATTTCCCGCTTATCGCGAGCGGTTGCCTTATCATTTGGCTACCCGTGCGCGACTCACAGCCAGACCCGAACTTCCATATGTCGTCAACCATGTCTCTACAATTTGTACTAGTACATCCGTTATGTGTATTTCCTTACTGGTGAGACATTTCACTTGAAAGTCGCTTGCCCGGTGACGGAGAAAAAATACGATATTGCAGTGCCTGTGTTACTCTGAATTACGATGCAAATAACACGGGAACTGCAATATCGTAGCCACGCGGGATTAGCCGAGCCGTCTTGGGAGCTGCAGTCATGGACTGTGAGGGTGGTCCCGGCGGAGGTTCGAGTCCTCCCTCTGGCATGGGTGTGTGTCTTTGTCCTTAGGATAATTTAGGTTAAGTAGTGTGTAAGCTTAGGGACTGATGACCTCAGCAGTTAAGTCCCATAAGATTTCACATACATTTGAACATTTTTTTGAGCAATATCGTATGAATACTAAGTGGTCTGTATGAGTCGAGGGGCATGAAAGGGAAGCAGTGGTTGGGAAAGGAGTGAGACAGGGTTGTAGCCTATCCCCGATGTTATTCAATCTGTATATTGAGGAAGCAGTAAAGGAAACAAAAGAAAAATTTTGAGTAGGAATTAAAATCCATGGAGAAGAAATAAAAACTTTGAGTTCTGGCGATGACATTGTAATTTTGTCCGATACAGCAAAGGACCTGTAAGAGCAGTTGAACGGAATGGACAGTGTCTTGAAAGGAGGATATAAGATGAACATCAACAAAAGCAAAACGAGGATAATGGAATGTAGTCGAATTAGGTCGGGTGATGCTGAGGGAATTAGATCAGGAAATGAGACACTTAAAGTAGTAGATGAGTTTTTCTATTTGGGGAGAAACATAACTGATGACGGTCGAAGTAGAGAAGATTTAAAATGTAGACTAGAAATGGCAAGAAAAGCGTTTCTGAGGAAGAGAAATTTGTTAAGATCTAGTATAGATTTAAGAGTCAGGAAGTCGTTTCTAAAAGTATTTGTATGGAGTGTACCATGTATGGATGTGAAAAATGGACGATAAATAGTTTAGACAAGAAGAGAATAGAAGCTTTCGAAATGTGGTGCTACAGAAGAATGCTGAAGATTAGATTGGTAGATCACGCTGAAACGTCCCCTTAGAAAAATTATCAATGACTGTGCTTAAACTGACACACAATATTTTTTAGCGCAACGCAAGCTGACTTTCAATAATCCCTACAAAAGGATGGCCCTGACTAACATTAACCTATACCTTTCACAAATCACTTACCTCACAAAAATCTTCGTTACTCGAACTAATGCAATACAGCGAGCGCCACTACTGCCAGCTAAATAGAAGATTCAAACTACTGAAGGCACTAACTACTGATAGGCATAGTTAGCAAATGAAAGATTTTGGTAGAGAACAAACAATGTATTTACCTTAATAGTGTTCAAAAGTCGTAATATATATAGCAGTTCATGACATCCATTCTTACAAATGTACTGTTTCTGATGGACACACATCCAGATCATCCGCTCTCAAAAATCCGCCATCTCACTTCACCACATCCACCACTGCTGGCGGCGCTGTTAACAGCCAACAGCCCAGCACTACAATAGCGAATATTACAACAATGCCACCCAGCCACAGACTGCACACAGCACAGCCAGTGATTTTCATACAGAGCGCTACCTGGCGTTACCAATACAAAAACCTAAACAGCCTACTTACAACGTAACTAATGAGAAGGTACTGAATAGAATTGGGAAGAAATGGAATTTATGGCACAACCTGAATAGAAGAAGGGATCGGTTGGTAGGGCATGTTCTGAGGCATCAAGGGATCACGAATTTAGCACTGGACGGCAGCGCGGAAGGTAAAAAAAGTAGAGGAAGACCAGGAGATGAGTACACTAAGCAGATTCAGAAGGACGTACTGTGCAGTAGTTACATGGAGATGAAGAAGCTTGCACAGGATAGAGCAGCATGGAGAGCTGCATCAAACCAGTCTCTGGACTGAAGACAACAATACAACTACGTGGTCCTTTGCACAGAAAGTAGTTCTAATCATCTGTCTCCTAGAGAGACGTAAACGCTGTTGTGAATCTTCAGGTTATCTGTTCTGACAGGATAACGAAAAACTGCAGCTACGGACGCACTGCCGAATTTATGTGTATGTGCGCAGTGTGAAACTCAGGTGGCTCAATCCAGTTATGCAAAGATAGGCAAATTAATGCGGAACTCGCCAAATAACAAGCCAAGGTACAAGAAATTCCTGTCTATGCAAACTGCAGTTCTTGGCTTGTCCAGACGGACGCATTTCACTTTTCTACACTAGAACTGACCACAGATAAATGGAAGAATTTAAAATTTCATTCGTTTTTCGAGAAGAATTTCAGAGAGACCGCTGCTTCATTTTTACTCGCTTCGACGTTAAATGCAGACGGAAATCCTGATTTTAAATTTAAACCACGTCTTAGTTTTAACTGCTGTACCACTGTAGGGGAGTCGTAACGGAACAAAAGCGAACCCTACGTGCCTTACAATAATGACAGATCCCTTTATCCTCACAAAACCTGCAAGTTCATTTCCAGAGTTATACAGCAAAGTGCACTCACAAGTAACTTATTTAGAAGTGTAGTATATCCTTTTACAGTGGTGATTGCCGCGGTGATTCGTGGCAAAGACTCGGCAAATATATTCGTCGCGAACGGTGCGCGGAAAGAACGATTCTTGGTGAGCTTCCGCGTGGGCTCCAATCTAATTTTACTCTCATCGTCTTTTCGCGACGTGTAGGTAGCATCGCTAAAAGCCAATAATTTGTAGAAAAAAAAGAAACAGTTTATGTATCGTACATGCACGTACCAGTATCTTATGATGCAGCAGGTCTCTCTGAAGCTAAAATAGTCAAATGTATAAAATGCTTATTATTTGCTGTTTATTGGAATTTTAAGAAATTTTGGGTTAGAAAACATTAATCAACAGCAATCACAGCTTGTGCACACTGTTTATGTATTCTTTCAAGTCTTTCATGAGACTAAAACGTACACTATGTAAAAATGTCGAAGGTACAATCGTTTCACAGATTAAATTTTGCAAAAACAGTGTTAATTACATATTCTTATATAATAGTATCACTGAACTTAGAATTTTTGCTTTCACACTCTAAGCTGTTTCATACTGTGTAGAAAGTTTTCAAGTAATTCCTTTTTGAAGTGAAATACAGGAGTACATCACAAGTCTGGCACCTTACGAACTTATGACTGGAGCAACCTTACATTCTGTATCTAGATCTAGATTTTTGTCCCCCTCGTAAATTTCTGACAGTAATGCATTCCTAAATCTTGGAATGGCTTATATTGGTTTACGCTTCCCTGCTTCATATCTTTACATTTCGTCGGATATATTTGTGTCGATGGGCTCCAGTAGCACCTCCATAATTTCTCAATCCGTCAAACCTAAAATCCACGCACACTTACAGTACAAACACTGTTAAATTCTAGATATTCGATCTATTGCCTACAAAACTATTAATTTTCTCACTTCCAGCAAACAAGATGTAGCAGACAAACTCCATTTATTTTACACCATTCACACATATACAAACATAACTGGCCTAATAATGTGCAAAATGCAGTCGTACTGTCCGATTACACTTGTCCCGTGACTTGTAAACAGATGCACGAACTTAGGACGTGACGTTAGTTAAGCACTTGGACGTATTTGCTTATAGTTATCGTGGTTCTTCCTGTAAGTGTTACTATTTCTGCCTCTTAGCTTTTCTATCACGTGGCATACACGATCGCGCGCAGTCACTGTGCTTTTCGTAAGTTCTTCTACCTTCTCGTGACTGCGAGGAACTTGAAAAAAGGACGAATGCGAAGCGCAGTTTGTATAGCACGTGAAACATAGGCTGACAATTCAATACATTGCTCCTGATTGTGAGAAAAAATATCACCCGACTGTATCGTTTCTGATATGTGGGGACGCTATAGGCTATAGTAATGTAAGCTACCGGAATTTTGACACTAAACCACTCCAAGAAGTACAACCGCTCAACGTCTGCCGCTGGAGCTGAAGGAGTACATACGTAACACCTTCACGCCTACTTCGCACAACTGTGCTGCTCTTCTTTGGATGTTCTCTATTTGTTGCATCAGTGCTATCTGGAGAAGAGTCACAGACTGAGAAGTGACACTCAAGTATCGGTCGTGCGAGCATATTGTACGCCACTTCCTTCGTCGATGGATTACACTTTCTCAAGTCTCGCGTCTGCCATTTCTACGAATAATTTTATGTGGTCGTTCCATTTTAAACGGCTCTGTACGCATCCTCCAAGATATTGAATGGGTGTCCCTACTTCCAGTGATTGTTAGGAAACTGTTTAATCACACAAAAATGGGGATGCCCGAATACTTATGACCAATGTTGAGGATCAGCTGCCATTCCCTGCACTAAGCGTCGATTCTCTCTAGGTCTTCCTCGATTTTGCTACAATTTTCTGATACTGTGTCTTTTCTATGTACAATATCATCATCCTAGAGTAGCCTCCAGGGGTTTCCGACATTATCGACTGCGTCATTCATACTTTTGAATATACAGGGTGTTAAAGATGAAGTGTGCACCACTGTAACTTACAAAATAATATGTGACAGGAATATTCATTGACATACATAAGAAACGTTACACCCACTGTGTGATTATCAACGTAGTTTATTGAGTTGTTTTCTAGAGAGTTACAGCAACTAGACATAATTTTTTTAATAGACCTTAGTTTCTTCTACCACGCAGCTGATGCATTTAAAATAGCTGTGTGCAAACCAACGTAAAACATATATCTGTCATTTACTATTAAAAACAGTCTTGATCACAGTTTATTTATTACGGTGACCGGTTTTGACCACTACTGTGATCTTAAGACTTTTACGAAATATTTTATCTTTATCAGTAAACTCTTCCGGGCTAAGTTGCCGTGGTCGATCTGTAGAACTTCTTCTCCCTGACGTTTCGTTCTCAACTACGGAGAACATCTTCCGAGGTGAGTCGACGACTCACCTCGGAAGATGTTCTCCGTCTTTATCAGTAAACTCTTCCGACTCACCTCGGAAGATGTTCTCCGTAGTTGAGAACGAAACGTCAGGGAGAAGAAGTTCTACAGATCGACCACGGCAACTTAGCCCGGAAGAGTTTACTGATAAAGACGCCGGCCGTGAAAGCCTACATGGAATGATTATTTTATCTTTACTTTGTAATTTTATTTCACCAAACATTATTTTATGACTATCAGTTTTAGAATGTTCGCTTATACGCTGTAGACTGCATATCGGTAATTCACATCCTTTTATTTTTGACACTACAGCTCATAGTATTATAATTATAAATTCCTTCCATTTTCATTATTTTTATTTATTTATAAGACTGGCATGCAACTTAAGTAATAGCAATGCCTTTTTAAAAATTGTCACATGTAATTTAAAAAATTGCAATCTGCATACGAACTTCATAGACAATGTTTCATAAATATGGACAACTACTTCGTATCATATCTGTGCAGCATGTACTATACATGTGAACTAAAGATTATTGCAGCCTACTCATTGAAAATCGTTTCAATAAAGACATGTTGCTGCTCAATAGTACATCGTCTGACGTGACAGTCGTCGCCATTCCACTTTCGCAACAACTTCGTTAGAGAGAAGCCTGGTGCTACATCTTTACATCGGCGTTTATCCTCACAATGGCAACCACTAGTTTGCCTATCGACTTTACAACAACTTCAATTGAAAGAAGCCTACTGCCTCATCTTCGGAATGGCGTCCAACTTCACCAATGGTTCCAAATTGATCACTAACAGGCCCTCAGGGGGCAACCCATGTATTGTCGAAACGAAGTTCATGTATCCTACATGTTTAAATATTTTTAACACTTCTTAATTGACAATAGCTGTTAAATAAGCTAAGTTTAGTGTGTGTTTATTTTTAATTCTTGACAATGTTCTTTTAACTAAGAAATTTTATATTGTTATTCGACTTATAACTCAGTGGTTAGTAATGACATCATGCCGCCAGAGGTGGGCGGAGTCTCCATTATATATAGAAAGACGAGCACTGCTTTCTCAAGTAGTGATTCTCCAGCAGAAGGAGGTTCTTACTCATTGGTAATTCATCGTTTTATAGCTTCTTAACTCTATATATATTTTCTTTAATGTATGTAGCCCTCTAATTAAAGTTTTGTATACGACTTGTAGGTCTGAAATGACCACAGTAGTGGTCGAAACCGGTCACCGTAATAAATAAATTGTGATCAGTACTGTTTTTAATAGTAAATATTTGTAACAAACTGATCACTGTCACACCTATAATGTATTCAAAAGTAATATATCTGTCATGTTTACTTTGTGAACTAGAAACCCACAAAGTATTAGGGCTGGATACAACATGCTATAAATAATACTTTACTGTGTGTAGATGGATGTTCTGGTGGCAGAGTGTTGATGTAAGCGAGGCGTTCAATGTGTTCCAGTATTCCTGAATGCACAACGCAGTGTGCCTTCTAACCGACCTGCGGACGAGATGTAACGTCGCCGGTACCACGGAGCGACACGCTTCCTCGAAGCGCCGTTTTAAGACATCTGGGGTTGTGGGTTGAGTGACATAAACATGATTCTTCAGATATGCTCACAAAAAGAACTTTACTGGTATTACATCGGACCACTCCTGAGGATCAGGACGCCGCAACCATATTCCAGGGAATCTGTCGTGCAATTCTTGTACAGCATCACGAGCAGAAATGGCTGGGAGACTATAGCGCTGCATCCCTATACGGTCTCTAAACGGACATTATCAAGGAGAGCACATAATTGTTAACAATAAGAGCTCGATATATTTCACTTGTCAGTATACCTATGAAGTGACGTGTACTGATGACTTCGTCCGCAATGATTACACACCTCACATTAATGGACTATCTCCGTTGACGATCAACAGGATGATCCCACCAAGGATTTTCTGTGGGCCAGCAATGCATAATATGACGGTTCACTGTACCATGCTTTGTGAACGTGGATCCATCGGGAATATAACACTTTGTCCAGAGTGAAATTACGCACTGCCCATTAGCAGAAAGTAACTCTCCGACTGAAATCGCTCTCATGCAGCTCCTGTGTCAGTGACAGGTGGTATGGGTGACGCTGGTGACGCTGTACTTTCCTTCACAGAGATGTAAGACATACCAGTGATCGCAGCAACGCCTCGAAAACTGAGAGGAGGATTGTGGTGTATAGCAGATGGAACAAACACCGTCACCTCCTCACTTCTTCCTGGTCTTCGTCTCTTACTGCAGTGCGTTCTCATACTCCTTGTTTCCCAAAGTCGTCGTTCAGCACGCAAGATTGTAATGGTTGCCCGACCTCTTCGACTAGGCTACCTCATGGCATACCCCGTGACTGCTTCAGTGGCATCGTGTCGGGAATCGCTGAGCATCAGAAACATGTCAGTGTACTCGTTGGATGTTTATTCCGTGTTTATTCGACGTCTGTATCCGTGGCACACTGAGCTTCGTTTCATTGTGCGGTCCGACCTGCCGTATATACGGCGATGTATAGCGTTGGTCGGCAGTCCAACGGAACATGACATCTAACAGCGCATCGAGGAAGCTTGTCGCTCTGTGTCACCGGTAACGTTACGTCTCGTCCGTATGTCGGTTAGAAGGCGCACTGCGTTGAGCATTCAGGAACATTGGCACGCATTTGAACACCTCACTTACATCAACAATCAGCCACCAGAACATCCAGCTGCACTCACTCAAGTATTATGTACAGCATGTTACATCCACCCTTAACATTCTGAAGGTTTCCAGCTCCCAGACTAAACACGTGATAGAAACGTGATTTAAGTTGATTCTAACACAGCTTGTTTACCTGTCCCTTCACCAGGGTAATTACCCTCCACAAGGAAACAAACGTGGTAACTCTGAAGACATCCATTGGAGAGAAGACAAGGCGTCTCTATTACAAAATTGTTGCCCTGTCCGACACGGCCATTGGCTTACAAAACATTGGCACCACGACTCTGCGGCACTGACACCGCCAACCTCTTCCTTTCACCATCCTCGAGGAAACAAAAAAAAAAGGCTGGTTTAAATACATCAGCTACTTGATAGTAAAAACTAATGTTCTATTTAAAAATTGTATTCTTATTACCTTTATTTTATAAATTACAGAGGTATACACTTTTCTGAGACACCCTGTATACTGTGGTCGGAGGCTTTCCTGGTGTTGTTGTTTCCAGGGCTCTCGGGTATCTGATGGAACCCCCAGATGATGGCGGAAAGATTATTCACCGAAATATCTTGGGACTTCAACGATCGCATCCGGCTGGACACCCGAGAGCCCTGGAAACAAAACCACTCTGTATACTGTTCAGCGAAATGGTCCTGTAATAATCTCGTCGGCCGGTGTGGCCGAGCGCTTCTAGGCACTTCAGTCCGGAACCGCGTTGCTGCTACGGTCGCAGGTTCGAATCCTTCCTTGGACATGGATGTGTGTGATGTCATTAGGTTAATTAGGTTTAAGTAGTTCTAAGTCTAGGGGACTGATGACCTCAGATGTTATATCCCATAGTGCTTAGAGCCATTTTGTAATACTCTCATGGAATACGCCAAAAGATAATTTCAGAATGAAGATTTCTCTCTCTTAAAAATGACGTGCTTATGTTCCAATCCATCATATACCGAATCTGATATTTCCTACAAACGTATTTTCTCCATTGGGTAACAGTGTGAAACTGCGTCGGACGCCTTCCGAATTCAACGACACGACTTGGATTTGGATGCCTTCTGGGTCTTGTAGACGAACAGACCGACTTGCACTGCTCGCGAAATAATTGTTGACTGGTATACAGAAGATTTTCGGCAGGTGGCCCATGCCACGCATATCAATTTCTGACTCTAGGTATCATCTAGTCTACAGTATGTTTTGTTTACTGTGCGGGTCGGATTTGCCTCAGTCCGTGCCGGAGCACTCGGCAGAGAATAAAAATTATTTTGAGAGCAATTACACACAAATTTTATTTTTATAGAAAGGTCTCAAAACAGGCGTGGACGTAAGAGGAAATTATTTCTTTTTGCATATAACTTTTTTGGGTTATTACGGCGAAAATAATTATTTTATAGATAAAAAAGATAAATTGAAGTTTCACCGAAGAATGGTAGCAAAAAAAAGTCAACAGCTCAGCGTTGCCAACCCCAGAAGATAAAATTATGGCATTTTGTATTTAAAATTATCGTTTTTTATCTAAAACTATCGTATATTGATAATCTTAAAAAAAACAAAAACAATAATGCTGAAAATATGACGAACACAATATTTGTTTTCAATCGCAAATGGCAAAGTCTTCTCATCTTTTAAAATTTTTATCAATAAAACGTACTAATTACGAACCAAAACCTCTCTAATCGCGATGCTAACTACTAAAAATACGTTCAGAACCAGATAAACTCGGAAGTGTCCAAAGCAACACAGATTTTATGCAAGGAAAATTCGCTAACCCCGATCGAAAAGTAGCACAGTGTACGTAATATAATTAAAAATAATAATATTATTAAACTCACCCTACGAACCATCGTTGTCGAACTCCACATCGGCGAATTCGGCGTCACTATCCCGATGAGATTCCTTCTTCTTAGCATAAATGTTGGACGTGTTCATTGATGCAATCATTGCACTGGTTGGTTCGAACTGTACACAATTTTTCACACGCTGGGAAGTGAGCATTACTGCGCTGTCTGTACCCGAATGTAACTTATTTCTCAATGGTGTCTTTACTAGATTCATTTTTGAAAAGACCCGCTCACAATCAGCACTAGAATGTGGTATAACTAATATATCTAGCACAAAGATTCCTATTTGGATGAACTCTTGGTTTCCATGAACGTCCCTTGCGTTCTTTATGAACACCCAAAATTCGTCCACCTCTTTAGACCGTGGATTTTAGGGAAATTCTGCGTGTGGCAATGCTTCTCACTGATCATCATTCATTTGCGAAAGCCTTTTGTCTTTTGGAGTAATCCTCTGAACCGACTTTATAAGTGGAACAAGCGTTGACGCCCTTGCAGCACTTTTTGACAATGCTATTTCTGGTGTTAACCAACTCAACATTTTTAGAACAGAATTGTTGAAATCATACCGCTTTTTTATCTCACAACAAGATACTATAAGAAACTGTTGCACTCTGTAGTAGAAATCAGTCACTTTAGATATTTGTGAGATGTTTTCAGATTGGCTCATGAAATCCATCACACCTACACCAAAATACCTTTGCGTATAAAGCACAAGTTGGGCTGGGTTTGCTGGATCTATGTTTGTCAAATCAGTTTTATTGATATAATCAGGAGACATATAGTAGAGAAGGAGTTCTTTGTACGTTTTGCACATTCTATCATGCAAAGAGCAAATTACTAATTTCTCGCATTGAAAATATTAATTCAGAGACACAAATTTCGGTAGAATCCACTCGAGAAATATAAAAAATACACGTACAAAGTTGTCCCTGAATGCCTTTGCCAACTGTTCAGCTGTATACAGTCTTTCTTCGTCCCACTTGCAAGTGAAAAATAATTGCAATGCGTTCCATTGTTCTAGAATACGTGAAACAACAGTTAACAAAGATAACCATCTTGTTTGAGACGGATGCAGTATCTTGTGAGGTTCGACATTACAAAACTGTTGCAATTCCACAATCTGGGCTATTCTTTTTGAACTATGCTTAAAGAATGAATATGTATCCCTTGCTGTGTCTTCACATAGTCTTGGTAATTGTTTGCAAGCCTTACTTGCACATAGGTGCAATGAATGACATATACATTTCTGTATAAAAATACCAGGAAAATCTCTAATTATTCGACTAGCAACAGAATTATCTTTCCCCATCATTGTGTTGCACCCATCCGAAGCAAATCCTACTAAATTTTCAGAAGGAATATTATGTACTGACAAGGCTTTACGTACGAGATCGTACAAACGATTAGCAGTTGCACCTTCATGAGTGGCCTCTGCGTTTTTCTCGTCAAACAGCTGTAACAACTGCCAAAATTTAGTATGTATTTTGGAGCTATCTTCATCAAAATACCGCACACAAAAATGGCCTCGAGCACTATGGGACTTAACATCTATGGTCATCAGTCCACTAGAACTTAGAACTACTTAAACCTAACTAACCTAAGGACAGCACACAACACCCAGTCATCACGAGGCAGAGAAAATCCCTGACCCCGCCGGGAATCGAACCCGGGCGCGGGAAGCGAGAACGCTACCGCACGACCACGAGCTGCGGACTACCGCACACAAATTTTTCGTAGCGGAAATGTCGGTAGATTCATCAATTATGAAACTGAACTTTTGTCTCCGTAAAACTTCATTCAGTTCATCCAAACGACATTTACCTGTGACATTCTTTATCACCCCTGTGGCTTTTGTTCTACCCAACTGCAAGTTCTCAACTATTTTAGAATCGGGAAAGGCACTTTTAATTACATCTGTTAAGTGATTGGCTGTATTAATGGAGATGTTATGTTCTTCCAAAAATCCACATAGCAATATTTCAGCCCTCTTGCCCTGCTTATCAAATGTATCAGACGATTTTGATTGTGATGAAAAGTCAAGTTTCTTTTGTAGAGGCCCGACACATTTTACGGCACTTAAGTGTTTTTTCCCATTAGCGTGATTTTTCACTACAGTCAACTCAGCACTGAATTCACTTCTACAAACTGTACACCAAGCTTTATATGCATCATCACTAACAGGTTGTAGCCAATCCTTGAAAGATAAATCAGTTAACCATTCCTTTCTGAACTTTTGTTTCAAACGTTTTAGTTTCAACTCACCACGTAGCCTCAATATCTTCTGTGGGGTCCGCGGAGAATCTACATCACTGTTGTGACTTTCCATTATTTATATTTGAATACACTACTACAGTATTTATTTAAAGATCACCACACTTTAATTTCCCTTAAGAACAAAAAATTAATATTCTTTTAAGAGCACAAAGACACCTACCCGTGCATTCAAGTCCCAGTTTCACCAGTAACTGATGACGATGGCCTAGCCGTAATAGCACATATTGTTGTGAAACAATATTTGTTAGGCGGTAAGGGTATTCCCCGGAAGCGAATATACAGTGTTAAGAGTCGTTGGACTGTTGCGGGGAGTGGACGAGAGAAAAAGAGGAAATTGCTTATATTGAATGGAGTATGGACTTAAATATATGAAAACAGATTATTAACGTATGAAACTACTACAAGTATCAGTTTATTTTCATTTTAAATCTTCACAAAAATTATCGTAGATTCCGCAATTATTAGCAATGTACTATCGTATACCGTGTTCACGTTGTAATTATCGTATATCGCGATAATTTATCGTATGGTTGGCAACGCTGTTAAAGCTAAATCGCAACCGACGTCATTGCAGACTGCCCAGGCACGGACCGACGCAAATCCCATCCAGCACAATCAACAAGACATACTGTAGATTAGACAGTGCCGATGGGCGTGCTCAAACGAACAGAGCAATATTAATAGTACGTTGCTGTACCATTCGCCAGCGAGAGTGGATGGCAATGTTTCAAGGTTCCATTTCACCTCATGTAATCAACCTGTATGATATTACGTACACTATCTCCTTGAACAGATCCCAGTTGGTAAGCGAAATGCATTGCCTCATATTATTTTCGGCATGTACCAGTTTGTACCGCGACTTACGGTTCAAATTACCCATTTCCATAGATCGAATGTGTAAGGATGGTATTCACGCATCAGTGCTATATCTGGGTGCAGCAGTGGGCCAGCTACGCTTGTGAGGCTGTGGCGCCGGCCGGAGTGGCCGTGCGGTTCTAGGCGCTACAGTCTGGAACCGAGCGACCGCTACGGTCGCAGGTTCGAATCCTGCCTCGGGCATGGATGTGTGTAATGTCCTTAGGTTAGTTAGGTTTAATTAGTTCTAAGTTCTAGGCGACTGATGACCTCAGAAATTAAGTCGCATAGTCCTTAGAGCCATTTGAACCATTTTTGAGGCTGTGGCTCTTCTACTCTGAAGCGAGGTGTCGCATTTTTTTTTTTCTCGTTGTAATCTAACAATGATCTACCAGTTGACTGAAACTGCCGTCACGCGTCTGTCTCTTTCAATAATTGGTAACATTCGAGGGTGACTCCCATTGTCCCCAGGTGGCTTTTCGTGGCAGTTGTCTTAACAGGTATCGGTTTCCCCGAAAGGAAGAA
This sequence comes from Schistocerca serialis cubense, assembly GCF_023864345.2. Taxonomy (NCBI): domain Eukaryota; kingdom Metazoa; phylum Arthropoda; class Insecta; order Orthoptera; family Acrididae; genus Schistocerca; species Schistocerca serialis. The sequence goes on from NC_064641.1 coordinate 623,232,518, forward strand.
ACCACAATACACCCTTGACAATGTGATAGCGGTACGCAGGAGACAGCATGCGTTGCCAACATGTTTCAATACGCTGCGCTTAAAAATGGGATTTTCCCGAAGCGCGTACCTCGCCCATTTGTATACCCAGCAAAAGGATCTAGTCTTACTGTGACTATCGTACAGTGAAGGGTCAAAGTTTAAATATTACAGACATGCTCTAGCTCAGTCAAATGGAGAAAATCGGTTGATTCTTTTTGCGTTAGATGTTGTCGACGGTGCTCCTTAAGAGGCTTATGGAAGCACTATTGCCTTCAAAGGCTGTTCCCGAGAAATAGAAAAAAAACATTTTTCACCATTTTTTCGCCTTCAGCAGCGGATATCTAAATAACTGCAGAAAATTGCACAAATTCTAACGGTATATTCTCCAGGCATTTATCTGGAAGTGCCATCTTTCCGGTTGCAAAACTCTTTATCCGTTATCGAGAAACATAAAAAAAACATGGGCTTGGAGCACTAAAATATAGGTGTTGATTCGAAGACGGCAGTGCAAAGAAAATGCCTACAATTTTTATGACATACACTACTGGCCATTAAAATTGCTACACCAAGAAGATGACGTGCTACAGACGCGAAATTTAACTGACAGGAAGAAGATCCTGTGATATGCAAATGATTAGCTTTCCAGAGCATTCACACAAGGTTGGCGCCGGTGGCGACACCTGTCGCGAATAGTAGAAGATGGTGTCGCGAATAGTAGAAGATAGAATTAAAATCATGTAGGCTGTAGGCTGGAAAATTATTGCTACAGATCAAGCGAGGCGGACGTGACCAGACTATCTCATGTGTAATGTGTAATGTGTACTCGACTAACAAGAGCGGAGTATGCAGTATCACGAGGCTCAAACACAGTTAGTGGCAACCCGTGGACACAGCAAACAGTGGAGAATGGCTAGTTCATCACGTAGGCATCACATGCTGCCGCGTGACTAGCCTACTCAGGGCTCAAAGTTCGGGGTGCTAGAACCTTCTAGAACAAGTGGTGCCGGGTGCACTAACCCCTATAAAAGCGGATAGCCGCTAGATCGAAAGACAGTGATGGAGTGAGGTACTTAGGAAGCCGGTCCACGTCAGTCTGCGTCGGGATGCTGCAAGAGTTGCAGGAGAGTATTGAGCACAGCAACAAGTAGGGACTTAGGCTGAATCGACACAGCTGACACTTAGTCTGGTGCGCTCGCCTCTGCTGTATTAGGACTTAGGTTTGGGAAGTTAGGGATGGCAACTGCATAGCCAGATAGACAATCATGGGAGACTGTATATAGAACCTTATTTAAATCACAAGTGCCAGGGGTACTTCCAGTATAATCGTTCTATATATCGAGTGTTCATATATGAAAGCTTCCCTAAGATCCTATCCGAGTTCCGTACTCTAGCTCACCTTGCAGCCTTCTCTACAACGGAGCAGTGAGGAGTTGGCGGCCCACACCACCGAGACCTCATGCCAAGTAAGTTCTCTGACGCGCACCAACGCAGTCCTTCCACTCCCTCTCAGGACACGTCAGTGGGACACGACAGAGGTTTAGACCATTTTTCTGGTGCCAGGTGTGGGGTATAGGTGAGGTATCTACGGGTGAAGAAGCGACAGTATAGAGTACTGGAATAGGCAGAGGGGCGTTAAGCAGCACCAGCATCACAGAACGAGAGGGTCGACACATCGCGCCGTCGCAGAACGAGAGGGTCGACACATCGCGCAGCTGCGGAGCCAGAGGGTCGACGCAGCGCACCGTCGCGGGTCCAGGGGGTCGCCGCGGCACGTCTAAGCAGAAGGTGCTGATTCACGCCAACGCAGCACCAGCGTCGCATCGCGCCGCCGCCGGGGTAGAGAGGCGCCGGTCCGCGCCGTCCCAGCAGCTGTACCGTCTCGCACCGCGCTCATCTCGAGCGGATCTACGCGCCGCCACCGCGACGCGCCACATTCAGCACCAGCCAGCAGGAGTCAAGGTTAGTGGAGATGTCAACCTCCAATGAAGTAGACTCGGGCGAAGGCCCGCAGACACTCTCCAGTGTAAGCAGGCTATATTTAAGTTATAGTGAGGCTACCAAGTTGGTACCCCATAAATTTGATGGGGACAGAGAAAGATTGTCCGAATTTATTGATAATTGCGATAATGCGTACCATTTAGTGAACCCTAGTTATAAGCAAGTGTTTCTGAAGTTCATTATTGGTCAGATAACGGGCTCAGCCCGCAGTAAACTATTGGTTAGGGATCATACAGAGACTTGGTCTGCCGTGAGGTCTATATTGTTGGAAAATTATGAGAGCAAACGCACAATTGACTACTATGCTTGTACTATGTTTAATAGTAGGCAGGGAAACGGTGAAAGTGTGGCTCAATGGGGCTCTCGCGTTGATTCTATGCAGTTCCACTTTCGAGAGGCAATGAAGAGGGTCATGGATGAGGACGAGATTGCAGGATGCAATGCGCTGATAGGGAAGCTAGGACGGGCCGTGTTCATACAGGGATTATACGACGAGAGAATAAAAACAGTAATACGGGCACAAGGCGAACGGATAACCTTGTCAGAGGCTATTGACTTATCCGCAACGGAGGAATGTGCGATAACGTCCGAGCGAGATAAACGCCGAGTGGCGACTGCAAGCAGGACAGGACGGAAAAATAGTATGAAATGCTTTAGTTGCGGAAAAGAAGGGCATGTAGCGCGTGAATGTAGAACAAAGTATACCGTCCGAAAAACAGACGTGGTAAAGGGCGGCTCCCAGGGGACAGACCGAAATCGATTACCAGTCAAGGAAATTGACGTGCGGGAATTTAGGGGAAATGGGGGACGAGCTCAGTGTCCTCCACCCGTACGGTGTACAGCATGTAACCTACCGGGACACACACCCCCGTGTACCAAAGCCAAACCAGTGACATGCTTCACGTGTCACCGACACGGACACTATGCTCGAGATTGCCACGAAAGTAAATGGGTTAACATCCGTGGGAAGAATATGCAGGGAAACGAGAAGAGGGCGTAATGCCGCAGTTCCATTACGCTGCGTCAGGAATAATAAGAGCTGCCGAATGCACGGGCAAAAATGACTATATATGTGTGAGGAGCAAAGATGTAAAAGGAACTGAGACGAGATTACTAATAGATAGTGGGGCCCACATTAACCTCATTAAATCCAGGGTTTTGAGGGATGGTGTAAAGAAGGAAACCGACAGGGCAGTGACAATAAAGAGTATCGTCAATGAAGAGGTCAGGACGGAGGGTCCTGTATTAATCGAATTAAGTAGCGGTATAGGAAGAAAATGGGTTACTCAGTTTCAAGTTGTAAATGAATGTATTGATCTGCCGTTTGATGGGTTACTTGGACGGGAGTTCCTGGACGAACATAAAGTCGTGCTGGATTATGGGCGACGGAGAATGTATGTGCAAGACGAATGGGTAGAATTACGAGAAGCGTGCGAAGAGGACACTGCAAATCGATTAGTTGCGCAAAGTGGTAAGATTGGGACGGAGGTAAGAACCAGTTACGCAGATGTAGCGCGAGGAGATAAGGCGCCGGTCGAGGTTACGACGCGCGCGCGCGCAGTCGCTGGGAAACAAATAAGAGATAGCGGTCCAAGTTATACAGACAGTAAGGGTGGCGGTTACTCCAAATACCCGACGAGGCGAGACAGCCGAGTGCCGGTTGCGCCAACTTGTAAGAATTGTGTGACGCCAGATGACAGTGAAGTTATTCCAAACGAAGAGCTGCCAGAACGAGCAAAGAAGCCCTGTAATATCATGACGAGTAGGCGTGACAAGTCGCTAGCCCCGGAGGATCTGGAAGAAGTCAGGATAGGACCCCGGGAAGAGAGGTTTATAAGAGTCCGCGTGACGCGAAAAATAGGTAGGGAGGCAGTAATTCCCAAACAAGAGATTAGGCCAGGGGTCTATATACCAGAAACCATAGTGGCCGTCCAAGATGGAACATGTATAACGAGCGTAATGAATACCCGAACCCAAGAAGTGCGGTTTAGGGTGCCGGAAGTACTAGCAGAAGAGGTCCCACCGCCCAGTAGCTACAAAGTTAGACGTGCACCCCAGAACAGGAGGATCGAGAGAAAAACGCGGCAAAAGTTGTTAACGGAAAATATGCGTATAGACCACTTAAATCGGGAGGAGCACAACGCCATACGGGAATTGTGCTTGGCGTATAACGACGTGTTTCACTTACCAGGGGACGTGCTCACCTACACTACCGTAGTGAAGCACCAGATCCCACTAACGCCGGAAGCTGAAGGGACAGTTATAAATCAAAGACCGTATCGCATCCCACAAGCTCAGCAGGATGCACTGCAAACGGAAATTCAGGGCATGTTGAGAGACGGCATAATCTCGCCGAGTACCAGTCCATTTAATTTCCCCTTGTTATTATTGCCAAAGAAACTTGATGCTAGTGGTAAACCCAAATGGAGAGTAGTTGTTGATTATAGGAAACTAAATGATGTCTCGATAAATATGGTTTACCCGTTACCTAGAATTGACGAAATTCTAGATAGCCTAGGAAAGGCAAAATATTTTTCAACGTTAGATCTCGCGAAGGGATACTACCAAGTATTAATAGATGAGAAGGATCGAAAAAAAACGGCATTTAGTACGCCGACGGGACATTACGAATATAATAGAATGGCCATGGGCTTAAAAACGGCCCCATCTACATTTCAACGGCTAATGAACACCGTGCTGACGGGCGTGCAAGGGAATAAAGTGTTCATTTATCTAGATGACATTGTCATCGTAGGTGCGTCGCTTGAGGAGCATAACGCACGCCTTGAAGAAGTATTTGAACATTTAAGAAAAGCGAACCTGAAGTTGCAGGTCGACAAATGCGAATTCTTGCGGACAGAAGTTACGTTCTTAGGACACGTTTTAACGGCAGAAGGTTTGAAACCCGATCCCACGAAAGTAACGGCAATAGAAAATTACCCGCCGCCAAAGACAACTACGGAATTGAAATGTTACCTGGGAATGGTCGGATATTACCGACGGTTTCTGAGCAATTTTAGTAAAATTGCCAAGCCTCTACATGAACTACTAAAAAAGGGAGTTCCGTACGAATGGGGCGAAGTGCAACAGGAAGCTTTCCAGACCTTGAGAGAGAAGTTAACCAAACCTCCAATACTACAGTACCCGGATTTCACTAAGGAATTTTTGGTAACCACAGACGCCAGCAAATACGCGGTAGGAGCGTATCTGAGTCAAGGTCCTATAGGAAAAGATTTACCGGTTGCGTATATATCGCGCACTCTCAATAAAGCAGAGATAAACTATAGTACAATAGAGCGAGAGTTAACTGCTATAGTGTGGGCTGTTAAATATTTTCGTCCTTATCTGTTTGGGAGGAAATTCAAAATACTCACGGACCACAAACCCCTGATGTGGTTAGGCAGTATCACAGATCCATCGTCTCGATTAATGAAACTTCGGCTAAAATTGGAGGAATATGATTACCAAATCCTGTACAAGGAAGGGAAACAAAACCGCGTAGCTGATGCATTATCACGGATTCGGAGTGTACAAGACAGCGATAAGGAAGTACCGCAGGAAATAAAGGCGGACGCCGCGCAGCGGGACGAAAACCGAGAAGTAGATAACGAGGCAGCGACAGAAGCGGTAGCGACAGCTGAGATAACAGACCCCGAGGAAACAGCTGACGCGACCGAGGTAAGTGAAGACGGAGCGGCACCGCCGATAAACGAAGAAGACGCTCTAAGCGCAGAGGACAAATTGGAAATCCTAAAACAGATGCACATATCTCCCATAGGAGGCCATCAGGGAATGGGAAGAACATATGCGCGAATAAAGCAGTACTGTACCTGGCCGGGTATGAAAGCCGATATAGAAAAATTCATAAGAATGTGTGAAAGTTGTCAAAAGAATAAGATAACCCAAGCAAAAACGAAGCAACCGATGGAACTAACGCCGACTCCCGAATTCGTATTTGAGCGATGTGACATCGATATAGTAGGTCCCTTACCAGTTACCCGAGTTGGCCACAAGTATATTTTGACCTTTCAAGACTCTCTTACGAAGTTTGTAATAGCTGAACCGATACCTCGACAGGACGCGGATACAGTAGCTCGAAAGTTAGTAGAAAACATTATTTTGAAGTTCGGCGTTCCGACCGCCCTGTTAAGTGACATGGGGAGTAATTTTATTGGTGATACGATGAGACGAGTCTGCAAATTACTGAGAATTGAGAAGATACAAACAACGGCGTATCATCCGCAGTCGAACGGAGCATTAGAACGTACGCACCGCACGCTAACAGAGATGTTACGACATTACGTGAACCGGGACCAGACGGATTGGGACGAATGGGTATCGTTCGCATGTTTTGTGTACAACACAACACCACACAGTACCACGGGATACACTCCATTCCAGTTATTCTTCGGCAGGAAGTGTAATCTGCCAGGGTGGTTACAGAAGAAGCCAGCCAACGTGATCTACAATTATGATGATTACGTGACGGAAATCCGACAGCGACTGCAGTTAGTACACCAAGAGGCCCGTAAGGCAACACAGGAAAGCAAAATCAGGAATAAAAGCGATTACGATAAAACACAGAACCCGAGGGAATTTAAAAAAGACGATCGCGTATTACTGTATGATGAAAGCGTGCGTCGGGGACGCTCAAGGAAGTTAGACAGCCAGTGGCGAGGACCGTTTACGGTAGTAGATGTACAGGGACCGAACGTGATAATTAGACTGAAAGGAAATAAATGTATAAAAGTGCACGCGAATAGACTGAAGGAATTTTACTAAGCAGGCAAGGATATCTTTTAGTTGTTCGTGGTAGAGGAAGTGAACAGATTGCAGGCGATAGCAAAACAGGAGAGTGGCACGTGCGTTTCTATTACAGATGCCACTGATGAGGGCTTTGTGGATGACAGCGATATTCGGGAGTATATGGCAGATCGGACTCGCAGGACGCGAGGCAAACCCACAAGATGTAAGAGTGCAAAAAATTCCAGTCTGCACCAGGAATGTATTACGACAACCAGGGCAGTGTGAAACTATACAGCACAACGTGGAGAGTGGTGACCTATTTCAACCTCAAGGAATTGCATGACAAATTTGAAGAGACGCAGGTGGGGGCCAATAGAGCGATAGCACATTGTATAAGTACGATGAATCAAGCAAAGTTAGATGCCAGAGAATGTGAAAATGTACAACAAACTGTAAAATGGCAGGTGGGAGAGATTTCTAAATCAAAGGACTTGATTGACCAGTTGGCTAGACATGAACGGCCCAGAACCAAAAGGGGGATATTGAACTTTATTGGGGTAACGAGCAAGGTATTGTTTGGTACACTAGATGAAGATGATGCGGAATTCTTTAAAGCTAAGATAGATGTTTTAGAGGAACAGCAAAGGGAATTATTGCGATTGTCCAAGGAACAAGTAACCATTGTGAGGGCGTCACTGACGGGGGTGAACCAAACAATTAATGCAGTCACCAGGAATACTCAAATAATTGCGGATGGGATAAGGAAGTTGAGTAAACATGTCGAGGATTGCGAAAATAGTACCAACAGGAAGATACAACACACCCTGATTGTTTTGACTATTACGGAACAACTGATGCAAATCTCTAATATGTTCAATGAGCTCGAAAGGGAATATGATCTATTGATCTCTGCCATAGTTAATGCGCAGAAAGGGCTATTGGAACCACACTTGATTAACCCTGTACAAGTAGTCACGTATCTCGAACTGATAAAGGAGGACTTAAAAGACAAGAAATTTCCCGTTGAACTCACGAAGGACCAAGGGTATCTGTTACTTCGTATAATAGATATAGATGTAGTTCTTGCCGGCAATACCTTAAGTTATGTACTAAATATACCTTTAGTAGATAGTAGTGTATACACTTTATATAGAATATGGCCATTACCCGCAGAATATGATGCAACTAAGAAGTTATTTGCGTATATCGAGCCTGAACGAAACTTTCTACTTATTGACGATGCGAAACGACAGTACGCACTACTGTCTCGGGACCAATTGCAGTGTAAAACGGTTACGGCGAGAAATCAAATTTGTAAACAACGGTTCGTTCTGATGTCGACCTATGATCACGAGCGATGTGAAGCTCGAATGCTACAGCCTATAAGGGAAATTCCGAAAGATTGCAATCAAAAGTATGTCATACTGAACGAAAGTATCTGGACGCAGATACAGGACAATGAGTGGCTGTATGTCGCTCCCAAGGATGAAGGACTGACAATATTATGTAACGGATTACCCCCAAACGACCTTATTGTAAGGGGTACCGGAAAGTTAACCTTTACGAGTCAGTGTAAAGGATACGGTGCGCAGGTCATGTTACAAGCTGACCATATAATTAGTACTAATGTAAGTAAGAATGATATAGTACCTATGCTAAACTTAAATATAGATTGCTGTATCATAGACGAAACAAAGCAAGAGGTCACACGTATACCTATAGATTTACCCTTAGAACATATTGTTAGACACTTAGATGACCTCAAGGTAGCCAGTCACAAAGTGGATGAACTGCAGAGTGAAATAGAATATCAGCAGCGAACCACCTTTAGTGGATGGTCTAAGAGCGTATATTCCGTATGGGGGTATACGGGTTCAGTAGTGTTAGTTGTCTTAATTATATCATGTTGTTTATGCATCTATTGTAAGTGTTGCCGTATGTGTGGCAAAAGATTGTGTGAAATCGGAGGACATTGTTGCGCTAAAGTGTGTGTGACAAATACAGTGGTAGCGGATGGCCGCTGGGAACGAAGTGTTCGGTACACCCCTGCCCGACAAACCGAGCACTGTGAAGCGGCAGCAGAAGGTGGAGAGTATGAATTAAGTTGTACACGTCGCACTCCTCTCTCCGATAGGGTACAATGGAGAGAACAGAGTCAAACACCACAACTCTCTGAGCCCCGTGCCAGAGCAATGGAGCTGTCAAGCCCCAAGACAGACAGGAGATAACACAATTGTATGTTTATTGATTATCTTACCCTCCTGATGTATCCTAAATTGATGACAAATCAGATCTTTTGTATGTGTATAAAACTCAAATGTGTACTTATGTATGTAACTATTCTGTATGCTCTTGGTAAAAATTTGCAGCATTTTTTGAATATGTGACATGAATTTTGTTTGTTCTATGCACATTATGGACGGCACTCAACTGTATCTTATAACTTCTTGTGTTTTTTTTATTTTTGTGCCATGTATTTTTCATGTTTATAACGTCAAGTCTTGATGGCAATAAAGACTGGTAAGTTTTACTGGCACCGCGAGTAGAAAACGAAAATTTTGTAATCTCGAGGGACCGAGCTTACAAAATTTTCCCCTGGGGATGGGGAGGTGTCGCGAATAGTAGAAGATGGTGTCGCGAATAGTAGAAGATAGAATTAAAATCATGTAGGCTGTAGGCTGGAAAATTATTGCTACAGATCAAGCGAGGCGGACGTGACCAGACTATCTCATGTGTAATGTGTAATGTGTACTCGACTAACAAGAGCGGAGTATGCAGTATCACGAGGCTCAAACACAGTTAGTGGCAACCCGTGGACACAGCAAACAGTGGAGAATGGCTAGTTCATCACGTAGGCATCACATGCTGCCGCGTGACTAGCCTACTCAGGGCTCAAAGTTCGGGGTGCTAGAACCTTCTAGAACAAGTGGTGCCGGGTGCACTAACCCCTATAAAAGCGGATAGCCGCTAGATCGAAAGACAGTGATGGAGTGAGGTACTTAGGAAGCCGGTCCACGTCAGTCTGCGTCGGGATGCTGCAAGAGTTGCAGGAGAGTATTGAGCACAGCAACAAGTAGGGACTTAGGCTGAATCGACACAGCTGACACTTAGTCTGGTGCGCTCGCCTCTGCTGTATTAGGACTTAGGTTTGGGAAGTTAGGGATGGCAACTGCATAGCCAGATAGACAATCATGGGAGACTGTATATAGAACCTTATTTAAATCACAAGTGCCAGGGGTACTTCCAGTATAATCGTTCTATATATCGAGTGTTCATATATGAAAGCTTCCCTAAGATCCTATCCGAGTTCCGTACTCTAGCTCACCTTGCAGCCTTCTCTACAACGGAGCAGTGAGGAGTTGGCGGCCCACACCACCGAGACCTCATGCCAAGTAAGTTCTCTGACGTGCACCAACGCAGTCCTTCCACTCCCTCTCAGGACACGTCAGTGGGACACGACACACCTACAACGTGCTGATATGAGGAAAGTTTCCAACCGATATCTCATACACAAACAGCAGTTGACCGGCGTTGCCTGGTGAAACGTTGTTGTGATACCTCGTGTAAGGAGGAGAAATGCGCACCATAACGTTTCCGACTTTGATAAAGGTCGGATTGTAGCCTATCGCGATTGCGGTTTATCGTATCGCGACATTGCTGCTCGCGTTGGTCGAGATCCAATGACTGTTAGCAGAATATGGAATCGGTGGATTCAGGAGGGTAGGACGGAACGCAGTGCTGGATCCCAACGGTCTCGTATCACTAGCGGTCGAGATGACAGGCATCTTATCCGCATGGCTGTAACGGATCGTGTAGGCACGTCTCGATCCCTGAGTCAACAGATGGGGACGTTTGCAAGACAACAAACATCTACACGAACAGTTCGACGACGTTAGCAGTAGCATGGACTATCAGCTCGGAGACCATGGCTGCGGTTACCCCTGACGCTGCATCACAGACAGGAATGCCTGCGATGGTGTACTCAACGACGAACCTGGGTGCACGAATGGCAAAACGTAATGTTTTCGGATGAACCCAGGTTCTGTTTACACCATCATGATGGTAGCATCCGTGTTTGGAGACATCGCGGTGAACGCACATTGGAAGCGTGTATTCGTCATCGCCATACTGGTATATCAGCCGGCGTGATGGTATGGGGTGCCATTGGTTATACGTCTCCGTCACCTCTTGTTCGCATTGACAGCACTTTGAGCAGTGGACGTTACATTTCAGATGTGTTACGACCCGTAGCTGTACACTTCATTCGATCCCTGCGAAACCCTACATTTCAGTAGGATAATGCACGACCGCATGTTGCAGGTCCTGTACGGACCTTTCTGGATACAGAAAATGTTCGACTCCTTCCCTGGCCAGCACATTCTCCAGATCTCTCACCAATTGAAAACGTCTGGTCAATGGTGGCCGAGCAACTGGCTCGTCAGAATACGCCAGTCACTACTCTTGATGAACTGTGGTATCGTGTTGAAGCTGCATGGGCAGTGTAGCTGTACATGCCATCCAAGCTCTGTTTGACTCAATGCCCAGGTGTATCAAGGCCGTCATTACGGCCAGAGGTGGCTGTTGTGGGTACTGATTTCTGAGGATCTATGCACCCAAATTGCGTGAAAGTGTAATCACATGTCAGTTCTAGTATAATATATTTGTTCAATGAATACCCGTTCATCATCTGCATTTATTCTTGGTGTAGCAATTTTAATGGCCAGTAGTGTATTTCTAATATAGCACTATTGAACGATCTTGAAAATGTTGATATTTTCATTCGTTCACGAGGTACAGAGGTTCAAAGTTACCCTGCTTGCATCCATAAAACAGGCGCGTAAAATCTTGTGTGAAGTGAAAACGTAATTTATAAAGTGATTTAGCACGGAGAAATATCCTGTAACGTGTCTGCCTTGTCATCCAAAGGATTGTCGGAACTCCATGCTATAATGAAGTACGTGCAAAATTTTGGAGCACATAAAATCCAGTCCGAGGGGTAATATTACTTTTGAGTTATTTTAGTTTCACGTAAGTAGACTATCAAAATTTTACTTACGCATTAAGTTATTTTCATATTAGTGGCATGCCTAGCCATAGCAGAGAACCAGAGGGAAAATGCTCCTATCGGAGAGTGAAAAAGGCGAATACGTTCCTGTGCAACAGATTCTAATTGAAAAGTTTGGCACCAGCTACCTCATTCTACTCCCCTCGGCACATTTAATAAGTTTCCCAAAAATGTGGGCATGCGAGCATATTCGCGCTTTCTATGCTGTGAGTAAAGGAAACAGTAATAGTGGGAAAGAGACGGAAAAGTAACTAATACTGGTAGATAGTAGACAGTGATTCTGGTACTGAAAGAGCGAAGGAGATAACGGCAGTGTGAGAATAAGAGAAACCCACAGTGGCAGTGGAGCGTAGTTGAACGTGACGGAGTGGTGCTAGGAAAAGAGTGGACGAGACAGTGGGAGAGGAATAAAGAGAAGGGGAAAGTGGAAGTGGATGACAATGAGATACAGAGTCAATGACAATGACAACGAGGAAGAGACAGAGATAAGAGAGAGGAACAGTGGGAAAGAATGAGATAGTAGCAATAAGACAGAGCAATAGGGAGACAGTGACAATGACGGGAGACAAGTGTAGTAGGACAGAACGTGGCTGTGCCACAGAAGACAGTGAGAGTTAGAGAGATAGAAAGTGATGATGAATTTGGCTGAATGAGTATGAGAAAGGTTAATGAGAGTGGATAGGTATAAGGGACTTACAGCAATGTACTCGTGGGTTTCAGCGAGTTACAGTTAGTGGAGCTTGTGGGAGTGCGAGGTGAGTTGCATCTGAAAAGATTGTGAATGCGTTCACATGCCAAGATTCTTGGAAAAAATGTCAAAGGTGCTGAGAAAGGTAGAAGAAGCAGCTTGTACCCAAATTTTCACTTCAGAAAGATATTCGCCTTTTTTGCGCTCCGATGAGAGCGTTTTCCCGCCGGTTTGTTTTAGAGCCACGTACTTGCACGACCTCGAAGGTGGGGTGCTCCGTGTTTCGGACAGCCATGACGTAGACGTGATTAAATGTGCCGAAATCGAGCGTCGACAGCTAATGCAGGAGGTAACGACATCTCACTCACGGTGACACGCTGAACTTTTTAGTTCACAGCTGTGACTAGAGCATTGTCTCTCCAAACGCAAGCAGCTTTCTCTAAATAAGTTGCTCACGGTGTATACGGAGCATGCAAAATAAAACGGACTTCTCGGGGTATGCTACAAGGCCTTTGTGATACACACGGTCGTCACCTCTGTGTGTACACATCATTCAAATATGTTACTGTATTTTCATCATTAATTTAAGAAGTCAATATTCGAACAGTCTCTTACTAACAGGTTCTGACAATTATTGTACGTATAGTTGACATCTGTCTACTGAGTATTTCTGAAAGGAACGTATTGTGAACCCCGTTTTAGTGATCTCCTTTCAGCAGTGTAGTTTCTAGCACTGTGACTGCCACGAGACAACTGGCGTACTCAGAAAAGGCTTTTTGCAGCTTATGACGCCATCCAAAGCCACACTGTGCTAAACAGAGTGGAGCGTGTGGCCGCTGGCGAGTACACGGCACAAGACGTGAACTTCTGCTGCGTCCGCAGGCTTCCTAGCGGCAATCAACGTTTAACAGTATTCAGCAATGATATCGTAAGCGTTTCTCACATGAAATTACTTTTCACCGTTTATGTGGTTGAATTCTGTTCGCACAACTAGTGCTTCGTAGTTCACATGTTTCTGCATCAAAATGGAAGTCAATGACAGACATACAGAGTGTTACAAAACGATACCTGCAAACTTCGATGGTTTTCAGAGGATGTCTTGAGGAACAAATTGAGGAAACCGCGTCCGGAAACGTCATCCAACGAGGTAAAGAGTGTCGAAGTTACCGGCGCCTGCCGCTAGGCCACCCCTCCGGCAGCGAACGTGACTTCGTATGCCTACGGACTGTAGGTGGAACGTCACACAGATTTTTATTTACTGATCGCGAATGACTTCCACAATCTCTAGTGGAGAAAATGGAGGTAGGTGCTGTTCAGAAAAGCATTGTCTCCTATGAATGCAATATACTGTTGTCTTGTTGGATCACGGTTTCGGACAGAAATATCCGTCTATAGTTTATTTTTCTTCTGTATACCGAAAAACACCGGAGTTTTTAGAAATTTACAGGAGAATAACAAACTGCGGATGGAAATATGTGTCCGAAACCATCGTCCACCGAGACAACGGATTCCTATTCTACATTTGTTGCTTACGACAGCCTCTACATTCCCTCGAAGTTGATCAGTAAAGTTTTGTAACACCCTGTATATGTAATGGTGTTAGGAGAGAAGCCTGCTTTCTGGAAAGGAATCAAAAGCAGTGCACACTGTCCTTAGGTAAATTCTTGTCCCATATATACACGAATCATACTCCAACCCTTTAACATACAACAACATTTTGGATGAACAGTGGAAAAAATTTCGAACATATTTCTCATAGTGAGATATAGCAAACCAGACAATTGTAGCTTGTGTTCTATTGCTTAACATTTTTAAATGGTCTTTAGCTGTGGCGTATTTGACACGGAATATAATTACAGGTAAATATAATATTACTTTAATAAAGACGAATGCAAAGGGAAAAAGTAATGAAAAAATATTTTACTGATAAAGATACTATTATTTTGAAGAGGGCTTTCACTTAAAATAGTCATGGAACGTAGCCAGGTCAGAAAAACTAGACGTTATTCGATGTAAAAGGAAGATACATTTATAAAAGAAAGTATTATTTACTTAGATAAAACCATATTTTCATATCTTTGGAAAATGACAACTCCAATCAGACTATTCTCCAATTCATACCATCTCTGACCAGCAAGTATTTTTGTTATCTTAATTCTTCTGATAGCAAAAGAAAGTATAAATTTTAAAAGGGAAAAGGTAAACTGTGACATTAGGATACAGTATAGTATAGGGTACTAAAAGTGTGAGGATAGAATATAAACCAAATTACTGTTATGCAGTTTATAACAACCACATTAGAGATATTAGTAGTTAAAGTACTATTCGAAATACTATATGCGATCTTTATGGGTAAGTAATTAGTTTTCGTTTCATTTTCCACAAGCCTATAAAGGGCATTGTTACGCAATTTGAAGGTAGGTCAGTTTTAACTCATATAACTATAGGCATTCTAGCATATCAATACTTATTACGTTACAGTATAATTGAGTTAAAAATCCTCCTTCCTTATGACACTCCAGGGTCAGTTACCATACCACCTTCCTATTTAGTTTTGACAATGACGATGACCTGGATCAGCTTCTGTCTAACATTGACGAAGCTGTCTTTGCCAACAGCAGTGCTTTTACAGACAAAATCTTGCCTTTTGTGTCATCTCAAAGAGAACCCAATCGTCTTTTCTATTGCTCCCTCGACCATCTGGGGTTGCAAGCTAACGCTAAGGAGTTTACGTTACACGTCCTGGTGGTCTCCATCACTTTTGTAGTTAGTCACGTTATCATGGTGGAGCTACGTATGTCTATGTGGTGGCGGTGCTAGGGGGGTGGGGGTAGGGGGATGCATCAATCGCTACTTGGATCTGCAGTTCCCGTAGTATAAAAGACATCTCCCATCTCTCCGTGCCTCGTAATGGAGCGGAAGCATAGATGGTATCCCAGAAGCCACAGCAAAGGTTACATGTCTTTACCAACATGTTTCTTGTGAAACAGCCTTTAAATTTCTGGTTAAAATGAGTTCCATGTTATGGAGCACTTACACGCCTCCAATGTGCTGGATAAGGCCCTAAAGCGCTATGCCCACCGTTGAACATCGAACCAGAAAATCAACAACAAAAGTCAGTGATAATTGCTGTAAGAGTGCCATCTGTCATGAGAGTTCCAACTCCTGTCAACGAAAAAGATCAGTGAGAGGTAGAGAGATTCATTCTATGTTATGTCGGACGAAGCAACCCTTACTGCTACATCTAGATAACACCCATAGTCGCTGATAGCAATTCAGTTCTTCCCCGCTTGGGCCTGCCAACAACTTGAGCATCCAAACTGACATCAACATCCTCTCCAGTTGAGTGCAAAGAAGTTGCGGGCGGAAAGTGTACAGCAGATTCAGAGCCGAACCCGTTGAGGTAATCAACAGTAGCGCACAGAACTGGCTTCCAGATGCACACAACCCATGTAAAGTCATACATAGCTCAAGGGATGGCATACACAGTGTTCGATTTCTCGAAGCCTGACATTGTGGCAGCCAGTGATCTAGTGCACACGTCATCGAAGCTCAAACTTTCGGCGGTGACCACTTGCTTGCATGCTGGCAGGAGGGAGTTGATCGTGACATTGACGGTGTTGAACTCAAGAGAAACATAGAGTGCGATACCTGCAGCTGACATCCTATGACTGGAAATTCATGTACGTTAACATAATTCGGTGATGATCGATAAGCTTATTGAGGTTTAAATGTTCTACACAGTGTTTGAGGCTGAGACGATGGTTACTGTGTAGGGTGGCAGAATAAATGGTCAAATTCGCACCTTACATGAGAGGTTTATACAACGCAATGAGAAGGTGAATATGACGCATAACGTAATTCGACGGTTATGAGAACATTTCCCTATCAGTATGTAATGCAGAAAGGGATGACAGTCAAACAATGGTAATTAACAGACCATTCCTATACAATGCATCTCTTTGGGCGAAAGGTGGAACAGGCAATGTGAGTCGTTTTTAGTTTGAAAAGCCAGGTGGACATCGGTGTAGCAAAGATGCACTGCAGGGGCTACGACAGAAACCACTTAAAGGGGTGGCAGGAGGAAGGTCAGTGACGCCGACCAGGTGATTCAGGTGGGAGGACCGCGTGTAGTGGCATTTCTGGACAAAGGACAGAGAAAAAGCTTTAGAAAGTTGCGTTTCGGAATTACAATGGGATAAGAACAAAAACTTGTAACGCATTTCGTTCACATATCCAGTGAGTGTGACACACGGAAAGGTCAATGTATTTTAGACATCTAGAATGGGCACAAAACGTCTGAGTGGCGGAAACTCACTAGGAAGGAGAAAAATACTGAAGTTTCGACGAAGTTTGATAGAAGGGACATTGCGATTGGTAGAGAGGGCTTCCACAAAATAAGAGGAACGCTCCTATTGGTCGAAAAAGGCAGTGACGTGAATTGTGAATGAAACCAATGGGAGGGAGGAAGTTCTGCCATGAGTAGGACAAGAGAGAATTTTTCATGGGCTGTTCTCTGAACTGGCGTCAAGTGCAGAACGGAGCACTTAATGCTCTATACGACGCAGAGAAGAAATTTGTGTGGCCACTGTGTTCACGGCGGCTGCAGTCCAGCTAGAGATTAGCTGTAGCAACGTTTAGCTCCAACTGTGGAGAAACGAACCAGCCAAATTGGTTAACTGTTCTTGCGAGAACTGAGAGGGCACTATAATATGCATTCTGCTACAACCATGTGCTTGTATATCGCCATATACTAAGACTGGGGTTGAGTACATGTTTTCTCTCATAATGAGAAATGGTTCAAACGGCTCTGAGCACTACGGGGCTTAACATCTGAGGTCATCAGTCCCCTAGAACTTAGAACTACTTAAACCTAACTATCCTAAGGACGTCACACACATCCATGTCCGAGGCAGGATTCGAACCTGCGACCGTAGCGCCTAGAACCGCTCCGTCACAGCGGGTGGCGCATAATGAGAAATATAGGGAAAGTTTCAGCTGGAAATTTCAGCAAAGGTTTGATTAGTTTTGTAGGAATTTCGGTGGGAGAGAGCAGCCTTGCAGTCTGCAGCTCATAGCAGCTTAAGGTAAATATCACGTGCAGAGGTGTAAATTTTGTTGGTTCACCAGCTAGCGTCTGCTGTAAACTCGAGCAGCGTTGGGTAATCTTCCGCTCAAATTTGTCACATAACTAACCATGCACCGTAGATTTGACTGTCATCCTAAATAGTACCGAACTTTGAACCGGAATCGGACGATTTTCGTAATACTGACCAACATCATAACGTATGTTGTGGAGCTATTTTGTAAAGAAACTTCCAATTAAAATTTCATATTATTGTGCTTAGGATTAATGTTCTTTCAGAGAATTAATATTTAATAGTGTTGTGTATAAGATTATTTCACTTTTTGCACGTGCTTGGGTAGATCAGTGGGTAGAGCACTTGCCTGCGAAAGGCAAAGGTCCCGAGTTCGAGTCTCGGTCTGGCACATAGTTTTAGTCTGCCAGGAAGTTTCATATCAGCGCACACTCCGCTGGAGAGTGAAAATCTCATAGCGGTCATAATGTTTTGGCACATCAGTGCACGTACTATGTTGTAACACGGTGACAGAATAAAATCGTGTGGAGGACCGGGACAACAACTCATATCCTTCCCTTCTGTCGGAGACTCCCTTGCCTTCCCAACTACCCAAGAGAACTATCAAGAATTATTTGAGAGCGAAAGAGCAGATCGTATCTTACAAACAGGACTGACGTTGGTACTAAATATCAATCATTTCGAATCCTGCCTCGGGAATGGATGTGTGTGATGTCCTTAGGTTAGTTAGATTTAAGTGGTTCTAAGTTCTAGGGGACTGATGACCTCAGATGTTAAGTCCCATAGTGCTCAGAGCCATTTGAACCATCAATCATTTCCTTGTATCACATACCGAGGGAGGTGGCGCAGTGGTTAGCACACTGGACTCGCATTCGGGAAGAAGACGGTTCAATCCCCTCTCCGGCCATCCTGATTTAGGTTTTCCGTGATTTCCCTAAATCGTTTCAGGCGAATGCCGAGATGGTTCCTTTGAAAGGGCACGGCCGATTTCCTTCCCAATCCTTCCCTAACTCGAGCTTGCGCTCCGTCTCTAATGACCTCGTTGTCGACGGGACGTTAAACACTAACCACCACCACCACCACCTTGTATCACCAGCATCTAAAAATTGTATCAATCTCTTTGTCTCCCAACAGCTATCTTTCAGTGCTGCATTTTTAATTTTTAAGTGACGCGCCACTGATATCCATCTGCACATCGAATAATTTTCTTCTAGATGTGCTTCAACTGTGCTGCAGTTCAGGATAACTGGGAGCGCACAAATTACGACCACAACTTTTACCACATGAAAATGGAGATTTATGTGAGGTCTGTGACATTCACTATAAGTTATAAGAACGTAAATTGAAATATTGTTTTGAGAAATACATAAGACATACCGGTATCTTAGTCCTTACTTCTTGTTGAATCTGTGCCCAAATAACTTTCCTTGTCATTTTCTCGTACTCAAATTTAGTTTCATGTTCATGCATGGCGACCAACAGATTTTTAACATACCTTATTATACGTAACGCAACGCAAGACGACAGCAGTTGTTATACGTAAACTAATGCATCCACGACACGCGTCACATGGTACTGTTGCCTCTGCAAGACGATGACAACGTTTGCGAGCAACAACTCACACTATCTCAGACATCGGTTTCATTCTCTAGCCGAGTGAACCAGATGAGAAATACTCCAATGTAAAATAGCAGGTGTTCCAATAAATTTGTTTGCAACTGTTTCTAATTTCAGATAATAAGTGGTCGGGAGGTCCTACAGCATGTGTAGCCTAATTGCAAACCAATTTAAAGTTTTCGAGCTATAGTACTACTTACGTGACAGTGATTACGTTCTCAACTACAAACTGTTTGGCAGTCGGAACAACGTGAATACGCACAGTGCACCGTTAATCCTCGTGAGATAGTAAATGACCTCATACACCTCAATCCTGAGAAAACAACGCCTCATGTGTGACGTATGAAAGTAGTTTAACGGAAGCTGCTTAAGCGCAAGAAAGATTAGCAGAGGGTCTCTAGCACCTCTGCAGCACCTATTTTAATTCAAGCAAGTGGAAAATCTCTTTGAAACAAGTTCATTAAAATTGTCTTTCCTCGGAAAACTATCAGAGGTGTTTCTGTTGAATATTTCTTAAGCAAGAGAGAGAAGAAAAAAAAAATACAGCCTTCACTGGAGACTGTCTGATAAAAGGAGAAGAGTGCAATCTACAGCCATACCTGTACGTTTCAAACCACTATGGGGGGCATGACAGCGGGTCTTTACAAGTTATTTCAGTCACGTAATTGAGCAAAGCAAGTGTCTGCTTTAATACCTCGGTGCACGATGCAATTAGTTTATCATTATCTTCGCAGTGTCTGTGGGAGTGATATACAAGGTGAAAAAAGCTATGAATATAAAATTTTAAAGGATTTGAAATAGATGAAAGAAAAACATTTTTTTATGTGACTAAAATGTCACAGATGCACAACTTCCTCGCTAGGGATCTGTGTAGGTTTTAAGGCATCTATATCTGCATCCATACTCCGCAAGCCACCTGAAGGTGTGTGGTGGAATGTACTTTGAGTACCTCTATCGGTTCTCCCTTCTGTTCCAGTCTCGTATTGTTCGTGGAAAGAAAGATTGTCGGTATGCCTCTGCGTATGCTCTAATCTCTCTGATTTTATCCTCATGGTCTCTTCTCGAGATATACGTAGGAGGGAGCAATATACTGCTTGACTCCACGGTGAAGGTATGTTTTCGAAACTTCAACAAAAGCCCGTACCGAGGTACTGAGCGTCTCTCCTGCAAAGTCTTCCACTGCAGTTTATCTATCATCTCCGTAACGCTCTCGCAATTACTAAATGATCCTGTAACGAAGCGCGCTGCTCTTCGTTGGATCTTCTCTCTCTCTTCTATCAACCCTGTCAGTCATTTTTGTTCAGCCCTACTGTTCGCTCAACGTGAGTTAGGTGATCTTTAATGACTGTATGTAACGGGCATAGTTCTTGCCATCTTACAACCCTATCTGGTACGGATCCCACGCTCGTGAGCAATATTCAAGCAGTGGGCGAACAAGTGTACTGTAACCACCTTCCTTTCTTTTCGGATTGCATTTCCTTAGGATTTTTCCAATGAATCTCAGTCTGGCATCTGCATTACCGACTATCAGCTGTATATGATCATTCCATTTTAAATCACTCCTAATGCCTACTCCCAGATAATTTATGGAATTAACTGCTTCCAGTTGCTGTCCTGCTATATTGTAGCTAAATGATAAAGGATCTTTCTTTCTATGTATTCGCAGCACATTACACTTGTTTACATTGAGATTCAATTGCCATTCCCTGCACCATGCGTCAATTCGTTGCAGATCCTCCTGCATTTCAGTACAATTCTCCATTGTTACAACCTCACGATATACCACAGCATCATCCTCAAAAAGCCTCAGTGAACTTCCGATGTTATCCATAAGGTCATTTATGTATATTGTGAAATAGCAACGGTTCTACGACACTCTCCTGCAGCACACCTATCACTCTTACTTCGGAAGACTTCTCTCCATTGAGAATGACATGCTGCGTTCTGTTATCTAGGAAATCTTCAATCCAATCACACAATTGGTCTGATAGTCCATATGCTCTGACTTTGTTCATTAAACGACTGTGGGGAACTGTATTGAACGCCTTGCGGAAGTCAAGAAACACGGCATCTATCTGGGAACCGGTGTGAATGGTCCTCTGAGTCTCATGGACGAAAAGCGCGAGCTGGGTTTCACACTACCGTCTTTTTCGAAACCCATGCTGATTCCTGCAGAGTAAATTTCTAGTCTCCAGAAAAGTCATTATACATTGTGCTCTGCCACAACAGCTGCTGAGCCAGGGGGCCTATAGAGACATCCAATTACCATGTTTGAGCCTGCTTTAACCGTGACCTTCACCCAAATTATTTCACATTTCGGGTCTTCGTCAATTTGCTTCGACACTATTGTACTTTTTATCGCTATAAACGCGCCTTCCCCTTCACTGTCCAGCCTGTCTCTGCGGTATACATTCCAATCTGAGTTTAGAATTTCATTACTGTTTACATCTGGTTTCAGCCAACTTTCTGTCCCTAGAACTATGTGGGCGTTGTGACCGTTTATTAATGAGAGCAGTACTGGGACCTTTCTATAGACGCTCCTGCGGTTGACTATTAGCACATTAATATTGTTGTTACCTGTTGCGTTTTGCCTACTACTACCTTCTCGCGTCTCAGGAGGCGTCTTGTCGGGCCTGGGGAGGGAATTCTCTTACCTAAAAAACCCACATGTGCACTCCACACGTACTCCGCTACCCTTGTAGCCGCTTCCTGCGTGTAGAGCACGCCTGACCTCTTCAGGGGGACCCTACATTTCTCCACCCGATAGCAGAGGTCGAGAAATTTCCACCGTAGATCTCCGCAGAATCGTCTGAGCCTCTGGCTTAAGCCTTCCACTTGGCTCAAAACCAGAGGACCACGATCGATTTTGGGAACGATACTACAAATAGTTAGCTCAGATTCCACCCCGCGAGCTAGGCTTTCCACCTTCACCAATGCCAACCGCCTGTATGAACTGAGAATGGCTTCTGAACCCAGAGGGCGGGAGTCATTGGTGCCAAGGAGAGCAACAATTTGCAGTCGGGTGCACCCAGTGCTCTCTATCGCCGCCGGAGAGCCTCCTCCACATCTCGGATAAGACCCCCCGGCAAACAGAGTGAACACTGGCCTTCTTCCCCGACCTTTCCGCTATCTCCCTATGGAGCTCCATCACCCGCCTAACGTTGGGGCTCCCAATCACTATGAAACCCCTCCCCCCTTGTGCCTGTTCGGACCTTAGGGAAGGAGCGGCCACATATCCACTCACAGGCAGAGCGGGCGATGCCACACGGCCACCCTCCACATTGACCCTCTGCCTCGTGCGCCGCGAACGCCGTTGAACCCGCCACTCCCCTAGGGGAGAGGGCGGCCCAACCGCGCCCGGTACCCGCGAAGATGTCTCGACAGCAGGGACCGTGTGCGAAGCATGTAACACCTGGGGTATACCATGCGACGTATCAGACTTCCCACTGCCGCTACACCCCGAGGCAGCAGCCTGAAGACGGCTGACCGCGGCCATCAACATGTTCAGCTGTTTGCGAACAGTGGCCAGCTCCTCCTGCGTCCGTACACAGCAGTCACACATCCTTTCCATCCTAACAAATCAATTTACTGTAGAGAGTTAATCAACTTTTAACTAGACTGCTAATTCACTAAGGGTGGCTGATAGCTGAGTAAACTGTGGTTACTAGACACTTCTTGTTGAAAACAATGAAAATAAGCACTACCTGTCTCTGGACAAATTCAAAACAAACGCTAACACTGCTAGCACTACAGCTGACTAAAGGAATTCTCTCTGACTGTATTCAAAACAAACACGAAATCTATGGAACACTATTACTAGTACTCGAAAATTAAAGCTTCTTAAAGGCAAAAACACACGGAAGAAGAAGTGACAAGTAAGAAAAATACAGTTAATACTTAAATTAACGTAGCACGCTGCACAGCAGATGTGAAGCAGACGGCAGTTACGATGTTGGAGACGGTGTTCAAACAGCCGGATGATGAATATTGTTTTAAAGGCGATACTATAGTGCAGTGCCTGTGTTATTTGAAATTACGATGCAATTTTCCCTTGGACGTGCATGCATGTGCGAAGGAACAGGCACAAAGGCGCCTACAACCATTGTGAAATACACGAACTGTTTTCGCAGTTAAGAATATGGGCAACGATCAGCTGTGTAATGGAATGACGGCAAGGAATGTTTGACCAGACGGAGCTCGAACCAGGATTTCTCACTTGTCGCGAGCAGTCACCTTACCATTAGGCTATCCAAGCACGACCCTCGGCCACATCGAAACTTCTGTATATCGTCAACCATGTGTCTACAATCTGTACTCGTACATCCATTATGTATATTCCTGTACAGGGCATGCATAATCGTCTGAAGAAACAATTCATCGTAATTTGAAATAACAAAGTCACTGCAGTATCGTATGTACCCCTCTGACATTGGGCAAGGAAAATCAAGTAAAATGTCTCCCCTGTATGGGAATATACATGATGAGTGTACGAGCACAGGTTGTAGACACATGGAAGTCTGCGGGTGGTCGTGAGTCGTGCTCAGATAACGTAACCTTAAGGCGACCACTTGCAAAAAGCGGGAAACCCTGGTTCGTTTCGCAGTCGGTTACAAATGCTCATTGTCGTCAATCCATTATACACCTAAGGTTGTCCATATTCGCAACTGTGAATGCGTTTCATATATTTCATAATGGCTGTAGTTGCTGCACCGCCTACTGTTTGGAACATGCTTGCATGTCCGTAGGAACTTTACATCGTAATTCCGAATAACACAAGCATTGCAGTATCGTATTAACGGTAGCGTACAATCTACACCAATTCTGCTGATTTGGTTTACTTCGTTTTGTTACGATAGTTCATTTTACCCAACTGTTGAACACCTTGCTCTGGTCGTCAGGTTTTGTATTGTTGGCCTCAGAGGGTCGAACCAGTGATCTGCCGTGGACTGGAATGCTGGAAATCCATCTGCTGATGTGTGTAGCCGGCGGTGTGACACACCCCACCATCCAGGACAGCTGCCACACTTCAATCCCCCTCATTAGACAACCGGCACTTATTTATAAGCGGCCGTGTGCCTCTGTTTTGCTAATGTGCCACTCCAAGCCATGTACTCATAACACCTAGGTTGCGCCAGTGGGCCCCTTGTACCTGTAAGGTGCGCCATGCAAACTGCTGTGTTTACTCTTTTCAGTTGTTCGATGGCCCTGTGGCCTCCATTCTACTTTTCAACCGCTGGTCAGTATAACTTACTGTCAACAGGCCCGTGCCTGGTTATAACTTGCGCGCTTAGAAATATTGCGCCAAATCTAAATTTCCTATCTTGAACGGTGGTGCTGCTACATTAGTCCCGCCTTCAGGAAGACCCGGTCCTCGGGTCGACCTCTAAGTACTCTTAACTTGTTTTGGTTGGCACGTACTTATGACATATTTACTACTACTAATAGAAAACTTAGATGTGGTGTAGTCCTCTTAAGACACATGACATGAGACAAAACCTGAAATTTCCTCACAGGATGACCACTCCACTTAATGCTCGATCATCCCCTTACCAATCCATCTCATTCCCTCAGTATTCAGTACACTGGGATTTGGACTACCAGCAGTTCCCTCTTGGAATTGACTCTCCGCCTGATCTGAATAAAACTGTGGTATCGATAGCTACGATGCCACAACGTAGATGACTCTGCTAGGTTGACATTAAGACACCGACACCGACGACAGAGCCCTCTAGCCAGCGCTGTGCAGCTCTATGGGCACCGCTCCAGAATCAGCCATTTTGATGCCGAGCAGACGACCAAGCAACATCGCCTTTATTTCATAGTGGCCGAGCCACTACTTGTAACTTTGTAACTTGATGTACAGCTTTGCACCTATGGGCTCATCTCAGCCAAAGTTAAGTACATAGTAAAACCACTTTTAATTGCGGTACCAAGTGTTCTACCTCACCCGCTCCTCCTAGCTTCCTATATTCAGCCTACCCTTCAGTTTACAGGAGCAGACCCACGCGCTGCCTACCAGGTGGGATACAAAAAGACAACACACAACTACGGTAAGGCTGTGATGGTACTTGGCACATAGGTGCTCAAAACAATCATTACTTGTCGTTGCCTTTCCCTATACTGAGCGACATGCTGCACAAGCTGCTCGGCTGACATGCGCTCCTCTTGCTCTGAAATGAACTGGTTTATGGATCTCAACAGACCTGACTCCAGGGATTGATTTAATAAAGTCAGATTCTGCCCTGGCAAAACCTCTAAATTGGCTTCTGGCCAGTACAACTGTGGCTGTGTAGTATTCAATTGCATGACTCCTGAAATTGATGCTGGCAGATGGAAGGTTGGTCCTAGTATGTTAAATGCAGTTCCATTGATTAAAATTCCTCTCCCCTCGAGCTCTATACGTTTTGTTTCTGCAAATACTCTCTGCTCAAAATAACTTGCTACTGCTATCATATTTTCGTAGGTGGAGAAGATCCAATGCATCCGTTGCAGGCTCAATTTTGACACCATGATGTCCCTTGCATAGTCTATTTCTTTCATCCTGGCTAAAAATAACTGCGCCATGCATATGTCCAGATTGGTGCTTATCACCCTGGCTGGACAAGCCATTATCTTCCCTCCTCCTTGTCAGCTCGGAGTACCGGCTGTTAACTGCTGAGATCAGCTATACCTTCTCAGTTTTTTACTTCTGCCAACTTGCTCAACAACCCTCTTTTCAGTGACCTGAGGACAGTGATGAAGATCATCATTCTTCCCTCTTCAAAAAGACTGCTGCCCCACAGTCTCACAATAATCGAAAACACACGCAACATGTTAAAATAAAATGCCTAATTAATCTACGCAAACCAATGATACATAACAAGAAAACAAAAAACTAGAGATATTCAACTACTTTCTGGATCACAAGCATACAGTACATCATGCTTCCTGGTTTTCCCTGCGCTTAACACCTCTCTTCCCTTCCTGTAACATGCCTGGAATCACATCCGGACAACCCTTAAATGGCCACAACTGCCCAATGTGTACTATCGTTGTTGGCAGCTGAAGCTTAACATTAATGGCAGATGTGGTTTCAACTACTTGGTATGGCCCTTGATACCTCGTGAGGAACTTCTTCGTTTTCCCTTTTTTCGTATAGGGGCTGGACAGCATTACCTATTGCCCCACTCTATACTGCAGTAAACTTCCTTTCCGCTTTACTGCATCTTCCTGCCTTCCCAAAGCCTTCATATTCGCCTTTTGTACCCATTTCCAAACATCCCGAATTGTCCTAGCAAATTGACGTACAGATTCACCTGTCCTTCCTTTCTGTAACTTCACTAACTCAAACGGTGACGGCATTTGTCGCCCATGTACTACCTCATATGGAGACAAACCGGCATTTGTATGGACTTCTGCATTGTATGCACATACAATATGCTTCAAATACTCGTCCCACTGATGGTGATGAGAATCCACATAAAAACTCAGCAACTTCCCGGTTGTTCTGCGTACCCGTTCTGTCCTTCCGTTGGCCTGTGGATGCAACGCGCTTGTCTTCAAATTCTTTACCTTCAACAATTTACATAGTTCCTTCATTAAATCTGACATGAAGTTGGTCCCTTGGTCAGTAATTATTGTCTTCGGCACACCAAACTTCAAAATCCAGTTGTTTACTAACACTTGCATGACCATTGCTGCCTGTTGATTTGGCATAGCCAACATCTCCATATACGTTGAAAAATGGTGTATTATTGTCAGAACGAATCTGTTTCCCAATGGTGTTCGACTGAAAGGTCCTAAGACATCAATTCCCAACATAGGAAATGGACATGTCGCTTTCGGCAATCATTGTAGTTGTACCCATTTCCGACTCAAATCTGCTCTCTGAGAACATGGTATACAATTCTTGACATACTGATCTACATCTAATTTCCTACCCCTCCACCAGTACCTCTCTGCCACTCTCCTATTCGTTGCTTTACTCCCACCATGACCAGATAACATGTGATCATGTGCTTCTTTTAAAACCTCATCTCTCAGCTTCGCTGGCACTGCTACCCTTGGCCCTAACTTTGTTTCCTTGCACAGAAGACCTTCGTACATATTAAATTGTGGCTGCATCTGATGCAATTTACAATCGTTGTCAGTGTCCTGTAATTCTTGCCATACTGCTAGGTCATAACACATGACTTCTACTTTTGCCACCTTTCTGCTAAGTGCATACGCATTACTATGCTTCTTCCCAGGCTTGTACACCACCTCGTAGTCGAATTCACTAAGCCTCACAGCCCACCTAGTGAATCTAGTGGATGGAACCTTCAACCCCAACAACCACTTCAATTAAGCACGATCTGTCACTACCTGAAATCTTCTTCCATACAAATAACATTTAAAATATGTGATTCCATAGATTACGCTAAGCATCTCCCTCTCTGTTGTTGAGTAATTCCTCTCTGCTTCCTCAACCGCCTAGACGCATAGGCTACAGGATGTTCTTTCCCATCAATTTCATGGCTAAGGACACACCCGAATGCTTGATTTGATGCATCGCATGCTAGAAGAAATTCCTTTTCAGAATCTGGAAACACAAGAACCAGACTTGATGTTAACACTTCTATCAGTTTGTCAAACGCTTTCTGACACTCTTCTGTCCACTCAAATGTCACACCCTTCTGTAGCAATCGCATCAATGGCTGTGCTAAATGTGCTAAACCCTTCACGAACTTCCAATAGAAATTGCAAATTCGGACGAATGAGAGCTCTTCATTAACTGTTTTCGGTTCCCGACATCCTGTACTAACCTTGGATCTGTTCGCACTCTATCCTTACTGATGATATGACCTAAATAGTTCACTTAGTTCAATGCAAAATGACACTTCTCCAGGCTCAACGTCTAACGAGTTGCTCTTAACCTCACGAAGACATCCTTTAACCGTTCTCTATGCTGCTCCATACTACTTGAAAACACTACAATGTCATTCAAATAGACAAGACACTGCCGTAGTTTAAAACCCCTCGACACCCTGTCTAGCAACCTATGAAACGTTTCTCAAACCGAGTGGCATTCTGATGTACTGGTAATGGATTCCAGGACCAGAGAAAGCAGTTTTTGGACGATCCTCTGGAGCCATCTCTAACTGATAACAACCACTTGTCAAATCCTTCGTAGAAAAGTGCTGGCACTGTCCTAAATGATCCAAAGTGTCTGATATGTTTGGAATGGGGTGTGCGTCCGGTACTGTCTTATTATTGAGGTGTCTGAAGTCACAACAGAACGTGTATTTCTTAGATCCATCCATAGATGTTTTAGGCACAACGTCAACGCACACTCCCCAGAAACTATTTTATGCTCTATAATACCATTCGCAAGCTGCTGATCGATGAAATCCTCCACAGTCGGCTGCAAATTGCTTGGTGTTCTGTATGGTTTACAGTAAACAGGCGCTTCGTTCCATGTTGGTATCCTATGTTGAACTAATGGAGTTGCTGGTAATGGCCCTCGTGGGGAAAAAAAAACAAATTCTTTAATTCCCACAACAATTCTTCGATATGCTCTTTTTCTCCTCCTTTCAAAAGTTTAACTTTGTTACGCAATGCAGTTCTATCGGCAGATAGTGATAGATCACTACGCCTACCTATCGAACACCAATCTTTTTCATCTGGTGCATCCAAATTCGCTACTAAAACTTCTTTTCCAAAATTCCCGTCTACAGTGTCTACAGCATTAAAATTATCCATGTTCATGGGGACTGTTTGTCTGTCGTTTCCCTCTTGTAAGCATACAATATCACGTTTCACAAAACAACCTAACATTATCCTCCAATGGTTCAATAACACATACTGTAGCACAGGTAGACTTAACTCTACTCTTACCAAAAGCGACTTCCCGGTGCCACTAGACATACACTCATGCGAATTAAGCCTTAATGCTAATGTACGTGATCAACTGGTTTGTTCATGATGTTGAACGCCCCTCGCAACAGCTCTGCATTGACAACAGTTTCCCCTAGCTGAAATAACATTCCACTTAGTTCCACAGTTCGTTGTCAAAGGTCAATTTTGGCATCATGTTGATGCAAGAAATCTACTCCGAGG
Source organism: Schistocerca serialis cubense (assembly GCF_023864345.2). NCBI lineage: Eukaryota > Metazoa > Arthropoda > Insecta > Orthoptera > Acrididae > Schistocerca > Schistocerca serialis. The sequence goes on from NC_064641.1 coordinate 623,261,829, forward strand.
ATCATGTCGTAGCCCTCGCTTACTCTTGGTACTACCCCCATGCATGCTTCAAATCGGACTTTCCCTATGCGAAAGTCAACTGTCACTGACCCCAAAGGCGTGACCTCCTTATTCCCCACTCCACGCAACCTATAACATGGTTGGTCTAACTTCCTTTATCCCATTATATTCTTAGTAGCCACTGACACTTGAGCCGTTGTGTCCAACAAAATCTTAAACTTTTTGTTTCTATGGATCCTACCACTGAACATTCCACCTCTGCATATGTATTTGCAGCAATGAAATTAAATGGGAGCTCCATTAGGTGGGTCTTGGGCCCCCTCTGTCGTTTAACGATTGTCCACCTCTGCTAACTCCATTTCTCCATCCTCCACACTGCTGATTTCCAACCCTTCCTCTAATCCACGGTGACTGGGTACATTGCCTCTGCACATGTCCCATACGACCACTCTCATAACGTTTTATACCCACTGTAAACACTGTTTGTCCATCGCGTACCCCCATTGCCACATCTACTTCCACACATTGGATTGCCAGCTGAATGGCCAAATACATATCATTTGGAGTCCCTTCATGCACTTTCCACGCCATATGCGCCGGTAACTCCCCCTCAAAACTACATCAAGTGCCCTTTTCTCGACGCTGGCCGGAGTGGCCGAGCGGTTCTAGGCGCTACAGTCTGGAACCGCGCGACCGCAACGGTCGCAGGTTCGAATCCTGCTTCGGGTATGAATGTGTGTGATGTCCTTAGGTTAGTTAGGTTTAAGTAGTTCTAAGATCTAGGGGACTGATGACCTCAGAAGTTAAGTCCCATAGTGCTCAGAGCCATTTGTGAACCCTTTGCTCGGCCTCCTGCAACAGCACACCATTCGCTTCATCGCTCTGACACATCTAGTAAGTATACTTGTTAATTTCTCTTATTCTGTACCCAAATTTCTCTACCACCTCCCCCTGTCTCTTTGTCATTGTACTCAACCTCTCCCTAAAGTACCGAGCGCTATTCTGTTTCTTGTACCTCTGTAAAAGCCCTTCCTTCAACTGCTTAAGCCGTCCTGCCTTCCTTTAGGCCTGAGAACAGCTTACATTCGTCTTCGCGTCTAATCTTGGCTACATGGAACAACTGTTCATCAGACTAACCATTCATCACAGCTGAAGTTTCCAAGTCCTCCACAAACGAACGCACATCCTCAGTTGCCTTTCCAGAAACTGCAATAATCAAACTCGTGGCAGCTGGATCAATCTCTTGCTGAGGCACCCAGGAGGTTTCCCACTCACTCCTAGATGTTAATTCACTTCTCAACTGCGCATTGTACACTGTTAATTGTGCTACCTTTTCCAACAAAATCCGTACCGCTTCTGGTTTAGACACACCTTGAGTCCCGGCTACAGTGCCACTTTCCTCTCTGTCTATGTCATAGGGTCCTACAATGTCGAGGATACCACTTCGCTGTCTGCAAAACAGCTTGGTGCAGAAGGGCTACCTCTGCAACCCGTGCAATGTACTGGAGCATGCCAGCTGGGTACAGCCGCGGAGTTTTCATGATGTCAGGATGCACTGGCAGCTGACTCAGCAGCCTCCATCCCCATTGCCTCAGCACCGCTCTTTGGGAGCCGCAGGGCGGCCCGCTGGGTGCTTCTTTGCCGTCGTTGTTAAGATCGCGACGAAACAAGCGCCTGTGATCGGACAGCCAAATCTGCGACCCTGGACTCAGGATGCCTCCGGCATGTGTTGGGAGCCAACAAGACTGCCTGCAGTAGTGAGCCGTCGAGTGGCCTGCCGCTGGCTGGCTATGGACCCCGCGTTGTCCTCAGAGGGTCGAACCAGCGATCAACCATGGACTCGAATGCTGGCGCCCCATCTGCTCCTATGTGTACCCCGTGGTGTGACACGCCCTGCCGTCCAGGAGAGCCGCCACACTTGAATCCCCCTCGTTAGAAAACTGGCACCCATTTATACGCAGCTGTGCATCTCTGTTTTGCTAATGCGCCACTCTGAGTCACGTACTCATAACACCTAGGTTGCGCCAGTGGTCCCCTTATGCCTGTAACTTGTGCCATGCAAACCGCTGCGTTTACTCTCTTCAGTGGTTCGACAGCCCTGTGGCCTCCATTCTATTTCGCAACCGCTGGTCAGTGTAACTTACTGTCAACAGGGCCATGCCTGGCTGTAACGTGTGCGCTCAGAAATATTGCACCGAATGTAACTTTCCTATCTTAAACGGTGATGCCGCTACATCTTAGTTGGTTTGGTACTTTCAGAAATAAAACAAGTGTTTATCACTTTGTTGTCTCATTAAAAACAACCTGGATTTCAACTATCATAACACATTTCAGGCAATCATAGTTTATGTCAGTCGCAATTATTACCGTCTCCAACTAGCGACCTTAAGAATCCTACTGTTCAAAAAATGACAAGGAAACTACAAGGATAAAAAGTTCGTGTCTGACTTTAACACAGTCGATTTGGCAAGATATTTAAATTTTAATATCGTTAAAATAAATTGTTACATTAGAACGTAAGTTATATAATTTTTGTTTCATTTATTAAATGAAATTCGAAAATAAGCAGAATGTATGACTTGTATGTGAGATAAACTCCACATTCATGTAATATAAGGTAAATATCACTGCAGAAAATTATAAATGAACGAACTGTAACCGCACAATCAGTTAATCAAATAATAAACAGACCGATACCGAGTAGAGAAAGTTAGGGAAAAGACCCAGTTAAACAAGTACCTGCATTGAACTTCATGGAGCTGATGTAAATACGTTGGTTTCTGCGCCCAATGTAAGCTTCGATAAAATCCTTGTGCGTTTACTACTGAGTAATATTATAAAATAATTAAAAAGCTAAAATACTAAAGTACTTTAGCATACTAAATATGTAATAAGATGATGTGACAGTACAATTTGTTGAAGTAAGCTTGATTTCTTTAGACCAACTTATTTTAAAGTTACTTATGGAAGATCATAGTCAAGTTCCTTCTCCAATTGAACTCTTCTGTCTCTGATGACCTGTACATCGACAGTAAAGCTCTGGTCGTTCTTATTCTGTCTAAGCACTATAGGTATAGCCTTGAGCTACTCCCATCGAGCCATTTTGCACCGCAAAATAAAAACTAGTGAAGATGTACTCATATTATCCAGTATTGATTACCTGCATTATCTGGAACTGTATTAGAAGCGTATTATTCTATGGACGCAGCCACTTAATCCCAGATATCTATGTTAAATCAATGAGTCACACAGCTTTGTACATGCAAGGAATGTTATGTGACAGCTTCGTATCCTTATATGTAGTCGGAGTCGGCGGCGGCAGCCACGCATTCGAACGAGCTTTGATAAATCTCAGTTACACTTACTGCGACTTAGGAATGCTTTGTGACACCGCGCCGACGTTACAGATAAAGAATAAAATTATGTGAAGGTCTCGGGTTGCCAGGAAAAGGATTCATGGTGCAACTTATCGAGTAGTCTGTCTTGTATCCTTCTGGCGACGTCACTTTACATCTAATGAAGACTCCAAAAAGGGGGATGACATCACACAAATGAAACACTTCGGTTTATTATAATTCCGGTGTTGGCTCACGATGTTTGTTTGTAATGAGGCTAAAAGTTTCTTTCGGTTATGGCAGTCTTCAGACCTGAGTAAATAAATATTAAATTACACATATCACGCTATGACAAGACTGCACCATCACACGTGATGGCGTGTATCGTTATCTGATCGTTTACTATGATTCTTGATGAACTTCGGCTTAATATTCTGAGTATTAATTCGATAAAGCTTCGTGGAAAACCCACTGCCTTCATCGTTTCGAATACATGATGATGGTTTACTCTGTCAAAGCTTTTTTGAAAGTTTGGTGACATTATAGTGTATTTTAAGTTGAGAATATATGCTGTGGCTATTATATATCTATAATCATACAGTCTGTATAATCGTAGTGTTCTTGCCCAACTGGTTTGTTAAGGACCAATGCTATATGCATTACATTCTCGAGCCTTGGTACCACTATACGTGCCTTGATCTTATAGTCACAATTCAGCAAAGTTATGGGTCTAATGTAATCGATGAATACACTCTGTGAGTTTTTTCGAACTAAAACCACAATTGCTTCCACAGAGTGCCTTGAGATTTCTGCGTCAGTATCATTATTTCATTGTATATGCATAACAATTTAAATTTCTTCTTGGAAAATCTGATGAAACTCTACGGGAATTCCATCAGTGCCCAGCGATTTGTTTTAGGACTATGTTCTACTGACGTTTCCAAATCTTCTCTATCAATCTCCAACATGATGTTTTCTGAGGCGAAATTGTTGAGTTTTCTTCGAAGATTTTTTAAGAGGACCACTTGTGCATTATTATCAATAGGCCTACTGGACATAAAGTCAGCGAAAGGGTTGTAGATGCCATCTTTTCTTTCATGCTGTATATTTAGTGTGGTTCCATCTTTCCTTTATTTCCTGTCAATATCTTTCTTTGCGCACACTCTTTCACATATAATGTGATATATTAAGGCTTCTTCATAGTGTAAAAACTCATGCTTCCTCTCCCGGATTTTGTATCCTCCTAAATGTTTCCGCTTCAGTACCAAAAGTTGGTATTTTATTTCCTGAATCTTCTCGTAATTCCCGATAATTGAGGCGTCTAGTCTATAAAGGTCTCGAAGACACTGGAAGTAATACTCATTTTCTTGTACCAGAAATGTTTAACAAGCGGCTAATTCAATAACATTTTTCGTATTTTGGATATGAGCAATTTTAGTCACCAAGTCATTGCAGAACTATAGACTGCCAATTATCGTTCGCATTCTTCCCATATCCGGCTGTATCTTTTGCGGCATTCGTCAGCATGTAAATGTGCGACTTTCAGTTACCACGTTCCTTTAGCTCGATAGTTTTTTTTCCATGTCTAATGTACAGCATGTGCTGCATGATCCATGAAAATAGTTGGCCACACTTCAGTTGTAAGGTTAGTTTCTTCAAATTGTTAGAGACATAAATTCTATCTATGTGTTCGTGATAAATGTAAAACCAGGCACATTTCCAATTTATGTTCCCAGGTGTCAGCTACGTTCAACTCTTTGGTTAAATAGGCTAATCCTGGTGACTTTTTAAAATTGTGGGTTTCATATTTAGCATTTAAGGAAAAGTTAAAATTTCCTGCTGAAATTAAACTTTGTTGGTGCACTCCATAGAGGGGAACGATCTCTGTCTCTCCTTTTTCATATACAAAACTCAGCTCTGTTGTGTCTTTTAGTACGTCCTAATGACGCATAAATGTTGATAATCCTGCTGTTGTGGATTGTGATAGCAATACCCCTGCAGTTTGGAAGTGATTCCACTTGGTTGACAAGTCTGCAGCATATAAAAAGTCTTTCCAACCATGTGACTTTAAGGAACTGCCAATACTATTAATGTTCAATGTCGCTATTCTGTATATTTGTAAGCGAATGATAATGCACCGCTTTTATTAGGTTAGAGGCTACTTCCATTTAACATTTTTTTTTTTTTTTTTTTTTTTTTTTGAGGTTGAAAAGCGTCCGAACCATAACCATTTCTTATCGAATGATCTGACGCACCTATGGTTTCATCCATTTCATCAGCCCACGACTTTTGACCACCAATTTGCTATATTACTCGAAATATCGTATGCTGTACCAGGTACAATTGACCCTCGGTATGGAGCCACGGAAATAGCTAACATGATGCTAATTGGTGTTTGACCCGATATGTTTGAACCGTGATTTATTTTCAAAGAATATTCTTAAGAATCTATTTTATTTATTAGCGATTCATCAAGAACATTAACACATTTAATCACACTATGTAAGCATGTAAGTAGTTGCCAGGGAGTAACTGATGAAATCATAACCAAATTCCTTTTAACAAATGGGAATTTTATTCACTTTAATAGTGCCTAAAAGCATTTTTTGAAAGAAACAGATTTAAAATTATAATCAGAAAGCACCCACTAAATATCAAAGTTACCACTTATTCAGAGGCAGAAAGAAACAAGTTTTGACTGTATGAGCTTTCGGGCAGAGAACCTTGCCGCTCCCTTTGGACACTGCCGTAGTTACGACAGCCTCTGAAAGACTACACTGGTGCAAAACTGCAACACACCAGATAACTTTAAACTAATGGTTAACAATTTACACAAGCACACAAACTATGCACCCCCCGTAGGAGGGATGGAAATTGTACAAAACAGTAACAACTAAAATATTAACCTTGCCACCGAAGTTGCAACTTGATTTTAACTTCTAAGCAAAGTCTTACGGTGAAAAGGTGGCAACTTTATATACTAAAATGATCATTTGAAGAAAAGCCTATGAAATGCAATCTTATATAAAATTCTACAGGGTTGGCCAAACAGTAGTTAAGATGCTCTACAGTACGCAGATACCGCCTCTCAAGGTCATGGGCAATAATATCAAAGTTTCCAAAGATCAAAACATATTTCAGGTACTAGGCTGTTACACTCCAAGCAAAATTCATTAACACACCAAATCCGACAAACATGACAGAGGCAGCTACTAACGTACGGTAGATTGATAGGGAGATTACCGAACAACCCGAACCGCAGGTTGCTCTAACCCGCCCCTACTCCACAACGGAAAAACGGACCACCCAATTTATAAACAATCACCTTCCCGCGGGTGGGCAACTGGAGAAGAATGGTGGGACGACCCCAAAGCAAAAGGGCTGGTGACCTCACCAAGAAAACAAGTAGAATTTAACAAGAGTAAATCGAACAAAATATCACCAATCACTTAACTTCTAATAAATTGCGATTTATCGAGATGACCTGGCGCAGCACCCCCAAATCGCTCTCCCGAACCGTCCGCTGTCAGCCGCTTCAACGAACGTAGGAAGGCGTGCCGATCTCCCGTCTCACGGCGTCGCAGCTCGCACCGGCCAGACTGATGTCGTGGGTTGACTCCTGTTGCTCTCGTGTCCACCGAGAAGTCACTACGCTATACCCCGCGGCCCATTGGACTCACGTGGCGAGCTCACATGCGCCGACGCTCAAGACGGACAAGTCATCTTATGTCTCAGTGCGTGACCGACCAAACGATCGATCCAACCGCCGATGACCATTGTCAGAGCAAACTCGCGCAGACTGGCGACCTAACGCGCAGACTCAGATGCAGGAACTAAGCCCCGACCGGGCGACCACTCGCTGAGTTCCCATACTGGCCGAGTGGAAAGACTCTCATTTTGCCGGCTTTAAAGGTTGATCCGAACGACAGACATACTAGCACTCCGAACGACAGACAGACACTAACTGCCTAACAAATGCGGACGAGAGACAGACTAGCAAGCTGGAGACGAGAGACTGACCCAGACTGACCGACTGGCGAGATCATAGCGCCCCTTAAATGCACGTGAACTGGCAACCTTTCCTCTTTCCCACCAGAGGGAGACACCAAAGCTGCGACTGCCACAGCGGCGCCACCGCCAGAAACGGAGGGCGACTGCTTCACACTAAGTGCTGCGGCGCGATCTTCAAAACAGCAGTTTTTACCACGGCTCAATGTTGATTTTGAATCGAGTTTTCCAGTTGTCTCTCAGGTAATTTAGTACTGATTTGTATGAATGCAGATTACTGATTTGTTTTACCTTCTCCCATGTTTAGGGCGCGATCTGCTCAGCATACCTGAAAGCTGGCCCTCACTTTTTTATGTTTCTTCTGAGACGGGCTTTTAGTTTAACTTTCATCATTATTGGTTACAGTGTTCATTTTCCGTTTACGGCTCTTCTCGTCAGTAGACAGAGCCTCTGAATTGTCATTGTTGTCTAGAACAGACTCGGTTAGACGTTTCGCATCTGAGTCTTTAGGTTGTGTTTCGGTCGATGTAACATCTTGTATAACACTGACTTCGTCTGGAACAAACTCGGTTACAGGTTTCGCCTCTGCGAACACAGGACGCGCACATGGTCATCTGAGCCACGCAGGTGTGAGGCTATCCGTCATATGAATCTACGGCTCAGTGACCGCACACGTTTATGTAGGACGGGATGCGCTTTTTTAGGTCGACCTTTAGTTGTCGGACAGTATTCAGAACTTGGAACTTGTGAGAATTGGATCAGCGTTCCGCAGTGTTACTTATGGCTTTCCCAGTTGAAGACTATAGCATTTATTTTGTCAGCTAGCACTTAAAACTGTAATTCGGAAATTCTAACAGTTGTAATACCGAAACGGAATGGGTGACATTCACATCACAACAGTTACCAAAACTATGCTTGAACTTTAGGGTTCCCCCACAGGATTCAACCGCCTTATCACACAAATCACACGTTTTCAGCTTAACAAATACGACACTGGACACAACTGACATGTCGATACCAACAGTATCTTCGGAACTCAATTTAACTACTTCTCTAGAAATTTGGTTTCAGCATACTGACATACCTGCGAATTTTGCCCGTGACGTCTGCGACATCTGAAGCAAAGATACTATGGAAGCTGGATAAGTCGAAGTGGACCATGTGCTAGGCCACCGAAGTCGTCATATTTAATACCTCTCGACTTTCTCTTATGGTGCTAGAAGTCTTGTGTGCGAGACTCCTACACAGTCGGAAGAAGATCTCCTTGCACGACTTCTGGCAGCAGCAGAAAAATTCAGCACACGTCAGGGTTCGTGGATCGTGTGTATAAAAATTTGCATCGCAGATCACCTTCGGCAACGAAAAGGAAGGTCGCCACATGAACAGGCATGGTTTCCGAGGTAGACCACAGTTAATGTACTCTGTTATTTATTTTCTGTATTATTCAATACATTGGCATATTTACACTGTACACATGTGCAAAAGTTAACAAACATTACAACACCGGTTTTGCAAAGTATCAGTTAAAATAACGTATTTTAACACATTAACATCTGTTGTACTGTACTGTACTGTACTGTACTGTATCCTACCATCAACTTCCGTGGATTTGTTCACTCTCTGGAATGCCTCTCCACGTACCGGAATGAGGACAGCAGCGTGTATAATGCGATCAACTAGTTCATCTCGCGTGTTCACCTTATCGTTTCTACAACTCAGACTTAATCCAACCCCACAAACAAAAATTATCCAGGTGCGAGAAGGACTCCGTACGAGCTTCATTATGTGTGTAGACAGTTCATCCATTCGGGGAACCGAGAATCTCGACCTTTTATGCTTGTTATGGACATTAATACTGGCAGGATATCGGTCCCAGCGATTCTAAGATTTTCGAGACTGTTTAAATTGCAATAATAATACAAATGTGACGTAAAGTCAGGAGGCAGGGGATCATTTTATACACTCCTGGAAATTGAAATAAGAACACCGTGAATTTATTGTCTCAGGAAGGGGAAACTTTATTGACACATTCCTGGGGTCAGATACATCACATGATCACACTGACAGAACCACAGGCACATAGACACAGGCAACAGAGCATGCACAATGTCGGCACTAGTACAGTGTATATCCACCTTTCGCAGCAATGCAGGCTGCTATTCTCCCATGGAGACGGTCGTAGAGATGCTGGATGTAGTCCTGTGGAACGGCTTGCCATGCCATTTGCACCTGGCGCCTCAGTTGGACCAGCGTTCGTGCTGGACGTGCAGACCGCGTGAGACGACGCTTCATCCAGTCCCAAACATGCTCAATGGGGGACAGATCCGGAGATCTTGCTGGACAGGGTAGTTGACTTACACCTTCTAGAGCACGTTGGGTGGCACGGGATACATGCGGACGTGCATTGTCCTGTTGGAACAGCAAGTTCCCTTGCCGGTCTAGGAATGGTAGAACGATGGGTTCGATGACGGTTTGGATGTACCGTGCACTATTCAGTGTCCCCTCGACGATCACCAGTGGTGTACGGCCAGTGTAGGAGATCGATCCCCACACCATGATGCCGGGTGTTGGCCCTGTGTGCCTCGGTCGTATGCAGTCCTGATTGTGGCGCTCACCTGCACGGCGCCAAACACGCATACGACCATCATTGGCACCAAGGCAGAAGCGACTCTCATCGCTAAAGACGACACGTCTCCATTCGTCCCTCCATTCACGCCTGTCGCGACACCACTGGAGGCGGGCTGCACGATGTTGGGGCGTGAGCGGAAGACGGCCTAACGGTGTGCGGGACCGTAGCCCAGCTTCATGGAGACGGTTGCGAATGGTCCTCGCCGATACCCCAGGAGCAACAGTGTCCCTAATTTGCTGGGAAGTGGCGGTGCGGTCCCCTACGGCACTGCGTAGGATCCTAAGGTCTTGGCGTGCATCCGTGCGTCGCTGCGGTACGGTCCCAGGTCGACGGGCACGTGCACCTTCCGCCGACCACTGGCGACAACATCGATGTACTGTGGAGACCTCACGCCCCACGTGTTGAGCAATTCGGCGGTACGTCCACCCGGCCTCCCGCATGCCCACTATACGCCCTCGCTCAAAGTCCGTCAACTGCACATACGGTTCACGTCCACGCTGTCGCGGCATGCTACCAGTGTTAAAGACTGCGATGGAGCTCCGTATGCCACGGCAAACTGGCTGACACTGACGGCGGCGGTGCACAAATGCTGCGCAGCTAGCGCCATTCGACGGCCAACACCGCGGTTCCTGGTGTGTCCGCTGTGCCGTGTGTGTGATCATTGCTTGTACAGCCCTCTCACAGTGTCCGGAGCAAGTATGGTGGGTCTGACACACCGGTGTCAATGTGTTCTTTTTTCCATTTCCAGGAGTGTAATAATCAGTTCTCCATTCAGGCCGACTAGGTCGCAACGGCAAAAGCCAAACATCAGAAAGGAATGACTTTATTGCACAAATGACGCGTTCCGGGATTTATCCCTCATCAGATGAAATGAAATGAGCGTGTGGCGTCGTTGGCGGGAGGACTGCTTTATCAGATATCCTGGAGAGATTACTGCATGGAGATATGACGTTTCAAACTGTATGCGAAACAATCATTCGCAGACTTGTAATCGCTCCTGGGTCTATGATGAGAGATAAATCTGAAAAATTACAGGATTTAACCACTTTATCACACAAATCACGCGTTTTCAGCTTAACAAATACGACACTGGACACAACTTACATGTCGATACCAAGAGTATCTTCGGAACTCAATTTAACTACTTCTCTAGAAACGTTTCCATATCAAAAGGAATCGGTTTTGCGAAATTTCTGTCAAACGTAAACTTAAACGTATCTTCTCTAACAGGTTATGACATCACTTTCTCATCCCTCAGAACCTCAATAAAACCCTGGAAGGAAAGCTAAAAGCCGCAGCAGCGCGCAGACTTAGCGAAGCGAGGGACAAAACCAGCCGCAGCAGGCGCCCGCGGTGTGCTGCGCTCATGGTGGAGGGGATGCCAGCCGCTGCGCCAGGCATACGAAATTTGTTTCTCTGATTCTTCCAAGGACCTTTGAGACCTCAGTCGGAGCTAATAAAACTTAAAACTCTTAGTAAATTATCTATATTTGTAATATTTTTTTGGATCTAACCGTATTCACAATATTGTTTATGTTGCTAGGCAAAGATGCTGCGTTACCCTAGGCTAGCAGTTAGTAAATTGTTACTGTTTTTAGAAGCTTTACAGCCTCACGCGAAATTCCGAAATTCTGTTTCGTTGATTACTCACAAACGGTCTCACCATGATGAGTGGTTCAAAAAAATGGCTCTGAGCACTATGGGACTCAACTGCTGTGGTCGTAAGTCCCCTAGAACTTAGAACTACTTAAACCTAACTAACCTAAAGACATCACACACATCCACGCCCGAGGCAGGATTCGAACCTGCGATCGTAGCGGTCGCGCGGTTCCAGACTGACGCGCCTAGAACCGCTCGGCCACACCGTCCAGCAACAGTAAATGTTGAATGGTAAACAATAAATGCTTAATGGCAAACTTTAAATGATGAACACCAACGGTAAATATTTAATAGTAAACCCTAAGTGGCAAACTCTAAACACTTAACTGTAAATGGTAAATGCTAAACGCTAAGCTCTAACTGCTTAACTGTAAATGCTCAACAGTAAATAGGTGGACCTACGCAAAAAGTCATGGCCACAACACCTTGGTACGTCTGGCAATGTAGTATATTCAAATTACCTTGCAAAATCGCCACCATACCCAACAAGTTAAGATGACTTGGACTTAAAAATCCAAGAACCCACTGCACGTTGACTCTCCTCTAAAGGGCATCCCTAAATATCTCCGTCCACCAGGAAATCGATCCTTCGCTGTCTCCAGACGTCGCCTCTAATATTGTACCAGAATGTTTCCACTTACCTCCAAAACCTAAACCAACAAGGGAAGGGAGTGCTTTGCAGCTCCACGGCATTCGTAAACAATATTTTGCTTAGCCCTCTTCCGCTCCATCCCCAAGCAATCAAGTTTGGTTCAGTTTACCCGGGGTAATGGGCAAAGTCGCAGCGCGTGAGAAGTTGAACCGAACCGATCCTGCACAAAGCCTGCTCTACAATAACCGTCAATTTCCCGCCACCGTCGAACATCGATTCTTATGTCGGGACCAAAATGTCATTTGGAGCTGCAATCGAAAGAAATTGGCTCTCATCGCCATGATACACCTCACATATCCACGGTATGACATTTGTTACAACCGAACTGAGATTTTTTCCTGCCCACCAAACACTTTAACTACGTTTTGCGGCATGTCCACTATGATCTACAGACAGTGCATCCCGATCTTGAAGACTTCAGGGCGCAACTTGGAAATCATCATGGATTTATAACGAAGTGCCTGCGGACCAAATATGAACCTACTTTACTTCATCGGTATTATAATGGCCTATCACCTAAACCATTTCCATCGCCTTCCAACACTCAATCGCCCCACCCCTTTCTACAGATTGTGAGATGTCGATTGAGCTGTTTAGTACATTCCTAACATGCTACAAGTCCAATACTCGGTACCCTGCAGGGAAGAGAAGCTCCTCATAAGATTGTGCATAATTAATAGAAACATTGTCACACAGTGAATAACATCTTATTAACAGAAAATGATTTACTGAACCAAACAAAGACACATTCAATAAATCGACAAATGATTGCAAATACGAAACATAGCTTTGGCGAAGATAGGTCGATACATGAGAGCATAATATGAAAATATACCCCATATGTATGGTTACTGATTTCAATAAATATCCCCGGAGAAGCAAGACAAAACACCAATACTTTCGCCAAAGCGTATTATGGGTGCAACTAGCTAGCTGTGGATGTTAGATCTGTACAATGGAAACGTGATGCACATTAAGTTTCTTTGTGTCCCCTCACCTTAGTGCCTGCAACGGCGGCACTTACTTACCACCCGTAATCGGAGTGAACGTGGAAAACGCCTGCATTGGCGGTTCTGCGCTTTGCTCTAATTCGGAGACATCTCTCTCTGTGGTTGCCGAAAGTGAAGAGTACTGCCAACAGAATGCCTGAAGTTTACTCGTCAACGTTCCTGTAGCAAGTGCATTCTGACTTTATTCTCCGAAATTTAGCTGATTCTGTCAACGTCGGAAACTCGCCGGCCCGCTACAGCAGATCTTGCGAGTCCCGAAAGACAAGTTTAAGAATTTCCTACTGTCCCGGATTTTGACATCGTTAATCATTAATGGTATGATGTAGGAAGGAAGGCAGAAAATCTGCCCCACTACATGACAGACTTTCAGCCCTGGCCAGTCAAAAGCCTTGCGTGTAGGCCTGCGAAGGAAAATGCGTCCTATACCGCAATAATTACTGTGAGCCCCCATTCAGATGTAAACGAACATTTCTGCATGGTATGCCAGCCTACAGTGTCTGGCGCAATGCTGTTTTTATGGAACGCAGTTCCCTTCTCCTACGATCCTGCGCACGTGCATGGGAGACTGCTATTTTCATGTCCTATATCCGCGCGAAGACGGCTTTGAGCGCCAAACTGCCGGCACCGTAGCTTAGCGTGTTCGGTCAGAGGATTAGCTGCCTTCTGTAATAAAAAACTAACTGAGTTAATCGATCAACTACGAACTTAAACGGATGTCTTACGACGTCCACCCAGAGCTGATGCAGCGAACAAAATGAGATTTTATTTTTAAAAAAAACTGTATTTCTAGTCTCCACGGGCTGCTTTCACCACAACGGCCAGTTAGCAATATGGCGGTTGTATGCACATCATAAGGCTTTTAAGTTTTACTTACATCAGTTTTATACAGCTGCCGTCTACCGAATCCTGCAATATATACTACGGCTATGAGTGTTGGGTGTTTTCTATCGTTACTTACAATGCGTCTGAGCTGTCGTTGCCCTCCCTAGAAGTTTGTCTTTCGAAGAGAATTTCAGTTTTACAATTCGTTCCGTGAGGGCAGCGGCTAGAGTGTTGGGTTAGAAAAACCCAGATGGAGGGTTTGACTCCAGATGTACGTGGATTTGTTTTTATCTCCTAATTTTAGTCTGTATGGTAGAGCATCTAATTTCGTAATAGTTATACTACACTCTTCCTATATCCCGTTGTAACAGTTTTTCTCATCCTAATTATTTCGTTCCTGAAATTTCTTATTATTTCTACGTAATCGGCATAGGCGAGTCTGTTAATGTTTACACCTACGCCCTGCATTCCTTTGGAGTTAGTTTTAGAAAATTTCCTGCAGATCATGGCTCATAGTTAGTATGAAGTTAAATAATAGAATACTCATGAGAGGGCGCATTTTTATCTCAGTCCAATGTAAACCTTAACAAATTTCCGTTTCTCCTACAAATGTCTTTATTCATCAGTAAGTTTCTTCTATACTTCTTACTTAGTTTTACCAACTGAATTTTGAGGCTATCTAAAATTATCTCCTCATTTTTAGTAGTATCGTTTGATGTAAGCTGCCATCAGAATTTTTCAAATCTGCAAACAGCATGTAGGCATCCGTATGAAATTCCCATGTTTTCTTTGTTATTTATCTCATAGTGGAAAACTATGCACTATAAAAGCCGTGTTGGTAGTTCCGAATTAGTTTTTAAGTAAGAGTATCTGTCATTTTACAAGACAAATGGACAGAACTTTATAAGGAACAACGAGTAATGAAATTCCCGTATAGTTATCACACATAAGAGACTTATCTCCTTTCTTTAATGAGGCAAACAATTGCTATTTTCCACTCTTTAGGTTTGGTTCATGTCTCTCAATTTATGTTAAAAATGTTTTTCGTAAGCTGTTTGTGGTCCTCAATTTTTATTGCTTTGTTGTTTTATATCTTTTTATTGCCTCCTGTAATTTCTCAGTGAATGGCAAGGAAGTTCATCGATCTCGGAGTACAAGCTCGAATTAAGGGAGGATGCACAACAAAATCAGCCATTCCATTTCAGAATAACCACCCTGGTATTTGTCTTAAGAGGTTTGCGGAATTCATTGAAACTAAATCTAAATCTGTGTGGTCGGACGGGGATCTGAACCGTCATTATCAAGAATGCGGGCCCACTCAGCTAAGCAGTGCGCCGCACTGCTCTATCAGTGACTCGGTGGGGGATGATTTCAATGTATCAACTGTATCTGGTGATCCAGATTTAAATTAGGGTTACAGATCGTAGCAATTTGGTAACTGTGAAAATATGATGTCCATGTTGTTTGCATATCAGTTTGCATATCATTTTTATTAGTCACTTATTCTTTGCTCTTTATAAAACATTCTGTCGCGCTCGCCCTGCTGGACGTTATTTTAACTTTCCACTTTTCAGGTTGCTACATTCTTCCCGTTTCTTATATCTCAGAAAACGTCGCGGTTCCTGCCGAATTTTATCATGTACTTTCTTCACTGATGTCTTGTTCCTTTCTTGGATCCATGCTTCCCTCGCATTTCTTTCTTTAGCACTTTTTATTTACATTTTCGTTTAAATAGCTCGTCTCAGGGTCATTTCTGCTCGTTATTACTATGGAATTTGCTTTGAGCATTCTGCTCTTTAGTAATGTCTATATGCTTTCCACATCGCGTTATTCATTATGAACTGTCTATTTTCTGTTAGCTTACATTTTATTTTCTTTCATTTATTTCGTCAAGGTTTCCTGTGTTTTCCCTTTTAGTTTCAACACTGCTTCTACGTTGGTCTGAGTTTTAATTTCATTGTTAATACTACTAACATTATCTGTACAACAATCTCCCCCTATAAGTTCTCACTCCTTTCGTTCTGTTTTGGAATCCTCTTTACATAGGTACACTGTAAATCTAGAATATTACTTTTCAGTCGGGTGATATCCACGTACGTATATGAACGCGTCTGAGCTGAAACTTCGAATTAATGTGAGATCGTTTGTGATTACAAAGTTGATAAGGTCTCATCCGTTAAATGAATTCCCTTAAGGAATAATAACGTTAACAATGTTTGATTTACAGATGTCTTCTTTTCTCACTTTACCACTGAAGTCACCCAACACCACCTTCGCACAGTCTCTAGTTAGTGAATTGTATGTGTCTGCTAGCTGGTTGTAGAATTTTCTTTTACGTCATCTTTGTCTTCCGCGGAGTCCTATGCACCTATAAACGTGATGCCTAACCACTGCGAGCCCAATGTGGTGTACGAAAATTCGTCTAATAAAATGTTTGAACACCTTCACTTAACAATTTATTTATTAATATATGCACATGCCTCATCGAATCTCATGGAGCTGAACACAGTAGATGTACCTTATTGTTCTGATGCCTATTTTACAACCCCTTGTCTTGCCATCTTACTTCATGGAGAGTTACAAATCGTACCTTTTATTTTCTTAGTTCGTTTGCTATCATTTGAGCAAGTCTTGAACGATATAATGTTCTCCCAGTGCAAGATCCTCCTGCCAGGTCCTTATAACACTGCCAAGCCATGTTCCAATGTATTCCGTCCTGTTTCCGAGGAGTAAGTGTGCTGTATCGACTAGTTACCATTTCAGCAGTGAACTGGAAAAACCTCTGCAAAAGATGTTAACTAGGAGGACGAAGATCCTTTATATCGGAGTGACCTAGGAGATTCACATTCATTCGCTACAAAGTTCCTCCCTTACAATGCTTGTTTAGGTCCACCTGAACTATTTTATTTCTCCGGTACTTAAGGAACATTAGTGAAAGGAAACAAATGCTCACTCAGTATTTTCAATTTTGCGCTGCTGTCAAAGCTGACAGCAGTATCTGGACGTCAATAGGGTTAGCCAGTTTGAAATACTAAGGGAAATGTTTTACAAACGTGTAATGAATGCTGTTCTGCAACGATGATTACACAAGAGGGGTACTATAATAGAGCGATCTGAAGTACGCAAGATTATTTGAGATAGATCTGTGTGATATGCATAACGCATATAAGTTGGATGAGTAAATTATCCTCAACATGTAGTCGGGACCCTAGGATACAAGACTGGCAACTTTCCAGGATCGTAGCTGTCGCGTAATCGGCATTACTTGACTTCTAATGTTACAGCTCTACAACGTCGTTCATCATTCTCCAGATTACCAAGAATTCTGAATTGCTTAAGAGAACTGTTTGCATACCCAGTCAAGGCCAACAAGAGCCACACGCGCACCAGCATACATAAATAAGCGTACATGAGTGCTGCATCACTGTTTTGACCAAATTATACGGATTATGTCCATTATGTTCACTAAATACAACAGTATGATTTGCACCACGGGAACAACCTATTTCTGCTAATATACCAGGCAAAAATGCAAGATATGTTCCAAACAGAATATGCGCTAGGCTATTTATTGCCCGCTTGTCACACAATTGGTCGATGCGTTGGCAAACGGGACATGTTTGTATTGCGGATCCTGTTCAAAAAATGGCTCTGAGCACTATGGGACTTAACATCTGTGGTCATCAGTCCCCTAGAACTTAGAACTACTTAAACCTAACTAACCTAAGGATATCACACACATCCATGCCCGAGGCAGGATTGGAACCTGCGACCGTAGCAGTCGCGCGGTTCCGGACTGCGCGCCTAGAACCGCTAGACCACCGCGGCCGGCGCGGATCCTGTAACAGGCTCCATAGTCACTGAAGATCAACTTAAAACGGATGTTGTCGACATTTTAAAACTACGCCAATTCCCCATCTACAGTCCGTTGTTAGGTGATTTTACCAATTTCACTTCTTTGCAAGTGCGTATGTGTGGTTCAAAAGTGGCTTTACTTTCTGCTGTCCGATTAGACTGAACTTTTGGCACCATAGTCACTTTAAGGTTAAATGAAGAATGAGGGACTGTGAATAAATTGCTGCCAGAAATGAGAACAGAAACGCTGGCCGCTGTGGCCGAGTGGTTCTAGGCGCTTCAGTCCGGAACCGCGCGACTGCTACGGTCGCAGGTTCGAATCCTGCCTCAGGCATGGATGTGTGTGATGTCCTTAGATTAGTTAGGTTTAAGTAGTTCTAAGTTCTAGGGGACTGATGACCTCAGAAGTTAAGTTCCATAGTGCTCAGAGCCATTTGACCCATTTAAAAGAGAAACGCGGATACGTGGCCTTGGAGTCAGCACTATCTTCTGCGATGCACGCAGTGTAAACCACCGCATTCGCATCTTTCGCCGCTGTGTTTGTCGTTAGCAGTACGTGGTCTTGTGGTTACTGTTGCTGACTCTCTATCGCGAGGACATGGGTTCGATTCCCGGCTTAATCGGGGATTTTCTTCTCTCGGCAGTGGGGGTGTATGTGTTGTTGTCATCATCATTTCATCATCCTCAACGCACCAGTCGCCAAAGCGGTGTCGTATAGAAAGACTTGCACCTGGTGGCCGAATATCTCAGACTGGTTGTCCCGACTAAAATTGTGATTAGATTATACGGAATGAAATTTTGTTTGTTGAGCGTTTTAGATTGATAAGAATTTAGTATGATATAAAGGACAATCAATACGTTTGAGGGCGTTACTGAGGCGTATACGCAATGTAGCGCGACTCCTATGCGAGTATACAGGGTGGTCTATTGATCGTGACCGGGCCAAATTTCTCACGAAATAAGCGTCAAACGAAAAACAAAAACCAAACTTGTCTAGCTTGAAGGGGCAAACCAGATGGCGCTGCCATACGTCAAACGGATATCAGCTGCATTTTTAAATAGCAACCCCCATTTTTATTACATATCCGTGTAACGCGTAAGGAAATGTGAATGTTTTAGTTGAACCACTTTTTTAGCTTTGTGATAGACGGCGCTGTAATAGTCACAAACATATGGCTCACAATTATTGATGAACAGTTGGTAACAGGTAGGTTTTTAAAATTAAAATACAGAACGTAGGTACGTTTGAACATTTTATTTCGGTTGTTCCAGTCTGATACATATACCTCTGTGAACTTACCATTTCTGAGAGCGCACGCTGTTACAGCGTGATTACCTGTAAATACCACATTAATATAATAAGTGCTCAAAATGTTGTCCGCCAACCTCAGTGCATTTGGCAATAGCCGGCCGCGGTGGTCTAGCGGTTCTAGGCGCTCAGTCCGACTGCTACGGTCGCAGGTTCGAATCCTGCCTCCGACATGGATGTGTGTGATGTCCTTAGGTTAGTTAGGTTTAATTAGTTTTAGGGGACTGATGACCTCAGATGTTAAGTCCCATAGTGCTCAGAGCCATTTGAACCATTTGGCAATACGTGTAACGACATTCCTCTCAACAGCGAGTAGTTCCCCTTCCGCAATCTTCGCACATGTATTGACAATGCGCTGACGCATGTTGTCAGGTTAGTTAGGTTTAATTAGTTTTAGGGGACTGATGACCTCAGATGTTAAGTCCCATAGTGCTCAGAGCCATTTGAACCATTTGGCAATACGTGTAACGACATTCCTCTCAACAGCGAGTAGTTCCCCTTCCGCAATCTTCGCACATGTATTGACAATGCGCTGACGCATGTTGTCAGGCGTTGTCGGTGGATCACAATAGCAAGTATCCTTCAACTTTCATCACAGAAAGAAATCAGGGGACGTCAGATCCGGTGAACGTGCAGGCCATGGTATGGTGCATCGACGACCAATCCACCTGTCATGAAATATGCTACTCAATACCGCTTCAACCGCACGTGAGCGGTGTGCCGGACATCCATCATGTTGGAAGCACATCGCCATTCTGTCATGCAGTGAAACATCTTGTAGTAACGTCGGTAGAGCATTACGTAGGAAATCAGCATACATTGCACCGTTTAGATTGCCATCGATAAAATGGGGGCCAATTGTCCTTCCTCCCATAATGCCGCGCCAAGGTCGCTGATGTTCCACTTGTCGCAGCCATCGTGGATTTTCCGTTGTCCAATAGTGCATATTATGCCGATTTACGTTACCGCTGTTGGTGAAGGACGCTTCGTCGCTAAATAGAACGCGTGCAAAAAAATCTGTCATCGTCCCGTAATTTCTCTTGAGCCCAGTAGCAGAACTGTACACGACATTCAAAGTCGTCGCCATGCAATTCCTGGTGCACAGAAATATGGTAAGGGTGCAATCGATGTTGATATAGCATTCTCAACACCGACGTTTTTGAGATTCCCGATTCTCGAACAATTCGTCTGCTGCTGATGTGCGAATTAGCCTCTACAGCAGCTAAAGCACCTACTTGGAAATCATTGTTGCAGGTCGTCGTTGACGTTTCACATGTGGGTGAACTCTTCTTCTTTACTTAAATAACGTAACTATACGGCGAACGGTCCGGACACTTGGATGATGTCGTCCAGGATACCGAGCAGCATACGTACCATACGCCCGTTGGGCATTTTGATCACAATAGCCATACATCAACACGATATCGACCTTTTCCGCAATTGGTAAACGGTCCATTTTAACAAGAGTACTGTATCACGAAGCAAATACCGTCCGCACTGGCGGAATGTTACGTGATACCACGTACTTATACGTTTGTTACTATTACATCGCCATATATCACAAAGCGAAAAAAGTGGTCCAACTAAAACATTCATATTTATTTACGTACTACACGAATATGTAATAAAAATGGGGGTTCCTATTTAAAAAAAAAAACGTTGTTGATATCCGTTTGACCTATGGCAGCGTCATCTAGCGGGCCAACCATAGTGCCATTTGGTTTTCCCCTTCAAGCTAGAGGAGTTTCGTTCTGTGTAGTTTTTTCGTTTGACGCTTATTTCGTGAGATATTTGGCCCGGTCACGATCAATGGATCTACATCTACATCTACATTCATACTCCGCCAGCCACCTGACGGTGTGTGGCGGAGGGTACCCTGAGTACCTCTATCGGTTCTCCCTTCTATTCCAGTCTCGTATTGTTCGTGGAAAGAAGGATTGTCTGTATGCTTCTGTGTGGGCTCTAATCTCTCTGATTTTCTGCTCACGGTCTCTTCGCGAGATATACGTAGGAGGGAGCAATATACTGCTGGACTCTTCGGTGAAGGTATGTTCTCGAAACTTTAACAAAAGCCCGTACCGGGCTACTGAGCGTCTCTCCTGTAGAGTCTTCCACTGGAGTTTAATCATCATCTCCGCAACGCTTTCGCGATTACTAAATGATCCTGTAACGAAGCGCGCTACTCTCCGTTGGATCTTCTCTATCTCTTCTATCAACCCTATCTGGTACGGATCCCACACCGCTGAGCAGTATTCAAGCAGTGGGCGAACGAGTGTACTGTAACCTACTTCCTTTGTTTTCGGATTGCATTTCCTTAGGATTCTTCCAATGAATCTCAGTCTGGCATCTGCTTCACCGACGATCAAGTTTATATGATCATTCCATTTTAAATCACTCCTAATGCGTACTCCCAGATAATTTATGGAACTAACTGCTTCCAGTTGCTGACCTGCTATTTTGTAGCTTAATGATAAGGGATCTATCTTTCTATGTATTCGCAGCACGTTACACTTGTCTACAATGAGATTCAATTGCCATTACCTGCACCATGGGGATCACGCTGTATAAGCACCGAGAGTTGGGCAAGGGATCAGTGTGATATTCGTGTCTTTCCGACGTGTGTGCGGTAAATGCGGAAACGTGAACTATGCTAAACGCGTCGAAATGGGACCAACGTGTTATTGTTTTCTTAGCTGCCGAAGGACACACACACCAGAGACATCCACCGGAAAACGAAGAATGTGTATGGGGCAGCATTCTGTCGAGAACCTCCATTCTGGAATGGTGTGCCAAGTTCCGTGCTGGTCACGATTCGACATAAAATGCTGGTCGATCTAGGAGGTCAGCAGAAATTACGCCAGCTCATGTGGGAGACACTCTACCACCCGTCGTTCAGTCCTGATTATCACTTCTTCGGTCTCTTAAAAAGGGTCTTTTAAGGGTCGAAGATGTCCTGTCGGACGAGGATGTGCTGCAGGATGTTAACGACCTCTTCAGGCAGCAGGACACGGTGTTTTACGCTACGTCTATCTTCAGTCTGGTGCGTCGGTGGGACGATTGCCTCAATGCTCACGGTGACTTTGCCTGATAGGCATACCGATTCTGGTCTGTATGGCCTTCGAACTACAGCTTTCTATCGCTTTTTATATTTATGCATTTACTTATAATTTATGAGATTTTCGTTGTTTTCTTTTTATGGATAGGAATATTGTCAGCATCAAAAAAGTTTGCACTTTGGCGTAATGTGAATAGCAAACACAGTAGTGCAAACTGTAAGCATATTTAATAATCTCCATTAAAATGTGATCTGTATATTGTAGATTCCAGATAGGTACGCGAAGAATTCGTGAATCCGGAGTGGATGGAAGAGGCAGTGGAATCCATAAGCAAAGGGGGCATTATGCACGTTATAACTGTTCAGTACGCAATGCCTCATGAAGTGCTAGGGTGCCGCATGCTTCGCGGTAGAGAAAACAAAACAACGTGAAATGTTGTCGCAAGGGGAACTGCTCTAGCAAGATACGGCCATAAATAGTTTACCTCAGAATGTCCGCAAAGCAGACCTTAAATCAGCGTAACATTTAAATACTGAACATTGTTTAAAAAAAAAGCAAAAACAGTGGATACGTCTGGTTCCAGAGATTCATGGGCCGTTAAAAGTTGTCCCCTAAGTAAAACTCTTAGTAAGTTCTACAACCTATTGGAATCAGTACTTCTAGACTTGAACTTATCGGACAAAGGAAAATGGTATTCAAAGTTGCTCTCAATTACCATCCCCTAGCTCGAATCGTTGCTACTAACGGGCAAAGTACGTTGTTAACGTGACACATAAGTGAAATGAAGGTAATGTGGCCTGCAACTATTTTACATACATATTCATTTGTGGTGTTGGAAGGAATGAGACTTAATGACATCTATAATTGATTGCCGAGATGATGCACTGTCCACATTATTGCGTCAGGCTACGTCAACGAAGCAGCATTGTCTGCATGGAAGTAATACAGCTTCTGGTCAACAGTTTATATGCTTAATGCAGTACTGTCCTTAGGACCAGTGACGTGAAATCACACGCTCAGGGTGCTTACATGCTGAGCCAAGGAGAGCGGCGGAACGGTTTCTCACTTTCTCATCACACACACACACACACACACACACACACACTCACAAGTGCGAACACCGCATGTCAGAAATACATTTAATGGAATGAGAAAGATATTTAGTTGAGAGAACAACTATTTATTGAAAAACTGCAAAGAAAAAATTATTAAAGAGCAAATGTATATTGTAACATGTTGTACTGTTCTTTTTTCTCACATTAAGCAATAATAGCAGTTTCTTAAAGCTCTTCTATTGAAATAATTTCGTCGTCATGCGAGTTGCTACGATCAGCTTTTGATGCAGGCAGAAGAGTTAAACGCGCCACGAATTCATAAGAATTGTTATAATGAAGGTAGTCAGTGTGTTAGAGTAGTTTTTCCAACGTGTAACATTAGTTTCTTCATTTTTCTACAGGTTTACACTATTCTCCTTTCCCTGGATATATCACACATTTAATTTTCAACTTCTGGCCAACAGTGACGTCATAGTTACCCACATCATCATCAACGTCATCATCGAATGACATCTGTGAAAGCGGACAGTCCAGAAGGATATTAACAGAGAGACAACTATTTTAGAGAGTGGTTTTATGATATAGGTATACATGTACCCCCTGTTTGAATTTACACACGCATAGTAAAGATAATGATATCTGAGGCTGTTGGTTGCTTTGAGAATTGTAGCGTAATTGTGAACGTCACGGCTCCTGTAATATTCGGATTTAATTTGAACAGCAAATTTTGTAATCTTCTAGTTATAGAATAAATGATTTTAATCAATATCCACTGGTGTGATCCCATTCATCACACAGAATGATGGATCAAATCTGATGCCGCACACGGTGTCACAGTCTTTACGCGATAGTTTATTGAAATACTAGTGAACCTCCGATTCTTTAAGTAATCGAACTTCCGACTACTTTACACATTTCTTCTTGTGTTAAATATTAGACATTAAGCATGTAAGTGAGAAAAAGTATGCCGGCCGCTGTGACCGAGCGGTTCTAGGGGCTTCAGTCCGGAACCGCGATGCTGCTACGGTCGAAGGTTCGAATCTTGCCCCGGGCATGGATGTGTGTAATGTCCTTAGGTTAGTTAGGTTTAAGTAGTTCTACGTCTAGGAGACTGATGACCTCAAATGGTAAGACCCATAGAGCTCAGAGCCATTTGAACAATTTGAAAAAAATGATAATACGTTTGAATTATATTTAAAACTGGTTGGAAATCGCTAAGTGTTCTAATTATCAAACATTAGGTGAATAAAGTTCGGGGTACTTTGTACTCCTTTTTAAACAAGTTAGTTTTTAAAGCATCTCAATGCTTATGACGCCGTATCTCCTAAACTATGTGTCGCACGATGTTATAGTTTTCATGCACATAGAGGGGTATTTTGAATAACCGTATGATAACGTGTTGGAGACATAGCATTAAAGAAGTAATAAATTGAAACGTCATGCCTGATACGATAGTTTTACTGCGTGAAAAGCGAAAACATGAGCAAGAAACATTTTTTCCTTTCATGGTTTTATGGGCGGGGCGAGGGGTTTGCTATAAAAAGTGTTGTAACTGTTTGAAATTATGTGTAAATATTGTTGAAAATCACTAAGATCTCTCATTTTCAACTACTGAAGAATATAGTTCAGATTCGGATCCTGTCTGGGGCATGGATGTGTGTGATGTCCTTCGGTTAGTTAGGTTTAAGTAGTTCTAAGTCTAGGGGACTGATGACGTCAGATGTTAAGTCCCATAATGTTTAGAGACATTTGAACCATTTTGATTGTGACAGTATTTTAAATTTTTAAAATCGGTCGAAAACTATTGGAAATAATGAAAATTAACCTTTTTTTGTGCCCGGAAGCCGTTAGATAGGCAACCTGCAACTTCCGTTTAGTAATGTAGAGGATGATAGCTGTCTCCGCCGTAAACCTTCCCGCTGCTTTTTGAGTTGGAAACACATCATTCTTATAATCAGCCTCAGATTCTTCTAGTTTCTTAACGGTGTCTACCAGCAGAAGCAGCAGTAACAGTACTACCATTTATGTTGTCTTTCTTTGCAAATCCACTTTCATCTACAGAAATTAACTCCTTAAGCGCTGCGAAGCAGGTTCAAGGGTTCCATCTGGTAAGGATTTGGCTTAAGCTTCTCTTTCGCAAATGAATGTCATCTTCCTTCGAACACTTTGTCGAGTCTCCAGGATTTTTTCCTTGAGATTATGAGGGTGGTCGAGACAGTACAGGGTGGCGGAATACGTGTTTGAAGAGTTCTCTCAGATGTTGATAATTTACGGTGCTGGTGTAACTCATACATCGGAAACGTTTCCCAGATGGCCTCAATCGGACGACTACAACAACGGCTGCAGGGGGAGAATAACTATGGTACTCCACGGACGCGTCACGCTCACGACTTTGAAGATGACCCGAAGGCGCGTATTCGAAACATTACCCATGTCAAGGGTGCGCCACACATGAGCTTATGGCGTGTTCTGCACAACAAGCAACTCAGCACTTGCCACAGAATAAGCGTACATACCATGATTCCGACTGACAGCTCAGTTTCTGAACATGAGCAGTGGTGGAATTACTAGAATATTTTCCACTGTCAGTCCGAAAGCAAATTTGCTTCAAGCATAGTGACAGGCCTGCGAATTTTGCTCGTGACGTTTGCGAACATCTCAACCAAAGATACTGGATAAGTCGCAGTGGACCATCTGCTAGGCCACCGAGGTCGCCATATTTAATGCCTCTCGACTTTCTCTTATGGAGCAATAGGAAGAGTCTTGTGTGCGAGACTCCTACACAGTAGGAAGAAAATCTCCTTGCAAGACTTCTGGCAGCAGCAGAATAATTTCAGCACACGGCAGGGTTCGTGGATCGTGTGTATAAAAATATGCGTAGTAGATCACCATCTGCAACGAAAAGCAAGGTCACCACATGCACAGGTCAGAGCTCACTGCCTACGCTGTATATATACAGAGGAATGGTCAATATTCAGGGACGACCATTCGGAACAATAAACTTTATACGTATGTATGAACTATTCCAGAATGGTTTCCGAGATAGAACACATTTAATGCACTCTGTTTTTTATTTTCTGTATTATTCCATACATTGTCATGTTTGCACTGTACACATGTGCAAAAGTTAATAAACATTACAACATAGATTTTACAAAGTATCAGTTAAAAGTACATATTTTTAACACATTCACATCCAACCATTATCGTACTCGTCACGTTATACCTGCTGTACTGTTCACAATAAGTTTCGAATATCCCACCACCAACTTCCGTGCATTTGTGCACTCTTTGGAGAACATTTTTTGCTTGTCAGAGTGCCGCCGCACGTTCCGGAATGATGGCAGCAGCGTGCATAATGTGATCAGCTAGTTCATCTCGCGTGTTCACCTTAGACAACTCAGACTTCACCCAACCCCACGAACAAAAATTAGCCAGGTGCGAGAAAGACTCGCACTCTGGTGGTTCTGTACAAGCTTCATCATGTGCCTAGGCAGTTCATCCATTTGGGAAATCGAGAATCTCAACCATTTATGCTTGTTATGGACATTAATACTGGCAGGATATCGTTCCCAGCGATTCTAAGATTTTCGAGAATGTTTTAATTGCAGTAATGAGGCGTAAAATCAGGATGCATGGGACCATTTTATAATAATCAGTAGTTCTCCATTCAGGCTGACTAGGTCGCAACGGTAAAAGCCAAACATCATGGAAGGAACGACTTTATTGCTCAAATGACGCGTTCCGGGATTTGTCCCTTATCAGATGAAATGAAATGAGCGTATGGCATCGTTGGCGGGAGGACCCCTTCATCATATATCCAGGAGCGATTACAGCACGTAGATATGTCGTTTCAAATTGTATGTGAAACAAACATTCGCAGACTTGTAATCGCTCCTGGATATCTGATGATAGATAAATTACTAAAAGCGTTATGTGAACAATAAATCCAGTCCTTGTCTTGTGTTTACTTTTACCATTGCAACCGGCTCGGCCTGAACGTAGGACTACTGATTGTTTTAATTTCAAAGTTTGATGTCAAATGACAAATGACAACAGAAGTATTTTTTCATATGATAAAATTACATACACTCCTGGAAATTGAAATAAGAACACCGTGAATTCATTGTCCCAGGAAGGGGAAACTTTATTGACACATTCCTGGGGTCAGATACATCACATGATCACAGACAGAACCACAGGCACATAGACACAGGCAACAGAGCATGCACAATGTCGGCACTAGTACAGTGTATATCCACCTTTCGCAGCAAAGCAGGCTGCTATTCTCCCATGGAGACGATCGTAGAGATGCTGGATGTAGTCCTGTGGAACGGCTTGCCATGCCATTTCCACCTGGCGCCTCAGTTGGACCAGCGTTCGTGCTGGACGTGCAGACCGCGTGAGACGACGCTTCATCCAGTCCCAAACATGCTCAATGGGGGACAGATCCGGAGATCTTGCTGACCAGGGTAGTTGACTTACACCTTCTAGAGCACGTTGGGTGGCACGGGATACATGCGGACGTGCATTATCCTGTTGGAACAGCAAGTTCCCTTGCCGGTCTAGGAATGGTAGAACGATGGGTTCGATGACGGTTTGGATGTACCGTGCACTATTCAGTGTCCCCTCGACGATCACCAGTGGTGTACGGCCAGTGTAGGAGATCGCTCCCCACACCATGATGCCGGGTGTTGGCCCTGTGTGCCTCGGTCGTATGCAGTCCTGATTGTGGCGCTCACCTGCACGGCGCCAAACACGCATACGACCATCATTGGCACCAAGGCAGAAGCGACTCTCATCGCTGAAGACGACACGTCTCCATTCGTCCCTCCATTCACGCCTGTCACGACACCACTGGAGG
Organism: Schistocerca serialis cubense; assembly: GCF_023864345.2. Lineage (NCBI taxonomy): Eukaryota > Metazoa > Arthropoda > Insecta > Orthoptera > Acrididae > Schistocerca > Schistocerca serialis. The sequence goes on from NC_064641.1 coordinate 623,290,083, forward strand.
CGGGCTGCACGATGTTGGGGCGTGAGCGGAAGACGGCCTAACGGTGTGCGGGACCGTAGCCCAGCTTCATGGAGACGGTTGCGAATGGTCCTCGCCGATACCCCAGGAGCAACAGTGTCCCTAATTTGCTGGGAAGTGGCGGTGCGGTCCCCTACGGCACTGCGTAGGATCCTACGGTCTTGGCGTGCATCCGTGCGTCGCTGCGGTCCGGTCCCAGGTCGACGGGCACGTGCACCTTCCGCCGACCACTGGCGACAACATCGATGTACTGTGGAGACCTCACGCCCCACGTGTTGAGCAATTCGGCGGTACGTCCACCCGGCCTCCCGCATGCCCACTATACGCCCTCGCTCAAAGTCCGTCAACTGCACATACGGTTCACGTCCACGCTGTCGCGGCATGCTACCAGTGTTAAAGACTGCGATGGAGCTCCGTATGCCACGGCAAACTGGCTGACACTGACGGCGGCGGTGCACAAATGCTGCGCAGCTAGCGCCATTCGACGGCCAACACCGCGGTTCCTGGTGTGTCCGCTGTGCCGTGCGTGTGATCATTGCTTGTACAGCCCTCTCGCAGTGTCCGGAGCAAGTATGGTGGGTCTGACACACCGGTGTCAATGTGTTCTTTTTTCCATTTCCAGGAGTATATTTAGTTTTTCAATTTTTTCCTTTACTTGTACTGTGAAATTTTACTTCTGTCTTAATTTCATCGTTGTAGATCAGCTGGAAGTACCCTATAGGTTTTGATGAGTGAGTTTGATAGAATCAAAATATGTAACCTAAATGGCCATAGCTTTTGTTTGCATTGACTTAGGAGCTTACATTTCTTGCACCTCCAAGAGCCTATACAGTTTAGTTTCTCTACCGGTTCCTGAAAAAAAAAAAAAGGGGGGGGGGGTCTTAACAGACGGACGAACAGACAGAGGGTTAGATAAAAAAAGCTCTTGTGATGTGATAACAAATTACAGTTTCCAGACTTTTTCCTTTTATTGTACTCTGAAAGCTTTCATTTTGCCCAACTTCGTGATTCTATGCCAACCGGAAGTATCCTACAGGTTTTGATAAGTTTGCGAGTATTAAAATATCTGTCATAAATAGCCGCATGTTCTTATTGCATTGATTATAAGCTTCAATTGTGTACACAGCCAAGGCACTACAGACCTTAGTACGTGACATAAATTTCAACTTGATATGTCTGCTCGTTCCTGAAAAAAAGGGCATTCAACAGTGGCACAGATACTTAGACGGACGGACAACAAAGCGATCATACAAGGATTCCGTTTTTACCAACTGAGGCACGGAACCCTAAAAATCTCCTATCGTATGGTCTGGTAATTTTGGTGTCCATACGCGTGTTATAATGTGGAGAGGGCTCCACCATGCTGCGATTACACTGCATCCCGTGCAGCCAAAGAAATTTCCTCAAGGTGTTGAAGAAATGAATTTTCCAAAAAATGCTAGTAACTCTGCCCCGTCTTATAATATGAGTGGGCCTATCAACGATGTTTTCCTATCATGCTGCACGACACATCGGTTTAAAAACGAACTTAGAAATTGGCTTCCCTTATAGCCTCTCGGTTTTCGTGCGACCATTGATTATTGTTCGTTTCCATTCCTTGTAAATGTGGCTCCATCAGTGAATAGCATTAATGGAAAAAAATGATGATCGTCGTTTGACCAATGACAAAAATCAAGTCCTGTGGCATTGTCGACAGTATGAAGATTGTGAACACCCTGTTTGTGAAATGGGTACAAGTTTTCTGCATGCAAAGTTCGCCTTACATCTGCTCGTGGCACTTTGATACGTGCAGAAAGTCGTCGCCTGCTGGTGGTTGGACTACGCTGTACCATTTCAGCAATCTGTTGCTGTTGCTGCACTGGTTGTCGAGTTAGACATGATCCAGCGAAAAGCAGCGCGATTCGTCATGGGGACATTTAGTCAGCGCGAGAGCGTTACGGAGATGCTGAACAAGCTCCAGTGGCGGACACTTCAAGAAAGGCGTTACGCAATACGGAGAGGTTTATTATCGAAATTACGAGAGAGCATATTCCGGGAAGAGATGGGCAACATATTACTACCGCCCACATATATCTCGCGTAATGATCACAACGAAAAGATCCGAGAAATTAGAGCAAATACGGAGACTTACAAGCAGTCGTTCTTCCCACGCACAATTCGTGAATGGAACAGGGAAGGGGGGATCAGATAGTGGTACAATAAGTACCCTCCGCCACACACCGTAAGGTGGCTCGCGGAGTATAGATGTAGATGTAGATGTAGAAGTTCAGAAGCAAACAGGGAACCTGGAAGAATAGCTGTCTAACGTAATATGCTGAAAACTGTGGTACGCACCCTACAAACAGGAATTCGACTTTCCGGAAAGGACCGACGGTATTGTTCGACAGCAGCAGAAGCACTACCATCGCAGACGCCTTAAACATATACGTTATCTGCATATTCTTCGATAATGTAGAAGTATGGCATTTCACCGAGAACGTGTACAAACATAGTCAGCCGAGGTATCAGAGAGATACACTCTCAGTCCCTCGCCCTACTTCACTCACAACACACCATAAACAGTTGCGAGTTTACTGGTAGAAAGACATCCCGAACAAAGAGGCTGAAAGCAATGAAGAAGATCTAGAATAAAACGACAAAGAGGTTGGGTGCGTAAGACACATAAGTGAGCGTCTCTAGCCCAAAACTAAATGTACCTCAAATGTGATCTTGGAGACCATTCGGAAGGGGGCACATGTCCATATGAAGTTTCTTCCTTCAAAATAATTTTCCTGTCGTATCCCTGAATATTGACCATTCCTCCTGGGGCACCCTGTGTGCACGGTGTAAGAAAGTTATTCATATTTGTAGAGTTATTAGAGGAGATAGAAAAGAACACTTTTGCTTGGCATCACAAATGTCACAGTTTCTCCTTTTCCTCGCTGACTTGACGATGGACTTCCCTTATGTCAGTGTCAACAGTTCTTTTGACTGCTTCGAACACAACATGTTGACTTTCGTATCTGATTTGTAATCACTGCGCCGTGCCACTAGGTGTCTTTGCAGAGCAATGATGCAATGTGAGATCTGCTCCTTACGCTACAGGAGCTTCCGTTGCGAACTCTTGATAAAAGTCATGCCGTATAGTTGTAACTCCATTGCTCCTATTGAAACGAGAACGCAAAACAGCCGATGTTTGTTTTTACCGTCTCCACTCGACGTTCATTGGATTCGGAAGAAAAATCGAGACACATTCATAGTATTTATCAACATTCATAGGATTTATCAACAATGTAAAATGGCGCACGGTCTTCGAAACCTGGGAAAACGCTATAGGGGAAGATGGGTAATATAAATTCTGCATAAGAGCCAAAAGGTAATAATAAAACTAAAAGAACGAAGGTCTTCGATTAAAAAGGCTTTAAGACAGGGATGTAGTCTTTCACTTCTACTGCTCAATCTGTGCATCGAAGAAGCAATGACGTATATAAAAGAAAGGTTCAAGAGTGGGAATAAAATTCAAGGTGAGAGGACGTGAATGGTAAGATTCACTGTTGATATTGCTGTCCTCAATGAAATTGAAGAAGAATTACAGTATTAGTTGAGTGGAATGGACAGTTTAATGAGTACAGAATGTACACGAGAGTAACGAGAAGTAGCAGAAATGAGAACAGCGAGAAACCTGGTATCAGAACTGGTGATCCCGAAAGAGATGAAGTTAAGGAATTTGGCTATCTAGGCAGCAAATCAGCTGATGACGGAAGGCGCAAGCAGGACATAAAAAGGAGACTAGCACTAGCAAAAAGGGCATTCCTGTCCAAGAGAAGTTTACTAGTATGAAACGTAGGCCTTAATCTGATGAAGAAATTTCTGAGAATGTACGTTTGGAGCACAAAATTGTACGGCAGTGAGACACGGACTGTGGGAAAACCGTAACAGAAGAGAATCGAAGCATTTGAGAAACAGTGGCAAGAAGAAGGGACAGGGTGATGGAAACCTGTTAAGACATCAGGAAATACCTTCTGTGGTACTAGAGGGAGTTGTAGACAGTAAAAACTGTAGAGAAAGACGAAGATTGGAACACATCAAGAAAATAGTTGTGGACGTAAGTTGCAAGTGCTACTCTGAGGTGAAAAGGTTGGCACAGGAGAGGAATATTTTTAAAAAAAGTCCTGACCAACACTGGACGACATTAGAGGGCAAGAGCGAGTAAGACAGCTATCTGCGCCAGGGTGAGCCCTACAGGCAACAACATGAACCGGCAACAAGTGATTGACGTCAAGGTAAACTCTTAGCTCCGATGTGTAAGTTGAAATCCGCCCCAAGTTTCTAGCTTGATTTTTGTAGAAAATCTAGTCTTGTGCAATTGTGTGAATCTTTTTGTATCATCCTGTATTACAATACTCGCTGAGAAATTTGTATTTAATTGCAATAGCCTTCCTGATTTTTCTAGCTCCAAGGCCAATGCCCAGTTCGTGACTGGGAGTATCTCCATAAAAGTTCATCATTGCTGTTCTAGCACCAGCTCAAAGCCGCCGACCGTCCGTAATGAGAGCTCGTGCACAGCCGGCGAGTGCTTGACCTAGAAGGCAGGGTATCGCCTCTCGGCTGTCAGTCCGCTCTTCCCAGTGATGAACGTCATCACAACCAGTGTCTGTGCCGGCTGGACGCGGCGTTCGAAAAGCGGTTTTCGGCAGAGTACGTGAAATATTACTGCTGCTATACAAGTAGGTAGCGCGGTACGGTGATCGCAGTTGTTTGTTCTTGTCTTCATCAAGAACAGAGACGTCTTCTATGACAGCAGTGTGGCGTATTTTCCACTCCATTAGATCGCCTGGCACGGCAGACCTACGTAGAATATTTGAATTGAAAACAGTTCTGGTGCAATTTATTCTTTTATTAACAACGCATTACGCCTTCGTGGGGCACCCTCAGGGGCAGCAAAAATAAGAAAAAGTTAGGGTATGGTCCTAGCATACACGATTGTAGATGTGAATACACGATCCTAAACGTCAGTGAGGAATTGTTACTTACCTTAAAACTTTCCTTTCACAACATTTTAAAAACTATAAAGCGCCTCTGTGCTAAACTTAAGCAGAAGTTGTGGTGTCATTTATCTAAGTTACGCAAAACTCTCCACGTCCGTGCTGCCTTTTCATCGCGTAGTAAAGTTCAGACATCTTACCTCCATAATGAGATTGGTACACTTCCTGTGAGGTTCACAAATTAGAATGCAACGTATGCCATTAACTTTGTATTGCTCAAACTAGAAAGATGTTTAGGACGAGATTTAGCGAGTATTTGTTAACCAAAAAGGTCATGTAAAGCAGGAATCTGCATTTGCTGAACACTTATGAGTACTGGGCTCCAGCCACCCACGCTTGATCATCTCTGCGTCTTACGTTGTGTTCACAAAGGCAAAAAGCTTGATTTACTGGAAGAACTGGAAATCCTGAAACATACGTGTACGGTCGACAAACAATTTCTGAACGATCAGCTCACTGTTAGGAACCAAAGCTATTATGATTTAATGATGTCAGTTTTTATAATTTTTACCTACTTTGGCTGTGCTCTTCTAATGGGTTTCCATGTCGATTTATTAATTCAGCCCCTGTCGAAATTGATTCATTCTTACATATTATAGTTTTAGAGGGGAGAGGGTGGGGACTTGCTGTTTTGAGAATTAGTTTTATCCAAGGTTATTGGGATGATGCCCATCTTTGGTATTTGTCTTGGTTTTATTTAGTTATGGCTTCTATCACAATGTTATGTATTTGGAATAATTTAAAGTTCCCCTTTATGTACGACTATGTTTTGATTAATTGCAATCTCCTAATTTCAGTACAGTGATTCAACCATCTTACATGTTTTTTGTGTTACATATGCTGACTTTCACATAACTGCTTCGTATCCTCATGCAAGCCTCATTCCAGTGCTTGCCTGTGTGCTCGCTTGATGACCATTCCGTGGAGTTACGGCGGCATCTCTGCCTATTCTGCTTAAATGGGTACAAGTCTTTGCGAGTGTGACCCTACCATTGCACCACTGTGGCCTGATGGTACGATTTTATTAAGGTACGTTTCGTTCAATTTGATTATTTATTTAACATATACCACCGTTACACGATATTACATTAGTTATTTCTGAATCTGGGGGTTGATCTGGTTTCTATACGCATGCTTCAATCTAGTACAGGGCCGTTTCATAGTTTTCAGAAAATAGTACAACGAAAATTTTAAGCTTAGAAACAATTGCATATTTAAATTGAGACTCGTGCAAGCTATGACCATAACGTAATGTTTGCTGATGTTAACAAACGACGGAGCTGATCCTCCTTAGTACACGAAACGGATTATAACACTGTTGCAGAAACAACGAAACAAACATGCCAAATTCAGACAGACGCAAAATCCCCAAGATTGATGATCTTTTACAGAAGCTCGAAACTTAGTTCAATGCGAGACGCCTATAACAGTTTCCACAACGAAACTTTGTCTCGAAACCTGGCAGAAAATCCAAAGAGACTCTGGTCGTATGTGAAGTATGTTAGCGGCAAGAAACAATCAATGCCTTCCCTGTGCGATAACAATGGAGATAATATCCAAGACAGTGCTGCCAAAGCAGAGTTACTAAACACAGCCTTCCGAAATGCCTTCACAAAAGGCAAATATTTCAGAATTCGAATCGAGAACAGCTGCCAACATGAGTAACGTAGAAGCAAATACCCTCGGAGTAGTGAAGCAACTTAAATCACTTAATAAAAGCAAGTCTTCTGGTCCAGACTGCACACCAATTAGGTTCCTTTCGGAGTATGCTGATGCATTAGCTCCTTACTTAACAATTATATACGACCGTTCGCTCGACGAAAGACCCGTACCCAAAGACTGGAAAGTTGCACAGGTCACACCAATATTCAAGGAAGGTTGTGAGAGTAATCCACTAAATTACAGGCCCATATCGTTAACGTCGATATGCAGCAGGGTTTTGGAACATATATTGTGTTCGAACATTATGAATTACCTCGAATAAAACGGTCTATTGACACACAGTCCACATGGGTTTAGAAAATATCGTTCCTGTTAAATACAACTAGCTCTTTCTTCATAGGAAGTGTTGAGTACTATTGACAAGGGATTTCAGATCGATTCCGTATTTCTAGATTTCCGAACGGGTTTTGACACTTCACCACTCAAGCGGCTCTTAGTGAAATTGCGTGCTTATGGAATACCGTCTCAGTTATGTGACTAGATTTGTGATTTCCTGTCAGACAGGTCTCAGTTCGTAGGAATTGACGGAAAGTAATCGAGTAAAACATAAGTGATTTCTGGTGTTCGTCAAGGTAGTGTTATAGGCCCTTTGCTGTTCCTTATCTATATAAACGATTTGGGAGACAATCTGAGCAGCCGTCTTAGGTTGTTTGCAGAAGACGCTGTCGTTTATCGACTAATAAACTCATCAGAAGATCAAAACAAACTGCAAAACGATTTAGAAAAGATATCTGAATGGTTCCGAAAGTGGCAGTTGACCTTAATTAACGAAAAGTATGAGGTCATCCACATGAGCGCTAAAAGGAACTCGTTAAACTTCGGTTACACGATAAATCAGTCTAATCTAAAAGCCGTAAATGCAACTGAATACCTACGTATTACAATTACGAACAACTTAAAGTGGAAGGAACACACAGAAAATGTTGTGGGGAAGGCTAACCAAAGACTGCGTTTCATTGGCAGGACACTTAGAAAATGTAACACAACTACTAAGGAGACTGCCTACACTACGTTTGTGCGTCCTGTTTTAGAATACTGCTGCGCGGTGTGTGATCCTTACCAGACAGGACTGACGAAGTACATCGAAAAAGTTCCAAGAAAGGCAGCACATTTTATATTATCGTGAAATATGGGAGAGATTGTCACAGGAATGATACAGGATTTGCGCTGGACATCATTAAAAGAAAGGCATTTTTCGTTGCGACGGAATTTTTTCACGAAATTCCAATCACCAACTTTCTCCTCCGAATGAGAAAATATTTTGTTGACACCGACCTACATGGGGCGGAACGATCAGCACGATAAAATAAGGGAAATCACAGCTCATACGGAAAGATACAGGAGTTCATTCTTTCCGCCCGCTATACGGGACTGGAATAATAGAGAATTGTGAAGGTGGTTCGATGAACCCTCTGCCAGGCACTTAAATGTGATTTGATGAGTATCCATGAAGATGTAGATGTAGATGAATGTTATTCATAAGGATTATCTGATGACGCCCCACGAAGGCGATATTTGTTGCTAATAAAAGAATAAATATCAACTAAGACTGTTTTCAGTTCGAATGAGTGCTCCATTAGAACTGGGGAAAGAAGAAGTCGAGCGATATCAGGGCGGTTGTTAAAGGTCAGATTGCAGGTGACCAGTACATCGGATTCTTTATTTCCGTTGAGTAATAGGTTTTCCAATGTGCCACCAAGTGTCAGGTGTTCCTTGCACACCTTGAGTTGAAAAAAAAACGCCGTCGCCACAGTCTACAGCCACGGGCAGCAACGTGTCGCCCTCGCCGACGACTAACGGGGATTTTATCGGGAGCTAGACAAAACAAAGGGCAGCAAACCATTTTCCATGACCGTACTGAGAACAACAAACAGCGAGCATCCATACCATCCAACGAAACCCGTTCTCCCTCCCACCAAGTTTGCACCACTACACATTGCATGCCACAGACCACAGGCGTCATTGAGAGCACTTTGTCTCTCTCAGGTTCAAGCCAGTAGGTTCCACGGGACAGCGTATATTGTTGATTAAAATGTGCTGCGTGTTGTTTTCGCACCTCTGACTATTTATATACTATGTTAATACTGTTATTTATTAATTGCATGGATAGATGGAGTGAATAAGTGTCTTGTTTTCGTGGTATTTCGTTCGTTGTGAGTCACTGTTTTCGCCTGCGGATAGAGCACATTATTGGTGTTTTGCGCAAGGGAAATAGCGCGACGTAGTTTATTTGATGAAGACACCGCCGATTTGTTGATTTTAGAAACATTTTCGGTCCTCTAGACAGTGAAAATGATTTGGGCAACACAGGTACCTTTGAAGGCGACTGCAGTACATGCGTTCATGCTCAGAACTGTAAAATGATGGCAGAAACTGTTTTCTCATTTGCTCTTATTAGGAGAATCGAATACCTTTTCTTTACACAGTTCATTTCATACCGAGAAAATGACAATAACTGATTTCATTACCAATCTTGCCAACAGGTCCAAATAACCAAAACGGACCTCAAGGCTGACTGACAGAGAGATATTTCCTGCAACATTTACCACCCAGAAGCAAAAAATATGCCTCCAGTGTATGTTATGTTTGTTCTCCAAAACCAAACAAAGGAAGTGGGAAAGCATCTCGCAAGGAGGCACGTATCAGTGCGAACAGTGCTGTGTGGCGTTAAGTATGGAATACTGGTTTAAATTATTTCGTACGAAAATGCAGTATAAATCCATATAGAAAGTTTCAGTGTATTTCAATTCGATATTTAGCACTGATAATGTTTTTATTAACTCATCTACTCTACCTATATGAATGTATGACTTTTTTAGTTTAACGAAAATAATATCACATATAATAACATAATTTGTCCGTGTTATACCAGACAAGATTTTGTTCGTATTTGCATATTAAAGAAGACATAATGATCTTAAAACACAGTTAATTTTATATATATATATATAACACCTAAAATTGCCGGGACTCTGCGGACATGGACATATACTGGGCCGATACTGAGAATGTCATTGCCGTCACTGGAAGTTTGGGGCGTGGGAGAAGATAGCCTGCACTGATCATTAGCACTACAGGTTCCTACGTACCGATTCAAGTGTACAATAACGTCGACAACCATACGAGGTGAAGCTTCCCTCTTGTGAGGAATGTTTACTTAGGATCAAATTGGGCTCTTGATACCTCTCCTAAAGCCTCTCAATGGCGAACGGACCAGAACGTCCTACTTCAGGTTTGTGCCTGCAGCGCATTTTACCTTTATCAAGACAGTGCGCCATATCACTGCTGTGTGAGAATGGTTTGACCCACCCCACAAGTCCAGATCACTTGACCTCACTGCTACTGAGTACTTCGAAAACGTCATCAAGCGAGATGTGCGCGCCAAGACACAGCTTCAACCATCTTCCGTGAATTGGGATAGCTATCAACGGGACTGGTTCATAAACACACAGGCAAATCTTGAAAAATTTGTTAGTTTTGTAGATAGTGTAGTTCAAAGAATGAGAGTTGTGAGCCCATGTAATCCTCACTATCTTTTAACAGACCTTTTGGGAACAATATGATGTATGAACGACAGCTTTTGGTCATCTCACAGTTTTCTATGAATTATATTTTGTGTTGCAAGTGAAATAAAGCTCGTTAATTGTTTATGTATAGCGTAGGTGCAAATATCTCGAAAAGAAAACAAAGCAGTACCTTGATTTTGTTTGGAAGTTCCTTACAATATTATGTTTAAAGCAGACTTTTAAAAAGATGTTACAGTTATAAACCGTGATTCAAGAAATAATTAATAAGAATTATCGAAAATTTCAGTAATTAGCTCATAGTTTTTCTTTAAAGAAACCTCTAATTTTCAAAGTTAAACCATGAGAATAGCCTTTTTTGTTACGTATGTTTTAAAACAGTATACGAAACTTTAGCCCTCTGTCTTTTGTAATTTTTAAGCAGCGTGTACCAGAACATCAAAAAGTTCCGGGAAATTCAAAGTAAAGTTAATACTTGTTTCTCCACCTACCCTGCAAAACACTAATGCATCCAAGGTCAATATTCATCTTCTTTTTAGCACCTCCCTTTTCTTTTTCAGACTTCTTCCTATTCTTGTGTCTTTGGTGGCTTCCAACACTGATTTCTCTGCTTCGAAGAATCTCCTGCTGTCGATGGCAATTAAAGTTCTTTGAATCTTAAGTCCACCAGTCATTCCTATCAATTCCATAACCATAAACCATGACACTGGACCGTCACTTAAACATAGCAGAGCATCCCGTACAACTACATTCAAAGTATTTAGTCCTACCAGAGCAGCTTTTGGTATCCATTCCCTTATATAGTTGTTAAAACTATAATTTGGATTTTGAGTCCTACCACTCAATTACTTCTCTAATAATTTTGAGTCGCTAAGATACTACAGAACAAAAAATCATAGAAAGGTAACAAGTAAAAAAAAATTTTGTTTTTAACAGAGCTGTCTGCATGATCTGTTAAGCAGTCGTGGATTTGAATAATTTCCAATTGCCTTGGGTGTTCTTTGTTTTGATCCTTTGCCGCCGCCAAACTGTGTCCTCATTTTAACTGCTCTTGAATGTAAAAGGTAGCACACAGCCACAAACACACAGTAAACTAAATAAGATCGATAAACATTTAAACCACATAGCTCATAGAAAATCCTGCGACGAACTTGGCCCTCTTACATGTTATTTCAAAAATAAAAAATCTGCTGTTTCTCAAACCATGGGTGACAAAATTTATTCCTCCAAAGTGTGGCAGCTGAGTCTCCTTGCCTATGGAATTTGTGTCCCGTACGGAGACGTTTCAAACCTATTTCATCTAACTGTATGAACTGATAGAAAATTTGCCTCAGCTACTTCGTTGTCTTCACCAATCACAGCTTGCTAAATCAATTGTTGAATTTATTTTCTTCTAAGAACAGTTTTCTAACATTGACAGTTTTCGTATTTAGGAACAGACAGACTGTGTAAATGCACCAGTTTAAAATTTTTGATCCTACAAAAATTTCATTACATCACATATTAATCTTTGTACCTGACGATGGCGTAACAGCCTAAAGTCGGTTGGTGAAACAAGTAGTAAATACTACAGAATATTACATCAGATTAGGTACAGACGAGGCATACATATAGTATTTTCATTTATAAAATTATATATATGTTACCTGCAATACACCGTGTCCACAGTAAACCTCCCTAATTTCGAAACGCAATTAAAAAAAGACTATGAAAGATAGACACTTGCGGTTTTCGCCATCATCTTAAGTACAAAAAATTAATATACTTCTCCATAGGCTTTTTTCGTTAGCTGTAGAATATCTACACTATACACCAATTCAGCCCACTTGTGCACAAACATTGTGGGACAATGTAAATTATTGCATTCACAGTTCTGCAGCGATCCCCAAGGTTGGGTACAGGCGAGGCATACATATTGTCTCTCATATAACCCCACAGGAAGAAATACAGTGGCCGGAGATCACGGTAGCCGCTTGGTTGGACCATCAAGTGATATCCATCGCTTTGGAAATGTGTGATCCAGGAAGCCACGGACATGCAAATTCCAGTGCAGTGGAGCATCATCTTACTAGAACATCGCATTTGGCTTACGGGTAAGAAGCAGAGTGACAGCAAATTGATCAAACATGCCCAAATAAACGGTTCCCGTTACTGTTTACTGAATGAAGAAAATTGATCTAACTATGCAGTCTTTCACCGGTTACCGAGAACTGTGGGGCTCTCCGAACCCCAGAATGTTGAGCCAGTTGATCTTTCCACATGTATGGAAGCTTAGTTCCTCAGAGAGAACGACGCTTCCTAGATAACTGCGGTTTTGCCTTATCAGGTCGAACACCCCAACAGAAAATCTGTGGCGAAGCTTTAAGAAGTGTTACTTCACTGTTACGTTGTAGGCGCACAAATTAAGTATTTTATGTAGCACCTAGGGGAAATGTTGAGTGAAGGATGTCTAGCTCTGGTGATTCGCGACGAAATGACTTTGTAGGCCCCTCTGGTCTCCTCTAACATTTCATTGTATGTACTTTTTCTGCCAGATCCTGACGTTTACACTGCCAGTGGCCATCAAGCCTTAATTGTGTTAATGTCTGGTGACTCCCTCTGCAATTCAGGATGGAAATCTTTTTAACAACAATGAGAGATTTACTTTCTTCATACCACTCCAAGCATTTGGCTCTCTGGTGGTATAGTCATTTCCGACGTGACATCACAAAACGAATCATTTTGAAATAGAATGTACATAAAAATCCTTTCGTAAAATCACATATAAACACACATATAAACACACACACACACACACACACACACACACACACACACACACACACAGCACACGCACACACAGCACACACACACACACACACACACACACACACACACACACACACACACACACACACACAATCTTTCACATAGAATTAGTTAATGTGTTTGGCATAACCATAACATTTTGAGTCATAAGATTTTGGAAGTAAGTAATTGATCTACATTATGTTCTATGGTGTTTTGCAGATGACATACGGTGAAGAAAAACAGTCACAAAAAAAGAAAAAGGAAAATAACATAAAATTACAGGAAAACCACAGCATGCTATAACATGGTATATATACAAAACTTTGTTTTTAAAATTTATAAATACTGTCGTAAAAACTCATGTTTATATGTGTGCAAGTAGTAAAGAGCATTTTTCATGTTTCATACAAATATAATAAAAGCCCACTGATGTTAAAACTTCAACCAAACATGTGTGGAAAATAATAAAAAAGATAGAAATTATGTGTTGCTCAATGTGGAACCCCTCCCAAAATAAATTTGTTTGTAAACAAACATGGACAGAAGAGCTTTAACCTCAAGATGAAAATATTTTTCGGTTGTTTTACTTGACGCCACAAGACGCTATATCACTTTCTTTTTAGTAACATTTAGAAATCAGACAGGTTTCGTGTGGATACCCCACTGTCACGTGTTGCAGTACACAGTTTTGTTTAAGTCGTGATTGAGTTTACACTCACTGTTCTTACATGCTACAGTATGTGTGCTGGCGTAAGCTGTCGCCAGCACACTGGTCGGGAAAGAGGTTGCAAGAAGATCGATAATAGGCGCTGAATCAAGCGCGCCTATCGCGAGAGGGTCAGAAGACACCCTCAAGCAACGTGCTGCCAACGCCCTCTCGACCGAAAGTGTTTAGATCACCGCCACGGACCAGAGGGATCAGTACACCCACTCAGAGTCGCAGTTGCAGTCAGTCGCAATCGCATTCAGCTCAGTTACCAGCTTGTCACTCTTCTAGTTAGCATCTGTCAGTTCACCTCACCAGCAACTATAGAATAGTGTTTATAGCAGGACTTTTACTTCACCACCAGTGAGGTTAATGTGGAATATTACGAAAGAGCTTGTACCATAACATGTGGACTATCTTAAATTAAGGAGCTTCGTGATTAAGTAAATAAAGAACCCTGTAGTACATATGTGCAGCTGTTTTATAGAAAGAGGATACCGACCACCAAACAACATCCTCTCCTTACGAGACTCTAGTGTCGACGACGACACAAAAATATGTTCATCAGTATCTGTGACATTAATACCCCCTTCAAGCATTACTTTCAAAAGTAATAAGGGAATAAAAAAATACAATGAGGAATATCTAAGAATCGTTTAAGGAAGTTCAATGAATATCACTGAGAAATTACCCTAAAGAACAAAGTTATCATTATAAGAAAATAATTTTGTCACATATCAAAGCCTAAGAATTAACGCGGACTACGTAACAAGTGCAAATGATTGTCTCCAGTGCGGACATAAATAATAAAACTAAATCTTCTGAAGGCAGACGTAACTCCGCAGCATACTGATAGGTGCGATAGTTTATCTTTTCCCACCCACTATCCATGAAGATAATAAAAAGGGAATGGGGTGCTTGGTATGAGACTGTTACATTATGTCCCTTCCACCACACACTTACGGTGGCTTTCAGATTATATATGTAGATGCTGGTGTGGTAAGTTGCATTGCATTAATAGAAAACGATTTTTGTAGTGAGGTAAAGTTGTCCTACACTCAGTTTGGTTTGAAAACAGCAGTGTTTCAGTAGACATGGTCCTGTAGGACCTTGGTTTCTGAACCACGATGGAATTTGTCATTTTTCACATGCATAAACCATTGCTAGGGATGTGAGAAGCGATAATATACAGAAACAAACCCTAGGTCCAACTAATGTTTTAATCCCGTACTTTAGGGTTTGGAGTCTCACGTGGGGCCTTCTTCCTTCCCTTCTGGCACACCTTGTACTTAACATAAATTACCATTGTCGGCGTTAGCACATTCTTAAAGCAGGTCTCTTCTTGCTAAGTTTTGCTGTGTCGTAGCACACCTAGTGAGGTGTAATACAAACCAATTATCGCTCTACGTCATGTCACCTGTGTGTTGAAAACAGTATATTTGGCAATACCCACGTGCCTGGTACCATATTTTCAACATCCTTATCACTTATTATAAGCAACCGCAACTTTTATTCATACTTGATACGCACTTTCCACTTTCCATTGAGTTTGCAGGGCTGTACAACCTCATCCGCTAGCTTCTCATCTGGAAGATTCTCACCTAATCCTTCGAGTCACATCGATCCCTTCTGTTAACTGTAAACAATAAAACACAACAAAACCCTTCATCAAAACTAAAACTGATTTGAAGGCTATAAGTTTTCTTTAAAAATAAAATATTAGCAACTGATCTTCTTGAACTAGGAGTCTAAAAATTTCCCTGACACCAGTATTTCCCTAAAAAATATAAATTTGCTTTAAAGACTTAAATATCTTCTTATAAGAAAAATTTTCTTATTGAAAAGTAAACAAACTTTTTGTCATAGCTAGCCATCTTTGCACATACTGGAAATGCATATCCTCCTATTTCCATCTATTCTACTATACTTTTTTTCCTTATTTTGTTACCTGAAGATATAACATTTCTGTGTCTTTATATATTGTAATTGTTGTAATATATATATATATATATATATATATATATATATATATATATATATATATATACACTCCTGGAAATTGAAATAAGAACACCGTGAATTCATTGTCCCAGGAAGGGGAAACTTTATTGACACATTCCTGGGGTCAGATACATCACATGATCACACTGACAGAACCACAGGCACATAGACACAGGCAACAGAGCATGCACAATGTCGGCACTAGTACAGTGTATATCCACCTTTCGCAGCAATGCAGGCTGCTATTCTCCCATGGAGACGATCGTAGAGATGCTGGATGTAGTCCTGTGGAATGGCTTGCCATGCCATTTCCACCTGGCGCCTCAGTTGGACCAGCGTTCGCGCTGGACGTGCAGACCGCGTGAGACGACGCTTCATCCAGTCCCAAACATGCTCAATGGGGGACAGATCCGGAGATCTTGCTGGCCAGGGTAGTTGACTTACACCTTCTAGAGCACGTTGGGTGGCACGGGATACATGCGGACGTGCATTATCCTGTTGGAACAGCAAGTTCCCTTGCCGGTCTAGGAATAGTATAACTATGGGTTCGATGACGGTTTGGATGTACCGTGCACTATTCAGTGTCCCCTCGACGATCACCAGTGGTGTACGGCCAGTGTAGGAGATCGCTCCCCACACCATGATGCCGGGTGTTGGCCCTGTGTGCCTCGGTCGTATGCAGTCCTGATTGTGGCGCTCACCTGCACGGCGCCAAACACGCATACGACCATCATTGGCACCAAGGCAGAAGCGACTCTCATCGCTGAAGACGACACGTCTCCATTCGTCCCTCCATTCACGCCTGTCGCGACACCACTGGAGGCGGGCTGCACGATGTTGGGGCGTGAGCGGAAGACGGCCTAACGGTGTGCGGGACCGTAGCCCAGCTTCATGGAGACGGTTGCGAATGGTCCTCGCCGATACCCCAGGAGCAACAGTGTCCCTAATTTGCTGGGAAGTGGCGGTGCGGTCCCCTACGGCACTGCGTAGGATCCTACGGTCTTGGCGTGCATCCGTGCGTCGCTGCGGTCCGGTTCCAGGTCGACGGGCACGTGCACCTTCCGCCGACCACTGGCGACAACATCGATGTACTGTGGAGACCTCACGCCCCACGTGTTGAGCAATTCGGCGGTACGTCCACCCGGCCTCCCGCATGCCCACTATACGCCCTCGCTCAAAGTCCGTCAACTGCACATACGGTTCACGTCCACGCTGTCGCGGCATGCTACCAGTGTTAAAGACTGCGATGGAGCTCCGTATGCCACGGCAAACTGGCTGACACTGACGGCGGCGGTGCACAAATGCTGCGCAGCTAGCGCCATTCGACGGCCAACACCGCGGTTCCTGGTGTGTCCACTGTGCCGTGCGTGTGATCATTGCTTGTACAGCCCTCTCGCAGTGTCCGGAGCAAGTATGGTGGGTCTGACACACCGGTGTCAATGTGTTCTTTTTTCCATTTCCAGGAGTGTATATATACTATTCATATTTTTACGCTGGGTCTTGCCTAGGGAAAAATGCTATCGATAGGTCGTGGGGGAAACCAAAGTGTTTAGGATCTTTGGTAGTGTTAACTCCGCCGCATGGGCCGCGGGCAGAGAGAGTCTGGCTGGAGTAGGGCGGTGGAGCAGGTGTGTTGAGTGACGCTCCCGCGAGTTGCCGCACTTTCGGGGTTTGGCAGCATGTAATTGCGCTCGACTTGCAATGAGAGTTTCTGTCACAGTGTCGCGGACGGGTAACATTAGCTGGCACACATCAAGAGCCCGTTTCACCTGTCGACCGTGTCGAGAAGAAGGCGCGCCAAAATCCAGCTTCTGCAACAGCTACCGCCGACATAAGTGATTGTCGCCACCTCCCCGATCGACGACTGCAAACCTTTAATCAACCAACAAGGAAGACTAAAAGCACGTAAAGTTTTAGACTGTATGGCACACCTCAGCTTTTCAAACTGCATAACTAAAACGCAGCAACTTACCATGAACCCTTGTTGCTCATTGTCCCAATTGCATTACCGAGCAGGGTCCCTTCCTTTTCCGAAATGAACCCGAGTGTCGTTGAAATTCAAAGTTCAGTTAAGGTATTCATAGTTGGCTACAATATTTAGATTACACATGCAAAAATTAAGAATGTGAGTTTTGTTACCATATTTTAGCTTACCTGTGACTGCAGCTCAGCTTGGTACATACTGAATTTTACTATTGTTAATTGTTCAGAATCATTTAATTCAAGTTCAAAGTTAAATCTCTTCTTTCTAAATTGCGTAGATTCAAGTAGCTTTTGAAATGATTGTTGAGGTAGCCCAAGACTAACCTTATTTTATTGAATTTCGTAGTGCTTCAGAAACAAAGTTCACTATTAATTTCAGTCACTAAATTAACTGTCAATTTTCCGGTTTTATTAATTCTTTTGCTAAATTAAGTCAGATTGTAGCGAAATTTATTACTTCTGACAAACATTCAGTTTTCATACAGCACGTGTCAACCTTCAGTTGCCACGCTTTTAGTGCTAATTATATGTGCATTAATCTTTCATTTTCAGTTATTATAGTAGTTGTCCATAGGACTGGTGACCGTAATTTTCCCCAAATCTCAAATATATAATTAACACCAATCAATTGTTAACGTAACGACGGCACATTTACTTTCTTTCTTAATTTTACCGTTTCTCTAAATTAATTTTCACCAATTTCATTTGCATTTTTCCTTTCATTTAGATGTAACCCTTTCCTCCCTCTTTACCGACAAATTAACTTCTGTGACGATTGCTTTTCCCAAAATTCCATTAGGTGCACGCGGTTTAATTTTTCACTGTCGTTAAGGTCAATAAGTGAGGGGGAGGTTTCATACAGTGCTAAGACACCATTTTCTTTAGGTTTGTGTCCATCAGGAACTGCGTGCTCCATGACCGTATTAACGATAGGAGGAAGGGTAGCATCGGTCTTAAACTTTTAATCTATTTGCTGCAGATCGATTTCAGCTACTGTGTGGTTGTCTTCAGTGCAGTTTTATCGAAATCATGATGATTCATCGCAAATAAAATTTTTCGTGGTTCAAATGGCTCTATGGGACTTAACATGTGAGGTCATCAGTCCCCTAGACTTAGAACTACTTAAATCCAACTAACCTAAGGATAACAAACACGTCCATGCCCGAGTGAACACGAAATAAACTTCGATGAATGCGTTTTAGTTGTGTCTCTTTCACTGATTTTCAGTAAAATCAACTCTTTAACTATATTTATTACTCTTCTGCATTTTATAAAAAGAAAAGGAATGTGCACAGAAGCATATACTGACTAATATTATCTTGTTGCCATTACCTTTCTCAATAGAAGCAACCTGAAGAAGAAGAAAATTAGAAATGTTGGACGGATGATGGAGTAAGTGAAGGTAGAGCACATTTACATCTATATAAGTACTCTCCAGACACACAGGGTACTTAGCATGATACCACTTATTAGGACTTCTTCACGTTCTATCCACGTACGGAGCGTGGGAAATGTAATTGCTTAAACGCCTCTGTGCCCACCGCATCTAGTCTAATCTTGTCTTCGCGATCTACTCTGAAGGGACACGTAGGAGGTTGTAGTATGTTTCCAGATCCATGAGTTAAAGCTGGTTCTCGAATATTTGCGAGTAGTCTCTCAGGCGACCATTTGCGTCTATCTTTAAGCGTCTGTCGGCTGAGGTTTCTCAGCGCCTCTGTGGCGCTCTCCCACGGGTCGAATGAATTAGTAATTACTAGTGCTATCCTTCTGTACACACGTTCAATATCTCCCGTTAGTCCTATTTCGTACGCATCCAACACACTTGAACAATATTCGTGGACTTTTCGAACACTGTTCGGTAAGTAATGTCCTTTTTGAATAATGCAGTTAGCCTTATGTCTTACCAATGAAACTACACAGTCCGGTCACATTAATGTGATCAGCGCCTATGTTCGACGCCAAAGTACAATAACCACTTACAGACGATGTTCGCAGCAGTAGGAGTCGGCGTTTTATAAAGGGCGTCGGGGGTTTAGGGTGGCGGGCTGGAAAAATGTGCAGTCGTTGTAATGCGGAAACGGAGCGATTTACCTGTTGTGCAAAGGGCATCGTAGTTGGCTCTCGGTCCAGAGTGGAAGCATTTCCGAAGCGGCTAAGTTCGTGACCTGTTTGCGTGCCGCCGTGCTTAAAGATATCTTCGGCCATCCCAGTGTCAGGGGCACGCTCATCGGGATTTTTTCGGTGGGCGAGGCCGTGAAGAAGTAGGTTTATATACTCGACTGAGACACCAGTAACGCTGCAGGCAGTGTAGAGGTTTAGTTCTTAAGTATACCAGTAGAATAAGTAGAATAACATTAATAGTAAAATAACTAGCCCATTGTAACGAATACTACTTGTAGCGCACTTGTAAACGTTGTAAATTAGCTGCAAATAACATTGTAACAGTTAATGGACCCACTAATTAATTAAGGTGGTGGGTTGTATATATAATAAAAGATCAAGAAGGTGTTGGGTTGTATGTATCATAAAAGATCAAGAATTACGACCCTCTTAAACTGTCGACTGTCTCTGTCAGTCAACAGACGAGGTCGGCGTGTACGCTTTCGTGCTGTACGTGTCCCTTCACGTTTCCACTTCACTATCACATCGGAAACAGTGCACCTAGGGATTTTTAGGAGTGTGGAAATCTCGAGTACAGATGTGTGACACAAGTGACACCCAATCACCTGGCCACGTTCGAAATCCATGAGTTCCACGGAGCGCCCCATTTCGCTCTCTCGCGGTGTCTAATAACTACTGAAGTCGCTGATATGGAGTACCTGAGTATAGGTGGCAGCACAATGCACCTAATATGAAAAACGTATGTTTCTGGGGAGTCCGGATACTTTTGATCACACAGTGTACTTCATTAATCGTGACAGACAAGCCATGGAATTGTAAAGAAGAAATCTTTGGGAACAGACATTCAGTCATGTGTGGAGTCTACAATCAAAGCGGAGTGCCTTCGTCAATACTTACAAAGTAATGCTGGAACGTGTGTCCTTAAGAGTGTCAAGAGCATTGGTGAAAACAACTGAAACCATGTCCACCACTACATACAGTTTGTTTTTCCTCGGATCTATGGCATCTACCAGCAGGACAATGCAACGTGTTATATAGCTGGTAGT
The DNA here is from genome assembly GCF_023864345.2 of Schistocerca serialis cubense. NCBI lineage: Eukaryota > Metazoa > Arthropoda > Insecta > Orthoptera > Acrididae > Schistocerca > Schistocerca serialis. The sequence goes on from NC_064641.1 coordinate 623,311,018, forward strand.
GTACGTGCGCAGTTCAGACAGCAACAGGATGAATTCACCGCGCTACAGAAGAATGGAAAAGAAAATTGAGAATGCGCTAGGTGACGATCAGTTTGGCTTTAGGAAAAGTAGAGGGACGAGAGAGGCAATTCTGACGTTACGGCTAATAATGGAGGCAAGGCTAAAGAAAAATCAAGACACTTTCATAGGATTTGTCGACCTGGAAAAAGCGTTCGACAATATAAAATGGTGCAAGCTGTTCGAGATTCTGAAAAAAGTAGGGGTAAGCTATAGGGAGAGACGGGTCATATACAATATGTACAACAACCAAGAGGGAATAATAAGAGTGGACGATCAAGAACGAAGTGCTCGTATTAAGAAGGGTGTAAGACAAGGCTGTAGCCTTTCGCCCCTACTCTTCAATCTGTACATCAAGGAGGCAATGATGGAAATAAAAGAAAGGTTCAGGAGTGGAATTAAAATACAAGGTGAAAGAATATCAATGATACGATTCGCTGATGACATTGCTATCCTGAGTGAAAGTGAAGAAGGATTAAATGATCTGCTGAACGGAATGAACAGTCTAATGAGTACACAGTATGGTTTGAGAGTAAATCGGAGAAAGACGAAGGTAGTGAGAAGTAGTAGAAATGAGAACAGCGAGAAACTTAACATCAGGATTGATGGTCACGAAGTCAATGAAGGTTAGGTTAGGTTAGTGTTTAACGTCCCGTCGACAACGAGGTCATTAGAGACGGAGCGCAAGCTCGGGTTAGGGAAGATCTGAGAAGGAAATCGGCCGTGCCCTTTCAAAGGAACCATCCCGGCGTTTGCCTGAAACAATTTAGGGAAATCACGGAAAACCTAAATCAGGATGGCTGGAGACGGGATTGAACCGTCGTCCTCCCGAATGCGAGTCCTGTGTGTTACCACTGCGCCACCCCGCTCGGTGAAATCAATGAAGTTAAGGAATTCTGCTACCTAGGCAGTAAAATAACCAATGACGGACGGAGCAAGGAGGACATCAAAAGCAGACTCGCTATGGCAAAAAAGGCATTTCTGGCCAAGAGAAATCTACTAATATCAAATACCGGCCTTAATTTAAGGAAGAAATTTCTGAGGATGTACGTCTGGAGTACGGCATTGTATGGTAGTGAAACATGGACTGTGGGAAAACCGGAACAGAAGAGAATCGAAGCATTTGAGATGTGGTGCTATAGACGAATGTTGAAAATTAGGTGGACTGATAAGGAATGAGGAGGTTCTACGCAGAATCGGAGAGGAAAGGAATATGTGGAAAACACTGATAAGGAGAAGGGAAAGGATGATAGGACATCTGCTAAGACATGAGGGAATGACTTCCATGGTACTAGAGGGAGCTGTAGAGGGCAAAAACTGTAGAGGAAGACAGAGATTGGAATACGTCAAGCAAATTATTGAGGACGTAGGTTGCAAGTGCTACTCTGAGATGAAGAGGTTAGCACAGGAAAGGAATTCGTGGCGGGCCGCATCAAACCAGTCAGTAGACTGATGACCAAAAAAAAAAAAAAACTTGGCCACAAAACTCCTCTTATTTAAACTACTCAGTCTAAATTCTGTGCTACCACTTCGATCGGGCTGTACGCGCCGAGAAATCTAGCCCAGCTGGACACGATTGTAAACTCGCAAGGCTCCACATCCCTACCGGTATCTTCCAGGACCTCATTTGCTCTCTTCCCGCATGCTTCAGAGCGGTTAGCACTGTAAAAGGTATTACTCGGGCTTTTAACAGGTGGTCACAACGATGTGACTGGACAGTGTAACTCTACCACGTGTTATTGATTCAAATGGCTCTGAGCAGTATGGAACTTAACATCTGAGGTCATCAGTCCCCTAGAACTTAGAACGAGTTAAACCTAACTAACCTATGGACATCACACACATCCATGCCCGAGGCAGAATTCGAACCTGCGACCGTAGCGGTCGCGTGGTTCCAGACTGAAGCCCCTAGAACCGCTCGGCCACAACGACCGACCACGTTTTATCATCCATGATGTGATCTTTCCATTGCACATCCCAACAAATTGTTACACGAGTTTGTGGCGCTTCTCCTATCGGGAGGTGTGTAGGAATGTACATAAACTATCTGCTGTCTGTTCAAACACTCCCTATTCTGGACGCTCAAGAAATAATCTGATTCCAATAGAGGTGAAAAACCTGCAGCAGAGACCAAATATTTGAATTCTCAGAATATGCGCGCCGGATCACTAAATTGAAATATTTAATTATAAGTCCAGTTACTTCCATCTGACTGCGTTAAAATCACTTCTTTTCTCTGCGAATCTAGAATTCAAGTTTGCTCAAAGATTATAGTTTTTTATGCACTATTTCATGAAATATTTCTCAAAATAAAATTGACTGATGCACCGGCCATAACTCACCGTTGAGGCCTACAATTCATGTCCAACACACAAAATGAGAACGGATAAATACTGGAATACATATATATATATATATATATATATACAGATAAATCGTAGCCTCCACTTTATGCGCTTCGTCTTTCCCTGTCCAACTCTTAACTGTTCAAACAATTAGTTAACTGCAGTAAAAGTGTGTCCTCGTGCAACAAAATGTATTACGTCAGTCAACCAATTATAGAAATACAAAGCTCATAGTTAATCCACTCGTCCGATCGATCAGCAGTTATTTTCAATACAATTCTCCTATCAATATTATTTATTACAGAAGTAAAGCTGACTTACTAACGGTCGACATGGGGGAACGGTTATAGGTTCACTGATTCAAGTCGTGACCACTGATATTGTAGCGATAGGATACTACGCTTTTTATTTTGTGAAATACAAGAATGGGAACGGAAACCGGTTAAGTCATTTTCGTACGAACCACCGAACCGTAGCTTTAATCAGTTTAGGAAAAGCAGAGAGTATGTTACTCGGTACGGCCGAACGAGAATTTGAATCTCCCGCTAAAGACTTGTTCACACAGCGCTTACAGGCAGACACTTTCGTCGTTAATGAAAGTTTATGTCTGTTTTGGACAACACGGACTTAATAGTTTTTCACGAGCAGCGGCCTTAACCATTATGCTATCAGAGGTCACTGCCAATGAAGTCTTCAGTCAGCCTTGAAGACGTCATCGATGGCGTAACTTTTAAGGCGACTGTTCATGAAGAGTAAAACATTCGGTTTCCAGTCCCACTATGGCACAGATTCTCATTAGACCCGATATAGTCACTAAATTATATGTTCGCCGGACAGAAAATTAGCCACCTCCTTAGAAGAGCGCATTGGTCGCTATGGACCAGGTACCAGGCTGTCACGAGACCCTGCACCGCTGACGCGTTTGGCCACTGAAGTGGTGGGTGAAGTTCTAATCGGCTGTACGGAATCAGCGCGGAGACATCGGTCGACAAGTAGACGAGGCAAAATGGCAGAAAGAAGCTATCGTATTTGGACGTGCACATGACCACACTGTAAATTAAATTACCCTATTTGAGGGCTGATCACTGCGGAGTGTCCATCGTATCTACAAGAAATGATTTACCGCTCGCACTCAAGTAACATGGTTTGTGAACATCAATCGTAAAGAGATCCTAATCAAGAGGGATCGAAGTGGAATGCCATGCCTTGCCAATGACAATCGATATCAGCAACTTCTGGTGTTAGTGACTGCGAGGCTAACTGTAGTAGATTTCGAGTGAAAATTGCGAAACGTACTGCATATACTGGACATTTGGTGTCGGTTATCTCGCAAAAGGCCAATGACTGACATCTGCAAATGAAACTGCACACCTTCAGAGGGCCATACAACACAGTGGCCGACTGGAGTGGTATAGTGTAGTCGGACGAGACCTAATTTTGTTCAAAATGGTTCAAATGGCTCTGAGCACTATGGGACTTAACATCTGTGGTCATCAGTCCCCTAGAACTTAGAACTACTTAAACCTAACTAACCTAAGGACCTCACACACATCCATGCCCGAGGCAGGATTCGAACCTGCGACCGTAGCGGTCACGCGGTTCCAAACTGAAGCGCCTAGAAACTCACGGCCACACCGGCCGGCTGTCGGTGAGAAAGTGTCGTCTTTTCTACTACACCTTAATGGTAACTATGCTGTGGACACTCTCGCCTTCTGAAATGATAACAATTCTGTTCATAGCGCTGCACGCTTAGCTTGACGAACTCTCAGGCACCTTGCTGCAAGTCGAAATGCTGCTAAATCACGCGATCTTAATTAATCCTACAGAAAAGTCTGAAACAATTTGGAAATAAATAATCCCGGCCGTTTGGAAACTCTACGAGATCTTGTCATCAATGAGAGTCTTAAGCTGAACGCTGCATACCCGAAAATTCTCGCCCCGCTGACCCCATTATGCAGGCAATATGTCGTATGGATTGGTCTAATGACCACAAACTAAGGAATGAAGTAAGTCGAAGCAATACGAAATTTATGAAGAGCGGCACAAATGAGATGAGTGATTAATATGATATTGCATTGCCTGTGTTGTTCAGAAGTACGATGAAAAGTTCCTTCCGACATGCACCGTACTTGTGAGCAACAAAGGCACTGCAATATCGCACTTATCCCCCGAAACCAGGCAAGTGACTTTCAAGCGAAACGTTTTCCCTGTACGGGAATATACATAATGTATGTACGAGTGCAGGTTTAGTCACAAGGCTGACGACATATGGAAGGTTGGGTCTGACCGTGAGTCGTGCGTGGAAAGGCTAATGGTAAAGCGACCACTCGCGAAAATGGGAAATCCGGGTTTGAGTCCTGGTCCGGCAGAGAATTTCGTTGTCATCATTCCACTTATATAGCTAATGGTCGTCGACATTCGCAACTGTGAATGCCTTTCATGTGTAAGCGATTAACTTCAAATGTGAACTGGACACCACTAACAAGAAGAATGAAGAAATTCTGCAACGTCGGAAGGAAATTAAAACACGACGGTCAAAGCAAGGAGGACATAAAAAGCAGGCTAGCATAGACAAAGAAGGTACTCCTTGCAAAAAGAAATCTACTACCATCAGTGGGCCTCAGTTTGTGAATAAAATTTCTGAGAATGTACATTTGGAACACAGAATTGTGTGGAAGTGATTCACAGACTGTAAGGAAACTGGGAAAGAAGAGGATCGAAGTGTTTTTTTTCGTAGCGCTCTGTATGAATATCACTGACTGTGCTGTGTGCAGTCTGTGGCTGGTTGACACAGTTGGAATATTCGCTATTGTAGTGATGGGCAGTTGGATGTGAACAGCGCTTAGCGTTGGGCAGTGAGTTGGAGGTGAGCCGCCACCAGTTGTGTATGTGGGGAGAGAGATGCCAGAATTTTGGGCGGGCGATCTGGACGTGTGTCCGTCAGAAAAAGGAAGTTTGTTTAATTGGATGTCACAAAATTATATATATATATATATATATATATATATATATAATTTTGTGACACACACACACACACACACACATATATATATATATATATATATATATATATATATATATATATATATATATATATATATATAATCTTCAGTTATTAGCCTCTAACGCTTCACTACATATATATAAGTCTAACTAAAATTATTTGTGCTGCAGAAACCCGTCGTTAATAATCTCTTGTGCTCCACCGCTGGTACTTGTTACCTAGGGTCGCGCCCCACTTACGCCTCATCGGCTTGCTTGGACGGCTGTTTGAGTCATTTGGAGTGCATACGCTCGGCAGCTCTCGCCGCTGTCTGCTTTCTCACTGTTTCCTTCAACCGCAGCCGCACTACTTAATGTTTCTGTTCAAGTTAAATTTATACTTGGAATAATTCTGAATTTTTATCCATTAGGTTGTGGGCTTCACCATAAGCAAATTTTGATGTGTCTTGGGATTCCAACATGCACCTTAATCTGTTGTAACTTAATTATTCTTCTTTTATTGAAAAAAAAGTGTTGTATCGTCATTGATGTGTTTTCTGGGTTTAAATTTTTCTTGCCTATGTATTAGTAGTAAATTGTTTTTGGTTGTTTTTGAGTATGGTTTTAAGTTTTTTATTAATCAGTCAAGTTTAAGTCATGTTTCATTCTCACCATTTTATAAATAAGGCCGTTCTAGTCTGTTCGGGCACTGTTGCTGAGATTTACCTCTCCCTTTATTACGCCTTTAGCTTTATTACATTCTGTGCGTTATACAAGGCATGTGTTTGCCTTAAAGAGCATTAACTCCTTTTTTGGGTTCAAAGTAAGATTAAATTTTTCTGTAAATTATTTAAACTGGCATTGAAATTTAAATAAGTTTCTCATTGCTTATCCTTTTACTTTAAAAAAGCTTAATTGGCTGGCCTTTAGCCTTATTACATTCTGTGCATTATACAAGGCGTGTGTTTGCCTTACAGAGCATTAACTCCTTTTTTGGGTTAAAAGTAACTTTAAATTTTTCTGTAAATTAATGAAAACTGACACTGAATTTTAAGTAAGTTTCTCATGCTTAGCCTTTTAATCTAAAAAAAGCTTAATTGGCTGCTAGGTAACTGAAACTATGTAAAATAAATTTGTGTTCTACCACTGAATGAAGTGTGTAAAATCCCCTCTGGCCCAGCCCTTCCTGGTTTTCCTTCCTGTCTGAATTAATAGGCTGTAATTACCAACATTCCGCATGTGATTTACATAACTGCGACAGTCGCAGGCATCAAAGGAACACAACCGCAAAAATTATGAACTCATATACTCTAACCCATCATACGTTTTCATATCGTCTCAATCTGTGCCAATTTCGAATGTTAATCAGAGCTTAAGCCATTCACCTCCCATCTGGGAATTTCTGACGTTTTTCATTCTCTCAGGCAAAATTCTTCCCCGTCAGCTATATCAAACTACTAATAGGCTATGCGTGGTATTGATAGAAGAGGCCACGATGTGTAAAAATTTTCGGACTCTTAGCAACTAACGCGTGGCCAATCAATTCGAGGTGCCTGTGAGTGTCTCGATTTTTATTGGACCTTCAAGGTGACACTAAGTACTAGTTTCTATGCTGCATATCACTTGATATTAGTTTACTATCATTTAAACTAATTGTTCATCAAGGAACGCTCGCTTTCGGACATGTGATTCAATCCTTGCAGATCCCTGCTCAGCTTCTCGCAAATCCTATCGTTCGACTGAAACCTGCTCTCCTAAATGTCTCTAAATGAGACAGTACACCAGCAAGTCTTCCAAGCTGGTCCAGCGACTGAACCACTGCTTCAAGTCGCTCATTTACAGCCAGCCTCAACTGAAGTATCATCCGCATCCTTTTCCTCGTCGCTCTCAGAAAGAAGGGATGAAGCAGATACGCTTTGTAACTGCGTGCGAGGAAAAGGTTTCGCATTACTCATCGTACCTACAGTGTTGTAACTGTGTTTTGTGATTCTAGACGACGTTTGCCGACATTAAAGCAGATTAGCAAAGTTGAAATGACATTTAAGTGGTTCGTCCAGGCGTAACTGTATTGTCCGTACACACACACATTTTTGCATAAGAAACTAGGAAATGTGAACAGCCCAAGCCATTGTGGTTGCTGATGTACCGCAGTATTTCACGCTGTAAAACTGTTTGACCGCAAAGCGTTTTCATTTACTCGCTTGGCTCAGGTCGTCGTGCAAAGCTTTCTGTTTGACGCCGCATACGGGAGAAATTACCTAACGATCGTCGTGGAGCTGTACGAGTTCTGTGATGTCACTCGCTGCTATTTCACGTTGAGGAGACATTTCGTCACGGGAAACTACGTAAGTTCTTAGCTATTTCAGCAATGTGCCAAGTATGGCAAAAAAAAAAAGCAAGAATACTACGCCGTAAGCAGAACTTGTGAGACGCCATACTGTATTGTTCCTTTTCAGTTGAAACCCATATTTCGTGGGATTTTTTGATATAACTTATACACTATGAATATCTGCTGTTTCTAAGCAGCATCACATATGAGCTCTAGAAAACGTGTCGTTGTTGGTATGATTTGTTATAATAAAATGACAGGAAGCGTCACACTGCTCGTTAAAGAATTCTCGTGTTTGGGTATTTTCGTGTTACAACTCTCGTGTTGCGAAAATATTCCGTTTTATGGCAACGGCACGCTGAAGATTCATAATAAATGCGTCATCTTGGAAGAATTTCTTATAATTAAATGCCAGTTAGTAACATATCGGCAGTTGAAGCCTTCAGAAGATTGTAACATAGAAGTTCGTTCGTTGCCAAACTTCAGCAAAGTGTAGATGTTAGAGGCGCCGAGCTATGAAACAGTGTCTAGTTGGTTTGCGTCGCATTGTATTCAGATTTTCTTTCACCTTTGCGGTTTCCAGAAGGTTGAGGGATTTTTTAATTAACGTAACAGATTATCAGCATTAAATGTTACGTAAATCCAAGTTAGCTGTCTCTCTAGAGTAAGTTAGCCTGATTTTGTAAAGTTTTATAAGCTGATATTCTTACTGACTGGATATTGGAGTTCCCTTTTTCCCTGTAACATCTTCCTGCTTATTAAAGCTTTTACTTTTGAAGCTTGCACAGGATAGAGTAGCATGGAGAGCTGCATCAAACCAGTCTCAGGACTGAAGACCACAACAACAACAACAACTTTTGTATACTACACACTGTACAATTCGGCTAGCACACGGAGAAGACAGGAATTTTTAGACGTGTCCGACTTCGTAAACAACCTGTGTGGTTTGGGAGCCAAATAATGCCGAAAACAGCCCCTGGAGAGCTCATCCCGTGTGCTGATGGCGCTGTGTCGTGTGAAGTCGATGTCTCGTGCGCGATCATCAACGTTAGCTCCTTCGTCCCGTGTCAGACGGGCTTCAGGTGGGTCGGGTAAAAGATCTCGCAACTATAACTGGCGACTGTAATCACTGCATGTATAATGTACCTTTATGTCATCAAGATGACGATGGGGAGAAATCAAGTTTCGTACATCTTACTGTTTACGTGTTCGTGAGAACACCATACTGCAGTCTGAAACAAGTGAATTGCATCGTGCGCTCTTTACATTCAGCCTCTGAAACACGTGTATTTGGATTCGAATCTTGTACTTGGAAGCCTTCAGAACAAATACATACTTAAATAAGAAAGAAAAATTAGAGGACTTCAATTTGCCCTCTCCCCCCCTCACCAGCCCCACTCTTCCAGCCCCCCCCCCCCCCACGAGATTGGGTACGTCATTAAAACTGATGGCAAGGTATATGTATCTCGGGACATACTTCGATAAACGACTCTCCAGCTGTAGAAAATGGCATACTCGTCTACATTTCTGGATGACTTTTGGCGACCATCGCCCCTAACGTGGGTTCATAGATACCAAGTTCTCCCTGATAGGTTTTTTTTTTTTAAAAAAAAAAAGAGATAGGGCCCCTCCACGCCCGCACCAACGTGGTGACCAAATCAAAAGTTCTACTGTCACCTCCGTAAACATGTTAGTTATCTAGTAAGTGGATCACAGGATTCTGGGCTGTGATGTTGTCCGTGCGTCTGGGTAAGGCTACGCATTAACACGGTCCATCAGGTGATAGATAGCGGACGAAACGCGAGTGAGGGTAGCGATTTGAAGAGCAGAGGGAAAAAAGTGCCATGGCTCGTGCCGTGGGAAAAAAACCTCTGCGACAGTGGGATGGGTAGTAAGCAGTAGTGGTTTACTAGCTGCGATAGCTCATGCAAGGTTGGATTTGTTAGTATTGAAAGGTGGCTACACTGAGTCAAAGCGCCAGAGATTGCGCCAGAGGGTATTATTCAGCCGCCTCCACTGGCTGTGCTTGTTGAGATGTGGTAGTGGAGAGTTCTTGTCGAGAAGTCGTCGTGGAGAGGGCATACTGAGAAGTGGGCAGTAGGAGTTCCGATGTAGCCGTGACTAGTTGTGAGCATGTTGTATGCAATTGTTCTGATGGGACAGACAGCAGATGCTGTTCGATTGCGGATGTTATAATGATCAGAGTGTATGTTTCGTCAATATATATGAAGGTAATAATTTTTTTTATTTTTATTTCAAATGTCTTAAACAATAATGCCTCTTGGTCACAGGTTCAGTCAACAAAGCATCTGGCTTGTGTTCATGTATTAGAGTGTAATTCTGGTTTCTATGTGCAATTGTAATACTTCAGTTTTATTTAATTAATTCAGTGTAAATGGTATTTAAAATACCTAGTCTTATTGAGGAAGAACCGTGCCAGATGTGTACGTTGAATCACACTTCCACACACAGAACAGTTACATTTGTGTTTTGTTGTTTCGTAGGTTTTATAGTTGCTGGGGACTTAATTAATTAATTGTGTTAACGGAAGTTTCGTTTCATTCTTTGTTGTTATTCTATGCAGTCAGATTGCGTACTAATACCAGTCAGGGCCAACCGTTTACGAGACCTCGTAATCGGACAAACATCGACTAAAATTAAAAATATTTGCATAATAAATAATTAAGCTCCCATGCACGTGGCGACCGCTGCTTCGGATCGTCCTTTGGAAATCTTCTGATAGCAAAAATAGCAGACAGTAGTATTGTTGTAGTAATTTGTAGTTTAGTAATTGTAGTCTATATTGCATGTGTAGATTTGGCAATGAACATTTGTAGTTGTCGTCTTGTCTTTCTTCTAATGGTAATTTTGCAGAATTTAATTTTTGATGTCTTGTATACAGGTCTGACAATTTTGTGCAATTGTGAAGGTTTTAATTGTTCGTTAGACGTGTTTGTTGGGAAACATTTCGTGTGAATGGTATTGTTGGAGATAAAGTGTCATTGTGTGTAATTTTCGTATAGTGACGAGTTTTGTATGTTTTGTAAATGATTACGCGATCGATGAAAAAGGCAAAAATGATGGATAGTAAGAATGACGAAATTGTTAACATGGCGAACTCGCCACCACATGGGAATAGTATGATGAATAATGAAGTTGAAAACAATTTAATAAGTCTGGAAAATAGGCCGGAACCAGTTAATATACGAGATTAACGACAGAAGATTCTGGAATAGTATCGAACACAGATAGCTTTACAGCTTTGACGGAAGAAGTTGGTTTTGCGGGAAATATTAGGGGTGAAAGGAATTTCGAACCAGTTAATATGGAGCAGTTGATGAGTGCAATATTTAATTTGGGATCTGAATTAAAAACAGTGGGATCACAGTTACGATCTGAAATTAAAACTGATATGGGAACAATGGAAACACAGTTAAGATCTGAATTAAAACCAGTGGGATCACAAATAGGAACAATTAAAACAGATATGGGAACACTGGAAACATGGTTAGACTCACTGGGATCGCAGTTAGGACCTGAATTAAAAACAGAGATGGGAACTTTGGCAACACGGTTAGAAATTGATATGGGAACAATGGAAACACGGTTAGACTCACGGATAGGGACATGTTTCAGAAACATGAAAGATGAATTAAAGAAAGAAATTAGAGAAGAAGTACAACCGATTTTGATTGCTCACAATAATAGATTAATTTCAATAGAAATCAGACAAAAGGAACAGGATAGAGAACAGGAAGAAAGAGATCGCGCGATAGTACAAAAATTTTCAGAGTTAAATTTACAACTTGCACACGATAAGGAAGAAATACTTGAAAGAATCGAGGAATCCGTACCAAATGACAGAATAAATAACCTAACACGACAGTATGAACAGTTAACTACTAAATGTGAGTCGCGACACTTACAGAAGACGTAAATAAACAGAAAGAACAAATAGGTGACTTATCGGAAAGAGTTGAGGAGATTGCAGATAAATTGACAAGTCTTAGTTTAAATGGGGACAGAGATTCAGATGATACAGCTCCATTGCCATTTGCAGAAACCGAAGAGTACCAGAACATAAATAAACGTGTTGAAAATCAGGGAAAATTTAATGAACGCGTTAAAAGGGAATTTGAGGCATCACGAAAGCAAGTCAAACAAATTGAAGGTGAAATCGTAGGAAAAGACAGTAGAAGAAATTTAGAATCACAGATAGCAGAGGGGTTTGAAGAAAGTAATTTATTTCATTTACGAGAAGCAACAAGAGAGCGCCAGGCGCGCGAACTCGACAATAATCGACATTCGGACTGGGACAGACGTGGTAGGTCTTTGTCGCCACGAGGAGAAAACTTTGACTATAAACACTTCTTAACTGTTCGGAAATTTAAGATCTTTCGCAATTCTAAGAATGACATACATCTATGTTCATGGTTAGATCAATTTATGTACGCACTTCCACCAAATTTGCCACTAAGTCACAAACTGGAATTTATGTGTGGCTGTTAATGTCCTCAGGGGATTCGCTACACTAAGTGAATATGTGCCGTAGCGTGCACAGGGCCCCGAGCTGTAGTGGTGCTATTACCCTTTTAGTTTTCTGCACTGCTGCCTACTCTTTTACTATTCTTTATATCTATCAAAACAACTCTTCAACTATCAATCTATTTAGAGAGTCGGTAAAGAATAACCGGATATGACTATTTTACCCAAAAGTGATTTCGGAAATTACCGTTTGGACTTAGTATATCTTCTGCATCATTCATTTGTAGTTTAAACGAAATTTTACCTGTTTATCTTCGTGACAATATTACTTCATATGTTGACGATATTCTTATTGCTAAACGTTCTTGGAGTGAGCACAACAAAATTTTGGATTCATTATTACGTATTTTTGTAAGAGTTGGCATTACAGTGAACTTTGAAAAATCTGAATTTGGTCGTTCTCAGGTGAAATTTCTTGGTCATATTGTTTCTACAGAGGGTATTCTTCCTGATCCCGAAAAACTAGATGCTATTCGTAATTATGCTGTTCCTACTACAAAACGTGATGTTCGTAGTTTCCTTGGTGTCTATAATTTTCTTAGACGCTTTGTTAAATTGGACAATTTGGCCACACCTCGTTTATGTGAACTGTCTGGACAGAAATCTAATTGGTGTTTGGATGAGGAAGCTCAATCAGAATTTGAACAACTTCGTGATGCTTTAGTTGCTGCTCCACTTCTTTCACATCCGGATTTATCTAAAGATTTTTATTTGGCGACGGACTCATCATACAAAGGCCTAGGTGCACACTTATTTCAAGAGCTAGAAGAAAACGGCGTTGTAGTACAGAAAACTATTGCATTTGGAAGTCGTGTTCTCTCTAAATCAGAAAAGAATTATTCGATTACGGAACTTGAGGCTTTGGCTGTTGTATGGGCTTTCACAAAATTTCGCATATTTTTGTATGGGAGACATACTAAGGTTTACACCAATCATCGGGCTCTGGAATTTCTTATGTCAACAAAATTAACTCATGGAAGATTGTCACGATGCGCGCTGTATCTACAGGAATTTGACTTTAGTATTGTTTACATACAGGGATCTTCAAATATTATTGCTGATGCTTTATCACGTGCACCTATGGGTTTGAAACAAAGTGCTGAAGAGGACTGCAAAGAAAACAATTATTGTTTGATGTATATTCAAGGTGTTGCGTTTGAGAATTTTATTTCGTCTTCGCTCCAGGACATCGCTAAGGAGCAAAACAAGGATCAAATCTGGAAGGACATTAAGGAGAAGTGGAGGAGAAAGGAAAGCGTAGCGATTAGACAGTATTATTTAGTTCACAATGATATTCTTTTTAAACGAAAATCGGTCGACAACTCTGTTTGGTTAGTTTGTATTCCTGATGGGTGGGTCAATAAATTGATTTGGTACACACATTTCAGTTATGCACATTTTGGTCCCAGAAAATGCTTCCATAAATTACGAGAAAATTGCTACTTCAGTAATATGGAAAAACGTATTCGATCTTTTCTTGCCAAATGCAAATTATGTCAAAAGGCTAAGCCACCAACTATTTCTCACAGAGCACCGTTGTTTCCTGTCATTCCAGCGAAATTAAAGGACATGGCTGCAGTCGATTTTTTCGGTCCAGTGGTTCGTTCTACTAATGGTTTTGCGTACATTTTGGTAGCAGTGGAATTGACATCAAAATATGTGTGTTTTACACCTTTATGCAAAGCAACAGCTCGTTCAGTATCTAATGCTTTCATAAAACATTTTCTTAAAGAAGTGGGTCATGTTGATAAGGTTATATCAGATAATGGATCACAGTTTCGCTCTAAAATTTGGCTTCGTACTCTACGGCGTCGTAAGATTAAACCAATTTTCATTTCACTTTTTCACCCTCAATCTAACGCTTCAGAGAGATGGATGAAGGAAATCAATAAATTGTGTCGACTTTATTGTCATCAGAATCACAGAACGTGGGATCAGTATCTTCAAATTTTTCAAAACATTCTGAATGAACTCCCTAATGATTCAACTTCTTTACCGCCTATATTGATATTAAAAAATAAAGCACCGATAAACCGCATTTCTGAAATCGTTCCTTTTCCACCTACACGGAAACTGCGGCATTCTGAAGTTGTCAACCTGGCTCTACGAAATATTGCGTCTGCGGCTGCTAGAAGAGAGAAATTAGCTAAGCGTCCTGGTCGTTTAAAAACCTTGTCAGTTGGTCAAAAGGTGTTAATTAAGTCTCACCGTTTGTCTCACAAAGGAAAGGGCTTGTGTCGCAAATTTGTTCTGCTTTATAACGGTCCATATAGAATTCGCAAAATTATTCATGATAACACTGTTGAAGTAGAAACTCTTAAATCTCGGCGCTCTAAGGGAATGCATCATATATCTAACGTTAAAATTTTTGTGGAATGACATACTTTTGAGAAACTAACAGTTATACGTAAACACACGGAGAATGCAAGGATACCGCGCCGTGTTCCGGTGGCGGCACATACTCAAAGCAACAGTCAAGTCTGCGCGAACTAATGCTTCTGTCCATCAGCTGTGTTGTCTTCTGCTGCCACTACCAATTTATGACTATCAGTTATACGTAAACACACGAAGAATGCAAGGATACCGCGCCGTGTTCCGGCGGCGGCACATACTCAAAGCAACAGTCAAGTCTGCGCGAACTAATGCTTCTGTCCATCAGCTGTGTTGTCTTCTGCTGCCACTACCAATTTATGACTAACAGTTATACGTAAACACACGAAGAATGCAAGGACACCGCGCCGTGTTCCGGCGGCGGCACATACTCAAAGCAACAGTCAAGTCTGAGCGCCGCACAAGGCAGTCGTTGACCGCAAACAATCACTTCCTACGTCACGCGTACCTACAGCTGATCGAGTGCTCAGTGCGAATGCACTGACAGCCGTAAACAAATACACAGTGTAATTTCTCCGAATAAATTCAGTATAAAGCTATAGTGACTTGATAAATTATGTTATTAACGTTCAGTATTTTTCAGGATACAGTTGCATAAAATATTTAAGAACTTCAGGTAAATTCTGTGTGTGTCCAACGTTAAGAGGACTTGCTATCGAGAAAATTTCAGGAAGAATGTAATTTCGAAGAAGAAAGTAATAAACTAAAAAGGTAACTATTAATTGAGTTTCTTTTTCAGGTAACATATTTCCACTTTGGTACGTACTTTAGACGTAAATTGCTGATCGCCATTACGTGATTCATACTTCGTGTTAACTGATGTTCACAATGATTGATTAATGAACAGGGTTGTTATTTGTGTATAATATGCATCGCTTGGCTGCACTGCTTTTTCACTGATGTCATATTTTTCTTATGTGCCTGCTGTGCATATTTATTTAAATTATAATTGTCACCTGATTAATTGTGCTGATATGGTTATGTATGTAGGTTATACTTTGTCATTTATCTGCTTGCGCCTTCATGCTTACTTATTAAGATTACATATGAACATTTATTTGCTTATGCTGATATGTTGCTAATGACCTGTTTATTATGTAAGATACATAATTGCTGCTTGCATATGGATTGCACATTTACACATTTCTGTTTTGTTGTCATAACTACTTATTAATTTGGTGTATAGAAATGCTGATATACTGTGTACGAACATAGAGTTTAGGTTACACTATGGTATTAATTATTGTTCGCTTGGCAGAGCCTCGTTGTAGGGATTGTGCTGCATCCACTTGCTTGACATTCTGTTCTCTACTGGTATATTTACTCGCTGTTGTATGTTTTGCTTACGCTCAGTGCTTTATATTTTAGGATAAGAAAATGAACTGCTATAATTCGACGAAAGACATTAGTACAAGAAACGTCATAGAAGTCACATGAGCTGGAGGTTTTATGGAAGCTGTATAAATTTATGCTAATAGGAAGGAAGCTAACGACATGACATACCAACACTAGGTTTAGACCATTGACAGTTATTACACTGCATTCTTCGTGAGCAATTGAAATAGCAAGTGACACTTGACACAAGAAATACTCCAGATGTTTGATTCTGTTTTGCCATGATTCTTGAAGTGCTGTACATCCTGTGAAATATTACAATCATTCACACTCCGAACTCGTCCTTACTTACTGAAAGTTATTCAAACTGAAGGCTGTTAGAGGTCATATATGCATTTCTTTTATTTTATGATGGACAAGGTAACCAAAATGTATTTTATAATTCATAATGAGTAGAAGATTTGGGTCAGATGGATTACGCAGAGGTTGTGTGTGGACATTGTGTCCTCGGATTGTATGGGATGATGAATTGAAGTTTGCACTAGGATTTTATCTGTACTTGTTCGAGGAGACTGACTAGAGGAAAGAGTTGTTATGGAAGTGAAATGATATTGGTAATAAGGTTTATATGTATCGACGTATTGAAGAGGTATTATTGAGGTATTGAGATTGTGTGAAGTTGATGATTATTGGAGTTTTGGTGGACAAGAGGTAAGGTAAATGATATTGATGATAAGGTTTATATGTATCGACGTAAGAGGTATTATTGAAGTATTAAGATTATGTGATGCTATGATTATTGGAGTTTTGGTGGATAAGAGGTAAAGTAAGTGAGGAGCATTTTTTTTTTTGTTGGTTCATATGGAACAAGGAGGATGAAGATGGCAGACTAGAACACTCATGTGGAAGGAAGATTGTCTACAAACACACTTGGTAAATCACTAAGCAGTATATACTTTTGTTTTGGAGAGAGGAAGCATTTGCATATCTTAGCACACTGACAGTTGTTCAGCAACCGTACATTTGATTTGGCTTGACAAACATCAGTCTTGACATGATGACTATGACGTTGACTAACTATTATTGACTGTTATACATTGCTGCCACTACTACTTGATACACAAGTTGAACATAAAATTTTGGACAGAATTGTATTTACACAGTTAACACTATTCAATTACACAGTAGTACTTAATGTGGATGAAAGAAGAGTGAGTGTGTTTTGTGTGTTTTCCGTTCCTAATCCCAAATAATTGGTACCGACCTATCTCCTAAATATTATTTTCCTTGTTTGTTGTGGCTTGCACTGACACCCATAAATATTATAGATTTACCGTTATTTGTGTATTGTAATAGTTAATATGACAATTATCTGATATCATTTATGTGTGTGTTATTATTTGTATGTTTAGTGTAAGAGCATTGATAATAATTTTGTAAAAGCAATTGTGTGTGCATTCAAACTGTTGTTCGTGCTTGCACCTATTCAACATTGCTGGGTGCCACTTGGAAATGTTTAATTTCTGCTGATAAACTCTGATGAACTGTCTAATTAGTGATAGTGAAATAATGGACTATTACCTGCACCTGTCAACATTGCTGGGTGCCACTAATGGAACTGCTTCTACTGAAATGATGTCACTTGTTGCTGTCGGCACCTGTTCAACATTGCTGGGTGCCACTGATGGAACTGCTTCTACTGAAATGATGTCACTTGTTGGTGTCTGCACCTGTTCAACATTGCTGGGTGCCACTTATGGAATTGCTTCTACTGAAATAATGTCACTTGTTGGTGTCTGCATCTGCTCAACATTGCTGGGTGCCACTAATGGAACTGCTTCTACTGAAATGATGTCACTTGTTGCTGTCGGCACCTGTTCAACATTGCTGGGTGCCACTGATGGAACTGCTTCTACTGAAATAATGTCACTTGTTGGTGTCTGCACCTGTTCGACATTGCTGGGTGCTACTGATGGAACTGCTTCTACTGAAATGATGTCACTTCTTGCTGTCTGCACCTGCTCAACATTGCTGGGTGCCACTAATGGACTGCTTCTACTGAGATAATGTCACTTGTTGGTGTCTGCACCTGTTGACCATTGCTGGGTGCTACTGCTGGAACTGTCAACTACTTGTTTATTGATATATTGACAAGATTTTATGTGAATATTTGTATAAACTGATTTTTTGTGTATTTACTGTTTATGAAATGTGCTGACGCTATTGATTGAATTGTTTAACCACATGATACTTGTGTAAACTATTATGTAAAATCACATGTATGCAAGCAATTGTATTCCTTACTGTATTTTATATATTAGGATATGGAACGGTCAGTGCAAAGCCAAAATTTTATCTAGTTATGTGATATTTAATTATTAATATTATCTTTTATTTTTGTCTGTGTTTTTTTTGGACGAATTTGGTGGTATTTTCACCACCAATGGAGGAGGGGCATATGAAAGGTGGCTACACTGAGTCACAGCGCCAGAGATTGCGCCAGAGAGTATTATTCAGCCGCCTCCACTGGCTGTGCTTGTTGAGATGTGGTAGTGGAGAGTTCTTGTCGAGAAGTCGTCGTGGAGAGGGCATACTGAGAAGTGGGCAGTAGGAGTTCCGATGTAGCCGTGACTAGTTGTGAGCATGTTGTATGCAGTTGTTCTGATGGGCTAGACAGCAGATGCTGTTCGATTGCGGATGTTATAATGATCAGAGTGTATGTTTCGTCAATATATATGAAGGTAATAAATTTTTTTATTTTTATTTCAAATGTCTTAAACAATAATGCCTCTTGGTCACAGGTGCAGTCAACAAAGTATCTGGCTTGTGTTCATGTATTAGAGTGTAATTCTGGTTTCTATGTGCAATTGTAGTATTTCAGTTTTATTTAATTAATTCAGTGTAAATGGTATTTAAAATACCTTGTCTTAATGAGGAAGAACCGTGCCAGATGTGTACGTTGAATCACACTTCCACACACAGAACAGTTACATTTGTGTTTTGTTGTTTCGTAGGTTTTATAGTTGTTGGGGAGTTAATTAATTAATTGTGTTAACGGAAGTTTCGTTTCATTCTTTGTTGTTATTCTATGCAGTCAGATTGCGTACTAATACCAGTCCGGGCCAACCGTTTACGAGACCTCGTAATCGGACAAACATCGACTAAAATTAAAAATATTTGCATAATAAATAATTAAGCCCCCATGCAGTATAGGTATCATGCATCATTACCGTGACATGCGATGGCGATTTGTCCCAGTTGCTGCAGCTGCTACATTCCTGGAACAATCAAGATCGTTATACAGTAGTGGGAGATCGGCCATAGATCATCTCACTGTGTGGGGATGTGTGGAGCTTGTTTGCGTGCAGTGTACGGTACGGCTTCCCTGTGTGGTGCCAGTTATTCGGCAGTGTATTTCAGCTGGATATGCAGTAAATGCGTCTGATTAACAGGGGCTCGCCTGTGCCGTTATGTTTGCGTGTGCTTGTCCATAGATGTTATGTCCTTGCAAGTATGTCTTTTGGTCGTTTATGTTTCCATCTATGGTTGTGGTCGCAGTTCCCCAGATTCAGAATAAACGGGTTCTGCGAATGTCTGGAGTTTCTGTATAGTCTTGTGGTGAGTTTGTGGATTACCTCCGTGAGAGTCTCAAGTCGGTACTCCCGGTGAAGGTCCGCGATGCGTGTGTATCGTGGAGCATTGCTTATGAATTTGAGTACTTTGTTTTGTATGAGCTGCAGACGGCGCAGGCGTGTAGGCGCAGCGTATCCCCAGACGGGAGCTGCGTACGTCATCAGGACCTCGACATCCTTCTGTTCAGTGTGCTACGCCTGTTGAGCATAGGATAGAGCTGTTTGAGCCTCGCGCTAGCTCGGTTGGTCGTGTGTTGTATGTGGTCCCCCCCAGAGTAATTTCCGGTCCAGCCAGACACCGAGGTATTTGACTTTCTCGCGGAAACGTATTGGACGTGCATGTAGAGTTATTGGTCTGCAGTAGCGGTGTTTGCGCAGTTGCTTCGGTCTTTTAGTGAACAGAACGGCTTTGCACTTGTCGACGTTTACTCTAACACGCCATTTCTCCAACCAAGGCTCGGCCACTCTGAGTGCAGTCAGTAGGCGTGACGTAATGTTTGATGGTTTCCAATCTTGCGCAAGGGTGGCTGTGTCATCCGCGTAGTTGCCATCATTGTGTTGTGTGTGGTTGGGAGATCGTTTATGTAGAGGTTAAACAGTAGGGGCCCTAGGATGCTTCCCTGGGGTACTCCCGCGTGTATACCGTGTCGTGTTGATTGTTTTCCCTGCACGTCAGTGTTGAAACTCCTGTCTGTGAGGTATGAGTGTATTAGACGCAGCAGCCCGTCGGGTAATCCCGCGTCGCTGAGTTTGCGGATGAGGCCGTTGTGCTATAGACGGCCGAAAGCCTTTTCGATGTCCAGGAACACTGCCCCTGTAGCTTTGTTTATGTTGAAGCCATGTGTTATATGTTCAACGACCCGTAGGAGTTGTTGCGTTGTGGAGTGGTGATTCCTGAAGCCGAATTGCTCCGGTCTCAGGATGTCATTTGTTATGCAGTGCCTAGTGATGCGTTTGAGAATCACCTTCTCAACAATCTTACTGAGCGAGCTCAGAAGGCTGATGGGTCGGTAATTTTGTAGGAGGCTGTGGTCTTTCCCCGTCTTCCTGAACATCAGGACCTTGGCCGTCTTCCAAAAGGCGGGGAAGTGTTGGTGTTTTAGTATGGCATTCCTTATGTGTGTTAGGTACTCAGTTGCTTTATCCGTGAACTCCTGGAGGACACGGTTTTGAATGCTATCATGACCAGGGGCTTTCCTAGCAGCGGAATGCATTATAGCCCAGGAGACTTCGGCTGTGCTAGCATGTCGAATGTCGTCGCGCGATGGTTGGGCTAGAATGCGTGTAACCTCTTGGTCAGTAGCAAGTGTGAACACTGCATCTGATGGTACCAGGTTCGGTGTGAATGACGCTGCGAGTGTTCGGGCCATTAGTTCTGCTCTCTCTTCCGCTGAGTATGCAGGTCTGTCAGGCCCTTGAAGCGTTGGGGTGTATATTTTCTCCCTGGTGAAGTTTCGGGCTAGTTGCCACACGCCAGGTCGTGTGGTTTCCAGCCCTTCGAGTTTTTGGTTCCACTGTTGTGTTCTATGTGTTTGTATTTTATCGTGTATGATGCCCTGTAGTCTGTTAATGTGCCGTTTGAAGTGCGGGCGCCTGGTGCGCTGCCATTGTCTCCTGAGGCGATTCCTCATTGCGATTAGGCCCAGGATTTCCTGGGGCAGGGCCGCACTGCGTTGTTGTGAGGTGCGATCAGGTATGGTGCCTGCCATTGCGTCCTGGACGGCGTTGGTGAGGGTTTCTACTGCCTCGTCAATTTGTGCTGTTTCGTTAATTTCGTGTATAGGTGGGATGTGGCTATCAAGTGTTTGCTTGAACAATGTCCAATTCGCACGCCCGTAGTCCAACATCTTGCGTTGTTCCGTGTGCTGCAGTGTTTCCTCAATGTATAGTATTACAGGTTGGTGGTTTAAGGGCAGATCGTTTTCAACGGCGACGTTGAGTGTCGCTGTAATGCCCTTGATGAGGGCCATGTCTATCACGTCTGGCCTGTGTCCCCTCTGATAGGGAATGTGCGTCGGTTCAGTCGGCGTTAGTATAATGTAGTTTCTGCCTAGTCAATGTTCGTACAGTTTTTTGCCGTTGGGATTTCGTATGCGTGAATTCCATTCTGGGTGTTTTGCGTTCAGATCTCCAGCGACAATTACTCGCGGTGAAATGTTGAGTAATGTGCTGATATCGCGTGTTGAGATGCCTACAGGGCTGTTGTATACCGATATCAGTGTGATGTAGGCTCCGTTAAACTTGACTCTGACGGCCGTAGCCTCGATTTTTTCCAGTTCAGGGAGCTCTATGTTTGTGTGCTCAATGTCTTTGTGTATGACGATTGCAGTTCCACCTGCCACGGCGTCGCCCGGTCGGTCGGTACGATAGACACAATAGCCAGGAAAGTTTAATTGTTTGTGCGGTTTAAGTTTAGTCTCGCTCAGTAGCGTGACAAGGATTCCCTTGCGCTCCATGAAAGCGGCAAATTCTGCCCTTTTGTTGTGGATCGAGTCTGCATTCCATAACAGGATCTGTGATAGTGTGTGCGGGTCTGCGTTATGGGCCGGGTGTGGCATATTATTCATGTAAGATTGTGAAAGAGTGTTGTGATGGCAGTGTGTATGACAGCCCAGTATTGCCCGGGTTCGGCGCTCATGAGCTGGGTGATGAGTGTAGCGACGGCCGTCAGCACCTTGGTAAGGATTTGAACGGTCGTGTGTCGGGGGAATAGTGTTTCCAGTATTCCCCCAGGTGGTGTGTTGGTGTTGGGTGTGGCAGCCTGAGGTGCTGTTGTGGAGTTAGCGGCCGCTTGTGCGGGTATTGGTGTGTTGTTAGAAGCGGCATTTGTGCTTTGTGACAGAGGTTGTGGTCCTGTGTTACTTCTGTGGTGAGGGGGATGGTAGTGTGAGTTACAGTCTCGGTGTCGTGTTGACTGTTTTCCTGTGTGTTGCTGTTCTGTTGTTGCTGAGTGGCCTGTTGTGGTGATTTCGTGTTCCCCGCCCTGTGTTTGCGTGTACGTCTATTCCTCCTCTGGGCTTGGGGTTCGGGGGGGTTCTTGTGTGGATGTGTTTTCCTGTAAATGGTGCGTTTTCTTCGCAGCACGTGATTTCCGGGAGTGGGGTCGTGTTGTTTGGGGGCATAGGTGTTGGTACCGATGCTTGTTGGGTTTCAGGTGTTGCCTGTGGCTGTTGTGTGGCTGTTGCAGCGGTTGTTTCACGTGTGTGTGTGTAGGGTGCTGAGGTTCCGCAGCCTGTGCCGTTCCGCCAGTGCGTGCAAACCGTGGCAAACGTTACGCCGTTCCTTACTGGGTTCCGCGCTGGCCTTGGCCGTGGTATGTCGTGCAGTACCCTGCTTTTGTCTTGTTTTCGCTTCAGCGCATGTTTGTATGAGTTGCACTGTCTGAAGTTTGCCGCATGGGGCCCACCGCAGTTGGCACAGCGTCGCTGGTTTGGCTGTGTTTGTGTGCAAGTGTTGGATCTGTGATTGCCAGCGCATCCGCGGCAGCGAGTTGCCAGGCCGCAGCGGAGGGCCGAGTGGCCGAACCGCTGGCAGTTGTTGCATTGTTGGGGGCGTTGAGTGGTTCGTAAAGTTCTACACGTACGTCCATCCGCAGAAAGCTCTTTATCTGCAGGATGGCGCGGGAATCAGCCGTGTCGGCTAACTCGACCATGTAGTGTGGTAACGGTGTGTGTGTACGGAACCCTGTCATCCGGGAGGCACTTTTACAGTCGAATCCCAGATAACAAAGGGCCGCATGTACTGTCTCGTTGGGGGTGCTGGGGTCCACTCCCTTGATCACGTACTACTGGGTTCTCTCGTCCAGCGTTCTGTACGTGTAATGTTCGATCTTCCGATCTTTTAGGAAGGTCATAAGATCTTTATATTCGTTGTCTGTGGCAACGTACAGTGAGGCCCTATCCCCCGAGTACTTTGCATGTAATGTGCTGTTTATGTGCCTTGCCGCGAATGCAGTGTTAAGGGCACTAAGGTTCCCATAGTTTTGTATAACAACTGGGGGGAAACCAGTCTTGTGCTGTGTGGGCACCTGGGCACCGCTGTGGCTTTGTGTGCTTTGTTGTTGTTCGCCACAACTGAGTTTGCGATTTGTTTTGTGTTAATGTTGCTAGCCTGAGGTGAGCTAGTGGGTGTAGGCAACATCGCCTTTCGGTTGCCTAGCGAGTTTGGTTGCTCGCTTGTTTGTGCTGGTGTTTTTTTGGGTCTGCGTTTTGGGCCCTCCACCTACCAGGGCTCTGTGTAGTAGTTTTCTGTGTCCACATCCGCCGCCGCTGCCTCGATCTCTTGAGGCTGCGGCGTCGGTGGGAGAATGGTACATGACTGTCCAGTGACAGGTGAGTGTAAAGTGATGTTGAGTGTAGTTGTTTTAGTGGGAGAGACGTCCGCCCCGAAAAGTTCGGTGATTAGCCGGCGCGACTCAAGCTGCTTTTGCGCTTTCGCGCCAAGCTGTCGAGGGTGCCAGCCGCTCCCTTGCCTTCGGTAGCGGGCGGGGTGCGAGTTTCGGCGGGTGCAGTCGATCCTCGCGCCTCGTGTGTTGCAGTCTTGCTGCGGGTGACAGCAGGGGAAGTGCTAGTAGCGTCCGCCATCTCGCACTTAGGATTATTTATTTATTGGGTGGGAAGGGGGAAACGACAATTTTGCCTTTGTCGATAGGCGAGAGAAGTGTCTCGTGTTCCAGCCATTTAAGTATCCATCGCTTGGGGGAGAATTAGTAATGACAACGGCAGCTACTACGCTGCAAAACAGCTCAACGTTGGACCTGTTGGTTCACTGTTTGGTCAACGCTTAGCTAGCAGAAAGAGCACACGCTATTTGATTGGGAAGAAACCAAAACTCAAGACATATCCGTGGAAATCTGTCTTCCGATAATACAGCGTCTGCCACGAAATATCTTTAGATATTTATAAATTTCCACTTGGAAAACTTCTATCAAGTTCCTCTATACAGCGTGAATATTAATAAAATAGATTAATTTCAGAGACGATTCCTCACTGGAATTGAAGGAAAAAAGGTCCTATGAACATGTGTCCGGAAATGGACGGTGTCCGTGCGACAACAAAATCTCACCCACGTGACAACAGATGTTCTGGCATTCATGGGATTGCAGGTCAGAGGGATAGTAGCACTTGTCATGTAGGATGCACATAATCGTACTTAGGCTTACGCAATATTGGCGGGTCACTTGCTTGGCGCTTGTACTAGGCTTCGTCTCAATACCCTGTAGAACCCGGCCCTTCAAATCTGGTGTGTGCACAGTGTGCCGCCTGGTTGCGCGCTCTGTCTGAAAGGGCCTATGATCACAGACACCCAGAAAGGGCTTGAATTTTTGTGTAACGTGGTTGGTGTCTGTGAGAGTTCTTGTTTTGGTATAGCCGTGCTGCCTCTCGACCGTTTCTATCTACTTGGCCGTACACAAGCATCATCTGTGCTTGTTCCCGACATGAATATCATCTCATTCCACTGATTACAGTACGCTGCGTCAATCATACGGCCATGAACACACAAGTAACATACGGCATGTAGCCAGAGGAACTATCATTCGTCAGCGTCATCTACCGTGACAACGATGCATTTCCGGACACATGTTGTTTCCTCTATTTCCCTTCAGGAACCCGTCCCTGCAGTTTGTCGGTTTTATTAATGTTCGCGCTGTATACGGTTGGGATATTCTCGTGAGGTATAGTGTTTTTAACAGTTACATTCCCAGATGCTAAAGGCATTAAGAGCATAAGAACGGAGACAGACGACCTCATCATCTAAGGAAATTGAAGCCACCATCATTAGCTGCATCACAGTTCCCTTACCATTCTATTTTGCTTCTTGGCCCTACTCATCAATTGATGGAGTCGGAAGAAGGTAGTGCTAACTCACAAGAGCGTACTTTTAGCTATTGCCTGCTATATTTTCGATTAAATTTCGAGACAAGTGCATAGGTACAATTAGAGCATACTAATTATATACAGGCTGCACAAAATAAAACTGGCTCGAAAAATATGTATATGTCTGACGCGGAAATGATCTTTGTTATTAAACGGGAGGACAGCGCATCACTTGCTGATTTTGATGTACCAAATGGCTTCAGTCACATGTCTGCAGATGCACGTCTCCCGCATGCTCTTTTCCGAGTAATTCGCTGCGTCAATGCGTTTGAGCGAGTGTTAGCAGCTGGCGTTCTTAGTGACCAGTTGAGTCCAACACAAAATGGTGCTTGGGACAACACAGTCCGATTTCATTGTCGGATGTTATGCGAAACACAATTCGTGGAAAACGTGTGTGGAACTATCTGTGTTAAAATTTAAGACTGGAAGGGTTGTGGTAAAACCACTAGAAAAGTCTGCAATGCGAAACTTTTTGGCAAAACTGCGCGAAACGGGCTCTGTAGTGAATATAACCTGAACTATTCGAAAAGAGAGCGAGCATCAGAAAGCATTGCTCGAGTGAAGGAAAGCCTGGAACGAAGTCCGACGGAATCTCAATGCTGTTTACGTGTACAAACGGAAATTAAGAGCTCGTGGCGTCGAAATGTTATTGAGAAAGACATGCGTCTGTATCGATCTAAATTTATTGTTGTGCGTTGTAAGTTCTGCCAGTGGTTTCTGACTGAAATGGAATCACGGTTTTTGGGTCCTCAGCTTATCATTCTTCAGATGAGGCCGCATTCAGCCTGTCAAGGAATGTCGACTCACAAAACCTGAGCCATTGTTCATCACAAAATTCCCATCAGTATTCTGAAGAACATTTGCATAATCTACATCAACATCTACATCTACATCTACAAGAATACTCTGCAAGCCATTGTACATCGCAAAATTCCCATCAGTGTTCTGAAGAACATTTGCTTAATCTACATCTACATCTACAAGAATACTCTGCAAGCCACCATATGTTGCGCTGCGGAGAGTACATTCTACTACTACTAGTCATTCCATTTCCTGTTCCATTCTCAATTAGAGATATACAGGGTGAGTCACCTAACATTACCGCTGGATATATTTCGTAAACTACATCAAACATTGACGAATCGATTCCACAGACCGAACGTGAGGAGAGGGGCTAGTGTAATTGGTTAATACAAACCATAAAAAAATGCACGCAAGTATGTTTTTTAACACAAACCTACGTTTTTTGAAATGGAACCCCGTTAGTTTTGTTAGCACATCTGAACATATAAACAAATACGTTATCAGTGCCGTTTGTTGCATTGTAAAATGTTAATTACATCCGGAGATATTGTAACCTAAAGTTGACGCTTGAGTACCACTCCTCCGCTGTTCGATCGTGTGTATCGGAGAGCACCGAATTACGTAGGGATCATTTTTCACTGACGCACATGTACATTACTATGAGGGGTGAGGTACACGTACACACGTGGTTTCCGTTTTCAATTACGGAGTGGAATAGAGTGTGTCCCGACATGTCAGGACAATAGATGTTCAATGTGGTGGCCATCATTTGCTGCACACAATTGCAGTCTCTGGCGTAATGAATGTCGTACACGCCGCAGTACATCTGGTGTAATGTCGCCGCAGGCTGCCACAATACGTTGTTTCATATCCTCTGGGGTTGTAGGCACATCACGGTACGCATTCTCCTTTAACGTACCCCACAGAAAGAAGTCCAGAGGTGTAAGATCAGGAGAACGGGCTGGCCAATTTATGCGTCCTCCACGTCCTATGAAACGCCCGTCGAACATCCTGTCAAGGGTCAGCCTAGTGTTAATTGCGGAATGTGCAGGTGCACCATCATGCTGATACCACATACGTCGACGTGTTTCCAGAGGGACACACTCTATTCCACTTCGTAATTGAAAAAGGGAACCACGTGTGTACCTTTACCTCACCCCTCATGGTAATGTACATGTGCGTCAGTAAAAAGACCAATAAAAAGGTGTTAGCGTGTGGACGTAATGTGCTGTTCCAGTCTCTTCTGTACCTAAGGTCCATCACCGTTCCCTTTGGATCCCTACGTAATTCGGTGCTCTCCGATACACACGATCGAACAGCGGAGGAGTGGTATTCAGGCGTCAACTTTAGGTTACAATATCTCCGGATGTAATTAACATTTTACAATGCAACAAACGGCACTGATTACGTATTTGTTTATATGTTCAGATGTGCTAACAAAACTAACGGGGTTCCATTTAAAAAAACGTAGGTTTGTGTTAAAAAACATACTTGCGTGCATTTTTTTATGGTTTGTATTAACCAATTACACTAGCCCCTCTCCTCACGTTCGGTCTGTGGAAACGATTCGTCAGTATTTGATGTGGTTTACGAACTATATCCAGCGGTAACGTTAGGTGACTCACCCTGTATATACGCCTCCGTATGAGCTCAATTTGGTATTCGGTACACGGTGTCCAGTGTCTACATCGTAACACTATTTTATCACCAACGTGTTGTTGCTAACTGGTATGTCCAGAAACTGTTTAATACATATGTGTATCAACTCACAGAAGATGAATGACTATCGATATTTTCAGCAAGACATAGTAACAGTACACATCGCATTGACAACCGTGTCACCCGTGCGTGAGGTGTTCGGTAAGATGAAGTAATCAGCAAAGCCTCCTGACCACCTCAATCACCTGATCACACATGTGTGATTTTTACCTTTGGGCAAGATGATAACGATTATGATATTTGGTTTGTGGGTCGCTCAACTGCTTGCTTATCAGCGCCCGTCCAAATCAGATCTTTTAACTGTCCAGTCTCGCCACTTTTTCTGAATGATGATGACAAAATGGTTCAAATGGCTCTGAGCACTATGGGACTTAACATCTGTGGTCATCAGTCCCCTAAAACTTAGAACTACTTAAACCTAACTAACCTAAGGACATCACATACATCCATGCCCGAGGCAGGATTCGAACCTGCGACCGTAGCGGTCACGAGGTTCCAGACTGAGGCGCCTAGAACCGCACGGCCACACCGGCCGGCTGATGAGGACAACCTAACACCCAGTCGTCTGGCGGAGAAAAAACCCGATCCGGGTGGGAAATGGACCCGGGAGCCCGTGATCCAGTGGCAACAAGGCTAGGCACTAAACCAAGAACAAGGGCAAACTGAAGCGTCAGGTGGACTCAAATACTTCTTCAAACAATGGAAGACCTACAATAGAACAATGAGAACGCTATTGCTGCTATACCTCAGGTAGAGCTACTACGTGTATCTCATTATTTGATAAAGTGAGCACAGCGCTGCAACGATGCCTCGGTGGTCGTTTGCTGAATCTTCGTCATGTGCCGACAAACTGCCGTCGGTAACGACATGTTAACGTGAGGGGTTCCCTTGACTATGACGGAGGGTCGGTTGGCCACAGTGCTGTGAACCGCTCGCGAATTCACTGCTGGACGATAACAACCAGAGAAGGAGGCATGCACTCCAGAAACACCCAGTTCCTCGCTGTGGGGTATAGAAGTCGCCGCTAGTAACCTGTGCCGTTGCTCTTGGCACGTCTCTTGGCACTGAGTTCAGTGTCGATGCAGGAACGCTGCCATTGGACACTTCAAGCAAGCGAAAAGGTCGACTGAACTGATGATCTGTTTTACAAACATTGATGCAGGGTGTGAGTGCATCGAAAACCACATGAGGCGATTAATTTATTTTAGTTACTTGCTTATTTAACGGACCATAACTGCTACCTATCGATATTCTGTGGAACTAGTCGGTTCTACAGTTATAGCATACATCCTCAGTGAAAATATGGTAGCATGTTGGCCATTCACATGATTGTCTTAAGCTACGTTTTTTATACCTACAGTGAGCTATACTTATGCTCAATCTCCCTCCGCCTCTCTCTGAATCACAAACACACACACACACACACACACACACACACACACACACACACACACACACACACCATACCACACCACACTGAGTAAAAGAAATTCTCATGCAGAAATTGAGTTTGCTTTAAGTTAATTTTATTATCTATTAGAAGATTCCTTATGTCAGTGGGTAGGGAGTCATAGACTTTTGTGGCTGAGTACTTCATTCCTTTATGTACCACAAGAAAGATGAGGGAAAGATTTTATTTGTGAATATCACTGTTGATTATTATCTGTGATTGATCGTTGGCAACATATTTCATGCAGGAAGAAATGCTGATCTGTGTGAAACGTTGTCTGCAAGAGATTGTAGAGAGTACTCTTGGATATTATCGTAAGTACACGATACTGTGCAGCAATCACTTCATTCCTCAATGAAAAGTTACCTCTGAATACGATACGATACGACATTAGTGAATGGGAATAAGAAAGTAAGTAAATTTCTTTACATTTTCGAGATCTGATATTATCGGTAACTCAAAAAGTTGGAAGACACTAGACGTTTAAGATCTGTAACATATGAACGACAGTCTGTTTGTAGACAAACAATTGTAAATATTAAAAAAAAAATTCAGTTGACGCTCCTCCCCTAGCTCTGATTAACTTTTTTTTTTTTTAAATTCATGTATTAAATATCGGGAGCAACTGCTTGCAGTGTTTCACAGTTATTATTATTATTATTATTATTATCCTTACGCTCCACAGTATATTAATAAAATTGTTTGTTATGTTGTAAATGCTCCGAACACCAACACCGCATTATACTACTTAACTATTTAAACAGAAGAAAAAGGATAAACGAGAAGAAAGTGATGTAGAGAAGAAGGAAAGATAGAGAAAGGAGAAATTGTCAGGAAAAGGAAGTTACTGTCTAGGTACAAATAAAAGTTAAAAATAATTTTAAGAGGATAGAAGTAATGGTAAAGACGCAAGGAAGTTAGTATAACAGTGCTAGACACAGGGAGTAATTTTTGATAATTCAGTAAATGCCTTACCTGCACTTGATGAAGGGCAATTCCCCAAGTCGCGATCCATGACTCCGTATCTGCCAGCCGTTGCGGCAGAGCGGTTCTAGGCTCTTCAGTTTGGAACCGCGCGACCCCTACGGTCGCAGGTTCGAATCCTGCCTCGGGCATGGATGTGTGTGATGTCCTTAGGTTAGTTAGGTTTAAGTAGTTCTAAGTTCTAGGGGACTGATGACCTCAGATATTAAGTCCCATAGTGCGCAGAGCAATTTGAACCATTTTGAATTCCATATCTGGAGTACTGCGACACCGCCTCCACATGGCGTCGGACTCGGAAAATGAGACCTCATTCTTTATGGCAGATATTGACGCTGGCCTTCACGTGTTTGGTTCTAAGATGTTATACGCGGGATGTGACTGCTGCTATCTCCTTTGCCCTACACTGCCTGTGAAAATGCCAAACTGCCATCTACTTCTCTGCAGGAAATAGATGCTCATCAGGAAGTTGTAACCTCCCAACAAAATTCGTTCCCATTTAACCTCCGCACAAAATTCATTCACATTTAATGTAAGCTCAAAACAGAAAAATTCCTAAACCTCTCAACAGAAAAAATTATAATTATGTCGTTCACATTCATGTGTAACGTCCCAACATAAAAAAAATTCAGTAACCTGGTAATAATACAATGTAACTAACCTCTAAATTAAATTGTCACTCACTTATGACTTTTCAATAATTGACTATGAATTTAACCTGGTAAATTTTGGACGTCAGCAGTGCTGCGTCATGGCCCTGAAAGATCATTCTAAATAAAAAAGAGAAAAATTGTTACCTCAATGAAGTCACCGGATAACGCATATATATCTGCTCTTAAAATAATGTTTTCTGGCACAGCCCTGTGCAATGCTGGCCGATAGATTTGTCATTTTATGAAAGGAAGCAACTGATTTTTCTTCTGCAACAATTGAGATGATCATGGATGGGAGAAATTAGTAAATACTTTAAATTGAAATGAATGGTTGTTAAAAGTTACTTTTTATGAGAAAGATTATTATTACGAGATTTTAAAAACATTTACATGGGACTTGAGATGACATTACTACATATGCGCGAGGCTGCTTTTTACCTTATACAATAATACTCAGGCTACGGCATCGCTGCACCGCGACCGGCCACCCAACACGATACACCAGACCAGAGCAGAGCAGACTGCAGACTAGCGCAGACTAGCAACAACTTACTGCTACAGCTACACAGTTCATACTGCAGTCAACACTGCTCTCTGGTCAGCGATTCTCTTATACCTTGC
Organism: Schistocerca serialis cubense; assembly: GCF_023864345.2. NCBI lineage: Eukaryota > Metazoa > Arthropoda > Insecta > Orthoptera > Acrididae > Schistocerca > Schistocerca serialis. The sequence continues at coordinate 623,342,738 of NC_064641.1, forward strand.
ATATCGCAGGCAGCACATGAGCAAAACATCGAAATTTCATCTGCTCGGACCTCTTACATAAAATTACATCTGCTCGGACCTCTTACATAACCCTCCACTGGGGGGGGGGGGGGGGGGGGGGAATTAACGAAGTTTACAGTCACAGAGTATATACATATATATAAGTGCAGAACATAAAATGAAACACAGTGCACATGCACTGAGTACAGAACATATCAAGCAATGACAAAATCTATACGCAATGAGTACAAAACATATTAACAAATGACATAAAGTGCACACGCACTGTATATATTTTTTACCATTTTACAAGAACTAGGATAGGAAAGGGAAGGATTGCATCATGGTTGTAGCACAGTAGGTTGCACGTAGCTGCACTGAAAGTCCATATCTTTCTACAGAAGCACAACACCAAGTGGGACAATCTGAAGTTCTCTTCCCTGAAGTATTAATCAGTGTAACCAAGACACTGAAATGTCGTATTAATATTCAATGTTATCATTTTGGTAGTACATCAGGTACACCAAACAGTGGGACCATAATAACATCTCCATCGTTCAAGGTGGTGGACAGCATGATGTGTCAACCCCACACCCTTGCAGAATCCATACTCTTTCACCAACGTAGAATTAGTGCAAAAAAAAACAAATAAAGTGCTCCATGATCATGAGGATGGACAGGACAAATGGATTTTGCAGTAATTTCTGGTAGTTAGGTCAGAAGGTGAAGGGCATTAAGTCTTATGCTAGTCATCATTGAGAATTACACTAGTCTATCAACCGATTTGAGTAATTGATGGCACTCTTTGCCTAGTTACTAAACATTTCTGTACTATGTATAGACTATTACAGAACATTATTCATAAGTCATCTGATGACAGTAAATATTGGCAGTCATTGGCCTGTTACAAACCATTTTTATGCATTATTCAGAAGTGATCATTCAAAGCAAGAGTGAGTTAATGGCATAGCATTTACATAATTCATCTAATTATAGTAATCATTGGCACTCATTGGCCAGTTACAAACCATTTTTATGCATTATTCAGGAGTGATCATTCAAAACAAGAGTTAATTAATGGCATAGTATTTACATAATTCATCTAATTATAGTAATCACTGGCATTCATTGGCCAGTTACAAACCATTTTTTTTGCATTGTTCAGAAGTCATCATTCAAAACAGGAGTTAATGAGTGTAGCATCAAGCTACTGGTATTCATACATGATATCATGTGAGTGACATAAGACAAATTTTAAATATAAGAAACAGTGGCATTCATTGGCCAGTTACTAAACATATAGTAAGTATTGAATATTACAAAACATTTTCCATCATTCAAGTGACATACGACATATTTAAGATAATTATTGGCACTCATTGGCCAGTTACAAAACATATATATCATTTTATAAAACATTATTCAGTATTATTCAGAAGTCATCATTCAAGTGACATAACAAAAATATTATTTACACAAATTATTGGCATAGCATTTATGCATTATTACAAAACATCATTCAGTATTACTCAGAACTCATCATTCAAGTGACATAGGACATATTTAAAAATGTAACACACTGTAACTATTACTCAAGATCTGTGGTTAGAAAACATCTGAGAAATTTGCATTATATTTAGAACTAGAAATATCTCTTAAACTGGTAGCATTATTTGGGACTGGTAATACAATTTTTTGTGCTAGCAATGCATTGCGTTGGGATCGATAATTAATTGCTAGGGAATGAAAATATTTGCTTTTGACTTATTGCTGCAAATAAGGATTAGTAACATCATTCATCATGAGTCAGCTGTAGCAAGGTTATGAAACAAGTAGAGTATATGTGATCACAATCATGAATGACACACACAAATGGGTAAAACCAATGCAAGTACTAGAACAGGTTTAATGATTAACTGCTTATAGCACATTAATTTCATGAATAGCTTCTCCTAGAAAAAGTACAAAATGGATTATTGAGCTGAAAAAAGAAACGCATATTATGCTGAAAAGTAGTGAACTTCGAATTAACAGGTAATGAAACGTGTACTCAATATGTATGTACTCTAGCTGTCCTTTCCAAAACATTCAGTCATTGTACCATGCGACATAAGACATACTGTCAAAACGAACTGCAACAAATACTTAAATAAGTACATAGCATCTCTTAACTAATAGTAAATATATAAACTTCATCGTTATTCTCATCTGCAAAGAAGAGCTTCATTATTCATATTACCATAACTTCATCCCTATCACCACCTGCAAAGAAAAACATTATTCATTCATATTAGCATATCATATTAGCATATTCTTCATATAACTATTCATCACCATTCATTATCATCTGCAAAAAAGACACTTCATTATTCATTATTCATATTACCATTTACTTTATACAACTATTCATAGTATAGAGTTTCTTATTTATAGCATATTTCATCACAAAAACTAAGATGTGTACTTCTGTCTGACAGCCTGCATCAATCGCCTCGTATTCTGAAAGAAAAATAATTAGTTAAGACTGCTGTCATACGATGTGTATAGTATATTCTTGTTAATGCTTGTTAATTCTGATCCATTTGCTCTTCATGAAAAGGTATTGCATCTTCTTTCGTTCATTCCGAAGGTGAAATTCCCATTTCATAGTAATCCACTGTGGTTTGTTTAAGTTATTTCTTTTACACGTTATTGCTTTCTGAAAATGCTGAATAGGGATTAATACCTCGCATTTAAATCATATACTCATTAAATAAAAACTTGTTTCTAGTGATGTAATTAAGCATTCAGCATAGCATGACAGATACGAATTATGTCAAAAACATAGAGAGTGTTCAGGTGCAAAAATGTACACACAGTCTCATAATGCAATAGCCAAAAGTGTAGAATAGTCAAGATATTGATATATCATAAGGAAAAATGTCAAAGTCAACTGGTGTTTGTTACATCTTAAACATTTCATAGTGCATACAGGAAAACAATCATACATACACGAAAAATGGAAAATGTGCACGGTTTGATATATAACGACAAGAAAAGCGACCTGCTAACCTTACCTCGCCGGGCACTTGCCAAGAAAAAATACGCTCATTATCAGTAAGTACTCACGTAAGTATAATTGCTCAAGTGGTCATAAAATATGTAAGTTTATCTGCAAAAATGTGCACGGTCTGATGTGAAACGACAAGAAAAGCGACCTGCTAACCTTACCTTGCCAGGCACTTGCCAAAAAAAAATACGATAATCATCAGTAAGTGTTCATATAAATATAATTGCATAACTAGTCATATAAAAATCAGTAAATGGCATTACAGTATGATAAATCATAAAGTATGTTCATTCAATAAAGGGTTTAATATTGGAGACATGGTGATTGCCTTTGCTTTTTCTGGTTCTCAAAGTTTCGACGTGTACTACATTGGGGTGAGGAATGCTGCGAATTCGATATGGACCTGCGTATAGAAGCTCAAATTTACTACATCTACTCTTTCCTCTGTTGGATAAATAATGCGTGTGTACTAATATCTTCTGTCCAATGTGAAAGTCACGGCGTGTACAAACCTGTTTTTGCTGTCTTCTCCGGCGATCTGCGGCACGTTTTATGTTGTTGAGTGGAATGTCAATTATTTCATGGTGTCGTAGTCGACGAGATGTAGGAAAGGATACTAATTCTTTAATTTAGTTAGGTGGTTCAACATTTTTCAATACAACAGTCGGAGATAGCATAGTGGATTCATTTGGTATGGAGTTAATTACATCCTGGAATGAGAGTACGTGTGTGTCCCAATCAATATGTTTTTTATGGCAGTATATTCTACATAGTTTACCAATTTCTTTCATTAGATGTTCACAAGAGTTCGAAGAAGCGTGATACTTGGATATATAGATCGGAGAAGTGTTTCTTGCTCGTAACATACGTGTCCATATAGCAGATTGAAACTGTGGTCCATTGTCGAAAATTACTTTCAATACATGCCCTACATGAAATAAAAAATGTTTTACAAATGCATTCGAAATCGATTTAACAGTAGCTTTGCGTAACAGAGTGAAGGTTACAAATTTTGAAGAGAGTTCAACAGCGACAAAGATGTAACAAAAACCTCTATTAGTTCTGGGAATCGGACCAAAAATGTCTACAGCGGCCATGTGTTTCAATTTAGCAGGTACAATGGGATGTAACGGCGGAATATGTGAAGTCGTGTCTGACTTAGCTTTCTGGCAGATTTTACATGACGCTAAAACTCGTCGAATACGTTTCTCCATGTTGTCAAAATAACAGTTCTGTCTCAGTATAAGAAAACATTTTCTGGCTCCATAATGTGCGTAACTTAAATGAGTATACCAAATTTATTTGTTAACAAGTTCGTCCGGAATGCATAGTAACCAGTTATTGCTGTCAGGGTGAGGGCGGCGAAACAGAATATTATTGCGTACAGTGTAATGGTTTCTGATGGTAACATTATTCCTATCTTGCCAAAGGCGTTTAATTTCTTTCCACACGTTGTCTTTACTCTGCTCTTATGCTATATCTCGTAATGATGCCGAAATAATATTTTCGAATGCAACTTGTTGAATACACATGACGTTAGAATTTGCTTGCCAAAAGTTGGTTGCGATGTCTTGCTGATTGTTGCTGAGAGAACGGGATAGTGCGTCTGCTACAATATTTTGTGTACCGGGAATGCGAACAATTGTAAAATTAAATTCCTGTAAATAAAGTTTCCATCTGCTTAATCTGTCGTGTGTAAATTTAGCGGAAAGTAAAAACTGGATAGCTCTATGATCTGTGTAAACGGTCGTATGTCTTCCATAAAGAAAATGCCTAAATCTCGTAAATGCCCGTACAACACATAATGTTTCAAGTTCTGTAACAGAATAATTGCGCTCAACAGGTGACAGAATGCGACTCGCAAAGGCGATGTTTTTAATTACTGTAGTATCGTCTTCTTCAATTTCCTGAAAAATGTGTACGCCTAAAGCGGTGTTAGAACCGTCGGTGGCAATGGAAAAATTTCTAGTAGTATCTGGGTGTGATAAAAGAGCTGCATTTAACAAGGCATGTTTCAAATTAACAAACTCAGACTGCACTTGGCTATCCCAGGACCAAATAGTGTTTTTAGCTGTCAATTGACATAATCTAGGGGTGTCTAAAGCAGAGTAATGAATAAATTTACGAAAAAAGTTAATTAATCCCAGAAAGCTGCGTAATTGTTTCTTCGTCGTAGGTACATTAATGTCACGTAAAGCTTGAAGTTTTTCCGGGTCAGGTGCAATGCCTTCTGCTGAAATTACATGTCCAAGAAATTTTATGGAAGTTTTGCCAAAGTGCGATTTGCTAAGATTAACTGTGAGTCCTTGTGCACGAAAAGTTTGCAACAGTTGTTCAAGAATCGGATTGTGTTCAGACCAGTTAGCTTCTGCGATAACGATGTCGTCTACATACGTTGTGATTCTGTCTTTCATGCAAAAGTGTGTATCGGATGTCGTCAAAACTAATAACATTTTCGTGAACAAGATTCTGTGTGTCAAAAGTATGGCTTACGTTGTTGGAAGATGCAACCTGTACTGCATCTAGTCAAATTCTTTCTGACGTGCTGTTATTTGCGGGCGGATGCTGTGGCCTTTCGACTATTTGTACTGTTCTGTTATTTCTTCCTGACGTATTACGTTCGGGATGATACCGACTGTCTGATTCATTCATGATAATCTGTTGTTGTGGTTAATTTTGCTGCTGGTAAGACCGACCGTTATTAAATGTACGCTGAACACTGTGCTCATTACTTTTACGGCTGTCATGATAGTCATTGCTATACGGCGCGTTGCGATAGGAATTGAAATGATTTGTTTTCTGTACGTACTGATTTCCTTGTTGCTGTAGGTTACTATTTGGTGGAGCCGACGCTATACGTGTAGGCGGCGAAACATTAAAGCTTGGTTGACCTTGCACATTACATTGTTGGTTAGGTACGCTAACCGGCTGGTTTTGTTGCTGTTGCAGAGAAAACCCTCTATTGTAGCAAAAATGGGTCTGCGATTGCTGAAAATTTTGTACATACTGATGATTAAAATTTTGTCTGTTATTAAAATTATGCTGGTATTTCTTTTTATTTCGCGAGTGTCTAATGAAAACTGTCACTTTCGGTAAAACTTGTCATATCAGGATATCTTTACTCACTCTTAATTCTAGATAGATCGATAGTTGAAGAGCTGTTTTGATAGATATAAAGGATAGTAGAAGAGAAGGCAGCAGTGCAGAAAACTAAAGATGAAATAGCACTACTACAGCTCGGGGCCCTGTGCATGTTACGGCACATATTCATCGAAGTGTAATGAATCCCCTGAGGTCTCTTACGCGCTGCAAATAAATTTTGGTTTCTGCATTACAGGTAATGCTGGTGAAAATTCAAAAACAAATTGTCGTATCCAGTCCAATTCTAGTTTCTGCATTACAGGCCAAGCTGGTGAAAGTACAAAAATAAATTGTCGTATCCAGTCCAAAGCGTGGCTCTGTGTTCTGTCATTATTAAGTACCTTAAATTTTTTCACGGATAGAAAGTGCTTATAATCAAAATTATCGTCTCGGAATGTCTGAACAGGTTCAGAATTGTATGAGAAGCTATGTGTCTGTGACTGTTCGGAATCTAACTCACGTACTCTCTGTGAATTACCTAAATTATACTGGCTGTGTGAGTCTGACAAATGTTCGGAGAGTGGCGTATGCTGTGATGTATTAAAGGCTGAAACATTTTTCATCTCTGTCACTTCTTGCTGTAAAGTTGACAATTTTCTACGTAATGTATTATTGGACGAACCTATCTCACTGATCGTCTGCTGTAAATTTTGGAATTCGGGTGTTTGATTAAACGAAACTGGTGACGTATCGTCTGATTTGGTGTCATTATTACTTTCGATAACATCAATACGAGTGGCCAATTCATCATATTTTTCAGTCAGTACTTTTACGTGATCATCGTTTTTTCTTTTTTTGTATTTTACGTGTGGTTTTGTTCAATTTCTTAACGTCTGCTCTGATGGCATCGGGATCCTGTATTAATTCCAACTTTTCGAGTCTGTTGGTCATTGTCTGAAAGTCTAATGTGTGTGTGTGTCTGTTTTTGTTTTAAGATCGGAGATTTCATCATGCAATTCGGTGTTCAACTGCTTGATTTCGTCTGATACTGTAGCAATATTGTCGTCTACGTATGTTTTTGCTTTCATAAACAATTTACGCTTATCTTCCTGTCTCTGTGCAGTAATTGTTTCCATGACTTGTTGCTTTACTTTATTCTGTTCCTGTATAAATTTACTATAACGCGTTTCACTGTTTTGTAGGTGGTGATTAAAAGTTCGTCAATTTGGCTGTTCTGTTGGTCAAATTTCGCGTCTACTTTTGCATCCAGTGTGCGTGAAAGTTCTGCTGACATTAATTTAAACTCGTCGCGTAACTGTGTTGCGTTTTCAGAGCATTGTTTAGCGACTGCACTAATTTCATCTCTAAGTAATTTAGTTGTGGCTGCATGTGTATTATTTAATTCTTGAGCCACAGATCTAATTTCTTCAAAAATGGTTCAAATGGCTCTGAGCACTATGGGACTCAACTGCTGTGGTCATAAGTCCCCTAGAACTTAGAACTACTTAAACCTAACTAACCTAAGGACAGCACACAACACCCAGCCATCACGAGGCAGAGAAAATCCCTGACCCCGCCGGGAATCGAACCCGGGAACCCGGGCGTGGGAAGCGAGAACGCTACCGCACGACCACGAGATGCGGGCCTACTTTCTTCACTACTGTTCCTAGCACAAGCCTTAATTTCCTCACGTAATTGTTCTTTCGTATCATGGCATTGCACGGCAACGGCTGTAATCTGTTCACTAAGTTGTTTGAAATTGTTGTGTTGTTTTTTACTGTTTTCATTAATTTGTTGCAATAATGCCATAATTCGATCCAAACCAAAATTAGCGACTCTTTTTTTCTGAGCTGTGTGGTGGTGTGTCTGCATTTGTCACGTTTTGTGTAACCATTCGGTCATTCTCTGATTCACAAAAAGGTTTGCCGATCGGATGAGCACAGTTGGTCGCTAAATCGGAATCAAATAAATTTGAGGTACTTTGAGTATATTGTTCACCTTCGTTAGAAACAATTATCTGTTCGTTACGTAAATTTTGCAAATCGGGTGTGTCAAACTGGACAGCATTCATTGTAACGGAACGTCCCGCGTCATCAATTGTTACATTTACTGTGGACATAATTGAATTTGTTTGTTCATCATTAGGATCAAAAGCATTACTAGTGATCGGCATGCACTGATTATCTGTAATTAGGGGATTATCACGATTACACTGAGTATCGCAACTATTATCGGTCAAACTATTCGAGTCGGCTATTTCACTTATTGCACATCGCGATGTACTATTAACAGTTTTTCGCGGCATTTTTCACAAATCAAAATTAAGCACAAAATGAAACAAAGACGAAGCAAAAATGGAACAAACACAATTACAACAAAGAGCAACAAATTGCCGATGATCTGTGAAAGAAAGAGTGACAAATTAGTAAATGCGTTGCGCCAGATGCAAACCACATTTAAGTAAATAAGAGCAGATATATGACTACTTCTCAGAAATTCACAAAGAAAATACGATCCTGGCCGGTTGTCGCCAAGTGTAACCTCCCCACTGAATAATTTACCGTAACCTCCCAACAAAATTCGTTCCCATTTAACCTCCGCACAAAATTCATTCACATTTAATGTAAGCTCAAAACAGAAAAATTCCTAAACCTCTCAACAGTAACAATTATAATTACGTCGTTCACATTCAAGTGTAATGTCCCAACAAAAAAAAAATAAAATAAATAAAATAAAATAAAATAAAAAATAAAAAAAATAAATTCAGTAACCTGGTAATAATACAATGTAACTAACCTCTAAATTAAATTGTTACTCACTTATGACTTTTCAATAATTGACTATGAATTTAACCTGGTAAATTTTGGACGTCAGCAGTGCTGCGTCATGGCCCTGAAAGATCATTCTGAATAAAAAAGAGAAAAATTGTTACCTCAATGAAGTCGCCGGATAATGCATATATATCTGCTCTTAAAATAATGTTTTCTGACACAGCCCTGTGCAATGCTGGCCGATAGATTTGTCATTTTATGAAAGGAAGCAACTGATTTTTCTTCTGCAACAATCAGGATGATCATGGATGGGAGAAATTAGTAAATTCTTTAAATTGAAATGAATGGTTGTTAAAAGTTACTTTTTATGAGAAAGATTATTATTACGAGATTTTAAAAACATTTACATGAGACTTGAGATGACATTACTACATATGCGCGAGGCTGCTTTTTACCTTATACAATAGTACTCAGGCTCCGGCATCGCTGCACCGCGACCGGCCACCCAACACGATACACCAGACCAGAGCAGAGCAGACTGCAGACTAGCGCAGACTAGCAACAACTTGCTGCTACAGCTACACAGTTCATACTGCAGTCAACACTGCTCTCTGGTCAGCGATTCTCTTATACCTTGCATATCGCAGGCAGCGCATGAGGAATACATCGAAATTACATCTGCTCGGACCTCTTACATAAAATTACATCTGCTCGGACCTCTTACATAACCCTCCACTGGGGGGGAAAAATAGCTATCTACTATGGGGTTGGCAAAGGAAAACTGGTACAGAAAATATTTACAGGACTGGGACTGACCCTTGTTAATGACTATCATGGAAGATGCTTGGATGGTTCAGTCATTGCGTCGGATGGTTGTGTGTAAATAGCACAATGTTTCCACGAGGAAGCTGCTCGTTTCTTCAGGTGACACTGGTTCCCATGCTTTTCTGAGTCGAAACCCCATGTCACTGTTAATTATAGATATTTTAAATGCTTCTAAATGATGCAGTCAAGGTACTTCGCTCCACTTTCAAGACAGTGTTTAACAAATAGTGTTCAACAACAGCAGAGTTTTCTGGCTGACGCAATCTGGTGTGACATCTGTGTTATTGCATCTGACCTTAATGGTAAAACGCACCTGCCTAGTTTCAGATTTCCCACGATGGCACGGGTTTTTATGTATTCCTAGTCCCCTCAGACCTAAATCGTCTTCATCGGAACCCGGCATCGTTTGAACTCGCACCGCAGAAAGGAAGACACACTTCATTCGATGTCTCTTGAATAGCGAACCGATCTTAAAGGACGTACCACCAGAATAAGGTAGAAAAACATTCATTGTGGATTTTTCCGTGGAGATCAGGGCCGTTGACATACTGTTTTTATTTTATTTTATTGGTTTTTTTTTGGGGGGGGGGGGGGGCGGGTAGAGAGATTATACAATAAATTCCTAATTGTAGAGTCTAACATACATTCGAACTTCTAAAGCGTTACAACATAGGTGTATCTAAATGTGTACATATATTTCAATGGACATAAAATTTCATTTTACTACAACACATGTCTCCGAGGAGCGACTTGAGCAATCTTTCCTATTTCTTCATCCGGGTGTACGTGAATGGTGAGGCTCCTATGAACACACAACAGTTCTTGGGCAGGCGGTCTGTTATTTCCAGTGCTGTGGAGCATAGGTTCTTCAGTCCTCTTAATGCTGAGAATGTTCTCTTAGGTATTGCTGTCGATCCTTGAATGATAGCCAAAATTTTTAATGTACGGTTTACTTTAGGGAAAAATCTTCACTGCAGTAACCTAAAACTGCGACAGAACAATCAGGACTGTTAGCCTTCGGTATTTTATTCCATTTCCACTTCCACAATCGCATTTTTGAGCTTAACCCACTTTCATCTACACGGAATGTGTGGAAATTTGTAGCAATGGATTCTATGTCAGCAAAATATTTCTCTGTGTATTGTTTTGGTGAAACTGAAGTGGATGCAGAAATCAATGACTTGAGCTGTTATGTCGTCTAATAATACATACAGTATAACGTATATATTTCTTCTGAAATAGTCCAACAGACTAGTGGTATCACACGGTAATCCCACATTCAACCTGCGTCTTTGTTGTCAAGTAATACAGAAGTAGATCGTTTCTGGCTTCTTCTACTACCTCCTTTATTTCAATGAACAGTCTTTGAATTTGCAATCTGCGTTTTCACATATGTTATTTAAGACGTCCCATACATGTTTCACATGTTCTGTTGCCTGTAAGAGATCAAAGTAGACAGCTTGAAGTGCTGTGCTCATAGGCAAAGTTAACGAAAACATTTCGTTGACTGCAAAAAGTGAGATCAGGAATTTACTCCTCTCGAACACACAAAGAAGCTGACTAGTCCTAGACGATGTATTCAGACTCCGACTCTATTTCGGCACTTCAAGTTTGTACAAGTTCACAATGTAAATATTCCTAAATCTTATTAGTAAGTCATGTTTTGCAATTCATTCGTTTTCACACATAGACAAAAGACTGGTCTTCTGATATGCTCATCACAAAACTCCGAAACTTTTGCTTTTGGCACATTTGTACGTTGTGAAGGAACCTTATTGAAATTCATGATTTAGGATACTGTATCTATGCAGTTTCGAACTGGCTGAAAAGCACAGTCATGAGACACAGCCAGATTAGGACTGTGAGCACTGCAGTGTTCATATTTAACTTGAGGAAATTTTTCACAAATTACAGCTTGTGCCCCTTTAAGGTGACCATTCACTGCGTACGCCCCATCAAAGCCCTGCCCACACAAATGTGACATATCAGGTTCAGAATTTTCTAGCTTTTCTGTGATCACTGTCGCTAACCCTCGATCTGTTAGGTCACGGACTGCAACAAAACCGAAGAAGTCTGCCCGAAACATAGTTGTCCTCAAACGATCTTTAAACATTGCGTCAACATAATGATATTTGCTCTGTCCCTAATATATCGCAGGTCTCGTCCTCCAAAATAGAAAGAAACTATGACCTATTTATTTTACTGATTGTTTTTCTTGAATTAAAGAGTCTCAAACGGATATTATTTCATTCTGTGTGCTCGGCCTTGTGTAAAGCGCATGTAATGCCGCGGTTTCTATGTGCTTTGTGGCAAACACGCAGCCACATTTAACATGCGTTTTCAGTTTAGCCCTGAAGTTATTTCAGTATGATTCGGTGCTGTCCACCTGCACGGATCCAGAATTATTTGTTCCCCAAAACGGTATTTCCCGTCTTCCCAACAGCAGGATGTTTTCTATGACGGGAACAAGACTATCTGTTATCTTGTATTTTTATCTTAAGTGTGGAGTTCATCTGAGTGATGGAATCTTCCTGTTCGTCAATAAGGGTAGCAACTGACTTTTGCCTTGTCCATTTTGTGGTACTGACTTTCTCCGCGTTTCCTAAACAATTCACCCTCGTCTTTGTAAATACTCTGCATACAAATTTTGTGACCACCTTTTCCTGATTGTTCTGTACCGAACACAAAGTAATACTTAAAAAAGGGCCCCATTTAGTTTTACAGAGTACACCAACCAAGCATAGCGTATAGCCACTGATGCTAGAAATAATCATTCTTTTACTCTCCGTGATAGAAAAATCAAAATCAAAGTCAGTAAAAAGCTTAATTGTCAATTCACGGTCAATAGGTCGGTGAATTATGTAACCACCAACATCAAATGTATCAAAAGTCAAAAGTTGAATTCAGAGAGAAAGACACACCTCGAATTTACATAGATTCTTCATTACCTTGCTCAGCAGGCGCCGTTGTCTTTAATGGAGACAAAATATTCCACTTCGTCATCAATAATAAAGCATAACACAACAAGAGAGTCCCATTCCACGGGAACCGGTCTGTGCTACCATCATAAACATCTCTCACTCAAACAATTATCTTCATTAATCTAGAAGATACCTGGCTTTCATACCAGTGCGTTCCCAAATCATATTCGGAATTATACTTATGTAAGTTCACCAATGTTCGTATTAAATGCAAACGCATAATGAACGACCGTTGCGGACAGGAAGGGGAGAACCACAACGGAAATGGCCACAGAAAAACCCTTGGACGTTTGCGCGCCTGATACGTACAACATGTTGCCGCTAGCTCGAACCCAGTCCACCGCCAGCAATGGCGGGTGAAGTTTTGATAATGGCAGCCACTCGTGGTAGCGAAACGTCAGAAAAATCATCAAACAAACATAGTCCGAAGAACCCGGGACAGAAGCCAACAGTAAGTTTGTCGACAAGTAGCCACTAAAGCCTCAACAATATTATATTAATTATATTCAGGAACTCGGATGCATGATTACATATGTCTGCTTAAAGAATATTACAGTGCGAGGATAAAAAAAAACGGTTATTCTGTAAAATAAGCCGCGTGGGATTAGCCGAGCGGTCTAAGGGGCTGCAGTCATAGACTGTGCGGCTGGTGCTGGCGGAGGTTCGAGTCCTCCCTCGGGCATGGGTGTGTGTGTGTTTGTCCTTAGGGTGATTTAGGTTAAGTAGTGTGTAAGCTCAGGGACTGATGACTTAGCAGTTAAGTCCCATAAGATTTCACACACATTTGAACATTTTTTGTAAAATAAGTAATGGTGCATAATACTGCATGGCTCCAATGCGTATCTCTCTTAGATTACGGTAGGTGAAACTGATCTGAAAACTACAATGTTATTAAAATATCGCGAAATGGGGATACATACAAGATTCTTTTATGTTTTTTTTTCCGAGGCGGGGATATGAGGGGATTTTAGCCCTATGAACGACAGTCCGTAATCACCGCTACGTTGGAATGGGTGATGACAGCTCGTAGATACAGGTCTGTGTTTTTACGTTTGCGAAAGGAAACGTTGCTGGCCCCTGAAAGCATACTACAAGGGTATCGTCTCCAAAAACATTCAGGTTTCGAAACGGCCGAATGAAGTGGTTTTTGCTCAATGTCTTCCAACATCTTCCCTCCCTTAGCAAAGAGTCTAGGAGTAATAATAGATGAAAATCTAAATTAGATTGAGCAAATAACTGCATTGTGCATCAGCATCTCTCCAAGCGCTACAAAAGTGTAAAAAGCTCTTCCCTCTTGACTTGAAAAAGAAATTTCTACAACCACTTACACTGAACAGCCAGAGCGAATAGCACTGGCGACTCGTCGTGGCATGGAAGCAATTAGGTCATGCTAAGTCTCTGGAGGTAGTTGGAACCACATCTGCGCACACGTCAGCTAATTTCCATAAATTCCGGGGAGGATGGGGGGGGGGGGGGGGGAATGAGCTCTGACGCCACGTTCATCCACATCCCAAATCAATCGGGTTCAGTTCTAGCGAGTTGGGGGTCCAGTATATCAATTGGAACTCCATCACACTACTGGCCTTGTGACATGGCGTATTATCTTCTTGAAAAATGCCACAGCCGTCAGTAAACATGATCGTCATGAAGGGGTCTAGGTGATCTGCAACCGTGTAGGATGCTCCTTGGCCGTCACGATGCCTTGCACGAGCTTCACTGGACGCATGTGAATGTTCCCCAGGGCATAAAGGAGCCGCCGCCAGCTTCTCTACATCCCACCGTACTGGTGTCAAGGAGCTGTTACCCTGGAAGACGGCGGATTCGAGCCCTTTCATCAGCATGATGAAGAAGGTATCGGGATTCGTCAGACCATGCAACGCTCTGCCACTGCTCCAAAGTCCAGTGCCGATGGTTACCTGGCCATTTCAGTAGTAGTTGCCGATGTCGTAGTGTTACCATTGGCCCATGCGTCGTGGTCGGCTGTGGAGGCCCATCGTTGGGAATGTTCGGTGCACCACGTGTTCAGACACGCTTGTACTCTGCCCAGTATTGAAGTGTGATATCAGTTCCGCCGCAGTTCACCACCTGTCCTGTTTTACCAGTCTGCCCAACGTACGACTTCCGACATCCACATCTTTAGGGGTAGCCGCCCAACCCTGCGACGTCTCGACGTGGTTTCACCTTGGTTTCGCCACATGTTGAAGATATTCGCCACAAACACTCCTCTAACACCTGACGAGTCGTGCAGTTTCCGAAATGTTTGTCTGAGCCTCGGGGCTAGCACACCCTCGGTCAAATTCAGAAGGATACTAAATGCACCATGCTTCTGTCTGACTAGCTGTCATTAATAATCAAAACGTTCTCTGTCCCAGGTTCGAACTACGCCATCGCTTCCGTTCTGATCATCAGCGGTGGCAGCCGAAGACTTCCGGCGTAATAAGTCACTCTCATTGAGCCAAAGGCCTTGTGTAAGAGGTCGGAGGAGCGGTTCAAGCCACTCTTTTACCCTTGGGGTGGGAGGCTGTCCCTATAGGCGGAAGAATTAGCAGTGATCAACTGCATAAGGATGCAGAAGACAATGAAAATCACTGCATTAAAGACATAGAATGTGTGAACACAGGACATGTGGCCTGTAATTGAAAAATCAATCTAACAACTCATGAATCCAAGTAGCTGACAAGAATAATATACAGAAGGATGGTACAGGAAATTGATTACCTGTTAGATGATCAGTTTGGCTTTAGGAAAGGTAAAGGCATCGGAGAGGCAGTTCTGATGTTGCCGTTGATAATGGGAGCAAGACATAAAAGAAAAAATCAAGACACTTTCATATGATTTTTCGACTTGGAGAAAGCGTTCGACAATGTCAGATGGTGCAAGATGTTCGAAATTCTGAGAAAATTTGTGGTAAGCTATAGGGAAATACGGGTAATATACAGTATGTACAAGAGCCAAGAGGGAATAATAAGAATGGGCGACCAAGAACGAAGATCTCGGATTAAAACGGGTTTATCACAGGGATGTAGTCTTTCGCTCCTTCTGTTCAATCTACAGATATATATCGAAGAAGCAATGACGGAAATAAAAGAGAGTCAACAGTGGGATTAGCATGAGTTTCTTAGAAGTAGAAACCTTAGGAGTTGCGAAGCAACTCAAATCGCTTGAAACGGGCAAGTCTTCAGGTCCAGATTGTATACCGATTCGGTTCCTTTCAGATTACGATGATTCAATAGCTCCCTACTTAGCAATAATATACAACCACTCGCTCACCGATAGATCTGTACCTACAGAGCGCACCAGTGTTTAAGAAGGGTAGTAGGAGTAATCCATCGAACTACAGACCTGTATCATTGACGTCGGTTTGCAATAGGGTTTTGGAGCAGATACTGTATTCAAACATTATGAATCACCTCGAAGGGAGCGATCTATTGATACGTAATCAGCATGGTTTCAGAAAACATCGTTCTTGTGCAACGCAGCTAGCTCTTTATTCGCACGAAGTAATGGCCGCTATCGACAGGGGATCTCAAGTTGATTCCGTATTTCTAGATTTCCGGAAAGCTTTTGACACCGTTCCTCACAAGTGACTTTTAATCAAGCTGCAGGCCTATGGGGTATCGTCTCAGTTGTGCGACTGGATTCGTGATTTCCTGTCAGGAAGGTCGCAGTTCGTAGCAATAGACGGCAAATCATCGAGTAAAACTGAAGTGGTATCAGGTGTTTCCCAGGGAAGTGTCCTGGGACCTCTGCTGTTCCTGATCTATATAAATGGCCTGGGTGACAATCTGAGCAGTTCTCTTAGGTTGTTCGCAGATGGAGCTGTAATTTACCGTCTAGTAAGGTCATCCGAAGACCAGTATCAGTTGCAAAGCGATTTAGATAAGATTTCTGTATGGTGTGGCAGGTGGCAGTTGACGCCAAATAACGAAAAGTGTGAGCTGATCCACATGAGTTACAAAAGAAATCCGTTGGAATTCGATTACTCGATAAATAGTACAATTCTCAAGGCTGTCAATTCAACTAAGTACCTGGGTGTAAAAATTACGAACATCAGTTGGAAAGACCACATAAATAATATTGTTGGGAAGGCGAGCCAAAGGTTGCGTTTCATTGGCAGGACACTTAGAAAATGCAAATGTGGTGTCACCGCCAGACACCACAGTTGCTAGGTGGTAGCCTTTAAATCGGCCGCGGTCCATTAGTATACGTCGGACCCGCGTGTCGCCACTGTCAGTGATTGCAGACCGAGCGCCACCACACGGCAGGTCTAGAGAGACGTCCTAGCACTCGCCCAGTTGTACAGCGATGCTACACTGACAAATAAGCTCTCTTTTGCCGAGACGATAGTTAGCATAGCCTTCAGCTACGTCATTGCTACGACCTAGCAAGGCGCCATTAACCTTTGTTATTTATCTTGTGATGCCTGTACCGTCAGACCGATGTTCACCAATTATGGATTAAAGTTAAGTATTACATCAACTACGTACTTTATTTGCTACTATAAATTCCCTTAACTGTTCCATACCTCACGCCAGTCTGCGTGAGATTAAACGCGTGCATTTCGGCTTCCTCTAGCAACACGGTGTTGGCTCTTCTGCCAACACATCAGCAAAAAGTCCACTAAAGAGACAGTTTACTCGTTCGTCCTCTGTTAGAATATTGCTGCACGGTGTGGGATCCTTACCAGGTGGGATTGACGGAGGACATCGAAAGGGTGCAAAAAAGGGCAGCTCGTTTTATATTATCGCGTAATAGGGGAGAGAGTGTGGAAGATATGATACGCGGGTTCGGATGGAAGTCATTAAAGCAAAGACGTTTTTCGTCGTGGCGAGATCTATTTACGAAATTTCAGTCACCCACTTTCTCTTCCGAATGCGAAAATATATTGTTGAGCCCAACCTACATAGGTAGGAATGATCATCAAAATAAAATAAGAGAAATCAGAGCTCGAACAGAAAGGTTTACGTGTTCGTTTTTCCCGCGCGCTGTTCGCGAGTGGAATGGTAGGGAGATAGTATGATTGTGGTTCGATGAACCCTCTGCCAAGCACTTAAATGTGAATTGCAGAGTAATCATGTAAATGTAGATGTAGAAAATTTGAGGCGAAAGGATATCAATGATGAGATTCGCTGATGATGTTGCTATCCTCAGTGAAAGTGAAGAAGAATAAAAGCATGTGTTTGAATGGATGAGTACGGAAAATGGATTGAGAGTACATAGTAAAAAGACGACAGTAATGAGAAGTAACAGAAATGAGATCAGCGAGAAACTTAACATGAGGATTGGTGAATACGAATAGATGAAATTAACGAAATCTGCTGCCTAGGCATCAAAACAACCAATGACTGACGGAGCAAGGAGGACTAGTACTGGCAAAAAGGGAATTCCTGACCAAGAGAAGTCTACTGGTATCAAACGAGTCCCTAATCTATATTAGAAACTTCTGAGAATTTACGTTGGAGCACAGCATTTTATAGTAGTGAAACATGGACAGTGGGCAACGGAAATGAAGAGAATCGAAGAATTTGAGATGTGGTGTTACAAAAGTGTGTTGAAACTTAGATGGTCTGGTAAGGCAAGGAATGAGGAGGTTCTCCAGAGAATCGCCCAGGAGAGGATTATGTGGAAAACATTGACAAGCAGAAGGAATAGGACGTCAGTGAATACATTCTGTGGTAGTAGAGGGAGCTGTGGAGGGCAAAAACAGTAGCATATAATACATCAAGCAAATACAGCAAGCAAATAATTTAGGACGTAGGTTGTAAGTGCTACTCTGAAATGTAGAATTTGACACAGGAGAGGAATTCGTGACGGGCCGCATCAAACCAGTCGAAGAGTGATGATTCGAACAAAAAGTATTGGTGGAACCGGTGTTCGTACTCTTAAGCTCTTTTTGAGATTATCAAGAGTCTGGCTGCATTTGAGGAGGGTGGATGTCTTCCGTTTTACGGCACCCGTTGGGTCCTTCTGATGACGATACCCTGAGTACAGTGGTAAATCCATCATGTTGTGAAACTAAGATGCTGCAGGCAGAAGAACAATAGAGTTTCTATTGTTCTCATGTACGCTGCACAGCTAGCCCAAAGGGAATGAACTTATGGCTTATCGCTACCTTTCGACTGTGAGAAATGTCGAATCTTTGGCTCGAGGGAAATGGAAGCGTCATAACGACAGATAACGTAGACAGCTGGCTGTAGTCCAGTGACGGCAGAACGTGTGGTGACGAAACGAGCGGAGAACGACACTTTTTTAAAAAGAAGAAGCACGGGTCCTTACGTAAGGACAATGACACGAGACTACCGTCGTATTTTTCGACTGACTCTGACGAATATAAAGATGATAACAGTTTAAATCTTGCCAGTTTAAATACAGCCAGAGTGACACCACCGATCGACAGGCACGGTTTCCTGGGAACAGGGCTGAGATCTCGAATTAGAGTGCAGCGTTTGCCACCGAGACTATATCAAATACCACAGAGACTTGCATGGTGCGGAGTCAAAGTAAACGGGAGGATTGAGTAGCTTTCTGTGGTGTTCAGCGATGAGGATGGCGTCTGTTCGTGGCAGTGACATCGACACCAATGTGTCTGAGGGTTTCTGTCGACGACTCTGTGAAGAGTCAAAGGAAGCACCGATTCTTGAGACCCATACGTCTCGAATTCCTGGAACTATGGTGTGCGGAGTTATTTCATATGACAACAGGGTTAATTTGGTAGCAGTTCAAATGAGGCTTATCAGTAAGTTGCAAGAATAATGAACTCTGTTGTCATGTCCTTCATGACCAAGGCTTCAAATGGCGTATTCCAAAACTTTATTCGAAGACCGTACACAGCAGTTCGCATGACGGCTTGAAGAATACACTAATCCTTTCTAGCCTGCCCAGGCACCTGATACGTCACCCATATAGCACGTGTGGGACGACATGGGAAGACGTGTACCAGATTCCGGTCAGCAGTTTTCGTGAACTGGCACAAGATGCGTTTCAGGCATGAAGGGATATATCTGAAGACAACATTCAGGGACTATTTACTGCACACCTCACCGTATATAATGGCGTACGTATACCCACCTGACACTCATGTACGAGGGTTGGAACCTTAATGGTGGCAACTACTTATTTACAGCTCGTACAAAATAGATACGTGTTTCAAAGTTTTACTGACCTTCAATGGAGTCACCAGCATTGTGTATAATCCGTTACCAGCGATGTGGAAGTCGTAGGATGCTCTTAGCAGTGCCAGTTGTGTTGACAGTTCGAGCGGTGCGGCCTATTGCCCGACGAATTTGTAGCAGTTCTGAAGCGAATACCGTGAAGTGTTTCCTTCAGTTTAGAAATCGAGTTGAACTCACGAGAGCTTAAGTCAAAATGATGGTCAGGACCTGCAGAATGTGTCATCACTTCTGTCTCTAAGCTTGTCTTAGACTGTGTTCCAAAAATGAACAGCATAGTGAAAGAAGTGATGACACATTCTGCATGACCTGTCCATCATTTTGCAGCACAATACTCAAGCACGTACAGTGCAAGCTGTTACTGATTTGTTTGACTGATTGGGCTGCTAAGTGCTATACCACTTACTGCACTACCCAGACATAAGCTCTCGTGAGTTCAACTTTATTTCTAACTGAAGGAAACACTCTACGGTATTCGCTTCAGAACTGCTACAAATTCGTCGGGCAATAGACCGCGCTGCTCGAACTGTCAACACAACTGGCACTGCTAAGAGTATTATATGCGCTTTCACATCGCTGGGAACGGATTATACACAATGCTGGTTACAACTTTGAATGGCAGTAAAACTGAAACACGTATCAATTTTGTACGAGCTGTAAATAAATACTTGTCACTATTAAAGTTACAACCCTCGTATATGATGGACTTAAGTCTCGAATAGCATGAGTAACTTCATCAAGATAGATAAATAACGAACTGGCGCTTCAGGGAGTAACAATATCCATTTCCGTCAGTGTATCTATTGAAAGGGTACAGTACCGCCCGACATTGAAAATAAGTACAACATACTTCATTATTTTTGTCATAACAACACATTTTTTTGTAAAATAACTCAATTTCAATTAATACAGCGAAGCCGGATACCAGTGTGGGAAAGAATGACAATTTATTTATTTAATTTATGACATGTGCACTCCCACAAAATACACTCCTGGAAATTGAAATAAGAACACCGTGAATTCATTGTCCCAGGAAGGGGAAACTTTATTGACACATTCCTGGGGTCAGATACACCACATGATCACACTGACAAAACCACAGGCACATAGACACAGGCAACAGAGCATGCACAATGTCGGCACTAGTACAGTGTATATCCACCTTTCTCAGCACTGCAGGGTGCTATTCTCCCATGGAGACGATCGTAGAGATGCTGGATGTAGTCCTGTGGAACGGCTTGCCATGCCATTTCCACCTGGCGCCTCAGTTGGACCAGCGTTCGTGCTGGACGTGCAGACCGCGTGAGACGACGCTTCATCCAGTCCCAAACATGCTCAATGGGGGACAGATCCGGAGATCTTGCTGGCCAGGGTAGTTGACTTACACCTTCTAGAGCACGTTGGGTGGCACGGGATGCATGCGGACGTGCATTATCCTGTTGGAACAGCAAGTTCCCTTGCCGGTCTAGGAATGGTAGAACGATGGGTTCGATGACGGTTTGGATGTACCGTGCACTATTCAGTGTCCCCTCGACGATCACCAGTGGTGTACGGCCAGTGTAGGAGATCGCTCCCCACACCATGATGCCGGGTGTTGGCCCTGTGTGCCTCGGTCGTATGCAGTCCTGATTGTGGCGCTCACCTGCACGGCGCCAAACACGCATACGACCATCATTGGCACCAAGGCAGAAGCGACTCTCATCGCTGAAGACGACACGTCTCCATTCGTCCCTCCATTCACGCCTGTCGCGACACCACTGGAGGCGGGCTGCACGATGTTGGGGCGTGAGCGGAAGACGGCCTAACGGTGTGCAGGACCGTAGCCCAGCTTCATGGAGACGGTTGCGAATGGTCCTCGCCGATACCCCAGGAGCAACAGTGTCCCTAATTTGCTGGGAAGTGGCGGTGCGGTCCCCTACGGCACTGCGTAGGATCCTACGGTCTTGGCGTGCATCCGTGCGTCGCTGCGGTCCGGTCCCAGGTCGACGGGCACGTGCACCTTCCGCCGACCACTGCCGACAACATCGATGTACTGTGGAGACCTCACGCCCCACGTGTTGAGCAATTCGGCGGTACGTCCACCCGGCCTCCCGCATGCCCACTATACGCCCTCGCTCAAAGTCCGTCAACTGCACATACGGTTCACGTCCACGCTGTCGCGGCATGCTACCAGTGTTAAAGACTGCGATGGAGCTCCGTATGCCACGGCAAACTGGCTGACACTGACGGCGGCGGTGCACAAATGCTGCGCAGCTAGCGCCATTCGACGGCCAACACCGCGGTTCCTGGTGTGTCCGCTGTGCCGTGCGTGTGATCATTGCTTGTACAGCCCTCTCGCAGTGTCCGGAGCAAGTATGGTGGGTCTGACACACCGGTGTCAATGTGTTCTTTTTTCCATTTCCAGGAGTGTAAATCCCTACATCCAGTTTGGTGAGATCTGTGAAATGAATGCATGTATGGTCGTCTGCTAACCGCAGATAGTGAATGTGAATATATGATCATCTTTGAGACGATCCTTTGGCCACCTTTGGTGGGACCAAAGAGATGAAATTTTCCTGAGCTTTGAGCGCCTGAAATGTGGCTGACCAATATGGTAGCAAGGTGCTCCCCCACTTCAGCAGAGGTGTGAGAGACCTGGAGAACGGCCATGTTTCAGCACTCTGCCGCTGGATCTTGTGCTGTTAAGACCTGTCTTAGTTGTGCTCCGTAAAGACAAAAGAGTGGAGATATGGTATGCATGTGGAATATTTAAGAGTAGTTTGAAATAATAATTTCTCTATTTCAGGAACTTTTGTGGGGAGAATTAAATGTCAGGCAGGTAATATTAATGGGATAGTAGTAATCTTCGGAAGTGACCAACGGTCACAATGAAACCACATGTAGCAATAAGTTGAAATACTTCCATGTGCTTAAGTTAAGCTGAATTACTAGCATGTGTACAATAAGTTGAAATATTTAAGAAATAGCGTGTGTACCATAAGTTGAAATATTTAAGAAATGGCGTGTGCAGGACTTGAAATTAGAGACGAGTACTTCCACATGGTGAGTATTGTGTGAGTCTCAAACTGTGTATGAGACAAAAGATAAAGAGAAGTACTCGTCCATGGTATCAGTTGAGGACTCGCGTGTGTGATGAATACGTTTTTAATATTACTTTGCGTTATATGATTTCGTGTGACGCTAGATTCAAACTCTGAGAGAGAAGCAAGGTGAGTCGGCCGTCTATCCAGCAACGCCACTTGGCTTGCATTGCACAGGAAGACGTGCATATATCTCCAGAGTTCATAGTGGGAAAGTAGAATTACGAAGTGTGGCAGTGTCGTGTGAAACTGGGATAAATATTAATTGAAGTGGGGAAGCTGAAAGTGATAATGTTGTGACTATTCCCTGTGTAGTATTTCATATTGTAGTGTGGTGTATGTCATGTAATTTGGGTATGTGTGGTTTGCATGGGGGAGTAGCAAGGTAGTTTCAAAAGATCTGTGGGTTATGCTTGTTCCTTCTGTATCGCTCGATCTGGAGGAAAGTTTCGTGATGATGATTGTGAGACTCGAAGTGTGAGGTATAATAAAAGATCCACCATCCTATCCAGAAAGTGCACTGTAGCCTTAAATAAATTACGAGACCATAATATAGAGATTCATTA
The DNA here is from genome assembly GCF_023864345.2 of Schistocerca serialis cubense. Classification (NCBI taxonomy): domain Eukaryota; kingdom Metazoa; phylum Arthropoda; class Insecta; order Orthoptera; family Acrididae; genus Schistocerca; species Schistocerca serialis. The sequence continues at coordinate 623,366,260 of NC_064641.1, forward strand.
ATGTAAAGCCATGCCCACTGGGCGGAATTTGTCATGTGTTATTGTTGTAGGTTATAGAATTTGTGTGTTTAGGTTATAGAATTTATCAGAATAAATAAGATAGTGAAAAGATAAAGATTGGTGGCCTTTTCCTTCGAACTGTATGTTGTCATGATATCCAGAATTTATAATGTGTGCGCCACTCATATTCAGTGTTGATAAAAGCCGTTAAATAAAAAGGAAAGAAAATTTGGTATTGCCAGTGCGTAGTGAACAGAGTTCTGTAAATTACTGATAGTCAGATGAGTGTTTCCGTTGCGTATTATTCATATAGGAGGTTAATTTGTAACTTAATTGTGAGTACGAGAGTTCATGTTACTCGATAAATGAGAATGAATCCACTCGCCTGGCAGACCACTCATCTTGCAGGCCTGACTGCTTGATGCCACAGTATGAGTAAGGCATGTGGGTGCCTCTCATAATTTCGACCCTGCCAGGATTTTCTTTTTGCGAGGATAATTTTGCCAGCATTTTTTTTGCCAGGATTTTTTTGCCAGGATATTCTGCTGTTAGGGTTTGCTGAAGATTTTTTTTATGGAATGTATTGTGATAGTGCTAAGAAGTAAACTTTTTTTTGTTTGCAATTTCTTTCTGGATTGGTGAGGATCTTTTATTTTTTTATGTAATTAATTGCTATATCGTCCAAGGCTGGAAGATCGTTGCATAACTTTTTTTTGCGTAATGTCCGTAGTAACTAGGTCGCAGTCAAAAAGTGTAGTCACCATGGAGAATAGTAATTCTGGGGTGAACGTAGCATTGCAGCAGGAAGTAGGTGTCGACCATGGGCTAATGAGCTGGAACGGCAAACACTCGGAAGGGCTGAATCGTTCAGTGGACCGCGACTAGGTGATCCTTTATGCGGCGGGCTTTGTCCGCAACCGGGGGCTTTTCCCGACGATGCGGGCGAGCCGGAACTAGGTCAGGTATGCAGTTAAAGTGAAGCTACCCATAGCGAAGCTATCGTTTCTCAGGCGAACGAGGTGAGCGCACCGAAAGTAGCAAATGACAATGTGCTACTGCAGTTTTTACAGCGGATGGATAGAGATAAAAGGGAGAGAGATAGGGTGATTAAGGAAATATTGGAAGCCATGGATAAAGGTAATAAGGAAAGATGGGAAGCGATGGATAAAGATAGTAAGGAAAGTATGGAGGCATTGGATAAGGGAGATAAAGAGGCAATGAGGAAGCTACACTCAGTTATCGATGAGTGTCTGCCCGCAGTTAATAATCGGTTAGATGAGGGGGAGAAGAATCTGGGTGCGTTGAAGCAAGTATGTGACGCCATGAAAGAAAAAGCCAATAATTTGCAGGTACGAATAATTGCAATAGAGAGTGGTATTACAGAACGTAGGGACGTGTTGCCAGATGAGCGAATCAAAGAGGTAGTGGAGGACTTACTTGCAGATAAACAAGGGGCATTAGACAGCGTGGAAGCTCAAATCACTCGGCAAGAAGTGGCGCTAAATAAACACAGGGATGAAGTTGTGGAGGTAGTGGTCAGAAAGAATAGGATTAGTGCAGATGTAGAAAAGATCAGTATAAGAGAGGAGACAGGTCCTGACAGTACGCAGCAAGAGGTTTATGCCGACCAGGAGGAGATACAATCACCATTACAGTTTAAAGAGGCACAACTAGAAATAAATAGGAAACATAGGGAAGAACTAGCACAGTTGCAATTAGCGTGCAGAAGCGAAGGTGAAACCCACCAGGTAGACTGCAGAGGGAGAGTGAGATAAATTCAAAAAACGAAAATAGGCAGAAAGAGGAAGACGAACTCAGAGAGTTAGAAGAACGGTTGTGTCGGATAAAACAGGTGGCAAACCCAACTGGGGATAGTCCAAGGTCGGAAAACATAAATGCGGAAGATGAATGTAGGAGGCACTTCGTGTCGGTACAAACGTACACTTGTTTTCCGGATCCTGATAATTACCAACATCCATGCCTGTGGCTGTCTCAATTTCAAGATTCATTACCTTCATCGTGGGGACCGCTCCTCAAAATGAAGTTTGTATGTAACCATTTGAGGGACGAGGCTAGAGCGAAAATGCAGGAAGTTATTAAAGACTGTAGTAGCTACAAGATATTTTGTGACAAGTTTTTAAATGAATTCTGGTCGAAAAGTAAGCAGAACCAGGTTAAGCAAAGCATATTGATGATGCCAAATTGTAACGAAGGTGGTATAAGAGATCCAGTGTCGTGCTATCAGGAAATGCTGAGACGAAATAGGTATTTGGATGTGCCATACGAAACTGGGGAGCTCATTAGAATCTGTATAACTAAGTTGCCAGTGAGATTGCGCGGAGATATAGTGATAGCAAGCAGAGGCTTAGACGATTCCACGTCATTTCAGCACTTGTTACAGGAACTGGGAAATGAGACCAATATTGTGAACGGCGACACGACTCATAGGTCAGACAGAGTCGAGGATAGGAACAGCAGAAACTACCAGAATGACAGGAGAGCATGGAATCCTGGCATTTCATTCTTGTCATAATGGATTGAAGAATAGCAGAAACTAATCCAACATATCAGCCCTTAGCATCTTGCCTTAAAACACATGCAGCTGGCACAGAAAATTGTCTATGTAGCAGATATACTCTACTGATATGTAGGAATGCAAATACCATACTTCTGACCAGAGAAAAGAAACGCCAGTAATGGTATCTGTTAGGCTGGTCTGTCAGAGCAAAATTTGCAAATTTTTATTTCGAACACTAAAGTAAAAGGATTGTCTCCTCAAAACAAACCAGTTGCTAAAATAAAATGTTATGTAATAGTTCCAATGAGTCCAGTTTAATTAGTGAGATTTGACTATTGCAGGTACTTAACACGTAATGTAAAAGGTCAACATTGTGATCGAAGTTTTTATATTAGCTGCCATCTGATCGGTAGTATGTCATTGTCATAGTGACAGTTATGAGGTGTTGCGTATGGTTGTTCAGAATCTGGTGTTAGGGAAAGAGGACACTAGCACCAAAGTTTCTAACACTTGGGCTGTCCCATCTCTCCCTGCTTGTATACTCTCTGCACACATTTAATTTTCATGTAAGCTCAGATTCCTAACTAGCAAATTCTTTACTGTGTATAGTGGACCATTCAGAGTGAGGCGGATTGTCCATGAAAATGCTGTACTGATTGAGACGATCAAGGGAAAACAATCTCGTGGGCTTCATCACATTTCTAACATCAAATTATGGAAAAGTTAATGATAGATCGAAAGTAGGCAATTTATGGTAGATAGTCAGTGTATTTATTTGTGGTGTGTAACGTTGTGCAGGGGCAAATCGAACATAAGAATTTTCAGGCGGGATGTCAGGAAGTATGACGGAATAGACTGGTCGAATGAGTCATGAACATGAGTCGACAGACTGGTGTATGTACGTATTTTTTGTCATATGAATAAGGATCAAGCAGAAACGACGTGATGAGTAATGAGAGGATAAAGATGGTAGATAGTGAGAGAAGCGACGTGATAAATAGTAGTTGATAAAGGTGATGTTTAAGGAGAGAGGCGACGTGAAGCAGTGTGATTAATAAAAAGAGATTCGATGTGATGAAACAGTGGTAAATAAAGGTGAGTAGAATTGAATAATGTGGAGATGTCTTAGATGTATGTTACAGAGAGGCCGGTGTATGCTGCAATCGAGATAGATGCGAATGGCGAAGGAAGACCAGGAAATAATGGAATAATGGACGGACGGAGAGCCGAAATACGAATGAAGAGATGAGGACAACTGCACAATGTGAAAGGACATAAAGGGAGTATGAGATCCAGATGGTGAACGTTGTGGAATACTGACGTAAGATGTAATATAAGTGTAAATCTAATTCTTACCATAACAATTGCTATATGAAAAAAATAATTTTTGTTGTTGTTTTTGTCGAAGCCTGGTACCAGTATAACTAATCAAAACGGTACCAAGAATGTGTACAGTTATTTTGCAGGATGAATAATTCGTGTATTTTTTGTTCTTAGATGAAATGTCGCAATTCTAAGTTGATATTTAGCAGGATGAATAATCGGTAAAGTGAATGCAGAGGTAAGCCGATGGAGAGAGGTGCCAGAGTGAAAGGACGAATTCGGAGACTGGAAAGCTATCTCCAAAACAGCTTCATGTGTTATGTGGTTGAATATAAGGGAGCAAAGGTATGGTATGTTGTCGTGAGTGTGGTGGTGTTAAGGTTAGCTGACTTCTAGACCTATTCTGTTAGTGTATTAATGGATTGAATGAGAAGGAAAATGTGATGTCTGGTGAGTGAGAGTCGTAGAGCAGTGTGATCAATGCGCACACTCTTGTAAAGGGGATGCTACCGACCCATAACTAAAACATTATTGTGCTTTATTGTTTGATTTGGATGAACCTCGATGGCAGGTCAGGATCTGACATCATGTGGATGGTTCATACATGTCCTAGAAATGTTGTTATATATAATAAAAAGGTAAAATATATAAAGAGATGCTAATTTCTGTCTGTCACAAGCACAAAAGGTGCATTGTATGTTGTAGATTTAGAGTCACCAGTTTCTAAAATGTTTATTGTGTTAGGATGTTAAAGTAGTTTACTATTTAATAACATGTGGTAGGTAATTGTGAGCTATGTAGATTATTTCTTATTTTTTTGTTAGAACACTTTCAAGGGGTATTAATTTCAGTCTGTCACAAGCACAAAGGTTCACTGTATATTGTAGTTTTAGAATAAACAGTTTCTAATATTTTCACTGTGATAGGATGTTAGAGTAGCCTACTATTTGATATTGTAACTATTGAAACGTCCCCTTTGAACAATTATACACGACTGTGCTTTACCCTGACACACAATATTTTTAGCGCAACGCAATCTGACTTTCAAAAATCCCTACAAAAAATGGCCCTGACTAACATTAACCTATACCTTTCACAAATCACTTACCTCACAAAAATCTTCGTTACTGGAACTACTGCAATACAGCGAGCGCCACTACTGCCAGCTAAATAAAAGATTTAAACTACGGAAGGCACTAGCTACTGATAGGCATAGTTAGCAAATGAAAGATTTTAATAGAGACCAAACAATGTATTTACCTTAATAGTCATAATATATATAGCAGTTCATGACAAATTACAAAACTCCGCCATCTCTCTCCCCACATCCACCATTGCTGGCGGCTCACCTCCAACTGCACAACGCTACGCGCTGTTCACATCCAGTTGCCGCTGCCCAACACTACAATGGCAGACAACAATGCAAACTAGCCACAGACTGCACACAGCACAGCCAGTGATTTTCATACAGTAAGAAAACCTAAACAGCCTACTTACATAGCCCCCATGCTCCCCACAAAAAATTTTACAAATTGTTTTGGGCAGTGGCCAATAATGATTTGATAAAATTTTTCATAATTACAATAACAAAGATATCAAATGCACACACTTATTGATGCAATGTTGGTCAAAAGCTAAAATTTTCTCTCAGTCCATAAAGACAGTCCTGATCGTTTATTACAGTAAAATAGCAGTGTTTTTCTCAAAGTCTGAGCAGTAAAAGAAAATGCACACGGAAGTAGTGGATTTCCATGCAGTCTTGAAGAAGTAGTGTTGTCCTTCCAACAGAAAGACAGTGCTGACTCTTGACATGCAGACAAGTAATGGGCCACAACAGAGCAAACCCACAGCAGAGTCATTTGACGTTTTGAAGAATATTGGTAGATAGGTCATCACAGAGTAGACCCACTGTAGTCCTGGTAGAGAGTATGGTATTGGTGGGTCACCAGAGGTGCAGACCCACTGCAGTCCTTGTAGAAATAATGGTATTTGTGGGCCATCAAAGATGCAGACTCACTGTAGTCCTAGTAGAAGTAATGGTATTGGTGGGTCATCAAAGATGCAGACCCACTGTAGTCCTTGTAGAGATGGCCAGCAGCCATCTGCTGCGACTGTGCAGGTGCACAATCACCATCGAAGAGTCTTGCGGAGAATATAGCAAGTCCATAAACCACCACTTGTGCACTCACAAAGTTTCTGGAATTGTCCTTAGAACCAGCAATGCTGTTATCCAGTCCCTTGCTGAATTATTAACACACGTGCAAACACTAACAGTCCCTACTTCTCACATATTGTCCATATACTATGACCAACAGAAACGTGTGCAGTGAAATGTAACTTAATTTGAAGAACTGGTGTCTATACAATTATAAATTTACAACATGAAAATACAATTACAAAGGTACAAAATACATCATTAAAGAATGTAACAGTACAGATAACATTTGTATCGAAATAACATATACATCAGTGTTACAGGAATTATGACATAAGTACATACATAAAAGATCGAATAACTATCGAAACATCAACTTTACACATGAGCATTAAAACAGAACAGAATAAATAATGTCTAAACATCTTTACAAAGTAAATAACATATTATAAATGCAAATTATATTTGAGGATAACAGTATTCCTCATCATAGTGAATGTAGCTTAGTACTAGAAAAATTCTACAACATAAGTCTTATCAGATAAACACATAAAGACAGGAAGTACACAAATACACAAGGGTACACAAACACATAGCATAAAAATACAAAAGGAAAGGACAGGGTTTGTTTTACTGCAGTATTCTGCATGGAGATCTCCCTTTGTTCATCATTATTCCCAAAAGTACTATCTAAGCCTGCTTTCTGTATTCTGTTCACATCCTCTTTCAAAATAGTTTTTCTCCACTGTACACTACCCTTTTTTTTTTGGCCAAACCATTTTCTTATATCTTCTCAATGCATTTCTTCCAATTCATCATAGTTAGTTTCTTATATAGTCTACCCCCTCTTAAGCTAACTTAAATCTACTGAGCTCAGATGCTAAACTAAGGGACGAGGCAATGCAGCAGCACAAAACAATTAACACAAACAGCAATGATAAAAAAAAACAAAAGGCAAAGCAAGCAGCATAAATTACAACTAATATAAGGCACTGTGCAGCAAACAAGAAAAATAAATCAGTAGTGAAACTGGCTTAACAGAGTAATACAAAGTCAAATTCAGTAACACTATGCCTGGCAAACAGCAGCAGAAAATGCTATAACTAATACCTAAGCATGGCAAGGTTCAAGCAGAAAAAATATTACACTAAAGGCAACAATGCAGAAAAAGGGAAATGTCTATTCACCCAGCTGGGTGCCCACGGCGCATTACGTGCAGGTGGTCACTTAACTTTCTGACCGAAATATTTACGACACCAGTTTCCGCTACAGTGACAGTCTCATATAAAAAAATTCACAGGTTAAGAATTTGCGTTACAAATCTGTAGAAACAAAATCCTGTAAATATAACAGAGTCCAAAAAATTTTCAGTGGCATTGTAATACATTCACGCATGTACCCACATTTCATAATTCTTCAAGTACGATTCTTGGTTTCCAACATCCTTTTTCACAAGTCAGAGTCCTTAACCACTTTTCATTACTCCTTACCTTATTACACATATAAATATTCGTCGACACTTCTTCAATATTTCATCATAACAGATACGTAGCATAATCAAATCCCTCATATAGCATCAGCTTATTGACCATAAACATACCGCAACAGCATAATACACATAGTCGTCGTAATAATAGCATCATAACACCTCAGTCAACTCTCAAAATCGTAGTAACTTCCTCCAATAATTTCAAAGCCTAAAAAAAATTCTCAGCTCATGTCAAAAGTGTCATCTGCCTCAATCGTACTTTAAAAATCGTGATCCCATACGAAATATATCATTCAAAGCTCTCATACTATCACAATGGATCCGAAAAAATATGAACAGTTCACAAAGTACAGACAAAATACAATTTCGTAAGTGTGAAGTTACCCAACTGTATAATTGCGTAAACATGTGTCACTGATGTAGTAAAAAAATGTTTATCTCTCAGTTAAATGATCAGATAGTTGTGTAATTTGTGTGTTAGAGAAATATGGTACCGATATGTAAAGTTGTATAAGCAAAATACCATATTAGCTAGGGCTCCTTGTGCTTGTCCAACACATGGTACACAAAGTAAGCGTGTACCCCCCTGAAGATTAATGTAATTATACCCTCAGGTGTTACAGATTACAGCAATGGAATGAAATATATCACGGAAAACCCTTGTATCATTGTACTTCAAATATCTTAAAAAATACATGTTTTAAGTGCGAAATTAATCACTCAAATATGTGTCCTGTAGCGCTAAATGTGCGTCTTGCTGTATGATAACCTCTGTGGAAGTGTCGTAGTTATCGTCCTCCGAAAGCTAAGTTCTGCAGAAGCCAATGTACTTACCTCATGATAAACAAAAGTGAAATGCTTTGCGTATAGATATCTTAGTTATTACGTTTATTACCGTGATGAAGAAAGTACTGTGCTGTAACGTATTGTTGTGCTACAGAAAAGGCTGTCTCCTTGTAGCTATACCACAAAGTTACTACTAAAACATGTTTTACTTTCCAGAAGAATTCAGAAAAATTGTGCAGATATAAAACAGATACACAGCAAAAGCAACAATGTAAATTGTGTCACACATTAGTAGCGTCGTGATATAGTCGTGTAGCTGTCAAATAAACTAACCACTGTGTCATCTGGTATCTCTCAGAAAGCACTTTGAATCCATAATGTATTTTCAAGTAAACCAAAATGTTGCATTAAAATCTCATTAGCAGTACTGGTAAATGTTCTATGTATGTGAGCCTTATAGTCGTTACGTAACCGTGCAACTAACAAGCAAGAATGTACACACACAATAACACTGTGTCGTCTGTTCACAATAACAATGCATTCGTAATTTCTGTTTAAATAAGTTCTCTTGGTTCTTGACTGGATATTTAACTTCAAACATTGTTGCATATTAACAGATTCGAAGTCTGACAAAGCATACTAGTAATGTAAAGTGAAAAGTTATATGGCAAAGACAAAGTTAAAAAGCAGATTATCTTTCAATAAACGGTTTTACATTTGAAATGTGGTACAATCTTTTACTCTTCAAAGAACTCAGAGTTTCAGCTTGAACGCAATTATCATGCAGTATACGTCGGTAAAGAATACTGGAATTTTTCACAAGGTTAGCCTCTATGTTATTTTTCTCTGAGCCAGCCGGCGCACGTGGGTGCCTCCGGCGCGAGTCATTGTCTGTCTCTTTGTTGGTGCGCGTTGTTATTGGGATTAGGAGACCTAACTTCTACAAATTCGCCTTGCCGAGAGGGCCCAGCCGTGTCAGAATCCCGTCAGTTCTGATGAAATTGACGTCTGTCGTTACGATTATATCGTCTGTCGTCATGTCGGTAGATTCCGTAGTTTCTTCCTTGTCGGTCACGTGGTGGACAATTTCTCCCTGAATCGTAACTGCGCGCTGGACCGTTGCATCTGAAGTTATTCTGTCACCCTTGATAATAATTATTTTGGTTCCCATATTGCCTGTTTCTCTGATTGTCTCTGTGATAGTCATTACCGCAGAGAGGTGATCTTTCCCTGTATTTATTAGTACTCTGCCAACGGTTGTCATACGGGTGGTGTCTGTTTTGGTCACGATTTGCGTTGTAAGAATAGACTTGTCATGTCCAGTTATTGTTTCTGTCGTCACGGAATTGTGACGGATGTGACCTGTAGTGATTGTTTTCCTGTTTTCGCATCCCGCGACTGTCTGTGTCAATTTCTAATTCTTGTAACAGTCCCTGAAAGGCTTCAATGTCGTCTTTGCAACGTCCTGCTAAAATAATATGCCGTAAATGTTCAGGCAATTTGAGTAAGCAAATGCAGATGAGTTCTGAGGGGCTGTATGGGTTTGAAAGATACTGATTCTTATGCAACATGTCTTCAAAATATTTGACAAGACTGGAAAATTCAGATTGTTCAAAGTGTTTCATCATCATGATGCTATGTTTTACTCGGTCTTGTGTAGCTTGAGACCAATATGCTGAGAGGAAGGCATGGTAAAATTCTCCTTCACTGTGACAATCGTGAATGACCGATCGCATTCTTACAGCTGGTTCATTCTCTAAGTGGCCACACATAAATTCTAATCTGTGTTCTAACGACCAGTTGGGAGGAAAACAATGAGAGAATTGATGGAGCCACGCTTGTGGATGAATGTCGTTGACAGAATTCTTAAATGTTTTAAATTTACGTGTAGTAATGAACAGCTTATAGTCAAAATCATCATGTTGTCGAGTCGCATAGCGGTCATTGTTACGTCGTTTCGGCGGTTCCATTTCAAAATTCGGTGCACCTTGCCAATTTCTTTCATAATTTCCGAAATGCGCTGTGTTATTATTTTGTGGCTGTTCCGTATTTCTATGTCCCTCTTCCTGTGTTGGAGCGCGAGTGTCCTCTGAAATTTGTAACTTTTGTATTATTTGTGCCAACTGATCTTGTACTTCCCGGATTTCTCTTTTGTACGTATATTGATTTGATTTTGATTGAATTTCCTAATTTGTTCGCACTCTTCTGTGTCATTAAAGACTACCGGTTTTGTGTCATTCAGATTATCATCTACCTTTGTAGATAAATTAGTGAACTGATCCGAAAGTTCGGCTACTTTCTCTGATAGTGTACTTATTTCCTCAGTGTGTTTTTCTGAACCAAGTTTCAGAGTGTCCATTTATGTTGAAATCGAATCTACTGTGTCCTTTAAGTTTTCTTGAGTTTTTGCAAGTTGCGTAATCGAATCGGTAGATGCAACTGAGTCAATTTTAGCTTGCAAGGTGTCGTGATTTTCATGAACAATAGTTGGCAGTTCTTTTATGGCTGCTTCGTGATTCTGTAATGCATTTTCATGACGTGAAAAAATAGGTTGGAAATGCTCACAAATTTGTGTTTTTACGTCATTACAGACTTTTTGACATTTCGATTCGATGTTATGTAACTCAGTAGTTAAATCTTCACGTGTTTGTTCAAGCGTGGTGTCTAACTTTTGAAGATTTTCTTCCACTGTGTCTAACTTTTTAAGATTTTGTTCCACTGTGTCTAACTTTTGAAGATTTTGTTCCACTGTGTCTAACTTTTGAAGCTTTTGCTGTGTTTGTCTCTGATTTTGTTCCATTGTGTCTAATTTTTGTAGCCTTTGTCCCATTTGTTGCATTAACTGTAATAACAATGCACTGGTGTCTGAAACATGTTCCTCAGTGCTTTTCAGCAGTGAAGTTGCACCAGCAACATTCACATTTTGACAAGCAGAAAATGTTTTTTGACTCATTTGAGAAAACGGTGAGAACCCAAAACCTGAGTCTACAGTATTTGCAATATTGTGTTCTGTCATTCCCGATTCCTGAGACGAGCTGTTGCCGACCGATCGATCGATAACGCTTCCCTGTTCACTACCTGTTTCACTGTCTACACCATTATTTGACGCCCGCTCCATTTCCCTATGCACAGTTACCAAATTACTACTTTGAACATTAGTAAATTCATTACTCAGCGGCGCTGATAAGCTACGCTCGTCGTCACTATTATTTCTCAGTTTACTTTGGAGCCTAGTGTTACGTTTTTCACACGCCATTATTGCCACAATATTTCACATGATAACATAGAAAAGCACAATTTGAAGAGCAAAATAAGATAACACATTAACATAGAAATGGAAATAATGTCTACTTAAATACTTGGTGCAAATCTACATGCATGCCACAACTGTTTTACTGTACAACAATGAAAGACTGCAACTACAAAGGAGATTCTCTCTACAATTACGCGCTAGCAATAAACAATAGCAACACTAATTACACAAACTACAAGAAAAAAATCAGAAGATTCCAGTGAGGTATCCTAGGCTAAGGGTCGACATATGAAACGTCCCCTTTGAACAATTATACATGACTGTGCTTTACCCTGACACACAATATTTTTAGAGCAACGCAATCTGACTTTCAAAAATCCCTACAAAAAATTGCCCTGACTAACATTAACCTATACCTTTCACAAATCACTTACCTCACAAAAATTTTCGTTACTGGAACTACTGCAATACAGCGAGCGCCACTACTGCCAGCTAAATAAAAGATTCAAACTACGGAAGGCACTAACTACTGATAGGCATAGTTAGCAAATTAAAGATTTTAATAGAGAACAAACAATGTATTTACCTTAATAGTCATAATATATATAGCAGTTCATGACAAATTACAAAACTCCGCCATCTCTCTCCCCACATCCACCACTGCTGGCGGCTCACCTCCAACTGCGCAACGCTACGCGCTGTTCACATCCAGCTGCCGCTGCCCAACACTACAATGGCAGACAACAATGCAAACTAGCCACAGACTGCACACAGCACAGCCAGTGATTTTCATACAGTAAGAAAACCTAAACAGCCTACTTACACTATGAGCTGTATAGATTGTGTCTTACTCCTTTATCTTTAACACTTTCATGTTTTGTATGAGGGACGACAGGTACAATCAATAGCATAAGTGTGGGCTGTATATAGAAAAGAGATAAATGTTGATGTTGTATGTGTAGAAAACTAGGGTGTATAATTTTATGTTTTGTAGAACAAAGATTCTTTTATTACCAATGTATCTAATAGATCATACATGTAATCAATGAGTATTTAAATACTGTAAGAATATCCTTTTGTCTGTAATGTTGCAAGATGCATGGAAGGGTCTGACTGATTGGGTGTCGTAACGCCCATACCGCTAGTGGGGCGAAGCTGACGTCGCCATGGGAGAGGTGACAAAGCCGCGGCACCCCCCACTCCACTGCCGGTCGGGGTACACTCCACGCGCCCGCTACAGCAGGTCAATGGCCTGGGGCGACACGCACGTACCACTGGCCATTCATAAGTTCCTCCACCCTTACGACTGGGGAAAGTATCCCGCGGAGGCAACAGCGGGTGGTTTCTTCTATTCAATGGCGCCCGCGCGGCGGCGCCACGGCAGAATGAACGACGTGGGGCAGAGTCCAGCGGGCATTTGTTGCCAGCAACTATTAACTAATACTGGACTGTGGAGCTGTGAAACAAGATGACTGCTCGTTACGTCTCCATAAGGTGGAAAGTGAAGGACTGGTGTTTCCATGTTGTGAGTGGTGGAAAAGATTTTGTCTTTAGCAGACAGGACGATCGTTTTGTTTTGTCTTGGCCACTGAACGTTGGGATCCATAAACTTTTGGCAGTGACTTGTTAAGTGTGCTTTGTGAATTGCATGTGGGACGTTTGGTATACTTAAAGAGGACAGTTGTCGTTTGGTGACTAATTATTGTAAGAACGCAAGAAACTAGAGTGGGACATTGACATTTGCGTTTGTAGTGGGAGACATTTCTTTAATTGGTGCGGGAATAAGTGCTGTTTGTTGGGACTTACGACTTTTAATTACACCATGAACTGAAAGGACAGAACCGTGGGTAATAGTAGTTGTAGGGCCATTTCTGGACGACCAGATTCGTGTGGATGGTACTCTGAGAGTGACTATGACATTTGTGTTTAATGTGAGATACAGTTTACTGTTCAGTGCGTGTTCAAAATGCCGATTTCAGTGACTTAAAGACTTTCGACCGGGTAACCATGGGAGAGCTTTGACACCGAGACAGTGTTTCTGGGGAACCTGTCAGCAACTTTTTTGACCCCAAGAAAATCACAGAATGAAATGATTCCGTGTGACTTGCAAGATAGGGAATAATGTATCTGTACTTGTAATTGTGTAAATTTTTTTATATGTTTCATTTCTGAAGGGACAGCAAGTGTAATTGTATTTCATTAACATTTGTGTTTAGAATAGTTACTGTTTTTTTTTTTGTTTGTTCTAGGCTACCAGTTCACGTAGCATGTTTATTAGAAAATTTGGTACAATGATGCTTTAATTATTATCCAGTGGCGTAATACTAACGTAGCGGCTCTTGTTGCATAGGTCAGTAAGGTTGTCACTGGGGACAAGAGTTTGCATTGCACAACAAATATCGGAATTAATTGATGCATTTTGATGTCGTGGACAGTAATGATCTTGTTGGTGTGTTGGCTGAAACCACTTATTTTCATTATCACAGTGGTGATATTTCACATTAAAGTGAAACGAAGGCTAGTCGAAATGCAAGTTCTTGTCGTCCAAATGTGTAACAACAGAGAAATGAGCAGTATAGTAAGATACGAGAGCTACTGGTGGATTCAAGCACTTATTGCTAAACTATTTACTGCGTGTATTGATCAAAGTTGATGGACTGACTGGCTCAGCAGCAGGTATTTGTACTGGTGGACAAGGATAAGGTTAAACCCACAGTTGAGTAGTGGTGACAATTGCTTAAGTTGACTATATTACGTAACCAGTATGTAACTTGTGGTATATTTCATTGTTTTTCTTCTCAGTTTAATTTCTCTGTAGGTTTGATGTATATTTTAGAGTACTGATATGGAGCCTGACTTCTACGTGTAACTAGTGTACTAAATTTTTTTCTTTTGTTGATTTTGTTTTGTATTTAGACATTGCCGTGTAAAGATTATTACAACGCAATTTATGAATGTCAGATTACTTGTTCCGTGTTTGGAGGGTGAACTATTTAAAATTTCATGAGTACAATTAGTATTTTTTTATTTGTCATAGAATTAGTGAAGTTTGGATTACTCATAAAAATAACGAAGATCCCAGTAACTAAGCAAATTTTTATCTCAACATTTTTTATTTGTATGATGTAATGATTTATTTGTCATGTGGATTGTTGTAAATTTGTATGTGTACGTTACTCCGGATTGTGGAGAGTACAATAATGGAACAACTGTGTCAATAATTTGGTAAAGTAACGGCATTTGGTCGTCTATTTGAGGTCACTAGGGGCTAAGGTCTTCTTCTGGGTATTTTGATGACTTGCTACGTTTGTTCTAATACAGCTTTCTTAAAAAAATGTTCGGAACTACCCTCGCATTGCAAGGATAGTACCGTGCCATTTTCTTCTGCATGGGTAGCCGGTGGTGAAAGGGTACAGTACGGCCCGAAATTGAAAATAGGTACAACATACTTCATTATTTTTGTCAGAACAACACAATTTTTTTTGTAAAATAACTCAATTTCAATTAATACAATGAAGCCGGATTCCAGTGTGGGAAAGAATGACAATTTATTTATTTAATTTATCACATGTGCACTCCCACAAAATAAATCCCTATATCCAGTTTGGTGAGATCTGTGAAATGAATGCATGTCTGGTCGTCTGCTAACCGCAGATAGTGAATGTGAATATATGATCATCTTTGAGACGATCCTTTGGCCACCTTTGGTGGGACCAAAGAGATGAAAGTTACCAGAGCTTTGAGCGTCTGAAATGTGGCTGACCAATACGATAGCAAGGTGCTTCCCCCACCTCGACACAGGTGCGAGAGGACCTAGAGAACGGCCATGTTTCGACACTCTGCCGCTGGATCTTGTGCTGTTAAGACCTGTTTTAGTTGAGCTCCGTAATGACGAAAGAGTGGAGACATGGTATGCATGTGGAATATTTAAGAGTAGTTTGAAATAATAATTTCTCTATTTCAGGAACTTTTGTGGGGAGAATTAAATGTCAGGCAGGTAATTTTAATGGGATCGTAGTAATCTTCGGAAGTGACCAACGGTCATAATGAAACCACGTGTAGCAATAAGTTGAAATACTTCCGTGTGCTTATGTTAAGCTGAATTACTAGCGTGTGTACAATAAGTTGAAATATTTAAGAAATAGCGTGTGTACCATAAGTTGAAATATTTAAGAAATGGCGTGTGCAGGACTTGAAATTAGAGACGAGTACTTCCACATGGTGAGTACTGTGTGAGTCTCAAACTGTGTATGAGACAAAAGATAAGGAGAAGTACTCGTCCATGGTATCAGTTGAGGACTCGCATGTGTGATGAATACGTTCTTAATATTACTTTGCGTTATATGATTCCGTGTGACGCTACATTCAAACTCTGAGAGAGAAGCAAGGTGAGTCGGCCGTCTATCCAGCAACGACTTGGCTTGCATTGCACAGGAAGACGTGCATATATCTCCAGAGTTCATAGTAGGAAAGTAGAATTACGAAGTGTGGCAGTGTCGTGTGAAACTGGGATAAATATTAACTGAAGTGGGAAAGCTGAAAGTGATAGTGTTGTGACTATTCCCTGTGTAGTATTTCATATTGTAGTGTGGTGTATGTCATGTAATTTGGGTATGTGTGGTTTGCATGGGAGAGTAGCGAGGTAGTTTCAAAAGATTAGTGGGTTATGCGTGTTCCTTTTGTACTGCTCGGTCTGGAGGAAAGTTTCGTGATGATGATTGTGAGAGTCGAAGTGTGAGAAATAATAAAAGATCCACCATCCTATCCAGAAAGTGCACTGTAGCGTTAAATAATTACGAGACCATAAGATAGAGGTTCACCAATGTAAAGCCATGCCCACTGGGCGGAATTTCTCATGTGTTATTGTTGTAGGTTATAGAATTTGTGTGTTAAGGTTATAGAATTTATCGGAATAAATAAGATAGTGAAAAGATAAAGATTGGTGGCCTTTTCCTTCGAATTGTATGTTGTCATGATATCCAGAATTTATAATGTGTGCGCCACTCATATTCAGTGTTGATAAAAGCCGTTAAATAAAAAGGAAAGAAAATGTGGTATTGCCAGTGCGTAGTGAACAGTCAGAGTTCTGTAAATTACTGATAGTCAGATACGTGTTTCTGTTGCATATTATTCATATAGGAGGATAATTTGTAACTTAGTTGTGAGTACGAGAGTTCATGTTACTCGATAAATAAGAATGAATCCACTCGCCTGGCAGACCACTCATCTTGCAGGCCTGACTGCTTGATGCCACAGTATGAGCAAGGCATGTGGGTGCCTCTCACTATGACTGAAAAATGACGCACCACAAAGGAATTATCCGAATGGGATGGTAATCCGTAGATCTGATGAACTTATTCACACAAAGAAATCATTACTATTTCAGAAAAACTGGATGATTTATTCAAGAGAAGGAGCTTCACAAATTGAGCAAGTCAATAATGCCTTGGTCCAGATCCAGCCCTTATGGAAGCAGTTATTTAACTTCGCATTGATTGATAGTGTTTTTCGATCTCCTCCTGAGGGATATCGTGTCTAATACGTCAAATTTGGGTGTTATGTCGTTCCAGACGTTCTCAACTGAGGAGAGATCTGGTGACCTTGATGGCCAAGGTAGTGTTTGGCAAGCACGAAGACAAACAGTAGAAACCCTCGCCGTGCCCGTGCGGGTATTATCTTCCTGCTATCTAAGCCCAGGATGCCTTGCCATGAAGGGCAACAAAACATGGCATAGAATATCGTCGACGTACAGCTGTACTGTATTGGTGCCGCGTTTGACAGCCAAACGGGTCCTGCTATGAGAAGAAGTGGCACCCCAGACCACCACTTCCGGTTGTTGGGGTTCATGGTGGGCGACAGTCATGTTGGTATGCCACTGCTGTCTGGGGCGTCTCAAGACACGTCTCTGCTAATCGTCAGGCCTGAGTTCGAAGCGAGGCTCATCATTGGACACCATTATCCTACTCCAGACAATGAGATTCCAGACCGAAGTCATGTCTGGAGACGTCCCAGACAGTGGTGGAGTACCAACCTGGTTGTCGCCAGTCATACGGCCCCGACAAGCAGGAATGATGAACTGGGGTTCCATTTATTTTCATAACCGAAGACCTATGGTTGTCATCCGATGCTGCCTTAAAGCACAGCGGTACGTGGACGTTATTCTACGCCTCATTATGTTGCCTTTCATGGCAAGCCATCCTGGGTTTACATTTCAGCAAGATAATCCCCTTCCACATTCGGCGAGAGTTTCTACTGTGTTTCTTCGTGTTTTGCAAACCCTCCCTTGCTAACAAGATCGCCGGATCTCTACCCAGTTGAGTACGTTTGGAGAATTACGCACAAGACGCTCCACGCAACTCGGGACTTAAGGACGACCTAACGTGCCGTAAGGACGTAATTAGAAACGATATCCCTCAGGAGGAGATCGAACAACTCTGTCAACCAGTACCAAGCTGAATAACTGCTTATATAACGACCAGAGGTGGATCAACACGCATTTGACTTCCTCAATTTGTGAAGCTCTTTCTCTTGAATACATCTTCCAGTTTTTCTGAAACTGCAGTCACTTGTTTGTCTGCAAATGTAAATCACATCCCACGATTTCCACCACCTTCTAATAATTCCTTTGTGGTGTGTCGCTTTTTTTTTTTGTCTTTGAATATACGTCTATATACATACAGGTGTACAGATACTTACAGGAACGTTTTAAACAGTGACAGTAATCGTGTTGGAGAAACAGCATACATGAAGGGAAACAGTAAGATTGAATCTTGTAATGTCTCTCTTATTGATACTCGTGCACGGATCAGATGCATCTCACACTTCCTACGTTAACGTTAATAATAATACGTTAATAACGTTAATAAGGAAATATTTCGTGCTCAAAGTTCTTTACGCTGTAGCCTTCTGTGAACCACAGTTCAAGGAAGGGGCCCACAGAGAGTAATACATCTTTCTTAAACCCCTCGTCCCCACCAGTGTTCAATGCCGTGTGCGGCACTGTGTGGATAGTTGGAGCTCCTGTCGGTAAGAATACTTACACAGTCCACACTGTATCACCCTCGCCAGCTACACTCCTGGAAATTGAAATAAGAACACCGTGAATTCATTGTCCTAGGAAGGGGAAACTTTATTGACACATTCCTGGGGTCAGATACATCACATGATCACATTGACAGAACCACAGGCACATAGACACAGGAAACAGAGCATGCACAATGTCGGCACTAGTACAGTGTATATCCACCTTTCGCAGCAATGCAGGCTGCTATTCTCCCATGGAGACGATCGTAGAGATGCTGGATGTAGTCCTGTGGAACGGCTTGCCATGCCATTTCCACCTGGCGCCTCAGTTGGACCAGCGTTCGTGCTGGACGTGCAGACGGCGTGAGACGACGCTTCATCCAGTCCCAAACATGATCAATGGGGGATGGATCCGGAGATCTTGCTGGCCAGGGTAGTTGACTTACACCTTCTAGAGCACGTTGGGTGGCACGGGATAAATGCGGACGTGCATTGTCCTGTTGGAACAGCAAGTTCCCTTGCCAGTCTAGGAATGGTAGAACGATGGGTTCGATGACGGTTTGGATGTACCGTGCACTATTCAGTGTCCCCTCGACGATCACCAGTGGTGTACGGCCAGTGTAGGAGATCGCTACCCACACCATGATGCCGGGTGTTGGCCCTGTGTGCCTCGGTCGTATGCAGTCCTGATTGTGGCGCTCACCTGCACGGCGCCAAACACGCATACGACCATCATTGGCACCAAGGCAGAAGCGACTCTCATCGCTGAAGACGACACGTCTCCATTCGTCCCTCCATTCACGCCTGTCGCGACACCACTGGAGGCGGGCTGCACGATGTTGGGGCGTGAGCGGAAGACGGCCTAACGGTGTGCGGGACCGTAGCCCAGCTTCATGGAGACGGTTGCGAATGGTCCTCGCCGATACCCCAGGAGCAACAGTGTCCCTAATTTGCTGGGAAGTGGCGGTGCGGTCCCCTACGGCACTGCGTAGGATCCTACGGTCTTGGCGTGCATCCGTGCGTCGCTGCGGTCCGGTCCCAGGTCGACGGGCACGTGCACCTTCCGCCGACCACTGGCGACAACATCGATGTACTGTGGAGACCTCACGCCCCACGTGTTGAGCAATTCGGCGGTTCGCCACCCGGCCTCCCGCATGCCCATTATACGCCCTCGCTCAAAGTCCGTCAACTGCACATACGGTTCACGTCCACGCTGTCGCGGCATGCTACCAGTGTTAAAGACTGCGATGGAGCTCCGTATGCCACGGCAAACTGGCTGACACTGACGGCGGCGGTGCACAAATGCTGCGCAGCTAGCGCCATTCGACGGCCAACACCGCGGTTCCTGGTGTGTCCGCTGTGCCGTGCGTGTGATCATTGCTTGTACAGCCCTCTCGCAGTGTCCGGAGCAAGTATTGTGGGTCTGACACACCGGTGTCAATGTGTTCTTTTTTCCATTTCCAGGAGTGTATTTGTGTCCTATAGAATGCATACAGGCCTACCACCCAGAACAATCTCTTCATTATGAGACATCATCCCTCAGACTCACTTTAATGTGAGCAAGTCACAGGACACACAGAGCAGCACGACCAGAAGTACACCGTCATTGGGCGTGTCACAGAGCAGCATGACCAAATGTACAGTGTCACTGGACATTGGAAACACCTGAGAGGCAGAAAGCAAAGTGTTGCTGCCCTGATAGACTACTTTAGCTTCTAAACGCATAGTTACTTGTTTTCTCTAGTAGGGTACAGGAGAAGTCATCAATGACATGTTCATATGTTAGTTATGGTTGCGTTGTGTGAAAGAATATAACCAGAACCGCTCCCATCATTCTACAGTGACAAGCGTTAGAGTGACGTTGTAGTAGACAGGGTGCACCTATTCCACAGCGACCTCCGGTGGTGTACTGCAGTTTCCTCAACTCCTTATTGGTTATGTTTGATGAGCTCTCCATGGGCGATGATTGTTTCCCCCGGTATTTGTTACCTGCCTTCTGCACAGTCTAACACTTCCAATAAACCTCTGCTCTGAGAAAATTTCCAGGTGACAAGGAAATAAAAAAAAACTGTTATGTAACGATTTATCGGGAAGGACTTAAGTTTTCTAACCTAAGAGGATGTAAGTGCGCGTGTGCAAATGCCGTAGATTACTGTTGAGTATCCGAATACTTTCGGAACATTTCCTGCGTTTCGACAAAACTGGGTGTTATCAATAAGAAAACAAATGTATTACAAAAATTCGGGGTGATTGCACTCCTCACTCACTTAACTTTACTGTACGATACGACGAACGAAGCACCGAAATCTATGCTGGCTAGTCCTTGGATGGTTCGCTACTTTATCGGTCTGTGAAGAATATAGCATTATCGTGTGACAGAGAACAGTGATCTTACGTATTTTTAAAAATTTCATAAACAGTTTTTTACAAATGTTTTAACTGTCTAGATCGCAATAAATTCCGGTACACTTAATTGCTAGTTTCATTTCCTAAGCAGCCATCTTAAGACCTGAAAGAACAATTAAAATCAGAAAACTGCATTAAGCTAAACTGGCTTTAACAAACTCCAAGGACATAAGATATCAAAGTAATGAACGTTAAATAGTGATGACACCACTCATGGTAAGGACTTAGTGTCGACGTACGCTATACGCCAGTACTCCGTCTGATATTTCTTGATACAATATAGAGAAAAAGAAACTGCCTGTCAGGTATCTTTGAGATCACAAGATGATTCTTTAGCAATTGAAACCGGTAATCAAACCTAATGTAACACTTTTTTTGCGATCAGGACGATTAAGAGAATTATGAAAACTTTTCAAATAATTTGTAACAATCTATAGAGAATAAAAAGGAAAAAGAAAGAGCTTTCTTATGCGACTAAGCAGCAAAGTAAAATATAGTAATTACGTTCTGCTTTGCGCTTTGTGTGTAGCTTAAACCGCATGATGTATGTCGTACAAACGCAGATCTTTGATTGAAATTCCTGTCCGGCCATAATGGCTGTAGTGTTTTACGAGAGTCACAGTAAACTACAACCGAATGTTGGAATCGTCGTACGAAGAAATCTGCATCTGGATAAATATTCCCGATTGCTGCCAGCCACTATAGGCTCCCTCACTGTACAGTGGATCATTACTCGAACAGTATTTCTACCTAGACAATAAAACGCTTTTTATAAAAATTTGTCCTTATTTTCTTACTACTAAATTAGTGCTTCATTTTTATCTTGCTGCGGGATAGACGTTACAATCTAACAAATACAACTACTATGAACTCTATCGTGTGATGCCTCGGTATACACGAAGAACCTACTGAAACGAACACGGAAGTACGACTTTAAATTAAAAGGCTGCACATCTAGAAAGAGTGCACTTCATCATAAGGTTAACGCGTAGTATCTGTTTCGTTCGTAGAAGAGAATGTTGAGAGGCGGGTAACAGTCCGGTATTAGAACGAAGCGCTGAGAAAGAATGGCGATGACTGTCGGATGCTCCTAACGGAATGAAAAACGTAAAGAAACAAGGCTAACCTTTTGCTACAAAAGCCAAGGCCTCAGGGGCAGCTTTCACACTCTGTGATGTTGTTTCACAACACAGCAAGTAGATGCTGATGGCCCGTTACCGCAAGAAATTCTGGTCGCACTCTTTCACAACCAAACTGAGTAACTAATCATGCGGAATTTGTTTATTTAAACACTGATGGAGAAAAATTAATTCACATGGTGTTCAGCAACTGAACTTTATTTACGCGTTTCCGAGCAAACTCATCTTAAGAATATCTGGAGGAAGGTTTCAAAAATTATCAGTAACACGGCTATTTAAAATAGTTAACAAATAATAATTCGACAAAAGTTTAAATGAACATAAATTAAAATGATCATACCAAAGGAGGTAAGGGACTTCTTAAAGTGGCAAGGTGTCATGTGCAGATAACCAGTTTCAGAGTACAACTGACAAGGGAACTTCCCATCGCACCCCCCTCAGATTTAGTGGTAACGTCGCCTTGTGGATATCCCATTAAAAACTGAACACAAATCTAGCATGAAAACAGGAAGAAGATGTACTGAAAAAAAATTATGAACTTTCTATATGGTGATTGAAGTGTGTTCCCCTTCTGCAGTCTCCGCAGTTGTCATACTATACACTGGTTATAGAATATAACTCATGAGATGGATAATTTACCGTCGCAAGCAGATGTGATGAATAGTGAGGGCAGGTGAGATGCTGCAAAGACCTCACAACGAAAAAACTGGTGTAAACTATCTTACAACAAAGGAATTCAAGAGTCAAAACTTCGGAAACGGAACCCAGGAGTCATAACATGTGGTATTTGTGTAGAAAAAATAGGAGGTGCGTACATCTGGAGGTCCCTTCCGTACGCCTCGTCGTTGCAGACGACGACGGAGACACAAATTTGAATACAGCGAACAGATACGTAATTGAAAACATGGACAGTTCATGATTTTGTGAAAAAAGAAAATAAGTATCGGGCGTGAGATGTGAACGGGGATCTCCTCCTGCGCAGTCCATCACCCTGACCACGTAACCGCGATTCCGTGACTACTCACACTCGGTGGATGTTGAACATGTTGAGCTTGGACCGTCCACTGTTTCTATTTTACTTCTTTTTTCATAGTTCACGACACCTTCTTTCTGTTTTCACGCTTCATCTGTATTCACTTCTTAATGCACTATCCACTGGACCATCTTACCACTAAATCAGACTGTAGGGGGTGGGGGAGGGGGAGGGAGGGAGGGATGGGAGCTACGGGGAGTTTCCAGTGTGAGAAATGAAATTTGATGTTTCGTACAAAAAGGCCACGAGGTGGCGTGGATGGTGGTGGAAAACAGCGCTGAAGGCGTTCAACAGGTCCGATATAGATATGAAAATGTTTAAAAAATGAAGAATATTAAGAAGGAAGTAATACAACGAATATCATAAAATACATCTCTACAATTAAGCTAAAACAAGAGAATTGCACTGAATATAAAACCAAAATCTAAGGTAAAGTGTAGGAGTGGGTGGGAAAGCGGGGGAAGCTGAGTGTTATGGTCAGTAGTCACACATCGCATTACATAAAATTACAAATCAACATGCATTACAAAAGAAAGAATACTATAAAATTAGTGTAGTAAAGTAGAGAACATGTAGTAGGAAAAAAAGGTGGACAAAGGTGCACATTGACAAACTTTGTTGCGTGTACTCATAGAAAGTGAATACAATAATGTAATAAATGATTAAGATAATTAAAATTTTTTTCAAAAAGTAACTAGAATAAGAAGCATAAAAAAATCACTCTATGTAACTACATTCCGAAACTTTTAGGTAGCCGCAAACATTTTTTCATGAGGGTATCGACGGTCTTGTCTCACAGTGGGATAAACATGTTAACAGTTTGGGATAAATTTGTTAACAGCTACGGCAGTGACTTTTGAAATCAGTTTACCTACATTTTCTCCATCTGTCTCGTTTTAGTTGACTGCCACTTACATAAAAATAAATAAAAAATACACACACAAATGCAAGAAATCACCGATATTACAGCCTTATTACATCAGTCATAACACCGACTACAATAAGTAATTTCTTGATCTGTACTGTTGTTTCAACAAGATGGGTAAAACGAACTCTCGATATATTCCATAAACCGAAATATGAGCAGAAAATATAATTTTGGTCGTTGAAAACCTGTGTATGCCAAAATCTGAATGAAAATAAAATGTTGACGAGTGTTGACTGACATACAACTTTGCAGAATGTATGTACATAAACAAAATGATAATAGGAAATATAGATTAGATTTACATAGACATGTACACATTATTTCTGAATATTAAGAATTTCAGTAAGAAGTAAAGATAAGGGGAGGTTGGACGAAGAGTTGAAAAACTTTTAGGAAAACTGCAAGAGGCGGCACGACATAGGTGGGAAACAAAAAGTAAAACTATGTCACAACTCAAATAACTAATCATTATTAACGATATCGAAAAATTTATTTTGTGTTCGGGAATGGTTTATTACATTAGTTTGCTTCTGACGGACCGATATATAAGGACAAATGAGTAATTTAGTTTATGCAGCACTAACAGGCAGAAATGAGTAATATCTTACACTATTCAGCATATAACCAAAATTTGAAGTAAGGGCAGACCACTGCTGCATAATAATTATTTTTCGATGACACTTTGAACTGAAATAATAGTTCCTACTGAAGGCTATTTGTTAGGTAAGAGAAAATTGCAGTGTCTCTGTGGTATCGATTACTATACTGCATCGAAAAAGCCTCACAACAGCAGGTCTCCTAGCGGTGACGTTGACAACGGACAGATTTTAGCAGGAAGTTTGGAATTTACGTTCCGGACGCCCTCAGTCTGGACACTATTTTCTTGCAACTACGTATCAGTAATATTAAGAAAACTACAAATTTTCAAGGGCATAAGTTGCTGTTTACATCGTTATCAAATCATAGGATTTTATGTTGTCCATGAAAATCCATAACGTGACACATCCAGTTTCTTCTGCATAACGCACTAAAACATATTGGTTGCACACGCAATTACGTATTTAACAATGGGACCTTATCCTATGAAGTGTCATGAGCATATTCAAAGTTCTCATATAAATTTTCCTTATTTTTTGATTAGAATGACGCGTCTATATACATCAGGGGACGATACATTTTCGAGCGCAACTAATGGGCGTCTGTGGCAGAGAACCAGGTCATATTACTATTGCAGCACAGTCCTGGGTCATATTCAAAGAAAATATTGTCTGGAATGTCGAAACCAATTGTCACTGAGACGAGATTACGAAGCTTCAGTGTATTTATCAGGATTTAAGATAATAGATAAATAGAAGACATAAATTCTAAGTTTTATTTGCAAATCAAAACCATTTGATAATCACACTGCTTCAGAGATTACTGATACATTGTGCATTAACACTGCTGACACAGAAAGCATGCGATAGGTCCCCTTTTTTACTCTACTTTTAAGTTGAAGCAGTTTTATATCAGCATAATGCCTCAACACCAATATGCGTTGAAGAGAATGTGTTGACGAAGTCTAGAAGACAGTGCAATGTTATGTATAAGGCAGTAGAACCGAGCCAGAGAATTAACGTAAACTATAGCTGAAATGTTGACGTGGGTAATCATCTCTTCAGTTTGGCTCCCGAAAGGGCTGGTTTCAACTCGCCACCTCCACACCTACAAGAAGAAGCGTATAATCAGATTACAGAGAAGCATTTGCTTCACTCACAGCGTGTCATATTCCGAAGAAAATATTCTGATACCAAAAGCTATTTGCTTTTGCAATAGGGCCCAGGACATCAGAATAGAAGCAGTGCATTAATCTCAGAGGAAGGGTCACCACCCGTTCCAGAAATAATTCTCACTGTCAACCATGAAGACGTGGAAGGGCAGTAATTCACTCCATATACACATTAATAACTATTAATCTGAAATATTTTCATTCTGTTGACGTTAGTTGTACCCTTGCGCTGTTATAACTTTGTTATATTAGATATTCATACCATACAGTACAGCTCTGTGATAAATTAGGCAGCATTATAAAAGTTTAATCAGACTGAGGTAAAACTCATGGTATTCACGATTATTGACTAAAACACTGCTGGAAACTACTATATTCAATAGACATAAAGGACTTTACGTAACTAAGCTTTTCTATACAACCAGGTTTGCAGTAATTTTTAAGTCATATCCACTTTCCGTGAGAACGATATGAATTTATAGGATACACAGCAAGACAGAACCTAACGGTTTCTATGAAAGCAGTTATGCAACGTAACCTACAGAGCACACTGCAGTGCGGAACATTTAAGAACTGCATCCGAAACCTCCACTTGAAACAGCACAACCCGAGGTTACAGCTGCTGACAATGTCAAGTATATCCGGCACATCCGTAAGAAACACAACATCCAGTTACAGATCAGCAAAATGCACACGTTGAATTATTGGTTTAATACTATTTAATACTGGGTCTAAGAATGCTGCATGGACGATAGAACGTCACACGAAAAATTAAGGCTAATGATAATACTCACTAAAGAGCGTTCTAGAAGAAGAAATAAAGCACAGTTCGCCCAGTATTGGAAAGACATATCACCTGTTGGTATGTGTCACGAGGTAGACCTGGAATCCGCTTTTTTATGTTTGGTAAAACTCTGAGATTTGAAAACAAAAACCTGAAATCTCAGGAACAAATTATTACAACCAGTCAGATATCACATACGAAGAATCATAGGGTAAAAATGTTGGTTACGTGCCGTAGCGTTCGTAGCCAAGTCCTACAGCTTCTCTCTTTCCAATTTAGCATTTGTTCTCGCATAATAATACGAACTGAGGGTAGTAACATTACGTTTCGCTGAAATTAACCCATTGAGAGCCCATATGGACACGCGCAACCGGCGGTGATACGCTTAAATTAATATTCATATGTTTCTATCGACCGTAGAGTCATGCGAAGCTAGCCAAAATTCGATAGCACTAAAATAGCCAGCTCCTACGGTAATAGTATGGAATGACTAATTTGTCGAGCACAGGCTGAGGATCCATCAAATACTTTGCCCGCTGTGCAAGCATACGATCTTGCGAAGCAATACCGAAAGCGTTATGAGACAACTACATTACGGGCCATTAAAATTGCTACACCAAGAAGAAATGCAGATGATAAACGGGTATTCATTGGACATTAATTATACTAGATCTGACATGTGATTACATTTTCACGCAATTTGAGTGCATAGATCCTGAGAAATCAGTACCCAGAACAACCACCTCTGGCCGTAATAACGGCCGTGATACGCCTGGGCATTGAGTCAAACTGAGCTTGGATGGCGTGTACAGGTACAGCTGCCCATGCAGCTTCAACACGATACCACAGTTCATCAAGAGTAGTGACTGGCGTATTGTGACGAGCCAGTTGCTTGGCTACCATTGACCAGACGTTTTCAATTGGTGAGAGATCTGGAGAATGTGCTGGCCAGGGCAGCATCGAACATTTTCTGTATCTAGGAAAGCCCGTACGGGATCTGCAACATGCGGTCGTTCATTATCCTGTTGAAATGTAGGGTTTGGCAGGGATCGAATGAAGGGTAGAGTCACGGGTCGTAACACATCTGAAGTGTAACGTCCGCTGTTCAAAGTGCCGTCAATGCATTGGGAACAAGAGGTGACCGAGACGTGTAAGCAATGACACCCCATACCATCACGCCGGGTGATACGCCAGTAGGGCGATGACGAATACACGCTTCCAATTTGCGTTCACCGCGATGTCGCCAAACGCGGATGCGACCATCATGATGGTGAAAACGGAACCTGGGTTCATCCGAAAAAATGACGTTTTGCCATTCGTGCACCCAGGTTCGTCGTTGAGTACACCATTGCAGGCGCTCCTGTCTGTGATGCAGCGTCAAGGGTAACTGCAACCATAGTCTCCAAGTTGATAGTCCATGCTGCTGTAAACGTCGTCGAACTGTTGGTGCAAATGGTTGTTGTCTTGCAATCGTCCCCATCTGTTGACTCAGGGATCGAGACGTGGCTGCACGATCCGTTACAGCCATGCGGATAAGATGCCTGTCATCTCGACCGCTAGTGATACGAGGCCGTTGGGATCCAGCACGGCGTTTCGTCCTACCCTCCTGAATCCACCGGTTCCATATTCTACTAACAGTCATTGGATCTCGACCTACGTGAGCAGCAATGTCGCGATACGATAAACCGCAATCGCGATAGGCTACAATCCGACCTTTATCAAAGTCGGAAACGTGATGGTACGCATTTCTCCTCCTTACACGAGGTATCACAACGTTTCACCAGGCAACGACGGTCAACTTCTGTTTGTGTATGAGAAATCGGTTGGAAACTTTCCTCATGTCAGCACGTTGTAGGTGTCGCCACCGGCGCCAACCTTGTGTGAATGCTCTGAAAAGCTAATCATTTGCATATAACAGCATCTTCTTCCTGTCGTTTAAATTTCGCGTCTGTAGCACGTTATCTTCGTAGTGTAGCAATTTTAATGGCCAATAGTGTATCTCCAGCAACCAGTTCAACAGCCCACACGCAAGAAACACAGCGGGTGAACAGAAATATGGAAACATCACAAGCAAGTTACCATGACTGACCTTACCGTTGGCTTTCGAAACAGCTTCCAGTCGTCTTGGAATGGATAAATACAGATCTCGTAGTGCGTTCTAGGGAATCTTGTATCATTCTGCCGGCAAAATTGTGGTAAGATCAGGTAACGCTGATGGAGGTGAATGGCGATCAAGCAGCCTTCTCTCCAAAGTAGACCACAAAGGCTCGATAATATTGACATCTGGTGACTCTGGTGGCTAGCGGAAAGCAGACATATCTGCCTCACGCTCACAAAAATGAGTCCTGGACGATGTGAGCTGTGTCAACAGGGGACTTGTGAAACGACATTGCAAAAGCTTCTAAATTTGTGTCTGTATTTGTTGAAACTCGTGTTTGTGTCTGGTTGGTATCTAAGAAATTGGAAAACTTGTTTTGATCCCGAAATATGTAAATCTCACTGCACGGCAACAGAACTGTGTTAAAATTACATTTTGAAGTGAAAGATGCGGAGCTGACGCTACACGATGCGAAATCCAGGCTAGCCAGTACATCAAATAATTCGCCTGCAGAAGAGCAATCCGTTTCCAATATAATTTACATATGCTATTTGACTTCAAAACGAATGACTCAGGTTAAAATGTAGGCCCTGAATGGTGTTAATCTTTATCTTTAATCTTGCAAACAATGACTGTACCAGAACTGTTAATGTAATTACACAGGAAATGAACATAAAATTTAACCTATCTGACTATGATAACACTGCTTGAAAATTCATAAGATGGCACTTTACTGACATTTTCCACCGCTGTTAAGCCTCTGACCTAATATACAATTTTCACAAATAACACTCTGACAATCACTGTGCCTTACAATGGCTATTAATTTTGATAATAAATTTGTTGGCCTACCTGTGTGAAAAGAACGCTGGGTCGTTCTGCAGCCTGCTTCTATTGAGATAATGATAAAACTGTCAAAAATCAAATTTCATTAACCGTACTTGCAATATGCAATGCAAGAAGGTACCTTATCACTATTCATAAAAATGCTTCTGCAACACACAACTGGCGAGGTACAATGGGACTATATGAAACACATTCATAAATATAAAGAATGAAAAATGAAGACGCAAACTTAACGTCTCATAAATGAGAGCTTAGACTCCCAGTATAACTATGCTTTATTAACCCGTAACAGCAATACGTTCTTTCATAAAGTTCTCACATCTGGACGAGTTAGCAGAATATTTCTTGATAATTTTCCTGTGAACAATTACTTCCCTTGACACTTGTTTCAACTATAAGACAAAACCATATGCTCCATTATAAAATTTCTACCCTAAACTTCAACCATACACAATGTTCTAACAATAAAAACTGCACAACTACAAATATAAAAGACTGGATTACCTTGCACGTTGGCTTACATAATCCCTCCATTAATATAATCCCACTTACTCAGTATTTTTCATGAGAACATATTATTGGGAAATCATTTTTTTATAATGTAACATCTACTACACAGCAGGCCACCTTCGACCCTTTTCAACCAAAGTACATTGCCAGAATGTCTAACACACAGTTCCTGCTACTCTCTTCACTCAAACGAAACGACTTGGATCTAGTTTCTTCAGTTACATACATTTATCTACTAGGCCACTACACTAACTACGACACATCTCATTCACAATAACATCAGGAATAAGTAGGACAACAACCAAAATAGCTAATTATTGTATACACATTCTTAGAACAAGAAACCTTATTACAGTACAATTAATATCAGTCATGCATCAGTTAACATCTTATACTATTGGAGAAAAATATCTTATTAGTAACATAATCTTAGCACTTGTCAAACTCACTGTGAACCTTATGAGCATAAAACTGATGTTTTTCCTGGTCATAAAGAGTAATATCTTAATTTTATTTCCATCAATAAGCTGCAAGTTTCTGAAAATTTGGAGATCGGATGTCAACCACAAGATGGCAAAATTGTCTCTTGAATCAGTTCCTCAACAATACACACATAGAGATCACAGTTTTAAAAGAAAATGTCCATGTTAAATGTACTTTGATTCTTGGTTCCACTGCTACACTATGTACCTGTAAAGTTAATATTAAACCACATAAAACATCATTACTGAAACAAAAATCTTCCTTTACCCCTCATTATCTACCTGAAGCAGTAATTCATAAAAACATCCACATGTACTATCATTACTGAAATATCATCTACTGGTCCTCATTGGCTTCCTAAAATATTTATTGTGAAAAAAAAATCTCTTGACCTAGATATACACCATAATTAAATATATATTTATCCTTCGTTACTATCTCTATCTGTATCCCGCTCCAGCTACTGCTGGGTCTGGGTGCTGACGAGTCCTCTCCATTTGGCTCGGTCCTCCCACCACTTTTCTTCCTCCACTTGCTGCCAGGTCACACCTCTCCTTTCCACAGATATTCTCACTCCCATTTTCCATCGTGTTCTTGGGCGCCCTCTAGGTCTTTTACCATCAATCTTTAGTTCTTCCATAATTTTGGAGGGTCTCTGCCCATGCATCCTCTTAATATGCCCATACCATCTTAATCTCTTTTTTTCTATTTCTTCTCTCATACTTTCTTGTTTAAGGTCCTTTATAATCTCTACATTTCTTGCTCTGTCCATTCTTGTTTTTCCCTTAACTGCTCTGAGAAATTTCATTTCCCCTGCTTTCAGTCTGCTCCAGTCCCTTTCTGTCATTGTCCATGTTTCTCCACCATAGGCGACAATAGGGAAGTAATAATTCCTATACATAAGTAGTTTTGCTTTTTGTGAAACGCCCTTATTCCATACCAGGTGTTTTATTGTTTGGTAGAAATTGCCTCCCTTTTGTAACCCCCTATTAATTTCATTGGTTATTCTTCCATCCCTAGATATTTCACTCCCTAAATAACTGAAAATTTCTACCATTTTGAGGGGTTCTCCATTCAAGATAATATTTCCATTGATCCCTTTCTCTCTTACTTCATCACTGTTCAGCAGAAATACCATTTACATTACTGCATATTTTGACACCTTATTACATCACACAAATGTAGCTACATCATAAGCAAATTACTTCTTACCTTTTGGTCTTAGTACTTCTTTTTAATATAAAATGTCATACTTTACCCTTTCTGTGTCATGCATATCATATCTCTGTATTACCAGTAGTCTATAGCTGAGGACGTCCGAAACATTATTCACAGATTACCAAAAGTACAGAGCAAATTACATTTATTACCAGTTAAAAAAATAATTTTCTTGTAGTGGAATTCCAGCCAGTCTCAAAACTTACTTCACTATTCTTTTACTAGGATAGAAGGAGAGAGTTATTTAGCTTATTACCTAAACAGAACAGTAGAAAAAGTCGAGTGCATCATGAATTAAAAGAGGGAATAGTAACAGCCAGTTCGAGAAGCCATCAGTAGCCAGCTGATGTACTCATTATACAGAGATGGATTCTCTACCTACAAACAAATTCTCATTGACTCAAGGGCTGAAAGGATTCGATAAGAAGCGATACTTGCGTATCATGTGCTGAAAATAGTCTGCCATGCTAGAAAAGTCTGATTGTTCAAAATTCTTCAGCGTAATGATATTGTTTTTAACTCTACCTTGTGTTGCTTGAGACCAGGATGCTGCCAAGCATGCGTGATAGAATTCATCTTCCGTTTGGCATTCTTGTGCGATTGCTCTTATTCTTGTGGTTGTTTCAGATTCTAAATAGCCACATATATATTCAAGTTTATGGCCATTTGGCCATGAAGGTGGGAGACAGTATTGAAATTGTTGTAGTCACTCTCTTGGTTACATGTCATTAGGAGAATTTCGAAAAACTTTCAACTTTCGAACTGCAGTAATAAGCCAGCTACCTTTCACCTGTCATCTGGGCACACAGCATCATCACTGGAGAACAAACATCATATCATGGGATGGTCCTGATCAGCTAAAATACTCACGTAATCCTTTGCAGTAATGCAATCTTGCAGATAACCATGAGGCTCGTGTAGTATACGACAAGGCTGCTCAGACCATCACTGGACCCCCGTCACGTTTCAATCTTGGGAGTGGACCAGGATTTGGAAACAATGCGAAACAAGACTCATTCCACCAAATGACTTTCTTCCCTTGCTTCATAGTCCAGGTTTTTCGGCTTCGGCACCATTGTTTTTCTGTTACGGGAATTCGTGTCAGTGATGAGTGGTTTTGGAATTCCAGCTCTCCCTACTTATGAAGCTCTCTTCGTGTTGTTTTGGAGCTAGCAGGCTTCGCGAGTGCGACATTCAGTTCTGCAGTGACTTGTGCGGCTGCTGTCCACTTATTTTTCGTCACAATCCTCTTCAATGACCATCCGTCACGGTCCACCACGCGAGCACCAACAATTTCACATGTTCGAATACACTTAGCTCCAACTTAATGCAGTCACAACTACACAGAACACTGCTCTGACACCGATTGACACTTCCAACGTAGTGAGGACATTACACAGGTGGCGGTCCTGATCAAATAGAACAACGCAGCCAACAGGCTTGGTTAGCATTTGCATTTACTTTCAAGCGTGGATTTCTCGCCGTATCGCCATATTTTGTCGAACCCCTGTATATTCTAAACGCTCGACTACAAATAGATCTGATATTTCCCAAGTGGCCGAGCGGTTCTACGCGCTACAGTCTGGAACCGCGCGAACGCTACGGTAGCAGGTTCGAATTCTGCCTAGGGCATGGATGTGTGTGATGTCCTTAGGTTAGTTAGGTTTAAGTGGTTCTAAGTTCTAGGGGACTAATGACCGCAGCAGTTGAGTCCCATAGTGCTCAGAGCCATTTGCAAGGACATCACAAACATCCACGCCCGAGGCAGGATTCGAACCTGCGACCGTAGCGGTCTTGCGGTTCCAGACTGCAGCGCCTTTAACCGCACGGCCACTTCGGCCGGCAGACCACAGAGGCATGGATTGCCGATCGTGTTATCACAGAAACGATGGTCACCGAAGGCAAGAGCTTCACAAGACAGATGTTTGAATGTGTGTGTTTCGAACAGTAGCCATCAAATTGAGAACAATACTTCGCATCCAAAATCTCGCATAATAGGTGGTCGTTAAATTTCAGAGACATCTTAAATGGTGCTGTACATAAACACATTGTAATGTATTCTAATAAAATTTGACCAAAAGTGATCCTGGGTTAATGATTCCTGTCATAGAACGTTGCAAAAAGAAAGATGATGACTTTCGTCACAGAAGATCACGTAGAGAGTGTGATAGAGAAAAAACGTAGTGCCGACTCGTGTATACATAAGAAGGTAAACACATGAATCCAACAACAATTACCCTAATTAGACTCTGGCGAAATACTTATTAGAAAACCCATGGAATTCCTGATCCTAAATGAAACAAATGAACGGATCACATATTCCATATCGCACATGTAAAGTGTCGTGCACTTTTAGTAAAATTTTTTTTGGACAACTAAACACACCAGTTTTTCTTCGTTTTATCAATGTAACATTTAAACGTAATACGTGCCCA
Source organism: Schistocerca serialis cubense (assembly GCF_023864345.2). Taxonomy (NCBI): domain Eukaryota; kingdom Metazoa; phylum Arthropoda; class Insecta; order Orthoptera; family Acrididae; genus Schistocerca; species Schistocerca serialis. The sequence continues at coordinate 623,400,455 of NC_064641.1, forward strand.
TGAAAATATCTTTACATGCTATGGGTGGCATGCTGCATACTAAAAACGGCGAAACTACCCCGTTTTTTAGGTCAAATCTTATATATATATATATATGATGTGGGGTGAAGAAAAAAACCTACGAAGTCTTAACAAGTCTAGTTTTGTAATGTCTTACTTATATGTCTAAGTAGTTCAATGGTATGGATAACTAGTTTACTTACGATAGTTGAAAACATTAAAACTCAGACATATAATCCATTTACCTTCAGTTAATACGCTCAACAAATCCTGTTGAAACTTTGGATCAAAAACATAACTAAGATTTACAAACGTACTTCATTTGGTTTTCTTTGTATTTTCTCGGTCACAGTCGACACAAAACATACCATAAATCTACATCTACATCATATTCCGCAAATCACCTAATGGTATATGGGGGAGGGTACTTTCGGTACCACTATCTGATACCTCCAGCCCTGTTCCACTCGCGAATAGTGCGTGGGAAGAATGATTGTCGGTAAGCCTCTGTATTGGCTCTAATTTCTCGAATTTTCTCCTCGTCGTCAATACGCGAGATGTATGTGGGGAGAAATTTACACAGTGAATCTCTCCGTGATGCACAACTCCTGTCTTGTAACATCTGCAAGAGGAGTTTGTTTAGCATCTCCGTAACGCTCTCTCGCCAGCTAAGCGATACCGTGACGAAACGTGCCGCTCTTCGTTGGATCTTTTCTATCTCCTCTATGAGTACTACCTAATAGGGACCCCAGATAGATGAACAGTGCTCAACAATCGAGCGAACAAGCGCCTTATAAGCCACTTCTTTCGTGGATGAGTAACATTTCCTTAAGATTCTTCCGATGACTCTGCTTCTCCCATTATCTGTTTTATGTGGTCTGTCCTCTTTAGATCCCTCTTGATAGGTATTTCACTGCACACACTATCTCCATCTGTTTGTCCTCAGTAGTGTAGCTGTATAGTAGTGGATTTCTTTTCCTATGTATGCTCAATATGTTACGTTTATTTACATTCAGGGTCAACTTCCACAACCTGCACCATTCATCAATTCTCTACAGGTCGTTCTGCGTTCTACTAGATCATTTATAAATATTGTAAACAGCAAGAGTCCTATCACACTCCCCTGTGGTACTCCGGATCTTAGCTTTAAATCTATTGATTTTGTTCCGTTAAGAGCAACGTGTTAAGTTCTATTTGCAGAAAGTCTTGAATCCAATCGTTAGTCTTCTCCGATACACCGTAAACTCGTATGTTTTTCATTAAACGGCAATGCGGGACGTTGTCAACAGCCTTACTGAAACCAACGAACACGGCGTCAACATGAGCGCCGTTGTCCACTGCGCTGTGGGTTTTATGGAGGAACAGATTAAGTTGAGTTTCGCAGGATCTCTGTTTTCGGAATCCATGTTGATTTTTATAGAGGAGCTGTTCATTTTCCAAATAATTGTGTGGATCTGTCTGACGGCCTTTCTTAAAACCGGAAATGACCTGGGTTTTTTTCCAGTCGCTAGGTACCTTTCGTTGCTCAAGCAATCTTTGATAAATTACTGCTAGAATGGGAGCAAGTTCTTTCTCATAATCTTTCTAGAATCTTACAGGTATCTCATCTGGTCCTGACGCCTATCCACTACTATGCGACTGTAGCTGCTTTTCAGTTGTGCGATCGACTATCTCAATATCTGCCATTTCGACGTTCGTACTACGATTGAAAAGAAGGGCAGTGTTACGATATTCCGCGGTGAAACAACTCCGGAAGACCGAATTCATTATTTCGGCCTTCTCTGTGTTGTCTTCCGTTTCGGTGCCGCTGTGGTCGCTGAGAGAATGAATAAATGGTATTGACCCACTTACTGATTTTACATACGACCAAAATCTGTTAGGGTTTTTACTCTGGTCGGTTGAAAACGTCTTACTTTCAAAATCATTGAACGGTTCTCCCATTGCTCTTGCAAACTTGTGCAGTCTTCGTGTAAACAAGCCTTACAAGTTGCGAAACACAACCAATCTCTTTTTTGCTGTTTTCAGATATAAATCTCCGCTCTATTTTCACATATTTAGAGATACTTTTTTTATTCTTTTGCGTCGTCGTCCGGATCATCGGGATCTGAAACGTTGTGCATGCTAAGTCATTTGAACGACAATACAAACAAAGCAGAATAGTTTTCACTAATTTAAAACTGTTAGTTGATTTGTGCGGGAAGTATTCCTAACAAAAAAAATTGCGGCACATGTCCCGGATTTTATAGTGGCATGTATCCCGAGCTGTAGCCAAGATGGATTTACTAGGATTAAAACACGCCCAGTAGAACTTGTTAATTCAACTACTCAAACATTTTCAAATATTTGACTATTTAGCACACACTAAGAAGTAATCGTGACGCTGAAAAAGGTTTTGGAGGGGCATTTAAAAACTTGCCCCATCTATTCCCCCAGACTTTATGTGCTTCCTCGATCGAAGCGGCTGCCCCCCCCCCCCCCCCCCCCCCCCCTCCCGTCGGAAGTTCGAGTCCTCCCTCGGGCATGTGTGTGTGTGTGTGTGTGTTGTCCTTAGCGTAAGTTAGTTTAAGTTAGGCTAATTAGTGCGTAAGCCTAGGGACCGATGACTTGAGCAGTTTGATCCCATAGTCCTTATCACAGAGTTCCATTTTTCCTCGATCGAAACGTAAATACTTTTGTAAGCCCTGGCGTCCACTGAGCAACTTTAGTGTTGATACGCCTACATTGTGTCCGTGTTTGGGGAAACTACGATGGGTGAGCAATCTATAGCGCATGTGCCGCCTCTCCCGGATTTACCCCATCGAGACTCTTGTCTATCAGCATGATGTTCAAATTGAAAACAGCTGACATAAAGTGGAAATATTAAAGCCTTCTGTCAAAACTGGAATCGCCGATGTGTATTATATTGCAGTATTAATGGCTTGCACACTCACACACCGGTGACATTGAAACACTCAGCTCTCGCAGCATCAAAAAGCAATTGAGACTGTTAGAAATTAACAAGGCACTATGGCCAGGTAAATTTCGTGTTGGACCCTACATTGAATAGTCTTGAGCTTGTGACGTTACTGCTTTCCTTTTAATGAGACAGAGGGGCAAATGTACGGCTGCGAATAAAGCCAGGCTGGTAAATCTCCCAGCGACGAGCAGTACACTGTCTGCTGTGCGTTCTGTTGCTGTATAAGCAGAATAATTCATTACTAGGTGATCCTGCGGTTGAATCATTGAGGGCAGATGTGGTTATGCGAACTATAAATTAATGAACATAAACAAACAGGGAAACATTTATAATAAACACGGGCAACATTAACGGTTTAACTTTTAAAAACAGATGGTTCATTCAGTAAAGTCCAAACTCCCACTGAATGGTGATCTGCAAGCAGTTTTATTCGTAAAAAATGTTAATTATTAAAATACATCAACAGTCCTTGAATTACCTAGTCTGATACGAAAGACGACAGAATCCCCACCAAGATCAAGCCGCGACGCACTCTCAATACATATGTTCTTTCACCTGCATTCTTAGCAGCCCGTAACCAAGATCCGACTGGAGTTCTAAAGTGTCTCTACATAAATAAAATCACACCACACTACTGTACTCCCCGAAGGCGGAAAATTAGTCCCTCTTCCTCGATCGATGTCCCGAACTGTTCTCCCTGTTCTCCCTTCCGTCTGGTCGCACGAACAACTTTTCCACCACCTACAACTACAAGCGTCACGACACTTGTGCCAATGAAATTTCGAGCCGCTAGCCATCAAGTTATGCACTTCGCACAATACTTTAACATATACACAAATCGACAATTCCTATAGTAATTATTGTTTAACTAAAATAAATATTCTAATTCACAGGGTAAGTCATGATGTCTCTGTTGACACCAATTCTTATCGTTTTTAATTTCGTATTTCACTGACAATGTCATATTTGTGCTTCTAGCGCACTTCCACTCATATCATAATCAGCATTGTACATAGTTCAGTAACTACTGCTTGATTTTAGCGCTGTAATTGCGGACAACCGTCTGATTCGACACCCTTAGACACGCAAACTTTTATAGAATATTCAACTATTACGGAATATTCAACAACAATCAATCATAAGATTCGCTGTTGCTATCTCCAGTGAAAGTGAAGACGAATTACAGGATCTGCTGAATGGAATGAACAGTCTCATGAGTACAGAATATGGAGTGAGAGTACATCGAAGAAAGCCGAAAGTAAAGAGAAGTAGCAGAAATCAGAACAACGAGAAACTTAACATAAGAATTGGTGATCAAGAAGCACATAAAGTTAAGGAAGTGTACCACCTAGGCAGCAAAATAATCCATGACGTGTGGAGCAAGGAGTACATAAAATACAGACTAGCACTAGCGAAAAGGGTATTCCTGGCCAAGACAAGTTTGCTAGTATCAAACATAGTCCTTCATTTGAGGAAGAAATTTCTGAAAATGTACGCTTAGGACGGGGAATTATATGGTAGTGTCACATGGACTGTGGGAAACCCGGAAAAGAAGAGAATGGAAGCATTTGAGATGTGCTGGTACAGCAGAATGCTGAAAATTTTGTGCACTTATAAGATGAGGAGATTCTCCGGAGAAACGGCGAGGTAAGGAATATATGGAAAAAACTGACACGTTGAAGGAACAGGATGGTAGAACACCGGTTAAGACATCAGGGAATAACTTCCGTATAGCTAGAGGGAGCAGAAACAGTAGCAGAAGACAGAAATTTGAATACACGCAGCAAATAATTGAGAACTGCGGGTACTGCTCTGAAATGAAGATGTTGGCACAGGAGAGGAATTCGTGGCGGGCAGCATCAAACAAGTCACAAGACTGATGACACAAAAAAAGTTATATTCGGTGTTCGTCGTGATGGCTACTGTGCAATGCCCCTGCCGGCCGTATGGTTTTTTGTATAAAATAAAATTATTTATCACTGAATAAGTGTAAACATTTGAGATGGAATGAAACTTTTAATTGTAAATATGTTTATAATTGCAGTTGTACGCACTTTATTGATTGATTTGATGCTCTTGCACCTACTTTACAAGTCCTCCTAGCCTCATTTAATATTATTGAAGTGTGCACCGAGTCTGCCTTTAGCCAGCCGTATCCTTTAGGTCCAGCTATCTGCAATCCATCGTGGCTGTCCTGCAGCAGGCTGTAGTCGCCCTGGTAAAACCCGGCCGCTCACTCGCGCTAATCTAGTCACTGTCAGCTTATCGAAAACCGTTTCCAAGCTTCTAGCTTTTTGTTCATATTTACGCAGATTTAAAACCTATTTAACTCTCTTTTAAATTTCACTGCTGCCTCGGGATTCTCCCAAGACTCGTTAAGGTACAGTCCCCTACTGTTAGCTGTCCTCGACCTCTCAACAAATATTAAGTTCACTTCCACCACGGTTTTCTCCCTAGACTCTTTACGTACAAGCTTTAGCCCATTTCTTAATTATACTAATGGGAATCTCACGCTCGGGAATAGTAACCCATTGCTCCTAACGTCCATCGTTTAAAAAGGTCCTAAAATAATTTCCAATCTCGAATATTCCTGAAGGAATCTTCTCTCGAAAAATCTGCATGGTTTTAGGAAAAATCACTAGTGTTAAACACACCTCCGTTACTGAAACTGGACACCTTGCAAATAATAGGCGCAGACGAACAGGTATATGGCGTCCTCCTAGATTTCGAAAGGCGTCCGAAACTGTACCACACTGTCACTCGCTACCGGATATGAGGCCATAAGGAGTATCTCAAAAATAACGATCTGCTAGAAGCAGTTTTGAGTAACAGAAATGAGTGTGTTGTACCGCATGGGGGACGTTTAGATGAGGAAAAAGCAACATCGGATATGTTCACAAAAAAAAAAAAACATCATAGGGCTGCTGTTGTCTCAACATAAACGAACCATTTTCTATATAAAGTAAGTAGAACTACAAAATTTTTTGTGAATCATGTTTTTGGCTACAGTAAATTAAGCACACCAGACAAAATATTCGTCACCCGAAAAAGACACCACGCAGATACCTTGTAAAACCACCTCTAGCGTTTTTCAGGTACGTCAAATCAAGATGAAGACACTCATTCATGATAAGATCACGTAGAGTTACGAGACTGAGAGGTTGTTGACTGCTGCCTTCCATAGGCTGTTCTAAGTAGCCCTAGACGTACTCCGTAAAAATAAGGTCGGGTGATTTAGCGAGCCAATGTAGCTTCGTCAAACCGGGAAATTAGCGTGCAGCCCTGTGAACTTGGTTGTATTAGTACTGGAAGAAGAAGTTGTCCGTAGCACATTCATCACAAATATACAGAAGAAATGGCAAGACTTGGTCTATGAAATTGTTGAACTAAACATCCTGGTTCTTGTTCACAGTAACCTGAGTGAGTGTGTCCAAGTCACGTTAGGAAGTACATCCCAAAACATCACAGAATCACCTCTGGGCAGAACTTCACCCTCCACCTACCGTAGGTTAAGTGCCTCACTGGGCAGTCAGTGCTCTCGACGCTATGAGTCGTTTGAAAAAAAAAAATAGTGGCTCATGGGACCACACTACACTCTTCCGGCCAACTACTTTGTCTTTTCACTGTGTATGGCACATTAATGACGAACTGCTTTATTTGCTGCTGTGAATAACGACGTTTCACGAAGTCCTCGACTCAGATGACTGTTACATACATACATCTCTGTTGCCTTGAAAAGTGGTTGACACAGTTCTGCATTAATTGACAGCAACACCTTATGTCGGATTTGAAATCGATTGTTACTGACAAGGCGTGGTACACATCTCCAGTCCTCGTCGGATAGGAATTTTTGAACGACCACTGTTTTTTCGCGATATTACACCATTTCATGCAATACGTTGGATAGTCTACATTGATACAAAAATAAATCGGACAACTTCATTCACGGGATGATCACGGGAACGTCCAAACATCATAGTCACTTTCCAGCATCCTGTCACATCTACACATCATATCAACTTACTGCCCAGATTCCATACATCCGACTGGCGCCCTCATACTATTTACTGCGCCGTAATTTACTTCAGTGGTGACGGGTGTCACCTTTTCTTTCCTTTATTGCATTTCGATCCCCCCCCCCCCCTCGAGCCTACAGAAAAGTTTAAAAAAGTATAATGAGAATATACACAAACAATAAAAACAGGTTATAAAACGGTAACATTGTAATGACTGTGAAATTGAGGAAGTTGTGAAAGTTGAAATATAAAAATATGGCGTTGACGATGCGGATGAAGACACACAGTAAGTAGACAGGCACAATTAAAAAAAACGGCGACAATCTAGTTTCTGTTCGCAAAAGATAAGAAACACAACTAGCGACAATTATGATGGCTGTTCGCAACACTGACATGGGACGCACAACACTGAACATTCACTTAAAACAGCACTATAGAGGCGACACAGAGGCAGATGGGGGCGGGAGGAGGACCTGGACTGATGAGGGGAAAAGAAGGGGGGAGCCGATATAGGGAGGGGACATGGACAAAGGGGTGGGGGGGCAGGGCGAATACGAGAAAGAGGGGGGAAGGCAGTGGAGGGGAAAGCAAAAGGACTTGGGGGAGAGAAGGGAGTCAGAGAGAGGGTAGTGGGGAAAAAACAGGATGGAAAGGGGAGAGAGGGAGCGCGAAAAAGACAGAGGGAGGGGGGAGGTGAGGATCAGAATTGATAAGAGGAATAAATGGCGGGAGAGAGGGCATCATCCAGGAGTGGGAGTTGATGGAAGCCACTTAGGGAAAGGCAATGAAGGGAGTAGAGGTGGAAGGTAGGGTGGACATGACAATGAAGGCGCAGCAGAGGGCAGGGGTTGGAAATGAAAGGAGAAATCAGGGGATGAGGCGGATCAAGTCAGTGGGGGTGTAGAGGACACAGAAGGCGAGGTGGAGTACATGGCACTTGAGGATCTGGAGGTACTTATAGACTTCTGGGGGGGGGGGGGGGGACAATATCCAATTGGGACTGGCATAACAGAGGATGGGACGGATTAAGGATTTGTAGGTGTGGAGGATGGTAGAGAGGTTCAACCCCCATATCCGGCCAGAGAGGAGTTTAAGGAGTGAGAGGCGATTGTGGGCTTTGGATCGGATAGAGCGGAGATGAGGTATCCAGGTGAGGTGACAGTCAACGGTACGTCCAAGGAAGGTGAGCCTGGGGGAGAGGGGTTTCGTCGAACTCTGGTGCCAGTTTATACCATTTACAGCTCTCCAAAGCGTCCAGTATTGAGCCTTGTCGAAGTGTAGACCTTGGTAGATTGGGCTGGTCGTAGTGTTTCGGCTGTTTTCCAGGGACTAAAACTAAGCAATGAATCAGCTGTTCTACACAGTCGATATCTGAGTGTTGTAAAGGGGGAGTAGAGGGAGCAGAGTTGGAGAGCAGAGCTGCGTACAGAGAGGCGAGAACGAGCGTGGTGTGGCTGTCTGCAGGGCAACTCTCTCATCTAGGGAGGGAGCAGGCCACTGAAACACACGCAGCAATGAGAACCATGAACTCTCCAGCTGGTGACGAGGTGGATAGAGCGGGGACGCAAGTAGTACCTGTTGGTCTCTGCTCGCCTATCCTATATCACCGTGTATGGATTCTCAAGATATCAGCGAAGACAGGGGAATGTGCAGCTGATGTTCGACTACGTGCTAAGACAGACGGCGCACGATTCTTGTTAATCGGCAGACTTAATAAGCAATGGAGCGACATTTCTGCCGTACGACTAAGCACGCGAACGTAATTAAAGTGTACTGTAATTCAATAGAATGTAGGTAGAATCTGCCTGTCAAGGAAGTAGGACTCTTGCGCTACTGTAGCTGACGGTTGGCAGTTTGATGAACTGTTTAATTTTACTGTCTTTTCCACGTAAAGTCAGAGAGAAAGAGTAAGGTTGTCTGAAGTTTAGAGACCGACGCTAAATGTAGGAATAATATCACAAAGGTATAGCAGAAGAGAAACATATCAATAGCGTATGTAGTCGTGACCAGTTATTGTACCAGGCTTCGTGTTAAACATTTAATTAGTCTAAATTAGAATGAAATAAAAGTAACACAAGTAATCTAGTTAATTAACACACATGCAGTATAAAAACACTAACAAAACTTAGATCTAGAACAGTTAAGTGAGAGAAGAACTACTCGTGACAAGCGTTAATTATTTCGTGTATTATACTGACAATGGGATGCACTGCCCATCAACTCGCACTCGAGGATACATCCCAAGATCACCTCGCTGAGCAGATCTAGTGTGACAAGTACCTCAAACACAAATCTTTCCTACCTTCTGTTCATTATGGTCTTAAACATTAGAATTTTTATTGTCTTCTATTTCAAAAACGCATTTACAGGGTGTCCACAATTGAAGTTCCAGTTTCAAAACGCTGTCGAGAGGAAACCACTGCTCAGAATGATTTCAACAGTGTATCGTTGACGACGGGGAAAGCCCAGGTAATATATATATATATATATATATATATATATATATGAAAGTTTTGACAATAGATGACGCCTTAAGCCTAGGGACCTATGACCTCAGCAGTTCGGTCCCTTAGGAATTCACAGATATTTGAACAGTTTTGTACTGTGAAAGTTTGTTTCCTGGCCAAATTTTATGATTCTAGGTCAACGGAAAGACCCCTTTAGTTTTTACTGAGTGAGCTTGCGAGTATAAAAATATGTGACATAAATTACCGTGTCTTTTGATTGTACTGACTTAGAAGCTTAACTTTTTACACCACGAAGGTACCATAGACTTTAATATGTGATATAAATTTCAAGTTTCTATGTCAACCTGGTCCTAAGAAAAAGGGATCTGAACAGTCAGACAGACAGACGCCAACAAAGCGATACTGTAAGGGTTCGTTTTTAACAATTTAAGTATGGAACCAAAGAAATTGGGAACTGATGTTAAGCCGATTGGTCACATGGGCTGAAGAGAAAAATCTGTGATTGTACACCTCAGACACCTTTTCAAAATGGTTGTATAAATAAGATTTTCAAAACATGGACCAATCCATAGAGTCATCAGAATAGGGTCGAAGGGCCTGTCGGACGGAGCAGTATATACCTCATATTGGTCTTATGTTTATCATGGAGGACGAAAATCGGTGGAAAGCCCTTTAGATTTTGAGTCATCAGTCTTCTGACTGGCTTGATGTGACCCGCCACAAATTCCTCTCCTGTGGCAACCTCTTCATCTCAGAGTAGCACTTGCAATCTACGTCCTCAATTATTTGCTGGATGTATTCCAATCTCTGTCTTCCTCTACAGTTTTTGCCTTCTACAGCTCTCTCTACTATCATGGAAGTTATTCCCTGACGTCTTAACAGATTTTCTTTCATCGTGTCACTTCTTCTTGTTAGTGTTCCCCATATATTCCTTTCCTCTCGGATTCTGCGCAAAACTTCCTCATTCCTTACTTGATGGTAAGTACATTTAATTTTCAACAGTCGTCTGTAGCACCACATCTCAAATGCTTCGATTATCTTCTGCTCCAGTTCTCCCACGGTCCATGTTTCACTACCATACCATGATGTGCTACAAACGTACATTCTCAGAAATGTCTTCCTTAAATGGAGACCTATGTCTGATAGTAGTAGACTTCTCTTGGCCAGGAATGTCCTTGTTGCCAGTACTATTCTGCTTTTGATGTCCTCGTTGCTCCGTCCGTCATTGGTTGTTTTGCAGCGTAGGTATCAGAATTCCTTAACTTTGTCTACTTCGTGACCATCAATCCTGATGTTAAGTTCCTCGCTGGCCTCATTTCTCATTACTTTCGTCTTTCTTCGATCTACTCTCATTCCATATTCTGTACTCATTAGACTGTTCATTCCTTTCAGCAGATCCTGTAATTCTCTTCGATGGTACTGAGGACAGAAATATCATCAGCGAATCTTGTCATTCTATTAAGTTCGTATGTAATTGCGCATAAATTTCACCCATGTCCCACCTTAACTGCATCGTACTGCATCATAACGTTACAAATTGTAATTTATTGTACATTAGCCGGCCGGAGTGACCGTGCAGTTCTAGGCGCTGCAGTCTGGAACCGAGCGACTGCTACGGTCGCAGGTTCTAATCCTGCCTCGGGCATGGATGTGTGTGATGTCCTTAGGTTAGTTAGGTTTAATTAGTTCTAAGTTCTAGGCGACTAAGACCTCAGAAGTTAAGTCGCATAGTGCTCAAAGCCATTTGAACCATTGTACATTCTTACCTCTTTAAGGTATTATTCTACGTGTTTTTCTCTTATTTCAAGGCAGTACTGCACTCGTCTGTGCTATGAATTACGAATTGTTTGAAACAAACCCGGATCATCTCGTATATCTTGACAAGACTATACATCTCCCTGTCCCAGCTCGGCATCCGTTTCAACGTGAGTGTTGTGCATTTCGCTTTTCAGATGAACCGAGACAGAAAAATCCACTTGACTGAAATCAGGTGAGCTTAGAGGCTAAGGTACAGGCGCTGCTCAATTTAAGATTCTTGAACCAAACTGGCGCGTTTGGAGCAGTCTTACACTACGAGAAAAATGTTCCAGTGTCTCACCATTCATGTTACACATTTCACAATCCCTGGTCACCGGTGAAATTTGAGTGCAGCTAGATTGTGACTTAATCTGAAGGTTTAGTTTTGAAATACGTTTGCGCTAACTAGGACAATGTTTCATTCTGAATTCAGTTGCAACTCGAAACAGACATTCGAAACTATCTAGCAAACGACTCGTTTAAGGACTCACCTTTGGTAGAAAGTTTTGCTTCTATTATCGTACAATTTCACTCTTGTAAGTTTTTTATATTAATTTGATGCATCCTGGATGAATGTAGCAGCCTACATTATCTGCTTTAATAACAGATGCGTCAGTGAAGCGGGTGATTTTGAAACCTACGACTGCGATACAAATTTATTCACAGCGATATAAAAAAAAGAGAACATGAGTTTACAATGCCTGAAATAAATAATGCCATTGACTTGAAAATTTCATCATGTAGGTGGCCGTCATTTTCCTTCACACACATTTCAAGTCTTTTACGGAAGTTACTGGAACATCTTGCATGACTGGCGCCGGAATTCGATTAACTTCCTCCAGATTTTGATCCTTCAGGTGCTAGATGGTGTATGGTGGGTCGAACCGGAAGGTCAGAGATTTCAGATGAAATCACACATTGGAAAGCCAGAGAATCTTGGAGGCAAGGAACAACACTGTCAGTGAAATTCCATTAACTTCCTCCCGAATCTGATTCTTCAGTTTCTGGATGGTGCATCGTGGGTCACATTGGAAGATATGAGATTTCAAATGACACCAGTGGAAGGAATCACACAGTGAAAGGTGCAGTTACAGGAAGATCAGCATGCTGTCGCACTAGGAAATGGTTTAACATGTGGGCATAACGTTCTGTATTCACAGTGACAGCACTGCCACTATCATCCTCAAAAAATAATTCCAATCGATGATATGCACCACACTACCACTTTCTGCCTACGAAGTGACGTTTCATAATGCATTTCAAGATTTTCACGCCATCTGTATGTAAGGTTTTGCTTGTTAACAGAGCCTGGCACATAACTGACCTCAGCGCTCATGATCAGATTGTCACACAGGCATGTGTTGTCATTCATTCCCGGCAGGATAGTCTCTTTGAGAGGTCGTTCGCATTCAGGCTCTGCACTATGCGGTATTGCTGTTCGTTGTGCAATATTCACCGTACGTTGCGATCCGGTACGTCGAGTTGCACTGCGTGTTTACTTGCAGAACGCCTGAGCCTTCCGCTGAAGGCTCTTCCGCATTCTGGTGTGCACACATGTTTTGCAATTGCATCCTTCTTTCGCACCGTATCGTCCGTTTCCACACAGCTCTGTACAAGCACTTTGATAGCACGTGCTGACGGGACTGGTGCTTGACGTGCGAGAATACGAAATACACGTTGCGCGGCCACGTAGCTGTTGTTCTTTTCGTAAAACGCCTTCATGGCAACAACGCGTTGTACACCCGTCCACGACGCCATCTAGACTGAACATCGATATCAGGGTCAATGGGAAAGCTTTGATGTCCAGATAGTTCCAACCCGTTTTCTGATTTGTAACGTAGCGTAACGTTTCCAGAGTTGGCAAATCGCCCGTTTCACTGCCGCGGTTGATATTTTCATATGTCATCAGTTTTCTATAGTATATGTTTCTGTGTGCTCTTCGAGTCATCCATTTCATTCAGCTGTGTTTTTCGCTTTTCTCTCGTATCACTCTCAGCGTAATCACTTCGTCCATTTTCTCTCTCCTTGTCTCTTCGTCGAAATTGGAAGAGATGGAAGAAAAATGTGAAACTGTGTGGAAGGAGAGAGATTAGAGTTTGAGGTCCCGTCGACAACGAGGCCATTGGAGCACAAGCTCGGATTAGGGAGGGATGAGGAAGGAAATCGGCCGTGCCCTTTCAAAGATACCATCCTGGCATTTGCCTGAAGCGATTTAGAGAAATCACAGAAAACCTGAATCAACATGACCGAATGCGGGTTTGAACCATCGTCCTCCAGAAGGCGAGTCCAATGTGTGAGAATTTGTGATGAGTTAGCTGGACATGATTATGTCTGGTACCTAGGATACAATATAACCAGTAACATGACACGTAATCAACAAAATTGACGCATGGTTCACTAGTGAAAAAGAATTTTTTAAAGGTGAGGCAGTATCTCTTGTAGTCTCTTAAATAAGTAATAGTTGTAGAAATTAATGAATCGTTTTAAATGGAGAGTTTCCCCGTATAGTGTCGAAACATGGACACTCAGCTATTTAGATGTGAATCTGGAGAAGAAGTGGTTTGAAATGGACTGATAAAGCAAGAAATGAGATGACTAAGAGAAGATAAATACGGGGAATATGAGCAGGATATGAAACTGAATATGGCGCTGGAAATGAAGAGACTGCGTAATGCGAGATTGACTGGAAGGAGCCGTGACTGGGAAGAGGACCAGAAGAAGGAGATACCAGCTAGCTGACGACATTAAGATAAATGCAGCAGGCATGGAAATGAAGTCGGCAAACCGGATGATCTGGAGAATGATCTGCCTCACATCAGTAGCAACGAAAAAGATACCCGAAAGCAGACGAGATCAAATTCCCTTCCGGCCATTCGGCTGTTAAGTGTTCCGTCGGTTGCCCACATCGCTTTAAGCGAACACCAGCTTGGTTCATTTCTCTCTACATGTTTCCTGCGTCTTCATTGTCCAACGTACGAGGAGAGCGCGGCAAGTGCCATAATCCGACTTTCCAGAAACTTCGCACAGTGGAAGAGGAACAAACATAAGCGAACATGTATCTCGGCTTATCTCTAGATATTCGATTGTTTCTGAGAAATCGACGGTCAAAGTTTTCGACGTAGGTTATGTGCCTTTTAGCGAGAAAAGAGTCTAACCGAAGCAATGGCACAGTGATTGCCGTCCCGGCATCACACGTCTGCGCCCCGTGTTCGAAACCCGATTATTGTTCCTATTTTGCCGGCCGGCGTGGCCTAGCGGTTCTAGGCGCTACAGTTTGGAAGCGCGCGACCGCTACGGTCGCAAGTTCGAATCCTGCCTTGGGCATGGGTGTGTGTGATGTCCTTAGGTTAGTTAGTTTTAAGTAGTTCTAATTTCTAGGGGACTGATGACCTCAGAAGTTAAGTCCCATAGTGCTCAGAGCCATTTGAACCATTTTTTTGTTCGTATTTTGTTTTTTATTTATTCACTCGTGTCTGTAGAAGATTACTACTCGAATTTCTTCCCATGTATACTGACATAACATTGTACTTTTTCGTCCGCTAATTGTATGTCTAATAACCAATTTAAAAGTAGTGAATAAAACAATAAATGAATGGAAAAATTATTTGAAAATTTTTTCGATGAAATTCCTGTAGTGTATCTCGATTCGTGATCAGCTGCAAGCACCAGTTTTCGGATAAGTGATCCGTTATGCGTCGTCTTCAGTCATGTAATCTGCGATCCTTTCCAGAATGAAATTCATACGAAGAAATGTCAAACACTCTGCGTGGTGTCTGTTGTTCTATAACGTGTCTCCCTACCACTTTCGCGCAACGACGCTCTGAGCGTGTTTTTTAGGGAATTGACTAGTTTGAACCTGGGACCTGTTGCTGGTAAGGAGACGCCAGACCACACATGACATGTAGAGTTCACAAGAGTTCAGTGAGACTAGCGATGATATAACCAAATACTTAATTATTTCAGCGTCAGCTCCACTGCACTCCCTGTAAAAGAATCTTAATACTAACTAAATTTAGTGGAAGGGGTTCAAGGCTTTCCTATTTTTAGTTAGCTGGTAAAATAACGTCGAAAAAGCAGTTAAGTTTACCATTGGAAATTTTATTCTACTCACAAAACATTGTTTATAAATTGCACTATTGATAAAAGGAAATGTTTTAACACAGGATGATAAAAACCAACTGCGTTCAACAAAAATGTGAACGAATATTCCCTGAGTGGGTTTCCAAGTTCTACAATGGATCGAAGGATGACCTATGCCATATCACATCTATAATCTAGGTTTAAATTAAGTTTCACAAGAGAGAAAACTATCAAAATGGTCTACAGTGACCCTCAATTATCTTTAATTACTTATCTAACTTGTAAATTACAGTGGCTGATGTGGCTTCTCAATAACTATATAACAGAAAAATCATCGCGTTTCAGATTTTTACTTCAAGTGGCAAATGTGAACACCATGAGCTTTAATTGCCGATCGACACTAGTATTACGCAAAAAGGGGGTGTAACAGATGAGACATCTGCAGTTCTGAGTGAAGCTTTATGCGCTGTTATGCGGCATCGCGTGCGTTCATTACCTTGTCGATGTTCGTCAGTGGCGGCGGGCAGCATAGCTTCGGTCACATCGCCGTCTCGGAAGTAACTCCCTCCTAACTTCTCCTTACTACAATTTACCGAAGTTGGTTTAAAAAAACTATCTGGCTGTGTTTTCATCTGACCAATCAGGGTCTCAATGTTAACCTTAAGCTCCGCCTACAAAAACTCTGTCTATCCAATGAGAAACGTTATACTTTTCGTGGTGTGGCAATGTTTTTAAAGTTTGCAACGTAACAGAGACGCAAAAAAGTCTCACGCTAAAACTTGCAGCTGGTGTGGTCCTTTTAGTGTTATCGTAAGATCTATGCTGTTCCTCTGGAGGGCTCTATCTTTTAACATGGGCTGGGGGGTGGTCCTGACGTAACAGAGACGCGAAAAAGTCTCACGCTAAAACTTGCGGCTGGGGTGGCCCTTTTAGTGTTATCGTAAGATCTATACTGTTCTTCTGGAGGGCTCTAGCTTTTAACATGGGCTGGGGGGTGGTCCTAGCGGTTAGCTGACGACGTGAGTGTCCGTCCCTTATCGTAGGGCCTTCTAGCTTAACACGGTTCTGCTCTCGGCTTCTGTTCTCGTTTCTCCCCTTGGAACTGCGTCTGTCTCACGGTGGGAAGGTATGACATGCATTTAGGCATTCTTGTGTTAGTCTGTGGTATTCCATTTTCTCACTCGTTACTCGTATTACTTTGATTAATTTAATGTCACGATTTATTCGGAGCTATGTGACATACTACTGGGTTTGCTTATCATGTCAGGGTTTTCATGGAAGGTGTTGGATTTGCCTGACACCTTACAAATGTTGTGGCAAACAAGCCTTCGCGCAGTGCTCGTGGTGTTCGGAATTTGTATGTTTAGAATGTTTCTACAATCGGCATCATCCAAGGGAACGCACCATATCTTCCTGAAGAATAAACATAAGAATAAAATGTAAGAACTAAGAAGTGATATGAAAATGAAATATAAGAAAACCATAAACACATATGTTGCATAATAAGTGTATGAAACTTATTGTGAATCACAATTGTAATTTTACAAGCAGTATAGCGTTCTTGTACCCCTAAATTAATAAGGAACATTCATTTAGTAACGTTCTACAGGCATGAGTAGATAAATCAAAACAAAAAAAATTAAATAAATCGAAGTCGGGACGAAAAGTGAAAGGTTGAAATGCTAACACCTGTGCCACCAACTGGACTGAGATTGTCGTGCGCTAAAAGACATCTAAATTGCTTGGAAAACTCTGACCGTCGTTTTTCCAATACGGTCGAGTATCTACTGATAAGCCGAGACACGTGTTCACTTATTTTGGCGCCTCTTCCGCTGCAAGACGTTTCCGGGAAATCGGATTATCGCACTTGCCGTGTTCTCATCGTTAGTTATTGCTTCTTTGTGTTGTTTTACATGTGGGCGGGATAGTATTAATTTCTTCGTTGGTGAAATGTGCTATCAGTTTTCCACGGTACGTGCTTTCAGTGCGTTCTTCGACACATTCACCAGAGCTTTCCACCTTTCTCTCATAATAAGCGTCAGTACAGTCATTTCCCCCACAGAATCGACCACAAAGGTAATTCGACGTGACGCGTAATTTCAGTCCAGGATAGATAGCACCTCTCCATTTATCGCGTTATCTCCGAGGAGCACACAATGCCACCCCTAACGAAGTAAAAGCCGCATGCACAAGTTGTAACTGATATGGGAGGCTTTCGAAACGACTTACGTAAATGTGAAAGGATCTGCGAAGGTTCCGGCGAGGCTGTAACCTGCAAATTTCCCGTATAAAGCGTGAGTCCTCGTTTATAGCAATCGCATGAGGCAGTTATATAAAGGCGACTTACTGCGAACTGCTTACATAAACACTGGGCTGTAGACTGCCACACGGAACAACACGTGATAGACAACCTTTTCTTCGTTTGGACGTAAGCTGTGATGCGAGGAGGTCAGCGAAAAACTAGAAAACCGTGAGCGAGAGGGACAGGCAACTACCTACACGTACTTCCGATTAACTGCTTTCCGTTCCCGAGTTGAGAAATCCGGTCTTGGCCTCGCAGACTTAAACAGAATTACTCAGAGGGCCAATTTCTTAATTCATGGCCTACCTGTGAGCTTGTTTGGCAATTTACAGTTATTAGTCCAGTAATTTCTTAATTCACTTGAGTATAGGAAGTGAGTAACTGTTTTACACGGTTCCACTTTTTGACGCATTCGCTCGGTTCACATTCTGGAAAGTCCTGACTCCATATTATTAGGAACAATCCCAAACGAACTCAAATAGAATGCCATTTTAACATTAAACTTCTCTCTCCTTATCTGTCCATAGGACGTCCTCCTTTTGTTATGAGACCGAATAAAATAGCGCGGCGGCTGACATTCTGGACTCACATACTGGTAAATCGGAGTACAGACCCTCATTTTCAGGTTTTCCTTGATTTCTGTATGTCTCCTTAGGGCCAGCCGGTTTCGTTTTTGTGTCGAGGACACGACCGATTTCTTGCCGCCGTCTTGTTTAGCCCAAGATAGTGCTCGTGTCTTGTAGAAAGAAAGAACTATTGATTCACTGCAAATATAGAAGTAAGTTAAGAAGATACGTCCAACTCTACAAGGAGGGTCCGAAGACTTCTTTTGCTGTCCACTAGTGAACACTGCGGGAAAAGATGCTTTATCTAGGCAAGCGTTGAAGTGTCCAGATGTAGCTCTAGCAAAAGGATGTAGTAACCTGTGAGACTGTCTAATACTTATAATTTTATGCCATTAATTCATTAGTCACACGTTTCAAGTCACTAGTACCCATCATAAGGCGTGAAGGTTAATCATTACTTTTAGCATTAGCACTATTAACTAGATAATTATTAATTCTACATAACTATTAATTTCTTCAGTTGCTAATATCTTCATTAGGAGCAGAGCACATACCTCCAGTATATTGCTACAGTTGCCGAGCATATAGGACTATTACTTTGTCTTCATTTTGTGAGTGCGTAGATACAATTTACAAGAGCTATTCGGAAAGTAAGGAACGATAGGTCGAGAAATGGAAACCATAGTGAAAATCAAAAACGTTTTATTTGCAAACAGTTAGCTACAACTTCCAGCTACTTATCTTCATAGCCCCGATCCGACTTAGACGTTTGTCGTAGAGTTGTGCCAACTTCCAAAAGCCTCGTTATAAAAGGCAGCCGCCAGTGCTTTCCGCCAATCCTCTAGGCTGGCCTACAGCTCGTTGTCTGTGCCAAAATGTTGTCTTCATAGGCAGCGGTTCATATGAGCTGAGATGAAACTCAGGGGGAGACAATTACGGGCTGTACTGTGGGTAATCAAACATTTCGAATTGGAAACGATGCAGGAACATCTTGTCCCTGCAGAATGCGGCTGAGAATTGTCTTGAAGAAGAAAACGTACGACAGCTATGTAATGTTGGTTGCATAGCTTCAGGCGAAATTCCTCATCAGGCCGTCGTACTTGGCGGGAGACACTATTGTTCTAGGTATCTTTGTGTGCTCCCTGTGTGCTCAGAACTAAAAAGAATGACGTAATGCTATCGAGGGGTATAATAGAGACATTGCCCAACTTCATCGGATTTTCACACTGCTTTGCATTTCGCGACCGATCGTTCCTTAATTTCCGAATAACCCTGGTATTTTCGTCGCTAAGGAATACACTTGCACATTTATGATGACTTTATCCATAATGCTTGAAAAATTAATGTATTCAAGAACAGCATCACATATTTGTAAAAATAAAGTACTAACAAAATGTCAATTTGGTTTTCAGAAAGGATTTTAACAGGAAATGCTATGTATGGTATCACTGATCAAATATTAAATGCTCAGAATAACCGAACATAAGGCATTGGGATATTTTGTGATCACTCAAAGGCTTTTTAATCATGAAACTCTTCTAGATAAGCATAAGTATTGTTGTATCAGTGGAACAGTGCACAAAACGTTTAATTCATATTTAACTGGAAGAATGCAGAAGGTTGAAATTAACACTACAGGCAGGCTGCAAAAATCAGCAGAGCCCTATAACTGGAGAGGTATCAAGAATGGTGTCCCACAGGGTTCAGTCTTCGTTCCCTTATTGTTCATAATATACAGGATGGTTATAATTGAAGTTGAACTTTCAAGCCGCTGTAGATATAACACCACTGGTCAGAATGACATCATATTGCAACAGAATATTATCGGGGAACGGGGGAAACGTGTGTCAGAAGAAAAATGAATACAGACATGAAAAAAAGTTTTGCATCACCTCGGTTCCGAGAGTTCTGGAACCTGTACAGAAAATTGAAATACAGAACAACATAAACATAATTTCCACCCTTTTTATTGTCCATGAAAACCACACATTGCATGTTCTACCACCATACAGCGAGACCTTCAGAGATGGTGGTCGAGATTGCTGTACATACCGGTACCTCTAGTAACCAGTGGCACATCCTCTTGCATTGATACATGCCTGTATTCGTCATGCACACTATCTACAAGTTCATCAAGGCACTGTTGGTCCATATTGTCCCACTCCTCAACGGCGAATCTGCGTGGATCCTTCAGAGTGGTTGGTGGGCCACGTCATCCACAAACAGCCCTTTTCAGTTTGTCCCAGGCATGTTCAATAGGGTTCATGTCTGGAGAACATGATGACCACACTAGTCGAGCGATGTCGTTATCCTGAAGGAAGTCATTCACAAGCTGTGCACGATGGGGATGCGAACTGTCGTCCATGAAGACGAATGCCTCGTCAATATGCTGCCGATATGGTGGCACTAAAGCTTAGAGGATGGCATTCACATATCGTACAGCCGTTATGGCGCCTTCCATGACCACCAGCGGCGTACGTCGGCACCACATAATGCCATTCCAAATCACCAAGGAAATTTCACCTTGCTGCACTCGCTGGACACTGTGTCTAAGGCGTTCAGCCTGACCGGGTTGCTTCCAAACATGTCACCGATGACTGTCTGGTTGAAGGCATATGCGATACTCATCGGTGAAGAGGACGTACTGCCAATCCTGAGTGGTCCATTCGGCATGTTGTTGGGCCCATCTGTTCCGCGCTGCAAGGTGTCGTGGTTGCAAAGATGGACCTCACCATGGACGTCGGGAGTGAAGTTGTGGATCATGCAGCCTATTGCACACAGTTTGAGTCGTAACACGACGTCCTGGGGCTACACGAAAAGCATTATTCAACATGGTGGCGTTGTTGTCAGGGTTCCTCCGAGTCATAATCCGTAGGTAGCGGTCATCCACTCCAGTAGTAGCCCTTGGGCAGCCTGAGCCATGCATGTCTTCGAGAGTTCCTGTCTCTCTGTATCTCCTCCATGTCTTAACAACCTCACTGTGGTTCACTCTGAGACGTCTGGACGCTTCCCTTGTTGAGAGCCCTTCCTGGCACCAAGTAACAATGCGGATGCGATCGAACCGCAATATTGACCCTCTAGACATAGTTGGACTACACACAACACGAGCCGTGCACCTCCTTCCTTGTGGAATGACTGGAACTGATCGGCTGTCGGAGGCCCTCCGTCTAATAGGCACTGATCATGCATGGTTATTTACATCTTTGGGAGGGTTTAGTGACATCTGAACAGTCAAAGGGACTGTCTGTGATGCAATATCCACAGTCAACGTCTAGCTTCAGGAGTTCTGGGAACCAGGCTGATGCAAAACTTTTTTGATGTGTGTAGTTACAAAACGTAACAAAAGATGGCGCTGTAAGCATCATAATTTAATAGTGGTCGACTAAGCTGTACGTCTGATGTTAAACAAACTATACTACTCACATCAGATGATCGGGACGACCAGGCTGTAGGGAAACGGCAGCTGATAAATCTAGCATTTCCGAAATGGCGCTTCAGCAGCTGCTTAACTGAATTTACAATGTGTGAAAGTGCGTCATCTTGCATAAAAATTATCCCATCAACACATCCACGCTGTCGGAGAGCTGGAATGACGTGACTGCGCAAAAGACACTCATAGCGCTTACCAGTGTCGGTACAGGTAAGAGGATCGGAAGCACCTATCTCTTCGAAAAAATATGGCCCTATGATAAATGACGCCGTAAACCCGCACCACACAGTGACCTTTTCAGGATGAGGTGGAATTCATTGATTTTCGTAAGAATTCCATTGCACATATTCGACAATTCGGTGTATTGACATACCTTGTTAGACGGAAGTGGGCTTCGTCTGTGCACAAAATCATTGTCCTCTTCCTTGCGAGCAAGAAATTCTAAAGCAAAGGTATCTCTTGCTGGCAGGTCAACAGGAAGCAACTCGTGCACATGGGTAATTTTGAATGGATTGCAAAGGAGGATGTTTCATAGGATTTTATGCACCGTGCTCACAGGTATGTCCAATGCTCGGGCAATTCTTTGTGCGATACACGTTTGCCCACCACCACTCGTCTCCTCCTGCATTGCTGTGGCCTCTGCTTCCACTGACGTTGAATCAATTCTTTCTTTCGTCTACCAGGATGCACAACAAAAAGTACACGTCTTTTCGAATTTCCGAATCATTTTCTCTAGACCCACAGCAGTCATCGGACCAACGCCTCTTTTCAATCCTTTCAGTATCCGGAATTTCTTCAGGACTTGTGCACATCATCAGTCTTATAATACAGCTTTACAAGCAGAGGCCGATTCTGCATTGAGACAGTCATGGTGATTGTCGCAGACACGAAAGGAAGAAAAGCCGTGTAACTAGCGTGTTTATACTAAATTCAATGGGTCGTGCGCATGACAGGTGTTTTCATTTACGAATTCCAACACATACGGCACCATCTAGCGATCAATTTTCACACTATTCTTTTCTCTTCTGCCAAAGGTTTTCCCCCGTTTTCGATAACATTCCGTTGGAATTTGACGGCATTCTGACCAGCGGTGTTATTTCTACAGAGTTTTGAAAGTTTAACTTTAATTTTAATCACCCTGTATATTGGTGATTTACCACTCTGTATTCATGAAGATGCAAAGATAGTTCTCTTTACTGATGATACAAGTACAGTAATCACACCCAACAAACAAAAATCAGCTGAGGAAACTGTAAGTAATGTGTTTCAGAAAATTATTAAGTGGTTTCTGCAAATAGACTCTTACTAAATTTTGAGAAAACACAGTACATACAATTCTGTACCGAAAAGGGCATAATACCATTGGTAAATATGAACTTTGAAGAGAAATCTGTTGTTAAGGTGGACTCAAAATTTCTATATGTATGCATCGATGAGAAATTGAATCGGAAGAAATATGTTGATGATCTACTGAAACGGTTAGATTGAGCTGCTTATGTTGTTAGGGTTATTGGAAATTTTGGTGATAAGCGTTTCAGTACATTAGTCTGCTATGCGTATTTTCATTCACTGCTTTCACATGGCATCGTATTTTGGGGTAATTGTTCAGTAAGAGAAGAAGTATTCACTGCACAAAAGCGGGTAATCAGAATAATAGCTAGAGCCCGCCCAAGATCACCTTACAGACATTTATTTAAAGATCACGGGATATTCACAGCATCTTTACATATATTCACTTATGAAATTTATTATTAATAACACATACCAAGTTAAAAATAATAGCGAAGTGCATAGCTACAACAGTAGAATAAAGGATGATCTTCACTATTCTGGGTTAAATATGGCTCTGGGACAGAAAGGGGTACATTATGCTGCTACAAAAATATTTAGTCGTTAGCTAAATAGCATTAAAAATGGCTCTGAGCACTATGGGACGTAACTTCTGAGATCATCAGTCCCCTAGAACTTAAAACTACTTAAACCTACCTAACCTAAGAACATTACAAATATCCATGCCCGAGGCAGGATTCGAACCTATGACCGTAGCGGTCGCGCGGTTCCAGACTGTAGCGCCTAGAACCGCTCCGCCACTCCGGCCAGCATAGCTTTAAAATACCAACACATAGCCAACCAACATTTAAAAACGAATTAAAAGAATTTTCGAATTACAACTCATACTCAATAGATGAATTTTCAGACATGAAGTAGTAACTGTAAAAAAAAAAAAAAAAAAAAAAAAAAAAAAAAAAAGGAGTAAAGAAAACATTTTAGACTGACACATTTCACATCATTACAAAATGTCGGATTCGTGACCTATGGAACAAATATTAATGTAATGTAACAGACTAGCTTGGGGAACTTGGATTGGTGCGTCAAAAAATCAGTCTTCGAACTGAAAACCACACCAAGGAGCAAGCGTACGTCGAGTTTTATATATTAGTAGAGACCCACCCAGACAGCCGCGTGCGTTAGAATTCGGCATCACCCGACTTAATTCAACTACATTCCATTATCCTCGTTTTGCTTTTGTTTATGTTCATCTTATATCCTCCCTTCAAGACACTGTCCATTCCGTTCAACTGCTCTTCCAAGTCCTTTGCTGTCTCTGACAGAATTACAATGTCATCGGCAAACCTCAAAGTTTTTATTTCTTCTCCATGGATTTTAATACCTACTCCGAATTTTTCTTTTGTTTCCTTTACTGCTTGCTCAATATACAGACTGACTAACATCGGGGAGAGGCTACAACCCTGTCTCACTCCCTTCCCAACCACTGCTCCCCTTTCATGCCCCTCAACTCTTATAACTGCCATTTGGTTTGTATACAAATTGTAAATAACCTTTCGCTCCCTATATTTTACCCCTGCCACCTTCAGAATTTGAAAGAGAGTATTCCAGTCAACATAGTCAAAAGTTTTCTCTAAGTCTACAAATGCTAGAAACGTAGGTTTGCCTTTCCTTAATCTAGCTTCTAAGATAAGTCGTAGGGTCAGTATTGCCTCACGTGTTCCAATATTTCTACGGAATCCAAACTGATCTTCCCCTAGGTCGGCTTCTACTAGTTTTTCCATTCGTCTGTAAAGAATTCACGTTAGTATTTTGCAGCCGTGACTTATTAAACTGGTAGTTCGGTAATTTTCACATCTGTCAACACCTGCTTTCTTTGGGATTGGAATTATTATATTCTTCTTGAAGTCTGAGTGAATTTCGCCTGTCTCATACATCTTGCTCACCAGATGGTAGAGTTTTGTCAGGCCTGGCTCTCCCAAGGCCGTCAGTAGTTCTAATGGAATGTTGTCTACTCCCGGGGCCTTGTTTCGACTCAGGTCTTTCAGTGCTCTGTCAAACTCTTCACGCAGTATCATATCTCCCATTTCTTCTTCCTCTTCATCCTCATTCATTTCCCTTCTTTGCTTAGAACTGGGTTTCCATCTGAGCTCTTAATATTCATACAAGTGGTTCTCTTTTCTCCAAAGGTCTCTTTAATTTTCCTGTAGGCAGTATCTATCTTACCCCTAGTGAGATAAGCCTCTACATCCTTACATTTATCCTCTAGCCATCCCTGCTTATCCATTTTGCACTTCCTGTCGATCTCATTTTTGAGACGTTTGTATTCCTTTTTGCCTGCTTCATTTACTGCATTTTTATATTTTCTCCTTCCATCAATTAAATTCAATATTTCTTCTGTTACCCAAGGATTTCTACTAGCCCTCGTCTTTTTACCTATTTGATCCTCTGCTGCCTTCACTATTTCATTCCTCAAAGTTAGCCATTCTTCTTCTACTGTATTTCTTTTCCCCATTCCTGTCAGTTGTTCCCTTATGCTCTCCCTGAAACTCTGTACAACCTCTGGTTCTTTCAGATTATTTTGGTCCCATCTCCTTAAATTCCCACCTTTTTGCAGTTTCTTCAGTTTTAATCTACAGTTCATAACCAATAGATTGTGGTCAGAGTCCACATCTGCCCGTGGAAATGTCATACAATTTAAAACCTGGTTCCTAAATCTCTGTCTTACCATTATATAATCTATCTGAAATCTCTCAGTATCTCCAGGCTTCTTCCATGTATACACTCTTCTTTTAAGATTCTTGAACCAAGTGTTAGCTATGATTATATTGTGCTGTGTGCAAAATTCTACCAGGCGGCTTCCTCTTTCATTTCTTAGCCCCAATCCATATTCACCCGCTACGCTTTCTTCTCTCCCTTTTCCTACTACCGAATTCCAGTCATCCATGACTATTAAATTTTCGTCTCCCTTCACTATCTGAATAATTTATTTTATTTCGTCATACATTTCTTCAATTTCCTCGTCATCTGCAGAGCTAGTTGGCATATAAACTTGTACTACTGTAGTAGGCATGTGTTTCGTGTCTATCTTGGCCACAATAATGCGTTCACTATGCTGTTTGTAGTAGTTTACCCGTATTCCTATTTTTTTATTCATTATTAAACCTACTCCTGCATTACTCCTATTTGATTTTGTATTTATAACCCTGTATTCGCCTGACCAAAAGTCTTGTTCCTCCTGACAACGAACTTCACTAATTCCCACAGTATCTAACTTTAACCTATCCATTTCCCTTTTTAAATTTTCTAACCTACCTGCCCGATTAAGGGATCTGACGTTCCACGCTTCGATCCGTAGAACGCCAGTTTTGTTTCTCCTGATAACAACGTCCTCCTTAGTAGTCCCCGCCCGGAGATCCGAATGAGGGACTATTTTACCTCCGGAATATTTTACCCAAGAGGACGCCATCATCATTAAGCATACAGTAAAGCTTTCGCAGTACCAGCATAGCAAGGCTGTTTTGGTTAGTGTTACAAGGCCAGATCAGTCAATCATCCAGACTGTTGCCCCTGCAACTACTGAAAAGGCTGCTGCCCCTCTTCAGGAACCACGCGTTTGTCTGGCCTCTCAACAGATACCCCTCCGTTGTGGTTGCACCTACGGTACGGCTATCTGTATCGCTGAGGCACGCAAGCCTCCCCACCAACGGCAAGGTCCATGGTTCATGGGGGGGAGGCCAACATCACAAACCCTTAAATCTGTCGACCTCCGGGACAACATTTGGCAGGTGCCGCTTATCACGAGTGTACGCACACAAACGCGGCCATTATCTTGCCTCAGAGGATATCTGGACTCGCCTGAGAATAACACATTTCGCCGCTGACGAAGTTGCCAGTTGACATAGAAACGGCAGAACTGAAGGCGAGCTGAAAGATGTGGTTGTATCAAGCGCGGTACTCGAACAGGACATCTCGGTCTTAAGGTCCTTTCTTTTGAAGTGTTCATTGTAGTCTGATCGGACATATTGTCTCACTTGGCACTTCTGAAAAGGTCTTGCAGTGATTTGGTGGTATCCGTACCACGCTGCATCACAGAGATAGCCAGATATCGGTCTTCATGTAAGGTTGTAATGGGTCGGCGAATTTGTGTAACTCGCCTCGTGTACTGACCTGTCCACCTATAGTTTGTCGAAAACCTATGGATGACACGTGGAGAAGCATTGCCATCTGCAGCAGCACGACCAAAAGTACATTCTTTTTTGATAAAACAGACCCCTCCTAGCGACTTGTATTGCATTAAGATGTCTCACTGCATGTCCACAAATGACTACTGCGTGTACCTCACTAGAAAACTAGTTAATAGTGTTGGTAACATGTATAATGTCTGAATGATTTATATGTCTTGTTTCCCGGTAATGAGCTCTGGTGACTCCATACATGTAGCTAGGAAATTTATATAATAATGTTAATAATCTTAAACATCCTTCTTATATTATGACACAGTCACTGAAAATAAATTTTGGCCAATTTTTATAGTATTAGCAGTTACATAAGCTGTTACTTTTGGTATAATCAATGGTTTCCAGACGATGTTTACCTTAACAGATTTCGGAAGTGTTTACAACTAAGAGAGTTTCTTGGTGGGATGGGGAGAGGGCATGGAGGAGGAGTTGAGCCATTATGAACTCGCATCGTTGACTGCTTTTTGTCTCCACGTTAGCTTTGGGATCCCAATTATCGTTTTCTGCCAAGGTTTTTTTTCAGTAAAACTACTCCTTCCACGTCAGTACGTCCGGATTAGCAACCATTCGACAAGCTCTGTGGTTAAAAAAATGAATTTTGGGACGTAGTAAGCAGAGCTTGTGATAGCCTACTTGTTTAGTAACGATGAGAGTAAAGTTGTCAGATAATTGAGATATTGTGAAACTTGGATTTTCACGAAATATTTTGGTCAATTTTCTGTGCCTGTTTCTTGCTAGTTACAGACAGATGGCGGCTAGCTATAGACAGTCGTCGCTATCAACATACGTTCTTCCACCCTTAAATAAACTACACCACATATGCACAACGCCTTTACTCCATACATTCGACCCTTGCGCAGTACCAATTTCGCGATGAAAGTCAACACGTTTGAAGTTTTTGCACTAATAACTCTATTATAATGCGGATTTCAGATTTCACGAGGTTTTCATTCACAGCGCTAATCTCGAACGGCTACTGCAGGCTGACGAGCAGCGATGTAGCTTTATCCCTATCGCAGCGCTAAGCACTCTGACTTAACTGCGTGAGTCAGTGTAGCAACTGATCCACTCCCTCCGTAACCTCCCACGATACATTAAAGACAGCCCTCGTTTTTGCATCAAATAAGAAATGTCTTAAATAATTTCTTATTTTTATGAACAAGCCGATGGCTGAAACTTCAGACTTATATTCATTACCAAAGCAATATTACTTTCTCAATGCACACTACGCAGTTAAAATGACTATTTTATCTAAATACGTGTCACATTATTCGATCTGTAATGAAAGTTATGGTTTGGAATAGAGACGATTCTTAGGAAGCCGTCTTAAAGGCCGAACAGAGAAGTACGGCTAGGTGACTCCAGAACTAGTATTAATCGTGGAAGACGTTAACAGGCATTCGTTGTCATAAAGATAAATTGGAAACAACTCTACAAAATAACGTTTTCATAGTCTGTATCAAAGAACTCGTAAAAGTATAGAATCATCTCCACAATAATTGCAAGAAACAAAAAAATTATCCAATCCTCTTAACTTCGTTGAACAGGCCCGTAATTATCGCAGAGCACAAATAATTATCGTATTATTGAGTGATAATAATGATGTTAACAATAGCAGAAGCATACTGTAGCAGGAAAAAAATGTTACATTGACAGGACAACATAAACAATGTGCTCGAACGTGTAACAAAACGAAAATAATTTCATTACAATAAAGAAAAACCCGGGTAATCTTTTTAAACTGTCTAGAGCTTCAAGACCTTCCATACATCAGTGTATTAACCACCAGAATGTCTTTATATGATTCGACTACACTTTTCAATATAATGATTGTCCAGTTGTCCGGTCCGACGATCTTACACTACTGGCAATTAAAATTACTACACCAAGAAGAAATTCAGATGACGAACGGGTATTCATTGGACAAATATATTATACTAGAACTGACATGTGATTACATTTTCACGCAGTTTGGGTACATAAATCCTGAGAAATCAGTACCCAGAACAACCACCTCTCGCCGTAATAAAGGCATTGACACGCCTGGGCATTGGGTCAAACAGAGCTTGGATGGAGTGTACAGGTACAGCTGCCCGTGCAGCTTCAACGCGATACCACAGTTCATGAAGAGTAGTGACTGGCGTATTCTGACGAGCCAGTTGCTCGGCCACCATTGACCAGACGTTCTCAATGGGTGAGAGATCTGGAGAATGTGCTAGCCAGGACAGCAGTCGAACATTTTCTGTATCCAGAAAAGCCCGTACAGGACCTGCAACATGCGGTCGTGCATTATCCTGCTGAAATGTAGGGTTTCGCAGGGATCGAAAGAAGGGTTGAGCCACAGGTCGTAACACATCTGAAATGTAACGTCTACTGTTCAAAGTGCCGTCAATGCGAACAAGAGATGACCGAGACGTGTAACCAATGGCACCCCATACCATCACGCCGGGTGATACGCCAGTATGGCGATGTCGAATACACGCTTCTAATGTGCATTCACCACGATGTCTCCAAACACGGATGCGACCATCATGATTCTGTAAACGGAACCTGGATTCATCCGAAAAAATGAGGTTTTGCCATTCGTGCACCCAGGTTCGTCGTTGAGTACTGATGTGTCGACAGAAGTGCCGACACAGTGTGATTTGAGGGGACCGCAATGCACGCTATAAACACACGAAGGATGGCGTGAGGTCTGAAACAGGATACGTAATGAATGCTATAAAGAAAAGTACGTAGCTTTTGGAATACTTAACTTTAATCCATCCTTGTTGTATACATCGTTCTTGATGAGACATGCTTTATACGATAAGTATCAATTGCTATGTAACGCTAATGGCGCCTTGCTAGGTCGTAGCCATGGACTTAGCTGAAGGCTATTCTAACTATCTGCTCAGCAAATGAGCGAGGCTTCGTCAGTGTGCATCGCTAGCTACGTCGTCCGTACAACTGGGGCGAGTGCTATCCCGTATCTCGAGACCTGCCTTGTGGTGGCGCTCGGTCTGCGATCACACAGTGGCGACACGCGGGTCCGACATGTACTAATGGACCGCGGCCGATTTAAAACTACCACCTAGCAAGTGTGGTGTCTGGCGGTGACACCACAAGTACACCATCGCAGGCTCTCCTGTGTGATGCGGCGTCAAGGGTAACCGCAGCCATGGTCTCCTAGCTGATAGTCCATGCTGCTGCAAACGTCGTCGAACTGTTCGTGCAGATGGTTGTTGTCTTGGAAACGTCCCAATCTGTTGACTCAGGGATCGAGACATGGCTGCACAATCCGTTACAGCCATGCGGATAAGATGCCTGTCATCTCGACTGCTAGTGATACGAGGCCGTTGGGATCCAGCACGGCGTTCCGTATTACGCTCCTGAACCCACCGATTCCATATTCTGCTGACAGTCCTTGGATATTGACCAACGCGAGCAGCAATGTCGCGATAGGATAAACCGCAATTGCGATAGGCTACAATCCGACCTTTATCAAAGTCGGAAACGTGATGGTACGCATTTCTCCTCCTTACACGAGGCATCACAACAACGTTTCACCAGGCAACGCCGGTCAAATGCTGTTTGTGTATGAGAAATCGGTTGGAAACTTTCCTCATGTCAGCACGTTGTAGGTGTCGCCAACGGCGCCAACCTTGTGTGAATGCTCTGAAAAGCTAATCATTTGCATATCACAGCATCTTCTTCCTGTCGGTTAAATTTCGCGTCTGTAGCACGTCATCTTCGTGGTGTAGCAAATCTAATGGCCAGTAGTGTATTTCGTAGGTTGTTAATTAGTGAAATCTCAGTGCAATAGACATGACAGAAAGGAGGAAAATTAGGCGCTATTACAAAACTGTTGACTTGGGAATAAGTAGTTGGGGTCTTAATGAAATACTCGTCGAAACAGCACTTTGCCCTTCGAAGTGTTTTGAATGTTATCATAGTTACTGAGAATACGCACTATTTGTAACAATATAGATTTTCTATGATGGATGGAGTGAAATTCGTCGACCACTGGGCCAACGTGATGCTCCAAAGGTACGGAGAAACATACCCTAATGCAAACGTGGTATCAGTTTCGGACAAGACAAATTAGCTACACAGAAGAAGTGATCCGTCACAGACTCACATATGATTCGCTGGACCCATACGCCAGTCTTCGCGAGATTGGTTAAATATGCATGAAGTTTGCTCAAATATGCCTTCATGCCGATGATGTAAAAATTATTAGCAGAAGACGAGCTTCACCAGAGAGAAAAGTAGGTGAAATGAAGGAAGCCGCACAACCTAAAGGCTTTGCTGTCATAAAATGAAGACTATATATAGAGGGTGAATCACCTAACTTTACCGCTGGATATATTTCGTAAACCACATCAAATACTGACGAACCGATTACACAGACCGAACGTGAGGAGAGGGGCTAGTGTAATTGTTTAATACAAACCATACAAAAATGCACGGAAGTATGTTTTTTAACACAAACCTATGTTTTTTAAATGGAACCACGTTAGTTTTGTTAGCACATCTAAACATATAAACAAATACGTAATCAGTGCCGTTTGTTGCATTTTAAAACGTTAATTACATCCGGAGATATTCTAACCTAAAGTTGACGCTTGAAACCTCCGACGTTCAGTTGCGTGTTGTAACAAACACGGACCACGGTCGGCGAGCAGCATCTGCAGGGACATGTTTACGATGACGACCGTGTTTACGAGTGTGGCTGTAGTGCACTGTTGTGGTTTGGTCTAGCTGTCGCAGTGTCCGCATGTAGCGCTTGCTGCTATTGTTATTCTGCATTCGTCTCCGCACGCAGACCAACTGTAGTACACCGTGTTACCGGACGTCTGTGATAGTGTAGTGTTGTAGGAACTGTGACCATGGTGTATTCGAACTCTGAAAAGGCGGAGATGATACTCATCTATGGCGAGTGTCGACGAAATGCAGCTGAAGCCTGCAGGGTGTATGCAGAACGGTACCCGGACAGAGAGCATCCAACGTGCCGCACACTGCAAAACATCTACCGCCAACTGTATGCAACAGGTATGGTCGTAGGACGCAAACGGGTCCGTAACAGGCCCGTCACAGGAGAATCGGGTGCAGTTGGTGTGTTAGCTGCTGTTGCCATGAACCCACACATGAGTACACGGGACATTGCGAGAGCCGGTGGACTGAGTCAAAGTAGTGTCATGCGCATACTGCATCGTCACCGCTTTCACCCGTTTCATGTGTCGCTACATTACCAATTCATGGTGATGACTTTAATCATCGAGTGCAATTCTGTCGAGTGGCATTAACAGAGAATGTGTTGCAGTTCTACCTGTTTACCGATGAAGCGAGTTTCACAAACCACGGGGCAGTGAATCTACGGAACATGTATTACTGGTCTGTGGACAATCCTCGCTGGCTCAGACAGGTAGAGCGACAGCGACCGTGGACTATAAATGTATGGTGCGGAATCATTGGCGACCACCTCATTGGTCCTCACTTCATTGCAGGGCCCAAACAGCTGCAACATACATCGCGTTTCTACAGAATGATCTGCCAAAGTTGCTCGAAAATGTCCCACTGGAAACGTGTCGACGCATGTGGTATCAGCATGATGGTGCACCTGCACATTCCGCAATTAACACTAGGCTGACCCTTGACAGGATGTTCGACGGGCGTTTCATAGGACGTGGAGGACACATAAATTGGCCAGCCCGTTCTCCTGACCTTACACCTCTGGACTTCTTTCTGTGGGATACGTTAAAGGAGAATGTGTACCGTGATGTGCCTACAACCCCACAGGATATGAAACAACGTATTGTGGAAGCCTGCGGCAACATTACACCAGATGTACTGCGGCGTGTACGACATTCATTACGCCAGAGATTGCAATTGTGTGCAGCAAATGATGGCCACCACATTGAACATCTATTGGCTTGACATGTCGGGACACACTATATTCCACTCCGTAATTGAAAACGGAAACCACGTGTGTACGTGTACCTCACCCCTCATGGTAATGTACATGTGCGTCAGTGAAAAAGACCAATAAAAAGGTGTTAGCATGTGGACGTAATGTGCTGTTCCAGTCTATTCTGTACCTAAGGTCCATCACCGTTCCCTTTGGGTCCCTACGTAATTCGGTGATCTCCGATGCACACGATACTCAAGCGTCAACTTTAGGTTACAATGTCTCCGGATGTAATTAACATTTTACAATGCAACAAACGGCACTGATTACGTATTTGTTTATATGTTCAGATGTGCTAACAAAACTAACGGGGTTCCATTAAAAAAAACGTAGGTTTGTGTTAAAAAACATACTTCCGTGCATTTTTTTATGGTTTGTATTAACCAATTTCACTAGACCCTCTCCTCACGTTCGGTCTGTGGAATCGATTCGTCAGTATTTGAGGTGGTTTACGAAATATATCCAGCGGTAATGTTAGGTGACTCACCCTGTATATGATGCTCACCAGGAAGATGAGCAATAATCTCAACAATTTATCAGGAAGTTTCAATTTTGACCTACTGCAGGACTTCGAAAACCTGACATACAATAATAAGAGAAGAAATTCCATGCCGGCTAAAATAAAACCGCGCATTTTATGCGGCAACGTTTAAGACGTTTCTGGCCTCCATGATAATAAACACATTAAAAACTGCAAATTTACAAGGTCATGGTCGGACCATTCGTAATCTACGAATGTGAAACCAGGACATTAACGAGTCCTAATGGGGAATAGCTCAGAATATTTGAACACAGAGTGCTGCCCGAGACCTGTGAGATAGTACAAAAGTACATGATACTAGCGGATCTAGAGTAAACTCTAAGTTAAACCACATTATACAAGGAACTGACATTGTAAGATCAATCAAAAAGGCCTGGATTCGACATATTCTTAGGATGGTTGCCGGAAGATCCACAAATAAGATTTATCAGTGGAAGTCAACAGGGAAAGATAGAGAGGAAGACCACAAAACTGAAATATGCACGATTTGGAAGAGTACATAAAAAGTCTTAGTGGGAGACGGCGAAGAACCGCACGGGAACGGGCAGAATTCAGGCAAATAACTACACAGGCCATTAGGAAAAAGCGACAAAATAATTTGGGCGCGACATTAAATGAGTAATTTAAGTGGCCTAGCTAATCGGAATAATTCATTTTTTGTCTACATTTGAGGTCATAGTACGAAAGTTTATCGTGAACGGGCTGTCGGTGCCGATGCACCATAGAAGTTGTAGATGACGAGTCTCACTGTGAGTCATAATATACTCAAATGAATTAGTACTAATACACAGTCATCCACTTTTAGATCGCATTGGTTGGAAACTCTTCCAATAACGACAACTCCCAACCTCTACCAACGAGTACGGTGTTGCCAAAAAATCGTGGCGAAACACTGTCACCTATTTGTTTTGTATGTCGTGCGCTACAATTGCACATAGTTAGGACCATCTTTAAACTTTTGAGTAAGCTCACTGCACACAAAATTAGTCACACCAATACGCACGCAATGATGAATCGTTAAGCCTTTACAGATGGCGTAGTAATCGAGTTATGTGATCATACATACACATACTCAAAGTAAGCGTAAGACATTAGAGGTCTGCGACTCATTTATGGTTGAAGCGGGCGTGGTACGTAAACATGGTTAAATGTCAGCACGTCGCAGAGTGGCAAAAAAGGGGAAAGCGTGTTTGGCCGGTGACGGTCTGCGAAACTGCTGGATTTGTTGGTGTTTCGTGATGGACTTCTCAGCATGGCTACAATCAGTTCTGTAATACACGCGGCCACGAAATGCGACGTCAGAATTGTGGTCGGAGAGAGATCCTATTTAAGAGGGAGCGGCCTGTGAATCAGAATCGCTTCCAAACCCGACAGGAACTACTAAATGGTTCAAATAGCTCTAAGCACTATGGGACTTAACATCTGAGGTGGCACATTAATGGCTCTGACCACTATGGGACTTAACATCTGAGGTCATCAGTCCTCTAGACTTAGAATTACTTAAACCTAACTAACCTAAGGACATCACACATATCCATGACCGAGGCAGGATTCGAACCTGCGACCGTATCAGCAGCGCGGGTCCTGATTGAAGCGCCTAGAACCACTCGACCACAGCGGCCGGCGACAGGAACTACTCTAGACAGTAAACAAAGGTATATCCTCACCTGTTAGCCAGAGAATGTTGCGACTGGAACTACAAGCAATGATCATTTGGAGACGGTCACCTAGCAAGAGGTCATTGTTCACACAGACAACAGATGACAACAGCAGAGTTCATCGGGCTGAAAGAATATGTGACTGGTTTTTCTGAACACCTCTCTCTCCCCGCCGCCTTATTACATCTCGACTGGCCTCCAAAATTATCTGACTTGAACCCAATAGAAAATCAGTAGGATATGAACACACGTCGTACGCCGTGATCACAGTGCAGACACTTCTGTTTTTCCAAGATTACCCGTTTCTATAGTCTTATGCTACCAATATCTGATCTTACGGAACTCGTTATAAAACAGCCTTGTTACATCACATGAAGTCAAAGCACAAAAGACACTCCCCACGTATCTGTAAGACAAGTTAGAACAGCGGCAAGAACGTTTACATCAGCATCCCCTCAATTTGGTGGTATTGTGCGATCAAATCTTCAGCGAGTGGCTTAACCTGGATGCGACGTACGTGCACTTCCTAACCGAATCCAGGCGGATATCAAGTCCAGGGGAAGAATCAGACAGTGTTAAATGATGCTTGTAATTATTTCTCCAGGGATGAATAATTTTTTTGTCCGGCGAGCTTATTATTCAAGATGGCTAGTCTGGCAAAGAAACAACAAGCGCAAGACCACTGTAACAGAGGATTTCAAACATGATGGGCTGAGAAATATCGTTGAGTGTTTTATGTTCTGGAACAGCGAACCAGAGCAGAAGCAATTCATTGTGTGTGTTATTAAAGACAGAAATAGTTGACATCTATGATTACGTATGTCAGCAAGGATTTTCATGCCTGTGCCGCACGTTTCTCGGCTGCAAAGAATGGTAAACAGTTTGATGACGTGGAATTTTTGAAGTTATCACTGCGATACCACTACCCGAATTTACTGTATTATTGTTAGACCATTCGGCATCGGACTTCTGGAAAGCTGCTCTCGCGTGTAATAGGTTTGAATAGACACCCTATGGTGATCCAACTACTACACGGAATTTTTTGAATAAATAGTGATAATGTCGCGTAACAAACTTATTTTTGTTAAGGCTTTCCTGGCCACTTGTTGACAAACTGTCTATTGGCTTCTGTCTCGGGTTCTTCGGCCGAGGTTCATCTAATGATTTTTCTGACGTTTCGCCAGCACGAGTGGCTGGCATTGTCAAAGCTTCACCGGCAATGGAGGGTGAAGCTTTGACAATGCCAGTCACTCGTGCTGGCGAAACGTCAGAAAAATCATTAGATGAACGTCGGCCGAAGAACCCGAGACAGAAGCCAATAGGCAGTTTGTAAACTTATTTTTACGTCTATATTTGATTATTAGCAGCACTGATAATCTCTTTGAAGTGACTGAATAGAGAGCGGCCGAGCGGTTCTAGGCGCTACAGTGTGGAACCGCGCAACCGCTACGGTCGCAGGTTCGAATCCTGCCTCGGGCATGTATGTGTGTGATGTCCTTAGGTTAGTTAGGTTTAAGTAGTTCTAAGTTGTAGGGGACTGATGATCTCAGAAGTTAAGTCCCATAGTGCTCAGAGCCATTTTTTTTGAAAAGGGAGCACTTAACTCTGTATGTTTGATATTGCCTAGAAGGAGGACATTATTCATTTAAAACCATACCACAGCCTGAAATCGTTTCACAATACATTAACACACATGATAAACACTTGAACTTGTTTTAGGTTAATGTAAATTACACAAACTATAATTACTGAATTTAATGTTATTGAGCTTGCATTGTGCTGAAAGCACAATGTGTACTGTGGTGGGAGCAATTTCCTTAAACGCTTAATTTAAGAACAATATAGATCTGCTTGTCAATATAGTTACTGAAAACACTAATTGAGAATCACGTTGCTCGGACGGAACCGTGTAATTTGTGACTATGGCAATGTACTGAAAAGCCACCACATGGAGCTGGATAGTAATTAAGGTGGCAATTTCGGCGTTAATTCCGACTATTTTCTGTTGTAATATAGCTACGCCTACACTCACGCACCATAACTTTTCACTGATGTTGCAGCACATAGAAATCGCTGGATATGGGGTGATAATGAGCTATTTCCTTTAAATAATTGGTTACACTCAGAGAATGCAACTTGAACCACAAAATTATTATTCCCTCAAAACTTTACACGCTGTAGAGAACTTGGTTTGACTATTTCACAAACTGATTCACAAAATATAAAAGTACTGGAAATGGCGTCGGTATAACAACCAGTGTTCATAATAATACTCTTGTAAGATAACTTCTAGTTCGTTGCTACCGAAGTGAGCTCACCAATGGACCTCATCAATTATTTAGATCACAATACGCCGTTTGATGCGACTACTGGTCCCTTTGAACCTGCAGAGTCACGTGCTGTGACGTACGCGCTGGCGGTCTGTGACGGAGGTAAGATGGCGCCCGCGTTTACACTGCCGTTGACGAAGATACTTGCGCCGCTGGTAGTGAGGCTGGCGCCTGGACCGCATGTTTCCACGGTGGCTGCATGAAGTTTCTTTGACAACA
Organism: Schistocerca serialis cubense; assembly: GCF_023864345.2. NCBI lineage: Eukaryota > Metazoa > Arthropoda > Insecta > Orthoptera > Acrididae > Schistocerca > Schistocerca serialis. The sequence goes on from NC_064641.1 coordinate 623,438,296, forward strand.
GAACGGCCTGTTGGTGTTGTTGCCCGAAACGTTTCCAGACAAGCAATGAGCTAGACGGCCAGAATTTGTATTGACGGCGAGTGTGCTGGCTCCTAAGGGAGCGCGACCGCCTCCCAGTCGCAAGTGTGCGCCCGGTAGCCAATAACAATAAGAAGTAGTGTAGGAGCAGTACCTACATTGCGTCTTTGTGGTGCGGACGAAAACAAATTAAAGATGGATAGGAATTGCGCCTGTTGTGTATGGTTGCAGGGGGAACTTGGTTCTAATGGCTCTGAGCACTATGGGACGTAACTGCTGAGGTCATCAGTCCCCTAGAACTTAGAACTACTTAAACCTAACTAACGTAAGGACATCACATACATCCATGCTCGAGACAGGACTGTAGCGCCTAGAACAGCTCGGCCACTCTGGCCGGCGCAGGGGACACTGTCCACGGGCCGTAAACAGCTGGAAGCTGTGTTGGTTACGGTTACGGTAGAAAGGTGTAATTGTGCGGTAGCTCGGAGCTAGGTGGTAGTGGCGAGGGACTGGTTTAGTTAACGAACACATAATAATTTGAATCACATTTGTTACAGATAAATTTTCCTAGTTGAAAAACAGGATCTTAATCACACCTTTAACTGATCACGCCCACAATGGACTTAAACAGTCAGTACAGAAGAAAAGACAATGGCAACTTCTCATCTACACTTTAAAAAGCTAATTTAACGTTAACTCCAGAAAATTACTGCCGTTACAAGCCAAAGAGTTCTTATAGTGACAATATTTACTATTGAGCAGAGTAAAATTGCAAGACACTAAAAAAGTTAAAACCCAGTTAAAAGCTTGCACTGCATTCTATTAAATGAATTACTTTCGGAGCCACTTAGAGAATTAAATTTTGCGCATCAGTAACGCTGCACGTTGTCTCAAGAATTACAGTAATAACAGGATTAGGTATCACGTCCAGAACCAGCGGGCGTATCTATTCACATCACTTGACCGAATAATTAAACGTAGCTCTGACAAGGGACCACTGAGTCACGACGTACATAACGCTGCCCAGCCATCTGTATACGTTCCAGGTTTTACAAGCACAATTATCAACTTACCTGGAGCACATCAGAGAAATATAAGGACAAGATCAAAACAAATGAAGACACACAGTTTGGAAGGAACCCGTTCAGATTTCTACAAACGAACAAAATTTGGGCTGTAGCAGCTACCGAACTGATTAAGGAACCAACTCAAAATAACCATTTATCGGTGGTTCCGATCACTGTCTTACACAATTAGGTGTTTATTTAACCACTGTCATAATCTCATTCACCAATCACCAAACTCGCCAGGTGTCAGATCACTTAAATTGTGTCACAAGTATCAGGACAAGTTTCATCACAGCCCGGGAATAGCTACAATCAACTCAGAATGAAATTTTCAGTCTGCAGCACAGTGTGTCCTGATATGAAATTTCCTGGCAGATCAAAACTGTGTGCCGGACCGAGAATCGAACTCGGGACCTTTGCTTTTCGCGGGAAAGGTCTGCAGGAAACCTTCTGTGAAGTCTGCAAGTTAGGAGACGAGGTACTGGCGGAATTAGTGCTGTGAGGACGAGTCGTGAGTCGTGTGTATTGTGTAGTGTGTACTATGTATTGAACCAGGGACCTAGAAAGGATGGAGAGGCTTCGTCCCGCCGTAGCCCTCAGTGGTTCACAACCCCACAACAAGCCACAGCAGTCCACCCGCTCCACCGCCGCCCCACACCTAACCCAGGGTTAATGTGATGCTCCCCGGTGGACACCCCCCCCCCCACCCCCGCTCACCACAGGAACGTCTCATATCAGACGAGTGTAATCCCAAATGTGTGCGTGGTAGAGGAATTGTAGTGTGCGCGTACGTGGAAGTGGTGTTTACGCAACAATCGCCAACACAGTGTAACTGAGCGAGAATAAGGAGAACCAGTCCGCATTCGCCGAGGCAGATGGGAAACCGCCTTAAAAACCATCCACAGGCAGGCCGTCACACCGGACCTCGACACTAATTGGCAGGGAGGATTCGTGCTGGGGACAGGCGCGCCTTTCCGCTCGGGAACAGCGCATTAGACCGCACTGCTAGCCAGGCGGGCTATCATGAGTCGTGCTTTGGTAGCTCAAGGGTAGATCACTTTCCTGCGAAAGGCAAAGGTCCCGAGTTCGAATCTCGGTCTGGCACGCCGTTCTGATCTCCCAGGAAGTTTTACATTCAACTCGTTCCGGTTTTATGTAGGTACCTCACAGTAGGTTTTACCATAAGACTAACAATTTCCCAATGAAGTTGATCAGAGATCACCAGCTCGCCATTGAGCAGAGGAAGTCTGCCTAACAAGATGGACAAATCAAGCCAGATCCAGGATGTTCACGTTGCAGGTGAGAAGTCGCCATCGCACTGCTGTATCACAACAGCCATGCCTCCAAAAAAATGGCTCTGAGCACTATGGGACTCAACTGCTGAGGTCATTAGTCCCCTAGAACTTAGAACTAGTTAAATCTAACTAACCTAAGGACATCACAAACATCCATGCCCGAGGCAGGATTCGAACCTGCGACCGTAGCGGTCTTGCGGTTCCAGACTGCAGCGCCTTTAACCGCACGGCCACTTCGGCCGGCAGCCATGCCTCCTCTCAAGGCGTAAAGGAGAAGTTCCCTTCCACTATGCCCTATGCCAGCGAACCCTCTCGCCGTCCGCGCTTCAGAACAACACAGCAATACAGGCGTGCCCTATTCCGTCGTCACTCAAGTCCGTAGCAAGTGCACCATTAGTACTACGGTAGCACCGAGGCTCACGCCGTCTCAACAAACGCCATCCAATCTTGTTTTCTCTCTCTGTCGCTCACCAAACGACCACTACTGAGCATCCTTTCATCATACTTTCTGGTTACAGTCAAACACTTGACCACTATCGATATTCGCGCTAAGGTAAATCGACCTGTTGCGTCACGTCTTACTCGGGCTGCCGACTGTGCTGCGTTGGCTTTGGGGTACCTCTGACGAATTCTTTGGCACCTCTGGTGTCAATAGCGTCGCCTGGGATTCCTGATGGCACAGCCCCTTCAATTCGCTCGTCCTGGCCGGCGGACAGTTCCCTTTTGGTGAATGGTGAACAGTGACGGGATCGCAAAATTCTGGGCTGAAGACGAATGTGCATACTGGCCGCTCAGCCGTCCCCTTATGTTTTAAAATAGGTCTGATGTATTCGCTCACTATTAAATGTACTTCTACGACAGCTCGGGATGCCTCGTATGGGGACCTTCCTCAAAGCTTCGGACAACTGCTGAGGAACGAACTGCTTGTCGCTAGCAACACCGATGTTAGGCAGGTGATGGAGCCTCTTAGAAAAACAGCAGGCAGATCAGGAAAGAAGGCTAGTATACACTCGTCTACCTGCCGAGGAGGGACACGTCCAGGACGTGAATGACTCTCTGCAGGCTGCAACTGAGCACTTTGGGTGCACCCAGCTGCAGATGGTGGCTCAAGTCGGCACGAATGACAGATGCCGCCAGAGTTCGGACGCCATTATCAGTGCCAACAATCACCTGGTTGCTATAGTAAGGACAGCAGTCCTACTGGCAGGGTGGAAGCAGAGCTAACATTCTGCAGTTTCATTCCCAGAACCGACTGCGGTCCTGTGGTTTGGAGCCTATTGAACAGCTTAAACTGAAAGCTCAGACGATTATGTGACTATGTTGGATCCGAATTTCTCGATCTCCGCTATTTGGTTGAGAACCCTTGACAGGTCAGCCCGTCCGCAGCTCGTGGTCGTGCGGTAGCGTTCTCGGGTTCCCGGGTTCGATTCCCGGCGGGGTCAGGAATTTTCTCTGCCTCGTGATGGCTGGGTGTTGTCCTTAGGTTAGTTAGGTTTAAGTAGTTCTAAGTTCTAGGGGACTGATGACCATAGGTGTTAAGTCCCATGGTGCTCAGAGCCATTTGAACCAGAGGTCAGCCATGCGCTTTATGCAGGAAGTTCATACAGTGGTAGTGGAGTACATGTGAGTCTATTTAGGATAGAGAAATCCTTCCACAGGCCCAATAAGATATGTTTGATTTTGGACAGGGAAAAATATTAACCTCATTATTTAAAGAAAGTAGCATTCATCATGCAGATCGTACAAATAAAATGTAATGTATTAGCTGCAGTAGCATCTGCAGTAAGGTTCCAGAACTCGCTTATAAACGACAACAATGCCCACTTAGTATTAAGGACAGAAAGTTGTCTGAAAAGAGATGTTAAAAGCAATGAAATTAAAAATTTCGGGTGCAGTGTATATAGATAGGTTGAAAATCGGTGGTGGAAGCGTGTTTATAGCTGTAAAAAAGATAGGATAATATATGGTGAGGGTCATACACATTCCGAATGGGATAAAACTTAGATGAATATAAGTGATGAAGGTTGATTAAACATGGTCTTCGTACACATTTATAGACCCTCTGCTCAGGAGCAGTAGAAGTGGAACGTTTGAGGGAAAACTTAAAGATTTCCGTACAGACACTAAAGGGAAAATATCGGCGCGCTTTGAAGGTGTAAACACTTCCTACTTGGCTGGCGCTCACGCATTGCACACAGTGATAGTTGTACCGTAATTTGATATACCTCCATAGGCTCTGCCAAATCGTTTAAACTTTTGTTACGCTGCGATCACCACCACAGACGGTGGCGATTGCATCCCCATGTTCCACAGACTTCACAAACCCGCCGGCCGCGGTGGCCAAGCGGTTCTAGGCGCTTCAGTCCGGAACCGCGCCGCTGCTACGGTCACAGGTTCGAATCCTGCCTCGGGCATGTATGTGTGTGATGTCCTTAGGTTAGTTAGGTTTAAGTAGTTTTAAGTTCTAGGGGACTGATGATCTCAGATGTTAAGTCCCATAGTGCTCAGAGCCATTTTGAACTTCACAAAATCATCCACACAGTGTTGCAATGGATACTGATGCGCTTTACAGACACATGAGTGAACTGGTCAGCGACGCAATTATTACGTTCCACAACGCAGTCACACACATACATGTTCCACCGTTCGATTCACCTACAATAAGAGACATTAAGTTCATCCAGAAACGTCAACAAAACAGGGAGGATGCGACGCCCAAAGAGACAAAATGGAGAAAGTGCGTGACGACGTCTCCCAAGAAGCATCGTCACACATCAGTATATAAGTTGCTCTCCTAATTTATACGCATCCACCAACAAAGGCTCGTTCATCTTACTTATTGAAAGCAGAGGCCGAAACATAGGCAGGCTAGCCGTGCGGTCGCTACGCTGCTTTCCCAGCATGAACGCTTACCGGTCCCCGGCACGATTCCTCCTGGCGGATTAATTTCGAGGTCCGGTGTGCCGGCCAGCCTATGGATGGTTTTTATGGCGGTTTTCCATCTACCTCGGCGAATGCAGGCTGGTTCCCCTTACTCCGCCTCAGTTACACTGTGTCGACAATTGCTGCGTAAGCACCGTTTCCACGTACGCGTACACCATAATTCCTCTACCCCGCACACATTTGGAATTACACTCGTCTGGTATGAGACGTGCCGGGGCAGGGGGGGGGGGGGGGGGGTCCACCGCACAATAAACCTGGGGGTTCGGTGTGGAGCGACAGTGGGGTGGGTGGACTGCTGTGTTCTGTCGTAGGCTTGTGAACCACTGAGGGCAACGGTGGAACGAAGCCTCTCCGTCATTTCTAGGTCCCCGGTTTAATACACACAATAGGCAGGTTCCACACTGTGCAGCTAGGCAAACACTTATTAGACGGAAATGTGAGTCATTATTCAAGTAGATAATCACTATTACGGCGATAGGGAGAAAACATGTGAAAATTGAGATTGTGTCGGGATTAACTGCCAACGACATGGTTCAACATTCTTTCTTAGACAAAGCACGTTGGGAGGTCTATATCCCGACGTTGTTCATCACTTCACAAAGCATCAAGTGTAATGTTCAAATCTCCCATACGGAGAACTAATTGCTGACAAACATGACGTGTTGCTACGGAGTTATTGCCATCAGGTGATTCAGTAAAATTATAAACTTGATGAGGTAAAATGTGTGGTGTCACCGCCAGACACCACACTTGCTAGGTGGTAGCTTAAATCGGCCGCGGTCCATTTAGTACATGTCGGACCCGCGTGTCGCCACTGTGTGATCGCAGACCTAGCGCCACCACAAGGCAGGTCTCGAGATACGATAGAGCACTCGCCCCAGTTGTACGACGACATTGCTAGCGACAATACGGACGAAGCCTTCCTCTCATTTGCCGAGAGACAGTTAGAATAGCCTTCTGCTAAGTCCATGGCTACGACCTAGCAAGGCGCCATTAGCCTTACCTAGTTTGAGAGTTATCGTATAAATGTCTCAAGAAGAACGCTGTATTCATCAAAGAATAAAAGTTAAGTATAAAGCAGCTACGTACTTTTCTTGCTACCATTCAATAGTTATCCTGTTCCAGACATGACGCCAGTCGGCGTGTGTGTACGCGTGCCTTTCTTTCGGCTCCCTTCCCAGTGTGGCGTAGCAAGCTTGTTACGCCACAACAAAATGTAACAACACCATCACTAGATCACAGCGGTTCCTACGGTTTGGTTATATCCATGGAGTTCGCTTTCCTGTGGTTGCGTATGTACTCTGCGTCTTACAATGCTACAATTGTTTGCGATTTGGTCATGGTCGCAAGCAGTACAGAAGTAACACAAGATGTGCGTGCTGCGCAGTCTAACACTGAAGTGATGCCAACATGTATTCACTGTGTCGGTGGTCACACTGCCCTATCTCGAACCTACCCCTTTTATCTCATACACAAGGAAATTAACAAAAGTATGTCTCTCAGTAACATTACCGTTCGAGTAGCAGCAGCTGTGTTTGAAATCAGACTCACGAGAACGCAGTTACTAAATGGCTCAAATGACTCTGAGCACTATGGGACTCAACTTCTGAGGTCATCAGTCCCCTAGAACTTAGAACTATTTAAACCTAACTAACCTAAGGACATCACACACATCCATGCCAGAGGCAGGATTCGAACCTGCGACCCTAGCGGTCGCGCGGTTCCAGACTGAAGCGCCTAGAACCGCTCGGCCACTCTGGCGGGCACGCAGTTACTCCTCCCCCAAATAATCCGAGAAAGGGAACAAAATTTTCCCACCTTTCGGCTCAACAGCGGCTCACTACAAAAATCAGCACCGCCACCTATTATCTGCAGCAACAAACCATGCCATGACGACAATGCCACAGACACCAGGAACTGTGGCTTCAGTGGATTTACCACCGATACCACTGCCCTGTCCTCTAACACAGCATCCTAACTACTCCATCAGCCACGCGTAAATTCTGCAGAATATATAGGACCCCACCCAGGTGCGGGCCCCCGGGACCAGTTGTACCAACTAAAACTCTGCCTTCCTTTTGCTCCAATGGGTCCCAAGGCCTACCCACTACCGTTTCACAGACTCATCAGAGTGACGTTGGGACATACCTCGTTAACAACGTTTTAAGTATAATTATGGCTTTAATGAATGATATATCGTACCAGCAGGCTACTAATGGCTCCAAAAAGATGTCAATCCAAAATTCGTTGACCCCACTCCTTACACTCCAAAATGGTCTATGAAATCATCCAATGGAACGCAAGATAGCTCAAGGCAAACAAAGACCGCCTTCGACATTTTCAGCTCGAAGCTGATGTAGACATGTGTGCCATCACCGAAATATGGTTAAAAGAGAACAAACCTGTAGTACACTTGGGCAACTCTGTCATTAGAGAAGATACAGGTGATTGCTATGGTGGTGCAGCTTTTTGCAAGAAAAGGATAACCCCTTTTCCGTTGTCAGCATGATACGTTGAAATTGGTGGGTATCTGCATGTGGATCAAGAACATCCATCTGAGTTTGGTCTCGTCCTACAAAGCACCTATGGACTGGCTTTCCAACAACAATAACTGACTCCATCGACAAACCCCTTCTGCTACTAGGTGACTTTAACGGCCACCACAGACTGTCGAGCTGCATAAATGCCAAAATAGTGAGAAAAATACTTGTGAGTGTACTACAATCGCCGGCCGCGGTGGCTAAGCGGTTCTAGGTGCTGCAGTCCGGAACCGCGCTGCTGCTACGGTCGCAGGTTCGAATCCTGCCTCGGGCATGGATGTGGGTGATGTCTTTAGGTTTAAGTAGTTCTAAGTCTAGGGGACTGATGACCTAAGATGTTGAGTCCCATAGTGCTCAGAACCATTTGAACCATTTGTACTACAATCGGGAAACCTCATAGTAGTAAATGATGGCTCACCATCACGAATAGTTCGACCTGCACGGTCCCTCAGAACAACATGGGAAGTGATACCAGATACTTTAGGTTCAGATCACTTGCCATTTAAAATTATAACAAACGCACATTCTAGGGAGACTGTCAAACACACAGTCAGCAGGAAATGGAACACAACCAAAGCAAACTGGAACCTACACGATACACTACTGGAAGAAAAACAGCAATTGATCATCGAAACTGAGGATCTCGAAAGAGATTTGGTACTGCTTACCAATGAAGCAGCGAAAGTTTCAATACCTAAATAAAAGGAAAAAAAAGAAAAAAAAAACGTACAAAGGCGGACTAATTGTAAGACAGCACACTGTTGGTGGGATTCAGTATGTGACGCTGTCGTCAAGGAACGAAGGGAGTCACTAAGAAGATACAAAAATCTCTCTAGTGATACAGACTTTATTGTTCTTAAGAAAGCACAAGCTACAGCCAAGAAAATTTTCAAGTAAGCAAAAAATAAAATTGGGCCAAAATGTCTGCACTGCAGTCCGCAACGAGACTCAAATAATCGGGATTTGTTATGCGCTAAACAGCATGAAAAACGGTCTAACAATGGACATGCACAAGCCTCCACCATCCGACGAACTTTTAGAATCGTTTTTGTGTGTGACGTAATGGGCAAGGAAGAAGATGGGGCGGGCTATGAAGAGGACAACAGTGTCATTACACAACTTTTCGCTGGTAGAACTCCACACTGCACCTGGTCCTGATTATATTGAAGACCCAGTGCTACGACACGTCCCACGGAAACGGAAATTGCTGCTGCTCGCTCTTTACAATAGTGTATGAACGCCAAAGATCAAAATCAACTCGCTAAAAACATGTCGTGTCGTCCCATCCATAAATCGGTAAATAGATGTGATAAACCCGAGTCGTATTGACCTATGAGCTTACTACCAAGTTCGCCGAAGGTAGTGGAAGGGATTATTAAGTAGCGCTTAGAATTTTGTTGTGAAAACAAGAAAATATTACAACTTGGGTTTCGAAGCAGAAAAGGGATAATTGAAATCCTTCTACTGTTAGTTATGGTTACTTATTCTCTAGGAATAATTATACGATAGTTGCTTTCATCGACCGGACTAAAACATGCGACAATGTCGTCTTGTCAGTCTCAGGGGAAAATACTGTTGAAATTTCAGAATCCAAGGCCACTCTTGAGTAATATTGTAAACTTCGGAAACAATAGGAAAACAATCATTCTACAGCATGGAACTGCACTGGGTCCCAGATAAACTAACTTAGGACATCCGCAGCTATCAGTTTCGGCTCCCTTATTGTACAATTTCGATACTGCAGACCTTCAAGACGTCTTTGCCAGTGACATTCAAGTATTACAACACGCAGACGACGTTTGCATATATTCCAAGGACAGTACACTTCATTCCTCTCGTCCGAAACTGCAAACTGCTCTCGTACGTCCGTATGAGTGGTGTACAGAAAGTGGTCTCGAAATTTCTGATAGCAAGTCTACTCTAACGATTTTACGCGCCACAGGATTCCACTTCCCCAAAAATGCAACTGAGACAACATAATTTTTCAGTTGCGAAAACAACACAATATCTTTTGATGATTATTGATGAGAGTCTGTGACGGGCTCCTCATATCTGATATATCATTTCTGTCGACTGGGCTATGGAAGGGCTATGATCGGTGTACAGCAATGACTTTATACCAGTCCCTGCAAAGGACATATTTGGACTATGGACACATGTGCTAAGGGTCAGCGTCGGTCAGCACTCGACACTATGCAGTACAAAGCATTGCCTATACCTACTGGGACGTTTGCGTCAACCCCAACCAACGCATTACTGACTGAAGCGAATGAATCGCCGTTAAAGCTGCTTCTTCCACAAGATATTCCTCCTGCAGCTCTATATCGACGAATATGCGTCCCTCGTTGAAAATATTTGCGAATTAATGTCCTACTGTGTGTCTGACAAGCAATGTCCACCTGTCGCGATTGTATACATGAGATGCAGGCATTAGGGTACAAGGTATAGAAAAGTCCTCTTATATCACATTACAACAGGCTATACAAAACGTTGATTCTGTAGACTGATGCCAGGACGAGTTTGACGTTTCAAGAACAAGACCTAACTATTGCAATGCCAATGGAATTCCTGTCTCACTGTCACATGCTTGCGCAGTGTACAAAGAGGGGTGATGGCGCTGGTGCTGCCTATTGTGTATCACAAAACAAACGGCAAGCCCTATATAATCTGAATCCATACTTCACTACTAGACAGCTGAGCTGATTCCTGTTTTGGAAGCCCTGATATTCAAATAGACGACCACAGCAGACACAGTAGTCATAATCTCTGACAACTGATTGGGAATCATCATAATAGCTGCACCAACCCCATCGTTGCAGCAATTACCGACGCTGTGTTTCGGGTGTAGAGGAAGTATCGCAACATCGTGATAGTATGGATGAAAGGTCACTCTGAGGTACCTGGAAATGAACAAGCGGACGTCCTAACAAAGCGAGCATATCTACGTGGAGTTATTAAATGTGATAAACTCCCTCTCACAGATATGGTACCCATACTCACAAAGTGGTTGTCACCGGACTGGCAAGAGGAATGTTCGAGGGCATCTAAAATCGAAGGCAGTCACTACGCATTAATTCATCCCAAAATTCCAAGAGTACTGTGGTACAATAAGATACAAACATCGAGGAGCTTACGACAATTATAGCACGCTGAAATTTAACCAATAGACGTTAGAAAAACACCTCTATCGGCTCAACAGATGCACAAAACAGAGTTTTGAAACTTGTTGTATCTATTATGAGATTTATGGAGACCGAAAAACTCGGCAGCCTGTGTGACCGTGCGGTTCTAGGCGCTTCAGTCTGGAACCGCGTGACCGCTACGGTCGCAGGTTCGAATCCTGCCTCGGGCATGGATGTGTGTGATTTCCTTTAGTTAGTTCTAAGTTCTAGGGGACTGATGACCACAGATGTTAAGTCCCATAGTTGTCAGAGCCATTTGAACCGAAAAACTCTGTAGGAACAACGATGGTGTGAGACCCAACACGGGTTCTAGGCGCTCAGTCCGGAACCGCGCGACTGCTACGGTCGCAGGTTCGAATCCTGCCTCGGGCATGGATGTGTGTGATGCCCTTAGGTTAGTTAGGTTTAAGTAGTTCTAAGTTCTAGGGGACTGATGACCACAGATGTTAAGTCCCATAGTGCTCAGAGCCATTTGAACCATTTGAACCAGACCCACCACGCTGTGCAACGTGCACGACACCCAGATAGCAGTAGGTGCCGGAGACCAGGTTGATGTCGCGCTCCTTGACTTCCGGAAGACGTTCTATCATGTTTCAAGAAAAATACCAGCGTAACTATCCAGCAGTATGATTAGCTTCAAGAGGTTCTTTCAAACAGAACACAAGCATGTCTCCTACATTTATCTTGAGAAAATAAGAGTTATAATATAGTAAAATTCCTAGAGACGGAAAAGCTTCTGTGCACGAATCAGCACTGTTTTAAAAAGCATCACTCATGTGAAGCTCAGCTCGCCCTTTTGTCCTAGAGACCTTTTCTCACATGATATATTGCTAATTATGGATTAAGGGCAACAGGCAGATTCCGTTTTTCTGTATTCCCGAAATGTATTTGACGCGGTACCCAGCTCCATACTTAACGACGTCATACGGAGTAGTTCCTCAGATATGTGAGTATCTCGGACACTTCTTAAGTAGCGGAGCCCAGTATGTTGTCCTCCAGGAAAGTGTGATAAGCCCGCTGTTATTTTATATATATAGACAAATGATGTGGCGGACTGGATGGACAGCAATCTGCGGTTGTTTGCTGATGATCCTGTGGTGTACGGAAAGGTATCGAAGTTGAATGACGCAGAGAAAGTTTGCAGTTGGTGCAGTGAACGGCAACTAGCTCTAAATGTGGAAAATAATGCAGATGAATAGGAAAACAAACCAGCAATGTTCGGATATGGCATTAGTAGCATCCTGCTTCAATTAGTCACGTCGTTTAAATATATGGTCGTAACGTAGCAAAACGATATGAAATGCAACGAGCATGTGAAGGTTGTGGCAGAGAAGGCGAACTATAAACTTCAGTCTATTTGGAGAATTTTTGGGAAAGTGAGATTCATGTGTAAAGGCGACAGCATATAGGACGCTAGTGCGACCTGTTCTTCAGTACTGCTTGAGTGTTTAGGATCCGTACCAGGTCGGGTTAAAGGGAGACATCGGAGTTGTTCAGACGCTGATAGATTTATTACCCGTGGGTTCGAACAACACGGAGATGTTTTGCGTAACTCATATGGGAATCCCTGGAGGGAAGACGACGTTCCTTACGAGAAACAATGTTGAGAAAATTTAGAAACCCGACATTGGAAGCTGACAGTAGAACGATTCTACTCTCGCCAACATACATTTCGCGTAAGGACCAAGAAGATAAGATACGAAAAATTAGGGCTTGTACGGAGACCTATGGATAGTCGTTTATCCCTCGCTCTGTTTGCGAGTGAAAAAGACATGAGTACAGGGTACCCTCCACCACTCACCGTAAGGTAGCTCGCGGATTATATGTGTTGATATAGATGTAAAAGACCGTAAAGGAAAAAATTAGAGAGATTCCAGCCGATATGCATGGTTACCAACAATCGTTCTTCCTGTGAACCATTCCCTATTGGAACAAGATGGGGGGGTATAAGAGACAGTGGTACGTAAAGTGCCCTCAGCCATACCCGTACAGACGTAGGTGTAAAAAAAAAAATCGATTTTTGTATCCGAGGGGTGGGTGGGGGGGGGGGCAGTGCGGAGGGGAGGGAGGGAATTATTATTGTCAGTACATCAGATTCTTATGGAAAAATTAACTCGACAGGTCCATCGAGAACATTTAACAGAAAAATTCAGTATGCAACTGCTGTCACAGTGAGTTACAGTAGAGAGGATTAGTGTCGCGACTTTATGCATTGACTTTGGAATCGCAGCTCAGTACTTCACAATTAACACTGAAGGCCATTCGTGACGACAACGTGGGAGAGCGTCTCGGCAGCAGCGGCAGCCCACGTGACAGAGAAGTGCCTCGGCGCCAGACGGGAGCGAGACGTGTCGTGCCTGGCCGGTGAGACACTGGTCCGACCGACCTCGCCACTGACCAGCCCGGCTTGCGGCCTTGGCAGCGGAACGTGTTTACGCACGTCTGTCCCTCGCTACCGGCTGCGTAGTCTATGGATGTGGAGCAGTCAACTAGCTTCCTATGCTGTTCGTTTCCTTATAATCATAACTGTCACCCAAAGACGTGTCCTTGGTCCGTAGACGGAGGCTGACGGAAAATTCATCATACCTGATGAGATCCAAGCTCTCAGTGGCGGACGTAGTGCGCAGTTGTCTCGGCGCCGTCCGTGGCGACGAAAGGTTCTGAAGGTGGCCAGGAGAATAATCACAGCGAAATTTTAACAACCTCGTTCCACGTACAACGTCCGGTGCCACATTCAAAATGGTTCAAATGGCTCTGAGCACTATGCGACTTAACATCTGAGCTCATCAGTCCCCTAGACTTAGATCTACTTAAACCTAGCTAACCTAAGGACATCAAACACATCCATGACCCAGGCAGGATTCGAATCTGCGACTGTAACAGCAGCGCGGTTCCAGACTGAAGCGCCTAGAACCGCTCGGCCACAGCGGCCGGCGGTGCCACGTTTCAGACTGAAGCGCCTAGAATAGCTCGGCCACAGCGGCCGGCGGTGCCACATTCCTCGATAAATGTATGGTACGAGGGCGTCATGAAAAATAATGCATCCGAATTTTTTATGTGAAAACTCTTACAACATTCTAAACAAAACAAACGTTCTACATTCTACATTCTACAGCCGGCCGCGGTGGTCTAGCGGTTCTAGGCACTCAGTCCGGAACCGCGGGACTGCTACGGTCGCAGGTTCGAATCCTGCCTCGGGCATGGATGTGTGTGATGTCCTTAGGTTAGTTAGGTTTAAGTAGTTCTAAGTTCTAGGGGACTGATGACCACAGATGTTAAGTCCCATAGTGCTCAGAGCCATTTGAACCATTTTGAACATTCTACATTTTTATTTTTCATGTCTACGTATTTGCAGCGCTCTGCCGCCAGAGGGCTCCGAATTGTAGCACCTAACATGCCAGTGTGTAACGTAACTATGTCGTTGCGTTCACTCATAGATCATCCTCCATACATCCTCCATACAGTCCCAACTGGGACCCAAGTGATTTTTATTTGTGTTGCTTGAGACTTTCTCAATGGACTACTTGTAAATATGGTCCTCAGGTGAAACATCGGATGTCATTGTGAAAATTCTACAATATTTTTTCGGCTCATAGCAAGATATGATTCAGTTGTGCCGACGAAATGTTGTGCCGGCGAAATGTTGTGGAATCTTCACGATGATTTTTATCTGTTACAAAAAGTTGAAGAAAACCTTCGAGGACTTCCCTCTGATAGAGTGATGAAGCGGTGCGAGCAGAGGTGAAGTAGCCGCGTCGTCAACAACCATTCTATAGTGACAGTAGAAACAAAACGATATCTCGTTGGGAGAAATGTGTTCATTGCCAGCATGACGATGTCCAGAAATAGACAAGATTCCGTGGAAAAAGAAAGACGTACAGTATTAATAACGTTTATTTTATTTAAAAATCTTTCAGAGCTTTTATATAAGATGTTAGGTGGCAACACATTTCAGTGCACCTTCGTATTTAAAAATGGCGTATGCTGAAATCAACACACGGAGAAGCAGTGACCATTATCTGTCCCAGCAACTCGTCTCATTTGCTATGAATCTAAATCTGTATCCATACACACACTCTCCAAATTACTGCATTATGGTTTCTTTCCGCTCCAATCGCGTATGGAGTACGATAAGAACGACTGCTTAAATGCCTCTAGATGCGCTGTAACTGTCTAATCTTGCTCTTCGCCGTGTCTGCGTCAGCGACTTTTTTTGTTTTATTTTTTATGTTTCATTTGCTTATTTATTTTTTGTTATCAGTGTCCCAACCTCTGTTTACCTCTACAGTTTTTATCCTCTATATCTCACCCTGGTACCACGGAAGTTATTCCCTGATGTCCTAAGATATGTCCTGTCATTCTGCACTTTCTTCTTCTCAGTGTGTTCCTGATGTTCCTTTCCCCGTCGATTCTGCGAAGAACCCCCTCATCCCTTACTTTATCAGTCTACCAAATTCTCTTCTGTTTCGGTTTTCCCACATCCATGTTCCAAATACACATTCTCAGAAATTTATTCCTCATATTAAGGCCTATGTTTAAACGAACATGGTTCTATTGGGCAGGAACGCCCTTTTAGCTGTGCTAGACTGCTTTTCATATCCCCCCTGCTTCAACTGTCACGGCTTATTTTGCTTTCAAGGTAGCAGAATTCTTAACTTCGTCTACTTCGTGACCACCAATTCTGATGCCAAGTTCCTTGCTATTCACATTTTGTTTCTTCTCATTATTTTCGGCGTTTCCGCTTTACTCTAAGTACACATTCGGTACTCATTAAACTATACATTCTATTCAACAGGTCCTGTAATTCTTCCTCACTTTCACTCAGTGTAGCAATGTCTTCAGCGAATCTTACCATCGATATCCTTTCTTTCACCTTAAACTTTAATCCCATTTGTGAAACTGTTTCCCTGTCTTACACTATTTCCAATCCGAGCATTTCATTCTTCGCCTAAGTTCGCTGTTCCTTCTTGGTTCTTGTACATATTGTATACATACATCTTTCCCTATAGCTTTTTTCTGTTTTTCTCAGAATTTCGAACATCTTCCACCATTTTGCACTGTCGAATGCTTTTAACAGGTCGACAAATCCTATGAACGTGCCTTTATTTTTCTTCATTCTTCCTTCCATTACCTAGCGCAACCCCAGGACTGCCTCCCTGGCGCTTTTATTTTTCCTAAAGCCACACTGATCGACATTTAACAGATACTCAATTTTCTTTTCCATTCTTTTGCTTATTATTCTTGTCAACAACTTGGATGCATGAGCTGTTAATCTGATTGCGCGTTAATTCTCGTACTTATCGGCTATTGCTGTCTTCGGAAATGTGTGGGTGGTGTCGTTTCCGAAAGTCTGATGGTATATAGCCACTCTCATAGATTCTACACACCAACTTGAATAGTCGTTTTTGTCATCACTTTCCAAATGATTTGAGAAATTAGGAACGATTGCTATCTGTCCCCTCTGCCTTATTTGATCTGATGGTATACAGCCACTCTCATAGATTCTACAGACCAACTTGAATATTCGGTTTGTCATCACTTTCCCCAAATGATTTTAGAAATTACGAACGATTGCTATCTGTCCCCTCTGCCTTATTTGATCTTCAATCATCCAAAGCTCTTTTATATTCTGATTCTAGTTCTGGATCTCCTATCTCTTCTATGTCCACTACAATTTCTTCTTCTGCCACGTCCTCAGACAGTTCCTTCCCCTCATAGAGGCCCTGCTCTTTCCCCCATCCGCTCTGTCCTCAACATTTAAGAGTGGAATTTTCGTTGCACGCCTTATGTTGCCGCCTTACCGTTTAGTTTCACCGAAGATAAGGGAACGAAAAATAGCTGTAAATTCTTCTGTTAATACTGGTTAAAGAATAACCTGCGACTCTCTTTAAAAATCTACCACTTCAGGTTTTTCAACATTTCCCTGAGTGTCTCCCGTGATTCAAGCAAACTTGTTATCATTTGCGCCGCCTTTCTTTGTGTGCTTCAGTATCCTCCGTTCTGCTTCGTGTTTGTTCCACACACTTGATTAGTGTTCTGTGATGTGACTTACAAGTGAACTGTAAGCAGTTTAGTTTGTAGGCTGGCTGCACTTACCCAAAATTTTCTTGCATTTTACGGAAGGTTGCCGCTAGCGTTTCCTACGACTGAGCATATGTGATCATTCGTATCATTATCCTACAATTTATCACACACACACACACACAGTTGTTTGTTTTTGTTTTTTTCAGATGACTGATTGCACACTCATCGATGCTGCAGTCGAACGATACCACGTTTCTGCGGATTGTGGAGTGCTAGATTTCGTAATTCTGTACATTTTCTTTGGCTATTTATTTATTTACTTATTTGTTAGGTATTTTCTTTTGGTCTGTTATCTACACGAAAGAACAGACAGAATGCTGCACATGAGCTGCCATGAATATAGCACACAATATTTTACCAACTTTTAAATGCATAATAACGAAGCATTATCCTGTTTAAGGGAAAAAATCTACATAGAATAAAAATAACTAAAAAAAGAAAAAAAACAAAAAAGAAACATCTAAATACCACCATTTGGCTACCTGGAACATAGACATCTGTTCATCCTGCACCCAGGAGTCACACGCTGCTGGTATACTATGCAGCACTCATGATCACAAATTTTGTAATTAATAATTGTGGACTATACTACTATGCAGCACTACATTACACGGCACCACAACACGCAACGCCACACTACACTGCTGTACTTGGTATCAGATTATTTGTGGTGAGGTGGGAATCAGGATTCACAGGTGCTGCGCTGCTGTGGCACACAAGGTGTAGAGACTGAGAGATGGCTGTCAGGGTGTCAGGAATTCCGGTGTCAGGAATTCCTTCCTGGTCCTCTCTGAGGCTCATCTCCTCGCAGCTTCCAGAAGATTGTTGTAGGTGGATGTTCTGCCATGGCGCGTCTCGTTATCATTTTGTATGGCCTCCTGTTAGTTGTCTCTCAGCCATGTAGCTTTGCAGTTCATAAATTGATATTTTAGCTGTCAGCGAGTTCAGCTTAAGTTCTCATTTCTAATTGTATTATAGATTGTTGCATTTCCAAACGTGTTCCTCTCCTGATCTGTAACATCTTGTCTAACGGTAAATTCCCAGATGATGTGATCCAGGGTACTAAACGCTCCACATTCAAAAGTGTCTGTGGTGGGCTGTCGTTCTTTTAATAAGTAGCTGGAATATGGATCATGTCACGAGAGGTAGTGCATAGCTCCCTAGGTCGGAAGGACGCTACCAAAACTAGAAAATCCCCGGCCGACATTATCTTCTCATTCAATGACTAATGCCGTTTCACCTGACTGACATGGACATGGGAGAACTTTTCCGTGCTGAGGTTATGCACGAGAAGATTCATCGGGCTCAAAATTCGCAAGACTTTACATGGTCCAAAGAAACGAGGAGCAAACTTACTGCAATAACCAGCCTTTCCCTTTAATGCTGCATTGCGGTTCTGCTCGGAAACCCGGTCCCCCACTTCAGCCTTAAAGGGTGCACGACCTCTGTTGCAACGCTCGGCTGACAATTGACGTGCGCGTTGGATATGTCGATCGCTGTCTGACAGTTTTTCTTAGTTATTCCAGACGTAATCTGCTCCAGAAGGAGCTCATTAATGGACCTTAACTTAGCAAGAGGCGAATTGACTTGGTACCACAAAATAATCGAAGCCGAAGAGCTCTTAAGCGACACGTGTTGAGAGATGTTGAAGGCGAAATTTACCCATGGAATTGATTGATTCCACTTCATCTGCAATCTGCTACGGAAAATGACAAGCGCCACCTTTAAACTGTGATTAAGTCGCTGCGCCAACGAAGAATGAGATTATGAGGAGTGGTGATGTATGTTTAACCACATTCTCAAAACAGAATCTTTTCAAGACCTTGGACATAAAGGCTGGGCCGTTTCATTCACGTGTGACCTATGAGGTCCAAAGCAGGACAAAATGGTCAACAGTTGGCGAATGGTCAATGGAAACGTGACACCACCGCTTGGGACCAACCAGCAGAAGCCCGAGAAGGCATCAGCCACCGCCAAAACATACCTACTGCCGGCACGAGTCCTAGGAAGGGGCCCTATATACTCAATGAAAAGTTTATCCACCGGATAGTCCGGCCTGATAGACTGCAAAAGGCCCTTACGTACATTGGTGTTGGTTTAGCCTGTTTACGACACTCTCATTCCCTCACCAGTCTCCCGACATCCTTATGTAGAGTAGACCAGGTAACGTGATCCCCAATCTCGCTGACGGTCTTATAGACCCACAAATGAGTACCTCCACAGTGTCGTGGAGGTAACGGCAAACAGGGGTCACAAGCTCTTAATCTTGCAGGTACCATGTTGCCAATGACAAAGAAGACCCTTGTGAAGATTGCAACCAGCGACTTGCTGCCCTTGTAACAACTTCTGTTTAATGTGAGCGATTCTCAGATCAAGATTTTGTTTTCCCATCAAGTAGGTGAATAGTTCACGAACTTCCGTTAATACCTCTGTGACCCAGTCCTCTGCAGGCTCCACTTGCTCCTCGTGATCCCTGGCCTCTGCTTCAAAGATTCCGCTTAGGCCTTCAACGACGACATCGTTGGCAAGATAGGTGCCACTTTAGCTGGGTGCACTGCTCCCCTGTTGCGACTTACACCAAACCGTCGGCATCCTAGAGAACAGTCAGCCCACCCAAAAACAGCGCCTAGACTTCATTCCCCATTATGTTACTGTGACAGTCGTTTAAGCGATATCCAATGTGTGAAGTTTAGCCCAAATGAAATTATGCTCGCTCAGAAGTTGCACGGGCAAGTGTGAGAATTGTACTCTTGGATGAACAGTTTTAGCCTAAACGATGTGGGTACAGTGGTCGGGGAGCAGAAAATTTCTTCTGCACTTATAACGCTCCCAAGAAATATTGAGAGAGTAGGCGCGTTTCGAGAATCACCAAGGACTGCTTTTGGGAAATTCCCTCAACAGACGGGATTTTTGCTCCAGAATATTAAGCCGCTTTCTTTGGAGAGCCTGAGTGTGGTGGAGTTTATTTTATGAAATTCAAACTTCATGCAAATGTCTTGTCGATGTCACATTAAATTGTGCTGCAGTTCTTGTACCTACTAACGTGTGCGTATTAAGTCATCTCTTTTGTAAGACAAGCGGTTGAGAGGGGGAAGGGGGGGCTGTGGGTCCTTGTAAGTGGATTCTTGAATTTGCGCTTTCACCTGGTGTTAGAAATGAACTTGCACGAAAGCAGTTTTGGCGAGTTCAGGGACTCAACGAGACCTTGGCCAAATATTGAACAGATCTGCAATGCAGTCTCAGCTTTAGAAGTGCTTACTGAGGCCAAAATAGTTGATCTTATATAGGAAGAAATGAGGCCATTGAACCGTTTGCAACTGGGCTTGCCGAGAAGCCCTCTACCCTTGTTGGGTTAGATGCATTGGCTACCGGAATAGAGGGTTAAATTTCGCAGACAAACAGCGTAGTGACACGGAGCATAATCATAGAGAGGTTCCGGTGGATCCTGAGGTGTCCAAAATTGTTATCTTCAGAAGTGACCAGCCCAAGAACTGTTTTCGGTGTCACCAAGCAGGATACTTTGTACGTGATTCCCCACTGCAACGGAGGGACGCCATAGAAAACGGAAGAGCACGTAGGGTGTGGTCCTCCGAATTGTTACTGTCGTATCACTGCTGTGATAGGGGAACCCTTGCCTCACGTTTGTGTTCAGTTGACCTAAAAGCCTATCTGTCCCTTCGTTGATTTGAGTAGTTCTGTGTCCCTCCTAGAACAATGGTAGTTAGAATATAGGAAGGTTTGTAATTTACCTGGTTTGCATCTTTCCTCCTGAAGAGTTAATGCTGTGAATGGATTGGTATTGCCTCTGGTTGGGGAGCTGTGGGCGAAGTTATTTCCAACTTTTCTAGGCTGTTTAATTTGCTGAGGTGAAGGACTTAGTCCTTAAACTGATTTTAGTGTGCGATTTTATAAGCAAGACCGATCTGTTGCCCGAATATCAGGTTAGAGTGGCCTACTTTAAGTTTCAGCCTGCTGAGAAGACCGGCCTGTGCTCTTGTCACAGCTCCTTGACGATATGTAGTGTGTTTCTCCGGCAAATTTGAGGTGGGATACTTGAATCCGGGAGAGGCTGATCAGCTGTTGCGTCATCTTGCTCAATTTCCCCAGGTGTTAACCGATAAACTAGGGGTAAAAACAGCTAGAGCACAAGTTAGTCCTTACGAATGAGGTGCCAGTCCGGCAACGCCCTTACAGACCTTCCTCACCCAGTACGTGATCAGGGGGATGTTACGTGAAGGACTGAGCAGGCCCTCTGCTTCGCTCTATGCGTCTGCCACATTCCTTGTGCCTAAGAGCAAGAGCGGAGAGTTCCGCCCAGCGTGGACTACAGATTTGTTAACCAAAAGGTTGTATTGCAGTCCATGCTTTACCTAGTCTTCATAAATGTTTCACGAGGTTTGCTGAGGCCAAGTTTTTCGCCGCTCTTGATCTAACCCAAGCTTATTATCAACTCCCGATATCTGAAAATTCTAAACATATTACTGCACTTTCCACAGATTGGAATGTATATGAATTTAATGAAGTGTCTTTTGGTTTCTTCACAGGTGCTGCCGTTTTGCCTCGTCTTTTGGATTGTGTCATGGGGGACCTCAAGTTTAAGTGCGTCTATAACTATCTGGACGATGTAATGGTTTATAGTACCTCTTTTGCAGAGCATTGGAAGGCACCTTGAGGCAGTTCTGGAGCGTTTTAAGGAGGCAGGATTGACAGTCAACCTGTCAAAGATTATGTTGGAATATTGGAAAATCTCCTTCCTAGGGCATCTACTTTCTGCCGATGGAGTTCGCATATACCAGGATCGCACAGAGGGTTTACGTAAGTTTCCTGCGCCCAAGAATAAGAAGGCGGCATCTAGGTTTATTGGCATGGCAAGTTCCTTTCGTTAAGTTCGTTCCCTGATTCACGCAGTTAGCTGGTCCGCTCAATAATCTTCCCAAGGAGGGGATGGTGTGTTGCTGGAACACGAGTCACCAGGTGTCCATTGTGGCTATTAAGGAAGCCTAGAGTAATCCACCGGAATTGGCTATTCCTGATTTCGAGCTTCCGTTTGTTCTCCAAAAGGATGCCTCCACTTGTGGTCGTAGCAGCCGTTAATCTTCAAGAACAAAACCGTAAACGACGCCCTTTAGCCTGTGCCTGGAGGAAGTTGTCGTAAGCTGAAACCAAATATTCGATTTACGAATGGGAAGCCTTAGCAGTCCTCATTGCCCTGTAGAAGCTCAAGTTTTATCTCGGACAAAAAATTTCTTTTAGAGAAACACCTTCAGTCTCCTAGTTGGGTCTTAGCCCACCCTCAGAAGACACGTTGAATAGCGCATTGGTCCATTCGTATCTCGGTCTTCCGTTTTAAAGTTAGCCATATTAGGGGCCCCGACAACCAGGACAGCTGAAAACTTGTTGTTGCTAAGAAACTTCCTGACAGATTAAAACTGTGTGCGGACCGAGACTTGAACTCGGCACCTATGCCTTTCCCGCGCAAGTGCTCTACCATCTGAGCTACCCAAGCACAACTCACGACCCGCCTTCACAGCTTCAATTCTGCCAGTACCTCGTCTCCTACCTTCCAAACTTCACAGAGGCCCTTCTGCGAACCTTGCAGAACTAGCACTCTTGGAAGAAAGGATATTGCTACTTTATTTAGGATTTTAATGCTTCTCTGGCAAACTATTTCTAAATGTCCATGGAAGTCTTGCTTTTCGTCAATGTTAATTTCAAGTAACCTACATATTTCTTTTCTTTTCCCAGGTTGGTCATTTATTCTGATCCTGAGTTTTTTCGTTCTTGATAATTTTCCCTTCAGCGACATATAAACTGTTTTGTACGCTGCTATTCTTAGTTTGTTATCTACGTGCCAGTTGCTTAGTCCTTCAGGAACTGCCCTACTGTTCTCCTCTAATTTAACCCTTGTCTTAACACATACTATAATTAGCAGATCGTCTGGGTAGGCGATGCAGCCTCTAGTATTTTTGTTATGCTTTGAAGCTGCATCCCAGAACTTTGATCCACAACCAAAACTCTGCGGGCAGCCTTTGCTGATATCCTTCACAATTTTCTTTCCAGTATATTCTGACTACACTGCCTCTCTGTGCAGTAATCTCATAGACGGTGTAGAGACACCAGGGGCAGTCCGTCTGTTTCAGTCTTTTAAACAGGGCAGGCCACCACACTTTATCAAACGCACCAGGTATATCAGTCATTATGCCTGCAACGTTACTTGTCGTGTGAGGTGATCACAGTATTCATTGTTGGATTTTCACATCCTCAGTGGATTTCTCTTTCCTGGAACCGTACTGCAAGGGTCTCATGCCGACTACTTGTCTGTAGTCCATTAGGCGACGGCATAGAAGATTCTCTCCTGTACCAAACAAGTCGGCCTTCAGTTCTCTTGCGTCTTTGTCTTCCCACTATGTTGGTATTACGTTATTGGAGATCTTCTAGATTCTTGGCACCCGAACTTGCAGATACATTCTCTTAATAACACTGTTAAATATGACACTATTTGATTCACTAGCTGATTCAAAACATGTTCAAGTGTTCTATAAACTCTTGGTGCTTTCTTCTTCTTTAACTTCATTATTGCCAGTCTCACATTCTCCTAGACAAATGGAATTACAACATCGTTATTCTCAAGCTGATCTAGTAATTCAGAGATAAGACACTGTTGGTACTCTTGTGTACTTCATCGTTGTATCGTCCGGCAACAAAGTTCTGACTAAGTACTGCACTGATGTCTCCCAGTCCGTCGTCATCGCGCCGTCGGACCGTCTCAGGGTTGATGATACAGATGGTGACAGAACCTTGTGTTGCAAGATTGTATGGAAAAACCCCAAACATCTGTTACCATTTGGTTCTTAATATACGCCTCCAATTTTTCTACTTTTGTTTGATGTAGTAGTTCTTTATATTGTTGTTTGATTGTTGGATGTAAACTCAGCGCTCTTTGTCGTTCTGCTTCCCCTACGGATCTACGGTAGTATTTCCTCGCTTGCCTTGCTCTGCATCTTAATGCCTATAGAGCGGGATTCCAGGTAATTTTAAACCCTTTTGACTTCTTAGTAAGTGTTGGGAACACCTTGTCTTGCACCGTCTACAATGCTCGCATCAATTCGTTTACTTCGGCGTCAAATCTGCTTCCTTGTAGTGACTTTATCTTGTATTCTGTCTTGAAAAGCTCCCACTTTGCTTTGCGTACATTTTATAGTCGCTCGGGCTGGATGTTACCGTCTAATTCAAAATGAGATTATGGTCAGTTGTAAGCCCATCACAGATCTTCCAGATAATGTGGTCACTGACTTTCGAGTCTGCTAGAGTGATATCTATATTGTTTGCCACACCTGCGCAATTTTGGAAAGTAGGTGGGTTGAGAGGCCTATTCATGACATGAAGGTCAAGTTCTTCCATAGCGTCCTGAAAGCATACTCCTGTTTCATCCGTTACGCTGTTATCCCACAACACTGAATTCGCCTTTACGTCCATTACGAAAATGTTTCTGTATTGTCGACCCAGTATTGTTGATTTACCTTTGTCACTCTTATGTCTTTATTTGGCACCACAATCGCGGCCATTGGATGATGACCTGATGCTATGATTTGTGCTGTAACCGGCAGGTGGGGTAATGACCTGTTTCTGGAGAATGACCCTGTATATACAATATGCGTAGATATAATTCCTCTAACACTTTCCGAGTTTGTGCATCACCATGACACTGGGCATCGCATTTATCGGGCTGACTTTAATTATTTATCTCTGTTCCATTACAGTTGTGGTGCGATTTGGTTGAAAGTGAATGCTACGGGAACCTACAGAGCACATAGCTATGTGGCCAGTATAGCGTGTAATCACATACAATTCGGCCATGTGTCATCACGAACTGTCTGTACAGATGTTCAATATCACATGTCTTCTGCCTCCTCTTAACCCTTTCACGTACATGGGACACATTTGTCCCACATATAAATCACCTTACTAATTGGACTGTGATCACAGTTGATGTGCTGCAGATGCTCTACTTGAAGCAGAGATATTTGTTTTCTTTAATATCTTTGGTGGCAACAATTACTATAACTACCATTAGTCGTCGGTTATTATTGGTGCTTCTCACTTCGAGCTGACACACTAATTTATTCACTTATTGTGTGCGTATTGTGTTCTCTGCCTTACTGTCAAAGCTTGAAAGTATATTCAAGTAAGTTTCTCCTTTACTTTAGACCATTCATTTAGCCATTCATTTAGAAAATAACTGTATTTCATCAGTGGAAAATTTTATTTTCATTCTTTGGGACATAGTTGTCCCAATGTACCACAATGGTAATTTGTGTACTTGTTTTTGAATGTCATGAAATCGTTACTACTACGTAAAAAAAAAAAAAAAGAAAAAAAGAAAAAAAACCCAGCAGAATGGTATTTAAAATTCGGTTGAAAATCTATTATCTTTCATTTTATTAAATAAGCGGAAAAAATTTGTACTGGTATAATTTCAAATATGCTTTAAGGTCATGTGCTCCAGAAAAAGAGAATTTTTCATCACTGATGAAAGTGTTATGCAGATTTTGGAGGCTTGCAGTAGTGATGACGAAGATAATCTGTTACTGGATGGAGAAGATAAAATTTTTGTTGAAGGAGATATGGAAGATGAAGGGAACATGTTATTATAGAAGATCTTGAAAAATAAATACGTAGCCCACCTAGTAAAAGAAGGCATACAGACGAAATATCAGAACCAAATGCTGAGGTACCTGATTGCCTTCCAGATTTACCAGAATTTAAATGGTCCAGAACTTACCAACGAAGACAGTTCAATGATAATATGAATCATGAATTTGGGAAAGTGCTTTTGTTTAGTGTCAATGAATATCGTGAAATGCCACAGCCATTTGAAATTTTTTCTTCCACTATTGGCCTAAAAGATTTGGTGCAAGATATATTAATTCCTGAAAGTATTCGGTATGCAGAACAATCAGGCAACGCATTCAGCACGAATGACGATGAAATCAAGGCGTTTCTTAGCATGAACCTGGTAATAGGGTACCATATTTTGCCTACATTTAGAAGCTACTGGGCAACTGAACCCGATTTAGTTGTTCCTTATATAGCTCAGATTATGCCACTACATCGGTTTGAAGAGAATCGAAAGTACTTACATTTTTCCAACGATGCAGATCAGTCAATAAAGGAAGACGGCACATACAAAGTGAGACCTGTAATTAACCATTTGAACAAAACCTTCTAGGAATCTCTTAGTGCAACTAAGGCTCAAACTGTAGATGAGCATATGATCAGATTCAAAGGACATATTATTATGCGACAGTATGTCAAAAATAAGCCAGTAAATGGGGTTTCAAATTGTGGTGCAGATGTGATTCGAAAACTGGCTACCTATTTGAGTGTGATTTATACACTGGCAAAAAAAACTCAGGTTCTGAAGTAGGGCTTGGTGAGTCAGTAGTTCTGCAACTGAAAAAATCACTATCCGGACTGGGATGTGAAATTTACATAGATAACTTTTTTAACTCTCCACCTTTGCAGTATTACCTTGGTTTACAAAATATCAGATCATGTGGAACAGTGCGCACCAATCGTAAAAACATTCCAAAGACATTCCCTCCAGACAAGGAAATGAAAAGAGGTGATTCGTACGGTTTCAGTAGCAATGGTCTGACAATCCTCAAATGGATGGATAACAAGCCAGTTTTTCTACTGACTAATTTTATTTCCCCAACACCATGTACGAAAGTGAAGAGGCGTCAGTCTGGTTCTTCTGAAAAGATCAATGCTCAGTGTCCTCTTATGATAAGAAAGTACAAGAAGTGGATGGGAGGGGTGGACCTTATGGACCAGAAGAAAGTGACTTATGAGATCGACAGGAAGGCAAAGATTATGTATTACCTGAGAATTTTCTTTGATCTTTTTGACAATGGTGTAAACAATGCGTACGTAATATATTCAAAATTGGCAGAAGAATCAGGATTCAAATCAACACTATCATCCCTAGAGTTCAGACAATGCATTGCGAGAAATCCAATTGAAAATTATTCAAGTCGACAAAGGAATTTATCAACAGTAGTGAAAACATCAAGAAGGTTGCAGACCAGTTGAAATCCAAAGAGTCCAGAGCACCGAATGATAAAATCAGACGTAAGGAAGAGATGTGTTCATTGTGCTTCAAAGTGTGTTGAAAATCGCACTTACAATATTTGTGAACAGTGTGGTGTTAATTTATGCTTTACTTCAAGCAGAAACTGTTTTGCAGAATTTCACGTCAAATAGACAACATATACACAGCATCTGTAATTTTTCAATGCATTAAGTGTAATGTGTTCTGTAACTGTCCTTTAAGAACCACAGGGACAAATACGTTCCAGCTTTTTTTAGCAGCACAAATAAAAATGTTTGAAATAATAACATTTTGTTTATAAAACCTCCAGTTACCACAGAGATACAAAAATTTTTATAACTAGCACTTTATTTTTCTTATGTACCTGAAAGGGTTAAAAACGACGTGAAGTAGAGTATGGAGTTCGTTTGTATTTGTAGGCATGTAGTTACCACTAACCTGATAAACTTCCTCCATGACAGGAAAACTTCTGGTATCGCCCTTTGGTGAACACATGCATATCCTCCAATTTAGCTAGTCTCATTGCATTTTCACACATTTCGTAAACAGGCCTTGAGTATGGCCATAAAGTTCTTCCATTTTTCATGTAAACTCCATTACTGTTTGTATCTTTTTCGTAATTCCCGTTTCCAACCGTAGGTTCTATGATCTATGTATTTTCACTAGCTCCCTTTACTAGCTATTGCCTGCTAGCACACTTCGCTACTATAACGTTTTGAGTGCTGTCACATCTTACATACATTGCACTTTTTCTGAATTTGGGAGTTGCTATGGTTCCTATGGCTGTATGTCAGCCGGCCCAAATACACGCATCAAAAAAAGTTTTGCATTGCTCCGGTTCCCAGAACTCCTGAACACACACTTTGACTGTGGATATTTTATCACAGACACAGTCCCTTTGACTGTTCATAGATGTCACTAAACTCGACCAAAGATGTAAACAACCATGTACGAGCAGCGCCTATTAGACGGAGTGGGTCCGACAGCCGATCAGATCCAGTCATTCCATGAAGAAGGATGTGTTGTCTGTAGTTCAACCGTGCCTAGACGGCCAATACCGTGGTTCCATAGCGACCCCATTGTTACTTTGTGCCAGGAAGGGCTTTAAAAAGGGAAGTGTCCAGGCGTCTCTGAGTGAATCAAAGCGATGTTGTTCAGATATGGAGGAGACACAGAGAGACAGAAACTGTCGATGACATGCCTCCTCAGGCCGCCCACGGACTACTACTGCAGTGGGTGACCGCTACCTGCGGATTATAGCTCGGAGGAAATCTGACAGCAACGCCACCATGTTGAATAATGCTTTTCGTGCAGCCACAGGACGTCGTGTTAAGACTCAAACTGTGCGCAGTAGGCTTTATTAATCGCAACTTCACTCCCGACGTCCATGGCGAGGTCAATCTTTGCAACCACGATACCATGCAGCGCGATACAGATGGGCCCAAAAACATGCCGAATGGACCGCTCAGGATTGGCATCACGTTCTCTTCACTGATGAGAGTCGCATATGCCTTCGAACACACAATCGTCGGAGACGTGTTTGGAGGCAACCCGGTCAGGCTGAACGCCTTAGACACACTGTCCAGCGAGTGCAGCAGGATGGAGATCCCCTGCCGTTTTGGGGGGGGGGGGGGCATTATGTGGGGCCGACGTACGCCGCTGGTGGTCATGGAAGGTGCCGTAACGGCTGTCCGATACGTGAATGCCATCCTCCCACCGATAGTGCAACGATATCAGCACCATATTGGCGAGGAAATTATCTTCATGGACGACAATCCGCACCCCCATTGTGCACATCTTGTGAATGAGTTCCTTCAAGATAATGACATCGCTCGACTAGAGTGGCCAGTATGTTCTCCAGACATGAATCCTATGGAACATGCCTGGGATAGATTGAAAAGGGCTGTTTACGGGCGACGTGACCCACCAACCACTCTGAGGTATGTACGCCTAATCACCGTTGAGGAGTGGGACAATCTGCACTAACATTGCCTTGATGAACTTGTGGATAGCATGCCACGACGAATATAGGCTTGCATCAATGCATGAGGACCTGCTACTGGGTATTAAAGGTACCGGCGTGTACAGCAATCTAGACCACCACCTCTGAAAGTGTCGCTGTATGGTGGTACAACATGCAATGTGTGGTTTTCATTAGCAATAAAAAGGGCGGAAATGATGTTTATGTTGATCTCTATTCCAATTTTCTGTACAGATTCCGGATCTCTCGGAACCGAGGTGATGCAAAACTTTTTTTTTATGTGTGTAGATTCATGACTGAAGATTAAGAAGGCTGAAAATGGGAAAAAGTATGCGTCGCCATCTAACTGGCACTGTATTCTGGCGCGACTTGTGATACACATTACATCCTTTATATCGCTGAAAAGAAGAAGACGTACCTTCGGCATACGCTGAATATGTCATTACCAAGGAAGCCGTCTGTCAGGCTAAAGTTCGAAACTGCATCATTTAGCGAGTTGTCATGCTAACATTTTAGGCCATCTGAGCACAGCTCCAGAATCGGCAAATATTGCGTTGGTGCGTAAGCTCTTAGCGTTTTCTTGTAAGTTTAATAAACA
This sequence comes from Schistocerca serialis cubense, assembly GCF_023864345.2. NCBI lineage: Eukaryota > Metazoa > Arthropoda > Insecta > Orthoptera > Acrididae > Schistocerca > Schistocerca serialis. The sequence continues at coordinate 623,468,118 of NC_064641.1, forward strand.
CAACAGGTTCATAAAACGGAGACTTTAGTCATCAACAATATATTGTCCTACACTATTTGCAACAGCCTGCCAACGCTGGGATAATGTTTCGATTCCGCGACTGTAGGAATCACGTAATATTGAGGTGAAGAACTCCTCATGTTCGGGGCGCATCTTCATCCAGAAAGACAATTTGTTGAAGGTTGTTCGATAGAGAGCGGAAAAGGTAGAGATGTCAGTGCGCAAGGTCAGGTGAATAAGGTGGATGCAGAATGACTTTCCATCCCAAGTTCTGCATAACGTAACGTGTTTTATCAGTCTACCACAATGCGGGCTCGGAAGCAATTCACAGTATTCCACAACGTCGCTGTTCCAGATGCATAACTCTATCTAATGTGGATGAGAGCAGGTTCCTTTGATTGAATTCAACCAGTCCTTCGCTTTCCTTATGTTAGCACAAAGACACACCAGTGACGATACAGGATCGGAATGGTCGGTGTTGCGTTTAAACGATCTTCATCAAATACCAAACGTCTTCCTGAACATGAAGAAGCACTAATGTCAAAACGATCGTCTTTAAAACGAGAACACCATTTTCTTGGTGTGATCTGTCCAATGGAAGTATCCCCAGACAAGGCGCAAATATTTCTGGCTACCCCCCTGCTGTCACCTCTCTACTGAAGTCAAATGGAAGAATATGTCGGAAATATTCCGATATTTCCACTCGACTGTCCATTTTGTAGCTGCCACTGCACCACCCACTATCTCCAGATGACCAAATGACAGTATGTAGACTTAAACAGCAACGGTGAACTACCAATAAAAACAATCGATAAATAAGTCTATAGCAACCGGAGTACCAAAATGCACATCTGACACATGTTTCGGAAAGAAACAACCATACGTTGCATAAGAACGTATGTGGAAGTAACGCCATTTGTGTGGGGTTGATAGATATCATAAGAAACACACTACTGGTCATTAAAATTGCTACACCAAGAAGAAATACAGATGATAAACGCGTATTCATTACACAAATATATTATATACTAGTACTGACATGTGATTACCTTTTCACGCAATTTGGGTGCATAGATCCTGAGAAATCAGTACCCAGAACAACCACCTCCGGTCGCAATAACAGCCTTGATACGCCTGGACATTGAGTCAAACAGAGCTTGGATAGCGTGTACAGGTACAGCTGCCCATGCAGCTTCAACACGATACCACAGTTCATCAAGTGTAGTGACTGGCGTATTGTGACAAGCCAGTTACTCGGCCACCATTGACCAGACGTTTTCAGTCGGTGAGAGATCTGGAGAATGTGATGGTCATGGCAGCAGTCGAATATTTTCTGTATCCATAAAGGCCTTACAGGACCTGCAACTTGCGGTCGTGCATTATCCTGCTGAAATGTAGGGTTTCGCAGGGATCGAATCAAGGGTAGAGCCACAGGTAGTAACACATCTGAAATGTAACGTACACTGTTCAAAGCGCCGTCAACGCGAACAAGAGGTGACCGAGACGTGTAGGCCAGGGGTCTCCAAACTTTTTAGTCCACGGGCCACGTTGACTCCTCGACGAAGTCATAAGGGCCAAGTTCTACCAAGTTCTACACTAGCACTCCATGATCACCGTAATGTAAGGCTAAAGGAAAGATGAAATCGCAAAAATCTAAGCTAGTGGGAATAGCTAGAACTGAAACGAACCACGATTTTTATTTAATTACATAACTTTGATTGGTGGACGTACCTGAGCGAAATTCTGGCTTATTTTATTCTGGCGGATTTCACCGACAAAAAAGAATATCACTGCACATTCTTCACGAAAGCGTCCTGCAAAGTTAACGAAATATCAAAAGCATTGTTAGCAACACTATTACTGCAAGACATAACAAAGGTAGAGTATGTCGACGCATTGTTATTTCAAGCGGCGCAACAGTAAGTTTAGTTAGGCTTGTGGGGTCACCGCCAGACACCACACTTGCTAGGTGGTAGCTTTAAATCGGCCGCGGTCCGTTAGTACATGTCGGACCCGCGAGTCGCCACTGTCAGTGATCGCAGACCGAGCGCCACCACACGGCAGGTCTCGAGAGACTTACTAGCACTCGCCCCAGTTGTACGGACGACTTGCTAGCGACTACACTGACGAAGCCTCGCTTATTTGCAGAGAATATAGTTAGAATAGCCTTCAGCTAAGTCAATGGCTACGACCTAGCAAGGCGCCATTACAGTTTATATTCTTGATAACGTACCGTCAAGAACGATGTATTCAAATGATGGATTAAAGTTAAGTATTCCAGCAGCTACGTACTTTTCTTTATAGCATTCATTCCGTATCCTGTTTCAGACCTCACGCCAACCTGCTTGAGTTTAACGCGTGCATTTCGGCCTTCTCTAGCTATACAACAAGGCTATGTAGTCTTGTAGCGAGTAGCAGAGCCAGAGCATATACTTGATAGTTCTTTTGCGTGATTGTGTCTATGTTGCGAGTGCCTTACGAGTTTTTTTAGTGTTTTATGCGCTGTACTAGTAGGTGAGACGACGAAATGTGGGACAAGTTTGAATTCGAAGAGACAAGGAAAATCTGAAAATCTAAATACGTATAGCACGACTTGAGTATTTTTTCACTGTATTTTTTAGTGTAACTGCAGTGTAATTGTGAGTATTTAATTTAGTAATTAAAGTGCCTTAAAAATGAATTCATTGCATTTTGTTCATGCAGATTACTCCCTAGTTTTATTAGTATTAAATAGCACAATTTTATTTTCAGGTTACAATCTTTTGTGAAGTTCTGTACAAATATGGTAAAGAAACGAAAGGTTGACAATGAATGTAGAATTTTTAAAGAGCAGTGGGGATGTCAATATTTCGTGGTGGAGTCAAGCAACAAACCAATGTCTATTATTTGCAATGAAGCAATATCAGTCTTCAAAGAATACAATATAAAACGCCATTATGAGACTAAGCACTCTCAGAATTACTCCAAGTTTACAGGATGCGAACGATTAGAAATGTATGAGTCTCTGAAACGCCAACTAAAATCCCAGCAGTCGCTGTTTAAGAAAGTAAATGCTGAACAACATGCAGCAACTCGTACTACCTTTCGTGTGGCTCATTTAGTAACGAAACAATGTAAACCATTTACCGACGGTGAATTAATTAAGAACTGCATTATTGTAACAGCAGAAGAAATATGTCCAGTAAAAGATAATTTATTTAAAAACGTAAGTTTGTCGGCAAACACTGTGGCTCGAAGAATAGATTACATTTGCACAAAATATATCAGCACAACTGCGTGACAAAAATCAAGACTTAGACTGGTACTCTTTGGCCTTGGATGAATCAACAGATGTATCAGATACTGCTCAAGTACTACTTTTTATTCGAGGGATTGACAAAAATTATGAAGTGTATGAAGAACTCCTTTTCACTATCATACGGAGAATGGTCTGTCTGTTTATTGTGGATAGCCACAAGTTTAACCATGACCTTCTGCTTTGTAAAGATAGAGCTCCGACAATGTAGCGGTATATTGGTCGCGATAGGCCTCGAAACTCAATTGTTGGCAGTATAGGTACCACCTCAAATATTTGGCGGGCCGGATACCGGGGGTGTCCGGCCAGCTAACGCAGGCCGGTTTGCCAGCCCTCGCGGGCCGGTTTCGGCCCGCGGTCCGTAGTTTGGAGACCCCTGGTGAAGCCAATGGCACCCCATACCAACACGCCGGGTGATACGCCAGTATGGAAATGACGCGTATACGCTTCCAATGTGCGTTCACCGCGATGTCGCCAAACACGGATGCGACCATCATGATGCTGTAAACAGAACCTGGATTCATCCGAAAAAATGACGTTTTGCCATTCGTGCACCCAGGTTCGTCTTTGAGTACACCATCGCACGCGCTCCTGTCTGTGATGCAGCGTCACGGGTAACCGCAGCCATGGTCTCCGAGCTGACAGTCTATGCTGCTGCAAACGTCGACGAACTGTTCGTGCAGATGATTGTTGTCTTGCAAACGTCCCCTTCTGTTGACTCAGGGATCGAGACGTGGCTGCACGATCCGTTACAGCCATAGGGGTAAGATGCCTGTCAACTCGACTGCTAGTGATACGAAGCCGTTGGGATCCAGCACGGCGTTCTGTATTACCCTCCTGAAGACACCGATTCCGTATTCTGCTATCAGTCATTGGATCTCGACCAACGCGAGCAGCAATGTCGCGAAACGATAAACCGCAATCGCAATAGGCTACAATCCGACCTTTATCAAAGTCGGAAACCTGATGGTACGCATTTCTCCTCCTTACACGAGGCATCACAACAACGTTTCACCAAGCAACGCCGGTCAACTGCTGTTTGTGTAGGAGAAATCGGTTGGAAACTTTCTCATGTCAGCACGCTGTAGGTGTCGCCACCTGCGCCAACCTTGTGTGAATGCTCTGAAAAGCTAATCATTTGCATATCACAGCATCTTCTGGCTGTCGGTTAAATTTCGCGTCTGTAGCACGTCATCTTCGTGGTGTAGCAATCTTAATGGCCAGTAGTGTACTTAAATGAGCCACGAAATTGTAGCCAGTTGCTTAACAGCAGGTAGGTCGACCTTTGATACTCAATACAACAGCTATTCTGCGTGGTGTTGATTCTCGATGTCCTTGGTGGTTTTCCGGAATTCTACGCACAGGTTACTTGTTGTTGTTCTGGTCTTCAGTCCTGAGACTGGTTTGATGCAGCTCTCCGTGCTACTCTATCCTGTGCAAGCTTCTTCATCTCCCAGTACCTACTGCAACCTACATCCTTCCGAATCTGCTTGGTATATTCATCTCTTGGTCTCCCTCTACGATTTTTACCCTCCACGCTGCCTCCCAATACTAAATTGGTGATCCCTTGATGCCTCAGAACATGTCCTACCAACCGATCCTTTCTTCTAGTCAAGTTGTGCCACAAACTTCTCTTCTCCGCAATCCTATTCAACACCTCCTCATTAGTTATGTGATCTACCCATCTAATCTTCAGCACTCTTCTGTAGCACCACATTTCGAACGCTTCTATTCTCTTCTTGTCTAAACTATTTATCATCCATGTTTCACTTCCATACATGGCTACACTCCATACAAATACTTTCAGAAACGACTTCCTGACACTTAAATCTATACTCGATGTTAGCAAATTTCTCTTCTTCAGAAACGCTTTCCTTGCCATTGCCAGTCTACACTTTATATCCTCTCTACTTCGACCATCATCAGTTATTTTGCTCCCCAAATAGCAAAACTCCTTTACTACTTTAAGTGTCTCATTTCCTAATCTAATACCCTCAACATCACCCGACTTCATTCGACCACATTCCATTATCCTCGTTTTGCTTTTGTTGATGGTCACTTAAGTCCTGTGAATTACGTGCGGCCGATCAATGGGCGCGGAGCTGACGCCATGATAGCGTGCCAGATGTGTTCCATCTGGTACAGATCAGGCGAATTTACTGGTCAAGACATCAACTTGAGTTCACTGTCATAGTCTCAAGCAGCTGTAGCTTCATTAAGACCTTGTGACATAGACATTGAATCTGCTGGAAGATGCCATTGTCGTCGTGGAAGACGTCAAGCATGAAGGGATGAAGTGGTCCGCAATAATGTTAGCGAAGTCCACAACTGCAGTGTGTGTCTTCGATTAGTACGGCGTCTCAGGAAATCCCAGGCTAGTATCTGCCATAGCACAATACTGACCCCATCAAACTGCGCCTGAGTCATGGTGCAAGTTGCAAAAAAGCCGTTTCCGTATATGACGATGTAGCTGGATTACCACGCGTTTTCATTGATGTACTGTCCAATATCGATAATCCCATGAGCACTCAAGTTGTAACTGACGAGTTGTTGCATCAACATGAGAATAGTTAGGGGTCGTCTGCTGCAGAGCCCCACATTCAACAATGTGCACTACATGGTGTGCTCTGAAAATACTTGTGCCTGAACTGATACTCTGTCTCCAGAACAGCAACGGATCGCTGTTGATCATGGTTTACAGAGCGGTCGGCCCTTCGACTTCCACGTTTTGTGATGAGCCGTGGATCTGCAACAGCTTGTGTCCTGCTCGTGATTTCTCCGTCCTTTAATCACGTCTGATAGATGCTTATGACAGCAGCGTAAGAACAGCTGACCAGTTTCGCCGTTTCTGGGATGCCCCTTCGCAAGTGGTGGGTCACAACAATCCGCTCTTGCCAAAGTTGCTTGTGCCAATGTATTTCCCCGTTTGCGACCCGTATCGCCATCACAATGACGTACGTTACTCGTCTCTTTTCCCCTTAGATACAAGATTATTAGAAATGATATGAGCTATTTCACGAATTTGTCGTACTTATGTTATTTGACGCATTGTCAAACATCAATTTCTTTTTCGTATTGCAAGCGCTCCAGATGTGCCCCCACCTCCCCCCACCCCCCACCCCACTGATCCTGTAGGTACGAAGTCGATAGTCAAGTTCTTCTCATGGTAGGTGCAGCGTGTCTCTATCAATCTGTTCATAAGAACTGTTGATATGAGCTCGCGGTTCTGCTTAATTTGTTGGTAGAGGAGGTGCATACACAGAACCTTTCACAAAACCCCACAAAAAATCACATTGAGTTAGGTTGGGAGAGCGTGGAGGCCATGACATAAACTGCTGATCATTGAGCCCACCACGACTGTTCTATCGGTTTCTCAGTTTCCTTTTTAAGAAGTTGTGATCATCACAATGGAAGGTGATTTGGAGCACCATCCTGTTGGTAGATGCAGTTCACACTGTCGATCTCCAGTTGTGGCATGAGCCAGTTTTTCACCATGTGTCGTGTATCAGCCGTTTCACTAAAAAAAGGCGGGGGGGACCGTAAGATGTGTAGAACACATTCACATTACCTTTTGGTGAATCTCGAATGTGCTGTACGATAGCGTGGAGATTTTCTGCATCCCAGATTTGCACATTGTGCCGGTTGACTTTGTCATTCTCAAAAAATGTTGCTTCACGACTGAATTAGTTTCTCAAAAAACCCTTTCCTTTCCATAACCTGTTGCAACTGTGCCGAAAATACAACGCATCTGACTTTGTCATCGAGAATCAGGGCATACAGCAATTGCAAGTGGTAAGGCTTCAAAAAAATGGGTTCAAATGGCTCTGAGCACTATGGGACTTAACATCTATGGTCATCAGTCCCCTAGAACTTAGAACTACTTAAACCTAATTAACCTAAGGACTTCACCCAGTCATCACGAGGCAGAGTAAATCCCTGACCTCGCCGGAAATCGAACGCAGGAACCCGGGCGCGGGAAGCGAGAACGCTACCGCACGACCACGAGCTGCGGACAGGTAAGGCTTCAGCTTCAGGCTTTTACTTAAGATTTTCCAAGCAGTCGATTGTAGTACATTCAGCTATGCTTACTCTGTTCGTCGACTTCTGTGGACTATGTGCGGAACTCGCTGATCCCTTGTAAAATCAGACTGTTTGTAATATAATTAAGAATATCGGTCTTTTTATAGTTCATTCCTTCATAACGCAAGTGAAAAATTACTCTTTCCTTATTACCTGGCCGGCCGCGGTGGTCTCGCGGTTCTAGGCGCGCAGTCCGGAACCGTGCGACTGATACGGTCGCAGGTTCGAATCCTGCCTCGGGCATGGATGTGTGTGATGTCCTTAGGTTAGTTAGGTTTAAGTAGTTCTAAGTTCTAGGGGACTGATGACCACAGCTGTTAAGTCCCATAGCGCTCAGAGCCATTTGAACCATTTGAACCTTATTATCTGACCTTCAGCTCCATCCGTATATTTCAGCATTAATATTTCGGTGGGCAAATGATCTTCATAATAGAGATTATGTTATCACGATACATTATTTGTAGGTTTCGCGAATGGTGTTCTGGTGGTAAAATGCGTGACTGTCTGAGGTTCCTCTTACTTCAGACACCACTTAATTACCGTTTGTCTTTTTATATTTGAACGCTACGTGTAAGCTGGTTGAGTGCTGTAGTGAGCGGTAAAACACAGCACTCTGCAAAGTATAGCAAGGAGTTTCGCACTGTCGGTAAGCAGACAGCAAGTATGGTCACGCCATATCTACATCCACATTTCCATTACTACCTTGCAATCCACGCTTAAGTGCGTGGCAGAGACTTCGTCGAACCACTTTTGCACTGTTTATCAACCGTTCCAATCTAGACCAACTCGCGAAAAAAAAAAGAACACTTAAATCTTTACGTGCGAGCTCTGAAAGTTGGTGACAGAAATTACGTGGAAAGATCGCACCGTAATGAAAAAGGCCTTTGTTTTAATGATTGTCTCCACAAGTAGCGTATCATATCGCTGATTTCTCTCGTATATCCAGTAACATAAAAGGAGTTGTCTTTCTTTGACCTTTTTCGGCGTCTTCCGTCAATCCTATCTAGTGGGGGGAATACACAAGCAGAGGACGAACAGGCTTAGTGCAGGCAGCCTCTTTAGTGGATTTGTTGCATTTTTAAGTATCCTGCCAACAAAAAGTAGTCTTTGATTCGCCTTCCCCATAACATTATCTGTGTCATAGTTCCAATTCATTCGTCAGTAATTGTAATTCCTACGTATTTGGTTGAACTGACGGAATTTGGATTTGTATGATTTACTGTGTAACCGAAATACAGGGGATCCCTTCTAATACTCGTGTGAATGACTTCACACTTTTCATTAGTTACGGCCAGTTGCCACTTTTCGCACCATACACATCATTTTTGGATTTGATTTGATCTTCTGATGAATTTATAGGTTGTAAACGAGAGCATCATCTGCAAACAATGTAAGATGGCTGCTCAGATTGTCTTCTAAATTATTTACGTAGTTTAGAAACAGCAGAGAGTATATAAAACTTTCTTAAAAAAACATATACCTCTTCTGTTTTACTCTATGACTTTCCGTCAGTTACAACGAACTCTGACCTCTCTGATGGAAAACCGCGAAGTCGACGATACTTCATAGGGACGCATTGCGACTAGATGGCGCTTGTGAACAACCATTTCGAAAGTCGTAGACGCCTAGAACTATGGAATCAATTTTATATCCCTTGTCGATAACACTCATAACTTCCTAAGATTAAAGAGCTAGTTGTGTTTCACAAAAACGACATTCTTGTTTCCGTGTTGACTGGGTGTCAGTAGATCGTTTTTCTTGCAGTAATTCATAATGTTCGAACACAGTACATGTTCCAAAATTCTACGGCAAATCGACGTCTGTAATATGAGTCGTCATTCAGTTCCTTCATCGAACGAGCGTTGTATATGATCGCTAATTACGGCGCTATTGTATCAGCATACTGTGAAAGGAATCTTAATGGTATACTGTCTGAACTGGAAACCTTGCCTTTATTTTGTTGAGTTGCTCGCTACAGCGAGGATATCTACTTCTAAGTTACTTATATAGGCAGCAAGTTTTTGATTCGAATTCTGGACTATTTACTTCGTCGTCTTTCGTGAATGATTTTCGAACTCCGCTTAGTGGCACTGTCATTGGTAACCTTACAACTATTATCGCGCAGTGAAAGTATTTATTGTGTGTTGCCGCTGTTTTACTTCACAAACGGTTAGAATCGCTTTGCATTTCCTGCCAGATTTCTAGGGTCAGAATTTCGACGTGTAAAGTATTAAAAGCATCTCGCATTGAAGTCCCCACTAGATTTAGAGTTTCAGTAAAACGTCGCCAATTTTGGGGATTTTGAATTCTTTTAAATTTTGCATTGCAAGTATATTGAAAACGTGTTTAATGACACATTCTCGTGTTTTATTAAATAGTCGCTGCATTTAGGACCCTGTGGGTCCATCATCAGGTGTATGTTGTCTTAATACATGATTTATTTTTGCTTTTGAATGAGGTGATATGCATTTTCCTCTCATGAAAAGGTTTGATGTTGGGTTATGAATTTCGTAGGTCGAATGCTGAAAATGTGTTAAAGAGTTAAAAACGCTCTTCGTGGATTGTGTTCACTGTTCATTTTTTCCACTGTTTCGCACATATTTTCCGAATTTAACTTACTAAATTTATAACCCAACATCAAACCTTTTCATGACGGGAACATACATTTCATCTCATTCAAGACCAAAAATTAATCACGTATTAATACACCTTATACCTGACGATGGACCCACAGGGTCCGAAATCCATCACGTCTTTAATAAAACACGAGGGACAACCGGGTAAGAATGGAAAAGTAAATTGAGGATCCATTACATGAAGATCACTTTGGGTTTAGGAAAGGTAGAGGAACCTGAGATGCAATTCTGACGTTACTGTTGATAATGGACGCAAGACTGAGGTCAAATCGAGAGACACTCATAGGATATGTCGACCTGGAAAAGGCTTTTGACAGTGTGAAATGCTGCAATATGTTCGAAATTCTGAGAAAAAGGGTAACCTGTAGGGAAAGACAGGTAATATTAAATATGTACAAGAACAAAAAGGGAGCAATAAGCGTGGGAGACCAATCTCGTAGTGCTCGGATTAAAAAGGTCGTAAGGCAGCACTATGAGACTTAACATCTGAGGTCATCAGTCCCCTAGAACTTAGAACTCCTAAACCTAACTAACCTAAGGACATCACACACATCCATGCCAGAGGCAGGATTCGAACCTGCGGCCGCAGCGGTCGCGCGGTTCCAGACTGTAGCGCTTAGAACCGCTCGGCCATCTCGGTCGGCCTTCATTACTGTTCAGTCTGCACTTCGAAGAAGTAAATACGGAAATAAAAAGAAGGTTCAACAATGTTATCAAAATTCAAGGTGAAAGAACATCAATGACAAGATTCGCTGATGACATTGCTACCCTACGTGAATGTGAAAAAGAATTACGCGATGTTTTGAATGGAATGGTCTAAAGAGCACAGAATATGTATTGAGAGTAAATCGAAGAAAGACGAAAGTAATGAGAAGTAGCAGAACTGACGGCATGAAACTCACGACAGAAGGAGCAAGGACGACATAAAAAGTAGACTAGCACTGGTCAAGAGACGTAGGCCTTAATTTGAGGAAGAAATTTCTGAAAATGTACGTTAGTAGCACAACACTGTATGGTAGCGAAACATGTACTGTAGCTAAACCGGAACAGAAGAGACTCGAGGCATTTCACATATGGTGCTGCAGAAGAAGTTGAGAATTAGGTGAACTGATAAGGTAAAGAATGAGAAGGTTCACTGCAGAATCTGCGGGGAAAGGAATATCTGGAAAACTCAGACAAGAAGAAGGGACACGATGACAGAACATCTGTAAAGACATCAGGGAATAATGTCCGTGGCACTAGAGGGAGTTTTAGAGCGTAAAAACTTAGAGGAAATGAGAATTGTAATACATGCAGAAAAGGTTGGCACAGGAAAGGAATTCGTGGCGGGTGCATCAAGCCAGTCAGAAGACTGACGACTAAAAAGAAATTTCAATTTTGCTTTTTCAAGTGCAATTACAATAAAATCTTCGGCTAGTACCATGGAATGAGTTTATTTTACGCTCCATTCTATCTGGACATGTCTCTCGCTCGTCCTTTCCAGTTGTATTAATTGTTTTTAATACTGATAACCGGAGCCGTAAAAATTACTTTTATAAATTTTTGGCACTGAACAGCCACTGGAAGCAGTTGTTCACACCAACCTTACATCTCGTCGACTCTTTACAAGACAATGTGACCATACTCCGGATGTGTCATACTAGTCGCAAGGACTCTTTGTTAACGAGTGACATCATCTGACAAATCCTATTTTCATCACTAACAAATAAAGAGAAAATTACATAAAAAATATCTACAACACCCAACTCAGGAGAATAGTGAAGCATACAATAGGCAGACAACAGAAGTGAAAAAAACTAAGCAAGAACCTCCATCAAGACGGTTGTGATAACTTTTTTGCCAAGATCGAAAATGATGTCCATGGGAGACGAACACTTGCATATAAAATGGTAAGAACTAAGACTGGATGCATTGTTACAAGCAGATATGGACTGATGAAATGAACACAGAAAATGATGAAGATCTTGAAACAAATCCAAATCATCTTGAATTCCAAGAATTAGAACATGCTCTCAGATATACAAAGAGCCGGACGGTGCGAAGTGATGGCATTAACAGCGAACTAATAAGATATTCTTCAGTAGAACTTAGAAAAATTTCCTCAGATTTTTGAATCTTTGCTCGATAACAAATGAAATAGCATAAGAATGGAAGATCCCACTTACAAAACCAATATTTAAAAAGGAAACAGATCAAAATTCGAAAATTATAGAGGCATATCACTATTAAAAACAGCGTATAAGATCTATGCTAGAATAATAACCGAAAGACTAAAACCCATAATGGAGTGCCTGCTGTCAGAACAACAAAATGGATTCAGAAAAGGAAGAAGCTGCACAGACAACATATTTATGCTACACCAAATTATAGAGAAACATAAGGAATTCAATTAAGAAACACACATCCTTTTCGTCGATTATGTAAAGGCTTTTGATAAAGTAAATAGACAGCTTTTGTGGGAATTGTTAATAAGAGGTATACCAATACACATTGTACAGGTAGTTCAAAATATCTATGCTAATACAGGAATGCAAATAACTAGGGATAATGAAGAATAACAAAGGTTATTAACTTAGGAGTTCGACAAGGTTGCAGCCTCTTTCCACTACTTTCTAATACACACATCAAAAAAAGTTTTGCATCACCTCGATTCCGAGGGTTGCGGAACCTGCACAAAAAATAGGAATAGAGATCAACATAAACATCATTTCCGCCCTTTTTATTGCTCATGAAAGCTACACCTTGCATGTTGTGCCACCATACAGCGAGAACTTCAGAGGTGGTGATCCAGACTGCTGTACACACCGGTACATCTAATACCCAGTAGCACGTCCACTTGCATTGATGCATGCCTGTATTCGTCCTGGCATACTATCCACAGGTTCATCAAGGCACTGTTGGTCCAAATTGTCCCACTTCTCAACGGCAATTCAGCGTAGAACCCTCAGAGTGGTTGGTGGGTCAGGTAGTCCATAAACAGTCCTTTTCAATCTATCCCAGGCATGTTCGACATGGTTCATGTCTAGAGAACATGCTGCCCACTCTAGTCGAGCGATGTCGTTATCCTGAAGGAAGTCATTCACAAGATGTGAACGATGTGGGGGGGGGGGGGGGGGGGCGGGTGAATTGACGTCCATGATGACGGATGTCTCATCAGTATACAGCCGATATGGTTGTACTAACGATCGGAGGATGGCATTTAAATATCGTACAGTAGTTACGGCACCTTCTATGACTACCAGCGGCGTACGTCGGACCCACATAATGCCACCCAGAAACAGTAGGGTTCCTTCACCTTGCTGCACTCGCTGGACAGTGTGTCTAAGGCGTTCAACCTGACAGGGTTGCCTCCAAACACGTCTCCGACGATTGTGTGGTCAAAGGCAAATGCGATACTCATCGGTGAAGAGAACGTGATGCCAAACCTGAGCAGTCTATTCGGCATGTTGTTGGGCCGATCTGTACAGCGCTGCATGGTGTCGTGGTTGCAAAGATGGACCTCGCCATGGAGGTCGGGAGTGAAGCTGCATGTCATGCAGCCTATTGCGCACAGTTTGATTCGTAACACAACGTCTTGTGGCTGCACGAAAAGCATTATTCAACATGTTGGCGTTGCTGTCAGGGTTCCTCCGAGCCATAATCCGTAGGTAGCGGTCATCCACTGCAGTAGTAGCCCTTGGGCGGCCTGAGCGATGCATGTCATCGACAGTTCCTGTCTCTCTGTATCTCCTCCATGTCCGAACAACATCGCTTTGGTTCACTCCGAGACGCCTGGACACTTCCCTTGCTGAGAGCCCTTCCTAGCACAAAGTAACAATGGGGACGCGATCGAACCGCGGTATTGACCGTCTAGTCATCGTTGAACTTCAGAGAGCACGAGCTGTATACTTCCTTCCTGGTGGAATGACTGGAACCCTCTCCGTGTAATAGGCGCTGCTCATGAATGGTTGTTTACATTTTTGGGCGGCTTTAGTGACATCTCAGAACAGTCAAAGGGACTGTGTCTGTGATACAACATCCACAATCAACGTCTATCTTCAGGAGTTACGGCAACCTGGGTGATGCAAACCTCTTTTTGATTTGATTATATACATTTACGACATTATATGGCAATGGAGAATGAAACTGAAGAACTATACATACAACTTCAACCAAAAATATTACATTATGACTTTGTTATTCGCAGATGACCAAGTGTTAATTTCTAATAATGAAGATGGACTGCAGAGAGCTGTCTACGAACTACGCTAAACATGCCAGATATATAATATGTCAACATCAATACAAAAAAACAAGTGTCATGGCTCACTGTGGAAAAAAATCTAGTAAGAACAAAAATTATTGTAGGCGATAAGATTATAGAGCAAGTAGATAGACTCAAATTTCTATGAACCATGATGTGTACAGGGGAGACCTAGATCAAAAAGACAAAATTGATAAATTTAACTACTTACACGGAACTGTCTAAAGAGCCCTGCAACGCAAAGTAAGAGCAGAAACAAATAAAAAATTTTATAAAGTTATGTCAGTACCAATATTACTATATGGAAGTGAATCTTGGGTAACGAAGAAGAAAGATAAAATAAGATTACAAGCCAATGGAATAAAATTCCTCAGGTACATAGCAGGATACACCAACCTAGACTACAAAATAAATACAGATATCAGGAAGGAATTAAATATTTTCGATATAAACAGTAAGGTTGAGGAATACCGACAAAATTGGATATCCCATCTGTTACGAATGGCCAAATGAAGATTACCACTACATTTTTGGCGATATACTCCGCAAGGTAACATATGCTTTGGAAGACCTGCAAAACGATGGAAAGACCAGATCTAGCTGAAACAGGCTGAGGAAAGCCTAATGCATGATGGAAGAAGAAGAAGAATAATATTGCAGTTTGTAGTTCCGATAGAAGACACGTTTTTCTGATAGTGCCTCAAGTTTTGAGCCTCTTGCGTTACTGAAAAAGCCTAGAAAAGTTTCATGCTTTCTCTTGCCATAGCAGTACCAATCCCAAATAAAGGAGAATCGTGATTTAAAAAATCGTTGGTCGTAGCTCGTGGAATACGAACGCCTCTCGTACATTTTAACGTTGAGAAGCAATGTCGTCAAATTATGTTCTCATGCTGATCGACTTTCTAAATGCTTTTAAATCTGGAAATACCGTATCGTTGAAACTCATTCCCATCAGCTGGTAATTATAAGCTGTATTTTTTAACTGCTGAGTGTTTATTTACTCGTGTCTTGTTCGACAATTCATGCCAAAGACGAAAAGCCGTTTCACATCAGCATGCACAGCCCACATAATCCAACAGTGTGAAACGCCCACAGAAAGATCTGGCAATTAGCGTAATGGTAGCAATCTGACATCGCATCGAACATGTAGAATATCCTACTGCTTATTTCTAATGTTAGTAATCCAACACACACAGATACTGCCTCGTGCTACGCTGCCAGCTTCACTTACAGTATGTAAGTAAACAGTATGTTAAATGCATGATGACCGACTCACGCTTCTCGCCGTACCAAACTGAGTTCTTTGTCAGGTTTTGAGCCAAACTAGCATCTGCAGCTTAGTGTGCATTTCTGTGTGTACAATGAAAATGCTGATCACCTTGCATGTATATCACCATCACGAATTATTCAACGAATATTACTCGATTATGTCATCTGTTGTCTGCATCAAGAACTGACCAATGTTTCGATTGCACAACACCAGTTATCGTCGTCAGTGTTCGGTCGAACTGTTCTATTCCCAAATGAGCAACTGTCTGGTGCACACAGGGGACACAAAGTAATAGTGCTACTTCTGTTTTGCACTTAATAATTCTGTGCGTCATAACTGTGCTAAAAGCAAACTCAGATTTCATGTTAACAGTTTTGCTTTCGAGAGCTTTCATGATTTTTTAATAACTTCTGAAAACAAGTTTAACTACAGTACCTTGTGACAGTGATTAGGCTACATATCCTATACATAAATTTCCGTTTAGATCGCTTCTTTAATTTATTCAGTTTTATCAACGTAAATTGGGAAGAAGAATACAAAGCCATAAATGGAATGTATCTTCTTTTAAAAAAAAAATAGCGCTAAGACTGTATCATTCACGAACATAAATTGTTTTCTTTTAGCATTGGCATTGGATACGGTATGGGTTTAATGTCTTCCTCAAGTGTGCATGGTGCTGAAATTATTTACTGAGTGGTTTAGCCTCCTCTGGGCTGACGTGTCTTGTGTCTCCTGATCAGAATACGAAAACCTGTCTGCGCCCTGTTAGAGCGCGCACATTCGTTTTATTTCATTCCTAGTTCATTTATTGCCGCGAACGAGTCCGCTGTCTGCCGTGCCAAAAAAGGAAGAGCGCAGGGGCCTGATATAAGCGAAAGTTGAGGTCGTATTTACTTTGTTCCGTAAGTCTGACGCAGTTCGTTCCACCTCCACACGTTCCGTCATGAGAAAACAAGAAAACGGGCAGTAAGGCAGGGGGGAGGGGTCGGAAGAACAAAAATGACGCCTTGTACAAAACTGTTAAACTCAATCTCTTAGCAAAGCATGGCAGTACACGTGACCCGCCTACCAGGCAGTCGTGGCGAATCCCACTAGCGGCTCAAGGCGCTCGGTTACGTAACACGTTCTGCAGACAAATTTTACTGCAGCCGCAGACTTCCCACGATAAAATGTTTACTGCAGGAAACCTATAGTGCGTCATTTTAACCCAGTAATTTCTTATATTCTGCAGTTCTTGCTGTAATCTGAGCTTCGTCTTTGTCTGTTACACTGTTTACGTCGGACTTATTCCTGTTACGTTTTTTGTGGTATTATTATGGAAATTTCTCTTTTTCCTGTGGATGCAATAATTCTGATGACTGCTGTGTCTCAACGATTCCTTGCACATTGTTATATAATACATTCTCCACTTCATCTTGGGACATTGCTGGCTCTGTGAGTCATTGTATTCATTCCTAACCTCACTTCGTTATTAAAAAAGGGAATATTAACTGTTGTATGACGGAAGAGGTAGAATGAGGTGCAGCCAGACCTCCATTTATCAATATTTCTTTAATGTATAGTTCAGCTTGAGATTTATAGCAGCGATCCTCAATAATAAGCTGTCATCAGACACTATATTCAGATTATTTTCATTGCCATTTTTTTCTTTTATAACTTTAGTATTATGTAATGCAGACGAAGCAGGGACGTTCGCAAGTCTTTGTCAGCAGGAGCAAAATATTTTCCCCACACAAGTGATTTAGAAATTTTGAGGACATTGTCATCTGCTTGCCTTTTTTTTCCTACTGATTTCTACACTGCTCTTCTAGTACTCGCTCAGTGTTGTGTACATGAAAAATCTAACAGTATAGTTGTAGCAAAACCCGTTTCTACGTACCCAGATTTTTCGTTTTACCGCCAATTACCTTATTTTCGGTTAGTGTCGTCGTCAGCTCTGTTCTTTCAATAAATTGTCTCCCTGGCATTAAATGTTTTGTATGTATAAAATTTCCCACATTTTGCGATTTTGAACCACTACCAAAAGCTTCAACATCGATTTTGAAAGGAAAGTACATCGTGCTACCGTACAACCTGTATAAAATCGTACAGTTTGCTTCAGAATCTACATCATCAAAATATTTCAACACTTTTCGTCTCGTGACTGTACTCTAAACTGCAGTAAATAATCTAAAACAGTAACTGAATTTGTTCCCCTCTTAAAAGCGGGTCGTATAATGCGTGACAAAATACACAAGGAACAATTGATTTCAGCTTAGCACGATTGGTTTGCACTAATTTCGCAAGATTCTCATTGACGAATTCGTCTGCACTCTTCGTTTGGCTTGTTATAAATTCATGACAGCCAGCCCAATCGAAAAGTTCTCTTTGTAGCATCTACATTATTCTTTAAATCACGGCTTATGTCATGTTGCTGTAGATGCAACAAAATCTTATACTAGACAACTGCCAATCTTACAAAAATGGCATCAGATGGACGGGCACGACACGGAAATCATTCACGATACAGATGTCGTGCTAAACGACCATTTTGTCCACTTACGCCGTCTGTGAGCAACACGTCGGTGTACTGGAAAAACACCACTGAGAGACGCTGTAGAAAAAGACGAAGAGTCTGCCTCTGCAGCTTGTCACTAATTTTTAGTAGCAAACGTCCTACCATAGTTACCAAGGCGGTGGGTTACTGTGTAATGTTAATAAATAAATATTTAAATAAATGAAATGTACTGGATAACCTTATACTCATTCTGTAATGTACCGTGTCTTTCTAGATCACTCAGCGGCAACTGATGTACATGCGCTACAATTCATTGGGTTCCTCTCTAATGACACGTGACACATCACACAAGATATCGCATTACACGAGACACCAACCTCTGTCAATGTGCCATTGCCTTTCATCGTTCAAAGTCGTTTACCTTCCAAATGGTGCTTTTGCGGACATGGGTTTACTACCGCATACTACTGTCCTGAGTCTCCTCAACAACATTTATAACTGGGTAATAGGTATTCTGAAACAGCCTGTATACGAAGGCTAAAAGAATTGGTCCGAAATCCTTAATATGGGTTCGCTGCACAATTGTTGGACATGTTCTAAGTTCGGATACAATAAATTTCATCGAGACATAAAGGCATCTGTTGACAAATCAGCGCGTATTTAGAAAACACCACTGATGCGATATACCCTTTTCTCACGCAATATCCTACGAACCACAGGGAAAAGGCGGATTTCATGTTACTACATTGCCGGAAAGCAATCGGCACAGTGCCCCACTGCAGGCTATTAATATATGGGATAGGTTCCCTGATATGTGAGTGGCTCGAATACGTCTTAAATAATAGAATCCAGTACGCTATCTTGGATGGTTAGTGTTCACCAGATAGAAGGGAATCGTCAGGAGTGCCCCAGGGAAGCGTCATAGGACCACTCCAGGTCTCTGCGCACGTGTATCTGACGGACAGTGTAAGCAGCAGTCGGGGACTTTTACTCATGCCGCTGCAGGATAAGGGAAAGTATCTTCGTTGAGTGATTGCAGGATGATATAGGATGCCTTGGATAGAATTTCTATTTCGTGTGGTGAATGGTAGCTTGCACTAAATGTAGAAAAACGAAAGTTAATGCAGATGGGTAGGAGAAACAATCCTGTAATGTTCGAATTTAGTCTTAGTGGTGTACTGCTTGAGACAGTGATGTCGATTAATTATCTAGATATTACGTTGCAAAGTGAAATGAAATGGAGCAAGCACGTAGTATCCGTAGAAGAGAAGGCGAGTGGTCGGCTTCGATTTATTGGAACATTTTTAGGGAAGTGTAGCTCACCTGAAAAGGAGACCGCTTATAAAACACTAGTGCGACCCATTTTTGAATACTGCTCGGGTGTTTGTAGTCCCCAACAGGTCGGGCTAAAAGAAGACATCGAAGCAAATTAGAGGCGTGCTGCTGGATATGTTCATAGTACGTTCGATCAACAGCGAGTATTACAGAGTGCCTCGCGAACTTAAGTAGATTGTTGACACGCCGATGTTTGAACCACTTTCGCGCCAAATATTAGTTTTTTTTCAGTTACAGCATCAAATTGTCTCCAATTTACACCTTCACAATGCAATATCTTGTGCATTTCTTTCTGTTTCTCCTACATGAACTTTGTACAGACATATACGACTATTTTCTTTCGTCCATGACACTAATAAAGCCAACAGAAAATAATAGTAGAAACAGTAACATCGTCTGTATCCAATCAGATACAAAAAACACCATAGTTAGGCAACTCTATATTGCATGTAATGCTATGCACAACAATTCCATTCTGTACGTTTGACATTCAGGTTTATCTTCACAGAGCCAGTACGTACGTGTACGAGCAACTTTCGCTTCAGAGATGTTTTAAGCGAACACTTCGCCACTCACTGGATCACACTTTTCTGGATCCTACGCAGCACATTTCCATCCATCATTGCTGAAGCAGCAAGCATGCGAGCTATTAGGTCGAGGACATCGATAGGTGAAGTATTATGAACTTGTTCCCTAAAGTGGCCCACAAACAAAAATCTAAGGGATCAAGGTTCGGGGAACGTGGAACCAGAACATTGGACCTCCACGACCAATCCATTTCCCTCGAAACGTTCATTGGAACAGTTACACACATTCATTTCAAAGTGTGGCGATGCATCATCATAGTGAAACCATAGCTGTCGCCGAACAAGGAGTCGAACATTTTCTAACGCATCAGGCAAAGTATTGCAAAGAAACATACGACACAGGGGCGCATTCAACAGGTTTAGAATTTTGAATGGATTTGCGTATACTTTTGCGTATACTTTTGCACATGCACACTGCAATTATTCTGCTTTGATCAAATGAACTATGTTCGAGAATAGGTAATGGTCCGTTGGCCAAGCCTTAAGTTGTGTTGAATCCGCGTAGTGGTAAATTTTTAAAATGAAATCAGCTCTATCTAATTTGCAACTCGCCAAAAAAAAAAGGCTGCTTTTATACGCTTTTTTAAATAACGACAAGGGAATGTATTGGTAGATGTGAGACTAATATCCTTCACGCAATTATAATGAAAAGAGCTTTTAGTTCCATTAAGACTAATGAGATCTCTGGGGACTAATTTGAAGTACATTCATGTAATATAAATGATGAAACGCTAAAGTGAAAACCAATGTCGAAGCTATTGTGAAACCTGTGCGCACAGCTAAAATACGATTAAACGTTTGTGACTGGAATACGGGCATTAACGTACTGCGTAACGTGTTAGTGATGTCCTGTGTGTGACGTGTGTTGCGTAATGCAACCAGACAGTTTCGCTGACACACATGCTGCAAAGATATGAAAACTTCACGTATTGAGTTCAAACCCGAGAGTCATAGATGCCTGTGGTTTGGTGTGCAGCAAACGGATGTTCTTGCACTGACTGACGAGGAATTCCACTCAAGAACGCGCGCAAACTCGATACTATCTGCACCTTGCCGCCTACTGATTGTGAGCCTTAGCTGCGCACATGCTCGGTGACAATCCCAATAGAGCAAGAGGAATTTGATTGTTGGCGCTGTGTCTCACAGGCGGCACCTTAAAACGTGTTCAAACGACACAATCGGAGTTAATGTGAAAATATATCTGTTGAGGACTCATATTATGCATGTTATGAACCTTGATGAAATGTGAGACTTCCTGAACGCACGTCGTGGTGCATAATAAATAAGGAACCAATAAATCCCGCTACAAAATATCATAAGAGGCTGTTATAGAAAAAAACTCCAAAACGATGTCCTCATAGTAATAATAATCACGTGCGAGACTCCTAATTCTGTTTCTTGTGTAATTTGTATTTGACTCTTAAGGAATAAGTTGGGTTATCAAATGATATCTTTTATTGCAGCAAAACCGTCATGAGTTGTGGAAAGACATTTTTGATTCCATTCCACTGTGCGATTTTTTCACGAAACTTGGCACATACTAAACACCTGATGCCTGTACGAGTGACAACCGAATTGGTTCGTGGTGCCTTATTGCAATTCAACCATGCAACTCATATCCACAGTCGTGTCCTGATTGGCAGCATCCAACAACCACTGACGTCACCTGTCGCCTGTCCCTACATTCATTTCGCCAAGTGCTAAAGATGAGTTAACCAGAGTATTTTAGATTTTTTGTAGCTTACCAATGACACCATTTCCACTGTTGTACAAAATTCAACATCGTAAAATTTTGGAGCACCAAAATAGGTTATCCTTGTGTATTTCGACCTGGAACACGAATCTGGCATTGGTTTTTCCACAGCACCCATAATTTTTGTGTGAATTGTACTACTCACTATCTAATTTTATTCGGTTTTTGTGTTGCAAAACAATACGATTTCATCCGTAAATCCTAATTTATAAATACAAAAAGGGTGAAATGCTTATGAAATATGTTTTCATAAATACCCAAATTATTTATTTATTTATTTACACGTCAAGTTCCATAGGATCAAATTGAGGAGCAAATCTCCAAGATCATGGAACGTGTCAGTACATGAAATTACAACATAAAAGTAATAACAGATAAAAATAAAATGTTTATAACCCGAAAAAAGTCAACCCATAAGTTTTAGTAAAAGCAATCAACAATACAACAAGAATCAGCTTACTTTTTCAAGGAACTCCTTGAGAGAATAGAAGGAGTGACCCTCGAGGGAACTCTTCAGTTTCGTTTTGAAAGCGCGTGGATTACTGCTAAGATTTTTGAATTCGAATGGTAACTTATTGAAAATAGATTTTTGCACATTTTCTGTGCCTCTTATCTGTGACACTACTATTAACCAACAGTGCCCAACAGTAGTCAGTCATCATAGTTGTTTCACATCGCCCCTAACACCGTTGCTCCAATGTAGATACGGTCTGATGAAATGTTTCCCCGTGTTCATCGGAGACTTGTCCAAGTACACCACCAGGAAAAGAACGCAAGTGTGGGTGAAGAAAGTGCAGCTTTAGCGACATATTACCATCGAGATTACGGTAAGACTGCGACAGTTCGTTGACTAACACATCACTACTGTCTGCTCTCTTGTTTCCAAAGATACCAGAACACAATTTTCGGAAAGAAATGCAGCAGTCCAGTTCAAGAGGGTTCAAAGCTGTGACAAAATCAGGATCGTCAATAAGCTGTCTAATTGTATGGTCAACGAACATTCCTGCTTTCACTTTGGCTTCACTCAAGGCAGGGAATTTCTGACGTAAGTACACAAAACCAGGTCCACCTTTGTCCATCGCAATGACGAACGACTTCATAAGTCCAAGTTTCATGTGAAGTGGTGGTAACAAAATGTCTTTTAAATTCATGAATGGAGCGTTTGCCACGGTCTTGCAACCAGGTTCCATTTTTGTACTGGAGGGCCTAATGACTCTTTCGATCACGGCTATCCCATTCACAATCATCTACGTGAATGGGCGGTTTCCTCCATATCACTGGAGTAGGAAAAGGCGTTGCAACTTTACCTTTCCTTTCATCCAAACGTTAAGATGAGACGAACAGTTCACACAGATATGCGTTGCCCATTTTCGGTCCTGATCACCTAACTTACGCCCAAGATAAAGATCGTACAATTTCTTCACAACAGGTGTCACATGATTTAATAATGTACTCACCACAGATGTAGTAAAAGTTAATTGTGTGATTTAAACATACCTGTGATACCGTATGAACACTAACACAGATGCATAGCTGAAGCAAAACACTCTGCGCGAAGTATATTTAGATCGCATTGCTGACACTCGTGAATGAACATCCAAACAAAGGAAGCAGGAGCAACAGACAATGAGTCTCACGTTGTTGCCATGTTGTAAAAGATTAGCTATAAGAAAATTTCCCGGTAGTCGTGTCATGAGGACGGCCTTAATAGGTTGCATTTCTTAAGAAATCATCTTATTTGCTTTTTATAACCATTCATATGAAATGGAGTATTTTTAAAACTTATGGCGTTACAAAAAAAAAAAAAATAATATTTTCGTGCTTGGGGTGTCAAAATATATAAAAAACATTCACTTCCATTCTTGAAAATTTTTCATTGTTGACCAGTGTTCTTTTTGACCAAACCATTCATTCGAATGTTGAGAAATTCTTCAAACCAGTTGCAAACACTGTGGTCCAGTACCATGGTGCGCTGTCATCCACAAAAATTCCGTCGTTGAATGGCTGCCGAACATAACCATTTCCAGTCAGTGAATGGTTCAATTGGATCAGGGTACCTAGTCCATTACATATAAACACAGCCCACACCACTATGCAGCACACTGCACAGTGTCTTGTCGACAATTTGGATTCGTGGCTCTGTGGTATCTGCACCGCACACGAACCCTACCATCAACTCTTACTAGCTGGAAAAGGGACTCGTCTGACCAGGCACAGTTTTCCAGTCGTCTAGGGTCCAACCGATATGGTCACAAGTCAATGAGAGGCGCTGCGGGCGATGTCGTGGCGTTAACAAAGGCGTTCGCGTCGGTTGTCTGCTGCTACAGCCCATTAACGCCAAATGTTCTAACGGATACGTTCGTCACACATCCCACATTTGTCTGTTAGCACTGACAACTCTATGTAAACGCCGGTGCTCTCGGTCGTTAAGTGAAGGCTGTCGGCCACTGCACTGTCTGTTGTGAAAGGCAGTGGGCAATGCCTGAAATTTGGTATTCTCGGCACATTCTTGAGACTGTGGATCTCAGAATATTGAATTCCCTAACGATTTCTGACATGGAATATCCTATGCATTGCAAGTCTGTTAATTCCCGTCGCTCGGCCATAAATCCATCAGAAAGTTTTTCACATGAATGACGTTAGTACAAATGACAGCTCCGCCAATGCACTGCCCTCTTATACGAGGCGTGTTTTTTAAGTAAGTACTGTTTTGAAATTAAAAAAAGACGTGTTAAGATATCTCAATAATTTTATTTTTACATGAAAGCCTGTACTTTAATCTACTTTTCTATATAATTTCCGTCAATATTGAGGCACTTGTCATAACGCTGCACCAGTTTTTGAATACCCTCATCAAAGAAGTCTGCCGCCTGACTTGTTAACCACTGCAGCACCACTGTTTTGACTTTGTCATCGTCTTGAAGACACTGACCGCCCAGGTGTTTCTTCAAGTGCAGGAACAGATGGTAGTCCCTGGGCGCAAGATCGGGACTGTACGGAGGATGATCTAGGGTTTCCCATCGAAAAGATGTGATGAGATCTTTGGTCTGATTCGCCACATGCGGACGGGAATTGTCTTGCAGCAAAACGATGCCCTTGCTCAACTTCCATGGACTGTTGCTTTGGTTCTGGTGTGACGTAGGCCACCCATGTTTCATCTCCCGTAACAATTTGGCTTAAGAAATCACTACCGTCGTTGTGGTACCGCTCAAGGAAAGTCAATGCACTGTCTAAACGTTTGGTTTTGTGTACATCCGTCAACATTTTCGGTACCCAACATGCGCACAATTTTCGGTAATTCAAGTGCTCGGTCACAATGCCATACAAAACACTACGAGATACATCAGGAAAGTCATCCAGCAAGGAGGAAATCGTAAAGCGTCTGTTTTCTCTCACCTTATTGTCCACTTCCTGCACCAAACTTTCATTATCGACCGAAGGACGCCCACTCCGTTGTTCGTCATGCACATTTGTGCAGCCATCTTTTAATGCTCTCACCCACTTTCTTACCATTCCATCACTCATAATGTTTTCTCCGCTAACTGCACAGATCTCACGATGAATATCGATCGCCTTTAGGCCTTTAGTACTACGAAATCTTATAACAGCCCGTACTTCACAGTCGGCGGGACTCACGATTATCGGAGGCATCTTAAACACTCAGTACACAACGTAAACAAGGAAGAATCAGACTGTAATGGCGTCAGTGCGTAGATTAAGGTACAGGCTTTCATGTAAAAATAAAATTATTGAGATATCTTAGCACGTCTTTTTTAATTTCAAAACGGTTCTTACTTAAAAAAAACACGCCTCATACCTTGTAAACGCGGTAGAACTGCCCTCTGTATGTGTGCATATAACCATCCCATGACTTTTCTCACCTCAGCGTATGTAAGTATATAACGTAATGCAAACTGGACGACACTACTTATGACTGCAAGTGAACTGTGATGATAAAAACCATGAAAAGTAATGGACTCCTCTACGTAAGTATATGTGGAGAGTGATGATTCGTTGAATGGCATCGCCAGGTCTACTATAACAAAATGTTGTGGTGGGCCCAAACTGCTGCGGTCATCGGTCCCTAGGCTTACATACTACTTAATCTAACTTAAACTAATGTACGCTGTGTTTTTATCTGAAAAAACATTTTATACTTCTAACTCACTTCTTCTATCACTTATCTCTTGGTGCCTTATCTGTCTACACAGATATCAGATGGTGATGCTGCTGTACAATTTAAATTAATACATTTTATCTTATTCTCAGTTAATTTTGATGTTACTAATATTTTCTGTCCTACTCTTTTTTAATGTATTTAAAAGATTTGTGATCAGGGAGCTTATTCGACGTTAGTTTTACCAATACAGCGTTGCTGCTGATCGATGCCATTACGGCAGCCTTAAACGCATGTTACATTATCAATATAAGAGCCTTCATGTTTTCCAGAATTTGGTTTTCGAAGTCCGATCCATCTAAAAAAACATTGTTCTTCTACGCAAATAGTAACATTGAAATACTTATGTTTCTTTCCACGTCGTGCATTACCCTATTAGTAGCGGATCAGCAATCACAGGTTGTTCTGATTTCTAAACTCGTTCCTGTAATTAAAATAATTACGTCTTCTCTTATTACTAATCGTCTGGAACGAACAGTATTTTAATAATGTAGGATAGAGAGGAAGAACTATAAGTTGAACGAGAGAAATGAAAATTATGATGTCTTCATATTTTCTGTATGCAAATAGCGCGTAATTATATCATTAAGAGCAACGTTACGACAATCGCTGTAAGTTTTGTCCTTCAAGTTCATGCAGTAAACGTAGGAAGGTGGCAGTAATTGAGTCTCAGGCGTGTTCGTTATAATGAAACTTGAGTTTTCTTTGCTGTGTAGAACCAAGGCTAGCTTGGAATATCTGGTTGGGTGAGGCTGTATTGCATGCCATTTTAGAGTTTCAATTACGTTGTCACCTTCTGCTTCATCAAAGCATTAAAGTTTGAATGAGCAACATACTTCCGTGAGTCATTTGACATTTCGTCCAGAGTTTTCTTAAACGATATTCCGATCTGTGAGGATATCCAAACTGATCGATTTCTATGAAGCAGCTAAATTATAAGGTCTGCTTTAATAATATCAGGTATAATCTAGCTCCGCAAATTATTATTATTAAAATCTGTAAGTGTTAATAGAACGTCCTTCAAGGCTGCGATTATTTATTTACCTCGTATCCGAAATTAGATGTTGGTTGGAATTAAGGGATTCCCTTACTACGGCTGCATCTGCTGTGAAGCTTTTGACGGAACAAGCTCTGTACATGCTGATCAGTAATTTAGTCTGCCCTCTGGTACGTTACAGACACACTTCTCAATACGTTCAACCTTGCCAAAGCCTTTCTACCGCGTATTGTACATATTCATGCTAGCTTAACCTACATCAGAAATGAACCCTAACAGTTAGACATGAAATGTAATTGTTGACAGAACTACTAAGTTTTTGGGAAGATGATTTTCCTATGAAACAAACCGGATTTCTCGGCTCATATTACTAGGTTGCAATGAATAAGTAACTTCCTTATTTGATGTTTGACTCATAGTTGTACTTCGCTTCAAATTGACTGCATCTAGTAAAGCTGTGGTAACATAAATAAGTAATTCATCAAGCGTACTGTAATACTTTAGTTTATGGTAAAACAGTTTCTTCCAGGTTCGAGGGTAGATAATGTACTGGAGAGGGCATGGTTCTGTCATTTTTAACTACACGTACGAGACATATCTGACGTATATAGAGAAAGATGTTGATGCTGTAAATGAATAACTGAGGAATATCAAGTAGTTTTAGCTTTTTTGAGGGTACCTGCATGTTTACGTCGAAGAGTCTAGTAATGTCAACAAAGAGAGCTCCTGGATACTGACTGATAAACTGACTTTCAGTCTCTGCTTTTAGATTTCAGGCGAGTCATATTGTCCCAGCGGTCTTTCCTAAACCTGTGTTCCGATTTAGGTAGCTTATTATAAGTTTCGAGCCACCACTCCAGCCAGAATTTCATCATATTTGATAGTTCTATTTCACAGGAAGACAAAGCGGCGAGAGTGTATGAAGAGCACAACAGCGTTTTCTTTCATAGTTTCAGAACAGAAATTACAACTTGGTTGCTCCACTCCGGAGCGTAGGTTTGTTTCATCCAAATACCATCACAAATTTGCCAGAACAACTTTTTATGGGGACAGGGATCACAAAATAATGGATACATTCTATCTTGGACACGTATTAGAGGTTTCCTTTAGGGTTTTATTAGTTGTTCTGTTATCCTTTGGTTCATCAAAGTAGGGGAAACAATCAACTGCTGGTCCCTTTTATCGATAAAATATTCTATCCAGACAAAATCAGTGAAGTAAGAGTTTTCGGTAATAATCCATAAGTCGCATTTTCAGAATTGTTTGTTACACTGCGACATGCTTGTTTCTCTGTTCAGGCACTTGCAGAACCCGAACTAGTTACGCTTTTTCTGCTTTTTTAAGGGGCTCCGGAACGCCCTATACTTGCAATGTTAAAATAACGCTTGTAAATTACATCTTTCCTCACAAAGTATTTGAGGTAGGAAGTTGAACTACTTACGGATTATTTATTGGAATATGGGCTACAACTTAACACAGGGATTTTACAAAATTTTAGTTCAGTTATTAAAGATGATTTTTTTTTAATTGTAATGAAAATTCACAACATTTTTTTGCAATTTTTTATTTATATATTCAAAAATATACAGTTTTTTGGAAAAAGGCTGTGTTAAATTATGCAGAAGGTACTGTGTAACATTTACTGAAAGTTTGAAACAAATATGTTTGGAAGATCCTTAGAAAACATGTAATTAATATGAGAAAATAAAAGTTTTGGGAATCGAGCGACAAAGATTGGATTAACTTTTTAGTGCATTCCAGGTCCATAGGATGGATTATCTTCATCCTCTGCAAACTCCTCCTCCAGCTTCCTCTTGTTCCTCCTCCTGTTTACTCTTGCTTGTATTTCTAGACTCTTTACAGCCCTGTCTGCATCCCGAAGGTGTTCCTTGTCTAAAGCAAGCATCGCTCGTACCACGTTAGAACCTATCTTCATTCCCATATTTCTAAATACCTTGCACCTTACAATGTTGCCATCATTGAAAGTCGCAACAGCATCATACACACCAAAGTGAAGTGTTTCTATTCCAACAAATACAGTCTTGGTGATTCTCGACCATATAACACTATTTACACTTTCATTGGGGTTTTGAGTTTTTCCGTGAATACACATTTTCAACAGTTCAGGTGCTGCCAAGTCTCTGAAAATAGGTTTTATCACCTCCATTATTGCATGAGGCAGACTAAAATGTACCTGATGAACACGGACGTTAATAATAACACCATTTGACAGCAGTTTAACAGCGCCACAGTGGGTCACGCCCATGTAGAACACATTTCAAAAAAAATTTAAAAATAGTTGTAGTCTTCGGAATTGAATAAATTATATATCAATTAAAAGGTAATAGTCTGCAGATTCAGAAAACGCAAAACAGTAAAAATTGAACTTTTCATGATTTTGAGCCTTTCCGGAGCCCCTTAAGCAATTGCTTATCTTCACGTCTCTTCTTTATACTCTAAAATGTTCTGTTTGTCATGTGTGATATTATATCAGAGCGTTATTGCTCTGGACCACTCACTCTCCCACTACACAGTCGGTCTTGCCCTGTGGCAGTTCCCAGAGTTTTCCATTGGAATACTTCTCGTAAATCATCCGCAGCCAGAGATTCACACCATCGCAGAGCTGATCTATTTGTCAGACCATTTAGTTCTTGGTCGATTTTTTTGTGAGAATTTCCTGCTTCTCTGAGTAAACAGCCGCTCTGTGGCCATGGTATGCGATAACCCAGTGAATCTTTAACTGTTTGAATCTTCTTCAACGTAACATCTTGATATCAGTGACAGGTTAGGAGCCGAGTGACACGAAAAGGGCTGGAGACTAATGTCGGATTCCCGATGTACATAGAAAAATAAATTCTCTTCTATAAATCTGTTAGTTCCTCTTCCGGGTGTGTCTGACATGACACATCCCCAGAACTATGAATAGTGTTTCGATGTCTCGTGGAAGTATACATCGCTCTTGTAATGGAACGAATGTTGTTAAAGGGTAGTATGCAAAAATCTATATAAATCATAGTCCTTCAGTGTAAATATTAAATGAGAGAGTATGAATTCGCATGGTTTATAGGTTAATGAGATCACTTTAAAATTCGCATTCTTTCTGCAATAACATTACCACGCCGCCTTTGACGCCATGACGCACGGATCTTAAAAGAGATGCTGCACATATTTTCTTGTAAAAGAGAGTGGTTTTCACACTTTCACGGTGTGCTTACATGAAGGCCATTTGGTAAATCTAACACTATTGAAAGTCTCTAATTAGAGATCGCAACACAGCATGTCCATAGACCGTGCTAAGGAGCTTATCGCCATCTTGTGGAATATGAAGAAAGGTCGAATCGTTGTCACGATGGCCGTGACAGCATCATACAGACAGTTGGTTCTAGTGCTATGAGTGCGGAACGCGTGGTGACAAGGCGGACTCAGGAAAACAGTCTGGCAACGAGAACAGGCACTGGTCCTTTCAGAAGGACTACTTTACGGGAAGACTGTAGGACTGTTCAACCTTCTCTGAAGAACAGACAGATGACACGGGCTGAAATCTGCGGGACAGAATCGCTTTGCGACGTTTGCCGCTGACACCATAACACAGATAAAGAGACTTGTATGCTGTAGTGTCAGTCAGCTGGGACGTCGAATGACACTCCATGGAGTTCAGCGATGTGTCTCGCTTCTGTTTGTTGCGGGTAGAGCAACGCCTAGACTTTCATAGACGACCTGGTGAAGCGACGATTCTCGAGACACTTATCCTTCCAATACTTGGAATAATTGACGATTTGTTTTGGGAATAAATACGCAACCATTTGCTTTTTTGGACTTTTGATACTACTTATTGTACGTTTGAAATGTTTTCGAGCCACTGCAGGCTCATCATCAGAAGATGTTACATGAACGTTGTATTGTGGGCCAAGCGTAGCTAGACGCTGTTGAGAGGGTGCTGGAAAAAATGACGGAAAGTCAGTCATCGGTAACCAAACGTTTATGAAACGGAAAAGTTGTTATGTTTTTGGTACTTACAGTAAACTGCATCGTGAAATCCATAGCAAATCGTTTCCCATAATGTACATTATCATGTAAAAGGATTGTATACAGTATTTAGCTACACTTGGTTTTGCATTTATTCACTGAATGTAAAACACCACATCGTGCTACAAGGAACATGCTTATGATTGGAATCACGCTTTGCCACACCATGATCTTTGGCCTGAGATGCATTTTATTACAGCATAAATACATTCAAGTGAATCTTACTAGGGTCACGTGTGTTCTTCTATTGGCAATACACATGTAACATGGATTAAAACTATACAATACTACCCAAAACATAGCATTCACTCCGGTTCATAATCGTTTCATGACCGATAAGCAAAATTCCGTCTTTTCCGCCAGCACCACTGCACCACAGCGTATTTATAGCTAGCTGCATTTGGCCCGGAATATAATTTTCTGTAACATCTCCATCTAATGACGAGCCATTCGGTGTCTCGAAAACATGTTAAGGGTACAATAAATCGTATCAAAAATCCAAAAAAAAACGACTTCTTGCATAGTTATTTCCAAATAAATCGCCACTTTAAATCACAGTAGCTGTTCGTAATCTACAATTGATATACTGAAATCCTGGAACTATGGAAAGTTATTGGATAGGACAACAGTACTGATTTGACATTTGCTGATGAAAGTCTATGGCAAGTATGGTTAACACTTCATCACCAGGGTACAAATGGCAGATTCCATCAACACCCTACACTGCTGTTCGCACCAGAAAACTCATTGAGAATGTATCGATCCTTAAATGGCGTTCTCGGCATGTCTGGAACGCGACGGGAAGACAAATTATTCCATATCAGATTCAAAGCAGTAATTCTCAGGAAATGACACAAGATGATTCAGGTATGACATGAATTTCTTCAAGACGACATTCGGAGGTTATTTACTTGCATGCCACAACTAATTCAAGAGTTTGTTGTTGCCCATGGGTGTAACACTTCATACACAAGTTGATAATCGACACCAGTTCCGAAGGGAATTAAACTTTAATAGTTTAATAATCGTTATATGATGATCGTTCACAAATATCGGACTGGTGTAACTCTTTCCATTTCCGTCGTGTGCGGCGGACGGGTTATAGTTTCTCATCCTTAACAGTTCAAACCACGTACGTGGGTATCCTTCTTGATGTCAGACCACTTCACTCGAAGTTGGTAGACACTGGTACAGTCCTTAAAAGAAGCGTTGAAGAAAACTCTACTTAATTCCTATCAAGCAGAAGCCCCATAATTCAAGACTGGTGGCGCTCGGTATTTAAATAAATTTACTTGAAACTGTTTAACTAACTAGGCTTTATTGCCTCTAAAACATGTTGTAAATGGCTATCAAGTCCATGTTTACTGTCCAGCTAATATTCATGCTAGTTAATGACTGTTTTACTACAAGTTCTGCACACGAAAGCAGCCAGAAATTTATCAGTTCGACCCGATTGATTTGAACGTTCTCAACAGACTTTGACCCACAACTATTCGCGAGATATTACGTAAAGTTGTTCAGTTATCTTCTTATATAGAAATGCTCGCCATAATGTCTCGTGATGTTCACAAAACACGCCAAGCTGAGTTTGTAATACGACGAGATAGTTCACACGCAAATAACTTCCAAACTAACCCGCACAAAAAATCCAGACTTTCGCTACAACTGTTTAATACTGGAGCAGCTTTACCTATACGACTTGAGAACCGACAAGACGTGAGATTTCATTCTACTTGGCACTAACTTTTGTAGCGCGGTCTAACACTGATGTGCACCGTAACGCGGTTTCCGAGCGACTCCCAGAAATACAGAACTGTTACACAAAGCACTACACACAGTGCTGGAAATGCTGAATTCCTGTTGGCTCATAATTTTTGCAACCTGTCGGACAAGCTCGCGCACTTCAATACTCGCGGTATTTCTTAGCTCATCGAATAACAGTACCCAAGCAGTTTATAAAAGAAATTCTTTATTTACAAAACCAAATTAAATTTAAATAAAACGACGTGTGAATTATCTCCAGAAATGAGATACAATTTAATTTAATACCTAACTTCTCTTCTGGCTGCGTTTGTACAAAAATATGTACACTAGGACACGCGTCAAATGATACGTCACACACGTTCTGGTTACACAATAATTTTCCCACACATACATTTATATAGCATTCTTTTAATTAAACATCCGCACTTTACGTATATCCTCCATACACTGCGTCTCTCCACAACACTCGTACAACAAAACATAATGAAATAATTATTTTTGAAAGTGGTTACTGTTGCAGCAGAAGCTGTTATAATGAAAGCAAAGAAAAGTATAGAAAAATGCTTTATGTTAATTGATCTTTTTTGATATAGTTTCAACTGATACTATAAGTGAATACATTGCAGTCCCTAGCTCATTTTTGCAATTTTTTAGGCGTTATAGGCAAAATTTTACATCTCGTAAATCACTCTAGCCACTAAATAACATTTTTACAATACAGTAGTATTATCAGTACAAGTCTGTCTACGGAGCATCAAATAGATCGAATAAAATCTAATACTGCTTCTTTAGAGTCATAGGGAGTATGCATAACGATTAGATCGGATGCCTGACCAGATCACGCTGCCCAGCATCCAGCGCCAGCTGCACGTTTGAAAAAAGAGAGAGAGAGAGAGAGAGAGAGAGAGAGAGAGAGAAACAAAAAGACAGGATTGCACGCCTCTCTGCTAAATGGCAACACACACTCGTTAAGATCGCTTACTTCACTGTAAGGTGGAAGGACTGAGTAATTTGCTACGGTACAAGTTTAGTTAGCTATTAACTGCCTGACCTCAACTCTTTGTAGCCTCTCTTTTTTGTTTTATTTATTTTATTGCAGTCACATAATATTTTATTGTAATGTTAATCACTCAGTGCTCTCCAGAGATATTCGTAGCCTTTGAACGTTTGGAACTGGATGTGCGGCATGAATTTTCTGTAATAAAGTACTGTTGATTGCCAGCATAAGATAGCATGGTTCTTCCTATTAGTGTTGACATCGGCTGAGCCGAACGCCGTCTGTAGGTGGTGACCCGTGCTGCGCTCTTGCAGAAATGGAAAGACTGGCTATGTAGGCTGCGCTGCGTGGCGGACTCAGAATAACATCGCCGAGATAGGGCACCTTCGGCACCAATAGATAAACTGTCCACCAGTTTTTATTTATTTGTAAACGGTAGCGGCATTAGGGCACAGTTGAGCTGTTGCGAGATAGTTTGCTCGCAGCTGACACAGGCTTGTAAGAATGGACATGCAGCATTTATTGGTCACATAAAAAACTACTGAACATATTAAAATGTTTTATAAGATCACCAGCCCAAATATTAGTCAGCCCCTTAAAAGAGCACACTGGTCACTCTGGTTCAAATGGCTCTGAGCACTATGCGACTTAAAATCTGAGGTCATCAGTCCTCTAGAACTTAGAACTACATAAACTTAACTAACCCAAGGACGACACACATACATCCATTCCCGAGGCAGGATTCTAACCTGCGACAGTAGCTGTCAGGTGGTTACACACTGAGGGGCCTAGAACCGCTCGGCCACTCCGTCCGGCGCTGGTCACTCTGGAACACTGTAGATGGTTAGAGCTGGCACCAGGTAGTCATGTGGTCCAGCACCTCTGACGTAAGCCATGACAGTGAAGTGGTATGTATGTATATGTGTGTGTGTGTGTGTGTGTGTGTGTGTGTGTGTGTGTGTGTGTGTGTGTGTGTAGAAACAGTGCAGGAAAGTGGGTCACAGTGGGACGTGAGATGGCGGCAGGCAAGAGCTGTCTTGTTTGAATGCACCCATGACCACAGCGTGAATGACTGGTGTATCGATATGGACAGTTCAGTGCCCGTACAAGGAGCGCTGTCCCACCACAGCCAGGTAACAGTACGCTACTCTTAAAAAGAACATAACTGACATGGACCAAAGAGGGTTGTCAAGCCTTGTCAATAATAATAAGTTTCAAGTCCTATAGGAAAAGCTGCTGTTACTGACTTCAATTCCGAGCGAATACTGCAAATGAAACAGCATGCAATGGACGTTTGGAGTCGGGTACCTCGTGAATGGCCATTGATCCTAGCAGGACATAAAACTGCGCATCATCAGTGTCCCATACAACACAACAGCACAGCTAACAAGATGCATGGAGAGTGGTCCAACGAGACACGATTTTGCTTTTTTTCAAATTATGCAAAGCATCTAGTGTACGGACTTCGCAATGAAGCGTTTGAACTGGTGTGTGTATGTGGCGAGTGTTGTTGAGGCTGGGGGTGGTTCTGTGATGTTGGAAATGTTTTTCGTAGCACGGCTTGAGTCGACTCATTGAGGTTACAGGGAACATGAACCTTTATTTTTTTTCCCCAGCATTTTTGGTTGTCCTTTCTTCTGCATCTTCATGATGAGTATGCTGAATACCAGGGCACTAGTGCCAAAGCGCTCAACCTCGCAGTGCATTTCCCCCCTCATCCACGTCACACGGTCTAGGTCTAAGCATGAGGAGGTGGAAGAAAGGAAAACTGCGAACGTGCCGCATTTAAATGGCAGTACAGTCGCACTGTGTCACTGCATACGACATGGTTCTATGTTTCACATTTCTTAACAACTTAGAAAAAAATCAGTATTATTTGTTTATTTTTGGCGTGCTAAAGGCATAATTTTTATTTGATACAAACTGTCGGCATACGGACAAACGGAAATAATTTCATAGAGTTTCGCACTCAATTTGCCACGTAATCATGAGTTAGATAGTTTCATAATCGAAGATATGTCTTTCACAGAAATATGTCAATCGGAATATTGTAGCACTTTTGCAACTACGAGCGTGGTTTGAAAAGTTCTCGGAACGGAATAGAAAAAATTACTTAGATCACTAAAACGTTTTTTCTTTTTCAATGTAGCCTCCCTGTAGCTTAATGTACTTGGTTCAACGATGTTCCTGTGCCATGATCCCATCTCGAAAATGAGATTCCTCCAGCCTGCAAAATATTTGCCAGCTCTAGCTATCAATTCTTCGTTTCAAGTGAATCTTCGTCCACCAAGAAAAATTTTCAGTTTTGGGAACAGATGGAAATCTGATGGAGCCATATCAGGTGAATAAGGTGGGTGTGGCAACAATTCATACCTTAGTGCGTGTAATTTTGCCACGGTGTCTTGATGGAAGATGACTTTCTTCCTTGCTAAACCCGGCTTTTTTTGGCGTACCTTTTGTTGCAATTTTTCCACGAGGTTAGCACAGCATTCTCCAGTAATTGTTTGCACAGTGGGGAGATAATCTACAAACAGTATCCCCTTCACATCCGAGAACACTGATACCATGACCTTACCAGCCGAAGAATTGCCTTGGCTTTCTTTGGTGGCGGAGAATCAGCATGATTTGATTGTTGTTTTGTCTCTGGAGTATAGTAGTACACCCAAGTTTCTACTCCTTCATTGACAACTAAATCCCTAAATTCTTTTTACATGATACTCTATTTCAATACCGTTTCATAGCAAAAATGCAGTACCCATCGCTTTTGAGAATTTTAAGAATTCTGACGCCTCTCTTCTGTCATTGCCATTCATTTTAACTGACTGTGACGATAGATCACTTGATTGCCTTTTT
Organism: Schistocerca serialis cubense; assembly: GCF_023864345.2. Classification (NCBI taxonomy): domain Eukaryota; kingdom Metazoa; phylum Arthropoda; class Insecta; order Orthoptera; family Acrididae; genus Schistocerca; species Schistocerca serialis. The sequence goes on from NC_064641.1 coordinate 623,504,628, forward strand.
TGTGAAAACAGCCACTGGACCCGTGAATGTCCTTCATACCACAAACAAATAGCGAACGGCGAACAGCACTGACACAGTGATTCTGCCAAACTTAGAGAGTTGTGTCGACTGAAAATTGCCGCACCGCAATGCTAAATGAAATGTCGCTCTGTTCCTGGTGCTTCAGAGAAGGGCCGGGAAATGTCGAGTGACAGGCCGAGTCTTGGCCCTTATGCGGCTCGCACTCACTGCAAGCGGCAAATTTGGCACCCCGTGTCTGGCCCTTCTGTAGACAATCATGTATTCCAAGATGACAACAGATGTGTACACAGAGCTCATTTGATGAACACTCTGGCACCTTATCGACCCTGAACGGACCACCAAATCACCTGAGCTTCATCCCATGAAATGTTTGGGGCTATTTGGAGCAGCAAGTGAAACTTAGAAGTTAGTACAGGTGCCGGCTGTCAATTTGTGGGATGGAGACCCATACCTGTTGAGCTTTGTCGGTCAATACAGGGACGGTTAACGCTGTTTGTGGATGATACTGGAATTGTCGACTGATGATGTCCCATATGTGCTCGACTGGAGACAGAATTTGTGATCAAGTCGGCCAATACAATGTGTAAACACTCTGTAGAACTTGGTGGATTACAACAGTGGTACGTGGACGAGTGCTATCCTGTTGGAAAACATCCCCTGAAATGCCGTTCATGAATGGCAGTACAACTGATCGAATCACCAGAATGACGTACAGTTTTGTTGTCAGGGTGCGTGGGGTAGCCACAAGAGTTCTCCTGCTGGTATACGAAATAGAACCTCAGACCATAACCCCAGGTGCAGGTCCAGAGTGTGTAGAACTCAGACATGGTGGTTTCAGGCCTTCAAGTGGCCTCCTCCTAACAACACGTGACCATCACTGGCACCGAGATAGAACCAGATTTTATCAGAAAACCCTATGAACTCGCAAATACGGTGATTTGCGGTCAGTGGAATGCACACTACATGACGTCTGCCTCGGATATTTCCTTGAAGTAACCGATTTGTAACAGTTCGTTGTGTCACTGAGGTGTCAACTGCTGCTCAACTTGCTGCTGCAGATCCAGTACGACGCGTCAGAACCGTACACCAAACACGATGGTCTTCCCTCTAGGTAGTGCCACGTGGCTGTATGGAACCCAGTCTTCTTGCTACTGTACATTCTCGTTACCACCGCTGACACCAATCACTTGCAATGGCTACATGCTTGCCAAGTCTTTCTGCGATTGCCGCGAAATGTCAATAGACATTTTTCAGATGTCGAAAGACGGCTGCCAACTTTCGTTTATGGCGCACAATTCTTCCTTGCTGTTGCGATTTTTTTCCGTCAGTCTATATTAATGAGCAAATTAATCACAGACGCTTTCTATTTAATATAATCCATTATGGAGTCTAGGTAGCAGTTGTCGTTATACTGGTTATCACTGTTAACATTCAACCGCGATTCTTATACATATATTTTAACAACGCGTTTCAAGAGACAATGCTCTCATCATCAGGTTGTAAAGTATTTGTCATGAAATTAAACGGACTAAAAAGACAAAATACCATCACAAATAGTTGGGAAGTCCATAGAGTAAAACAGAATTAAAAGTATATTGGACTGTGGGTCCTCGTCTTACATTGAAGTTGTTGACACAAGTCGATGGCCGTCCCATAGCTACCAAGTATGCTGTCGCACTGTGCCGGGTCGGGAGCTGTTGTGGACTGACGTGCCTAGGTGTTGTGGCGTGATTACAGCCGTGTGCTTGACGGTAACGCTATGCTATTGGGCGCCTTATTTCCTTATTGCATTGGTCTGCCCTCGTTAGCCTCTCTCAACTCCGTCAGTGAAATGCTACAAGTTTAAAGTCGCATACCTACCCTAAAATAATTCTAAAAACCCTCGAAAGCGGATAAGGGGAATACGATCGTAATATTAAAAGAGGAGGAGTACGTTTCGAAGACTTTAGCGTTTTTTGTCGAAAATAACATTACGGAAATTCCGAAAAACATAACAGCCAATTTCCAAATTAAACTAAAAAATACTCATTAACGGACACACTTCCTACTGACAGAAGCCGAAAAAAGGAGATGTGTTATCATGAATCCAATGGCCCCCAAATTAAGATCACAGGTGAAGATACATAAAGATCTGCATCCGGTTCGTCCGATTGTTAACGGTCGAAATAGTCCAGCATATAAAATAACGAAATTGTTGAACCAAATTCTGGAAAAGACTTATGTGTATAAAAATAACTATTCGGTGCGTGGTAGTATGACCATTATAGGTGAAATTAAAGATACGCCAGTCACTGACACTTCCCGTTTGTTTTCGTTGGATGTTAAGAACTTATACTCCAGTGTTCCGGTTAACGAAACTATAGAAATCATTAAGAGAAATTTCCTTAAATACGATAAAATTTCAAAGCAAGAGACAATTGAATTTATTGAGCTCCTACAGCTCATTGCAAGTTTTAATTATTTTACGTTTAATAACAAATTTTATATTCTGGATGATGGGTTAGCCATGGGGTCCAGTATTTCAGGAACTATGGCGGACATTTTTATCAACGACCTTGGAGATAAAGTTCTAAATTCTGACGATAACATTATGGATAAAATTGTGTATTACAAACGTTATGCTGACGACACTCTGTTACTTGTCGATGGTTCCCGTGAGGACATTGAGAAATAGTAAAAAAGTTCAACGACGCACATATTAAAATAGAATTTACCGTGGAGTATGAAACTGACAATTGTTTACAGTTCCTGGACCTGAATATAAAAAATCAGGGCAACAAACATGCGTTCTCCGTTTATAGAAAACAAACTACGACTGATGCCGTGATCCCGAATGTTTCATGCCATCCGCAGGCTTATAAAGAAGCTGCCTTCCGTAGTCTCGTGCATAGGGCAGTCAATATACCTATGAGCGAAAAAGATAGGGAGACTGAAATTAATACCGTTAAGAGAATAGCGATGAATAACGGTTACAGAATAGATATGGTTAAACTGTTACGGAAAAGTAATAAGCACAACAAGAAAAAACCTGATGGGGAGAAAGTGAAAATTATCACGATGCCATACTACGGAACAGTCTCACAAAAGATAGCAAATATTTTGAAGCCATACGATGATAAAATAGCTTTTCAGACCAATAACCTAGTGAGGTATAGCCTTAAGCACGATATTGGCGAGAAGAGAAATAAGTTTGAAAGATCGGGAGTTTATAAGATTCAGTGCAGAACTTGTGATGCAAAATATATAGGGCAGACAGGAAGATCATTCGCGATCCGGTATAAAGAACATAAAGAATCGCGGTTGAATGCTAACAGTGATAAACAGACGCTTTCCTTGTAATTTGTGGCGTTATGAGATGAAGAACCGTGCTGATCTACCTCTCTTCAAAAGCCAACCACGTTTTGCGATGTCCAATCGGCGCGGCTCTTGGAGACGTTTGCTATCCCCTCCCCACGATGCCAGGTGCGCGGTATAGGATTGACGTTAGGTAACAATGCCATATTACTTCTCTGCTTTTCACTGTGCATTTCTCACGATGCGATTTTTTTTATTTATTTATTTATTTATTTTTTTTTTTTTTTTTTTTTTTTTTTTTTTTTTTTTTTTTTTTTTTTTTGCTTAGTGCGAAGCTGCTTGCTAAGCAGACCTCACACAGCCCAGAGAGGTCAGCGAGCTCAATCATTCTGTGGAAGTTCCAAGACATTCTTACTGTAAGACATGACTATTGCACGTATTATTTGTTACTGTGATACCCTGTCTACCAAAACAAAAATATTAATTAATGTCAGAATAAAGCAACAGCTACATATTTTCTGGAGGAAGTTCTTCACACTGCTCTGGCAAGAATTGGAGGTCGTGATGTGAAGCCTCGTTTTACTGAGAGAAACTGGATTTCAGTAGAAGGTGAGCCACTGGCGTTCATGTTCTATCAGAAACTCCTGTAGTGTCTGCGTTTGAGAGATATATCAGATATCCTCTCTCATCCTAAGCAAAAACTTTCAGCTCCACGACACCGTTACTTTCAACATGAGCTGTACCCGGTATCAAGGGGTATACTGTCACTCACTCTGGAGACTCTCTTGTGCCGTGCCTTAATTCCGGAAAAACATGTGCCGCATCCTGTCAATATGGGCCATTTTCTTCCAAATTTCTTCTTTGCTTCCAACAGTCGAGCTCCTGCACCCAAACTGGCCCGTAAATGCTGTTGCGGTCTTCTACAGTCTGATTTGGTGCACCTGTCCACTCTTCCTTATCCGACGCAAGCCTCTTCATTCTACATAACTATTACAACCTCATTCTGTTTTAACCTGCTTACTGTATTCAGATCTTCGTCTTCTTCTACATTTTTTCCTCCATACTTCCTTCCATTACCAACGTGACAGTTCTTTAATGCGTCAGCATTCCAATAGACAGATCCCTTCTTTAAATGAGCTGTGCCATAAATTTCCTTTTTCTTTCATCCTATTCACTGCTTCACCATTAGTTACTCGATATACCAGGTGGCCCACTCAGTCCGTCCTCTGTAGTTCTGTGCTTCCCGCACACATTAGTGCAAGAAGTATTGCCTTATCACTTCTCTCCAAAGGGGAAGCGCACATACAAGCTAACCTCCACCGAGCTTTGCCGTCATCTGCGTACGTTTTCCTCCTGTTTCCGCTCTGACAAGGTCTGTTTGTAGTCAGAGTCAAGTCTCAAACAGACAACAACTGCAATGTACTCCAGCGAAGACTACACCGATATGGTACTAATCTATGGGGAGACGCTGAGGCCCAAAGGCTGTATTCACGTTTTCCAAAGCGACGTCTACCTTCTGCGCTTTTTTTTTAGACGTGCAGAGGTGCATTCAAGAACGGATGGAGCTTTCCAGGTACAATTTGTCCTGGAAAGACCAATCAGCGACGCATCCGATGTTGCCCGGGACGTTACTGAGTGTTTTGTATCACATCGCACGCACCTTAAGGATAACTTAAAATGATGCGTAGTACGATGTAATATAAACGAAAGTCATCGTACTAGACCATCTATTATGACAGTCATTTGATCTCGTAAGTAATACCTACTTCTCGTCGCAATTAGGACAAGAAGAGCTGCAGCGAACCTGGCGATATCAAGGTCTTCGGTACAAAGAATTCTAGAGGAACGAAAATGCCATGCTTTTAATCTGCACTTATACCAACAGCTATACGAAAACGATTTCCAAAATCGGGTATCATTCTGTAGAGTTCTCGTGGATAAAATATCCGCAAATCTGGATTTTGTCAGGCAAATCTTATGGGAAGATGAGTGCTATTTCGCCAATGACGCTACCGTTGATAAACACAATCTACATGGCTGGGCTCCTGCAAATCCTCACTGGTTACGAGCACATACCACACAAGCCCGTTGGAGAGTTAACGTATGATGTGGCTCTCTAGTAGACCTCATTATTGGACCACCTTATTTGGCTCCCAGACTAACTGTTCGGTTGTATTTGCAATTCCTACAGAATGAGCTGAATCTTGGGCACCTTCTAGAAGACATCCTACTTCAAGTAGCTGTGAGCCACTGGTTTCAGCACGATGGTTCACCACCCCGTTATTCTGGAGAAGTTAGGAATATCTCAATAACGTTTACCGTGAACGGCGGGAGGGGTCGTGATGGTTGCATTCGATGACCAGCGAGATCGCCTGATTTAACGCCCTTTGAGTTTATGGGGTTAAATCAAAGCCGTGCCTTACGAAACGGTACCAAAAAATCCAGTTGTGTTAAAAGAAAGAAAACGCCGTGCCCGCACTAAAGTATCTGTAGAAATATTAAGAGGTGTCCATGCTACTACCGAGGGGCGCTTACATCTATGCGTCCAAGACAGACATGCATTTGAATATCTGTGTTATGAATAATGCTATTATAAAGATCTGTCAGTCTATGATAAAGGTTTAACGGAATATCATTTCAAATATTTACTATATTCATTGTTTATTGCAGTGAAAGATATGATACCATTTATTTAGTACTGCTAATTGTGAAGCACGAATTGGTGCATTATGTGTTGTTAATGAATTAGCTGTCATATGTTGAAATGCATTGAAACAGGTAATTAATCTGTTTTAGCCCCTGTGCGTATTGTTTTTGGTTAGGGACAATCATTATTTTACGCAGACAACTTTCTACTGCCCAGGAATCGAACCGGGCATTCCTCCTGGAGCAAGTAAGTTTTCTAGCGATGAGCTATAGGACTAGTTATAGCTGTAAAGTGGTTGTTTTCAAGCGCTGGTCTTACTTTTAGCGGTGTTTCTTCTCTGTTGGTACAGAGTCTCCTTTAACGGTCTGCTTAGACAAAACTTTTCAGCGTCTGTGGTGTTGGGGATTAACTAACGTTAATGGAGGACGGCGTGCATGGGCCATTTGGTATTCATCTAATTTCCAAGATTTTTCTGTTGCACCATATTTCAAAAGTTTCTTGAATTAACCTCTTATCGTCAACGTTTCACTTCCATAGAAGGCTACACTACAAACAATTACCTTCAGGAATTACTTCCTAATAACTAAATTTGTATTTGATGTTAAGGAATTTTTTGTTTCAGAAATGCTGTTCTTGTTATTGACAGTTTGCATTATATGTCCTCTGTACTTCGCCCATCATTAGTTACGTAAAATTCATGTACTGCTTTTAGTGTCTTGTTACCTAACCTAATTACTTCAGCATCAACTGACTTAATTCCCCTGCATTGCACTAACCGTATTTCACTTTTGCTGGCGTTCATTTCACTATCTTTTTGAAGACACTAAACATTCCTTCAGTTGTTTATCCAAATATTCGGCAAAACAAAAGGCTTTTATTTCTTCCAGTTGAACTTTAATTCCCTTTCCAAATTTTTTCTTGGTTTCCTTCGCAGCTCTCTGTGTACAGAGTGAATAACATCGACATAGGCAACAACACTGTCTTACTCATTTAGTCAACCAGTGCTTCCCTTTCACATACTTCGGCACGTAGCTGCGGTCTAGTTTCTGTATAATTTGTATATTACATTTCGCACCCTTTCTTTCATTCCTTGATATCTTTTGAATTTCAAAGGATGTAGTCCAGTCAACATTGTCGAAAGAAGTTTGGTTTCACCTCCTTCAACCTATATTTTAAGATAAGTAGTAGCGTCTCTATTACATCGTGAGCAGCAGTGAGTCTCAGGGAACCCAAAATGAGCTTTCCTGCTGCCAAGTTTTTTCATTCTTCTAAGGTAATGCTTGTATGTATTTCCCAAGTATTACTTCTTAAACTGATGGATCGTTAATATTGATACCTGTCAGCACTTTCCTTACATGGGATTAGAATAAAACATTGCTTCTGAAGTCTGAAGGTATTTCACCTGTCTCACATATCTTTGCTTCAAGTGTTTGGTTGTCCCACGGATATCGGTAACTGAGAGAGATTGTCACTTTCTTCATAGACCCAGTTTCTACTTAGATCTTTCAGTTTTCTGTCAAATTCTTCATATCTCTCACTCTGTTTCAATCTACTTTCTCTTCCCTTTCTAAATTTGCTTCAAACTAATTTTCCTTGCAGAAACCTTGTGCATATTTCTTCCATCTTTCAGGTTTACTTCTTCAATTTGTACTGGCTTGTCATCTAAAATCTTGATAATTATGCATCAGCTTCCCTTTTCTCCAGGTATCTCTTTAATTTTTCTGTAGGCGGCATCCCCCATGTACCTGGCTGCTCCTTTTTGAGGCGGAATGGCTTGGGTGCTTCAACGATGCAATAGGCGTACCGTAGGTGCAACCACAACAGAATGGTTTCTGTGGAGAGGCCAGGCGGACGTGTCATCTCTGAAGAGTGGCCCCCGCCTTTTCTGTAGTAGCAAGGGCAACAGTCAAGGTGACTGACTGTGTTGAAATTATATCGTTAGCAATAGGCCTTTATGTACTGGTACTGCGAACATCTGGAAGCAAAAGAAAATTGCAACCATTACTGTTCCTGAGGCTACGCAGCTCTTCTGTATCGTTAAATGATGATGGCATACTCGAGGATAAAATATTCCGGAGATAAAGTAGTCCCCTTTTCAGATGTCTGGGCGGGGACTATTCAGGAGGATATCATCGGCAAGATAAACAAAACTGGTATTCTACTCGTCGGTGCATGGAACCTTAGATCCCTAAACCGGCTAGGGAGGTTAGAGAATTTAAAAAGATAAATCTATGAGTTGAAATTATGGTAGGAGTCAGTGAAGTGTGGTGGCAGGAAGAACAAGATTTCTGGTCATGTGAATACATGGTTATAATTACAAAACAGATTGAGAGTAATGCAGGAGTTGGTCTAGTAATGAATAAGAAAATAAGAATGCGGGTAAGTCTCTACTAACAGCATACTGAACGCATTATCGTAACCAAAGTACACACGAGGCCAACACCCAGCATGGTAACAGAAACGTATACGCCATGTAGCTCTGAAGATGATAAAGAGACTGAAAGAATGTAGTATGAGGTAAAATCAGTTATTCAGATAGTCAAGGTACAGGAACATTTAATTGTGATGGGAGAATTGAATTCGGAAGCAGGAAAAGGAAAAGAAGAAAGAATATAGAAGACTATGGGCTAGGGGAAAGGAATGAAAAAGGAAGCCACCTAGTAAAATTTTGCGCTGAGCTCAATTTCATCGTTGCTATCGTTTGGTTTAAAAATCATGAATCAAGGAAGAAGGTTGTATACGCGCAGGAGACCCTGGATGGTTTTAGACTGCTTATATAGTCGTAAAGACAGTGATAGAGAAACCAGATTTTAAATCGTAAGACATTTTCAGGGTCGGATATTTACCCAGACCAGAATTTATTGTTATGCACTGTGAGTTAACTGTAATGGATAAGATGATGAATCAGAGATTACTGAAATTTTAAGAGGGAGCTTTAGGTAACGTTTGACTGAAACAGGGAAGAGAATACAGTAGAAGATGAATGGGTAACTTTGTGAGATTAAATATGGAAGGCAGCAGAAGTTTAAACAGACAAAGAGGCAGTGCCTAGTAGAACTCCTTAGATAATACAGGAGATACTCAATGTTACTGATACAAGGACAAAATATAAAAATGCAGCAAATCATGACCGTGAAAAGCAACACAAAAGTCTGAAAAATGAGACTGGTAGAAAGTGCGAAATACCTAAGCAGGAATGGCTAGAGGACAAATGCAAGGCTGTAGAAGCATGCGTCCTTAGGGGAAAAATTGATACCGCCTGTAGGAAGATTAAAAAGACCTATGGAGAAAAGAAACTGTATGAATATCAAGAGATGAGATGGCAAGGCAAGGAAGAAAGATCTCAGTGGAAACAAAGGTCCTTGGGTTACATGACATTGCACCAGTATTACGGATAGCATTGGGAGACAGCCATCACAAAATTTTTCGGCCTGATGTACAAGATACACGAGACGGCGAAATACTCGCAGACTTCGTGAAGAATGTAATAATTGCAATTCCTAAGAAAGCATGTGCTGAAAGGTGTAAATACTATCGAACTGTCAGTTTAATGAATCGTGGTTGCAAAATACTGACACGAATTATCTACAACAGAATGAAAACTGATGGAATCCAACATCGGCTCCAGAGAAAGAGCGCGTCACGCGAGGCACTACTGACACTTCCTAGAAGACAGGTTAAAGAAAGGCGAACCTACGTTTGTAGCGCTTGTAGATTTATAGGAAGCCCTAGAAAATATTGACGGGGATAAATTATTTGAAATTCTGGAGGTAGCAGGGACAAAATACAGTGAGCGAAATGTTGTTTGCAGATTGTACGGAAACAATGCTATAATTATAAGAGTCGAATGCCATGAAAGTGAAGCAGTAGTTGAGAAGGGAATGAGACAGAGTTGTGTTCTATCGTCGATGTTATTCAGTTCGTACATTGAGCAAGCCGTAGAGAAAACCAAAAATTAATTTCGGGAACGACTTTTGTGGAGGAAAACATTTATGGCACAATGTGCCCATAAAAAGGACTCGGTTGATAGGACACATCCTGAAATGACAATGAACCGCCATTTTGGTACTGGGGGAAAGTTTGGGGAGGGGAGCGGAGCGATAGAAATTGTGAAGGGCGGCCGTGGTACGAATACAGTAAGCAGGTTCAAATGGATGTACGTTTCATTAGTTATTCGGAGTTTAAGAGGCTTGCGCACGATATAGTAGCCTGGAGAGCTGGATCAAACCAGTCTTCGAACTGAAGACCACAAGATTAGCAACACAGGCGACATCTCTGTTTGACACAGTCTTCAATGCTTTCACAGCCTTGCGTTTGTCCTCTAGCCACGCTTGCTTTGCCATTTTGCTCTTTCTTTCAGTCTCTTTTGTTAGACCACTGTTTTCCTCAAATGTTTTTTTAATCCAGTCTTTGATCACAATGTAAAGTTCTTCGAAGATGACGATTTCAGTCTGTAATGACTACCTTCAGATCTGTTCTACACCACCATGTCCTAATGTGATAAAGCTGTTTTCTTTTTGCCTACAATCTAAACTTTTTCTTTTCGTGAGTTAAATTAATTGTCTCTTTTGTGATCCAAGGTTTTCTATTGAGCCGTGTCTATTAGCCTATCTGATGCTCTGTTGCCTTCAGTATTTCATGTCTCAAAGTTACCCATTCTTCTCCCATTGTATTCAGTCAAACGTTACCTAATTGTCCATCTGAAACTCCCACCGGCTCCTTCATTTTATCCAGGTTCTATCGCGTTAATTTCTTACCTTTCCGCTATTTCTTAAGTTTTACTCTCCAGTTCATAACCGATAGATATGGTCGAAGTTCACATTTGCCCCTGCAAATGACTCACAGTTCAGAATCTGGTTTCCAAATCTTTATCTTAACATTATACTATCAATCTGAAACCTTCCGCAACTTTCAAGAATGACTCTTGAACCATGTGTCTGCAATGATTTGAATCAAGATTTCTGCAAAACTTTATTAGGTGCCTTCCTCTTTCACTCAGTCCATTTTATCCTGTTCCTACTGTCGAATTCCAGCATATAAACTTGTACTGCTGTGATTGTTGTTTGTGCACTTCGTATCTACATTGGCTACGGTAATGCGTTCTCTATGTTGCTCACAGTAGCTTACCCGCCTTCCTACTTTCTTTTTCATTATTAGACCTACTCCCGCATTACTTCTATTTGATTTTGTACTTAGAATCCTGTACTCAACTGATCAAAAGCCGTCGTCTTCTTCTCGCCATCGCATCTCACTAATTCCCGCTATTGTCTTTCTACTTATCCATTTCTTCTTTTAAACTCTCTAACCCACTTACCCGATTAAGGAACCTAACATTCCCACTGCCCGACAGGTAGAACGCCAGCTTTGTTTTTCTTGGTGACAACATCGTGCTGAATACTCCCCGACCAGATATCCGTTTGGGAGACTATTTTACTTCCGCCGTCGACCACAGACATTAAGCCATGCTGTAGTTCCACGTGGTACCAGGAAAGACGACAACTACATTTTCTCTTGCTTTCATCCGTTCATAGTACTGACATAGTGAGACTACATTATCAGAAGTTACAATTCAGATCAGTCCTTCACCCAGGCGGTTCCCCCCTGAAACTATTGAAACGGTTGCTGCCGCTCTTCAGGCAGCTTCGTGTAGCCTCTCCACACGCACCTATCGTTTGTGATCGCGCCTACGACGCGGCTGTCTGTACCCTGTGTCGCCGACGTACTCAAGCTACACCACCTCGGCAAGGTCCATTGTCCATAGATGGAACCTTGTAAACAGGTATCCGATTCCAAGCAAATTAGTCTATTTCTTTCCTTCTGGCATGTACAGCGGTGCTTCTATTAAGTTTTCTAAATGATTTTACCCAAATATACGAGCATGTTATCCAGAAATTGCAGATAAGCAGTACACATGGTGTCCTAGGAGGAACGATCAGTATTCAGGGGTATAACAGGAAGGCTCATTTGAAGCAAATAACATTTAATGTACACTTGTTCTTGGGCTAGCGGTGCGCAAGTACGTGTCCCATCCTAATTGCCGAACTGGTCGTGTTAGTGTAATAAACTGGCCTCGAAGATCGCCAGACATTACGCCAATAGATTTTTGATATGAGATTGGATGAAATCTGAGTTGTACAAAGTAAACGAGAATACGCGAGATGAACTGCATGATCGCATTGTGGACACTGCTGCTCTCATTACGGAACGTGCGGAGACACTCAGACGAGCAACACGAGATGTTCTCCCAAGTTGACGGTGGAAAGTTCGAACATTTGTGTACTTTACAACAGCTGTAACGTGATGTGTACAGCAACGCTTAGAGATGACGGGGAAAAAGGTACGCATTTTCGGTTCTTACTTTGTAAAACACGCGTTGTAATCAATATATATTTTAAAAATAAGTGTAAAATGTACTTGCCGCTGAAACTCAGAAACGAACCCAGGTACGATCAAGGTAGTTATATGGTGTGGAAGCCCTCTGTCCCCCATCCACGAAGAAGGTTTCCGTTTTTACCTGAAGGACTGATTTTGAAATAAGGGATGGGAAGTTTAGCCGTCAAGAAATTTCTTGAACATTCCAGAACATTCGAGAGTATTCGAGAGCATTCCACAACTTTCCAGAATGTTCCGGGATGTTCCACAATGATCCAGGATGTTCTGAAATGTTCGGAAATAGTCTGGAACATTCGGAAAGATTGCAGACTGTTTGGGAACGTCCCGGAACATCCCTGATCATTGTGGAACATTCCACAACACTTTAGAATATTGAGGAATGTTCTGGAACATTGTATACCATTCGAAGCCTTTTTAGTATGTTCTGGAACTCGCCACTGGTGGGGCTCCCCTTTGGTAGGTGTGCATAAAGCAAGACCCGTCGTGAGCTCGAACGTCAGTTTCCTATCAGTGACGAAGGGAGAAACAGAAAAAGTAGTGCAGTGAGTGAATAAAAACAAACAGTGAAGTGTGGGTAGTAAAACTGATACACTGACTGTACTTAATCGAAAATAAAGTATGAAAACTGTGTAAAGTGTACTTACCGCATTTGTTACTAAAAAGTTGATTTGATTTATACTTTAGACAATTCCCAAACGTAAAAGAGGAGAAGAGCTTGTCATTTCTGAAGCAAACCGGTGGAAACGAAAGGAACAGCGGATAAACGAAACAGACGAAGAGCACAAAGCAGGTTTGAGTTCCCAACGAACGAAAATGAGCGCCGTGAGAAGTAGAGAAACGAAAGAACGACGAAATGAACAAATTTAAGAACCAAGAATTGTGACTCAGGCTTATAATAAAAGAGTGCGAATTCAAGCCAGCCACGAAACAACTTTTACAAATAGGTGAAGGCACATATCACACTGGTCACACGACCGGCCTCATTAAACTCAATCATGACTTCTGCCACTTCTGAAAAGAAATCATCGACCACATTTATCCAAACATTTTTCACACCTACATTAATCAGACTAGATATTTGAAAGGGCAATTTTGGCAACTAAAAATAATACTTTCGACGATATCAAATTTAATATTCAAAAGAAAATTCCCCGTAAAGAGAGAATGCACAAATCGAGTGAGACGATCGTAAACGCTGAAGAAAATGTGAACTTCCCAACCAAATTTCTAAGCTTTTTGCAAGTACCAGGAATCCCATTACACTGCCTTCGACTTAAAATTGGATCTCCGATCATTTTACTCAGAAATCTCAGCTCACCAAAACTATGTAATGGAACATGGATAATCGTCAAACAGATGAACTCTACTGAACGGCCATTCAAATTTAAAACACTGCAATTTCCAATCAAATTTGCCTACGGTTTTACAATTAACGAAGAACAAGGACAAAATTTAAATTATTGCGGGATCAACCTCAAAGACTTCTACTTCTCTTACATTCAACTGTACATAGCTTGCTCTCGAGTAAAAAATTCGAAAAAGTTTGTTCATATATACCCCGGATTCAAAATAAAAATGTTTTTTGTAAACAAGTACTGTAAACAGTTATAATATGTTTCTAATATTTTTTTACCTTTTATACTTTAAAGTTTATCCTTTTATTCAAACTACTACCCAATCTCTTATCAACTCCCTGAGCTAGTACCCCAGCTAGTGTTACCTAATGGCTGTACATGCGTAACCCTGTCAATGTATTGAATAATACAGAAAACAAATAATAACGTACATTAAATGTGTTTTATGTTGGAAACCATTCGGAATAGAGCACGTGTCAATTTGCTTCAAATGATCATTCCTATCATAGTCCTGAATATTAACCATCCCTCCTGGGACACCCTGTATTTTCCAGTATCTCTAAATATGGAGCATGTTTTGCATTATAATGTTCATTATCATATACATTAACATTTTGTGCTCAAGTATTCGGTAATAATCGTAAATTTGTTTTCAGCTTATTTTTCCTGCTCACTAGGGACCGGTCCTGCTTATCTCTCTAGCTTGCTACGTTTTATCATACAACAATTAACTTAAATAATCAACATTAACTAATAACATAATTCCAAACTTTCAGCTGGGTATGAAGGAATACATTGGGAAAAAGGTTTAATGGCACTAAGCACTATGGGACTTAACATCTGAGGTCAACAGTCCCTCTAGACTTACACCTCCTTAAACCTAACTGGCCTAAGGGCATCACACACATCCATGCCAGAGGCAGTATTCGAACCTGCAAACGTAGCTGCCGCGTGGTCCCGGACGAAAGCGCCTAGAACCGCTCGACCACATCGGCCGGCCTGATACATTGGACCATTGTGATGGTGGTTGAAGAATAGTATTACCTTACAGTGTTAAATTTATAATTTAAAATAACTCACAAGGACTTTTTATGTTTAAGTAGTGTGTTTCACAATATTAAATTATTCAATTATTCTTACAACACTAACGAAGTATTGGTTTCATTAATTTGTTTGCGAAGGCTTTCTCTGATCCTTAAGTGAAGCTAATTATCCTCATATTAGTAGCGAGTACTATTTGTTGGCTAATTTCTTTTTGTTTCTCTACAATGCGAAAACAGGTAGGGATTGTCTAATCTAAATTACGGCGTTACATTTGCGAGTTTCTAGAGAAACAGAAAGATTAGACGACAAAATTAATTTATGACTAATTATATAAAAAATATTGATGTACGAAAAAACGTTGATAATGAGAAATATTTGCAGGTCTTTTAATAATTGAATACCATCCATGAAAAGTGCTATTGTTGGGAAATAATATGATGAATTTCATAATAGCATTGTTACTTATTCCTCTGCCGAACAAATATAAGCTAATTTGCCAGAAGAAATACCGCTACGTATGTTAAGTTATAATGTTCAGAAAGAATTCGCACCGGGCGCGCACGGATGACCTCTGTAGTGTCGATACACCACATAGAAGCATCTACACTTAACTCTCTGAAAATATTTTATCAGGCGGTGTGATGCACTACAGTTGCATTCTGAAAGAGCACGACTTCAAATTCCCGTCTAACCATCCTGATTTAGCTTTACAGCAGTTTCTCTAAATCGCTAAAGCAAGTTCCGAGATGGTTCCCTTGAAAAGGACATTTCCTTCTCCAACCTTGTTTATTCTGAGATTATGCTCGGTCTCGGACCACCTCACCGTGGACGGGATGGTAACATCCAAAGCTTCTTCATTTCTTAAAGTTTTGTAATTTGATTTCTACACTGAAGAGTAGTTGAAACAGTAGAGCTAAGCAGTAGAGCAATTCAAATGAACAGTGGTCGTGTATCTTCTTCATTTGCTTCTGTTACTTTAAAGCCCTGTGTAGGTTGAGAAGAATACTGTTTGTTTTTGTGACTCAGGCCGCAAGTTACATGATCAACGACCGTACTGCTCTTAAAGATATACTAGTAAATATGAATGCTGGGCTGTGTTGCTGTGGAGTGTATTCGTTTATAGAAGTTATTCGCGAGAATTTTCATTCTGTTAACAAGTGAAGAAAGTGACTCTTGACGTATTACATGAGATGAAGTTTTCAAAGAAGCAGGATCACTTATTGCCCTGGCAAAAGAGTGTAAGAGCTGGTAAGGGCGCTGTGAATATCTTTGACTTTCAAAGTGCTCAAAATGGTTTTAAAATTAGTAATATTAATGCAACGACATTTCTAATCTTTGTAAGGCCTTTATTGTATAATGAAAGACATTTCAGAAATTTGTGAGTTGTTGTGTTCAAAATCGCAATTGATATAACTGAATTCTTTCGTAAGAAAAGATACTGAAATCGTCACTGAGAAACAAAACATACTGAACATATAAAATACCAGTGCGAGGACGAATATGTGAAAATAACGAAACTTCGGCAGTAAAGTATTTGGTACTTTATAATTAACAACGTAGTAAGTTGTCGCTTTTCAGTATACAGTCTCGACTTCCTATCATGTAGAGGTTTTTCACTCTGTAATAAAACGATGGCCGGCCGCGGTGGTCTAGCGGTTCTAGGCGCTCAGTCCGGGGCCGCGCGACTGCTACGGTCGCAGGTTCGAATCCTGCCTCGGGCATGGATGTGTGTGATGTCCTTAGGTTAGTTAGGTTTAAGTAGTTCTAAGTTCTAGGGGACTGATGACCATAGATGTTAAGTCCCATAGTGCTGAGAGCCATTTTGAATAAAACGATGATTAGGGCTTAACGTCCCGTCAACATCGAGTTCATTAGAAACGAAGCTCAAGCTCGAAATATTTCTAGGAGGGGGAAAGAAATGACGGTAGTGCCCTTTCAAAGAAAGCATTCCGGCATTTGGCTGGAGCGATTTAGTGAAATCTCGGAGAACCTAAATCATTATGGTCGGATGCAGATTTGGACCGTCGACCTCTCAAAAGCGAGTGCGCTGGCCACTGCGGTTTTCACCCCGAAAACATGTATTACTAGACAACAACAGCTAACTTATCTACGAACACCAAAAAGTATTGTGGGCTTAAACTCTAACAGAGGGAAAGTGACAATTATAATGTCAGTGTAAAACGTTTTTCAGTTCCTTTGCGAAATGTTATTCTAACAAAGTCATATTTTTTAACTACTACGAGCTGCTGGTGCAATAAACCTTTACTTAGTACCAGTTTCATCGTCTGGCAACCTGTGTAGCAATGGAGGGAACACGCAAGACATTTGACCGTCTATCAGTGCAACGACTTGTGGTAAACTGGCTCACGAACACTGCAGCATGCACACATCACACATATAATTATTTACATCACTCTTACTGTGGCGCAAAAAATAAAATAAAACCCTAAACATCATATACACAGTAATCCTTTGGCCCCGGTGATTTCTGCCTGAAGAAACCACAATTCCTTTTTTTTAATTTTTTTTTTAATGTAGTGCATAGTGCATTGCAGCAGTCACTTACAGCGTTCAAAGGAGCAATCGGCGCAGAGGTTGTGTTACGTGAGTGTATGAAATCAAATGTATTTTTTTTCTTTATTTTTTACAGTGGCCATATTGGGGAGATAAGATTCTCTGATGGCACTGATGTGCTCAGTGAAAGTGATGAATAATTACAGGCTCTGTTGAATGGAATGATCTAATGAATACAAAATATGAGCTGGGAGTAAATCGAAAAAAGACGTAAGCTACGAGAAGTAGCAGAAATGAGAACAATGAGTAACTTTACGTCAGGATTGGTGGATGAAGTTAAAAAATTCTGCTACCTAGACAGCAAAATAGCCCGTGATGGACGGTGCAACGAAGACGTAAAAAGCATATTGGCACTGGCGAAAGGGCACTCTTGGGCAAGAGAAATCTATTAGTATCAAACATAGACCTATTCAGTTCTGCACCTCTAGGGGTACTGCACCAGTGATACGTGCAACACATGGTGATGAAATAATACATACGGTGGAAACTTCAAAATACTTAGGTGTCCATATGGATGAGAACCTAAATTGGAATAAACACGTTTTGGAACTCCTAAAACAACTTAGTTCAGCCATGTTAGCACTTAGAATAATAGCAAACTTTGGGGAGAGACAAATCAGGAAGTTGACATATTTTACTTATTTTTCAATCACTAATGTCATGTAGAATAATCTTCTGGGGTTTCTCATCTTTAAGAAATAAAGTCTTCATTGCCCAGAAACGTGCTGTAAGAATAATATGTGCTGCTCACACGCGATCATCTTGTAGACATCTGTTTAAGGAGTTGGCCATTCTGACTACTGCTTCACAGTATATTTATTCCCTAACGAAGTTCGCTGTAAACAATACACTACAGTTCAAAAGGAACAATGAGGTACATAATTACAATACTAGAAGAAAAAAGGCATTCATTACTCAACATTGAGGTTGTCTTTAGCACAGAGAGGGGGTGCACAACGCTGCAACAAAAATTTTGACCACTTACCCAGTGATATAAAATTCCTAACAGACAGTGAGGTAAAATTTGATAATAAATTGAAAAAGTTTCTCCTGACAACTCCATTCATTCCGTAGATAAACTTCTTTGTTTGTAATGTGTAAAAGGTGGTGGGGTACGAATTGCTAACTCAATCTGTATACCTTGTTTTCATTTCGAAAAAAAAGAAATTATTTGGTGATGTTTAGAGTACAAATACATGTACAAATTAATTTAAAATGACTCGTTCCACGCCATGAAGATTTATCGTGCAAAATGATCCATGGAACATGGAAGAAACTAACTAACTTTGAGGAAGAAATTTCTGAGAATGTTAAGTTTGTAGCACAACGTTCTGTGGTAATGAAAGCTGAACTGTGGGAAATCTGGAATAGAAGAGAATCGAAGCATTTAAGGCGTGGTGCTACAGATGAATATTAAAAATAAGGTGGACTAGCAAGGTAAGGATTGAAGAGCTTCACAGCAGAATCGGAGAGAAAATGAATATATGGAAAACGCTGACAATAACAAGGGACAGGATGATAGGATATCTCTTAAAGCATCAAGGAATGACTTGCAAGATACTAGAGGGAACCGTAGAGAGCAAAAACTGTAGAGGAAGGCAGAGATTGGAATACAGCCACCACATAATTGAAGACGTAGGTTGCAACTGCTTGTCTGAGGTAAAAATATAGGCACAGGAAAGGAATTTGTGGCGGGCCGCGTCAAACCGATCAGAGTACTGATGACAAAAAAAAGAGTAGATTACTGACAGTGAAAGAAACTATACCTACATTATTTTAACGTAAATTCATGTTTGTGCTACTACTTTTATGAGTAATATTGGAAATGAAACCACTGGAACCATAAGGAGTTGTGGTACATGCCTTAAAGTTTCGACCCATTTTTGTTTCTTATCTAGTACTATAATTTTTTTAGGCGTTATGAGTTTCATGAAGTTTCGAGATGTGGGATTTGCTTTCAGATATATCGCATGGGATGATGGTTGCTTGAAAACTGTATGTTCCAGTGGTTCCGAAGTGAAACCACCTCCTAAAAACAACAGACTGTTTACCATTTGCCAATTTCATGTTTCATTAGTTGCTTACTCTTATAAACATTAATTTCGCGAAAAATTTTACATTTATAGTCTGTACTGGAACCACCTCCGTTGCTTACAATGATAATAAAGCTTTTTTCCTAATGTTGGAACTCACAGGGATAAAATAATAGAAGGGACAGTTTTCATAAATGTAAACGAACTACTTGACTACGTTACATTTGTACGTTGTTACTTGCCGTCAACAGTAGACATAATTAATATAGCTACGTAATCTTAGTACAGTCAGTGTTCAGGTTCCATGCTCCTGTGTGGAGCGCATTGTGTGTACTGACGAACTGGATACCTCGTTTTTGTTTGCCTTGAAAGTTGACGCAAAAATGATAGAGTCTCCAGTTACTAACGGCTATGCTTCCGATTTTTTTTTCGCATATACATGCTGCAACCCATACGTGAGTTGCGAACATTTGCGACGCACACTGCCCGACAGAAAAAGAAGGGGATGAGTAAACCAAACGGAATTTCACCGATTTCATATAGTATTAAAGCTGCAAGGAACTTGTGAGTATGAGCCCGCTTATGAGTATGACGTTGCACCAGCGCTGGCCTGGATGCGTACTCTGAATGGGTTGGGAAGGGTGTCATAATGCCCTTGTACTCTCTCCTGAGACATGCTCGCTCACAGCTGCGTTGATCAGAAATGAAATGATGAAATAGTATAAGAGACTCAAATAGTTCAGGGCAGCCGCTATGAACTGGTACTGGCCTTCGGCAAAGCCTCGCGCTCAAGATGAGCAAGACTAGGAGCGTTCTATAGCGAGCAGCTGATGGAGGTCAGGTGAGTGAAAACTCCAACCCCAAAGTCGTGCCGGAATTTCGCTTTCGGCAGGCAACTGTGTCAAGGCTCTGCTGTGAGCTCTGCCGACGCCAGGGTCGTCGGCGCCGTAATGCTGAACTACCGGTTGCAACGCAGGAGTTGGATAAGCGAGCAAGTGCACAAGCTGAGGTTGGCGCTGCACGTGGGGCTCTACGTGAGGACACAGCGCGACCTGATACGTGGCTCCCTGAAGTGCTTCCTGTGAAGCATCTCACACTGCACGTAGTGAGCAGTAGTTTTCCTGTTCATCTGAGCCGTGAAGATCTCAAACTTTCTGGATTAAAAATGTAACAAAATGAAAAAGAAACACTGCAGGAACGCACATGCAGAACCAGTTTCTTGTAACTGATACACTGTTCCTGTTATGGACAGTCCGATTCTTCCGGACGGAGACCACTTTTACTATTCTTGTCAAAAAGTGAGGAAAGAAATGCAGGCACATCGTGTTCGAACCCACGCCTATCATTATCTGCAAAGTGGCGGGGAATAGTCCATATACACATGTATCCCTTAGGATGTGAATGAAAAATCAGTTAATCCGGCACTTTTGAGCCAGTATACATTCTTTAATCTATTACTCGAATTAATGATTGTGCATGTCAAGTAGCGTTAAGAAAGCAATCATTCATATGTAAGTAACGCATTCTACGATTAATTTGGGATCCCATATCACATCGCCCACAACGTCATACTCATAAGCGGGCTCATACTCACAAGTTCCTTGCAGCTTTAATACTATATGAAATCGGTGAAATTCCGTTTGGTTTACTCATCCCCTTCTTTTTCTGTCGGGCAGTGTGCGTCGCAAATGTTCGCAACTCACGTATGGGTTGCAGCATGTATATGCAAAAAAAAATCGGAAGCATAGCCGTTAGTAACTGGAGACTCTATCATTTTTGCGTCAACTTTCAAGGCAAACAAAAACGAGGTATCCAGTTCGTCAGTACACACAATGCGCTCCACACAGGAGCATGGAACCTGAACACTGACTGTACTAAGATTACGTAGCTATATTAATTATGTCTACTGTTGACGGCAAGTAACAACGTACAAATGTAACGTAGTCAAGTAGTTCGTTTACATTTATGAAAACTGTCCCTTCTATTATTTTATCCCTGTGAGTTCCAACATTAGGAAAAAAGCTTTATTATCATTGTAAGCAACGGAGGTGGTTCCAGTACAGACTATAAATGTAAAATTTTTCGCGAAATTAATCTTTATAAGAGTAAGCAACGAATGAAACATGAAATTGGCAAATGGTAAACAGTCTGTTGTTTTTAGGAGGTGGTTTCACTTTGGAACCACTGGAACACACAGTTTTCAAGCAACCATCATCCCATGCGATATATCTGAAAGCAAATCCCACATCTCGAAACTTCATGAAACTCATAACGCCTAAAAAAATTATAGTACTAGATAAGAAACAAAAATGGGTCGAAACTTTAAGGCATGTACCACAACTCCTTCTGGTTCCAGTGGTTTCATTTCCAATATTACTCATAAAAGTAGTGGCACAAACATGAATTTACGTTAAAATAATGTAGGTATAGTTTCTTTCACTGTCAGTAATCTACTCTTTTTTTTGTCATCAGTACTCTGATCGGTTTGACGCGGCCCGCCACAAATTCCTTTCCTGTGCCTATATTTTTACCTCAGACAAGCAGTTGCAACCTACGTCTTCAATTATGTGGTGGCTGTATTCCAATCTCTGCCTTCCTCTACAGTTTTTGCTCTCTACGGTTCCCTCTAGTATCTTGCAAGTCATTCCTTGATGCTTTAAGAGATATCCTATCATCCTGTCCCTTGTTATTGTCAGCGTTTTCCATATATTCATTTTCTCTCCGATTCTGCTGTGAAGCTCTTCAATCCTTACCTTGCTAGTCCACCTTATTTTTAATATTCATCTGTAGCACCACGCCTTAAATGCTTCGATTCTCTTCTATTCCAGATTTCCCACAGTTCAGCTTTCATTACCACAGAACGTTGTGCTACAAACTTAACATTCTCAGAAATTTCTTCCTCAAAGTTAGTTAGTTTCTTCCATGTTCCATGGATCATTTTGCACGATAAATCTTCATGGCGTGGAACGAGTCATTTTAAATTAATTTGTACATGTATTTGTACTCTAAACATCACCAAATAATTTCTTTTTTTTCGAAATGAAAACAAGGTATACAGATTGAGTTAGCAATTCGTACCCCACCACCTTTTACACATTACAAACAAAGAAGTTTATCTACGGAATGAATGGAGTTGTCAGGAGAAACTTTTTCAATTTATTATCAAATTTTACCTCACTGTCTGTTAGGAATTTTATATCACTGGGTAAGTGGTCAAAATTTTTGTTGCAGCGTTGTGCACCCCCTCTCTGTGCTAAAGACAACCTCAATGTTGAGTAATGAATGCCTTTTTTCTTCTAGTATTGTAATTATGTACCTCATTGTTCCTTTTGAACTGTAGTGTATTGTTTACAGCGAACTTCGTTAGGGAATAAATATACTGTGAAGCATTAGTCAGAATGGCCAACTCCTTAAACAGATGTCTACAAGATGATCGCGTGTGAGCAGCACATATTATTCTTACAGCACGTTTCTGGGCAATGAAGACTTTATTTCTTAAAGATGAGAAACCCCAGAAGATTATTCTACATGACATTAGTGATTGAAAAATAAGTAAAATATGTCAACTTCCTGATTTGTCTCTCCCCAAAGTTTGCTACTATTCTAAGTGCTAACATGGCTGAACTAAGTTGTTTTAGGAGTTCCAAAACGTGTTTATTCCAATTTAGGTTCTCATCCATATGGACACCTAAGTATTTTGAAGTTTCCACCGTATGTATTATTTCATCACCATGTGTTGCACGTATCACTGGTGCAGTACCCCTAGAGGTGCAGAACTGAATAGGTCTATGTTTGATACTAATAGATTTCTCTTGCCCAAGAGTGCCCTTTCGCCAGTGCCAATATGCTTTTTACGTCTTCGTTGCACCGTCCATCACGGGCTATTTTGCTGTCTAGGTAGCAGAATTTTTTAACTTCATCCACCATTCCTGACGTAAAGTTACTCATTGTTCTCATTTCTGCTACTTCTCGTAGCTTACGTCTTTTTTCGATTTACTCCCAGCTCATATTTTGTATTCATTAGATCATTCCATTCAACAGAGCCTGTAATTATTCATCACTTTCACTGAGCACATCAGTGCCATCAGAGAATCTTATCTCCCCAATATGGCCACTGTAAAAAATAAAGAAAAAAAATACATTTGATTTCATACACTCACGTAACACAACCTCTGCGCCGATTGCTCCTTTGAACGCTGTAAGTGACTGCTGCAATGCACTATGCACTACATTAAAAAAAAAATTAAAAAAAAGGAATTGTGGTTTCTTCAGGCAGAAATCACCGGGGCCAAAGGGTTACTGTGTATATGATGTTTAGGGTTTTATTTTATTTTTTACGCCACAGTAAGAGTGATGTAAATAATTATATGTGTGATGTGTGCATACTGCAGTGTTCGTGAGCCAGTTTACCACAAGTCGTTGCACTGATAGACGGTCAAATGTCTTGCGTGTTCCCTCCATTGCTACACAGGTTGCCAGACGATGAAACTGGTACTAAGTAAAGGTTTATTGCACCAGCAGCTCGTAGTAGTTAAAAAATATGACTTTGTTAGAATAACATTTCGCAAAGGAACTGAAAAACGTTTTACACTGACATTATAACTGTCACTTTCCCTCTGTTAGAGTTTAAGCCCACAATACTTTTTGGTGTTCGTAGATAAGTTAGCTGTTGTTGTCTAGTAATACATGTTTTCGGGGTGAAAACCGAACCAGGTGTCGCAGTGGCCAGCGCACTCGCTTTTGAGAGGTCGACGGTCCAAATCTGCATCCGACCATAATGATTTAGGTTCTCCGAGATTTCACTAAATCGCTCCAGCCAAATGCCGGAATGCTTTCTTTGAAAGGGCACTACCGTCATTTCTTTCCCCCTCCTAGAAATATTTCGAGCTTGAGCTTCGTTTCTAATGAACTCGATGTTGACGGGACGTTAAGCCCTAATCATCGTTTTATTCAAAATGGCTCTCAGCACTATGGGACTTAACATCTATGGTCATCAGTCCCCTAGAACTTAGAACTACTTAAACCTAACTAACCTAAGGACATCACACACATCCATGCCCGAGGCAGGATTCGAACCTGCGACCGTAGCAGTCACGCGGCCCCGGACTGAGCGCCTAGAACCGCTAGACCACCGCGGCCGGCCATCGTTTTATTACAGAGTGAAAAACCTCTACATGATAAGAAGTCGAGACTGTATACTGAAAAGCGACAACTTACTACGTTGTTAATTATAAAGTACCAAATACTTTACTGCCGAAGTTTCGTTATTTTCACATATTCGTCCTCGCACTGGTATTTTATATGTTCAGTATGTTTTGTTTCTCAGTGACGATTTCAGTATCTTTTCTTACGAAAGAATTCAGTTATATCAATTGCGGTTTTGAACACAACAACTCACAAATTTCTGAAATGTCTTTCATCATACAATAAAGGCCTTACAAAGATTAGAAATGTCGTTGCATTAATATTACTAATTTTAAAACCATTTTGAGCACTTTGAAAGTCAAAGATATTCACAGCGCCCTTACCAGCTCTTACACTCTTTTGCCAGGGCAATAAGTGATCCTGCTTCTTTGAAAACTTCATCTCATGTAATACGTCAAGAGTCACTTTCTTCACTTGTTAACAGAATGAAAATTCTCGCGAATAACTTCTATAAACGAATACACTCTACAGCAACACAGCCCAGCATTCATATTTACTAGTATATCTTTAAGAGCAGTACGGTCGTTGATCATGTAACTTGCGGCCTGAGTCACAAAAACAAACAGTATTCTTCTCAACCTACACGGGGCTTTAAAGTAACAGAAGCAAATGAAGAAGATACATGACCACTGTTCATTTGAATTGCTCTACTGCTTAGCTCTACTGTTTCAACTACTCTTCAGTGTAGAAATCAAATTACAAAACTTTAAGAAATGAAGAAGCTTTGGATGTTGCCATCCCGTCCACGGTGAGGTGGTCCGAGACCGAGCATAATCTCAGAATAAACAAGGTTGGAGAAGGAAATGTCCTTTTCAAGGGAACCATCTCGGAACTTGCTTTAGCGATTTAGAGAAACTGCTGTAAAGCTAAATCAGGATGGTTGGACGGGAATTTGAAGTCGTGCTCTTTCAGAATGCAACTGTAGTGCATCACACCGCCTGATAAAATATTTTCAAAGAGTTAAGTGTAGATGCTTCAATGTGGTGTATCGACACTACGGAGGTCTTCCGTGCGCGTCCGGTGCGAATTTTTTCTGAACATTATAACTTAACATACGTAGCGGTATTTCTTCTGGCAAATTAGCTTATATTTGTTCGTCAGAGGAATAAGTAACAATGCTATTATGAAATTCATCATATTATTTCCCAACAATAGCACTTTTCATGGATGGTATTCAATTATTAAAAGACCTGCAAATATTTCTCATCATCAACAATCTTCCGTACATCAATATTTTTTTATATAATTAGTCATAAATTAATTTTGTCGTCTAATCTTTCTGTTTCTCTAGAAACTCGCAAATGTAACGCCGTAATTTAGATTAGACAATCCCTACCTGTTTTCGCATTGTAGAGAAATGAAAAGAAATTAGCCAACAAATAGTACTCGCTACTAATATGAGGATGATTAGCTTCACTTAAGCATCAGAGAAAGCCTTCGCAAACAAATTAATGAAACCAATACTTCGTTAGTGTTGTAAGAATAATTGAATAATTTAATATTGTGAAACACACTACTTAAACATAAAAAGTCCTTGTGAGTTATTTTAAATTATAAATTTAACACTGTAAGGTAATACTATTCTTCAAGCACATCACAATGGTCCAATGTATCAGGCCGGCCGATGTGGTCGAGCGGTTCTAGGCGCTTTCGTCCGGGACCACGCGGCAGCTACGTTTGCAGGTTCGAATACTGCCTCTGGCATGGATGTGTGTGATGCCCTTAGGCCAGTTAGGTTTAAGGAGGTGTAAGTCTAGAGGGACTGTTGACCTCAGATGTTAAGTCCCATAGTGCTTAGTGCCATTAAACCTTTTTCCCAATGTATTCCTTCATACCCAGCTGAAAGTTTGGAATTATGTTATTAGTTAATGTTGATTATTTAAGTTAATTGTTGTATGATAAAACGTAGCAAGCTAGAGAGATAAGCAGGACCGGTCCCTAGTGAGCAGGAAAAATAAGCTGAAAACAAATTTACGATTATTACCGGATACTTGAGCACAAAATGTTAATGTATATGATAATGAACATTATAATGCAAAACATGCTCCATATTTAGAGATACTGGAAAATACAGGGTGTCCCAGGAGGGATGGTTAATATTCAGGACTATGATAGGAATGATCATTTGAAGCAAATTGACACGTGCTCTATTCCGAATGGTTTCCAACATAAAACACATTTAATGTACGTTATTATTTGTTTTCTGTATTATTCAATACATTGACAGGGTTACGCATGTACAGCCATTAGGTAACACTAGCTGGGGTACTAGCTCAGGGAGTTGATAAGAGATTGGGTAGTAGTTTGAATAAAAGGATAAACTTTAAAGTATAAAAGGTAAAAAAATATTAGAAACATATTATAACTGTTTACAGTACTTGTTTACAAAAAACATTTTTATTTTGAATCCGGGGTATATATGAACAAACTTTTTCGAATTTTTTACTCGAGAGCAAGCTATGTACAGTTGAATGTAAGAGAAGTAGAAGTCTTTGAGGTTGATCCCGCAATAATTTAAATTTTGTCCTTGTTCTTCGTTAATTGTAAAACCGTAGGCAAATTTGATTGGAAATTGCAGTGTTTTAAATTTGAATGGCCGTTCAGTAGAGTTCATCTGTTTGACGATTATCCATGTTCCATTACATAGTTTTGGTGAGCTGAGATTTCTGAGTAAAATGATCGGAGATCCAATTTTAAGTCGAAGGCAGTGTAATGGGATTCCTGGTACTTGCAAAAAGCTTAGAAATTTGGTTGGGAAGTTCACATTTTCTTCAGCGTTTACGATCGTCTCACTCGATTTGTGCATTCTCTCTTTACGGGGAATTTTCTTTTGAATATTAAATTTGATATCGTCGAAAGTATTATTTTTAGTTGCCAAAATTGCCCTTTCAAATATCTAGTCTGATTAATGTAGGTGTGAAAAATGTTTGGATAAATTTGGTCGATGATTTCTTTTCAGAAGTGGCAGAAGTCATGATTGAGTTTAATGAGGCCGGTCGTGTGACCAGTGTGATATGTGCCTTCACCTATTTGTATAAGTTGTTTCGTGACTGGCTTGAATTCGCACTCTTTTATTATAAGCCTGAGTCACAATTCTTGATTCTTAAATCCGTTCATTTCGTCGTTCTTCCGTTTCTCTACTTCTCACGGCGCTCATTTTCGTTCGTTGGGAACTCAAACCTGCTTTGTGCTCTTCGTCTGTTTCGTTTATCCGCTGTTCCTTTCGTTTCCACCGGTTTGCTTCAGGAATGACAAGCTCTTCTCCTCTTTTACGTTTGGGAATTGTCTAAAGTATAAATCAAATCAACTTTTTAGTAACAAATGCGGTAAGTACACTTTACACAGTTTTCATACTTTATTTTCGATTAAGTACAGTCAGTGTATCAGTTTCACTACCCACACTTCACTGTTTGTTTTTATTCACTCACTGCACTACTTTTTCTGTTTCTCCCTTCGTCACTGATAGGAAACTGACGTTCGAGCTCACGACGGGTCTTGCTTTATGCACACCTACCAAAGGGGAGCCCCACCAGTGGCGAGTTCCAGAACATACTAAAAAGGCTTCGAATGGTCCACAATGTTCCAGAACATTCCTCAATATTCTAAAGTGTTGTGGGATGTTCCGGGACGTTCCCAAACAGTCTGCAATCTTTCCGAATGTTCCAGACTATTTCCGAACATTCCAGAACATCCTGGATCATTGTGGAACATCCTGGAACATTCTGGAAAGTTGTGGAATGCTCTCGAATACTCTCGAATGTTCTGGAATGTTCAAGAAATTTCTTGACGGCTAAATTTCCCATCCCTTATTTCAAAATCAGTCCTTCAGGTAAAAACGGAAACCTTCTTCGTGGATGGGGGACAGAGGGCTTCCAAACCATATAACTACCTTGATCGTACCTGGGTTCGTTTCTGAGTTTCAGCGGCAAAGGAAATGCCAAAGGAGAGTCGCTTGCACTTATACAACCCAAACGGTATTTCTCATATGAGGGTAACTGGAGGTACCCATTACCGAAATCGATCTTGGAAAAATATTACCCCTAGCCAGTTTAGTGAGGAAAACTTCTTGACAGGGAATATGAAATGTTAATACCTGCGTTTGAGCATTCGTGGTCGCCTTGAAATCCCCACACAAGCCAAGGGACCCGTTTGGTTTCCAGATGATGACTATGGGTGTGGCTCATGCACTAGATTTGACAGGTTCGACAACCCCAGCTGCCTGCAAGCAATCGAGTTCCTGCTTCATGGCAGCACTTAAGGCCACCAGAATCGGTCTAGTGTGATAAAAAACTAGGGCTGAAGAGTGATGTGTACCTGAAAGCCTGAATAATACCCCAAATCCCCTTGAAAAAGAGTCGTGAACGTTATGCAGAGGTCCAGTTCCTGGAAAGCGACTGCTGTGGAAACCACCTTGACTTCAACCGAAGTAGGAAATCCAAACACCGTGATGGCGTCGAGGCCACAAACGTTTTTAGCCAACGGAGAGTCAACGACAAAGCACGTCAAAAGCCGAGTAACGTTTTTAAGTTGCCACAATCGCGAACTGTCTACGAAATGGAATCGCACCATGTCCATATGCCACCAAATTGCGGGGGTGCGTGGTCAAGTCAGGTGAACCCAGTGGTACCGAGGGAGTTGTATCGAAATCAACTAACGTTAATGCCTTAACGCATACAATTCTGCCGACTGTTTATCTGACCGGAAAGTTATTTACTGTGCTGCAAGAAGTTGGAGGTGCTCTGCCCATTACGATTCTTTCTTGTGTGCATGGTCTTGCAAGGGCAGTAGGGAATATTTCCGTCACGGCAAGCAGGAATGGTGCAATGGGCATAAGACAACTACAACTATGGTATGAGCGCTGCTTTTAGCCAATAGCTAGTCAAAATATCTTACTTTTGCTTGATGTCTAGTGCGCATATAAAAGTCATACGACGTCAGAGCAAACTATCCCTTCTGAAAAGCGTGTGACATTGCATTTCAGAGCACTTGGAACCAGTGAAAAAATTCTGCCTCTGGTTGTTTGTTTTATTCGTGCCCATCAAACTCATTGTATCATTATCTGCTAAAGGATAGCCAGTTTCACGATAAGGTCCACAACAGAATGTTTCGCATTCTCTTTCATGCCAAAACCTTCTATCAGTTCTCATCACCCCATTACACCAATATGATTCTACACGCATTTTATAAGAGTGGATACATAGCTAAACGTCGTGCATAGTTTGTAGATTCCAAGGAGTTCGCCTTCGATCTTGATTTTTAGTGCAATTTAATGATTTGTTCTGACTATTTCTTGAATGTCGACGGTGTCCATTTTGTGAAGTGTAATAAATACATCCCATAGAAGGTTGATCTCAGCACCTCAAAGTCCCTCATTTTCTGTCGCCCGCCTGGTGCACATCATGAGTCGTTAGCAACTAATATTTTTCCTGTCATAATTATTGACACAACAATTTCAAATGCGGTTTATTAAAGATTGAACTTACGACTTCGCACTCAAGAGGTTCCTTGTAAGACATCTTTGGCTTTCCTGTTCAGATCAGATGAATCCCAAGTTTTAAATATCATAGTTACTCCGAAACTAGCAATCGAATTTTAATTCACTTCCATTAGAACCACGATACTAACAGTAGAAACTACTGAAGTTCCATTGAGAAACCGAATTTGAAACCGATATCCCTGCAATTAATATAGCTATGAAAAGAGACTGTACATACTTTAGTGAACATTTTCTTACAATTAATCTGGTTCAAAACAGAACACTAACAGAACGAACTGTTACAAATCGGTTCTTCAAGAACAGCTCACAGCCACACACCTTTATCGTGCATTCCACTGCTCTCAAACCACAGCCATTTGCGAATTCAAGGTGTAAAGCCGTAGCTCATTGGAGAGCAGATTCCAGGTCTGTTGTGTCTTCTGATGAAAGCTGGTTCTGCCTCGGTGCCACTGATAGCCGTCTGTTTGTTAGAAGTAGGCCAGCTGAGGGCCTTCAACCAAGTTGTCTGCGTGCTAGACACACTGGATCTGTGCCTGGAGTTATGATCTGAGATGTGATTTTGTATGACAGAAGGAGCACTCTGGTGGTTATTCCACGCACCATGGCCACCAAAATTCTTCGTTAACCTGTTGACAGGACCTATTGTGCTACCACTCATGAACAGCACTTCAGGGAGTATTTGCAACAGGATAACGGTCGCCCACATATCGCTGTTGTAAACCAACATGCTCTACAGAGTGTTCACATGTTGACTTGGACTGTTGGATCACCAGATCTGTCTCCAATAGAGCACATATGGGACATCATCGGACAACTCCAGCCTCATCCACTAACAGCATTAAACGTCCCTATATTGACCGACTGTCATGGGCGACTGGAATGCAGTTGTAGGGGAAGGAGTAGAAGAAAAGGTTACAGGAGAATATGGGCTTGGGACAAGGAATGAAAGAGGAGAAAGACTAATTGAGTTCTGTAACACGTTTCAGCTAGTAATAGCGAATACCCTGTTCAAGAATCACAAGAGGAGGAGGTATACTTCGAAAAGGGCGGGAGATACGGGAAGATTTCAATTAGATTACATCATGGTCAGACAGAGATTCCGAAATCAGATACTGGATTGTAAGGCGTACCCAGGAGCAGATATAGACTCAGATCACAATATAGTAGTGATGAAGAGTGGGCTGAAGTTCAAGACATTAGTCAGGAAGAATCAATACGCAAAGAAGTGGGGTACGGAAGTACTAAGGAATGACGAGATACGTTTGAAGTTCTCTAACGCTATAGATACACCAATAAGGAACAGCGCAGTAGGCAGTACAGTTGAAGAGGAATGGACATCTCTGAAAAGGGCCATCACAGAAGTTGGGAAGGAAAACATAGGTACAAAGAAGGTAGCTGCGAAGAAACCATGGGTAACAGAAGAAATACTTCAGTTGATTGATGAAAGGAGGAAGTACAAACATGTTCCGGGAAAATCAGGAATACAGAAATACAAGTCGCTGAGGAATGAAATAAATAGGAAGTGCAGGGAAGCTAAGACGAAATGGCTGCAGGAAAAATGTGAGGACATCGAATAAGATATGATTGTCGGAAGGACAGACTCAGCACACAGGAAAGTCAAAACAACCTTTGGTGACATTAAAAGCAACGGTGGTAACATTAAGAGTGCAACGGGAATTCCACTGTTAAATGCAGAGGAGAGAGCAGATAGGTGGAAAGAATACACTGAAAGCCTCTATGAGGGTGAAGATTTGTCTGATGTGATAGAAGAAGACACAGGAGTCGATTTAGAAGAGATAGGGGATCCAGTATTAGAATCGGAATTTAAAAGAGCTTTGGAGGACTTACGGTCAAATAAGGCACAAGGGATAGATAACATTCCATCAGAATTTCTAAAATCATTGGGGGAAGTGGCAACAAAACAACTATTCACGTTGGTGTGTAGAATATATGAGTCTGGCGATATACCACCAGACTTTCGGAAAAGCATCATCCTCACAATTCCGAAGACAGCAAGAGCTGACAAGTGCGAGAATTATCGCACAATCAGCTTAACAGCTCATGCATCGAAGCTGCTTACAAGAACAATATACAGAAGAATGGAAAAGAAAATTGAGAATGCGCTAGGTGACGATCAGTTTGGCTTTAGGAAAAGTAAAGGGACGAGAGAGGCAATTCTGACGTTACGGCTAATAATGGAAGCAAGGCTAAAGAAAAATCGAGACACTTTCATAGGATTTGTCGACCTGGAAAAAGCGTTCGACAATATAAAATGGTGCAAGCTGTTCGAGATTCTGAAAAAAGTAGGGATAGGCTACAGGGAGAGACGTGTCATATACAATATGTACAACAACCAAGAGGGAATAATAAGAGTGGACGATCAAGAACGAAGTGCTCGTATTAAGAAGGGTGTAAGACAAGGCTGTAGCCTTTCGCCCCTACTCTTCAATCTGTACATCGAGGAGGCAATGATGGAAATAAAAGAAAGGTTCAGGAGTGGAATTAAAATACAAGGTGAAAGAATATCAATGATACGATTCGCTGATGACATTGCTATCCTGAGTGAAAGTGAAGAAGAATTAAATGATCTGCTGAACGGAATGAACAGTCTAATGAGTACACAGTATGGTTTGAGAGTAAATCGGAGAAAGACGAAGGTAATGAGAAGTAGTAGAAATGAGAACAGCGAGAAACTTAACATCAGGATTGATGGTCACGAAGTCAGTGAAGTTAAGGAATTCTGCTACCTAGGCAGTAAAATAACCAATGACGGACGGAGCAAGGAGGACATCAAAAGCAGACTCGCTATGGCAAAAAAGGCATTTCTGGCCAAGAGAAGTCTACTAATATCAAATACCGGCCTTAATTTGAGGAAGAAATTTCTGAGGATGTACATCTGGAGTACAGCATTGTATGGTAGTGAAACATGGACTGTGGGAAAACCGGAACAGAAGAGAATCGAAGCATTTGAGATGTGGTGCTATAGACGAATGTTGAAAATTAGGTGGACTGATAAGGTAAGGAATGAGGAGGTTCTACGCAGAATCTGAGAGGAAAGGAATATGTGGAAAACACTGATAAGGAGAAGGGACAGGATGATAGGACATCTGCTAAGACATGAGGGAATGACTTCCACGGTACTAGAGGGAGCTGTAGAGGGCAAAAACTGTAGAGGAAGGCAGAGATTGGAATACGTCAAGCAAATAATTGAGGACGTAGGTTGCAAGTGCTACTCTGAGATGAAGAGGTTAGCACAGGAAAGGAATTCGTGGCGGGCCGCATCAAACCACTCAGTAGACTGATGACCAAAAAAAAATATATTGACCGACCAAGTGGCACAGGCATGGAACTCCACCCCACAAACTGACATCCGGCACCTGTACAACATGCATTCACATTTGCAAAGGCTTTTCTCACACTTAACATTAATCTGCGGTCTTGCAATATCAATCATTTAAATATGTTACATAGACAAATATACTCCCGAAATTTCATTACCCTACTTTAAATACTTCTTGGTGTTGCGTTTTATTTTTTTTTTTTTCAGTCAATGTATTCCCGAGAAGTTCGTCTTGTTCCAAAACCTGTTTTATCCCTTCTTTTAGTGTTATCAATCACTTTGAATTTTTGGTAATATTGTCTGTCAATTGAAGATCTTCATCTCTTGTACGGCAGTAGCCTTCCGTGGCCAGAGTCAGTTTCAATTAATTTCTTCTTGGTATATTATCACGTCACATGTGACAAAACAGTCGATGTTTCGGTGGCTATTGCAGGCGCCCTTCAACATGGTGACTACAATTAGTCACTTTGATAAAGGGATCTGCAACTGCAGCCGAAACGTCTGCAGCTTAATCACGTGTAACATTTTCACACACATCTTTTAGTTTCGTGAGGTCACAAACGAACGAATATGCCCAGTTCTATAAAACCCATTGAAATAAATAGTATCGGAATCAAAAAGTAACCTCAATGAATCAGAACTACTGGCAGCTGTGAGCAGACCACCTTAATTGTGAACAATTATGACTTACTCCCTACATTCATTTAGATAGTATTTGTTTTACTATTAACTTTAGCAACATCAAAAAATAATAAATGATAATTAATTGAAACCCTCAGCTGCCGACAGGTGTTGTTGATATACCTCAATGGGGACAGCTGAAAATGTGTGCCCCGACTGGGACTCGAACGCGGGATCTCCCATTTACATGGCAGATGCCGGCCGATGTGGCCGAGCGGTTATAGGCGCTTCAGTCTAGTACCGCGCGACCGCTACGGTCGCGGGCTCGAATCCTGCCTCGGGCATGGATGTGTGTGATGTCCTTAGGATAGTTACCTTTAAGTAGTTCTAAGTTCTAGGGGACTGATGACCTCAGATATTACGTCCCATAGTGCTCAGAGCCATTTGAACCATATGAACATGGCAGACGCTCTATCCATCTATCCAGATCAATAGCGCCACTG
This sequence comes from Schistocerca serialis cubense, assembly GCF_023864345.2. NCBI lineage: Eukaryota > Metazoa > Arthropoda > Insecta > Orthoptera > Acrididae > Schistocerca > Schistocerca serialis. The sequence goes on from NC_064641.1 coordinate 623,539,155, forward strand.
CAGGGACTTTTGCACGCTCCCCGTGAGACCCACATTCCCAAATGCCCACAATCTACATACGTAATGTACCTAATAGATATTTTCCCATCCACTCATTACTCGCGCCCACTAAGGTGGCGTTTCCCGTATGAGTGCGGGCAACCTGTGCGCAATCCCACAGACGAAGGTCAATGGCCGGGTAGCTCAGATGGGTAAAGCGTCTGCCATATAAGCAGGAGATCTTGGGTTCGAGTCCCAGTCGGGGCAAACATTTTCAGCTGTCCCCATCGGGGTGTATCAACAACATGTCGACAGCTGAGGGTTTCAATTAATTATCATTTATTCTAGAGAAGCTGCACGGTCAATAGTGGTATCTGTTCTTTCGAGAACAGTTACTATCTTTAAATATACAAAAAATAATATGCTTATTTTCTCTTACGTGTAAGCTGTGGTATCAAGTATTGATATCACACCAAGGGTTCCGCGAAGTTGGTAACGGAACTGCAAGTCTCTGTCCAACGCCGGCAGTGTGTGATCTGCCGGATCCAAAGGTGCGGGCCCACTGAGACATGACCCCAGCAGCAGCGGCGCGAAATACATTGAAGCGCCAAAGAGACCGGTATAGGTATGCGTATTCAAATACGGATATACACACATCGGAAAAAGTTTTGCATCAAATGGTTCAAATGGCTCTGAGCACTATGGGACTTAACATCTGTGGTCATCAGTCCCCTAGAACTTAGAACTACTTAAACCTAACTAACCTAAGGACATCACACACATCCATGCCCGAGGCAGGATTCGAACCTGCGACCGTAGCAGTCGCGCGGTTCCGGACTGCGCGCCTAGAACCGCTAGACCACCGCGGTCGGCTTTTGCATCAACCCGGTTCTCAGAACTCCTGAAGACAGACGGTTACTGTGGATGTTGTATCACAGACACAGTCCATTTGATTGTTCAGAGATGTTACTAAACCCGCCCAAAGATGTAACCAACTATGCATGAGCAGCGCTTTTAGACGGAGTGGGTCCGACAGCCTATCAGTTACAGTCATTCCACCAGGAAGGAGGTACACGGCTCGTGTTGTCTGTAGTTCAACGATGCCTAGGCGGTCAATACGGCGGTTCGGTCGCGTCCGCATCGTTACTTTGTGCCAGGAAGGGCTCTCAACAAGGAAAGTGTCCAGGCGTCTCGGAGTGAACCAAAGCGATGTTGTTCGGACATGGAAAAGATACAGAGAGACAGGAACTGTCGATGACATGCCTCTCTCAGGCCGCCTAAGGGCTACTACTGCAGTGGATGACCGCTACCTACGGATTATGGCTCGGAGGACCCCTGACAGCAACGCCATCATGTTGAATAATGCTTTTCGTGCAGCCACAGGATTTCGTGTTACGACTCAAACTGTGCGCAATAGGCTGCATGACGCGCAAATTCACTCCCGACGTCCATGACGAGGTCCATCTTTGCAACCACGACACCATGTAGCACGGTACAGATGGGCCCACGAACATGCAGAATGGACCGCACAGCATTGGCATCACGTTCTCTTCCCCAATGAGTGTCGCATATGGGCAACCAGACAATCGTCGGAGATGTGTTGGGAGGCAACCAAGTCAGGCTGAACACTTTAGTCACACTTTTCAGCGAGTGCAGCAACGTGGAGGTTCCCCGCTGTTTTGGGGTGGCATTATGTGGAGTCGACGTACGCCACTGGTGGTCATGGAAGGCGCCGTAATGGCTGTACGATACGTCAATGTCATCCTGCGACCGATAGTACAACCATATCGGCAGCATATTAGCGAGGCATTCGTCTTCACGGACGACAATTCGCGTCCCCATCGTGCATATCTTGTGAATGACTTCCTTCAGGATAACTACATCGCTCGACTAGAGTGGCCAGCATGTTCTCCAGACATGAACCCTATCGAACATGCCTGGGATAGATTGAAAAGGGCTGTTTATGGTCGACGTGACCCAGTAACCACACTGAGGGATCTAGGCCGAATCGCCGTTGAGGAGTGGGACAATCTGGGCCAACAGTGCCTTGATGAATTTGTGGATAGTATGCCACGACGAATGCAGGCATGCATCGATGCAAGAGAACTTGATAATGGGTATTAGAGGTACCGGTGTTTACACCAATCGGGATCACCACCTCTGAAGGTCTCCCTGTATGGTAGTACAACAGGCAATGTGTGGTTTTCATGAGCAATAAAAAGGGCAGAAATGATGTTTATGTTGATCTCTATTCCAATTACCTGTACAGGTTCCGGTACTCTCGGAACCGAGGCGATGCAAAACTTTTTTTATGTGTGTAAGCAAACAGACAGAATACGGCGCTGCGTTCGGCAACGCCAATGTAGGACGACAAGTGTTTAGCACAGTTGTCGTTAAATTGGCAGGTTATCAAGGTTTAAATGACTTTGAACGTGGTGGTATAGACGGTGCACGAGCGATGGGACACAGCATCTCCGAGGTAACGATGAAGTGGGGACTTTCCCGTACGACCATTTCACAAGTCTACCGTGAATATCAGGAATCCGGTAGAACATTAAATCTCCGACATTGCTGCGGCCGGGAAAAGATCCTGCACGAACGGGGCCAACGACGACTGTAGAGAATCTTTCAACGTGACAGAAGTGCAACCCTTCCGCAAATTGCTCCAGATTTCTATGCTGGGCCATCAACAAGTGTCAGCGTGCGAACCATTCAACAAACATCATCGATATGGGCTTTTGGAAATTGTCGCCTGTTACACTTGACAGATAATAGCACTAGAACAATAATAAACACCTGATTCAGTTTTCTGCACTTCAGTTAAAGCTCAACAGGCGAACACAATTTAAGTCCTCCCATAAATATAAATATGCGTGTAGGCGCGTTAAAGAAGTGGTTATGAAACAGTCACTTATAACATCAAGGCAGACACACTCAATTTAAAGGGAGAATAATTAGCAAGTTTACACACTGACTAGAACATTAAAGTGAATAGCAGGAAAGTGCACCGTCCACAACACCTTACGGCGGTAGTTAACCTCCAATAAGTTCCTTTCTTTACAATATGATATTAACTACAGCTCAATAGTAATAAAAAACATTTAGATTCCCATATGCGCACAATCAAGATTAAAAACTGGTGGAAAAACACTAAATTGGAAATTGACCGATCTATACTCAAAGGAGCTGCACTCCATCTAAACACCCTAAAAATGGCAACTTAATGGCTACCTAGAGTAACAAAATTAAGAATAGCATGCTTTTAGATTGAGTAGAATAAATAAATAAATAACACATACGGCTTCTGACGGCCGACAAACTGTGTTGGGCTATTCAACAGTGACTAATTTAAGCTAGCCACAATGTACGCTAACCAGGTTAGCGCCGTATTTAAAGACAAGCGTCTAGCAAGATCCCTGGTAAGAAGATAATGGAACCAGTACTAATTGACAACTAACTACAGCATTGAAATCAACTGTTGACAGGTTGACCATTACTGATGTGGCGTACGATGGACAGTCAATAGATTGAACACTCAGCTGAAACCAAGTACAATGCTGAGGGGCGAAACGCCCTGATCAAAGTATGTTTAGCGCAAACACCTAGTTTGACAACAAAACAGCCACGAAACAACAGGATGATATCGCAGATTGCAGTACAAATTCCAGAGCCCGAAAATAGCCTTAACAGAAGGCAGGACTAGAGTACACTAGTTTCTCTCTCAAAGTTTCCAAAACAATCAAAACTAGCAGGACTCCCTTACACGGCAGACGTGCCAACACTTCCGTTCATACCCCAGAATCAACTAGCGCAACATATCATTGACACATTTCAGATAATTTTTTTAAAACAACATACTTAAATACCTTTGTTTACCACTAGCATTAATTAGTTAACAGGCTAGGCTCTGTTAATGATGCCACGCAAATGAGGTAGCAAGTTAAGGTCTACATCTACATCTACATCTACATCTATACTCCGCGAACCACCTTACGGTGTGTGGCGGAGGGTACTTATTGTACCACTATCTGATCCCCCCTTCCCTGTTCCATTCACGAATTGTGCGTGGAAAGAACGACTGCTTGTAAGTCTCCGTATTTGCTCTAATTTCTCGGATCTTTTCGTTGTGATCATTACGCGAGATATATGTGGGCGGTAGTAATATGTTGCCCATCTCTTCCCGGAATGTGCTCTCTCGTAATTTCGATAATAAACCTCTCCGTATTGCGTAACGCCTTTCTTGAAGTGTCCGCCACTGGAGCTTGTTCAGCATCTCCGTAACGCTCTCGCGCTGACTACAATTCTACTTTGCCATTTAACACGCGTTTTAACGAGGAAAGAAAGAATCCAGCTAATTAATTGAAAGTCACTACTTGGATTCAGTATTAGACGATGCACTTTAATTCGACAGACAAAGGTGAGAGTCAAGTTTACACTCGCAAGCAGCAGACGCAGAACATGAGCATAAGGTGAGCATTAAATAAACTGCTCCTTGTTCAAGCATTTACACACCGACGAAACAAATAATCTTCGCCGAATTATTGCAGACGCCGGAATCCCCAGTTGCTTCGAAATAACGCAAATAATGGTCAAAACGTCTTACTTTAAGTCCGATGGCATCCGTAGGATTGGAGTTTCAATGGACAAGCAGGCCTCATCCCCTTGGATCCACCTGCGACCAAGACAGTAACATTAGCTGCTATCACGGTTTTAACGATGCATCAAACCTGACACGAGTCACACCAAACCATCAACAAAACGACGTGGCCTCCTGCACACTGCCAGACGACCACAATCAGAGTTTCTCCTCCCGACCGATGCTATCCCACAAACACGGCAGGCAGCCGGCCGTAGCAACGCCACAGCCCTCTCTGGCTAGGGTAAGAAAACAGCAGAGCGCGAAGCGGGAATTTCAAAAGGAACGCGCTACAGACAAGGAGTAAACGCGGAGAACCAACCGTGACATTTCAAATGGCTCTAAGCACTATGCTACTTAACATCTGACGTGACATTTCGTCACAGTTTAATCAACTGCGTCCATTCATGTCTATTGTGCATTCCGACAGACCTGGGTAATTTCATCAGGACAACGCGACACCCCACACGTCCAGAATTGTTATCTTTTGAGTTTAAACACTTCCACTGGCCACCAAACTCCCCAGAGATGAACATTTTCAGTATATCTGGGATACCTTGCAACGTGCTGTTCAGAAGAGATCTCCACCCCCACGTACTCTTATGGATTTTTGGAGGGCCCTGTAGGATTCATCATGTCAGTTCCCTCCAGTACTACTTCAGACATTAGTCGAGTCCATGCCACGTCGTGTTGCGGCACTTTTGCGTGCGCAAATGGGCGTTACACGATATTAGGCAGGTGTACCAGTTTCTTTGGCTCTTCAGCGTAGGATGGCCGACGGCATCTCCACGGCCCACTTGCGCTCTTAGCCACTTCGCTACGTGAAGCTAAGGAGACGCCGCCTAATCAAGGCTCTGAATCCACCTATCACGCTTAGTGCAGCGAGTCTCTATCTTGTTAACATTGATATGTGGACTCTATTTCCTGCTGCATCAATTGTAATGAGTGTTCGTCCGCGTGGATAAACACAAGTTAAGCAAATTTTCTGTTTGTTTGTTAACTTGCTCGCTAATCATTTCTGCTCCTGACCAGCTTTTCTAGACGTCAACTGCTACCTCACTCTGGTGTCCACTGTGTTATTCAGTAATTTACTAGGGACAGTGATTCATGGTGTGGGTTCCTGTAGTCATGTCCTAGTTCATGAACCACGGTCAACGTATGAGTGGCCAAGTAAGTGGTGCCGACAGTTGGGATACCAGTTACTTTGGAATAAGGCTGGGCATCTCGGACATATTCTGAGTCGTAGTCACCTTTGTGCTCATACGGCAAAGACTACCAAATCCACCTGTTTGTCCCTCAGCCGTTTGGGGTAAAACCCAATGGGACTCGGGGCAAGTAAGGCTAGCAACCTGCTTCCCTGGTACTTTAAATATGATGCTGGCAACAATCAGAGCAAAATGTCTGGACCTTTGGAGGAGACGGAGTCCCACCTCTAACTGACAAGCCAGGGACTCCAAAGATACGACTTGGCAAACAAATGGTAATGAGATGGGGAGCTATTAATATCAATGGGGGCTACTCTGGGAAGAAGGTAGAGCTGGCAGAAGCTGCAAGTAAGATGGGGCTGGACGTTTTAGCTGTTAGTGACATTCGGGTAAGGGGTGAGAAAGAAGAGGACGTGGGAGAATACAAGGTCTACCTGTCAGGAGTCAAAGCAGGAATAGCACAATGGGGTGTAGGGCTTTACATCAGGAAAGAAATGGAACCCAGCGTAGTTGCAATAAGGTATGTAAACGAACGACTAATGTGGATAGATTTGACAGTGTCTAGCAAGAAAATTAGGATTGTGTCAGTATATTCACATTGTGAAGGGACAGATCAAGATAAGATGGATAGTTTTTATGAGGCACTCAGTGATGTAGTTGTTAAAGGACAAGGACAGTGTTCTGCTCATGGGTGATTTTAACGCCAGGATTGGAAATCGAACAGAGGGGTATGAAAAGGTTATGGGTAAATTTGGAGAGGATATGGAGGCCAACAGGAACGGGAAACAACTCTTGGATTTCTGTGCCAGTATGGGCTTAGTGATCACAAACTCCTTTTTTAAACATAAGAACATTCACCGGTATACTTGGGAAGGCAGGGGAACCAGATCTGTCATTGACTATATAATAACAGATCAGGAATTTAGGAAGGCTGTGAGGGCCACACGTGTATTCAGGGGATTCTATGATGACACTGATCATTATTTAATCTGCAGTGAAATTGGGATTGTGAGGCCGAAAGTGCAGGAGGTCAGGTCCACATGTAGGAGGATAAGAGTGGAGAAACTTCAGGATAAGGAAATCAGGCACAAGTACATAACAGCGATCTCAGAAAGGTACCAGTTAGTTGAATGTAGTCAATTACAGTTATTGGAAAAGGAATGGACAAGGTACAGGGAGCCCGCATCTCGTGGTCGTGCGGTAGCGTTCTCGCTTCCCACGCCCGGGTTCCCGGGTTCGATTCCCGGCGGGGTCAGGGATTTTCTCTGCCTCGTGATGGCTGGGTTTGTGTGCTGTCCTTAGGTTAGTTAGGTTTAAGTAGTTCTAAGTTCTAGGGGACTTATGACCACAGCAGTTGAGTCCCATAGTGCTCAGAGCCATTTGAACCATTTTTGAAGGTACAGGGACACAGTACTAGAAGTGGCTAAAGAATGTCTTGGAACAGTAGTATGTAAAAGTAGGATGAAGCAAACAGCTTGGTGGAATGATACAGTCAAGGCAGCCTGTAAAAGGAAAAAGAAGGCGTATCAAAAATGGCTACAAACCAGAACCCAGGTAGACAGAGAAAGTTATGTTGAAGAAAGAAACAAAGCCAAACAGATAATTGCAGCATCCAAGAAGAAATCATGGGAAGACTTTGGAAACAGGTTGGAGACTATGGGTCAAGCTGCTGGAAAACCATTCTGGAGTGTAATTAGCAGTCTTCGAAAGGAGGTAAGAAGGAAATGACAAGTATTTTGGACAGGTCAGGAAAACTGCTGGTGAATCCTGTGGATGCCTTGGGCAGATGGAGGGAATATTTTGAAGAGTTGCTCAATGTAGGTGAAAATGCGATCAGTAATGTTTCAGATTTCGAGGTAGAATGGGATAGGAATGATGATGGAAATAGGATCACATTTGAGGAAGTGGAAAAAATGGTCAATAGATTGCAGTGCAATAAAGCGGCTGGGGTGGGTGAAATTAAGTCGGAACTCATCAAATACAGTGGAATGTCAGTCTTAAATGGCTACACAGGATAATTGAAATGGCCTGGGAGTCGGGACAGGTTCCATCAGACTGGACAAAAGCAGTAATCACACCAATCTTTAAACATGGAAACAGAAAAGATTGTAACAACTATAGAGGTATCTCTTTAATCAGCGTTGTGGGTAAAATCTTCTCAGGTATTGTTGAAAGGAAAGTGCGAGTATTAGTTGAGGACCAATTGGATGAAAATCAGTGTGGGTTTAGGCCTCTTAGAGGTTGTCAGGACCAGATCTTTAGCTTACGGCAAATAATGGAGAAGTGTTATGAGTGGAACAGGGAATTGTATCTATGCTTTATATATCTAGAAAAGGCATATGACCGGGTTCCTAGGAGGAAGTTATTGTCTGTTCTACAAGATTATGGAATAGGAGGCAAACTTTTGCAAGCAATTAAAGGTCTTTACATGGATAGTCAGGCAGCAGTTAGAGTTGACGGTAAATTGAGTTCATGGTTCAGAGTAGTTTCAGGGGTAAGACAAGGCTGCAACCTGTCTCCACTGTTGTTCATATTATTTATGGATCATATGTTGAAAACAATAGACTGGCTGGGTGAGATTAAGATATGTGAACACAAAATAAGCAGTCTTGCATATGCGGATGACTTAGTTGTGATGGCAGATTCGATTGAAAGTTTGCAAAGTAATATTTCAGAGCTAGATCAGAAATGTAAGGACTATGGTATGAAGATTAGCATCTCCAAAACGAAAGTAATGTCAGTGGGAAAAAAATATAAACGGATTGAGTGCCAAATAGGAGGAACAAAGTTAGAACAGGTGGACTGTTTCAAGTACTTAGGATGCATATTCTCACAGGATGGCAACATAGTGAAAGAACTGGAAGCGAGGTGTAGCAAAGCTAATGCAGTGTGTGCTCAGCTACGATCTACTCTCTTCTGCAAGAAGGAAGTCAGTACCAAGACTAAGTTATCTGTGCATCGTTCAATCTTTCGACCAACTTTGTTGTATGGGAGCGAAAGCTGGGTGGATTCAGGTTACCTTATCAACAAGGTTGAGGTTACGGACATGAAAGTAGCTAGGATGATTGCAGGTACTAGTAGATGGGAACAATGGCAGGAGGGTGTCCACAATGAGGAAATCAAAGAAAAACTGGGAATGAACTCTATCGATGTAGCAGTCAGGGCGAACAGGCTTAGATGGTGGGGTCATGTTACACGCATGGGAGAAGCAAGGTTACCCAAGAGACTCATGGATTCAGCAGTAGAGGATAGGAGGAGTCGGGGCAGACCGAGGAGAAGGTACCTGTATTCGGTTAAGAATGATTTTGAAGTAATAGGTTTAACATCAGAAGAGGCACCAATGTTAGCACTGAATAGGGGATCATGGAGGAACTGTATAAGGGGGGCTATGCTCCAGACTGAACGCTGAAAGGCATAATCAGTCTTAAATGATGATGATGATGATGATGACTAGGGACATTCAATGGTTTTATTGAGAATTCCAATACAACATATTATTCCAAAATCTTTTGGTCACGAAGCTCTATTTTTCAGCAAAATTCCCGTTAAATGTGGCGGCCTTACGCCATCTTACTGAGAGGGCCTGGATGGCTGTATGGTACCACTCTAGTGGTCGTCGTCGGAGCCAACGTCTTGCTGCATCAATAACCTCCCCCTCATCCACCTACTGCTTCCCGCGGAGTGCATCATTAATTGGGCCAAACATATGGAAGTCGGCAAGTGCGAGGCCCAGGCTGTAGTGTTGATGAGGAAGAACAGTCCAGTGAAGTTTTGTGAGCTCCTCTCAGGTGCGCAGACTTGTATGAGGACTTCCATTGTCATGGAGAAGTTCGACACTCAAGTCCTTTCTTTTATTTCGCGAGGGTAGCACAATACACTTCAGAGTTTAGCGTTGCATCGCTGGGGAGGACACAATACAAAATAACCCTTTCGGAGTCTGAAGACCATGCCATGACTTTATCGACTGAGGGTGCGGCTTTGGACTTTTTTTCGGAGGAGAGATGGTGTAGCGTCACTCCACCGATTGCCGTTTTGTTTCCGGTTCGAAGTAAAGAGGTTTCATAACCTGTGACGATGTTCGACAGAAAATTGTCACGATCAGCCTCGTAATGCGCAAGCAATTCCAAACAGATGGTCCTCCGTTGCTCTTTATGCTCTTTTGTTAGGCGGCAGGAACCCTGTTGGTACGTACGGAACTGGTGAACGAGTGAGTCAGCACTACCAACAGAGACGTCCAGTTGTGCAGCGAGGTGTTTGACTGTGATTCGTCTGACACCTCGATTGATAGCGTCCGCACGTTATAACACTGCAGGAGTCACAGCTGTTTGCGGCCGGCCGGCATGCGGGAGATGGGAGAAGTTGCGCGACCTTGTTGCGATGACGACAGACAGCTCGCCCAACGACTCAGTTAGATTTGTTCATTGCCGGGTCTCCACAGACGTTCTAAAAGCACCTATCAATATCTGAAATGCTCAGGTTTTGCGCCAAAAGAAACTTAATAACAGCTCTCTGCTTGGAATGCATCTATGTTACAGACGCCATTTTGAAATCCATCTGTCGGAACTTCACGAATCTGTTAGGGCTGAAGCGGGTATGTTCCAAGATGCCTCACAAAAAAATTCTGCATTTTTTCAACCAAATTTTGCCGAGAAAAATATTTGGTGCTTTAGTTATTAAACGTCCCTCGAATAAACAGTTAGATAGATAAATATTTAAAAAAATGTTCAAATGTGTGTGAAATCTTATGGGACTTAACTGCTAATGTCATCAGTCCTTAAGCTTACAAACTACTTAAACTAAATTATCCTAAGGACAAACACGCACAGCCATGCCCGAGAGAGGACTCGAACCACCGCCGGGACCAGCCGCACAGTCCATGACTGCAGCGCCCAAGACCGCTCGGCTAATGTCGCGCGGCATAAATAGTTAGACACCGCATACATAAATAGCTCATGTACACATAATGTTCAAACTGACTCCTTATGTCATAATTTGGACACAAATGGTCGAGAAGATTACGTACTGAACACATAGATAACAATGTTGCCTACAAGCTTTTCAACACGCCAACATCTTTTACCAGGATCTCTCCTCGCTGTATCGATTGTTCGGGAAACACGAAGTGCTCCGCTCGCCCAGCAGGCTTAATACCTGGTCTTTTATTTTGGGAAAAAATTAAGACCTGAAGTCTATGACAAAAAACAAATGACTCCCAAATACATTAAATGCCCTTATAACAGGGACCTGTGGGGAAAAAGCGTAAATGAACTTCTACGTGCAGTATTTCCTGTCCGAAACCGTTCATTACGGAAGTCAATAAATTGAATACTTGATCTGGCTGTCATAGTAACAGATCGACGAACCATATCTGAGTCACTCACATTTGGTGCCGTAGGTCAGACGTTTGAGGAACTTTATCTCCTTCCGGTGGGGTACTGGTATGCGGCTGTGCTATCTTGTTAGCATTTGATCAAGTTCCACTCGTGTTGTGTCGATGAAGCCCTCTTCGAATGCCTGTTCCAATACAAATCTGGTATATTAGGTTGGTGCATAATGCCTTGCGTTTCGTTTTGTATGTTAGTATTCCGGTTGCTGTTGGTTTATTTATCGCCTCTCCTTGTTTATTTGTGGTTCACTGTTGCTATTTAAGTGCCAAGTGGAGAAATCGGAACATTTTGGACATGTTCTTCTGTTTTATTTCAGTAGAGGGGTAACAGCAGCGGAGCCGGCCAGAAACATTTGCGCCAAGTATGGGGATAAAGTCACTAGAAAGAGCACTGCAAGAAAATAGTTTTCTAGTTTTAAGAAGGATCCTTCTGACATCAGTGGCTCTCCACATTCAGGAAGACCTTCGGGATTTGATAAAGGTTTAAATGCATTAACCCACAAAGATCCACGTCATTGCATTCTAGAACTGGCAAATGTGATGAAACTTGATAATTTCACCATCCTGCTACATTTTCATGCAATGGCGAATGTTCGAAAATCGATTGTATGGGTACCGCATGCTCTAAGTCAAAATCACAAAAAATCTGCGGGTGGCCATACGTGCATCTCTGCTCGCTTGCCATCAATAGGCTCCTGAACAACACCGACCATTCTTACGCTTTATCGTTACTGGTAACGAGAAACAATGTGTTTATGCGAACGTAAGCAAAAAGAAGGAATGGTTGATCCGAAGGAAAGCAGCAACTCCCCGTACAGAGATCTGCGCGCATCCACAAAAGGTAACGTTATGCATCTGGTGAAATAGCGATGGTGTGCTATACTACTAATTGCTTCCCCAAGGTGTAATCATCAGTGCTGACACTTATAGCCAACAACTGATACGTCTTGTAGACGCTATCAAAGAACAACGATTAAGAAGACTTCGCGAAGTGAAACGCTACACAGGAATTGGATTGGGTTGGGTTGTTTTTGGGGAAGGAGACCAGACAGCGTGGTCATCAGTCTCATCGGATTAGGGAAGGAAGTCGGCCGTGCCCTTTCAAAAGAACCATCCCGGCATTTGCCTGGAGCGATTTAGGGAAATCACGGAAAACCTAAATCAGGATGGCCGGACGCGGGATTGAACCGTCGTCCTTCCGAATGCGAGTCCAATGTCTAACCACTGCGCCACCTCGCTCGGTAATTGGATTGGGAAGTCATTCTGTATCCACCTGACCTTGCGCCCTCAGATTTCCACCTTACCCGCTCTCTGTCAAGAAATGCGCTCCGAACATGGCTCGATGAGTTCTTCGTCTGAAAAGCATGTGATATATACAGTCGCGGAATTGAAATGTTACCCCAACGTTGGCAGACTGTTGTAAATAGTGAAGGGGAATATATTATTGACGAATTCAGTCCCTGTTATGCGTACCTGTTGTGTACATCACACTCATGAAGAAATGCTACGAACTTATTTACGAACCCAATAGTTACATTAAAACATAAAAGACCATGACATAACTTAGCACCTATAAACGTCAAAAATTACCTGCGTACGTAAGAAAATACATCAAATTGTCGTGCTGTAACTTAGGGAAACCACTCCTAGATATACACTCCTGGAAATGGAAAAAAGAACACATTGACACCGGTGTGTCAGACCCACCATACTTGCTCCGGACACTGCGAGAGGGCTGTACAAGCAATGATCACACGCACGGCACAGCGGACACACCAGGAACCGCGGTGTTGGCCGTCGAATGGCGCTAGCTGCGCAGCATTTGTGCACCGCCGCCGTCAGTGTCAGCCAGTTTGCCGAGGCATACGGAGCTCCATCGCAGTCTTTAACACTGGTAGCATGCCGCGACAGCGTGGACGTGAACCGTATGTGCAGTTGACGGACTTTGAGCGAGGGCGTATAGTGGGCATGCGGGAGGCCGGGTGGACGTACCGCCGAATTGCTCAACACGTGGGGCGTGAGGTCTCCACAGTACATCGATGTTGTCGCCAGTGGTCGGCGGAAGGTGCACGTGCCCGTCGACCTGGGACCGGACCGCAGCGACGCACGGATGCACGCCAAGACCGTAGGATCCTACGCAGTGCCGTGGGGGACCGCACCGCCACTTCCCAGCAAATTAGGAACACTGTTGCTCCTGGGGTATCGGCGAGGACCATTCGCAACCGTCTCCATGAAGCTGGGCTACGGTCCCGCACACCGTTAGGCCGTCTTCCGCTCACGCCCCAACATCGTGCAGCCCGCCTACAGTGGTGTCGCGACAGGCGTGAATGGAGGGACGAATGGAGACGTGTCGTCTTCAGCCATGAGAGTCGCTTCTGCCTTGGTGCCAATGATGGTCGTATGCGTGTTTGGCGCCGTGCAGGTGAGCGCCACAATCAGGACTGCATACGACCGAGGCACACAGGGCCAACACCTGGCATCATGGTGTGGGGAGCGATCTCCTACACTGGCTGTACACCACTGGTGATCGTCGAGGGGACACTGAATAGTGCACGGTACATCCAAACCGTCATCGAACCCATCGTTCTACCATTCCTAGACCGGCAAGGGAACTTGCTGTTCCAACAGGACAATGCACGTCCGCATGTATCCCGTGCCACCCAACGTGCTCTAGAAGGTGTAAGTCAACTACCCTGGCCAGCAAGATCTCCGGATCTGTCCCCCATTGAGCATGTTTGGGACTGGATGAAGCGTCGTCTCACGCGGTCTGCACGTCCAGCACGAACGCTGGTCCAACTGAGGCGCCAGGTGGAAATGGCATGGCAAGCCGTTCCACAGGACTACATCCAGCATCTCTACGATCGTCTCCATGGGAGAATAGCAGCCTGCATTGCTGCGAAAGGTGGATGTACACTGTACTAGTGCCGACATTGTGCATGCTCTGTTGCCTGTGTCTATGTGCCTGTGGTTCTGTCAGTGTGATCATGTGATGTATCTGACCCCAGGAATGTGTCAATAAAGTTTCCCCTTCCGTGGACAATGAATTCACGGTGTTCTTATTTCAATTTCCAGGAGTGTATTTACATCATCATGTACAGGCTTATTCCGTTACAATCTTTCAGGGATGACAGAGAAGGGTAAATTTGTCAGTCTGAGATAAATGGCCGTGGCCCAGAGGTGACCGATTTGAAAGTTATAAGGAAAATTCGTTCTGGTAGCTCTGACAGTAGAATAAGTGTACCTGTCTGTTATTGCTCATATCGTAGAGTAGGCTATCCCAACGAGTCCTTGGTATAAAGGTTGGAGTAACAACTCAACTGCTCCAATGCAGATGGCGTACTGTGTACAGACATGAACAGTCCTGGTGTACAATATCTCTGCTGTAGTGACTCCAGTATGTGTTTACAAGCTGAAGAACTAACGTCGATCAGCCTGAAAAAAATGGTTCAAATGGCTCTGAGCACTATGGGACTTAACAAGCTATGGTCATCAGTCCCCTAGACTTAGAACTACTTAAACCTAACTAACCTAAGGACATCACACACATCCATGCCTGAGGCAGGATTCGAACCAGCGACCGTAGCAGCAGCGCGGTTCCGGTCTAAAGCGTCTAGAACCGCTCGGCTACAACGGCCGGCTGGGGTGTGTGTGGGGGGGGGGCATAATTTTGAACAACTGTTGTAAATGTAGCAGCTTGTGAAAATTGTGAAGGTAAATGGACCTCAATATTACTGTACCATAGACTTAGGATTTTCTGTCTCTTTGACATCAAGTTATATGTGCCGTTACTAGCACATCAGCGAGGGCAGTAATCTGAGGGTACTGGGGAGTATTCAGTGGGAATTCGGTACGTCATGATCAGGGTTCGGAAGTTGGGGCCCTTAGTTTGAGCGCTGCCCGAGGCTAAGGCGGAACGTGAGTAGATTTTCTATTATGCCTTTCTGCTCGGTCGTTTCCGCTCTAGGATCCCCTACTTCAAATTGATACATTTACTTTCTCCATCTTACCTAGATGTTTGTAACATCATCACGGAACACTGAATGTACGGAATGAAAGAAAACTCTGGATATTATTTGAGTAGTTTGTTATAAGAAATCCGTGTTCTCAGGCGGATAGTTACAGAGTAATAATGTGACAACAATTTTTCGGTTCGTTGGTCCAGTTAAGTTTCTTTCTGAGAAAATACCTTCACAACAGTGATAAAACTTGTAATATGCAATCACCAAAGCCTACAACAAAAACCACAGGCTAATTCAACAACCCTTAGTGCTGTGACGTGTTTGTCATTACTGCGGGAACAGCTCAGAATATCGTCGTCATGCTGCCCTTCCACTACTTTCGCTGAACCCACACACGAGGCGCATTTCGGCCAGTTCTTCACCAGGAAAATTATCCATACTGCTGTGTATAGCTGTTAACGTGCAACTAACACTGCTGGAAAACAAAGCAGAGACAGAGCCCAGTAGTACTGAGAACGAATTAAAAAGTGGGCATTGGAGTTGTCAACAGCAAGCACCGTGAATTAATGGGAGAAGTTCGTTTCTAGGCAAGTCACACAGGACATACGTCGGAATTTGCGCTCTTGTGAAGGGATTTTCAGTGCAATTCAGACGCAAAGATGTTTGGGGTAAGAAATCGTACCAAATGCAGTTAGTCTATGACGAACAACCAAAGACCACACATCCCTTTATGTCTATAGTATCTCTCCTAAGAGTCGTAAGGCGCATTTTGTCTCGTTTGTTGACAGACAAATATTGCTCACCACGTGTTTCCGCTGTGGCCGAGCGGTTCTAGGCATTCCAATCTGGAACCGCGCTGCTGCTACGGTTGTAGGTTCGAATCCTGGATGTGTGTGATGTCCTTAGGTTAGTTAGGTTTAATTAGTTCTAAGTCTAGAGGAATGATGACCTCAGATGTTAAGTCCCATGCTGCTTGGACCCATTTGAATCACGTGTTTCATGCGACGCTCAGAAGCTGCTGTTTGTTTCCTGTTGGGTAGACACTGATTTTTAAAACGGAATTTTTCTTGCCCATTCAATGAAGCAGTCCCAAATTAGTTTATTACAATATTCGTATTACCGATATGTATTAATAGGAACAGTAAAACATGAAGAATAACGAGAATTCCCGCAGCGACTGGGCAGCACCGCCATATGGCGCTAGCAGTCAGCACATGCCAGGGTGGTATTGCAGCTTCTGGAATACTGGTTATCCTCCTTGTTTTACCGTCCTTGTTAACAAAAAGCACGAAAAAAAGCAGAAAAAATTTGCAAATATTTGCCGAAACACCAGAGAAAATTCACCGTCGACTCTTAAGAGAGGCAGCTCGTATTTCACTATCCAGCGATATGGCAGGAACCATCCTTTAAAGCAAAACATTCTTATGGACATAGGCTCTATTCTGAAAGATTTCGGAGGTAGGACACATTTTCTGTTTTGTTTAATACTTTGTTGGATGTAGACAAGCACAACAATTAGTAAACATGTATTTTACGCAGTATAAACTGAAAAATACGTGCTCTTCACATATTCATCTTTAAACAATATCGTACCTGTCCCTTTACAAATGTTGTACAGTTCACAATAAATGTTCGAATACACCACCGTCACCTTCACTGCATTTGTGCACTCTTGGAAGGAAGTGTGTTGCTCGTTTGGCTGCCTCTGCCCGTTTCCTAATGAGGACAACAGCGTCTAGATGTGGACAAGGACTTCAGACCGAGTATTCATCTTCCTTTTGAACACCTCAGCCTTAGGACTTCATCCACTCCGGTAAACAAATACCTAATGGTCTGAGGTCTGGTGATCTTGATGGGCAGTTAATTGTACTACCATGAAAAATTCAGCAATTAGGGTAAGTGCAGTTGAGATGTATCGTCAAACATCTGACAAAATCTGGAGGCCTTCTCATCTCGGAAACCATTCCGGGTACGGCCGATGTCCTTGTTAACCTTTTTACTTCAAATTGCCGTTCTTGTCATATTCCTGAATATTGACCATTCCTGCTGCTGTGACGTTTTATATACACGGAGTGACGGTTTGCGTTAGGACGTTCAAACTGCGCGGTTGGCAGTGGGACACGACGGGAATTACCATGCGCGTTATTGTTTGGTTATGGGTGAAGCCCACTTTCAAAAAAATGGTTCAAATGGTTCTGAGCACTATGGGACTTAACATCTGTGGTCATCAGTCCCCTAGAACTTAGAACTACTTAAACCTAACTAACCTAAGGACATCACACACATCCATGCCCGAGGCAGGATTCGAACCTGCGACCGTAGCGGCCACGCGGTTCCAGACTGAAGCGCCTAGAACCGCACGGCCACAACGGCCGAAAGTCCACATTCATTTGGATGTGTTCATCACTAAGCAAAATTGGCGCATTTGGAGCAATGAGAATCCGCGTTTCGCTATAAGGAAGTCTCTTCACCCTCAACGGGTAACTGCGTGGTGTGCAATGTCCAGTCATGGAATAATCGGTGAGATTTTCATTGAGGGCACGGTGGCTACCGAACGGTACGTCAGGGTTTTGAAAGATGATTTCATCCCCATTACCCAAAGTGACCCTGATGTCGACAAGATGTCGTTCAAGCAAGACGGAGCTCTACCCCATCGAAGTAGGAGATTGGTTGATGTCCTAGAGAGCAGTACATGGGCCTCGTTTGGCCGCCATATTCTCCGGATCTGAACACATGGGACTCCTTTCTGTGGGGCTATATTAAAGACAAGGGGTACAGCAATAACCCCAAAAACATTGCTGAGCTGAAAACAGCCATTCAGGAGGTTATCGACAGTATCGTTATTCCGACACTTCAGCGGGTCATGCAGAAGTTGGCTATTCGTCTGCGCCACATCATCGCCAATGATGGCTGGCATGTCGAACATGTCATAATCTAGATCCGAATATCTGTAGTGACGTTTACATGCTAGGTATATAGGGTGGCCCACTTAAACTTTTCAGCGTAGACATCTCTGGAACAACAATATGAATGTAAGGCAGGGGTTCATGACAGAAAATACTATGAGACATCGTAAAACGTAAGGAAATATTAGTTTCAACGCAAACTTACGTTTCTTTTTTTAAATGGGCACCCCATATTATTTCTTAAACAACCAATAATATGAGAAATCTAAAAAATAATGGCATTGGTCGCATCGAAATATGTCAATTACATCCCGAGAAATTGCTAAGTGAGGCTGACTCTTGAAATGAACTAAACGCGCCGCTATTGCACATCCCGAGATGCAAGCGTGAACCCCACATTGCTCGTTATCGCAATGTGATTGGCGTACTAAGATGCAACAAACGCTGTGTTTATTGCTCTTTACATTGTTATTAAGTGGACTGTAAACAATATCGATGACCAGTCACACATAATGAAAAATAAGGAAGGGATTTGCTCGTTTATGCTTTGTTGATATTTACTGCAGTACTAGAATGGACATAACGGTAACGAAAAGCCAAATATCACCGGCAAGGATAAACATAACTAATGGGTGACAAAGGATCTAACAGAACGGTAACTAGGAGACGTATGTAGTTGTGACTGAAAATCTGTGTTGTTTCCAGTCCACTTGATAACAGTGTAAATAGCAATAACTACAGTGTTTGTTGCATCGTAGTATGTTAATCACATGGCGATTACGAGCAACGTGCGGTGCACTTGCATCTCGGAATGTACTCGTACAACAGCAGCGCGTTTCGTTTATTTCAAGAGTCAAATTCACTTTTCAGTTTCTCGGAATGAAACTGACGTATTGCGAAGCAACCAACGCCATTATTTTTCTGATTTTTCATGCTATTAATTGCGTAAGAAATAATATGGTGTGTCTATTTTAAAAAGGAACGGAAGTTCGTGTTGAAAATAATATTTTTTAAGTTTTACAATGTCTCATAGTGTTTACTTTCATGAGGCTCTGTCTTAAAACACTCATAACCGGCCGCTGTGGCCGAGCGGTTCTAGGTGCTTCAGTCCGGAACAACGCTGCTGTTACGGTCGCAAGTCCGAATCCTGTCTCGGGCATGGATGTGTGTGTTGTACTTAGGTTAGTTAGGTTTAAGTAGTTATGTCTAGGGGAGTGACCTCAGATGTTAAGTCTCATGGTGCTTAGAGCCATCTGAACCATTTTTACACTTATACCCATGAGAAGTCGTCTTTCAATATCTGTTGTCGTTCCAGATATATCTGCATTGAAACACTTAAGAGGAACACCCTGTATGTATACAAGTCTTTAACGCTCATTAATGCTCACGTTGAAACATTTCGCGAATATACCCAAGAAACGTGGAACAATTGAAAGGCAAGGGTATTGCAGTGTTAACGCCTCCATTCGTGGCTTTCATGTCGGGCTACATAGTTATGTGATGCAAGAACGCAAGCCGAGGTACGACGGTAACACTATTTCCTCTTTTTAGGTGACAATATTTGCTGTTTTTTCTACGTTATAGGGCATACCTTGTCAATACAAAATTTTTGGAGACTGGATTAATAAAAAAAAACAGAAAAAGCTATGATGGATGTTTCAGTGCTTCAGGTGTTCAACATCGTCTCTTCACATTTGAGTACAACACATGTAACGTTCATACAACTATGTGAAACGGTGAGCAAAGTCCTTATTTGGGGTGGTGTTCGACTCACGTGACACATGAGCTTGAGAGTCAGTTATGTCGTCAAAGCGTTGACCTTTCATGTGAATTTCAGTACTTTGTGCTTTGGTGCTGCATTCTACTAACAACACCAAGTCTCGCCACCAGTGTTGATTTCCTCCAGAAAAGAATCGTCTGCGTGTTGCACTTCGATTTACGACAGAACAACGTTGAGACACTACACCCGCACGTCCGCTACTTAACACTGTCTGATGGCAACTGACTGGTCGAATGTACGTGTGTTATTTACGGTTGCTAGTTCAAGATGATGGGATGATGATGATGTTTGGTTTGTGGGGCGCAAAACTGCGCGGTTATCAGCGCCCGTACCTATTCCAAATGTTTACTCACTCCAATCTCGCCACTTTCATGGATGAAATGAAATAATGAGGACAACACAAACACCCAGTCCCCTTACGGACAAAATCAGCAACCCGACCGGGAATCGAACTCGGGACCCCGTGATCCAGTGGCAGCAACGCTAGCCGCTAGACCATGAGCTGCGAACTTGTCAGTTCAAGTTGCTTCGGTGGATACTACTTTGAAGTGGATTATACCAGGGATAGAATCAATCTCGCAACTTTTTCTGTGGACTGTGTAGTTACATGCCAGTTTCGATTTCTATAAACGGAATTATTCGCTAACTTTTAGTGTACCATAAGAAGCTTAGGAAATCTATTTCAGATGTGTGTACACACTGATATTCAAGTGAACGGCTTCTGAGTTAACTATTAGACTCTAAAAACTTGACACAACGACGGTGTCTGACATGAGAGCTTCAGATAGCTGAGTTTACATCGCAATAGCCCATTCAAGCCTCGTTGCTTTTTACAACATTAGCGTATTTCTTATATTTTTACGAACGGTTTCAATGCCATGTGTAACATGTGTAACAAGCTGTACTCACATTTTCAAGAACTTTCCAATACTGTTAAAAAGTACAGCGTTCCATTTAAAATAACTACAGTAGCCTCAGTACATCATTTGTTCCAAGAGTTAAGAGCGTTAAACATAGAACCAGCTTACGTCCCCCTTTGCGTATACTGTTCGGTAACTTGGACTGTTTAAGACATAAAATCGATGTTATATCTTATGTTCTTCACCATGTATATATGATAGCGCAGAAAAATGAATGTCTTAAAATGAAGCGGGGCATGTGCACTGAAAGTTGAAAGATATGCACTACGTATTTGCAACATTGCTTTAGTGTGTACAATCAGAGTATTAAATTTTATTTTCTCCATTAAAAATGGTTGATAAATTGCTATTCTAAAACCATCCAGATTTTTCAATGTGAATAGAGCTCCGTATGCCTTCTGTTCGTGCCGTCACAATGTTACTTTTTTGCCACCTTTCATAGAGGAAAACCTGCGCGGATTTATACAGCCATTCTCGACGTTTCTATAGCAATAGTCTTAGGTGGCCTTGAATGTTATAGGGCAGAACATGAAGCAGGTTGTTGGGACAAGGACGTTTAACCCGACTTGCATTCGGTCGTATGTTTTCCTGCAGGAGGCACTGCTACTTGTGTTGTTCCGCCTCCGAAATTTCTCGAGGCAGCGCTGCCTTATTGCACGTGCAAGCAATTAGAAAATAATTGCAACTTGGCGACTTTCCATAACACTTCGCGGACACTCTGCATTGGTATTACAAGGAGCAGTAAATTACTCCTTTCCTCAAATACGCATCTTTATGCGACGCGTAACACGCAGACGTAATTATTGTTAACTGCTGTTCACTAGTAACGGCTGTTCATTGCTTTATAAGTGGTGTTCTCCATTCAGTGAATACGAATTGATTATCATAAGGCAAGAAGACAACTTCCACGACACAGCAAACAGGTCTCATTGACTGTAGAATATATTGCTAATATTGGATGTTAGACTCGAAATACATCTGTCGAATGGATCATCTATGACGCAACATAGCGTCGCAAAAGGAATGCTTTTCGGTACGGTGTTGTATAAAATGGAGAATTTTAGAGAGTAGGTCCTATCATAAACAGTCAAGCCAATTAAAAGTTACATTACTCATACAGAATGAATCACAGATTGAACAGCGAGAATGCCTGCAAACGTAAACTCGAAATTTCTCAGAATTAATGCAATAGCACATGAAAACGCCCTCATAAGCATATGACGAATTTTAAAATATTTTCGGAAAGTTACAAAAACTGTCAAGGAAAAGTACAGACACCATTTTAGTATATATATAGTTAAGGCTCACCGGCCACTTGACTATCTTCTTCTTCTGTGCGAATGCACAAACAGTGCCCGAACTCTTACGGGAATCGGCAACGCGCCGCGAGTAATGAGTATAATGGGCGGGGGCACTACGAATGTAGTGCGGGACAATACGTTGAGAATGTGTGTTTCGCGGGAGACATACCAGAGATAAATCCCTGCAGTCGTGCTATCCTCTGTGTCCTCGGTGGCTCAGATGGATAGAGCGTCTGCCATGTAAGCAGGAGATCCCGGGTCCGAGTCCCCGTCGAGGCACACATTTTCATCTGCCCCGTTGACGTATGTCAACGCCTGTGAGCAGCTAAGGGTGTTCATTTCATTGTAAGATATCACAAGCCTGAAGGTTTATCGTTTGCTAGTTTCTTAGTCAGTTAGTTACTACATCATTTGAACAGTTTGGTGTTTGCCTAGTAGTTGTCCGCAGCTCGTGGTCTAGTGGCTAACGTTGCTCTCTCTGGATCACGGGATCCCGGATTCGATTCCCGGCCGGGTTGGGAATTTTGCCCGACCGGGACTGGGTGTTTGTGTTGTCCTCATCATTTCATCATCATTCATGAAAGTGGCGAGATTGAACTGAGTAAAGATTTGGCATTTGTACGGGTGCTGATAACCGCGCAGTTGAGCGCCCGACAAACCAAACATCATCATCATCATCATGTTTGCCTAGTAATTTAGCCAACATGTATTTTCTGCCTGGTCAGGTTAGTATCGATCTTTTAGCCCAAACTTGTCTGTTTAACATGGTACTTGAACTATTCAGGAGTGGAAATAGCTTTTGGGTAGGTCACAAAACGTGTATTACGGAACAGCTTGGTAGATATGTTTGTGTATGTAGAAAATAACAGTATACTACATGATGAAAACATTTCTGATGTATTTCGCAGACATTTTAAATACTGAATTAATATTGTGACACTTGACAAGCATTATAGACGTGCAATATAATTAAACTGAGGGTTTGTTGTGTCTTACACCAAGAGTGTTACGCAGAACTTTGCAATTATCGGTGACTACAAGCAGCAGGAGCATAAAGCAGCAGTTGATTTTATATCCCAGTTTGAAGTTTTTTTGGAGCAGTTGTTACAGCAAAACTCTTCTGCAGCAACTTCATGTTTCTTATTTGTTAATTGCATTGTGTCAGCAAATATTGCTTTTTAGCTTTTTATGAAGATTATACTTTATACTCATTCGTCTATCCCATATACTGTAGTTTCCAATGAAATCTGCAGATGTGACTGGCATGAGAGTCCATATAGAATCATGACTGGCAATACATTTTTATGTGGCGTCATTGTACGCAGTTCATGCAAAAGTTACGTACCTTTTTAGAGTGAGCTACACTATGACTGGTTGTTTCATTTTAATGGCGGTGAAGGGTGGTGTGGAGGATGGGTGATAGGAGGGGTTGAAAACCATAAATGGACTAGTCCTCACCATCTTGAATTTTTTTAAATTTCGTACTCGAACCAATGTGTTAGATCTGCCATCTTGAATTCTTATTGGCTGGAGAGAGGGAAAGGAGAGAGGGGCTATAAACCACAAGTGAGCTAGTTCCACCTTCTGGAATTTGTTTTATATTTCCCACTAGACAATTGAGTTAGTTGTATCATTTGGAGTTGGACAGAAGGGGACAGGGGTAGTGGAGAGGGAGGGGGTGTAGTTTGTCATGTAATAAGAACATTCGAAAGAATGTTTACGTCAAAGATAAACACTTAATGATTGCACTGATAAGCAAGGTCTGGATTGGACGTCATGGGAAGGGCATATAACTAAGTGACATCACAAATGAAAACAAATTAAAACTTTTTCACTTAACAACAAGGTGGAGCAGCTTCCCCATAGATATACTAATATGACACATGACACGTACCAAATGACACGTGTAAGCAGCGTGCATGGATTACAGGACACACCAGAAGTGTTGGTTCAAATGGCTCTCAGCAGTATGGGACTTAACATCTGAGGTCATCAGTCCCCTAGAACTTAGAACTACTTAAACCTAACTACCCTAAGGACCGTAGCGGTCGCGCGGTTCCAGACTGAAGCGCCTAGAACCGCTTGGCCACCCCGGCCGCCCCAAAAGTGTTGGGTAGGCATCTTGACCCATATCATCCCCCCCACTCCATCCCTCCAACCAGTCGCTGCCATGTGTCAATGACACTGGAGAGGCCTGGGTCCAAGGTGGTATCTTTTGTTTGATAATGTCCCAGACAACCGCGTCCAGTCAAATTACATTGCTTTTAAAAAACACAGTCAGAATAGCAGGCAGTCTTACCAGATATGTAGAAAACCAACCACAGATGATGCTGCTGTTAACAACACATCATGCCACCTACATAAAATAGCATTCTTCACTTCAGCTGTATACTGTATGCTCCACATACCAACCAGTCAAGTACGTTCATGCAAACACACTGACATCCAGATATCCATAG
This sequence comes from Schistocerca serialis cubense, assembly GCF_023864345.2. Classification (NCBI taxonomy): domain Eukaryota; kingdom Metazoa; phylum Arthropoda; class Insecta; order Orthoptera; family Acrididae; genus Schistocerca; species Schistocerca serialis. Next base: position 623,563,686 of record NC_064641.1, read on the forward strand.
CAGAAAATAGTGGATGTCTCGCCGAGAAATGGCACTTTTATTCCAACAATAATTAAGCAGAAGTCACCGCGCTTTACTGTGGTACATTAGACATTACAAAAGGGGCACATTGTTCTTAATATGGCGTGTGATCACCACGGACGGCAGTGCATGCTGTGCAACGTGTTCTCATGCTGGCTACGAGATTGGTAAGGAGTTCTTGAAGTAGAGCGTTCCATAGCTCCAGCACCGCGGTTGTCAACTGCCCGATGGTCATTGGTGCGTGTGGACAGGCTACAATACGTCTCCCCACCGCATTACGCACGTTCTCGATGGGATTTACGTCTGGTGTATGGGAAGGCCAATTCATTCTCCGTATATCTTCTGTTCCAAGAGCTCCCCCACCTGCGCAGTTCGATGTGGGCACGCGTTGTCGTCCTTAAAAATTGAAATCAGAACGTAACGCACGCCTGAAGAGACGCACATGGGGAAAGAGTACGGCGTCACAATAACGATCATGTTCAACAACGCTGAATATGCTCTCATATGACGAGATGTGTTAACACGTAATGCATACAGGAACAATGTCAAACATGATCGAGGTTTCTACAGTCTGCGGTGGCATAATGTTACATGGGCGTACTGTCCTCCAAATCTTTGAACACGGTACACTCAGTGGTCAGTGTTATTGTGACACTGTACTACTTGCCCAGAAGCGTCTTTTAAGGCTTACCTTAGGGCCTGGCATCTTTTTTTGTGGATGACAATGCGCTGTCGAATCGAACTGCTCAGGTGGAGGATCTCTGGCCTGCCCTTTCCTCCGACTTAAATTCCACCCAGCACGTGTGACATGCGTTGGGAAGACGTATTGCAGCACGTCAGTATGCACCAATCATCATCCTGCATTTGTCAGCCGCGTTGCGGAAGAAGCCCAGCCACAGAAACTACACTACTGGCCATTAAAATTGCTACACCACAAAGATGATGTGCTACAGAGGCGAAATTTAACCGACAGGAAGAAGATGTTGTTATATGCAAATGATTAGCTTTTCAGAGAATTCACACAAGGTTGGCGCCGGTGGCGACACCTACTACGTACTGACATGAGGAGAGTTTCCAACCGATTTCTCACACACAAACAGCAGTTGACCAGCGTTGCCTCGTGAAACGTGTTTGTGATGCCTCGTGTAAGGAGAAATGCGTACCATCACGTTTCCGACTTTGATAAAGGTCCGATTGTAGCCTATCGCGTTTGCGGTTTATCGTATCGCGACATTGCTGCTCGCGTTGGTCGAGATCCAATGACTGTTAGCAGAATATGGAATAGGTAGGTTCATGAGGGTAATACGGAACGCCGTGCTGAATCCCAACGGCCTCGTATCACTAGCAGTCGAGACGACAGGCATCTTATCCGCGTGGCTTTAACGGATCGTGCAGCCACGTCTCGATCCCTGAGTCAACAGATGGGGACATTTGCAAGACAACAACCATCTGCACGAACAGTTCGACGACGTTTGCAGCAGCATGGACTATTGGCTCGGAGAAAATGGCTGCGGTTCCCTTGACGCTGCATCACAGGCAGGAGCCCCTGCGATGGTGTACTCAACGACGAACCTGGGTGCACGAATGGCAAAACGTCATTTTTTCGGATGAATCCAGGTTCTGTTTACATCATCATGATAGTCGCATCCGTGTTTGGCGACATCGCGGTGAACGCACATTGGAAGCGTGTATTCGTCATCGCCATACTGGCGTATCACCCGGCGTGATGGTATGGGATGCAATTGGTTACACGTGTCGGTCACCTCTTATTCGCATTGACGGCACTTTGAACAGTGGACGTTACATTTCAGATGTGTTACGACCCGTGGCTCTACTCTTCATTCAGTCCCTGCGAAGTCCTACATTTCAGCAGGATAATGCACGGCCGCATTTTGCTGGTCCTGTACGGGCCTTTCTGGATACAGAAAATGTTCGACTGCTGCCCTGGTCAGCACATTCTCCAGATCTCTCGCCAACTGAAAATGTCAGGTCAATGGTGGCCAAGCAACTGGCTCGTCACAATACGCCAGTCACTACTCTTGATGAACTGTGGTATCGTGTTGAAGCTTTTGGGCAGCTGTACCTATAGGTGCCATCCAAGCTCTGTTTGACTCAACGACCAGGTCTATCAAGGCCCAATGAATACCCGTTTTATCTGCGTTTCTTCTTCGAGTAACAATTTTAATGGCCAGTAGTGTAATTACCAACGTTTTCACCAGTATGAGAGCACGTTACACAACTTGCGTTGCAGTCCCTGATGATCACACTGTCAACTAACGAAATGCCCCGCCTTTTGTAACGTCCAGGGGACCATCGTACATCGTGGTGACTTGAGTGTAAGTATTGTCTTTGAATAAATATATCATTTCTGTTCGTCTCACAGTGCATTTCTTTCAGTTACCTTTTGCATTATAATGTATCAGTTTTTTTAACGAAGGGACGACCGAGCGAGGTGGCGCAGTGGTTAGCACACTGGACTCGCATTCGGGAGGACGGCGGTTCAATCCCGCGTCCGGCCATCCTGATTTAGGTTTTCCGTGATTTCCCTAAATCCAACGAAGGGACGAAGTTTCACCGAGCCATTTTACTTGGCAGTGGCACATCATACTGAAGTTACTTTCCTCCTTAAGTCTTTCACCTCCAGCGACCTGATCCCAGGGGTAAGGTATACTTGGTGTAAAAGATGAAGTGTCAGCAAATAGCAAAAAAAATGTTCAAATCTGTGTGAAATCTTATGGGACTTAACTCCTAAGGTCATCAGTTGCGAAGCTTACACACTACTTAAGCTAAATTATCCTAAGGACGAACACACACACCCATGCCCGAGGGAGGATTCGAACCTCCACCGGGACCAGCCGCACTGTCCATGACTGCAGCACCCAAGGCCGCTCCGCTAATCCCGCGCGACAGCAAATAGTATCTGAAGATGAGCGTACAGTAGTTCGAATCCTAGCTAATGGGAAGATAAATGTTGTTTGAAAAGCATTGTAACATGAGTGTTAGTATTATCAATACAAAGCATCGGGTGTTTTAATACGGTCGTGATTTCAAATTCCCGGTGGAACTCACTATATGAGAGGGCCTGCATAACCCCTCTGCACGGCGTTCGCAAGCGGGACGCGTCGTCGCTCGTTATTCTACGTACACGTTCTCGGGTACAGTCATGGCTGTGTCTCAGCAACCCAGGCTGCTGATGCTTTGGGCGTGCTACGGTGGTGTTCCTATCCCGACGCGTAGTGCCCTGTCGCGTGTGATGAACAGGAGCACATGTTAAGAGACTGTGGCCTCTGCACACCATGCTGAGGAAGAGATGGTTCAAAGTCTTGAATCGCCGAGAGGTTTACCTGCCCGGCGAGAGCGGTGTCCGCTCTTACCATTCACAGTAGCCGTCGTCAGCATGCGTGGTTCCCAAGTGCAACTCACCTTGAGACGGTAGAACGTAAAATTCGCCTTATAAGAACAGGTCAAAACTTAGCATCGCCTATTTCAACCCAGGAAGTGAGTGGCGGTCGAGACGGACATAAGCAGTCTAACCGGAACTACGGAACATGTGGTGCAGAATAGCTGCCCTAGCCAGATTTGAACTTCCACATAAGGTATGGTCAGCTCTTACCCACATAAGAACAAACCTTGGCAGCTTTTCTGATGAGCTTCAAGCAGAATATGAAAACCTTCCCCACAATGTGGTGCCAAAAACAAGATCATCTGCCACAGTACCCGCAACATTGCAACCTGTAGGCACATGAGGCACATGAAAAGGACTTCCGGATCTTGACACCAAGTGCTATTGATCACATTACCAGCTTAGAAACCCATTCGTGAATCTTGAAGTATTTATATTGATATTATCAGTTGTTAATTGTAATGTCCTTAGATATTACAGTTGTGTTTTAATGTTTTACATCCTTGCATTTAAAAAAGGTTGTATCGGATCGCCTGTGGCGACTACCGGTATTGTAATTTTACTCCTCTTATTAATGATAGGAGTATGATCGAGTTATATTGGTGAATGTCCGGAACATATTACAGGCAAGGATTTCTTTTTTTTTTCAGCCTGCTGTCTGGTTTCGTGCTCTCAGCCACGAATATCTCTCCTGTGCCAACCCCTTCATGTTAGAGTAGCACATGCTACCTACGTCCTCAATTATTTGCTGGATATATCCCAACTCTGCCTTCCTCTACAGTAGTTTTTACCCCCTGCAGCTCCCTCTGGTACCATGGAAGTTATTCCCTGGTGTGTTAGCAGATGGCCTATCATTTTGTCTCTTCTTCTTGTCAGTGTTTTCCATATAGTCCTTTCCTTGCCGATTCTTCTGAGAACCTCTTCATTTCTTGATACAAAACTATTAAATAAAGAGAATTTATAACGACGCCATGCAGCATCCGGATGCACTGGAGGAGATAAAGTACCCGGCGTGGACTATAAGTGTAGAGACATATAGGCAAAAATACTCCTGAAGCCATTGAGTGGTGGGGAGCCACTGCTACTGTGAAGATAACATGAAATTAATCTATGTGTAGTCAGCCGTTGAAACGTATACCTGACTGGCTGGCGTAACACCTTTCATTTACTCTCAGATACAATTTTGTTGTAGACAATGTTCAATTTATTTGAAATATTAAAGGATGTGTAGAGGGAACGTATGGCGGATTGTGTGAAGAATATATCTGAAGTGCGTTACAGGAGTTCTCCCTATTCTATTTTGTAATTCGAAATTAGTTGTGTCACAGTACGGAATTGTCAATATTGGATTGGAGAACAATATATAATGCAAATTTTATTTTACGTGAGAGTAATTACGAGAACTGAGCAGATCCTGAAATGATTGACTTTCGCACAGGGAAAAAAGTGATCTTAAATCTAAGTCAGATCGAAATATAGGACCAAGTAGTATGATTTCAATGTCTACTGGGGATTTAATATTAAGTCTCTATTGTGGGATTTCTCACCTGAGCCAAAGATTAATAATTTCATAAGAGCTCACGATCTGGAGTGTCTGAGCAGGTAGGCAGTATCAAAAATATTCTTAATCACTTCTCGATAGGAGAAGCGACACAACATATTATTTGATAGTAATCAATCGCCACAAAGCCATTACAGCATCTTTGGTCACTGGGGTGGGAACAAAAATTAAGAAAAGGTAGAGAGAAATTGGTGCTTACCAGGTGCTGCAAGAAGAACTATCTGGGCACTCAGTAACAGACATTCAGCTATGGCGAGAAGAGCCTGAAACATCACTGGCACAAAAACGTATTTGTCGTATCTCACAAGAGACGGGACGGATCCACTACGGTGTCGAGGAATAAAAACATTATAAAGCTACTAGGAGCACAGATAGTGCTAAATAACAGGTTCAAACGAAAATAAAACAAGAATGAAGGTAACTGTGCAAGATGTTGCCAACGAATCTGAGAACAAGATCTCACTATATGAAGTTTCAGAAAACCCTAAAACATAAAATAAGGCGATGGAACGAAGCAGCATGTCCAGATTCTAGTTGATCATGATGACACCGACTAGTGAGATGATCATACGAAGACTGAATAAAAAATTCTGTTTTCTGAAACTGCTTCAATGAAAAGTGTAGCTCCTATGAGTATTTTTGACCGACTTGCATTTTCTAAAACGACGGATATCGAAACAAGTGAGTATCGAAATGAAACTCGCTTCAAGTCGTTCCTTGAATGAGAGACGACAGAATGTGGTGAGGCTGTCAGTTATATTTTATAAAGTATCAAATGTTCAAATATACGGAAAAAAAGCCTGCCTTCCCCTTCCACCCCGCCTGCCACCTCCGTACATTCTTTTAGAAACAGTTTGTCTTATGTCCTCCAAATAATGAAGTTTTCGTATCTGTGCTGTGGCCCGTTCGTCTCAGTACGACGGTATAATGGGGAATTTTAATGAAAAATTTGGATAGTAACGATAACAATAATTTTTCAGGGATAAATTTTCGGTATGAATTCAGAAGTTTGAGAAATTCTATGTTTATACAATTTTGTGAGCATAAAAACGTATTTACTCTTAAAACATTCTTCTAGAAGGAAACAAATAGGAAATGTAAATAGAAAACTGATCTGACAAGAACAGAATGCAACGGAAACAGAAATTTTCTACATGTTACCAAACAATAAATTGGCTGTAAATGACGCTACGGTCCTAAACCATTTTAGCGATACAACTAACCATATGATCGTGAGATAGAGAGGAGAAACAGAAAGAAGCAAATACATCAAAGTGGAAACAGAAATGTAGAGTAAAAAAATTTAAACAAATAGAATCATGTGTACCAGTATAAACTAAGCAAAAATGAAGATGTGCCCGCACACGAATGGAAAGTTGTAATATCTCAGACTTTCTTGCACATTTCCTCCCAGTAGAGTCTTGCAATGTAATTTCTTAGACTTTCCCGGCGATTTTGTGACATCTTGTTGAATCGGGTGTACTGCCGGTTGTCTGCGTTTTTCTAACACAATATATCGACGTCGTACCTCGACGTCTTTATCAGGGGCTTCCTGTGGTTGAACGACAGGCTGACCGTGTCCCGTATTTATGGAAAATTACTTCACAAAAATTTTTATTCCCCGAGCATTAATATTTGCTTGTACACAGAAAGCACAAGAGAGGAAAATCTCAAATGTAACAAGGCAGCTGTTAAAAAGAAATCGAGAATTACAAGCAAACAAGAACAGAAGGATGATTTAATATACCAAAATAAACAAAACTATTCGGAAACACTTTCGATAGTGTATGAGAAGACACTATAAACATTTTGAACAGAAACGACTGAAAGCAGTAACCGTAGGTACATAACGGAACAGAGACCTATATTGGGCAGGTATCATATGTCATTACCTAAGGTATAGTAACAAACAACTGAAAGAAAATTGTACAAAATTTGTTGTTAAATATGTACAGTTCAAGAAATGAATCAATATACGGATAGATTATAATGAAAATAATGACGATCTCGAAGTATTGCCTGATGGGTCTAAAACCATTCGAGGAATGATAAAATAGGGTCTGAAAATGAAGTTGTTTCAATGGTAATCATTAAATCTGGAGGAAAAGCAGTACAGAATGTCTCCAGTGGAAACAATTCCAATATATTATATTATCACTAATTGCACGTTACATAAATTAGATTTTAATCATAAAAAGCAACAAGTTTGCTTTATGAAGATAACATTACAAAGAGGAAATGAAACTGGTGAAATGAGATTACTGCAGAACAGGACTACAATCTCGAACAGCAAGCTACAAGAACAGGACAAACAGGATCTGAAAAAAGCGACTGGGCAGACGTACCTTCATCAGAAAAGGTAATGAAATAGTCTGCTATAAATAAAGAAGAAGCACTTGTGTTGGAATGAAGCCTGCGAGGAATAACAACGAAGAAGATCTTAATCATGGAATAAGTGGAAATTAACGATGAAATTAGAAGACTAACTCTTGAAAACAAAGGAAAGAAGACTAATGTTTAACCTCCCGTCGTCATTAGAAACGAATCACAAGCTCGAATTAGAGAAGGAATTCACCATGTCCTTTCGAAAGAACCATCCTGCTGCCATTTGTCTTAAGTGATTTAGAGAAATCATGGGAAACCTAAATCTGTATGTCTCTAGAGGGATTTCAACCAGCATGCTCTGTGCTCACCACAGCGTCAGGTCGCTCAGTTTACTACGCTGAGGCGACAAAAGTCATGAGATACCTCTTAACACCGTGTCGGACCCCCTTTTGCCCGGCGTAGCGCAGCAGTTGCACGTGGCACGGATTCAACAAGTCACAGGAAGTCACGTGCAGAAATAGTGAACCGTGCTTCCTCTAGAGCCGTCCATAATTGCAAAACTGTAGCCGGTGCAGGATTTTGTGAACGAACTGATCTCTCTATTATGTCCTATAAATGCTCGACGGGATTGTTGTCGGGCAATCTGGATGGCCAAATCACTAGTTCGAACTGTCCAGAATGTTCTGACATGGCTCATTGTCATTCTTAAAAATTCCATCGTTTCCTGGGAACATGAAGTCCATGAATGGCTGCAACTGGTCTCCAATCAGCCGAACATAACCATTTAGAGTCCCTTAGTTTGATTTTCACTAGATGGAGAGTTGGTGAAGCTTTGTCGTCATGTGCTGGCATCCACGTATTTTTTATTTAATGGCAATATTTTTTAACAGAATGACGGAGTGGCTATGGGTAATCCTTATCACCCATAGTTGCCAATTTATTTATGAAGGACTTAGAGGATATGGCACTGAGGACTTCGGCTTTGCAACCAACGTGCATGTGTAGATATGTAGATGAAACCTTTTCCGTCTGGCCACATGAGCGTGATGCTCTTAATAGATTTTTGGACCACTTCAGCTGTCTTGATCCCCTCATTAAATTTACCATGGAGGTTGAAAGCGATGGGATGCTTCCATTTTTGGACGTTATGGTTTACAAAAAACAGATGGTACTTTGGGACATAGTGTTCACTGAAAGCCGATGCACACAGATCGGTATCTGCATTCTAAGAGTTTTCATGCACTTCTCCAACGCAGTGTCATCCTTAGGACTTTGGAATGCAGAGCATATGCCATTTCCAATGCGGACAGTTTAACCCAAAAACTTGCGCATTTCATAGCTGTTTTTAAGGAAAATGGAAACTACGGGAAGCCGATTCGTCGGGCTGTGGAGTTTGAACCATCACCAGAGGTGCATGAAGAGGAACATAGATCGGTCTCCTTCATTCCTTATATCGTTTAATTGGAAGAATTTTAAGGAGTTTTAACATTAAGAGTGTGTTCCGTCCACCTACCAAGATTATAGCACTACTCGGCTCTGTGAAAGATGATTTGGGGCTTAGGAAACCCAGTGTATACAGAATTCAGTGTCAATGTGGGAAGGCTTACATCGGCCGTTTGATTCGCACAGTTCATGACAGGTGTGTGGAACAATGTCGTCATATGAGGCTGCAACAGCCGGAAAAATAGGCAGTCGCAGAACACTGCTTAAATGAGGAACACGGTATGAAATTTCTACGTAACTGTGATAGTTGCCAACACTTCCGATTTTTGGAACACTGCCTATAAAGAGGCAATTGAAATTAGGTTGACGGATCATTTAACTAAAAGAGACTATGGGTATCCCCAGAGCAGGACGTGGAACCCTGTACTGTCCCGCATCAAACCAGATCGGTCTTCGGTGCGGCCCGTCCGAGTGTTCGAAAATGCGAGTACGATACATCGTTGCCGCCGGTGTTCTACTAAGGGCGGCGCCACCTGCTCAGTCTTGAAGGGCAGCAACTGTGATGGGCGGCGCATGAGCCGTGTTTGGTATGGAGACCTGTACAGGACATCAATTTGCTGCCTGGCGTCGAAACCTTTCTCCAGCCCCATCGTATCGTACACCCGTCGCCCTACCTCCTTCACTGCTCCGATAATCCCCTCCCGATAGCGCGTGGCAGGGTATCCATTGGCCACCACCGCCAGATCCCTGTTCGGCTCCAACGTCTCCTTCCCAACCCCACAGAACACCTGATCCTTAGTCTCTTCTTCCCTGGCCTTACGATTACCTGCGCCACCATCTATGTCCGCCCCTCTACCCCTATTCCCTTCGGCTCCCTTTCCCACATCGACTGTAGCATCTCCTCCTAAGTGATTGCCGCCGACCTCAACATCCATAGTCATTCCGCCGCCCAGTTCCTCACCATACTCAAAGGTGACCTCCTTCCCCTTCCCCACCACACCTGCCCCAAATCCAGTACCACTCCTGATGTCATCCTGACCTCCCTCAACCTCCTTGGACGACCCTATTGGCAGTGACCATCTCCCTGTCCTCCCCACTGTATCAGATGGGGGCGCCCAACCAGATCCTCGCATCGACCCTCCCCCAAAATATTCCCGCACCAACTGGAATGCCTACCGGGATACCCTCACTACCCGGATCTATAGCCTACTGTCAACCCAATGACATAACCTGTGCTGCCTCCTTTCTCCAGTAGATTTTGTCTGAGGCCATTGAGGCTCAAACCTCCATCCACTGTCTCCTCCTACTATTCCATCAGCCTTATCTCGGTCTTCAGCAAGGTCCTGGAATTCATCCTCACCTGATGCATCCACCAGCACCAGCACCTGCACCATCTCCTTCCCTCTACCCAATGTGGCTTTCTACCATCCTTCTCTGCAGGTGATTTTCTCCTTCACCTCACTCACCTCCTATCCAAACAATTTAATTCCCATTGCTGTGCCATCTTCCTCTCTCTTGACCTCGAACATGCTTACAACTGTATATGGCATTCCGGTCTCCTCTTCAAGCTCCATACCTTCGCCCTTCCTATCAATTACGCCCATCTGATCGCCTCCTTCCTCTCTCATCGCCCTTCCTATGTTACCATCCACAACATCAATTCCGGTACTTTCTACCCCCCACCGGTGTGCCCCAAGGTTCCATCCTCTCCCCTCTTCTCTACCTTCTTTATACGGCGGACATGCCACTGCCTTCACCCCCCCATACACCTCTTCCAACACGCCTATAACACCGCGTTCCTTGCCCATGCCTCCACCCAGCAACACTCCCAGCACCTTCTCATAATCCCATCTTGTCCGATTCACCACCTGGTGTTACCAGTGGCTGCTCAAGGTGAATCCTTCCAAAACCCAGGCAATCATTGTAGGCAAAACCACCTCCTCCTTCCACCTCCTTGATTTTTATATCACTACCTACGGCCGTCCTATCAACCTCACCCCCACCCTCAAGTACCTTGGTGTTACCCTTGACCGCCGCCTTTCCTGGAGCCCCCATCTCTGGACAATCCAAGCCAAGGCACATTCCCGACTCCACTTCCTAAAACTCCGCATATTGGGTTTGGAAACCTCCACTGTACTCCACACTTATTTATCCCTCATTCACCACATCCTCTGTTACGCCCATTACACCTGTATCTCCACCCCTCCTACCTAAGTCCCTTCAAATCCTGGAATACCATGCACTCCACCTTACCTATCGCATCTGCCTCTCATTCCCCAAGCGGCTCCTCTACGACTCAACTCCTTTCCCACACCTCTTCCTTGAACGGATGTGGATCCTTTACACCTCCTGTAAACTTGATCCCCCTCACCTGCTTGTCTCTCCTTTCCAACCCCAATGCACTGCCACGCCTGTACTCCTGCATCACACCCGCTCTCCATCTTACCACCCTCCATACCCTTGCCCAAAGTGGCTCCTGCCAACTTCTCCTCCTAGATGATGCCCACGTCCCCTCCATCTACCCCTCCTACCAGATTTTATCCTCACTCCTCATAGGTTTTTCCTCCAGGGCTCCCTGTTTCCCTTCTCTCCCTCCTAACTTCCTTCCCCCTCTTCTCTCCCTCTCCTTCTCCCCCAGGCTTCCATACCCAACCCTACCCTCTCCCCTCCTCACATCTTCTCTCCCTCTCTCCCACTGGCGTCCTCCCCACCTCCCTCCTACCCACCCTTATTCCCTGTGGCAGCCCCCTCCTTTTTGTGCAATAGTGTGCGCAATGCTTCGAAGATCACTGTCAATGTTTTCTCTGCAGTGTTTCTCTGTTCCAGTGCAATTGTGTCTCTTGAGTGTCCTACATCGTTTGACAGTGTACTCATTGTGCCTTTGTGTACTGTTGCACTTGCTTATGCAATTCAGTGTCTTCAGTTGGAACATTTTCCTTATTATCATTATATGTGCCACCTGTTTTTTCATATTCATGTTTCTGTATATCTGTCTCCATGTCATCTGTTCTCTGATTTTCTATGTCCGAAGAGCGGTGTAGATAGGCTGCTGCCGGCCTACCTTCCGTAAAATGTTTTAAAATAACATTATGTTAGAGAAATTACAATTCTATGGTATAAATGGAAAATCAGAAAATCACATGAGTGGTTTAAGTCTTATCTACAGAATAGGAAGGAAAATGTCTCTTTATATTCTTCAGATGATTCAAAAATCACATGAGTGGTTTAAGTCATATCTGCAGAATAGGAAGGAAAATGTCTCTTTATATTCTTCAGATGATTCAAAGGAGTTTGCTACTTCATCTAACTGGGGTGAAATTACATTAGGTGTTCCACAAGGCTCGATCATGGGTCCCCTCCTGTTCTTGATATATGTGAATGACCTCCCTTCTTATGTGAAACAAGATGCTGAACTGACACTGTTCGCTGATGATACAAGAATAATTATTAATCTAGTAAAAGAAAGTGTAATAGAAAATGATACATATAAGGACTTTGGAAAAGTTATTAATTGGTTGTCTGCGAATGGGCTTGCTCTGAACTTTGAAAAATCACAGTACTTCCAATTTTCTGCTGCAAAAAATATAATTCCTTCAATAAACATAACACTTCAAAAGAAGTCAGTAGCTGGGGTAGAGCATACTAAGTTTTTGGGTATACATGTAAATGAGAACCTTAATTGGAAAATTCATATTTAGGATCTCCTAAGGCGACTAGATTCAGCAACTTTCGCAATCACAATAATTGCCAATTTTGAGGATGTAGAAATTAGTAAGCTAACATACTTTGCATATTTCTACTCTCTGATATACTGAATAATATTCTGGGGCAACTCAACACTTAGGCAAAAGGTATTCACTGCTCAAATGGAAGTAGTTAGAATTATTTGTGGGGTTCATAGTCGCACATCTTGTAGGCATCTGTTTAAAAGGTTAGGAATTCTTACAACTGCTTCACAGTACATTTACTCAGTAATGAATTTTTTCTCAACGACATGGACCGGTCTAAAATAAACAGCGACATTCATGATTACAATACCAGAAAAAAGGAATACCTGCACTATCCTTTATTTAACCTATCTTTGGCACAGAAAGGGATAAATTACCAGATGAAGTAAAATGTCTGACAGACAGCAGTAATAGTTTCAAAAACAAATTGAAATAATACCTCCGTGACAACTTCTTCTATACCATCGATAAATTCTTGAATGTGAATAAATAAATCTGGAGATATAATATATGCATTTTGTGTCATTCAAGGGGATGGAATAGATAACAGAAATATTTAGGTATAACGATATAATGTAAAAAAAAAGGAACTTGTTTCCTGTGCGCATTTCTTGTTCATTTGACACGTTCCACATCATAACGGTTTTCCGTGCCCTTTTTCAATGGAACACGTAACTAACTAACTAACTATCTAAAGGAAAAAAATGCAGGGCGTCATTGCACAGCGGGACTCATCAGCAGAAGCAGCATTCTCCTGAAGATGGCGAACAACTGGATCGCCAAAATATCGAATCGAGTTGATTTTAGGATCCGGCAGCAAACCCAAAGAGACTTTCAATAACCATTTCCAGTCAACGATCGGTTCAGTTGGACATAGTCCATTCTATGTAAACACAACCCACACCATTATGGAGTCACTACCAGCTTTCACATTATCTTTTTGATAACTTGGGTCCATGGCTTTATGGAGTCTGCGCCACACTCTAACCCTACCAACAGCTCTTACCAACTGAAGTCGAGACTCATCTGAACATGCCATGGCTTTCTATCCGACCCATATAGTCAGGAGCCCAGGAGAGAGGCTGCAGGCGATGTCGTGCTATTAGCAAAGGCACTGACCTAATTGATACTTTCGTCGCAGTCCTACATTGATTTCTGAGGGTATTTCTAACAGTGTTGCTTGTCAGCTAGCACTGACAACTCCATGCAAACGCCGCTGCTCTCGGTCGTTAAGTGAAGGCCTTCAGCAACTGCTTTGTCCATGGTGAGAGGTCATGGCTGAAATTTGGTATTCTCGGCACACTCGTGATACTGTGGTCATCCGAATATCGAATTCCCTAATGATTTCTGAAATGGCATGTCCTATGCGTTTAGCTCCAACTACCATTCTGCATTTGAAGTCTGTTAATTCCCACCGTACAGCCTGTAAGGGGCCCTAGGTCCTTACTATAACTTTGCACTCGGCACAGGTCGATGGGTCAACAATCGATTGTGGCGTGTTGCGAGAGCGATTGTCGAGATGCGCCAGAGTGGTTGGCGGGAATGGTGTGTGTGTGAAGGCCATTATTGGAATACGGGGTTTTTAACGGAGAAGGGTGTCACCATCGCCGTGGTTAGACCCGAAATAATAAATAAATACCGGGAAGTATCTTTATAAAAGTGATCAGTGACGTTACTAGTGCCGATATTTAGTCTCGCGTCTACCGCGCCGGCCTAACCTTGGATTGCAGTGTTGGATGCAGTGATGGATTAGCGTGTGACGATAATGGTAAATGAAGAAAACCTGTGATGACATTAGCCGTAATTAGATATGTATGACGAAGGCAGTGGCTGTCTCCTTTTTGTGTTTTGGGAAGAATATAAGTTCGTAATTAGTAAAACTGTGCTGGTGTTCCTTATTACCATACATTCAGTATTATAGTATTGAACAGCACGAACTGGAAAGTAACAACTGCCGTAGCAGTCGATTCCGATTACCAGCCCCATTAGGTTCACGGTCATGTTAATAATAAATATTGGGCTGCTATTCGCTCAGATCAGGTCGGGATAAAAACGGAGGTGTTACAAACCGTAATCACACTGGACACCTTTTCACATGAATCACCACACTATAAATGACAGCTCCACAAATCCTCTTCCCTTCTCCACTTTATGTACGCGATACTGCCGCCGTCTGTATATGTGCATATCGCTATCCCACGAGTCTTGTCATCTCAGTGTAACACATGTTACGAGCACACACGAGAAGAACGTCAGAAACCATAACAAACAGACGGACAAGCCTATACAATGGACCTCGCATAAACGTCAAAGATGGAAAACGAACTCAACTATCAACGACGAAGTGAATTTTCAGTACCTAAAATGGTTCAAATGACTCTAAGCACTATAGCACTATGGGACTTAACATCTGAGGTCATCAGCCCCCCAGACTTCGAACTACTTAAATCTAACTAACCTAAGGACATCACATACATCCATGCCCGGGGCAGGATTCGAATCTGCGACCGTAGCAGCCGGGCGGTTCCGGACTGAAGTGCCTAGAACCGCTAGGCCACAACGAGAATTCCACGAGAATTTAGTTGAGTGTCAGCCTGAGCCAAGCAAGTACAAAAAATAAGGTTCAGGAGCAGTCACTAAAGAAGAAATGAAGAGGGTTAAAGAATAACAAGATAAAAATTTTAAAATGCAGAGAGATATCTTCACGAGTTAATTGGAATGATTGTATGACATCTGTAAGGCAAAGAGTTTTTCCATTTTGTGGTATGAACTCTGCAAACAGCTGAATTTAGAAATTTTGTTAAGGCACTACTAGTTCCATGGCTTGTAGCCATATCATCAGGTACATGGTTCACAATATGGCGAAGAATACAGAAGGTCCAGCCCTGTTAGATAAAATTATAATGTCCATAGGGCAGATAGTCAACGTGCACAAAAAAGTTGGGTGAAGGGAAACTTACAATGTCATGTGAAAAGGTGCGCGCAGCAAGCACCGATCGAACTGCACTAGCTGGTCGAAGCGGTGAAACAAAGTGACACACTGACTATCCTCCCTACTGTAACGTCTCCTGCTAAAAGACATGTAGTAAAAAAAAGAAAAAAATACTTGAACTGGATGATTGTAATTTTATATCTGCATGGACAATGATTGTGTGAACTTTATGTAATAAAGAGAAACCATTATGTGTCATGTTTTATACTTGTATAGAATTATGTATCGATTTTTTTAAAAATAATGCCTGTGTCGGCGAGTACTGAAATCGCCACAGACGATACTTATTAAATATCAAACAAAGATGTAAATATATCAAACCGAGTATAAATAGTAGTGACCGAGCATTAATTTCTCTGTAGTCTTTTTGAAGTTACGTGAGTAGGAAGAGCCTGTGATGCTATATTGTATTCTTGTGTAGCATTATTTTCTCAAGACTGAGAGAAGGGCGCCATTAGGCATTTATTTGTAAAGGTGTGTAAAAATTTAATCTGTCTAAAAGTTTTTAATAGAGTTACTTAGTGAAAACTTGCATTATGATTTTTAATAAGCTTGCCTGGTATTTTATCCCATCCTTTTAAGACATTTTCAGCTATTTAAATATTATTCGTGGTGCAGAGCTGCGCTACGAAAGAAAGAGCCGCTGCCGCGGCTTATTCACACTGCATTAAATGAAACCAATCATACCGCAAAGAGGCGGCAGATAATAGTGAACTAAAATTATTTCTTTCAGCTTTCGGGATTTCAGGGCAGAGCAGCAGATTTTATGATGTTTTACAGGTGGACGCGGGCTGCGGATGATGTTATATTATTAACAGTGCAAAAAGATAATTAACCTTCATAACATAAAAGAAACCTTGCTGTCCGTAGTTCTGGTCTGGCAAACATTATAGTAAAAACATTTTTTCTCTAATAATAGTCTCATGCCCTCGTGTTAGTCGTGGTACTTATTGGTGTTTTAAGATTAACAAAAATCCACTGCAAAATTTTGATGTTGAACAAACATTGCGTACTGTAACATCAGTATTGATATCGAAATAATTTTCAGTAAGCTTTTCAATAACTGTAAAGAAAGAAAGATATGTTGAACTTTATAGCGAGTTACAATAACAAAACAATGTTCCTTTTATATAAAGCCAGATCCAGAATAATAAGAACATAATATATTTTGTTTTGTTGAAAATTAATGATCAAAGAAAGTCACAGCACAGCATCCCTAAAAAGTATTTCAGGCCTCTTTTCGTAGCAACATATTTTATTTCATTTATTTATCAATATATTACTTGTTACGCGAGTAGTAACAAGGAGAGAGAAACTACGGACATTATCGTTTTAACTATGAAGGTTATACATTTCTCACCATGTTGGTTACCATGTTTTAAGTGTTTATATGCAGAATTTTTCACTCGCCCAACTTTTTTTCATTGACTATACGCTCTACAGACATTATGGGTGTAACTAGGAAGGCTGGGACTTCTACATTATTCGTCATGTTCTGTACCATGTTTTAATGTTTATATATACCTGACGAGCGCCATAAAAATGAAACTACATTAAGCGATCTACAGGGGGGTGGGGGTGGGGTGGGGGCAATAAAAGTGGTCAGGAGAAAGAGAGTTTCAGCGTGCAGAGAAACACAGCAGAGGAAAGGAAATACAGTACTAACGTGACTATAGCAGAGTTGAAAGAGACCACCACTCATCTCTTGGCACTTTTGGGTCCTGGTCAGAAAGTTGCTGAACGCAGATGGAAGCTGGACGGCTGGAATTGCTATAATCTCATCCGAGATGTACTGCTGCAGTTCTTGAAGACTGTGAGGGTTGTTGCGATACACCCTAGACTTCAGGACTCCCCACGCAAAGTAATCGCACACTGACAGATCAGGTGACCTGGGTGGACAGCAAGGGCCCCGACCAGACTGACCTCTGCTAACAACTCTGTCAAGCGTGAAGAGTGTGTAAACGTGCTCCAAGGTTCGGCCGGCTGTATGGACAGTTGCTCCATCATCTTGCAAGTAACTGTAGGTGTTTTCCTTTTCCGTTAATGCTGCCACAAACAATGTCCACTCGTCTGGACCACTTTTATTTGCACCACCTTGTACATGCCATCGTTCCTAAAAAGTCATAATCGTCACAGACTCAATAATGGAATTTTTTCAGTTATTAATGAATTTGTGGAAGACACAGGAACACCAAGGAGACTGGTTCAAAGGCTACAAATCACAGAATGGATATGATTCATACCAAAATATGGAACTAGTGATACAGGCCACAAATCTGTGTGAGCTTGAGATGATGATGATGATGATGATATGATGATTAGTTTGTGGGATGATCAACTGCGCGGTCATCAGCGCCAGTACACAGTCCCAATTATTACACAATCAAGTTTTTACGCAGTCTAATCTTGCCACTGTCACGAATGATGATGATGAAAAGATGAGGACAACACAAACACTCAGTCCCCGGGCAGAGAAAATCTCCAACCCGGCTGGGAATCGAACCCCCTGCAACCTCCGTTTCAGTAACTTCCACCCCTGTATACATACCACGGCAAGAGGTGAAAGATGAGGCAAATCCTTAACCAGAGGGGGCAGAGAACTCTGAGTATTCGGACTTCTAGTATGGCGATTTTCATATCTGATATGTTGCATCCCAGCAGGAATAATGATACAGCTCAAAAATGTAGTGTCCGATAAACATCGACTTAAAGAATTCTGTACAAATTATACTGAAGATGTATAAGCTTCCTTTTGATTTAAAGTTATTATTTTTTTCAGTATTTTCCGTTATATTCTATACAATAGTAATGTTTTCATGTAGTTCTGTTCTTGCAGTCGAGTTTTCTCATGTGGTCACAAAACCATTGTCACCGCTTTCTCGTAATACCAGTGATCCTACTTTAAGTTCATAAATTTGTTGATCCTATACCTTCATTCAAACTTTATTTTTCGAATTGTTTCTAAAATGTTTCCTCTTGTTATGTTTTGCTGTAGGCATCTAGTATCAATTATCACAGTTACAGATATATAAAGTGCTTTCGTTTTGACTATGTTATATCAGTTATGTCTTAAGCGACACAGGTTTTTTTTTTTTTGTTTAGCTGCTCCAGGTGAGCAGATTCACCTAGATATTTCCCTCTGTACAGTTGTCAGGTGCCTCCGAGGATGGACGGGGAAGACTGATTACTGAAAGCCGTATTTCTTAATATTACGTCTTGTCATGCGAAATATGGAGTCCAGTTTTGTTGCTAATTTTATGTGGCATTTCAGCAACGTGAATTGCTTCCTATCCATTGCTGAACGGAAATGAGCGATGTCAATAGTAACTCAAGGTCAATTTGTTTTGGAGACATCCGTCGGTATTTATACCTTTGATAACACTCTGCCTCCTCCTTTTGTTCTGTAATTTGTGGTTCTTTCTTCTGCCTTTATATGCAGATGTTTTTGCAAAAGGTGTAAATAATGAAGTTAACGAGCATTTAGGTTTATTCTGTAAGATGAGCACGCGAAAACGATGGCATGCGATAGTTTGACAGTAGTCTCATTTTTAAGCTTATTTAAAGGGTCTCCAACACAAACTAAATCCTTTTCAGAGTATAAAAACCTGCTCTTTATAATGAAATAAAATTAAAGGAAATAGGAGGCTATAATATTTTTCAGTATGACAGCGAAGTAGACACAAACTTGTTGATAGACATGTTTACATTTTAACAATTTCTGAGTTGCAGATAACTTCTAGAGTTATGTATAAATGATAACAAGTAACTACTTGGTGAAACTAATAAAAGGTACTCAATATACTTAGTTTATCCGAAAAAAGACATTGAAAAATTTCCAGGCTTGATTTTTTTCAATTTTGACCTCACATAGTGTAAGAGGTCCATGATTAAGGAATTTGTTGTTAGCGCACTCGAGCAGATGTAATTTCGATGGATTGCTCACGCGCTGCCTGCGATACGTAAGCTATAAGAGAATCTCAGACCAAAGAGCAGTGTTGACTGCAGTAGGAACTGTGTGTTAGTAGCTGTAAGTAGTTGCTAGGAGTCTGGTGTATCGTGTTGGCTGGGCCGGTCGTGTGGAGCGATGGCGGAGCCTGAGCGATATAATATAAGATAAAAGCAGCCTCGTACATATGTAGTATTGTTATATTAAGACCCATGTAAATGTTTAAAAAAATCTCTTAGTAATAATCTTTCTCATAAAAAGTAACTTTTGACAATCATTCATTTCAATTTAAAGAATTTACTAATTTCTCCGATCCTTGGTCATCTCGATTATTGAAAGGAAAAATCAGTTGTATCTTTTTATACATGACAAATCTATCGGCCAGCATTGCACTGAGCTGCGCCAGAAAAATTTCTTATAGGAGCAGATATATACGCGTTATCCAGCGACCTAATTGAGGTAAGATATTTCAATTTATTCAGAATGAATTTTCAGGGCCATGACGCAGCACTGTTGACGTCCAAACTTTACCAGTTTAAATTCACAGTCAATTATTGAAAGATTATAAGTGAACCATAATTTTATTGAGAGATTAGTCACATTGTATTATTGATAGGTTTCGGAACTTATCAGTTGGGCAGTTACACTGAATGTGAATTATAGAATTATATTTTTTACTGTTGGGAGGTTATTAAATAAATATCTTTGGGAGGTCACAATAGCACAGAAAAGGCCTCCTAAGACCGTGAAATTTTTGTACGTTGAACCCAAAGTTTCTACAGGTTAGTTTTATTTTACAGGAAACGTCGTTGGAAAATTTTATTCAAAATAAACATTGTTAGAAATTTAGATTCTTAGCGCGGAATGATTCTAATCTAAAATACCGCTCATTAGAAGTGACTGAATATGTTGAGGCACAGTTTGTGAAAGAACGTCGAGTAATAATGGGCCTGTGCCATAATCCTCCCCATGAACCATGGACCTTGCCGTTGGTGGGGCGGGTTGCGTGCGTCAGCAATACAGATGGCCGTACCGTAGGTGCAGCCACAACGGAAGGGTATCTGTTGAGAGGCCAGACAAACGTGTGGTTCCTGAAGAGGGGCAGCAGCCTTTTCAGTAGTTGCAGGGGCAACAGTCTGGATGATTGACTGATCTGGCCTTGCAACACTAACCGAAACGGCCTTGCTGTGCTGGTACTGCGAACGGCTGATAGCAAGGGGAAACTACAGCCGTAATTTTTCCCGAGAGCATGCAGCTTTACTGTATGGTTAAATGATGATGGCGTCCTCTTGGGTAAAACATTCCGGTGGTAAAATAGTCCCCCATTCGGATCTCCGGGCCGGGACTACTCAAGAGGACGTCGTTATCAGGAGAAAGAAAACTGGCGTTCTAAGGATCGGAGCGTGGAATGTCAGATCCCTTAATCGGGCAGGTAGGTTAGAAAGTTTAAAAAGGGAAATGGATAGGTTAAAGTTAGATATAGTGGGAATTAGTGAAGTTCGGTGGCAGGAGGAACAAGACTTTTAGTCAGGTGAATACAGGGTTATAAATACAAAATCAAACTGGCGTAATGCAGGAGTAGGTTTAATAATGAATAAAAAAATAGGAGTGCGAGTACTCTACTACAAACAGCATAGTGAACGCATTATTGTGGCCACGATAGACACGAAGCCCATGCCTACTACAGCAGTACAAGTTTATATGCCAACTAGCTCTGCAGACGAAGAAGAAATTGATTAAATGTATGATGAGATAAAAGAAATTATTCAGGTAGTGAAGGGAGACGAAAATATAATACTCATGGGTGACTGGAATTCGAGAGTAGGAAAATGGGGAGACGGAAACATAGTAGGTGAATATGGATTGGGGCAAAGAAACGAAAGAGGAAGCCGTCTGGTAGAGCTTTGCACAGAGGATAACTTAATCATGGGTAACACTTGGTTCAAGAATCATAGAAGAAGGTTGTATACATGGAAGAATCCTGGAGATACTAGAAGGTATCAGATAGATTATATAGTGGTAAGACAAAGATTTAGGAACCAGGTTTTAAATTGTAAGACATTTCCAGGGGTAGATGTGGTCTCTGACCACAATCTATTGGTTATGAACTGTAGATTAAAACTGAAGAAACTGCAAAAAGGTGGGAATTTAAGGAGATGGGACCTGGATAAACTGACTAAACCAGAGATTGTACAGAGTTTCGGAGAGAGCATAAGGGAACAATTGACAGGAATGGGGGAAAGAAATACAGTAGAAGAAGAATGGGTAGCTCTGAGGGATGAAATAGTGAACGCAGGAGAGGATCAAGTAGGTAAAAAGACAAGGGCTAGTACAAATCCTTGGGTAACAGAAGAAATATTTATTTAATTGATGAAAGGAGAAAATATAAAAATGCAGTAAATGAAGCAGGCAAAAATGAACGCAAAAGTCTCAAAAATGAGATCGACAGGGATTGCAATTGCTAAGGGGGGGGGGGGGGGGTGACTAGAGGACAAATGTAAGCATGTTGAGGCTTATCTCACTAGGGGTAAGATAGATACTGCCTACAGGAATATTAAAGAGACCTTTGCAGAAAAGAGAACCACTTGTATGAATATCAATATCTCAGATGGAAACCCAGTTCTAAGCAAATAAGGGAAAGCAGAAAGGTGGAAGGAGTATATAGGGGGTCTGTACAAGGGCGATGTACTTGAGAACAATATTATGGAAATGGAAGAGGATGTAGATGAAGATGAAAATCACTGGGAGTAGACAACATTCCATTAGAACTACTGACGGCCTTGGGAGAGCCAGTCCTGACAAAACTCTACTATCTGGTGAGCAAGATGTATGAGACAGGCGAAATACCCTCATAGTTCAAGAAGATTATAATTATTCCAATCCCAAAGAAAGCAGGTGATGACAGATGAGAAAATTACCTAGCTATCAGTTTAATAAGTCACGACTGCAAAATTCTAACACGAATTCTTTACAGACAAATGGAAAAACTGGTTGAAGCCGACCGCGGGGAAGATCAGTTTGGATTCCGTAGAAATGTTGGAACACGTGAGGCAATACTGACCTTACGACTTATCTTAGAAGAAAGATTAAGGAAAGGCAAACCTACGTTTCTAGCATTTGTAGGTTTAGAAAAAGCTTTTGACAATGTTGACTGGAATACTCTCTTTCAAATTCTAAAGGTGGCAGGAGCAAAATACAGGGAGCGGAAGGCTATTTACAGTTTGTACAGAAACCAGATGGCAGTTATAAGAGACGAGGGACATAAAAGGGAAGCGGTGATTGGGAAGGGAGTGAGACAGGGTTGTAGCCTCTCCTCGATGTTATTCAATCTGTATATTGAGCAAGCAGTAAAGGAAACAAAAGAGAAATTCGGAGTAGGTATTAAAATCCATGGAGAAGAAATAAAAACTTTGAGGTTCGCCGATGACATTGTAATTCTGATAGAGAGAGCAAAGGACTTGGAAGAGCAGTTGAACGGAATGGACAGTATCTTGAAAGGAGGATACATGATGAACATCAACAAGAGCAAAACGAGAATAATGGAATGTAGTCGAATTAAGTCGGGTGATGCTGAGGGTATTAGACTTGGAAATGAGACACTTAAAGTAGTAAAGGAGTTTTGCTATTTGGGGAGCAAAATAACTGATGACAGTCGAAATAGGGAGGATATGAAATGTAGAGTGGCAATGGCAAGGAAAGCGTTTCTGAAGAAGAGAAATTTGTTAACATCGAGTATAGATTTAAATGTCAGGAAGACGTTTCTGAAAGTATTTGTATGGAGAGTAGCCATGTATCGAAGTGAAACATGGACGATAAATAGTTTGGACAAGAAGAGAATAGAAGCTTTTGAAATGTGGTGCTACAGAAGAATGCTGAAGATTAGATGGGTAGATCACATAACTAATGAGGAGGTATTGAGTAGAATTGGAGAGAAGAGGAGCTTGTGGCACAACTTGCTTAGAAGCAGGGACCGGTTAATAGAACATGTTCTGAGGCATCAGGGGAGCACAAATTTAGCATTGGAGGGCAGCGTGGAGGGTAAAAATCGTAGAGGGAGACCAAGAGATGAATACAGTAAGCAGATTCAGAAGGATGTAGGTTGCAGTAAGCACTGGGAGATGAAGAAGCTTGCACAGGATGGTGTAGCATGGAGAGCTGCATCAAATCAGTCTCAGGACTGAAGACCACAACAACAACAACGTGCAATAATACCCTCGGGATTGACACGCAACATCAGTGGGGTTTTCCATAGATTCTTGTCTGGTGAGCCCCTGGTTTAGCACTCGCGTGGCCCTGGTACCTGTAATGTCAAGCACGGTATGGATGACCACTGGCCATAATTAGTGCTCAACGTTACCGTAAGACTCGTAAATAGTATTCTGTTCTATCACGCGTATAATATTTTGATTACTTCTTTCTCAGTACTGAACTGTTAACCGATGTATTAGTGCAAATGATATTTTATTTGTAGTGTGCAGTGCGTACAAGATCAAATTCTAATGAGCATAAGCAAGACATGGCCCATATACACTGAAGAGCGAAAGAAACTGGAACACCTGCCTAATATCGTGTAGCACCCCTCGAGCACGCAGAAGTGCCGCAACACGACGTGGCATGGACTCGACTAATGTCTGAAGTAGTGCTGGAGGAAACTAACACCATGAATCCTGCAGGGCTGTCTATAAATCCGTAAGAGTTCGAGGGGTGGTGATTTCTTCTCAGCAGCACGTTACAAGGCATCTGAGATATGCTTAATAATGTTGATGTCTGGGGAGTTTGGTGGCAAGCGGAAGTGATTAAACTCAGAAGAGAGTTCCTGGAACCACTCTGTAGCAATTCTGGACATGTGGGGTGTCGCATTGTGCTGCTGGAATTGCCTGGACGTGTCACCTGTCAGAGGCGTATCTAGACGTATCACCAACTGCACACGTCTCACACCATTACAGAGCCTCCATCATCTTGAACAGTTCCCTTCTGACATGCAGGGTCCATGGATTCAGGAGGTTATCTCCATACCTGTACGCGTCCATCCACACGATACAATTTGAAACGAGACTCGTCCGACCAGGCAACATGTTTCGAGTTATCAACAGTACAATGTCGGTGTTGTCTGGTCCAAGTGAGGCTCAAAGCCTTGTGTCGTGCAGTCATCAAGGGTGTACGAGTGGACCTTCGGCTCCGAAAGCCCATATCGATGATGTTTCGCGAATGGTTCGCACGCTGACACTTGTTGATGGCCCAGCATTGAAATCTGCAGCAATTTGCGGAAAGATTGCACTTCTATCACGGTGAACGATTCTCTTCAGTCGTCTTTGGTCCCGCCCTTGCATTATCTTTTTCCGGCCGCAGCGATGTCGGAGATTTGATGTTTTGCCGGATTTCTGAAATTCACGATACTCCAGTGAAATGGTCGTACGGTTATGTCCCCAATTCATCACTACCATGGAGATACTGTGCCCCATCGCTTGTGCGCCGAGTATAACATCACGTTCAAACTCACTTAAATCTTGATAACCTGCCATGGAGGAGTAAGCGATGTAACAACTGCGCCAATGCCGTATTCTGCTTGTTTACATAACTTTGTATTTGAATATGCGACCCGATACCAGTTTCTTTGGCGCTTCAGTGTAGTTACTCAGCAGAATTCTGGCAGACGATAAAATTTTGTTGCCATGGTATCGTTAACTAACAGCCAACTTCGAACTATTTAAATTCTTAGGATTAAGACTGGATGACAAGCTTCCTTCACATTCTGTATCTTGTTCAGAAAGAGAGTAATGCTGTCATTGCTACACAAATAATCTCCATTCTCGCAGACACTAAAGTGGCGAAGTTAATTTATTTCGGTTATCTTTGTGCTCTTACGCCTAACGTAATCATGTTTTGGAGAGTTCTATGTTTCAAATTCCTTGCACAAAAACAGCATCTCCGACAGTAGTTAACGTATTTCACGCAAGACATTTTTCGAACACGTCGGTGAGCACGGGACAATAAAACGACTTGTTCTTTCGCAACATTTCCTTAACCAGTGCGCAGAAAAATGTTGCAGTTTCCAATAGGCTTCCAACTGAAATGGAAAGTGAGCGATTAACGACATATTTTCAAATCTGAGATGAAAGAAATCCTTCTGTCACACCACTTTCATTGTGTAAATGAGATCTTCGCTACAGTTAAAAGTGTTTCACTGCAATGTATCTCCTTTTTACATACATCTCCATCATTTTTTTTTATTTTAATCTTCTGTAATTATTCATACTACTTTCAGCAGCATTCCGTAAATTAACTAGTGCCTCGTTCCACTGAGAATAAGTTGTAGCTACAAGATTTTAACACCACCATTATTTAATTTCTATACGTTTCACCTTTATGTGCGTGCATCACATGTTGCATATTCTACAATGAAATGTTGATTAATTTGCTAGATGAATAAAATAAGTAATAATTGCTAAACTATCACTGCTCCAGTCACCCACCACCCGTAGCTACTTAATAAAAAAATGTAGTGAAAATTGCAGTGAATAATGCAATATGCAAGAGCGACCAAAGTCACATCATTCCAATGCATGGGCGTGCTACACCGCTTTGATCGCTGGTTATATAAGCCTGTCCTTTACCTTCGTATCTCAGCGTCTGGTCTCTTTACAACGCCATGGCTGACCAGGTGCTGCTGCTGGAGGCATTACATAAACAAATATTACGTAAGATGCTTGAAGACCGCGCCGTTCTGGCATCGATGCAGAGACAGTTTATTCTTCGAAAGACAACAGGACACTTAAACCGCAAATTCTGCAGCTCGCGCATTGAAAAAATGGAACGATCACGTCTATCGGTAACAGATACGTACTGTCATAGCGTCTTATATTTGCATGGCTTCCACTCTTGGATAACACTTGCTAAAAGTGTTCGAGACACGTCGTAAGGAGCACTGGCATTTATTTCTCGTAGATACATTCGTAGCTCTTATCGTTTATAGGGGACAAGAGAGGATGAATTGTCAGATGTTGTTAAATAGATGTTCCGTTCTCATGTCATTTCCGATTCAAGGTTTCTGATAGCTGTACATGCTACGCAATAAACATCTCTAGGCTGTGCAATAACATCTGGCCCTGATCCCGCTTTTAATGAACGTCGTTTATCGTATTTAGTGGAATATATTCCAGCCAAGCAATAAACTGTAATCAGAATACTTGGAATAAATTGAACGTCAAACGCTTTGATCGTCACAATGTGCACCTAGATCGAAATGTCTATGCTTGAAATTGCAGTGGCATATTTAAGTGGACCTTCTTTATTAAGACCTGATCAACACTTTCGGTTTTCCTGTTGTGTTACAATGACGGAATTCAGCAATGTCTCATTTTTATAAGAAGTTTACGCCTTCTGTTTGTAAGCACCCTTCTCTTATTTGTAAAATTCGATATTTCAAATTTGGGCACCTTTTTGATCATGAGTATCTGCCTTAGGCACACTGGGCTAAATTTAGGGCGGGAAGACTAAGTTTCTTATGCATCCATGGGCGCTCGTGGAATTTTTTCCAAGAGGAGAAGGATTGTAAAATTTCCGATTTAGATAACATTGAGCCGGCGATTTTGAAGACGTATCTGCCCCAGAACGAAATTTGATGAGAAGTACATCAAAATTTTTGCAGTCTGTCTTAAACGACTGGTTGTCCTCTATGTACTTAGCGTATTACGTTGAGACCTATGTGGAATGAAATTGCAATACTACATGAAAAGTATGTATTTTTATTTTATTAATATGAATAATGGATGCCACCTTTTTGATTCTAAGAATCGTTCTTGTGTCCTCACACTACTAAATCCAGGCTGTTGAAAAAGTTATGAAACAGAGCTACAAAATATTTTTTTTAATTATTCATATTCGCTTTAAAGTTAGGTTGAAACTGAAAATTTATAATGTTAAGTCTCTAAAAACGTTAGAACGGTAAATATATTATGTTGGATATCAACAAAAATAGGCAACAAAAATGCCGTATTAACAGGTACTCGAAGTGAAGAAACGAAATAAACTTTAAAAAATCGGTGATTTAAGGGGACCACACCGTGGTTCAGGTCGAAAAAATAGATTTTCTGTTTTCATCATATTTCGATAGATTAAGGTTATAGTTAAGTACTCTGAAAAGGATTTTGCTGAAAAAAATTTTTTTTCAAGCATTTAAAGAGCATTTTCCTACCATGTGTGTTTATGTGCCACTCCCACTTTTCTGTCACCCACATTTCTGCATATATTTAGATCTTTATATCCCCTACATTGCAGGTTAGGGATTTTGTTTTAATCCCGAGTGTGTTGGCTATCCTTGGAATGCAACAGTCGGTATTCTTTTGTTTCTGATGTTCATAAACAACATGCTTTCAAACATGCAGTTAGTTTTGTTCAAGTGTGATTGCGAGTAATTATTCTTACGTTTGCAGTGCTTGTTTACGTGTGTTTTGTTGTGTTTATTGAAGATGACGAAACGTAAAGGCATTTTCAAGAAACGACAATTTAGAGGAAACAAGTTTAGAAAGATTTCTGTACAAGAGGTTATGTCGCCTGGCAACGATGTTTCTATTTGTAATTCTTCAACAAATGCATCATCAAAGAAGCTCTCACCATTTCAAGAGAGTTACAACGAATTTACTGTAAGTGACAAGCGGTGCAGTAACATTATTATAAATTTGAGAATATTATCAGATGTAATTTCTAAATTTGTACAGTGTAGACAGTGTGGTGAGTCACATAGAGTGAAAATTTGTGAGAGTGCCAGTGGGAGAAAAGGCCTAGAAATTGCTTTGGATTTAATTTGCACTAAATGCTTAGCTGTGATTTCATTTATGAGTTCTTAAAAACCAGATGCAAGTGGCCCTTATGAAATCAATACTAGATTAGTTTATGCCTTACGATTCATTGGCAAGGGCATGGCTGCAGGGATAACATTTTGTTCTGTGATGAACTTACATCAACCACCGAATAAATTTGAAAAACTGACTGCAATATTAGAGAAATCTGAATGTGAGGTCACTGAGGAAAGCATGAAACTGGCTGCTAGGGAAGCAGAGGAAGAAAATGATGGGTGTTCGGATATTGCAGGTCCACTTGACGGAAGTTGGCAGAAAAGAGGACACACTTCTCTGAATGGAGTAGTGACTGCCACGAGTGTAGACATCTGTGAAGTTTTAGATGTGGAGATAGTGTCTAAATATTACAAATGTTGTAAAGTCAATGAACATAAAGAACATAACTGTGTGGCTAATTTTAGAGGAACAAGTGATGGGGTGGAAGTTCATGGAGTACAACAAATGTTCATCACTCTGTAGAAACAAGAGGTGTACAGTACACCAAATATTTGAGTGATGGTGACAGTAAGGCATACAACAATGTGGTGAACTCTAAGCCATATGGAGATGCCATTATTAGCAAAATAGAATGTATAGGCCATGTTCAAAAACGCTTGGGAACAAGGCTGACAAAACTAACTGTTGATATGAGAGGAAAAAAATTAGAAGATGGAAAATTGTTGACCGGACAGGATCGGTCAACTAAACCTGAAATAGAAAACTTGCAGGTATACTATGGGCAGGCAATTAGGAGGAATAAAGAAGATCTGGAGGCAATGGAGAGAGATGTTTGGGCCATATTCTTCAATAAGTCCTCTACTAATGATAAGCCATGTCATGGATTGTGTCCATCAGGAGAAAATTCGTGGTGCAAATACAATAGGGCTCAGGCAACTGGAGAATCTTATTCTCACCAGCATTCTCTTCCTGCTGCTGTTATTACAGCAATTAAACCTATTTTCAGATACTTGGCTCATCCTGACCTTCTACGGAAATATCTGCATGGGCAGACACAGAACCCAAATGAATGTTTCAACAGCATAATTTGGAACCGCCTTCCTAAAACTGTATTTGTAGGCATGCATACAATGAAACTAGGAGTTCATGATTCTGTTATTACATTCAGTTGTGGTAATATTGGAAAGTGTTGGGTACTGAAAAAGCTGGGAATTAATCCTGGTGGAAATATGATCACTGGGCTGCAACATTGCGATAAAATGAGGATAGCCGATGCAGATAGGTCTGCATCTAATATGGCCAAGAAAGCAAGACAAATATCCAGGAAGGTGAAAAAGAAGCTGGAAGACCTGCTAGAAGCCAAAGAAGGGCCATCATATGCAGAAGGACAGTTTTAATTAACTGTAAGTAACAAATTTCAAAAGTTTTTTCTTTAAAGTCAATTTCCCGCAAACTAAAATTTTCAGTACATATGCGCCATTATATCAGAAACTATTACAGATAAGTCAATGAAATTTTCAGAGACTCTGCATAACATAAAAAGCCACTTCTGGTACTACATTCATTAACATTCCGCCATTAGGAAGTTCAAAAACAATATTATCTGCAGAAAAAACTTAACATTTTTGTTAATAAATTTAAAATAGTATACCTTAAAAACTATAAAATGGATAAAGTAGGTTTTAGTACAGTTGACTCTATTAGCATTATGTAACATACAGTAAAAATATTATGGTCCTGCATCAACTAGTTTTTTTCAGAAATGGGTAAAATACTTGCCTAAATTAATATGAGTTAGATAGGCAGGGTGTGGTCCCCTTAACTCTGATGCCATTTACAACACTTCCTTTGCTTACAAAACTTCACTTCTCCTCACATTAACGGCTTTATTGCATTAATTTCATGCTTTCTATTATTTAATGTTGACTGACAGAACTAAAATGAAACAAAATTTGTTTTGAAAGTTACATTGATTGCGCTCGTTGACTAAAACTTCTCGCAGTGCCAGATTACGAGTAGAAAAACGTGAGAAATCTTCCTAAACTGACCAGCAGAATCGACTCTTAGCAGCTTGAGACTGAACCAAACCGGCGCTCGTCTCTCCAGTTTGCTACATTATTGTCCAGGCATGTCATCTGTGCTACTGAGACCGCTACTAGATTCAAATCTTACCGTTAAGGCCACTGTAAACGACAAAACACATCATCAAACTTCAGTAGTTCTGCAGATACCCTTCTCGAGTACGCCGTTGAATAATATTGTGCAAATGCCACAGTATTTCATCGATACAACTGTTTGACTTCTTCGGGTGAAGGTAGTTTGTTGTTGTCACAGCTGCAAGACGCGACTGATGATAATCGCACAGCCGCGTCGAAATTTATATCAGGCCACAAGCATGTGACGTCGCGAGTTAATGCGCGATAACAATTATTGCAATAAGTTACATTGCAGTACAGCCCACAGTATTGGAACCGGAGGCTGTGAAGGAGACAGCAAGTTGTGTTGTAGCAATGAGTCATATGCACCTGTTGCTACTGCAGCGTGTGAACGCACCAGCGTGTCACTTACCAGGAGCTTATATTCATGCCACCTGTGAATCTAAATAAACTATATTAGATATTATTCAGTCATTTTCAAAATCGGTACGCTAGTTTTTGTTATTCAGGAGAAGATTGTATAAAAATTTCAACGTTGTAACTATCATAGTTTTGGAGATAGAGAAATTACCTAAGAAGTCAAAAAACCGACAGTTAGGGACTAAATTCAGTTAGGGACTATAACAGTTTACTTTTTGTTATCATTTGAAAAATATAACCAGAACTCTCAATGGGCAGAATTATTTAATTAAGATTTAATCAAAAACTTTAACTACTTTACATTTTGGTCATATAAAAACCATACAAAATAATTATTTGTGTCTAATATTGTTGTAGGAGTAAATGATAGTGAGCGAGAGTGTGTATGTGGGACATACGTTAAATTTCAAGATTAAAGTTTTGTAATACATTACGTACTCATAATGTGGGAAAGTTGTTTGTACTCACATTACTGATGACGTATGTCTAAGTGTCCTTGCTTTTGTAAGGAGGCAGCCAGAATAACAGTTGACATTAAACCCTTAATCGGGCACGTAGGTTAGAATGTTTAAAAAGGGAGATGGATAGGTTAAAGTTGGATATAGTGGGAATTAGTGAAGTTCGGTGACAGGAGGAACAAGACTTTTGGTCAGGTGAATACAGGGTTATAAATACAAAATCAAATAGGGGTAATGCAGGAGTAGGTTTAATAATGAATAAAACAATAGGAATGCGGGTAAGCTACTACAAACAGCACAGCGAATGCATTGTTGTGGCCAAGATAGACACGAAGCCCAAGCCTACGACAGTAGTAGAAGTCTATATGCCAATTAGCTCTGCAGATGACGAAGAAATTGAAGAAATGTATGATGAATAAAAGAAATTATTCAGGTAGTTAAGGGAGACGAAAATTTAATAGTCATGGGTGACTGGAATTCGGTAGTAGGAAAAGGGAGAGAAGGAAACGTGGTAGGTGAATATGGATTGGGGGTAAGAAATGAAAGAGGTAGCCCCCTGGTAGAATTTTGTGCAGAGCATAACGTAATCATAGCTAACACTTGGTTCAAGAATCATCAAAGAAGGTTGTATACATGGCAGTACCCTGGAGATACTAAAAGGTATCAGATAGATTATATAATGGTAAGACAGAGATTTAGGAACCAGGTTTTAAATTGTAAGACATTCCCAGGGGCAGATGTGGACTCTGACCACAATCTATTGGTTATGAACTGTAGATTAAAACTGAAGAAACTGCAAAAAGGTGGGAATTTAAGGAGATGGGACCTGGATAAACTGACTAAACCAGAGGTTGTACAGAGTTTCAGGGAGAACATAACAGAAAAATTGACAAGAATGGGGGAAAGAAATACAGTAGAAGAAGAATGGGTAGCTTTGAGGGATGAAGTAGTGAAGGCAGCAGAGGATCAAGTAGGTAAAAAGATGAGGGCTAATAGAAATCCTTGGGTAACAGAAGAAATATTGAATTTAATTGACGAAAGGAGAAAATATAAAAATGCAGTAAATGAAGCAGGCAAAAAGGAATACAAACGTCTCAAAAATGAGATCGACAGGAAGTGCAAAATGGCTAAGCTGGCATGGCTAGAGAACAAATGTAAGGATATAGAGGTTTATCTCACTAGAGGTAAGATAGATACTGCCTACAGGAAAATTAAAGAGACCTTTGCAGAAAAGAGAACCACTTGTATGAATATCAAGAGCTCAAATGGAAACCCAGTTCTAAGCAAACAAGGGAAAGCAGAAAGGTGGAAAGAGTATATAGAGGGCCTATACAAGGGCGATGTACTTGAGGACAATATTATGGAAATGGAAGAGGATGTAGATGAAGATGAAATGGGAGATACGAAACTGCGTGAAGAGTTTGACATAGCATTGAAAGACCTGAGTCGAAACAAGGCCCCGGGAGTAGACAACGTTCCATTAGAACTACTGACGGCCTTGGGAGAGCCAGTGCTGACAAAACTCTACCGCCCGCCTCGTGAGCAAAATGTATGAGACAGGCGAAATATCCTCAGACTTCAAGAAGAATATAATAATTCCAATCCCAAAGAAAGCAGGCGTTGACAGATGTGAAAATTACCGCACTATCAGTTTGATAAGTCACGGCTGCAAAATACTAACGCGAATTCTTTACAGACGAATGGATAAACTGGTTGAAGCCGACCTTGGGGAAGATCAGTTTCGATTTCGTAGAAATATGGGGACACGTGAGGCAATACTGACCCTACGACTTCTTTTAGAAGCTAGATTAAGAAAAGGCAAACCTACGTTTCTAGCATTTGTAGACTTAGAGAAAGCTTTTGACAATGTTGACTGGAATACTCTCTTTCAAATTCTGAAGGTGGCAGGAGCAAAATACGGGGAGCGAAAGGCTATTTACAATTTGTACAGAAACCAGATGGCAGTTATAAGAGTCGAGGGGTATGAAAGGGAAGCAGTGGTTGGGAAGGGAGTGAGACAGGGTTGTAGCCTCTCCCCGATGTTATTCAATCTGTATTGAAGCAGTAACGGAAACAAAAGGAAAATTCGGAGTAGGTATTAAAATCCATGGAGAAGAAATAAAAACTTTGAGGTTCGCCGATGACATTGTAAGTCTGTCAGAGACAGCAAAGGACTTGGAAGAGCAGTTGAACGGAATGGACATTGTCTTGAAAGGAGGATATAAGATGAACATCAACAAAAGCAAAACGAGAATAATGGAATGTAGTGGAATTAAGTCGGGTGATGCTGAGCGAATTAGATTAGGAAATGAGACACTTAAAGCAGCAAAGGAGGTTTGCTATTTGGGGAGCAAAATAACTGATGATGGTCGAAGTAGAGAGGATATAAAATGGAGACTGACAATGGCAAGGAAAGCGTTTCTGAAGAAGAGAAATTTGTTAACATCGGGTATAGATTTAAGTGTCAGGAAGTTATTTCTGAAAGTATTTGTATGGAGTGTAGCCATGTATGGAAGTGAAACATGGACGATAAATAGTTTGTACAAGAAGAGAATAAAAGCTTTCGAAATGTTTTGCTACAGAAGAATGCTGAAGATTAGGTGGGTAGATGACATAACGAATGAGGAGATTCTGAATAGGATTGGGGAGAAGAGTTTGTGGCACAACTTGACTAGAAGAAGGAATCGGTTGGTAGGACATATTCTGAGGCATCAAGGGATCACAAATTTAGTACTGTAGGGCAGCGTGGAGGGTAAAAATCGTAGAGGGAGACCAAGAGATGAATACACTAAGCAGATTCAGAAGGATGTAGGTTGCAGTAGGTACTGGGAGATGAAGAAGCTTGCACAGGATAGAGTAGCGTGGAGAGCTGCATCAAACCACTCTCAGGACTGAAGACCACAACAACAACAACAACATTAAAATAATATTCTAAATTTATGCCGAGATTAATTTCCTTTTCGTTTGGTTTTGTTAAATCTTATATTAGTATTTGCATGTTGGAATGACGTAAATGCATCTGTGATTAATGATTGGCACAAGCAAGTTTTGGCGCGAGAATGATCTCGAACAGTTCTTCTGGGTGGACAGCCAAAATGTTCGGTCAATCAGAGTTAAGCAGTTCCCGCGCATTGCTAGACAGATATGCTGTGGTAGAAGCTCCATCCAGGAGGAGGCTGGGTAGTTACTGAACGTGCAAGTCATGTTGAACGTGTCCGTCTGCATAATGTGTAAAATGAAGAAGTTATTGGAATTTGGGGTCCAGACTGTGTTGCCGTAGAAGCAATTGCATTTACGGACAGTTTTTTGAACTTTGGAAATTATAGAATTGTTTTGTTGGAACGATAAACGCGTGTGAACTTTCGGCCTTTGTAAAATTCCCCGTGGCACGTTTCGTATCAGTATATGGAATATTTGGCGAGCAATTTCTTTAATAGAGATCCACTGAAAAGGACTGAATGTGAAACAGTTATAGTAGCGGAGTATCGACTGCGAAATCGAGTAATTCTTCCGGTTGAAGTGCATTTCTGGGTGCCTTGTGTGTGTACTGGGTTGCATGAAGTGTGAACTGAGGACATTAATTACATGTGGGCTGATGACAGGTATTTTTTTTTTTTTAATTTCAATCGACTAAAACAATCGTTTCAGAATTTTGACATTTTACTGAGAGAACGAAGCAACCACTTTCTACTCGAAAAGTACACTACTGACCATTAAAATTACTACACCACGAAGATGACGTGCTACAAACGCGAAATTTAACCGACAGGAAGAAGATGCTGTGATATGCAAGTGATTAGCTTTTCAGAGTATTCACACAAGGTTGGCGCCGGTGGCGACACCTACAATGTGCTGACATGAGGAAAGTTTCCAACCGATTTCTCATATACAAACAGCAGTTGATCGGCGTTGCCTGGAGAAACGTTGTGATGCCTCGTGTAAGGAGGAGAAATGTGTACCATCACGTTTCCGACTTTGACAAAGGTCGGATTGTAGCCTATCGCGATTGCGGTTTATCGTATCGCGACATTGCTGCTCGCGTTGGTCGAGATCCAATGACTGTTAGCAGAATATGGAATCGGTGGGTTCAGGAGGGTAATACGGAACGCCATGCTGGATCCCACCGGCCTCGTATCACTAGCAGTGGAGATGACAGGCATCTTATCCGTATGGCTGTAACGGATTGTGCAGCCACGTCTCGATCGCTGAGTTAACAGATGGGGACGTTTCGGAGCCCATGGCTGCGGTTACCCTTGACGCTGCATCACAGACAAGAGCGCCTGCGATGGTGTACTCAACGACGAACCTGGGTGCACGAATGGCAAAACGTCATTTTTTCGGATAAATTCAGGTTCTGTTTACAGTATCATGATGGTCACATCCGTGTTTGGCGGCATCGCGGTGAACGCAAATTGAAAGCGTGTATTCGTCATCGCCATACTGGCGTATCACCCGGCGTGATGCTATGGGGTGCCATTGGTTACATGTCTCGATCACTTCTTGTTCGCATTGACTGCACTTTGAACAGTGGACGTTACATTTCAGATGTGTTACGACCCGTGCCCTTACTCTTCATTCGATCCCTGCGAACGCCTACATTTCAGCAGGATAATGCACGACCGCATTTTGCAGGTCCTGTACGGCCTTTTCTGGATACAGAAAATGTTCAGCTGCTGCCCTGGCCAGCACGTTGTCCAGATCTCTCACCAATTGAAAACGTCTGGTCAATGGTGGCCGAGCAACTGGCACGTCACAATACGCCAGTCACTACTCTTGATGAAGTGTGGTACCGCGTTGAAGCTGCATGGGCAGCTGTACCTGTACACGCCATCCAAGCTCTGTTTGACTCAATGCCCAGGCGTATCAAGGCCGTTATTACGGCCAGAGGTTGTTCTGGGTACTGATTTCTCAGGATCTATGGACCCAAATTGCATGAAAATGTAATCACATGTCAGTTCTAGTATAATATATTTGTCCAATGAATACCCGTTTATCATCTGCATTTCTTCTTGGTGTGGCAGTTTTAATGGCCAGTAGTGTATTATGAGAATATACAGCATAGCTTGCTATCAGAGTTTACGTAGACTTTGCAACGTTTTCTTCATCGCTGCTTCTACGTTGTCAGCGCAGTACACACGTATGCAGAGAAACGGGCTGGTGATGTGCCGCCGTACAGAGGTAGGTGGAACTATTTGCAGTGAACAGTACGACGAACGAGTAAAAACATTTTAATAATCCCGCCCAACAGCTAGCAGGAATCCGCATGCGCGCAAAGACACGTGGATGAAAGCGGCCTCATAGTGCCTCCTGCAGGGAGCCGAAGAGAAGCTCTCCGAGCGTGCGCTGTGGACAGTGACTGTACTTGCGGATGCTCGTGTGCTTGAAAACTGAACTAAACGTCTGCAGTGCGCTGGGTCCGGTCGTGTAGCGGAGGTTCTTGAATATTCTGTTTTAATGTAATGGCAGACAGTGCTGGATTTCAGGTGGCGCTAAGATGAAAGCCTGCATCCCGGATGACAAGATTGTCCGCCGTGCGGATATGTGAAGCGTCCTTAAAATACAATCCCAGGACGATGACACTGAGGATAAAACTACAGTGTTCTCGTAAAACACGCGATGCTCAGTGTTGAGGCAACGCTCCGCTATCGCTGATTTATTACGTTGATGCAGGCGTGTAAGACGAAGGTGTTCAGCACAACCTCCCTGCACGGTTCGACTTTTCTGCCCAACACGAGTATACGATTTCCTACACTGACATGGGATCTTTAGTACGCCTCGTGCTTGATTTCAAGATCTCTTTGACTGAACACAACAAATTCCTCAACTGGTGGACAAGAAACACACTCGGTGTCGCGTAACTTGAGGACTTTTTTTCTCCTTGAAGACCTGCCTCCAAAATAGAGCAAGAAGGTCGTTGCAGTGTGTGCCTCCTCATCTTCATTAACATCCCTCTATTAAAATAATACTTTATTTGAACCCGTTCTTGGGTGTTGTAGCTCACGTGACAGAATGTCAGTGCATGAGACCCCATGTGGTCTATTACCAGACAGCCTAAGACACTACCACGTTTGGCAGGGTGATGACAGCTTGTGCCCTGCAAATATAACCTTGAGTAAGTCGGTTTGCGGTGGACACTATGTCCCAGCGTACCGCTGACGTCTCTTCTAACCATAACATGACATTTTTTTCGCTTCTATGGCTATCTGCAAATTCCGATGGATAGAGTTTAAATATTGGAGAAACGTATGCAATGTCTCCATTCCGTGGTACCCAACCATAGATGTGTCGTCTACATACAGCAAGAAGTAGGGAGGTTCCCGACTCCAGCGTTTTTTCTCAGAATCATCAATACAGCAGTTGGCACCATGGGAGACAGAGAACTTCCATTGGCAACACCGTTCTTGTGTTCTAAATACTAGTCATTACATAAGACATAAATTGAGGTACTCACATGTTTAAAAAAGGCCACAATGTCTTTCTCAAACTTTCTGCTGATAAGCTCTAATGCTTATTGTAGAGGTCCTTTCATAAACAAAGATTCAGCATCAAAGCTAACCAAAAGATCCGACGGATGAAGTGTAAATGTCCTCATGCGTCCTATGAAGTCCTCCGTATTGCGACCTTCATATCCAGTAGTAGCTTACGCGCTCTGGCACAAGTGGCTTCAGACACCGACATTCTGTCTGGTGAATTACAGTACCTAAAAACATACCACATTGCAGTACCTGTGTTTTTAACAAGAACGATGCAACGTTCCTTCGGAAATGCAAGTGTGTTCGAAGGAACAAGCACTGTGGCGACTACAGCCGTTATGAAGCACATGCAATGTATTCGCAGTTGCGAATACCAACGGCCATGACCTGTACAAGGCAATGACGACAGTGAAAATTTGTTCCGGACTGGGACTCGAACCTGGATTCCCCACTTGACGCTAGCAGTCGCCTCAACTGCTTTGGCTATCCGTGCACGACTCACGGCTGTACCTAGATTTTCATATGCCTTCGTACCTGCAACACAGTCTGCGCTCGTGTACACATTATGTAATTCCTATATACCGGAGCACATCTTAATTGAACGTCACTTCCTGGTGTCGGCGGATACATACAGTACTGTAGTGCCTTTATTGTTAAGAAGCTTCAATGCGTGCACTTCCGTTCTAAGACAGTTCAATGCGGGAATGTTAACGAAGATAGCAGGCACCCTCCGCAACGGACTTCTTGCCGTATTTTTGGGATATGTCTGCAAGGACAGAAAAAAATCCTCAAGAGTTATGACATCAAGTGTGTTTCTTGTCCACCATCAAAACTGAGGAATTTGTTGTGTTCGGTCAGAGACGATCTTGGCTTTAGATCGCGTGGCGTATTAAAATTCCATCTTATACTGAGCAGATATGTCGAACCGTACAAAACGTTGTTTTGAACACATTCGTCATACACGCCCGGGCCAACCTGATAAATCAGCGGTAGCAGATCATTGCCTGAAAACGGGTGTAAGTAGGCTGTTTAGGTTTTTATGTTGGTAACGCCACGTATCGCCCTGTATGAAAATCACTGGCTGTGCTGTGTGTAGACTGTGGCTGGTTGGCATTGTTGGAATATTCGCTTGTAGAGTTGGGCAGTTGGAGCAGAGCCACCAGCTGTGGTGGATGTGGGAAGAGAGATGGCGGAGTTTTGAGAGCGGACGATCTGGACGTGTGTCCGTCAGAAAAACGAAATTTGTAAGACTGGATGTCATGAACTGATATATATATATATATATATATATATATATATATATATATATATATATATATATATATAATGACTTTTGAACACTATTAAGGTAAATACATTGTTTGGTCTCTATCATAATCTTTCCTTTGCTAACTATGCCTATCAGTAATTAGTGCCTTCAGTAGTTAAAATCTTTTATCTAGCTGGCAGTATTGGCGCTCGCTGTATTGCAGTACTTCGAGTAACGAAGATTTTTGTGAGGTAAGTGATTCATGAAAAGTATAGGTTATTGTTAGCCAGGGCCATTCTTCTGTAGGAATTATTGAAAGGCAGACTGGGTTGCGCTAAAAATATTGTGTGTCAGTTTAGTGATGATCAGAATAAGTATAGAGAGAAATGTCTGAGTACGTTCAGTTTCGCTCAGCTGTTTGAAAATCAAATAACTAAGAGGTTTACCAGCACAGTAATTCATAAATTTTTCTGAAGGGGTTGTTTCACGGGGCATCGCGTGTTTTGCGAGAAGACTGAAGTTTTATCCTCAGCGTCATCGTTCTGGGATTGTGTTTTAAGGAGGCTACACATATCCGCACGGCGGACAATATTATCAACAGGGATGGAGGCTTTCATCTAAGCGCCCCCTGAAATCTAGCACTGTCTGCCATTAAATTAAAACAGAAGATTCAAGAACCTCCCATTCACGACCGGACACAGCACATTAGAGACATTTAATCCAGCTCTTAACCAAACTAGCGTCCGGAGGCTCAGTCTTTGCCCACAGCACACGCTCGAAAGTCTTTTCCTCGAGGTACCGATGACCTCAGCAGTTTGGTCCCATAGGAACTTACCACTACCATATCTCGTCTTCGGCTCCCGCCAAGGGGCACTACGGGCCCCGCTTTCCTCCAATTGCGAGCGTCTCCCCGCGCACGCGTATTGCCTGCTCCTGGCCTCTTAAATTTCGACGCTGCCGCGCAATTATCACCACTCGCATCTCGCAGCAGTGACAAAATGCAACTACCATCACCTGAAGATATCGAACAGTTGTATCAGTGAAATACTATGGGATTTGGATAATATTATCCAGCAACAAGCCCGAGAGGTTTATTTGCAACAGATCCGTCGGGAAAGCCTGTAAAGTCACATTCACTAGCTTTATTCAATTATTTGGCAGCGTGCGGCTTTGTTAGAGGTGTTTGTCAAATATGTTCTGCGTCTGACGTATTTCAGAGAAATGTTGAATGACGACCGATTGGGAAAGATGGCGGACGTTCTATTTATTTGTCGCTACGACTGTTTAGCGAGGAAGAGTTTTTATTACAACTCGTGTCGTGAGTTTCCACAGTTGTTGACTTCACGATCAAGGATAAATAACGAGAATGCTGACAGTTGACAAAATGGCGTAAATTCCTCGGTACACGTGCGCTCGCATACCAGCCAGCTTGCTTTAGTATTGGTAGATTTCCAACTGTGGAAAGTCTGCTACAAGAAAATTACCAAGACAATATTCTGTCTGCATTCTGTCCCACAATATTCCAGACTGCTTCTTTTGTTTTCTTCTTCCAGAGATACCTAAGGAATTACACCTTTTAGCTCTTTTTATTTCGCATATGAACGCCACTAAACATTCATCAACACTGGTAATTTAGCAAACGCAGTCAACGTAGAACCTGTGTTTCCTAACATTGCTGTTCTGTTTAGAGATTCTAATCTCTGTCTTTTCTTTTTGATAGTCTCTGTAAGCAATAAGATATTATAACATGACAATATAGCAGCAGCGTGTGCTTAGTTTTTGTTCCTCAAAGAGTTGACGTTTCCACGAGCAATATGTCGCAATCCCATAATGGAAGGTTGCAGTGCTTCTCTTTGCTGTCAAGGTTACCAATGTGTCATGCCTGCGCTCTCGTATCTCCCAACTTAGCTATGACCTATAGCAAACAGTGGTTATCGAGCTAGAGCTACGTACACGTATTTTTGCTTTCAGTTTTTTTTTCCACTACCCCGATACGTGATGCGCCCCATTGGAAAGCCCAATTCTTCTGAGCCACATGACAGGCGAATAGGTCATGGAGCAGAGGGCGCCCCAATTGAAAATATTTCTGAGGTGTTTCTATTTCCGGCATTCTTTTTACAACCAAGGAAAACCTTCCATAAACCTTGGTCTGAACCACTGAACTATTTTTTAATTTATTTATGGAAAATACGCCCCTGACAGAAGTATAAATTGTAGAGTTTGTTTGACTTCCTGCTTCTTTGTGCAACTTCCTTGACATGAGCTAGTGTGCCTACCTCGTTATATTTTAACACATTGCATAGTTAATACTGTGCTTGGCTCTGCTTCGAGAGAGGTCACAAATTTCTTTTCTGCCGCATATTTCCGTGTCTGGTGCTGCTCCCATAACTCACGGTTCACAAAAATACTCTTAGAGTCGCGAGTACCGCCCATTTGAAATTAAAATTCTTCTTAGGAAATAAGCTGGACCGTTACACTGAACTCGCCAAATAGGGAAAAATAAAAAGAAAGAAGACGAAACATATTACTCCCACTAAAACTTCGGCTATCAGTAATCGAATATCAAGTGAAAAGTGTCAATGAAAAGCAATCACAACATCACACAGTGACGACGACATGTTCTCCAACAAGTTTTGTACAGACTCGTGGACTTTTGTTTTCGAATATTTTCCCACAGCTATCAAAATGCCAAACTGTCATACTGTACATGTTGGCGGTACCTAAATACTCATTATACCATCACTGAGTGAATAAAGCGTTTAGTGCAAAGACCAAGGTAGCGATCAATTTGAGAGGAAGAACGAACTAAGTGTCTGCAAAGCTACAGAAACATTTGGCCTCAAAGAAGAAATACGAACAAAGAAAATTCACCACAAGAGGCAACTAAAATTATATGTATGTGAAACGCCACATAAATCACGGTAACGATCAAGTCTCTTATGTTGCTGTAAACTATGGGACAGGAAGAAGGAAGTGTGATGTAGAAATCAATGTATTCGACCAGGTATTTTCTGCATTCATTGTTCCAAGCAAAATGTAGCGAGAGAACGCATCTCGACAGGGATAATACGTGGATGACTAATACAACACACTGCAGTTGTTGTTCCCTTAGCACAAGACTTTATCCTTAAAATGGAGAAAGTACCAGGTCAGCAGAGAATCAGTGCACTACTGTTTCGGGAAACAAGAAAGCAGGCAGTTCCATTTCCACGACATTTACGTATTTCTACCTCACGGAAGGAAATTGATGCTGTTGTGACAGAAGGCCTGTAAGTCAACGATCCATTGGTAGCAATACGTCTGTCAAAATTTTAGGTACAGTACAAGAAAAGCTCGCAAGTGGGCGAATACCATCAGAAGGAAGCTTATAGGAATCAATTATAATTATCGAGATTCGGAACAGACAGTAAGTAATCAGGCCATAAGCGTCGTAAAGTAATGAAACGGACAATACGGTGTTGGTCTCACGCAAAGACCTTGTAGAAATGCGGAATATGTTGAACCTTCGGCTGGACGCCGTTGTGTTGCTAAGAGGCTAGTTACTAGAAGTGTATTTTGGTTTGCAAGGACAAAGATCGAAAATTACATATGTATTAGAATATATATACAGTATCCGTTAGTCGTAATTATACCATCTAGACATTCCAGACTTTTTTTTCAGTCATCAGCCTTCTGACTGGTTTGATGCAGCCCGTCATGAATTCCTCTCCTGTGTCAGTTTCTTCATCTCAGAGTAACACGTGCAATCTATATCCTGAATTATTTGTGGATGTATTCCAATCACTATCTTCCTCTATAGTTTTTGCCATCCACAGCTCCCTCTAGAACTATGGAAGTTATTCCATGATGTCTCAACAGATGTCCTGTCAGCCTGTCCCTTCATCTTGTCAGTGTTTTCCAGATATTCCTTTCCTCGCCGATTCTTCGCGGACCCTCCTCATTCCTTACCTTAGCAGTCCACCTAATTTTCTGTAACACACATCTAAAATGCTTACATTCTCTTCTGCTCCGGTATTTCCCACAGCCCGTGTTTCACTAACGTACAATGCTGTGCTTCAAACGTACATTTTCAGAAATTTCTTCCTCAAAGTAAGGTCTATATCTGATAGTAGTAGACTTCTCCTGGCCAGGAATGCCGTTTTTGCCAGTGCTAGTCTACTTTTCACGTCCTCCTTCCGTCCATCTTGGGTTATTTTGCTGCCTAGCTAGCAGAATTTCTTAACTTTTTCGACTGCGTGATCACCAATCGTAATGTTAAGTTTGTCGCTGCTCTCATTTATGCTACTTCTCATTACTTTCGTCTTTCTTCGGTTTACTCTGAATCCATATTCTGTTCTCATTAGACAATTCGTTTGATTCAGCAGATTCTTCTCCACTTTCACTGAGGATAGCAGTATCATCAGCGAATATTACGATTTATATCGTTTCTGTTGTAGACTGGCAAGACAGCCAATCCACAGTGACGGGTAACCGAAAGGCACGCGCTTAAACTCACGCAGGCTGGCGTGAGGTCTGAAACAGGATACGTAATGAATGCTATAAAGAAAAGTACGTAGCTGCTGGAATACTTAACTTTAATCCACAATTGATGAACATTGGTCTTGTTACTGTACATGCTTCATTAGATACATAGCAAAGGATAAATGGCGCCTTGCTAGGTCGTAGCAATTGACTTAGCTGAAGGCTATGCTAACTATCGTCTCGGCAAATGAGACCGTAATTCTCAGTGAACCTTTCCTAGCAACGTCGGCTGTACAACTGGGGCGAGTGCTAGTAAGTCTCTCTAGACCTGCCGTGTGGCGGCGCTCGGTCTGCGATCACTGATAGTGGCGACACGCGGGTCCGACGTATACTAGCGGACAGCGGCCGATTTAAAAGCTACCACCTAGCAAGTGTGGTGTCTGGCGGTGACACCACAGTTTCACCTTGAATTTTAATTCTACTCTTGAACCTTTTTTTTATTTCCGTCATTGCTTCTTCGATGTACGGATTCAACAGGAGGGATGAAAGACTTCATCCCTGTCTTATACCCTTCTTAATCCGAGCACTTCGTCCTTGAACTTCCACTTT
The DNA here is from genome assembly GCF_023864345.2 of Schistocerca serialis cubense. Classification (NCBI taxonomy): domain Eukaryota; kingdom Metazoa; phylum Arthropoda; class Insecta; order Orthoptera; family Acrididae; genus Schistocerca; species Schistocerca serialis. The sequence goes on from NC_064641.1 coordinate 623,607,726, forward strand.
TATTGTTCCCTCTTGGCTCTTAAACATGTTGTATATTACCCGTCTCTCCTGTATCATACCCATATTTTCCTCAGAATTTCGAACATCGTGCACTTTTTGACGACGTCGAAATCTTATACCACGTCCAAAAATCCTATGAGCGTGTCTTGATTTTTCTTTACTGTTGCTTCCATTACCTATCGCAAAATCAGCACTGCATCTCTGGCGCCTTTACCCTTCCTGAAGAGAAACTAATGGTCGACTCAAACATCCTCAATTTTCTTTTCCATTCTTCTGTATACTGTTCTCGTCAGTGCCATCGATACATGATCTGTTAACCTGATTGCCCGATAGTTTCGGGGTCAGGGATTTTCTCTGCCTCGTGATGACTGGGTGTTGTGTGATGTCCTTAGGTTAGTTCGGTTTAAGTAGTTCTAAGTTCTAGGGGACTGATGACCATAGATGTTAAGTCCCATAGTGCTCAGAGCCATTTGAACCCGATAGTTCTCGGACTTTCATCTTCGGAATTTTGTGGGTGATGTTATTCCGGAACTCAGATAGTATATCGCCAGACATTCAACGCACCAACGTGAGTAGTTGGTTTGTTGCCAGCTCCCCCAATGATTTTATAAATTATGATTGAATGTTATGTATTCCTTCTGCCTTATTGGATTTTATGTCTTCCAAAGCCCTTTTAAATTCTGATTCCAATATTGGATCCCCTACCTTTTCTATATCGCTCCTGTTTCTTCTTCTATCTTGGCATCAGACAGGTCCTCCCCCTCACAGAGGCCTTCAATGTATTCCTTCCACCTATCCCCTCTCTCCTCTTCATTTAACAGTGAATTCCTGATGCACTGTTATTGTTAATGCCCTTGCCTTTAATTTCACCGTAGGTTGTTTTGACTTTTCTATATGCTGGGTCATTCCTTCCAATAATCATTTCTTTTCCGATTTCTTCACGTTTTTTCATTCAGCCATTTCGTCTTAGCCTCCCTGCACTTCCGCTTTATTTCATTCCTCAGTGATTTGTATTTGTATATTACTGAATTTCGCTGAACATTTTTGTACTTCCTTCTTTTATCGATCAGCTGAAGTATTTCTCTTGTTACCCACGATTACTTCGCAGCTACCTTCTTTGTACCTATGTTTTGCTTTCCACTTCCGTGATTGCCTCTTCTAGAGTTGCCCTTTTCTCTTTAACTGAACTGCCTACTGAGTTATTTGTTATCGCAATATCTAGAGCCTTAGAGAACTTCAAGCACATCTCTTCATCCGTCAGTACTTCCGTATCCACTTCTTTGCACATTGATACTTCCTAAATATTCTCTTAAACTTCAGCCTACTCTTCATCACTACCAAATTGTGATCTGAGTTTGTATCTTATCCTGGGTACACCTTACAACCCCGTTTCTACTTTCGGAAACCCAACCTGACCATAACTAAATATAACTGAAATATTCCTGTATTTCCTGGTGTTTCCAAGCATACCACCTCCTCTAGCGGTTCTTGTACAGAGTATTAGCTAGTACTATCACAAATTTATTACAGAACTCGTCTTCGTCCTCTCAGATTCCTTGTACCAAGCCTATATTCTCCTATAACCCTTTCTCCTACTCCTTCCCTTGCACTCGAATTCCAATCCCCTTTATTATATTTTCATCTCCCTTTAGGTATTGAATTACTCATATACTTTATCTTTTCATCTTCGGCTTGCGATGTCGGCACGTATACATGAACTATAGTTGTTGTTGTTGTTGTTGTTGTTGTTGTTGGTTTGCTATCGATTTTGATGAGAACAACCCTATTACTGTACTGTTCACAGTAGCTCATCTTCTGCACTACCTTCCCATTCAAAATGAATCCTACTACCGTTATACCATTTTCTACTGCTGTTGATATTACCCTATACTCATCTGGGCAGAAATCCTCGTCTTCTTTCCATTTCACTTCACTGACACCCACTACATCTACATTTGAGCTTAGCATTTTCAGATTTTTTAGCTTCCTTAACACGTTCAAATTTGTGACACCCCATGCCCCGAGTCGTCTAGGTGAAGAAAAATGGTGAAGATTTTCACATGGTCTAATTGGACAAATAATTTGGAGGGAGTTACCAATAATACATTCTACATGTACGTATATATTTTACATGGTTTTTAGGTACCTGGTAAGTGTGTGTCCAATGTGAAACCACTATACTGATCATGCAGGTTTCCTATGTGTACACCACAGCTTTTAGAAAAATGATAAAAGCTGTTACGAGACAAGGCTTCCCACCGATATAAAACAGTTTTCTATGTTCGAAACATTTCAAAGGAAATTTTCTCCTTGCGGATTATGTGAAACACAGAAGACCGAAATATGATGCAGTTCCTCCAGTTCCGAACCATATACAGCAGAAAATAAACTATTTTTGTAAACCATGTGACCTTTAAAGACACTGATTTCAAAAAACAGGAGATTTAAGAGAGTTAGCAGATTAGCTGCGTATAAACTTGAGCTGATCGTACAACTGCCTTGACTGACCTGTTTTGTTGAATTTCCAAACTTCTACGTATTTTTTGGGACAAAGATAAATTCAATACAACAAGAAAAATTGTAAAATACTCGCTACAAAATTGCTGATAATCCACAAAACTAAATAAACTCATCAGATCCAAAAACTGATAATTCTTCTGTACCATACGTTTGAGCAAGATGTGCATAGTCTTTATACTTACGACGCATTCCTTATCATAATGATTATTGTATTCATAAATTACGAAACAAGTAACTAAGTAGTCAGCATGAGACCTTTGTGGTCCTCACTTTCCTCTATCAGTAATGTGGAGCAGTATTTCTGTCTTAGGCGAACCCATCTCCAAAGCCAAAAATGTCATGTAAAGCAACGAGTTCCATTCCACTATCATGGCTGAACAAAAAATGACAGCACAACTCACAAAAAGCTCTGATCTGTTAACACCGACCACGTTTATGAATTGTAAAAAAGAAAGCCAAGGGCATAAAAATGACAACGTAGTGAAATATTAGAAAAGGAAAACTGTGTGATTAGGACACACAAAATCAATTATATGCAAATAAGGTGATATATAGACGGTAAGAACAGAAAATAAAACGTTTGAAGCAACTTTTGACGAATTTACAGGCCAAAAACGTAATCCGGCAGAGAAAACTCAATCAGTAAGAGAAATGGAGATGCATTCGTACAACACCGTAATGCCCGTCCAGACGCTAATCAACCTGCTCGCTATTAGGTGTAGACCACTTACAGGATTTTGAGGATTTAGTCTAACGACTGACATATTCGCCACTTGCAGAAAAAATTAGTGGCTGCCTATATCCGAAATACGTGAAGACCGTGTAATTTCAATGCCCCTATAACTAATTTTCAAGGGCAACTGTAAATAACAGGTTGATAAAATTGCTGACCACCTGGAGAGAAAATTTTGAAAATTGCCTGAATGAGTTTATTTTCTGGATCGTGTCCATAGAGTCGTGTATCGAATTACCACAAGTGACGAGGTCTTGGAAAAGATAGGAGTATAAAAGACAGGCAATGTCACAGAGCAGCCTACAGTTAACCTAGTTCAGGATCGCAACGATGTTCTGATCCTGGCATACAACTTATGTCAATGCACGTTCTATTCTCCACAAGTGACTGCATGGTGTGCGTCAAACATTAGACTGTAGACGAGAATCCTTCTTTCTGCTCACTTCTCCAATAGTGGACGAAAGATTGTAGGACCTGTAGTTCCCTGCTTCTGTCCTCGAGATATTACACAAGATATAAATTTGACGAAAATATACGTTTCATGACTAGTGTTGGAACGTGAGCTCTCTACCAGATACAAAGCGTCCTTCTTGTGATGTCTCACTCTGTCACATTTTCTCATGAGTGAGTAACTCATTGAAATCTGATTTCGCAGGGCAGAGCGGATCAGTTTGTGGAAAGGGGCCAAAATAAGTTACTGTTAGTTTGAGAAGAACACAGAACTTTATTCCTCGAAAAAACAATGCACAGTTTTCTCTTTACAACAAAAAGGATCAATTCACGGCAGAGGCCCCAAGTAACTTCTCAATAATAAGGTTTAAATAATTCCTTTTAAAATACAAGTATTTAGTGAAACGGCTGAAGGCCTTACTTAAGTAAAATTAAAATATCCTCAAATAATTCCTTTAAGGCACAAGAATTTAGACAATCGGCTGAAGCCTTTACTTTAAGTAAAAGTAGAAAATCGTCTCGGCTAAACGCCCAAATAATATTTGAGATCAGCAAAGGAAATTCTTTAAAAGGCAAGCCTTTACCAACTTCGGCTAAAATCCATATTAGGGAAAATTTAAATTAATTTCTCGGCTGAAATCTCAATAATATTTCGACATAATAAAAGGCAACCATAAAAGACAAGTCTTTACACAGTACAACAGGAAACCATCTTAAGAAAAGTTGAAATATATTGACGGCTGAAGGCCCAAACAATTATTGAAAATAATTAAAGACAAACCTTAAGATATGCATTTACAGGGTACGGCTGAAGGCCTAAATACAGAGCAAACAAGAATTTTAAATAAAACACGGCTGAAGGCCTAATCCTAAAATACCTCACATAAGGTTCGGCTGAAGGCCATATACTAAACACAGAGCAGAAAAAATTAATACACGGCTGAAAGGCCTGGCACAGTACTTACGACAAAAGAAAATCACAATCACAAAAAACAGAATAGTGGTGCTCAGAAGTGTTCCAAGGGTAACACTAAATAATTGGATGGCAGCACGACCTAGGGACGGCTGACGAATCAACCAACAACCTAATCAATTCCCTTCCACTGCAACCGACCGACTGGCTACTCCAATACGCAGACTGCATTCATCTACTCAGCGGAAGTCACAGAAGCTACACACAGTTCCACGTAAACACTTGCACCAAGAACTCCGACGATCCTAAAACGAATCACTGTGGAACAACAAGGAGAAATGACAAGTCACACACAGAGAGAGTTCCCATAAGCGGTCGGCGATCAAATACTCGTCGTCCGATGTGACGACTGACCGAACGACCAACCAAGGTCGTTCCCACTCAAGCTAGGAGTGTCGGCAACGGTCGGGCGAGTCTTGGCTGACCGGATCTCACTGCAGCTCCAACCCGACTCAACTCGATGTCTGTTAGGAACTCGGAGACACGGCGACCCGGGCATACTGGTTGGCACCCACCCATGCAGAGGTAACTCTTGCGCAACAGCGACTACATCTCTGCACGAGAAAGGAACCGACCCACGTCCGGCAAGATGACCAACTGACGAGGCCCAGAAAATGTCAAAAGACCAAATACACATCGCCTAATGAGACGACCAACCGGTGGTCGTTCCCGCTCCAATCTCCTTCCGTCGGACAATACATGTGTGTGGCCAGCGGTCGGCAAGTACTGGCTGTCCGCGCCTCACTGGCCCTCCGTTCCCCACTGAACTCCCGACAGACGACGACCCGGAAAGACTAACGATCGCTCCAGAGATAGTACGACAGTGCACTTATCTATAAGTGCTGCTGCTTCCACTCACGGGCAAGCAAACCAGCAGCTAAGCAATGCCAAAAAATTGAATAAGAAAGAGGCGACAAAACCATAAAAACAAGATGACGAGCAATATTCTGCATAACCGCGAGCCGCGCACGGCTCACTCATACACTCGGAAAAGCCTAGAGACCTTTCCTTCTCTTCATATGGTAAACAATTTTAACTTGTTAGGAAGCAAATGGCTCTGAGCACTATGCGACTTAACTTCTGAGGTCATCAGTCGCCTAGAACTTAGAACTAATTAAACCTAACTAACCTAAGGACATCCCACACATCCATGCCCGAGGCAGGATTCGAACCTGCGACCGTAGCGGTCGTTCGGCTCCAGACTGCAGCGCCTAGAACCGCACGGCCACTCCGGCCGGCTGTTAGGAAGCTATACCACACGAGTATATACATGATATTTCCATAGACGACCAAGACCCTTGGATTAAAATGGACGTAAGGCAAAGATCCATTCTTACTCCCATACTATTACAACCTTGATATCAAAGGAGTAACCTCGGAAAACAAGAATGGTTTATGAGTGGAGTTAAAATTCAGACTAAAAGGACACCACTGATATGATACGCTGATGAAATTGTTGTCTTCAGCAAAATAATAAACAGTTACATGATCGGTTCAATGGAATTAACAGTCTAACGAGCACAGAATATGGACTGTGAGCAAATAAAAAAAAAAAATCATATGACGGACGAAGCAAGGATGATGTAAGAAGTAGACTGGGACAGATAGAGAAGTCTAGTAGTACACAACATAGGCCTTACTTTAACGGAGAAGTTTCTCGAGAACGTTCGTCTGGAGCATAGCATTACGTAGAAATTAATCTTGGATTGTAAGAATACTGAAAGAAAGTGAACCAAAGCGTTTGAGCTGTATTGTTACAAAAGAATTTTTTTTAAAAAATCAATCTTCTGACAGGTTTTATGCGGCCCGCCACGAATGCCTCTCGTGTACCAACCTCTTCATCTCAGTGCACCACTTGCAACAAACGTCATCAATTATTTTCTGGATATATTCCAACCTCTGTTTTCCTCTCCAGTTTTCAACCTCTACAGCTCCATTAAGTATCATGGAAGTTATTCCACGATGTCTCAACAGATATCCTACCATCCTGTTGCTTCTTTTTTTTTCAGTGTTTTCCAGATATTCCTTTCCTTGCCGATTCTTCGGAGAACCTTCTCATTCCTTACCTTATCAGTCCACCTAATTTTCAACATTCTTCTGTAACACCACATCTAAAAGGCCTATGTTTGGTACTAGTAGACATCTCTTAGCCAGGAATGTCCTTTTTGCCAATGCCGTCTGCTTCTGACGTTCTCCTTGCTCCGTTTAACTTGGTTATTTTGTTGCCTACGTAGCAGAATTCCTTACCTTCCTCTACTGCGTGATCACTAACCCTGATTTTAAGTTTGTCGCTGTTATCATTTCTGATACTTCTCATTACGTTCGTCTTTCTTCGGTTTACTCTCAATCCGTATTCTCTACTCATTGGACAGTTAATTCTATTCGGCAGATTCTGTAATTCTCCTTCAGTTTCACTGAGAATAGCGGTGTCATCAGCGAATATTATAACTGATATCTTTTGACCTTGAATTTTAATTCCACTCTTGAACCTTTCTTTAGTTCCGTCACTGCTCCTTCGAAGTATAGATTGAACAGTAGGGTACTGATAAGACAAGAGACAGGCAGATTCTCCACTAAATCGGTAACGAAAGGAATAATTGAAAAAGTGCAGAAATATTCATTCAGATCTTGATAAGACTTCTAAAAAGTGAAAAGATTGTCAACTTGCTTCAAACTTAAGAAACTGTAAAATTATGCGCTTCATAAATCCAAAGGCATAACATCGTATCTAAAATATCAGTGATTCACAATTAGAATCAGTTTATGAAAATTATCTGGATTAGAATTTGTAATAATGTGAAATGGAATGATCACATAGGCTCAGTTGCAGACAGGGCAGGTGGTAGAATTCGGTTCGTTGGCAGGATACTGGGAAAATGCAGTCAGTCTACAAAACGATATTGTTTGCATTCGTCTTTGAATATTGCTCAAATGTGTGGGACACGTACATTATAGTCTTACGGGGGACACTGAACATATATGGGGGAGCGCGCCATGAAAGGTCACACGTTTTTGTGACTCACAGGATAGTGTCATGTAAAACTTGAATTGGCAGACCCTTGGAGATAGACACAAATTATCCCAGTAAAGTCTAACACTATTAAATGAAGAAGTTACGGTATCCTTCATCCTTCACTGTACCGCTCCCGTAGGGACCGTGAAGAACAAATAAGAATCTTTAAGACCACACGGAAGTATTTAAGCAGTCATTCTTCCCCATATGTGATTTGAACTAGACGAAAACTTACAATGGGTTGCAGAGTGTTATGTAGATGTAAGTGTAGAAGTGAAAAACACATACTACAAGATGGGACAGGATGACAAGACCTTCGTTAAGGGAATGATTTCCTTGGTACTAGAAACAGCTACAACTGCCGGGGAAAAACTCAACTGGGTTTTATTGTGCCTTGACATAGCTATTCACGAAACAGATGAAAATTACTGCCCTGCAAAACAGGCAGTGTCAGCGCGGCTCTTGTGTTCCCGCCACCGCGGAGGTTGCACTTATCTTCTAGGGTACAGACACACCACCAAGCCAAGGCGACGTGTGGCCAACTGGCAGACCACAAGTCCGTCTGGTGACTAAACTGTAGCAGCATCAACTTCTCGGTGGTAGTGTCTGCGGACCAAAGATAGTAGCGGACAAGTCGTTGGTGTGGCCCCAGGCCATTCCTGGTGCACCGGCCAAGCTTATTTCTGTATAGGCGTGGCTGACCCAGGAGTTGCCAGTGGCAGTGCAGCTCCACATAGACAGGGGATGGAGTGGCTAGTGTCGCCATCAGGCAGACGTCTTCGGTGGAATGGTGAGTTCTGAATGGCTAGCGAAAGAAGACACTACTATTAAGTTTGAGTATGAGAACATCCAGTCGGATATACGAATGAGGAAGCGCAGGACAGAGCAGCGAGTCAGCCTGGTGGATGGATGTCGGAGACTGGTAGTGGCTTACTGCCAACATGGGGCATCGTTCCATACGCAGCAATGGGCGGTAAACTCAGAAGAGTATTCCTGGAGCCACTCTGTAACAATTCTGGACGCGTGGTGTATCACATTGTCGTGCAGTAATTGCCCAAGTCCGCCGGGAATGCTCAATGGGCATGAATGGAAACAGGTGATCAGACAGAATGCTTACGTACGTGCCTCGTGTCAGAGTCGTATCTAGAGGTAACGGGGGTCCCATATCACTCCAACTGCGTACGCCCTACACCATTACAAAGCCTCCACCAGCTTGAACAGTCCCTTGCTGACTTGCAGGGTCCATGTATACCTGAGGTTGTCTCCATACCTGTACACGTCCATCCGCTCGATACAATTTGAAACGAGACTGTCCGACCTGGCGACATGTATCCGCTCATCAACAGACCAATGTCGGTGTTGACGGGCCCAGGCGAGTAGTAAACCTTTATGTTGTGCAGTCATCAAGGGTAAACGAGCGGGCCTTCGGCTCCGAAAGCCCATATCGATGATGTTTCGTTGAACAGTTCACAAGCTGACATTTGTTGGTGGTCTAGCATTGAAATCTGCAGCCGTTTGGGAAAGGGTTACACTCCTGTCTCGTTGAACGATTGTCTCCAGTCCTCGTTGATCCCGTTCTTACATGATATTTCTCCTGCCACCGCAGCGATGTCGGAGATTTAATGTTTTACCGGATCCTTGGAATTCACGGTACGGGGCGAAATGGTCGTATGGCAAAATTCCCACTTCGTCGCTGCCTCGGAGATGCTGTCCCATCGCTCGTGCGCCGACTATAACGCCACGTTCAAGCTCACTTAAATCTTGACAACCAGCCGTTACAGCAGCAGTAACCGATCTAACAACTGCGCCAGACACAGACAATTGTCTTATATATGCGTTTCCGACCACAGCGCCATGTTCTATCTGTTTGCATACATCTGTATTTGAATACGCATGCTTATACCAGTTTCTTTGGCGCTTCAGTGTATATAAACACCCTATACATGCAGAAGGCAAGAACAACAAAACAATGAACCCCAATCACAATGGCAAATAAAATCTCACTAAACACCAGTCTAACAAGTGTAACTGTTTCAACTGAATACGCTAGGCTCAACAGCGGCGACGCTCTTTTTCATAAAAGTTATTAATAGGCGACATTTGTACGCCAGCCCTGACACAGTGGTATGCGCTACAAACTAGCAGTTGGTAGCATCAGACACACTCATCTCCAGTGCTGCATCAGAAAGTACGCTATAGAAAGCAGTTTTTCACTCAAAGCTGTGGTTTGTATCCTAGATCAACGAAGATAAGCACTGCCCGCATTGCCAGGAATCTATTTGATTGATGGAGACGCTGGGTACTACAAAACGTCTACGTAACTGTGATTCCAATCAGGCAACATAAAAGGCCGTCACTTACTCCGACAGCAATCTGAATACAAACAGTACGTCGTTCCAAAGGTCCATATACGCAGGAGACCAGAGGATCCCAACCCTATAGTAAGTCAGCTGTACGCCAGGCATCTATTTGTGTTTTCGGGAGATGCTGATCAGGACCCAACGAAATGGCTGAAAGTATTCGACCAAGTCGTCAAACACAACACTTGCGATGGCGTGAAGTGTTTGACAAACGTGTTCGTTTACGTGGACGGAATATCCCAGCAGTGGTTCGAAACCAACGAAGAGAAGTTCAGTAGATGGGACAAATTGCAGACCGAGATGAAAAAATAGTTTGGTGACACTCCATCTCCAGTCCGTTTATCAGAAGAACAATTGACAAACAGGGCCGAACTTCACGTCGAAACAACACTGTCTTACGTACTGAATGTTTTGGTCCTTTGCAATGTTGTGAATCTGAATGCTACCGACGCCGAAAAAGAAGTCACTGTAGACATGTTCCATGCTCTTCTTTTAAAGAATGTCAAAACAACAGAACAATTCATCGGGTGATGCCAATTTCTAGGAAAAGCAATAGAAAAAGAATCGATCGAAAGAGATCTGGATCGACTCCCCAATGTCATCCGTATGGCAGTTGTGGAAGGCCACTATGACCTCACATCTCTCATACTCCAGGTACTAAGAGAAAAGGTATAGCCGTGAATGACAGCAAGAAATGTGGGGCCGAGTATACCAGAGACAGCGGTATCTGAACACATACGTTAGGAGCTAAAAGACAATGTTGAAGAAGAGGTATATCGAAATTTAGCTCCAATCTCCACTACCAGTCGAAGCACCATGAAGAATGGATACGGTCATATCGAACTTGTGCCCGTGCCGTCAAACGGCAAACCAAACTTCCGAGAAATTCAACTAGAAACAGCTCCTCCACCATATAAAGTGCCCCATAGAAGAACAGACATTTGGAGAACGGAGAACTACACGCCAGTCAGTCATCACTGTAGACACGTTGTGCGCCGCTGCAGAGAAAGAAGACGAGTGTTCGACTACTTCTTCACCCCAAAACGTCAACCATCAAAACAGTCCAATTCATACCATTCAGTTGCATACGATTATAGTCGATACGTGGAGCGAAACTCGTCGCCGTATCCTGGACGATATCGCCCTCCAACACACCATAGCCGTTCCTCGCCGCCGTACAGAGGTAGCAGTCTCTCGCTCAGTCGCCGAATTCAGGAAACTAAGCGAGGTGACCATCTGTGGAGATGAGACCGGCACAGGTGGGAATGTTCCTTGGACAACAGTTACCAAGATGACTGGAAATCTCATCGACGTCATCATCGAAGGACAGCCGTTCCGGGCTCTAATCGGCCCAGGGGCTTCTTTTTGTGCAATGTCGAATACTAAGTACGGAATTGCTGATAATAAATTAGTAATTACTCTTTCACCTCAGAAAGATATTTGACCTCAAGGTAAAAGATATCCTATAAATCAGTCGCCAGCTAAATAAGACCATGCTCCGTGACACGAAAGCAATTGCACTCAAGGTCGCTAACATGTATTGCAATGATAACTATCAATTACAGAACTCAGTCCTTTGAATTTATCGTTTTTATACTACCTAATAATCATATTATTCTCAGATGGGGCTTATTGCATGTATCACAGCCAATCACAGACTGCGGAAGATGAGAGCTGCAGACCCGAGAAGCCATTCCAACAAGCACACGTAACAAGGAGTGCTTTGTTATCCAGCCTTTATCAAGAACACGAGTTCCAGTCGTCAGTGCTCAGTTAAGCTGTGAAGCTTTTATCGACTGCATAAAGCTACTCATACTCACAAAAAATATACGTGACAGCGACGATCATGATCATGTAAGTGGTCAAGGGGAACTTTAGATACCAACTGTCACGAGCAGCCACAGCTCATCCCTAAAGGTATGTGCGTAGGGACAGCTGATGCAGTCCAGGAAGGGCAGCTTTGTGTCGTCAACGAAGAACGTGATCTGCTGCCACTACAGACAACACAGGGGACAAAGATACTATCTAACTACAAGTAGGACCTTGCCTAACAACTTCAGCACATAATAGCCATTCATCGTCAATTTTTGGATGCTTTCAGATTCGGAGTGGAGAAAAGGAGGACCATATGGTCAATGGTAAAAGACCGTATCAACACCGGAGATCATCCAGCAACAAGCCATCGCTCACACAGAGTGGCGCCGTCTGAACGACTAATAATCCAGGAGCCAGTGCAGAAGATGTTGCAAGAAGACATAACTGAAACTGCAGACAGTCCTAGATCCTCTCCTGAGGTCCTCCTAAGGAAATAGGACACCACATGGCGTTTCTGCGTCCACTACCGATGAGTGACCCAAACCACGAAGGAAGGTATCTTATCCATTGCCAAGCACTGATGATACCCTAGACGGCTTAAAGGGAGCAAATTATTTCTCAACTGTGGTCATGGAGACAGGCCACTACAAATTTAAAGACCTGTTACCCGATATTTTAAAGTTGGGCTTACATATTACAGTATTCTCTTGTCAACTTTTTTGTTGTTTTACTTTTTTAAAATAACAGATAATTTTAGGTTGAAATATGAATAGGATTTTATTGTTTTAAACAGAATGTTCAAATATGGTAGGAAAGAGGTGAGATTTGTTGGTGCCATAGCCGGTTGTAACAGGCGGTGAAATCTCATGATCGTTCCGTCTAGCTGTTGACCGCCAGTCACAACAAAATAGTTTTTAGTGATTACTAACGATTCTGTGCATTAACATTAGTTATTCATCCATGTACAACACTGGGCGCTATCTTGGTTAGACTTTCAGCATCTTACACTGCTTTCACTATTGTATTCTCTGTCCCCCATGAACCATGGACCTTGCCGTTGGTGGGGAGGCTTGCGTGCCTCAACGATACAGATAGCCGTACCGTAGGTGCAACCACAACGGAGGGGTATCTATTCAGAGGTCAGACAAACCTGTGGTTCCTGAAGAGGGGCAGCAGCCATTTCAGTAGTTCCAGGGGCAACAGTCTGGATGATTGACTGATCTGGCCTTGTAACACTAACCAAAATGGCCTTGCTGTTCTGGAACTGCGAAATGCTGAAAGCAAGGGGAAACTACAGCCATGCCGGCCAGAGTGGCCGAGCGGTTCTAGCGCTACAATCTGGAACCGCGCGACCGCTACGGTCGCAGGTTCAAATCCTGCCTCGGGCATGGATGTGTGTGATGTCCTTAGGTTAGTTAGGTGTAAGTAGTTCTAAGTTCTAAGGGACTGATGACCTCTGAAGTTAAGTCCCATAGTGCTCAGAGCCATTTGAACCATTTTTGAACTACAGCCATAATTTTTCCCGAGGGCATGCAGCTTTACTGTATGATTTAATGATGATGGCGTCCTCTTGGGTAAAATATTCCGGAGGTAAAATAGTCCCCCATTCGGATCTCCGGGCGGGGACTACTCAAGAGGACGTCGTTATCAGGAGAAAGAAAACTGGCGTTCTAAGGATCGGAGCGTGGAATGTCAGATCCCTTAATCGGGCAGGTAGGTTAGAAAATATAAAAAGGGAAATGGATAGGTTAAAGTTACATATAGTGGGAATTAGTGAAGTTCGGTGGCAGGAGGAACAAGACTTTTGGTCAGGTGAATACAGGGCTATAAATTCAAAATCAAATAGGGGTAATGCAGGAGTAGGTTTAATAATGAATTAAAAAATAGGAGTAAGGGTAAGCTACTACAAACAGCATATGGAACGCATTATTGTGGCCAAGATAGACACGAAGCCCACGCCTGCTACAGTAGTACAAGTTTATATGCCAACTAGTTCTGCAGATGACGAAGAAATTGGTAAAATGTATGATGAGATAAAAGAAATTATTCAGGTAGTGAAGGGAGACGAAAATTTAATAGTCATGGGTGACTGGAATTCAAGAGTAGGAGAAGGGAGAGAAGAGAACATAGTAGGTGAATATGGATTGGGGCAAAGAAATGAAAGAGGAAGCCGTCTGGTAGAGCATTGCACAGAGCATAACTTAATCATAGGTAACACTTGGTTTAAAAATCATGAAAAAAAGTTGCATACATGGAAGAACCCTGGAGATACTAAAAGGTATCAGATAGACTATATAATGGTAAGACAGAGATTTAGGAACCAGGTTTTAAATTGTAAGACATTTCCAGGGGCAGATGTGGACTCTGACCACAATCTATTGGTTATGAACTGTAGATTAAAAAAGAAACTGCAAAAGGGTGGGAATTTAAGGAGATGGGACCTGGATAAACTGATTAAACCAGAGGTTGTACAGATTTTCAGGGAGAGCATAAGGGAACAATTGACAGGAATGGGGGAAAGAAATACAGTAGACGAAGAATGGGCAGCTTTGAGGAATGAAATAGTGAAGGCAGCAGAGGAACAAATAGGTAAGAAGACGAGGGATATTAGAAACTCTTGGGTAACAGAAGAAATACTGAATTTAATTGATGAAAGGAGAAAATATAAAAATTCAGTAAATGAAGCAGGCCAAAAGGACTACAAACGTCTCAAAAATGAGATCGACAGGAAGTGCAAAATGTCTAAGCAGGGATGGCTACAGGACAAATGTAAGGATGTAGAGGCTTATCTCAATAGGGGTAAGATAGATACTGCCTACAGGAAAATTAAAGAGACCTTTGGAGAAAAGAGAGCCACTTGTATGAATATCAAGAGCTCAGATGGAAACCCAGTTCTAAGCAAACAAGGGAAAGCAGAAAGGTGGAAGGTGTATATAGAGGGTCTATACAAGGGCGATGTACTTGAGGACAATATTATGGAAATGGAAGAGGATGTAGATGAAGATGAAATGGGAGATACGATATTGCGTGAAGAGTTTGACAGAGCACTGAAAGACCTGAGTCGAAACAAGGCCCCGGGAGTAGACAACATTCCATTAGAACTACTGACAGCCTTGGGAGAGCAAGTCTTGACAAAACTCTACCATCTGGTGAGCAAGATGTATGAGACAGGTTAAATACCCTCAGACTTCAAGAAGAATATAATAATCCCAATCCCAAAGATAGCAGGTGTTGATAGATGTGAAAATTACCGAACTATCAATTTAATAAGTCACAGCTGCAAAATACTAACTCGAATTCTTTATAGAGGAATGGAAAAACTGATAGAAGCCGACCTCGGGGAAGATCAGTATGGATTCCGTAGAAATGTTGCAACACGTGAGGCAATACTGACCCTACGACTGCACTTAGAAGAAAGATTAAGGAAAGGCAAACCTACGTTTCTAGCATTTGTAGACTTAGAGAAAGCTTTTGACAATGTTGATTGGAATACTCTCTTTGTAGTTCAGAACGTGGCAGGGGTAAAATACAGGGAGCGAAAGGCTATTTACAATTTGTACAGAAACCAGATGGCAGTTATAAGAGTCGAGGGGTATGAAAGGGAAGTAGTGGTTGGGAAGGGAGTGAGATAGGGTTGTAGCCTATCCCGGATGTTATTCAATCTGTATATGGAGCAAGCAATAAAGGAAACAAAAGAAAATTTCGGAGTAGGTATTAAAATCCGTGGAGAAGAAATAAAAACTTTGAGGTTCGCCGATGACATTGTAATTCTGTCAGAAACAGCAAAGGACTTGGAAGAGCAGTTGAATGGAATGGACAGTGTCTTGAAAGGAGGGTATAAGATGAACATCAACAAAAGCAAAACGAGGATAATGGAATGTAGTCAAATTAAGTCGGGTGATGCTGAGGGAATTAGTTTAGTAAATGAGACACTTAAAGTAGTAAAGGAGTTTTGCTATTTGGAGAACAAAATAACTGATGATGGTCGAAGAAGAGAGGATATAAAATGTAGACTGGCAATGGCAAGGAAAGCGTTTCTGAAGAAGGAAAAATCTGTTAACGTCAAGTATAGATTTAAATGTCAGGAAAACGTTTCTGAAAGTATTTGTATGGAGTGTAGCCATGTATGGAAGTGAAACAAGCTTAGACAAGAAGAGAATGTGGTGCTACAGAATAATGCTGAAGATTAGATGGGTTGATCACATAACTAATGAGAAGGTATTGAATAGAATTGGGGAGAAGAGGAGCTTGTGGCACAACTTGACTAGAAAAAGGGATCGGTTGGTAGGACATGTTCTGAGACATCAGGGGATCACAAATTTAGTATTGGAGGGCAGCGTGGATGGTAAAAATCGTAGAGGGAGACCAAGAGATGAATGCACTAAGCAGATTCAGTAGGATGTAGGCTGCAGTAGGTACTGGGAGATGAAGAAGCTTGCACAGGATAGAGTAGCATGGAGCGCTGCATCAAAAGCAGTCTCAGGACTGAAGGCCACAACTACAACATTCTCTGTCCTTAACTATTATTTGACTTATACGAGTATATACAATTTGGCAGTGCATTTTGGCATGTTATGTCTGATTCATAGCTCTAGATGTCTTATTTACTGTTATAGCTCATCTTTCTCTTACTCTCCTCCTTCTCTTTCTCCTGATCCTCTTCAGAGTAACTGCTCTCGTTGTCACTGTGAGTGCCTTGCTCATCCTCTGGAGATGGTTGTTACGTCGCATATAGGCATATGTGTTGTGTCCAAAGGTTCTCTTCATGTGTTGTTTTTTATACATTCTCTGTTAATGGATTTAATTGTGCCTTTTTCTTGGTCTCTTATTGGTATATACATTTATTTCTGTGTAACCGAGTTGTAATGCACGTCTGTTGTTGACGTACTGACCGCAAGAGAAGACAGTGTATTCAATGGAACCATCTTCGTCGCAAGTGCATGTAGGTGTCTGTCTCAGACTCACTCAGTTTAAATGCATGGGATAAGGTCTGTGTCTATCTGAGAAATGTACCATTCCACTGCTGGGATCGAAACATTTCATTCTCAATCGCTCCCTTATATCAGCGCAAGGTCGTACAGTCTACTTCCATATGGCTTACATCCCTCAGTTTGCAATGGATCCAAAAGCCAACTGGGGTAAGTTGTCTGTGCTGTTTTGAATTTATCCTCACGGGATTATGTAGTACTTTTTTCTGCTTTGTCTGTTGTTAGCTTTATGTGTTTGTGAAATTCAATTTCTCATGTGTTTGCACCCCAAGGTAGCGAATTACATACTATCGTTTGTTGTTTGTGTCCCTGATTTTAACTGAAGGATTCCTTTGGACTGATCCTTTCAGTAATGCGTATGTTCTTTTGCTTTCGACTAGCCTGATTTGTTATTGTGAGACCATTGTGCAATTGTATGTGGTATACCACTGGCTTTGTCTTCTAGCTGGGCTCTGTTGCTTGCCGTGACTAAAAATAATAGGTTATCTGTGTAGGTGACAATTCCGTCTTACCTATCATTCCCGTCTAGAATTTAGAGGAGGGGTTCAGTTATTAAGTCCCAGAAGATGTAGCTGCAAATCGACCATTGAGGATAGCCTTTGGTAATATCTTTAGTTACTTTCCGACTACCCATCTGTCATTCGGCTATTCAGTCTTTACAGTAGTGTAGGAAAGTGTGTACGGCCATCCGTCGTGAAGGACTTCCACGACGCTACAGTGTGTGGTCACCTGGGGTTCGTGAAGACTCTAGGCAGAATCTGATGCAGGTAACTCTGGCCAGTTCCCTAATGAACCGTTGGACAAGATGTGAGCCACTGCAAAGAATGGAAGCATGTGGTGCTGTTATCTCCGCGGTATATGTTACCAATCGCGCCTGCAGAGCGCCATTCCACAAAATTCGAATCGACCTCCCGCGGAGGTTCCCGAAGTAGGCAAACGGAAACCGATAGATAATAGTCTGCATTGAGTACTTCAACCACTATGCTGCCATCACAGTTGTACCGACTGCCGAAATTCTTAAGTTCCGTGCCACGAAGCACGTGGGAAGATCTCTGATCGTGGAAAAGATTTCCACACTAGTATCAGAGGTTGTACTGGTCCGCGGTCAACCCTGGCACAATTTCGTAAGACTTTCCCACGTAACAGAGACGGCATCCATGTCCTCCGTACGAAACTCTACTGCACAGACACAGGTCGACGATGGGAGTTTCGTGGAAACCGGAGACCCACTCGACGATCGCGAGGCTTCGACCAGACGGGCTACCTTTGACGTTTGTCACAGCGAAGAGGATGCAACAAGATGATCAGATCGCGAAGATCTGTCAGCGCTGCCATACGGAGTACCATTGACGAGATCTAGATCCAGAGTCTGTTACAGTGAAGACGTCTGAAATAACGTGTCGCTGTTTCTACAGGAGAGAGAACAACACCGCAAGCTACACTGCATATAGCGTGTTGTCGCGGTTAGCATCGTTTGTTGGTGTGAGATGCACGACTCTAGTTCAGACCCGACCAGCATTTATGAGCTAGGGAAAATTCTTGAAATATCTCATGTTGGTAAAATTTGTATATTCTAGAATATTGTGACTACAAGCACTCTGGAATATTCTGTATTAGGATAAATAGCTGCATCTCCGTCGAGGAGATATGTACTGTTCTTTCCGTGTGTTGGTGTTTTCAGTTACACGCGTTGTACATCATTGACGACTCTGCCATCCGACTTAGACTTGACAATAGTTTCGACGTGACAACATTTTGTTAATCTGAGTGCAGAGTTTTTGGTTGTTTCTTATTCTTTCTAAAAACGTAAATTTCAAACAGTTATTGTATGATCCTTAGTGGTACTAACGGATTCGCAACTTTAGAGTTGCATCTTTAGGTAGGTCTAAATGAAGAAGAATAGTACATGAGGGAATTATGAGTTATAAAAAATTATAAAAACTATTTAAGAAATGGCTCGAATCGGACAAAAGGAAAATTTAAATATAGATGTATACTTCCTTATTCTCAGAACATTTACAGGCAAAAGTTGAGCGAATTGGACACCCCACCATTCTCAGTCAGGTTGTAATAATTCGCCTAGAAAGTGACGAGACCCAAAGGTTAAAAACAGGCAAAATGAAGAAAACGGCCGTAGATGGAATTGAGCTCTAAAAAGAACAATAAAATTGCAAAACCAGGAAAATGTGGGGCTACCGATGAACGCGAAATTAATTAGCAAACTTGATAAAAGACAGGACGTAATAAAAGTACCAAAAGAGGCCGCATAATAAAATTAGAATGAATAAAGGAACAATACAAAGATGTTATTTTAAATTATTACTGCAACGGATGTGATACATGTCGGTGAAGACAGGCAGGCGTGGCTTACACGGACGGTGCATGAAATTGTAAATAATCTGAATAACAACTTTGGGAGGTGTCCTTAGAATAGACACGTAATGTTAAAAAGAAAGTACAGTAAAATGACTATTAAAATATATAACGGATATTTAATTACATCGTAGACAATCAACACTGGGGAGTACATGATACAGTATTTCAGTTCGGTTTGGCTATTTGGTATACGTTCTGTATGGCGCTTCCTACTTCGCAGAATCTCAATCTCTTCCAGTATATTTAAAGTATGGCCTTTGGTCCGATTGTGTAAAATTTTTAAGTCATTGGGTCTGTTCTCGTAAATGCGTGCTTAAGGCTGATTACAATTTGTCAGATTTAGGTGCTCTCACAATCTGATCTAGATATTCCTACCTGTCTGTCCTATGTACTGCATCGCGCAGCTGTCACAGTGAATTCGGTATTCGACAGTAATAGAAAATTTGAGAATTGTGGCGGTCATCCTATGTTTATACACGTCTCCTATCTTATTAGGAGTGGAAAACCTATCTTATCAGAGAATTTGCGGAGATACGGAAATCTACGATCAATGAATGCCGGCCGAAATGGCCAAGTGGTTCTAGGGGCTACAGTCTGGAGCCGCACGACCTCTACGGTCGCAGGTTCGAATCCTGCCTCGGGCATGGATGTGTGTGATGTCCTTAGGTTAGTTAGGTTTAAGTAGTTCTAAGTTCTAGGGGACTGATGACCTAAGAAATTAAGTCCCATAGTACTCAGAGCCATTTGAACCATTTGATCAATGAATGACCTCCTCCTCATCTTTGTGAGTACTTGTCAGTGTAATTGAATGTCTGTTGTGGGAATGTGGCCCTTATTTTTTTTAAATATTTTTGTTGATGCTGGCAAAATCAGAATCGTATATATTATATTTTAATATGGTGTTATATTCTTGTTCCTGAATTGTTGCCAGTCCAACAAATTTTAATAATGTTCCTAATTTATTAACTTTTTTAAATTCTTAATTAGTTCGTAGCTATACTTCTTTATTTAGATATACCTGAAGATGTTACTCTAACTTTGCGAAACAGGTAGTACTACTAAAGGGTGATACAACAGCCGTTTGTCGTTTATTTCTCAACAATGCATATGTTCAGCTGCGAATGCCCATATTATGAAGTTAGGTGTTTCTTATTCTATATGTGCTCTGTGTTGTTTTTATTTGTAAAACAAATTTTTCTTAGTTTAAGACAACAATCATTAAAGTCGGATTCCTTTCTAAGATTTTATGAGACCCGAGGAAGGCATGAGTTCTCTTCACGCTGAAAAGAGTCATCCAAGCATTCACTTACAGGATATTCAATATAAACATAAATCATTGTTGTTGTTGTTATTGTTGTGGTCTTCAGTCCTGAGACTAGTTTCATGCAGCTCTCCATGCTACTCTATCCTGTGCAAGCTTCTTCATCTCCCAGTATTTACTGCAACCTACATCCTTCCCAATCTGCTTAGTGTATTCATCTCTTGGTCACCCTCTACGATTTTTACCCTCCACACTGCCCTCCAATTTGTGATCCCCTGATGCCTCAGAACATGTCCTACCAACCGGTCCCTTCTTCTAGTCAAGTTGTGTCACAAACTCCTCTTCTCCCCAATTCTATTCAATACCTCCTCATTAGTTATGTGATCTACCCATCTAATCTTCAGCATTCTTCTGTAGCACCACATTTCGAAAGCTTCTATTCTCTTCTTGTCCAAACTATTTATCGTCCATATTTCACTTCCATACATGGCTACTCTCCATAAAAATACTTTCAGAAACGTCTTCCTGACATTCAAATCTATACTCGATGTTAACAAATTTCTCTTCTTTAGAAACGCGTGTCTCATTTCCTAATCTAATTCCCTCAGCATCATCCGACTTAATTTGACTACATTCCATTACCCTCGTTTTGTTTTTGTTGATGTTCATCTTATATCCTCCTTTCAAGACACAGTCCATTCCGTTCAACTGCTCTTCCAAGTCCTTTGCTGTCTCTGACAGAATTACAATGTCATCGGCGAACCTCAAAGTTTTTATTTCTTCTCCATGGATTTTAATACCTACTCCGAATTTTTCTTTTGTTTCGTTTACTGCTTGCTCAATATACAGATTGAATAACATCGGGGAGAGGCTACAACCCTGTCTCACTGCTTCCCTTTCGTGCCCCTCGACTCTTATAATTGCCATCTGGTTTCTGTACAAATTGTAAATAGCCTTTCACTCCCTGTATTTTACCCCTGCCACCTTTAGAATTTAAAGAGAGTATTCCAGTCCACATTGTCAAAAGCTTTCTCTAAGTCTACAAATGCTAGAAATGTAGGTTTGCCTTTCCTTAATCTTTCTTCTAAGATAAGTCGTAGAGTCAGTATTGCCTCACGTGTTTCAACATTTCTACGGAATCCAAACTGATCTTCCCCGAGGTCGGCTTCTACCAGTTTTTCCATTCGTCTGTAAAGAATTCGTATTAGTATTTTGCAGCCGTGGCTTATTAAACTGATAGTTCTGTAATTGTCACATCTGTCAACACCTGCTTTCTTTGGGATTGGAATTATTATGCTCTTCTTGAAGTCCTAGGGTATTTAGCCTGTCTCATACATCTTGCTCACCAGATGGTAGAGTTTTGTCAGGAATAGCTCTCCCAAGGCCATCAGTAGTTCTAATGGAATGTTGTCTACTCCCGGAGCCTTGTTTCGACTCAGGTCTTTCAGTGCTCTGTCAAACTCTTCACGCCGTATCATATCTCCCATTTCATCTTCATCTACATCCTCTTCCCTTTCTATAACTTTGGCCTCAAGTACATCGCCCTTGTATAGTCCCTCTATATACCCCTTCCACTTTTCTGCTTTCCCGTCTTTGCTTAGAACTGGGTTTCCATCTGAGCTCTTGATATTCATACAAGTGGCTCTCTTTTCTTCAAAGGTCTCTTTAATTTTCCTGTAGTCAGTATCTATCTTGCTCCTAGTGAGATGAGCCTCTACATCCTTACATTTGTCCTCTAGCCATCCTGCTTAGCCAATTTGCACTTCCTGTCGATCTCATTTTTGAGACGTTTGTATTCCTTTTTGCCTGCTTCATTTACTGCATTTTTATATTTTCTCCTTTCATCAATTAAATTCAATATTTCTTCTGTTATGCAGATGATGAGATAAAACATAAATCAGAAAGGACAAATGCGTAACCTGCGTATTACGAGTGAAGGATTGCAGTATCTCACTCGTCAGTTAATAAGAAGCGTAGTTCATTCCACAAGAAGAAGTAGTTTCTGTCGTAATCGATACCTGCAGGCATGTGGACAGATATCAAATAAAACACTTGCAGCAACCTGCCACGCACCTTTGCTGACCTTGCCTGCCAACAGCCGTGCACGGAGCTTGCGGCTAGCTTGAGGCTACAGTATGTGCAGTGGGAGTTGGTCGCCCCCTTCCCGCAGAAGTGCACATCATATAGTGCCACTATCAACAAAATATATTTTCCTTCGAGGAGCACTGTCCAGCGAAATATGATCCAGACTGAAGGAGTATCCAGATGTTTGTGAGTATTCGGGATTATTCAGTGCGTATTCACTGTGTGTAGCCACCACGACTGCGTTAGAGCATTATTGCCGCTTCTTTGAGCTACATCTTCACACTTCATAACGTTGTGTGGTGTGCTGGGGTCTGGTTGAAATGATCCGAGCGCTTCAACAAGCATAGTATGTAATTGGCAATAAGCATATGAAATGAAAAATCATATCATTAATGAGCAAACTGGTCTCAAATTTAAAATATTCCACAAAATAAGAAACAGTAGAGGGTACATAACTTTGACGTTAATTTAAGTTGGTTTTAGAGCTCTGACAACCTCCCCAAAAAAAGAGGACTTAGAAAAAAACCTAAGGATTGGATTTGTTTCCAATTATCAATTTAGGTAATCAGGTAATTTGTAAAAAAATGGCTAATGACAAGTTTTTAATTTTACGAGGGCTGGAACTTAAATAGTAGCAACTATTTATTCACAACCGATACTAAAGAGTTACACGTTTGCACCTGTTACTGTTCTTCAAAGTAGCCACCAGAGTTGTGTAGAATCCGTTGCCAGCGATGTGGAAGGCGTATTATTATCGTTAGCAGAGCCTGTTCTGTTGATGGTGGGAATGGAGTGGTATAAAGTTATGGTGATTCTCGTGTACGACTGTGACGGTGTTATCCTAACGCCTTCCGTTCCTCCACGGTAGACCTTCAATGCACATTATTACTGTTCGTTTTTGGAGCATCACCTGCGACCAGCTTTGCAAAAGAAGCGACGACACTTTCTGCGGAACTCCCCCATCATTTTGTACGGCAATGTGCGGGGACATACAGCGCAAGCTGTGGCTCCCCTGTTCGGTCGATGGGACTGAGAAGTACTGTATCACCCACCATACTCCCCGCGCTTAAGTCCTTGTGACTTTGATTTGATTCCGAAGATGAAGGGCCGGCCGCGGTGGCCGAGCGGTTCTAGGCGCTACAGTCTGGAGCCGCGCGACCGCTACTGTCGCAGGTTCGAATCCTGCCTCGGGCATGGGTGTGTGTGATGTCCTTAAGTTAGTTAGGTTTAAGTAGTTCTAAGTTCTAGGGGACTGATGACCTCAGAAGTTAAGTCCCATAGTGCTCAGAGCCATTTGAACCATTTGATTTGAGGATGAAGGCACCACTTCGTGGCATTCGCTTCAGAACTGTTCTAGAGATTCGACAGGCAGTAGACCGCTCCATTCGCATCATCAACAGAACGGGCTTTGCTAACGGTATACTACGCCTTCCACATCGCTAGCAACGAGTTCTACACAACGCTGGTGACTACTCTGAAGGACAGTAACAGGTGTAAACATGTAACTCTTTTGTATCGGTTGTGAATAAATAGTTGCCACTATTTAAATTCCAGCTCTCCTATTTTGAGTTTGCAGCATCCTCCAGTTTACCAGTTATGTTAAAAAGTGAAAAACACTACTCAGCACCTAAGACAAGGAGGCTAAATATATATGTGGAACGTATTTCATTACCGATTCTAAGGGTACACGATATATAATTCCACGTTACTCTCATAATGTTTTTATAGTACTTTAATCTGTTAAAGTTCCCTACACTGCATTTATAACAAACTCTACGGCGGTGAAATACAATTTTGGATATGATGTTAATAATTGCGTACTGTCAGTTTTGATATTTTTTATTATGTGTTTGAAAAACATAAAATTCAGACCATTACATTACAGTAGAATTGCACAAAGCATGTAGAAGTAACGCCGTCAATAAGTTGTGCATAGGGAAGGATTACGCAGTTGGTTTCTCTTTCAACAACATCATTCCATTGCTCTCGTGCGAATATGGACTCGATGGGTTCATGAGGGCCGTACTTTGCGCTGAGCTGGATTTCAATGGCACTACACGACTGGTTCCAGAGACCATAGATATACTGCATCCACACAGACAGTGAGACGACTTCTCGAGCACCACGGACTGTCAGGATGGAAACCATTGTTGTGGTTTCCGTTGATGCTGCAGTTGAGGTCAGCGGACAATGGTTCCAACTGACGGCAGAAAGGCGCAACGTAGTTCTGCATACATCACCATGGACGTACTTGTGTGCGCAATCTCTGAGGAGACACGTCATCGTCATGCGGATGCAGCCAATGGCGTGATGATATGGAGTGGCACTGGATACTGAAGCGTTCCTCCTTCTCCCTCTAAAGACTGAAATATTTCAGTAAAAAATTTTCTCAGTAACTCACGATTTGAAGATGTTGTATGTTGTACGTTAACCGGGGACCTAGAAACGACGGAGAGGCTCCGGCCCCACAGTAACTCACGATTTGAAGATGTTGTATGTTAACCGGGGACCTAGAAACGGCAGAGAGGCTCCGACCCAACCGCAGCCGCAGTCGTCCACAACCCCACGACGACTACCGGAGTCCACTTCACCCGTTCGCCGCCCCACAACGAACCCAGGGTTATTGTGCGGTTCGGCCCCCGGTGGACCCCCCCCCCCCCCCCCCAGGGAACGTCTCACACCAGACGAGTGTAACCGCTACGTTTGCGTGGTAGGGTAATGGTGGTGTACGCATACGTAGAGAACTTGTTTGCGCTGCAATCGCCGACATAGTGTAGCTGAGGCGGAATAAGGGGAACCAGCCCGCATTCGCCGAGGCAGATGGAAAACCACCTAAAAACCATCCACAGACTGGCCGGCTCACCGGACCTCGACACAAGTCCGCCAGGTGGATTAGTGCTGGGGACCAGGCGCTCCTTCCCACTCCTGAAAGTCGTGCGGTAGACCGCTCGGCTAACCGGGCGGGCTACGATTTGAAGATACTATAAATACCAAGAAATTTTGCATAATTCGAACACCGCAAATTTTTAGGCAAAATGCTCTAAAATCGTGAATGATTATAAGTCAGCACAGATTTATTAAATAATTCATTACAAGTTTAAATTTTGGGGCTGTGGAACTCAGACCATTGAGAAAGCTGAAGACGTCATTTTTCGGTGATAGGTGACCGATCAGTTTGACAAAATTCTCACGTCAAAATGTACACGAGAATGAGGAAACGATCGTCAAATAAATCTCAGTGTGGTTCTGCTTTGTAATAAGGAATAAATAACTAAAAAACACGTAAAGAATCCGTCCATTATGCCACCGAACAATTCGCCCTCAATTTTCTTGACATAGCCACTGTAAATACATATAAAATTGTTTTCATTACGCAGGAAACTAGACAGGTTAACGTGTCCTGAGATACACTGCTTGACAATTGTTGGGCAGGCAATGATGGACAACGTGAAACACAGGACACACGTAATAGAAGCGCAGTGGTGTATTTTGTAACGAAAAATGGTACAGATTTCACCGCATGGAAACCAGGATAACAGACATAAGTAACGTTCATATTTGACACAGGTCAGATTCCCAACATGCAGGTCGACACCGGACACACAGTATGGATTGTGCCCTCTTCCTCTCCTCTGTCACTACTGTACATCTTGCGCCTGTTATTCATGCTGACTACCAACCCGTTGAGGAGCCCTTGGGGGACATTGTCCGACTCCTCTCTCAAGGTCGTTTTCAGTTCTTCCACTATTCGAAGAAGGAGTCTTCGCTGAGAAACACGTCTGTGAAGAGCATTGCAGGCGTGCCTTCATGGGTTTAAGTCAGCGGAGTATGTAGATCTCTCCATACGTTCGATATCTTCACTTCGCAATGTCTCCGACACCTCAGCGATCCTGTGTGGGTGGGAATGTCGTCCATAAATACAACGACGAGATCTACCGCACCGCTAAGCAGACGACACGATCCAGAATAATCTCCCTGCAATACCGCTGTGCTGTAACGGTACCTCGCTCAAAAATATGCAGCAGTGTTCAGCCATTGTGCATAATGTCTGGATACACCTTACCGATGACATTCGAAAACATTCTTTGGTGTGTAACGTGTTCCACTCTCTCTCCACACTGACTGGTTGCCAGAATAACTTCCCACAGTGACGCGGGATTCGTCGGAGAACATCTCTGTGGATCACTGTTGCTGACCCCCAACCAACATGCTACCGACGCCAACGAACCCTTTCTCGACGATGGGGTGGATAAAGTGGGATGCGTTTAACAGGCTTCTGAACATACATACCGGCCGAATTTAATCGCCACCAAATGGTTCGGACAGAGACACGTGCAGCGGTAGCGGTTGCAAGGTCTGCAGCGATCTACCTAGGATGTTCTGGTCTTACGTTAAATCAGTAAGTGCATCGAAACAGCATATCCAGACACTCTGGAATGATAATGGCATTGAAACAGAGGATGACACGCGTAAAGCTGAAATACTAAACACCTTTTTCCAGAGCTGTTTCACAGAGGAAGACCGCACTGCAGTTCCTTCTCTAAGTCCTCGCACAAACGAAAAAATGGCTGACATCGAAATAAGTGTCCAAGGAATAGAAAAGCAACTGAAATCACTCAACAGAGGAAAGTCCACTGGACCTGACGGGATACCAGTTCGATTCCACACAGAGTAAGCGAAAGAACTTGCCCCCCTTCTAACAGCCGTGTACCGCAAGTCTCTAGAGGAACGAAAGGTTCCAAATGATTGGAAAAGAGCACAGGTAGTTCCAGTTTTCAAGAAAAGTCGTCGAGCAGATGCGCTAAGCTATATCTCTGACATCGATCTGTTTCAGAATTTTATAACATGTTTTATGCTCGCGTATCGTGTCATTTCTGGAAACCCAGAATCTACTCTGTAGGAATCAACATGGATCCCGGAAACAACGATCGTGTGAAACCCAACTCGCTTTATTTGTTCATGAGAGCCAGAAAATATTAGATACAGGCTCCCAGGTAGATGCCATTTTCCTTTACTTCCGTAAGGCGTTCGATACAGTTCCGCACTGTCACCTGATAAACAAAGTAAGAGCCTACGGAATATCAGACCAGCTGTGTGGCTGGGCTGAAGAGTTTTTAGCAAACAGAACACAGCATGTTGTTATCAATGGAGAGACGTCTACAGACGTTAAAGTAACCTGTAGCGTACCACAGGGGAGTGTTACGGGACCATTGCTTTTCACAGTATATAAAATGACCTAGTAGATAGTGTCGAAAGTTCCATGCGGCTTTTCGCGGATGACGCTGTAGTATACAGAGAAGTTGCAGCATTAGAAAATTGCAGCGAAATGCAGGAAGATCTGCAGCGAATAGGCACTTGGTTCAGGGAGTGGCAACTGACCCCTAACATAGACAAATGTAATTATATTGCGAATACATAGAAAGAAGGATCCTTTATTGTATGATTATATGATAGCGGAACAAACACTGGTAGCAGTTACTTCTGTAAAATATCTGGGAGTATGCGTGCGGAACGATTTGAAGTGGAATGATCATATAAAATTAATTGTCGGTAAGGCGGGTGCCAGGTTGAGATTCATTGGGAGAGTCCTTAGAAAATGTAGTCCATCAACAAAGGAGGTGGCTTACAAAACACTCATTCGACATATACTTGAGTATTGCTCATCAGTGTGGGATCCGTACTAGGTCGGGTTGACAGAGAAGATAGAGAAGATGAGCAAAGAAGAGCGGCGCGTTTCGTCACAGGGTTATTTGGTAAGCGTGATAGCGTTACGGAGATGTTTAGCAAACTCAAGTGGCAGACTCTGCAAGAGAGGCGCTCTGCATCGCGGTGTAGGTTGCTGTCCAGGTTTCGAGAGGGTGCGTTTCTGCATGAGATATCCCCCTACTTATACCTCCCGATGAGATCACGAATGTAAAATTAGAGAGATTCGAGCGCGCACGGAGGCTTTCCGGCAGTCGTTCTTCCCGCGAACCATACGCGACTGGAACAGGTAAGGGAGGTAATGACAGTGACACGTAAAGTGCTCTCCGCCACACACCGTTGGGTGGCTTGCGGAGTATAAATACAGATGTAGATGTAAATGTAGATGAGGTGTCTGTTCCTTTTTACCCTATGACTACGTATCGATCCACTTGCAGTATGGTGGTCCATCTACGACTGGCATGTTTTCGAAACGCGTTTTCACCTTGAATGGTCCTTTTTAATAGCGAGATGACACTTTTAGACACACAGTTACTGTTACCTTTGTCAAACGCCTTACTCCACATGGAGTGTCGAATGCATACAGAGCGTTCGTGCACAGGATCCGCGGCAGTTAACAAGTCCCGACCTCTACATTTCCTTTTAGTATCATTGATCGGGAGCCCCGTAGCAACTGTCGGTTGTTCCGTACAACTAAGGCTGTTAGCAAGAGTCAGTTGTTCCTCAGCAATTGTCAAGCAGTGTAAATGCAATCTGCATTAAGATTACAATATAATGTTTCGGCCTAGTAGAAGGAGATTGCCACTTACATTTTCACACCTCGACATCAGACAAGTAAAAAGCCAAGTAGGTGGAAGGAAAAAATGAAGACAGCTTGTTTCATTTGTCGGAAAAAAATTGATAATATGACTTCTGGATATTTCTAGAAGTTCAGATCATTAATTACAATCTCTGGCTGCATACAATAAAATTATTCCTCTGTTTTGACAATTGAGATTATTCCATCAGGGAGAACAGAGGTTATTTCACGAGAAAGAAAAGAAAAAAATACAATGTATCCAAATAAATGTACACTTTTATATATTCTAGTGCTTGGTACGTATGTATCACGTGCACAAAAATGTAATGCTTTACCATACAACGCCATCACCTCTGGTTCGCATAGTCAGTAATTATCACTGGAGCCATAAAATTTCTAACGTATTATGGTCGGTGTCTGTGCTCTGTCTTCGAACTCTCTGTGACGCTATCTCGCAGCAAGATACGTGGAAGTGACAAAACTCGTGGGGTACCTCCTAATATCGTGTCCGACCTCCTAATACCGTGTCGGCGTACTGCAGCAACTCAACGTGGCGTGGAGTCAACAAGTCGTTGGAAGTCCCCTGCAGAAATATTGAGTCATGCTGCCTCTATAGCCGTACATAGTTGCGAAAATGTTGCCAGTGCAGGATGGTTTGCACAAACTGACATGTTGATTACGCTCCATAAATGTTCGATGGGTTTCATCTAGGCGGTCTGTGTGGCCATTAATTCGCTCGACTTGTCCAAAACGTTCTTAAAACCAAACACGAATAATTGTAGCGCGGTGACATGGCATCGTTGTTTGGAAATATGAAGTCCAGATAGACGAAATTAGCCGTTTCCATTCAATTAGTGGTTCAGTTGGACCAGAGGACCCAGCCCATTCCATGTAAACACAGGCCACACCGTTGTGGAGCCACCACCAGCCTGCACAGTGCTTGTCGACAACTTGGGTACATGGTTTCGTAGGGTCTGCGCCACACTAGAACCTTACCAGCAGTTCTTACCAACTGAAGTCGGGACTCATCCGTCTAGGCCAATGTTTTCCAGTCGTCTAGGGTCCAACTGATAACGGTCACGAACTCAGGAGAGGTGCTGCAGGCGATGCTGCGTTGTTAGCAAAGACACTCTAGTCGGTCGTCTGCTGCCATAGCCCAACGACGCCAGATTTTGGTGTACTGTCATAATAGATGAGTTCATCGTATTTCTCACATTGATTTTTGCAGTTATTTCACGCAGTGTTTTTACCTGTTACCACTAACAATTTAACGCGAACGCCACTGCTCTGGATTTCAAAGCGAAGGCTATCAGCCACAGCGTTTTCCGTGGTGAGAGGTAACGCCTGGAATTTGCTATTCTCGGCACACTCTTGACACTGTGAATCTCGAAATATTGAATTCCTTAACGATTTCCGAATCGGAAGCCCCAATGCGTCTAGATGGAACTACAATTCCGCGTTTTAAGTCCGTTAATTCCCGCCGTGCAGCCGTAATGACGTCGGCAACCGTTTCACATGAATCACTGAGTACAAGTGACAGCTCCGCCAATGCGACGCCCTTTCAAACTTACACCTCGTATACGTAATACCATCGCCATATCACCATTTGTATATCTGCGTATTTGCATCCCACCACTTCTGTCACCTCAGTATAATACACCATGTGGTTTTTTTTTTTTTGAGTCAATCGTCTTCTGACAGTTTGTTGCGGCCCGCCACGAATTCCGAATTCCTCTCCTCTACTACACTCTTCGTCTCTCAGTAGCACTTATTTGCTGAACGTACTCCAATCTCCGTCACGCTCTACAGTTTTTGCCATCTACAGCTCCCTCTACTATCAAGGAAGTCATTCCCTGATGTCTTAACAGATCTCCTATCATCCTGTCCCTTCTCCTTGTCAGTGTTTTCCACATATTCCTTCCCTCTCCGATTATGCACAGAACCTCCTCATTCCTTACCTTAGCAGTGCACCTAATTGTCAATTCACATCTCAAATGCTTCGATTCTCTTCTGTTCCGGTTTTCCCACACTCCATGTTTCACTACCATACAATGCTGCGCTCCAAACGTACATTCTCAGAAATTTCTTCCTCAAATTAAGGCCTATGTTTGATGCTAGTACCCTTGGCCAGGAATGCCCTTTTTGCCATTGCTAGAATACTTCTGAAGTCCTCCATCCTCCGTGCGTCATTGGTTATTTTGCTGCCTAGGTAGTAGAATTCCTTAACTTCATCTACTTCGTGACCATCGATCCTGATGTTAAGTTTGTCGCTGTTCACATTTTTACTGCTTCTCATTACTTTCGTCTTTCTTCAATTTACTCTCAGTCCATATTCTGTACTCATTAGATTCTTCATTCCATTCTGCAAATCATGTAATTCTTCTTCAGAACAGCAATGTCATCAGCGAATCGTTTATTGATGTCCTTTCACGTTGAATTTTAATTCCACTTCTGGACCCGTCTTATGTTTCCATCATTGTTTCTTCGATGTAAAGGTTGAACAGTAGGGTAGAAAGACTACATCCCTGCCTTGCACCCTTTTTAATCCGAGCACTTCGTTCTTGGTCGTCCACTCTTACTATTCCCTCTTCGCTACTGTACATATTGTTCACTATGTGATCAAAAGTATCCGAACATCTGGCTGAAAATGAGTTACAAGTTCTTGACACCCTCCATCGGTAATGCTGGAATTCAATATGGTGTTGGCCCAGCCTTAGCCTTGATGACAGCTTCCACTCTCGCAGGCATACGTTCAGTTAGGTGCTGGAATGTTGGGGAATGGCAGCCCATTCTTCTGCGCTGAGGAGAGGTATCGATCTCGGTCGGTGAGGCCTGGCACGAAGTCAGTGTTCCAAATCATCCCAAAGGTGTTCTGTAGGATCCAGGTCAGGACTCTGCGCAGGCCTGTCCATTACATGGATGTTATTGCCGTGTAACCACTCCGCCACAGGCCGTGCATTATGAACAGGCGCTCGATAGTGTTGAAAGATGCAATCGCCATCCCCGAATGGCTCTTCAACAGTGGGAAGCAAGAAGGTGCTTAAAACATCAATGTAGGCCTCTGCTACAATAGCGCAAAGCAAAACAACAACGGGTGCAAGCCCCCTCCATGAAAAACACGACCACACCATAACACCACCGCCTCCGAATTTTACTGTTGGCACTACACACGTTGGCCGATGACGTTCACCAGTCATTCGCCATACCCACACCCTGCCATCGGATCGCCACACTGTGTGCCGTGATTCGTTACTCCACACAACGTTTTTCCACTGTTCAATCGTCCAATGTTTACGCTCCTTACACCAAGCGAGGCGTCGTTTGGCATTTACCGGTGTGATGTGTGGCTTATGAGCAGCCGCTCGACATGAAGTCCAATTTTTCTCACCTCCCTCCTAATTATCAAGGTACTTGCAATGGATCCTGATGCAGTTTGGAATTTCCGTGTGATGGTCTGGATATATGTCTGCGTATTACACATTACGTCCCTCTTCAACAGACGAGGTTGGCCTGTACGCTTTTGTGTTGTACGTGTTCCTTCACGTTTCCACTTACTATACTTACTATCACATTGGAAACAGTGGACATAGGGATGTTTAGGAGTGTGGAAATGTCGCGTACAGACGTATGACACAAGTGACACCCAATCATCTGACTACGTTCTATGGACGTGAGTTCCACGGAGCGCCCCATTCTGCTCTCTCGCGATGTCTAATCACTACTGATGTCGCTAATGTGGAGTACCTGGGAGTAGGTAGCAACACAGTGCACCCAATATGAAAAACGTATGTTTTTAGGGTTATCTGGATACTTTTGATCACATATCACATAGTGTATATTACACGTCTCTCCCTATAGCTTACCCCTACTTTTCTCAGAATTTCGAACATCTTGCACCATTTTAAAGGTCGACCAGTCCTAGGAACGGGTCTTGATTTTTCTTTAATCTTGCTTTCATTATCAATTGCTATGTCAGGATTGCTTCTCTGGTGCCTTTACCCTTATTAAAGCCAAACGGATCGTCATCTAACACATACTCCTTTTTCTTTTTCATTCTTCCGTATATTATTCTTGACAGCAACTCCGATGCACGAGCTGTAAAGCCGATTGTGCTATAATTCTCGCACTTGTCAGCCCTTCCAGTCTTTGGAATTGTGTGGGTGATATTTTTCTGAAAATCAGATGGTATGTCGCCAGACTCATACATTCTACACAGCAACGGGTAAATAGTCGTTTTGTTGCCACTTCCCCCAATTATTTTAGAAATTCTGATGTAAAGTCATATTTGGTCTTACAGGATGACTATTATTGAACTATATGAACAAAAAACTTAAATTAGTTACAAACTACGGCGTGCACACACTTTATTCAACATGTAAACGTCACCACAGATATTCGGATTTAGGTTATGATATGTTCGATATGCCTGCCATCATTGGCGATGATGTGCCGCAGACGAATAGCGGAATTCTGCATAATCCACTGATGTGTCGGAACATCGATGCTGTCGATGACCTCCTGACTGGCTGTTTTCTGCTCAACAATGGTTTTGGGGTTATTGCTGTACACCTTGTCTTTAACATAGCTCCACGAAAAGGAGCCGCATGTGCTCAGATCCGGAGAACATGGCGGCCAATCGACGCCTGTGCCAGTGGCCCCTGGGTAATCTAGGCTCAGATTGCGGTACCAAAATGCTCCTCCAGTACATAACTTTCCTACTTGGAAGGGGTCGAGCTTCGTTTTGCATGAACCGCATCTTGTCGAAATCAGAGGGGCTTTGGATAATAGGGATGAAATCGTCTTCCAAAACCTTCACGTACCATTCGGTAGTCACCGTGCCATCAAGAAATATCGCACCGATTATTCCGTGCCTGGACATGCATACCATGCAGTTACCCGTTGATGAGTATGGCTTCTCGATCGCGAAATCCGTATTCTCAGTCCCCCAAATTCATCAATTTTGCTTATTGACGAACCCATCCAAAAGAAAGTGGACTTCGTTGCTAAAACAAACCATATTCACATCAAAGTCCTGTTCCTTAATTCTGTGGACAATAGTGTTGGTGAAACTCAATCTCTGATCCATAGCCCTTGGGCTTAATGGCTAATTGATTTCAATTTTGTGTGGGACGAGAAGCAGGTCTTCAACAATAATTTGTCTCAGTGTCTCTTGGTTGATTCCAACCTGTTGTGCATCTCATCTGATCTATTTCCTGGAGCTTGTTTGTAACACAGCGCGTGTCTTATCAATGTTTTCAGGCACTTTCATCCTTTTTGAACGACCGAAGTAGCCAACACTGTCTTCACAAACACTACCCGTTCTCTCGAACTTGTGAATCAAATTACTTATTGCTGGCACATTGGATTGGTTGTGTTCAGCTTGATCTTCCTTTCAGCCGTTGGGCTGTTATTGCTCGCATAGTAGGCCTTCACAAGCGTTATACGCTGGGGCACGCTGTACCGCGACATTTTCATCTGGAAATGGCCGATAAAAACAAGGCGCGTGTGCATGCACATACTGATTCCCATCATACTCCGTGACCAACCATGCAGTTCGAACATCCTAACGCAAGCCGTTCAGGAGTGATGACAATTGTGTTTCATATAGTTCAATAATTGCCATCCTTTAAGTTCTCTTTAATTCTCATTCTAATACTGGATCCCCTATCTCTTCTAAAACGACTTCTGTTTCTCCTTCTATCCCATCAGACAAATCTTCCCTCCTTCAAAGTACTCGTTCCATCCATCCGCTCTCTCCTCTGCATTTAATAGTCGAATTTCCGTTGCACTCTTAATGTTATCACCCTTGCTTTTAAATTCACGGAAGGTTGTTTTGACTTTCCTATATGCTGAGTCAGTCCTTCCAACAATCATTTCTTTTCCGAATTCCTCACATTTTTCATGCAGCTATTTCGTCTCAGCTTTCCCGCATTTCCTATTTATTTCATTCGTCAGCGACTTGTATTTCTGTATTCGTGAATTTATTTCGATAGTTTTGTACTTCCTTCTTTCATCGAGCAACTAGTATTTCTTCTGTTACACACTGTTTCTTCGCTATTACCTCCTTTGTACCTATGTTTTTATTTCCAACATCTGTGAATCACTTTTTAGAGATGTCCATTCCTCTTCAACTGTACCGGCTACTGAGCTATTTCTTATTGCTGTATCTATAGCCTTAGAGAACTTCAAGTGTATCTCGTTATTCTTTAGCACTTCCATATCCCATTTCTTTGCACATTGATTCTGCCTGACTAGTCGCTTAAACTTCATCCTGCGCTTCATCAATACTAAATTGTTACCTGAGTGTATATCGATCTGCTCCTCGCTACGCCTTACAATCCAGTATCTGCTTTCGGACTCTCTACGTGACCGTGATGTATTCTAACTGAAATCTTTCTGTATCTCCCGGCCTTTTCCAAGCATATCTCCTCCTCTTGTAATTGTTGAACAAAGTATTCGCCATTACTAGCTGATATTTATTACAGTACTCAATTAGCCTTTCTCCTCTCTCATTCCTTGTCCTAAGCTCATATTCTCTTGTAACCATTTCTTCTGCATCTTCCCCCACTCACTATATTACCCTTTCAATATCCTCATACACTTTCTCTATCTCTTCATCTTCACCTTACGAAGTCGACATGTATACCTGAAGTATCGTTGTCGGTGTTGGTTTGCTGTCGATTTTGATAAGAACACCCTATCACTCAACTGTTCACAGTAACACAGT
The DNA here is from genome assembly GCF_023864345.2 of Schistocerca serialis cubense. Lineage (NCBI taxonomy): Eukaryota > Metazoa > Arthropoda > Insecta > Orthoptera > Acrididae > Schistocerca > Schistocerca serialis. The sequence continues at coordinate 623,643,529 of NC_064641.1, forward strand.
CCCTGTCCTACCTTCCTATTCATATTTAATCTTATTCCCGTGATACCGTTTTCTGTTGCTGTTGATATTGCCCTAGACTCATCTGACGAGAAATCCTTGTCTTCTTTCGATTTCACTGCACTGACCCCTATTATATCTAGATTGAGACTTTGCTTTTCCGTTTTCAGATTTTCTAGCTTCCCTGTCACGTTCAAGCTTCTGACATTCCGCACCCCGACTCGTAGAACGTTATCCTTTCGTTGGTTCTTCAATGTTTTTCTCATGGCCACCTCCACCTTGGCACTCCGCTCCCGGAGATCCGAATGGGGGACTATTCCAGAATCTTTTGCGAATGGAAAGATCATCATGACACCTTTTCAATTATGGGACACATGCCCTGTGCATACACGGTTTGTGTCTTTAATGCAGTGGTTGCCATTGCCTTCGGCAACCTTATGCCCTTGATCATTGCTGAGTCTTCCGCCATTAGGGGCAGTTTCCCCACCCCAAGGACAAGAGAGTGCTCTGAACATCTGTCTGCTCCCCCGTCCTCTTTGACGAGACCGTTGGCAGAATGAGTGTTTGGCCGCCGATGTTGAGTACGGTAAAATCAAAATTTAGGATGTGACTGGTTTCGCATCCAAGACCGAGAGCGTTTTTGTTACCATTCAAAGGCTGTACCGCTAGTCCACATGGGATCTATGTCGATATAAAAGATGGGTGACTTGCTGTTCTCCAGACATCTCATCTATTGTCAACATGTAGTCATGGGTTGCCGAGAGAAGAGCATCCCACCATTCGGCAGCCATCACGATTAACGAAATCTGACTTGGATTTGAATCAACATGGAATGATCCTACCAGTATCTCTCATCCATCCTCAGCTGCCTGGCTGAATTACAGTGTCTTGTTACTACCATATATGGCAGTTCCACTTCTCACTCGGTGTACACCCAAATCATAATGCACAACAAGTAAAATATCTTTACGTGCTGGCGTTAGAATTTTGGTGGCCGCCAGTTTATTTTATAGTGGAGAACCTTCCCCAGATGATTAAATAATGCGTTGACAGCTGGAATAGGTTCAGCAATTGATGTCGTACCAGTGTCATTCTTTGTTGCATTTGTGCAGACAAGTCTTACAAGAATAAAAAAAGGAAATGAATGAGTTCCGCAGTCACTTCGTGTCATGTTACCTGGAGGCGTCTGTTTACTGGATAATCTGACTTTCGACAGCTCGCGGGCTGGCACTCTGGAATAATATTGCCTCTGCCTGGCGTCAGATTATCAATCAAACAGATTTCAGCAGAAAATAAAACGGAATAGATGCCTCCCAGCAGTATGTACCGAGAGATATTCTCCCTATAATGTAGAGACTGGCAACTCCTTCCACGAGTAGAAATAATTTTTTACGTGATTACTTGTCATTATCGTATCCAAACTAAAACCGATTATTTTTTTTCTTTAAGATGTCATACTTTCGTTGCATAATTGGGAGTTGTAAGGCCATATTTCCTGTTCGTTGCCTGACGCCTTGCTGGCAACAGCGTCACGATGGGAGGAACGTCACGTATACATTTGCCTGTCTACATAATTCATCTCTTTGTGAGCGGTATTTCAGATGCAGAAATGGGGAATCAGATCAGAATACGTAGAAATATATGGAGAAACAGCTTAAGAGCCATATTCCAACTGGCCAGTGTACCAAACCAGCTCACTACATCGCAGACTAGCATTTTGTGTGTTATGTAACACACACTGGTCACCTATATCAGTTTATTGTTAAAAGTATTTTATGTTATTTCAATTTGTGTATAAATGACAGAGGAAACTTCTTTATGTAAGTCACAGAGTTTGGTATTTACGTCCTCGTAAAGCGCGGCGCGCAGTGCGCCACATGCAGGACAGGCACGTAAACCAGACCCTGATCGAATTCGCACCACTGATTAACGACCATAGGCTGCTACCCCAGCCAGCCTGAGACTGGTTTTCAGGCAGTTTTCCACACTCCTTTAGGCAAATCTTTCTCTGGGCCCCAAATCCCGCCTCAAAGAATACGACACACAAATCGTTAAAATACCGTATCACAGAGAGAAAAATTTTCATGAATGACATACAAACGCTGCACACTTGCGTTACCTTGCGACTTTGGCATCAGTAAGAGCATTCGGCCACAATGTAAAATAATTAAATGAATTTGCCAAATCCTGGAAAAGCGGATCCTGTGCTAGACAGGGAAAATACCAGGGAAAAGAAGAAGAGTTTGGCGTTCTTGCCGGCCGGTGTGGCCGAGCGGTTCTAGGCGCTTCAGTCTCGAACCGAGCGACCGCTACGGTCGCAGGGTCGAATCCTGCCTCGGTCATGGATGTGTGTGATGTCCTTAGGTTAGCTGGGTTTAAGTAGTTCTAAGTTCTAGGGGACTGATGACCTCAGATGTTAAGTCTCATAGTGCTCAGAGCCATTTGAACCATTTTTGGCGTTCTTCTAAAGATATTTGATCCTGAAATTCACCTTAACTGTAATATCTACAGATGTACCCAAAGCAACAACAGATAATGTGCTGGACAAGAAGTCGACCCAGAATTCTCGCTTGCCGCAAGCTGTAGGGTAGCCTTACCACATAGGCTGCGGTTGTAGCGAAGAGGGTCCGCAGCTCGTGGTCGCGCGGTAGCGTTCTCGCTTCCCGCGCCCGGGTTCCCGGGTTCGATTCCCGGCGGGGTCAGGGATTTTCTCTGCCTCGTGATGACTGGGTGTTGTGTGATGTCCTTAGGTTAGTTAGGTTTAAGTAGTTCTAAGTTCTAGGAGACTGATGACCATAGATGTTAAGTCCCATAGTGCTCAGAGCCATTTTGTAGTGAAGAGGCACGACACGATCAAAGCAGCGCGGTGCGGCGAGCAAAGTAGCGCTGGCGAAACAAACCAGTGCTGCTCAATGCGCGTGGCTGTAGTGGTGCTGCGGGCAGGACGGCACACAGCGGCGCCGAGTCAATGCAGCGTGTTTTGTTTCTCAGAGCGGCGACCAGAGAGTTCGAGTGGCTCCGGCTGCATTCGGGCAATGCCGGCAGCATTGAGCTGTTACTGTGAGTAGCAGAGGCAGCACTGTTGTTGACACTGGCGTTAATTCTGTTGTGCTGTTCAGAAAATGGCATCAGCAGAAGCCTTGATTGCAGATGTTTTTACTTGGCGTCCTTTCTGTAACAAGCAAAACAAGTATCGTCACAAATGATTCATTTTGGACAAGTTGTCTGAAGAGATGGCAGCAGTATTACAAACTAGACGTGCAGAGTACATTTCCTTAAACTTTTATTTCTTTCACTGTCTTAAAAAGGGAGACAATAATAAATTTGAAGTAGCATAGCTGACAAATACCTGAAGATTGCGTTTTCTTATGTGAAGAAAAGTTTTCAAAACTGTCGGCTGCGGTGGCCGAGTGGATCTAGGCGCTTCATTCGGGAACCGCACGACTGCTACGGTCGCAGGTTCGAATCCTGCCTCGGGCATGGATGTGTGTGATGTCCTTAGGTTAGTTAGGTTTAAGTAGTTCTAAGTTCTAGGGGACTGATGACCTCAGGAGTTAAGTCCCATACTGCTCAGAGCCGTATATATATATATTTTTTTTCAAAACTGTCTCATTTGGACAGCTTCGTTTGAAGCTCTGTTATAGTGTCGTCCTGTCTGGTAAGTGCCTTGTATAGAACGCTCGATTACTACTATATTTTTCTCATCGACACTCATGCATCCTTCTAGGTCTAGGAGTGTGTTGTGGAGAATATGTACATTTCACAATATTGTCAGCAAATTCTGGTGAATTTTGTATTGGCTTCCAAAATATGCTCCACTTAGCCCTCATTATTCCCATAGCACATTCAATTAATCGTCGTGAAAAGCGTTTTTCGAAATATTCTTTCGCTGTATCTAACACTCATCGACTGTAACAGTCGATAAAATCTCTCAACAATGGATATGCCTCATCTCGAATGAACACAAAAAGCAGCAAGCAGAACCTTCCTGTATATTAACCTCCTCTTCTTGCATCAAGCGAAATACACTAAAAGAATGAAATCTGCCTCCTAATTTTTCTTCCCATGTCATACACCATCGATTGTAATGAATTTCTTGTCGGGATCTCTAGCTGCTTGCAGGGTGATTGAATGAAAATGTTCTACAGTTGTAAACATTTTACCAGAATTTTCTGAGCGTTTTGTGTCTTATGTCAACATCACCGACTGCATTTAGAAAGCTCCGTATGTTGCATAAATCATTTACAGTATTTAGAAAATCATCTCCAGAAGGCACTCATGTGTTGTGGCTGGAGGTAATCTCACAACACTTTGGTAGTTAGCTCCAGAGTTCTTACAATGGTTAGGAATCGTATTGTGAGTGTCAGAGGCATGTCTCGAAAACTTCTTCTGGGTACTAGGAATCTGTAACAATTCTCGTTTCACCAGCTGTCGATTACCTTTAACGCTCAGACGGGATTGTAGGGTTCTGTTCGAGGCCAGAGACACTGTACACCCCTGCCATATTCTTTGCTGTCCATTATATTGTTGGCGATTATACATACCTTGTCAGCAATTCATAATCTCCCTGGAGGCAAACTGGCAACATTGTCGAATCGTCTGCCTTCTCAGTGCACAGCTGCAAAATTTGGCTGATGCCATTATTGACCCTACGACACCGTACGTGTTTCTGTTTCCTCTGTGTTCAAAATTTACTTATCAAATAAATGTCATTTTAGTTTCAGGTTTAGTGTTTTCATTTATTTTCAGTGTTGCTGTGGCTTCGAACTCTCATTCACATATGTCAGTGCCTGATCCAAATATTCCAGACTTTGTGAGAAAAACGTTATAAGAAAAGGAAGAAGAAGAAGAAGAACAGGGTAGTAATGCAAATGATTTCGAAGATAAAAGTGACCCTTTTATCAATCGTGAACATGAAATTGCTTTAGAACAAAGCCGTGACTCCAGTGAGTCAGATAATGTAGAGAGAAATAAATATAGAGGGGAAACGTCTAGCTTCTACGGCAAAAATAAATATAAGTCGTCAGCTCTTGAACCTCAAAGGAGTATGAGAATACCAGCCCACAACTTGATCATGAAAGTTACTACACTGAAAGGCACTGCAAGCATGTTGGGAGATTCATGCAGTCCACTGGAAGAGTGGAGCTGTTTGTTTACCAGAGACATGTTAGAAGACATTATGAGTCATACTAATGTGAACATTTTTACATATTGATCAAAATTTTCCGAACCATGAGACAAGAATCTCAATCAACTTAGGGCGCTATCTGTATTTAGTGCCATTTTCAGACGTAATCATGAAGATCTTGATTCTATGTTAGCAATAGACGGCACTTCAAGAGATATTTTCCCCTCCACGTTATCGATAAAGAGAGTGCTGATATTACTGTACTTTCTAATACTGGATCATGTAGCTAGTACAGATGAGAGGAAGAAAAATGAGCATGCAGCAGCGATTTCTTGAATTTTCAAAAGAATTGTTCACAATTCTCAGGCATGTTATTACATATGATCCCATGCATGTGTGGATAAGATGTTGGTTGGTCATGGTGGGAGAAGCGCGTTTAGGGTTTATATGGCTAATAAACCAACGAAATATGGCCGGAAAATAATGATTTTAGCTGATGCTCACACAAACTGCCTTCTGAATTGTCTATGTATGCACTGGAAAAGACAGTGATGATACTTTATTGACACCAGAAGAAAAGAAACTTTCAGAAACGTACTCAACCTGTCCTGATACTGGCAAGGCCCTTTACTACACAAGTCGTAACATTACATCTGACAACTATTTTATGTCTACTGAATTAGTTTTGGAGATGAAAGAACGAAAGTTGACCTGTGTTGGTACACTGAGGAAAAACAAAAAGCGAATCCCACGTGAATTCCAGCGTGTGGAAGCTTCAACACTTTATGGCTTCACAAATGACAAAACATTGATTTCTTATGTCCATAATAAACAAACAGCTATCATTTTGTTTTCCAGTATGCATCATTCAGAAAGTACAGATCCCAAAACGGTTAAGTCTTTTACAATAGCGCAAAAAGGTGGAGTAGACTTTCTTGACCAGAACTGTGCTGCCTACAGCGCAACCAGAAGAACACGCAGATGGCGTCTTGCTGTGTTGTATGCAATTCTGAAGATAAATGGAGTTAATTCATACGTAATACAAACATCTTGCAAGAAGTACATATCTATTACGCGATTTGGCTTCATCAGAATACTGGCCAGGCAGCTTACTGAACCCTGTCTCAACGAGAGACTGATCAATGGCAGACTCTCAAAATAACTAAGAACAAAAATCTCAGGAGTTTTGAAGAAACATCCCCAAAATCACAAATACCCAGTCTGAATTCAAAGAGGAAACGATGTGCTCTGTGTCTCTATGCCAGCGAGAACAACATCAATCAGTATCGCACCCACTGCAGTCGTCCAGTTTGACAAACCTATCGTTCAGTGGTGTGTAAAGAGTCTGGAGAGGAGAACTTGAGTCAATATTGCTTATTTATGAAAAGCTCTGTATCAATTCATATTTCATGTTCATTATATGCTGCTAATTTTTCACACTCTGTATGTTCATCGTACAGCAATATATTACTGTCTCGTGTTATTTCTAACGCAATGAACTGCTTTGAATTCCATTTCAGTTCCCTTCATTGTGGTGCAGGGCTATGTAAACTTGTTTCCCTATTGTGATTTGTTTTAAGTTTTTTGTGTTAAACTGATGTTTTGTACTGTGATGTATGCAAAAGTGAAACTTATGTATAAATTTCTGTGATGAAACTGCAATAAATTAATTTTCGTATCTAAAACTTAGTGGTATCATTTTGGATCCCGGAACACCATTTATGATACAGTGAAATAACCACTCAGTTTCAGGGTAAAAAATTGTATTATTCCATTGAAAGAAACCTGTAGTTACCTGTATTAGCCCGCTAGATAAGGAAGTTACGCACAGTAACCATGCGGCAACCTACTCTCCTCTTTGCATGCTATCATTTTCCAAAATCTTGTTTCGACATCTCAAATCGTTTGTGAGATGCAAGGGTGTTATGAATATTTCATTCTCGCTTAATCATCTGGACATACGAGTGAAGGAGTGCGCTATGTACAACCCACTTTCTCGATAATAGAGTGAGCTATAGATCGCATCAAAATTTTAAGGAATAGTTCAGTATATTAACTACATTTGATATGCAGCGATATGTGACGTAATGTGCACCAAACACAAATTCATAGTGACCTCCATTTTTCATTTCAAACTATTCGATTTTCTCGCAGTAGCTTGCTTAATTTTGAAATATCAAGATAATTATGGCGATTAACGAATTGAATAGCAGCTCATCATGAAGTTGACGAATAAAGCTAAGAGATGTGCGAGAACCAATTTTTTTATGGAGTATTTAAAATCATTTGAAAAAGATTGAGATTTTCACTCTGCAGCGGAGTGTGCGCTGATATGAAACTTCCTGGCAGATTAAAACTGTGTGCCCGACCGAGACTCGAACTCGGGACCTTTGCCTTTCGCGGGCAAGTGCTCTACCGTCTGAACTACCGAAGCACGACTCACGGCCGGTCCTCACAGCTTTACTTCTGCCAGTATCTCGTCTCCTACCTTCCAAACTTCCGTAAAGTTTGGAAGGTAGGAGACGAGATACTGGCATAAGTAAAGCTGTGAGGACCGGCCGTGAGTCGTGCTTCGGTAGCTCAGATGGTAGAGCACTTGCCCGCGAAAGGCAAAGATCCCGAGTTCAAGTCTCGGTCGGGCACACAGTTTTAATCTGCCAGGAAGTTTCATTTGAAAAAGATTTTAGATCGGGCAGCTTCAGCATTTTCCGTCCACGCAGTAGGACTGTCGATATTCTTAAAAATATCTAGAGCCCGATATATCGATATTTAAAGGAAATAAATTATTTCCTGTAGATATGTCGCGAAATGGTATCGATATATCGATACATCTATACAAAGGAAACGACGTACCGGCCTATAAGAATAGCGGCAGTACCTTGTAAATGTTCTACCGATTTAGAGCTGTAAATTTATGTATTGGCTTATTATTAGATGTTGTTGTTGTTGTTGTTGTGGTCTTCAGTCCTGAGACTGGTTTGATGCAGCTCTCCATGCTACTCTATCCTGTGCAAGCTTCTTCATCTCCCAGTACCTACTGCAACCTACATCTTTCTGAATCTGCTTAGTGTATTCATCTCTTGGTCTCCCCCTACGATTTTTACTCTCCACACTGCCCTCCAATACCAAATTGGCGATCCCTTGATCCCTCAGAACATGTCCTACCAACCGATTCCTTCTACTGGTCAAGTTGTGCCACAAGCTTCTCTTCTCCCCAATCATATTCAATACTTCCTCATTAGTTATGTGATCTACCCATCTAATCTTCAGCATTCTTCTGTAGCACCACATTTCGAAAGCTTCTATTCTCTTTTTGTCCAAACTATTTACCGTCCATGTTTCACTTCCATACATGGCTACACTCCATACAAATACTTTCAGAAATGACTTCCTGACACTTAAATCTATACTCGAAGTTAACAAATTTCTCTTCTTCAGAAACGCTTTCCTTGCCATTGCCAGTCTACATTTTATATCCTCTCTACTTCGACCATCATCAGTTATTTTGCTCCCCAAATAGCAAAACTCCTTTACTATTTTAAGTGTCTCATTTCCTAATCTAATACCCTCAACATCACCCGACTTAATTCGACTACATTCCATTATCCTCGTTTTGCTTTTGTTGATGTTCATCTTATATCCTCCCTTCAAGACACTGTCCATTCCGTTCAACTGCTCTTCTAAGTCCTTTGCTGTCTCTGACAGAATTACAATGTCATCGGCGAACCTCAAAGTTTTTATTCCTTCTCCATGGATTTTAATACCTACTCCGAATTTTTCTGTTGTTTCCTTTACTGCTTGCTCAATATACAGATTGAATAACACCGGGGAGAGGCTACAACCCTGTCTTACTCCCTTCCCAACCACTGCTTCCCTTTCATGTCCCTCGACTCTTATAACTGCCATCTGGTTTCTGTACAAATTGTAAATAGCCTTTCGCACCCTGTATTTTACACCTGCCACCTTTAGAATTTGAAAGAGAGTATTCCAATCAACATTGTCAAAAGCTTTCTCTAAGTCTACAAATGCTAGAAACGTAGGTTTGCCTTTCCATAATCTTTCTTCTAAGATAAGTCGTAAGGTCAGTATTGCCTCACGTGTTCCAGTGGAATCCAAACTGATCTTCCCCGAGGTCGGCTTCTACTAGTTTTTCCATTCGTCTGTAAAGAATTAGTATTTTGCAGCTGTGGCTTATTAAACAGATTGTTCGGTAATTTTCACATCTGTCAACACCTGCTTTCTTTGGGATTGGTATTATTATATTCTTCTTGAAGTCTGAGGGTATTTCGCCTGTTTCATACATCTTGCTCACCAGATGGTAGAGTTTTGTCAGGACTGGCTCTCCCAAGACTGTCAGTAGTTCTAATGGAATGTTGTCTACTCCCGGGGCCTTGTTTCGACTCAGGTCGTTCAGTGCTCTGTCAAACTCTTCACGCAGTATCGTATCTCCCATTTCATCTTCATCTACATCGTCTTTCATTTCCATAATATTGTCCTCAAGTACATCGCCCTTGTATAGACGCTCTATATACTCCTTCCACCTTTCTGCTTTCCCTTCTTTGCTTAGAACTGGGTTTCCATCTGAACTCTTGATGTTCATACAAGTGGTTCTCTTATCTCCAAAGGTGTCTTTAATTTTCCTGTAGGCAGTATCTATCTTACCCCTAGTAAGATAAGCCTCTACATCCTTACATTTGTCCTCTAGCCATCCCTGCTTAGCCATTTTGCACTTCCTGTCGATCTCGTTTTTGAGACGTTTGTATTCCTTTTTGCCTGCTTCATTTACTGCATTTTTATATTTTCTCCTTTCATCAATTAAATTCAATATTTCTTCTGTTACCCAAGGATTTCTACTAGCCCTTGTCTTTTTACCTACTTGATTCTCTGCTGCCTTCACTATTTCATCCCTCAAAGCTACCCATTCTTCTTCTATTGTATTTCTTTCCCCCGTTCCTGTCAATTGTTCCCTTATGCTCTCCCTGAAACTCTGTACAACCTCTGGTTCTTTCAGTTTATCCAGGTCCCATCTCCTTAAATTTCCACCTTTTTGCAGTTTCTTCAGTTTTAATCTACAGGTCATAACCAATACATTGTGGTCAGAGTCCACATTTGCCCCTGGAAATGTCTTACAATTTAAAACCTGGTTCCTAAATCTCTGTCTTACCATTATATAATCTATCTGATACCTTTTAGTATCTCCAGGATTCTTCCATGTATACAACCTTCTATCATGATTCTTAAACCAAGTGTTAGCTATGATTAAGTTGTGCTCTGTGCAAAATTCTACCAGGCGGCTTCCTCTTTCATTTCTTAGCCCCAATCCATATTCACCTACTATGTTTCCTTCTCTCCCTTTTCCTACACTCGAATTCCAGTCACCCATGACTATTAAATTTTCGTCTCCCTTCAGTATCTGAATAATTTCTTTTATTTCATCATACATTTCTTCAATTTCTTCGTCATCTGCAGAGCTAGTTGGCATATAAACTTGTACTACTGTAGTAGGTGTGGGCTTCGTATCTATTTTGGCCACAATAATGCTTTCACTATGCTGTTTGTAGTAGCTTAGCCGCATTCCTTTTTTCCTATTCATTATTAAACCTACTCCTGCATTACCCCTATTTGACTTTGTGTTTATAACCCTGTAGTCACCTGACCAGAAGTCTTGTTCCTCCTGCCACCGAACTTCACTAATTACCACTATATCTAACTTTAACCTATCCATTTTCCTTTTTAAATTTTCTAACCTACCTGCCCGATTAAGGGATCTGACATTCCACCCTCCGATCCGTAGAACGCCAGTTTTCTTTCTCCTGATAACGACATCCTCTTGAGTAGTTCCCGCCCGGAGATCCGAATGGGGGACTATTTTACCTCCGGAATATTTTACCCAAGAGGACGCCATCATCATTTAACCATACAGTAAAGCTGCATGCCCTCGGGAAAAATTACGGCCGTAGTTTCCCCTTGCTTTCAGCCGTTCGCAGTACCAGCACAGCAAGGTCGTTTTGGTTATTGTTACAAAGCCAAATCAGTCAATCATCCAGACTGTTGCCCTTGCAACTACTGAAAAGGCTGCTGCCCCTCTTCAGGAACCACATGTTTGTCTGGCCTCTCAACAGATACCCCTCCGTTGTGGTAGGACCTACGGTACGGCTATCTGTATCGCTGAGGCACGCAAGCCTCCCCACCAACGGCAAGGTCCATGGTTCATGGGGGGTATTATTAGATATTCTGTACATAAACAAGCCAGCAGCCTGTCTACCCCCCTTAGAGCAAGAACTGAAAGTAGAATAGCGCACGTTCGTGCTTGACGATGACCCAGTAATGGTAGTTGCACGTAAGTGGCGCAATAAAAGGTGTGCGAAGAGTCGTTCGTTCGGCTTCGACACATATCAGATTTGACCGGAACACTTCATTTCGTCTTTCCTGTTTTTTTTCATTTCTGCCAACGCCAGCGACCTAGCAATTCCAGTGTCAAAATTACGTGGCGAAGCTAAATGTTACAGTTTCTGTTCCTAGCGCCGATTACGTCAGCATTTCCCCTCATTTGTCTCCACCCACCGCAAAGAGCAATTTTGCCATACAGATTTTTGTTCATCATTGTCAGCAATTGTTTTGAGGAACGCCGAAGTGAAGAAATAACACACTGGTGCGATATTTCTTCAGATCGGTAACCTTGTTATGTTTACACTGCCAAACCCAGTGCAAACGGATTTCTTCTTTTGTGTCGCATATACTTGCTTCACACAGGCAAAGAGAAAGATTGTACACGATGAAAGCTCAAAAAGTAGTAAAACTCCTTCACACAGTGAAAGTAAAATCATATTCTTTCCTCAACGTCAAATACCTACCGAAAATTGTGAAGAAACATAATATAAAATAAAAATATCGGCACTCGCTACAGCCACGTTGATATAGATGTATCGACATACCAGTGGAAAAGTATCGCCTCTGTATGGCGAAATTTCTTGGAGGAAATATCGATGTAGCGATTTTTGTCAGCAGCCCTACCACAAACTCAAGGGAGCCTTCCTGCTGCTGCGTGATGCAAAGCAACAAAGTTATGCTTTTCTAGCCCTCCTGTTTCATGTCTTTCTCTGGCGCGACCACAGAGAGGTGCAACACTGACACATACGTGAAAAAAATGTCAAAGGATCCCTCTTATAACTGCCAATTCGGTAACACACTCTTACGCATCCGCCCATTTTTACTGAAAATTTAAAAAACGAACTTGCACAGAGATAATCCGTAAAGCCGTCCGAGATGCAATTAGGCAGGCAAGTGGACTCTCAGGGGTGTCGAGGAGTTGCCTGCTTGCAGGCACGTCAGACTACTTTAAAGGTTATCTCTGTATGCGTTCATTTTTAAAGTTCTCGATAAAGGTGGGCAGCTGTCACCGAAGGTTTTGCCGAACTGCGTGACGGATCACGATGAAGTTTCATCAATTGGTTTCGAACGGTCTCTAGTGTTGCCAACCTCTAAACGATAGAAACAAATGCAATCACGTTGTGGTCCCAACGGTTGCTATCACATTGAATGGTGACACAACCCCACAATGTCCTTAGAGGAGTGTTTGAACGTCTGAGGGTGTCATTTGTGTCAAAGGTTGCCAAGAAAGTCTTCCTGTTGCGAACTGTGGGAATCAACGACCCAGGTTCAAAATGGTTCAAATGGCTCTGAGCACTATGGGACTTAGCTTTCGAGGTCATCAGTCCCCTAGAACTTAGAACTACTTAAACCTAACTAACCTAAGGACATCACACACATCCATGCCCGAGGCAGGATTCGACCCTGCGACCGTAGCGGTCGCGCGGTTCCAGACTGTAGCGCCTAGAACCGCTCGGCCACTCCGGCTCGCTAACGACCCAGGGAAAGAGGTAGTTTCATTTACGCCATTTATGTCAACACCTGAGGTCTTTTCATGCCGTTTCTGAGCTGCGGTATATCTGGAACGTTTTCCACGGCCAGTCGTAAGAAATGCGTGTGATTTCAACGCTGTGCGTCGCGGTTCTGAAATTCTGAGGCGTCGAAAGAAGGGATTAAATGTGGGTAAGAGGGGCTGTGACGACTTACTATCTTGTGGCACGCCCAAGATGACGCTGGGAAGATTGATAAAATTTAGTGCCAGTGTGACATCATTACCCCATCCTATAAGTCACATGAATTTCTGAGCTGTGGCCCCTTTTCTACACATGTGTCGACATATTGCTGTCTGAAGCGACGTCGAGCAGGAGAATGACTTCGCGGGACCCCACGCTTTTGCACCATTACGGAGAAAGGTTGTAGGCACATTTGAGCCAAAATTCAAACTTAGGTTACGCAATGGCTGACAATTATCGTATTTGGAAAAAGTTATCCTTTAATTCTGTTGCGTAGTTTAGATTCACTTGTCTTGAATTTGGAAACCGATGAATGGAAAACTGTCTAAGGCGAAATGTTAGTTGTCACCCAAGAATTTACTACAATCAGGGTTAGTTGCCGAGTTGCATTTTCATATTTAGCGTGAACTACGCTCTGACCCTGCAACGATTATTCACTTTACGCTGGGGCACTACAAATTTGGGAAGCCGTACATGTACACATTAATAAGAGATACGGCCGGCCGCATACTCATCTCGAATTCTGCCGTTATCCAATAACTACCAGCACAGTAAAACAGCGTGCAGCTCGCTAGCGCTATTTTCGCTGTTGCTCGCCAGCCAAGGCACACACTTGCTACGTGTCCCAGTTTGCAGCATGCAAAACAAATTACGTCACGGAACGGGTAAAGACGTCGCTGATGCCTTGGCCCGCAATCTGGACACGATTTGATTGCACCAGCTTTTCTAGAGCTGTTTTACGGTTACGTGGAAGAAACTTTTGTATGAGTTTCTGCGCTCTTGGAGACACGCCGTCAGCAAAGTGCTTCATTTGTGCGTATCTACCAACGATTATAGTGGTGGACTGCTAATCAATATTATCACTAATGAATCAGGCTTTGTTGGACTACTGGCAGATTGGGTGCTCGTTAAACTGGGTAATATTCTTAACTGGTTGTCATCAGTTGATTGTACAACACGGCGACGACGACGACTACTACTACTACTACTAATATAGTCGACGCCAGAAATATCGTGGAACACAGTTTGCGCTGATACTGTTACTTCATTTTAAGTAATTCACTCAAGATTGGATGAGATGACTCTAAAGCCTTTGTACTAACTCCACTAGACGTGTAATAACACCACAGATTAATGATACCGCATCCAATGCACCAAGCTGTTTACAAGAAATATCAGACTTGTGTGTTAGGCCTTGCAAATCAGCAGTCCATGGTGCGTATATTTGCGTACGTTACTTAACACATTGATTAAATTTCAGCCTAGTGAAACTATATGGGTTCGGTGACTGTAATAGTTATTCAGCAAACCAGAAACATCAGAAATGTTCAACTCACTTGGTCCAAGACAAAATCTATCACTTCCTATCATTCCTAAGGTTTCTTACGACAAAATTGTAAGAGTACATCATAAAGTTAAGGGTACATTACTTGGCTTGCAGTTTAGTGCTGCACAAAACAACGTAAATTAACTTCCCAGTTCTCGTTGCCCTTCTCAAAGCAAGCGAATTGTTGAGGGGGAGGCGATGATGCTGCACCTACAGACTGTTGTTGGTTTTGCAGAACTTGTAACCGAAGTTCCTGCTGTAGCTGCGGGAATTCCCTTAGATTGTCCTGCAACAGCTTTTGTTGCTGTTGCAGCTCCAACCTCTTTTGCCATAACCGTATAAACTCGGGATCTATATTTCATAGTGGATAACTGGCGACGAGAAAGTCCTCGTCGCCACTTCTCTGTCTTCCCTGTGTAGATAGAATGTAGTTTATCATCACTTGCGCTGACGGTGATGCAGAGACCGGTGGAACAAACAAGCAGTCCCTGTGGTCAACGGCAGCAGAGCTCGGGAATTGATCAGCTATCTAGAAGCAAAGGAAACGTCATTGTAAGCATTTGCAAACAATCCCTGGAGCAATATGAATCGGTAAACGTCAACACGGGTACGATTAGTATGTCTGCTATCAGTGGTGCAATTGAAGGTGTTGTGTACCACATCGCACACAACGGTAAGGAGAGGTGGGCAATGGAGTGGTGCTGCAGCTGTCGGCGTAGGAAAGTTGGACAGGAGCAGAAATGATAAGCGAAGAAGTAAATACAGTAAACAGAAGCTTTATTTAACTGGTGGCTTTCTCTACGTGTATCGAGACGTTTTACAAACGAGCATGCACCAGTGAAGTCCACCTAATATAAGAGCAACAGGAGTATCCTCGGGTGAGGCTCTCTCAGCTAATGCATAAGTGATAATGAGAGCCACGATTGGATTGTATCTCATTGGCGACTCCATTGTGACTAGGCTGCGCCTCATTGCCATTAGGCAGCCACCGACCATTCTATATAGCAGCGTCAGAGAGCACTCATGCTCGCTGGAGGTGTGGCTCAGTGGGCACGCTCCATTGGGGTGCCAGATCCTGAATGACTGATATCGGCGTCTGATTGACACTTGCGTTGCCATTGCCAACTGTGAGACGCCAGTGAGATGGTATCACAATAGGATGTCACAGAAGACTTTATAGCCACTGTAGCATCAGTAGGTGGGCCCTAGTAGGAACAGCACCTTCTGTAGGAACAAACAGCGACTGTACTATGGAATCTGATTATCTTCCACGTCGACACTTGAGCTGGGCTGGTAATCCGAGTCACTGTCATATACCAGAATCAGCACGATTTCTATCGAAATTACAACGAAACAGAGAGTTCACAGAAAAGTGTTCCAACGCTGCCCCATGGGGTAAGGACACCCATGCCCATACCTTATCACGCTCTTAGGAAGGCGCAGGTAGAGTAGACTACACGCCACACAGACGTATTGCATTCGAGCTGCTTGGCCGTCCTCGCTTGTGCAGTACCGGGTGATTATAACTAAAGGTGCGGGTACTCATTAAGGTATAGAGTGGACTGTAACTATCGTACGGCAGTGAAAGTTGGTAATACGGCAAGCTGAAAAAGCGAAGAAGTGGGGGAAATACATATGTATGTATGATGAACCTCTTCCTTGAAAATTTCTCTCCACACCTCCTATGTGTTACCATGGATGAAGTGTCACTGATCTCATTTGTACTAAGACTACAATACACACGAGATGTCTATTTACTTCCACCACCGTGAATGGAACGCATAAGTTCTAATTAATCTTCACTAACCTGCAGTCTTCTATAGTTGTTGTCCCCTTCTCAGAAATCAGCACTTAGGTCGTGAATCCGTTAGCTTGAGGCTTTAGTAAACTCTTAGCGAGGGACAGATAGTGTATAAATAATTACATCTTCAATTAGCTTGTTTATATGGGATTCCATTCACTTTTTTTAATAGTAGAACACGAGAAACTCACAATTATAATCCACTTTATGAACCTCAAATAGTCTTCATTTTTCACACTTTCATAGAAAATAAACAAATTAATTATCAGCCCATTTGCATAGTTACTTTCAAATTGTTCTCAGGTATACGTCCACGTAACCAGAGATTGACAATTAAGTTCATAACGGGTGCCGACCTAGGCAGACAACATTTTTGTCTTTCGAGATTGCCGAACCAGCTCTGATCGTACAGCCGATCAACTTAGCCCGCCATTCAAGCTAGGCGCGATCCGAAGACCTCTGAAATGCTTCTTCTGCCTCTTCATTTAGCAGTTCTTTATTATTATGCTCGTTATTAACGCTTTTGAAATAATGGAATGATAGCCTGCCGTTGAGAGACGCTTCTATAAGAAATGGAAGTAAATTCACTGGTTAGTTTTTCTAATATTGATAACAGAAATTTATAACTTTGTCGCGCTACTTCCGAATGCCACAGCCAATCGCGTAGGAGAGTCACTTTGCTTTGATATTGGCACAATTCAAAAACTGCCGGTTTTACAGGAGCGACATTTTTAAAATTGTGACGAAAGGAGAAAGCTTGTAATTTCTTTTTGGTTTAGCGCAATTCACTTTACTTTTCTCTTTGGTTAGAAAACATGTTAAACAAGAGATCTTTAATGATATACTCATAACAAATATAACACTCGATTTTTTTTGTACTGATGCCTTTATATAAGAGAAATACATTTGCACTTTAAAGATCACCACTATATGTAAAATGTAAATTAAAACACAGAATTCTGAAGATAAAAATAAAAAAATAAACACTAATCTGTGGACTCAGACATTATAATGACAATACGGATGGCTATAAAAGTAAGTGTAAAATTTTGGCGATATGGTTGTGGTTAATTAAGTCAAGTAAGTCTTTCTTCTTTCTCTCAGGTAATGCACGCTTTTTGGCATAAGCGAGTTGAGTATTAGAGAATCCTTTGCTTTTCGTCTTTTCTTCAACTGAGTAGCAATTTCCTTGATGGTATTATCCATGTGCGACGTTTTGTAAAAAGATGAATAGGATGTTTCTTGTATCACCTTCATAACTTTGATGTCACTTATTCTTACAATCTCTTAATCTGCGTTCTGAAATGAAGCTTCACTTTCACTAAGACTTGTTTTAATGTTGCAAAAATCTTCGTGCGACATTTCAATAGCATTGTATGGTCCGCCATTCTTTTCAGCAGAACGGATTATGGATACGAAATGGTCTGGAGTATATATTCGACATCTTTTTAATACTCGTTTTACTTCTCTTTCGATCATAGAGTGAGCACTACCACCTTCGTTTTGGGTGCGTCCCTTGATCAAAAATTTGCGGGTGATGGATGTGATATTAGGAAATTTATTAACAGCACCATTTGTCTTAATATCATAAAAACTAAGACTGAATATATTAAGTCTACTTTTACAGTAAAACACAGACTTCCCTCATTCGACGCTGAAAAACTGGTTGCATGCCAAAACACCTTACTATCACTGCCTTCCTCTTTGTCTGTTTTCATCTCTTTACGAGCTAATTTTTTCCAATAACTGACGGTCATAGCTTCTTTAAGTTCATCTTTTTCCGCATTAGACGCATTCTGATATACGATACACTGCTCGTATTGGTCCCTTTTTGGTGTGTGCAATGACAAATTCTTCGGTGAAAATTCTGTAGAACATTACATAGATTACAAGCTGTTCATTCTGCTGTAAGCATTGATTTACGTAGTACCTATAGATTTGGGGTGTCGTTTTGCTACCATCTATATATTCCTTACTTGAATCGGCTCAGCAGTAATGACTGGTTATTTTTGGAACTGAATTTATGTGCTGTCTTTCTCATCTATCTGTTCGTGATTAGTATGTTTCCGACGAAGATCTTTTGCAACAATGCTGGTCGAATGGTCAACTTTGTTCTCTAATACAGTTCGAACGACCCTATGATATATATACAAGACATTCATACAGGACACCTTGCAAACTTTTAATCGGTTCTCATAATTTTTTGGAAATAAAAATCATTTTTGGCTTTTCCGCTACTTGTTTCTTTAACATATCAATATGTAGGCATGATTTTTAAGATACTCGCAGCAATGAAGTCTCCCTGTCAATGGAAATCCCACAGCTGCCAGTAAGTATTGAAAATGCTTCATTTTTCCTACTCGGTAAATTTTTCCCTACATTTCAGTCCACATTTCTTAGGGCAAGCCTCTTTTAATTCCCTGTCTCTCACTTCTTTGTTAGTGATGAGGAAATGTATGGCTTACCAGGATTTCTAAGCTTCTTGCTAGAATGAGTTAACCAACTGTTCATATTTTCTTATTTCACTTCTCTCCTTATTTTCATTGCAATGCATGTTTCAATACTATTACCATTCCTGTACCTTACATCATTATCAAATTCAGATGAACTTTCATTAGTGCTGTTGTTCTCGTAGTTGGGATCAGCATCAGAATCATCTGAATCAAATGTTAATTCTCGATGTTCTTCGTTTGCCGAGTGTTTATCCGGGTTATGTTCTCATTTACTTCTATCTTATTTTCTTCCACATCCACTGTATAACATCCCAACGACCCCCTTAAAGTCAATTAAGACAGAATATCATAATATGAAGTAGGGAAGAGTTATCTTGGCAAATACATTTGTGCCGATAAGCTAACACCAAGAAGGTTTGATAACAACAACATTATACATCACTGAGAGTTTTTGTTATGAAAAGAGGAGGAAGAAACCTCATATTTAATTACTGGACAAATATCCAAGTGATAATTGCAATTAATATCTTGAAAGCTAAGTCCAAGGTGATGTTAGTCAGAGATAACTTTTATGTGGAAGAGAGTTGTAAGCACAACGAAGAAATTCAATGCGCCTACAATACTCTTTCACAGAAGAAGTCGATTGCTGGCTCTCGTCCTGTAAAGACGTGCGAGAACAATTCTTGTCTTAGTTATTGAGAGTACGGAACGCGACGAGATTGTTTTGCATTCAGAAGTGTTTCTTGCGTGACGTGATTCACGAACTTCGGAAACTGATTTTCTAAGCAGAGACAGGAACCGATAGACACGTTTAACTGTGCATAACAGGTTAATTTAACTTTATTGACGAAACTAGTGAATATTGGACTTGACATTCAAATAGTTGGAACTAAAAGAAGATTGAATAGTATATCAAAGGACTACACTCAATTAGTCTCGAGTAGGACACAATTACACGACTTCACGAAGATAATACAATTACGCTGAAGAGTCGAGTTGTCGTTATTGTCAAGAAACTTAATTTTAACAGTACTGACTTTACCAGCCAACTGCGTGTGCGTGTGGTGCGAAAGTTATAAAGTATTTAGTAGCCAAGGAACAATAAACTATTCGTTCCAAGTGAAATATCAAGCGTGGACTACATTATTAAGTGATTTAATCAATGATAGTTAACCAACGACTGTTCAGCACGGACAATTCAATCTGAATATCAAAATACCTACTTCAATAATTGAAAAGAGAACTTTTGAACTTTTTTTTTAACATTACGGCGTAGGTTCACTCAGACGCGATCAAAGAGTATCTGTGGATCTCGCTTCATACAGGTTCAACAACTCCATAGCAACGAGCCAACAACGTACGAGAAGACTGATATTTACAATGTTTCCTCGCAATTGGTGGTGTGTACGATGCGGATGAGATAAGATTTAACAACTACTGCATATCCGGGCAATGAATCATTCAATCGAAAATCAGAAGAAGCATCCATCGTACGAGTTAGCATTTCTGTCTCCCGTTCACCAACGGTGACCTACGTCATCGCGCATCGTGTCTCGACTCCACTGCGAGAGCTGTGGCAGTAGCAGCTCTACGGCGTCGACAATACCAGCACGCGGTTGGAGTGCGGGGACGCCACAACTGCCCCTCTAAAAATGAAATAAACAATGTTTAAACTATCGTCACTTTGTGTTAAAATTCTAACAGTTGTTAAAAAATTAAATTTGGGGAAAAAATTATTTACCGGCGTGTCATAATCACATAATTTTATCCTTAACACATAAATAACTATTTAGATAGAAACAATCATGTTGGCAGAACATCCGCAACTGAGCATTATAACAGAGGTTGAAAATACCGCTTTAGTTGTAAGTTACTTTATTTTCACACACCGGTTTCGAACTTTTATAAGCCCATCCTCAGGTGTCGTAGCTGTGCTGTAGTCCCCAAGCGCCGCGTGTACCAGGCGCGGTGTGCTGCCTATGAGCGCAGAACAGGTCCATGTTCCGCGTTCGCAGGCAGCACACCGCGCTTGATACACGCGGCGCTTGGGGACTACAGCACAACTACGACACCTCAGAATGGGTCGTGTGAAAATTAAGTAAGTTACAACTGAAGCGGTATTTTCAACCTCTGACATTTAGACAGGCTAATTACCTGCAGGATTGTTTTTCCAAACGTTTTTCCAGTTTTCGTTAACCTTTACATTGTCTTGTGGTACATTCTTATCGAAGGCTTTACAAAGCTTTAATATTAATGAAGTTCTTGCTCGCGAAGACTGCATGCTTTCACTATCAAAATATTAAAAAAAATAGTAAATGATACAAATTCAAATTATTTCTTATATGTAGGTACAACTCAAAGTAATTGTAACAAAATTTTCATTTAATCTTTGGTAGAGGCACAGTTCAAAATAACATTTTATTAATGATAAAATATGATTAAGAGAATACAGCTTACCATGAATATCGGCACAACTCGAAATATCTCTTTTTCAAAGAAACAAATATATCGCAAACTTGTTTTAACAAGAATTGTGCTACTGTTCCCGAAAACTCTGCGACCATTTCCTTAGAAGGCTCGTGAACAAATGAGGTTATGCCGCTGTTGGAAGATAGCACATGTGCCATCTAGCGGCAAACCACTAACAACAGAAATATGCCAGTTTAAATGGTTCAAATGGCTCTGAGCACTATGCGACATAACTTCTGAGGTCGTCAGTCGCCTAGAACTTAGAACTAATTAAACCTAACCAACCTAAGGACATTACACACATCCATACCGGGGCAGGATTCGAACCTGCGACCGTAGCGGTCGCTCGGTTCCAGACTGCAGCGCCTATAACCGCACGGCCACACTGGCCGGCTATGCCAGTTTACATGATGAAGCGATTTTTTTAAAAGTTGTGCTACTATCAAAGCAAAGCAGCGAATTTAGGCGATCTTTCTCACGATATCCGTACCGAACAAACCACCTGTCATCGGTATCTCACACCACATTACGTCACCTTCCCACTGCTGCCTTCACAGCTACCGAGAAGCAGTGGCGCAGTGGTTAGCACACTGGACTCGCATTCGGGAGGACGACGGTTCAATCCCGCGTCCGACCATCATGGTTTAGGTTTACCGTGATTTCCCTAAATCGCTTCAGGCAAATGCCGGAATGGTTCCTTTGACAGGGCACGTCCGACGTCCTTTCCCATCCTTCCCTAATCCGAAGAGACCGATGACCTCGCTGTGTGGTCTCTTCCCCCAAATCAACCCAACCCAACCCAACCCTTCTCAGCTGCTCTAAGGAGAGCTTCTTGTAGCTGAATATGATGGCTGCAAAGCCAGGAATATTACAGTAGATATTCCAATGCGTTCATGAGGAACCGATTTACTTTGGAAAAAAATTTGTTAGAATTTACGCTACCAGGTACAAATATAGCTTATGATAGAAAGAAAGACGGATAGAATGTTTCCATACGTAATGGATTAGGAACAGGACGTGGGATGAAAAGGACAAACAGGTGAAAAGGCATAATATTGATTTTATTAACTCCCACGTACAGAATTTGTAAAGTATGAGCACCGAAGACGCCGACGAGGTGCTACATCGATAAAACCACGTTATCAATACATTCTCGCAACAGTTTCGGTGGAATCTGAGTAACGTGTTCCTGTATGAAGACCAAACATGTCCCTGGTAGATATCCCCAGAGTCTAAAGACACATGGATTCAGGTCAGGTGAACATGCAGACCATGCATCTGAAAAACCTCTGGAGATAACATGTTCGTGGAAGACCATTAAATAGATCTTTCACTGGGCGAGCGATATTAGGTGTTGCCCATCTTGCATGAAAAAAATGGTTTCCCCACAGTTGCGCTCTTCCAAATCAGGAATCACATGCTGTACAAGGTCTCAATAACAGGCAGACTTCAAGGTACACTGGACAGGCTCTCTGGCTGCATTCTCTTCAAACAAGAAAGGATAAAGAATAAAGGTGACTGTGAAATCACACCACGCAGTCACGTACGACGAATGCTTTGGCTGTTCGTGAACAATATGTGGTTTAACTGTATCCCAAATTCGACCATTCTGTGTATTCATTGCTCGCTGTAGTGTAAAATGTGCCTTGACCCTCCATATCACATTGTCCGGCCACATGTCATCAACTTCGATCCGTGCCAGAAAGCGAAGAGCAAATTCAGAACGTTGATATGTGTCGTAAGGTTTCGACTGCTGCACCGTTTGGATCGTTTAAGGGAATTAGTGTAAAAGAGACCGCAGAACTTTCCTTACTATTGACCATGGAATGGACACACCATCCCTAGCACGTTCTGCACGGTCAGTTACAGCAACACCAACCTCATCAGTAAGTCCCACGGGGATAGGACGCCTTCCTCTTGCAGATGCCACACCAAGCTCACCTGTGTTTTCGAATGTCATTATTTTCTTCCTTAAACCATTTAATGACATCTGGCCTCTCCTCACACTTTTCAGTCATCGACACTTTCTCAATGAGACACTGTAATTGGTGCCAGTCACATAAAATATTTTCACTAACTGAGCACAGTCTCTCTTCAAGAAATCCATTATGTTCACCCTCGTTATGGTTTGTCAACTGTCAGTGTAGTTATCATACCGTCATGCAAACAGTGTAAAGCGCCAGATTTACATGTTGTAGCCACAACTGGAACTAATTTTTTTCCACCTGCAAACTGGTTCTACATTAATGCATTAGCATATCTACAGTTTCGCTTCCATATGATAATTACAGCCCCCACTAGACCCCTGTAAGTAGCTGCATTTTAATTATAACCACCCGGTACAATCGTCCGTGCTATGGCCAAATTACTACTCCGCCTGCACTTTAGCTGTTTGCCTACCGCTTCCCAGCTTTTATCCATGTCCACGCCGACTGCCCACCAATGGGCACAGAAGCTACAACAGCATACTTTAGAGGCTTCATATACAAGATTTGTTTGGCTACCAGGGTGCTAGCTACAAATTATTCAATTGCAGTGATAAGCTGAATAAAAACATGTTAGCCATTACTCATATTAGGAATTAAACATTACATAGGAGAATTAAATAACAAAATTGAATATCTACATTTTCTTCATAATAAAAAAGAACGAATTCTGTGTTAAAAATTACTGTGTGGGAAATTCCGTAGAATGCAAGTTGTCCAAGAAGTAAGCCGGGCTCATGTATGCGGATTGACTAATGCAAATGGTGCCCATGATATCTCTATGGGATGAGGCAAAGTTGCTGGTCAAAACAGCAGTGGAACAATTCAGGAATATTAAGAGATCAGTCTGGATATTGCCTTGAGTGGATACCAAACCACTCAAGAGTATTCCCCAGAGACTGTTAGAGAAAGCACGGTTTCAGAATTAAATAGTCAAGGCTGAGGAATGGAGGAGCACTGACTAGAAAATTGGAACAGATGGTCAGCCATTTTTGTGGAAGTTGGAGAGCAAACCCTGATTGCTAGAGAAAAACCTGGAACTTTGAGTCCCATTAGTTTTTATGAGACTTTTGGAGAGGCCTGGGAGTTCACTCAAAAGTAAGAGCTCACATGGAATTGATGGCATTTCTAACAGAGTACTGCCGGTCGCGGTGGTCTAGCGGTTCTAGGCGCTCAGTCCAGAACCGCGCGACTTCTACAGTCGCAGGTTCGAATCCTGCCTCAGTCATGGATGTGTGTGATGTCCTTAGGTTAATTAGGTTTAAGTAGTTCTAAGTTCTAGGGGACTGATGACCACAGATGTTAAGTCCCATAGTGCTCAGAGCCATTTGAACCATTTTTTTAACAGAGTACTGAAACTTGTTCCCAACAAATAAGTGGGATTCTCAGCCAAATATGTAGTAGCTCACTGAAGCAGGGAATTTTTCCAGGTAGACTGAAATATTCTACTGTTAAACCATTGCATAAAAAAGGGGACAGATCTGATGCTAACAACTACCGCCCAATCTCACTTCTGACAGCTTTATCCAAAATTCTTGAAAAAGTATTATATTCAATAGAAACATCATGTATTTGTAAAAATGAAGTACTAACAAAATGTCAGTTTTGTTTTCAGAAAGGCTTTTCAACATAATATGCTATATATGCTTTCACTTATCAAATATTGAATGCATTGAATAACTGAACATCACCCATTGGGATATTTTGCGATCTCTCAAAGGCTTTTGATTGTGTGAATCATGAAATTCTTCTAGATAAGCGTAAGTATTGTGGTATGAGTGGGACAGTGCACAAATGGATTTATTCATACTTAACTGGAAGAATGCAGAAGGTTGAAATTAACAGTACAGATAGTCTGCAAAAACCAGCAGCGTTCTCTGACTGGGGAGGTATCAAGAATGGTGTCCCACAGGGTTCAGTCTTCGGTCCCTTACTGTTCTTAATATTAACGACTTGCCACTCTATATTCATGAAAATGGAAAGTTAGTTCTTTTTGCTGATAATGCAAGTATGTAAATTAAACACACCCAACAAGCAAGACTCAGCTAAGAAAATTGCAAATAATATCTTTCAGAAAATTATTAAGTGGTTCTCTGCAAAAGGACTCTCACTAAATTTTGAGAAAACACAGTTAATACAGTCTGTACAGTAAATGGCAAAGCACCATTGATAAATATAGACTATGAATGGAAGTCTGTAGCTAAGGTAAAATACTCAAAATTTATAGGTGTGTGCATTCATGAGAAATTGAATTGGAAGAAACTCATCGATGATCTGTTGAAACGGTTAGGTTAAGCAACTTATGCTATTAGGATAAATTTTGGTAATAAGCTTATCAGTAAATTAGCCTGCTATGCTTATTTTCATTCACTGCGTACATATGGCATCATATTTTGGGGCAATTCGTCATTAAGAGAGATGGTATTCATTGCACAAAAGCGTGTAATCAGAATAATAGCTGGAGCCCACCCAAGATCACCATGCAGATATTTATTTAAGGAACTTGAGATATTCACAGTACCTTCGCAATACATATATTCACTTATGAAATTTGTCATTAATAACCCATCCCAATTTAAAAATAACAGCAAAGTGCATAGCTACAACACTAGAAGAAAGGATGATATTCACTATTCTGGATTAAATCTCACTTTGGCACAGAAATGGATGAATTATGCTGCCACAAATATCTTTGGTCACTTGCCAAATAGTATTAAAAGTCTGACAGATAGCCAACCAACATTTAAAAGCAAATTAAAAGAATTTCTGAATGACAACTCCTTCTACTCAGTAGATGAATTCATAGATAAGAAGGAGTAACTGTAAAAAATGAATCAATTAATTAATTATTTTATGTAAAGAAAATTTATGTTAAAGTGACAAGTTCCACATCATTACGAAATGTCGTATTCATGATCTACGGAACAACGATTAATGTATGTATGTATGTTCCCACCACTCATATACGTACTTCGTTCAGTAGTCTATCCAGACAGCGAGGGGTATCTAGTGAAGGCACAGTACTTAGTTGTTATCTGTTTAGGGTTGAAACGAACACGTTCATGACTCCTCACGAAATCCTTATCCTAGTGGAATAATACAGGAAGGCAAAGATGATCGCATTCTTACGAATTTCTCCCATCTTCACTGTTTGCTCCGCGGGCGCTTACTTGCAGTTGCTGCCGTCGAATGACTTAGCACCGGCCGTTGTGGCCGAGCGGTTCTAGGCGCTAGAGTATGGAATCGCGCGACTGCTACGGTTGCAGGTTCGAATCCTGCCTCGGGCATGGATGTGTTTGATGTCCTTAGGTTAGTTAGGTTTAAGTTTTTTTAAATGACTTAGCCTCGGTTCTGTCTGCAGAGTGTTTGTCTCACCCGACCGCCGATGCGCAGCTAGGACGAAAACATCTCAAGTCAACGCACGATGGCCGCCGCACGCAGATTGTTCTGAAATTTTGGACTGCTGCCGATGTAGCGACAAAGTTTATGATTAATTCTTTCCTATGCCTACGAAAAGAGGACACACATAGACACAAACAGCTATTTCGAGAGTACGTCGTTCTGCGTCTCATGGAGGCACTTTTAAATCAAGTAAGAAACGTGATGACAGACAACTTCTTCACGTCTTTTCAACTTTCTTAGACGCTCAAAGAAAAGAAAACTTCATTAGCTGCTACGCTGAATAAGATCTGTCTTGAAATACGTGATAGGGTAAAGTAGCCAAATGCTGAAATACACTCCAGAACCATCCTGCGCCAACAAACTTCATCATGACTTATACCAAAGGAAGAAGAGTAAAAATGTCATTATTTCGAGTACACTGCATGCTGAAATAGCAATAAGGAAAGCACAAACCTGAAACCATAACTCTCTACAATGCGGTGAAGTAGTCGATCTAAACGCCCTTTGATATACGCCACAGGTTGCATGTAGGAGGCGGCCAACGCTTGTCTTCTACAATATCTTGGACATAACAGCAATAAATGCGTGGGTCTTCAGCGAAATAACGAAAAGCAAGAAAATGGAAATGAAGAAGTTCGCACCTGAGCTGGTGAAAGAACTCAAGGGAACAAAAGAGCGGGAGGAAGAACTTTCAAAAGAAGAGAATACAGGACCAACATTGTTTAGAAAGCATTAGACGTGCAAAATCATTCTCTACAAAGACAACAAGGTCAGCGACAATTGTGTGAAGTGTGATAATGCCATGTGCGGAAAACTTGCACATACAACAGAAATCACCTGTGTTAAGTACATGTACCTCGTTCCAAGGACTTCAGTAAAAAGAACATCAAAGAATTAGTAGAGCACACGCTTTTATAATCAGTATCATATAAAGAGTATGGGAGATTCAATAAATGGTTAATACATGGAAGTCAACAGTTTTGGAAATTTCTTAACATGAGCAACAATAAATCTTTACAACATTTTTGTTGTAATAAGTAAGTAATGTGTAAATTATTACGTTAAACAATTATTGTTATAACTCGCCAATAGGTACGGTTCAAATGGCTCTGAGCACGCCGGCCGTTGTGGCCGAGCGGTTCTAGGCGCTTCAGTCTGAAACCGCGCGACCGCTACGGTCGCAGGTTCGAATCCTGCCTCGGGAATGGATGTGTGTGCTGTCCTTAGGTTAGTTAGGTTTAAGTAGTTCTAAGTTCTAGGGGACTGATGACCTCAGATGTTAAATCCCATAGTGCTCAGAGCCTTTTGAGCCATTTTTTTGACCTCTGAGCACTAACTACCCTAAGGACGGCACACACATCCATGCCCGAGGCAGGATTCGAACGTGCGACCGTAGTGATCGCGCGGTTCCAGACTGTAAAACCTAGAACCGCTTGGCTACACCGGCCAGCCCAATAGGTAAGGACGAAAACACACTACAATAAAGTATTTTTTTAAGTCAGATATGGAAATATTTTATGCGCCGTGTTAGGAATGTCAGAAACTTCGCTGTTCTAGTAATAATTAGACTCCTATGTAGATTGTTTAGAGTCAGTCTAGTTGCAGGAGTCATTCCTAATGCCTGGAGGTGAGTGAAGGTTGTTTTCATTCCGAAGCCAGGACAAAGCGATCGTACCAAGGATAAGGAAATGAGACCAATCAGTCTGTCCTCCTTTCTTTTAAAGATGTTAGAAAAACTGGTTACCGTGCACGGTAGACCAGTGGCCGATTTGCCTAAGGCGGTCATGTGCGAGGACTTGCGGTGTTTCCGTCCTAGCTGCGCAGCCGCGGTCGGGAGAGGCAAACACACCACAGGGAACTTCCGAGGCTAAGTCGTTTGACGGTAGCAACTGTCATTCAGCGCCTGCGGAGCAAATAGTGAACGTGGAATAAATTGGGAAGAATACAATCAGATTCACCATCCCATATTTTTGCACCAGCATAAGTCTTTCGTGAGGGCGCATGGAGACCCTAAAGAGACTACAGTTTAGTGATATGCCTTCACTAGACACCCCACACTGTGAAGACCTTACAACTAAACTGCAGTAGTACGACTCTGATTGGGATAAAACTGGGTAGACCTCGGCACAAGCTACAGGCAGATATAATCTGTCTCAAAGAGCCGTATATGCGCTGCGGAAAATTTCCAGGCCTTCCCAAACATCTCATAACAACTTCTGGGACCCAGAATGCCAAGGCTGGAATTATAATAGCGATTTTGAATTACACAGTCACAAAAATAACACAACTTTCCAGAACGAAATTTTCAGTATGCAGCGGAGTGTGCGCTCATATGAAACTTACGGGCAGATTAAAACTGTGTGCCAGACCGAGACTCTAACTTGGGACGTTTGCCTTTCGAGGGCAAGTGCTCTACCAATGACAATTTTCTCGAAACTCAGTTACAAAACAATGTATGGGGGGATCCACTCAAACTTCTGAGGAATAAGGTAAGAGCACCGACAGTGCTGTCAAGACGACTTGCCAGTGAAAGGCATAGGTCCTGAGTTCGAGCTTCGATCTGGCATACAGTTTTACTCTGCCAGTAATTTTCATAACAAAACTTTGTTCTGAATGTGCAGCTACAGGTGGAATCACGCTTGGACGAGAATCACAGATTATTACATCCATGTGTGGACAGTATTCCTATGAGACATAGACTTTTGCTGACCGAATTAGAGACACAGAATAATTTTCTAGGAAAACAGGCTACTCATACGGTCGACGCTATGGCATGCAGACAGAGTAATCAATAGAGTACGAACCGCAGTTGGCGCAACAAATGAACGTAGCCTCTTTGTTCTAAACAAAGGAGGACAAACCCCTACATAGCGCAACAATGCAGAAGGGACCAACAGTACTGAAATTTCACCAGCAAATGCGAAATCCATAAAATACGTCAACGAATGGGAAATACTAGAAAATGCCATATACAGTGACCATGACGCCACACTCATCCACATAGACACATATGCAAGCACGAACACACACACAGCACATAAACAAAAACAACGGCTTTTTCTACACAAGACTGACTGGGACGAGGTTGGAGAATTTTCCCTCCATACGGTCAAAGGTAGCACACATTTTGAAGGACCTGCTTCAATAACCAACAATTAGCTGTCCCAAAGACCAATAGTGCACCGAAACAGAGACTACCTGGTCCACTAAGGCAGAAAACTAAGGAAAGATGCTAGTGAACAAAGAAATATTACCAAAAAGCAAAAACAGCACAAGAGAGGGAAGTAAGACTGGAACTATAGCATGACGCAAAACAGAAATATAAAAACGAACTGTACAAGACCAGACAGGATCAATGCAATAATTTTGTCAAAACTCAGTTACAAAAGAATGTATGGGGGGAACCAGTAAAACTTCAGAGGGGTAACGTAAGGGCACCGACAGTGCTGAGAACCCTTAGACGCACAGACGGAACTATTAAAATAGGCAGGGATACTCAGCAGAGTACCAGCTGAACAAGTTTCTCCCTGACGATGAAAAGCCGAATGACCACAATATCACACAGGCCTACGAAGACAATTGGATGACACCTCCATAAATGGTCCCGCTAATATCCCATGTGCCTAGGAAGAGGTAGCGTTTGCAACTAAACATTAAAGAATGAGAATACTCCCCGTCCAGATGGAATACACCTAGAAACACTCAAAAACAAAGTTCCAAAGATTAACCTTTTTCTAAAAGAGTTACTAAGGAAGCATATCTACGAGATACGGTCCCCTTCATGTGGAAAATTGCGAACGCACTAACCATCAAAAACGTCAGGGGATCGGGACCCGACAGGCCCAAGAATTACAGGTCCATCTGTATCTTGAACACTTTGGCTAAGGTGCAGCAGAGGCTCCTGTGTAATCGACGACAGTCACAAAGGAGGTTTTTCGGACTTAGCTACTTCAGTACGGCTTTAGACCCAAAAGCTCAATAGACGATGCAGTTTACGGCGGCTGGAAATAATACAGGGCACACAAGATAAGTACGCAGCAGCAGTACTAATAGATGTAACAGGAACCTTCGACAGTCTCTGGTGAACTGCCTTGTTTGCAAGGCTACGAGAGAATGCAAACGCCAACAGTCCTACGCAGTACCGTACTCGACTACTGCGAAGATAGGGTGACTCAATGGCAAGCAGGAACACAAAATATTATCAAGAAAATAACTAAAAGGTGCCCACAAGGCTCAATCTGACAGCCAATTTCCTGCGGTTTGCTATAGAACCACTCCTAAACAATCTGGACGAAGATGAGAGTGTTAAGGGTATGTAACCTATGCTGACGACTTGCTAGTAGTAATAACTGCAAACTCGACAGCGCAACTCGAAAGCAAAGCTACACAGTTCCTTTCAAAAATATGCGACTGGTGCATCCATAACAGGCTCACGATTGTGGCAAACAAGACAGAATATTTACTGCTAAAAGGAGCAATACAAAGAAACCCCACCATTTGACTTAACAGCAATAGCATACAGGGAACAATAACAACGAAGTACCTAGGGATACAGCTCGACGAACGATTGACGTTCAACGAGCACATAAGACTTACAACTGAAAAAGCGACAAGACCAATGCACAGACTTTGCGCGCGAAACTCAACTCACTACAGACTATAATTCCTGACACTACGAATGTTTCATGCAGCCCTCTTCGAGTCTGTTACGTGCTTCGCAGTAAGTGAGTGGGCTCATCGACCGCTACTCATGACCCACAAAACCAGTGTGAGGCATGGACAATGAGGAGTATTGCTCAGAATGTCAGAGGCATTTGGCAGCACTTCCATGGAAGCCCTGTGCAATGTACTTGCAACATACCCAATTGCCACAACCATTGGACATAGAGCAGCAGCGGACTGCCTCCACGGGGGAAGATTGGACAAGGTACATGAGTTATCAGGGGACAATGTTACAGGAAAAGGCCAATTAAATCTTTGGAAGGTTGAGACATGGCAAAAAGAGTGATAAACGTCTGACAAGAGCCGTCGGGTCTTCTCCTTCTACCCGAACGCTTGAGGCTCAGACACAATGACCCAAGTCGCGGCATGGTACACTTGCTGGCGGGCCACGGACCTTATCCTACACACCTACACCGCTTTGGCCTCAGTCAATGTGATACACGTGAATGTCGGGAACATGGGTCCCCCGAACACACAACACCACATTGCGGCGCACTCACGCACAGGTAAGACACATGATGGAAATCGAAGACAAAGGGCAAGGTTTAAGGGACCCAGACAAGTGGAGCATGGTTAACCGCATCGCTGGTGAAATATCAACTGTGCTACACAAGAACTTATAAGCAGCAACAGCCACATTCAAGATCACAACCAGACACACAGTCTATGCCACAACATGATACATGGGACGGACAGAGATTCAAACACTGAGATGGGAACAGATAAATATACAGACACACAGATATATATACGGCATGGTAATGAATCAGACTATCGCAACAATAGTACAAGTAATATATTTACACATGTAGTATTTTCAGAGTAGTTAGTAATAAGAAATAAAACATCAATTTTTCCTTTTGGTACAAAGTAAAACAAGTAACTCTTTAGATCACAATTTTCAGACATATAACTGTGTAACATGTAAATTGCGTAAAACAAAAACTGTAAAACATGTGAACTTTATATAAAATCCGTATGCAATATAATAAGACTCAGGTACACAGATAAGGAGGCACAACATAGATAAGACGTGCCCCTCGGAAACACGAGGCTCGAGGTCACTCTTCCGAGGCTCGTCTCCAGCTTATGGCGCGTGTAAATGGAGGAAGTAATTGTAGTTACAATTAGTACTGTTATACCACACACTCAAATCACGTGGAGCTAACCTCACTACGTACATACACATGTACAACAGCAATCAGTGCAGAATATAATATGGTAATTCAGGTGAGAAAGGCTCGAAGTGTTTACCGAAGCCCTCCCACTTGAAATAGTCAAGTAAAGGGATCTCTTTCTGTATCTAAATCTTTCCTTTCGTCTGTTACTTTCTTCTTAAGAATGGAGTAAAATTTGTTTTCATTTTCTAAACTGTACTTCATATATCATATGTTTTAATTAACAATGTAATTATGTAAAAGTCACGAAAAGTAGCAGCACTGAGAGAAGCTGTAGGAAAAGCCAAATACTGTGTCTGCAGCTTGCTACTAGTTTTCAGTAGCAAACGATCCACTATAGCTATCAAGGCGACGCGTCACTCTACAATGTTAAGAAGCAAATAAGAAATAAAATAATTTTGCACCAGACTACAGATAGCCGAGACTGATGACTGGCTTATTGAGAAACGAGGTTTACCTTCAGAAAATATATGTATATGCCAATTCATAGAAAAGTCTACAGGAGAGGCTGATTTTGTGATCCCCTTGGGCTAAATTATCAACGTATCAATAATGCTGGCTAATTTTCGATTACGCACCGTCAGGGAACATAACATTCCCTTTTAAATTCCGCAAGAACACAGTCATTCGGAACTGACTCCTTACGTCAGGATTCTGCAAGCAAACATGAGAAGCGGGCAATGAATACCCCCTTAAATGTTTTCAACTGTGTTCTGAAGGTCCGCATTGATTCAGAAAATCACTTCCAGTCTTACATTCATGTGAACTCCCATGAACCGTGTACCTCACCGTTGGTGGGAAGTCTTGCATGCTTCAGCGATAGAACGCAAGGGTATCTATTGTGAGATCAGACAAACGGACGGTTCCTGAAGAGGGGCAGCAGTCTTTTCAGCAGTTGCAGGGGCAACATTCTGGATGATTGACTGATCTGGCATTGTAATATCAACCAAAACGGACTTGCCATGCTGGTATTGCGAGCGGCTGAAAGCTAGGGGACACTACAGCCGTAATTTTTTCCGAGAGCATGCAGCTCTACTGTATGATTAAATGGTGACCGCATCCTCTTGTTTAAAATATACCGGAAGTAAAATAGTCCCCCATTCGGATCTCCAGACGAATATTACTCAAGAGGATGTCATTATCAGGAGAAACGAAACTGGCGTCCTAGGGATCGATACTTGGAATGTCAGATCTCTTAATTGTGCAGGTGGGACAGAAAACTTAGAAAGGGAAATGGATAGGTTAACGTTAGATATAGTAGGTTTCAGTGAAGTTCGGTGGCAGCAGGAACAGAACTTCTGGTTAGGAGAATACGGGATTATAAATGTATAATCAAAAAGTGATAATGCACGAGGAGGTTTATTAATGAATAAGAAAGTAGGAACACGGATAAGCTACTACGAACAATATAGTGAACGCATTATTGTGGCCAGGATAGACACGAAGCCCACACCCACTTCAGTAGTACAAGTTTATTTATATCCCAATTTCTGGAAATTTATGGTAAGCTTCTATGGGACCAAACTGTTGAGGACATTAATCTCTAGGTTTACACACTACTTAATATAACTTAAACGAACTTACACTAAGAACAACACACATACCGCCATACCGATGCCCGAGGGAGGATTCGAATCACCGCCCGTGGGGGAGGGGGGAGGGTGGGGGAGGGGGGAGGAGCCGCGCGCGAACCGTGAAGGACGCCCTTAGACCGTGCGGCTATACCCCGCTATAAGCCGACAAAAAGTGTGCAGTATGTGTACAAGTTAATCATTACCGACGCATTGTAGAAGCATTTGTAGACCCAGCTACCATCAGACATAAACATGGAAGACACTCACAAAATGATGATGGGACCAACATAAATGCTGTCGTGACTACCAATACATTCTAACCACAAAGACACACAAGCGACGAAAATTTAGGACAAACTACAATGTCCACAGTCAAACCATTTATAATTGGACACACGAACGGTGCGGGCGAGTATAGGCTTGTTCTGCGCACATACGGTACGTATTCTCTGTCAGCCAATGAGCGTTCAGTCCAGTTCGGAGTGCTCTGTTGTGAATATCATACCTAATGCGAACATTAGACGTGATTCTAGTGAGTTATTAAGTTCATTTTTATGCCTTTCGTAGCGAGTTGTAATGGCCGATGGAGGTGGTAAGCGAAAAATGCTGCATAAGCAATCGAGACGCGTAATATGAAGCACATACGCTTTCTTCAATCCTGTCGCACTTGCATGTATGTCCGCGACTGCCGTTTGGAACCGGCAACAATGCGAACTCGGTCGGGGCCTCGACCTTCGCGAACCGCCCTCGTTTATGAATCGAGCTATAGTGCATAGGTGAAAGAGTTGCTGACAGAGCCACCATCGCTCCATTTTCAACTTCACAGCTGGGAGAATTTCAGCAAAGGAAGGAAGAAACATCTTTTAATGATCACCAAGCGCTGATATATTTCCAACATCCATGGAAACATAAAAGGGTGCAATCCTGCCAACACATAAAACGAAGTCATTAAACAAAATTTACACAGCCACAACTTTCTCTCAGTCGGATACACACCAGCAACACTCGAGAACTAAACGAGCCCTGGCTCCACAGCAAGAGGCTGCCTCCAAAGAACAGGACCGACACACCCAAAAATTAGGAAATCAATAAAAAAATGCCAGTACGAACACATATGTGGACATGAACTCGCTAGCTGAACCGCAATAGGGAAATAACATTGCATCCCCAGACTTGCAGCATGACCCAAAAATTCCCCCAACTGGAGGCTTGTCTGCTTAGGCAACAACTTTGCATACAGAGACGTAAAGTAGTGGAAATCAGTATAAAGGCAGGGTTCCTACGAAAGTAATTGGGTACAATGACTGTAACACACTGTACTGAATTTATTATGGAACTAGTAGATGGAGGTTGTACAGAGATTCAGGGAGAGCATAAGGGAGCAATTGACAGGAATGGGGGAAATAAATACAGAAGAAGAAGAATGGGTAGCTTTGAGGGATGAAGTAGTGAAGGCAGCAGAGGATCAAGTAGGTAAAAAGACGAGGGCTAGTAGAAATCCTTGGGTAACAGAAGAAATATTGAATTTAATTGATGAAAGGAGAAAATATAAAAATGCAGTAAGTGAAATAGGCAAAAAGGAATACAAACGTCTAAAAAATGAGGTCGACAGGAAGTGCAAAATGGCTAAGCAGGGATGGCTAGAGGACAAATGTAAGGATGTAGAGGCCTATCTCACTAGGGGTAAGATAGATACCGCCTACAGGAAAATTAAAGAGACCTTTGGAGATAAGAGAACGACTTGTATGAATATCAAGAGCTCAGATGGCAACCCAGTTCTAAGCAAAGAAGGGAAAGCAGAAAGGTGGAAGGAGTATATAGAGGGTCTATACAAGGGCGATGTACTTGAGGACAATATTATGGAAATGGAAGAGGATGTAGATGAAGATGAAATGGGAGATATGATACTGCGTGAAGAGTTTGACAGAGCACTGAAAGACCTGAGTCGAAACACGGCTCCCGGACTAGACAATATTCCATTGGAACTACTGACGGCCGTGGGAGAGCCAGTCCTGACAAAACTCTACCATCTGGTGAGCAAGATGTATGAAACAGGCGAAATACCCTCAGACTTCAAGAAGAATATAATAATTCCAATCCCAAAGAAAGCAGGTGTTGACAGATGTGACAATTACAGAACTATCAGCTTAATAAGTCACAGCTGCAAAATACTAACACGAATTCTTTACAGACGAATGGAAAAACTAGTAGAAGCCAACCTCGGGGAAGATCAGTTTGGATTCCGTAGAAACACTGGAACACGTCAGGCAATACTGACCTTATGACTTATCTTAGAAGAAAGATTAAGGAAAGGCAAACCTACGTTTCTAGCATTTGTAGACTTAGAGAAAGCTTTTGACAATGTTGACTGGAATACTCTCTTTCAAATTCTAAAGGTGGCAGGGGTAAAATACAGGGAGCGAAAGGCTATTTACAATTTGTACAGAAACCAGATGGCAGTTATAAGAGTCGAGGGACATGAAAGGGAAGCAGTGGTTGGGAAGGGAGTAAGACAGGGTTGTAGCCTCTCCCCGACGTTGTTCAATCTGTATATTGAGCAAGCAGTAAAGGAAACAACAGAAAAATTCGGAGTAGGTATTAAAATTCATGGAGAAGAAATAAAAACTTTGAGGTTCGCCGATGACATTGTAATTCTGTCAGAGACAGCAAAGGACTTGGAAGAGCAGTTGAATGGAATGGACAGTGTCTTGAAAGGAGGATATAAGATGAACATCAACAAAAGCAAAACAAGGATAATGGAATGTAGTCTAATTAAGTCGGGTGATGCTGAGGGAATTAGATTAGGAAATGAGGCACTTAAAGTAGTAAAGGAGTTTTGCTATTTGGGGAGCAAAATAACTGATGATGGTCGAAGTAGAGAGGATATAAAATGTAGACTGGCAATGGCAAGGAAAGCGTTTCTGAAGAAGAGAAATTTGTTAACATCCAGTATTGATTTAAGTGTCAGGAAGTCATTTCTGAAAGTATTCGTATGGAGTGTAGCCATGTATGGAAGTGAAACATGGACGATAAATAGTTTGGACAAGAAGAGAATAGAAGCTTTCGAAATGTGGTGCTACAGAAGAATGCTGAAGATTAGATGGGTAGATCACATAACTAATGAGGAAGTATTGAATAGGATTGAGGAGAATAGAAGTTTGTGGCACAACTTGACCAGAAGAAGGGATCGGTTGGTAGGACATGTTCTGAGGCATCGAGGGATCACCAATTTAGTATTGGAGGGCAGCGTGGAGGGTAAAAATCGTAGAGGGAGACCAAGAGATGAATACACTAAGCAGATTCAGAAGGATGTAGGTTGCAGTAGGTACTGGGAGATGAAAAAGCTTGCACAGGATAGAGCTGCATCAAACCAGTCTCAGGACTGAAGACCACAACAACAACAGATGGATATAAGACATAAACATTCATGATGGAATTACATAGTTTCCTTCATAATATAAGTAACAAAAAAGGTGTTTGCATTTCCTGGACGGACATTGGTATAAACGCACTCACTGTCCTTTTGTTTTACTGCATTTTTAGTACTTTGTTCAACTTCCGTTTTTCCTAGTTACCTCGAAAATTCTCTGTGGCATTGATTTTGTTAGGGTTTTAGTTCTTGTCGCCCAATTTTCTCGTGTCGCACTTTTCAGCTCACATATGGCTTTAAATTGCCTTCCATTGCGATAAACACGCTTCTCAAGTATCGCCAACAGTTCTCGACGGGGTTCATATCCGCGTTACGTATACCTCAGGGCCAGACGTCAGTATCATTATCTTCAAACCACTTTTGGTTATAGCAAATACATGCGTACATATATTATATTGTTGAAACTTTAGGGGGCCCTTGATCCTCATACATTCCAATCAGTTCTGTCTCTAGGCATCTCAGTGTTCATATTATTATTCTCTGTAGTGTTCAGCCAAGCAATGTGTGATTTATCTTTAGCGCAGAAGCTCAAATCATAACACTTCTACCACCAAAATTTCTCCTATTCTTACCTGCTGCTCTGTTCTCACTTCATGCCAATAACATCCGGCCCATCTAAATCAAACTTCTTCTCATGACTGGAGATCACTTTGCCCCATTCTTAAATCCATGACATATGCTTTTCAGCAAAGTCCAAACTAGCATTTTTATGTTTGGATGTTAGAGCAGTTTTCTGCAGTCGCTTACTGAATGCAAGTTGTTTATCATTTGACAAACTTTGTCTTTCACGTCTAGCAGTTATTGATAACTGTAAATCAGCAATAAGTTCAGAAGAATAACGGTTTGTGGCCCTTGCTTTGCGGAAAAGAAACCGTTTCGATGTAGCAGAGAATTTTGTACTTTGTCCATACTTTCGGTTCTGTCCATATCGTGCGCCAATCAAACGACATTATCAGTCTTTGTACTTGTACAGTTCAAGATGCTTGGCAATTTGACCATTAGAAGTATCATCTCCTTATATGCACCAATTTTTGCTTTTTCATCTCATGATAACTGTTTTCCTCGTGACACTGTCACAATCGTGTTTTATGTACACAACACTCGCTTCCACAGATGTTGTCTGTTTCCTAAATGCAGTAAAGGCACATCACACGAACACCACACAGAGCCGACTGCCTTTACTTTGAGTTCCACCCCCCATCACCAGAATCTTTGCTATCTTGTTATATATTGTAGTATTGACATCAAATGCAATACCATTTGACAGGATTTCCCAGTATACTGGATCTCATACTATTGCATATCACTGTGCACATCCCCCGTGCACAAATATTCCAGCCGACAATGTTAATGTTAATCTTCATGGAAATATCCATGATCTTACACTGCTTTCCACTGCTGTATCGTTCAGCTGCTACAAAAGTAAACAGGGTATCTTCTACCACCAAAGAACTTGAATTACAGGAGCATTTGTGGAAAACAGATGACGATGTCGCCTTTTTTGCAAGACATGCAATCTCAACGGGTTTGAACCAACTGTCATTATCGGACCAGAAGCCGGCACAGTGATCCCGATCAGGAAGGAATATTATGCACACTAACAGCTTTTCTCCCATCTGCTAGAGACATCACATGCCAACTCATTGACATACGGACTGTAAACATTTATGCCTCGTCTGCAACTAATCCAACTTCTCACAATGTTTGGAACTTTTACGATTATAGTGGGCGATTTTAATTGCATGATCTAACAATTACTGCGCCAAATTGCAAAAAAACTGCAAGCAAACTAGAGATGGATGTTGAGTGCCAATAGCACTCACTACAGTCGGCCTTCACCTGCGACACAGGTACCGCGATTACCTCTCTCGATAGGGTGCACGCTCCAAAGAAAATGTTCCCTGATATAGTAAACTGTGAAACACTACCACTTTGTTTCTCGGATCACTCCACCTATAAGTTTCTGTGGCGTCATACACAACAACCTATTTACAGAGTCAGCAACTCATAGCGGCTAAACAAAAGATGCCTAACAGACGGAGAATTACATCGAGGGATGGTATCACTTTGGGACAAATGCTTTAATTCCCATTCAAGATACAGAAGCAGAATTTAATGACTGTTCTGTTATGCCAAGCAGGGAATCGCACAATTTTTAAATCATTATATTTTGACGAAGGTTCAATGACGACGACCTGTTCAGGAGTATTATTTTACAGCGCTCAGACAACTATTTGAAGCCGGCCGAAGTGGCCGCGCGGTTCTGGCGCTGCAGTCTGGAACCGCGAGACCGCTACGGTCGCAGGTTCGAATCCTGCCTCGGGCATGGATGTGTGTGATGTCCTTAGGTTAGTTAGGTTTAACTAGTTCTAAGTTCTAGGGGACTAATGACCTCAGCAGTTGAGTCCCATAGTGCTCAGAGCCATTTGAACCAACTATTTGAAGATTCTGACCATCTGCAACAAAATTTATCACGTACCAGATAATACAAGGCTAAGAATCTCTGTCATCCTAGCATAGCTACAAAAAGTTATGCCATTACGTCGAGGAATACAGCGTCAAAGTTCAGTCAAACCAGAACCATATACCGTGTTATAACGGAACACAGTCGAGCACAACGAAAACTCCTCGCCATCTTGGTAGATACACGGGGCCAAGTTTGTAACACACAAGACACAATTAAAGACTACATAATCCAGAACTACACACCAGCGCAGATATTTCCGCCGCACGAGCTCCGACATGTCGTGCTCGAGCCCCTGTCCATATGCGGAGGATGGAGGACGCAAACCCCAGGCTTTCTCAATCCTTCAATCCACAAGAACTATTCCAAATCTTACAACAGGCTCCAGATAATAAGGTGCTTGGAGCGGGCAGTATTCCTAAGAACTTTTGGAAGAAGTTATAACACCACAATCCTGTGGATCATCATACATTTTTATGTGTTTTGAGGAGTTTGTTTTATTAGTTGAGCTGAATATTATTCTTGTAAATATGTTGTCCAATTACAAGTGCTATTTGTTATTTAAGAAAGAGAATACGCATACAATGTTAACATTTTGTAAGTAGACATGCTGGTCTAGTCAAGGAAAAGCTATTGTCAAACAGTATAATAAATTGTAAATGCATTATAGCTGGGCGTGCGAGCAAGCCAAAAAAGTAGCAGGTCGGAGTCGCGAGAAGACTGTTGTGGTTGGTTGTGTGTATTCGCCGGTGTGGCTATGCAAAATTACGGAGATAAAAGGTCTGTTTCCGAAGCGCAGAGCAGTGAAAACTACAATGGTTCTTATGGTGGATGTTTAATACAGGCAAACTATGTGTATGGCATTTGTTGGACACAGTATAAATGCAGCAAGAGTAATTCACGTAACATCAAGAGCACTGTGGTCACTTGTTATTGGCCATGGTATGGCAAGCTCAACCTGTGCCCTATTTTACCGCTAAATCAAGCCGCTCAACAAATGAACGGCATCATAAAGCGAAGTAAGATCTAGACTTTTATAACTAGAAGTGTGATAGGCTGACCAGCGTAGCTGGAATTTTATTGCTTACATAACATTGTTTTCGTGAATATTGTCAAGTAGACAGTTCTCATGAATATTGTCAAGTAAACAATTTTCCTAAGTAATTGTCCAAGTAGTATCCATCCTATCCCTTTATGCGAACCGAGATAACCAGAAAATGAACTGAAAATGAAGTGGCATTAATTTATTAGATTATCAAAACATAATTTTTTCCAACTTTTGGACTATTATGTAATACTGAAATCTTTGTCAGAAATAGAATGATGCAAAAACCAATGTTAATTCATTTGCTAACAATAGCATAATAAAAAATTGGTAGTAAAATTTTACATAGCTAGGACACTGAATTTTACTGTCAAAGCACAGTTTTTAATTTATAGCTTGTGGTATAATTTATAACTTTTATTACAAAGTAATACCAGAGAAAACACTAGGTAAATGACGGTCCTTACCAGTGAATAAATTCAAACAATCTTTCTGCTTGCTACAATTACGACAGTCAGTATTATGTGAGTAACGTAACAAAAAGGTTCTGTCCACACCCAGTAAACAATCTTACTTTAATTGATCTTTGAAAATTAATATAATATGTTGTATGTGTTTGCTATTTGATTGTAATCTGAGTACTGTGGCATATGTGGTGTGAAGAACTTAAAAGGGTACGTTAGGACTATTCCTAAGTCATGACTATTCTTACGTAAGATTGCTAACGAGTATAAGGATCAGTTTCAATTTGATTGTTCTTCTTCAGGTGAGGAATTGGTGACCGTTGGTTATTTTCATTAATGACATAGTTTGAAAATCTTTTTTCCAAATTTTACACCAGCTACTGTTAACTAAAAATTAGGTCACATAATAAAAATATAGAAAGTAAACCGAGCTTCGCTTCTAATCGTCACTGCTAAAGTAGTGAGCTGTGGCGATTCCGTTATAACTTCATCTACTTCTCTCGGTTTTGCATTACTCTTCGGAGTAGATGCCTTTTCCCCAAAGATTAGGGTCTTCAGGTACACGGTCATATAGAAAAGCCTAATTAGCCGGAAAGGTAGGAGGTTTATAAGGTTTTGGTGCTTTCTGGGGCCACACCTCCTGCAACTCTTTAATGAATTTATAAATGGTATATCATCTCTGAGGGAATCACCGTCCAAGCAAGCCGGATTATAATACTACATTATCGACCTATCACGTGCCTTAACGCTGAATTAAAACTTTATACACGTCCACATAACGCTCGAACGCTGACAGTCACCCCTCAGCACTGGTAGAGTATCGGTCTAGTGCGGTACCTGGGCGATCCATGGGTGAGGTTCCTGCATTGTACAGAGACGTTGTGTCTAATGGCGTGACATGTGAATACTTCCTTACTTTTGGCATTTTTAGACTTTAAAAATGCTGATGATCGTATCGAGTATTCCTATCTAACACAGTGCGCACTGACTTGCGGCTTTGAGTCCAACTTTATTCGGATTATAATGGTATTCATCTTGCACACCATAATCAGAATTAGGGTCAATCAGTCCCACACATCTCACGTAACTTTCCATCGAGTTCGGAAACGAGGACGCCCACTGTAGGTAATGTCGTATGCGTTAGCCATTTGACCACTACTGCGACGCTTCACGCTACTCGGATGTAAATATGGAGTCGAGTCATATGCTGATGACGTCAAGGTCGTCCTTGATGCCAAAGCAATGCATTATCCAAGCTCCACCACGTCGCATCAGTTTACCCCATGTCAACATAGCGAAACAAACTGTTGCAGGCTCTGTTCACGCAATTTGATCGTCTTATATTTTCAAATTACCCTTTCTAACAGCATTCACACCCATTTCAGCAGGCCGCTTGGATTTGCGCAATTCTCTGCTCCATTTCGATATTATTTACAACGGATTTATTTTCAGTTTCTTATCAGCTACTAGAAATTTTGTAACTAAAATCTTATTCAACACCTCCGAGCCAACCGGACGTATCTCCGATAATATTCATGCCTGAAAGTCATATTTCACAATATATGCATACACTTTCCGCAAGCTGCTTGCCGCCTGGTGGAGTGTACTCCGTACCACTACTAGCCATTTCCTTTCCCGTTCCATTCGCAAATAGAAAGAAGGAAAAACGACTATCTATATGCCACCGTATGAGCCCTAGTTTCTCTTATTTTATCTCCGTGATCCTTAGGCGAAATTTACACTGACGGCAGTAGAATCATTCTGCAGTCAGCATCAAATGCCAGTTCTCTAAATTTTCTCAAATGGGTCACGCGAATAAAATGTCGCCTTCCATCCAGGCATTCCACTTTGAGTTCCGGAAGCATCTTCGTAACACTTGCGTGTCCTTCGAACCTCCTGGTAAGAAATGTAGCAATCCGACCTGGTACGGATCCCAAACACTCGACCACTACCCAAAGAATAGGTCGCACTAGAATTCTACATGCAGTCTCCTTTACAAAGTAACCATACTGTCCAAGAATTCTCCCAATAAAACGAAGTCGAGCCCTACCACATCATCACATGCTCGTTCCATTTCATATCGCTTTTCAACGAGACATCTAAATACTTAAGTGAAGTGGCTATGTCAAGTTGCACACTAGTAATGCTGTATCCGAATATTACGAGTTTGGTTTTTCGACTCATCCGCATTAACTTACATTTTTCAAGGATTAGAGCTGGCTGCCATTTATCACAGTAACTAGAAATTCTGTCTGAGTCTTATCCTCCTACACTCACTCAGCTTCGACGGCTTCTCGTACACCACGGCATAATCAGCAAGCACCCATAGATTGCTGCCCACCCTGTATATGGAAAATTATGGCGGTCCTGTCACTCTTCACTGGGGTACTCCTGACGATATCCTTGTCGCTGATGAATACTCGACGGCGAGGAAAACAAAGAGAGTTCTTCTACTTAAGAAGTCTTCAAGCCACCGAGTTATTTGGGAATCTATTACATATTCTCGTACCTTCGTTAACAGTTCACAGTGGCTCACCGTGTCAAATGTTTTCCGGACGTCTAGAAATATGGAATCTGCCTGTTGCCCTTCAGTCATAGTTGGCAGAATACCCTGTGTGAAAAAGGCAATCTGAGTTCCGCACAAGCGACGCTTTCTAAAACCGTACTGCTTCTTGGACATAGGCTTCTCGGTCTCAAGAAAATATATTATATTCGACCTAAGAATATTGTAAGAGGTATGTGCTGCCTGCGATATGTAAGCTATAAGAGAATCTGAGACCAAAGAACAGTGTTGACTGCAGTACGAACTGTGTAGCAGTAGCAGTAAGTTGTTGCTAGCGAGCGGTCGCCTGTCTGCTCTGGTCTGGTCTGGTGTATCATGTTGGCTGGGCCGGTCGCGGTGCAGCGATGCCGGAGCCTGAGTATTATTGTATAAGGTAAAAAGCAGCCTCACGCGTATCTAATAATGTTATGTAAAGTCCCATGTAAATCTTTTA
Organism: Schistocerca serialis cubense; assembly: GCF_023864345.2. Taxonomy (NCBI): domain Eukaryota; kingdom Metazoa; phylum Arthropoda; class Insecta; order Orthoptera; family Acrididae; genus Schistocerca; species Schistocerca serialis. The sequence continues at coordinate 623,688,066 of NC_064641.1, forward strand.
AAAATGTCCTAATAATAATCTTCGTGATATAAAGTAATTTCAAAAAAGAAACATTCATTTCAATTTAAAGAATTTACTAGTTTCTTCAATCCATAATCATTCCTATTGTTGCAAAAGAAAAATCAGTTGCTTCCTTTCATAAAATGAAAAATCTATCGGCCAGCATTACACAGAGCTGTCCCGGAAAAATTTTATATAAGAGCAGATATATTCTGCGTTTTTATTGAGGTAAGAATTTTTCCTTTTTTTATTCAGAATGATCTTACAGGGCCATGACGCAGCGCTGCTGTCGTCCAAATTCTACCAGGTTACTGAATTTATTTTTTATTACGAGGTTTAGGAATTTTTCTGTTTCGAGCTTACATTAAATGGGAAATAAATTTTGTGTGGAGGTTAAATGTGAACGAATTTCTGTAGGGAGGTTACACAAAAATTAGAATCACTATCAATATTATTTATTATATTATTATTATTATTTTGTGGGGAGGTTACACTTGACGTGAATATTATTTATGTTAACATTTTCTGTTGAGAGGTTGCGGTGAACTATTTTACGTGGGGAGGTTACAATATGTTAAATGATTCTGCAGCGAATTGAAGTTAGGGTTATCGGTCTGTAATTCTGCGGGTCCATTCTTTTACCCTTTTCTAATACACAGGAGTCACCTGCGCTTTTTTCCCATTATGGCACATTACATGAGGGAGGAATGTCGTCACCGTTCCATTTTTGGTTTAATACGAACAAGCATTACAGCATCCATCAATATACCCATTTTACAGGAGCTGCATATCGACAGACAGGAGCTGCGTCTAGTGAAATGTTCATCAAAAATGCCTACCTTTAGATGCCAAATCCAGTTAGTTGGATGTAATTTATGGGAATGTTCCAACTGAAGTAACACAACTGCAATCTAACACAAAATTCTCGCCGGCCGAAGTGGCCGTGCGGTTAAAGGTTCAGCAGTCTGGAACCGCAAGACCTCTACGGTCGCAGGTTCGAATCCTGCCTCGGGCATGGATGTTTGTGATGTCCTTAGGTTAGTTAGGTTTAACTAGTTCTAAGTTCTAGGGGACTAATGACCTCAGCAGTTGAGTCCCATAGTGCTCAGAGCCATTTTTGAACAAAATTCTCTCTGCAAAAAATATCCGTGGCAGGTTAGCTTCGTACAAAGATTCATTCGTTGAAACAAAAATACAATATGGTTGTGAACAACGAAGAAATTCTGTAATTACCGCAACGAGCTCTACCACCATCGTCTTGAACGTCATTCTTCAGACGGACTGGCTCATTTAATAATTTTTTCATAATGTGGGGCCACAGTCATAATATATTTCTTTAAAGTCAGTACCGTTATTAGACTGTCTTTTGTTTACGGTATTACATTTGCAAGATCATGATTTCGGCTTCAAAGTGCCGTTATCAAGTGTTTTAATGTTATACAGTGCCTAAGATGGCATACTGTCGTATTTAAAACACACTATTACCCACATTGTTTAAGGGTCAACATTTATGGTAAAAACCTACTGCTTTATCACTGAGTATACCATCTTGAGTCAAGATTGTCTCAGAAAACGAATTCGCCACAGGACCGGCTATATGCACCCGTTAGCGAATTTGACTGCCGTGCTGCAGAAGCGGCCCAGGCAGCTCTTACGTAACGTGCTACACGTGCAAGCTGGTAATGCGGCTTCGGCCAGTTCCACAGTGTGGCAGCTGATGCAACAACAGCAGCCGCCACGGCCAGCTGCTCCTGCCTGTGTAGCTTCCCCTACCGCTGTAGTCGTCTGCGTCCGCCGAGGCGTGGACCGCACCAGCAGACCGTGTTCTGTCTGGCCAGGCCCTCACAGTGCTGCACAAACAGTATTCCTTAGTTCACATCTGATAAGTCTGTGAGGAGAGAAGAAGAGCACCATTAAATTCCAGGTGGGAATGCCCGTGCGCGCACCGCGTGTTGTGCAGTACTCGCAAGTTACACTGAAGAGCCAAAGAAACTGGTACACCTGTCTAATATGGTGTAGTGCCCCCACGAGTACTCAGAAGTGCCCAACACGACGTAGCATGGACTTGACTAATGTGTGAAGTAGTGCTGGACGGAATTGACACCATGAATCCTACAGGACTGTCCATAAATCCGTAAGAGTACGACGGGGTGGAGATCTCCTGAACAGAACGTTGCAAGGCATCCCAGATATACACAACAATGTTCATGTCTGGGAAGTTTGGTGGTCAGCGGGAGTGTTTAAACTCAGAAGAGAGTTCCTGGAGCCACTCTGTAGCAATTCTGGACTTGTTGGGTAGGGCATTGTACTGCTGGAATCACCGTCAGAATACACAAAGGGCATGAATGGATGCAGGATGATTACGCACGTGTCATCTGTCAGAGTGATATCTAGGTCTATCAGGGGTGCCATATCATTCCAACTGCGCACGCCCCACTCCATTACCGAGCCTCCATCAGCTTGAACAGTCCCCAGCTGACATGCAGCGTCTACGGATTCATGCGGTTTTCTCCACACCCGTAAATGTCCATACGCTCGTTACAATTTCAAACGAGACTCGTCCGACCAGGCAACATGTTTTCAGTCATCAACAGTCCAATGTCGGTGCTGACGAGGCCAAATGGTTCTGAGCACTGTGGGACTTAACATCTGAGGTCATCAGTCCCCTAGGACTTAGAACTACTTAAACCTAACTATCCTAAGGACATCACACACATTCATGCCCGAGGCAGGATTCGAACCTGCGACCGTAGCGGTCGCACGGCTCCAGACTGAAGCGCCTAGAACCGCTCGGCCACACCGACCGGCTGTCGACGGGGCCAGACGAGGCGTAAAGTTTTGTGTCGTGGAGTCATCAAGGGTATTCGAGTGTGCACTCGGCTCCGAAAGCCCATATCGATGATGTTTCAATGAATGTATCGCACTCTGACACTTTTGATGCCACAGCAATGATATCTGCAACGCCGCGCGGGGTAGCCGCGCAGTCGTGGTGCCTTGCCACGGTTCGCGCGGTCCCCGGTCGGAGGTTCGAGTGCTCCCTCGGGAATGTGTGTGTGTGTGTGTGTGTGTGTGTGTGTGTGTGTGTATTTGTGTGTGTGTTTCCCTTAGCGTGAGTTAGTTTAAGTTAGATTAAGTAGTGTGTAAGCCTAGGGACCGATCACAGCAGTTTGGTCCCATAGAAACTTACCACCAACAAGTAAAGGAAATCTGCAGAAATTTGCGCCTGGATTGCACATCTGTCACGTTGAACGATTCCCTTGAGTCGTCGTTGGTCACGTTCTTTGAGGATATCTTTCCCGCCGCAGTTGAGTCGGAGATTTGATGCTTTACCGGATTCCTGATATTCACGGTACACTCGTGAAATGGTTTTACGGGAAAGTCCTCACTTCATCGCTACCTCGGAAATGCTATGTCCCATCTCTCGTCCGCTGACTGTACCGCCACGTTCAAACTCATTTAAATCTTGATAACCTCCCATTGTAGCAGCCGTGATCTGCCTAACAACTGTGACAGACGCTTCTTGTCTTATATAGGCGTTGCCGACCGCAGCGCCGTATTCTGCCTGTTTACGTATCACTGTATTCGAATACGCATGCTTTTCGTGGTGATCACTGCTGTGGTAAAAATATCACAGGGAACTTGAATAATTCCTGAAAGCAAGTTTTTAGAAAATGCTCACGTTGAAATGTGGTACGCCGGCCGCGGTGGCCGAGCGGTTCTAGGCGCTCGGTCCGGAACCGCGCGACTGCTACGGTCGCAGGTTCGAATCCTGCCTCGGGCATGGATGTGTGTGATGTCCTTGGGTTAATTAGGTTTAAGTAGTTCTAAGTTCTAGGGTACCGATGACCACAGATGTTAAGTCCCATAGTGCTCAGAGCTATTTGAACTATTTTTTGAAATGTAGTACGAAATGGCTGCAACAACACACATGAGCTCACGTGCATTTTAGGAGTTGTCTTTCGAATCCAATAATAGTTGGCTTGGATTGACAGCAGTGAGAGAAGTCACGAGGTACAGCAATGTTTACCGAGCGTATCTAAGGAAGCTTAAGCTAGCATTAGATTGTAATGCACATACTGTGTGTTGACGCTATTTCTTGGCTCGATCGAGATTCCCAGAGAGCCGTCATTGCATGTTGCCTGGTTCATTTCTCATTTCTTTCGTGTTGTTAATTGTGATTGACGTGAAGTAAATCGCGGTTATTTCAATATTGCTGAATAAACGTGTGGTAAAAACTTTCTAAAAACTAGTACAATAATTTTAATAACATATATTAATTATTTTCGCAATTATAAAAAAGTGTTGTCTTCTGTTGACACTGTAAAAAAGTAAATAATCAACCAGTCCAGTCCATGTCTGATTACTAGGGATTATGCAAAACAGAAACTTTGGTCTAAGAGAAGTGGAGCTTATTTAAAAAAAAAAAATACGTTATTCCCTATTTTACATTGATTCTGAATTGAATTAAAAGTAGAATGTTTTATGTATGTGTGATGTCTGTCCTTCTGTATGCGTCCAGAAGAACAGACACCAATTTTGATCCAGCATCCATTATTAATTAAGATAAAGAGGAGTTACAGACATTGACTATGAGCAGGTGTTGATTGAAATTAACGGGGAAAGTTGAAAATATGTGCCAGACGGAACACTATATTAATAGTGGTCTGCCGGGAGGCGTGATAGCGTAGGCCGTGTATTTGTCAAGACCACTGTGTCTGGATGCCCTAGTGGTTGCCGGCACGGTAACTCAGCGTGTTCGGTCAGAGGGTTAGCTGCCCTCTGTAATAAAAAAACTGAGTGAACGGATCAACGATGAACTTCAACAGGTGTCATGGGACGTCCGCCTCGAACAAATGCAACGAACAATAAAAAAAGTAGCCAGAGCATCTGCCTAGTAAGTGGAAGTCCTGCGTTCTAATCCCTTTCTGGCACAAATTTTCAACTTTTTCTTTTGATTTCAATCAATGCCAGCTCGCAGACAATGTCTGCAATTCCTCTGTGACCACCGTGTAAATGATAAATATGCATGTTGTTGTTGTGGTCTTCAGTCCTGAGACTGGTTTGATGCAGCTCTCCATGCTACTCTATCCTGTGCAAGCTTCTTCATCTCCCAGTACTTACTGCAACCTATATCCTTCTGAATCTGCTTAGTGTATTCATCTCTTGGTCTCCCTCTACGATTTTTACCCTCAACGCTGCCCTCCAGAGCTAAATTTGTGATGCCCCGATGCCTCAGAACATGTCCTAGCAACCGGTCCCTTCTTCTTGTCAAGTTGTGCCACAAACTCCTCTTCTCCCCAATTCTTTTCAATACCTCCTCATTAGTTACGTTATCTACCCAACTTATCTTCATCGTTCTTCTATAGCACCACATTTCGAAAGCTTCTATTCTCTTCTTGTCCAAACTATTTATCGTCCATGTTTCACTTCCATACATGGCTACACTCCATACAAAAACTTTTAGAAACAACTTCCTGACACTTAAATCAATACTCGATGTTAACAAATTTCTCTTCTTCAGAAACGTTTTCCTTGCCATTGCGAGTCTACATTTTATATGTTCTCTACTTCGACCATCATCAGTTACTTTGCCCCCCAAATAGCAAAACTCCTTTACTGCTTTAAGTTTCCAGGAACTGATTGTTAACTAAATGAAGCAGATTTCCCCCCCCCCCCTCCCCCCAAATAGCAAAACTCCTTTACTGCTTTAAGTTTCCAGATTGTTAACTAAATGAACCAGATCCAGTTCGTAATTTTGAGGAATTCGGAGAAAGATCTTCTTTACAAGGTGGCTACACAGTGAGACGTCGTTTAGCAAGCACAATTCGCTTCTCAGATCTGCAATGTCAAAAGCTCGTTATGTGAAACATGTTTTCTATAGGAATTCATGTAAAAATGCCAAAACAGTTTATAACACTGCATAACGTATAATACTATACGTCCTGTTTTTAAGCGAAAGTTCTTTAAAGAAATTTGTTTACTCTTCAAAATATGTGCTAAACCCAGAAGACGCCTGGCTAGTTGTATGAAACATTAATTGGTTAATGTGCAGCTTCACTGAATACGTGTCATTAACGGCAAATGACGTATTTCCCCACCTATATTAACTGAAGAGCTCTATCTAGGTTAAGTGATTTTTGATATTGTTACCAAATCCCAAAAAAGGAAAAGAACAGACTTGTTACACACAACATTGTTCGTAACGGATTCAACTTTTCACAAAATTATGTTGGGTATTGCTCGTTATGCAACTCACTCACTTTTTATATGCGAATCACTCTTTCTAGAAGATGCTCGCTACGCTAGGTTTGACTGCGCCTGTGCATCGTAATAATCAAACTGATGTAAACATTACACTGTTTATTCTTCCGCGTTTTATGTTATCTGTTATTTCTTTTACGCGGAACATAATCCATAATATCTAGAGCAAAGCCAATAACAGTAATGCTCAATTCAGCGATTTTAGGCAAATACATAGCACTTCATCGATACAATTGTAGTTTGATGAGTAAAGACTAATGTCTCATTTACATTATTTAAAATCTTACTTAACACCGTGATTTTATTGTTTTTAACAGTTTTTATTTATAGGGTGATGCCAGCTGTCACAAGTGTCACTTAGCCAGATAAAAGTAACTGAGGGTTGTAGAATCTACACTACAATAAAAATACAATAGTTTCTATGGGAAGGCTGTGCTTATTCATTTATTAACACTTTGTCAAATCACGGTCCTATTTTTGAGAAACATACAATCAAATCCTTTTCAAATTGAAGCCTGTTTCTGTTCTTAGTTTTTACGCTCACCATTAAAGAGAACGCCGATTCCCATAGGGAAGAAGTGGCGAATGGCACTAATAGTTTCAAAGCGTCAGTTGCCAACCGTGGATATTCTTCTTGTCTCTTCGTCCAGAAGACGTCAATCTTTTGTGAGTTAAAAAAAATGGTTCAAATGGCTCTGAGCACTACGGGACCTAACTTCTGAGGTCATCAGTCCCCTGGAACTTAGAACTACTTAAACCTAACTAACCTAAAGACATCACACACATCCATGCCCGAGGCAGGATTCGAGCCCGCGACCGTAGCGGTCGCGCGGTTCCATACTGTAGCGCCTAGAACCGCTCGGCCACCCCGGCCGGCTTTTATGAATTAAATTCCATTTTAAGCATGCCATCTGCAGCAACATCTATGTGTTTATTTTATCCTCATATTTAGAGCAGCCGGCTCGACTGACTTTATCCTCATATTCAGATCAGCCAGCTCGACTGACACATCCAAAAGAGGACTTGGTACTCATCCATGCCTATTGATGGCTTCAGAGTTCAGTCCTGGAAAGTAGCTTAATAGCTTATTTGCCATATTACGAAAGCTCTGTACCACGCAAGGAATGTGAGAACTCACTTCCATCGACGGGTCCACGGTAATTTCCTTAAGGGAAAGATACAAACATCATCTTTTGTAAAGACGTTGACCACAAACGAAGTTCTGCGAGGAATGGTTTCATTTTATCCTTGGCGGTTATAATGTCTTTTTGTCTCCCTTGGAGTCTCTTGTTTAAAATATTTATGTGGTTAAAAAAAAAGATTAGAGAGAAACGCTAATTTCAACGCCAAACAGTCACTAAAATAATTCGCATATCCTGATGTAGAATCTTGTAAGAACATTAACACTACAGCTTTTAGTTCCAGAAATCGTGTCAATACCTTTCCGTTCGAAAGCCACCCGACATCTGTGTGATAAAGGAGATTTTAATGGAACAAACCCACGTCTTTACAGATGTTTCCAAACAGTCGAACTTGCAACGCTTTGCCTTTAATAGAGGAGGAAGAGGAGGAGGAGATTAGTGTTAAACGTCCCGTCGACAATGCGATCATTAGAAGCGGAGCACAAACTCGGATTAGAGAAGGATGGGGACTGAAAGGGGCCGTGCCCTTTCGAAGGAACCATCCCGGCACCTGCCTTAAGCGATTTAGGGAAATCATGGAAAACCTATATCAGGATGGTCTCACAGCCTTTAATAGAATTCACAACATTAATCACCTCTTGAAGCACGTCATTTAAGTCAACAGGTGAAACCATGACTGCCAGAACTTGTCGATAAGGAAATCTGATTGTCCATGATACATTTCACTTTATTAATTTTAATTATGCAACGAGCCCACTTTTATTGCCAGTCATAGTTTTAGTGTCATCACTACGAATGGTGATAATACATTTTGTCCAATCAGCCTCATAGATATGAGTGCTTTCTGAAAACATGTCGTAAAACCACAGGCCAGCAGTGTTCGCAGATAGTGTTTTGCAAAATACAATGACTTCCATGATACTTTCATCTACTTCAAAGTGCAAAAAAAAAAAAAACAAATTGCGCACAATATGAAACATCAGTAGATTCTTCAAACCGCAAAGCAAAATGCGGGCTCTTCTTTAATTTTTGTTCTCGAATGTCACCGGCGATACCATTTATTCTGCGTTCAGTGGTATTATCAGAACGTATTATGCATCTTACCTTGTTTGCCTCCTGCTTATCTAACACAATTTCAACTACATCCAAAGTCGCTGGCAAAATAAGATTCTCGGCATCCTTATCCGGCTTCCCTGCTTTAGCAACTCAGTATGCGATTAGGTAGCTAGCTAATAACGCTATCCCGTTGACACTGGGTACCTAATACCACACACATCAAAAAACATTTTGCATCACCCCTATTCCCAGAACTCCTGAAGATTAAGTTAATTGTGGATATTGTATCACAGAGACAGTCCCTTTCATTGTTCAGAGATGTCACTAAACCCGCCCAAAGATGTAAAGAACCATGCATGAGCAGCACGTATTAGACGGAGGGGATACGACACCCGATCAGTTCCAGTTATCCCACCAGGAAGGAGGTACACGGCTCGTGTTGTCTGTAGTTCAACAATGCGTAGACGGTCAATACCGTGGTTCTATCCCGTCCGCATTGTTACTTCGTGTCAGGAAGGGCTCTTACCAAGAGAAGTGTCCAGGCGTCTCGGAGTGAACCAAAGCAATGTTGTTAGGACATGTAGGAGATACAGAGAGACAGGAACTGTCGATGACATGCCTCGCTGAGGCCGCCCAAGGGCTACTACTGCAGTGGTTGACCGCTACCTACGGATTATAGCTCGGAGGAACCCTGACAGCAACATCACCCCGTTGAATAATGCTTTTCGTGCAGCCACAGGATGTCGTGTTACGACTCAAAACGTGCGCAATAGGATGCATGATGCGCAACCTCACTCCCGATGTCCATGGCGAGGTCCTTCTTTGCAACTACGGCACCATGCAGCGCGGTACAGATGGGTCCAACAACATGCTGAGTGGACCGCTCAGGACTGGTATCACATTCTCTTCACCGATGAGTGTCGCATATGGCTTCAACCAGAGAATCGTCGGAGACGTGTTGGGAGGCAACCCGGTCAGGCTGAGCGCCTTAGACACACTGTCCAGCGAGTGCAGCAAGGTGGAGGTTCCCTGCTGTTTTGTGGTGGCATTATATGGGGCCGACGTACGTCGCACGTGGTCATGGAAGGCGCGGTAACGGCTGTATGATAATTGAGTGCCATCCTCCGACCGATAGTGCAACCATATCGGCAACATATTGGCGAGGCATTCGTCTTCATTGACGACAATTCAAGTTCCCATCGTTCACATTTTGTGAATGATTTCCTTCAGGATAACGACATCGCTCGACTAGAACAGCCATCATGTTCTCCAGGCATGAATCCTATCGGACATGCCTGGGATGGATTGAGAAGGACTGTTTATGGACAACGTGATCCATCAACCGCTGTAGGGGATTACCGCCGTATCGCCGTTGAGGAGTAGGACAATGTGGACCCAGAGTGCCTTGATGAACCTGTGAATAGTATGCCACGACGAATACAGGCTTGCATCAATGTAAGAGCACGTGCTACTGGGTATTAGAGGTACCGGTGCGTACAGCAATCTGGACCACCACTTCTGAAGGTCTCGCTGTATGATGGTGAAACATGCAATGTGTAGTTTTCATGAGCAATAAAACGGGCCGGAAATGATGTTTGTTTTCAGGTTCCGGAGCTCTCGGAACCGAGGTGGTGCAAAACTTTTTTGATTTCTGTATGTCGGAGATCTACGAAAAAGGGAGCGGTAAGCCCTCGGTCATCTCGGGCACGCATGCGGTCTACATGGCGCCTGCACGCGCTGCATCGCGAGCTCTCCCTTTTGCAGTTACACCGAACATCAGGTGGCGGTACTAGCGCTTTCAAAGGCCTCCACTTTCGAAGGACGTATTCGCTTCCGCACAAAACGTGACAACAAAACAGTATCACAAGTACTCCGCCGCCGGCAGCTATACAGGCCGGCGCATGGACTACAAGAGCGAGTTCTTCCGGTTTTGAGAGCCTCTCTTGGCCTCCGTGTGGGAGCTATTCACCTCATCATCTCAGGACGCCCTCGAAGCCCACCTTAGGGACCAACGCAAATGTTCGCAGCTTTCATCGTTGTTTATTCTAAGGACTTTTTTGTGGCTGTATTGGACCTAATCAGCACAACATTTTCGGAAATTCGATTATTTCCCTGGAGGTGTGCACTTTCTTTCACTACTGCCTTATTCCCGCATTGTGCGCAGAGTCGGCAGGGTTAAGTACGGATTTTGGCATGGTTAAGTTAAGGGGTGGCCGGATGCCCTTCCTGCCGCCACCCCATACCCCCCGGGACGGAATGAGTGTACCCCAGCTGTCTGCGTCTAGTGTAAATCGTGAAACAGGGTGAATGTGTTTCAAATGTCTTCGAGTCGGGTAACTGAGGCGGGACGTGGGGAACAGCCCGGTATTCACCTAGTAGGATGTGGGAAACATCCCTGGAGGTGTACAGTATGTGATCAAAAGTATCCGGACACCCCCAAAAACATACGTTTTTCGTATTCGGTGCATTGTGCTACCACCTACTGCCAAGTACTCCATATCAACGACCTCAGTAGTCAGTAGACATCGTGAGAGAGCAGAATGGGGCCCTCCGCGGGACTCACGACTTCGAAAGTGGTCTGGTGATTATTGAGTGTCACTTGTGTCAAACGTCAGTACGCGAGATTTACACACTCCTAAACATACCTAGGTCCACTGTTTCCGATGTGATAGTATAGTGGAAACGTAAAGGGACACGAACAGCACAAAAGCGTACAGGCCTATCTCGTCCGTTGACTGACAGAGACCGCCGACAGTTGAAGGTGGTCGTAATGTGTCATAGGCAGGCCGGCCGGTGTGGCCGTGCGGTTCTAGGCACTTCAGTCTGGAACCGCTTGACCGCTACGGTCGCAGGTTCGAATCCTGCCTCGGGCATGGATGTGTGTGATGTCCTTAGGTTAGTTAGGTTTAAGTAGTTGTAAGTTCTAGGGGACTGATGACCACAGCTGTTAAGTCTCATAGTGCTTTGAGCCATTTGAACCATTTTTGTAATAGGCAGACACCTATCCAGACCATCACATACGAATTCTAAAGTGCATCAGGATACACTGCAAGTACTATGCCAGTGAGGCGGGAGGTGAGAAAATCTGGATTTCATGGTCGAGCGGCTGTCCATAAGCCACACATCACGTCGGTAAATGCCAAACGACGCCTCGCTAGGTGTAAGGAGCGTAAACATTGGACGATTGAATAGTAGAAAAACGTTTTGTGGAGTGACGAATTACGGTACACAATGTGGCAATTCGATGGCAGGGTGTCGATATGGCGAATGCCCAGTGAAAGTCATCTGCCAGCGTGTGTAGTGCCAACAGTAAAATTCGGATGTGGTGGTGTTATGATGTGGTCGTGTTTTCCGTGGAGGGGGCTTGCACTCGTTGTTTTGCGTGGCACAATCACAGCACAGGCCGACATTTATGTTTTCAGCACATTCTTGCTTCCCACTGTTGAAGAGCAATTAGGGGATGGCGATTGCATCTTTCAACACGGTCGAGCACCTATTCATAATGCACGGCCTGTGTTGAAGTGGTTATACGAGAATAACATCCCTGTAATAGACTGGCCTGCACCGAGTCCTGACCTGAATCCTACAGAACACCTTTGGGATGTTTTGGAACGCCGACGTCGTGCCAGGCCTCACCAACCGACATCATTATCTCTCCTCAGTGCAGCGTTCCGTAAAGAATGGGCTTCCATCCCCCAAGAAACCTTGCAGCACGTGATTGAACGTATGGCTGAGAGAGTGGAAGCTGTCATCAAGGCTAAGGGTGGGCCAACACCATATTGAATTCAGCATTACCGATTGAAGGTGTCACGAACTTGTAAGTCATTTTCAGCCTGGTGTCCGGATACTTTTGATCACATAGTGTATTTTTTTCCGAAGCTCCTAGTGGTGTTACTACATACTAGGCTACAGTCAGGTGACTTTAGATAGACGCACTGTCAAGCCTTTGTACCAGTACCTATTGAGACTCTGTATTTTGTGTCTTTTGTTCTTACCGTGAAAGCATATTTACTTTCGTTGTCAATAAAATTATTGAAACTAGATCATGTTTTGCCTGTGTCCTCATGAGGTACACCTCATCTAAAATCAGATTAAAAATATTGTTAAATCAAAAAATAATCATTAAAATAATACTGTGATTCTTCAGGTTATCCCGGCGTACTTGTTGATCGAACAGTCAGATGTACTGCTGGTCCATAGTGTCCAATCAACGAATAACAGTAGTGTTTTATTACCCGAATCATAGTAGTTTGCTGCTGCTTAAGAATTTTTAGTTTCCTTGCAAAGGAATCGTCCGTTTTATCAGCTTCCTTGGAATATTTAGTTGAGAGGTGACACATGAACTTTAGGTTTATTTCTGATAACAATGAAACCATACTATTTTAATTGTCGTCATAAAGCCTGTTTTTTTTATCTTGATTCGCTTCCGCCACTGCCACTTGTACACCAAATGGAGGGCTGCGCAGTTCTTTTGACAAAATTCTCCATTTGATGCTCAAAAATTCAAATGGTTCCAAGCACTTTGGGACTTAGCAACTGAGGTCATCTGTCCTTTAGACTTAGAACTACTTAAACCTAACTAAACTAAGGACATTACACACAGTCATGCCCGAGGCAGGATTCGAACCTGCGACCGTAGCAGCAGGCGGTTCCGGACGGAAGCGCCTAGAACCGCTCGGTCACAAAGGCCGGCATTTGATGCAAAGATACAATATTCATATCCGTCCTCGGACAATTGACCGAATCGAGCTAAAAGCCGCGCCTATGCGACCACCGATTCTCCCCCGCCCCTTCAACGAGACAAAGAATATTTCACTATCTGCAGAGCATTGCAACTACCTTGCACAGCACACTTCGTTTTTCAATCAGTACAGTGTCAATGGAAAGAAAATTAAATATGTTGTCTTTTCATCACGGTTATAGGGGCGGTGAGTAAAACATTTTTACTTGGAAAGGAGTCCCCTGTTCAAAAAGGTTGAAAACCTATGGTCTGGATATAATGGAGGCCAGTGTGGTGAAATGAAAAGAATTACATGACGGAGATACGGAATCAAATACTGGATTGCAGTAGGTACCCAAGCGCAGATATAGACTCCGATAATAATCTGGCAGTGATGAAGCTTAAGCTTAAGAGAGGAAAAATCAGTGTAGAAAGAAGAGGAATGACGACATGCGTTTCAAGTTCTATGAGGCTCTAAATACTGTAATAGGGAACGTAGAGTAGGCATCTCGGTTAAAGAGGAATTAATGTTTGTAAAAAGAGTACTGATAAAATTTGGACGGACAGGCATAGGTACAAGGAGCATAGCTGCGCACTTGGCTAACATAAGAAACATCTCGACTGGTCAACGAACGAAGGAAGTACAAAAGAGTTCAGATATATACAGGAATAAATAAATATAAGTCACTTAGGCATGAAACAAACTGGAAGTCAAGGGGGAATGGCTGCAAGAAAAATCTGAAGTAATCGAAAAAGAAATGAACGTCAAAAGAACTGATTCAGCAAAAAAAAAAAAAAAAAGATATTTGGTGAAATTAGAAGCAGGTGCGTCAGGATGAGAGTGCAATGGGAATTCCAGTGTTAACATTTGGATGTAAAGAGTACACTAAAGGCCTCTATGAGGAGGAGGACTTGTCTGATGTGATTGAGGAAGAAATGGAAGTCGATATGGAAGACATGGGGATTACAGTACTAGAGTTACGGTTTAAAAGAGTTTTGGAAGACTTGCAGTCAAATAAGGCAAAAGGGATAGTTAACATTACTTAGGAATTTCCATAACTATTTTGGTGAAGTGGCAATCGCGCGACCATTTAAGCCGATGTGTATAATCTATAAGTCTCGAGAGAGCCAGCCTTTCGGAAAAACATCATCCACACAATTCCGAAGATAGCAATGGCAGATACCTACGAGAACTGTCGCACAAACAGCAACGACTCATGCTTCAAAATTGGTAAAAAGAATAATATATAAACGGCTTATGCGTCCGACTTGCTAATTAAAATAACATATAAAAGAATGGAAAAGAAAATTGAGGGTCGTTTTTGACTTTGTTATGTAAGTTTAAAACGATATGTTCTGCATCTTTGGCATACGCTTAGGAATTTGGTAGTAACTGTGTTATGCATGAGTGTAAATTTGTTTTTCTGCCCAGTAGGATGATTCGAAAATGGGTCTCGGCTCGAAACTAGTCGTCAAATGCATAAAAAGTAAAAAGTTGCAACTTCGACTTGTTTCTCGTTCTGCTTACAGTATTCTCATCGCAAAGACATATATCTCCTGTTCTAATAGTCCAAAGCAGCTACAGTTCTATGGTGTATATATTTTTTATTACTCCATTAACTGCGCTATGGATGAATATAATTTGCGCGACAACATATCGTGACCTTCCCTTCTTTCTGAGAATGTGACTTCGGAGTACAGTATTGTATGGTAGTGAATAATGGACTGTGGAAAAGCCGAGCGGTCTGAGGCTCTACAGTCATGGACTGTGCGGCTCGTCCCGGCGGAGGTTCGAGTACTCCCTCGGGCATGGGTGTGTGTGTTTGTCCTTAGGATAATTTAGGTTAAGTAGTGTGTAAGCTTATGGACTGATGACCTTAGCAGTTAAGTCCCGTAAGATTTCACACACATTTGAACATTTTTTGACTGTGGGAAAACAGGAAAAGAAGAGAATCGAAGCGACTGAGATGTGATGCTGTAGAAGAGCGTTAAAATTAGGCGGACTGATAATACAAGGAAGAGGAGAACCCTGCAGAATCGGTGAAGACAAGAACGTGTGGAAGACACTGACAAAAAGACGGGACAGATTGCTAGGAAATATGTTAAGCCATAAGGAACAGTTTCCATGGAACTAAAGCAATCTGTAGAGGTAAAAATTCCAGAGTAAGACCGAGACTAGAGATTATCTGACTTTCTATTCAAGGCTGTGTAAAAGGTGGGATTAAACACATTTCTAGCCCGGGGTAGCAGTTAGATCATTTTCGCCTGTTTATGTATTAATGCCCTGTTAGATTTGTGGTCGAAAAAGGGCACTTAGATCTTCGAGACGAATGGAACACTTTAGAGTGGTACGTAACAATTTTGTTTCAGAATTTCTGCTGGCCATCTGAGTTAGACGTGCATGAAAATGGACAAACAAAAGATTTCACAGCAGTCGACAGTGACTAGGCCGCTGGGCCCATTGGAATGGGAGTTACTCTCTTCGAAGCCATGTTATCACTGAGTTATTTACGTTTCACTGTCTCACAGTCTAATATTTACAAGTTTTTGTCATTATTGTTGTTGTGTTATTCATTTCTAACAAGGGAACCTTCCCATCGCACCCCCCTCAGATTTAGTTATAAGTTGGCACAGTGGATAGGCCTTGAAAAACTGAACACAGATCAATCGAGAAAACAGGAAGAAATTGTGTGAAACTATGAAAAAATAAGCAAAATATACAATTTGAGTAGTCCATGCTCAGGATAAGCAACATCAAGGATAATCTGAGCTCAGGAGCGCCGTGGTCCCGTGATTAGCGTAAGCAGCTGCGAAACGAGAGGTCCTTGGTTCAAGTCTTCACTCCAATAAAAAGTTTTAATTTTTATTTTCAGACAATTATCAAAGTTCAGGCACTCACATATAATCAATTTCGCTCTCCAAAATTCCAGGACGTGTTCAGATTTGCTTAGACATATGCAGGATTTGACGGTCTACACAGGGAAAAATTTGAAAACGTTGAAAACTTATGTTTTGACAGAGCACACAGAAAACTGTGCGACTGTGAAACTATTGCATTCATTTGTTGCAGTTTATGTGACACACTCTTAAGTTTTCATCACTTTTTTGGGAGTGATTATCACATCCACAAGAAAACCTAAATCGGGCAAGGTAGAAGAATCTTTTTACCCATTCGCCAAGTGTGCAAGTTAGGTGGGTCGACAATATATTCCTGTCATGTGACGCACATGCCGTCGCCAGTGTTGTATAGAATATATCAGACGTGTTTTCCTGGATAAAATGTTTTCGGTTCTCATTGGAGAGGCACGTCCTTTCGTCTACTAATCGCACGGTTTTGCGGTGCGGTCGCAAAACACAGGCCCTAAACTTATTACAGTGAATAGAGACGTCAATGAACGAACGGACAGATCATAACTTGCAAAAACAAAGTAAGTAAACTTTTCGCTCAAGGGTAGACTTCAACCAAGCACCTTTCACTCCGCAGCTGCTCACGCTAACCACGGGACCACGGCGCTCCTGTGCCCAGATATGCCTTGATGTTGCATATGTTGCCCATGGACTACTCAGTTTGTATATTTTGCTTATTTTTTCATAGTTCCACACAACTTCTTCCTGTTTTCTCTACTGATCTGTGTACAGTTTTTCAAGGCCTATCCACTGTGCCAAATTATAACTAAATCTGAGGGGGGTGCGATGGGGAGGTTCCCTTGTAAGAGTGGCCTGAAGCAGCTAAGGATGCTATTCTATCCTGTGCCAGCCTCTACGTTTCTACATACCCACTTCAACCGACATCCATTTGCACCAGTTTGTTGCATTCAAGACTTGTTCTCCTTTTACAGTTTATACCCCCCACACTTCCTTCCGTTAGCAAACTAGTAGTTGTTTGATGCCTCAGGATTTGTCCTATTAGCTGATCACTTCTTTTAGTCAAGTTATGCCACAAATGTCTTTTCGACCCAATTCGAGTCAGTATCTTCTCATTAGTTTGCGATCTACGCATTTACTCTTCAGTATTCTTCTGTATCACCACATTTCGAAAGCTTCTATTCACTTCTTTTGCCTAAGCTGTATATCGTCCACGTTTTAATTTCATACGAGGCTGCACACCAAACACCTTCAGAAAATACTCCTTGACACTCATATTTATAATAAACGTTAAGAAAGTCCTCTTTTTCAAAAATACTTTTTTTCTGTTGGCTGTCTGCGTTTTACGTCTTCCCTACTTCGTCCATCATTAGCTATTTTGCTGTCCAAATTGCGAATTTTTCAATTTTAGTGTTTCATTTCTTGATCTAATTCCCTTAGTATCGCCTGATTTAATTCACTTATATTCCATTGCTTTTGTTTTATTTTTATTGGTGCTCTTGTCATAGTATCTTTTCAAGGCTCTCTTCATTCCGTTAAACTGCACCTCCAAGTCCTGTCTCTGACAGAATTAGAATGTCTTCGGTAAAACGCAAAGATTTTATTTCTTCTCCCTGCACTTCAGTTCCCTTTCCAAAGATCTTCTTCGTTTCCTTCACAGCTTGATCAATGTACAGACTGAATAACATCAGGGATACGCTACAACCTTTTCTCACTTTCTTCTCGACTACGGCTTCCCTTTCATGCTCTTCGACTCTTAGTACGTGTTTCTACACAAGTTCTAAATAACATTAAATCCTTGTATTTTATTCTTGAAATCTGCAAAATTTCAAAGCGTATAGTCCAGTCTAGATTCTCAAACACTAACTTTAAATCTACAAATGCTATAAATGTGCATTTGCCTTTCGTCAAGCTATCTTGTAAGATAAATCACAAGGTTAGTATTGCCTCCCGCGTTCCTATATTTCTTCGAAACCTAAACTGATCTTTCCCAAGATTTGCCTTAACCACTTTTTCTATTCGTCTGTAAATAATTCGTGTCCATATTTTGCAACTAAGACATATTAAACTCTTGTTTCGGTAGAATTCAGACCTATTGGCACCTGCCTTCTGTGGAAATGGAATCATTACACTCTTCATGAAGTCTGAGGATTTCGCCCGTCTCATATATTTTGCACACCAAGTAGAATCCTTTCGTCATTGCTGGCTGTCCCAAGGCTCTCAATAATTCATGTCATCTAATCAAAAGTGGTTCAAATGGCTCTGAGCACTATGAGACTTAACATCTGAGGACATCATGTAGTGTAACGACGCAAGTTTTGTATGAATGATTTTCTTTTAACATATGACCATGTGCAGACTTCGTCACCTACGTCAGTTACAACACACTTCAAAATTATTTAAATTCTTTTTAAATTGTCTCTGAATGGTTCTTGAACGAAAGTGTAAAACATCATCATTTGAGTCGTATGCGCAGAATTACGTCACTCAGTCCAATTTGCTTGTGCAAACTTTTTTTCAATTTAGATGTCGTTTTGTTTCTTCTCAGAAATTATATTAATGCAAGTTATCTGATTTAACAAATATTAGAACCACATTGAATAAACTTTCCAGATTAAACCTCGCGATGAACTTTGTCACAATTAATAATCTTCTCAAATAAATTAATAATTCATTCACATAATTCTTCATAAATAAATTCTCGGAACACGTATTTGAACTTTAGCAGTATCCACTAGTTTATTATCTTCTTACATATAGACGTGAACCTGAGCCTTGACAAGATAGGACTGAACATTTACAACATGATTAAACTTTCTATGAAGTCATTGTTGTAGAAACATTACAAATTCTTATTTTTTCACTCTTTAGAGGCACGACGCAACAACTCGGTTTCAGGGTCTTCTTTTGCTCTCTGGCTGTCGACCCGCGACGTATAGTGGCCAGCAATTTTCTCTCTGGCCCCGGCAGTGAAGATGCTGTCTCCGTTCGTTGCGCCGCCCTCTCCGTACATGAAACATAAAAAATAAATACAAAACTTTAGATAATTCACAACAATTACAAAAATTACAAAAATACATAAACAAAACACTAAATTAAATTTATATTTCCCTGCAAACTGGGCTGACACTGGTGAATGGGTGACGCTTCAATTTCGCGTCCCACTACAATCAGTCCCCTAGAACTTGGAGAACTACTTAAACCTAACTAACCTAAGGACATCACACACACCCATGCCCAAGGCAGGATTCGAAGCTGCGACCGTAGCGGTCGCGCGGTCCGAGACTGAAGCTTCTACAACCGCTCGGCCACAGCAGCCGGCTGTCGCCTAATCCAGGTCTTTGTTCCCACATGGGTCTTTCAGTGCTGCGTCAAATTCTTTTCACTCTACCGTATTTCCCACGTCATCTTCACCTACTTTCTCTTTGTATAATATTGCCCCCGAGTTTGTTTCATTTATATTGACTCTCCATATTTTCATTCTGCCTTTCGGCTTTCACTTACGTGCTTAGCACTGGTTTGCCATGTAGCCTCTTCATATTCATACACTTCCGTTTCTTTCCTCCGGATATCACTTTAATATTCGTAAAGGTGATGTCTATCTTTCCCCTAGTTTATACACGTTTCTGATGTGTCGTACTTACTGGAATTAAGGAAAACGTGGAAGGGAGAAACCACCAGTATAACATTCTTCTCACACAACATGTTTATTTAACAATATATAACCTATGTTTTACAGATAATCGAATCATTTAACCATAAAATTTTCTTTAACAAAATGAACAAATTTGCAAAATTCTTTTGATGTTAAGCCTTATGTTGAATAAGCTTTTAATCTTTGCAAAATAAATCTGAAGTGCTGTGTTACAAAACAGCGAACAATACAAGATGGCCGGACCTGCAGCTCGCCTGCTATCGGGTGGAACAGCGGGGTTTACTACCGCGCTGGACACAGTCTGTCTTATTAAATGCCCTTCTGCAACACATGAAAATTATATAAGCACCATTGATGATAACAGTGATTCAATTACTCAAAACAGATGACTTAACCTTTAATTTGAAAACTGTATGTCGAAAGGTTCGGGGTTAAGATGCGCACCTGTGCTTAAAGGTTAAACAGATTAGCAAACAGCATGACAATGATAAGGCTTACTTCAAAGCAACCGATCTCTTAATTTCAATCGGCAAGCTAAGTGCGACTGGACCCCAGCCTGTCCCTTCTGACAATTTTATTTTGTCTAAAGCCCTGATGACACTTGGCTGTTAATATTTTCAATGTTAAACTGATTGTCAGTTATTAAGACCACTCCGAAGAAACGTCTTAAAACATTACTTGTGAACACTTGTTACAAGAGAACTCACTTGGCGTAACCACAAGATCCAGGTAAAATACACCAATAATGACCCAGTCTTTCAAACACGGAAACCAACAGCTTAGTACAACAGGTTGTTCAGATTATAACTAATAACTGAGAAATGCAATTACAATCAACGAATGGAACCGGTTAACAGCTAAATCTAACCACAAGGTCCCTCTTTTGTTTAACGACAACCTGCGGCTTAGTACAATTGTTCGGGCTGTTTTTACGACCAAGAAAATGGTTCAAATGGCTCTGAGCACTATGGAACTTAACTTCTGAGGTCATCAGTCCCCTAGAACTTAGAACTACTTAAACCTGACTAACCTACAGGCATCACACACATCCATGGCCGAGGCAGCACTCGAATGTGCGACCGTAGCAGTCGCGCGGTTCTAGACAGTAGCGTCTAGAACAGCTAGGCCACTCCGTCCGTATACGACCAAGAGCTGATTAATTAGAACATTAATGGTCGGGTACAAACCAGAAAGGAAAGGAAATATAATAGCGGGTCAAATTTTCAAACGACAACTAGTGTCTTAGTACAATATTTGTAGCTATATTTACGACGACAGAGCCGACCAAGTAAAACTCTGAGGGTCGGGTACAAACCAGAAAGGCCGGCAGCTAGACAATGAAACAAATCAGCACAGGGATACAGAATGTTACTCTCCTTTATCAGCAAGCAGTTCCACGGATCCACGGTGCGTCACAGCAGGTACTGAGAGGTGCCGATTAAAGCCAGGTAAAAGAGGGCAGCCAGGCCACGAGCGGTCGTCCGACACGAATATTGCCAATCAACCGACGGGATGTCGGCCTGCTGCTTGTAAAGTGCTCGTCATTTATGTTGGCGGCCGAGTTTAGGTTCGTTCTGCGCACCTGACGGCACAAAACACAGTCACCCAATGAACAGAGAACGACGTTGCCAGATCTCGACTGCAGAGCAGAGCACGGACGATTGTCTTCAGTTTTAGAAACGTTCAGTCATAAATAAAGTAATAGAACAAAAGCAATGTCTTGATAGCAGACGATTAGCTCTGAACTTGCCATTTGGAGAGACTCTACAGCTATAGTTTGATAGCTGACTTTTTGAAACTTCTCACATCTTCGTTATTGTAGCATTACTCCATTGTACCTAAATCTAAACATCCTAGCTTTATCTAAAGTTTGGAAAAAGCATTCTTTATACCAGTTGCTTCATATTCTATTAATTAATTAAACCAAACAAGCAATAAGACTCCTAATTCAGGCGATAGCAAGGAAAGGTGTTTGTATCAATCTCACGAACCGCTTTTTTGTAATAAAGAACAGTGGTAATTGTTTATTTCCTATTGTACTTCGATGAAGTGTGAGTAATTCATAGTCATACCAACAGTGTTTGTCAGTATTTTGCGTGACCTGTTACAGTCCTCATTGAGTTACATTGAAGGACGAGCTGCATTAGCGTAACGGTTTAGGCGTTGGGTTGGTAAGTGGAAGGTGAGGAATTCAAATCTTGTGGGATGCTTAGTATTTTCTTTATTTAAAAACAGTCTCGAAGTGTCTTACTTCAAGAATTTTATTCGTTTGAATGCAATTTTTTGAAATTTCTAGTGCTTTGTCTCTTCATTAACCCTTTCGTTGCTGCAGACATGTGTTCCCCACATTCCGCGCTGTGCGCGATTTTGTCATCACTGCACTGCTCGCCTGTGCAGACACATGGTGTTCCCACTGCTTTGACACTCTTATCATTCGATTTCACAAAAACTATTTGGCCCAAAAATTAGATTTTTACACATCTTCTTGACTGATACCTTCACCCCATAAATGACTTAATTTTGTTTCGATGTTCAACCCAGTTATTGTGAAGCATTAAATGTAGTAAACCATTGCATGAAATTTTGAAGAGTTTGCAGAGGTAAAAGTCCATAGCGTATACTTTCCGTATGGTCGATTTTAGTTGCCACAATGTTGAGAATGAAATGTGGACAAGATACCTAAATTTCATATAAAATTTACTGTATAACAATATCTCATTTACTTTAAGTACCACATAGGTGTCATATGTAATATTGAGAAATATTCCGTCTTTCGCGACTGTAATAAAAGTTTATTTACACCGGGCGCGTTTGGCTTTATTTTAAAGCACTTCAATCAATCAAAAGGAAGTAGACAAAATCATCGTCTATCAGTGAAGTGGATATGGGAGCAACAGGCAAGCTGGAGTGGGCCTGGTATGCTTCATGTCGCGGAGTTAAACGCTAAGTTTAACCAGAGCAAGGTGATGTCCCACTTCTTGGGCGATTTGTGGTGGTAAATAATCAACACTGACTTCAAGTTGCGGTTAATTCTTTTGAGAAAGGAAGCCTGAGGATAATGAGATTGGTGGAAACATGTTTTATCCTATTGCCAAAATAGAATTGTCTAAACGACCTTGCCAGAAAGCCAGGAGCGTTATCCGTAACCAACGCCCACGATGGCCCGAGCCACCTAAATATATTAGTAAGATAAGAGATTGTGATAAGAGCGGTCACACCTCGGCTAGGTGCCAACCAAACGAACCTGGAGAAGGCGTCCACGATTACGAGAAGATACGAATTGCCTTTTTTCGTCCGGGAAAGCGGGTCCACGTAATCAACAAATTTTTTGTGAAGCTTCAATTTTTGCCTGTCACAGTTATTTCACATCAACTGTTCAGCTTATAGAGGATGTACTTGCAACATAAAACATAAAACAACACAGTTATGATGACTGTATATACCTATTTTATTTTCAGTTTAAGGGTACCCACTTGAAATTTAACGTATCACATAATTTTGTTGTAACTTTAAGTCTATGCATTATATATGTAAAGAATATTCTTTGGCCAGTAGGAGAAGTTTTATAGATGGGAAATTTTATTAAAGAACAAATGAAAAGTGACATAAGTTAATTGGTGAGGGTATTCAGCAACGTAATGTCAGATGGGTGGGGACAAGTCATTTAATAGGTGAAAAGAATGCCATTGTAGTGCAAAGAGAGGCTGTTTCTTTGTGGTAAAAGTCGGAAGGTTGTATATGGAGGACAATATTACAGTAGTGAGCCAGAGGAAGCAGTCTGAACATGTAGAAACGAGAGTATCAGAGTTTTCAGAAACTACCGTAACGGTATTGTTGCAGTAAAAGACGAATTTTCAAGAAGAAATTCGACTTAGATGTTTCCGATGAATTAGAGAATTTGCAAGAGGGCAAAATTACAAGAAAGGAAAATGCAACATGCAAAATTTCAAGGCCGTATATGACGTCTCCGGGCAAGACATTTGTGAAATCTGTATAATATATGCAAACAACATTTATCTGTGTTCTTATACTTCATTTCTGTATGAACAGTTATCGATTACGTGGATTCTGTATAAAAGAAATAATCATTTTGCATGTTTATGTTTGTATAATATTATGTATGTCAATTTTGCAAATAACGTCTGTGGTCGGCGAGTGTGGAAACCGACGCAGGCAATGATAATTAAAAATATAACAAAGATATATATTGTCATATTAAATTGCTAATAAATCGTGGAGTCTTAGACATTATTGTCTCTGTCTTCTCGTAGGCGTGAATGTTGTAAGAGCTAGTGACGCTCTCTCGGACGCTTAGTTCGCTATCATTTGTTTTTTGATAGAGAAAGACGCCATTGGCCACTGATGTATAAAAAACGGTGTGTACTTTGAATTTTATGTCATTTCTGAAAATAGAAGTTGTTAAAAATACTTTTAATAATTTGTAGCTAGCTTGCCCAGTTTTTCATCCCACATTTTTAGCCCTTTTCAGCGAATTTAGCATTTTTTGTGACGCAGTGCTGCGCCACGATCGCCGGAGCCGCTACCGCGGCAAATTCAAACTGTAATTGAATGAAAGCAGTTTTCTCGCAACTGAGCGAGCAGGTAATTGTACATTAAAATTATTTCCTTCAGCTTCCTGAAGACCACAGTGGAGAATTGTAGATTTTATTATGTCATTTTCAGATGGACATGGGCAACTGCTAGTACAATATTAGTGACGTAAATAATTCACGTAAATCAGAGAGTTAAACTTTACTTGTGTGAAATCAAAGACCGCTGTGTTGAATTCTGGTCTGGCTAATAATATTAAAATCATTTTCATTTTTAGTTTCATGTTCTCGTGTTAGTCGTGGCAATCAACAGTGTTCAAATATTAAAAAAATCCACTGCAGCTTTTATGTTTGGTAAACATTGCATATTGTAACTTCTGTGGTGTAATAAGATTAATTTTCACTGAATTTCAAAGACTAAAGTAGAGGAAGACATACTTAATTTTGTAACCAGTCACAGTGATAATACAATGTTTCATTTCTAACAAGCCAGATCAGAGTTATAAGAACATAGTTTTGCAAATTAAAGATCATACACTCACTGCAGGAAATCTTTTAGTGTTGTGCGTATCCCCACATAATATCAGAGGGCACAAATTTTCAACTACAGAAACCAGTAGTGAGAACTTCATTTTATCATTTGTGTTTGCAACGATAATCATCATATGGTTTATTTAAAGCGCTATGCCATATAAATCGTATTATAGCAAAAGATTATAAAAGTACAATCCATGATTTTTATTACTACCAAGAAAATGAATAACATTCTTTTGCATTCAGTCAAACTGTATATAAAAATCCAAGTGCACTGGGATACGTAAACGTAAAATTTGGCGGAGGATCGATGCAGACGATTAGAAGATTGGTAAGACATCAAATGTACGAGAAGAACCAGCTGTCCACACAAAACGCGAGTATACACGTGGTGAATTTGCTGAGCTTTATCATAGTTGAGGACATGCTAATAGGGATGGTGTTGCGAAAAATAACTATTATTAATTGCTTGATATTCAAAAGAGTGAACCGTAAACAGATTTGCTGTTGTTATTTTATTTGATGTGAGGACTGAAGAGCACGTTAATTGAGAACTGAGAGTTGGAAACGAATCTGGTGCTACTCGACTAAAATACGTAGATGTATGGGTGTCCGTTGTCGAGTGCATAAAGTAGTATACATATTTCAACCTCAGCACATGCCTTTTTACAAGCATTTAAAAGGTTTTTAGACAGAAAGAGTTCTACAACGGCACGGCGCTATGTTTCGAAATTTTCTAAAATAGTTCATTCACTGAAGAGATAAAGCACCGCCATCTTGTCTTCCTCTTCCCGTGGACTGCCGAACACCTACAGCAACACGACTGTAGCGATTGTCAGCTACAGCGGAGGAATCCCATGTGGACCAAGCGAAAACTGCAGTGATTCATTTTTGGCTCTGAACATTATTTTCTACATCTCCGTAAACAACTATCTGGCAGCAGACTTTCCACATGAGGATTTACTTACAGATATAATGGGCAGTGAATATCAAAAGCAGTTATCCGAAGAATAATAATTAGGCTAAATACATTTTAGTTTTCACTTAGGCTTAACTTTCCTTGCAGTTAAAAGTTGTCTAGCTATTTAACTTGACCGTGAAAGAATACATGTTTGACTGGAAAGTGCTAAATGGGGCCACAATTTTTCTTTTTTAGCAGAGGACAGGCAATATTGTAGCTTCTAAATAGTTTTGTAAATACATACATTTGCAACAGTTCAATGAAAACAGAGTTTCCTTGATGTATAAGCAAACACAAGCTCTAGTACTAACATTTCGACAGACAGTACCCGTTACAAACTTCATTTAAATTGGGTATGAAGTCTTTCGCAATAGAGTCCTCGGATAACTTGCAGCGTCAAACTGGGATATAATTGCGAGCTTTCGATAACTACACTCATCATCTTCGTCTGGGAAGTCATATAAAGTACATATTGCTCGTGTTAATAACTTTTAGTTCAGGCAGTAAGAGATGCGTTAAAAGTCTAGACACACAACGATCCAGTAGAATTGAGAGAAACAGTTTTTGTTTCCAAGAAGTTATATAAACATACGGCAACGTGATTTCTTACCTGTTGTACCTGTTTCCATGTAATCGTGTCACCTGTCATAGACAAAAGCAAGAGTGACGCTAGCGGTTAATAGGTTCAACAGAAACATTATTCGCGTATTGAATTACTTTAGCGAAACTCTGGCGAGCGAAAGGATAGTTTTCCGAGTGACTCTTATTGGCAGTGGCAGCAGTTGGTCATTCGGGCATACATTGGAGGTACCCGAGTGTACGAAAGCGGTATTGCAGGTTGCTTAGGTAGTGAGACAGTGACAGTACGTCATATTAAATTATCAAAATTAAAATCATTTTGTTTGCTACTTACAGTGACAGAGGTACAAAGTGGTCATTTTAACGTAACTCAGCGGTATTTCAGTGTCATTTACTCAGGCTTTTACAATGTTACTTGACTCCATTGTTATTTAAGCAGATAATAAAGGCATAAAATTTCAAGTAATTACATCTATTTTTCACCTTTTTGTGTTAAGCCGTATTAATGTTGATATTAGTAAAGGAATAGTGATTCCTTTTTGGGGATGTTGTTGTGAAGTACAGAACAGAATAGGCATACTGAGGCATTCCATTGCCTCTGGTAACATGATTTGAACCATCTGCCCATTCCAAACACTCCACGTATAGGTGTGCCACAGCTCCGTTGTCCTGAAACTGGGTGTACCTTGAGCTGACTAGCATCCATAACGGAAGGAACCGGATGCCAAGCTGCCAAATCTGGTCTTACAGGTTATGCAGACGCTGCGTTGTTCCCTGGTTTTGAAGGTTGTGTAGACTCTGCGTTATTCCGCATGATGTTTGTTCTGTATACGTAAAATGCTTTGGGCATAAATACGAAAATACAAGGAATATACAGTAGGCATGTTTTATCTGCAATGCATATTCTCTCTAAATTATTGAAATTTAAAGGGATGTAACGTCCGTTGTTTTTCCTCTCTCTGTCAATATGACCGTCCTTGTATGAGTGTAAAATTGTATATTTTATATTTCTCTTGCTGGTGTCGACTGTTATTTTAAGTCAGTTACAATGCAATACCAAAGAAGGTTGAACGCTTCTTGCGAAGCCACTCCGTGCCACTTTAGCGTCATCTTTTGTTTAATCGTTCTGCGATCTGTATAGAAAGCGAGAAAAGTTTGCGTTCGTTATTTTAAGGAACTTATTCGCTGCATAATACGCATATGATTTTATAAACTATGCTAGACGTTGAAAAATGTTCGTTTCACCGTCGGGCAACCTATCGTCACGTTATGATACATTTACTTGCATGTATTAATTAGTACAGTTGCTCTCTCATCGTTTTCTTTCTTTGTTTTAAGTTAATCCTAGAACACAAAGGGGGAAGTGATACATTGCTACTAAACCATCACAAATTTTTACGCTCCACATTTTATTCAAAGGAAATCGTAATTAATAGGTTATGTAATTAATTAACTAGATCTCCAGTAACATATGGCATTCCAAATGAAGTACAAAATGTTCTGTTTTATATCCTAATGCAATCGTAAATTTTACGAGGGTTTAGTAATTTATGGTTAATTACATTTTATTGACCATAGTTTATGATCAAATCATTGGAGGAGGAATAAATTAATGTTTAACGTTCCGTCCACATAGAGGTCATTAGAGACGAAACAGAAGCTTGGATGAGGGAAGGATGAGGAAGGAAATCGGCCGCACCATTTCAAAGAAACCATCCCGGTATTTGCTTGAAGCGAGTCAGAGGAATCACACGAAAACGTAAATGGCCAGAAGCGTGTTTGAGCCGTCGTTGTCTCGAATGAGCTAACCATTGCACCGTCTCGTTCGGTGATTAGATTTTTACATTTCGCGTGAATGAGTAATACAGGTGACAACAAAACAAGGCAAACGTAATAAATAGATCTACACGAGAACATACTTTACACATTTTCAATAAGAATCATTTGGACACCACAGAAACTAAACCCCATTGACAAAGAAGCACACACGTCCAAGAAAAGAACAACCCGCGGCATCCACGAGTCCAGTTCAACGAACGTGTGCAGCAACATCCAGCTCATCGCGCTGTTCTCGTATGTCGGGCACGTCATAACGCGCCAGTGCACACACTTGCTACGCAGTCGGGCATCCACAGCCCGTCGTTGTCCGAGATCAACGCGTACCCGCACCAAGTCTTGGTCTTCCTTATATCCTCAGAACTGCTTTGCGATTGCCCTATCCTGCTGGATAATGAGGCACCGAATGTCGTTGTCTAAACCTTCTTTCCCAGGAGGAAGATGCACTGGGGCAAGACCACCTTTGATCTTCACGGGGTATTACAGGGTCATGTCTGAGGGGCAGTGACGTGCGTAGTCACCGTTCGTAGTTGAAAGTGGTTTTGCTTTGTGATGGGGTTTGGGAATACACATGGTATGCTTTAGAATATTTCGCAGCAAAGACCAATTGCAATTCGCTTCTTCTTTTTGATAAATATGACCTGCCTTATACGGTGAATGGCCAAAGAAAGTAATTAAACTCAGAAGAGTTTTCCTGGAGCCAGTCTGTAGCAATTCTGGACGTGTAGGGTGTCGCATTTCCCTGCTGGAGTTGTCGGAACGTACAATGGACATGAAGGGATGCAGATGATCAGACAGGACGCTTACGTACTTGCCACGTGTCAGAATCGTGTCTACAAGTATCACGGGTCCCATATCACTCCAAATGCACACGCCCCACACCATTACAGAGCCTCCACCAGCTTGAATAGTCCGCTGCTGATATGCAGGGCCCATGGATTGATGAGGCGCCGGCCGGGGTGGCCGAGCGGTTCTAGGCGCTTCAGTCTGGAACCGCGCCACCGCTACGGTCGGAGGTTCGAATCCTGCTTCGGGCATGGATGTGTGTGATGTCCTTAGGTTCAAGTAGTTCTAAGTCCTAGGGTACTGATGACCTCAGAAGTTAAGTCCCATAGAGCTCAGATCCATTTGAACTTTTTTTTTTTTTGTGAGGTTGTCTCCATATCCTACACGTCCATCTGCTAGATACAATCTGAAACGAGAGACGTCGGACTAGGCAACATGTTTCCAATCATCAACAATCCAGTGTCAGTGTTGACGGGCCCAGGCGAGGCATAAAGCTTTATGTCGTGCAGTCATCAAGGGCACAAGAGTGGGTCTTCGGTTCCGAAAGCCCATATCGAAGATGTTTCATTGAATGGTTCGCACGCTGACACTTGTTGATAGCCTAGCATTAAAATCTGCAGTAATTTGCGGAACAGTTGCATTTCTGTCACGCTGAGCTGTTCTCTTCAGTCGTCGTTGGTCCCGTTCTTGCAGGATCTTTTTCCGGCCGCAGTGATGTCGGAGATTTGATTTTTCAAGGTACACTCGTGAAATGGTCGTACGGGAAAGTCCCCACTTCATCGCTACCTCGGAGGTGCTGTCTCCCGTCGCTCGTGCGCCGACCATAACACCACTTTCAAAGTCACTTAAATGTTGATAACCTGCCACAGTAGCGGCTGTAGCCAATGTAACAGCTGCAGTAGACACATGTTGTCTTATGTAGGCGTTTCCGACCGCAACGCCGTATTCTGCCTGTTTACATACCACATCTCTGTATTTGAATACGCGTGCCTATACCAGTTTCTTTGGCGCTTCAGTGTAGAATACGTTCATCGCGAGCGTCTTGATCCCGTTCTCCTTCAATTTTTGATCTTCGTTTCTTCAGATTGATCGAGCACACACGTGGCTCATTTGAGAGATACTTGTTCTTCCTGTGCTTATATTTAAGCACCATACGCTCTCATTTGGGAAAACAATTGAAGTATCACTTTTGGCATGGAAGTATTGTATTTTGAAAGTTTTCTCATTTTTTGCGGTCTTGAGGAACCACATGAAATATGATTGAAATTGAATTTCACTCATTTGCTGTGCCTTACAGCTCTTTGAAGAATAGTACCAACTATTTTTCGAGGAGTTGTATAGATAGTTATGATGGAGTCCGTTTTCTTAAAATTTCTCTTTTGTCTCGTGAATTGCACGAATACTTGTTCCTTTGCGTATTATGTGCATTCACGTCTATGTCTCATTGCAACGTTTCAGCAGTATGCAAATTCCACGCACTATCTGTCAGGTAATAGTGCTTTATCTATCTACTTTTTTTTAGATATTTCCATGCTCCTTGGATCACGATCACGGCCTCTCAATACTATGTAGAACGAATCGGTTTTACAATTACCGTCCACCTTATCACGGGAAAAATGGCAATAAGATAACCCCCTAAACGAGCTCTTACAAATTCATAGAGTGGTTTATTCTTAACTACATTCAGTGTCCTTCTCCCTCCCTATCTCAAACATAAACACAAACTCGCACTACAGTGGGCGACCAAAAAGTTTCCGTTCCAAGGCCGTAGAGTCCAAAACCGGTATGCCAGTCAGGCAAAATAGCCGCCAGCACTGAGGTAATCATCTCACCGACACAACAGGTTGAAGATACCCGTTTAGTGAAACACCGCCTTGTGCTACGTGAAGAGGTTCGTAACTGCCTGCAGCATGTCTTCGTCTGTCTGGACTCTTCGACCCTTCAAGGCCATTTTTTAAGGGACCGAAGTCTCGGTAATCGCATGGCGAGAGATCAGGACTGTAGGACGGGTGGTCTATTGTCTCCCAATTTGAATCTGCGATATGGGACCGTGCACTATCACGAAGCAGCAGCACCCATGTGCACCATTCCAAAACAGAGGTTTTCCACAAACATGCTGCCCCATACGCGTTCTTTATTCTTCGATGAGTGACAAACGCTCTTTGTCCTTTGGCAGCCTATATGAGCGCATTTGGTGCCACATCTACAGTACGCACGTCGGAAAGACACAAATACCACACTGATCTCTTGCCAACATGTCGATGGTTATATACCCGCTTTTGCGTACCCGTTGCATATACGCTGCTGCAACTCCCTCAAACGGAGCCTTGTTGATCGCCCCTTATATTACACATACGTAAATTCTTCTACAGAGTAGAATGGATTATCAAGCAGATACGTTTTTAGTCTGTGTTTGAAGTTAGTTTTATTATCCATTAAATTCGTTACATCACTTGGTAAGTGATACTACATCCCACGCGTTTCTGTGCCGTACTAAGGCTGAGAGATAAATAACGCAAATCATTTCTCCTTCTAGTATTATATTTAGGAATGTGACTGTTGTTTTTGAAATATGATCGATTATTAACAAAAATTTCATTTGGGAGTTAATGTAGTGTGCCGCTGTTTAAAGAGATGTCTACAAGATGTCCTAGAGTGGACACCACATATTTTCCTTATTACACTCTTCGGTGTAACAAATACTATTTTCGTCAATGAAGTGTTACTACAGAATAGGATGCCATAAAGCATTAGTGAATGTGAATAGGAAAAGTTAGTCAACTTCTTGACGTTTTCATCTCCAGATTCTGATATAATCCAAAACAGAAGAGTTATAATGCTTCAACGTTTAAGAAAGTCTGTTATATCTGGCTTCCATTTCAGGTCCCTGCCAATACGAAAACCTAAGAGTTTAGAGTATACTCTTTCATTTATTGATTCAGTTTGCCCTTACTCGTCATTACACATAGTGTGGTCAGGCTTTGTACAGTAATGTGTTCCATGTACTGTGTTTTAGCTGCATTCAGTACAGTCCATTAGCAGAGAGCCATTTATTAACTTTCAAGAAAATATTAAACTTTCATGTGTTAAAGTTATCCCATTAGCCTAAATTATAATATTTATATGACATATCCTTACGAAAACTGTCGTTTAACTAGTTGAATGTGATGCGCCATCAGACTGGAACTCTTGATCTATCATCCTCCTCGGACCATTTCAGGAGGGTTAGCATATTACCAGCATTCGATGCCATCCTCTTACCTTAAACAACTGCTACTTAAAGACTCTCCTATTCCTGTAGCGATGAATTTTACTCCACCACTTTTTTACCTGTGTATTTTTAGCGTGCTTAACGGAGAGCAGATAGTATTGTTTACCATAAAATGCCGTGGCAAATAGTGCGGGACGTAAAGTGCTGTCTGTGAGTTACGAAAAACAGCTCTGCGTCATATAATCACTGATTTGATTACCAGTGAATGAAAATATTGGTGCATCTGCATCTACGTCTGCATCTGTAGGTCGAGGGTTACCGTAAGGTGTGTGGGGGACGCTACATAGAACACCACTCTCCTTTATTACCCTGTTCCTGTTCCAATCCGCAGCTCGTGGTCTAGTGGCTAGCGTTGCTGCCTCTGGATCATGGGGTCCTTGGTTCGATTCTCGGCCGGGTTGGGGATTTTCTCCGCCCGGGGACTGGGTGTTTGTGTTGTCCTCATCATCTCATCGTCATTTGGGTAGTGCAGAGACTTGAACTGGAAAGATTTGGAACTTGTACGGACGCTGATGACCACGATGTTGAGCGCCCCACAAATTCTCATCATCTTGCTGTTCCAGTCAAGAATTGTACGCTGAAAGAAATACTGTCAGTACCCCCATGTGAGCCCAAATTTATTTACTTTTAGTGGCGTGGTCATTACGCTTGATATACACAGGAACTTCAGCAAGGAAGTTATGCCTTTCGTCCCACGCTAAGGCAATTGGGTAACAGGAGTGGCGCACTGTCGGAAGACAGTACCTGTTCTGAGTTTGCTACAGGCGCAGTCCTGCTGCGGTACTGATAACAGGTGCGTCACAGTGTGCGAATTAAATGGCACGTCGACTGGAAACATACTCCTGTGTTTAAGTACGCAGGATAGTATGATTCTTGTGAGCAGAACGCATAAATTTTCCATACTTTCGCATTGAAATTCTAGCGGTATATGGACCAAACCAAATATCTCACCCAGCCGTAGTGAAATTTCGCTAACAATTTGACCAAGGCCGCACGGTAGTTCGTGTTTTGCTGATCGGGACGGAAGGCCAGAGACATCGACCATAGACGACAATGTTCAGAATATAGAAGAAGAACACGTGGAGGAGGGGGTGGGAGTGGGTGGGTGGGGGGAGAACGACATTATCCAGCGATGAGGATGTTTTCACATTGATTCTCGAATGGCCCCGTGGCCAAGAAGAAATTTTCTACAGTCGGTTTAGTAGAAACATTGGCCGAACTTTTTGACGTCGTTTACAAAGACTTGGTGACTATGATGAACGATAGTGTCGTGTGTCTGTGTCAGTTTGAAGTAAAATGCAAAATTCAAGAAAAGTCATTGGCCCGTTGTAATAATGAGTAACTTACTTTTTGAAGTCCATAAATTTGAGGAAGTGATATCCTTCTTTACTAGTCTTGGAACGTCAGGCTTTGGAATTTTGGGAGTAAGGCTCTGCGCGATGAATGACATCTTTCGTGTAAAGGTCCCCATTACAGTTTGCTGAGCAACTCTGTTCCACTGTCACGTTGACTAAACAAAAACCGATATTCTCGTAAAAGAATGGGATGAGTTTCACTATCTGAAACGTAGAACATTCAGAGATTTAAATGAAAATTTTAATCCCTGACATAATTGTAAAGCCCACCTTAAGGTTCTACATGCATGTAACCGTCATCTCCTTGTAAAATACGAGGTTTCTGTTGAAAATAAAAACTTTGTGGCCCTGTGTGTAAGTTTCTCTTTTTATTCGTGTGGATGATGCAGTCTTGTGAAATGGAAGGCATCTTTTTGAAGCACTCTGTGTAACACATGAGAGAATACTAGCAATTCTTTCTCGTTCATGCTGTTTCCTGGCAACAGTACGTAGAAACCACAGACTGGAAGAATTAGTGTTTCTTATACTGGTGTGACGGATGCCTCAGCTGTTGCCACAAGGTGATTTATCATCAAGTGGTGCGAGTTTACGACGGTTCATGCAGTGGCTATCAAAGACCTGGCTGGACATTGCTCGCATGCCAGACGCGAGGTCAACTGCGGGCTAGCAGCGTTACAGGGCCAACGGGATATGCAGGGTCTGTGGCGTGCCGCACAGTAGTTGACACTACAGGTCTTACAAGTTCCAGCGACCATCTCCGCCGGGAAACCATTTACTAGTTTAGACCACTTCAATACTTCGTAGCTGAGCTATAGGGAAACATACAAAAACGGCAAAACAACCTTCGGTGACATTAAAAAGCGTGTGTGATAACATTAAGAGTACAATGGGAATTCCCCTATTAACTGCAGAGGAGAGAGCAATAGGTGGAAAGAACACATAG
This sequence comes from Schistocerca serialis cubense, assembly GCF_023864345.2. NCBI lineage: Eukaryota > Metazoa > Arthropoda > Insecta > Orthoptera > Acrididae > Schistocerca > Schistocerca serialis. Next base: position 623,722,580 of record NC_064641.1, read on the forward strand.
AAGACCTCTCTGGGGTGGAAGACTTGTCTGATGAAATTGAAGAAGAAGCAAGATTGACAGAGAAGAATCAGAATTTAAGAAAGCTTTGGAATATTTAAGATCAAATAAGGTAGGAGAGATAGATAACATTCTACCAGAATTTCTAAAATCATTGAGGGAAGTGGCAGCCAACGGCCTTATCGCAATGGTAACACCGGTTCCCGTCATATCACAGAAGTTAAATGCTGTCGGGCTTGGCTAGCACATGGATGGTTATTGTCCAAGTCTGCTGAGTCCTGTTGGCAAGCAACGTGAACTCAGCATTGTGAGGCCAATTGAGGAGCTACTTGATTGGGAAGTAGCGGCAACGGTAACGAAAACTAGAAACAGCCGGGAGAATGGTGTGCTGACCACATGCCCTTCCGTATCCGTATATTGTGACGGCTAACAGCTGAGGATGACACGGTGGCCGGTCGGTACCGTTGGACGTTCAAGGTCTGTTCGGACGGTATTTGTTTGTTTGTTCGAGGGAAGTGGCAATGAAACGACCATTCACGTTGGTTTGTAGAATGTATGAGACTGGCGACATCCTATCAGACTTTCCGTAAAACATCAACGTTTCAATTCCGAAGAGTACAAGAGCCGACAAGTGCGAGAATTACTGCATAATCATCCTAACAGCTCAGGCATCCAAGTTGTTGACAAGCATGCACAGAAGAATGGAAAAGCAGAGTGAGGATCTGTTAGATGACGATCAGTTTGGCTTTAGGAAAAGTAAAGGCAAGAGAGAGGCAATTCTGACGTTGCCGTTGGCAATGGAAGCAAGAGAGAAGAAAAATTAAGACACATTCATAGGATTTGTCGACTTGGAAAAAGCGTTAGACAATGTCAGATGGTGCAACACGTTCAAAATTCTGAGGAAAATATGGGTGAGCTATAGGGATATGGGTAGTATGCACCATGTACAAGAGCCAAGAGAGAATAATAAGAGAGGAAGACCAAAAACGAAGTACTTATAACAAAGGGAGCATCGTAGACTCCATGACTCTATACTGCCAATATTGTTTTCTACGTGATTCTTTGCAATAACGTCACCTACTGTTATATGGACTGAAGATACTTGTGTAGTTGCTGAAGTCTAGATCTGTTGTAATAAAACGACGAATTTCGCGATTGATTGCTGTTCTTTCCTCCATTGTCTAAAATGTGGTCTACTGTGGTCTAGCGGTAGCATCTTCGAATGCAGTCGAGAAGCTGTGTGAAGACTACTGACAGTTGAAGTGGTGTGGGAGCAGCTGCTTCACGCGCTCACCTCCTAGCCACAAAACGCGACTTTATGGAGGTTTCTATGGCACCATCTCAGTACTGCCGGAGCTCTATATACAGCTATTGTTTTCGCCGGCAGCTGTTCCGCTTTGCAGTTGAAATCTGACCAAAGTACTGTTAACTCTCACTAGCTAACATTGACCCGACTGTAATAATGAAGCAACGTACTGGGTCCCGGGTTCGATCAAAGACACCGGATAAGTTGTGAATAGCAATCATTAGCAATGGCAACCGAAGATTACTGACAATAGGAAATCACTCCTTGGCCACGGGGCCATTCGAGAAACAATGTGAGATTGGGGATTCTGCCAATGGCCTTTCCAAAGAGGGTGGAGGAGCTGACAGAGGTTAAGGGCACAATAATCGACGTTACGTGGATTCAGAAGGCAATGGAAAACATCGCATTAAAGCTATATAATGTGTATCCACTAAAAACGTGGTCTGAAGGAGTGTTATGACGTTATTTTCATTGGAAGAAAAATCCGCATTAGTCCCCAGTTCGGATCTATGGGAGGACACTATCAGGGAGAGGTAACCGATATCAAGCAGATTTTACTAGGAACGAATGGTTAACATACAGGGAGATGCAGCGGGGATTGTCAAAACTCTTGATGTGGCAGGGAAGCTAGAAAATACTCAGTCTAAGAACAGTGGGGCCCAGAGAAGTGAAATGAAAAAAAAAAAAGATAAGGGTATCTGTCAGACGAATATAAAGCACTATCAACAGCAGTAAAATTAGTATAACGGAAGCAGCATTCGTCATAAACAGGAAGGTAAAGTAGAGAGTGATTTACTCTGAACAGTTCAGTGATAGATTATTCTCATCAGAATTGGTAGCAAAGCAACTCCAACAGAAACCGTTCAAGAATACATGCAGGCACCACAAACAGAAAGTGAAGAGATGCATAAAGTATGCACATATGAGGATATCTATTTCGTAATTCATAAGTAAAGTGAGGTGAGAAACTAAAAATGATGGAAGACTGGAAAGCTTTAGTAGGGGAAGGAATAGAAGATAGAGTTACGGGAGCCTGTGTTAGAAATGAAAGAGGAGAAATCCTAGTTGGGTTCTGCAAGAAATTTTAGTTAATAGCAATAAACAGCAATAAATACACAGTTCAAAAGTATCATGTCTTAGATGGTAAGTTGTAACCAGGAGCAGATATCGAGCCTTATCGCAATTTAATTAAGAAGAAGAGCACAAAAACGTTTAAGAGCATCGTCCAGAAGAACAGATACAGAAAGAAGAGGTATACTGAATCTACACTCCTGGAAATGGAAAAAAGAACACATTGACACCGGTGTGTCAGACCCACCATACTTGCTCCGGACACTGCGAGAGGGCTGTACAAGCAATGATCACACGCACGGCACAGCGGACACACCAGGAACCGCGGTGTTGGCCGTCGAATGGCGCTAGCTGAGCAGCATTTGTGCACCGCCGCCGTCAGTGTCAGCCAGTTTGCCGTGGCATACGGAGCTCCATCGCAGTCTTTAACACTGGTAGCATGCCGCGACAGCGTGGACGTGAACCGTATGTGCAGTTGACGGACTTTGAGCGAGGGCGTATAGTGGGCATGCGGGAGGCCGGGTGGACGTACCGCCGAATTGCTCAACACGTGGGGCGTGAGGTCTCCACAGTACATCAATGTTGTCGCCAGTGGTCGGCGGAAGATGCACGTGCCCGTCGACCTGGGACCGGACCGCAGCGACGCACGGATGCACGCCAAGACCGTAGGATCCTACGCAGTGCCGTAGGGGACCGCACCGCCACTTCCCAGCAAATTAGGGACACTGTTGCTCCTGGGGTATCGGCGAGGACCATTCGCAACCGTCTCCATGAAGCTGGGCTACGGTCCCGCACACCGTTAGGCCGTCTTCCGCTCACGCCCCAACATCGTGCAGCCCGCCTCCAGTGGTGTCGCGACAGGCGTGAATGGAGGGACGAATGGAGACGTGTCGTCTTCAGCGATGAGAGTCGCTTCTGCCTTGGTGCCAATGATGGTCGTATGCATGTTTGGCGCCGTGCAGGTGAGCGCCACAATCAGGACTGCATACGACCGAGGCACACAGGGCCAACACCCGGCATCATGGTGTGGGGAGCGATCTTCTACACTGGCCGTACACCACTGATGATCGTCGAGGGGACACTGAATAGTGCACGGTACATCCAAACCGTCATCGAACCCATCGTTCTACCATTCCTAGACCGGCAAGGGAACTTGCTGTTCCAACAGGACAATGCACGTCCGCATGTATCCCGTGCCACCCAACGTGCTCTAGAAGGTGTAAGTCAACTACCCTGGCCAGCAAGATCTCCGGATCTGTCCGCCATTGAGCATGTTTGGGACTGGATGAAGCGTCGTCTCACGCGGTCTGCACGTCCAGCACGAACGCTGGTCCAACTGAGGCGCCAGGTGGAAATGGCATGGCAAGCCGTTCCACAGGACTACATCCAGCATCTCTACGATCGTCTCCATGGGAGAATAGCAGCCTGCATTGCTGCGAAAGGTGGATATACACTGTACTAGTGCCGACGTTGTGCATGCTCTGTTGCCTGTGTCTATGTGCCTGTGGTTCTGTCAGTGTGATTATGTGATGTATCTGACGCCAGTAATGTGTCAATAAAGTTTCCGCTTCCTGGGACAATGAATTCACGGTGTTCTTATTTCAATTTCCAGGAGTGTAGCAGAAAAGTACAGGGTGAGAATTAATGAACTATATTTTTAAAAAAGTAAATGTTACAAACTACGCCATACACACACTTTATTCAACATGTAAACGTCACTACAGATATTCGGATTTAAGTTATGACGTGTTCGATATTCCTGGCATCATTGGCGATGATGGGCGCAGACTAATAGCTAAACTCTGCACGACCAGCTGAAGTGTCGGAACATCGATGCTGTCGATGACGTCCTGGGTGGCTGTTTTCATCTCAGCAGTGATTTCGTGATTATCGTTGTACACCATGTCTTTAATATAGCCCCACAAAAAGGAGTCGTAAGTGATCAGATCCAGGGAATATGCTGGCCAATCGAGGCCCTTGCCAGTGGCCTCTGGATACCCCAGAGCCAGAATGCGGTCCCCAACGTGCTCCTCTTGGACATCACTCTCCAGCTTCTATGGGGTTGAGATCTGTCTTGCAAAAATAACATCTTGTTGAAATGAGCGTCAGCTTGGATAATGGGGATGAAATCATCTTCCGAAACTTTCACGTACCATTTCGTAATCACCGTGCCATTAAGTAATATCGCACCGATTATTTCATGACTGGACATTGCACATCACACGGTCACCCATTCAGGGTGAAGAGACTTCTTGATCGCGAAATGCAGATTCTCTGTCCCCCAAATGCGCCAATTTTGCTTATTGACGAATCCATCCAAATGAAAGTGAGCTTCGCCGCCAAACCAAACCACACTGCATATATTAATTCCCATCATGCGCCGCGGCCAGTTTGAACCTCCTAACGCAAACCGTTGACGATTTTATTTCATATAGTTCAATGATTGTCACCCTGTAGGAAGAAACAAGGGAATATATTTAAAATGTCATTCCCCAAAACTTTAATCAGGTAACAAAAAACATTTAAATAATCATCGTAAAATTTCCTTACTGTCATCTTTCCCGAAATATTCGAGAAAGTTACATACTCAAGATTACTTTCACATTTACGCAGAAACAATTAGTTAGCACTCGTTTGAGAATGCGATTTACACACTTACTTATCAAATATTAACAGCCTTAAAAATAAAATATCGCCAGTTGGTTTTATAGGACCTTTCCAAGACGTTTCATTGTATAGATCACTTCACAATTTTAGAAAAATTTTAGTGTTATGGAATTTTGAGCTTTACGAACAACTGGCTTGAGTCATACTTTACATTCAAAATGCAAAAATTTGTGCTGAATAATTCAGAAAATATAGGAAGGGGGAGAAAATTTTAATGACTGGGAAGAAATCAAGAAAGAGTCTCACAAATTTCAATTTGGGTCCACTCTTATTCCTCATACATGTGAATGATATTGCACTTAACATTCATTAGACAGGATTAGTCTTTTTTACGAAGAGGCTCGCGTTACAATAATTCTCATTACAATGAGAGCAACAGAAGAGGTTGTTAATGATGTTTTTCAAACAATTATTTAGTGGTTCTCTGAAAATCGACTCTCCCTTAATACTGAGAAAACACACTATCTTCAGTTCTGTAGAACAAACAGAGTCATACCAACAATTGATCTACCACATGAACAAGAGTCAGCAAACAGGAGAGAATTCTTCAAACTTTGGGTGCACACATTGATAGCAACTTGAAGCATATTACTGAGCTGCTCAAACAATAAAGTTCATTTACTTTTGCTCTTCGTAAAACGGCTAGTCCTGGAACCAGACGAATCAGCCTCCTAGTATATATTTTGGATATTTCCACTCAGTATTGTCTCACAGAAGAATTTTCTGGGGTAACGCATCAGCCTCCCAGTATATTTTGCATATTTCCACTCAATAACGTCTTACGGCAGAATTTTCTGTGGTGACTTGCCATTTAGAAAGAAAGTATAGATTGCACAAGCGCGACTAGTAAAAATAATATATTGGCTTCACCCGCAGGCATCTGGCACGTACTTCTTCGAGGAGTTAGACATTTTATCTCTACCATCAAAATGCATGTATTTGCTTACATATTTCGTCATTAATAATCACAATGTTAGAAGGAAAAATTTGACCTTTTGTGCCCATTATTGACGCTGTCAGTGGTTGAGAAATGATTTGAATATACGGCAAACAAAGATGTTTGGGCACATACTTAATACTATAAAAGCCTGACAAATAGTAAAGTAATTTTCAAAACTAGCTTAATATCGTTTCTTCTGGAGAGTCCCTTCTGGTTCTACGTGAAAAAAGTAGTTTTTAAGTGTAGTTGCTTGAGTACGTCTGTAAAATAATGTCTTCATTAACGTTAAAACTACTCATGTATGCATATCCTGTAAACTGTCTCGTTCGACGACTTTTCAAAAGACGAATCGTTCAAACGATCTGTGGAATATTTAACTAACTAATTAACCCAAAAACTATTTTGAGGAACTTCTGTAAGCCTACAGATACTTCATTAATGAATACCACAATAGATCATTCAGTTGAAGGAGAATGGATGTCTCTAGAAAGGACCATCACAGAAATTGGGTAGACAAATAAAGACAAAAGAAAGATTACGGCGCAGAAGCCTTGGGTAACAGAAGAAACACTTCAATTAATCGATGAAAGAAGGAAGTACAAAAATGTTCAGGAACTGCAGCAATATGAGTGAGTCATTTAGCATTTAGTAATTACGGGGGGGAGTGGGGGAAGAGTGCTGTAAGTAATGTCTCCGTAATTTTTATGTGAAGACTCCTAAGGCTTTTTAAATGAAACAAAAGTTATTAACATTTTACATCTTTATTCTTCACGGGTATAGATTTTCAGCCCTCTGCCGAATTCTAGGGTGCAACACAGCGGTACATACTGTTACTACGTCCATGCGTGACAAAACGAGGTGTTGTAATCGAATTTCGAATTCGAAGAGTTCATCAACACAGGGAGCACACTCTCCTACAGCACGGCAGTGCCAAACCACACATGAGCGCCGCGTCATCTGCAACAATCCGAAGACTTGTATCCACTGTCGTTAGTCATCCTCCATACAGCCCCGACTTGACCCCATCCGATGTCGAGCAGTTTCTGAAACTTAAAGAACACCTTCGAGGGCTTCACTTTTATAGTGATAAAGCGATGCAAGCAAAAGTGAGGTTGTGGCTCCGTCAACAAACATTCTACATGGGTGATATCAATAAACTGGTCTCTCGTTGGGAGAAATGTTTTCGCCGACAGGGTCACTATGTTGAGAAACAAATACGTAGATATGAAGAATAAAATGTAGAATGTTAATAAGGTTTGTTTCATTTCAAAAGCTTTAAAAATTTTCACATAAAGAATTCGGAGGCATTACTGTTTTCAGCACGCCCTTGTATATAAATAGAAAGTCCTGAAAGCGATGGCGAAAGGTGTTCAGGAAAAACGCGAAGAAATGGCCATCGAAAGGACTGATTCACCACATCGAAAGAATAAAACAAACTTTAGCTGAATTAAAAGAAAAGACCGCATTCAGCGTGCAAAACTAATTATACCGTCAGATGCAGAAGAGAGAGCAGATAGGTGGAAAGAGTATACTGAAGGCTTCTAAGAGAAGGAGGAACTGAATGATGACGTGACATAATAAAAAGAAGTGGGAGTCGACAAGGAAGGCAGAAGGTATACAGTATTAGAGTCAGTTTTTAAGAAAGCTTTGGTAGAATTGCGGTCAAATAATGCGGAAGGCATAAATGACATTCCTCCGGAATTTCTAAAAGAATTGGAGGGATTTGCAGTCAGACGACTGTTCAAGTTGGTTTATATATTTAATTATATAATGTTAGCATCTGTAGACATAACATCAGAATATCGGAAAAATATCATTCACACTATCCTGTAGAATACAAGGACCACGTAAGTGCGACAACAAGCGTACTGATAACTCATGTATATATGTTCTTACAAGATCAATATACTGAATAACTGAAAAGAAAATTGAGTGTCTGTTAAATGACAATCAGTTTAGCTTTGGGAGTTATAGATACCAGGCACACTGTTCTGACGTTACTCATGATAATAGCAGTAAGACTGAAAAAGTCAAGACGCATTCATAGATTTTTCGTGAAATTTTTTTCTTTTGGTGTGGTGGGGGGGGGGGGGGGGGGAGAAGGGGAGATTTGTCTGTGAAGTGGTAGGTGCTAGGAATAATCTTTTGTTTAACAGGAATTGCTTTGTGATTATAATTAAGGCTGTAGCCACAAGACATTTGTAAAATCCAAAAGAATAGAAATAACGAATGAGTATAATTTGACTGTTGAATGGAGCACAGCTCCTAAATGACAATAACAACTATCAAGAAAAATTTTTAAAGTGCAAGTAGTTAAATAGTACCTCATCAACCGAAACAGTAACTTATCAGGTTAAATACTAATAAGCAGTCATTGTTAAATTGAACTGTGGAGTACAACACAGCAGTAAAATGGCCAAATAACTCTTAATAAACTTTTTTGTAAGGCAGGATAAATAAGTTAAATAATACTTCAGCAACCTTAGCAGCGACTCATCAGCTTAAATACTAATAAGTAATCTTCGTTAAATTAAACTGTGGAATACAAGACAGGAGCAAAATGACAAAATAACTTTTAATAAATTTTTCTTAAGGCGGGTTAAATAATTCTCTAGCAACTTTAGCAGTGACTTCTCAGCTTAAATACTAATGAGTATCACCGTTAAAGTAAACTGTGGAAAGTCACATAACAGCAAAATGGCAAAAAGCTTTCAATAAAACATTCCTTAACTCAGGTTAATCAGCAGTTGGACAGCTTCAGCATTGAGTAGTCACCGTTAAATAAGCAACATGGCAATAATAATAATAATTTTATTTAAGTGAGTTTTCATTAAACGTGAAATCAGGAGTAATTTATCACATTACACAGTGCCGAGCAATTATAGCTAAACCGTTCAATATGACAAGGCACCAAAATGCAAATAACTGATTTTTAATAACGTTTTTTTAAATTTCCATTACATACCAATCATGAAATCCACAGAAATGATCTTAGAGCGTACAACTACATACCGCCAAATCTTGACCAGATAATGCTGTATCTACTGAATATCAAAATTAAATTGAGCCAATACATAAATACCGACCAAGAGCCCCTCATGGGTCGAGACACACTCATTACATCTGGCCGAGTGCGTGTTACAGTGAGGCTCAACCAGCTTCCCGCAAAACAACTGCAGTCCTAAGTTCGTTTAACGTTGTTAGCTACTACCACAGATAAATCCACAATTAGATACAAGGCAAACATTCAGTCTTAAGAAGTACTAGAACCGAAACTGCTTTCGATCATATGGATGCCGCTAGTGAACAGTGAAGGAGAAACAGAATTAGATAGTGAAAATACAATTATATTCCTTTGCAACGTTGAAACTCGTCCATTGACAAGGGAGTATGAACGTTCGCCGTGGCAGAGAGTTATATTTCAAAGTTAACGGTCGCTTCGAGCCACACAAGAAGTATTGGAACCTTCCGGCAACTGGGAAAATATTCACATTCGGAGAGCACGTCAAGCATTCAGGTTTCGCTCATCGTAAATATATATATATATATATATATATATATATATATATATATATATATATATATAGGAAGTATCATAATTAATGGCGTAAACATATACAGTTGAAAGTACACGATACTAGCAGCAAAAAGGTCTCAGTAAACATACCTTAAGACCTACGTGCTATTTTTCATCTTCGATACTGTTCAAATGGTTCAAATGGCTCTGAGCACTATGGGACTTAACATCTATGGTCATCAGTCCCCTAGAACTTAGAACTACTTAAACCTAACTAACCTAAGGACATCACACAACACCCAGTCATCACGAAGCAGAGAAAATCCCTGACCCCGCCGGGAATCGAACCCGGGAACCCGGGCGCGGGAAGTGAGAACGCTACCGCACGACCACAAGTTGCGGACTTCGACACTGTGAAACAAATCTCTTCTACTGCAAGTTCTTTGCTTTCCATATTTCGGGATCTGGTAGTATGGACCAAAATAAGAAAAAATGTCCAGCAAACATGTTCTCTAAAACGCATACCTTAAAAGCTACGAGCACTTGATCATTAGAAGAGTTGTGTTTCAAAGTACCAAAGATGAAAAAGTGCACATGTTTACTGGACTTTTTTTAGTTTGGTTCATACGACCAGTTCCCAAAATATGGAAAGCAAAGAACTTGCAGTAGAAGAGATTTGTTTCACAGTATCGAAGATGAAAAAGCGTAGCCTTTAAGGTTATATATATATATATATATATATATATATATATATATATATATATATATATATATATATATATAAGAACATTCACCGGTATACTTGGGAAGGCAGGGGGACCAGATCTGTCATTGACTATATAATAACAGATCAGGAATTCAGGAAGGCTGTGAGGGACACACGTGTATTCAGGGGATTCTTTGATGACACTGATCATTATTTAATCTTAGTGAAATTGGGATTGTGAGGCCGAAAGTGCAGGAGGTCAGGCCCATATGTAGGAAGATAAGAGTGGAGAAACTTCAGGATAAGGAAATCAGGCACAAGTACATAACAGCGATCTCAGAATGGTACCAGTTAGTTGAATGTAGTCAATTACAGTCATTGGAAAAGGAATGGACAAGGTACAGGGACACAGTACTAGAAGTGGCTAAAGAATGTCTTGGAACAGTAGTGCGTAAAAGTAGGATGAAGCAAACAGCTTGGTGGAATGACACAGTCAAGGGAGCCTGTAAAAGGAAAAAGAAGGCGTATCAAAAATGGCTACATACTAGAACTCAGGTAGACAGAGAAAGTTATGTTGAAGAAAGAAACAAAGCCAAACAGATAATTGCAACATCCAAGAAGAAATCTTGGGAAGACTTTGGAAACAGGTTGGAGACTATGGGTCAAGCTGCTGGAAAACCATTCTGGAGTGTAATTAGCAGTCTTCGAAAGGGAGGTATGAAGGAAATGACAAGTATTTTGGACAGGTCAGGAAAATTGCTGGTGAATCCTGTGGATGCCTTGGGCAGATGGAGGTAATATTTTGAAGAGTTGCTCAATGTAGGTGAAAATACGATCAGTAATGTTTCAGATTTCGAGGTAGAATGGGATAGGAATGATGATGGAAATAGCATCACATTTGAGGAAGTGGAGAAAATGGTCAATAGATTGCAGTGCGATAAAGCAGCTGGGGTGGATGAAATTAAGTCGGAACTCATCAAATACAGTGGAATGTCAGGTCTTAAATGGCTACACAGGATAACTGAAATGGCCTGGGAGTCGGGACAGGTTCCATCAGACTCGACAAAAGCAGTAATCACACCAATCTTTAATCATGGAAACAGAAACGATTGTAACAACTACAGAGGTATCTCTTTAATCAGCGTTGTGGGTAAAATCTTCTCAGGTATTGTTGAAAGGAAAGTGCGAGTATTAATTGAGGACCAATTGGATGAAAATCAGTGTGGGTTTAGGCCTCTTAGAGGTTGTCAGGACCAGATCTTTAGCTTACGGCAAATAATGGAGAAGTGTTATGAGTGGAACGGGGAATTGCATCTATGCTTTATAGATCTAGAAAAGGCATATGACCGGGTTCCTAGGAGGAAGTTACTGTCTGTTCTACGAGATTATGGAATAGGAGGCAAACTTTTGCAAGCAATTAAAGGTCCTTACATTGATATTCAGGCAGCAGTTAGAGTTGATGGTAAATTGAGTTCATAGTTCAGAGTAGTTTCAGGGGTAAGATAAGGCTGCAACCTGTCTCCACTGTTGTTCATATTATTTATGGATCACATGTTGAAAACAATAGACTGGCGGGGTATGATTAAGATATGTGAACACAAAATAAGCAGTCTTGCATATGCGGATGACTTAGTTGTGATGGCAGATTCGATTGAAAGTTTGCAAAGTAATATTTCAGAGCTAGATCAGAAATGTAAGGACTATGGTACAAAGATTAGCATCTCCAAAACGAAAGTAATGTCAGTGGGAAAGGAATATAAACGGATTGAGTGCCAAATAGGAGGAACGAAGTTAGAACAGGTGGACGGTTTCAAGTACTTAGGATGCATGTTCTCACAGGATGGCAACATAGTGAAAGAACTGGAAGCGAGGTGTAGCAAAGCTAATGCAGTGAGCGCTCAGCTACGATCTACTCTCTTCTGCAAGAAGGAAGTCAGTCCCAAGACTAAGTTATCTGTGCACCGTTCAATCTTTCGACCAACCTTGTTGTATGGGAGCGAAAGCTGGGTGGATTCAGGTTACCTTATCAACAAGGTTGAGGTTACGGATATGAAAGTAGCTAGGATGATTGCAGGTACTAGTAGATGGGAACAATGGCAGGAGGGTGTCCACAATGAGGAAATCAAAGAAAAACTGGGAATGAACTATATCGATGTAGCAGTCAGGGCGAACAGGCTTAGATGGTGGGGTCATGTTACACGCATGGGAGAAGCAAAGTTACCCAAGAGACTCATGGGTTCAGCAGTAGAGGGAGGAGGAGTCGGGGCAGACCAAGGAGAAGGTACCTGGATTCGGTTAAGAATGATTTTGAAGTAATAGGTTTAACATCAGAAGAGGCACCAATGTTAGCACTGAATAGGGGATCATGGAGGAATTTTATAAGGGGGCCATGCTCCAGACTGAACGCTGAAAGGCATAATCAGTCTTAAATGATGATATATTCTTCTGCTTGGTTAGGACCAGTCAGGATCACGTGATCACGTGTGGCCTGTTCTGCACGCCTTCTTCCCCCCCAATACCTCTTCATTCTTTCGCTTCTTCTGTTTTTTTCTTCTTCTGTTAAGACAATTTTGATTTTGGTGTCCGGCCACCTGTGACCATCCACCAATCCTTTATACTTCTCCCTGTCCTGTACTATTGCCTGCAGGTTCCTTTCTTTTATTCGTACAGCCTTCCACTCATCACTGACTTCCTTCACCCAGTTTTCCCCGTATGACATGTTGCATTCCATATCTTCTAAGTCAACTTCTCCTCGTCCATCCTCATGATGTGCCCAACAAATTGTAACCTCCTTTTCCGTGTCTCGCTCCATATGCGTTCAATATTTTCATACAGTTCCTGTCGTGTTCTGTGTATCCAGATATCCTAATGTCTTTGGTGCCCCATATGTCTCTCAGGATTTCCCGCTCCTCCTTCTCCAGCTGTATGCAAGCTCTCTTTCCGAGTGTGATCGTTTCAGATACATACAGGACAGCATTTTACAGTTGCTGTGTAATGTCGCAATTTGGCTTTCCGTGACACATTTTTCTTGCCATATGTTGTTTTCACCGCATACCGAAGCTTCTGCAAAAGCTGTGCCCTGTTTACTGTGCTACTGTTGCTCTGTATGCCACCAGTTATCTTCTCCCCCAGATAGCGAAAATTGTTGTCTTTCTCAACCACTTGGCCATCTGTCTTCCAGTCAGACTCAGTGTTCAATGTCTTGGTCTTCTTATATGCAATCTTCAGTCTGCTGTTTCAGCTAGATTTTTTAGTGCTGTCTTTGCATCTTCTTCTGTCTCACTTAAGAGAGCCATGTCATCTGCGAATGCCAGGCAGTTCACTGTTGCATTATGTTTGACCTTGTACCCTATTTGCACACCTTTGATCTTCATGTTACTATTTAGTTGTCTCCACTGTCTCACTACTTCGTCCAAAACCAGGTTAAATGAAATTGGTGACATTCCGTCCCCTTGCCAGACTCTTGTTTTTATTTCGAAGCTGTCTGACAGCATACTGCTATGCCTGATCCTGGCAGTATTGTCACTTGTTTCCTTTATCACTGCGTTTGTTGTAGCATCCAGTCCTCTATCATCTACGAACACATCAAGCAGAGTACTTCTGCCAACTGAATCGTAGGCCTTTTGAAAGTCCGTAAATGTCACTATTGACTTTTTTTTTCCTTTCCCGTGTCTGTGTTCTGTTATCCTTTTTAATCCAAATATCTGTTCAGTACAGTTCCTCCCTTTTTTAAAGCCACGCTGGTACTGTCCTATTGTCGGCCCCAGTTGTTCTTCAACTTTGTTCAGCAAGATTCTCGACAATACCTTGTACCCTATGTTTCTTGTGTAGTGGTATTGTACTGGCTTCTTTCCAGTCTGTGGGTATGTTCTTATTCCTCCAGATATCCGTTATTATACTGCACATACTTCTTACTATTTCAGGCCCACCCCACTTGATCTCTTCAGCAGAGATACCTTCTTTGCCTGATGCCTAGTTGTTTTTGAGGTTTTTAATTGCTCCTGCTACTTCTTCCCTGGTGGGTAGATTGTCTAGACTATCCTGACTTTCGTCCCTACAGCGTAAGTGTGTCCACTTTACTGTCGGCGCGTGTGCATTCAGGAAATCCCAAAAATACCTGGCCTTTTCCTCGCACACCTCTTTCTCGCCAATTTTTATTGTGACATCTTGTCCTATTACGAAAGGTTATTTTGCCTCGAAGCCTTTAATTCCGCTTTTCATTTCTCTAAAAAAAATACGTGATTTGTGTTTCTTGAAGGCTGTGTTTGCTTCTCCAAGTTTCTCATTCCATCTACTTCTCTTGGCATTTCTGGTCATTTTGTTAGCAATTTTTCTCGCATTCGGGAATTTCGACCAGTCTTCTTGCTTTTTACAGGATTTCCATTTCATCCATGCTTGCCTCCTGGCCTTAACAGCATTCTCAGATTCATCCGTCCACCACTCATGCTTCCTTTTCTTGTTGTTAGTAGCCAGTCGCACTGCCTCTTCTTCCATCATATCCCTCACACTCTTCCAATCACTCTGAACTACCATTCTCTTTGCATACTGTGCTCTGTGTTTTTTCAGAAGATCTAGGTCGATTCTGTGGGAGTTTATGGTCCTACGTCTCCTTGCTCTGTTGCGTACCCATCTGCATTTTATTTAGACGAGGTAGTGATCTGATTCCATCCTGCTATTTTTCCCCACTTTCGTGTTCATAATCTCTCTATGATTCTTGTCATGGATTGCTACATGGTGCAGCTGTTTCTCCCCAATCCTGTTTCCAGAACTGACCCACGTTGTTTTCTTGCTTGCCCTAGCTTTGTAATGGGTGGTCATTGCCGGCTGGTGTGGCCAAGCGGTTCTAGGCTCTTCAGTCTGGAACCGCGTGACCGCTACGGTCGCAGGTTCGAATCCTGCCTCAGGCATAGATGTGTGTGATGTCCTTAGGTTAGTTAGGTTTAAGCAGTTCTAACTTCTAGGGGATTGATGACCTCAGATGTTAAGTTCCATAGGGCTCAGAGACATTTGAACCATTTGAACCTCTGAAATTCCTTTCCATGCCTGTTTGCGCGTTAAAATCTCCTAGCAAATTAGTGACACCTCTTTTGTCCACATGTGTCACTGCCTTATCCAAAGTGGACCAAAAATGTTCAGTTCCTGTTCAGTCTTTTTTGTTCTTATCATTTGTTGGTATATGTGCATTTACTATTGTATAGGTTTTGTTTCCTGTTTTCACTGTCAGATATGACAGTCTCTCGTTTATGCCCTCCCACTCAGTAATACTATCCAGGTATCTATGATCTACTACAAAGGCTGTGCCAAACATGAAAGATTGCTTTGGACCCAAAAACCGCGTTTTCATTTCAGAATTACATATGCCTCTGATTCCATCGTGCTTTCATCCCTGAATCTTGTTTCCTGTAGTGCTAGTAAGCCAATCCTAAGTTCTCTCGTACTGCCAAAAACTAGCTTTATCTTGCCCACCTGCATCATTGTCTGTATGTTTATGGTTCCCATTTTAAAAGTCTGTTTCAGTCTAATTTTGTGTCCGTGGGTTAGATTGGATTTTGAGGTACTGTTAAGTTCGCAGTTTTGTTTCGCACATGATGCAGGCTCCCCAGAATCCGATTGCGTTGACCGGGTCCGCATTGGTAATGAATGGTAATGAAGGTCTGCCAACGTAAATTAGCTTAGGATCCTCACTCTTTGGTGTACAGATTCCTTACGTTTCCACAGCAGGTGTTCTAACATTCCGTATACACAGTCGCCACGCAGCCCTTACTTCCTCGTTCGCGCCGCACCGCCAGTGTGAGGAAAAAGGTCACTCTCACTGTAGCGCCCTCGCCTTCGCTCTCTCGCGGCGACGCATCTTTAAAAAACCACTCATACTGCCCCCTTTCGGCCTAGAGAAATTCCCTATGTCAATCAGCAAAGATAACCGAGCGTTAATAGATCGAAGCACGGACTAGCACGGGTCACGTAAAACTATAGAAATCGGTCGACAATGCAAAATGGGCTTGATGTTCGAAATTCTCCGGAAAATAGATATAAGCTACAGGGAAAGACATGTAATACGCAATATGTACAGGAACCAAGAGTGAAATGTGTTCTTTCCGTCCTCCTGTTCAGTGTTCTCCCCTCTCCTTAACCTCTTGTACACCGCCGATTCCTTCAAATTCACATCAAGCAGTTTACCTCCTAGAGTGAATTTTTTACTTTACAGAGGGGTTTGCGCTAATATGAATTTCCTGGCAGATTAAAACTGTGTTTCGGACCGGCATTCGAACCGCTGTGAGGACAAGTCGTGAGTCGCGATCGGCTAGTTCAGTTGGTAGAGCAAGCCAAAGGTCACTAGTTTGAGTCACAATCCAGCACACAGTTTTAATCTGCCAGGAAGTCCCATATCAGAGCACACTCTGCTGCAGAGTAAAGAATTCATTCTGAAAATATACGATGTACATTTAGAAATTACCTACTGTACATTATAACAACCGCTATCCACACATTGTACAGCAGTGGAAGTCAATGTAAAGACATAGATATTTGCAGAAAAATTAACATTTTCGGCTGGAAAGGATGTGCACAATGTATCTGCAATAGCATGAAATCCAACGCAACGACGAATATAGTCAAGTAGAATCGCATTTTATGTCAGTAGTACAGTATATCCAAAACATCAGCGATTCAGGTGTCAGCGGGTGGAACTCGGTATAGAGACAGTCGGATGTGTGTGGTATTAGCGTGTGTATACGTACCTGTGCTGCAGACAGGAAACAGACACCATTAGTGATAGTGACACCACTGTGACAGTGCCACGTAGTAAATAGTTGCCATGTGATGAAACAGCGAAAATTGGTACGTACAAGGAAATGATACTCTCTGGCCGTCAAATTAGCAAGGAGATAAACTGTTCAAGTACATTGACTTATAATTTCGTTAGATTGGGAGCACTAAATGGACAGCACGGAAAATATGGGCAAAGCAGAAAATTATCTGAGGGATGGAAGGGGTTACTCTTGCGCAAAGCAAGAGCCACAAACCGTTTTTCTTCTCAACTCGTTGCTGATTTACGGTCGCTAGTAATTGCCAAAAGTGCACGACAAATTTTGTCGCTTGACAAATATCTTGCATTCAAGAAACGACTGGAGAAACCCGCATATACACCCAAACATAAACAGGCTAGATTGGAGTTTGCTGAAGAACATGTTTTTTTTTTTTTTTTAATACTAGTTCCATGGATCATGAATACGATATTTCGTAATTATGTGGAACGAGTCGAATTTTCCAATACATGACATAATTAGGTTAATTTAACAACATACTTAAGTTAATATAACAACTTTATTTTTTGTGTTTTTTGTTTTTCTTTATTTTTTATTTTTTAATTTTTTTTTCTTCATTTTTATCTAAAAATTCCTCTATGGAGTAGAAGGAGTTGTCATTCAGAAATTCTTTTAATTTCTTCTTAAATACTTGTTGGTTATCTGTCAGACTTTTGATACTATTTGGTAAGTGACCAAAGACTTTAGTGCCAGTATAATTCACCCCTTTCTGTGCCAAAGTTAGATTTAATCTTGAATAGTGAAGATCATCCTTTCTCCTAGTATTGTAGTTATGCACACTGCTATTACTTTTGAATTGGGTTTGGTTGTTAATAACAAATTTCATAAGAGAGTATATATACTGAGAAGCTACTGTGAATATCCCTAGATCCTTAAATAAATGTCTGCAGGATGATCTTGGGTGGACTCCAGCTATTATTCTGATTACACGCTTTTGTGCAATAAATACTTTATTCCTCAGTGATGAATTCCCCCAAAATATGATGCCATATGAAACCAATGAGTGAAAATAGGCGTAGTAAGCTAATTTACTAAGATGTTTATCACCAAAATTTGCAATGACCCTTATTGCATAAGTAGCTGAACTCAAACGTTTCAGCAGATCATCAATGTGTTTCTTCCAATTTAATCTCTCATCAATGGACACACCTAAAAATCTGGAATATTCTACCTTAGCTATATGCTTCTGATTAAGGTCTATATTTATTAATGGCGTCATACCATTCCCTGTACGGAACTGTATGTACTGTGTCTTATCAAAATTCAGTGAGAGTCCGTTTACAAGGAACCACTTAGTAATTTTCTGAAAGACAGTATTGACAATTTCATCAGTTAATTCTTGTTTGTCAGGTGTGATTACTATACTTGTATCATCAGCAAAGAGAACTAACTTTGCCTCTTCATGAATATAGAATGGCAAGTCATTAATATATAATAAGAACAACAAAGGACCCAAGACTGACCCTTGTGGAACCCCATTCTTGATAGTTCCCCAGTTTGAGGAATGTGCTGATCTTTGCATGTTACGAGAACTACTTATTTCAACTTTCTGCACTCTTCCAGTTAGGTACGAATTAAACCATTTGTGCACTGTCCCACTCATACCACAATACTTGAGCTTGTCTAGCAGAATTTCATGATTTACACAATCAAAAGCCTTTGAGAGATCACAAAAAATCCCAATGGGTGGTGTTCGGTTATTCAGATCATTCAAAATTTGACTGGTGAAAGCATATGTGGCATTTTCTGTTGAAAAACCTTTCTGGAAACCAAACTGACATTTTGTTAGTACTTCATGTTTACAGATATGTGAAGCTACTCTTGAATAAATTACTTTCTCAAAAATTTTGGATAAAGCTGTTAGAAGGGAGATTGGACAGTAATTGTTGACATCAGATCTATCCCCCTTTTTATGCAAAGGTATAACAATAGCATATTTCAGTCTATCAGGGAAAATGCCCTGTTCCAGAGAGCTATTACACAGGTGGCTGAGAATCTTACTTATCTGTTGAGAACAAGCTTTTAGTATTTTGCTGGAAGTGCCATCAATTCCATGTGAGTTTTTGCTTTTAAGCAAGTTTATTATTTTCCTAATTTCAGAGGGAGAAGTGGGTGAGATTTCAATTGTATCAAATTGCATAGGTATGGCCTCTTCCATTAACAGCCTAGCATCTTCTAATGAACACCTGGATCCTACTATATCCACAACATTTAGAAAATGATTATTAAAAATATTTTCAACTTCTGACTTTTTGTTCGTAAAGTTTTCATTCAATTTGATGGTAATACTGTCTTCCTCTGCTCTTGGTTGACCTGTTTCTCTTTTAATAATATTCCAAATTGTTTTAATTTTATTATCAGAGTTGCTGATTTCAGACATGATACACATACTCCTGGATTTTTTAATAACTTTTCTTAATATAACACAGTAGTTTTTATAATTTTTGATAGTTTCTGGGTCACTACTCTTTCTTGCTGTCAGATACATTTCCCTTTTCCGGTTACAAGATATTTTTATACCCTTAGTAAGCCATGGTTTGTTAGAAGTTTTCTTACGAGTATATTTAACTATTTTCTTGGGGAAGCAGTTTTCAAATGCATTTACAAAAATGTCATGAAATAAATTATATTTTAAATTGGCACCAGGTTCACGGTACACCTCATCCCAGTCTAACTGCTGTAGGCTTTCCCTGAAATTTGCAATTGTTAAATCGTTGACTGAACGTACTACTTTGGAGGACTGTTTAGTATTGCTGAATGGAGCTATGTCATATATTGTAACTAGCTGAGCACCATGATCAGAAAGACCATTCTCAACAGGCTGAGCATTTATCTGGTTAAGCTTATCTTGGTCTATAAAGAAGTTATCTATCAGTGAGCTGCTATCCTTTACCACCCGAGTAGGAAAATCAATAACGGGTGTCAAATTGAAAGAATGTGTAACGGACTTCACAATGTATTAAAGTGCTCTTCATCGATAAGATGGGTAGGACAGATATCAGTATTATTGGCATCATCTAACAACGGAGTAGCAGGTAACAATGAACAGAAAATTTGGCGGTTGAAGTATTTTGATTTGGCGGCGTTCTGTGCTAAAGGTAACTCATAATTTTCTTGGCTGAACGCTAGAATGAGCTCTGATAGGTACACTTGAGATGCTACAAGGAGAATTGATTCGAATGTATGAGGACCTAGCGTGCGAAAGTCTAATGCTTCAACGAGATGATGCATCTCTGTATGGCTCTGCTACAGCCAAAATTAACCAATATTAGGTTTGAAGATAAAGATATCTATGTCTTGCCGTCGCCTGCTCGTAGTCCATATTCGCACCCCGTGGAAAACCTTTGTGGAGTACATGCAAGGTGTGTTTACCACGGTGAAGCACAATTTGAGGCTGCATATGAGCTGAAAAGAGCGATACTAGAAGTTTGGTGAGAGTTTCAAACCCTACTGTATATCTTAGACTGCAAGATATTTTGTCGACATTTTTTTCCATAAACGGTGTTACAGTGATTCGCGATCTTAATCTGCGAGCAAGACAGAGTCGAGTTCATCATTTACTTCTCTCCTTCGTTATGGAAACCTGTACCAGGAATCATCACCCTGTTTCAGTAAGTGTACAAGGAATAAGTGTGGAGCCCCTGCTTCATGAGAACGACCGAAGATAATCAAACAGGCAGGAGCTGTACGAAAAGGACGTTGGTTTGTTACTTTCGTTGCAAAGGAGGATCTTCCTCAGATTCCCACAATTAGCCAACGTTACAACCTGCAAGTGCTAAACGCCCTGCGTGAGCACCGTGAGAAACACTGCCTGCATTGACTCCATAAACAAAGTTATTTTCCTAATAGAACAACACTGAATGACAGAAAAATTTTCAACAAAAACAACATGCATCCTTCTCACTGGATATGACACTTGTGACTCTTTCCTTTCCCTTAGAGCTAAAGCGGCCCTAAACGTCAGTCGCTATCAGAGCACAGAAGAGTAGAAACAAAACACGTTAGAGGCATTATGCAGCGTAACTGCTGCCATGAGAGGTTGAAACTTGGTGGTAATAGAAAATTGGCGAAAATGGAAAACGTTATACCGTGAGGCATTAGTGCGAGTTCTATCAAAATATTTGGAGATGTGCATCACATAACCGGTGTCAAATACTGTAACTGAAACTAGCGACCCTCCCTGGCTTCTCATGCGTACCGCTAACTATCTACGATTGGAAGAATTTTATGACATAGCGGTGTTTATTGGGCAGTGCGTAGAGCTGTGATTGAAAAATCAGAGAACAATGTGTCTTCCGACTGGTTTGTTCCTGCCCGCCACGAATTCCTTTCCTGTGCCAACCTTTCCATCCCAGATTAGCTAAAAAAAACAAAACAAAAATGTTCAAATGTGTGTGAAATCTTACGGGATCAGAGCACTTTTTTTCTGGGTACGTCTTACAATCAGTATCTGATTAAGGAATCTCTGTCTGACTGTGGTATAATCTAACTGAAATCTTCCAGTATCTCGTGACGTTTTCCAAGGGATTTTCTTGTGATTCTTGAAGAGAGTATTCGCTTTTAGTAGCTAAAACTTATTACAGAACTCAATTAGCCTTTCTCCTCCCTCATTCCTAATACGAAGGCTATATTATCCCGTAACCTTCTTCTCCTCCTCCCTTACAATCTCATTCCAGGTACCGATGACTATTGCATTTTCATCTCCCTTTACGTACTGCTTCACCCGTTCAATATCCCCGTATACTTTCTCTATCTCTTTATCTTCAGCTTGCGAAGTCGTCGTATATACCTGAACTATCGTTGTCGGTACTGGTTTGCTATAGATTATTACTGAACTGTTCACAGTAACACACTCTCTGCCCTACCTTCCTATTCATAACGTACCTACACCGGTTATACTATTTTCTGTCAATATTACCCTATACTCAGCTGACCAGAAATCTTTGTCTTCTTTTCCTTTCATGTCACTGACCCCCACCATATCTATATTGAGTCATTGCATTTCCCTTTCCAGTTTTTCTAGCTTTTCTATCATGTTAAAACTCCTGACATTCCGTCCCCCACTCGTAGAACGTTATCCTTTCGTTGGTTATTCAGCCTTTTTCTCATGGTCACCTTCCCCATGGCAGTCCCCTCCCGGAGATCCGAACGGAGGACTATTCCCGAATATTTTGCTAATGGAGAGATCATCATGACACTTTTTCAGTTACAGGCCACTCTTCATGCCGTTGATCATTGCTGATTCTTCCGCCTTTAGGGGCAATTTCCCACCCCAAGGGCAACAGAGTGCTCTGAAATTCTGTCCGCTCCTTCGACCTCTTTGACAAGGCCATTGGCAAAATAAGGGTGGCTCTTAGCAGAAGTCTTCAACCGGCAATGTTGGTTATTATTCGAAGTTTAAACGCTGGCGGGGTTCGAACCCGGGATCGAGGATGCTTTGATTGCAAAGACACTGCCCATATACCACCGGTTTGCAACTGAACATCGATATGCGAACACTTTCATATTAATTTAATGATTCACCCATCACTCGCCACTTGCTGGATTCTATACTGAAACTACTAAAGGCATGAGGGGACTGCCCCGTCTCCAACTTGCTAACCATACGAACCGTGCGCCGCCACTCGTTTGTCGGTGGAGCAGTCCCATCAGTTCCGCCGCCAGTGTCAAAATCCCTACACTAGTTCCCAAGAGTAGCCTTCACATAAGCAGAAAATGATGGCGAAGGACTTTACTTTACAGCATCTACAGAAGGAGAACCACAACCCATTATACTGAATAGGGAACCAATGGTCAGAAATGTATTATGTATTGTGTTATGGACAGACACCGCGTACACCGCGTAACAACCACGTAGGTCATAGTAATTGTTCAAAGCGATGACCGCCAGTCTGAATACATGTGTAGCTGCAATCAGTTCTGTCGCACGCCTACAAAGATCCCGGGTGTCTGTTGTGCACTGGAATAGGCAGCGGGTGATAAACTGTGTACATCCATGACCACCAAACAGACATATTGCACACAGCTTAGCTCACAGCAGGTGTGTCATGTGATGACCGCATGCGTCGCATCGGCGCATTAACCTGTGTTACACGCTTATCGCTATCCTCGGTGTCACTTATCCATTGCGTCAGTCCGCTTGTGTCGTGGCGTGGCGTGTGTTACTGTGTACAATGCATGACGCTTAGTGAAAGATGAAATGTTACTCGTCACGAGAGTTAGCAGACATGAATTTTATGTACCGTGTGGGATGTAGTGCCCATAAAACAGCACGAACGTAGAGAGAACCCTTTCCCAATAGGGATTATAAAAAGTTTATCTTCGTGGATACTAACTTACGCGAGCCTTGATCCTTCACGGCACAGGGATTCCCACCCAATACATGTCCGAACAACAGACTTTGATAAGATGGTGTTGGATTGTGTGGCCGACAGCCTAGCAATAAGCACTCGTAACTAATCCGTGGAACGCACACTTCAACAGGTACAGTGTGGACAGTTCTGGTGGAACAGGTATCACACTCTATCGTAAGGACTGGGACCAACGGATTTTGAGCCTCACATTCATGCCTGTCAACGGATTACCCACCGCAGTGCTGTAGTGCCTAACTTCAAATGGTTTGCATTGTTCATGGATGAGGCCACACTGACCCCTGACGGTGTTTTCAAGAGCCGCAACATCCTTGTGTGCAGTGAGGACGATCTCCACGCCATCCACATCGGTGGTCATTAGCAACGATTCTCCGTATGGGCGGACATTACCCAAGAACACCTAACAGGACCTCATTTGCTGCATCCCCTTTGACTGGTCCACGTTATCAGCTGTTCCTGCGAGATGCACTGCCACAGTTCTTGGGGACTGTGCCCCTTGTTGTCTGCGAAACGATGTGGTTTCAACACGACAGTGCACCGGCCCACTTTCATGCTAATTTCCGTTAGCACCTGAACAATACGCATCCTCGTCGTTGTATTGGAAGGAAAGGTCCTCTCCCTGCACCATTGCGATCTCACAACTCTGCAATGGCAATACCATCGTTTTCACAGCGGCGGCCGTCTTTAATTCATCGTACTTCAGACAATTTCCTCGAAATACTTGTAAATTACGTACACAAACCTTCATCGTGAATCAATGTACTAGTGAAAACTGTATCAAATTCCTACAGCAATTCCTGAGATTAGCCTGTGCATACAGACAGCAACGAACAGGAATTTCAATTTGCTACAGAAAGAGAAAAGAAAAAAAGATACAGAAGAGAAGTCCTTTAACTATTGAGTGTTGTCCGTAATTAATACATGTGTCAGATGTGTAACCCCGATGGAAACGATTACAGTACTGTATTTGCTGTAGCATTGATACAAAGGGCCTCCGAATGTTATCTTGAGGAATGTGTGCCATGCCTGGTACACGTGCTATTACAGTTCATGAAGATTGTTGGCTGGTATGAAGTTCTTCTTATCGCATTCCATACATGTTGTAGGGTAAGAAATCTCCTCAGATTTCACGGATCTGTACATTCCTCGGATTTTGTAGTGTGGTGTCCTCCGCTATCCTGCCGTTTGGAGCGCTAGTCATAAAGGTTGTGGCAACAGGGTTTCCCATTCTTGCCTCTGTCAGTAGCCTGTTTATGTGTTTGTATGTTGGCATCGCTATGCAGCGCTCTGCATTAATATCATTGATAGCGCTGCGCGCCATCTGTAAGAAACTCTGTGGCTGGTCGGAGTGGCTGTTGGATGTTAACAGCCAACAGTGATGGAAGTTGGAAGTGAATAGCCAGCAGTGATGGCAGTTTTGAAGTGAATAGTCTGCAGTGATGGAGGTTAGAGGTTAATAATTAGCAGTGTGGAGGTTTGCAGTATTAGCGCGAGCGAACGGTCTGGGTGTGTGCCCGTCGTGGAAATGGATTGTAAAATGATAATGGAATTACTGACGATTATATAATTTTTCGATTTGGTTGTCACGTGATTAAGGTAATATCTGCTAAATACATTGTTTGCTCTGCAACAAAATCTTTCCTTTGCTAACCAAATGCCTATTAGCATTTAGAGCCTACACTAGTTAGAATGTTTTTATTTAGCTGGCTGTATACTCGCTGTATTTGCTGTAGTTCGTGTCATGAAGATTTTCTGTGAGGTAAATGACTTATGAAATGTATGGGTTATTGTTAGGATTTCTTCTAATTCAGGGCCATTCTTTTGAGTAAATTTTAAAGCAATCAGATCACATTATCCTTGAATATTTTGGGTAATTAATGAATAGAAGAAGTTTGAGTTGTGTTTGTCAGGGCAAACTCTGTAGGTCAGTGTTGAAATGATAAAAAAAAAATAGCAAAAGTGACACTTGCATTCAACCTCATTCAGCAGTTTCAAAATTAAATAAAGAAGTTTCACATTCTCAGTTATTTCAGTTTAAGTAAGTAAAAACATTTACTAAGAAGATTCAACACCTATCGGCGAGTATATGGTCTTCCTCTTAATATTAAAAAATCAGTCCCGTCGCCATGCCCAACAGCTCCTCACACCCAGATTCCAGGAGCTGGAATAATATGAGTTTCGAGAATCGCTGCTTCATCACGTCCTCTACGGATGCGTTGACGTCAATCTGACTGTCACGAACAGAAGAGAGACTCATCACTGAGCACCACAGAACGCCACCCAGTGCCTCAGTTGGCTCTGGCTCTACACTAGACAAGTATCTGCTGTGGCATGGTGTCAGCGACAAACGACGCAGGGCAACTCGAGTTCTCAAACCAGCTTCCAATAATTTGCTCTTGACGGTTAGTGGCGACACTACGCCTGTAACCTCTTCCCGGATTTGAGGTGTTGGCAGCAACTCTTCGTGCTGTCTTTCTCGAAAGATGCGTGTCTACTCTTCTTGCCACACTGTTGTACTGAAGCCTACAGTCGACCGTCTGAGTGACCCGTCGCACAGGAAATTGCTTCAAAACCTGGAAATAATAGAAAAATGGATGCAAAAATGTGTTCTTTTTAGATTTTTGGGTCACTGATTAGCAATCCGATCTCGGAATTGCAAAATTCAAAACGACGGAGCCAGTTTGAATAAAAAAATTACAAATTTAGCTGACTCGAATAAAAAGTGCTGTGAAGTACTTGCCATATTGATATGTTTTATTCGGTATTCTACATTTTTCAGTCGAAATTATGGTCACATTCGTCGCGCGTCGCTGTCGTGTTATCCATTGGAAGATGGTTCGAGAACCAGTTCTTTTACCTCAGGTCGCATCTCTTTATCTTCTTCAATTGTCACTTTCTCGACTCTAGAGACGAATGGGTCCGAAGATGCCAGAAGCCGATGGAATAAGATATGCATCGTTTCATCATGCGAATATCTGCGTGTAAAGCTGTGTATCCTTATTCCGAGCTTTCTGCACATATCCACACAACAGACCAATCGACCACGGAGCAGCTTCGGTTATGACATATCCGTGCATCAAAACTAGGTGGACCGATGTCAGTATCGGGGATTATTACAGAATATTCTGAATCTGGTGAAGTTGGCACCCAACTTTCGAGAAATATACATTTTTGAGAGTACTTAAAAGATATTTTTTAGTTATAGAGTTCACTGTACAAAATTTGGATAGCTCTGCAGTGTTTCGTGAAAATAACAATAATACCAGAGGAAATTTTAATCGTGTAAGAAAATTATTTGCAAATTTGCGAAAAACGTTATGATTACATTTCCGAATAGGTGCCCACAATTCTACAGGTAACTGTAATGACATTTTTTTGAGCAGATAATTGTTTATGAGCTAATTACCCATTTTTACCATGTGGCACTGCCGCGCGGTAGTAAAATGGCCGTCCACTAAAAACGTGCAAGTATGTGCACGAAAACACCTTTCAACTCGTTAACTGTACTATTAAGGTAGTAGGAGAGTCATTTACAAAAGTGGAGCTAAGCAGAGGAAATTTTATAGCCAGCGATTTCGGATAGCATCGGTAGCAGTCTAAAGTTGATATACGTCATCACAGTGCTTAAAAATGTTATAAATATACCTTCTGGAGTGGTAATCGTCCTATTTTATCCTGACGACTAGGCAGCATGGCTATTATATGTTAAACAGGCCACACAAACAATATCTGAAGTATGAGTCGTTGTCTGATTCACTGCTTGGCGTCAACTGTGAAGGCAAGTATCACGACTTCAGACTCGATGACACCTCAGCACTGGACAAGCATGCACCAGTGCAATCCAAACAATATCTCGCGAAACTAAAGTCGGAACGCGCACCTTTTTTTTCTATTCTCTCGAGATTTTGAAGTGAGTTGACCCACTGTGCGTCGTAATGATTGCCCCCTTGTTTCTTTTGTCAATGATTCAGCGTTTCTCAGAGTCCGAGAGATAGCGATAAGCCATACACACAAGTCCTCCAGTCACGCTCTTTTGCGATCTGCACTCGAAAAATTCATGTAATGTTAGTAACACCCAATAGTGTGTTCACACCGTTTTTAATCTGTAGCAATTGCTCTTTCTGGAAACAAAAACACTGAAAAAAAAAGCTCGCAATGGTTGGGTTGGGTTGTTTGGGGGAAGAGACCAAACAGCGAGGTCATCGGTCTCATCGGGTTAGGGAAGGAAGGGGAAGGAAGTCGGCCGTGCCCTTTCACAGGAACCATCCCGGAATTTGCCTCGAGCGATTTTAGGGAAATCATGGAATACCTAAATCAGGATGGCCGGACGCGGGATTGAACCATCGTCCTCCCGAATGCGAAAGCTCGCAAAGGATGAAATGTTGGTCAGCGTATCCCATAGGCATGTAAATACTGAGTATCAGTTTGGTAGTGTCAGTCACATTAAAATAACCGCAGCCTATTTTCGACGTCAACGTGCAAGAACCACTCGCAGCTGCAACACTAGCAGTGGAGGGTGTACAGAGTGTGTCAGCGTGACGCGGTAAACAGTGCAATCGTTGTAGTAATGCGGAAAGGACAGATTTATCTAACGTCCAAAAGGGCATTATCATTGGCTTTCAGGTCAGGAGTGGAAGCATTTCCGAAAAGGCTAAGTTTGTAAACTGTTCGCTTGCCGCTGTGGTTGAAGTATACCGTGCGTGGCGAAATGGAGCTATACACAACCGGCATCGAGTCAATTGCAGTGGACCACGGGCCGTACATGACAGGGGTGAACAACGGCTTCGGAGATGTGTACGGGCGAACAGAGGTGCAACTATTGAGCATCTGACCGAACAGGTGAACCAAAGAGCTACCATTGGAGTCTTCTCAACGAATGTTCAGCGAACTTTGTTGCGTACGGGCCTCTGTAGCATGCACCTCGTTCATGCACTCATGCTAACTGCTGCTCATCGGAGACCAAAGCAGGAATTTGCAAGCGAATACAACAGCTCAATGTCCATGAGTGGCTATAGGTGAATCATGTTTTATGCTCCATCGGAAGAACAGCCGTTAGCGTGTAAGGCGTGAAACGTCTGAAAGCAAACATCCAGGCCGGAAGAGGGAGCGCTATGGTCTGGAGAACGTTTTCGTGGCATTCTCTGTGTGATCTCGTCATTATGGAATAAAACATAGGTTGGTCTCTGTCCTTGAAAACCATGTCCTCCGCTACACGCAGTTTGGCGTCTACCAGCAGGACAACGCCACGTGTCACACAGCACGCAGTGTACGTGCGTGGCTCGAAGAGCACCAACGTGAGTTTACAGTACACCCCTGGCTGCGAAAGTCCTCGGATTTGAACCCAATCAAGAATATGTGGGACCACCTCAATCGAGATGTACTCACCATGGATCCTCAGCCGAGGCACTGGAATCAGCATGGCCCCACATCCCTGTTTGTACCTTCCAAAACCTCATTGACTCTCTTCCTGCACGTCTCGCTGCGGTCCGAAAGTTGGTTATCCAAGCTTTTGCAGATCGTCACATTAATGTCATCGGACAGTGTGGTTTTCATTAACACTATTTTGAAATTATGTGTGAAATACAAAACGTGTAACGGCGTAACACTACCTACTTTTGGATTTCCACTCACAAATACTGATTTGAAACGTGCCATATATTTTTTGCCCTCTTCTCCCCTTTTCTACTAGGCCTTAGCGTTCTGCTTTCTTCTCAGCTAGTTGAGACGAAGTGTAGATCAGCTGAATCGGGATGAGGCCCTTCTTAAAGGAAGCCTTCCATCAGCCACGTGAATAATTCGCTGAAAAGACAGCGTAGTTCAGCAGGGTGGGTGGTAGGCTAGACGAGGGTCTGAACTGCGCTTCTACATACTGAGCGTCTCGTTTCTTAATCCCTACACCACATCGCTTTCAGAAACTTTTCTGCCGTTGGACATAACGCCTGCGGCAAAGGCATTGACGCTCGTTCCTTGTTACATGTATAGGTTAGAAAAACACTGCAAGGTCACAAACACACAAAAAAGAAACACATAAACAACTAAAAGCCTGTTGGTGATACAATTGCTTTGAAAGAATGAATGAGTCAAGGACACGGATGTGAGCGTGATAATTGGGTTTCCCACGCAAAACCGGAATGTATGTGATCACTAACAGCCTCTGCTGCGCAAGCACTCGGGACCGCGAATGTTGGACGCGCCCGTGTTCTGGCAGCCTGCTTCATAAACAGCTTCATCAAGCAACGAATAGAGACGGCTCACAAACCTGCGACTGGATGCCAGGAGACGTAAACGACTCAGAGCCACTCTGATTAGGAACAAATTGCGTGACGGCAGTAACGTGTGACCACGGTGTACCATACTCTGAATGAATGTTCAATTTTCTCCTAACAACAGATCCTCTTGTGAGAAACGTCTTCGTCTACCCACAGTTTTACGTGGAAAACGGTGCTGATATATACATGAAAGTAAAAATATTTACAGTTATGTAAATAATGCAAGATACGCAATGCTGCACACTAACATAAATTTATCTTTCTGGTCAGGGCCGACGATATTCCGGAACATAACTCACTCGTGGACGGCCGCATCAAACAAGTCAGAAGACAAATGGCTACAAAAAAAATTAACAAAACATTTTTTCACTTTTCACAAGGATATGTAACGTAAGAATTTAAGTATAAACGACCGTTATGTACCTGGTGATCTGTTTGCTGCCGAAAAGAACCGTGTCAAAAAATACTGAAACAAAAACGACTGACACCGCAAAAATTTTCACTGTCGCCATTCCCGTATACAGCTGATGGTTGTCTGTATTCGCAACCGTGTGTCCATTTCACATATTTCATAACAGCTGTATTGCACAGTGCCTGTTCCCACGGACTTGCATGCATGTCCAAAGGAGCACTGCATCGTTCTTCTTAACCCAGATAGTCCTGAATTATTTGTTTTTCAAAATTGATTTATATCTTATCTACATTCATTCACAAGGTTGTAAGGAAGAAAGTAAAAACAATTTTGAGTTTTTATTTTTGTTTAGTATTTCCAAAAATGAGTGTCCTTCCAGAAGGACGTCAGGACAATATGGGAACATGTTTTTCAATTATACGACATTGCACAATTAACTTGTTTTGGTTTTTATACTTTCAAATAAACATAAATAAATTTGAATTATGGGCTAAAACAGCTAATAAATACAACAAACAAAGAAAATAACCTATACACATATTTTATGCACTAATATGATAAGACAAAAAGCAACAAACATGAAGTGGTTCGTCACATTTTACGCACATAGTAGTAATTTTTTTTTTTTTTTGTGGCAACTTTGACATTTCAGCTGCTTCTTCTTTTTTGTTATCTCGTCCGTTGGTAATTCAGCAACATAATGTTCTCTTCCATCAAATCTAGAATCTAGTTTTGCCCTCTTACTAGGACGTCCTCTGCTGATAGCGATTCTTTTGTTACTTTCAAGAATTGCAGTGACAATTCGACGACGAAATGTCAGATGATCTAATGGCTCTTCGTTGTGCTTGTAAAGATCCCAGGCATTTTGCTCTGCAATGTCTATAAAATGTGCAATAATCGGGAAATACCACTTTTTCCCTCTTATAGAGCATCCATATAAGGATACAGTTTGGTCATCTTGATCTATGCCTCCCATATGAGTATTGTAGGAGTGTAATAAGTTAGGCTGAGGCACGCTAATCCTTTTCTTTTGTTCCCTGGAAAATCTTGCTACAGAGCGTAGTGGTTGCACTCTGTCAAAGTTGGTGGCTACATTAACAATATTGTTGTCATTCCAACGTACAATGGAAATCTCGGATGCTGAGTCAGAACAAACTTCATATGATCTTCTATTTTCTTTTATCATTTTACCTACAGATGTTAGAGTACAATTCTTAACTCTGTTTCCTCTTATGTTCCTGTTGCTTCCACGCCCCTCTCTTTTAGATCACATAGTAGTTCAACGCTGGTACAGAGGTTATCAAAGAATATTCGATATGGGACATGTGGAAGTAACTGGTCAACATAAGTCATTACCACACCGTACCCCATACCTTTCGTTTCATAATCCTTACTACACGTGCCAGCTCCTTGGTAGGGTTCGAGCCAAATAACATATCCACCACTAGTGCCTCCAGACCAAAATTTGAATCCGCATCGGGTTGGTTTCCCTTCTATGAATTGTTTGTACACGTGACTTCCGAAGTATGGGACCATCGATTCATCGACAGAATGATGCCGCACGTGAGGCGCAAATTGTTTGAATCTATCATTCAGCATACACAGTAATGGGCGGATTTTCCCAAAACGGTCTGATTTATCTAAATTGTCATTGTTGCATACATGCAAATTGGAAAAGATGAAGTCAAATCGATCTCTGGAGATGACATTTGTTATGAGGTCGTTGTGACTGTCTTTATCTGATTGCCAGTACATCTTTCTGCGTGACACTGTTACATATACACTTAGCAGACGTATTGCAATAAACACCAACATCTCATCTTCTGAACAATCACCTAGTCTATTTCTCTTGGCTGCGAACTGATTTGAGTAAGTGACCATCATTTGAAGCATTTCGTAATCAAAAAACTGCTGGAAATATTCAAGTGGTGTTCGCCCTTTCTTCATTGCAACTGTGAACATTAGAGGTCATACAGGTGTTGGATTAACTATTTCACCATTTTTCCAGTTATATTTCTTGAGGTTTAGAACTTTATTCTTCGATAGCCTTGCTGGTTTTTTTGTGGTTGTTGTTATTGTTGCTGTTTTTGTACTACTGGAGGGTCCTGGAACAACATCAGAGGTAAAGGATTGTTTCCTTGTTGCATTCACAGCATTACCGTTTGCAGAAATGGCCAAATCACAAAGCGCAGTAGCATTGAGCTGACTCGCTGGTAATTTATCTACACTTGGATTTTCTTCAGCTCCCGAATCTTCATCTTTTACGTCATCAGTTAAATTTAGAGGAGGATGTAATGTTACATTCACACCAGTATTAGGTATTTCCTCATCTTTTGATTCTAACATGTCCAAAAGTTCCATCAGTGTACATCGTTTTCTGTGAATACAAAATGACAACATGTTACCCTGACCTCCTACTCGAAGGACGGTTGAAAACATTATTGAATTACAACTGACGAAAACTTTCAATCGCAATATGAACCCATAAATAATATAGGTTAATTCTTTAAGATATTATATGGCAAGTTTCAGAATTATTGACGCAGTATGAAAGAAAATATACATACCAATCGATGACAAGGTCAGTCAGTTCGTCCATGATAAAATCAGCCCTATTTTCAAGGCACATTTTCTCACTCACTATGAACGACAGCGTCAAATTAACTGACTCTGCCTACTTCATATAACAATGCGTCACAGTCCGTTGCAATAATGCGTTATTGGCAAAAATAAATAATTTCAACAGTGAGCGACGTCGTCCTTCCAGAAGGACATCAGGGTTATCTGGGTCAATACAGGCACTGCAATATCATACTAGGAGTGATGGTCCGGGTTCTTTCCCCAGAGAACGTTTGAAGCACTACCGGCTTGATGATCTAACGCGCCAATTGGACAGAATTTGGCAAATACTCCTCAGGACGACGTCCAGCAAATCTGTCAACCAATACCAAGCCGAAAAACTGCTTGTGTAAGGGCAGAGGTGGATCAACGCGTATTGAGTTGCTTAAGGTGTGAAGCTCTTTCTCTTCTGTAAATCATCCAATTTTTCTGGAATTTTAATCATTTGTTTGTCTGTACATGTACGTCACATCTACCGATTTCCGTACCGTTTGGATAATACCTTCGTGGTCCACCTGTTTTTGCCGTACAGTGTGAATGTATTTGATACCGTGGAACAATTAAAATATCGACTTAGATCAAGCTTGCTCACCGGTAAGCTAAGTCTACCAATACAATAACATAATCCAGTAAGTACCTGATCACAAACATCACTCTCTCGTGGTACCCCCCACCCCCCCACCCAACAACCCAACTTTCACACAAGTCCCAACATTCGTGTTCATCTTGCTAAAAAGTGCCACGATGCCAGGCAACTGAACGACCGCGGGATTCAATTAAAATTAGAACAATTTGTGTGGTTGACAAGCGCACGTAATGTGGTTTATGCAAAAGCAGCTTCAACAGCTGAAGTGCACTCACTGAAGAATCAAGACAGCTTGCCAAAATTGGTGGACCTGAGAAGACAAGCTGCCAAAATTATCCTCGGAGTAGACGGTAAGAGTGAGGAAGACTTCAAGAAGAACAACATTCGGGACGCCTATGGATCGTTCAAACGAAACTTCAGCAATTAAAATTTCCCAAGAGTATGCTTCAAGGGTCGCGGTAGTGAAGTTTGCACAGTAACAGGAATAACTATCGCATTCTGGCGAATTAAATTTCGTCCCTCTTCAGCCTTGAGACTATAAATTTCAGTTTCCAGTGCGGAAACACCCACTCAATCATCCTAATTCACCCTCTATCACAAGAGAAGAAATCAGACAGATAA
Organism: Schistocerca serialis cubense; assembly: GCF_023864345.2. Classification (NCBI taxonomy): domain Eukaryota; kingdom Metazoa; phylum Arthropoda; class Insecta; order Orthoptera; family Acrididae; genus Schistocerca; species Schistocerca serialis. The sequence continues at coordinate 623,756,486 of NC_064641.1, forward strand.
CTCACCGAAAAACGAAAATACATTCGTGTAAGACTCGACAATTACCGAAATATTGTTGAAAAACGCAAGGAGAAAAAGGCATCGATAAACTAATTGAGATAATCTGCAACATCTGGAGAACTATCTTTCACACTACTCCACCCATTTCATAAGCAAGGTGAAGAATGGACGTAATAAATTATAGTGATATCTCTGATGCCTAAATAACCTACAATATTCTCTCGAAATCGCTTCATAGCGACGAAAAACTATTGGACCCAGAGTGGGGTGAATAGCAGGGAGGGTTCAGAAAAGGACACGTTCATGTGACCAAGAGATCATTTATCTTAAATGTGTGTTCTCTTAACCGAAACATGCAAGGAATTGAGAGTGACTTTTGTATATTGCACAAAACGCTTACAGCTCAGTAGAACGAGCAAATCTATTCGAAATCCGGACACAGTCTTGCTCAGATAACAAATAACTTTTACTAACACCATGCTACTATGCAACAGTGCACTCGAGAAACTCATTCGTGAGTGGTGAAAAGGAATTAGAAACAAAGTTGTTGTAAATGTGGTCCGATTTGGTTGTAGGAACGTGGATTTGTTGACTGCCAAGCTTTTGTGAATGAGCTCCCATTTTGTGATTATGCGCTATACAGAGCTGCAGAACTAATGAGTGAACGGAAGCAAAGGCTAAATTCTAGATCTCTCTCATGGAAAAACAAAAAAAGTCAGCACCCAGAGTACTACAGGAAGAAGAAGGGCAAATAAACGGAAGGAGAAATTTAAACGAGTAGGAGAGTAGATAGCATCAAAAACCTCCGAGAAAGTAACTGTTGCATCACAGGTAAGGACAATGGGAACAGCGTATCAAATAACCAAAAATGTGTACAAGAAGATGGCAAATATACTTTAACCCCAATATGCAAAATTACTACTCTGTAAGATGAATGGTTTTCTTCATGCCACAAAATATCTCTATATGACATTATACACTACTGGCCATTAAAATTGCTACACCAAGAAGAAACGCAGATGATAAACGGGTATTCATTGGACGAATATATTATACTAGAACTGACATGTGATTACATTTTCACTCAATTTGGGTGCATAGATCATGAGAAATCAGTACCCAGAACAATCACCTCTGGCCGTAATAAAGGCCTTGATACGCCTGGGCATCGAGTCAAACAGAGCTTGGATAGCGTGTACGGGTACAGCTGTCCATGCAGCTTGAACACGATACCACAGTTCATCAAGAGTAGTGACTGGCGTATTGTGATGAGCCAGTTCCTCGGCCACCATTGACCAGACGTTTTCAATTGGTGAGAGATCTGCAGAATGTGCTGGCCAGGGCAGCAGTCGAACATTTTCTGTATCCAGAAAGGCCCGTACAGGACCTGCAACATGCAGTCGTTCATTAGCCTGCTGAAATGTAGGGTTCCGCAGGGATCGAATGAAGGGTAAAGTCACGTAAAAGCCGGCTGGTGTGGCCGAGCGGCTCTAGGCGCTTCAGTCTGGAACCGCGCGACCGCTACGGTCGCAGGTTCGAATCCTGCCTCGGGCATGGATGTGTGTGCTGTCCTTAGGTTAGTTAGGTTTAAGTAGTTCTAAGTTCTAAGGGACTAATGACCTGAGATGTTAAGTCCATAGTGCTCAGAGCCATATGAGCCTTTTTTGACAACGTAAGAGCAGCGTTGCATAAAACGTTGAAACGTCAGCGTAAACTCTGGTAGTAAGCTATGCTGTACATTCTTATAATACACTACTGGCCGTTAAAATTGCTACACCAAGAAGAAATGCAGATGATAAACGGGTATTCATTGGACAAATATATTATAATAGATCTGACATGTGATTACATTTTCACGCAATTTGGGTGCATAGATACTGAGAAATCAGTACCACCTCTGGCCTTAATAACGGCCTTGATACGCCCGGGCATTGAGTGAAACAGAGCTTGGATGGCGTGACAGGTACAACTGCCAATGCAGCTTGAACACGATGCCACAGTTCATCAAGAGTGGTGACTGGCGTATTGTGACGAAGCAGTTGCTTGGCCACCATTGACCAGACGTTTTCATTTGGTGAAAGATCTGGAGAACGTGCTGGCCAGGGCAGTAGTCGAACATTTCCTGTATCCAGGAAGGCCCGTACAGGACCTGCAACATGCGGTCGTGCACTATCCTGCTGAAATGTAGGCTTTCACAGGGATCGAATGAAGGGTAGAGCCATGGGTCGTAACATATCTGAAATGTAATGCCGTCAATGCGAACAAGAGGCGGCCGAGACGTGTAACCAATGGCACCTCATACCATCACGCCCGGTGATACTCCAGTATGGCGATGACAAAAACACGCTTCCAATGTGAGTTCACCGCGATGTCGCCAATCACGGATCTGACCATCATGATGCTGTAAACAGAACGTGCATTCATCCGAAAAAATGACATATTGCCATTCATGCACCCAGGTTCGTCGTTGACTACAACATCGCAGGCGCTCCTGTCTGTGATGCAGCATCAAGGGTAACCACAGCCATGGTCTCCGAGCTGATAGTCCATGCTGCTGCAAACGTCATAGAACTGTTCGTGCAGATGGTTGTTGTCTTGCAAACGTCCATATCTGTTGACTCAGGGATCGAGACGTGGCTGCACGATCCGTTACAGCCATGCAGATAAGATGCCTGTCATCTCAACTGCTAGTATGTAAGTAGGCTGTTTAAGTTTTTATATTAGTAACGCCACGTAGCGCTCTGTATGTGCTGTGTACAGTATGTGGCTGGTTTGCATTGTTGTTGGAATATCTGCCATTGTAGTGTTGGGCAGCTGGATGTGAACAGCGCGCAAGCATTGCGCAGTTGGAGGTGAGCTGCCAGCAGTGGTGGATGTGGGGAAAGAAATGGCGGAGTTTTGAAATTTGTAAGACTGGATGTCATGAACTGCTATATATATTATGACTTTTGATGATATTAAGGTAAATACATTGTTTGTTCTCTATTAAAATCTTTCATTTGCTAACTATTCCTATCAGTAGTCAGTGCCTTCCGTAGTTTGAATCTTTTATTTAGCTGGCAGTAGTGGCGCTTGCTGTATTACAGTAGCTTGAGTAATGAAGATTTTTGTGAGGTAAGTGATTTGTGAAAGGTATAGTTTAATGTTAGTCAGGGCCATTCTTTTGTAGGGATTATTGAAAGTCAGATTGTGTTGCGCTAAAAATATTGTGTGTCAGTATAAGCACAGTCTTGTATAACTGTTCAAAGGGGATGTTTCATATGGCGACCCTGCCAGGATACCTCACTGGAATCTTCTGATTTTTCCTTGTAGTTTGTGTAATTAGTGTAGATTTTGTTTATTGCTAGTGCGTAATTGTAGAGAGAATCTCCTTTGTAGTTGTAGTCTTTCATTGTTGTACATTAAAACTGGTGTGGCACGCAAGTAAATTTGCACCAAGTATTTCGCAGCTCCGCTTGCAATTAACTAGATATTATTTTCAATGCTATGTTAATGTGTTTTGTTATTTTGCTCTTCTAATTGTGCTTTTCTGTGTTGTCGTGCGAAATATTGTGACAATAATGGCGTGTGAAAAACGTAATACTAGGCTTCAAAGTAAACTGAGAAATGACAGTGAAGACGAAAGCAGTGTGTTAGCGCCGCAGAGTAATGAATTAACTAATGTTCAAAGTAGTAATTGTGCATAGGGTAATGGAGTGGGCTGCAAATAATGGTGTAGGCAGTGAAAAAATTAGTGAACAGGGAAGCATTATCGATCGATCGGTCGGCAATAGTGCGTGGGAGCTTAATTAAATATAATGCAAATATATTTTTTTTTTTTTAGTTTTTCGTAGCTGTATGTCCGATTACACTGTGTCTCGTAAACGGTTGGCCCTGACTAGAATTATTACGCTATCTGACTGCAAAGAACAACAACAAAGAATGAAATGAAAATTTTCATAAACACAGTTAATTAATTAAGTCCCCAGCAACTATAAAACCTACAAAACCAAAGCACAAATGTAATTGTTCTGTGTGTGGGAGTGTGACTCAATGCACACATCTGGCACGGTTCTTCTTCAACAAGACAAGAAATTTCAAATACCATTTATACTGACGTGATAAAAGAAAATTACAAATACTATAGTTGCGTAAGGAAAGCAGAATTAAACTCTAATACCAGAACACATGCCAGATGCTTTGTTGACTGAACCTGTAATGACGCATTATTTAGGATACTGAAATAAAAAGATACGGAGTTTATTACCTCATTTATATTGATGAAAATCACTCTAATCCTTATATTATATCTCAACCAGAACTCTCCAATATCACATTCCAGCAAGCACTGCCTAATAGCACATCTCAACAAACACTCTATGCTTCAATATCTCAGCACAGACTACCACGAGACCTCGACAGGCACTGACTACTACGAGTTCTTAACAGGCACTGACTTCTACGAGCTCTCAATCACTCTAATCCTTAAATTATATCTCAACCAGAACTCTCCAATATCACATTTCAGCAAGCACTGCCTAATAGCACATCTCAACAAACACTCTCTGCTACAACATCTCAGCACAGACTACCACGAGACCTCGACAGGCACTGACTACTACGAGTTCTTAACAGGCACTGACTTCTACGAGCTCTCTCCAAGCACTGACTTCTACGAGTTCTTAACAGGCACTGACTGCTACGAGTTCTCGACAAGCACTGAGGAGGCGGCTTAATAATACTCTTTGGCGCAATCTCTGGCGCCGTGGCTCAGTGTAGCCACCTTTCATATGCCCCTCCTCCACAGGCCAGAATTTGATGGTATTTTTGCCAGTATTGGTGGTGAAAATACCACCAAATTCGTCCAGAAAAATACAGACAAAAATAAAAGATAATATTAACACCTAAACATCACATAATTAGTTAAAATTTTGGCTTTGCACTGACCTTTCAATAACCTAATATATAAAATACAGTAGGCAATACAAATTCTTTCATACATGTGGCTTTACATAATAGTTTACACAATACATAAAAATCAGTTTATACAAATGTTCACATAAAATACTTTTATTTATTCAAAAAAAACAAATAGTTGATAATTCCAGCCCAGCAATGGTCAACAGGTGCAAACACCAACAAGTGACATCATTTCAGGAGAAGCAGTCCATCAGTTGCACCCAGCAATGTTGAGCAGGTGCAGACACCAACAAGTGACATCATTTCAGTAGAAGCAGTTCCATTAGTGGCACCCAGCAATGTTGAGTAGGTGCAGACAGCAACAAGTGACATTATTTCAGTAGAAACAGTTCTAACAGTGGCACCCAGCAAAGTTGAGGAGGTGCAGACAACAACAAGTGACATCATTTCAGTAGAAGCAGTCCATCAGTGGCACCCAGCAATGTTGAGCAGGTGCAGACACCAACAAGTGACATCATTTCAGTAGAAGCAGTCCATCAGTGGCACCCAGCAATGTTGAGTAGGTACAGATAGCAAGAAGTAACATCATTTCAGTAGAAACAGTTCCAACAGTGGCACCCAACAATGTTGAGGAGGTCCACACAGCAACAAGTGACATTATTTCAGTAGAAGCAGTTCCATTAGTTGCACCCAGCAATGTTGAGCAGGTGCAGACACCAACAAGTGACATCATTTCAGTAGAAGCAGTCCATCAGTTGCACCCAGCAATGTTGAGCAGGTGCAGACAGCAAGAAGTAACATCATTTCAGTAGAAACAGTTCTAACAGTGGCACCCAGCAATGTTGAGTAGGTGCAGACAGCAACAAGTGACTTCATTTCCATACAAGTAGTCCATCAGTTGCACCTAGCAATGATGAGCAGGTCCAGAGAGCAGTCCATGATATTCACTATCACCGATCACACTGTTCATCAGAGTATATAAGCACAAATTAAACATGTCCTAGTGGCACCAATCTTGTAGAAAAAGTACAAGTAACAGTCCATAATATTTACTATCACTGATCACACAGTTCATCAGCAGAAATTAAACATGTCCTAGTGGCACCAATCATGTAGAAAAAGTACAAGTAACAGTCCATAATATTTACTATCACTGATCACACAGTTCATCAGCAGAAATTAAACATGTCCTAGTGGCACCAATCATGTAGAAAAAGTACAAGTAACAGTCCGTAATATTTACTATCACTGATCACACAGTTCATCAGCAGAAATTAAACATGTCCTAGTGGCACCAATCATGTAGAAAAAGTACAAGTAACAGTCCATAATATTCACTATCACTAATCAGACAGTTCAGGCATGAACAATAGTATGAATGCACATACAAATGCTTTTACACTAAACATACAAATCATAACAAACACACAAATGATATCAGATAATTGTCATATTAACTATTACAAATACTCAAATATCAGTAAACCTATAATATTTACGGGTGTCAGTGCAAGCCACTACAAACAATAAGATAATATTTAGGAGATAGGTGGGTAGGATTAGGAAAGGAAAACACACAAAACACACTCACTCATCTTTCATCCACATTAAGTACTACTGTGTAATTGAATAGCGTTAACTGTGTAAATGCAATTCTGTCAAAATTTGATGTTCATCATGTGTATCAAGTAGTAGTGGCAGCAATGTATAACAGTCAATAATAGTTAAGTCAATGTCATAGTCATCATGTCAAGACCAATGTTTGCCAAGCCAGATCAAATGTACTGTTGCTGAACAACTGTCAGTGAGCCAAGATATGCAAATACTTCCTCTCTTCAAAAAAAAGTATATACTGCTTAGTGATTTAACAAAGTGTGTGTATAGACTATCTTCCTTCTAATTTAGTGTTCTAGTCTGCTATCTTCATCCTCCTTGTTCCATAAGACCAACAACAAAAAATATGCTCCTCACTTACTTTACCTCTTATATACGAAAACTCCAATAATCATCAACTTCACACAATCTCAATAATACCTCAATAATACCTCTTCAATGCGTCGATACATATAAACCTTATTACCAATATCATTTCACTTCCAACACAACTCTTTCCTCTAGTCAGTCTCCTCGAACAAGTACAGATAAAATCCTAATGCAAACCTCATCATCCCATACAATCCGAAGACACATTGTCAACACACAACCTCTGTGTAATCCATCTGAGCCAAATCTTCTACTCATTATGAATTATAAACAAAAGAAATGCATACATGATCTCTAACAGACTTAGTTCGAATAACTCTCAGTAATTAAGTACGATTACGGAGTGTGAATGATCATAATATTTCACAGTGTGTACACCACTTCAAGAATTATGGCAAACAGAAGCAAACATGTTGAGTATTTCTTGTGTCAAGTGTCACTTCCTATTTCAATTGCTCACGAAAAATGCAGTGTAATAACTGTCAATGGTCTAAACCTAGTTTCGGTATGTCATGTCGTTAGCTTCCTTCCTATTACCATAAATTTATACAGCTTCCATAAAATCTCCGCTCATGTGACTTCTATGAAGTTTCTTGTACTAATGTCGTTCGTCGAATTATAGCAGTTCATTTTCTTATCTAAAAAATATAAGGCACTTAGCGTAAGCAAAACAAGCAATAGCGAGTAAATATACCAGTAATGAACAGAATGTCAAAAAGTGGATGCAGCACAAATCTTACAACGAGGCTCTGCCAAGCGAACAATCTATAATTAATCCAATAGTGTGACCTAAACTCTCTGTTTGTACACAGTATATCAGCATTTCTATACACCAGATTAAAGAGTAGTTATGACAACAACAGATATGTATAAATATGTAATCCATACGCAAAGCAGTAAACATGTCATTAGCATCATATCAGCATAAGCAAATAAATGTTCATATGTCATCTTAATAAGTAAACATGAAAGCGCAAGCAGATAAATCACAAAGTATAACTTACATACATAATCACAGTCAGCACAATTAATCAGGTCACAATTATAATTTAAATAAATAAGCACAGCAGGCACATAATAAAAAAAATAAGACATCAGTGAAAAAGCAGTGCAGCTAAGCGATGCATAATATATACAAATAACAATCCAGTTTATTAATAATCATTGTCAAAATCAGTTAACGTACGCAAGCACGTCGCTTCACAAGTAAATTCATAGAACATGAAATTAGCACAAAGTATGAATCACGTAATTGCGAGCAGCAAATTACGTCTAAAGTACGTACCTAAGTGGAAATATGTTACCTGAAAAAATAAACTCAATTAATAGTTACCTTTTTAGTTTATTAATTTCTTCTTGGAAATTACATTCTTTCTGAAATTTTCTCGATAGCAAGTCCTCTTAACGTCGGAGACACACAGAATTTACCTGAAGTTCTTAAATATTTTATACAACCGTATCCTGAAAAATACTGAACGTTAATAACATAATTCATCAAGTCACTGTAGCTTTATACTGAATTTAGTCGGAGAAATTAGACTGTGTATTTGTTTACGGCTGTCAGTGCATTCGCACTGAGCGCTCGATCAGCTGTAGGCGCGTGACGTAGGAAGCAATTGTTCGCGGTCAACGACTGCCTTGTGCGGCGCGCAGACTTGACTGTTGCTTTGAGTATGTGCCGCCGCCAAAACACAGCGCGGTATCCTTGTACTCTCCGCATGTTTACATCTAGCTGTTAGTTTCTCACAAGTATGTCATTCCACAAAATTTTTTCAAAAGTATATCATTCCACAAAAATTTTGGAAACTACGAACCTCTCGTTTTGTGGTAGGAACAGCATAATTACGAATAGCGTCTAATTTTTTTTTTAATCAGGAAGAATACCTTCTGTACAAATAATGTGACCGAGAGATTTCACCTGTGAACGACCAAATTCAGATTTTTCTAAGTTCACTGTAATGCCAACTCTTGCAAAAATACGTAATAATGAATCCAAAATTTTGTTATGCTCACTCCAAGAACGTTTAGCAATAAGAATGTCGTCAACATATGAAGTAATATTGTTACGAAGATAAACAGGTAAAATTTCGTTTAAACTACAAATGAATGCTGCAGAAAATATAGTAAGTCCAAACGGTAAATTCCAAAGTTACTGTTGGGTAAAACAGTCATATCCGGTTATTGTTAACTTACTCACTAGATAGATTGATAGTCGAAGAGTTGGTTTGACAGATGCAAAGAATAGTAAAAGAGTAGGCAGCGGTGCAGAAAACTAAAAGAGAAATAGCACCACTACAGCTCGGGGCCCTATGCTCGCTACGGCACATATTCACTTAGTGTAGTGAATCCCCTGAGAACTTTAATAGCCGCATATAATTTCAAGTTTGTGACTTAGTGGCACATCTGACGGAAGTGCGTACATAAATTGATCTAACCATGCACATGGATGTATGTCATTCTTAGAATTGCGGAAGATCTTTAATTTCCGGACAGTCAAAAAGTGTTTATAGTCAAAGTTTTCGCCTCGTGGCGACAAAGACCTACCGCGTCTGTCCCAGTCCGAATGTCGATTATTGTAAAGTTCGCGCGGCTGGCGCTGTCTTGTTGCTTCTCGTAAATGAAATAAATTATTTTCTTCAAACCCTTCTGGTATCTGTGATTCTAAATTTCCTTTGCCGTCTTTTCCTACGATTTCGCCTTGAATTTGTTTGACTTGCTTTTTTAATACCTCAAATTCCCTTTTCACGCGTTCATTAAATTTTCCCTGATTTTCAACATGCTTATTTATGTTCTGATACTCTTCGGTTTCTGCAAATGGTAATGGAGCTGTATCATCCGAATCTCTGTCCCCATGTAAACTAAGATTTGTGAATTTATCTGAAATCTCCTCAACTCTTTCCGATAAGTCACCTATTTGTTCTTTCTGTTTATTTACGTCTTCCGTAAGTGTCGCGACTCGGGTTTCAGTGTTGACACATTTGGTAGTTAGCTGTTCATATTGTTGTGTTAGGTTATTTAATCTGTCATTTGGTACGGATTCCTCGATTCTCTCAAATATTTCTTCCTTATCCTTTGCACGTTGTAAATTTAACTCTGAAAATTTCTGTACTATCACGCGATCTCTTTCTTCCTGTTCTCTATCCTGTTCCCTTTGTCTGATTTCTACTGCAATTAATCTATTATTGTGAGCATTCAAAATTGGTTGTACTTCTTCTCTGATTTCTTTCTTTAATTCATGTTTCATATTTTTGAAACATGTCCCTATTCGTGAGTCTAACCGTGTTTCCAAAGTTCCCATCTCTGATTTAAATTCAGATCGTAAAGTTCCCATCTCTGTTTTAAATTCAGATCCTAACCGAGTTTCCATTGTTCCCATCCGTGTTTCCATTGTTCCCATATCAGTTTTTAATTCAGATCGTAAAGTTCCCATCTCTGTTTTTAATTCAGATCGAAACTGTGATCCCAAATTTAATATTGCACTCATTAACTGCTCCATTTCTTCTGTCGTTAACCTCGTATTCTGTGAATTTTCTGATTGAGAAAAATTTTGAAATGGTTCCGGACTATTTTCCCGACTTATTACATTGTTTTCCCCTTCATTATCCATCATACCGTTTTCCTCTGTCGGCGAGTTCGCCATGTTAACAATTTCGTCATTCTCACTATTCATCATTTTTGCGTTTTTCATAGATCGCATAATCATTTACAAAACATAAAAAATTCGTCACTGTACGAAAATTACACACAATGACTCTTTATCTCCAACAATACCATTTACATGAAATGTTTCCCTCAAACACGATTAACAAACAATTGACATAATTGCACTAGATTGTCAAACGCGTAAACAAGACAACAAATCAAATTCTGAGAAAAAATGCCATTAGAAGAATGACAATTACCAAATCTACACATGCAAAATAGACTACAATTACTAACTACAAATTGCTACAACAATACTACCGTCTACTATTTTTACAATCAGAAGAATTCCAAGGGACGATCCGAAGCAGCGGTCGCCACGTGCATGGGGGCTTAATTAAATATAATGCAAATATTTTTAGTTTTTCGTTTTTCGTAGCTGTATGTCCGATTACGCTGTGTCTCGTAAACGGTTGGCCCTGACTAGAATTATTACGCTATCTGACTGCAAAGAACAACAACAAAGAATGAAATGAAAATTTTCATAAACACAGTTAATTAATTAAGTCCCCAGCAACTATAAAACCTACAAAACCAAAGCACAAACGTAATTGTTCTGTGTGTGGGAGTGTGACTCAATGCACACATCTGGCACGGTTCTTCTTCAACAAGACAAGAAATTTCAAATACCATTTATACTGACGTGATAAAAGAAAATTACAAATACTATAATTGTGTAAGGAAAGCAGAATTAAACTCTAATACCAGAACACATGCCAGATGCTTTGTTGACTGAGCCTGTAATGACGCATTATTTAGGATACTGAAATAAAAAGATACGGAGTTTATTACCTCATTTATATTGATGAAAATCACTCTAATCCTTACATTATATCTGAACCAGAACTCTCCAATATCACATTTGAGCAAGCACTGCCTAATAGCACATCTCAACAAACACTCTCTGCTACAACATCTCAGCACAGACTACCACGAGACCTCGACAGGCACTGACTACTACGAGTTCTTAACAGGCACTGACTGCTACGAGTTCTCGACAAGCACTGAGGAGGCGGCTTAATAATACTCTTTGGCGCAATCTCTGTCGCCGTGGCTCAGTGTAGCCACCTTTCAATAGCTCACCTCAGGAATCCGAAATGACAAGAACACAATATTGCAAATACTGTAGACTCAGGTTTTGGGTCCTCACCGTTTTCTCAAATGAGTCAAGACACATTTTCTGCTTGTCAAAACGTGAATGTTGCCGGTGAAAATTCACCGCCAAAAAGCATAGAGAAACACATTCCAGACACTAATACATTATTATTGCAATTAATGCAACAAATGGAAACAAATCAGAGACAAACACAGCAAAAGTTTCAAAAGTTAGACACATTGGAACAACACCAGAGACAAACACAGCAACAGTTAGACACAATGGAACAAAATCTTCGGAAGTTAGACACCACACTTGAACAAACACCTGAAGATTTAACTGAGTTACATAACGTTGAATCGAAATGTCAAAAAGTCTGTAATGACGTAAAAATACAAATTTGTGAGCATTTCCAACCTATTTTTTCGCGTCATGAAAATGCATTACACAATCACGAAGCAGCCATAAAAGAACTGCAAACTATTGTTCATGAAAATCACGACACCTTGCAAGCTAAAATTGACTCAGTTGCATCTGCCAATTCGGTTAAGCAACTTGCAAAAACTCAGGAAAACTTAAAGGACACAGTAGATACGATTTCAACACAAATGGACACTCTGGAACTTGGTTCAGAAAAACACACAGAGAAAATAATTTCACTAACGGATAAAGTAGCCGAACTTTCAGATCAGTTCACTAACTTATCTACAAAGGTAGATGATGATCTGAATGACACAAGACCTGTAGCCTTCACGGACACTGAAGAGTATGAACAAATTAGAAAATTCAAACAAAATCAAAATCAAATCAATACACAGTACAAAAGAGAACTCCGGGAAGTACAAGATCAGTTGGCACAAGTAATACAAGAATTACATATTTCAGAGGACACTTGCGCTCCAGTACGGGAAGAGGGACATAAAAATACGGAGCAACCACAAAATAATAACACAGGACACCTCGGAAATTATGAAAGAAATTGGCAAGGCGCATTGAATTTTGAGATGGAACCGCCGAAACGAAGTAACAATGGGCGATGTGCGATTCGCCGACACGATGATTTTGACTATAAGCTGTTCATTACTACACGTAAATTCAAAACATTTAAGAATTCTGGCAACGACATTCATCCACGAGCATGGCTTCATCTATTCTCTCATTGTTTTCCTCCCAACCGGTCATTGCAGCACAGATTAGAATTTATGTGTGGCTACTTAGAGAATGAACCAGCTGTAAGAATGCGATCGGTCATTCACAATTGTCACAGTGAAGGAGAATTTTATCATGCCTTCCTCTCAGCATATTGGTCTCAAGCTACACAAACCCGAGTAAAACATAGCATCATAATGATGAAACATTTCGAACAATCTGAATTCTCCAGTCTTGTGAAATATTTTGAAGACATGTTGCACAAGAATCAGTACCTGTCAAACCCATACAGCCCCTCAGAACTCATTTGCTTAATCAAATTACCTGAACATTTACGACATATTATTTTGGCAGGATGTTGCAAAGACGACATTGAAGCTTTTCAGGGACTCTTACAAGAATTAGAAATTGACACTGATAATCGCAGAACGCAAAAACAAGAACACAACAATTACAGGTCACATCCGTCTCAATTCCGCGATGAAAGAAATAATAACTGGACACGACAAGGCTATTCTCACAACACAAATCGAGACCAAAACAGACACCACCTGTATGACAACCGTTGGCAGAGTAGTAATAACTACAGGGAAAGATCACCTCTCCACGGTAATGACTATCACAGAGACAATCAGAGAAACAGACAATATGGGAACAAAAACAATTATTATCACGGGAGACAGAATAACTTCAGAAGCGACAGTTCAACACGCAGTTACGATTCCGGGAGAAATTCTCCAGCACATGACCGACAAACAAGAAACTATGTAAACTACCGACAAAACGACAGACCTGAATTCCATCAGAACTGGCGAGATTCAAACAGAGCAGGGCACTCTCGACAAGGTGAATTTGTAGAAGTTAGGTCTCCTAATCCCAATAACGACGCACGCCAACCAAGAGACAGACAATGACTCGCACCGCAGGCAGCCACGTGCGCCGGCTGGCTCAGGGAAAAATTACATAGACGCTAACCTTGAGAAAAATTTTAGCATTCTTTGCCGATGTACCATATACCACATCATAATTCCACTGAAGCTGAAGCTTATGAAACGTCCCCTTTGAACAATTATACAAGACTGTGCTTATACTGACACACAATATTTTTAGCGCAACACAATCTGACTTTTAATAATCCCTACAAAAGAATGGCCCTGACTAACATTAAACTATACCTTTCGCAAATTACTTACCTCACAAAAATCTTCGTTACTCAAGCTACTGCAATACAGCGAGCGCCACTACTGCCAGCTAAATAAAAGATTCAAACTACGGAAGGCACTAACTACTGATAGGGATAGTTAGCAAATGAAAGATTTTAATAGAGAACAAACAATGTATTTACCTTAATATCATCAAAAGTCATAATATATATAGTAGTTCATGACATCCAGTCTTACAAATTTCAAGACTCCGCCATTTCTTTCCCCACATCCACCAATGCTGGCGGCTTACCTCCAACTGCGCAACGCTTGCGTGCTGTTCACATCCAGCTGCCCAACACTACAATGGCAGATATTCCAACAATAATGCAAACCAGCCACAGACTGCACACAGCACATACAGAGCGCTACGTGGCGTTACCAATATAAAAAACTTAAACAGCCTACTTACATAGGTGCAATCTTTGGAAAAAATGTAGATATACGCCAACAAACCAACTTACAATTCTTTTGTGAAAGCCACAGCTTCTCTATGAACTTTCTTATTATTCCATTATTGTCGACGGAAATTATAATGGGAGTAGACTTTTTGAATGAATACAAAGAAATCTTAAACTTTCACTATGCTGAAATAAGTTTAGAGAAAGAAGGTAAGTCAATAGCTTTGAAATTTGAAGATTGGCTCTCAAACCACGACGAGGAAATTAATCAGCTTTACGTTCTGTTAGACAACAGTTCGGAATTTTCTACGGAACTAGACACTAACAATCACTCTGCAAGTACTGACAGGGATGATATCGACGGCATATTTGAAACTAATGAGTTAATTCAGAATAAAATTCAAACAATTGACAATTGTAATGACAGTGATAGGCAGGACCTTTTTGAGATTTTACAAGCACATTCCACAGTTTTTACTCACAAAACAGGAACAATCAAGGGATTTCATTACCAATTTCGTGTTCGTGAGCATACTAAATTTTGTGTTAGACCATACGTAATTCCAGCACATTATAGGGACCGTGTTAGAACAGAAATACAATCTATGCTTGACGAGGGCATTATTGAGCCTGCAGTAAGCTCACACAATAATCCATTACATGTTGAAAAATGGATCGATCAGGCTTGTCTTAGATTCGAGACAAATCAATACTATCATTATTCCTGAAACAGACAGGCCGCAAACGTTGGAAGAACTTCTTCAAAATTATAATGCGTAAAAGTGTTGTCTTCCACTGATCTCAGATCCAGCTTTTATCAGATCGAACTTCATCCAGAATGTAGAAAAACCACAGCTTTCCTTTGTTTCGGCGTTTGTTATCAGTTTCGGAAACTTCCTTTTGGTTTGAACATTTCTTCGGCAGCATTCATTCGTGGGCTAAATTCCATATTACCTGAGTTCTTAAAACGTCACATCACCTTATATGTGGACGATATTCTAATAGCAGAAGCTTCATGGGAGCAACATAATCGCATCCTCAACAGTTTGTTACGTATTTTTGCAGAATCTGGAATTACAGTTAACTTGGAAAAGTCTGAATTCGGTAGGTCAAAGGTGAGGTTTTTGGGACATATTATTTCTTCTGAAGGCATTCAGCCGGATCCCAAAAAGTTAGAAGCAATCTGAGCCATTCCAGTTCCATCCACAAAAAAACAAGTCTGGAGTTTTCTAGGTCTCGTAAATTTTTAACGTCGTTTTCTGAATATGCAAATTCTTGTTACACCAAAACTTTGTTCTCTCACTGGAAAAAATACTATTTGGAACTGGGACGAACAAGCACAGTTGGAATTCAGTTCTTTGAAAGAATCGCTACTTAACGCGCCAATATTAGCTCATCCAGATTTGTCACAAGATTTCTGCCTTAGCACGGATTCTTCTGAAGTCGGTCTTGGTGCCCATTTATTTCAAGAAGCCATAGAAAATGACACTACCATTCAGAAAACCATTGCTTTTGCTAGCCGAGTGCTAACAAAATCTGAAAAAAATTATTCCGTTACTGAATTAGAAGCTTTAGCTATCGTTTGGGCATTTAACAAATTCCGTTTCTTTCTTTCTGGTAAGCACGTAAGAGTATACAGTGATCATCGTACATTACGATTTCTTATGTCTTCAAAAATAAACCATGACAGGTTAAAACGTTGGGCATTGTTTCTGCAAGAATTCCACTTCACAATAGTCTACATTCCCGGCAAGGAGAACATTGTTGCGGACGCACTGTCATGCGCACCGGCTGGGCTTGAGAAAAGTAACACAGAAGGCAACGTCGAAAAAAATTTCAGTATTCTTTACATTCAAAAAGTCGCCTTTGAAAACTTCATCACCACATCTTTAAAGGACATTGCTCATGAACAAGATAAAGATCCAGTTTGGAAAGACATCAAAAGCAAATGGCATGAAAAGACACACACACAGATTCGGCATTATTATCTGGTTAGAAATAACATACTGTTCAAACGCTACACTGTTGATGACAAGCTATGGGTACTTTGCATTCCTGACGATTTTGTTAATAAGCTCATTTGGTACATTCATTTCAGCTATGCACATTTTGGCCCACGAAAATGTTATGATATTCTTCGAACGACTTGTTATTTTAACAATATGGAAAAGAGAATTCGAAAAGTCTTGTCTATTTGCAAACTTTGTCAAAAGGCGAAACCATCTACTATCTCCCATCGTGCTCCTCTGTTTCCTATCATTCCTTTTAAATTAATAGAATTTGCTGCTGTTGATCTCTTGGGACCACTTGTCAGAACATCTAATGGATTTTCGTACATTCTAGTCGCTAGAATGAGATTTTCACTCTGCAGCGGAGTGTGCACTGATACGAAACTTCCTGGCAGATTAAAACTGTGTGCCCGACCGAGACTCGAACTCGGGACCTTTGCCTTTCGCGGGCAAGTGCTCTACCAACTGAGCTACCGAAGCACGACTCACGCCCGGTACTCACAGCTTTACTTCTGCCAGTACCTCGTCTCCTACCCTCCAAACTTTACAGAAGCTCTCCTGCGAACCTGGCAGAACTAGCACGTAAGAGTATACAGTGATCATCGTACATTACGATTTCTTATGTCTTCAAAATTAAACCATGACAGGTTAAAACGTTGGGCATTGTTTCTGCAAGAATTCCACTTCACAATAGTCTACATTCCCGGCAAGGAGAACATTGTTGCGGACGCACTGTCATGCGCACCGGCTGGGCTTGAGAAAAGTAACACAGAAGGCAACCTCGAAAAAAATTTCAGTATTCTTTACATTCAAAAAGTCGCCAAAGGGTAGGAGACGAGGTACTGGCAGAAGTAAAGCTGTGAGTACCGGGCGTGAGTCGTGCTTCGGTAGCTCAGTTGGTAGAGCACTTGCCCGCGAAAGGCAAAGGTCCCGAGTTCGAGTCTCGGTCGGGCACACAGTTTTAATCTGCCAGGAAGATTCTAGTCGCTGTTGAACTTACTTCAAAATTTGTTTCTTTCACACTGTTACGTAAAGCCAATGGACGGTCTGTATCCAACGCCTTTGTTAAAAATTTTTTACGTGAAGTTGGACACGTTAGTAAAGTCATTTCAGATAATGGACTCCAATTCAGATCTGCTGTTTGGTCACGGATGCTTAGGAATCATAAAATCAAACCAGTTTTAATTTCATTGTACTCACCACATTGTAACCCCTCCGAACGGATTATGAAAGAAATCAATAAGCTTTGCAGACTTTATTGTCACAGAAAGCATCAGCATTGGGACAGATATTTACACTTAATTCAAAGCGTGCTGAATGAAATGCCTCATGACTCCACTGCTTTACCACCTACTCTTATACTGAAGGATGAAGAACCACCGAGCAGAATCAGACAGCTTGTACCTTTCCCGAATACACATAAACTTCAACACAAAGACATAATTGATTTTGCTATTATAAATATAAAATCTGCAGCAGACAAAAGGAGAAAACTACACGGTAAAGCAAATGCAAAGAAATTATATATTGGTCAGAAAGTTCTCATTAAAGCCCATTCATTGTCACATAAGAAGAAACACTTGAGTCACAAATTCTTTCTAGTTTACAATGGACCTTACAGAATCCGACGTATACCATGGACCTTACAGAATCCGACGTATACCACATGATATTTGCGTTGAAGTTGAAACTCTGCGTACTAGGAAGAGTAAAGGTTTACACCACATTTCACATGTAAAACCGTTTATTGAAAGATAATCTGCTTTTTAACTTTGTCTTTGCCATATAACATTTCACTTTACATTACTAGTATGCTTTGTCAGACTTAGAATCTGTCAATATGCAACAATGTTTGAAGTTAAATATCCAGTCAAGAACCAAGAGAACTTATTTAAACAGAAATTACGTATGCATTGTTATTGTGAACAGATGACACAGTGTTATTGTGTGTGTACATTCTTGCTTGTTAGTTGCACGATTACGTAACGACTATAAGGCTCACATACTTAGAACATTTACCAGTACTGCTAATGAGATTTTAATGCAACATTTTGGTTTACTTGAAAATACATTCTGGATTTAAAGTACTTTCTGTGAGATACCAGATGACACAGTGGTTAGTTTATGTGACAGCTACACGATTTTATCACGACGCTACTAATGAGTGACAATTTACAATGTTGCTTTTGCGGTGTTTCTGTTTTATATCTGCACAGTTTTTCTGAATTATTCTGGAAAGTAAAACATGTTTTAGTAGTAACTTTTGTGGTATAGCTACAATGAGACTGCCTTTTCGTAGCACAACAATACGTTACAGCACTGTACTTTCTTCATCACAGCAATAAGCGTAATAGCTAAGATATCTGTACGCAAAGCATTTCACGTTTGTTCATCATGAGGTAAGTAATTGGCTTCTACAGAACTTAGCTTTCGGAGGACAATAACTACGACACTTCCACAGAATTATCTTACAACAAGACGCACAGTTTAGCTCTACAGTACACATATTTGAGTGATTAATTTTGTACTTAAAACATTTATTTTTAAAGATTTTTGAATTACAAAGATACAAAGGTTTTCCGTGATACATTTCATCCCACTGCTGTAATCTGTAACACCTGAGGGTATAATTACATTAATCCTCAGGGGGTTCACGCCTACTTTGTGTACCATGTGTTTGGCAAGCACAAGGAGCCCTAGCTAATATGGTATTTGCTTATACAACTTTACACATCGGTACCATATTCCTCTAACACAGAATTACACAGCTATCTGATTATTTAACAGAGAAACAAACATTTTTTTTACTACATCAGTGACACATATTTACACAATTACGCAGTTGAATAACTTCACACTTATGAAACTGTATTTTGTCTGTACTTTGTGAAATGTTCATACATTTTCAGAACCATTGTGATACTATGAGGGCTTTGAATGATGTATTTGGTATGAGATCATGATTTTTAAAGTACATTCGAGGTAGATGACACTATTGAAATGAGCAGAGAATATTTTTTATTGTTTGAAATTATTGCAGAAAGCTACAACGATTTTAAGATTTGACTGAGTTTTTATGATGTTATTATTACGATGACAATGTGTATTATGCTGTTGAGGTATGTTTATGATCAATAAGCTGATGCTATATGTGGAATGTGATTACGTGTTTATATGTATATGAATAATGAATAGAAGTTAGGGACTCTGGTTTGTGAAAAAGGATGTTGGAAACCGAGAATCGTACTTTAAGAGTTATGAAATGTGTGTAAATGCGTGAATGTATCACTATGTTGGCGAAAATTTTTTGGACACTGTCATATTTACAGGATTTTGTTTCTACAGATTTGTAACGCAAATTCTAAACCTGTGAAATTTTTATATGAGACTGTCACTGTAGCGGAAACTGCTGTCATAAATATTTCAGTAAGAAAGTTAAGTGACCAATTTCACGTAATGCGTCGTGGGCACCCAGCTGCACGACAGACACCTGGAAAAAAGCCATTAGTGTGTGCCTTTCAGAGGCACAGATGGAGAAAAAAAGAAAAAAAAGAGGCCATTATCCTCGCTATTGATATTCCTTTGTAGATAGCATTGTAAATACGACACCCTCAAACTTGAAAACATGATTACACTGTAGAGTTCTTAATTTACGATATTTTCCGAAATGAAATGATGAGAAACATTTCATGTCTATTGTCTTGCTAGTTGAAAGATTGTTTACTGCATTATGAAATGCCATATGGCTAGTGAATGACGTTTCACGCCTTGCTTTGCGTATTTTGTTTAATATCTAGTTCCTAGCTGCACTGCAGCATTGGTTAAAATAAAATTTTATAGATGTACTAATATAAATATTTTATGCCTACAGATCCAGTAAAAAATAACTTTATGACGGATGTACTCCAAAAAAAATGAGGGAGCACAAAAAGACATTTCCACTTCACAGGAATTGCATACATAATTTTTGTCAGTGACTTGGTAACTTGTCTGCTAGAGCAAGTTACAGTGATGCATCACCCTAGTGTTAAGATGTGACATAGGTATTAAACATGGCCATTTTTACTGTAATATTTTTTCTGCTTGAACTATGTCATATTTAGATATACGTTATTGCATTTGCTGCTGCTGTTTGCCAGGCATAGTGCTACTAAATTTCACTTTGTATTACTCTGTTAAGCTAGTTTTACTACTGATTTATTTTTCTTGTTGCTGCACATTGGCTCATATTAGTTGTAATGTTGCATTGCTTGGTAATTTAGATTTACTGTAGCTTGGTTTGGCAATTTCCATTTTTTTGTCATTGCTGTTTGTGTTAATTGTTTTGTGCTGCTGCATTGCCTCGTCCCTTAGTTTAGGATCTGACCACAGTACATTTAAGTTAGCTTAAGAGGGGGTAGACTATATAAGAAACTAACTACGATGGATTGGAAGAAATGCATTGAGAAGCTTTAAGAAAATGGTTTGGCCAAAAAAGTTGTGTACAGTGGAGAAAAACTATTTTTGAAAGAGGATGTGAACAGAATACAGAAACCATGCTTGGATAGGATTTTTTTGGCTGGAGCAAATGTCGAAATAAGAGGGACGATCTATGGAATGAAGTTTTGGGTTTGACTGCAGTACCAAATGTTACACTGAAAACAAACCCTGCCCTTTCCTCTTATGTTATTCTGCTATGTATTTGTGTACTCTTGTGTATTTGTGTTTTTCCTGTCTTTATGTGTTTAGCTGATGAGAGTTATGTTGTCGAATTTTTCTAATACTATGTTATTTACTTTGTAAAGATCTTTAGACATTATTTATCTGTTCTGTTTTGTTGCTCATGTGTGAAGTTGATGTTTCAAAAGTTATTCTGATCTTTTATGTATGTACTTATGTCATAATTCTTGTAACACTGATGTACATGTTTATTTCTATTCTTTTGTAAAGCCTGTTTTACTACAAATGTTGTGTGTATTGTTATGTTCTTTAATGATGTATTTTGTACCTTTGTTATTGTATTCTCATGTTATAAAATTGTAATTGACACCAGTTTATCAAATGAAGTAACTTGTAAGTTACATTTCACTGCATACGTTTCTGCTGGTCATAGTAGATGCACAATATGTGAAAAAAAGAGGACTGTTAGTGTTTGGACGTGTGTTGATAATTCAGCAAGGGAATGGTTAACAGCATTGCTGGTTCTAAAGACAATTCAAAAACTTTGTGAGTGCACAAGTGGTGGTTATGGACTTGCTATATTCTCTGCAAGACTCTTCGATGGTGATTGTGCACCTGCACAGTCACAACAGATGGCTGCTGGCCGTCTCTACAAGGACTACAGTGGGTCTGCACCTTTGATGACCCACCAATCCCATTATTTCTACCATGACTACAGTGGGTCTACACCTTTGCTGACTCACCAGTACCATTATTTCTACAAGGACTGCAGTGGGTCTGCACCTCTGGTGGCCCACCAATACCACAATCTCTGCCAGGACTACAGTGGGTCTGCACCTCTGGTTGCCCACCAGTACCTTAATCTCTACCAGGAATACAGTGGGTCTGCTCTGTGACGACCTACCTACCAGTATTCTTCAAAACTTCGAATGACTCTGCGGTGGGTTTGCTCTGTTGTGGCCCATTACCTGTCTGCATGTCAAGAGTCAGCACTGTCTTTTCGTTGGAAGGACAACACTACTTCTTCAAGACTGCATGGAAATCCACTACTTCCGTGTGCATTTTCTTCTACTGCTCAGACTTTGAGAAAAAGACTGCTATTTTACTGTGATGAACGATCAGGACTGTCTTTATGGACTGTGAGAAAATTTTAGCTTTTGACCAACATTGTATCAATAAGTGTGTGCATTTGATTTCTTTGTTATTGTAATTATGAAAATTTTTTTCAAATCTGTATAGGCCACTGCCCAAAACAATTTGTAAAATTTTTTGTGGGGAGCATGGCGGCTATGTAAGTAGGCTGTTTAAGTTTTTATATTGGTAACGCCACGTAGCGCTCTGTATGTGCTGTGTGCAGTCTGTGGCTGGTTTGCATTATTGTTGGAATATCTGCCATTGTAGTGTTGGGCAGCGGCAGCTGGATGTGAACAGCGCGCAAGCGTTGCGCAGTTGGAGGTGAGCCGCCAGCAGTGGTGCCTTCCGAAGTTTGAATCTTTTATTTAGCTGGCAGTAGTGGCGCTCGCTGTATTGCAGTAGCTTGAGTAACGAAGATTTTTGTGAGGTAAGTAATTTGTGAAAGGTATAGTTTAATGTTAGTCAGTGCCATTCTTTTGTAGGGATTATTGAAAGTCAGATTGCGTAGCGCTAAAAATATTGTGTGTCAGTCTTGTATAATTGTTCAAAGGGGATGTTTCAAGTGATACGAGGCCGTTGGGATCCAGCACGGCGTTCCGTATTACCCTCCTTAGCCCACCGATTGCATATTCTGCTAACGGTCATTGGAACTCGACCAAAGCGAGCAGCAATGTCGCGATACGATAAACTCCAATCGCGATAGGCTACAATCCGACCTTTATCAAAGTCGGAAACATGATGGTACTCATTTCTCCTCCTTACACGAGGCATCACAACAACGTTTCACCAGGCAACGCCGGTCAACTGCTGTTTGTGTATGAGAAAAAACTTTCCTCGTGTCAGCATTTTGTAGGTGTCGCCACCGGCGCCAAGCTTGTGTGAATGCTCTGAAAAGCTAATAATTTGCATATCACAGCATCTTTTTCCTGTCGGTTAAATTTCGCGTCTGTAGCACGTCATCTTCGTGGTGTAGCAATTTTAATGGCCAATAGCGTAAATAACAGGGGAGGGGGCAAATATTGTGGAAATTTTAGGTCTACTGACAGAATATGGTGATTTTAGAGGACGATATAACCCTGAAATCTACACAGATGTGTAAACGATCACAGACTTCATTTGAGGTAGGAGGAATGTTTTCTATGGGCTGTACAGCCGTAATCACGCAGTTTGTCGTACTCAGCTAGCACAGCATGTCGCGACCATGTTTGTATCGCTACACTGGCACTACACCATGGCCAATGATCAACTGTTGTCCCGAAATCAGGGACACTTTGGCGGCACTGCGACAAGTGAGGCACGTGACACATGTGGCGTCTCTCGTCAGCAAGCTTGCTGTGATGCATGTAAATCAGGCTCATCCAAGAATTGCGGCCGGCGGGCGCGCCCGCGCCCCGCGGGCGCTAGGCAGTGTAGTTCACCGCCCCTACACGACCGTGTGTCGTTGTCGCTAGTATCGGCATAGGAGAGAGAGAGAGAGAGAGAGAGAGAGAGAGAGAGAGAGAGAGAGTGATAGCTAGCTGCGGAGCGTGTGAGACCGCACAGCACTGCGCTGCGCTGGACTGTCCCGCGGTCTGATCCAACGTAAACAAAATATTCTATTTTAGAAATAGTTTTATGTAAGGGATATAGTGTCTCATTCTTACCGTTAGTAGCTACAAGTAAATATTTTTTGTTATACGTCATGCTACACCTTTTTGTATCCCTTTTCAGAGTTAAGAAATCGGATCCTTAGTTTGCTGTTTTGTACGTAATAATTTTAACTGACCAAGTTTGAAAACTTATTTGAAATAGAATTAAGGTTTTAAAGCTCTTTAATTCTTACAGTCAACATTGTTAAAGAAGACAATTAACATTTTACACGTTTTTATTTTTCGAGGAAACGATTTTGTCTAGGTTTGGTACAATATTCCGAGAGACCGCTAACCTCAAACAATTAGTAAAATTTTTATCTGCAATTAATGAACAGTTCTTAGTTTTAGCAAGCTTTAAAAGAGAGAAAAAGCGCTCACAAATATACGTAGAACCAAACATTTAGAGAAATTTGGCCGCGTGTTTGTGCAAAAGAGGATATTTCTCTCGTGGAAGACATCTGTAAAAGTCATAAGTTTTACACATAAGAAAGCGGTTCTCAGGGCGGATATCGCACTGCAGGTCAATCAGCTCTAGTTGAAGTACTTGTGAGACGTCCTCTGCGCGATGGGAAAACGGGCGAACAAATATATATAAGGTCGGTTGAAGCTCACTTATCTCTAAAAATCTGTTTTCAAACTGTTCTTATAATTCGCAAATGATTTGAACATAATCTGAAAAATCCACATCTCTTTTAACACTGTCTAGTGCGGGAAAGTGTCCACAATTCTTCTCGCGCATCTGTTTTCCCCACAAAATAAGTTTTTTTTATGAATGCTTGAATCATCTGCATTAAATTAGCAACAGAGTGATTTTCGCCTTGGAGTGAAATGTTCAAAGTATTTAAATGACCAGTAAGGTCACTCAGAGAAGCCAAATTCGCCACCCACTTAGGATCACAAAGTAATGGTTCTGGACGTCCTTTCATTTCAAAAAGGTATTTATTTCACCCCTCAAGGAGAAAAACCGATGAAGCACCTTTCCTCTTCTCAGCTATCTTACTTCGGTGTGGTAGGGGATGTCCGGATATTCCGCTTCGATATCAGCCAGAAATTCTTTAAATTGGAGATGTGTGAGTCCATCCGATCGAAGATAATTAACCGTCCGAAGAACTGTGTCCATAACATTTTTTATGTTGACAATCTTCGCACAAAGTGTCTCCTGGTATATCACACAATGGACTGCCGCGAATAAGGAACAGCCGACTTCAGCCATTTTTGACCTGTCGTAACCAGGAATCCAGTGCGTATCCCTCGTAGCGCAGGGGCTCCATCCGTTGTTACACTGGTCCGGTGTTCCTATTTTAAACCCATTGACTCTAACACGTTTTCCACGGCTAGAAAAATATCCAAACCCGTGGTCGTGTCTTATAATGGTATAAGGTCGAGAGGCGCGACAGGCGGTCGGGCGGTCCGCACGGCCAGTTAAGCGACACGGCTCGGCCACTGCGACAACATACGAATTCGCCCGGGGCGCTGGCCGCGGGCGATCGCGGGCGCTAGCGCCCCAGGGGCACAGTTTGGACGAGCCTGATGTAAATACTAATTGCCCAGCCGGAAAGTGGCACTGAATCGACAACCGCTGTAGAGCGGGCTATCACCGTGCGGCCGTAGTCACTCATCCACCATCTACTGGAAGAGCTACCTCCGTTCGTCATCCTAAAGGGCCATCTACGTGGAGGTTCGGCTAAACGCACCAATAATCTGAGGGCCAAACTGAGGTCCTCCCAACCGCCGACCATTGGGCATCTTCCGACGCCAGATACCGCCAGCCAGCGTTTCTGCCCAGATGTCATCATGTCATCAGCGCCAACACACGCCAGAGCAGATTTTCGACCCACCTTCCTGGCGGCATAGCAACGCCGGACTGCAACGCCAGTGCCTGACAGCGTTCCAACGCTGCATAGGAATGTCGACAACACGACATCACCATACTAATGGGCGCTGATTGGTGCAGTGACCGTAGGCATTTTCACGCCAATGCATAGCCCACAGAGTACCGAAGATTTTATCTCCAGCTCCGACTGCAATGGACACGAGAGTTCCATAATAAAAAGTTACAAGTAAATAAAGGAATCAACTGCATCCAAGGTGAACATGACTGAAACTGCCTGCGCCTACCAACTAGAGGACCCAGCATCCTATATTTTGTGTCAGAAGACCTAGTGAGGGCTAAAATGTATGTCGGACAGCGGCATAGAACGACAATGGCAGTTGGCAGCGGCAGTTCAACGATGGTATTCAGCACGGGAATACAAGTAATCGCTTATGGTGAGCATCATATAGCCTCTTTAGTGAGCAACAATCTTCTTAATAGGTTGATGAGCGGCCTTCCACAAATTTCTCCCCAGTGCCAAACTTTTCGTCTCAGAGCCACCGCAATTGCAACCTCGGTCCTGAGTTATCTGTTGCCTACATTCCAATCTCCCTCTTCCTCTACAGTTTTTACCCCCCTTCACCCTCTCTCCAGTGCCAAAGAAGTTACTCCCTAAGCCTAAACAAATGTCCCATCATCCTGTCCCTTCTCCTTATCAGTGTTTTCCTTATATTCCTTTCCTTGACGATTCTTTGCAGAACCTCCTCATTCCTTACCTTATCAGCCCACCTAATTTTCAACATTATCCTGCAACGCCACATCTCAAATAGTTCGACTCTCTTCTTTTCCGGTTTTCGCACGGCCTATGTGTCATTACCATACAATACTACGCTCCAAACATCCATTCTCAGATATTTATTTCTCAATTAAGGCCACTTGGGCAGGAATGGCCTTTGTGCTAGTGCTGCTCTACTTTTTATGTCCTTCTTGCTTCGTCCGCCCTGGGTTATTTTGCTGCCTTGGCGGCAGTATTTTTTCATTTCTACTTCCTGATCCCCAGTTCTGATGTTAAGTTTGTCGGTGTTTTCATTCCTGCTACTTTTCATTAACTTTGTCTTTCTTCGATTTAGTCTTAATTCATATTCTGTACTCATTAGACCATTCATTCCATTCAACAGATCCTGTAATTCTTCCTCACTGTGAATTAGGATAGCAATGGCATCAGCCAATCTTATCGTTGATATCCTTACAGTCTGAATTTTAATCCCACTCTTGAGCCTTCCTCTGATTTCCATCATTGCTTCTTCGGTGTATAGATTGATCAACAGGATCAAAAGACTACACCTGTCTTACTCATTAATCCAAGGACTTGGTTCTTGGTCTTCCAATCTTATTGTTCCCTCTTGGTACTGGTACATATTCAATTTACATTGAAGAGCTAAAGAAACCGGTACGTTTGCGTAACATCGTCTAGGGCCCCTGCGAGCACGCAGAAGTGCCGCAACACAACGAAGCATTGACTTGACTAATGTCTGAAGCATTGCTGGAGAGAACTGACACCATGAATACTGCAGGCATCTCCATAAATCCGAGGGAGTGGAGATCTCTTCTGAGCAGCACGTTGCAAGGCATCCCACATATGCTCAATAATGTTCATGTCTGGGAAGTTTTGTAGCTAGCGGTAGTATTTAAACTCAGAAGAGTGTAGCTGGAGTGACGTGTCACCTATCAGAATCGTATCTAGACGTATCAGGGGTCCCACATCACTCCAACTGCACACGCCCCACACCATTACAGAGCTTCCACCAGCTTGAACAGTCCTCTGCTGACGTACATGGTCCTGGATTCATGAGGTTGTCTCCATACCCGAACACGTCCATCCGCTCGATTCAATTTGAAACGAGACTCGTCCGACCAGGCAACATGTTTCCAGTCATCAACAGTCCAATGCTGGTGTTGACGGGCTCATTCGGGGCGTAAAGCTTTGCGTCGTGCAGTCATCAAGAACACACGAGGGGGCCTTCGACTCCCAAAGCCCATATCGATGATGTTTCGTTGAATGGTTCGCACGTAAACACTTGCTGATAGGCCAGCATTAAAATCTGCAGTAATTTGCGGAAAGGTTGCACTTCTGTCATGTTGAACGGTTCTCTTCAGCCGTCGTTGGTCCCGTTCTTGCAGGATTTGACGTTTTACCGGATCCCTGATGTTCACGGTACACTCGTGAATGGCCACACAGTAAAATCCCCACTTCATCGCTACCTCGGAGAAGCTGTGTCCCATCGCTTTTGCGCCGACTGTAACACCACGTTCAAACTGACTTAAACCTTGATAACATGCCATTGTAGCACCAGTAACCGATTGGACAACTGCGCCAGACACCTGTCGTACATAGGCGTTGCCGACCGCTGAGTCGTGTTCTGCCTGTTTACATATCTCTGTATTTGATTACGCATGCCAATAGCAGTTTCTTTGTAGCATCCGTGTATTATTCGTCTTTCCCTGTAGCTTACCCTTGTTTTTCTCAGAATTTCGAACACCTTGCACCATCATTTTACATTTTGTATGGACTTGTATGATAATTTGTTTCCTTTCCCTCTCTGGTCTTAGTAATATTTTACGTTATTTTTCGCTTCTGGCACTGACAGATTGCGAGCCAAATGGCATCTGGTCTGAAGGTATCAGCTCAAGGGCAATGCAGTTGGCAGACGTTAGCTTCACCGCAGTGACACTTCTCCGTGACGTCACTATGACGTACCCATAACCAGTTTCCACCGTCTATCGACTTTCGTGGTCATATCGAGTGTGAGTGCCGGAGCTGCTCGTGGCATGAAGGTCACAGGTAGTATAGTTGCGCCATAGCTGAATAATTCTTAGAAATAATGTGACTGGTTTCTGGTTTCAGTATCTCATTATTTCCAAGCTTCAAAGTAATGTCTGCAAATGCCTCATTAGTGTTAATAAATGGAAACGTATTTATAGTTTGAGGGACAGTGGATAAGTCATATCCTGCATCACATTATTCTATTTGACCTATGTATTGAATCCGGTTTAACTGATCTATTTCTTCATTTGAAGAACATACACGTAACACAGTGCAACAAAGTTATGCATTCTTTGTACACCAGAATAATAAATGTTCTAATATCACAAAACTCTTGTGAAATCGTAAAAGCGTTGTAAATACGAAATATCATTGTGACTATGGTAGCCATTCTTGTACACGAATTAAAGCAGCAACTCATATCTTTAGCTGGTACATTCATTGCAACTTTGGAAACTATTGTTATCTGTGGTCTTCGAATGCGAGAACCTGCCAACTTCATAGTCGTATCATAAAGAGTACTTAACAATAAGCTCCCCCACTGAAAAAAGTTAGCTGAACTTCTTCCTTTGCATTTCAAACTACCTCGAGCAACGAGAAAAAAAAACAGCAGCAGGAACATTCCTATATCAGTACCAGAGTATGCTTCGTTCTGCATACGTACTTTAATTGAAGATGCTTCTTCTCTGAAGTCTCCTAACTAACTTGTAAATTTTCTTTTATACTATGTAGAAGACTGAAAATAAATTAGTTTTTATTTCTTTTTCAGATGTATCAGTCTTTTCCATGCTTCTTATTCTGAGGAGTACCTAGTAAGTTTTGCCGGATGGTAACGTGTTTTGAATATTTACTTGTGTCTGCATGTTTCATGTTTAATTTGCAAATTATTGGAAATGACAACTTACTCCTGGGAAAGAGCACACTTGTTGATATGTTGATAGCAGGTCTCAAGGCAGGGGACAGTGAAACGACCAAGTCCATAGAGGATTTGTCAGGCATCGAAATAACCAACACTGGTAATAGCAGAGAGTCACAATAATATTATAACTTACTAATTGTCCAAATAATGAATAAAGTAAATAATTCAGAAAAATCTTGCAAAGCAATAAATGTAACGTTTAAGAATATATACTTTAAGTCAGTTGTCGGTGATTTCCTTGAATAAAAGAATTTTTTTTAATTTGGAGCTTATGCTTTAGGTTGTGGCAAAACTTAGTTACAAAATGCTGTTTCCTTTTCTTTTTAGGAAAGAAAGAAAGCAAGAAATTTTAAGAAAATACTTTGCAGATTTTCTGCTTGTTCACCGCAAATATTTTAGTCAAAATTATCTGACAGGGGACTAACAAGCCCGGCGGCTCCAAAAGGCGTTGAAATTCGTTGAATAGTTCAAAACATCAAAAACACGATTAACAAGCTACAGTGTTAAAATCAGAAAAAAAGTTCTTAGAGGTAAAATAAATGCATCCGTCACAGTACTGCTCAAACTTAGCAGCCTTTCGCGGTCATAGACCCACTTAGTTGCATTGGTCATGTGTTAGGAACAGCACAGCCGGCTTAAAAAACAAGTTCCTCCGTAGCACACCAAACAAACTACTATAACATGGGGCGTTTTACGCCAACTGTGAAGCAGTCAACTTTTTGCATGCAAGATGTTAAATTAGATATGCAAACAGCCAACAAGCCCGAAGTTCTTAAAGCAAACTGCAATAGCTTAAAACGTCATTTTCATTGCAAATTTAACATCAAATGATTTAAGTAGAAAATATTCTAGCGGTACGAAAGGCAGTAAGAGCACAGTTCTTTATAGAACGAAGACAAAAGTACACCTTGAATTACAACTAAAAAGGCATTGCATAATCTGAGCTGCTTGCGCACACAGTTGAGCAGAGGTAACCACTACGTAATCTAATACTGCAAGAGCCGCGTTTACCACTAAGGTCTAGCGGTTCTAGACGCGCAGTCCGGACCCGCGCGGCTGCTACGGTCGCAGGTTCGAATCCTGCCTCAGGCGTGGATGTGTGTGATGTCCTTAGGTTAGTTAGGTTTAAGTAGTTCTAAGTTCTAGGGGACTGATGACCACAGATGTTAAGTCCCATAGTGCTCAGAGCCATTTGCACCATTTTTACCACTAATTTGGTTGACTCACAATTAAGACTACACTCGCTGCTATTCGATACAACATACTTCAGACAAAATAACAGACGTTACCACAGTCTCGCTCATAGAACGTGTCAGTCATTGGGCTTTAAATAAGCAGAAATTACTCCAACTAACACTATGCAATTTAAACAACTTGCAGAGCTTTCGTAAATTGTACAAAGTAAATTACGCCACAGACACAGATAGTACTTGTAAGCACAACGGCACCTACAGGGCGAGGAATTTCCACACACAAACGCGACAGTACATTTGAGAAATCACAGTTCAACAAAAGTCGTAAATGGCCACCCGACAGTTAGTCGTACAAGGACGATCCTGGATGGGAAAACGGCTTACCCACCAGAATTAACACAACTGAAGGTGTCAGCGGCAGACAGGTGGAAGGATGCAGAGGGTTGTATTCAGGCCTCTGCACGGCTACACTGTCCTCCAGACGTAGCAAAGCTCCAGTCCCGATGTTGCCGTGAAGTCTCGCGCCACGTCCTCCACTCACGAGCGTTTCCTCCGTATTTGTCCCAAACAAACTCCAGGCTCGCGCGGCCCACCACCGACCACGACACGACCACTACTGCAACGTCGACGACTGACAGGGTCACTGCCCTCTCTTGGTAACAACCAATGTAAATTTCACCGCGTATTGGTGCTGCGCCGCTTCTCCTTGGAATCGATCCGCGCGCGCCTGAATAGGCTATCGCGATCAATCGCACCGCGCCAAAGTGCGGACACGAGAAAGAGCCGACACACTAATCGTTCCAAAGATAAGTTACGGCACACTTTTATGAACATAACATCGAATATTACACAACAAACCTTTATTAAGGGGGGGGGGGGGAGGGGGGGACGTACATGAAATACAGGTACAAATATAACCTGTCACCAAATACACAAGTTTTGAGTTACACAACTGAAATTAATTACAATGATTGATGGTAGTTCAGGGAATCTACTGAAAGTTTTTTGTAATTTTAATTGATATTTTGAAATTGTTTGGCAATTTTTAAATTTTTAAACTCACGATTCACATAGGTACCATTTACAAAGAAAGTTTCTAAGAAATTGTCTTGTAAATTTTGCAGTATAATCTCTACATTCATATAAAGAAACCCACAGAAGCTTTTCAATTTATTGACATTTAACCAAGTTTTATGTTTCATTATTTTTTATTTGAAAAAATACACATAAAAAAATCTACCTTCTTAATTATATATCTTGGCATTCATAAATGATATTAAATATTCACTCTGTGTACATGTTTCTTATACATAATACAAAAGACATGCCAAAAATTACAGTCACATCTTTTCTAGTTTTTGAGAAAAATGTACCTGAATAACGTAAATAGTAGTTCTGATAAAATACCTTTTAAAGTTTAACATGCTCTTTCATTGTCGCTCCCTCCTTCAAAAGCCACCAGATCTATACTCATTGTCCTCATTTCCTTCCACACTTCTCTTCTGGCTTCTTCTTTGCTGTCTTGTCAGCTTTGCAAGGTCTTCAATGGATTTATCGGTTGCAAGTATACGTTGAATGTCTGTCCCCTTCAAGATGTCGCGAGTGAAAATTCCGGGCTTGAAGCTCATTCTCTGCAAGACCTTCATCCTCATAATTTTAACTATCTTGAATGAGCAAAATGTGGTTTTGGGGTAACGTTTCCATATGAGGACATTCAGGGACTCAGGATTCTGCGTTTTGCCATGAACGCATTTCTTGAGAAGATCAGGGCTGGACAGAATCCTGAATGTTGGCTTGATGACGTTGAGATTAGATTTAGGAAGACTTTCCTTGTGAGTATAGGGAATTCAATCCCTCTGAGCCTGTTTGTAGCGACACCTACTAATTGAGCAAAGATCGTGTATGGGTTATTCATCTGTGGATAACATATGAAAATATGTTGCCCCAAACAGACCGGCGCTTCTCTTCAACCTTGATAGGTTATCCCTAATATTCTTACCATAATACACTTGAAGGGTATCAATCAACTTCTTCGTTAACCTGTTCTTTCCACTTAGACCCTTTCCGTCTTCCAACTTCTTGCCCTTCATGTCATCCACAACTTCTCGCAATCTTGAGCCCATGCGCTTCTGGACGTGACCTACACATTCAAGTTTTTCAATAATACTTTCTTCACCATATGGTTTGCTGTCACTTACTATCTTGAGTGCGCTGGAGTCACCAATATACTTTACGTAGCTGACTCCATGTTTAGAAACAGATCTGTTAAAAATTATCTTCATTCCAGCACCTTCCATCGAGCCACTTGATCCACAATGGTTCATTCTGCAACTGTGATTCTTCATCAAATCTTCTGTATCCTTATTTCTGGTAATAAGACAATTTTGACAGTAGTTGCTCATTACTTGCACACCAAGCACTTTACCTACAACAACACTTATCACACTTGAAATGCCGTTTAGGGGTGTATGGCCTCTCTTCATAAATGTGCCATCACATGAAACAACCAGATCAGTCCTCACGTGATTACCATCCTCATCATCCAAAGGATCATTCTGTCTTACAGCCTCTGCTATTGATGCAAATAAATTCTCTTCACAAACTTCATAAAATGACTTTTACACTTCAGTATTTGCCGTTGAAAATCTAGCACATGGTGCTGGCATATTCATCATTCAACGGAGTATATTTCCTCCTTCTCTTAGACATATAAAAATCTCATACTCGCTTTATAATACCAGTTATTTGATTTTGATGTTTTAAATGAGGTGTCAGCATCACAGTCCTTGCATACAATATGTACATTACACACCACGCTCACTCTGTTACCATCATTGAATAATTCCAGATTTTCTGAACCACATTTCTTACATACACATGCTAATTTCACGCACTAGACAACATCTCAATGTCAATCATCGGATATCCAGTGTTATTTTGACAGTCATCACCATTGTCAGTAATAATGACACTTGAAATCTTCTGTCTTGAGCTGCTGGGAGAAGAGTTCACATGTTTATAACACACAGTCTCGTCAGAAAACTCGGTACCATTACCGCAATTATTAGCGTGTCTGCAATTTAAGAAAGCACGTACACGCTTATTGCACATCTTTTTGAAAACTTTTCTTTGTCGTTGCATTATTAAATAACACAAAAAAATACAACGACGAAGTTAGCAAAACAACGCAAATAAATATAAGTATTCGCGACTTTGTAAACAAAGATTATCGTTGTCTTTTGCTTCCAGCTACAATATCCAACAGTCACAGATGATATAAAACACAAAGAGAATATACTACATACATTTCACAGCCGTCTTGTTGTTTTCATAAGTAATACGAAAACTAATACTGAAGAGTCTCTTCAACCAAGTGGGCGTGGCAGGACGAACACGTTAGGCATTTAATTTTTTTAAGGTACTTAGGTTGAGATCTGGATTGTGAAATTTCAGGAGATTATTGCCAATGAGTTGAGCTAACAAAAGGAAATAAATTTAAAAAATTACATTTTTTCACCTTTTCATGTACACCCCCCCCCCCCCCCCCTCCCCCATAAATTAATAAAAACGTCCCAGAAAAGTAAAACTGGGATAAAAAAAATTAGAAGTAGCATAACTTGAACCAGCGCACCAACTACAGTTCACTCCATAATCCGTGGTCCTGTCCCATTACGCCACAGTGAACACATATAAAATGTGTCTTTGAAAGATGTAACTGTAAAGGTCTTCACCTAACATTTAATTATGACAAATTGTACCAAGAAGGTCGAGTTTTCGCGAGATGCTCAAGATTATTGTGTTTTCTAAGGACATCCAAGGACACACCATATGGTCATGGGGGGTGTTTAGTCGGTTACAAACAGCACAGCTAAGAGAAATGGCATTTAGTCTAGAAGGAAATTCGGTATTTAAGCCTTATTTTGGACAGGATGGTTTGTGAACATGCCCCCAGTTCACAATAACTGTGCGGGAATTTCGTACTCCAAGTATGGGAAACGCCTGCACTCCTTTTCAAGAAATTTGTGCCAAAAATTGCAGAAATGGTGGTACCTCTTAGACATCTTTTGAAGAGGGTATAAATTTTCACTGGACACCAGAGTGTGAAGAAGTGATGTGCAGAAGAATGATTTATAGAATGATTTGTTGACCACTGCTCCCATCTTCACCTTTCTGTATCACCAGAAGCAATTCATTTTGTCTTGTGATACCAGCAACTAAGCCTTGCAGTGCATATTATGTCAAGAAACAGACAGAGCACAGCACTCAATATCCAGTGCATCCAGGCAGCTAACAAGGAAGGGAAGAACTAGTCCACAATAAAAAAAAGAGATGCTCCGCATGAATTATGGTATCACATATTGTCATTGTCAATTGTATCCCAGGCACTTCAAAGTTGTAACAGATCTCACAGCATTAAAATGGATTATTGACTTGGTAGGTCTGACTAACTACTTGACCTAATGGGCGCTATGACTCAATGAAACTGACTTTGAAGCGAGACACCACGCAGGGGAAAGGACTTGGTAATGCCGACGGCCCGAGTTAGAAAGTGTGCTCATAGAGCGTGTTGGTATTTCCGCAGACTAATGGCTAAAGTCAGAGGCTGTTGACCTAGACTATAAGTAGTTCAGGATGCAAGAACCAGCCTGATGATAAAGTACCGTATAAAAAAACCTAGTGTGGATGATGTGTAGTCATGCTAAGACGTACTTATTTTTTACCAACGTGTAATCATCAGTTTTATAATGAAGCTTAGAAATGTATTCTCTTTTTTGTATGTTTATGTGTCAATATTGTCTAAGTTGGAATCACAATATAATCTGGAAATGTTATTCTGTTTGCAAGTTAATGTGATGGTCCAATTAAGGACGTCTTTTACTTGTGTAAAACGTTGTCTTGACTGAGAAGATACTGTTGTTAATACAAGGTTGTTTGAGTACTGTGTCAGGAGGACGATGCTTGCGACTACTGCAGACGCAGTATTTGAACATTTTAATGTGATTCTGGGACACTTTGGTACAAGATTTGAACTTGTACCTTGATCAGTTTAGGAAGTGGTTCCACAGTGAGGCTTTTTGTTGCACTTGGCTAAGTAAGGACGGCGTGGAATCTGTGGAATAACAGTTTTGTATGCCGTATTATTTAAAAGTTGCTGCCGCGTTAAACTCGAGGATCATTGAAAGACTACCCTTGTAAACT
Organism: Schistocerca serialis cubense; assembly: GCF_023864345.2. Taxonomy (NCBI): domain Eukaryota; kingdom Metazoa; phylum Arthropoda; class Insecta; order Orthoptera; family Acrididae; genus Schistocerca; species Schistocerca serialis. The sequence goes on from NC_064641.1 coordinate 623,792,299, forward strand.
GAAACTGGGTGGAGGTGAAAGTCAAGGAAGTGAGAATTTCTCACAAGAACTTTGTTAATTAGATGCTGAAATGTTTCAAACTGTGATTTGTTCACTTACCGTCTGTTCATAATTGTTGAGGCTTTCAGCATGTTCCATGCTCTCGAATGTTGGTCTCACGGAGTAGAAATCTATTATGCTGCTTTTTAACCTGGTTTTAACTGATATAAAACGTAGGAGGTAGTACGTCTTTACCAATATCGTCCATTTTGTCTTGGTGTTTTGGCAGTCACATATTTTGTTCCAGCGTCAGAGAGGCTACTTTATCCCAAGGTGTGTCTTCTGTGACATCTCTCTCGTCTTTCACGAAACCACAGTCTAACATATACAGTCGCGACACTCACTGCTGTGCAAATTGTAACTGTCGGACAGTTGGAACGGCACTAGCATTCCTAATGGCGAGGAAGCAGCCGTAATATTAACGTTTGTATTTAGTTACTTTTCTTCTTAATTAACTAAATAGTTATTGCATTTTTGCATTCCGAGCATTAGTAAATTATCGAGACACTTGAATTACAGTAAAATAAATATAAAAAAGCCGAATGTCAGTTATTTAGTGCCATAACTTACGACTTAGTCAACGGGCATACTTCAGAATATGTATATAATTGCAGCTTATATAGCTGAAATCACAAAAATATAAACACATATTTCATTCATAAGGAGCATACCTTTCTGTTCTTGTCTGTTTTTATTATGATAGGCACTTTCCTTGACATCTAACAACTTTTTATGGAATGTAATGATTTTAAACTTCATTCGATTTTCCAATGAACAATTTTTTTGTTTAAATATTTTAGCTTCAAAAGTGAATGTGCTGAAGATTTTTGCCGTTTTTGCGTCAGATGTAACAACAATAGTGGAACTGGTTTCTTCTGTACTGGGCAGCAGATTTATTGCTTTTGACCTTTTGGTATAACGTCTGTGTAGTTTCCCCTTCAGCTACAGTTGTGGTAGCACATTTGGTACGTTGAATAATGTAGCTGTTGCATTTCATAGAAGTCGCCTACGTTTACATTGACTGATTTGTTTGGAAGAGTAGATACAGGATGCCCCATTTATATTGACCACCCTAAATAACTGTTTGTCCAGACACAAATTACAAAATGTTTCAAGCAAATGTTTTTTGGCCGTCAAGGGGACGTCAATCAGCATGATGGCCTTCGTTGTAGCTTTGTTTTTTACAAAGATATGAACAGCGATATGACTCTTTTAAATGGCGCAGAGTATTTTTATTCGGTAATTCATTTCCTCTCCTAAAGACCTATTCGGAAATATATCACAGTGTACCATTCCCTGAAACGCGACGTTATTAATTGCATAACACAACATTGACGTTGACGCTCCCAGCCCTTAGTGCAGGTACTCGGGGTAATGGAACACATCCACGTGCTGATGTTGACAGAGGACAAATGTAAAAAAATGGTTCAAATGGCTCTGAGCACTATGGGACTCAACATCGTCATCGATCCCCTAGAACTTAGAACTACTTAAGCCTAACTAACCTAAGGACATCACACACATATCCATGCCCGAGGCAGGATTCGAACCTGCGGCCGCAGCAGTCACGCGGTTCCGGACTGAAGTGCCTGGAACCGCACGGCCACCGCGGCCGGCGCATAAGTAGAATGCACACCCGTCATTCCATCAACCATCGTCAGTTGAAGAGTTGTCTGAGTAGAATGTACACCAATGAAACGAAGATAGAAATGCTACTCATCTATGAGGAATGTAGGTTAGCAAAACAGTAATGGCAATACTGTTTTCATAAGTACGGGTACAGTTAGTACAGTAGTTTAGTCCTTTTAAATTCTGTTATGTAGAGTAGGCATACAGTAAAGGCTGCCCTTCCTACAACCTGCATCGACATAACATTCCTTTTATTGTTGTTATTATTGAAGGTAGGCGAAATGCTACGCAGCCAGCGGAACTGAACAGAGAGCGATATCCTGACAAGAACCCACCTTCCCGACGGACGTTGTCTCGCCTTCTTGCGACGTTTCAGGAAACGGGAAGTTTCAACCCACGACAACGTAATCGTCGTCTTCCGTTGTTATGAGTCCACATACGAGCACACGACAGCTTGAACACGAGATTGGCATTCCTAAAACTAGTGTACACGTCACCGGTTCCATCTTTACCATGTACACCTAAATCAAGAATTGCATGGGAATGATTTCCAGAATCGTGTACAGTTCTGTCAGTAGGCACAGCAGCAACTTCTTGACAATCCGAACTTTTTCTCCAATGTTCTATTTACCGATGAAAGTTCCTTCTCAAACAAAGGACAGGTAAATACAAGGAACTTGCATTATTGGCCCAGCGACAACCCACGATGGCTTAGACTGGTGGTACATCAACGTAAATGGAGAGTTAACGTCTGGTGTGGTATGCTTGGTACTACAGTTATTGGCCATTATTTCATCAATGGTAGTCTAAACGGTACAGCGTATGCCAACTTCCTCAGACGAATTCTTCCTCCCCTTCTGGATGTAGTGCCGCTAAGAACTAGAATGCTTATGTAGTATCAACACGATGGATGTTCAGCACGTAATGCCTTGCACGCACGTCGTGTTCTGAACCTAAGGTATCCTGCCAGATGGATTGGTCGAGGAGGAACAGTTACTTGGCTTGCTAGATCTCCTGATTTAGGATGCATTAAAGACGTTCTCTATCGCCATATTCCAACAACTCCAGAGGACATGCAGGAACGTATCGTGCTTGGTTGTAATTCTCTTCAGCAGTCAACACTGGAAGCAGTAAATAACTGTTTCACCCAACGAGTGCACCACTGGATCGGTGTCCAGGGTCACCACTTTGAGCAGCTTTGAATGTTCTACTCCTGGACAATGGTACAGGAGAGTAAAAATCAATTTTGTATTATGTTTTAGATGTTTTCATTTGTTTTCTGACAACTCCAGAAAGTGGGCGAGTTTGTGATCCCGGGCTCAAAGTCAATGTTGTGAGTAATTAATAACGTTTTGTTTCGGTGAATAGTATACTGTGATACATTTTTGAATAGGTCTTTAGAACAGAAAATGAATTACCGAATAAAAAATACAGGGTGCCATTTAAAAAAGTCATACCGCTGTTCATACCTTTGTAAAAAAACAAAGCTACAACGAAGGCAATCATGCTGATTGATGTCCCCCTGACGGCTAAAGAACATTTGCTTGAAATATTTTGTCGTTTTCATCTGGACAAACAGTTATTTAGGGTGGTCAAGATAAATGGGACACCCTGTATACGGCATATTTCTGCAGTATACTAGACTTTTTATTTTTATTTTTTTTGTTCTTAAAAGAAAATTATGTTCTTCAGTTAACGTCTGTGGATCACAAGAGAATTGTTAATAAGCTGTTCTCTAATGGAATGTTTCATATTTCCCAGTGTCCTTAGGAAACTAACAAAAGTTAAATCCGATGTTATTTTAAAGTCATTGTCGATTTTATGGCACTACATATGGTCTCCAGTGCAAAAACTATGTTACAAATCAGTAAACGGCACTGTTTGCATTCATCCGATATCATATTCAGAAGAGTAGCTTGCTCGTCGCTTGTAGCGCTGCCACAAGAATCATCGGTAGTGTTGTGATTGTCTACATTAGACGGCGATGAAACATAAGAGGTAGCAAGAAAAGATGCTGCAGCTATATCTCAGTCTTTATTTATAAGAATGAATGTTATAGACACTGAAGCAGAATGAGAGTGAATCACAGTAAAAGAGTAGAAAGGCTACACGAAGTAACCAGTCAATCTTTGCAGAGGGCGAAGTACTTGACTGGCAAATTGGCAGTAGCATTCCAGACACGATTTAAACGAAATTGTTTACGGTCGTACCATCCCATCGGAAACATCACAAGAAAATACAGAATCATCCGATTTGGCACGTCTATAGTATTGAAACTAATAAACATATACAATGAATTGGGTTTTTCGAAGAACGGGAAACTAAAAAAGTTATTTTTTATAGCTATTCGTAGGTGTTCAATGTGCTGCCCTTGAGATGCAAGGCATATGTCAAAGCGGTACTCAAATCGTTCCAACACTGCAGCGAGCATGTCTTGAGTTACAGCTACCACAGCTGCTGTTATGCGATGTTTCAGTTCATTCATTGTTGATGGTAACAGAGGCACATAAACAGAGTCTTTTATAAACCCCCACAAGAAATAATCACGTACAGTCGGGTCCGGTGACCTTGGAGCTCTGTAATGTAAGGCACAATCATTTGGTCCAGTGCGACAGACCCAACGTCCAGTAGTCCTTTAATTTAAAAATTCCTGCACTTCCTGATTCCAGTGTGGTGGTGCCACATCCTGCTGGTCATTAGACTCAGTCTCCAACGGTTGGAAAAGGAATGCTCTCAAGCATATCGTGATATGTGCTTCCTGTAACAGTGTTCTCGGCAAATGAAAGTGGACCATACACCTTTTCCCGTGAAACTGCACAAAACGCATTAAATTTTGGAGACTCCCCCTCATGTTGTACAACTTCATGTGGTTTTTCCGTATCCCATATTCTCACATTATGGCGATTCACCATGCCATTTAAATGGAATGTTGCCTCGTCACTAAACACTGTGAAACTATGGCGGATGTGTTCGACGTCTGTGTGAGATACTCGGGACGGCCCGGCGATTTGCCTTTACAAAAAAAGGCTCTGAGCACTATGGTACTTAACTTCTGAGGTCATCAGTCCCATAGAACTCAGAACTACTTAAACCTAACTAACCTAAGGACGTCACACACATCCATGCCCGAGGCAGGATTCGAACCTGCGACCGTAGTGGCCGGCTTGCCTTTACACAACCAACCTGTTTATCGGAATTTTTCATGCCATCGTCTAACGCTCTGTGCTGTAGCAGAATCCACATAATACCTAGTACGAAACTCACGCTGAACAGTTATTACTACCCACACTGCTCAAAACGTAGAACAGGAAACGCTTTCTGTTGTCCTGACACCATTTTTACTAGAACTGAAGTAGGTGCTCACTGCTGCTACCTCGAGAGTTTGCTCTTTACAGCAGTACGTTGCCCACGTGCATATCTCAAATAACATAATAGCTATGATTTTTCTTAAGTCGAATGATTCATTTTTAAACAACCTGTACATCACATAAACGAAGCATATGTCACACAGGTAATGCCACTGGCTCTATCATAACTCAAACAATAACTTACAAAGGAGCAAACTTGAGTCTTCTCGAAGTGAGAGATGAACGACAAAAACAACAGATTCCACAATTTTAACCCTCTGCTTTACGATTTAAGTTCCGTTAGCGTGAGCCGTAATTGGCTGCAAGGTACGGATGCCCCTTACTATTTCCGGCGCTTACACACGCTAAGGCTGCGGTGCACTACGCCTGGTGGCGTCCGAAGGCGTGAGGACGCCCTCGGGACTTGTAAGTACGTGTTTGTGAGATGCTAGTAACGTGACATTTCTACAGATGTCATAAATGATAAGGATTAGTTGCCCATTGGAAACGAAACATTCTTTGTCTCAAACGCAACGATATATTAACAGGCGTTTGGCCGTGCGGTTCTAGGCGCTACAGTCTGGAACCGCGCCACCGCTACGGTCACAGGTTCGATTCCTGCCTCGGGCATGGATGTGTGTGATGTCTTTAGGTTAGTTAGGTTTAAGTAGTTCTAAGTTCTAGGGGACTGATTACCTTAGAAGTTAAGTCCCATAGTGCTCAGAGCCATTTTTTTTCTGCAATGTGAATCCTATATTCTGCGTAGCTCTCTCATTTGCCGCAATGTATTTTGTAATACAAAATGTACGTGTTAAATAAAGCAACATCAAATAGGTAAAAGAATTTCTTGCGGTATCCTTTCATACGTTTTCTCATCACAGGGAGCATGCGAGCATCTGATCTTGGCGATCGATTCCAACCATGCCTCTACTGTATTCGACGACACATTTCGGTTTCCACGACGCATTGCGGAGAGGTGTGTCTGTGGCAGTCATTTCTGCTGTTGAATGTTTTGTGGAAAGCATGTACGCGTCTCGTTTATCTTTCCATTTTAGTGCCAATATTCCATTACAACGCCTCACTGTATATTCTCCCTTCTTTAATTTTGCCTTCAGGTAGTCTGTGGGCACATTTTTTTCTGAAATTACAACGAAATGAACACCCTTAGCTGCTTACAGGCGTTTACATATGCCAACGGGGACGGAGGTAAATGTGTGCTCCGACCGGGACTCGAACCCAGGATCTCCTGCTTACATGGCAGACGCTCTATCCATCTGAGTCACCGAGGACACGGAGGATAGCGCGACTGCAGGGATTTATCTCTGGCACGCCTCCCACGAAACCAACATTCTCAACGTATTGTCCCGCACTACATTCGTAGTGCCCCTGCTCATTATACTCATTACGCACTACCACTAGCACCACGTTTGTCACTACCCGTCTATGTCTTAAAATCACAGCTGTATCCTGAACTTGATTTTCACACAATTTATAAATTTTAATACCATATTTCGCTCTTTTTGATGGGTTAAATTGTTTGTAGGATAAGCGCCCCTTAAATTTCATTAATTATTCATCAATGGCAATATTATCTTTCATTGTGTACACTTCCTTACATTTCTGATTGAACATATCTATCACTGGCCTTAGTTTGTACAGCTTATCTGTGTTGTTGGCTAAACTGTTATTCGCTAGATGCAGAAATCTACTTATGTGCAGAAATCTGAATGGCATCGTCTTCCTAAATATTGGCGTTTCTATAACGGCCCTCCTAGACTAATACATCTAAATCGACGGTTTCCTTACTTCAGCCATGATTATACATAACGCAATGTATATTTTTATTTCATTACAGCCGATAGGAGACCACTTTTGGTCTATTTTTCGTCTCTTCTGTTCATTGTTGAGTACGTCTTGTGCATATCTATTCGTCTCAGTTAGGATGTTTTCCCAAAATGTACTATTAAATGTTAACATAGAAAACGTCTAATTCTCTTATGCTTGTACTCACGTGCTGTAAAGCTATTTCCTTTATTCCGGGAACTTCGGTATACGTCCAGATTGTAGGTTCATTGTCTTCATTTTGGCACATCCACGACTCAAGATTGTTGCTGGTAGATTTGCTCTTCTTCGTCAGTATCATCTTCAATCACCAGCCGCTTACACGTTTTCGTACAGGAGGTAAAACGTCGCTACCACTGTCACTGCCGCTGTCAAAATATCCTGCAAAATCATTGTTTACTATGCCACCACATGTCTCCCTTTCCTCGTGAACACGTTTGAACCATGTCGGGAACATTGTGAAAGTATTTTTCTAATGCCGGCAGGTCCGAATGCGGCGAAGAACACTTCGCGTATGCCGCGTGTACTCGATCAGCACGCAACGTGTCACAGACGTTCTGTTTACATTTGGTGCTGCTGACCGACGACGTCTCTCACACGACATGCGCTTGTTCGGCGCGGTGAACATACCACGCCTCTGATACGTCTAGCTGATATTTGGCCACGTCGGCACGCTACGTCTCTCACTCGACATAGTAAGCTAAGGGGGGTAAAGTTCATAAGTTTGACCAAATTTAAGTCTGAAGTGTAACTTAGATTCCCAATTACTTGAGCAAGTTACGTTCTGAATTAAAAACGAGAAGTTATCTATATGCACTGTAAATGTGCATTAAACATTTTTGACGTCTTCGGAAATACCATTTTCTACTTTATTATGTAGGTTTGAAAATGCGCCTCGCCCCGAAACTAGACACCGAATGAAAAATAAAATATTTGCAAGACGTAAAGGTATAAAAATTGTAACGGAATCACTACACTTGGAATTTCTTAGAGTCGTACTTGACTGTTGAAATCTGAATGAGAGAACAAGAGAAACTGTCTAAGTCTGAGCAAATACTACCAGTACTAAGTCAGATACTGTCAAAGTCGTGAAGAAAAAAAAATGTTCAAATGTGTGTGAAATCTTATGGGACTTAACCGCTAAGGTCATCAGTTTCTAAGCTTACACACTACTTAATCTAAATTATCCTAAGAACACACACACACACACACATGCCCGAGGGAGGAATCGAACCTCCGCCGGGACCAGCCGCACAGTCCATGACTGCAGCGCCTTAGACCGCTTTTTTTTTATAAAAACATTTATTAAAAAAACAATGTTACACTCCAAATACATACGAAGTTATACATACATGAAGTTATTTAAACAAAACGGTTTGATCATTTCAATTACGCTGACGTTAAGGAAAGACAACAGAAGATTGTGTTACTGACTAATTACCAGAAAGAATTAAGTTAAACATCAAGAATTTTTTTTTTAAAGATATTCAAACTTTAACCTGAAGAAGTAAAATCTGCACTTTGAATTACATGAGCTGCAATCTTTACAAAAGCATAATTTCTTTATGATGGATATCAGCAAGTTGGTGGGATAATTTTAAATATAAAACAATTTAATAATCATATTAGACAATTTCTGAAATACTTGAGAATGGCAGAAAGGAGATATATAATAAAGTTTACTAGTCTTCCAACTACACTTTCTGGACATTAATTGAATCTTAAGTATCTGAAGTGGTCAGATCTATATAATCAGTCTTTCACTGGATCAGATGTATATAATCAGTCTTTCACTGCGAAACTGACTTACACATCACAGTGCAAAAATGAACAGGGCAATGTGCCAGCCATTGAATATTACATTTATCAGATAGAATCTTATGGTTTTAACCAATCGATAAGGACATTTCTATAAAAACTGTCTATTTCCAAATTTCTAGTATAAGCCAATAATGCATCTTTAATATTTTGTGTTTTGACACTATTAGACACACAATCTCAATGTCGCATAAGTTCTGTACATTATCTTATAAATTGCAAAAACTACTCTCTGAAGTAGAAAATGCACACATCATAAATATACTGTAAAATCTTAAATAGTATCCTTAAGGTAACTACAATACATCACTGTCAACACAGTCTTCTTTTTTATATTAACCAATGCCTATTCTTTCAAATACAATTTTTAACATATTACCGAACTTTTCCTTGTGATTCGAATAGCTTCTAATTTTGTGGAACTCACACAGCATGTGTACCTTGAATTCTATGATCCTATCGGATCCTAATTTGTTAAGGACGTAGTTAACAAAATTTCCCAGCAACCAGTACACAGCGTTATTTTTTGCATCTGGAAAATAGCGTGCTTCAGGCCTGTGTATCAATGACACCCATATATACTCAGGGGATGTTCTTGTAATCAGAGCTATTTGCTCCCGGATCCACTTTCAACTATTCATGTGACCACTGCAAGTATATCTATGAATTACTGTGTCAACTAGATGGCATTGTTGACATAATTTTTTTTCGTAGAGTCCGATTGCGTGCAGTCTTTCATTGGTGCTAACTATGTTGTTAACTGTCTTGTACCATAACGTTTTTATATTAGACGTGAGCACATTAGAACTAATGTTTTTACAAATCTCAGTCCACTCAATGTTTGGAAACTGTCGTTGTATTTTGTTTCTTCCTTCGCTTTTCCTTCGTTCCCGCATTATGGTTCTCGATGTTAAGTGTCGGGACTGCCTGAGTTTGACACTGACATAACTAAACTCAACATAGAAAATCCTCACGTGCTGTAAGCGACTGTTGATATTCTGCACGTCAATCAGGGGAAGCAGGCTTGGACGATTAATGATCTCGAAAAGTTGGCTGGTTATGCTTTCTCGCGAGTCTCTTATTAAACTAACTTGCCTTTTGATAAAAAGAGCAGAGGCTTTATCCGTTACATCAGTTAATCCTAGTCCACCATTTTTAGGATCTAAAGTGGCTACTTTAGCAGGTACTCTGAACACTTCACCTCTCCACAAAAAGTTGATGATTTTGGACATTATTCTCCTCGCTATCATTCTCGGCATTGGAAACAGCTGGGCAGTATAATAAGTCTTAGCAAGGATGCATGAATTGATATACTGTGTTCTTTGGACTTGGTTCATATATCGAGTTAAATTCTCTACAATGGCTCCTTGCACTTTATCTGCTGCAACTTTCCAATTTAAAGCCGTCATTTTCATAGGGCATGCTGTCAGGGTGATCCCAAGTGTTTTATGTTGTCGGACTAATTTTGCCCACTCGACGTTGATATTATCAAAACCTCTGAGATTTAACATCTTACTTTTTTTCCGTTTGCATTGGCTCCAGATGCTCTACCGTATGAATCAATCACCGTTGCTAGCGTGGTTACCTCGTCATTATTCCTTATAATGACCCCTATATCGTCAGCATAGGCTCTTATAACTGTTTTATTTCCTGATAATGTTAAGCCTTTTAATTTAGCATGGACATGTCGGAGGAAAGGTTCCAGCGAAATGGCGAAGAGCGACATGGACAGAGGACTTCCTTGAGGAACACCTCGTATTATTTGCATCGGCCTGGATTGTTGACAATTCACCGATATTTTAGCATTTATTCCAGTTGCTATGTTCCTAATCAACTGTATGACCCTATCGTTGAAACCTATTTTCTTCTAGGTCTGTAGAAGATATTCATGATTTACTACATCGAACGCTTTATAAAAATCTAAAAACATTGAAGCACACTTTATGTTTGTTGCAGAAGTTATTGCAATGATATCCCTGAATTCCACTAGATTTTGAAAAATGGTTCTGCCTTGCGCACAGTTCTGATGTTGACTAATAATTTTATCTATAAGGCATGAAATTCTATTGTTTATTATTCTAGCTATTAATTTATAATCAGAATTCAGCAGTGAAATTGGACGAAAATTATTTAAATCTTTGTTTCCATTATTTTTTGGCACCAGAACAATTTTACTCTCCTTAAACTCAGCCGGAATCATTTTACCCTGAATAACCTCATTTACAATGTCCGTGATTTCCTCACCTACTATTGGCCAGTAACGGATGTAAAACTCTGCTGGCAGACCATCCGGATCTGGGGATATTTTTGGTGGTGAGGCGCACAGAGTCCCATACACGTCTTCTTCACTGATAACCTGGAGAAAATTTTCGTTGTCATCTTCTGTCAGCTGTGGGGCTAGGATGTCAAGGAATTCTTCCAAGGAAGCATCTCTACTTTGATGTACAGAATATAGCTCGCAATAACAGCGATAGATCTCGTCCATGATATCCTGCTGGGTTCTGAGAATCGTACCGTGTTTTGTTCGAATTTCATCAATAAAAGTCCTTCTCCCGTTTTTCGTATGCTTCACTAAATGATATAGGGAAGTAGTTTCATCTTCTGACACCGAATTTGCCTTCGATTTTATTTTCAACCCTTCCATTTGACTTCTCTTGATATTAAGTAACTTGGCTTTGACTTTTTTTATGTCTGCTATCCGAAGTGAGGAACCTGCTGAGACTTGATAATATAGATCTCTCAAAACGGAATAGTAATACTCTATAGTGAATTTCATTTCCCTTGCGCTCTAGGCACTGTATTGAATAAGAACTTTCCTCAACTTTGGCTTTGCCATTTTAACCCACCAGTCAATAGCAGTGGCATATCTACTACGGGCTCGCAGGCATATTGCCCATGTTTCTTTAATCAGATCTTCTAAATCATGATTTACTAACAAGGAAGTGTTCAAATTCCACTGATTCTTGAATCGGTGAACCGGCTGTCTTGTTAGATTTATGCAAGCTAAGACACTTGAATGGTCTGAAAAGTACGTAGGAATGGTTTCTACTTTTGTCACGGAAGTTTCAAGATTTTTAGAAATATATAGTCTATCAATCCTGCTACGTGATGTTGCCGTGACATAAGTGAACTCAACAGTGAAGGGGTATTTGATTTCCCATATATCCTTTAATTCTAAACCAGTAACTAGTTGTTTTAGTTCACTTGAGAAATTAAAATTGGGTAACTGATCTTTTCGATTTAAAACACAATTAAAATCACCTCCAAGTAATAACTGTCTTGGCGATTTCCTTAACAAGTATATCAGGTCATCTCTGAAGAAACGTGCCCTGTCAGCTCGATGAGAACTTCCTGAAGGGGCGTACAAGTTGATTATAGTCACATCATAGATATTTAGTCCTATTCCCCTTCCGGATTCCAGTCGTTCCACCTCGCTTACTGTAATCCCTTCCCTCACCAAAATAGATGTTCCAACACTTGTTTCGAGAGACACATTTATGTAACTGACAAAACCGGGTATTACCAAATCCGAAATTAGAACTTCTTGTAACAGGGCAATATCAGTCGCGGATTCGTACAAAAATTCTTTAATGGCCGATAATTTCAAACCGGTCGTGATTTTATTTATGTTTATAGTGGTGACAGAATAAGATTGCCTCATTGTGCTGTCACTATGTAGTTGTTTTGATGAACTAATTTAGTTTCCTGTGGTTCAGGGTTCAGTTAAGCTGTAACAGTTTTCTCGGATGGCTGAACATCTGATGTTTTCTTCTTCTACTTCTGATGTTTTCTCTTGTAACGCAAGCAGACTGATTTCCTGGTAAACTTTCTGATTTTTCCTCCAGTGATTCGTGTACGACCGTTTCGGACTGAACATTCTTTGGGCTTGGGTCGCCCCTACCGGATTTTCCCTTCCCTTGGTTACGAGCTACATTCTCATTTGGTTGCGTCGGTATTTTACTTCGCGGCTTATCTGGGGCAGCAGCAGACGCTTTCGCAATTTCGGTTGCCGGCGCCTGCCCTGAGGTGTTGACCGTGATTTCAGTTTGGCCACCACTTCCTCGTTCTTTATTAATTTCACTCACTTTCTGATCGAGGGAAACAAATGGAGACTGCAGTTTTGCAACCTCTCCCTGAATTTGTTTATTAACTGACAGATTCTGATTTTTGCAATCGGCTACTGCACCTGTTGTTTCTTGCAAATTAATGCTACTTACTTCCCATTCATTTTCTGATACCGTATGTGTATTATCTTTCTGTTCATTAGTTTCCATTCGCATTTTGCCTTCAGGTTCCTCTTCCTCCTCATCGCACTGTTTTTGCTTGCGAAGTGAGGGAGTGGGGCAAGACAGCTCGTCCTCTGAACAACTATCAGATATCTCCAGAGGTTGTTTTTTCGGTTGCGTTTCAGTTTCACGAGTAGTGGCAACAGGGTTTCCTTTTGTTGTTAACGGGGGAAATTGACTGTTATCGTGAAGGGAGACATCAGCTTGACATCCTCAACCAGTTGTTCCGGGCATTATTTGGTAACAGATCATTTAAGGTAAGCTTCTGACGCTGTATCAAATTACTTCTAAGAACAACAGTTCGCCGCGGACATTCCTGTCTGAAGTGGCCGGTTTCGTTACATATATGACATGTAGCCTCCTGACCTGTTTAAACAATTTGTGCCTTATACCCACAAACAGTTATGTGAGACGGAATATTCGTCTTAACGTCCATCTCTACACTGCGGAGCCCGTTAAAACACTGCAGTTTAAAGCTAGGCGACCATCTTTCATTTGCAATTGATTTAACGTCTCCGTAGTTTGAAAGAGCTTCCTTAATCTTATAATTTTCAATTTCAATGGGAAGATTCAAGACACGAACGGTTTTGTAATGAATGTCCGCTCTATAGATGGAAACCTTACTTTTATAACCATTTCTATGCACAAAATCTACTTCATAGCCACACTTTCGTAACACTTTATCAACAGTCGAAGCACTGATTAACTTGACAAAAACACAGTATTTTCCCTGATCCAGTTCCAGGTATGAACGGTTTCAGAATTTAGACCAATTACCTGTGTAATCCAGTCATCTATTTCCAGGGATGTCGGCTGAACAGGACGGGATTCCTTATCAAAAGCAAATACCAGAGTATTCTTCCTGAGGTTTGTAGCCATGGTTAATCCAGCGAAGCAATTTCGGTTAAACAACCGAAATTCCAAGTAGCAGCAGCAAGACCAGAATGAGCGATCAGATCACAAGGAACGGGAACGAACACGGAGATTAACGGACGGACGGCACTCGGCGAAGCACAAGCACAGCGATGTAAACACTGAAGTGCAGCGCAACAGTTAACAGCGGCCACTCGCGAGCGCGGCTGAAAAGGAACTCCTCGGCTAAGCCCACGCGGCTAAAGTGGTGAAGAAGTTGTGAAGCAAAGCACACCGAGACCTCCAGACAAGGCACCGTTGCACTGACAAAGTCCAGTCCTCTGGTGACGCGCAGAGTGGAGCGGCGTCTGCGTTGCAGCGGGTGATGTGCTGGTGAAGTCTTTCTGTGGCTGTTCACTTTGATGCAACTGGCTTTTCGAGCCGGAACGAAAGCCTCAGTAATTGCCTCGCAGGGTGACACTCCACGTGTGATTGGTTCCATTCGATTTTTGAGGACGTAGGAAATAATTCGGTCTGTGCGCATGTCTCGGTGTGCTGATCCGTCAGCGCGCTGGCCCTGGCATTGTCACCTTGATATACAACATTTTTCCATAAGCGCTTGCAAAAATTTTGCGGGGTATAGAGGACGCTCCATTGGACAATTTGAGGTAGGGAACCTGCAGTCGCGGAAGGCAGCTTATGGAGATAATACGAATAAAATCACATTACTGTGTACTTTTTTAGTTTCATTAGTTACAGTTACCAGCAAATACGATCACTGACACACACATTTGTGCTGTATCGTACAAAACGTGCAGAAACTGACAGTCATCAACCTAAATGCAAGCATGACATAGGTGAACAAGATTCTGACCCACACTGGCACATATCCCTGATGTGTTTCGAATCACATCACAGGCAGCTACAATGCTGGTAACTTATTCCATCTCCGTAACCAATGGGGTCTCATACACAAGTGGCTTAATCACCCCTTAGGAAATAATCAAATAGTCACAGGTCAGGTGACCTCCAGGCCATGGAATAGGACCTCCCTCTCCAATCCACCGACCAGGAAATACAACACTGAGATGGTTGCGGACATCCACGTTGAAGTGAGACGGTGCAACCTCGTGTTGTATTCACATCCTCTCACGAACAGCCAAGGAGACAACGTAAATACGATACAACAGAGCCACCTTACGAACAAGTAAAGTATACAAAACCTGCCTCATGACTTCCCAGTAATCAGGCTCTTCGTCCTTGTTTCCGTACAGGAAATAAGGAATGTACATGCAAATAAGCAGCACAGTACTTGTAAACTTGTACGCATGTTAGTTGTAAATAAGCTGGAAAAGAGTATGCCAGACAAAGCGGTAGACAGGTTTACCTGCATATCTCCTTATGCTGGCTTCTCCGATCTCAGATTCGCTACCTCAAATTGTTCCGTGAGCATTCTCTACAGCCTGTTACATTTTTGCAGGCTCTTACGGAAACACCCTGTGTGTTGTGCGGTTAGCTGTTGGCACCTGCTGTTCATGTCGCTACAGCAAATTTCGGGCAAGGACCACAATGAGAAGCGAAATTAAGCTCCGTATGGAGGCAACAGACTGCTGTTGTTCCAAGACTCTGTTTGCGAGTGGAGCAGGAGAGGAAATGACTGGCAGTGGTACAAGGTTCCTTCCACCATGCACTGGCTTGCGGAGGCTATATGTAGATCTAGGTGACTAGCATTACAATGCCATATGTTTTATCGTAACAGATATGTAAATACTAATGATGAATGCTGTTAAGAAACTAAGCTACAACTTCGACTGTTACTTGCATAACTACTTCTGATAGCAAACTAATGCAAGAAGTAGTTGTGCATGACTTTCAGTTTCTCGCACGTCAAAAATACTCGAAAAATTTTTCTGCTCGCTTTTAGAAATCTATATGAAATATATATATCTGCTCCCTTTTAGATATCTGTATGAAATATAGATATCTAAAAGGGATCAGGAATGTTTTCCAAGTGTTTCAGAAGTGCGAGATATTGAATGTCATACATAACTTTTAGGTATCTGTGTGAAACACAGATATCTAAACGAGAGCAGAAATGTTTTTCGAGTGTTTTTGACGTGCGAGATATTAAACGTCATTCGTAACTACTTCTTGCATTAATTTACTATTACAAATCATTACGGAAATAAAAGTAGAAGTTACAGTTTAGTTTCTTAATAGCACTCATCATTAGTATTTACATATGTTACTACAAAACTCTGGGATGTTTACTACCGTACTGCGTAGTATGACAGAGAGAGAGCATATGTGTTATGTATGCTTCATTTCTACTTATATCTAACAGACAGGAAGTGAATTTAGCATTTTGCTGCAAAATATTTTTAGGGGAGCATAACGATGTTTCCGACAGTCTCTTATGTACTTTTCTGTGTATCTCATTTTTTACAATGACGGTCTAGCTGCAAAGACTTCATTCAGTCGTTATTACAAAGCAAACGCTATCGGATACGGGAACGAAATACCCAAGTAACAGTACTAGCAATTTCACACAACAAGGTACTGTCGCAGGTCCACGTTCACAGGGAAGGTCATAAATCATGTATTTACGAATGAAAGCAATTGGTGCGTTCAGATAAAGGACTACATAATGTCATTATAAAAATGTTTCTCACAACTGGAAGTGAAAGAAATAACCAAAACTGAAGAAAAAAGATAAAGGTATGACAGAACCCTCGACTTCGTCAGGACATATCCAAATCAAAAGTAGCATGCTACATACACTCCTGGAAATTGAAATAAGAACACCGTGAATTCATTCTCCCAGGAAGGGGAAACTTTATTGACACATTCCTGGGGACAGATACATCACATGATCACACTGACAGAACCACAGGCACATAGACACAGGCAACAGAGCATGCACAATGTCGGCACTAGTACAGTGTATATCCACCTTTCGCAGCAATGCAGGCTGCTATTCTCCCATGGAGGCGATCGTAGAGATGCTGGATGTAGTCCTGTGGAACGGCTTGCCATGCCATTTCCACCTGGCGCCTCAGTTGGACCAACGTTCGTGCTGGACGTGCAGACCGCGTGAGACGACGCTCCATCCAGTCCCAAACATGCTCAATGGGGGACAGAACCGGAGATCTTGCTGGCCAGGGTAGTTGACGTACACCTTCTAGAGCACGTTGGGTGGCACGGGATACATGCGGACGTGCATTGTCCTGTTGGAACAGCAAGTTCCCTTGCCGGTCTAGGAATGGTAGAACGATGGGTTCGATGACGGTTTGGATGTACCGTGCACTATTCAGTGTCCCCTCGACGATCACCAGTGGTGTACGGCCAGTGTAGGAGATCGCTCCCCACACCATGATGCCGGGTGTTGGCCCTGTGTGCCTCGGTCGTATGCAGTCCTGATTGTGGCGCTCACCTGCACGGCGCCAAACACGCATACGACCATCATTGGCACCAAGGCAGAAGCGACTCTCATCGCTGAAGACGACACGTCTCCATTCGTCCCTCCATTCACGCCTGTCGCGACACCACTGGAGGCGGGCTGCACGATGTTGGGGCGTGAGCGGAAGACGGCCTAACGGTGTGCGGGACCGTAGCCCAGCTTCATGGAGACGGTTGCGAATGGTCCTCGCCGATACCCCAGGAGCAACAGTGTCCCTAATTTGCTGGGAAGTGGCGGTGCGGTCCCCTACGGCACTGCGTAGGATCCTACGGTCTTGGCGTGAATCCGTGCGTCGCTGTGGTCCGGTCCCAGGTCGACGGGCACGTGCACCTTCCGCCGACCACTGGCGACAACATCGATGTACTGTGGAGACCTCACGCCCCACGTGTTGAGCAATTCGGCGGTACGTCCACCCGGCCTCCCGCATGCCCACTATACGCCCTCACTCAAAGTCCGTCAACTGCACATACGGTTCACGTCCACGCTGTCGCGGCATGCTACCAGTGTTAAAGACTGCGATGGAGCTCCGTATGCCACGGCAAACTGGCTGACACTGACGGCGGCGGTGCACAAATGCTGCGCAGCTAGCGCCATTCGACGGCCAACACCGCGGTTCCTGGTGTGTCCGCTGTGCCGTGCGTGTGATCATTGCTTGTACAGCCCTCTTGCAGTGTCCGGAGCAAGTATGGTGGGTCTGACACACCGGTTCTTTTTTCCATTTCCAGGAGTGTATATCTAGGCGCAATATTCAGTCACTCTCTATCATATAGGAAACATCTTCAAATAACCGGATAAAAAATTAAGTGTAGGTACCAGATTATCAGAAAACTGACTGGAACAATGTTCAAAGGGCAAGAAGGCTCTTTACGAATAGCAGCACGAGCGAAAGTGTATTCCATTGTCGAATACGGGACTTTTCTGTAGGTCTTCGCCGGTTACAACCAGACACTTTACATACAGCAGCTCGGTCGACTGTGTATTCTGTTCCTGAATTGTACCCTCCACCGTATGCCAAAAGCAGTCATGTCAACATATTCATGTCGGGTTAACAATGAGAATTGTCCCTAGGCACGCTAAAATCAACATCAGTTCCTTGTCAGATATCTCATCACCAGATCTCAGATAACAACAGAGAATAGTGACGGAAGATCATGAACAGTCATGAAAAAATCCAAGGTTATTAAATAGCGCAATTGTTCTAAAACAGTCAAAGATTATATAGCGTCGCAACATTATCCGATTGAACTAATAGCCCTGTGGTCACGAGGTTTTGTAAGCCCCCTCTCATGTTTAACTTTCTTACATTTCAACTGAATTAAGTAGAATTTCGGAGTGCAAATAGCTAAAAACAACTAAGTGTAATCTTCACTTTCATATCCAGCCAATTACAATAACAACCCTGTAGCCACAAGGCTCTGGTTTCTAGACCAGCCATGTTCACTTTTTCTTAAATTTCAACCAACTGAACTGAAATTTTGTAATATGAATAGAGCAATACACCTAAGCGCAACCCCCGTTTTCACATCCAACCAATAGTCCTAAGCTTTGTGGTCAGATGGTTCTGGATTCAGTCCACATGATGTTTAATGTTTTTAAAATTCATCAGTTTTTCAACACAATCAATGTTTAAACAGATTCAAACAAGGTAGTACTTGCACCAGTTTGAAACGTCGTTGGAGAAAGAAGGGACAGCGTTCGAATTTTGCCATGTTCAATTTTTTTAAAGTTCAACCAATGTAAGTGAAATTCCGCAGTGCATACGCTGCAGTACCTATATACATCTAAGTGCAGCCCTGCACCTGCCCAATAATCTTCCATCATCGTCAAGCACTCACCACCTCCTAAGACAGCTCCATCCTCAAGCAGTTGCTGGGCAGAGGTTGGGGTCTTACTCCTCATTTTGGTTAAACTCAGATGTTATGTGCTACAGTGTTCGTTTACTTCACTCCACCACTGTATATAACGTAAGCAGATGTTCTGGATGGAAAAGCCATGATTTTTTATTTAATTTTTTCCTGAAATTTCACACATGTGTAGTGTGTATCATATTCATCAAGTACAGGAGACTAAATTTTCTCCATTTCTTTGAGACGTCTATGGAATACACTACTATCATGAGCCTCCTGTCCCATGGAGCAGTGTGTGTGGCACAATAGTCAAAATGCCATGCTACATCCAGATAGTGCAGACATGTAAATGCAACCTGACCAGAATTGTGCAATACAACAACTACATTTTCATAAACCTTGTTACAATTTTTGCTATAGCATGGGGCGGTTTTGTTACAATTTTGCTGTAACATGTGTAGTTCGTTAAGTTTCTCTCTACACTGGGAAAATTTGTTATTATGTTACTTTAACTTGGAGCAATTTTTTATAATGTTTGCTGTAACATGGGGAAATTTCTTACAAAAATAGTTCAAATGGCTCTAAGCACTGTGGGACTTAACGTCTGAGGTCATCAGTCCCCTAAACTTAGAACTGCTTAAACCTAACTAACCTAAGGACATCCATGCCCGAGGCAGGATTCGAACCTGCGACCGTAGCAGCAGCACGGTTCCCGGTTGAAGCGCCTAGAACCGCTCGGCCACAACGACCGGCAAATTTGTTACAAATATGCTGTAACTTGAGGCACTTTGTAACTTTTGCTCTGGTGTCGGAAAATTTGTTACAGTTTTACTGTGGCTCGGGGCAGTTTGTTACATCTTAGCTGTAATATGGGGTAATTTATTAAGACTTAATTTGATACTTGTCATTAATCACATATAAAATGATGAAATGTGAGAATTTGTTACATCATTGTCGAAGTTGTTATGATGTAAAAACTAGTCATTATCACAGGTAATTTCTTCTTATGTACTAGTTGAGAAACCCAGTGTTGGCCGGCTGTTTACTATTTATTTATAGCTCTTCGCAAAACTTTGCATGTACGGAATTTATTTCTAACTCATACTGCTTCTTTGTGTACAACGTTTGAAGTAGTATGATTGGTGATTCGGGACATGAACAAACAGCTTGTTTGCCTCACTACGTGGTAGAGACCCACATGGAGGTGGCTGTGCGAATAGTAACTGACAATAAGGCCTTGTCCAAGATACAGCTTCTGACCTTGTGCTTTGTTTATGGTCATGGCTTAACATAAGCTTACCAGGAATTTTACATGTTTAAACCGAAATGGTAAAGTGTTTGGAGTAAGAGAGATTTGTAATTTTATGAATTCACTCACCTCTGCCTCTTCTCACCAAAATTCCCACTTCTATTTTGTTATGTTAGAGAAAAGTATCATTAATCATTTGTGAGTGAAGGGTTCTGAGCAACATGATCATGCCTAACACTCTTGATCAGAGTTACGTCGCACCCCACTTTTGGAATGAGTTTCCAAAGAGTGAGTTAAAGGTTGATGTTCTCGAGCCACAGCCGGCCGCGGTGGTCTAGCGGTTCTAGGCGCTCAGTCCGGAACCGCGCGACTGGTACGGTCGCAGGTTCGAATCCTGCCTCGGGCATGGATGTGTGTGATGTCCTTAGGTTAGTTAGGTTTAAGTAGTCCTAAGTTCTAGGGGACTGATGACCACAGATGTTAAGTCCCATAGTGCTCAGAGCCATTTGAACCATTTTTTTTTCTCGAGTCACAGAAAGTGTCGCCTCATGATCTTCACTATATTCTTGAGCCACATAGTCCACAGTCTCTTAGCCATTCTGGTTTATTCGGAAAGACTCGACCACTTTCTGGAAATTTTTATTTATAAACGAAATGAATTCAAAATGTTATGAATACAGACTCACATAAGAAAGAAAACTTAATAAAATAGCTGTCCTGGCAAATAACATAAATAAAACGCATCGGAAGACGTAAAGCAATGTCGTTAAGCTTTTAAGACACTAAGACAAATCAGTAAATCCGTCTGTCCCATATAAGTAATTTCAATGTTCTCTGTATTCATAAAGATAAGATAGCGCTCCTTAATTCTGTCACTGACATCAACTTCCAAAACTACTTCTGTCACTGGCATAAAAATCTCTCCTAAGAAAGTATACAAACGTAAATAAAACCTATCAAAGGAAGCAACGCAATGTTGTTAAGTTTTTAATACACGAATTGAAATCAGTAAATCCATGTCTCCTAGCCAGGTAAACTTGCTGTTGGTTTGTATTAATAAAGATCAAATTGTGGTTCTTAATGTTATGACTGACGTAGACTTCTGAAAACGCATCTACCATCGAGCTAAAGAAAAACGAACAGTGCCACCCATTGATTCTTTGCCGCACTACGAAACTAACAGCACCATCTATTGGTACTTCAGTGTACTGTGCCGTGATGATTAAACATCTGAACTACTAAGCTGAACAAAGTATTTTCGATAAAATTTTGAATTACGGTGTCTGTTTGTTCCATGATCCGATTTTGATGAAATAAAGCCTATACGTTGCCGCAAGCTACGCTAAAGTTACCTGTGAAATCCCCCTGAAAATTCGTATAGTTGTTCCGGAGATTAGCGTGTTCAAACAGACAAACAGACATAAATGACGGTTTTACAGTCTTATTTTTAATATAGATTTATCTCTGTGAAGTTAACACGAGAAATTGCAACAACAAAAAATACACGCTAATGCATAACGCCAAACGAAAGTGAAAGGTTTATTTTTATGTGCAAATAAATTTAAGCCCAAAAACTAAAGTAATTTATGTAAACCTGCATAAGAAACGCTGTAGTTTTGCATTAATTCCGTGTATTGTCTTTATATTGTTTTACAATGTAAAATAGTAATTAATTCTTAAATCTGAGAGAGCATACAGATGTTAAAATTAGCGAAAGAGAGCAACCGTAATTTTTAATTGGCAAATAAATGCATCGAACGCAGTGCAAGCGGCATCAACAATCAAATTTTATGCGATCAGCGCAGCGAAGTCTCTCAACATTATTCCGCGCAAGAGGCTTCCAGAACGGGAGAAGACTGAAGAAAAATGACAGTAAAGTTGCCTTCAGTAGTGTACTTGTATACAGGGTGTTACAAAAAGGTACGGCCAAACTTTCAGGAAACATTCCTCACACACAAAGAAAGAAAATATGTTATGTGGACGTGTGTCCGAAAACGCTTACTTTCCATGTTAGAGCTCATTTTATTTTATTACTTCTCTTCAAATCACGTTAATCATGGAATGGAAATACAGAGCAACAGAACGTACCAGCGTGACTTCAAACACTTTGTTACAGGAAATATTCAAAATGTCCTCCGTTAGCGAGGATACACGCATCCACCCTCCGTCGCATGGAATCCCTGATGCGCTGATGCAGCCCTGGAGAATGGCGTATTGTATCACAGCCATCCACAATACGAGCACGAAGAGTCTCTACATTTGGTACCGGGGTTGAGTAGACAAGAGCTTTCAAATGCCCCCATAAATGAAAGTCAAGAGGGTTGAGGTCAGGAGAGCGTGGAGGTCATGGAATTGGCCCGCCTCTACCAATCCATCGGTCACCGAATCTGTTGTTGAGAAGCGTACGAGCACTACGACTGAAATGTGCAGGAGCTCCATCGTGCATGAACCACATGTTGTGTCGTACTTGTAAAGGCACATGTTCTAGCAGCACAGGTAGAGTATCCCGTATGAAATCATGATAACGTGCTCCATTGAGCGTAGGTGGAAGAACATGGGGCCCAATCAAGACATTACCAACATTGCCTACCCAAACGTTCACAGAAAATCTGTGTTGATGACGTGATTGCACAATTGCGTAAGGATTCTCGTCGGCCCACACGTATTGATTGCGAAAATTTACAATTTGATCACGTTGGAATGAAGCCTCATCCGTAAAGAGAACATTTGCACCGAAATGAGGATTGACACATTGTTGGATGAACCATTCGCAGAAGTGTACCCGTGAAGGCCAATCAGCTGCTGATAGTGCCTGCACACGCTGTACATGGTACGGAAACAGCTGGTTCTCCCGTAGCACTCTCCATACAGTGACGTGGTCAACGTTACCTTGTACAGCAGCAACTTCTCTGACGCTGACATTAGGGTTATCGTCAACTGCACGAAGAATTGCCTCGTCCATTGCAGGTGTCCTCGTCGTTCTAGGTCTTCCCCAGTTGCGAGTCATAGGCTGGAATGTTCCGTGCTCCCTAAGACGCCGATCAATTGCTTCGAACGTCTTCCTGTCGGGACACCTTCGTTCTGGAAACCTGTCTCGATACAAACGTACCGTGCCACGGCTATTGCCCCGTGCTAATCCATACACCAAATGAGCATCTGCCAACTCCGCATTTGTAAACATTACACTGACTGCGAAACCACGTTCGTGATGAACACTAACCTGTTGATGCTACGTATTGATGTGCTTGATGCTAGTACTGTAGAGCAATGAGTCGCATGTCAACACAAGCACCGAAGTCAACATTACCTTCCTTCAATTGGGGCAACTGGTGGTGAATCGAGGAAGTACAGTACATACTGACGAAACTAAAATGAGCTCTAACATGGAAATTAAGAGTTTCTGGACACATGTCCACATAACATCTCTTCTTTATTTGTGTGTGAGGAATGTTTCCTGTTTGTAACACCCTTTTTGTAACACCCTGCATAAACACGAGCGGCGTCTGGCTCTCTCTCTCTTTCTCTCTCGATATCTCTCTCTCTCTCCTGAGTCCCGCTCTCCATTGATGTCTCCGTTCTTGTCGATCGCTCTCTCTTAATGATCGCTCTCTGGAATGATCTTGTAACAGGCAGTTGTACTTGAAAGATATTTTCGAGGAGTGTGAAGTATTTATTTGTGGAAAAGTATCGTCAATATATTAAAAATTGTTACTGTTTACCAATGTTTCATTTTAACAACATTAACCTTGCCTGCCAACTTTTCTATGTTTCAGCTACGAGAACTGCGAAACTGCCGACATATCGTTTGCTGGCCGCTACCGAGCATCACTGATGTTCGAATTTGTAGCAACCACTCGTGCGTCCCTGAGATCTCTTAAGCCGATCACTAAATGCAGTTTCTGGGTAGCACTTCTGTGAAGAATGAGTAATATTAATGATCGCCTTACGGCCAACAAATGATGTGCGCTGTCAGTCCGCTGCACGGTATCAAAGCAGGTTAGGCAAAATCTTGAATTATTAATTTTTTTCTCTCTTAGTCGTAAATGTATTTGTGCCGTGTAATAATTTAAACTTATTTTTCTTTTACTTGGCTGCTTCTTTTAACTTACGGCACTCCAGTTAATTTCCTCTTATCACAATTTATTTTTCAGTTACCACTAAAGAGCGTCACAAAAAATAGAGAAAACTTTCGTTTTTAAAATAACAATTCAAAATATATAGTGTCAAAGCAAGTAATAGTTGGTCGTTCTCTGACGGGGGTCGCTAACAAATATGGAATAAATTTCATGACGCTGTCAGAAATGGAAAATGATTCCGTTGGTGGTTCTAATCGAAATATGCCTACTGTTGGATATGAAACACCGTACCAGGTTTTGTTAGAGGAGATAATATTCTCTACTGGCGGTTTCACAATTCTCTTGTCATGCTGCTGAGTGGCGTGACTTGTTAGTATCTGTACAAGCTCTAAATTTCAATATTGTCGAGGGAGCTGCATGCTCTAATACTTTCCTGGAGATTTCATTTTCTGTTATCGCCGACCTTGTCTCACTCGTTGGTGCATAAGTTTCTTATTTTAGTGGTACTAGGATTAATGCAGGTTGTATGGTGCAGGGGAGCTAATGGCCATTTCATAATTAGTATTGTATTACATTCAAGAGGCAGCTAGGAAGCGGGGCTAGCTGTATCGTCCTGTGTACCTCCAATGGAAGTAAGTTCACAGATAATTATACACAATTGGAGAAAAATCTTGTATCTTGTAAAGAAAACTGCCCAGCTAATTTCATGTATGCACTTCTCTATAAGTAGTTTATTGTTGTACTCCTTTGGGTGTTTTCGCCTCTTGTGCTACTATCACGTTGCGTATTTGTTTGTCTCCCACTACTGCACCAGTGAACTTAAGGTGATGTATTCAGTGTCCTTATTGCTGACGGCAGTCAGCCGTAACTATTTTAACTGTTATTTCTTCTAACTGAGCTTTCAAGTTAATTTATTTTCCTCAAGGCGGCTCTATTTTAGTTTCTCTACCTTGCAGACAGGTGATCTTTTTCTATAACATTTAGCAGTGTTTGCAGTTAATCTTGAAACCTTCTTAATAATCTGAATGAGTGCTACTACCCTTAATTATTCACGGCCGTTGGTGCCAAATCATTTCGCTAACGTTATTTTTGAAAATTTTTGATAGCGATACAGACAGGTGGCTATTGATACGTTACTGAATTTTCCGACGGCAGGGCGTTTTAAAATTTACAATCACTTTCGCGTGTACAGTGGATCCCATATGTACATATGTTCAGTACTCTGTCTATATTTAACGTTTTACGAGTTCTCATTCACTACGAAGATTTTATTTGCGCGAATATTTGTTCAGAGTAAAATTATAGCCTGTATGACGGCGGCGGCGTATTTGGATTAATATATACACATATTTATGATGAGCTTTTTTGTATTCTGCTGAATAATTCTGACTAGACCTAGACCGCAATTTAGTTGTTCAATATTATTATTATTACACTCCTGGAAATGGAAAAAAGAACACATTGACACCGGTGTGTCAGACCCACCATACTTCCTCCGGACACTGCGAGAGGGCTGTACAAGCAATGATCACACGCACGGCACAGCGGACACACCAGGAACCGCGGTGTTGGCCGTCGAATGGCGCTAGCTGCGCCGCCGTCAGTGCACCGCCGCCGTCAGTGTCAGCCAGTTTGCCGTGGTATACAGAGCTCCATCGCAGTCTTTAACACTGGTAGCATGCCGCGACAGCGTGGACGTGAACCGTATGTGCAGTTGACGGACTTTGAGTGAGGGCGTATAGTGGGCATGCGGGAGGCCGGGTGGACGTACCGCCGAATTGCTCAACACGTGGGGCGTGAGGTCTCCACAGTACATCGATGTTGTCGCCAGTGGTCGGCGGAAGGTGCACGTGCCCGTCGACCTGGGACCGGACCGCAGCGACGCACGGATGCACGCCAAGACCGTAGGATCCTACGCAGTGCCGTAGGGGACCGCACCGCCACTTCCCAGCAAATTAGGGACACTGTTGCTCCTGGGGTATCGGCGAGGACCATTCGCAACCGTCTCCATGAAGCTGGGCTACGGTCCCGCACACCGTTAGGCCGTCTTCCGCTCACGCCCCAACATCGTGCAGCCCGCCTCCAGTGGTGTCGCGACAGGCGTGAATGGAGGGACGAATGGAGACGTGTCGGCTTCAGCGATGAGTCGCTTCTGCCTTGGTGCCAATGATGGTCGTATGCGTGTTTGGCGAAGTGCAGGTGAGCGCCACAATCAGGACTGCATACGACCGAGGCACACAGGGCCAACACCCGGCATCATGGTGTGGGGAGCGATCTCCTACACTGGCCGTACACCACTGGTGATCGTCGGGGGGACACTGAATAGTGCTCGGTACATCCAAACCGTCATCGAACCCATCGTTCTACCATTCCTAGACCGGCAAGGGAACTTGCTGTTCCAACAGGACAATGCACGTCCGCATGTATCCCGTGCCACCCAACGTGCTCTAGAAGGTGTAAGTCAACTACCCTGGCCAGCAAGATCTCCGGATCTGTCCCCCATTGAGCATGTTTGGGACTGGATGAAGCGTCGTCTCACGCGGTCTGCACGTCCAGCACGAACGCTGGTCCAACTGAGGCGCCAGGTGGAAATGGCATGGCAAGCCGTTCCACAGGACTACATCCAGCATCTCTACGATCGTCTCCATGGGAGAATAGCAGCATGCATTGCTGCGAAAGGTGGGTATACACTGTACTAGTGCCGACATTGTGCATGCTCTGTTGCCTGTGTCTATGTGCCTGTGGTTCTGTCAGTGTGATCATGTGATGTATCTGACCCCAGGAATGTGTCAATAAAGTTTCCCCTTCCTGGGACAATGAATTCACGGTGTTCTTATTTCAATTTCCAGGAGTGTATTATTGTTGTTGTTGTTGTTGTTGTTATCAGCTGACCTGAAGCTCTTGGTCGCAAATTGGTAATGTTGTCTGGAATCGGTTTCTATTTTTTTTTAGGAGCTGTCATGTTTTATTTTTTTCTGGCGGTATATATAAACAATCCAGACGAGACACTAGATCGTTTAAGACTATTGATTGTGGTGGCAAGCATTGGGAGTACAGTTCTTACAAACGAGAATATTTCAGTAATTTCAGTGCTTCAGGAATGACATGTTATCGAATAATGATACACGCACTTTTCCAGAAATAGTGTAGCCTACATAATTCTCCAAATTGGTTCAAATGGCTCTGAGCACTATGAGACTTAACATCTGAGGTCATCAGTCCCCTAGACTTAGAACTACGTAAACCTAACTAACCTAAGGACATTTCACACATCCATGCTCGAGGCCGAATTCGAACCTACGACCGTAGCAGCAGCGCGGTTCCGGACTGAAGCGCCTAGAACCAATCGGTCACAGCGGCCGGCTCATAATTCTCCAACCAAGTTCAGATGACCTGCTGGAAGTGTGTACATAAGGTTCATCATAACATTTGTAGCATGTATTGTTCTTCCACTTCACTGCGTGACTGCATATCAGGGACGAGATATAATGAAATAATTTGAAAAATGTATATGTACTAAATGATATTCTTTACATATACATAAGTTGTGCTGTGCAATGGGACTACAGCTAGTACTTAAGGCTTTCATATTCACTCCCGATAGGTGTGAAGAAGAATTACATTAGCTGCTGAATGGAATGGACAGTCTAGTGAGTACAGAATATGGATTGAGAGTAAACAGAAGAAAGATGAAAGTAATAAGAAGTAGCAGAAATGAGAACAGAGACAAACTCCTTATCAGGATTGATGTTCACAAAGTAGATGAATTTATGGAATTCTGCAACCTAGGCAGTAAAATAACCAATGACGGGCGGAGCAAGGAGGATATCAAAGGCAGACTAGCACTGGCTAAAAAGGCTTCCCTGGCCAATAGAAGTCTACTAGCATCAAACATGAGCCTTAATTTGAGAAAGAAATTTGTGAGAATATACGTTTGGAGCACGGCAGTGGATGGTAGTGAAATATGAACTGTGGGCAAAATCGGAACAGAAGAGAATCGAAGCATTTGAGATGTGGTGCTACAGACGAATGTTGAAAACTAGGTAGGCTGATAAAGTAAGGAATGAGGAGGTTCTGCGCAGAATCGGAGAAGGAAGAATATGTGCAAAACACTGACAAGGAGAAAGGGCAGAATGAAAGAACAGCTGTTAATACGTCAGGGACTAGCTTCCATAGTACTACAGGGAACTGTAGAGGTCATAAACTGTAGAGGAAGACAAAGATTGGAATACATTCAGCACAGAATTGAAGACGTAGGTTGCAAGTGCTACTCTGAGATGAAGAGGTTGGCACAGGAGAGACATTCGTGGTGGGTCGCATCAAACCAGCGAGAAGACTGATGGCTCAAAAAAAAAATTAAATAAAATAATAATAAAAATATAAAAATGGAGCACAACGATGCAACTGTAAGCAATTTTATTTAATGAGTGTTGGTTATATTTCATTGTGATAACTGTATATGAGGAGTTTGTTTGTTTTGCTCTTTTTGTAACTCGGCTTTATGTACAGTATTCATTCACTGAACAGAGGTTATCCATCAATTGTAATGAATCTGAGTTTGATGTGCACCAAATGTGTTGCTTATTTTTATTGCTGTGTGAGTTCTATTTTTGTACAAGCCAACGAATCCGTTTAACGCAAATTCCACTAGAATATGGGGATCGTGTTAGTGGAAAACATGGACTCGCTTGTTACTGAATGAATGTACACTTTCTGCAGTTCCTGCACCACTGTTTTCGTTTCACATTTAACACCAACGGAAATGTGTCTGCGTGGAATAGCATCCCTCATGTCTTCAAGAAAATAAATTTTCGCATTTGAGCATTGTCGCAAGCCCCCATAGTCACATGTTGTCCGGATGACAGTGCATTTGCTGCTTTCAGGTTAACAATTTGACAGCTTCCAGAAGACTTTGAGTAAGTTCGATACTAAATGCGCGCCTTACGGTGGTTATTGCGTTTTTGTTCTGACATGTAGTATCTAAAAGATATTTACCCTTCAGAAGACTCACAAACATATGAAAAACCACTGCGCACGCTTAGCTTGCAGATTACGCTTTGATTTCCAAACTTTCGAGCCTCCACCACAAGGGAAACACGGTTTTATCCCCATTAGGTGTCTAAAGTATCCAGTTCCACTGTATGAGGATGATGCTTAATAGCTAACGACTAGTCATTGAAGGATGCTGGCTACACTTCATATGCGTAGCATTCAGGATTGGCTAGGCCAATGTAGGTAACTATGTCGCACATTATGCTTTCGTCAGCACAGCTCTGTTGGTTTGGAAGATAAATTTGGACATATTACCATTCTTTACGGCCTTTAAGTATTGTATGGAAACAGTTCAATGTGCTACACTTGACTCTTTATTGACACTCAGCAGTCTTCCACATCCACCACCCCCACGTTTCGCTGCTTATTACTGCTGAGCTTGTCTAGTGGTATTATGTTTAATCTATAGAGCACGTATCTGAGAGGTGGTTGCTCTTGAGACTATGGGCGGCTATTCTTGTGCAAGCTAACAGCTCTGTCGTGTGTGATACATACGTTGCATGCTTGTTCATCGCTTTACATTCCTAGCCTCTGTGAGTCTTCATGGCCACTACCAGTTAGTGAGCGATGGCTGGATGCAGCACGTATTCACGCAACTGAGTTTCTGAATAAAGTTAAACCATGTTCAGAGGCTACTTCCTTCACACGTTGGATTAGATCCTAATTGTTTTCTCGCATCACAAAGTAAGGGAATACTCACGCGACTGCGAATTTTGTGTAGTGTAGCTGTTTTTTTTTTCCAGCTTTTGATGTGTTTACTGCCTAAAGTAAGAATTCTGTTTAAATAATCTCTATTTGATCTGTATATTTTGATCAGTAGTCTGTCTCCGTGAATGTTAATAATATGTTAGAGGTATAAGACTATGGGTCTGTGATAGACACTCTCACGTGGTTCTGAATTTGTATGCTTTTAATGGTTTCTTTTTCTCACAGTGGTAGTTCACTACACAGACGGATCTCTACGTAATGGAGTGGTAACGTCACATCGTGATAGAAATTCGTGTGTGAATGGTGTGTTTCGTGTGTGGTATGTTGCATTTGTTTCAAAAATTGTTGCGCCGTGCGCTATTGGAGGGGTGTGGGAAAAGTAATGGTTCAAATGGCTCTGAGCACTATGCGACTTAACTTCTGAGGTCATCATTCGCCTAGAACTTAGAACTAATTAAACCTAACTAACCTACGGACATCACACACATCCACGCCCGAGGCAGGATTCGAACCTGCGACCGTAGCGGTCGCTCGGTTCCAGACTGTAGCGCCTAGAACCGCACGGCCTCTCCGGCCGGCCGGAAAAAGTAATGAGACTGACAACACTGAGAGCTATCTGGCAACACCGTGTTGTTCTGCTTGTGTGGACAGGTGTTTTCATCCGTTCCAGATGCTCAATCCGAGTTGCAGCTCCATACAGCCGTCTTGTGATTTTTGAGAGCGCCATCAATGAAGTTGTGTTTCTGTTGCATGTTACGAAATTGGAACAGTCGAAGGTAGAGCAATGTCATACAATAAATTTTGGGGAATCCGCAAGTCTAATCCTTGAAAAGTTGAAACAGGCCTATGGAAAACATTCATTATCAACAGCAGAAGATTTTCATTGGCACAAATCGTTTTTGGAAGGCCGAGAATACGTTGGAGATGAACCTGGCTCAGGGAGACCTTCAACTTCAAGAACAGACGAAACCGTCTAAAATTTGGATGCCATCGTAAGATCAGACCGACGATTAACAATAAGGATGATGGGTGACTTGTTAAACACTTTCATCTTACATACATTTTGATCGAAGATTTGCACACGCGAAAGGCCTGTGGCAAATTGCTGTTGAAAAACCTCACAACTGAGTAGAAGAACAATCGAAGAAACGTGTACGTCGATGTTCTTGAGAGGATTTCCAATGATCACGAATAAGCCGCGCGGTTTGGGCGCGCGGTTTGAGGCGCCATGTCACGGATTTCACGGCCCCTCCCGCCGGAGGTTCGAGTCCTCCATCGGGAATGGGTATGCGTGTGTGTGTGTGTATGTGTGTCTGTGTGTGTGTGTGTGTGTGTGTGTGTGTGTGTGTGTGTGTGTGTGTGATGTTCCCAGCACAATTTAGTTTAAGTAGTGTGTAAGTCTAGGGACCGATGGCCTCAGCAGTTTGATCCATAGGAATTCACATGCGTTAATAGTTCACTGGACTTTTTAGTATTATCCTGTGACAAAGCGGCAAAGTGCAGACTGGCACACTGAGACATCTCCTCGACTGAAAAATGCTTGAATGACCAAATCAAAGACCAAAACAATGTTAATTTGCTTTTTTACAGCATGGGTACCACGCGGAAAGAATTTGTTCCTCCAGGACAAACCTTCAACCGTGTGTTTTTCAGAGATGTCCTTGAAAGGCTTCGGCAAATGGTATGCCGAGTAAGACCGGGTACTGCAGACATACCGCATCATGACAACCCCTCATGTCACTCTGCCACTTCCGTCACGGAATTTTTTTCCTCAAAAGCAGTTCCTGTTGGTCCACAGCCCCTCTATTCACCTGATCTGAGTCCTTGTAACTTTTTTCTTTTACAGAAACTGAAAAACGTCTTAAGATGACGTTATTTTGGACTCTAGAGAACATTCAGAAGAATATTACCAACACGTTAAGGGCCCTACCTGTTGAAGCCTTTAGCACTGCTACCAAGATTTGGAACAACGACTCCGCTGATGTAAAGCCGCAGAAAGGAAGTAGGTTGACAAAAATAACAACTTTTTTAAAAAAATTACCGCTTCCCAATCCAAAACATTTGTTTACATCATATACATTTGTATACATTTGTATATGATGTAAGCAAATGTTTTGGATTGGGAATCGTTAATCTATCTGTGGTGTTACAAACTTTCAGGGACAATGGAGGACTGTAAACGTATTAATCAGAAATAAGGGTCTCTGGTCCGTAAATAACCGACTCGAAAGTCACAAGCGCAAATCGTTCTGACTCCTCTGACAGTGTGATACTCTACGGTATTGTTGTTGCTAAGACAGTAGGGTAGGCAGGCCCGACGAATATTTACACGCAGAGATTGAGATCGTAGCTCAGTTATTCCAGTGCAGATGGCGTACTGCATACTGAAATGAGTAGTCCTGGAGTACAATGTCTGGAGTTTAGTAGATTGCAGTCTGTGTTTACAAGCTGAAGTACTAACGTCGACCAGCCGTAATTAAATGGAGCTGTAGCCAGTGATGCAACTTGCAGTCATGTTTCTCGTGCGCGGGCAAGCACATGGAAGCAGTAGATAAGTGTAAATGTTGTAAAGGGCCAACTATCCGCGTAAAAGACACCCGGCTCTAAGCATGTCTCCAAGACAGCTCCAACGATTATGTGGTCCACACTACAGCGACTGAGGAGGACGTCGAAGTACATAGACTGCCTACGTAGAAAAGTTAGAAGGTAGAGTGCTTGCTCGAGTGCATTAGGGGCCTGCAATCAGTACTAGGTTAGCTGCACTGAAATAAATGTTTTGCAGAGCACTGTGGGGCGCATATTACAGGAAGTGTAACCACATGGCTTTTTAAAAATTTTAAGTCGTCTTCTGACTGGTTTGATGCGACCCGCCACGAACTCCTCTCCTGTGCCAACCTCTTCATCTCAGAGTAGCACTTTCAACTTACGTCCTGAATTATTTGCTGGAGGGGTTGTATTTAAGTGTTTTGCGCTATTTGTATCGCAAAATTTCAGTTACATTGGTTAAAATTTGAGGACATTTAATATGGAGGGACTTGAACCCAGAGTCTTGCAGTTATGGGGTTGTTGGTTAGATATGAAAGCTGTGCTTGCACTTAGATGTATGTAGGTGTTTCCATTGCAACATTTAACTTCAATCGTATGAAAAACGAAAGTTTAATTGATGTGTTTCGAACTGAGACCCTCTCGACTGTTAGGGCGGCTGAGTAAGTCTGTGACGTCATATAACTTTAGTGTCTTAAGACACTTGGGCTGTTTATAACTTTGGATTGTCTCATGGCTTTTTATCACCTGGCAAAATTGCCTAAAAGCAGAAGTACTGGGTGATCGTAGGACAGTGAAACTTTGTGGAAACTTTCGTATGGATATGCGGAAGAGAAATTCCGAACAAACCACAAGAATAAATACATTTTAATTTCCACACAAGAGAGAAACATTTTTTAATTTCATACTATGTTTACGTTCCAGGCTGCAAACTGGCTCATTATATGACCACCTGCATCCGCGACATCCTGGAACCACACTCGAGATTGGGCGGATACCATTTCACCATTGTTTGCAGCACTTTTCGAGAAGTGTAGCATGGGATGCTCAACTGTCGTGATACAGCTCGTACGCTGCTTGAAGATCGGCACATTGTGTTCGTCATTCTCAGCCATAACAACAGTTAATTCTTCAACATTTTGTGGCGCAATGGTCCTCGGCTTCTCCCAAATCGCCACTTAATTCGAGCTTCCGAATCATCTTCTTCAACCCCTGTTCGGATAGAAGACGATTCCGTATTACTTTAATGCGTCCATACTCGCAAGGAGCAGCAATAGTATTGCTGTTGTTTTGATGAAACGGATTTACGAGTAAACCCTGCTCGCCTTGCCCAGACCGATGCTGGCTGTTTGCAGCTGCAATGCACACTGATACTTGTTACTAAAATGTAAACTTTCACGGTCGGAAATATCATGTCCATTATAATTATCCGGGCTGTTATGCCGTGGTCGGTTGATGAATTCTGTGTCAATTCCCAACGTTTCGTCTCCGACTGCGGGAGACATCTTCAAGGGGGTCCGTAGCTTGATGGAAGGTCCAACACACACACTGGCTCGCTACTGACTGCCGCTAAATTCCGGTTCCCCGCGCCCCCGCGCCGCGGCGTGACGTCACGTGTTTTGAAAACGTCAGTGCAATTGGCTGCTGTCCGTCGCCGTCGATCGCCGTTGCCATCACCCAGTAGTGGACGAGTGGTACACATCTTCTTTAACACCGGCATCCATATACCGTTTAATTTGACGCCCTCCTCCTTTCGGATGAAATTATTTGGGTGTTTAGCGATTTCGATTGCCTCCCTGTAGAGCCTTTCGTAGTATCCGCTCGTGGCCGCTAGTACTTGCGTCTCCTCGAAACGAATATTGTGGTTCCCTGGCTGGAAAGCATAATGGACATGATATTTCCGGCCGTGAAAATTTATATTTAAGTATCAGACGCCTCTGCGGGGAGGAGATGTCAAGAGAAGTGCGACGCCTGGAAGCACTCCAGAAGAAGAGAGTGCAGCTTTTGTGTTCCCTTACATTCCTGTCTCGTCGCAGAGCCGTCGGCGTTATACCGAAGTTTCTGAAGATAAAGCGACTTCTATTCGGGAAAGGCACAACGCATTTTCAAACGGACTGAGGAGGCCTTACTACGAGAGCGCATTCAGCAGACCCGACGGGACTTGGCAAGCACAAACTGTAAGTTAATGTCTCTCCATATTACGATCAGTAATAAACTGTGCAGCGGTGACTGGGATAAAATTGATAGACTACTGCATGATACCATGGGGAAGCGTATATTGACGACGTCTAGTAGACAGAAGAAGAAGTTTGATAATTTGCTACCTAATCAGACTGTTCGGCATTTAGACGTCTCCCGGACCGTTATCAATTTGTCCAAACGTTCGTTATCTGACGATGAGACATCTGTGCTTGTCAAGGGAGGAAATTTTGCTGTTAGTCCGCGTTTTGTGCCCACGGAAGAAATTATAGCCAATGTAGAAGCAGGAATTCGCAGTGTAGATTCTGTAACAGCTGAAGAAATCCGTATAGAAACAGTGAGAATATTAGCCAATGCAAAACCGCCGAAAAGTAATATAACTGTGGGTGAGAGAAGAGCTTTAAAAATCCTGAATGACGACGATAGTATTTTGGTTCTCCCAGCTGACAAAGGAAGAGCAACGGTGGTTATGGATGTGGCCGACTATCAGAGAAAAATTACGGATCTACTGGATCCGCAAGCATATAGGAAGCTGAATAAGGACCCCACTAACAACGTTCTCAGAACTGTGTCGCGGTTAATAAAAAAGTCCTCCATTGAAGAGAGTGTACAGAAAGGTCTCTGCAGTTCGGTTGCGCTACCACCGAGGCTTTATGGACTGCCCAAAATTCATAAAGAAAATGTTCCGTTAAGACCGATACTAAGTGCCATTGGTTCGCCCACCTACTCGTTAGCCAAGTTTTTGACTACGCTGTTAAAACCACATTTGGGCCGTTCGGACTCGTATATAAAGAATTCGACACATTTCATCAGCAGATTGAATGGCATAGTGGTCCAGCTGGAGGACATATTGGTCAGCTTCGATGTGGTATCGCTGTTTACCATGGTTCCACTTAATGATGTATTGGAACAGCTTGATCGAATTTTTCCTGCCGATATTTTAGAGCTGTTTAAGTGTTTTTTGACGACCACATACTTCAAGTGGAATGAACAGTTTTATGAGCAAACGGATGGCGTGGCTATGGGAAGCCCCCTAAGTCCCGTAATTGCAAACTTATTTATGGAGAAATTCGAAGAACAGGCCTTAGGTTCTGCCAGCAAGAAACCAAATGTATGGTTCCGATACGTGGATGACACGTTTGTGTTGTGGAGACATGGTAGGGAGGAACTAAGCCGGTTCACGGACATTTGAACAGTATAAACTCAAGAATTCAGTTTACAATGGAGGAGGAGGTAGACGGCAAACTACATTTCCTCGATGCGCTTGTGTTTAGAAACGAAAATGGTAGTTTGGGCCACTCAGTGTACCGCAAACCCACCCACACGGACCGTTATTTGCACCGGGATTCGAACCACCACCCACAACAGAAGCGGGGTGTTATCAAGTCGTTAGTGGACAGAGCTAGAAATATTTGTGAACCTGAGTTGCTCGACGCTGAGATGGAACATCTCCACAATGCACTAACGAAGAACGGATATTCGTCCGCCGAAATAAAACGTGGGTTGAGGCAGCCACGCAGAAATCATACTGACGTACAGGCTACTGCAAAATCTAAGGTTTTCCTGCCGTTTGTTAAAAATGTAACGGAAAGAATATGGAGGATCTTGACGAAGCGGAATATTACCGTAATTTAGAGGACTCTGCTGATTTTTGTAGACTATCTGTACTATTAATTTCAATCTTCTGCATTCTTCCAGAATTAAACCATTTCTGTAGTTTCCCACTCATACCACAATACTTAAGCATATCTAGAAGAATTTCATGATTCACACACTCAACAGCCTTTGAGAGATCACAAAAAACCCAATGGGTGATGTTCGGTTATTCAAAGCATTTAATATCTGATCAGTGAAAGCATATGTAGCACTTTCTGTTGAAAAACTTTTCTGAAAACCAAATTGACATTTTGTTAGTACTTCATTTATACAAATATGTGATGCTACTCTTTAATACATTACTTCTTCAAGAATTCTGGATAAAGCTGTCAGAAGTGACAATGGGCAGTATCTGTTAACATCAGACCTATCCCCTTTTTTATACAATAGTTTAACAATACCGAATTTCACTCTATCTGGAAAAATGCCCTGTTTCAGTGAGCTACTACATATGTAGCTGAGAATCCTACTTATCTGTTGGGAACAAGTTTTTAGTACTCTGTTGGAAATGCCGTCAATTCCTTGTGAGAATTACTTTTGAGTGAATTTATTATTTTCCCAATTTCAGTAGTAGAGGAGAACTGAATTTCAATTTTATCAAACTGCATAAATATTGCCTCCTCCATATACTGCCTTGCGTTTTCTAGTGAATACCTGGATCCTGTTTTGCCTACAAGAATTCAAAAATGATTATTAAGAATGTTTTCTACTTCTGACTACTTGTTAACGAACTTTTCACTAAGTTTGATAGAAACACAGTCTTCCTGTGCTTTCGGTTGCTCTGTTTCCCTGTTAACAATATTCCAAACTGTTTTAATTTTATTGTCAGGTGTGCTAATCTCAGACATAACGCACGTTCTTCTGGACTTTGTAATAACTTTTCTTAATACAGCGCAGAAGTTTTTGTAATCTTTCACTGTTTCTGGATCACTTCTCCCCCTAACTATAAGATACATTTCCACTGTTTTGTTCACAAGGTATTTTTATCTCTTTAGTAAGCCTTGGTTTTAGACAGTTTCTTACAACTATTTTTCACTGTTTTCTTAGGGAAACTGTTTTCAAATATACACACAAAGGATCATGAAAAAGGTTAAATTTTAAATTAGCATCAGGTTCTCCATACACCTCATCTTAGTCTAACTGTTGCAAGCTTTCCCTAAAATTTTCAATTGTAAAGTCGTTAATTGAACACGCTATTTTGCAGTACTGTTTTGCATTACTGTGTGGATCTACATCATATACTGTAATTATCAGATATGCCGTTCTTAACAGGAAAAGTTTTAATTTGATTAAATTTATCTGGTCTATAAAAACATTATCTATCAGTGTGCTGCTTTCCTTTACCACCCAAGTAGGAAAATCAGTAACTTGCGTCAAGTTGAAAGAATCCAGTAATACTTCAAGGTCAAGCTTTCTATTGGACTGTTTCAGAAAATCTACACTGAATCCCCACAAACAATAATTTGCCTCCCTCTGTCTAACAGGTAGAACAAAAAGAATCCAAGTTTTTCAAAAATAGCTGAAAATTTCCCAATGGGGACCTACACACGGCTACAATTATAGAAGTATCATTATTTAGTTTAAGCTCACACACGTATGTTGCTCTACACAAAATTTTTTAGTTTCCAAATTTTTCACACTATGACAGGTTTTAACATACACAGCAACACCCCCTCTCTCCATATGGTGTCTACTTACATGTACTGAAAGCTTATATCCACCTACATTTACCATTTCCATACGTGTGACTATATCATGTTCAGACAGGCATAGTACATCTATTCCACTCTCAGTTTCTAAATCTTCTGAACAAACTAGAAGCTCATCTACTTTGTTTTTTAATCCCCTGATATTCTTATGCAATATACTAACTTACCGAAATTCTACAGACCAATTTGTCTTTTGAACGTTCTCGGGAAGATATTTGAAAAACTGTTATGCAAGATATTACAAGATCACCATGTGGGTTTAGAAGAGACAAGTCAACTTGAGAAGCAATTAATTAGGCGATTTCACTAGCGACAGATGCTCATTATATTTATGCTCTAGTGATGATGATCGATATAACTGGCGCTTTCGATAACCTATGGTGACCACCTTTCTTTAGTCGACTTAAGGAGTCGAAGTGTCCAGAAGCGCTGTACTACTGTCTGAGAGATTCTTGCCACGGGTGACATGCTTCTTTAACATGCTCAGAAAAGAACGTAACGAAGACAATACCAAAAGGCAGTGTGCGCTCCAGAGCTTTGGGATGTAGCACTGGAGCTCATACTACAGAAGAACATGACAGTGAAAACGTAATCGCACTGATTGCATTTGCAGACGACGTGCTGTTCGTTGTAAACGGTAACTTCTGAAGAATTATGGAGGAGAAATATAATGCGGCGCGACATGAACTTGAAAGCTGCTGTCGAAGAGTGACATTGTTACTAGCACCTCACAAAACAACAAACTTCCTGCTGAAAGGAAACCTAGATATAAACCCTAATATAATATTCAGTGACGTGACGATTAGGAGAAGCGCAGTAATGAAATATCTAGGGGTATTTCTGGACGAACGCTATAGCTTTGCACATCATGTAGAGGAAGCAGGAGCTAAAGGTACAAACGTGATGAACAAAATTATACCCCCATTGCAAACAGGTAACTTCGCCTTCTCTTGAAAACAATCAGAGCATACCGCCAATCTATATCGGAATCAGTCGTAGGATATGACGCAAGAGTTTGAGTTCATAAATCGCAGCTGTGAAGCCAGCCTAATTAGTGAGAAGAGTTCAAGTTGGAGTGCCACTATGGTTAACAGGTGCCTATTGCACTGCCCTGAATGATGCTTTTTTAGCAACTCTAGGAATATGTCCACTGTACTTGTAAATTAGGAAAAGACGAGCCTTTTACTGGTTAAAGAAAGGCAATCAAATGGAGGTCCGAAGGTTACTTGGAACTGAGGTCTGAGGTCAGAACGAAAAAGTTAATGAAAGATCACATGTTACAACTATATCAAAACGAGTTGGACACTTCAGGTACATACGGGAGAACATACGAATTTCTCCCTAATATCAGGGAGAGACTAAAAATGAGATTTCTTAACCCATCAAGTGGATTGATACATAACCTGACTGTCCATGGCCAGTATGTGACGTATCTACACAAACTTAAAAGACAGATGAATGATACTGCGCCTGCGGCAGTGTGGGCGCATTAGAAGACACATTGTTGGATGTGGTGGGAAATGTCTGTAAGGCATTAGGGCTGTGGGATCCCAAAGTTGCGTTAAGGAGCGAGTAGATTTGGCACGTTTTGGTCGATAATGCAGCCGCAGTATCCAGGCAGTCCAAGCAGAAATTCACGAGGACTTCAACCACACGTCAGCGTGCTGCCATCCCGTGTAGGCAATATGCTCTGCAGATGGAGAGACTACAGCTGAGTTCAGCGACTACTGAATAAAATAATTGCTCAAGAATTTTCATTGCGTTTGTGCAAGTGATCATACAAGCGTGGACTTGAATATGCGATAGTGTCTGGTGGAATCGCCTGTTACAGTGAAAACGCTGCTGGCGTGTCGCCGGACGCCAAAAGAATCAGCAGACAATCGCTGTTGACTGGGGTGGTATGACAGAGGATATAGTAGCGGAAACTAACGATCTACAGGTTAAATCCACCAAAATAAATGAACAAACACAGAACAGATTCTGTATTCTTATAGTAGTATTAGCAATTGGGTAACTGGTTAATGGTTTTATCTTAGTTTGGTAGTAGTAGAAGAAGTTGCAGTATTGAAACAATTGAGTCTCAGAAATAAATTGTTTCATAGATGTCATGTATAAATTTGGTATCCGAATTTTTGTTATCTGAATCTTTTGTGAGCGAGTAGCGATGTTGTAAGCTGTATCGCACAAGTTAAGCTAGTATCGCTGAGCTGCGCCAGGGAGCTTTGGTAGAGACGGAGTCGAAGTTCAGCTATGTTAGAGTTAGGAAAGTGTGGAAGCTATGGCAATATTATGATTCAAATTTAATGTCTCAATTTATCATTTTGTTCGATCGACATGATTGTGAAACTGATTTGTGAAGAAAAAATCTAATGGAATGTCAGGTGAACACAATAATGACGTTACATTTATTCACTGTTGCTGCGCCATCAAACTGACTTTGTTATTGTACCCAAAGTTGTTAGATTTGAGAGATAGGAAAGTGTATTGTTTGGATGTTGAGAAGTTCATTAAATTTAAAATCAGCCATGAACACCTTT
The DNA here is from genome assembly GCF_023864345.2 of Schistocerca serialis cubense. Classification (NCBI taxonomy): domain Eukaryota; kingdom Metazoa; phylum Arthropoda; class Insecta; order Orthoptera; family Acrididae; genus Schistocerca; species Schistocerca serialis. Next base: position 623,833,149 of record NC_064641.1, read on the forward strand.
TCTCAACGTACAGAAAAACCTTGGTGTCGTCATTTATCCACAAATTTCATTTTCTTGTCATCCTTTCTCTTACAATTCTTCTTAATGGATCATCCAACCAAGTATGTTCGATAAACAGTTCCATTTGCAATTAACAGAGAACTCATTGCACCTCTCGAGTGCTCTCTGTGTAGATAAAGTAATTTGGAGTTTTCACATAGTGGTGCCAAGACAGAGTTGTACTGCAACACGTTATCCAGATTTGAGCAGAATAGAGGTAAGGACAAAAGATTATGATTTTTTAATTCAATTATGGCCAACTTATGTTATTCAGAGACAGTTCTTGTGATCAAATTTTGCAAACACAATTACTGTAGGTTTCATGGCCAAGTTAATTATTCAGGCAGTTTATACTATTCAAAATTATTGCAAACTTTTACAGTATGAAAGACTTCCCTTTTCATTATGACAATTAATTGCTTTTACAGTGCAGCCTGTCTTTCACATTACGACAGTACAAGTTTCACTATGACAGTTCATTTATTATCATAGCGCCAGCTTGCAATCAGAAACAGAGTACTTCCGTCAATATTTTATTATTTATTTAGATAACTTTCACAGTTATATTATTTTTATTATTTAAGAGATAACTTTCAAGTTTATGTACAAATTTATTACTATCCAAGAAAAAGTGGTTTGTATGTCCTACTTATCAGGTAATAGGCTGTATTTATGAAAAATAAATAACTCCATACCCATACGATCTATAGTTTTCCATCTACACTGACTTATGTAGCAAAAGTTTAATTATAGCCACCCTGTAGATAAGGGTAACTGGAGCATGACGTTGAATTGCTCCAGTCCGTCCCTTTCCCCGATACTATAGTGCAACGATAATTGAATAAGATGTGAAACAGATCAGTTCATACAGTCAACAAAACTCTTGTTCACCTTACACATATCATGTGTCTGTGGAATCTCAACAGTCTCCTCCAACTTACGCTGTACAATTCGAAAGAGTGCTGCACTCATAATTAGACATTATTTGCCGAGCAGGGGCTGAAGAATCTGTCCGAGTCACCCAGACCTAACGGATTGTGCCTGCCACCAACATCCGAAACCACCTCCACTGTATCAGCACCATGCATGGAATAATCAAGGAATAAATGAAGTAGAGTATTCAGTCCAAAATGGTATATAATAAGGACAAAGGGAAAATTGCATTTTCCCGCTCTGTTATTTAAATATTGTGGGAATATTATGCGCTGTGTCAACAATCTTCTTTCCACTTTAACAACAATCCAAAATCAGATGGAATCTTAATTTTTTATTTCAATGTTGGCAACATTTCGTGTTCTGGCATGGAAGTTTGTTGTATAATATGCCTCCAACTGTTTCAATAATTTTGTTACTTCACTTAATTTTTTTCATTTTTACACATGGTAGTTATCTTTATATCTAGTGCTGCGATTATGTACATCTTTGTTCAGCGAAATAGAACAGTTTACTTTTAAAATCATATGGGTAATATTTTCAGAGCTGTACAGTGCCTGTACAGACAATAGTTATAAATTTTTAAATGTATTTCTGCAGGACTACCTTAGTGATAGATTTCCAGTGCATCACTTCTGTACTGCACATATTTTTTGCCCTTCTCATACAATGTTGTTGTTGTTGTTGTGGTCTTCAGTCCAGAGACTGGTTTGATGCAGCTCTCCATGCTACTGTATCCTGTGCAAGCTTCTTCATCTCCCAGTACGTACTGCAGCCCACATCCTTCTGAACCTGCTTAGTGTATTCATCTCTTTGTCTCCCTCTACGATTTTAACCCTCCACGCTGCCCTCCAATACTAAATTGGTGATCCCTTGATGCCTCAGAACATGTCCTACCAACCGATCCCTTCTTCTAGTCAAGTTGTGCCACAAATTCCTCTTCTCACCAATCCTATTCAGTACCTCCTCATACAATATGCAGTATTAAATTAGTGGATAAATAAAATCACACTACCTTTGGTTAATGAATCTCTGTCGACAGTTTCGGACATTTTATGGAGAAAAATGTGTTAGTGCTAATGAAACTTGGTGCAATGACCTTCAGAAATATTTCATTACCTTAGCTTGGAATTGATTTCTGCCATGATTACCCTGTTTCTTGCATACTCGTGTAGTTTTTCTTACTTCCATTTATGAAAACGTTGCTCTCGCCAAAATATTTGCTTGCTTTTTAATTTTCACACACATCCTCATTTCTAAATGTTTTCCTAATTTATTAGGTACTATTAGAGATGCATTATAAGCACACATCATAACTTTCTCTCTGAATCTTGCGGCACTCCATATTTAACCTCTTTGAAAGTAAAATTCACATTTTCGAATCTATTGTTGATGCTACATTTTATTTCTACTTAATGAATGATTTTATAACACTTATTGCATTTCATCTTATGCTATACTGTTGCAGTTTTTCTAATAGAAGTTTGTGACATAAGTGTTCAAAAGCTTTGGAGAGCTCAAAGAATAAACAATGGCCTGTGCACTGATCACACATGCTGTCACTCCTTTTTGGATCCACCATATCGGCAAGCAATTTTTGTTACATTTCTTTTTTACACAGAACTTATAATTTAATCATTTGGGTATGTTTCTACAATTTAAGGTAATGCAGATATAATGATAACAGATCTGTCATGAGAATTTTGGGATAGCAGTACCTCCAGTATTTGATTTATGACAGATCGAAGAGGTATTGTTAGATATTTAGAAATATACAATATTTACCAATGTACTTGACCAGCCAACCCCAGTGCTTTATATTTTTCAATGATTTGATTATATTCATGACTTCTGATTCGTTTGTAGATGTCTGGAATATACAGTCTGTAACCTTGGTGGAAATTTTCATGTTGGCTGCTATTTGAATGTTTTGTTGTTTGAGTGACCGATCCACAGCTGGTAGGTATTGCTTACTGAATGCAGCGTATTTCATACTTCATGTGGGTTATTAACTGCTGTTGCACTGATACTTTTGATCATTTTTTTGTTTGTATTCAATTGTGACCATGCTGTTTGGAAACATTTGAAGAGTTTACAGATATATACTTGTAATTGATGGCTGTTTCCTCACTTATCATTGTGTTGCACGATTTCTTCATGTCTCTGTAGGCATCACTCTTTGTTTTAAATTTGTCCTCCTGATAATCTTCACATATTCTCTTTAGCTACTCTCTTCCCTGTATAATCCTTGCTGTGATCCTGTCTTTATTGAGCTGTTGGATAAATTACATTTACATAACATAGTTTCCACAGAAAGTTTCTCAAGTGTTTTCTACACTTTTATCTCTGTTTTATCTTATTTCTTTCAGTAATACTTTCAAGATGCTTAGATTACTTTGTTTCTTGTATCTTAGGTCTGTCACAACATTTTTCATTTTTTAGTGCTTTATCGTGTACCTAAACTGTTGGACATAGTATTCGGTCTTGTACACTCTGTCAGTTGTCATATATCTTAGGGTTTACATGATTTTTTATTACGTCTGTTGTCGCTGTCCATCTTGTTGGGCTATTTATGTGTATCTGGAAGTTGAAACACTTAACACATCAAGTAAGCTTGTTGTACAAACATTTCCTCTGATTTTACTTCTGTTAAAATCACCTGCTATTTTTATCTGTGTGAATTGTCTTATATGTATTTCCACTAATGCCTTAAATTCCGAAAGAAAGCTATCCACGTTCGAATCAGGAGAGCGGTGTGTACCAAGCGCTAGATATTTTCTCCCTAGGAGCTTTATTTGTACTGCATCTGCTTCAAACATTAGTTATTAGCAGTTTATTACGTGACATGCAGCGCAACCACTTTACTCTATTACGTTTACAGGTGTAAGTGCAGATATTCTTATATGCGGTACCTTAATATGTAGGCACGTCAGTGCGTTTGTGGTTTTTTCTCTACGTCTAATAGTCATTACACAAACACGTCACAAACTGCACAGCTTGATGTTTTCTGAATGGCCGTAACTGCACAGCTAAGTGGAATACGATTGTCAGTATAGACTAGCCCAATGGCATCCACGAGTCCACACTCCAACACCTGATCTGCCGCCCAGTGGAAAATAAGCACTAATCGTTAGCTCTTGCCACATGAACTTGGAGGTACTAACCGCTCTAAAAACATGCTACTTCTAATATCTATAATAAATTATTAATTTGCAAATGAAGTAAGTACTGATGTAACGTTGGTCAGTTCACAGTCGTCAGTCAGCAATGCACCGTATTTCATACTTTATGTGGGTTATCCTGTAATGCACTGGTACTTCTGACAATTTTTTGTTAGTATTTATACCTGTTACACCCTGCATAGCGACACCATCACTTTTAAGTTCACTTCTGCAGCATTATGGTTTTCGTTTACATCCCGTTAGATTACAAAACATCGTTTCGTGTACCTTTGGTCCACGCGCTGTCACTATGAAACCATTTGGTAGCTAGGTAACTAATAATACATTAATTTCATCTGATTTTACTTGTTGATGCAGAGCTTTAACTGTTGTTTTTGTATCTTTAGTTTGCTTGTGCAGTCTTTGCCTCACAGGAATCTCATTATTGTCTGTGGTTAAATTTTTGATAATGACATGGGAGCCAACATAAGAGTTTAGAACCTTTCCTCTTTTGGGACGATGCCATACAAAAATATTCACTTAATAAAAACAGATTATGTTACCCTTAGATTTATTCCCCAACAAGCGACTTTTATTTCTTAGGGTGGTTGTTGTTGCTCCTTCTCTGCTTGCAATTGTTCTTTGAGAAGCATTTGTTGTTCTCTGCATAGTTGTGAAGGAATATGGATCTCAGGTATACGCCCGGTGTGGTTGGCTTCTTGGAAACTGACGCTTGCACTGTTTGTGTGGGTTAAAGTACTTCTTGGAAGATTTCACAACCGGGTTCACCGCTCCGTGAAATCGAATCAGTAGCTTGAGGTAATGCTACAAGAGCTGAAATTCAGTATGTGGAAGAGGTAGACGGAAACAAATCTACAGCCTTTAGGCTGGTGTAAGATTTACAATTAGCACTGGAATGAAAGCCATTACTTTTATACGGGTCTATTCTCATTCAGTGTGTAGGAAGAAAGTAGGTGGCGGTGTAGGCCTGGAATATCTTCCTGTACAATCGAATTGCTGTTTTCTCGTTTCTTCATTTCTACATGTCTACGAGGGATGCTCGTAACAATTTTTTGTTGTAAACATCGAGCAGATTCTTTCAGTTCGTTTCGATAAGCGTTGATTCAGAGTTACGTAATACACTCCTGGAAATTGAAATAAGAACACCGTGAATTCATTGTCCCAGGAAGGGAAAACTTTATTGACACATTCCTGGGGTCAGATACATCACATGATCACACTGACAGAACCACAGGCACATAGACACAGGCAACAGAGCATGCACAATGTCGGCACTAGTACAGTGTATATCCAGCTTTCGCAGCAATGCATGCTGCTATTCTCCCATGGAGACGATCGTAGAGATGCTGGATGTAGTCCTGTGGAACGGCTTGCCATGCCATTTCCACCTGGCGCCTCAGTTGGACCAGCGTTCGTGCTGGACGTGCAGACCGCGTGAGACGACGCTTCATCCAGTCCCAAACATGCTCAATGGGGGACAGATCCGGAGATCTTGCTGGCCAGGGTAGTTGACTTACACCTTCTAGAGCACGTTGGGTGGCACGGGATACATGCGGACGTGCATTGTCCTGTTGGAACAGCAAGTTCCCTTGCCGGTCTAGGAATGGTAGAACGATGGGTTCGATGACGGTTTGGATGTACTGTGCACTATTCAGTGTCCCCTCGACGATCACCAGTGGTGTACGGCCAGTGTAGGAGATCGCTCCCCACACCATGATGCCGGGTGTTGGCCCTGTGTGCCTCGGTCGTATGCAGTCCTGATTGTGGCGCTCACCTGCACGGCGCCAAACACGCATACGACCATCATTGGCACCAAGGCAGAAGCGACTCTCATGTTGGGGCGTGAGCGGAAGACGGCCTAACGGTGTGCGGGACCGTAGCCCAGCTTCATGGAGACGGTTGCGAATGGTCCTCGCCGATACCCCAGGAGCAACAGTGTCCCTAATTTGCTGGGAAGTGGCGGTGCGGTCCCTTACGGCACTGCGTAGGATCCTACGGTCTTGGCGTGCATCCGTGCGTCGCTGCGGTCCGGTCCCAGGTCGACGGGCACGTGCACCTTCCGCCGACCACTGGCGACAACAACGATGTACTGTGGAGACCTCACGCCCCACGTGTTGAGCAATTCGGCGGTACGTCCACCCGGCCTCCCGCATGCCCACTATACGCCCTCGCTCAAAGTCCGTCAACTGCACATACGGTTCACGTCCACGCTGTCGCGGAATGCTACCAGTGTTAAAGACTGCGATGGAGCTCCGTATGCCACGGCAAACTGGCTGACACTGACGGCGGCGGTGCACAAATGCTGCGCAGCTAGCGCCATTCGACGGCCAACACCGCGGTTCCTGGTGTGTCCGCTGTGCCGTGCGTGTGATCATTGCTTGTACAGCCCTCTCGCAGTGTTCGGAGCAAGTATGGTGGGTCTGACACACCGGTGTCAATGTGTTCTTTTTTCCATTTCCAGGAGTGTAGATGCGTTATATATCTGTTACATGTGATACACTGATATGAAATAAAAAATTCTAAGATCACACGTGCTCCTCTGAATACGCGATGCACCGACCGACGTCAGGCACCGAAGGTCGAGGGTGCGTTCAAGGAGAGCGCTGTCCAGCTCACGGTCAATGTTAAGGCTGTAGCGAGAGAGACAGCAATTACGAGCCGGCCGAGCGCACGGAGAAACTAGCGTGAGCGCGAGGCTGGTTTCGCGTTACGTAATTACTCCAGAGTCCACATACCATCTCACGTTGTTTCAACACGAATATGATCGTGTAACTAAGCTGTCGGTGCTTTATAGTATAAACAGAAGTAGAATGCGGTACAGAAAGTGGTGTTATAGACGACATTCAGGAGACTAGTCCGATGCAGTATCCACCGCCATCTGGTCTGTGCATGTCTTTTCATATCACACCCCGGTAAGAACAGTGACAACTCGAAAATGCAATACTTTAAAAAAATCGACTTAAATAATTTCTTAAAACGTACATTGAAATAATATAAGCTCATTGTAAATTCCAAGTAAATATTTTTGCCAGTTAATTCCATTATATTCTGTGCAGCAGTAATATGGAAATTTAGTTCTGTTCTGGTCGAATGTGAGGTTTTAACAGGTACTTATTGATTAGTTCTTTGAATTGTCACTTTTTCTGCTTATCTAAAAACTTTTTGTTCCTGTTATGACTACTCATAACATCCCAAATAATATTTTTTTCCGCTTACTGTAATACAATACGACATCAATCAGGCAAAATTAGTACTTAAGTTAGAATAAAAAAGGAAAAACAAGTTGAAATTATTTCATTAGAAAAACACAAAATGCAAAATTATGATTTATGGTAGTTAATACAATTTAATAAGCAACATCAATTACGTACAATCTAAGGAACACAATTTACAAAAACATAGAACCATAAATGGTCTTGCCAGGCGCAGTGGCCATGCGGTTCTAGGCGCTTCAGTCTGGAACCGCGTGACCGCTACGGTCGCAGGTTCGAATCCTGCCTAGGGCATGGATGTGTGTGATGTCCTTAGGTTAGTTAGGTTCAATTAGTTCTAAGTTCTAGAGGACTGATGACCTCAGATGTTAAGTCCCATAGTGCTCAGAGCCATTTGAACCATAAATGGTCTTATGTAATATAGCAATGGCGGTGAAAAGGGATTGAATATGATTTCGTAATATTTACAACAGCTGTAATCGTCAAAACATGCATGTCTGAAGGGCAGTGTAGTGTAAGATCCAGACGTTGTATAAACACAGACACTGTAATAGTGAATGATATTAAAAATTAGGTTAAACTTTCCTCATACATGCAAAGTGTCAGGACTCAGTATGAGCCGCTCTTCTGGAACGACCTGTGGACACCTGCCAGTAGCAATGATGAAGTGACACTGTCGGTGCCGTGGCGAATCATTAAACAGCCTACAACAAAAATGAAACAACTCTCCTGAAGTGGACAAATAGCAAGATGGAGATTTTACGTGTTTTGTGCTCGTTAAGGCGCCTCGTACTTATTTTTCAATGACATTGACAAGAGCTGCCGTTTTTTACTTGAGTCGCTTTTCTTGCCGAGATGCGATGTAAGCATGACTATAGCGCACCAATGATGTTGACTCACTTCGGTCTCACTTTACAGTTTTTACCCCCTACGTTCCCACTGTGGCCAAATTAACTAACCCTTGATGCCTCAGGCTGTGTCCTATTAATCGTTCCTTCATCAAATTCTGTCATAAATTTCTGTTCTCCTCAGTTCGATTAATTACCATATCTATCTAACTAATCGTTAGGATTCTAATGTAGCACCACATTTCAGAACTTTCTCTTCTCCTGTTGTCTTGTTGTACTCCAAATCCTCCACGGTTCACTTCCATGTACTGTTAGGCTCGACACAAATAACTTCAGCAATTACTTCCTAACACTTAAATTAATAACAGTTATTCCTACTGATAACGCAATAAACGTATTAATAGAGCATTTGCACAAATCTAAACCAACTCCTATAGACTTACCTAACAAATCCTTGCAACTATCACGTGTGCAAAATAAAATATTTTTAGTGTCGCGACACATACGAGATATGTTAAAAACTATCGGGAATTTTGTAGTTTCGCGGTTTTAGTAGCCCGATTCCAGCGATTTTTCGTTGTTGTGTTGCTAAACATGTCTGAAACGTATCTATGCACTGGCAGCCATATTGCATGTTTGGTCTGTCGTCACTTGTCAAGAACGTTACATGTGTTTGTTACGAGTGGCGATTACCGCTTTATTTTAAAAATGGACTGTCCGCAGCTCGTGGTCGTGCGGTAGCGTTCTCGCTTCCCGCGCCCGGGTTCCCGGCTTCGGTTCCCGGCGGGGTCAGGGATTTTCTCTGCCTCGTGATGTCCTTAGGTTAGTTAGGTTTAAGTAGTTCTAAGTTCTAGGGGATTGATGACCATAGATATTAAGTCCCATAGTGCTCAGAGCCATTTGAACCATTTCTTAAAAATGGATTGAGAATTTCCTTTCAATTTTGCTACAAAATTTAACAAAATGTAAAAAAGTTTTAAAAATAGTGATCATCGCTTCTGGTGAGTTTGCTGTGCGTAAAAACAGTGTTTACGAGTGGTATAAGCGTTTCCAAGTTACCAGAGCAGAAATTGAATATGGCGATCGCTCTGGACGGCCCAGCACATCAACAACCGATTAAGAAGTGGAAAATGAGAAAGAGATAGTTATGAGAAATCGCTGAATCACAGCGACATAGCACACCGTGAGTTCTCACCAAAAGATCAGACGGCCAATAAAGAATACTACCTACAGGTTTAATGTCGTGCTTGGTAAGCAATCCGAAGATAACGGCCGGGTTTGTGGCGAGATAACTCATAGCTTTTGCACCGGGCAATGCACCTTCTGACACTTCATTCCTCGTTCGCAAATATTTGGCGAAGAACAACACTGTAAAGATCCTCTAGAGTCAATATTCACCAGATATGGTCCCCTGTAGCCTTTTGTTCTTTCCAAAAATGAAAAGAATTTTAAGGGATTGTCATTTTACAAGTTTAGATGAAATTAAGTACGAATACTAGAAAGAGCTAAGCTGCACCCCAGAGATCGTTCCGGAAGTGTTTCGGGGATTGGAAAAAACCCTAGCACAAGTGAGCAATATTTAATGGGAACTACTTTGAATAAGATATCATTAATGTAGACGAATAGATAAAATTATTTCCAAAACATCAAAATTCCCATAGTTTTTGAACACATGTCGTATTATATACAGTCTGATGGATCAGCTATGGCTTTTCCTGTCAGTCCTATATTGTCAGAAATTTTCGTGGACATTTTCCAACAACATTTTCTACAGAAAGAACCGATTATATGGCTCAGGTATGTGGATGTGCTGTGTATATGGAGTGGTATCAACAGGCAATTAGATACCTTACTACAACATTTGAACTCCCAGCATAAGAAATTTCACAGATCACACTGCAGCTGGGGGCCTCTTCTATAAATTTCCTGGACCTTGATATAGATAGTAGCACACAGAGATACTTCTTTAGCATTTACAGAAAAACCATAGCCACACATACCGTAACCCTCGCACACATCCAACACTGAAACAGCCACAAACATGCAGCTTTCCTTTCGATGGTGCGTTGCCTAGTATATGTTCCTTTATCTTAATCTACCTTTCAAACGGAACATTAAACGGTCAGACATATCACTTCCAGTAATGGCTACAGCTCTGCCCCGATTAAAAATTGTTATTGTTGTGGTCTTCAGTCCTGAGACTGATTTGATGCAGCTCTCCATGCTACTATATCCTATGCAAGTTTCTTCATCACGCAGTATCTACTGCAACCTACATCCTTCTGAATCTGCTTAGTGTATTCATCTCTTGGTCTCCCTCTATGATTTTTACCCACCACGCTGCCCTCCAGTACTAAATTGGTAATCCCATGATGCCTCAGAACATGTCCTACCAACCGATCCCTTCTTCTAGTCAAGTTGTGCCACAAATTTCTCTTCTCCCCAATTCTGTTCAATACCTCCTCATTAATTATGTGATCTACCCGTCTAATCAAGAGCATTCTTCTGTAGCACCACAGTTCGAAAGCTTCTATTCTCTTCTTATCTGAACTATCTATCGTCCACGTCTCACTTCCGTACATGGCTAAACTCCATACAAATACTTTCAGAAATGATTTCCTGAAACTTAAACCTATACTGGATGTTAATAAACTTCTATTCTTCAGAAACGCTTTCCTTGCCATTGCCAGTCTGCATTTTATATCCTCTCTACTTCGACCATCATCAGTTATTTTGCTCCCTAAATAGCAAAACTCATTTACTACTTGAAGCGTCTCATTTCCTAATCTAATTCCCTCAGCATCAAGCGATGTAATTTGACTACATTCCATTATCCTCGTTTTGCTTTTGTTGATGGTTATCTTATATCCTCCTTTCGAGACCCTGTCCATTCCGTTCAACTGCTCTTCCGGTCTTTTGCTGTCTCTGACAGAATTACAATGTCATCGGCGAAGATGTATGAGACAGGTGAAATACTCTCAGACTTCAAGAAGAATACAGTAATTCCAATCTCAAAGAAAGCAGGTGTGATAAGAAAGCGGGTGTGACAAATAGCAAAACTCATTTACTACTTGAAGCGTCTCATTTCCTTTTATTTCTTTCTTTGAGATTGGAATTACTGTATTCTTCTTGAAGTCTGAGAGTATTTCACCTGTCTCATACATCTTCGCCGATGACATTGTAATTCTGTCAGAGACAGCAAAGGACCGGAAGAGCAGTTGAACGGAATGGACAGGGTCTCGAAAGGAGGATATAAGATAACCATCAACAAAAGCAAAACGAGGATAATGAAATGTAGTCAAATTACATCCTTTTCCTTTTATTTCTTCTCCGTGGATATTAATTCCTACTACAAATTTTTCCTTTGTTTTCTCTACTGCTTGCTGAATATAAAGATTGAATAACATCGGGGAGAGGATACAACCATGTCTCACTCCCTTCACAATCACTGCTTCCCTTTCATGCCCCTCGACTCTTATAACTGCCATCTGGTTTCTGTACAAATTGTAAATAGCCTTTCGCTCCCATTTTTTACCTCTGGCACCTTAGGAATTTTAAGGAGAATATTCCAGTCGACGTTATGAAAAGCTTTCTCTAAGTCTACAAATGCTAGAAACGTAGGTTTGCCATGCCTTAATCTATCTTCTAAGATAAGACGTATGGTCAGTATTGCCTCACGTGTACCAACATTTCTACGGAATCCAAACTGATCTTCCTCGAGGTCAGTTCTTCCAGTTTTTCCATTCGTCTGTAATGATTTCGTGTTGGTATTTTGCAGCAGTGACTTATTAAACTGATAGTTCGGTAATTTTCACATTTGTCACACCTGCTTTCTTTGAGATTGGAATTACTGTATTCTTCTTGAAGTCTGAGAGTATTTCACCTGTCTCATACATCTTGCTCACCAGACGGTACAGTTTTGTCAGGGCTGGTTCTCCCAAGGCTATCAGTAGTTCTAACGGAATGTTGTCTACTTCTGTGGCCTTGTCTTTCAGTACTCTGTCAAACTCTTCACACAGTATCATATCTCCCATTTCATCTTCATCTACATCCTCTTCCATTTTCATAATATTGTTCTCAAGTACACTGCCCTTGCGTAGGCCCTCTATACATCCCTTCCACCTATCTGCCTTCCCTTCTTTGCTTAAGACTGGGTTTCCATCTGAGCTCTAGATATTCATACAAATGGTTCTCTTTCCTCCAAAGGTCTCTTTAATTGTCCTGTAGGCAGTATCTATCTTACCCCTAGTGAGACATGCCTCTACATCCTTACATTTGTCCTCCAGCCATCCCTGCTTAGCCATTTTGCACTTCCTGTTGATATCATTTTTAAGACGTTTGTATTCCTTTCTGCCTGCTTCATTTACTGCATTTTTAAATTTTCTCTTTGCATCAATTAAATTCAATATTTCTTCTGTTACCCAAGGATTTCTACTAGCCCTCGCCTTTTTGACCTATTTGATCCTCTGCTGCCTTCACTATTTCATCCCTCAAAGCTACCCACTCTTCTTCTACTGTATTTCTTTCCCCACTCCTGTCAATTGTTCCCTTATGCTCTCCCTGAAACTCTGTACAACCTCTGGTTCTTTCAGTTTATCCAGGTCCCATCTCCTTAAATTCCCACTTTTTTGCAGTTTCTTCAGTTTTAATCTACAGTTCATAACCAATAGATTATGGTCAGAGTCCACATCTGCCCCTGGAAATGTCTTACAATTTAAAACCTGGTTCCTAATTCTCTGTCTTACCATTATATAATCTATCTAATACCTTCCAGTATCTCCAGGCCGCTTCCATACAACCTTCTTTCATGGTTCTTGAACCAAGATGATTAAGTTATGTTCTGTGCAACATTATACGGCGGCTCCCTCTTTCATTCCTTACCCCCATTCCATATTCACCTACTACGTTACCTTGTCTTCCTCTTCCTACTATAGAATTCCAGTCACCCATGACTATTAAAGTTTCGTCTCCCTTCACTATCTGAATAATTTCTTTTACCTCATCATACATTTCATCAATCTCTTCGTCATCTGCGGAGCTAGTTGGCATATAAACTTGTATTACTGTGGTAGGCGTGGGCTTCGTATCTATCTTTGCCACAATAATGGGGTCACTATGCTGCACTAGTAGCTTACCTGCATTCCTATTTTTTATTCATTATTAAACTGTAAGAGGTATGTGCTGCCTGCGATATGTAAGCTATAAGAGAATCTGAGACCAAAGAGCAGTGTTGACTGCAGTACGAACTGTGTAGCAGTAGCAGTAAGTTGTTGCTAGCGAGCAGTCGCCTGTCTGCTCTGGTCTGGTGTACCGTGTTGGCTGGGCCGCTCGCGGTGCAGCAATTCCGGAGCCTGAGTATTATTGTATAAGGTAAAAAGCAGCCTCGCGCATATCTAGTAATGTTATGAAAAGTCCCATGTAAATCTTTTAAAAATGCCCTAATAATAATCTTTGTCATATAAAGTAATTTCTAAAAAACATTCATTTCAATTTAAAAAATTTACTAATTTCTTCAATCCGTGATCATTCCTATTGTTGCAAAAGAAAAATCAGTTGCTTCCTTTCATAAATGACAAATCTATTGACCAGCATTGCACAGAGCTGTCCCGGAAAAATTTTATATAAGAGCAGATATATTCGCCGCTTTTATTGAGGTAAGCATTTTTCCTTTTTTTATTCAGAATGATCTTACAGGGCCATGACGCAGCGCTGCTGTCGTCCAAGTTCTACCAGGTCACTGAATTTATTTTTTATTACGAGGTTTAGGAATTTTTCTGTTTCGAGCTTACATTAAATGGGAAACAAATTTTGTGTGGAGGTTAAATGTGAATGAATTTCTGTAGGGAGGTTATAAATGGGAACCAGTTTTGTTCTGAGGTTACACAATAAATAGAATCATATTTATATTTATTATTTTATAACATTTTTTATTTTGTGGGGAGGTTACACTTGGCGACAACCGGCCAGGATCGTATTTCTTTGTGAATCTCTGAGAAGTAGTCATATATCTGCTCTTATTTACTTAAATGTAGTTTGCATCTAGAGCAACGCATTTACTAATTTCTGGCTCTTTCTTTCACAGATCATCGGCAATTTATTGCTCTTTGTTGTAATTGTATTTGTTGCATTTTTGCTTTGACTGTATTTCATTTTTGTGCATAATTTTGATTTGTGAAAAATGCCGCGAAAAACTGTTAACAGTACATCGCGATGTGCAATGAGTGAAATAGCCGACTCGAATAATTTGACTGATAATATTTGCGACACTTCGTGTAATAGTGATAATCGTCTAATTACAGATAATCAGTGCCTACCGATCACTAGTAATGATTTTAATGCTAATGAGGAGCAAACAAATTCAATTGTGTCCTCTGTTAATTTAAAGACAATTGATGACGCGGCACGTTCTGTTACAATGAACGCTGCCCAGTTTAACACACCTGATTTGCAAAATTTACACAGTGAACAGATAATTGTTTCTCACGAAGATGAACAATGTAGTCAAAATACGTCAGATTTATTTGATTCCGAGGTAGTGACTAACAATGCACATTCAATTGGCGAACCTGTCCAAGAATCAGAGAATGACCAAATGGTTATGCAAAACGCGACAAATGCACATACACCACTACACAGCATAGAAAATAGAGTCGCTAATTTTGGCTTGGATCAAATTATGGCAGTATTGCTAAAATTCAAGAAAGAACAAGACGACAGTTTCAAACAACTTAATGAAAATCTCAAACAGTGGAATGAAAAACTAAACAACAGTTTCAAACAGCGGAATGAAAAATTCGACAACCATTTCAAACAACTTAAAGAAAAACTAGACGACAATTGCAAACAGTTGAATGAAGGTTTCAAACAGTCGAATTAAAAACACGACAACCTTAATGAACAGAACAAACAACTTAGTGAACAGATTACAGCCGTTACCGTGCAACGTCATGATACTAATGAACAATTACGTGAGGATACTAAAATTTGTGCTAGGAACAGTAGTGAAGAAATTAGATCTGTTGCACAAGAATTAAGTAGTACACGTGTAGCCACAACGAAATCACATAGAGATGAAATTAGTGCAGTCGCTGAACAATGTTCTGAAAACGCAACACAGTCACGCGACGAGTTTAAATTAATGTCAGCAGAACTTTCACACACGCTGGATGCGGAAGTCGATAAGAAATTTGATCAACAGAACAGGCAAATTTACGAATGTTTTAAAGTGACATAAATGAAAATTGTTTCAGTCACTAACACGTCACAGCATACGCCAAGTTCCGAACATTTGTCACACCCACACAGCCAGTATAACTTCAGTAATTTACAGAGAGTACTTGACTTAGACTCCGAACAGTCACAGACAAACAGATTGTTACACAAACCTGAACCTGTTCACACATTCAGAGACGATAACGTTGATTATAAGCAATTTTTATCCGCAAAAAAATCTAAGGTATTTAAAAATGACAGAGCACAGGTACATGCTTTGATCTGGATACGACAATTTATTTTTGTACTTTCACCAGCTTGGCCTGTAACGCTGAAACTAGCTTTGGACTGGATACAACAATTAGTTTTTGAATTTTCGCCGGCATTGCCTGTAACGCAGAAACTAAAATTTATTTGCAGCGCGTAATTGACCTCGGGGGATTCATTACACTTCGATGAATATGTGCCGCAGCGTGCACAGGGCTCTGAGCCGTAGTAGTCCTGTTTAATCTTTAGTTTTCTGCACTGCTGCCTTCTCTTCTACTATCCTTTGTATCTATCAAAACAGCTCTTTAACTATCAATCTATCTAGGATTAAGAATGAGTAAAGGAAACCTGATATGACGAGTTTTACCTGAAAGTGACAGTTTTCATTAGACTCTCTCGAGATGACAAGAAATACCAGTGTAATTTTAATAACAAACAAAATTTTAATTATCAGTATCGTCAAAATTGTCAGCAACAGCGAACGCATTTTGGTAACAATAGACGCTTTTCACCGCAACAGCATCAAAGCCAGCCGGTTAGCATACCTAACCAAAAATGTAATGCGCAAGGTCAACCAAGCTTTAATGTTTCGCCGCCTACACGTATAGCGTCGGCCACACCAAATAGTAACGCACAGCAACGAGGAAACCAGTACGTACAGAAAACACATCACTTCAATTCCTATCGCAACGCGCCATATAGCAATGACTATCATGACAGACGTAAAAATAATGAGCACAATTTTCAGCGTACGTTTAATAACAGTCGGTCTTATCAGCAGCAAAATCATCCGCAACAACATATTATCATGAATGAAAAAGACAGTAGATATCATCCCGAACGTAATACGTCAGGAAGAAATAACAGAACAGTACAAATAGTGGAAATGCCACAGCATCCTCCCGAAAATAATAGCACGTCAGATAGAATTTGACTAGATACAGTACAGGTTGCATCTTCCAGCAACGCAAGCAATACTTCAGATACGCAGAATCTTGTTCACGAAAATGTTATTACTTTTGACGACATCCGAGACACACTTTTACATGAAAAATCAATAGTCTGAATTTGCTAATCTGAAACAAGCTTTGTTGAATGCACCACTTTTATCAACCCAGATCTTACTAGAAATTTTTTCATTGCCACCGACAGTTCTAACACCGCTTTAGGCGTACACATTTTTCAGGAAATTGAAGAAGATGGTTCTACAGTAATTAAAAACATCGCCTTTGCGAGTCGCATTCTGTCATCTGCTGAACGCAATTATTCTGTCACAGAACTTAAAACATTATGTGTTGTACGGGCATTTACGAGATTTCGGCATTTTCTTTATGGAAGACATAGACCGTTTACACAGATCATAGAGCTATATAGTTTTTACTTTCCGCAAAATGTGCACACGACAGGTTAAGCAGATGGAAACTTTATTTACAGGAATTTAATTTTACAATTGTTCACATTCCCGGTACACAAAATATTGTAGCAGATGCACTATCCCGTTCTCTCAGCAACAATCAGCAAGACATCGCAACCAACTTCTGCCAAGCAAATTTCAGCGTCATGTATATTCAACAAGTTGCATTTGAAAATTTCATTTCGTCGTCATTACGAGACATAGCACAAGAGCAGAGTAAAGACAACGTATTGAAAGAAATTAAGCACCTTTGGCAAGATAGGAATAATGTTACCATTAGAAACCAGTACACTGTACGCAATAATATTCTGTTTCGCCGCTCTCACCCTGACAGCAACAACTGGTTACTATGCATTCCTGACAAACTTGTTAACAAATTAATTTGGTATACTCATTTAAGTCACGCACACTACGGAGCCAGAAAATGTTTTCTTATACTGAGACATAACTGTTACTTTGCCAACATGGAGAAACGTATTCGACGAGTTTTAGTGTCATGTAAAATCTGCCAGAAAGCTAAGTCAGATACGACTTAACATTTTCCTCTATTAGATCCCATTGTACCTGTTAAATTGAGACACATGGCCGCTGTAGACATTTTTGGTCCGATTCCCAGAACTAATAGAGGTTTTTGCTACATCTTTGTCGCTGTTGAACTCACTTCAAAATTTGTTACCTTCACTCCGTTACGCAAAGCTACTGCTAAATCTGTTTCGAATGCATTTATAAAACATTTTTTATTCCATGTAGGGCATGTATTGAAAGTAATTTCCGACAATGGATCACAGTTTCGATCTGCTATATGGACAAGTATGTTACGAGCTAGAAACATTTCTCCGATCTATATATCCAGGTACCATGCTTCTTCGAACCCTTGTGAACGACTAGTGAAAGAAAATGGCAAACTGTGTAGAACAAACTGCCATAAGAAACATATTGATTGGGATACACACATACTGTCAGTCCAGGATGCAATTAACTCCATATCAAATGAATCTACTACGCTATCTCCGACTGTTATAATGAAAAATGTTGAACCACCTAATAAAATTAAAGAGTTAGTATCCTTTCCTACATCTCGTCGACTACGACACCATGAAATAATTGACATTGCGCTGAACAACATCAAACGTGCCGCAGAGCGCCGGAGAAGACAGCAAAAACAGGTTTGTACACGCCGTGACTTTCACATTGGACACACTATCTATCAAACAGAGAAAAGAATAGATGTAGTAAATTTGAGCTTCTATATGCAGGTCCATATCGAATTCGCAGCATTCCCCACCCCAATGTAGTACACGTCGAAACTCTGAGAACCAGCAAAAGTAAAGGCAATCACCATGTCTCCAATATTAAACCCTTTATTGAATGAACATACTTTATGATTTATCACACTGTAATGCCATTTCCTGATTTTTATATGACCACTTATGCAATTATATTTATGTGCCTACTTACTGCTGATTATCGTATTTTTTCTTGGCAAGTGCCCGGCAAGGTAAGGTTAGCAGGTCGCTTTTCTTGTCGGTACACATCAGACCGTGCACGTTTTCCATTTTTCATGTATGTATGATTGTTTTCCTGTTTGTTTGTATGCACTATGAAATGTTTAAGATGTAACAAACACCAGTTGACTTTGACATGTTGTCTTATCATATCTCAACATCGTGACAATTTTACTTTTTTTTTTTTTTTTTTTTGCTACTACATTATGATACTCTGTGTACATTTTTTTGCACTTGAAAACTGTCTATGTTTTTGACGTAATACGTTTTCTGTCATGCTATGCTGTATGCTTAATTATTTCACAAGAAACCAGTTTTTATTTAATGGGTATATGATTTAAATGCAAGACGTTAATCATTGTTCATCATTTTCAGAAAGCAATAACGTGTAAAAGAAATAAATTAAACAAACCACAGTGGATTACTATGAAATGGGAATTTCACCTTCGGAATGAACAAAAGAAGATGCAATACCTCGTCATGAAGAGTAAATGGATCAGAATTAACAAGCATTAACAAGAATATACTATACATATCGTATGATAGCAGTCTTAACTAATTTTTTCTTTCAGAATACGAGGCGATTGATGCAGGCTGTCAGACAGAACTACACATCTTAGTTTTAGTGATGAAATATGCTAGAAATAAGAAACTCTATACTATGAATAGTTATATGAAGTAAATGGTAATATGAATAATGGATAATGAAGTGTCTTTTTGCAGATGATAATGAATGGTGATGAATAGTTATATGAAGAATATGCTAATATGAATAATGAAGTTTTTCTTTGCAGGTGGTGATGGTAATGAAGTTATGGTAATATGAATAATGATGTTTTTCTTTGCAGATGAGAATAATGATGAAGTTTATATATTTACTATTAGTTAAGAGATGCTATGTAGTTATTTAAGTATTTGTTGCAGTTCGTTTTGACAGTATGTCTTATATCACATGGTATAATGACTGAATGTTTTGGAAAGGACAGCTAGAGTACATACATATTGAGTACACATTTCATTACCTGCTAATTCGAAGTTCACTACTTTTCAGCATAATATACATTTCTTCTTTCAGTTGAATAATCCATTTTGTATTTTTTTTTTCAGGAGAAGCTATTCATGAAATTAATGTGCTATAAGCAGTTAGTCATTAAACCTGTTCTAGTACTTGCACTTTTTACCCATTTGTGTGTGTCATTCATGAATGTGATCACATACACTCTACTTGTTTCATAACCTTGCTACAGCTGACTCATGACGAATGATGTCACCTATCCTCATTTGTACAATAAGTCAAAAGCAAATATTTTCGTGCCCCAGCAATTAATTATCGATTCCAATGCATTGCTAGCACAAAAAAATGTATTACCAGTCCCAAATAATGCTACCAGTTTAAGTGAGTTCTGAATAATACTGAATGATGTTTTCTAACCACAGACCTTGAGTAATAGTTACAGTATGTTACATTTTCACTATGTCCTATGTCACTTGAATGATGAGTTCTGAGTAATAGTGAATGATATTTTGTAATAATGCATACATGCTCCTCCAATAATTTCTGTAAATAATATTTTTGTTATACTCTATAAATGCTATGCCAATAATTAACTCTCATTTTGAATGATGACTTCTGATGGTTTGTCACTGGCCAAAGAGTGCCAATAATTATTTTAAATATTTCATATGTCACTTGAATGATGAAAAAATGTTTTGTAATATTCAATACTTGCTATATGTTTAGTAACTGGCCAATGAGTGCCAATAATTATTTTAAATATGTCATATGTCACTTGAATGATGAAAAATGTTTTGTAATATTCAATACTTGCTATACGTTTGGTAACTGGCCAATGAGTGCCAATGATGACTATAACTAGGTGAATTATGTTAATACTATGCCATTCTTTAGCTCCTGTTTTGAATGATGACTTCTGATGGTTTGTAACTGGCCAATGAGTGCCAGTGATTACTATAACTAGGTGAATTATGTTAATACTAGCCGGCCGCGGTGGTCTAGCGGTTCTGGCGCTGCAGTCCAGAACCGCGGGACTGCTACGGTCGCAGGTTCGAATCCTGTCTCGGGCATGGGTGTGTGTGATGTCCTTAGGTTAGTTAGGTTTAAGTAGTTCTAAGTTCTAGAGGACTTATGACCTAAGATGTTGAGTCCCATAGTGCTCAGAGCCATTTGAACCATTTTTGTTAATACTATGCCATTCATTAGCTCCTGTTTTGAATGATGACTTCTGATGGTTTGTAACTGGCGAATGAGTGCCAATGATTACTATAGCTAGGTGAATTATGTTAATACTATGCCATTCATTAGCTCCTGTTTTGAATGATGACTTCTGATGGATTGTAACTGGCCAATGAGTGCCAATGATCACTATAACTAGATGAATTATGTAAATGGTATGCCATTAATGATGTATAAAAATGGTTTGTAACTCGCCAATGGGTGCTGATGTTCACTGTAATCAGATGATTTATGAACATGATTCTGTAATACTTCATACATAGTACAGACGTGTTCAGTAACTAGGCAATGAGTGCCAACAATTAGTCAAATCGGTTGATAGACTATTGTAATTCTCAATGATGACTAGCATGAGACTTAATGTCCTTCACCTTCTGACCTAATTACCAGAAATTACTGCAATATACGTTTGTCCTGTCTATCCTTATGATCATGGAGCACTATATTTGGTTTCTGCACTAATTCTACGTTGGTGAATGAGTGTGGTGTTGACATATCATGGTGTCCACCACCATGAACAATGGAGATGTTATTATGGTTCCACTGTTTGGTGTACCTAATGTACTACCAAAATGATAACATAGAATATTAATACGACATTTCAGTGTCTTGGCTACACTGATTAATGCTTCAGGGAAGAGAACTTCAGATTGTCTCACTTGGTGTTGTGCTTCTGTAGAAAGACATGGACTTTCAGTGCAGCTACGTGCAACCTAATGTGCTACAACCATGATGCAATCCTTCCCTTTCCTATCCTAGTTCTAGTAAAATGGTAAAAAAAATACTACAGTGCATATGCACTTTATGTCATTTGTTAATATGTTTTGTACTCATTGCGTGTACATTTTGTCATTGCTTGATATGTTCTGTACTCAGTGCATGTGCACTCTATATCATTTTATGTTCTGTACTTATA
Organism: Schistocerca serialis cubense; assembly: GCF_023864345.2. NCBI lineage: Eukaryota > Metazoa > Arthropoda > Insecta > Orthoptera > Acrididae > Schistocerca > Schistocerca serialis. Next base: position 623,854,931 of record NC_064641.1, read on the forward strand.
TATATGTATATACTCTGTGACTGTCAACTTAGTTAATTAGGTAGATTTTAGAAACATTTGTTGCTCATGGCAAGTCCAATTGACTCACCATCGCTGCCAAATTTTCCTCCCCAGTGGAGGGTTATGTAAGAGGAATGTGCTGCCTGCGATATGTAAGCTATAAGAGATTCTGAGATCAAAGAGCAGTGTTGACTGCAGTACGAACTGTGTAGCAGTAGCAGTAAGTTGTTGCTAGCGAGCAGTCGCCTGTCTGCTCTGGTCTGGTGTATCATGTTGGCTGGGCCGGTCGCAGTGCAGCGATGCTGGAGCCTGAGTATTATTGTATAAGGTAAAAAGCAGCCTCGCGCATATCTAGTAATGTTATGTAAAGTCCCATGTAAATCTTTTAAAAATGTCCTTATAATAATCTTCGTGATATAAAGTAATTTCTAAAAAACATTCATTTCAATTTAAAGAATTTACTAATTTCTTCAATCCATGATCATTCCTATTGTTGCAAAAGAAAAATCAGTTGCTTCCTTTCATAAATGACAAATCTATCGACCAGCATTGCACGGAGCTGTCCCAGAAAATTTTTATATAAGAGCAGATATATTCGCCGTTTTTATTGATGTAAGAATTTTTCCTTTTTTTATTCGGAATGATCTTACAGGGCCATGACGCAGCGCTGCTGTCGTCCAAATTCTACCAGGTCACTGAATTTATTTTTTATTACGAGGTTTAGGAATTTTTCTGTTTCGAGCTTACATTAAATGGGAAACAAATTTTGTGTGGAGGTTAAATGTGAATGAATTTCTGTAGGGAGGTTATAAATGGGAACCAGTTTTATTCTGAGGTTACACTAAAATTAGAATCACTATAAATATTATTTATTATTTTATTATTATATAATATTTTGTGGGGAGGTTACAAAACCTACTCGTGCATTAACCCTATTTGATTTTGTATTTATAGCCCTGTATTCACCTGACCAGAAGTCTTGTTCCTCCTGCCACCGAACTTCACTAATTCCATTATATCTAACTTTAACCTATCCATTTCCCTTTTTAAATTTTCTAACCTACCTCCCCGATTACGGGATCTGACATTCCACGTTCCGTTCCGCAGAACGCCAGTTTTCTTTCTCCTGATAACGACGTCCTCCTGAGTAGTCCCCGCCCGGAGATCCGAATGGGGGACTATTTTACCTCTGGAATATTTTAACCAAGAAGACGCCATCATCATTTAACCAAACAGTAAAGCTGCATGCCCTCGGGAAGCAGGCCATTTTGGTTAGTGTTACAAGGCCAGATCAGCCAATCTTCCAGACTGTTGCTCCTGCAACTACTGAAAAGGCTGCTGTCTCTCTTCAGGAACCACATGTTTGTCTGGTCTCTCAACAGATGCCCCTCCATTGTGGTTGCAGCTACGGTACGTCTATCTGTATTGTTGAGGCACGCTAGCCTCCTCTCCATCGGAAAGGGCCATGGTGCATTGGGGATGGCGGGGGGTGGGGTGGGGGCGATTGATAATACACTACGAAAAAAAGTGTAAAATTACACTACTTCTGTGTGCCGAAAAACAGAAACCAGTCATTACTTACAAAAACTGGTGCATCAACCCATATATTCGTATAATGTCGGGTAAGCTCGGTAAAAATTTCAAGTCTCCCAACTGCAGTATATAATGAGCGATCAAAACGTTTCCCCTCGAGGGCGTTGATGTAGAGTATATACAACGTAGTGCGACTCCTATGCGGATACATAAGCACCGACATGTAAGGCTTCAAATGGTTTAAATGGCTCTGAGCACTATGAGACGTAACAGCTGTGGTCATCAGTCCCCTAGAACTTACAACTACTTAAACCTAACTAACCTAAGGACATCACACACATCCATGCCCGAGGTAGGATTCGAACCTGCGACCGTAGCGGTCGCTCGGTTTCAGACTGTAGCGCCTAGAACCGCACGGCCACTCCGGCCGGCACCGACATGTAAGCATGGGATTAGTGTACACGTGTTTCTTTCCGACGTGCGTGAGCTAAATGCCGAAACATGAAACACGGCGACGTTGTTACCAAAAGCGTCCAAATAGGACCATCGGGATGTTTTTCGTTTCTTGACTACCGGAGGACCAACGCCGTAAGACATCCATCGGAGAATGGAGAATGTGTATGGCGGCAGCATATCTGTCGGGAAAAAACCGTTTTGGAATCGTTCCGTGCGACAAGGATCGCTGGTGATAACGGAGGTCTCCATATCGAAAATGTAACGCGGAAGTTACGCCAACTCATGTGCGGAGACACTCGACCACCAACCCTATAATCCTGATCTTTATCCACGCGGTTAGGATGCCATAGTTAAAAAAGGTCTTTAAATGTCGACGATTTCTGCCGGACAAGGATGTGTAGCAGGCAGTTTCGGACTGCTTCACGTGGCAGGACGCTGTCTTTTAGCAAACGGGTAACTTCAACCTGGTGCGTCAATTGGATGGTTGCTTCAATGCTGATTGCGATTTCGCCTGGTCCGCATAACGATTTTGGTTTGTGCGGCCTTCGAACAGAAACTCTTTTCAACACCCTTTATAATACCAACAGCGTGCCAGAATTTTTATTCAGCAGTGACCCTTTGTATCTCCAGTGTAAATAATGTCATTGTGTCTGTGTTTACGACATTCGGTTGTCACCTGAAGATGGCCTAATAAGCCGAAAGACTTCCTGTGGTAAATATAATTTTGTAAGATATCAGGGAGTGTTTGCTGCTTCATATTAATGTTTGTTGTCATTGCTAGTATGCGTTTCATATCCCCTCCGCTTCGTCCATCCTCGGTTATGCAACGTTTATGTACCACTTTTAATGTCTCGTTATCTAATCAAATTTCCCTCAGCTTCGTCCAATTTAACTGGAGTGAAGATGCCTTTCCGCTCGACTGATCTAACTTCATTGCTCTGACAGAATTACAAGGTCACTGGAAAACCTCACACGTTTAATTCCTTATCTTTGGTCTTTAATTTCGTTTTCAAATTTCTCGTTGGGTTCTTTCACTGCTTACTCAGTATCCAAGGTGAATGAATGATTGGTTACAGCCGTGTATTACGTCATTCTGAGTTACGGCATACTTTTCATTTTCTTCTTCTCTACAACAACAGTCTGCTTTCTGTACAATATGTAGATAACCGTCCACTACCTATATTTTGTCATTGATGACATCAGAATTCAAATTGTTCATCACTATAGAAACATCTTTCAGTCACAAAATTTTGATTTCCTTTTTGACATTTCTGTTCCAGAAGGCCATCTTGAGGCGCAGGGAATTTACGGTTACAGGGGTTGGACGAATACATGGAAACACGGCCAGAAACGTATGCTTTAACGTAAATGCAGATGCTAGGCAAGGCTGCAGATCGCGCGGTTATATTCGACCACGAACGGAATCTACACAATGTCCAATGTGTTCACCACATTGACAACGTCAGTCGTGGTCAGAACAATGTTCTTTATAGTATTGAGGTCATTATGTCGAAGTTAAGTGAATTCGAACGTCGGCAAAATTGTTGGTCCTCATAATGTAGGTGCTCTCATAACCAACGTTGCCGATGTGTCTGGTGTTTCAGGAGCCACCGTATCGAAGATTTATAGCGCTTATAGGAAAAATCGACAAACGTTATCCGCTAAGTTACAACGTGGACGAAAATGTGTGTTGAGTGATCGCGACGGACGGTCATTGAAGAGAATGATAACTGCAAAAGTCACTGCAGAAATGAATGTCGCACTCTCGAACCCTGACAGCATCAAAACAACGCAATGTGAGCTCCATAATTGCAGGGCGAGCTGGAATTCCAAAACCACTCATGAGTGAAGCAAATTCCGGTAACAATAAAACTTGGTGCGTAAGCCATAAAATCTGTACTATGAAGCAGTGAAAGAATGACATATGTCCGGATGTGTTTTGTTTCGCACTGTTTCCAATTTCTGGCCAAATTTGCGTCCGATGAATGAAACATGGCAGAGTTCGGTGATGATTTGATCAGCCACATCGTTATATTCCTCGGGCCTCATGGTTACGCTGCAATGTCGCATTACTGCCAAGGATTACTTGACCATTTTAGTTGATACTGTCCATTCCACGTAACAACGACTGTTCCCCAAAGGTGATGCTGTATTTCAAGACGACAGGGCCCCTGTCCATACGGCTCGCACCGTACAGGACTGGTTTTGTGAGCACTAGGAAAAATTGTCGCATCTACCCTGGGTACCAGGTCTTAACATCATTGAGCCTTTGCAGACTACTTTTTTAGAGGAGAGTACGTGAAGGCTTTCCATCTCCGTCATCTGAACTTGCCATTGCAGAGTGATTTTTCCCACCGTGTACAAATTCTGGGGACTGATCGATGAGAGGATACGGAACCAAAAAGGTCTAATGAACTTATGTCCGGAAATGCATGGTTTCCATGCCAGAGACCATTCATTCAGCCACACATCGTTACAGAGACTGCGGTCTAATATGCACTGTACCGCGCAGCCACAGGTACAGTATGAGTTGAAAATGGTTTATATGTTCCTCAACGCATCTGTACAAGTGCCGTAGCATGTTCTCTCCCGTGTTCACATCTTCCAGTCTGCACCCGAACAGTGTCAAAGACAACATGAATACGCTGATGTAGTGTCTTCACATCTGGAATGGACTCTGCATACACGATACTTTTGAGATGGCTCCAGCAACAGAAATCGCACATGTTGAGATCCGGTGAACGAGCGGCTCGTGCAAATGGACCCCCTTGTCCGATCCTTCGATCAAGGAAGACACGATTGGGATGCGTCCGGACATTAAAGACGAAGTGGGCTGGAGCACCATCATGTAGCAGCCACCTAACCCTTCGAATCACCAGTGGCATTTCTTCCAGCAGGGAAGGCAAAGTCACCCGCAAGAAACGCCGGGCATGTTAAGCAACGTGGAAGGAAGACATGTCCCAGAATACGGTGGCCAATTATCCAGGCCCACACATTCCGACTCCACCATACCATGGGGGTTCGGCATACTATCCCACAGATGACTGTTGTGAAAGCTGAAAATACCACTCCGCCTAAAGGTGGTCTCAGTTGTGAATAGGACGGATGACACAAGTCCCGGAATCGTGGTTACCTGGTGAAGAGACCAGTGAAAAAACTGCTCCCGATGTGGAAAGTCTGTCTCTCTAGTAAGCCCTGCAAACGCTGTAAGTGATAAGAGTAGTAACAATTGTCATGGAGAATATTCCACACGGTCGTCTGGCATACCCAGCACTGCCGGGCCAACTGCCTAGTACTGACAGGACAGTCGCCTTCCACAGTATTAATCACATTTTTCTCCAACTCTGGTGTCCACACATTTCGCATACGTCCTTCATGATTTCCTGCTTCCTGAAACGATCCCGTCTCAGACAAATGGCGAAACACTGTTGGAAACATTGAATGCTGTGGTTGTTGTCGGAGGGGATAGATCTGCTGACACAACTTGCCGCTAGCTCCCCTTTGCCATTCGCCTTTTTGTAAGTAAATACCTTGTCGACAGGCTCTCGATTCGAATACGGAACCACTGTATAGAACTCTGTATCACATCCACAAGGTGCGTCAGCAAGAGAAGTGAATCGGACACAGCATTACCAATTACTATGGCAAGAGAGGGCGCTAGGGCATGACGTATGAGGAACAGTACCATCTTCTAGGAGGAAATCTTGCATACTGTAGCTGTGGCTGCATGGTACAGCGCGTCTCTGCAACACAGATTGATTGAATAAATGGTCTCTAGCATGGAAACAATGCATTTATGGACAGAAGTTCATTAGCCCCTTTCTGTTACGTATCCTCTCATCGATTAATCCCTAGAGTTTGTACACGATGGAAAAAAATCATCCTGTATTTTTCAATAATAATGGTATAAAATCTCCTTGATAACCATACAAAACCTGTGTTTATACATTCCGAGACGACTGGAAGCTGTTTTGAATGCCAGTTGGTTTCCTACACTGTATGAAGCACAGTAATTTGTTGTGTTTTCGGTGTTTCAATATTTTCGTCCACCCTCTGTGAATCCCTGTCTCTATGAACATGATGCGTCTCATATAATAACACAGTAATTATTTATATAGTTGAACAGACATCAACGGTATATTAAAAATCCACTGTCGCTTCATTCAGTTTCACTTTCCACATTCCGTTGAACATCGTTCTTAACAAGTAATCGCTAATACATTCAACAAAAAGAAAAACAAATTCACAGTGTGCAGCGAAAAACCGTAAATTCTTCAGAGATGTACAAAATATTCGAATGTTGACTAGTTCCAGCAGGAACTCAGTTTATTGATGCCCAGAATGGTAAGGGATACGAAGAATAAAAATATTTTGTTAATTTATTTGTGCCTTGTACATCATAAAGCATATATAGATGACGTCATTGCACTATATTGGTCTTTGGGGAACTTATCTGCGAAACTGCATCAAAATTATTGATGAGGAAATCTGATTTTTTCGTTAATTATATCTTGCTGTTGTTTTAATGTGTTTCAGTAAATTTCAAGTTCTTCTAGAAAGACAAGATTTTTGGCTTAACTATGCCAGTAAAAAAAAAAAAATGTCGTGTGGCTAAGGCCTCCCGTCGGGTAGACCGTTCGCCTGGTGCAGGTCTTTCAATTTGACGCCACTTCGGCGACCTGCGCGTCGATGGGGATGAAATGATGATGATTAGGACAACACAACACCCAGTCCCTGAGCGGAGAAAAATCTCCGACCCAGCTGGGAATCGAACCCGGGCCCTTAGGATTGACAGTCTGTCACGCTGACCACTCAGCTACCGGGGCGGTAGCTACCAATAAGAATGGTTGGTCTCTTTTGGAAGCGATGCATTTTGTAACAGATGAAAAATAAAATATTGTGTATTTTCTACGTAATTAATTTTATTGAGTTAACCGTTTTTTCAGGTTACAACGCTGTCATCGGACTTTAAATGACTGTCGTCTTCAAAGAGGTTACAATATTTGTAAACTTCATTGGAGAAGATGTTACACACCTAGAGTGAGGCACGAACATATATCAAATGTCATCTTTGACAATAGAATAGTAATGCAATTAAAAAGTTAAAACTTTAATATTAAAGAAATATAAAGAGAGCGAACCAGAAAAACATTAACTTCTTATGTAGACACTGTTTCACAACTACGATGTTAAATTAAATTAACAATCCTAACAAAATAAAATTGGTAGTTCAAAAGAGTAATAAAGTATAGCTTGCAAGGGTATTACATATGGAAACTGATACAGATACAGAGTATAAGACATTGTAACAATATATGTAGTACATAGGCAATCAGAATAAAATAAATAAATGCAGGAAAATGGAGGAATAGAAACAAACATTCAGTTTGGAAAGCATGGGAAAACTGTTTTGATTAACAATAAGAATTACCACTGTCCCAGTACGCACTCGTTACGCTTGTACACACCTCTTTTCATTCTGATCTTCCTCATTTCCCAATATTCTTCGTCGATGCTGTCTCCTTAAATTTCGTTATTCCCAGGACCCACTATATCAGAAAACATCAATTTTGTACACCTACAGATTTTTCTTATATCTGCCACTATCATTATTGTTATTAACGTTATAATAATGTATGTTTAGTACCTTGCACGTGTCTGAACGCATATGATTTACTTAACTGATTTTTTGCCTCAAAACACGTTTGCGTCTCATGAAATGTTTTTGGTAGCTCTTATTTTTCTTTACCGCTGAAGGCGTTTTTACACACATATATTCGTTTATCTCTGATAATGCCTATGTACTTAATTACGATATAGAACTGTATAAAAGTCTCCCGCAGATCACAAAAGGAATATATTCCTGACAACTTACCAAAAAAAAAAAAAAAATGATAATGCAGTGACATCAGGAACGTTTCTTTCCATAATGTTGTGCGTTGTCGAGACTATGGTCCTCGAGAAAGGTCAGAATTCGTCGACCAGAAAGCAGCTAAACCTGATTTTACATAACAGTCTGTCGGCCGTGAAAACCACTTAACTCCTTCCTTTTGCAGAAGCACCAGGCTGGACAGGCCCAGATTTCCACTAAGCAAACGTAATTACTTACATATAAGGCAGTCATGATTAACAGATTTAAAACTTACGTAAAACATATTCCTCCAATATCTAAATTTTCACCTTCAAAGAAAATTTTATATTTTCATTACCTTCGAGAATTCATGAAGCATGTAACTTTTGGTAGGCACTAAGAAACAAATATTTCGAGCCACGCCATCACTTATTTGCATACTGTCGCAAAGTTACATATAAACAACATTCACATCACTTTGCAATAGGTAAGGTATTATCAGTTTTGAATAGGCACTTATGAAGATAACTTGATATTATGAAGATTTGTTTTACAGCTTGTTTCGACACTTGCTTTATTGGAAGCGTTTCTCTTTTCGATAGATGCTCCGTGGAACAATTTTAGGTGGGAAGGGAAAAGTAGCGTCGAACCCGTAAGCTTTTTCGAAGTTATAATATTTTCTGAAGGTTGTATTGGGACATTCTTCAGATTAAACAACACTACAAGACGTTACTTAATAAAATTGTAAGACTCGCCGTCATGGATTTTTTAATATTTTACCAGCTTTTACGCCTTGGTCGTTTAAATTTTTGGAAGCTTCTGTCGGACGTGAGTCTGTAATGCGAAAAAAACTCATTTTTAACTGGTTCGTAAATGGTTATAAACTTGAATTTTTCCGTCAGCTCACTAAATTTGCGAAAGAATCTGTCAACTTGTTCCTTGCTGAACCCTACAGGTCGGTGCAAGCTCGTCGATTTGGCTGCGCTCAGTCTTAAGTCTTCATGCATTATCACATAATCATTTTAAAAGTTTTCACTTAATTTCGTTTTTGTCATAGTGAGCCGATGCTTTATTGTCAGTTACTCTACATTCTTGTACACTAGGATTAAGAACGTATCTTTATTCGCAAACATAAGCTGGCTACCTGAATATTTAACATGATCGTACAGTACCGTTTCCTGTTCATCACTGACTGTTCTCGAAAAAAACTTACTATTTCCAAAAAAAAAAAAAAAAAGGCTCGTGTAGGCTCTTTGTTATCACGCTGTCACCTTTATGTACTACCTGGAACTGCACATTTCTCAATCGCTCCCCTGATTGTCATTTCAGTACTTCTGTTTTTTTCCCATCTTCGCTTTGCAAAAGGAGAAAAAAATAGAAAAATTTAAATTTATATGCTATCTTTCTTATCGGATACAGCCAGAAACTGCTTAGTTCAGTGCAACCCGAATGTACCTCTGTAGCAGTTAAAATCCCATCCCCTCCACCCCATGGTTATTACTTAGGCTAAACATTGGTATTCAGAGAATAATATAGTAATAATATAGTAAGATACAATAAAAATGATCTCTTCCTTGGAAACAAAGCACAACATTCCAAAGTTATTTTCGTGCATCGAAAAGTTCGCTAAGAACATGTAGCTTGTTACCACTCTGAAAAGCTCTGTTTCTTTGATTCAGAATCTCGTTAGTCGTCTCGTTGCTCCACAGTTCAGACAGCAGTGACGCACCAAGTGCTCTAACCAGCGCTAGAGTTCAGAGAAAGCTCTTCTCCAGTACAGTCCGCTGTCTATACCACCCAGCATTCCCCTTGCGTCATGAGAATTAAGTGAAGGCGACCTGTTAGAAGAGATACGAGAACCCCATTTGAAATATTCTAGAAAAATTGTGTAAATGCACTCAAAGAGTAACGTTGTAGTCACCATGAATTGACGTTATTAAATGCATACTGTAACTGAAATCCTGCAAATGTACAGTAACGCTGACTTATTTTTGTGCAAGGGCAGTTGCTTACATAAGACGATATGGCACTGAATAACTGTCCAAAATAGTGGGCGTTAACAAGATGTGGAGTGGCACGCCCTGAGTAATGGACATACTAATTTCAATGTACACTGAACTGGAATGTTTCGCGGCCATGAGTGCGGCGTTGCTGTTAACCGTGACCACCTCATGATCCACATCTGTAGCCCCACCTGTACTCTGTAAGCTGCCAAACGGTGCTTGGCGGAGGGTACGTGGTGAACCGTCATAATGGTGCATGCGAATGGACAGCGGAAAGAAAGACTTTTGGCAGCGGTACCTAATTTTAGCTTAGCTATGCTTACTTGAGATGTTTGTTGGAGGAAGCAGTATGTTTTCCAAGTCGTGATGGATCATGGACTAAGTTTCTCCCTGACGCTCAAGTCCTTCTAGTAATGTCTTCCAAGGCAATATCAAGTGGCGCTATTTTATTTTATACTATATTTTCACAATTTCGATAAATATATGAAATTGGTTTTTTGAAATTGTAGAGCAATACTTTACTTTCACTGTGTGAAGGTGTCTTATTACTTTTTGGGCTTTCAGCACGTCCAGTTTCTCTCTTTGACTGTGTGAAGCAAGTATAGGAGGCACAAAGAAGAAGTCCGATTGCACTGAGGTGTGGGTGCGAATGGAACAACAAGTTTTTCGATGCGAAGAAGTAGCACACCATTTGCGTTAATAAACAATTTTTGGCGCAGCTAGTGTGCTGTTTGATCACAGCGACATCCTTCAAAAATAGTTGCTGAAAACGATGAACGAAAATCTGAATGAAAAGATAGGTCTTTGCCATGGGCAGAGACGTAATCGGCGCTCGGTGCTACCAACAGATCCTGCAACGTTTAACTTGCAACTTCCAGCGTTGGCAGAAATTTGAAAAAATCGGGAAGTCGACATGAAGTGTTCAGGACAAATCCTTTACGTGACGAGACCAAACCACAGAGCCATTGGACACCTTTTTTAGTTCTATGTACACGTAGTTACCATGTTCGCAAAGTGGCTATCGCCAAGCGTGAACGTGCGCCGTTTTCCTTTCAGGTCTTACTCTAAAAGCAATAAGCAGGCTTCTAGCTTGTTACGTACAGATCATCTAATGTTGTTGTTGTTGTTGTCATCAGTCCTGAGACTGGTTTGATGCAGCTCTCCATGCTACTCTATCCTGCGCAAGCTTCTTCATCTCCCAGTACTTATTGCAACCTACATCCTTCTGAATCTGCTTAGTGTATTTATCACTTGGTCTCCCTCGACGATTTTTACCCTCCACGCTGTCCTCCAACGCTAAATTTGTGATCCCTTGATGCCTCAGAACATGTCCTACCAACCGGTCCCTTCTTCTTGTCAAGTTGTGCCACAAACTCCTCTTCTCCCCAATTCGATTCAATACCTCCTCATTAGTTATGTGATCTACCCATCTAATCTTCAGCATTCTTCTGTAGCACCACATTTCGAAAGCTTCTATTCTCTTCTTGTCCAAACTATTTATCGTCCATGTTTCACTTCCATACATGGCTACACTCCATACAAATACTATCAGAAACGACTTCCTGACACTTAAATCTATACTAGATGTTAACAAATTTCTCTTCTTCAGAAACGCTTTCCTTGCCATTTCCAGTCTACATTTTATATCCTCTCTACTTCGACTATCAATAGTTATTTTGCTCCCCAAATATCAAAACTCCTTTACTACTTTAAGTGTCTCATTTCCTAATATATTTCCCTCAGCATCACCCGACTTAATTCGACTACATTCCATTATCCTCGTTTTCCTTTTGTTGATGTTCGTCGTATATCCTCTTTTCAAGACACTGTCCATTCCGTTCAACTGCTCTTCCAAGTCCTTTGCTCAGTCTATCAGAATTACAATGTCATCGGCGAACCTCAAAGTTTTTATTTCTTCTCCATTGACTTTAATACCTACTCCGAATTTTTCTTTTGTTTCCTTTACTGCTTGCTCAATAGACAGATTGAATAACATCGGGGACAGGCTACAACCCTGTCTCACTCCCTTCCCAACCGCTGCTTCCCTTTCATGCCCCTTGACTCTTATAACTGCCCTCTGGTTTCTGTAAAAATTGTAAATAGACTTTCGCTCCCTGTGTTTTACCCCTTCCACCTTTAGAATTTGAAAGAGAGTATTCCAGTCAACATTGTCAAAAGCTTTCTCTAAGTCTACAAATGCTAGAAATGTAGGTTTGCCTTTCCTTAATCTATTTTCTAAGATAAGTCGTAGGGTCAGTATTGCCTCACGTGTTCCAACATTTCTGCGGAATCCTAACTGACCTTCGCCGAGGTCGACTTCTACCAGTTTTTCCATTCGTCTGTAAAGAATTCGTGTTAGTATTTTGCAGCTGTGACTTATTAAACTGATAGTTCGGTAATCATCTAATGATAAATAAATAAATACTTAACTATACAGTTCTAAAACCGGCAGTATATTTACAATGTGCAGCCGATATCTTTATAGGTCAGTACGTCCATATTTCTGCAGCCAATATATCGATACTTTTTATCGATATGAAGGCCCCGATTGTGAACATTTTGTAATATCGATATATCTGATTCACGATATTTTTAAAAACATCAACGGTCCTAATTCGAACCTGGAATCTCCTGCTTACCAGGCAGTTGGCTTAAGGGAACCACACCGTGGCTCAGGTCCAAAAAAATCGGTTTTCGGTTTTCATCATATTTCGATAGATTAAGGTTTTATTTGCTGTAAAAAAATTTTTCGAGCATTTAAAGAGCATTTTCCTACCACGTGTGTTTATGTGCTACTCCCACATTTCTGTCACCCACTTTTTTGCGTATGTTTTAGATCTTTATATCCCCTACATTGCACGTTACGGACTTTTTTTTAACTTCCGAGTGTGTTGGCTATCCTTGGAATGCAGCAGTCGGTATTCCTTTGTTTCTACTGTTTGTAAACAACGCGCTTTCTAACACGTGGTTAGTTTTGTTCAAGTGTGATTGCGAGTAGTTGTTACACTTACGTTTGCAGTGCTTGTTTACGTGCGTTTATTGAAGATGACGAAACGTAAAAGCATTTTCAAGAAACGACAATTTAGAGGAAAGAAGTTTAGAAAGATTTCTGTACAAGAGGTTATGTCGCCTGGCAACGATGTATCTAATTGTAATTCTTCAACAAGTGCATCATCAAAGAAGCTCTCACCATTTCAAGAGAGTTACATCGAATTTACTGTAAGTGACAAGTAGTGCAGTAACATTATTATAAATTTGAGAATATTATCAGATGTAATTTCTAAATTTGTACAATGTAGACAGAGTGGTGAGTCACTGAGTGTGAAAATTTGTGAGAATGCCAGTGGAAGAAAAGGCCTAGCACTTGCTTTGGATTTAATTTGCACTAAATGCTCATCTGTGATTTCATTTATGAGTTCTTCCAAACCAGATGCAAGTGGCCCTTATGAGATCAATACTATATTAGTTTATGCTTTACGATTCATTGCCAAGTGCATGGCTGCAGGGAGAACATTTTGTTCAGTGATGAACTTACATCAGCCACCAAATAAATTTGAAAAACTGTCTGCAATATTAGAGAAATCTGTATGTGAGGTCAGTGAGGAAAGTATGAAACTGGTTGCTAGGGAAGCACTGAAAGAAAATGATGGATGTTCGGATATTGCAGTTGCAATTGATGGAAGTTGGCAGAAAAGTGGACATACTTCTCTGAATGGAGTAGTGACTGCCACGAGTGTAGACATCAATGAAGTGTTAGATGTGGAGATAATGTCTAAATATTGCAAATGTTGTAAAGTCAATGAACATAAGGAACACAACTTTGTGGCTAATTTTAGAGGAACAAGTGATGGTATGGAAGTTCATGGAGTACAACAAATATTTCATCGCTCTGTAGAAACAAGAGGCGTACAGCACACCAAATATTTGGGCGATGGTGACAGTAAGGCATATAACAATGTGGTTAACTCTAAGCCATACGGAGATGTCCTTATTAGTATAATACAATGTGTAGGCCATGTTAAAAACGTTTGGGAACAAGGCTGACAAAACTAACTGTTGATATGAGAGGGAAAAAATTAGATGGAAAATTGTTGATCGGACAGGGTCGGTTAACTAAACCTGAAATAGAAAACTTGCCCGTATACTATGGGCAGCCAATTAGGAGGAATAAAGAAAATCTGGAGGCAATGGAGAGAGATATTTGGGCCATATTCTTCCATAAGTACTCCACTAATGATAAGCCAAGTCATGGATTGTGTCCATCAGGAGAAAATTCGTGGTGCAAATACAATAGGTCTCAGGCGACTCGAGAAACTTATTCTCACCAGCATTCTCTTCCTGCTACTATCATTACACCAATTAAACCTATTTTCAGAGACTTGCCTTATCCTAACCTTCTAAGGAAATGTCTGCATGGGCAGACACAGAACCAAAATGAATATTTCAACAGCATTATTTGGAACTGCCTTTCTAAAACTGTATTTGTAGGCATGCATACAATGAAACTAGGAGTTCATGATGCTGTTATTGCATTAAGTTGTGGTAATATTGGAAAGTGTTGGGTACTGAAAAAGCTGGGAATTAATCCTGGTGGAAATATGATCACTGGGCTACAAGATTGCGATAAAATGAGGATAGCCGATGCAGATAGGTCTGCATCTAATATGGCCAAGAAAGCAAGACGAACATCCAGGAAGGTGAAAAAGAAGCTGAAAGACATGCTAGAGGCCAAATAAGGGCCATCATATGCAGCAGGACAGTTTTAATTAACTGTAAGTACCAAATTGCAAAAGTCTTTTCTTTAAAGTCAGTTTCCGGAAAACTAAAATTTTCAATACATATGCCCCATTATATCAGAAACTATTATAGATAAATGAATGAAATTTTCAGAGACATTGCATAACATAAAAAGTCACCTCTGGTACTACATTCATTAATATTCCCCCCCTAGGAAGTTCACAAAAAATATTTTCTGCAGAAAAAACTTAATATTTTTGTTAATAAATTTAAAATAGTATTCTTTAAAAACTATAAAATGGATAAAGTAGATTTTAGTACAGTTGACTCTATTAGCATCATGTAGCATACAGTAAAAATATTAAGGTCCTGCATCAAATAGTTTTTTTAGAAATGTGTCAAATGCTTGCCTAAATTAACATGGATTAGCACTGTGCCACCCGGTGACAGTGTTTATCGCAAATGCGCGGATCATCTCTGGGCGCTTCTCATCCGACCCACATCCCCACCTGGTGCCACCTACCTGCAGCCCCGTCCATATCCTCCGTGCTCGCTACTTTGAGATTCCCGCAGGAGGTCGGACGCAATTGTGCTCCGGGAGTGAAGGTGGTGGATTCATTGCCCAAATAGGTGAATCAGTTATGTGAAAGCGTGGTGTCTGTTCTTTCGGACATGTATGAAAGAGCAGATAGATCACAGTCATATAAATGTATTTATGTTTTCGGAGGCTCTTTACAGAGTAATAACGTAATGAAGGTTTATTCGATTTGTGACCCCAATCACCCTTGTTTTTGTGAAAACACCTTCACAACACCGAAGAAGCCTATAATAGGCAATAAGTAAAACGTACAACACTCAACAGGGCCTAATGCAACAACCATCATAGGCAAAGATATCGAGATGCGGAGCCGTCGGTGCGACAACAGCACAGCGTAGTGTCGCAGTACCACTCTTCCGTTGTATTCAGTGAACCCATACGCAAGGTGCATATCGACCAATTCTCCATCAGTAAACTTATTCATAGTACTCTTGTGTACCACAGTTAATTGAGTCGCTGACACTATCGGAAAACAAAATCCTAGACAGAACCGACCAGCACTGAATACAAACGAATCAAAGAGGGCATTACTGTTATCAGCAGCAGCTCTGTGATCGAAAGGAAACAAGATACACGGAGCATACCGTCGACATTTGCACTGTTGTCCACTTTTGCAACTGTAATACACACACTATGTGATCAAAAGTATCCGGACACGCCCCAAAACATACGTTTTTCATATTAGGTGCATTTTGCTGCCACCTACTGCCAGGTACTCCGTATTAGCGACCTCAGGAGTCATTAAACATTGTGAGAGAGCAGAATAGGGCACTCTGCGGAACTCACGGACTTCGAACGTGGTCAGGTGATTGGGTATCACTTGTGTCATACGTCTGCATGCGAGATTTCCACACTCCTAAATATCCCTAGGTCCATTGTTTCCGATGTGATGGTGAAGTGGAAACGTGAAGGGACAGCACAAAAGCGTACTGGCTGACTTAGTCTGTTAACTGACAGAGACTGCCGACAGTTGAAGAGGGTCGTAATGTGTAACAGGCAGACATCTATCCAGACCATCACACAGGAATTCCAAACTGCATCAGTATCCACTGCAAGTACTATGTCAGTTAGGCAGGAGGTGAGAGAACTTGGATTTCATGGTCAAGCTGCTGCTCATAAGTCACACATCACGCTGGTAAATGCCAAACGACGCCTCGCTTGGTGTAAGGAGTGTAAACATTGGACGATTGATCGGTGAAAAAACGTTGTATGGGGTGACGAACCACGGTACACAATGTGGCGATCCGATGGCAGGGTGTGGGTATGGTAAATGCCTGGTAAACGTCATCCTCCAGCGTGTGACAGTGGCAACAGTAAAATTCGGATGCGGTGGTGTTATGGTGCGGCCGTGTTTTTCATGGAGGGGGCTTGCACCCCTTGTTCTTTTGCGTGGCACCATCACAGAAAAGGCTTACACTGATGTTTTAAGCGCCTTCTTGCTTCCCACTGTTGAAGAGCAATTCGAGGATGGCGATTGCATCTTTCAACACTATCAAGCACCTGTTCATAATGCACAGCCTTTGGCGGAGTGGTTACACGACAATAGCATCCCTGTAATGGACTGGCCTGCACAGAGTCCTCACCTGAATCCTTAGAATACCTTTCGGATGTGTTGGAACGCCGACTTCGTCCCAGGCCTCACCGACCGACATCGAACCTCTCGTCAGCGCAGCACTCCGTGAAGAATGGGCTGCCATTTCTCAAGAAACCTTCCAGCACCTGATTGAACGTATGCCTGAAGAGTGGAAGCTGTCATCAAGGCTAAGGGTGGGCCAACACCATATTGTATGACAGCATTAACGATGGAGGACGCCACGAATTTGTAAGTCATTTTCAGCCAGGTGTCCGGATACTTTTGATCACATAGTGTATACAGAGCCAATACGGGCGAGAAGTCAAACGAAATGGAATGACTCTGTAACGAGCAGCCAGAGACTTTGAATGCCTTATACCAAAATACTCTGAAGGTATCCTTGGACAACATCTAATAGTTTGTCGTTGCAGTTCAGTTCCACGCTGTACACGCTGTACAGGCGCATTTTCTCTGATGTTTCGGCTGATATCCGCAAATTCTTCTTGTCAGTGTGTGGCGGGCGCCAGATCAGACCAATTTTGCTAATCAAGACTTTCATGCGACGCCTAGTGTCGATGGTAAGCATCGGTTTCTTTTCCATTATAAACTAAATTATATATGAAGATGGTATCTGTTCTTCCGGCATGTCCATTGATCGTAACCGGGCCAAATATCTCACGAAATAAGCGTCAAACCGAAAAAACTACAAAGAACGAAACTCGTCTAGCTTGAAGGGGGAAACCAGATGGCGCTATGGTTGGCCTGCTATATGGCGCTGCCATAGGTCAAACGGATATCAACTGTGTTTTTCTAAATAGGAACCAATTTTAATTACATATTCGTGTAGTACGTAAAGAAATATGAATGTTTTAGTTAGACCACTTTTTTTCGCTTTGTGATAGATAGCGCTGTAATAATCAGAAACATATTGCTCACAATTTTAGACGAACAGTTGGTAACAGGTAGGTTTTTTAAATTAAAATACAGAACGTAGGTACGTTTGAACATTTTATTTCGGTTGTTCCAGTGTGATACATGTACCTTTGCGAACTTATCATTTCTGAGAACGCATGCTGTTACAGCGTGATTACCTGTAAATACCACATTACTGCAATAAATGCTCAAAATGATGTCCGTCAACCTCAATGCATTTGGCAATAATTGTAACGACACTCCTCTCAACAGCGAGTAGTTCGCACATGAATTGACAATGCGCTGACGCATGTTGTCAGGCGTTGTCGGTGGATCACGATAGCAAATATCTTTCAACTTTCGCCACAAAAAGAAATCCGAGGACGTCAGATCCGGTGAACGTTCGACGACCAATCCACCTGACATGAAATATGCCATTCAATACCGCTTCGACCGCACGCGAGCTATGTGCCGGACATCCATCACGTTGGAAGTACATCGCCATTCTGTCATACAGTGAAACATCTTGTAGTAACATCGGTAGAACAATACGTAGGAAATCAGCATACATTGGACCATTTAGATTGCCATCGGTAAAATGGGGGCCAATTATCCTTCCTCCCATAATGCCGCACCATACATTAACCCGCCAAGGTCGCTGATGTTCCACTTGTCGCAGCCGTCGTGGATTTTCCGTTGCCCAATAGTGCATGTTATACCGGTTACATTACCGCTGTTAGTGAATGACGCTTCGTCGCTAAATAGAAAGCGTGCAAAAAAATTGTCATGGTCCCGTAATTTCTCTTGTGCCCAGTGGCAGAAATGTACACGATGTTCAAAGTCGTCGCCATGCAATTCCTGGTGCATAGAAATGTGGTACGGGTTCAATCGATGTTGATGTAGCATTCTCAACACCGACGTTTTTGAGATTCCCGATTCTCGCGCTGATTGTCTGCTACTGGTGTGCAGATTAGCCGCGACAGCAGCTAATACACCTACTTGGCCATCATCATTTGTTGCAGGTCGTGGTTGACGTTTCACATGTGGCTGAACACTTCCTGTTTCCTTCAATAACGTAACTATCCGGCGAATTGTCCGGACACTTGGATGATGTCGTCCAGGATACCGAGCAGCTTACATAGCACACGCCCGTTGGGCATTTTGATCACAATAGCCGTACATCAATACGATATCGACCTTTTCCGCAATTGGTAAACGGTCCATTTTAACAGGGCTAATGTATCACGAAGCAAATACCGTCCGCACTGGCGGAATGTTACGTGATACCACGTAGTTACACGTTTGTGACTATTACAGCGCCATCTATCACAAAGCGAAAAAAGTGGTCCAACGGAAACATTGATATTTCTTTACGTACTACACGAATATGTAATAAAAATGAGGGTTCGTATTTTAAAAAATACAGTTGATATCCGTTTGAGCTATGGCACCCCCATGTAGAGGGCCAACCATGGTGCCATCTGGTTTCCCCCTTCAAGCTAGACGAGTTTCGATCTTTGTGGTTTTTTCGTTTGATGCTTATTTCGTGAGATATTTGGCCCGGTCACTATCAATGGACCACCCTGTTTATATATAGTTAAGGCTCGCCGGACATTTGAGCGTCTTCTTCTGCGCAGATGCACAAACAGTGCCCGAACTCTTACGGGAATCGGCAAAAAGCCGCGAGTAATGAGTATAATGGGCAGGGGCACTATGAATATAGTGCGGGACAATAAATTGGGAATGTGGGTGTCACGGGAAGCTTGCCAGAGATAAGTCCCTGCAGTCGGACTATCCTCTGTGTCCTCGGTGGCTAAGATGGACAGAGCGTCTGCCATGTAAGCGAGAGAGCCCAGGTTCGAGTCCCGGTCGGGACACACATTTTCAGCTGTCCCCGTTGACTTATAGCAACGCCTGTATGCAGCTTGGTGTATTCATTTCATTGTAAATTCTGTGTAAAGTGGAATTTTGGGTATTCATTCAACAAAGCAGACTCAGATCACGCTGGTGTGATATTCTTGTTATTAAAAAGACAGTAAGACACTAAGAATAACCAGAAGCAACAGGATCGCTGGTGCACGGCGGTAGCAGTCAGCGGCGGGTCAGGACTGTGCTGTCGATGCTTGAGTACCACTTATGCTTCGAGTTTTAATGTTAATACATATCGACAAAACGAATGTCGCACTAGACTAATTTGGGATCGCTCTATCGAATCGACGCTAAAAATTCAGCTTAAGAATCCATTGGTTTGTAATAAGAAATACGCTTTAATTCCGCGATAGACATTTCCTGAAACACGTGATGAGCAGTGTTCGTCTGGACTGATTGAAGATACACATTGCAAAAACGAAATTGTAAGTATCTCCCGAAAGAGCAGAAAAAACGCTCCAGTCACATTATTGTCCAATCACATTAATGTAACCACCTGTCAAAAGCCTGGATAACCACCTCTACCAGGGTGGACCGCTTCAAGACGTACAGGAGGAGAGTCAATGAGCTTCTAAATGATACGAACAGGGATGTGGAGCCATTCCGACTCCAGAGCCATCGCCAGCTGCGCTAGGTTTCTCGGTAGAGGAATCATGGCTCGAGCAACACAGTCGAGTAAATCCCGCAGATTCTCAATTGCGTTTAAATCCACGGAGTTTGGTGGCCAGGGGACTGCAGTAAACTGACCCTGGTGCTCTTCAAATCACTCACACTGCGAGCTGTTTGACGGGTCGCATTGTCCTGCTGGTAGATGCTATCGTGATGAGGAAAAAACAAACTGGATGTAGGGCTGCCCATAATCCCCAACGATAGACGCATGCTTGTGTTGATTCATTGTGCGTTTCCAAATGATGAGTTCAACCAGAGACTGTCGAGAAAACAATCCCCAGACCACAATCGTCCCTCCTTCGGCCTGGAGCCTTTCTGCGTTTGTTGCAGAGCCGTACAAACCAACGACAGTCTGTCCGATGGAGCATGAAACGTGATTCTTCTGAAAAGGCCACCAGTCGCCAATCAGTGGACGTAAACAGCCGTCAGAACGGGTGCGTGAACCAGGCGCCTGCTGCAGAGGCCCCTTCTCAGTAATGTTCGCTGGACAGTGGCTAGGAGACAGTATTGGTAACCTGCAGGTTAATCTGGGCGGCCAGTTACTCAAGTCTGTTCTCTTGTACACATCTCCGCAGCCGATCTCCCCAGCTGTCGTCCACCCCTTCCATTCATGGCTCGCGGTCACCACAGTCCCTCGACACCGGTTTTTGGGATCCACCCAACCACGTTAAACCTTAACCACGGTGGCATGTGAACAATTTACAAACTCAGCCGTCTCGGAAATGCTTCCACCCTTGGTTCGAACAGCTCTTGGTCACGCCCTTTTGGACGTCAGATAAGTCGCTACGTTTCCGCATTACGACAACGACTGCACTGTTTTACGCCCAATTCCCCCCTCCTGCCCTCCCACCACCCTCCCCGCCCCGGACACTGCAAATGCTGTCACGGTCATCTGCCGTTTGGGACCGTTACTATATGTTGTCGTCCAACATAGGCGGTGTTACTGGACCGTGTACTGCCATGTATGCACAAAACCACTTTCCACTCACACGATGCGTCCTCATTAAGAACGATACAGCGAAATTCTGTTTTCTTTCGAAGCCATCAGTCTCACTTCTGTTTGGATATTTCATAGCAGATATGTTGTTCATTTGGCCACCGTGGGGAGCTATATCGAAGGCTTTCTGAAAAGTAAAATTGGCACCATAGTTCCGCTCTCTCCTGCACTTTGAATGCCATGAAGGATATAAACAAACCAGGTCTCACATGCTCTCTGCTTGCAGAAACTGTGTTGGTTGCCACATAGCAGATGTTGTGGCTCCATAAAATCCATTAAGTGCGAACAAAGAACTGATCCATTATTCTGCAACATAATAATATCACTGAGATAATTCTGTACATACATCGTGCGAGCAGTCTTGTAGAGTGGAACGACGTGTGCCTTTTGCAGTCAATTGGTAAGCTCCTTTGTCCCAGCGATCTGCGGTAAACTGATACTAGAGAGCACCTGTTGTTTCTCGTGTGTATAAAATTACAAGAAGTAGTCAAATGAAAACGAGACGGAAAAAAGTAAGAAATCTTTTTATTTTCCTAAAGCAATCGACGTAACTGTTAATACACTATTGGCCATTAAAATTGCTACACCAAGATGAAATGCAGATGATAAACCGGTATTCATTGGACAAATATACTAGAACTGACATGTGACTACATTTTCACGCAATTTGGGTGCATAGACCCTGAGAAATCAGCACCCAGAACAACCACCTCTGCCTTTAATAACGGCCTTGATACGTCTGGGCATTGAGTCAAACAGAGCTTGGATGGCGTGTACAGGTACAGATGCCCATGCAGCTTCAACACGATACCACAGTTCATCAATAGTAGTGACTGGCGTATTGTGACGAGCCAGTTGCTCGGCCATCATTGACTAGAAGTTTTCAATTGGTGAGATATGTGGAGAATGTGCTGGCCAGGGCAGCAGTCGAACATTTTCTGTACCCAGAAAGGCCCGTACAGGACATTTGGTCGTGCATTATCTTGCTGAAATGTAGGCTTTCGCATAGATCGAATGAAGGGTAGAGCCACGGGTCGTAACACATCTCAAATGTAACGTCCACTGTTAAAAGTGCCGTCAATACGAACAAGAGGTAACCGAGACGTGTAACCAATGGCACCCCATACCATCACGCCGGGTGATACGCCTGTATGGCGATGACGAATAAACGCTTCCAATGTGCGTTCACCGCCATGTCGCCAAACACGGATGCGACCATCATGATGCTGTAAACTGAACCCGGATTCATCCGAAAAAATGACGTTTTGCCATTCGTGCACCCAGGTTCGTTGTTGAGTACACCATCGCAGACGCTCCTGCCTGTGATGCAGCGTCAAGGGTAACCGCTGCCATAGTCTCCGAGCTGATAGTTCATGCTGCTGCAACCGTCGTCGAACTGTCTTGCAAACGTCCCCATGTGTTGACTCAGGGATCGAGACATGGCTGCACGATCCGTTACAGCCATGCGGATAAGATGCCTGTCATCTCGACTGCTAGTGATACGAGGCTGTTGGGATCCAGCACGGCGTTCCGTATTACCCTCCTGAACCCACCGATTCCATATTCTGCTAACAGTCATTTGATCTCGACCAACGCGACTTTATCAAAGTCGGAAACGTGATGGTACGCATTTCTCCTCCTTACACGAGGCATCACAACAACGTTTCACCGGGCAACGCCGGTCAACTGCTGTTTGTGTATGAGAAATCGGTTGGAAACTTTCCTCATGTCAGCACGTTGTAGGTGTCGCCACCGGCGCCAATCTTGTGTGAATGCTCTGAAAAGCCAATCATTTGCATATCACAGCACCTTCTTCCTGTCGGTTAAATTTCGCATCTGTAGCACGTCATCTTCGTGGTGCAGCAGTTTTAATGTCCAGTAGTGTTCATTTATCCCCATGCCTACTTGGGAAACAACCTTGGCCAGCAGAAGTATCAGTAGGAAGCCTTTTCATATTCTTTATACAGTCCCGATCTCTCCCCATCCGTTTACGTATTTTTGGAGTCCTGGAAAAAGCCATACGTGGCTATAGATTTGCTTCAGACGAAGAGATGTATGCCTGGGTATAATCAGGGTTCCGTAACCAACCGCAAAAATTTTTTCATGAGGGCTTTCACGGTCTTGTCGCACATTGGAATACATGTATTAACAGATATTGTGAACACTTTTGAAATAAAAAACGGTTTTAATACTTTATTTCCATTATTTCATTTTCGTCTCGTCTTCATGTGACCGACCCTTACATAAAGTTTTTCCGTCCGTATGTTACGGCTGCTGTCAGGAACTACTGTAGGGATTTTGATACGGTTTTCACTAAGAGACAGACTGATCCGAAAGGGAACGTTTGTGTAAATAATATGCTACTGCTACGCCAGACAAATTGTATGGTCGTAGATGTCTAGTGCTACCCTAGCTGCTGCAAGTTCAGTATAGGATCTAATGAGCAATCCATCAGGTCCTGTGGCTTTTACCATATTCAGATATTTAAATTGGTTTTCAACTTCGCTCTTCATTGTTCCTGTATCGGTCACTTTTGCTCCCGTGCCATATTCTAACATAGGAACTGCGTTTTGATCTACAGTGAAGCAGTTTCGTAACATTTAGTATTTTGGTTGTAACTGGATCATACCACAACTATAAGTTCGAAGACAAAGTGTCCCGAGCGCTTTTGAAGAATTATTACTAGAGTAACAGCGTTAAGCAGCTCGACATCATAATTTTGCTAACCATACGAATCCTACGCCGGAGTGAAAACTAACACTGAATGTTGAATAGAAACTTCGCCTGTAATTTTCCCATAAAAATTTGAATTGCTCCCTAACAACAAGTAAATCCACTCATCTTTCTGAACGTATTGTTTTCACCTTTTTTTAAATATTTCGTTTGCCCAGTAGGACTACAATCGATCATTTAGCAGTGGGTCACGACTTACGAATAACAATTGCCGAGGAGCAAATACTGAAACAACGTATTTCGATATTTGAAAAAAAAGCCTCTTTCAGAACAACCAAGAGCTACTGATTAATTAATTTTTATTGGCTACCGGTTTTGATTCCGAACTTATAATCACTTCTGATATTATTACATTTTGTACAACAGCCTGAGTGGCAAGGTTCTCACGGTGGCAGTAAATAACTATTGACGGCAGTGGCATAGGACGGTTTTTATTTTATTTCATATCACGCTACTAACATTGCCACGCAGGCTGTTGTAAATAACTTTATGATACCTGATGACCGAAACCGTTACTTAATAAAAATTTATTTCATCAGGAGCTCTTCACGTTTCTGCAAGATGACTTTTTGAAATGGGCACCACTTGCACAAAAAAGAGTGTCTCTGTTTCTTTCGACATGTCGGCGATCATTTTCACTCACGTCATTCTATTTTTTTTATTTTGAGGGATCAAGTGGTTTCTAAATAATTTTACGCAATTTTGCAGTGAGTCTGATTTTGTCGGCACATACAAACGCTGTGTGATGTTATTTACCCTACTGTCAAAAATGGTTCAAATGGCTCTGAGCACTATGGGACTTAACCTCTGAGGTCATCAGTCCCCTAGAACTTAGAACTACTTAAACCTAACTAGCCTAAGGACATCACACACATCTATGCCCGAGGCAGGATTCGAACCTGCGACCGTAGCGATCTTGCGGTTCCAGACTGTAGCGCGTAGAACCGCTCGGCCACACCAGCCGGCACCCAACTGTCAAGTCAAAGTAGGAAATAATGTTAAACGGCCAGGATGGGCGTTAAAACACTCTTCTTTTTGAATTTGTAGCTCTTCTTATTTAGCAAGCTTGCAAAGAAGAAATGGAGGGTATTTCGGTTTGTGGAAGCTGAAATTTGTTCATTATGTTTTAGCCATGCTTGTTTCAGCACATAATGTGATATTTTCAGTGGGTGTATGTTTATTATTCTGTCTCATATTAGCGATTTGTGCTAATAATGTTATTTATCTCTGACTTTTATACAGGTTAGTCGAGGTTTCTGGTGCTGTTGTCTTGTCTGTCATTGTATTAGACCTGTAGAAACACTTATCGCTGTTTCTGCAGTTACACGCGCTTTATTTTAATTTTATCACAACAACACACTCTTTTGGCGTTAGTTCTGTGTTACACAAAGGCTCGCTGAAGGAAACGCCTCTAAATTTGCGTGAACTGGTTCAGACAAATCATGGAAACATGTTTCAGGTTGTTCCGACGAATATTTGTCCCTGCTTATCTAAACACGCTCCCAGGCGTTAACACACTTCACGGCCACCATATGGGCCAAAAATTGTGGAACGGCGAGATAGGCCCCCCACAGACAGAAACAGTAACGATTGTCGCTACGCTGAAGTATTCAGTGATGTTTTGCTAACTTATATTTCTGACTCTGATTACAGTTGTAGTTAAAAATATGGGAACAGGATGTGTATGGATAAAAGTAGAGAGCAGTTTCGCACCTGACGAGTTAAAAAGTGCACCTCTTTAAGGAAAGACGCCATTTTCAGTACTGGTACGTCCATATGTGCATTCTTGCCACATGTGTATTCTAGGAATGCGCCCATTGAACAAGGAAATCAGAAAATAATGGAGCCTCTTATAGAAAGGCTATTGAGTGGAAGTGCGAAGGACACTTGAAATGAGAACAATACCAAAAAATTAATAGATCATAAATTACAACTGTGGCAAAGAGACTGGGGCACTTCAGGCACAGGTAGGACAATATATGGATTTATTCCTGACGATATGGAAAGTCTAAAGCTGAGATTTCTTCAACTGTTGAACGGACTTGTGACACTGTAATACAGATGTGCTACCTAAAAATTTTGCCCATTATGTTTATCGTAAATCTAATGTCCTTGTTTTATTGTGCAAATCTTAGATATATGTGTTAATTAGAAACTTGATATCCGCTTTAACCAGTATACATTATTTTATATTATAATGTATCTATTCTGGCTTAATGACTTTAGGGGACGTCAGGAGAAGCAATACCGTTGGCAGAGAGCACTGTCTCTGGATGCAAGTGTGACTTCAGAGCAGAGCGCGCAGGAGACGTGCTTGGTTCTTAGACGTCAGAGTGAACGCACCCAAGTGGTGGGCACTGTGGGGGCGGCTGTTACTAGCGAGGCACCAAGAGCGTGACGAGTGCGGACAGATGTAAGAGGCTCCGATAACATCAAGATCCTATACCATCATCGGTCATTGCGAATCATGGTGTTCCCGCAGTATTACATGGGGCAGTGGGAGCATTGCAGACGACAAAGCAGACGACAACGAAGACGACGGCTTAACATCTGCAACGAACTGTAAGACTGTTCTCTTTTCGTTCGCGTTAGAAACTTTGTGAGGCATTCCCAATGACATTCCGGGTGAATTTTATTTCAATAATACCTGTTGTACGTACAGACTGTAGGACCAGATGTTGTCGTTCTACTCAGTCATGTCCCCTACAGGGTTACAATTATTGAACTATATGAAAAAAAGTAAATTAGTTACAACTACGGCCTGTGCACACCTTTATGCAAAATGTAACGTCACTACAGGTATTCGGATTTAGGTTATCACATGTTCGATATGCTTGCTGTCATTGGCCATAATGTGGCGCAGACGAATAGCGAAATTCTGCATGACCCGCTGAAGTGTCGGAACATCGATGCTGTCGATGACCTCCTCAATGACTGTTTTCGGTTCAGCAACGGCTTCGGGGTTATTGCTGTACACCTTGTCTTTAATATAGCTCCACGAAAAGGAGTGTTCAGATCCGGAGAATACAGCGACCAATCGAGGCCCATGCCAGTAGCTTCTACGTACCCCAGAGCCAGAATGGGATCCTCCATTACACCAAACTCTCTCCTGCTTCGATGGTATCGAACTCCGTCTTGCATGAGCCACATCTCGTCGAAATCAGGGTCACTTTCGATGATGGGGATCAAATAAGCTTCCAAAACCTTCACGTGGTTCAACAACACAGTTAGGAATCTACTGCGAAAGCAAAGAGAGCTTGACTGCAAGTTTAAACGCAACCAAAACCTCTCAGACAAACAGAAAATAAACGATGTCAAAATCAGCGTAAGGAGGGCTATGCTTGAAGCGTTCAGTGAATTCGAAAGTAAAATACTATGTACCGACTTGACAGAAAATCCTAGGAAGTTCTGGTCTTATTTTAAATCAGTAAGTGGCTCGAAACAGCATATCCAGACACTCCGGGATGATGATGGCATTGAATCAGAGGATGACACGCGTAAAGCTGAAATACTAAACGCCTTTTTCCAAAACTGTTTCACAGAGGAAGACCGCACTTCAGGTCCTTCTCTAAACCCTCGTACAAACGAAAAAATGGCTGACATCGAAATAAGTGTCCAAGGAATAGAAAAGCAACTGAAATCACTCAACAGAGGAAAGTCCACTGGACCTGACGGGATACTAATTCGATTCTACACAGAGTACGCAAAAGAACTTGCCCTCCTTCTAACAGCCGTGTACCGCAAGTCTCTAGAGGAACGGAAGGTTCCGAATGATTGTAAAAGAGCACAGGTAGTCCCAGTCTTCAAGAAGGGTCGTCGAGCAGATGCGCAAAACTATAGACCTATATCTCTGACTTCGATCTGTTGTAGAATTTTAGAACTTGTTTTTTGCTCGCTTATCATGTCATTTCTGGAAACCCAGAATCTACTCTGTAGGAATCAACATGGATTCCGGAAACAGCGATCGTGTGAGACCCAACTCGCTTTATTTGTTCATGAGACCCAGAAAATATTGGATACAGGCTCCCAGGTAGATGCCATTTTCCTTGACTTCCGGAAGGCGTTCGATACAGTTCCGCACCGTCGCCTGATAAAGTACGAGCCTACGGAATATCAGACCAGCTGTATGGCTGGATTGAAGAGTTTTTAGCAAACAGAACACAGCATGTTGTTCTCAATGGAGAGACGTCTACAGACGTTAAAGTAACCTCTGGCGTGCCACAGGGGCGTATTATGGGACCATTGCTTTTCACAATATATATATAAATGACCTAGTTGATAGTGTCGGAAGTTCCATGCGGCTTTTCGCGGATGATGCTGTAGTATACAGAGAAGTTGCAGCATTAGAAAATTGCAGCGAAATGCAGGAAGATCTGCAGCGGATAGGCACTTGGTCCAGGGAGTGGCAACTGACCCTTAACATGGACAAATGTAATGTATTGCGAATACATAGAAAGAAGGATCCTTTGTTGTATATTATATGATAGCGGAACAAACACTGGTAGCAGTTACTTCTGTAAAATATCTGAGAGTATGCGTACGGAACGATTTGAAGTGGAATGATCATATAAAATAATTTGTTGGTAAGGCGGGTGCCAGGTTGAGATTCATTGGGAGATTCCTTAGAAAATGTAGTCCATCAACAAAGGAGGTGGCTTACAAAACACTCGTTTGACCTATACTTGAGTATTGCTCATCAGTGTGGGATCCGTACCAGATCGGGTTGACGGAGGAGATAGAGAAGATCCAAAGAAGAGCGGCGCGTTTCGTCACAGGGTTATTTGATAAGCGTGATAGCGTTACGGAGATGTTTAGCAAACTCAAGTGGCAGACTCTACAAGAGAGGCGCTCTGCATCGCGGTGTAGCTTGCTGTCCAGGTTTCGAGAGGGTGCATTTCTGGATGAGGTATCGAATATATTGCTTCCCCCTACTTATACCTCCCGAGGAGATCAAGAATGTAAAATTAGAGAGATTCGAGCGCGCATGGAGGCTTTCCAGCAGTCGTTCTTCCCACGAACCATACGCGACCGGAACAGGAAAGGGAGGTAATGACAGTGGCACGTAAAGTGCCCTCCGCCACACACCGTTGGGTGGCTTGCGGAGTATAAATGTAGATGTAGATGTAGATGTACCGTTCGGTAGTCACCGTGCCATCGAGGAATATCGCACCCAATACCGAAGCCTCAATAATATTCCGAGTCAATCTCATTCTTGCTAACTGAGAGAAGACAAAGTAAAGTAACTTAAAATTAAAGAAATTTTGGCAATTTAGAAGCTAAGAAAAGAATAAATTAAGTTCACGTATTTCATATTTGTGTTTTTGGTAATAGTGAAATAGTGTACTGGCTTGGTTCGTATTTCGGCGTTGTCAGTCTGTTGAAAGCCAAGAGTTGCTTATTTGACGCCGTAAATTTTTGTAGCAGTTACAATATATTAAAACCATGTAGCTTCCCATGTCCAGGAATCTAGTGCTTGTAAGTAAAACATTAATCTGAGATTACGTTAATTACTGTTGTAGCAACAATCATTTACTTTTCAGTAACAAGTTTAAATATTTGTCCCAAATTAATATACTTAAGTATTAACGGTATAAGACATTTGCTCTCCTTATTCATTATTATTTCGAAACGTATTTTGTTGTCAGATACGTGTGCCAACCTTCTGTTTCCACACGTACAGCCAAACGGTTACGTATTATAATTGCGTAGGCTTCCGTGGTCAGAGTCAACCGACATAAAAGTTTTCTGGGTATGGTACCGCGTCATAATGTAAAAAACTAATGTCACCATTAGACCCAGAAGATGGCCGCTGCAATCGTGGCCGAAACGTGGGTTTTTCTCCAGCAGCAATAGTTGTTTACATTATGACGCGGTACCATACCCAGAAAACGTTTATGTCGGTTACGTATTCATTGCTCTCCTCGTTATTGATTAGGTACTGGAGAGACAGTGTCCAATCGGGCTAGCGAACGTATTAATTAACTTCTGTATTGTTTGAATTAGATTTGTTGTGTATTACTGCTCTCCACTAACCGATCAAAATTTCTTCGGAGACGACTGTCTTGTCGAAAGTCACCCTCATTAGACATACACGATCACGTTCATTTATTGCAATTACTGGTTAGTATGGGGGGAGATTACAGTCTGACATTACTTGGCTCCTCATGGCCTGTATGCTGCGTATCTCTACAAAATCAGAGGACAGATGAATGACAGTTGCGTTTGCACCACTGCGAGCACTCCAGAACACACGTTGTGGGACTGTGTGCTCTACGAAGACGCAGTGGGTGGTGGTCGCTACTCAGTAAGGACGCTGGATATCAGAGCATCACTGAGGAACGAGTCGACCTGGCGCATTCTGGACAATATTGCAGTCGTCGTACCTAGGAAGGCCAAGGACGACTCCACAACGCATTCGACGATACGTAATCGTGTTACTATCGTGGCGAGACAACATTCTCTACCGACAGAGAAACAGCAACTGAGGTCGGCGACCAGTGAATGAGACTCTTTTACGAACTTCCATCGCCTTGAAGCAAGTGATTACTGAGGTGAGGGTTGTAAAACATTACACTGAACTGTGGACTCGTTGGTTACAGTGGAAACGCTGCCGACGTGCTGCGCTATGGCCAAGGAATCCAGCATACAATGGTTTTTGACCGAGGTATTTTGAGGACGGACTCAGTAGCAGAAACAAGCACCTATAATTTAGATGCACTCCAGTTAATGAACGTAAACACAACTGTACCGATTTCACTCATGACATCTATGGTACCAAAGTAATATCAATAGTTGTGTAACTTCTTCACAGGTTTACAGTAATTTTATGGCGGTAGGAACTACCTGTTTTACTTTGTTATAGCATAATAATTTCTTTTTAGTAATTTTTTGTAGCTACCAGGTATCAATAAATGATATGTACATTGTACGAAACTACGCATTCAGTCTGTATTAAAGGCGTGATTACAAAAGGAAAAAGTCCGACGGGTGGATTTGGATTTACAAAACCAAAAATTAAGTTGGTATAATGAAACAAACAACTGCAAAATTTCTGCGTAACAGTGCGGTTCTCTATAGCAGTCAATGAGCATGTTGCGTTATTCTTTTGTCGGATGTAATATTTTAGAACATCCCCGAAATTTTTCAGGAAGTTCAACGAACCCACTGACGAACATCTGTTCCCGTAAGTGTTACGTCAGTGAAAGGTTTGAGTGAATTCATTACAAGGCGCGAATACCCATAGACCACGATCCATTACTTCAGGAGAGCGTTTCTTTGATGCCGTGTAGACTACATCTCAGAAAGCGTACAAAATGATGGGAAAGAAATTTTGTGGGCGTAACGTTTGGCATGCAATAATACGTCCAGAAACACAGAGCGGTCCTTGAATCATAATTAGTGGATGCCAACACTCTCATCCAAAGTGTAGGACCAATATGTGCTATACATTATGAGACGCCTGGAGTTCTGGCCAGTTTGATAACAAGTTCTGGTGCGCGTTCATCGCAACGTTTTAGCGTCGAGCGCGGTCATATACATGCCAGAGATATCTTAAATGCACACGTTGTGGGCCTTTGTAGAAGCATAGGTGGATAACAATTTATTGACGTTCTTACTAAATAGCTCAATAATTTCGATAGACAGTGAGGAAGCTTGCTACTTTACGTAGGGGTTGGGCTAGAGCGCAACGAGGAGGAAAATCTGTCAGTGGAAGATATATAGAGTATTTCCATAAGAGCGTCAAAAATGTAACAGGACATAAGGAATGCTGCACTGAACAATTTGAGGCAGGGAACCTGGTATCGGAGAAGCCAGCTTAACAAGATACGGAAGTAAACTTGCCTACAGCTTTGTGTAGCATTACTGTTTTCCAGCTTATTTGCAACTAACATGCGTACAAGTTTACACATACTGTGCTGTTTATGTACGTTCTTTATTTCCTGCAAGGAAACAAGGAGGACGAGCCTGACTACTAGGAAGTCTACCTGGCCACCTGAATGGCCCCCTATGCTCGAGGTTCGTGCAAAGAGTTCTGCCTGATTTTTTGGAGAACGTATCCTTGGCTGTTCGTGAGAGTATGTGGATACAACATGACGGTGAATCACCTCACTGCAGCGTGGATGTACGCAACCATCTCAATGCGCCATATCTTGGTCGCTGGATTAAAACTGGAGGTCCTATTCCATGGTCTGCGACGTCACTTGACCTGAGTCCCCTTCATTATTTCCTCTGTGGATATCTAAAGTTAGCCGGCCGAAGTGGCCGAGCGGTTCTAGGCGCTACAGTCTGGAACCGCGCGACCGCTACGGTCGCAGGTTAGAATCCTGCCTCGGGCATGGATGTGTGTGATGTCCTTAGGTTAGTTAGGTTTAAGTAGTTCTAAGTTCTAGGGGACTGATGACCTCACAAGTTAAGTCCTATAGTGCTCAAAGCCATTTGATATCTAAAGTTACTTGAGTATGCGACCCCAGTGGATACGAGGATGTAAGTAGTGCCAGAACTGTAGCTGCCTGTGACGTGATTCGAAACACACCAGGCATATTTGTCATGGTGCGTCAGAAACTTGTTCGCCGATGTCATACTTGCATTGAGGTTGATGGCCGTCAGTTTCAGCACATTTTGTAAGATACAGTACAAATGGTACGCCCATTGCGGTGGTCAGTGATGGTATTTGCTGTTAACTGCAACTAATATAAATAGAAAAGTCCACAGTAATGTGATTTTATTCCTATTATCTCCTTAAGCTGGCTTCTCCGACACCAGGTTCCCCACCTCAGATTGTCCACTGGAGTATCCTCAATGCCCAGTTAAATATTTGCGTCCTCTTACAGAAACATCTCGTATACAACACTGCAACATGCCTGTGAGCAATTGTTGGTAGAACAAGAATTTAATAACCTGGAAAGCGACTCGCATTGTAGTCTGCGACAAAGGGAGTGTACGTCGGCGCGACTTCGTCACTTCGTCCTGGAATACCCTTATACCAGTGACGAATCAGGTGTTTACATTTAAAATATATTGAAAATAGTGTTTATGGCCAACTATTTCTTTCGTTAATTTGGGTTAGCTTCTTTGCTTCTGGTCTTCATCCTTGCCCAGCTTATACTTTGCAATCTTTTTCAGTCCTGTTCCTGATGTTTTTGTTTTGGGTGTAATTCTAACCCCAATTTCACTTACTGTAAATTTCTATTTTCTGTATTCCAGTTTCTTCCACATCTATATGTAGAACTTGGGTGCAGCATATTTTGGTTTTCTTGTGCACACGAAACTTCGTTATCTGATGTGTCAACCTCTGCTGGTGCATTCTGTGGACGTATCCGAAGAACATGGTCCTTCTTTTACTGACGGTGACCTAGATCCTCCCTATCTGGGTATAAGGTTCTCGATTCACTCGTCTTCTATACTGATTCTTCGTCGTGGAAACATACTCCGGAGAATCCTTTGTTCCGCAAATGCTACACCTACATGTATCCATACTCCGTAAGTCACCTAATGATGCCTGGGAGAGTACTCCTGGTAACATTAACGAGATTAACTGATTCCCCTTCTCTACCCTACTCGCGAATGCCGCGTGGGAAGAATGATTGTCTGTACGCCTCTACATTTGCTCTAATTTCTCGAATTTTCTCGTCGTGATCATTTCACGATATGTATGTGGGAGGAAGTAATATGTTGTCCGACTCTTCCCGGAAGGTGTTCTCCCGAAATTTCAATAGCACACCTCTCCGTGATGCACAAAGCCTCTTTTGCAGCGTCTACCACTGGAGTTTGTTGAGCTTTTCCTGTAACGCTGTCGCGCCGATCTAAACGATCCCGTGACGAAGTACGCCGTTCTTCGTTGAATCTCCTCTGTCCCTTTTAATCAGTCATAGCTGGTAAGGATCCCAAGTTGACGAAGATTATTCAAGAATCGGTCGAACAACCTCCCTGTAAGACACTTCCTTCGTGGATGAGTTACAGTTCTCCGTCTGGCGTCTGTCTTTCGAACTATTTGTTTTATGTGGTCACTCCACTTAAGGTCGCTCTGGACAAGTACTCCTAGATGTTTAACGGTAGATATTGTTTCCAGCAGTTTGTCATCAATAGTGTAATTATATAGTAGTGGATTTCTTTTCCTATGTACGCGCGGTATGTTGTATTTATTTACATTCAGGCCAGTGCCTGTACCAACCATCAATGTGCTGCAGATCATTCTGTAAATCAGTGCTGTCTTCTGGCGTTGCTACTTTCTAATAAACGACTGCATCACCTGCGAACAGTCTGAAGGAGATTCCGACGCTTTCTACTGGGTCATTTATATACATTGTAAACAATAACGGTTCAGTCACACTTCTTGGGATACTCCGGAAATTATCTGTACATCTCGTGACTTCGTTCCGTCAAGAGTGACGTGTTGAGTTTTACCTGTAAGGAGGTCTTGTATCCAGTCGCCCATTTGGTCTAATATTCGGTAAGCTAGTATTTTTTTCACTGAAGGTAGTGCCGGACGACGTGAAATGCCTTCCTGAGGTCAGGGAACAGGGCATCAACTTGAGCGTCGTTGTCTACAGCGCTGTGGCTCTCGTGGAATACGTCATAATACCTGTGCACTAAACAAACTGTCGTCTGTCCTACAATCCTTCATGGAAACAGGAATGACCTGCGCATTTCTCCAGATCCTAGGTATTCGTTGCTCCAGCGATCTACGATAAACTGCTGCTTGAAGGGGAGTAAGTTCTTTCGCGTAATCTTTGTGGAATGTTATAGGTATCTCATCTGGTCCTGATGCCTTCCCACTATGAATGGATTGTAGTTGTTTTTCTGTTCCGCGATAGGTTATCTCCGCATCTGCCAATACGACGTTCGTACGATGATCGTTAGGAGTATCCCTTTTACCGTATTCTAATGTGAAAGAATTTCGAGAGATCGAATCCAGTATTTCGGCCTACTCTTTGTTATCTTCCGTTGCGGTGCCAGTATGCTCACTGACTGAATGAATAGAGAATTCCAACCGTTTATTGATTTTACGTAAGACTATAACCTCCTAGGGTTTTCACGCAGATCGGTTTAGGAAATTTTACTTTCAAAGTCAACGCTTCCCTCTTTGCACTAAATACGCCTATTTTCGCTTCGTTCACCTTTTCCTTTGTCAGCTAGGTTTTGACTTCTCTTGAATCCTGTGATGAACTCTCTTTATTTACCTAGCGCTTTTCTAACCCGGCAGTTAAACACCGTTGTTTTTTTCACATCTCTTAATATCTTGCTCGGAATACACTTGTCTAAGACATATGGAACGATGCATTTGTGCTCCACATCTTCGTCCTCAGCACTGAATATTTGATGCTGATTACCCAGGTACTCTGAAATTTGTATCCTGTCATTTTTGCTAAGCAAAAATATTTTCCAAACTTTCTCAACATCCCTTGTAAAATTTGTGGTCGTAGTGACTATCACAACCTTAGCTTCCTTAGTAATTACTTTCACACAAGATTCAAACTTTCTGTTGCCTATAAGGCTTCAGGGTCGATCAGTTTGCATTGATCTAAAGATTTCTTCTTTTTCTACATGTTCATAGTGAGTCTGTATGCTAAATTCATCTTGGTTATCCGCTGCTCCATAGCTGTTTTTTAATCAGAGCATTTTATATCTAATCTAAAGACTTAAATCTCTCTACTTTCTGAGTTTTCCCTCATTCTAAGGACCTCCATGTGGGAGCTGTCTTGGTGCTCTCGATGATGATCTCGATACAGATCTATAAACTACGTTAGCCACTTGCTTCTGGAGCTTTACTGTTGAATTAGTCGCCTCCTCATGATTCCGACAATATGGCAATATACTCTACAAATGCCAGAAAATCTTTCTGTATTCAATTTCTCTTGCATCCCAATTATATTTCATACACTCCTTTCATTTTTTATCAGCATTCCCGAGTCACGTACTCAATCTGAGATTACTGTCCTAGCACTAGATTTTCTGTAATTGTGTCGCATGAAAAGAAAACTTAGGAACACATATAATTCCGTATAAGATCTTGCTTATGGCTGGCGAACTGTCTGTATCTGTGGAATATGACGTTTGCAAGCATCCCATATGTAGACGAAAACCAAATTACGAGCTCTGGTAGGATGTGTGCTGTAACGATGATTTACATATCTCGCTTCATACTACTGATAATGCAAATTTATTCTAAGCATCTTCCTAACGAAGTAAATATCACACACTTCTTTTTGTATCTCACAATTCTGCTGCTGCATCACGTTTGCAGTCGTCATCACTCCGTTGGATCTGGTGACTCATTGAGGTCAATTACCAACGAACTTGTCACCCTTATTGATTTTCACTGCATCCAAGATATACCGATGTCAAATAGGATAAATCCCAGCATAAATTCTTGAATAACCGTAGAGATATTGAATCCAATTGACGAAAGGAGAAAATACGAAAATGCCGCAAATGAACCAGACAAAAGGGAATGAAGACGTCTTAAAAATTATATCGATATATAGCGCAGAAAGACAACGATGTAGAAGCATGCATAACTAGGGGAGATCCACCTGTAGGAAAACTGCGGGCCGTTGTGGCCGAGCGGTTCTAGGGGCTTCTGTCGGGAACCGCCCTGCTGCTACGGTCGCAGGTTCGAATCCTGCCTCGGGCATGGATGTGTGTGTTGTCCTTAGGTTAGTTACGTTTAAGTAGTTCTATGACCTCAGATGTTAAGTCCCATAGTGCTTAGAGCCATTTGAACCATTTTTTTATAGGAAGAGTAAACAGACGTTTGGGGAAAAGAGAAGCAACGGTATGGATTTCAAGCCAGTACTAAGCAAGGAAGGCAAAGTTGAAAGGACCAAAGAATATATAGAAGTGCTTTACAAGGGCAACGAATTTGAAAGCAATATTATAGAAGGAGATCAGCAATTAGAAGAAGAATCTGAGATGAGGAATACATAGGTGTACGCAAGAGGGGAGAAATAATGGAACTAGACTCGATCCCCACTCCCTGGAAACAGGAGTACGGAGTTTTCATTCACGACAGAATTCTCATGTACTCCTAAAAGTTCTGTGGGATATAATACACCTATAAAATCTAGTTATTCTGACACGAAACTCCTTGAAACTGACGAACTCACATATGATCCCCGTCCGCCACCCTCTCCAAATGGTTCAAATGGCTCTGAGCGCTATGTGACTTAACATCTGAGGTCATCAGTCCCCTAGAACTTAGAACTACTTAAACCTAACTAACCTAAGGACATCACACACATCCATGCCCGAGGCAGGATTCGAACCTGCGACCGTAGCGGTTGCGCGGTTCCAGACTGAAGCGTCTAGAACCGCTCGGTCACACCGGCCGCCACCCTCTCCCCTC
This sequence comes from Schistocerca serialis cubense, assembly GCF_023864345.2. NCBI lineage: Eukaryota > Metazoa > Arthropoda > Insecta > Orthoptera > Acrididae > Schistocerca > Schistocerca serialis. The sequence continues at coordinate 623,892,267 of NC_064641.1, forward strand.
CATCTTGGATAAACTTCCGCTGCACCTATGGATACATGATACAGTGACTTGACAGAGAGAGAAACACTTACGCCGTCCGGTGTGGCCGTGCGGTTAAAGGCGCTTCAGTCTGGAACCGCGTGACCGCTACGGTCGCAGGTTCGAATCCTGCCTCGGGCATGGATGTGTGTGATGTTCTTAGGTTAGTTAGGTTTAAGTAGTTCTAAGTTCTAGGGGACTGATGACCACAGAAGTTAAGAACCATAGTGCTCAGAGCCATTTGAACCATTTTAGAGAAACAAGTTGAAACAAGACCATTGAAGCAGACGACATTCCATCAGAATTATTATAATTCTTAGGAGAGCCAGCCATGACGAAACTATTCCACCCGTTGTGCAAGACATACAGGGTGTTGACAAATAATCTGAAATGCTTTCAAGGCGTTGCAGGGTAGGTTATGTTGAGAAATAATTGTTAAGAAAAAAAATTCTATACGTTGCGCCGTTTCTGAGGTAATTATCATCGAAATTAGCCAATCAGGCCGCTGCATGCGCGAATTTAAGCGGCCCGTCACAAACAGTGTCACCAAACGTGTGCTTAGTTTGGTTTCCTAAAACCGAACAAGAGAGCGGTACAAAAATTGGACGTGAGACGGTAGTATGGATCGAACGCGAGCGAAAGGCTGAGCAGTCTCGGTTGCTGTCATTTATGCTATGAGAATAACTGGCTCTAATTGTATCTGGTCAGCTTGAATTTGCGCGCGCAACGGTCTGATCTGTTATCTTCAAGCCTAATCAACTCGGGAACGGCGCAACGTATCGGATTTTTTCTTAACAATTAATTCTCAGCACAACTTACCCTGCAACACCCTTACTAACTTCTCAGACTATTTTTGACGACTTTGTTTGAGGCAGGCCAAAACCCTTCAAGAAGAATATGGTCAGTCCAATTGCAGAGAACGCAGATGCCGGGCTAGCAGTTTAATAAGGCATACTAGCAAAATACTGACATGAATTACTTAAAGAAGAATGAAACAACTGGTACAAGGCGAACTCGGGAAAGATCAGTTTGGATTCCGAAGAAATGTAGGAAAACACCGAGCAATACTGCCCCTACGACTGATCCTGGAATACAAAAAAAGAAAAGGAGTCCTATATTTACAGCAGTTGTGGACTTTAGAGTAAGCGTTTGACATTGTTGACTGGAATAAACTCTTTGAAATTCTGAAGGTAGCAGGGGTAAAATACAGGAAGCGAAAGATTATAGACAACTTGCACAGAAGCCAGGCGGCAGTTGTTCAAATGTTCAAATGTGTGGGAATTCCTAAGGGACCAAAGTGCTGAGGGCATCGGTCCCTAGACTTACACACTATTTAAACTAACTTATGCTAAGAACAACACACACACCCATGGGTGCCCTAGACCGCGCGGCCACTTCGTGCGCACAGCAGTTGTAATAATCGAAAGTTATGAAGGGGAAGTAGTAGTTGAGAAGAAACTGAGAAAGTGCTCTAGCATATTCCCCTACGTTATTCAATCTAGAAACTGAGAAAACTAAGGAGAAATTTATATGAGGAACTGAAGTTCATGGAGAAGAAATAGATATTTTGATGTTCACCAATGTCATTGTAGTTCTTTTAGATAGTATGGGTCTTGGAAGAGCATTTAAAAGTAATAGATAGTGGACTGATAAATGTCTTGAAAAGGAAAAGAAAAGGTAAAGGGAAGTGAGCAAATTAAATTCCATGATGCTGAAGGGACTATATTAGTAAATGATCCGTTAAAAGTAGACGATGCTTTTTGCTATTTAGGTAGCAAAATAACCGATGATGGCTAAAGTAGAGCGGATGTAACATGCGCATTGACTATAGAATTTCTTATAAAAGGGCTTTGTTAATATCTAATATAGATTTAAATGTTAGGAAGTATTTTCTGAAGGTATTTGTCTGGAGTGCAGCCTTTTATGGAAGTGAAACGCTTATGAGAGAAGAGCATGGAAGTGCAAAAGATTAGACAGGTATATGGAGTAACTAATGAGGTAGTACTGAATCGAACTGCCTGTAAAAGATATTTGTGGCACAACTTGACTAAACGTACGGCTTGGTTAATAGGACACATCTTGGAGGATGACAGATCGTCAGTTTGATAATAGACTGAAGTGTGAGGGAGGGTAAAAACTGTAGAGGAAGACCAAGAGATGAACACAGTAAGCAGATGCAAATTGTGTAAGTTGCAGTATTTATTCGGAGATGCACAAGCTTGCACAGGGTAGGTATTGCGTGGAGAGCTGGCTCATATCATTTTTCGTAACCACTGTAACAACATAAAAATCATTAAAAAACATTCAGTACAGTGTGAAATAAATGTTTATACGAACTTTGACATTGGATATATAGGCTAAGTATAAGCTGTACAGGAATGAAAAAGGAATATATAAGATCCAGAATGAGACTCTCACTCTGCAGCGGAGCGTGTGCTGATACTAACTTCCTGACAGATTAAAATTGTGTGCCGGACCGAGACTCGAACTCGGTTGACTTTCGCGGACATGTGCCTTACCATCTTTTTTTTATCTCATTTTGTTCTATACTGTTCGTTGAATTTGTTTGTAGCGGACGTCCGATGACACACGTTCAGGTTGTTCGTTGATCCGTTCACTCGGTTTTTTTTATTACAGAGGGTAGCTAAACCGTCTAACCGAACACGCCGAGCTACCGTGCCGGCTCCATCTGAGCTACCCAAGCACGACTTACGACCCGTCCCCACAGCTTCAATTCTGCCAGTACCTCGTCTCCTACCTTCGAAACTTCACAGAAGCTCTTCTGCAAACTTTGCAGAACTAGGTCCCGAGTTCGAGTCTCGGTCCGGCACAAAATTCTAATCTGCCAGGAAGTTTCAGTACATAAGTTCTATAATATATCTTAAAATTAAATGGAAGGCTTAGTGACTGTTCAGAGTACGTCTGAAAATTGGAGAATTGCTGCCCCTAAGAGACACAGATGAACGGTAGGAGCTAATATCGAAGGACGTGAAGAAAATAAATGCCGATACCCGTAATTTCATTAATTATTTTGTTGGACTACCAGTTTCGGTGCCTCATTGGCAACATCTTAGGCCCCTGCATAAATCGACAAAATTAAAATTAAAAAAGACAACGTACCTGAAATGCAATATCAGTTGTCATTATTTAAAATAAATTAACCATACACATACACTAGTAAAAAGTATAAGAAGAGAGATCAAAGATATCAAGAAGATAAACTGAAATTCATAACATACAAACATTGATCACAGAATTGTCTCGTATACATCAACTGTATTAACAAAAACTGCATACTCTACAATGTTACAAAATAAAGTAAAAGTTTTCGGTTTTTAGTCATTAGAAAAGCCTTCATTGAAAAAAAAGTGATCAGTCGTCTTGTGCAAACAAGAGTACGACCGCTATGTTTGTAAAACATAACTCAGCATATTTTTTTCATTGAAGGTTTCTCTAATTACAACAATATGAGAACTATTGCTTCATTTCGTAATATTATGTCAGCATTGTATATTAACCTTTTTATTGATACAGTTGATAAGTATACGACAACTCTGTTAACAATGTCTATCAGTCATGCATTTCACGTTACCTTCTTGATATCTTTGATCTCTCCTCTTGTACTTTTTACTGGTGTATTTGTATGGTTAATTTATTTTAAATAATGACAACTGATACTGCATGTCATATTTGTTTTCTATTTTAAGCTTTATTTTGTAGAGTTATAGAGACGCCTGAAGATGGTGCCACTTAGGCACCGAAACTGGTAGCCCAACAAGATAATTAATTAAATTACAGCTGTTGGTATTTATTTTCTTCGCATCTTTGACCATGCGCCGTCCCATTCCTTTTGTAGAAGATTGGATTACAAAAATATAGTAGAAATCCCACGTTAAAAAGCTACAGTCGACGAATGAAGCGTAGGACTACTACAGAGGACGATGGTATGTATATCGTAACCCTTTCAGTTGTAGAGGAAGATGAAACCTATGGCATGATATTAGAAAGTAGTTAATAGTACCAAAAGTGGCAGGAGATGGGAGCATTGATGGCCTTGTAGCAGCTGAGAATGATTTTAACACACCAGCGGAAAAACGCTCCATCAGAGCATAAAAAAGACGAAATGTTCAAGTTCATTAAAAGCGTCTGACTGAAAAGATGGGTACCATCTGCCTCATTGTACCTTCCACAGCACCTCCAGAAATTTTCCCAAAAATTTTGGCATATGAACATATTCGAATCACTCCTACTGCCCTAACTGTTACCCGCTTACACCCACTGGTCCGTCGCCGTAAGTTGCCGATACCCATCCACTCCCACATATCTATTTTCGCTAACTCATTCAGCCCAACTCATTGCAGTTATCTCTTTGTGTCTCTCTGTCACTGTCCCCTGTCTCACAGACACAGTCTCCTTCGTTCTGTCCTATTAATACTGTCTCATTGTCACTGTCTCCCTCTTCCTCTCTCTCTGTTACTATCTCATCATTCCTTCCCACTGCTGTTGTCTTTTCTCACTGTCACTGTCTCTCTCTTACTCGTTGGCATTCTCATAGACCTGTCTCTCATTGTCACTGGCTCTCATTTTCTCCTTCTCTTTATTCCTCTTACACTGGCACTGTCTCCTTACTCTTTTTCTAAAACTGTTCTGTCACTGTCAACTATGTTTCACTGCCACTATGCCCCTCTATTTCTCATACACTGCCATTGTCTTCTTCGTTCTTTCTATACCACAACCAGTGTCTACTATCTTCCAGTATTTATTACTTTTCTGTCTCTTTGCCACTGCTACTGTCTCCTTCTTTCTCAGCATAAAAAAGCGCGAACAAATTCGCATGCCATAAGTCTTGGGAAAAAAAATTTAAAGGTGCTGAGAAAGGTAGACTGAGGCAGCCGGTAGTCTAATTTTCAGTGAAGAGTCTTTTAAACACAAGCATATTCGACCTCTTTGTCCTCCGACAGGAGCTTTATCCCGTTGGTTCCCTTCTTTTCCCTGCAACAGCAGGGCATATCATATGAAAAGAACTTTATGGGTCAGCAGAATTTTCATAGTTTGCGTATGTGAAATTGAAATAACGCAGAACTATACAATTTTACACTTCAGACCTGATTTAATGTTCGCAAAAATTTTGCATGTGCTTCAGTACTACAACAACATTGTGTTCCCAGAATCCTTCTGATGATAATAGAGACACTTTACAGCATATTTTTCCGTGCTACGTCACTTCATAAACTACGTTTTCACCTCATACCGGATTTTGCCTGCATATTTTACGTGTACAAGTAGGGTAACTTTGAACCTCCGTATCGCGGAAACGAATAAAGATATTAAGAAAACACCGGCCGCTGTGGTCGAGCGGTTCTGGGTGCATCAGTCCCGAACCACGCGGCTGCAACGGTCGCATGTTCGAATCCTGTCTCGGGCATGGATGTGTGTGATGTTCTTAGGTTAGTTAGGTTTAAGTAGTTCTAAGTCTAGGGGCCTGATGACGTCAGATGTTAAGTCCCTTAGTGCTTAGAGCCATTTGAACCCATTATTAAGAAAATTTTCCAGGTTATTGGAGTGAGGATCTTAGAAATGCAGCGGAATAATTGGAGCCACTTGCTGTGCATGGCCGTCTTGAAATCCGCAGCTCGGTTTTAGTGTCCAAAAACCATGTTATCTCTGCTTTTCTCAGAAATCCATGAACTAAATGGTGCCTCCATAAGCCCCTTAAGGCGCACCGCTGACGACATCTCACGTAGAAAGAATCAAAGATTGGCTAAAATTTACAGACGCGCAAAATTTGGCACGGACTTCAATGCGAGATGCCTTTGGTAGAAAATCCGAAGAAATTCTGGTCGTATGTAAAGTACACAAGCGGCAAGACGCAGTCAATACCTTCGCTGCGCAGTGCCGTTGGTACTGTTACCGACGACTGTGCCACTAAAGCGGAATTATTGAACGCAGTTTTCCGAAATTCCTTCACCAAGGAAGACGAATGGAATATTCCAGAATTTGAAACACGAACAGCTGCTAGCATGAGTTTCTTAGAAGTAGATACCTTAGGGGTTGCGAAGCAACTCAAATCGCTTGATACGGGCAAGTCTTCAGGTCCAGATTGTATACCGATTAGGTTCCTTTCAGATTACGCTGATACAATAGCTCCCTACTTAGCAATCATATACAACCGCTCGCTCACCGATAGATCTGTACTTACAGATTGGAAAATTGCGCAGGTCGCACCAGTGTTTAAGAAGGGTAGTAGAAGTAATCCATCGAACTACAGACCTATATCATTGACGTCGGTTTGCAGTATGGTTTTGGAGCATATACTGTATACAAACATTATGAATCACCTCGAAGGGAACGATCTATTGATACGTAATCAGCATGGTTTCAGAAAACATCGTTCTTGTGCAACGCAGCCAGCTCTTGATTCGTACGAAGTAATGGCCGCTATCGACAGGGGATCTCAAGTTGATTCCGTATTTCTAGATTTCAGGAAAGCTTTTGACACCGTTCTTCACAAGCGACTTCTAATCAAGCTGCGGGCCTATGGGGTATCGTCTCAGTTGTGCGACTGGATTCGTGATTTCCTGTCAGGAAGGTCGCAGTTCGTAGTAATAGACGGCAAATCATCGAGTAAAACTGAAGTGATATCAGGTGTTCCCCAGGGAAGCGCCCTGGGACCTCTGCTGTTCCTGATCTATATAAATGAGATGGGTGACAATCTGAGCAGTTCTCTTAGGTTGTTCGCAGATGATGCTGTAATTTACCGCCTAGTAAGGTCATCCGAAGACCAGTATCAGTTGCAAAGCGATTTAGAAAAGATTGCTGTATGGTGTGGCAGGTGACAGTTGACGCTAAATAACGAAAAGTGTGAAGTGATCCACATGAGTTCCAAAAGAAATCCGTTGGAATTCGATTACTCGATAAATAGTACAATTCTCAAGGCTGTCAATTCAACTAAGTACCTGGGTGTTAAAACTATGAACAACTTCAGTTGGAAAGACCACATAGATGATATTGTGGGGGAGGCGAGCCAAAGGTTGCGTTTCGTTGGCAGGACACTTAGGAGATGCAACAAGTCTACCAAAGAGACAGCTCACACTACACTCGTTCGTCCTCTGTTAGAATATTGCTGCGCGGTGTGGGGTCCTTACCAGGTGGGACTGACGGAGGACATCGAAAGGGTGCAAAAAAGGGCAGCTCGTTTTGTATTTTCACGTAATAGGGGAGAGAGTGTGGCAGATATGATACGCGAGTTGGGATGGAAGCCATTAAAGCAAAGACGTTTTTCGTCGCGGCGAGATCTATTTACGAAATTTGTCATCAACTTTCTCTTCAGAATACGAAAATATTTTGTTGAGCCCAACCTACATAGGTAGGAATGATCATCAAAATAAAATAAGAGAAATCAGAGCTCGAACAGAAAGGTTTAGTTGTTCGTTTTTCCCGCGCGCTGTTCGGGAGTGGAAAGGTAGAGAGAGAGTATGATTGTGGTTCGATGAACCCTCTGCCAAGCACTTAAATGTGAATTGCAGAGTAGTCATGCAGATGTAGATCTGAGTTACTCCATTTGCCTTAGCTGGAGGAAGTGTCTAATAGTCAAATTTTGTTCTGTGCTGTAGGGTAGTCACAGTAAAAGACGATCCTTCTGTTCAGTGTACAAATCGTCCCTAGCCCAAGGGCTATCCAAAGCACTTGACCCTTCTTTTCTGTCATCAATAGAACCCGAGGTATGAGCACCAGAAAAATCCCGTTTCATGCGTGGTGTTTTGGAACACATTACATACCGTATGCTGTCTTATGCGTACCGATAGCGTGTGTTATTGAGGACATATGATATAACAAGTACGGACTGAACTGCCGGAAAAGACAAAATGGTTCAAATGGCTCTGAGCAGTATGGGACTTAACTTCTAAAGTAATCAGTCCCCTAGAACTTTGAACTACTTAAACCTAACTAACCTAAGGACATCACACACATCCATGCCCGATGCAGAATTCGAACCTGCGACCGTAGCAGTCGCGCGGTTCCAGACTGTAGCGCCTAGAACCGCTCGGTCACCCTGGCCGGCCCGGAAAAGACAGGAAGAAGTGGAAAAAACTGTACTGGTGAAATTTCGATATCATAATAAGATCGCTGATGAAATGCTCTTAACATTACGCACAAACTGTTATTACATTAGATCCACTTCAATACATAATATTACGATGTTCTATTATATTACGATGTTCTATTATTATCTTTCTCCATTAAATGCAGCCTTGTGCACGTGCTGGACATGTGAAGCGGTACTACAAGCTAAATTACTTACTCACGATGCTGACTGGAAATGTGGTTCACTTCTCTTGAACAACCTTACGTTAAGCGTCTGCAGGAAGAAATATTATATGATGCCGACGGAAGATGAAGTGTAGCCGACCCTCGATCACGTTTCTGTAGACGACTAGGAGCCCAAGGTTAGCAGGACGTGTTATACAAGCCGGTCGTTATAGCATCAATATCCTTTTATATTAAAAAAAGACCAGTTGCAGATGCTAGATTATACAGAAACTGATTTTACTTGATGTATCATCATTTATGGTCTTGCTGGCAAGACAAAATTTATCGATTAGCAAACGTCAAGTAGACGATGTTAGGAAGGGCGTCGTTTGACAAATAGCTGCGCTTGTCGACTCTTGGATTAGCATCGATTCGCAGAGTATTTGATAAATTAATCCCTATTTTCGAATTATGGCAATTTTTTAGATATTCAATTTCGAAGTAGTTGCTGAAGCAACCACTCAATAGACAATGGATCTTTCTTTGGAAGCAGACCAATTTCTTCATAAAACCAAATTGTAAAGAGGTGAATTTCTTCATAACACCACACTGGAATCATATTTTCGTAAGTTATCCGTTGTTATTGCAACTGCAGGTCCTCAACATACCGCGCAGAGCATTCTTGAGCACGAAGATTATTCCTGTTGCTGCTACAAGTCTGCCTTCGGTCAGTTCAAAACGTGAAAGTCAGAGGTCGTTAGAATTGGCCATTCGTATTTTATGCCTCTGCCGTTGCGTCAGTCTGGGACACAATTATACAGCGACCTGTGATCATTACTAGCGAAACATGGTGTTCATCATCCTACGCTAGGTGAAAGTGTGCAGTGTTGTTCCACTGAGCAATAACTGACACTACACGTCATTGCAGCCCTTCCAGATCACCATTGTTCGGAAACGACAATAACTAACAGTGGAGGGCGCTGTAAATCCGCACCCCATTTTTACCTTGTTGGTGTTCCCTTTCTTAAAAGGAGAAGGGTTTTATTTGAAAGTTGTTTGATAATCTCAGGACCTGATCACTCCATTCAACCTAAAAGTTAGTTCATTTTGTAACTTGGTTCAATGCTTTAATTGGCTAAGTAAAAATCCTCTGGTAATTTATGTTAAAAGTCATAACTCTAGATTAGCATCTGGCTGAAATAAAACTGTGTCTTCGGAGTCTTTCGCGGCGGCAAGCCTGAATAAAATCTTCTCGGTTTTCAAGCCGCGTCAATTCGAATAAAATTCTCGAGCTTTCGATGGCTATCTCCGCTATCATCGTCAGCAGTAAAACTACTTACTGCCAGGGCTGGCACGATTTTCGCTTATATACCTTCTATTATAGCCGCTGGCACCAATCACAGAGGGCCAAAAATGGCGCGTGCGTGGAAGGGGAGTTGGGCAGCTCATAGCAGCTCCAGCCCGTCGCAGGACGACTGACGTCATGTGGCAACAGGGGCCACGTTTGAATTACAGCGCTTCAGAGAGAATGGTTATAGTAAAAGAGAGAATGAAAACGGTTACAGATGTCACTGAAGAAGGATACCTTGTGAATCGGCAGAAGAAGCCAACCTGGCGGGGCAACGAGCGGCAAGTTAGGACGTGTACTATAGAGACATGGATGACACCATTATTACGGCCCTCCCACAAGATACGAGATATGTTACGTCCTGTTAAAGACGACATAGCTCTTCGTGTGCCCGGTGTGTATGGTGTCCCTTGCGAATGCGTCTACACAGGCCAGACAATTCGCACAGTTGCAGAGTGTACTGGAAACAAGAGGCATGTTAAACAAAGGGAGCTCGACAAGTTAGCCTTTTAGTTTCCTGCCTCAGCGACTTCCGTCGCTGGTAGACTCATCTCCCTTTAAACATGGACTCCCCAACCAACACCATTATCTACACTCCTTTTGCTGCCCCCACCATCACTTCATGAAGTTCCTCCTCCAGCCCCCCTCCTTATGCCTCCCCTCATTACTGATTCCTCCCCTTCCATCTCCTCACCCATATTATATCTCCATATATACCAGTGCACTCCCACTCCGTCCCCCACCAGCCATCCTCAAGCGTTTTCCCCCCTCCCTAGCCATCTAGCACCTTCTTCACCTGCCCAGTTCATAGCCCACCAGGCCACAGTAGCCACCCTAGATGATTCACCTCATGCTGGCACCTCCACACTCCAAGAAGATCCTGCCTTCTGTCACCTCCCACTCCCATCCATCCCTCATCCTTCTTCCCAGGCTGGCCTCACCAGAAAACCACTTAAACGACCTAGTGTGAACCCCACTCCTGCTCTTCCAAACAAAATACCACCACCTGCACCCATCACTTCCGACCCCCCCCCCCCCCGCCATGGATACCACCCCTACAACACCCTGCCATGCACACCTTTCTCCTCTCCTGCCCTAACCCCAGGTTCCTTGACACCCATGCTCCCATCTTAGAAATTCATAAATACTTCTCTAATGCTCCAGTTTCCCAACTCATTTCCCACAAGGACTTCACCCTCATCAAATCCCCCAATCCCCCCTCCACACCGATCTCCTCAAAAAGATCTCCCATGCCACCTTTGCCCCGCATTCCAACCCTAACACCCTCCTCTCCCCACCAGCCCTAGCCCCCTTGCTGTCCTCCCTCAACACTGTGATCACAAAGCTCAGCCATGTGGTCACAGAGATGGAGATGTTGGCAGAACTGAATGCCCACCCTGCCATATAATCTGTTCGACCTGCTGAATTTAAAATGACTCCAGACCCACCTTCCTCATGCATGTCTTCATGGAATCTGCCTTCTCCATCGATCACCTACTCGCCCAGATAGCCCTTATCCATAATTGCCATCACCCTGTTGACCCTTCCCACTCCCTTCCCTAGTCCTACTGGTGTGAAAGGTGCCTGGTCTACAAAAATCACCTTACCTTTGACTGAAAAAATCTTCCCCTCTGCTGCAACAGCAAAGCCTCTTATTTGCTGGAACAGTGTCTCAACGTCACCTCCCTTCCTTCACCTATGCCACCTACCCCCAAAACAAAGTCCATCTTTACCCACCTAGACTCTCTTGCCCCCTCCTTCCCCTTCCTCTCTCTCCATCCTGGTGTGACAGGAGTATCACCTCGTTATCAAAACATTCACCTTTATTCATGCATACCCTGTCCCAGCCCCAGGTTGATGCCTTCATCCCCAGTGAAACCTTCCTCCAACCTCACAACGTTGTCCACACCTCACCCTATGTCCTACACCATACTGATAAATCCCGCCCCTTAGCACAAGGTGGGATTGCTATTGGTCACCTTAAGCATATCCCCAACTGACCACAGCCTGCACAGCCTGTCCTCAATAACCCTACCAAACACTTTGTCCTCAGCATCTTTTTCCCCACCTTCACTGTCACCTGTACCATCCATCTTGGTGCTCCCATTCCCTATGACATCCTATCCCATATTGACCTTCTCCACCTACATGATTGCCACAGACCTTAACACCCATAGCTGCGATCCTGTCATCTTCCTCTCCCCCTCCCTCAGCATACCCATCCTGAAAGTAATACCACTCCCAATGTCAACTCACTTCCCCCAACCTTGTTGGGCATATCAGTGTGGAAGCCCTAGATCCCATTGGCAGTGATCACCTCCCTGTCCTTATCACCATCTCCGCTGCTCCTCGCCCTCGCCCATCTACCTACCTTGTCGCCCCTCCTGAGGTCGTTCACTACTATGTGCCACCTTCAATACTTACTGGGACTCCATCAGCACCCAGCTCAGAAGCCACCTCCACCTCTTACACCATCACGATGCCATCACTCACATCTTGTCCTTCCTCCAATAGACCATCTCTGATACTGTGACAGCCCATGTTCCCATCAAACCTGTCCACCCCTAATGCCCTACCCTTCCTCCACAGGCCATACTTCTCTGTGAATCTTGCGAGTTCCACCATTCCTTCCTCCACACTCATGACTGGGACATACTCCTCCACCATCAGCAATAACAAAGACACATTCAAAACCTTCTGATAACAAAGAACCACAGGGACTGTCTCCATTCATGCACACAATGTAGTCCCGCACTCCCTTTCACCTCCTCCAAGTACTGGTCCACCTTCCACTGCCTTACTGGTAGCCATCCAACTCTGCATTACCCTCTCCTCCATGACGACCCCCCTTCCCTGACAACCTCAGTAAAGCTAACCAATTTGTTTCCCACCTCTGCGAAGTCTTCCTCATACCCAATGACCCTCACTTTGATCACTCCCTCTTCCCCGATGTCCCTGCACTGAATCCACTGACTTGCCATTTGCTCCTATCTTCCAGTACTTGGACCAGTTACCACCTTCAGACTTGAACATTCTTATTACAGTGCATGACATTAAACTCATCCTCTGTTCCCAATGCAACATCACTCCTGATTACGATTGCACCACCTACCGCCACCTCTCCTTCCTTGTCACCCTTGCTATCCTGCACTAGACCATCCTCCCCATTGGCTTTTACCCTGACCTATGGAAGACCTCCCATATCTTGTTGTTCCTTAAAGCCAACAAACCCCTTCTGTCACCTCCTCCTATCGTCCCATATGCCTGACCTCCGTGTTCAGTGAGGTATTAGAGTATCCATAGCCACCTAACTCAACACCACTTTCTCCCTCTGATCCAATGTGGTTTCTGGCCTTCCTTCTCTGTCAATGATCAGTTCCTCAAATTTTCCTATCTCCTCTCCCTCCAACTAACTCCTGTCACTCTGCTCTTTTTGCTTCACTCGACCTCCAGAACGCCTATGACTATGTATGGCATTTCAGGCTCCTTTTCAAGCTCCAGACTACGCCCTTCCAATCAACTTGATCCATCTCATTTCATCCTTCCTCTCCCACCGTCCTTCCCATGTTACCATCCATAATAGCAATTCCACAACCTTATACCCTATCACTGGTGTGCCCCAGGGGTCCGTATTTTCTCTTCTAATTTATTTCCTGTACACCACTGATATGCCCAAACCACCCCCACCCACCCATCCCTTTCAGTATCTGATGACACTGCCTTCCTTGCTGTCTATCCTACCCTTTAACTGTCCCAATATTCCCTCTAAACCCACTTAGACCAGTTTACTGCTTGGTGCAACCAGTGACTCATTCAGATCAATCTTTCAAAAACCCAGACAATCGGAATAGGACATACCACTGTCTCCTTCTGGCTCCACGATTTCTACCTGAGTATCTATGACTGTCCTATACAACTTACTCCCACCTTGAAATACCTTGGCCTCACCCTTGACCATCACCTCCACATCTCCTTAGCATCCAACACAAAGCCCACAATAGACTCCGCTTCCTGAAACTCTGGTCCAACCCAACATGAAGAGTGCTTTCTTCCACCATCCTTCATACTTACAAATTCTTGATCCACGCCATCCATTTTTATGCCAGCGTCGCCTCAATCTCTGCCCCTCCTAAATTCTATAAAGCCCTCCAGATATTTGATTGCCATGCACTCCACCTCGTTTTCGAAGCCCATCTTCTGTCCCTCATCAGGAACTTCTATGACCTCATCCTTTTCCCACACCCCCTCCTTTTCCTTGACACATCTGTATTGTCTACACCAACTGCCACGTCTATCACCTTGATCCCCATCACGCCCTGATGTCTCCTTCCCTCTCCTCGCCTGCTGCTGCACCTCTACCAATGTGTCCCACCCTCTCTCTGAACCTCCACTCCCTCCACCTCCTGTCCCAAAGAAACTTTCAGACTCTCCCTGTTCCAGCTTTGACCCTCCTCTTCCTCTGCCCTCCTCCCTAGGGCTCCCTGTCCTTTCCCTCCCCCTACACTGTTCCCTCCCACCTATCCCCCTCCATGTCCATCACATTTCTCCTTTCCCAGTCCTTGTGATGCTTCATGGATTGCTCCCTTCACCACCTTCCCTGTCTCCTGCCCCTTGTTACTGGCTCCCCCCCTTCCACCCCCTTCCCCTCCTTCACCGAAGCCTCTTGCCTCCCTCCTCTTTTCTTCCTCTGAGATCTCCCCTCGCTTGGCAGATCCTTCCAATTTTAACCCAGTTACTCTCTGTAGCGTTTTGGTTCTCACTGCATGTGTTACATAAATGCAGTGTGTGTTGTCGTCCCGTGTGTCTCACTGTTTTAGAACCAAATATTAGTTGTTTCTTCGAAAGATATGCTGCGTGCCTACTCGGTCTATTTTGCAGTAGACATGCACCAAATTCTTACAAAATTATTAAAAAAAAAATATTTTCCCACTTGCCCTTCCACATAATTAGCAACTGTTTAAGTTTCATTATCTTCTCATTTACATTTTAAATTAATACTACAAGAGGTTGTTAAAAACAATGTAACTGTACTGTTACAAACTTCGAATGTCACTACATTTTTTCAGCGACACTGTGTGTGTTCTCAGTCTCCTAATAATCACAGTTGTTTAAGTGACTTTCATTTTTGCATTGTGATCAGACTGGGCTTTCAGACCCGCCCTAGTATCAGAGAACAGTTTTGTTCATACAAAACGTTTTGCTTCATAGGTTAATTACATAATGCTAATGGTTATAAAATCATCAAAAATTATAATAATTGTGAAAAGTGATATGAGTCAGATTTAATTGTAACCAAGGTTAAAACAATTCTAGTAACAAGGTGGCCAAAAATGTTTATAATTCTGATTAGCAGTAAGGTGCCCTAATTAATAACCGAAAGAACTGCTCTTTACGCAATATCCTAGGAATCATTACCCTTTACTTGGACTAATGACCTCTTTTCTGTTTACATTTCGTCAGGAAATGCCTGAAACACATTTCGGGATCGTTATATAGTTTGTCCACGCTGTGGGAACCACCTCTCGGCCCTTGGAAACACAGGCTGCTAGATACATGTTGAACATATAGCTATAATGCACAGATATACCAAAATATATAGACCGGATATAATTGTATTAAAATAAACCTACCCTCCTTGGTGTGTACATTCTGCTAAAAAGAAACATGAAAAACATTAATTGGAGAAGTACTAGAAAGTATGTCCGCCTCCATAGCTGAATGGTCAGAGTGGCTGACTGCCATTCTGAGGACCAGGGTTCAATTCACAGGTATTTTTTCTTGTTGGAAGGACAGTGGCTGACTGCCATTCTGAGGACCAGGGTTCAACTCACAGGTATTTTTTCTTGTTGGAAGGACTGGAATGCAGCGCTCTCACCGTCATGATGTCAAATGAGACAACACTTTTGTTCACTCAAAACGTTTTGCTTCATAGCTTAATTACATAATGCTAATGGTTATAAAATCGTCAAAAATTATAATAATTGTGAAAAGTGATATGAGTCAGATTTAATTGTATCCAAGGTTAAACCAATTCTAGTAACAAGGTGACCAAAAATGTTTATAATTCTGATAAGCAGTAAGGTGCCCTAATTAATAACCGAAAGAACTGCTCTTTACGCAGTATTCTAGAATAATTACCCTTTACTTGGACGAATGACCTCTTTTCTGTTTATATTTCGTCAGGAAATGCCTGAAACACATTTCGGGATCGTTATATATTTTTTCCACGCTGTGGAAAACATCTCTTGGCCCTTGGAAACACAGACTGCTAGATACATGTTGAACACATAGCTATAATGCACAGATATATCGAAATATATAGATCGGATATAATTGTATTAAGAAAAAGCTACCCTCCTTGACGTGTACATTCTCCTAAAAGGAAACATGGAAAACATTAATTGGAGAAGTACTAGAAAGTATGTCCGCCTCCATAGCTGAATGGTCAGTGTGGCTGACTGCCAATCTGAGGACCAGGGGTCTTGTTGGAAGGACTGGAATGCAGCGCTCTCATCGTCATGATGTCAAATGTGAAGCGACACTACTGGTAGCTGAAAACGGGCGGGAGAGAGAGTGTCCGGACCCTACGCGCATCCATACCGCATCCAATGACGCAATTAGCGGAGGATGACACGGGGGTAGGTCGGTATCGATGGTCGGCCAGTGCCTGTGGACGGAGCTTCCTTTACTAGAAAATATACGGAATTGTTACGACACATGACGGAGAAAAAGAAGTTGGCTAATGTTTAAATCGCTCCATTCTTTGTAATAAGCATAGAAATCGTCTGTTGGAGAGCTCGAGAAATCTTCTCCGTTATGATCTCGAGAAAAGCTTCACAACGCACTTTCGACAGTCAGTACTCCTGAGCACCTATAGGATCTTCCACAACTATTTTCTGTAATGCATCTGAGCGATAGTAAGATTCTAATGTCACTTACTACATGCAGTAATTTACTGTTAGTATTTCTTTTGTTACTGATGATACTAGTATCTCCGTGTTTTACTGTTATCTTTATCCATATCTGCCATAATGCTTATGCGTCCTTTTTCCATCAATATAATTCTTGGATGCTGTGAAATGTGAAATTCAGTTTGTGTAACTCATTGGAAGTATCGAGCCTCAAATTTAGATTAAAAACAATTTGTGGATGTGCTAAATGCAATTAAATAGTAAAAAAACTTTAATAATAATTACAATAACGTTATACCAGCCGCCGAAAGTGAATACACTGTCATTAAATTGTCGCTATTTTAATGAAGGCCTTCACCGGAAAAAAAACTCCACTATCTATTTAACGTCATCACAACGAATGAACGGCGATCTTGATGCTAGTAATGTTTGCGTTTACACCAGTTTTTGATCACACGGATTTTTTGTTGTTGTTTTATTTCATGAATAGTTTTGATTAGTAATGAATATCTCCAATTATCTTCAGATCAATCTACAACGCGCAACAGAATGTGCGCACAGGGTGTTAGGAAATTCCCGTTACAAATTTTAGGACTTGTAGAGGGGAGTGAGTAGACAATATTCTGAAATAGGACCCATGTCCGGAAATGTACCGTTTACATGCTACAACTATTTTAAAACATATTGGTAACGCGACCACTTTTACAAGTAATTGATAAGGCGTGACCCTGTACAGCACTTGTTTTACAATTTTACTCACTAATAGCCATATAAATTGGTCGGGTACTTGTTGACAGTACTCTTCGACGTAATGCAGAACGCTCTCTTCCAGTTCGAGTGTGCGGCGTCTCCTTGGAGCATCACAGTCACGTCTGCTGACAGTGAAGATGCCCTTTCTCGAAGCCGTTGTGTAGTTGTGCTGAAAATGGAATGGGACTGGGCTGAACATTGTGGAGAACGATCTTGATAAAGGCAACGAGCAGCGCTTCCATTACCGTTACCTTCGCCATTCAGAAGGATCCTTTCGGTGTGTTCTGCTAACTCGTACTTAGTCATGTTGTTCTAACATTCGCAAACACGTGACTGAGGCTCAAACGAGGTCAGAGAGGAAGGGATTGACGTCAATGGACATCAGCCGATACGACGTAACCATCCCCCACCATGAAAACCCTGTTGCGTATCTACCTGTCAAACATGTTTACAAGCGACTGTAGCACGGAAACGGTACGTTTCTGGACAAGGGTTTCCATTCAGAATCCTGTATAGTTACAAGCAACAGTAAACCACTATCATTAGAAATTACAAACTGTTGTACATACAACACAAGAAGACTGCGACATGAGAAACAGAACAATATTATCTTAACAGTAAACCCTTCGACATCTGTCGGGTGGGGTTGCCTGCTCTCAGGCGCTAGAGCAGCTGCAAGGTACCATTCAGCTGAATAGATGCCGAAGTTGAAATGTGACGATTATGGCCTCTCAATTCATCCAGGTATGAAACCGGGGAAGGGCTGGACCAGCTCTTCATTCGCTGGTAGACCATAAATATATTTTACACATTTTCAATCACATAGCAGCCAATTAAGACCTTTTTAAATTAATTAAAAGTCCAAGTAATTAGACTCGCTTAAAATTCAGTGATAATTTACATAATTTCCAGAAAAATTTAGAGTCAACTTTAACCCTAGATGACTTAATCTTTAAGGAGAGACATGCCCTAGATAACACACAGAATGAAGTAAGGATAAAGTTGTAGTAAAGACAGATGTAAGTGTAATCAACACTACCAGAACAAATCAGAAGGGCCTTAATTACAAAATGGTAAGAATAAAACATGACTTAAACATGACTGATAAAAAAACTAAAACCATACTTAAAACAATGAAAAACAAGTTAACACCAGTATTTACGCAAGATAATTTTGGCCGCAGAAATACGCACCAATTGAAGATGTAACACATTTTCCAGTAACAGAAGAATAATTAAGTTACAACAGATTAAGGTATATGTTGGGATCCCAACGAACACCAAAATTTACTTAAGGTGAAGGCCACAAGCTGTTGTTGTGGTCTTCAGTCCAAAGATTGGTTTGATGCAGCTCTCCACGCTTTTCTATCCTGTGCAAGCCCCTTCATCTCCGAGTAACTACAGCAACCTGCATCCCTCTGCTTACTGTATTTATCTCTTGGTCTCCCTCTACCATTTTTACCCCTCGATTTCCTCCAGTACTAAATTGGTGATCCCTTGATACCTCAGAACATGTACTACCAACCGATCCCTTCTTTTAGTGAGGTTGTACCACAAATTTCTCTCCTCTCTATTTCTGTTCAGTACCTCCTCATTAGTTACACGATCTATCCATCTAATTTTCAGCATTCTTCTGTAGCACCACATTTCAAAAGCTTCTATTCTCTTCTTGTCCAAACTATTTATCGTCCATGTTTGCAGGCCGGTGTGGCCGAGCGGTTCCAGGTGCTTCAGTCTGGAACCGCGCGACCGCCACGGTCGCAGGTTCGAATCCTGCCTCGGGCATGGATGTGTGTGATGTCCTTAGGTTAGTTAGGTTTAAGTGGTTCTAAGTTCTAGGGGACTGATGACCTCAGAAGTGCCATAGTGCTCGGAGACATTTCAACCGTCCATGTTTCGCTTACATACATGGCTACACTCCATACAAATACTTTCAGAAAAGACTTCCTGACACTTAAATCTATACTCAATGTTAACAAATTACTCTTCTTCAGAAACACTTTTCTTACCATTGCCGGTACACGTTTTATATCCTCCTACTTTTAGTATCATCATTTATTTTCCTTCTCAAATAGCAAAAGTCTTTTACTTATTTAAGTGACTCATTTCCTAATCAGATCCCCTCAGCATGACCTGGTTTAATTCGACTGCATTCCATTACCATCGTTTTGCTTTTGCTGATGTTCATCTTATATCCTCCTTTCAAGATACCGTCAATTCCGTTCAAATGTTCTTCCAAGTCCTTTTCTGTCTCAAACAGAGTTACAATGTCATCGGCAAATCTCAAAGCTTATATTTCTTCTCCCTGAACTTTAATTCCTACTCCTGATTTTTCTTTTGTTTCCTTTACTGCTTGCTCTATATACAGATTGAATAACATCGGGGATAAGTTGCTACCTTCTCTCTCTCTCTTCTCAACCGCTTTTTCCCTTCCGTGCCCCTCAACTCTTAACTGCCATCCGGTTTCTGTAAAAATCGTAAATAGCCTTTTGCTCCCTGTATTTTACCCCTGATACCTATGTAATTTGAAAGAAAGTATTCCAGTCAACATTGTCAAAAGCTTTCCCCCTTAGTCTACAAACTATAAAAGTAACTTTGCCTTTCCTTGACCTATCTTCTATGAGAAGTCGTACGGTTCATATTACCTCGTGTGTTCCTACATTTCTCCGGGATCCAAAATGATCTTCCGCAAGCTTTTTTGTTGTATAAAGGATTCGTGTTGGTATTCTGCAGCGGTGACTTATGAAACTGATAGTTCGCTAATTTTCACATCTGTCAGCACCTGCTTTCTTTGGAACTGGGATTAATATCTTGAAGTCTGATGATATTTCGCCTGTGTCATACAACTTGCTCACCAGATAGAAGAGTTTTGTCATGGCTGCCTCTCCCAAGGCTATAAGTAGGTCTAACAAAATGTAATGCCACAAGCTAACGATACAAATTCAGAATTATTCCAAGTATAAACTTAGCTTGAACATGATAATTAAGTAGTGCGGCTGCGGTTGAAGGAAACAGCGCGAAAAATAGACAGCGGTGAGAGCTGCCTAGTGTATGCACTCCAAATTGCACAAACACCCTGCTAAGCAAGCCGACGGGGCGTGAGTAAATGGGGCTCGATCCTGCGTAACACGTAATAATTTTAATTATAGCTCCAACACAGAGCTGTGTATCAAATAAATGACTCTTAGGGTAGAATTAATTAATTAACCTGAGCTAATACTAAAAGCCATGACTATCAAAGAACAGGGTGTTTATAAATAAATAACGGGGTTTTAACGCATTTTAATATTTATTATATTAAACTTACAGTTGTAAATGATATGTCAAATGAAAGAGCAACTCAAAAAGGTTTACCAAGAACCTTATAAATGTTTAATATGAACACCATTTGTCACATGGCACACATCAAGTCTACAGCCGATTTCTTCCCATACGTTGATAAGTGTGTCTTCAGTGATTGTAGCAACAGCTGCTTCAATCCGGTTTCTTAATTCAGGGAGGTCTGCTGGTATCGGAGGCACGTACACACGATCCTTGATGATGCCCCAAAGGAAAAAATCGCATGGCGTTAGGTCGGGTGAACGTGGAGGCCATGCAAAGCAAGCCCGGTCATTGGGCCCCTTGGGCCCTATGCAGCGCTTGGGCTATAGACTTGTTGTGTTCCGTATGACAAATGGTGCTCAAATTGAACATTTATAATGTTCTTGGTAAAACTGTTTGAGTTTCTCTTTCATTTGACATATCATTTATAACCGTAAGTTTAATCTAATAAATATTACAGAGCGTTAAAACTCCGATATTCATTTATAAACACCCTGTATTTAAGAACCAGTTACAAATGATTTTAAAAAATAATTTCAGTAATAGTATAGTAATATCAGATTTTTCTTTCTTTTTAGCAAACCATTGGAACAGTCACAAGGACACCAGCATGACATTCAAAGCTCATCCGTACACGGAGTAGTCAACAGCGGTTCGGAGAGAACAAATGCGTCCTGGAACAGACTGAAATTTATCTGAGCCACTTAGATAGAACAGACGCACTATACAGTTTCTCAGACAGCGTAGGCCTTATCAGATTATAATTAGGTCAGTAAAATAACAAAGCCGACCCACTCTGACACGAAAAAGTAAACATCCGTGGTACCGGTAATATTAACCATTCCACTGCAACTCCAATTGAAAATTACATGACCAATCATTTACTTCAAAAATCAAAAAAATTAATTGGAGGCGGACAAGAACAGGTAAAGCGTACACTAATGCACACCAGCAACCTTCGACATAAGCTTTCTCCTGGAACACGGCGCTTTACACTGGCTAACGGTTCACCAGCCCCACTGACACATAATCCAATGAATCTGTCTAAAATGTCTACCAGATCTTGGAATCTCATTGCTCTTCGAACACCATGGAGAGAAGCGCATCCATACCCAACAAACAGAAGGAAGACAAACCAAAGTGACAGTGAACACTGTCCTGACACCTCGGCGCCCTTCTGATAAACCACAGCACAAGCCACACCGGTACTCTATAAGTTACACGGGCTAACATGACCCCAGTATTTGTCGCCCGCCAGCGGCTGACTCCACGGAAAGCTCGTTACAGCTTCGTCGCTCAGTGCATACTGCCTACCAAACCGGCCACCACGCCCGGAGCCGCCACACCAGAAGGCGCTGGGCTCCAACGGCAACATGTTAGTCAAAGATCATATAAGCAGCGATATTGATACATCGTGAGAAAAACGCCGCGGCTCAAAAGCCTCTGACAAGTACATTTTTAAAGCGCTCAACAAAGGTGTGCCGAACTGAGTGGTCTCAGAGGGACCATTAGCTGTTTTATTCATGCACATAAGCTTTTGACAATGTTGACTGGAATACTCTCTTTCAAATTCTGAAGTTGGCAGGGGTAAAATACAGGGAGCGAAAGCCTATTTACAATGTGTACAGAAACCAGTTATAAGAGTCGAGGGGCATGAAAGGGAAGCAGCGGTTGGGAAGGGAGTGAGACAGGGTTGTAGCCTGTCCCCGATGTTATTCTATCTGTATATTGAGCAAGCAGTAAAGGAAACAAAAGGAAAATTCGGAGTAGGTATTAAAGTCCATGGAGAAGAAATAAAAACGTTGAGGTTCGCCGATGACATTGTAATTCTGTCAGAGACAGCAAAGGACTTGGAAGAGCTGTTGAACGGAATGGACAGTGTCTTGAAAGGAGGATATAAGATGAACATCAACAAAAGCAAAACATGGATACTGGAATGTAGTCGAATTAAGTCGGGTGATGCTGAGGGAATTAGATTAGGAAATGAGACACTTAAAGTAGTAAAGGAGTTTTGCTATTTGGGGAGCAAAATAACTGATGATGGTCGAAGTAGAGAGGATATAAAATGTAGACTGGCAATGGCAAGGAAAGCGTTTCTGAAGAAGAGAAATTTGTTAACATCGGGTATAGATTTAAGTGTGAGGAAGTCGTATCTGAAAGTATTTGTACGGAGTGTAGCCATGTATGGAAGTGAAACAGGGACGATAAATAGTTTGAACAAGAAGAGAATAGAAGCTTTCGAAATGTGGTGCTACAGAAGAATGCTGAAAATTAGATGGGTAGATCACATAACTAATGAGGAGGTATTGTATAGAATTGGGGAGAAGAGGAGTTTGTCGCACAACTTGACAAGAGGAAGGGACCGCTTGGTAGGACATGTTCTGAGGCAACAAGGGATCGCAAATTTACCATTGGAGGGCAGTGTGGAGGGTAAAAATCGTAGAGGGAGACGAAGAGATGAACACACTAAGCAGATTCAGAAGGATGTAGGCTGCAGTACGTACTGGGAGATGAAGAAGCTTGCACAGGATAGAGTAGCATAAAGAGCTGCGTCAAACCAGTCTCAGGACTGAAGACAACAACACAACACACAATGTAAATGCTGCATCCCTCCGTGATCTTGTCACTGGACGACGCCAAACAGGAGGACCGAAAAAGCATAAACGCCCTTTGCTGCTTCGCATCACGTTCAGATGTCGTCGAATGGTATCGAACGGTCGCTACAGGTTCCACCCTGTATACCAAAGCAAAAATTGCGCTCGTAGCACACTACAAAAGGCTCAGATCACGTTTAATGCGTTTGCAGCCTCACAATTTCGCGGTTCTGACGTTCATCGCAGAGGCGTCAACAGAAGGGGTGGAAGGTGGGTAACAGGGGTGTGTGACAGCCTTCCCATGGTATGACAACGTCTACTATGGCATTGGGCAGAATTTTGGTGAAATTTGTTGTCAATGTGGCATAATTAGCCCACCTTAAGCTCACTTGAACTTCTGACCTGTGGACTTTCTTTCGCATATGTCGGCAACTTGCTATTTGAAGCGTTACGGCACGCTTTTGCATCATTACAGAGGAAAATTGTACGCACTGTTAAACCAAATCTGAAACTTGAGGCCGGCCGGGGTGGCCGAGGGGTTCTAGGCGCTACAGTCTGGAGCCGCGCGACCGCTACGGTCGCAGGTTCGAATCCTCCTCGGGCATGGATGTGTGTGATGTCCTTAGGATAGTTAGGTTTAAGTAGTTCTAAGTTCTAGGGGACTGATGACCTCAGAAATTAAGTCCCATAGGGCTCAGAGCCATATGAACCATTTGAAACTTGAGCTTCACAATGAGAAACAGTTATGGGACTTTTTGCTCATTGTATGTAGCGTACTGATACCAAAAATGAGCTCCCCAGACAAAATACTGGTCAACCCTTAAAGTCTCACTCTAGTCACTTTCGAGAACTGCAGGCGGTACAACACTGGGAGAAGCCAAGCGGCCATTTACCGCTGATTATGTCGTGGCTGTGACGTTGTGTGTTTGTGTCAGCTGTGTGTACTGAATCGGCGCATTACAATCGATAGACGTGGAGATGTAAAGAATAGTACAAAAGAACTGTTTACGTTTAGACGATCTGACGATCACACCGTGAATGAAGTTGCCTGATTTGTTAGTGTATCAACTATGATTGTCCAAGGTGTCTACAGGGAATAGTGTACCGTGCGCAGCCCTGAATCACAGCGTAAGAACAATGGCCGTAGAAAGGTGCCAACCGACAGAGTTAGGACACGAGTGTCACCCATTGTTAATGAAATCGATTTGAAACCCGAAAGGAGTTTTTGCTGTCAGCGATAGCAGGTCCGTATCAACTACTCTCTGAATCAACATTACGAAGGGAACAGCATTCAATGGATATTTGACGTCTGGTACCTTGTATAATGTCTTTGGTCACACTGCACTCTTCACTGGAAAAAAACGTCACAGGAACTCGACAGTAACTGACCGCAGGCGTGTTCCATGGTCCGCTGGGTCGCCATTTTGCACCTTTTTTTAACTGATGCAAGGTACTGAGTGCAACGACAGCCCAAAGGTTCTCGGTGTTGGCCTTTTTTCTACCTCTTCAGGGTGAGTATGCTGTAGACACTCTCATTTTCCAAGCTGACAGCAGCCATGTTCACAGGACATTACGCATACCGTATGTTCCTGTTCCGATAAACACTAAGACGTCCTGTCACACTTCGACTGTTCTGATAAATCATCCGATCTTAATCCCATAGAGAATGTCTAGGAATATTGGCAACAGTGTATGAAACGTAGCAATCAACATCTCGCAGTTTGATAGCTTTGCGATGTCTGATCATCAAGGACTGGCTTCAGCTGGGTAGGACGTACCCGAAATAAAGTGTGGACTCTCTCCCTTGCGGAGTTGAAGCCGTTATTACGATTAGAAGACAGTGTCGGGCGAACTTGTCATCAAGTCTCCTGAGGGCTATTAACTTTTTCCCTGGTGTGCTTACGTCATTGAAGAAAATATTCGTAAGTGGAATTTTGAAGGTATGGATTGGATCAAACATGTGTCTCCAAACTCTCTCAAAATTCACGCAGGTAGATATGTCGTCGTCATTGGTTGCGCAATTCCTAGTTGCAAGTTACATCAGAGTCACCAGTTTTTACTTTCCAGTAAATCTCCCATGCTTTCAAAGCAATACAAATTTTCGAGAGGTAAGAAAATCAGAAGTGACACACATTTGACTGTAGACAGATTCACTTCCAAGATAGTTGGCCGCTTCAGTTACTTAGGGAGCCTTTTTAGCAACAACAATAGAACGGATATAGTATTGAATGACCGTCTGACAACAGCGAATAAGACACTTTTTAGTCTCATCAAAATTCTAAAGAAAAGGTCATTTGATACTAACAGTAAAATCCGCTTGTATCAGCCGACTGTTATACAGGCAACCTTATAAGTACGTGAAGCACTGATATTTAGGAAGAAAGGTAAAGAAAAACTGTTAATATTGAAAAGAATGCCGGCCGGGGTGGCTGAGCGGATCTAGGTGCTACAGTCTGGAACCGCGCGACCGCTACGGTCGCAGGTTCGAATCCTACCTCGAGCATGGATGTGTGTGATGTCCTTAGGTTAGTTAGGTTTAAGTAGTTCTAAGGTCTAGGGGACTGATGACCTCAGAAGTTAAGTCCCATAGTGCTCAGAGCCATTTTTTTTTTCAAAAGAATAATACTCAGGATAATTTTTGGACGTTTATATGATGAAAGCAACATAGAACGGAGGATAAGAAAAAATTAAAGAATTAAGAGAACTGTACAGATTGTGAAACCGTCGAAGTGCAGGTTCATCTGGGCTGGCCATATAGCAAGAATGATTGAGTATGGATTATCTAGAATAGCAATCTGCAAAACAATAAATAGAACGAGAGAAAGAGGAAGACCCAGAATCAGGTGCCGAGATAACATCCGGGAGGACACTTCTAAGACGAACATTAACAAAGAATGAACAAACAATGTACACGACAGAATGAAAAAATATAAGAGGCCCGTAGGAAGACGTATGCTCGATAAGGCCCTTCGCACATGTAAAGTAATGTAAAGTATGTAGAATATCTAAAACAGTCAATGATAATTGACTGAAAAGTGAAATAGAGAGATTTTGACCTTTGTGTGAGTACCCCCTTGTACAGGGATGTTTTTTAACGTGCAGCTCGACCTTCTGGCACAACATGCCATAGGAATTCACTAAACAAATTTATTCCACAATACGATCTTGTACTATGGGTGAAAACCAAAAGGCGAGAACGTTGGAAGGAAGCGGTGTGTCTCTATCCAACAAGGAGAGGCTGTAAAGCCTTAATTCACTAGCCACAAGATTATCACACGTCTTCTCAGAAGCGTAACAAGACCTGAATTTGCTGAGATTCCGTGTTGTCAATAATTCAACAAAGAATTAATCAGCCAGCTAATGAAACCAGGAATTCAATTTCATTTTGGTACGCTCAGTTTAGCATTAGGGAACACATATGTAAGACAACACATATGTAAGACATTGCAGAAATTTATCATAGATAGTCTCCTTAGCCTTACACTCTCAACATTCCACTCGATTTAGTGCAAATGTAAACAGCATTTACAAATGTGTGATGTTAAAATGTGAACTATTTTGTGACATATGTTTGTGATTTTTATGTTTTGAACTATATTCTACACTAATAGGAAAATATCCTAACACTAAGAAGAAGCTGTACGAGATAAACGAAAGTTGGTAGGCATGTTTCTACATACGAAAGATGAAGTAGTTCAAATTTCGCGCCAGTTGCTGGCAACGGTGGAGGACTGCCTGGCACTGCCGAGAGGAAAGACCGTCGTGTGCGGCGTATGGCTTGGCGCGTCGTACTGCGTCTGGAGCAGCTATTCGAGCACCAGCTGGCACCCCAGTAACATCTTTTTTTTTTCATCCAACAAATCACTACGGGTCTGTTTTCTAGAAAACAATGAACAGACCCTCAACTGTACTACGACTAGACAACCTACTTCTTTGTTTCATTTCAATGCATAGTAGTTCTGATTTACAATTTTTCTCTATGTTACAATCTTTCTCTCCTCTTAGAAAGCCCCATAAGGGGACACAACGAACTGGCAGAAATCGGTTATTTCAAGGACAGCTCCGAGCCAGACGCCCTGTAGCGTGCATTACACTGACCCCAAACCACCACCGTTTGCGACTTCATGGTATCAAGGGGAAGCTCTTTGGAGAGCGGAGTGGAGGTCCGTTGTGTTTGCTTATGAAAGCCAGTTCTGCCCCGGTTCCAGTGAGGACCATATGTTGGTTCGAAGAAGGCTCGGTGAGCGGCTGAAAACAACCTTCCTGCGGCCTAGACACACTGAATCTACACCTGAAGTTACAGTCTGCGGTGCGATTTCTTACGACACCAGGAGCACTCTCGTGGTTTGGTTATCCCACGCACCCTGACTATAAATTTGTACGTAATTCTGGTAATTCGGCCTATTGTAATGCCATTAGTGAAGGGCATGAACAAAATTCTACTGGGTGCTCACCAGCAGAATAATGCTCGCCCACATAACCCTGTTGTAACCCAACACGCTATGCAGGGTGTCCACACTTTGCCTTGGCCTTCTCGATCATCAATCAAGCACTTATGGGACAGCATAGGACGACAACTCTAGAGTCATGCACAGTCAGCATTACCAGTTCCTGTACTGACCGACCAGTGCAACAAGCTTGGAACTCCATCCCTCAAACTGACAACCGGCACCCGTACGACACAATTCTTGCGTGTTTCGATGCTTCCACTCAACATTCTGTCGGTTACACTGGTTATTAATGTACCGGCATTTCACATGTCCAATTGCTTTTCTCGCACTTACTTTAACTTGTGATCTTGCAACGTTAATCACTTATATATGTTACCTGGACAAATGTGTTCCCGAAATTTCATTACTCCTATTATTCCTTGGTGTTGGGATTTTTTTGCGTCGGTGTATATCATATTGTACATTTATTTTGTTCGATGTTCTTTCGAATGACAAGGACACTGTAATGTAATATCAATAAATCGCTATTAAATATGAGAATTTTTTTAATCTGCTCATGGCATAAGCGCCATTGTGGTAGACAAGTAAAGTAATTAAATGTTTAGGAAACAAGGTAGTAGGTATCAGTATGCGTCTCACAGAGAACTGGTTGTCACTGAACTGAAAAAAAAATCCGTACACAGTTTCTTATACAGAAAGGTCGTTAAAACGAATTTGTTATGGTGTTATGAGTGGTGTAGGAGATTTTAAATTCTTTGGATCGAAGAGAACTTTTTGAGATACTGAGTGCTGTATTATTAACTCTAAGAATAATTTTCTCAATTACTGAAACGCGGAACTCCTTTATCCTTACCTACACTGTGTTATGCCCTATGTTACTTAATTTCGGGGAGTCCATGCACTTTTAAAATATGTTATTACACCAGAAGAGAGTGATCAGAATGATTTGTGGCGTGAGTTTGGATACTTCATGCAGCCGATTGCTAAAATTCTAATTCTGCCATTCGTGTACACATATTCTCGCTTATGACAGTTGTGCCGGCCGCTGGTGGCCGAGCGGTTCTGGCGCTACAGTCTGGAACCGCGCGACCGCTACGGTCGCAGGTTCGAATCCTGCCTCGGGCATGGATGTGTGTGTTGTCCTTAGGTTAGTTAGGTTTAAGTAGTTCTAAGTTCTAGGGGACTTATGACCTCAGCAGTTGAGTCCCATAGTGCTCAGAGCCATTTGAACCATTTTTATGACAGTTGTGGTTAATAATACGAACTTATTCAAAAGGAAATGCACACTTAATTTAGTGAATCTAGTTGGAAAATGATGACATGATTTGCTCGTGGAAAGCAATTCGTTGCACAGAATGGTGTGTAACATTCTCCAGGTTTTATTTTCATTAAACTGAACTCCAGATTTTCAAATATAACTAGAAAAGTTCATTTGTAGCATTTTTCTTTTATTCTACATACGAGATCTCACACTAGATGTTTTGTCTGTAATGTGTTACTGATTTGTGTATGTTATTGCTGTTAATTTCCTGTATCTCCGTTCAGTTAATTATGAAGCAACTTGTATTCATGACCGAGTAGCTTTAGCTCAGATACGCCCATAAACAATGGAAAAAAACAAATCTCATGCTATTTCTGCAGGTAAACGATCGTATCTGTTGCGTTTCTAACAACTAGACACTGTGAATTGAATAAAAATTTATACACGCGACGCTAAGACTGGGACGTTAAGTCTCGTTATCAAATGCTAATTTCTTTTTCTTCTTTTTTCTTTTATGTATCATGTTAATCAATCTCCTTTACTGTTTAGTTCCTTTAGTATTTGTCAATAGACTTTCTTCATGTCCACGGTATTTTTGTTGCTCTTCTCCAAATCCACATCTCCACAACTTCCATTTTTTTTTTTCTTTTCCTGTTCTTCAGAGCGTGGCCTTCATAACCATAGATTAAAATGCCCCAGGTAAGTGTCTTGATGAATTTCTTTCCTCTTTCTACACGCATATGAAATTAGTTATTTGTAAATAAATCATTCCTATTTCTGAAGGCCTTTTTAATCATTGCAGTTCTTTTTTTAATATCCGCTGAATCATCCGTTATCGGAGATATATTTCACACTGCATTACAAGAAAAAGTGAAGCGCCCAGAAGATAAGGTCTGATGTCGATATTACATCGTACTCATACACACCATCGACGAGTATGTTCATGATTAGAGTTGCATTTCTCTGTAACAGGTAGAGCTGCCACCAGACAGCGTACCGCTAGATGCTAAGTAATCACTGTGAACGACACGTAGATGCCGCTTGCTATTGTGAGTCATCGTTATCAGCAGCTGCCACAGTGTGAAAGGGTTCTCATTATTGATCCCTGTTCGGCCAGTTGTTCGAATCGTGCAATATTCAGATTTGTGGGGCATTCGGATGTGACAGTGACCCGATGTTGGACCTCATGGGCAGATGAGGGTGGGAGGCCCCGATCGAGCACGCCTGACCTCCACAAGGGAGCATCGCCATGCTGGGCACCAAACACACCACAAACCCCTTCGCATCTGCAGCTTCCATCCGAGAGCAAGTTCTGTGTCAGCCCCCACCATTTATCCCAGACTATCAATAGCCAGACTACGTCCCATATGTAGGCTGCCGTTAACACCATAACAGAAAAGGTAGCGTTTGGAATGCTGCCGTGAATGGGAAGCATGAACTATTGATAAATGGCGTCTCATTCTGTTCAGCGGTAAATCACGGTTCTGCAGTACCGCTGATGACCATCGTTAACCAGTATGGCGGCGACCTCGGAGGAGGTCCGTTCTTCCAACGTAATGCAGAGGCACAGCAGTGGTAGTCTTGGCGTCGTGGTTTGGGAAGCGATCGGGTATGGCTTCAGATCACCTCTTGTAGTGACTGAGGGAACTCTGACGGCACAACGGCACGTCACAGACATCCTACGTCCTCATGTGTTACCTCTCATGCGACAATAGTGTGGTGCAATTTTTTCAGCAGGGCAATGCTCATCTACACATGACACATGTCTTTATGAACTGTCCTCGTTGAGCTACTACTGTGGCCAGCAAGATCCTCAGGTTTGTCTGCGACAGAAGATGTGTGGGACAGCTTGCACGTGAACACTGTCCTAGCGCCAATGCCCTGGATATCAAGGACGAGTAACAACATCTGAGGGCAAAATTGCCTCACGAGAGAATACAACCCTTCATAGTCTAATCAGTACATACATCTAGGCTAGAAGGGTTGCAACGTCATGTTGATAAATGGGCTCAGTTCTTCCTAAATTTCACCTGATATTGTAATGAGTAAATCTAAGTCAGAGGGGTGGGGGGAGAAGTCATGTTGGTAAGTGGGCTCATACTGCCTAGTTCTTTGCAAATTTGACTAGGTATTGTACCGATTGAAGTAACATCACATATCCACTCAAGTCGTGAAGTTTCATTCCATTTCCTCCTCTCCTTCCGAGTGCTTTACTTTTTTTGCCAGGCAGTGTCAGTTTCTTAATGTCTGTCCTTATTTGTCTATTCGATTTACCTGTCACCATTATTTTAATCTTTTTTGTGTTTAATTTCGGCTTGTGGTTCCCCAAGGCAACGGACAAGATTGTAATATGTGGTTCCTGTTCTTTTCAAACAGTGTTAAGCGTTGTTTAACGATCACTTTGGCCCTTCTGTGCTACTTTTCATTGTTTATATTATATTTTCTATAAAGCAACTAAATGAACACTGAGAGAGAGAAATGCTATGTCGAACACCTCTTCTTACCCTAACCTGTTTGTTAGTTGCACTGATGTCTGTTTCTGAGCTGTAGTTTTCATATGAACTGAGAATCAATCTTTTACGTCTCCAGTCTCTGGAAATTTTATTCAGTGTTGTAAAAGGTGTCTTTCAGTCTACTGTATCAAAAGCATTCTCAAGCTCAATGAATGCGGCGCATGTTTTTCTGTTCGTCTCATTTATTCTTTCTAAGATCATTTATAGTGCTATTATAACTTCTTTTATTCATTTGCCTTTCCTAATCCCAAACTGTTCTTCTCCTAAATGTCGGTTAGAGTTAGCTTCTTTAAAAATATTAAATATAATTTTTGATGCGTATTTTATTAATGTTAAGGCTCCGTAACGTGAACAATCATTGGTATTTCCTTCCTTAGATAAGGTAATTGTTTTAATGTTTGTTAATTTCATTGTTAGTTTTCCATCCTCACATCAGACAAATTTAAATTAGTACAATCATTCTTCCGTCTTGTGTCTTGTATCGCATGGAATATATGTGTCAGCCAATTGAAATGTACAGTTTCAGTATGATTAACTGGTTTTTCTCTCTTTCGTTTTCATAAATTGCTTAACATCTGAAAGTGTAGCAACAGACTATAGTGTAACGAGTCACGTAGTATCGTTTCGATCGCCTGGCATCAACAGTAGCTGGCAGCGACACTTGGCGGTAGCCGGAGCTTCAAATATGTGAATGACGCTTTTTGAGTTTTTTTATGTAAGCACAGCCTGGTTTTGGGCTTAACTCCCAACGTTCTTTCTGCCTTTGAAAGACTTAAGTTCACGAACTGATATGGCTACACACTCCGACTGTTGTGATATCGTGATGAAGATGCTGTGGAGGCAACTACCGACCGGCTACGTATGGTCATTGTGTACTGCGGCGGCGTTGGGGTGGCAGAGCGGGCTCCTGTTGTGAATGTGCCGTAGAGTGTGCCAGCTACTCTTCCTGCCGATATGGTCCCCAGAAAACCCAGTCCGACACCAAGCGGTCATTCGATAGTGAGCAGCGGGTAGTGCCAAGATCTGAAGTAATTTCGTGAAGAAGGCTACATGTGACTAATGAGCGAAAGTTAGACTCGTACCTGTGCCGAACAGACTTCAGGCATTACCTAAATCAGATAATGAGACGGAACCAGCGGGCCTTGCCTCTTCTGCTCGGGTAGCAGGCTGTTCTCTCGAGGCCCAGGCACCCAAGGAGGGAAAGAAGGGGTTGTCAGTGGTAGGTAGTTCCAGTGCTAGGCGAGTGGTGACCCGTCTTATGGAAGTAACATCACGAGAGGGAAACGAATCGAATGTGCACTAGGAGTGCATCCCTGGAGGAAATGTTCGTCAAGTGGAAGAGGCAATCCCAAGAGAAACTGAGAGCACGAGTGGCAGTCAACTGCAGGACCGTAAGCGAACCGGAGAGCTTTTAAAATATTGGTTCTAGGTACCAGAACATTCTGAGCATAGTCCCAGGACTCACAACTCATGTGGAAAGTAGTAGTTCCCATACTACACTTGGATCTGAGAGTTGGTTGAAACTCATGGTACAGAGATTGGAAATTTTCGAGAACACTTAGAACGTTTATCGAAAAGTAGAATACTCTCTAGAAGGAGGAGTGTTTATAGCTACAGGCAGAATCATTAGATCCAAAATTAATCTGTCTTCTAACTAATGTGGACAAGAGTAATCGGGATGGACTTCTTTTAATAATCGTATGTTTTTAGCGATGACCAGATACAGACACATCCGTCACAGTCACGCAAAAATGGCCTAAACGAAATAGCACGATAACACCAGGAGCATACCGTACTAGTAAGTGGGCTGTCCATTATCGACTGCGAAAACAACGCATACATTCTTGTTGGTAAGCAAAAATAGTTTTGTGAAGTGATACTCAATTCATTGACTGACAACTGCCTCAAACAACAAGTCCTACAATCCACACGTGCTTAAAAATTTTAGACCTCCTGTCTACAAACAGACCCCATCTTTTCGAGAGTGTCATCAGTGAGAAACATGTTAGCGATTAGAATTATTTTGCAACAACACTGATCGTTAGATTTCAAATGGTCCTCATTAGAGCTAGGTGAGTAGTTGTGTTTCGTCGAACTGGTAGTTACTATCATCTTTCTTAAAGGGCAAGCTGAGTACCTTTAGTTAACAATTGGCAAACGCTGCAAGACGTTACAGTTAACCTCTAGGTAAGCGTGTGCCAAGTAAAATAACGAAAACGGCTGACGCCAACCGAGATTTAATGGTATCATCTGAAGTGAAAACACGTACATTCGTAAAAAAAGGCTTCGGGTGCAGTCTAAAATAATTTCCAGAGTCTCATCCTAGCGGAAATTCCTTTACAGTTTTCTATAAAGTTGTGGTCATTGTAAAGTCTATGACCGGATCCAAGCCCTGGTGTGTTGTTGAAGCTAAAGACAGCAGATAGTATGTCGAAATAGAAGATACTGTATTTATAATTGAAGTCACACGTGACGATACCACCGCATCATTTTTTCACAGCCGCACGTGTTCACAAAAGAGAGACATTGACCTTAGCATCTCAAGATACTGTAAAACTAGACTATAGAAAGTGAACAAGGAAGCAGGACCTGACAGAACTCCACTTTAATTTTACACGAATGCGCTGCAGATTTACGTCCTAAGGGGTACTTATCGAGCACCTCTTGCGCGGGCGAATAGGCGCGCGTGACTGCAAAAGAGCAGGTGTCTCCCTTGTTTACAATAAGGTTAAAATAACAGAATTACTGACCAATGTCGCTCACGTCCGTTCTTTGCAGGATCGTACTGTATACTCTAAGCTCAAAGATCATGGTGTTACTGGAAGATAAATACAGTCAAAGAATCAGGAGAAATCAGTACTTTTGATAAACATCGTGATTTATCATGCAAAATATTTTGTAAACAGGAGATGCTGATGAATAGGTAGCTTTCCTCTTCCTTACTTTCTAGAAGGATTTCCGTACTGCGCAACATAGCCGAATACTAACCTAGATTTGTATAGCTCATACGAAAGTGTAACAGGGACCACCGGTGTTCTATAAAGGGGAATCGTCGGAAGAAAGAAGAAGTTCATACTCGGCAAGACTCAGCATCGCCAGGAGCACCTCCGTAGACGTCCAGCGCAGCTATGGACGAAACATCAGAAACCGAAAAGATTCTTCGATCACGGCCATACAACCCAGAAGACTCATCAGCAACAAAGAAGAAGTTGTTCTCGTGAAATCATGTTCCGAACATTAGGTAAATGGTTCAAATGGCTCTGAGCACTATGGGACTTAACTTCTGAGGGTATCAGTCTCCTAGAACTTAGAACTACTTAAACCTAACTAACCTAAGGACATCACACACGTCCATGCCCGAGGCAGGATTCGAACCTGCGACCGTAGCGGTCTCGCGGTTCCAGACTGCAGCGCCTAGAACCGCACGGCCACTTCGGCCGGCGAACATTAGGTAAACTGGCATTCGAAGAAGGCTGTGTGAATATTCTACTGACACCACCTTACATATCGCATAGGAAAATTAGAATAAGAGAGATTATGGTGCATGCAGCTGCATGTAGAGCATCATTCTTCAATTACGCTAATTAATGACGTTCAGTGCGCGAATGGAACACGACACATCATCACAGATATTGGCAGGAAGTATAAGGTTTCATTCTATCCCGTCTCGCACCTTGTGCCTAAATAAGAAGAGTGAGCCTCATACGCGCACAATCTCTCCCACACTGATTTCATGAATGCGGTATTCAAGAGAAACGGATAAGGAACGTATGCAGGTAGATTTGTTCAAGTGTCGGCTTAGATATCTCATTAAAGAAATTTATGAACAGTAAGCTTTGCCTGTTAAGAACATTAGTCGACTAGTACTAAAAAGCTCCCCTGAGTGCAACGTGCCTAACACCTTTAAAGATACCGTACACAACACACTGCCGTACTGACTCGTAATCAAATAATAACTCAAGAAATGTTCTCAACTCCTTTTTGATTATAATGATTTGTGAAATAAGAATTGGACTTTTTTTGAAAAAGATACGGTAGTTCTGCTACGTTCAAATCGGCGTAAATATCGGGCTTTAGAGCCAAGATCGGATTCCGCCTTAAAGAAATGTACCTCAACTCCAAGTACTGGTCAAGTACTCATTGCTTCCTCAGTCCTGAAAATAAATGATAACGAGGAACCTCGGTGTGCAAAGTGTGTTCCCAAAACATTTTACACGTAATATTGATGATATCAATCGTAAGCTGTTGTTTCAGGTTAGGTTTAAAATAATATTCTTACTGGTGGAAATCCAACTCAAAACTTTGATCTTACATTGAAGTTTAAGTACGAATAATGTATATATATTTTTTAAATGACATGCGCCAATGCTCGTTTCAAATAGCACCGTACGATGTTTGGCAAATCTAAAAGATTTAATTAGCTTTCTTAGGAATGCCTTAACTTCAGTAAACTATTTATTGCCAAAATTATATCTCTCTGGTAAGATATTACTGAACAGCCTCAGTCAGTTTCATTTGTGATGCAACACTCAGTATGCCCACAGAACTATTAATGAGACATTCTACTAGTAAACAATGTTCTCCTGGTACTTCTGCTTCAATTACTGTTTGCACACTACGATAATAAGGTAATAAATATAATTAATCCCTGAATTATTTGCAGGGGTGTGATGAAAAGTAATGCCTCAAATTTATATGTGAAAAATCTCAGGGTTTTTAAATAAAACAAACGTTATTAACAATCTACATCTTTATTCTTCATGTCTACATATTTACTTCTAAGCATATCCTGCCAACGAATACATTTCTCCCAACGAGAGACCAGTTTGTTGATTCTGTCAGTGTAGAGTGTTTGACTTTATTGGAGAAGCCACAACAATCACTTCTGCTTTCACCATTTAATCACATCAAAGTGAACTCCTCGAAGGTGTTCATTCAGTTCCGGAAACAGATGAAAATTGGATGCGGTGAAGTCAAGACTGTGTGTAGGATGATCGATGATACTAAAATCTAGACGTCGGATTTCGCAGCAATCGATTGTCATTTGTGGACGACTCTCTCTACTACAGCACGCCGTTCCTCATGTACGGACATAGTTACTTTACAAACTGCCATGTCAAGCGCTAAAATTCGGTGCCCTCTAGCGGTAGAGGGCTGTACATATATGAAAACTAAAAATAAAAATGCAAAATGTTAATAACGTTTGTTTTACTTAAAAAGCTTTAAGAGTTTTCAAATTAAAAAAAATCGAGGCATTACTTTTCTGCACGCTGTCGTATATCGTTAAAATCGATTTATTTAAATCAAACAGGAAAGAAAAAACTCTATGTCTGTGCGCCCTTATATTATTAATGCAACGCTAGGTAGCAAATTCAGCATTTACATTTATGTACGAAACCACAGGATCGCACAAGAAGTCGAAACCGGTTCACTTTAAATAATTAATCATCAAATCAGGACAAGGATCAAGTACATGTTACGTTTTTACAAGAAACTGTCTGAATGTGAAATATATTAAGAAAACAGATCAGTAATCCATTCTCATCCCCTAAGATCATGAATCACAATTACAACGACAATGACAAAATTGCGGCCTACACCGAGCATTTCTGTGTACAATATTGATTCTCCATTTATTTTGTGCTTTGAGTTATTCTTCTCATGGTGATGGCAGTTCTTGTATTGAGGACTATGCAACCTAATGGCTGCTAATTATCGCTAGTATCACACTTTCATGTTAGTATAACAGACAGATCCTTTATCGACTTACAATGTCGTCGTTTGATGTGGAAGAGGAAAAGAAATACATGTTAGTATTTCTTCTTATCACATGATACTCAGTTTACTGATATTGTTTAATATTTTTATTAAAAACTACTTAGCTTTTGTCTTATAGCTATAAATGTGCAAGGGCTATTCGCAAATAAAGATACAGTAGGTCGCGAAATGGAAACGACAATGAAAATCCGGTGGAGGTTGCATGGATGTATTGGGCAGTGTCTTTAGTACACCTGTCGATCGCGCCACGTCGCTCATTCCAGTTCTGAGCACACAGTGAGCACGTAAAGATGCCTAGAAGAATAGCGTCTCCGGTCAAGAATGGGTGTCCGCTACGAGGTTTCACCTGTATTCATGCAAACAAATAATGTACCTGTCATCCATTTCCTTCCCTCGTGACAGCTCTCGGCCGCACGCTACAGAGTCAATGAAGGTGCTCCTGCGGCATTTTCGATGGGAAGTGTTTGTTCCCTCTCATCTTCATCTCTGTTGACATGAACCGCTAACTATGAGGATAACATTTTGACACAGACAACGCACAGCAGACCAGAGTAGGGAAGAGGCAGAGAGCTCAGGTGGTTGCCTTCAATGACGAGGGAATTGGAAAGCTGGTACAACGCCGCGACAAATGTCTAAGTTGGAGCGGCGACTATGTAGGGAACCAGCTGGACTGTGTAGCAAACTGTTTCAAATAACACATGTTTGATTTTCAATGTGGTTTCAATTTCGCGAACGATCGGACATTACCTTCCGAATACACCTCGTATTTCACCAGCATACCCACATATCAGCGCAGTAGCAATGTAACAGAAGCGGTAGACATATGCACATTCTCCAATATGCTGTCGATATGGTTGCACTATCGGTCGGAGAATGGCATTCACGTATCGTACAGCTGTTACAGCGCCTTCCATGACCACCAGCGGCGTACGTCGGCCCCACATAACACCACCCCAAAACAGCAGGAAACCTCCAGCTTCCAGGACTCGCTGGACAGTGTGTCTAAGGCGTTCAGCCTGACCGGGTTGCCTCCAAACACGTCTCCGACGGTTGTCTGGATGAAGGCATATGCGACACTCATCGGTGAAGAAAATGTGATACCAATCCTGAGCGAGCCATTCGACATGATGTTGGGCCCACCTGTACCGCGCTGTATGGTGTCATGGTTGCAAAGATGAACCTCGCCACGGATGTCAGAAGTGAAGTTGCGCATCATGCAGCCTATTGTGCACGACGTCCTGTAGCTGCATGAAAAGCATTATTCAACATGGTGGTGTAGCTGTCAGGGTTTCTCCGGGCCATAATCCATAGGTAGCGGTCATCCACTGCAATAGTAGCTCTTGGGCGGCCTGAGCGAGGCATATCATCGACAGTTCCTGTCTGTCTCTGTATCTCCTCCGTGTCCCAACAACATCGTTTTGGTTCACTCCGAGACGTCTGGACACTTCCCTTGTTCCTGGTACAAAGTAACAATGCGGACGCGGTAGGACCGCAGTATTGAACGTCTAGGGATGGTTGAACTACAGACAACACGAGCCGTGTACCTCCTTCCTGGTGGAGTGAATGGAACTGATCGGCTGTCGGACTCCCTTCATCTAATAGGCGCTGCTCATGCATGGTTGTTTACACCTTTGGGCGGGTTTAGCTCAAATGGTTCAAATGGCTCTGAGCACTATGGGACTTAGCATCTGAGGTCATCAATCCCCTAGAACTTAGAACTACTGAAACCTAACTAACCTAAGGACATCACACAAATCCGTGCCTGAGTCAGGATTCGAACCTGCGACCGTAGTGGTCTCGCGCTTCCAGACTGAAGCGCTTAGAACCGCTCGGCCACACCGGCCGGCGCGGGTTTAGTGACATCTCTGAACAGTCAAAGGGACTGTGTCTGTGATACAATATCCACAGTCAACGTCTATCTTCAGGAGTTCTGGGAACTGGGGTGATGCAAAACTTTTTTTGATGTGTTTAAATTTGGGTGTTGAAAAAAAGCTGGCAATGCGCAATCCAGTAATCCCAGTAGTGGCGAGAATATACTTTCTGAACAATACGCGTGAAAGAGCGGGGACGTGTTGTGTGATATTATTTGCCTCTTGGGGTAAATTTCTGATAATATGGGATCTATCAACTTCTTTACAATCTACAGTGTGTTTGGGTACAATAGCCATGTTTGCAACAGTAATATTAAACTAGTAGAAGTCGAGACTGGTGTATTTGGCGTTGTAACAGGTCTTTTTTTCAAGGTCCAATCGGTTGCGAAATTGAAACCACGGTGAAAATCCAATGAAGCTACGTGCAGATGTGTCGCGCAGTGTCTCTAGTACTCTCGTCGATCGCGTCCCATAGCACTTTTCAGTTCTGAGCGCACAGTGAGCACGTAAGATGCCTAGAAAAGAGTCTCTCGTCAAGTGTGAAGTGCATGCTGTCATTCAGTTTCTTTATGCTGAGGAGCTCCACCTGATTTCCATGCAACCCACATATTGTAACTTAAATGAGCGATAGCAAAGAGCGGCAAGGGTGCAGGAATTTTGTAGCAGAACGGACAGACGTTCATGATGCGGGGGTCAGGGAAGGAAGAGAGTGTCAACTGACGATCTTATTCACAAAGTGGATCAGGTGATTCGAGAAAATTGTCTACGAAGCGAAATTCAGAACAAACAAAGAGGGATGTTGTCATCAGCCATTGTCCTAGTTCATGACAATGCTCGGCCGCACTCTGAAGATTCAATAAAGACGCTCCTGCAGCGTTTCCGATGGGAAGTGTTTGATCAACCAACACACAGCCTGGACTTGGGTCTCTTTGAATTTCATACCTGCTCACATGTACCCCTGGCTATGAGAACGGCATTTTGGCAAAGACAATGGCTAACGCACCAGCAGAGCGAATTGACAAAAAATAGCAGGAGACTTTCTGTGAGGCGGTTAGTGGATAGAGTGGTTGGTGAAATACTGGTACCACGCTACTACAAATGTCTAAGCTGGAGCGACGACTAAGTAGAGAAGTAGTTGGAAGGTGTAGCCAAATGTT
Source organism: Schistocerca serialis cubense (assembly GCF_023864345.2). NCBI lineage: Eukaryota > Metazoa > Arthropoda > Insecta > Orthoptera > Acrididae > Schistocerca > Schistocerca serialis. The sequence goes on from NC_064641.1 coordinate 623,932,489, forward strand.
GCACTTAAAACATTTTTTTATTTTCCCTGTTGTTTCTATTTCGCGAGTGATCGGACCTTGAAAACAGAAAACAGTCCTCAGACAAAGTGCGGAGTAGGTGACCAGTTAGAAGGAACACATGGTGCAAAATCACATCTTACTATGAACACTATTTTACCTTTTACTCCAGTGGGAAGGGATAGGCAGTTATGATATAATGTGTGGAGGGGGGGGGGGGGGGAGCTCTATTTGCTTGGTTGGAAGCGGTGGCTTCATTTTTATACTATAGCCTAACTGTACTATAAGATTACGTTCACGTGCAACATAGGCACCGGCGTACCGACCTCAGGTAAGCCTACGGATCCTGTAATCTGGTGCTACATCAATCAGTTGCTGGAAGAAAAGCAGTGTTAACTGTACTGCATTTCGACGTTGGTCTGAAGTTACCAGGCACCTTATTGGCCTTTTATCGTAGCGGCAGTCGAGTCTCCTAATACATTAAAGCAGACAAAGGAGATGGTTCAAAGTGGCGAGGAATAATGTAGCAGTCCATGTGCTATGTGAACTTTCATTGATTCGATTTCTCTCAATAGATCTTAAATTATTCACAAAGTGATTTCGTCTTTTATGTGTGGTACACAAGCGGATACGATTAGAGTGAGTTATAGGATGTTCAGCACTGGTTCAAAGGTTATTAATTTATGGAAGACTTTCGATTACTGGGAGCGAAAGACTATTTACAACTTATACAGAAACCAGACGGCTGTTATAAGAGTCGAGTGGCCTCAATGGGAAGCAGTGGTTGAGAAGGGAGTGAGACAGTGTTGTAGCCTAGGCTCGATTTTATACAATCCGTGCATTGAGCAAGCAGTGAAGGAACCCAGAGAAAAATTGGGGGTAGGAATTAAAGTCCAGGGAAAAGAAATAAAAATCCTGAGGTTTGCCGATGACATTGTAATTCCGTCAGAGACAGCAAAGGACTTGGAAGAGCAACTGAACGGAATGGACGGTGCCTTGAAGAGGGTTATAAAATGAACATCAAGAAAGGCAAAACAAGGATAGCGGAAGTTAGTCGAATTAAACCAGGGGATGCTGAGGGAATTAGGTAAGGAAACGAGACACTTGAAGTAGTAGATGAGGTTTACTACCTGGGCAGCAAAAAACTAATAATGGCCGAGGTAGGGAGTATATAAAATGTAGACTGGCTCTGGCAAGAAAGATGTTTCTGAAGAAGAGAGATATGTTAACACCGAATATAGATTTAATTGTGAGGAAGTCTTTTCCGTGAGTATTTGTTAGGAGTGCAGCGATGTATAGAAGGGGAAAAATAGACGATAAACAGTTTAGACAACAAGAGAAGCTTATGAAACTTGGTGCTAGAGAAAAATCTGGAGATTATGAGGACGTTCTGAACAGAACTGGGGAGAAAAGAAATCCGTGCCATAACCTGACTGGAAGAAGGGATAGCTTGGTAGGACACATTCTGAGATATAAAGGGGTCACCAATTTAGTACTGGAGAGACTTGTGGGAGGTAAAAATCGTAGACCATAAACCAAGAGATGAATACAGAAAGCAGAATCAGAAGGACGTAGGTTGCAGTAGTTACTTGGAGATAAAGAGGTTTGCACAGGATAGAGTAGCATGGAGAGCTGCATCAAACCAGTCTTTGGACCGAAGACACAACAACAACATCGACAATGGGCAACATATACCATCGTGGTTAGGAAAGAGAGATTTCTTCTTACTGAGTTGCTGCCACATCCCCGTTAAAAAATCACGGAATGCACGATCGCTACGGAAAAATAGTGACGTCCACAGCTGCAACAAGCAGTGGTAGAAACGATTTCACTGCAGTCGAATTTCACATTCCTTTCTGTTACATTTTTTTTTAATTTACCTTGTCAATAATCACCACCAAAGCAGTCATCCGCCCCACCCCCCCCCCTCCCCACTTCTTACCCCACAAAACAGTTCCTGTTGAGACGTGACGGTGCACGTCCCGACACAGCGATAGGCGAACCCTGAGCGAAAGTAGGCGTGGCCTAGCGAGGCAACGGTGAGGTCAGTTTCGTTGACCAGGGACGCTGAGCGGATGCGTCCTCGTTGACAGAAACGGGTGCCGGGACAGCGCGGCTGGTGAAATTCCCGAAAGTTTAACGGCCAAGATTGTATTCAACGGCTGCCGTTGGGTACTCTCAATGACTGCAGCCATTTCAACATATGTCAGTATACAGTCGCGAAACCTGCACCTCCACATGTGGTATTGAATAGCCGAAAATATAGACTCAGAGAAAAGAGGCAAGTTGTTTAAAACAGAGGCACCTTCTATTGGATAATAAATGGCTGAGTTAAGACAAAAGTAAAGAGTGCATTTTAATATTCACTTTGAAAATTAATAATTACCATAGAAAAAATGTGACTCCTGTATTTTATGTGCCATTCGATGATGCACTTCACGCAACAGCTAATGCTGTATGAAAAGTGTGATTAATATTTACAATTCAAGCACTTGTTTGGTTTAATCATAATCGTAGTTAAGTAAAAGATTTTTAGAGTAACATAATACAAATCAGCACAGAAAAGTACAGGATACCGTAGAAAATAGTAATATAAAATATTGCGTATCATTTAAGAAACTGATCGATGTCTGTTTACTAGAACTAATTAAATTGTAAGTCTTAGATATAATTAATTTGCATACTGAATAAGAACTAATGGTTCAAATGACTCTGAGCACTATGAGACTTAACTTCTAAGGTCATCAGTCCCCTAGAACTTAGAACTACTTAAACCTAACTAACCTAAGGACATCACACACACCCATGCCCGACGCAGGATTCGAACCTGCGACCGTAGCGGTCGCGCGGTTCCAGACTGTAGGGCCTAGAACCGCTCAGCCACAACGGCCGGCTAAGAACTAATAAAATTAGGGATATGTTGCCATCACCAGTGGAAAGGTCAGGAAAAATCCTTTGAAACTGAATAGGATTATGCTTAGTTTTAATGATTTGTTTTAAATAAATCAAAAGATGGTAATTTGTGATAAGAGAAAATTAATAAATGATTTATGAAACCAAACAATAAACGTTAACATCACCGTATTTGGTGTCAGGGGTTGTGACTTTGAAAGCAGTACATTGTCCTTCCAATAGTTTTGATGTAAGCTATAACATGTAGTTTCTATCATCATTTTCGTGTATTTGTGGTGGTGGTGGTTAGTGTTTAACGTCCCGTCGACAACGAGGTCATTAGAGACGGAGCGCAAGCTCGGGTTAGGGAAGGATTGGGAAGGAAATCTGCCGTGCCCTTTCAAAGGAACCATCCCGGCATTTGCCTGAAATGATTTAGGGAAATCACGGAAAACCTAAATCAGGATGGCTGGAGACAGGATTGAACCGTCGTCCTCCCGAATGCGAGTCCAGTGTGCTAACCACTGCGCCACCTCGCTCGGTCATTTTCCTGTATTTGGGCAGTAAACGAATGGGATTCGGAAGGAGAGTTTGTATGCGAGTATTAGGCACCGGACGCGCAGAGTGAGAATGGATGCGTGAACCAACAGTTACCTGGTTGAGATTTACATCTTGTCTCAGTAAAAAGTTTAGTGGAAGTTACGAACTTGTAGATTCTGGGCAGTTGGAATGCCACAGCGTTGAACTTTGTACAATTTGATACGAAAGTATCAGTTTCAGACTTAGTCAAAATTAGCGTGCAGTGTCATGGAAATTTGAGTTATTCATGACGCATATCGCATTGGACTTCGCAGAATTTTCTTAGAGAGGCCCCGAACTCAAGCAGTTTATAGTGAACAGTCGGAAAACTAAACTTTCCTGCACAGTTGGCGACGGTCTTCGACTTACTTTCCAGTGCTGAGGTCAGAGGAATTACGTATATGGCAAAATACTGCAGTGTAAAACTGGAAGGCAGCCTCACTCGCACGCAGATAAATTCCCATGTGTCGCCTAGAGCTACTGAGTATCCACTTCCTATATTTTAATAATTATAGTGTTAGCACCAGAGTCTTTGAACTTGAATAGAACACAGTGCAACCGTTTGACGTCACTACCCTAAACAATCAACATCCAAACAATTTAGCGGCCACACATCGTCCCAGAAGCCTTGATGCTGACAGAAAACTTTATTAAGGGACGAGGGTGTTAGGTCGCAGTCGCCTCGATGATTGCCTCCTTTTCTGCAGCGTGGTCGCATAAACGTGTACTGTATTGATTAGTGAGTGTTTTGCTTCGTAATCCAAGAAACATCTGTTGCTACAATTCAGTATATTTCAACAGGAGACTAGCGTAAATACAGAAATTTTTAGCACATTTACAATTATTATGATGATATGACTAATAGAGTGACTTGCGTTTTTTTCTGTTCCTTCTGTCACTGACCTATAACTGGTTTTTCTGAATCTAAGCGCAGCCTCCCCCAAAACCCCCAACGCCGCAACCCCCCCCCCCCCTCTCACACTAAGGGTAAGGCTCAGATAACCTCTCTCGACGTGTGCCTTCTTTTGAAGTCACCATGGACAGAATAAACTTGACTCCTTACACGAGTTGTGTTTGATTAGCAAAATGAGATTTTCTTGAAAGTACTTGCTGGAATAGAAACTGTTACATTTCCCATTAGTAATCAATTAGTTGCCTATAGATCACAGCGAATAGATTATGCTGCTGCAATACCTCTCTTAAGCTCTCCAGAATGTTATACTGTAGCCACTATTAAAATTAAATCAAAGTAGATTCTATTTGATATCTGCTTGTTAATGTGTATAATACTGACTAAAGTAATTTTCATGAAGCTGATGACGTATTTTATTTTAAACAGTTTAATTTTCAGATCGTAACTACAAAGAAAAGAAATAAATATGGTGTCATGATAGATACATAGATAGAGAGAAAGAGACAACTGATGACACTGACACTGAAGGAAGCTTACATAAATTCATCACGATATTTCTGATATTCTTTTTTTTTTTTTCGTCATTAGATGAAGAATCGAGATCTGCGAAAATTTTTAAACTTCCCAGCCGCTATATCGTTAAGAGATCGGGATAAAACGGTTTTCCATATAGTTTATGGGTATTTTTACACGATAGCACACCCAATGTCCTTCATGAAACAGGGAAATCACTCTGGGAAAATTTTGGCCATACAGTTCCTTACAGGGAAGTAGTTTCCCATTCAGGTACTAAGCGAAAGGGTAGAATTCGATTTGAACTTGTACGTTTTCTGATGCATTCCTTGTGAAGTATTATTCTTATTTTTGTTATGTTTCTTTCCGGCCTGTGTACAGAGGCGCTTGTTGTTTGATATCCCGTTAATTCCCAAGCCTACATTAACTGATGAGAATTTTTCTCTTTCGTGATCCTAGGATATACATAGTAGCTGATTTTACGGTGGAACTGTAATCCTCAACTCCCCTCAGTTTGGAGATTTTAAATAGACTAAAGTTCAATGTAAGAAGACGAAAGAATAAATTTCATAAATTAAAATAGGTTACCTCGCGACGATGAACGACAATGATGGTGGTGGTGTTGTTCTGCTGTTGGGAACGCCGATATTAGAACTGGAGCAGTTCTAATGGGGTTGGATGCGACTTGTTGACCAGTTCTGGGTAACTACGTGGACGGAATTCGGTTGTGGTCAGGAATACTGGAGGTGGGAAATACATAGGGAGATGATAAGTATGTGTGTGTTGGAGTAGGGAAGTATCAAGAGAGCATTGCGATGGTTGTGGTAATGGAAAAGAATCTGGGTGTGTTTGCAGTGGAAATTGGGTGCTTGGCAGAGTATTGTGTCCAGGATGTTATTCGAGGATGTCTAGGTGGGAAGCCTTGAGATGGATGTGGTTCTGGGAGATGATGGCTGTGACATTGCTGTTAAATACAAAATAGTCAGCCAGGGTGATTTGATGGAGGACATGGGATAATGGAATGATTGTGGCAAAATATCTCCATTAAGTAGGATGTGATGTAGGGTGTCGTTTGGATGTAGTTGTTTCGATAGCTTTCAGCTTTAGCGGAAGTAATCTTTCCCTTACTGGAGAAAGTGGGGTGGATAACTTAAAAGGACATGATCATGGTGTAGACTGTAGGTTAGGATAGTGTTTCGGGCAATGAATGGAGGGATGAGCCTGGCATCAAGAGGATTTAATGCAGTGTCAACGTTTTAAATGATGTCACCACAGGTAACGCGGTTAGTGTATTTGAAGTGGATTCTGAGAATGTTTTGTCTAGATTATGTAGGTATTCAATTATTATGCATACAGAAGGCTTTTCACACCTGGAAGTATGAATTAATATTAACCTCCCGTGTTGTGGTCTCGAGATCAATTCGATTGACGACCGCAGTGAATGTCGGCAGGTTCTGAAATGATTCGGTTGTTTGGAATGTGGGGGACTGAGCGGGCGAGAGGAGATGTAGATGCCAAAGGCTCCTACACAAATTGACACAATACTAGAGGCGGGAAATCAAGAGTAATGCATTTCATTACAACGATCTTTACTGAAAATTTGTTGGAGTATTTGTAGGTTTAAGGCTCCTACACAAATTGACACAATACTAGAGGCGGGAAATCAAGAGTAATGCATTTCATTACAACGATCTTTACTGAAAATTTGTTGGAGTATTTGTAGGTTTGGGAGTCACTTATTTTATTTCGAAGGATTTAGGTCAGAAAATTGAGTGAACTTGGGAAGAGGTGTCATGAATGAATCCAGTGACGACATGCTGGATGGTGGGTTTCTGACATGTGCTGAGTGTAGAGGGATGTAGCTTCTGAGGCCATTGACTAGAAGGACTGGGTTTTTTTGGTGTGACGGCTTATGCCGAGCTATGCCGAGCATGATCAGTCACATGAAACGCTGAAGCTGATAGAATTGGAATCCAGTGACGACATGCTGGATGGTGGGTTTCTGACATGTGCTGAGTGTGGAGGGATGTAGCTTCTGAGGCCATTGACTAGAAGGACTGGGTTTTTTTGGTGTGACGGCTTATGCCGAGCATGATCAGTCACATGAAACGCTGAAGCTGATAGAATTGGAATTGGTAATGTTAAGATTGGTGCAAATGATGTTGTCGTTGGCGGCAGCGAAACTGCAGCAATGTACGAGAAATAAAGAGGCGCATGACATTACTGGCTGCGAGATCATGATGGGTTGCGTTTCCCTTCTGCGACCACTGTGGTACGCTTCATTGTGGTGTGTGAGTTGTGCCTTAAATGTATGTGCCGAAGGTTTGGTTGGGTTGTTTGGGGGAGGAGACCGGACAGCAAGGTCATCGGTCTCATCGGATTAGGGAAGGACAGGGAAGGAATGCGGCCATGCCAAGGAACCATCCCGGCATTTGCCTGGAGCGATTTAGTGAAATCATGGAAAATCTAAATCAGGATGGCCGCACGCGAGATTGAACCGTCGTCCTCCAGAATGCGAGTCGAGTTTGCTAGCCACTGCGTCACCTCGCTCGGTGCATGTGCCGAGTGCAAGCGGCTTCAGTACGTGTGTTTATCGTGTGGCGTCATGTTTATAGTGTGACCTGATAAGAGAGGGGCGAGGATGAAACCCGGCACGTAGCCAACTGCTCTCCGATAGCTATTGTGAGCGCCGAGCTTAAATCCTCACGTTCCACACGGATCACCATTTAGCATTGTCATATGCTCTCAGTCCATGACACACTGCGCAGAGTTTTGAAATTTAATCCAGGACATTGTCGCAAAGTGTGAAGTTCAAAAACTATCCGACGTCACCTCGTGTTACTTTGTCGGACGAACATTGATGGCGCAAATTTCTCTCAACAGGATTCAAACCAGCTTCAACGAGCTGAGCGTCACCGGAAATGCGTGCGTCAGCGACCCCTGCTACACTTCTGCTTTCTTTCAACCTCTCCATTTCTTCGTCGTCTTCCTTTTTCTGTGAGATCTGTTCTGCGCGGGCGTCCATTGACGCCTCTTAATCGATGAGCACTTTAGTCAGTTTTTTATGTTTTTCTTTTTTTTTTATTACAGAGATTGTTCAGCCCCTTGATGGGACGCGCTGAGCTTCCACGCGGGCAACGCCGAGGGGGGTGGCAGTGGTGACTCATTCAAAGGATAGCGCTGGCGATGGTGGCCAGGAAACACACAAGATGCAGCGAGGACAGCTACAGATTGGCTGCGGCAGTATGGATTACATGCGATAGCATCGGTGGGAGAGACACGGATGACAGATGATGATAGTGGCGAGGGAGACAGTGTTAATAGGTGGCAGCAGCAGCATAAATGAGCACAGAACTCCAGCAAATATTTCACTGACTCACGGCAGCTGAGAAGAGTACATTCAGCCATTCCAAATTACCCTAAAAGTAGTCATTTACTCAGTGCGAGAATTAAGGATTCCAAATCTCTTTTCATCACTTTTAAAAGTGGATGTACATATCGTCAAAAGTCACGAGCGTCAAACCTTCCTCTGTAAAATTGTGTAGCATGCATAGTATCTGATTAAAAGTATCAGCACATCACTGTGCAGTGCAGAATTAACCATTAGGCATCAGGAGAGGCGGACCCGCCCGTATAAAAGGAGCTGGGGAGTATTGCGTTGTTGGTAGTGAAGCGTTGACAGCAGAAGGGGTCGGTCGGAGGTGTTCAAAGATTTAGAACGTGGACTAGTCACAGGATGTTACCTGAGTAACAAATCTGTAAGGGACATTTCAACCCTTCTGAAATTAGCCAGCCTGCTGTTGGTAAGGTGATTGTGAAGTGGAAAAGCGAAGGGAGAACCACGACTATATCTATGGTGTCACCGCCAGACACCACACTTGCTAGGTGGTAGTTTTAAATCGGCCGCGGTCCATTAGTACATATCGGACCCGCGTGTCGCCACTGTGTGATCGCAGACCGAGCGCCACAACAAGGCAGGTCTCGAGATACGGACTAGCACTCGCCCCAGTTGTACGGACGACATTGCTAGCGACTACACTGACGAAGCATCGCTCATTAGCCGAGCAGATAGTTAGAATAGCCTTCAGCTAAGTCCATGGCTACGACCTAGCAAGGCGCCATTAGCCTTACATAGCAATTGATAATTATCGTCTAAAGCATGTCTCAACAAGAACGATGTATACAACAAGGATGGATTAAAGTTAAGTATTCCAAAAGCAACGTACTTTTCTTTATAGCATTCATTGAGCGTCCTGTTTCAGACTTCAAGAGATTCTGCGTGAGCTTATAGCGTGCATATCGGCCCCCTCAAAATAACACTGTGTCGGCACTTCTGTCGACACATCAATATCAACACTAGGCACACCTCAGGTACTGACGGACATGTATCGTCGGGCACTGCGAAGGGTGGTTGTAAGGAATCGTATGTAATCAGCGGAAGAAATATGTCATGAGCTCCAGAGGAGTATCAGCAGTTCCGTGAGCAAAATATCTCTGTATAGGGATTTAAAAGAATGGGTTATTATGGCGGAGCAGCTGCTCATAAGCCACACATGTCTGACGCTTGAAGAGGTGTAAAGAACGACGTCACTGGATAGAGGATGACTGGAAACGAGTGATTTGGTGTGATGAACCACGCTGTCTCCTTGACAATCCGACGGTAGAGGTTGGATTCGGAGAATCCCTAGCAAACATTACCTACCATCAAGTGCAGTGCCAAAGTGAAGTATTGAAGACCTGGTGTTATATTATGGGAGTGCTTTTCGTGAGCAGGGTGTAGTCCACCTATTGCGCGTGAGGAAAGGCTAAATGCTGAAAGAGATGAAGATATTTTACAGTACTGCATACTGTGTACAGTAGTGGAAGAGTTCATAAACGATCAGTGTCTCATCAGCATGACAGTGCACCCCGTCATAAAGCGACATGTGTGAGCTAATGGTTTGTAGACAATTATTTTTTTTATATGGAATGAACTGCCTACAGTCCCGACTTGAACCCAATGGAACACTTTTGCGTTGAATCTGAAAGTCCACTCCAGACAGTTGCGTCCAACATCTCTATTTTCTCTTGTTTCTACTCTTGAGGAAGAGTGGGTTCCCATTCCTTCACAGACGTTCAGATATCTCACTGAAAGCGTCACTAATAGTGTTCAACCTGTCATAGAGACGAAAAGTCGACTCATTCCATGTTTACCCACTAACAGCTGTACAGACATTTGTGATTGGGTAATGCACTGTTTATTCACACACAGGAAGAGGACCATTAGTAGGTAATACTGATTCTGAGTGATCAAAAAAATGGTTCAAATGGCTCTGAGCACTATGGGACTTAACATCTGTGGTCATCAGTCCCCTAGAACTTAGAACTACTTAAACCTAACTAACCTAAGGACATCACACACATCCATGCCCGAGGCAGGATTCGAACCTGCGACCGTAGCAGTCGCGCGGCTCCGGACCGAGCGCCTAGAACCGCTAGACCACCACTCCAGACGTACATTCTCAGAAATTTCTTCCTCAAATTAATGCCGATATTTGATATTAGTAGACTTTTCTTGGCCAGGAATGCCCTTTTTGCCATTGCTAGTCTGCTTTTGATGTCCTTGCTCCGTGCGTCATTAATGCCGATATTTGATATTAGTAGACTTTTCTTGGCCAGGAATTCCCTTTTTGCCATTGCTAGTCTGCTTTTGATGTCCTTGCTCCGTGCGTCATTGGTTATTTTACTGCGTAGGTAGCAGAATTCCTTAACTTAATCTATTTTTTGACCATCAGTCCTGATGTTAAGGTTCTCCCTGTTCTCATTTCTATTACTTCTCATTACCTTAGTCTTTCTTCGGCTTACTCTCAGTCCATATTCTGTACTCATTAGACTGTTCATTCCGTTCAGCAGATCATGAAATTCTTCCTCACTTTCTCTCAGGATAGTAATGTCATCAGCGAATCGTATAATTGACGTCGTTTCACCTTGAATTTTAATTTCACTCCTGAAACTTCCTTTTATTTCCATCATTGCTTGCTCGGTGTACAGATTGAACAGTAAGGGGAAAGGCTACATCCTTGTCTTACACCCTTTTTAATACGAGCACTTCTTTCTTGGCCGTCCACTCTTATTATTCCCTCTTGGCTGTTGTACATATTGTATATGACCCATCTCTCCCTATAGCTCACCCCTACTTTCCTGAGAATTTCGAACATATTGCACCATTTTACATTGTCGATAAGAAGAAAGGACAGGATTATAGGACATCTGTTAAGACATGAGGGAATGACTTCCATGCTACTAGAGGGACCTGTAGAGGGCAAAAACTGTAGAGGAAGAGAGAGATTGGAATACATGCAGCAAATAATTGAGGACGTAGATTGCAAATGCTACTCTGAGATGAAGAGGTTAGCACAGGAGAGGAATTCGTGGGGGGCCACATCCAACCAGTCAGAAGCCTGACGGGGAAAAACAAAAAGGAAATACTATCCTCTAGGTACAACATTCTCCCCTACAATCAGATACAGACGACGCCTTCAGTGGATAATCTAAATGTTGCGATTTGTTTTCGCTGTTTCTTTGTACACCATGTTTTATTTATGCAACAGAATGATGCTATCAGCGAAAATGTGTAGAAATGTGATAAGGTTATTATGATCCTACATTGCTGGAGTACAGCATTGTTCGGTAGTGAAACATGGACTGCGGGAAAACCGGAAAAGAAGAGAATCGAAGCATCTGAGATGTGGTGCTACAGACGAATGTTGAAATTTAGGTGGACTGATAAGATAAGGAATGAGGAGGTTCTGCGCAGAATCGAAAGGAAATGAATATGTGAATATGTGGAAAACACTGATAAGGAGAAGGGACAGGATGAAAGAGTATAGTATACCCAGAAAAAAATCGTTTGTTGCTCAGTACTCCACTCTAGTAACTGATTTTAGAACTACATGGAAGAATGTGCGGTAGAGACAGCCATAAGAAGGTTCCCCCATTTTATGCAGTTTCTATTGTTGCTACACATAAGATTGTGCAGCATTTGTAAATAATTCGAGTTCTACAAACTATAGCGTTGTTTAATATATTAAGGTTAGTTGCAATGTATTTGAGGTATGTCGGCTTGTGTCGGTTTCTCTTTCAGGTGACTTCCTCTGCCTGGTTTCTTCTCTGACCCTCCGGGGGCACTGCCGCCGCACCGCGGCCGGTGGGCCGAACTGTCGTGGCCGGCGAGTCTCGTTTGGGCAGCGCTGGGAGGAAGTCGGGGCTCCGAGCTGGAAGCGGACGGGACAACGATTGGCCGATAGTGTGCTAAGTGGCCAAATGCTCCCTTCCACGAGAAGCTGATGGCTACTGATTCTCCATCGAAAGTATGTTGCCACCGCGGCCTATTGTGTTGCTGTCTGTCGAGGTGACAGCTTGGTAAGAAACAGTCAGTTAATGATACTCTTGCAACCTTTCCCTTGTCTGTGATTTCATCGGGAACGACTGTTGGCTGGCCGGTCGTTCGTTTTAGCGGACGACGTGTATTGGGTCTTTGGCCGGTTCTGTATTCTGCGTACACCTGATTACTTGCAATTCGTCACTGTTGCTGTACAGTACTGGTTTTACTATTGTTTGAGTTGCTTGTGGTATTGTTTATTGCTGGATCTGTGAAGGGATCAAACTAATAGAGCCCTTCTGGGATAGACAGCGCAATTATTGCGCCGCATTGTTAAACTCTTTTTTTAAATTGTGTATTAGAATTGCATTGACTGTACAGTGGTGTGTCTTTTAGCCCTTGCCGCACAGTGAGACGGCTGCCATGTAGTGGACGCTGTGGACTGTTGATAAATGCCCTACGTTGGTAAGGTACAGTATTTGTATCTAGCGAAATTTTTGAACGAGCGGTCAAATTGTTCCCAGTTTGCCAAACGTTTAAGCCCTATGGACCTGCTTGGTGTCACTGTTTTTTACATATTTTGTAATCCTGGTAGGCACCACTGTGACCTTGTTGTTTTGAAGTGGGCATTTAGTCTCTTAAATTTTTTTGGAAGAATTGTAAAATATCTTGATCTATTTCTGTTAAAGTGTTAGTTTTTAATTTTTTTAAAAGGGAATATTTCTAAGCCTCCGGGTGCTCTGTACTGATCTTAATCATGTAATACTTAAAAATTTCCAAGCAGTTTCTAAGCCTTCTGGCACTTGGTGATTATTGATTACGATCTTGTAAATTTTTAAGAGAGAATTTTAAAATAAATTCTAAGCCTTGATCTTCTTGTAATTTTTTTAAGAGATAATTTTGAAAGCAAATTTTTCCTTCTGGCACTCGGTGTCTGTTGGTTGTTGTTAACTGACTTTTCGCTTCATTCCACTGTAAAGGAAAATTTTAAATGTTTTCACAAAATAAATCTAGATGTTGTCAACCACAAGTGATGTTCAACCTGCGGCTTGCCCCTTCCATGCATTCTACATCTACATCTACATCCATACTCCGCAAGCCACCTGACGGTGTGTGGCGGAGGGTACCTTGAGTACCTCTAGCGGTTCTCCCTTCTATTCCAGTCGTGCTCCCACCAATGAAAGATCATTTCAGCGTGGTAGCAGAGCATTGTTGAAGTGTGCTAGGCCCACAACACAGAGGTCCATGGATCATAATCAAGCTGGCTGGGCAACTTGGAGCTGGATTAGCATACAAAATCGCTAACTAGCCTAGCCTGCAAAACTGACAACCTTATATTAGTGTCAGATCAACTTAGACAATAATCACATAAAACACGAGAATAATTCAACACTTGAAATTTGTTCCCTCTTATTTTTTTTAAGAAAAGAGAAACACTTAAATAAGATTACAACAGAATGAGATTTCCACTCTGCAGCGGAGTGTGCGCTGATATGAAATTTCCTGGCAGATTAAAAGTGTGTGCCCGACCGAGACTCGAACTCGGGACCTTTGCCTTTCGCGGGCAAGTGCTCTACCATCTGAGCTACCGAAACACGACTCACGCTCGGTACTCACTGCTGTACTTCTGCCAGTATCTCGTCTCCTACTTTCCAAACTTTACAGAAGCTCTCCTGCAGGAGAGGTAAAGCTGTGAGTACCGGGCGTGAGTCGTGCTTCGGTAGCTCAGATGGTAGAGCACTTGCGCGCGAAAGGCAAAGGTCCCGAGTTCGAGTCTCGGTCGGGCACACACTTTTAATCTGCCAAGAAGTTTCAGGATTACAACACTTAAGCCCAAGATAACTGCAATAAACCTGTTACTTGTCCCCAGAACTCTGGATATACACACATCAAAAAAAAGTTTTGCGTCACCCAGGCTCCCAGAACTACTGAAAATAGACGTTGACTGTGGGTATTGTATCATAGACATAGCCCCTTTGACTGTTCAGATATGCCAATAAACCCTCCCAAGATGTAAACAGCCAAGCATGAGCAGAGCCTATCAGATGGAAGGGTCTCCGACAACCGATCAGTTCCAGTCATTCCACCAGGAAGGAGGTACACGGCTCGTGTTGTCTGTAGTTCAACCATCCCTAGACGGTCAATACCGCGGTTCGATCGTGTCCGCATTGTTACTTTGTGCCAGGAAGGGCTCTCAACAAGGGAAGTGTCCAGGCGTCTCGGAGTGAACCAAAGCAATGTTGTTCGGACATGGAGGAGAAACAGAGAGACAGGAACTGCCGATAACATGCCGCGCTCAGGCCGCCCAAAGGTTACTACTGCAGTGGATGACCGTTACCTACGGATTATGGCCCGGAGGAACCCTGACAGCAACGCAACCATGTTGAATAATGCTTTTCGTGCAGCCACAGGACGTCGTGTTACGACTCAAACTGTGTGCATTAGGCTGCATTATGCGCAACTTCACTCCCAATGTCCATGGCGAGGTCCATCTTTGCAACGATACCATGCAGCGCGGCACAGATGGGCCCCACAACAAGCCGAATGCACCGCTCAGGACTGGCATCACGTTATCTAAACCGATGAGTGTCACATATGCCTTCAACCAGATAATCGTCGGAGACGTGTTTGGAGGCAACCCAGTCAGGCTGAACGCCTTAGACACACTGTGCAGCGAGTGCAGCAAGGGGGAGGTTCCTTGCTGTTTTGGAGTGGCGTTATGTGGAGCCGACGTACGCCAATGGTAGTCATGGAAGGCGCCATGACGGCTGTACGACACGTGAATGGCATCCTCCGACCGATAGTGCAACCATTTCGGCAGCATATTGGCGAGGCATTCGTCTTCATGGACGGCAATCGCTCCCACATCATGCACGTCTTGTGAATTATTTCCTTCAGGATATCGACATCTCTCGAGTAGAGTGGCCAGCATGTTCTCCAGACATGAACCCTATCGAACATGCCTGGGATGGATTGAAAAGGGCTGTTTACGGACAATGTGACCCATAACCACTCTGAGGGAACTACGCCAAATCGCTGTTGAGGAGGGGGACAATCTGGACCAACAGTGTCTTGATGAACTTGTGGATAGTATGCCACGATGAATACAGGCATGCAAGAGGACGTGCTACTGTGTATTAGAGGTACCGATGTGTACAGCAATTTGCACCACCATTTCTGAAGGTCTCGCTGTACGATGGTACAACAAGCAGTTTGTGGTTTTTGATCTCTATTTCAATTTTCTGTACAGGTTCCATAACTCTCGGAACCGATGTGATGCAAAACTTTTTTGATGTGTGTAGATATACGGACAGACATTTAAACGAGAGGATAACATTTAAACATAAGATTAATTCAAGGTAATTACAATTACCTCCACAAATAAAAAACTAGGACAGCATTAAGCTTGACTGCTCCTTCAGAAATGTCACTAGATACAGATACTGAACCACACCAATATAGGACATTCACCAACAGTTCCCAGTGTCCTCTACACAGCAGCTGTCTCCCTGTGCGGCTAGGGCTAACGGGCACCCTATTATATGGCCAAGGTAATTCCAAAACGCAGTTTAAAAGAAGAGTTTAACATCTCGGTGCTATAACTGCCCTGTCTCTCCCAGTAGGACTCCTATTTGTTTGATCTGTTCACAGATCCACCAAAAAACCAACACCACAAGCAACTCAGAAAATATTGAAACCAGTCACTGTGCAGCAACAGTGACGAATCACAAGTAATCAGGGGCACACAGAACTCAGAAGTGACTGAAAGACCCAATAGGCCTAGACGTCCTCCGCTGAGACGACCGACCAATCAACCAACGGTTGTTCCCGATGAAATCACAGACAAGGGAAAGGGTTGCAAGTGAACCGCCAGCTGACCGCTTGTTACCAAGAGGTCATTTCAAGGGACGCAAGACAATGGGCGGTGGGGGCAACACAATTTCGTTGGAAAACAAATAGCCATCGGCCTCTCGTGTAACGGAGCGTTTGGTCACTTCCCACACAATCGGCTAACCGTCGTCCGGTGCGCTTTAGTTCGGAGCCCCAAAACTTCCCCCGGCGCTGTCCAAACGAGAATCGCCCGCCGCGAAAATTCGGCCCACCAACCGCGGCATGGGGGTAGCGCTGCCGGACGACCAGAGGAGAAACCAGGCAGAGGAGGTCGCCCGGAATTCTTGAGTAACAGAATTTTATGCCATGTAAAATTCTGTATAGTTTTAAACTGGTTATATGACGTTTTGATGGTTAAGTCATACTGCCTCAGGCATGAACCTTCTTGTACCTTGAAGCAGAAGATGGTGTTGCAGGATGGAACGTATTTGCGAAGTAACTGAGTTTCGTAATTCTCTTAACATTTTAGCCTTCTTGAACATGGAAATTTGGTTTGTCTCCAGTAGCTTCAATTTCAAAATATTTCACGTATAACTGGTTTCTAATGATACTTATGCTTAATCTGATTCCACTTACCGGTTATTGGTGAGTAGTAGAGTAATAATTTATCTAATGGGCGACGAAATAAAGTACTGACAAAATTAATAAATTTCAATAGAATATTTGTTCTTAGAGATATGAGCATCTTCTATCTTGGAACATTCACGTTTGGAAAAATCTAAATCTTCCAGAGCAAAAAATAAATAGCATCGTTTGAAAACGGACTAAAGAATATAATTAACTTCTGTCACAGGGCTAGCTAGAGGTGAAAGTCTGAAAGGCGTTTCAAGATACAGCATTCTCCCACACTAAGTGACGCCATTACTACGAGGGCAGCACGGCAACTGTAAACAGAACGGAAGGTGGGTTGTTTGTCTGGCAGCTAGCCAGCAGTAAACAAGAAGCTGTTTGCTCTTCATTGTTCGGATCCAGAGCCAGGCCGCCTACGATGGGACAAGAGCCATCGGGTCTCGATGCGCGGAAATTCCCCACCGCTGTGTTCCTAGGGGTCTCACATCACACTGTTATGGACGTTCCGATATTTCTGATATGAGTATTTATCGATACTTTCAAAGTCTTTGGATCAAAAAACTTGGGCGATAGAGCCAGTATAGGGAAATAACTTTTGTTGGGAACGCATTGTTCGCTGATGCTTTCTGGTGACGCTTGGCGTCTTGTCGTCGGCCTTGGGACGACGATATTTTACCGAACTAGCGGAGTCAATTAGCCGCCTGTGCTCTAAGCTACGTACCCCAGTAAATTTACAGAGTGATTTTCAACAAGAAAACATTAAGAATGAGTGTCTTTAGGTGCCGGCCGGTGTGGCCGAGCGGTTCTGGGCGCTTCAGTCTGGAACCGCGCGACCGCTACGGTCGCAGGTTCGAATCCTGCCTCGGGCATGGATGTGTGTGATGTCTTTAGGTTAGTTAGGTTTAAGTAGTTCTAAGTTCTAGGGGACTGATGACCTCAGATGTTGTCCCATAGTGCTCAGAGCCATTTGAACCATTTTTTGTCTTTAGGTGGAGAAAGAGATTTCAGAAGTGAAACAGGAGCTCTAAATTTCCTCAGTCTACCTCTTTTCTCACGGAGCAGGTGTCTGGATTATAGGCAACACACACTGCATACGCAAGCCGCAGAGTGCCTGCACCCTGCCGCCTCTAAGTGGCATTATGTCGCCCGGAAGCGTCGGCGAACAATTTGTCTCTAAGAAAAGTTGTACCAACCCTGGACACTTCATGCAAAGGCTTTGAAGCACCCTGTATAATTATCATTATCGATAGTAAGTATTTGATAATTTTACAGTATTGTAAAAAACATGTGTCGATATCAGAAGTATCGAATGGCGTCAGGGAAAACAATAACCTTTCATTGTTGCTGTCAAGTCTTCCAGTGAAGAACTTGTGAAACGATTTGAATTCACGAAACCCAGGGATATATGGTACTATATGGCATTATCGGTTACTTTGAGAGATGCATATGGGGCCTGAAGATGGCATAGTGGAATGCCAAGTTGGTTGTTGTCAAAATCAAATAACGACAATTAAGATGTAAGCAGCTCCTACGTATCACACAGAAAAGACAAGCGTTATATCAGAAGAACTACATACTATGTGTGGCGCAGCAGATTATTTCGGGGTATTTTTACTTGTAGTGCTCATCCAGTTTATTTCAGCCTACATTTTATATAATTCGTAGCAAGTCTAAATGACAGTTCTATAGTTTTGCTTCTGGAGGCGGTCTAGACGGAGCTACAACATACAAATTTATGTATAATTTTACACACATGTTTTACATATAATTTTATACACAATATGTTATATTTCAAGCTAAAATTTATGAAGAGGAATTACTTTGTTTCCGATAAGTGCAAGCTCTAAATGTACAGTTAAAATCATTTTTTTAGAAACATTTGAAATTACGAATTATATGGCACACTTAAAATTTCTATTATTAATTGCGCAATCTAGTACTGTTTACTATCTTTATTTTTGGATTCATTTATGAAATAATAGTCGAAATTAATAGAAATTCATTTGTCAAGGAAAATTGTAAACCCTTTACAAAATGGTTATTACCGCAGAGTGAAATAGTTGTAAGCATGTCTCTGATGTGATCGGACGTATTTTTGTATTTTGGGCGAACAATGTAATTTCGGCTCTCTTTATGTAGAAATTCAAAAGACTGTACGATATACTAAAACGTGACAAAATAAATAGTCGTAAAAACAAAAATTCTGCAACAACAATCTTCAAATTTATTTAGAGCAATTCAACCATGAGTACCTAACATGCTGGAATTTTAGCTTCAAGAATCAAACCCCTAGACACAAGAACTGGAGCGAACTCTATACGAGAAGATAAGTAGACTAAAAAGTTTATTGTAATCTTCACTCCTCTCAAATTTTTCATAAAAGACTTTAATTATTGTTGACAGTAACTGGAATTAGGAACGAGGGAGGAGATTATACACTGATGGGAAAAAAATCGCAGGATCAAAAAATAATTAATGTAGAGTAATGAAACCTCTGGATTACTCTTACTAGGTAACATATTCAAGTTATTAACAATACAGGCACCGTTAATGCTTTTTGTGGATGGTGCTGTTGTTGTCGTTCGATAATGTCCCATATATACTCGATTGGAGACAGATCTGATGATCGACGAAGCCAAGGCAATATGTCGACACTCTGGAGAGCAATCTCTGTTGACCCATCAAGGACCAAATCCCAAGTTGCTGTGAAGTCTTCGAGTGAAGCACTTGTGAAACGGTTTGAATTCACGAAACCCAGAGATATATGGCACTATTTGGCATTATCGGTTACTCTGAGAGGTGCATATGGGGTCTGAAGATGGCACAGTGGAATGCCGAATTCGGTTGTCGTCAAAATAAAATAACTTCGTAGTTACACGACTGTTGGAGAATTTCATTAATCTTGACAACTCTGTAGAGCATGTTGGGCTACAACAGAAGGTACGTGTGGCAGTGTTATTCTGTTGAAAAATTTGCCATGGAATGCTGTCCATGAATGTCAGCAGAACAGGTCCGTCATCAGGCTGTCTTACAGTTATGCAGTAAGGGTGCGTAGGATACCACCGAGACAGCTCCTGCTGTCTTACGAGATTGCACCCCACTCCATAACTTCAGGTGTAGGTCCAGTGGGTGTAGCACACAAGTAAGTCAGTTGCAGGCCCTCAACTGGCCTTCTTCTAACCAACACACAGGCATCACTGGCACCGAGTCAGAACCAGCTGTCATCGGAAAATACAACAGTCCTCCAGCCCTCCAGTGAGCTCTTACTTGTCACAACTGCAGTCGCATTTGGGGTCAGTGGAATGAACGCTACGGGGCGTCTGGCTCGTAGTTGTCCTTGAAGTAACCGATTTGTAACGGTTCGTTGTGTCACTGTAGTGCCAACTGCTGCTCAAATTGCTGCTGCAGATGCAGTAGACGCATCATAACCATACGCCGAACACATTGGTCTTCCGTCTCTGCAGTGCCACGCACCAGTCCGGGGCCTGGTCTTCTGGCGACCGTATATTCTCGTGACAACCGCTGCCAGCAATCATAAACAGTGGGTACATTTCTGCCAAGTCTTTCTGCAATACTGCACAAGCAACGTCCAGTTTCTCGTAGCCCTATTACACAGCCTCGTTCAAACTCAGTGAGGTCTTGTCGCCTTGAGGACATTCTTCACTAACATCAGTTCACCTCGTCCAGTCTCAGTGGTAACCAGTGCTCATAACTGTTACATCATATATTTAAAGTAAACCTGATTTGCATCCTCATAGTAGCGCTAAAAGCACCACTCTTATGCGACTGGCGCTAAATTTGAATTGGCATCATTCTTCAGATGTATATGTTTATGTCGTATAATTCCTTCTTAGTGTTGATATTCTTTTTCCGTTAGTGTATTAAATTCTTCATGTATGTACGTCTTAGGAAGCCTCGCTGACAGTTCACTAATTTCACTTCTGGCGTAGATCAAGAGGGAACTACAACGAATATGGAATATTAGTTGAGTCTAGTAAAGCTCTTTAATATAGAATACTTAATCTGAATGGAACCCATGTCCACGCCAATGAGAATACGTATTTAGTACTGTTGCAGAACACAATGATAACCGTTTATTACCTTGAGGGTACAGAATGACAGTCATCCGTCGTACTCTTGCTATTCAAATGGCGGTAATTGCAACCGAACTGATACTTCTTTGAGCCATAAATAGACTTCTTGGGTACAAGCACAATTATCGCACCCAGGGGCTACTGCCCTCTTCTATAATTCCATCAGCCAGCTGTTGATTTATAAATTCCTCCAAGACTGGTTGCAGCGATCATGGTATTCTGTACCGCCTCCGATACAACCGTGTTTCGTTTCCTGTCGGAAGCCTGTGCTATGTTACTGACGTACAGGCAATGGCCCTGCGTAAGAAAAAAAAACCTGAAATTCTAGCAACTGATCCTCCATCTGTGTGCTACCTGCCCCCCCTATATACTTTAATTTCTGGCGAAATGAGTCTCAACAGCATCCTGTGCCCCATCACAGCACAGCCAATACCCCCGTGTGACGATTGCCGGCCAGAGTGGCCGAGCGGTTCTCGGCGCTTCAGTCCGGAACCGAGCGACCGCTACGGTCGCGGGTTCCAATCCTGCCTCGGGCATGGATGTGTGTGATGTCCTTAAGTTAGTTAGGTTTAAGTAGTTCTAAGTTCTGGGGGCTGATGACCTCAGATGTTAAGTCCCATAATGCTCAGAGCCATTTGAGCCATTTTGTGTGACGATTTTGCTTCTCTGGAATTTCTAGTGTGGCCAATAACGTTCTCTTTAACAACTTAACGTCTTCGGTGCCAAAATTAACCACATTGGGGGAGTACTCCTTTGCTTTGTCCCTCTCCTGTACGCGTACAATACTACGTTTCAACATACTACAGCTATATCCCTCCCCCATGAACCATGGACCTTGCCGTTGCTGGGGAGGCTTGCGTGCCTCAGCGATACAGATGGCCGTACCGTAGGTGCGACCACAACGGAGGGGTATCTGTTGAGAGGCCAGACAAACGTATGGTTCCTGAGGAGCGGCAGCAGCCTTTTCAGTAGTTGCAGGGGCAACAGTCTGGATGATTGACTGATCTGGCTTTGTAACAATAACCAAAACGGCCTTGCTGTGCTGGTACTGCGAACGGCTGAAAGCAAAGGGAAACTACAGCCGTAATTTTTCCCGAGGGCATACAGCTTTACTGTATGGTTAAATGATGATGGCGTCCTCTTGGGTAAAATATTCCGGAGGTAAAATAGTCCCCCATTCGGATCTCCGGGCGGGGACTACTCAAGAGGACGTTGTCAACAGGAGAAAGAAAACGGGCGTTCTACTGATCGGAGCGTGGAATGTCAGATCCCTTAATCGAGCAGGTAGGTTAGAAAATTTAAAAAGGGAAATGGATAGGTTAAAGTTAGATATAGTGGGAATTAGTGAAGTTCGGTGGCAGGAGGAACAAGACTTTTGGTCAGGTGAATACAGGGTTATAAATACAAAATCGAATAGAAGTAATGCAGCAGTAGGTATAATAATGAATAAAAAATAGAAATGCAGGTAAGCTACTACAAACAACATAGTGAACGCATTATTGTGGCCAAGATAGACACGAAGCCCACGCCTACTACAGTAGTAAAATTTTATATGACAACTAGCTCTGCAGATGATGAAGAAATTGATGAAATGTATGATGAGATAAAAGAAATTATTCAGATAGTGAAGGGAGACGAAAATTTAATAGTCATGGGTGACTGGAATTCGTCAGTAGGAAAAGGGAGAGAAGGAAACATGGTAGGTGAATATGAATTGGGGCTAAGAAATGAAAGAGGAAGCCGTCTGGTAGAATTTGGCACAGAGCATAACATAATCATAGCTAACACTTGGTTCAAGAATCATAAAAGAAGGTTGTATACATGGAAGAATCCCGGAGATAGTAAGACAGAGATTTAGGAACCAGGTATTAAATTGTAAGACATTTCCAGGGGCAGATGTGGACTCTGACCACAATCTATTGGTTATGAACTGTAGATTAAAACTGAAGAAACTGCAGAAAGGTGGGAATATGAGGAGATGGGACAACTGACAGTAGTGGGGGAAAGAAGTACAGTAGAAGAAGAATGGGTAGCTCTGAGGGATGAAGTAGTGAAGGCAGCAGAGGATCATGTAGGTAAAAAAACGAGGGCTAGTAGAAATCCTTGAGTAACAGGAGAGATATTGAATTTAATTGATGAAAGGAGAAAATATAAAAATGCAGTAAATGAAGCAGGCAAAAAGGCATACAAACGTCTCAAAAATGAGATCGACAGGAAGTGCAAAATGGCTAAACAGGGATGGCTAGAGGACAAATGCAAGGATGTAGAGGCTTATCTCACTAGGGGTAAGATAGATACTGCCTACAGGAAAATTAAAGAGACCTTTGAAGAAAAGAGAACCACTTTTATGAATATCAAGAGCTCAGATGGAAACCCAATTCTAACCAAAGAAGGTAAAGCAGAAAGATGGAAGGAGTATATAGAGGGTCTATACAAGGGCGATGTACTTGAGGACAATATTATAGAAATGGAAGAGAATGTAAATGAAGATGAAATAGGAGATGTGATACCGCGTGAAGAGTTTGACAGAGCATTGAAAGACCTGAGCCGAAACAAGGCCCCGGGAGTAGACAACATTCCATTAGAACTACTGACGGCCTTGGGAGAGCCAGTCCTGACAAAACTCTACCATCTGGTGAGCAAGATGTATGAGACAGGTGAAATACCCGCAGACTTCAAGAAGAATATAATAATTCCAATCCCAAAGAAAGCAGGTGTTGACAGATGTGAAAATTACCGAACTATCAGTGTAATAAGTCACGGCTGCAAAATACTAACACTAATTCTTTACAGACGAATGGAAAAACTGGTAGAAGCCAACCTCGGGGAAGATCAGTTTGGATTCCGTAGAAATATTGGAACACATGAGGCAATACTGACCTTACGACTTATCTTAGAAGAAAGATTAAGGAAAGGCAAACTTACGTTTCCAGCATTTGCAGACTTGGAGAAAGCTTTGACAATGTTGACTGGAATACTCTCTTCCAAATTCTAAAGGTGGCAGGGGTAAAACACAGGGAGCGAAAGGCTATTTACAGTTTGTACAGAAACCAGATGGCAGTTATAAGAGTCGAGGGGCATGAAAGGGAAGCATTGGTTGGGAAGAGAGTGAGACAGGGTTGTAGCCTCTCCCCGATGTTATTCAATCTGTATATTGAGCAAGCAGTAAAGGAAACAAAAGGAAAATTCGGAGTAGGTATGGAGAAGAAATAAAAACTTTGAGGTTCGCCGATGACATTGTAATTCTGTCAGAGACAGCAAAGGACGTGGAAGAGCAGCTGAACGGAATGGACCGTGTCTTGAAAGGAGGATATAAGATGAACAGCAACAAAAGCAAACCGAGAATAATGGAATGTAGTCAAATTAAATCGGGTGATGCCGAGGGAATTAGATTAGGAAATGAGACACTTAAAGTAGTAAAGGAGTTTTGCTATTTGGGGAGCAAAATAACTGATGATGGCCGAAGTAGAGGATATAAAATGTAGACTGGCAATGGCAAAGAAAGCGTTTCTGAAGAAGAGAAATTTGTTAACATCGAGTATAGATTTAAGTGTTAGGAAGTCGTTTCTGAAAGTATTTGTATGGAGCGTAGCCATGTATGGAAGTGAAACATGGACGATAAATAGTTTGGACAGGAAGAGAATAGAAGCTATCGAAATGTGGTGCTACAGAAGAATGCTGAATATTAGATGGATAGATCACATAACTAATGAGGAGGTATTGAATAGAATTGGGGAGAAGAGGAGCTTGTGGCACAACTTGACGAGAAGAAGGGATCGGTTGGTAGGACATGTTCTGAGGCATCAAGGGATCACAAATTTAGCAGTGGAGGGCAGCGTGCAGGGTAAAAATCGTAGAGAGAGGCCAAGAGACGAATACACTAAGCAGATTCAGAAGTATGTAGGTTGCAGTAGGTACTGGGAGATGAAGAAACTTGCACAGGATAGAGTAGCATGGAGAGCTGCATCAAATCAGTCTCAGGACTGAAGACCACAACAACAACAACAACAACAACAACAACAACTATATCCAGTATCTCACTACCCTCCTGTGGTTCTATTACACATAACACGTCTACTACTAATTCGGGCTCTACGCACCCAAAGCGATTTTCCGGTGCCTGCTGACACATAACCATGCGAATCTAGCGCGAAAGTATTGTAATCTAGTCAGGTGCTTTACATTCTAAAATCCTGAAAAAAATATTTGTAGACAAATGTTGATGGTATTAGGACAGCAACCAGCCACAAACTTATTTAAAAAGAAGAAAAATATCACAATCAGCTTTACCACAAATAATAAGTTACAACAAAAAGTAATCCATGATGTAAATACCTCCGAGAGTCCCTACCGTAAATCAGAAACATACAAACTCAAATGTGATACATGCCCAAAATTCTACATTGGACAGACAGGCAGAAGTTCTGAAATTAGATACAAAGAACATATTGATGCTCTCAGACTTGGTAACTTGAACAAATCAGCATTTGCAGCCCATATTGCTGAAGAAAACCATTCAATAGGAAACATTGAGGACAACTTAAAAATTTTGCATCTAGCAGAAAAAGGAGCCACTATGAATATATTAGAAGAGCTAGAAATACACACACACAAAAACAGCACCCCAGACTATATCCTTAACGAACAAACAGAGTTAGCTAACATCCTTTTCCTGAAAAATTATCAAAAATTACTTTCCAGCCTCCAAAGCAAATAATATTAGTACACCTATCTGCAGATCAAGTAGCAAATTTATATGTTACTATAATTCTCATGATGCCAAATGTAATTAAATAATATACTATTTTACCTATATATATATATATATATATATATATATATATATATATATATATATATACTTTATAGTTAATTTAGCAATATCAACTCAAAAATTCAATGTCTCTGTACTAGTGTAAAAGGCATTACATTTGTGTAAACAAATATATGATCCTTTCAAAACATAGGACATCATCGTCAAATGTTTCGATATATCATAGCATCTGTGATACACATATGTTTGTAAGCTCTTTGTATGTATCAAAACATGTGGTGCGTGGTAGAAATCGGCTCAGTGACAACTCCTAAGTGTTCAGTGAGAACAATTTACGTGTGCAACAATAAGAATGCAGTGGGAATGCATTTACATCTGTTGGACGAATTTTATGAAAACAAACACTCGAAACCGACGTTTCACGTAAGTCACATGCAACGAAAATCTTTAACGCAACCATCTGTGTGTGGCGTGTTTATAATTATGTATTATTTATATTTTAGGACAATTAATCTATAAAAAACACACCACATGTCATAAAGAAAGCATGTAAACCGTCTGAGGATGAATCACAACGATTCGAAACCGGTAACGGTACCCTTT
Source organism: Schistocerca serialis cubense (assembly GCF_023864345.2). Lineage (NCBI taxonomy): Eukaryota > Metazoa > Arthropoda > Insecta > Orthoptera > Acrididae > Schistocerca > Schistocerca serialis. The sequence goes on from NC_064641.1 coordinate 623,958,675, forward strand.
GAATAAAGGAACTGAAAGAATATCTTTTGCTGGTTACTGTCCTAACACCATCAACATTTGTCTTCAAACAACAGCCACGGTCTCCATCATGTCATCAATGACAAAATTGTAAAAATATTTATGGTTTTTAATGATGTCTTACACCCGATTACCTAACACTTTTAAAATTTGCAGTAAAACCTAATCCGAAAGTTTAAGTGCATGTGATTTTTGCAACAAATTCATAGTAATATTTTCACATTCATGACAATCCTTACACATCTATATATCCATAAAAATATGTTGTGAATAAAAGTCAACGACAGTTAACGAAATTTGTATGTTTTACACTTGCTTGTGATAGTCGTAAAGAATCCCTTGCCATCGTTGTACACATCATGGAAAATATACTGCTATTGCCAAACCGAGATAAAAGCAATTTACAGTTTGTGTATTATATTAATACATTAGTATCTATTTAATAGTAACTGTTAAAAATTCGGAGGCAGGAATGCACAAAGGGTGCTCCTGGGCAAGAGAAGTCTAGTGGTATCAAACATAGGCCTTAATTTGAGGAAGAAATTTCTGAGAACATACGTTTGGGGCACAACATTGTATGGTAGTGAAACATGGATAGTGGGAAACCGGAGCAGAAGAGAATAGAAGCATTTGAGATGTGGTGCTACAGACGTATGTTGAAAATTAGGAGGACTGATAAGATAAGGAATGAGGACGTTCTGCGCAGAATCAGAGAGGAAAGTAATATGTGGAAAACACTGACAAGAAACTGGGACAGGATGATTGGACATCTGTTAAGATATCAGGGAATGACTTCCATGGTACTAGAGGGAGCTCTAGAGGACAAAAACTGTAGAGAAAGCCAGAGATTGGAATACATCCAGCAAATAATTAAGGACGTAGGTTGCAAGTGCTGCTCTGAGATGAAGAGGTTAGCACAGGAGAGGAGTTCGTGTTAGGCTGCATGAAACCAGTCAGAAGACCAATGACTCAAAAACTAAATAAATATATAAAAACTACTTAAAAAGTATGTTGTTAACAAACGTTAACAGCAACTAATGGAATTTTTTGTGGTGTGATTAAAGTGCCCAAGCCCTTTTCGTTTTACACATTGTGGAAAATGCGATGGTATTGCTAGGGTTTATGTGACTGCTCACTTTTTAACTGGACTGTTTTCTTTACTAGATATTGCATGCCACAGATCAACATTAACAACAGTTTCCCCTGTCTGGAATGCTTCCCACCAGGTTCCACTACACGTTGTCAAACGTCATTTACAGCATGAGGCCAATGCAGAAACTGCAACCCTAGGATCATGTTGTGGCCTTCACTCACGTGAGATACCACTTCCACACATTGATTAAACTTGGTTGCCTCGAACAAAAAATTCACCACTACTGGCCCCAATGGTCTATAATTTATGACTGTTCCGTACCCCACACAAATTGTAACGTGGTGGGTTCCAACGCCTCTTACCCACCAGCTCTCTTCAAGCCACTAACACATGTTCCGTTATGCCCAACAAAATTTTATATTTCCTACAATGTATCACACAAATTATGGCACGTTCCTGCTCTTCATTCGTTCTTACCTCATTTGTTTGTACCTAGAAGTCGTCCCAGCGGTTCTATGGTTCAGTCCTAAATTAACGTGACCCTTCCTTCCCCCTGATCCGCCTCTACATGCCTTTCAATAACCTAACTCTCCCCCCTCCCCCTACTACCATTACCCTTTAGTTGTTGGGCACCTGTGTTGTCCCTGTCACTCCTTTAATACTGGTAGCACTGCCACTGCATATGTGCTGATCGTCCACAGTTAAGACACTTTACATTCGATACAACTACATGTCGTCGATCCCTAATTCCTATCGATCTATCAAATCCTTCGTGTTCCATCGTTAACCTTCGAAGTTTTCTAGTTTATTTTTGATGTTCAAGAAAAGTTATATAAGCTCTATTTTCATTCGATGTGTCATATTTCACATGTGTATACTGAATATTTTTCGAACAGTAGTTTCCGATAGTCGATATATTGTGCCACAGGGGTTCTATCTACAAGTGATATTTGGTTGCTAGAGCAATGTCGTTATTGTAAGCATTCTAAGAGCAGCTAGTGATTGACTGGTGTGTTGGTTATGCTACTGAGCGGTTGGAGAGCACAGAGATAAAGACACAGTTAAGGGTGAATTGTGAATTATGATTTTGTAAATATTAATTGGACACGTGAAGATTTTTTAGATAAAGCGTCACTTCACAGCTTTATTGCGCACAATTATGATGTGTATGAATAACGGAAGGTGTTAGTGGAATCTCTCTTTATTGGTTTGGGTTACTTGTTTTTATTGTTCAGACGACAGTAAGTGAAGTTTTCTATTCACGTCGCTTGCACTCAGAACTTAAAGACTTTACAGGGTGACAATTATTGAACTATAAGAAAAAAACGTAAATTAGTGACAAACTATGGCGTTCATACACTTTATTCAAAATATAAACGACACTACACATATTTAAATTTAGGTTATGACATGTTTGATATGCCTGCCATCATTGGCGATGATGTGGTTCAGATGAATAGCGAAATGCTGCGTGACCCGCTGAGGTGTCGGAACATCAATGGTGTAGATGACCTCCTGAATGGCTGTTTTCGGCTCATCAGGGTTATCGCTGTACACCTTATATTTAATACAGTCCCACAAAAAGGAGTCACATGTGTTAAGATCCGGAGAATATGGCGGCGAATCGGGATCCATGCCAGTGGCCTCTGGGTACCCCGAGCCATAATGCGATCGCAGAGTGCTCCTCCATTACACCAAACACTCTACTGTTTCGATGGGGTCGAGCTCCGTCTAACATGAACCACATCTTGTCGAAACCAGGGTCACTTTGAATAATGGAGATGAAAGAATCTTCCAAAACCTTCACGTACCGTTCGGTAGTCACCGTGCCATCAAGGAATAACGCACCGATTATTCCGTGACTGGACATTGCATCACACAGTCACCCTTTGAGAGTGAAGAGATTTCTCGATCGCGAAACGCGCATACTCAGTCCCCCAAATGCGCCAGTTTTCATATTGACGAACCCATCCTAATGATAGTGGGCTTCGTCACTAAACCAAACCATACGGCGCATACTAATTCTCATCGTGCCCCATGGCCAACCATGAAGTTTGAACGTCCTAACGCACACCGTTCAGAAGTTATGACGATTTTGTTTCATATAGTTCAATAATTGTCATCCTTTATCATTTCAGTAAATAATTGTCACAGAGTAGAATTTGTTGGAAAGGATGAATTTTGTAAAGGTGATTGTGAAACGTCCCCTTAGAACAATTTATACAAGACTGTGCTTAACCTGACACACAATATTTTGTTAGCGCAACGCAATCTGACTTTCAAAATTCCCTACAAAATAATGGCCCTGACTAACATTAAACTATACCTTTCACAAATCACTAAATCACTTACCTCACAATAATCTTCGTTTCTCCCACTACTGCAATACAGCAAGCGCCACTACTGCCAGCTAAATAAAAGATTCAAACTACTAAAGGCACTAACTACTGATAGGGATAGTTAGCAAATGAAAGATATTAATAGAGAACAAACAATGTATTTACCTTGATATCATCATATATAAATATATCAGTTCATGAAAAATTACAAAACTCCGCCATCTCTCTCCCCACATCCACCACTGCTGGCGGCTCACCTCCAACTGCCCAACGCTATGCGCTGTTAACAGCCCAGCTGCCTAACACTACAATGGCCAGTATTACAACAATGCAAAGCAGCCACAGACTGCACACAGCACAGCCAGTGATTTTCATATTGAGCGCTACGTAACGTTGCCAATAAGAAAACATAAAAAGCCTACTTACATAGAGAAAACATAAACAGCCTACTTACATAGCCCCCATGCTCCCCACAAAAAATTTTTACAAATGGTGTTGGGCACTGGCCAATACAGATTTGACAAAAATTTTTCACAATTACAGTAACAAAGATATAAAATGCACACACTTATTGATACAATGTTGGTCAAAAGCTAAAATTGTCTCACAGTCCATAAAGACAGTCCTAATCGTACATAACAGGAGAATAGCAGTGTTTTTCTCAAAGTCTGAGCAGTAAAAGAAAATGCACACGGAAGTAGTGGATTTCCATGCAGTCTTGAAGAAGTAGTGTTGTCCTTCCAACGGAAAGACAGTGCTGACTCTCGACATGCTGACAGGTAATGGGCCACAATGGAGCAAACCCACAGCAGAGTCATTCGAAGTTTTGAAGAATATTGGTAGGTAGGTCATCACAGAGCAGACCCACTGGAGTCCTGGTAGAGATTGTGGTATTGGTGGGCCACCAGAGGTGCAGACCCACTGTAGTCCTTGTAGAGATTACGGTATTGGTGGGCCATCAAAGATGCAGATCCACTGTAGTCCTTGTAGAGATGGCCAGCAGCCATCTGTTGTGACTGTGCAGGTGCACAATCACCATTGAAGAGTCTTGCGGATAATATAGCAAGTCCATAAACCACGACTTGTGCACTCACAAAGTTTTTGAAATTGTCCTTAGAACCAGCAATGCTGTTATCCAGTCCCTTGCTGAGTTATTAACACACGTGCAAACACTATCAGTCCCTACTTCTCACATATTGTCCACATACTATGACCAACAGAAACGTGTGCAGTGAAATGTAACTTACAAGTTAATAATGTCATGAACTGGTGACAATTACAATTTTATAACATAAGAATACAATTACAAAGGTACAAAATACATCATTAAAAACATAATAATACAGATAACATTTGTAGTACAGGCTTTACAAAAGAATAGAAATAAACATATACATCAGTGTTACAAAAATAGTGACATAAGTACATACATAAAATAATGAGAATAGTTTTCGAAACATTAATTTCACACATGAACATTGAACAGAATAAATAATGTGTAAGCATATTTATAAGGTAAATAACATATTATTAATGCCAATTATATTCTAGGATAACAGTATTCCTCATCATAGTGAATGTAGCTTAACATTAAAAGAGAAAAAAATTCTATGAAACTGTACACAGAGACAGGAAGAAAACAAATACACAAGGGTACACAAACATATAGTGGGATAACACAAAAGGGAAAGGACAGGGTTCGTTTTCAGTGTAACATGTGGTCCTGCAGTCCAACCCAAAACTTCATATATCTTTCCTCTTATTTCATCCTTTGTTTCCACCCAAAAAATTCTATCTAAGCATGCTTTCTGTATTTATATGTTCACACATTTCTTACCTCATTTTTTATTTCCAAGAAAATCCTACCTAAACCTGTTTTCTCAATGCATTTCTTTCAATTCATCGCAACTCATTCTCTTAGAGGCTACCCCCTCTTAAGCTAACTTAAATCTACTGAGCTCAGATGCTAAACTAAGGGACGAGGCAATGCAGCATCACATAACAAATCAACACAAACAGCAATGCAAAAAATGCAAATTGGCAAAGCTAGCAGCATAAATGAGCAAAAGTCAAATTCAATAACACTATGCCTGGCAAACAGCAACAGCAAATGCAATAACTTATATCTAAACATGACATAGCTCAAGCAGAAAAAATAGTACACTAAAGATAACAATGCAGATAAGGGAAATGTATAATCACATCTTAATGTCTATGTAATTAAAGTGGTGCACCACAAGAAGTTATTCTACCAAAAAGTTACCAATTACTTGAAAAGAAAATTATGAATGCAGTTACTAGTTCCTTCTTATTGTTCTTTCCTTTCCAAGTGCTCCTTTTTTAAAGAATGTGGATCATACAATAATTATTTAATAGATCTGTTGACAGAAAGTGTTCACATTAGCAAATGCATTTCATTTTATAAAAGCAATGCTGCAACACAGCTGGAAACCAGATATCAAATGAAATAAGCAATTACGCAAACCAAAGCATAAAAATATCATTCAATAGTCATGTGACATTTCATAAGTTAGTAGAAATTCTCTCAACTCTCGTAGAAAGACGCTTGTCGTAATCAGGTGTGCAGATGTACGAATATTTCTCGTCATTTCATTAGGCATTTCAGTAAATATCATAAATTACGAGCTCCACATTATACTTTCAACAAGGAAATGTCAATACCGAGGATAATGGCCTTCCCTTTTTTTTTTTCTACCTGTGCTTCCGGAAAGGCTAATGGCTTTTTTTTTCGGGCGGCTGTCGCCCAGGTGGGTGCCCGCGACGCATTATGTGCAGGTGGTCACTTAACTTTCTTACGGAAATATTTACGACAGGAGATTCTGCTACCGTTGCAGTCTCATTTAAAAATATTTCACAGGTCAAGAATTAGCGTTGCAAATCTGTAGAAACAAAATCCTATAAATATAAGTGTCCAAAAAATGTTCAGTGGCATTGTGATACATTCACACATGATTCACACATGTCATAACTCTTAAAGTACGATTCTTGGTTTCCAACATCCTTTTTCACAAGTCAAGAGTCCCTACCCACTATTCATTACTCCTTACCTTATTACACATATACGTATCCATCGACACTCGTCAATATTTCGTCATTATAAATATGAAGCATAATCAAATAACTCATATAGCCTCAGCCTATTAATCGTAAACATACCTCAGCAGCATAATACACATCGTCGTCGTAAAAATAACATCATAACACCTCAGTCAAATCTCAAAATCGTCGTAGCTTCCTCCAATAATTAAAACAATTCTCTGCTCATGTCAAAAGTGTCATCTGCCTCAAACGTACTTTAAAAATCATAATCCCTTTACCAAATACATCATTCAAAGCTCTCATAGTATCACAATGGTTCCGAAAAAATATGAACAGTTTACAAAGTACAGACAAAATACAGTTTCATAAGTGTGAAGTTATCCAGCTGTGTAATTACGTAAACATCTGTCACTGACGTAGTAAAAAAAATGTTTGTCTCTCTCAGTTAACTGATCGGATAGCTGTGTAATTTGTGTGTTAGAGAAATATGGTACCGATGTGTAAAGTTGTATAAGCAAATACCATATTAGCTAGGGTTCCTTGTGCTTGCCAAACACATGGTACACAAAGTAGGCGTGTACCCCCCTGAGGATTAATGTAATTATACCCTCAGGTGTTACAGATTACAGCAATGGAATGAAATGTATCACGGAAAACTTTCTTTGTAATTCAAAAATCTTTAAAAACAAATGTTTTCAGTATAAAATTGATCACTCAAATACGTCTACTGTAGCGCTAAACTGTGCGTCTTGTAACATAATCTCTGTGGAAGTGTCGTAGTTATCGTCCTCCAAAAGCTAAGTTCTGCAGAAGTCAATGTACTTACCTCACGATAAACAAAAGTGAAATGCTTTGCGTATAGATATCATAGTTATTATGGTTATTGGCGTGATGAAGAAAGTACTGTACATTAACGTATTGTTGTGCCACAAAAAAGGCTGTCTCATTGTTGCTATACCACAAAAGTTACTACTAAAACCTGTTTTACTTTCCAGAAGAATTCAGAAAAACTGTGCAGATATAAAACAGATACACCGCAAAAGCAACATTGTAGATTGTCACTCATTAGTAGCGTCGTGATAAAATCGTGTAGCTGTCACATAAACTAACCACTGTGTCCTCTGGTATCTCACAGAAAGTACTTTAAACCCAGAATGTATTTTCAAGTAAACCAAAATGTTGCATTAAAATCCCATTAGCAGTACCAGTATGTGTCCTAAGTATGTAAGCCTTATAGTCGTTACGTAATCGTGCAACAAACAAGCAAGAATGTACACACACACAATAACACTGTGACGTCTGTTCACTATAACAATGCATTCGTCATTTCTGTTTAAATAAGTTCTCTTGGTTCTGGATTGGATATTTAACTTCAAACATTGTTGAATGTTAACAGATTCTAAGTCTGACAAAGCATATTAGTAATGTGAAGCGAAAAATTTTATGACAAAGACTAAGTTAAAAAGCAGATTATCTTTCAATAAACGGTTTTACATGTGAAATGTGGTGTAAACCTTTACTCTTCCTAGTACGCAGAGTTTCAACTTCAACGCAATTATCATGTGGTATACGTCGGATTCTGTAAGGTCCATTGTAAACTAGAAAGAATTTGTGACTCAAGTGTTTCTTCTTATGTGACAATGAATGAGCTTTAATGAGAACTTTCTGACCAATATACAACTTCTTTGCATTTGCTTTACCGTGTAGTTTTCTCCTTTTGTCTGCTGCAGATTTTATATTTTTAAGAGCCAAATCAATTATGTCTTTGTGTCGAAGTTTACGTGTATTTGGGAAAGGTACAAGCTCTCTGATTCTGTTCGGTGGTTCTTCATTCTTTAGTACAAGAGTAGGTGGTAAAGCAGTGGAATCATGAGGCATTTCATTCAGCACATTTTGAAATAAGTGTAAATATCTGTCCCAATGCTGATGCTTTCTGTGACAATAAAGTCTACAAAGCTTATTGATTTCTTTCATAATCCGTTCGGAGGGGTTACAATGTGGTGAGTACAATGAAATAAAAACAGGTTTGATTTTATGGTTGCGAAGCATGCGTGACCAAACAGCAGATCTGAATTGCGGTCCGTTATCTGAAATGACTTTGCTAACGTGTCCAACTTCACGTAAGAAATTTTTAACAAAGGCGTTGGATACAGACCGTCCAGTGGCTTTACGTAACGGTGTGAAAGAAACAAATTTTGAAGTAAGTTCAACAGCGACTAGAACGTACGAAAATCCATTAGATGTTCTGACAAGCGGTCCCAAGAGATCAACAGCCGCAAATTCTTTTAATTTAGAAGGAATAATAGGAAACAACGGAGCACGATGTGAGACAGTAGATGGTTTCGCCTTTTGACAAAGTTTACAAATAGACAAGACTCTTCGAATTCGCTTTTCCATATTGTTAAAATAACAAGTCGTTCGAAGAATATGATAACATTTTCGTGGGCCAAAATGTGCGTAGCTGAAATGAATGTACCAAATGAGCTTATTAACAAAATCGTCAGGAATGCAAAGTACCCATAGCTTGTCATCAACAGTGCAGCGTTTGAAGAGTATGTTGTTTCTAACCAGGTAATAATGCCGAATCTGTGTGTGTGTCTTTTCATGCCATTTGCTCTTGATGTCTTTCCAAATCGGATCTTTATCTTGTTCATGAGCAATGTCCTTTAAAGATGTGGTGATGAAGTTTTCAAAGGCGACTTTCTGAATGTAAAGAATACTGAAATTTTTCTCGAGGTTGCCTTCTGTGGTACTTTTCTCAAGCCCAGCCGGTGCGCGTGACAGTGCGTCCGCAACAATGTTCTCCTTGCCGGGAATGTAGACTATTGTGAAGCGGAATTCTTGCAGAAACAATGCCCAACGTTTTAACCTGTCATGATTTAATTTTGAAGACATAAGAAATTGTAATGCACGATGATCACTGTATACTTTTACGTGCTTACCAGAAAGAAAGAAACGGAATTTGTTAAATGCCCAAACGATAGCTAAAGCTTCTAATTCAGTAACGGAATAATTTTTTTCAGATTTGGTTAGCACTCGGCTAGCAAAAGCAATGGTTTTCTGAATGGTAGTGTCATTTTCTATGGCTTCTTGAAATAAATGGGCACCAAGACCGACTTTAGAAGAATCCGTGCTAAGGCAGAAATCTTGTGACAGATCTGGATGAGCTAAGATTGGCGCGTGAAGTAACGCTTCTTTCAAAGAATTGAATTCCAATTGTGCTTGTTCGTCCCAGTTCCAAATAGTATTTTTTCCAGTGAGAGAACAAAGTTTTGGTGTAACAAGAATTTGCATATTCAGAAAACGACGGTAAAAATTTACGAGACCTAGAAAACTGCGGACTTGTCTTTTTGTGGATGGAACTGGAATGGCTCTGATTGCTTCTAACTTTTCAGGATCCGGCTGAATGCCTTCAGAAGAAATAATATGTCCCAAAAACTTCACCTTTGTCCTACCGAATTCAGACTTTTCCAAGTTAACTGTAATTCCAGATTCTACAAAAATACGTAACAAACTGTTGAGGATGCGATTATGTAGTTCCCATGAAGCTTCTGCTATTAGAATATCGTCCACATATAAGGTGATGTGACGTTTTAAGAACTCAGGTAATATGGAATTTAACCCACGAATGAATGCTGCCGAAGAAATGTTCAAGCCAAAGGGCAGTTTCCGAAACTGATAACAAACGCCGAAACAAAGGAAAGCTGTGTATTTTCTACATTCTGGATGAAGTTCGATCTGATAAAAGCTGGATCTGAGATCAATGGAAGACAACACTTTTACACCATTAAAATTTTGAAGAAGTTCTTCCATCGTCTGCGGCCTGTCTGTTTCAGGAATAATGATAGTATTGATTTGTCTCGAATCTAAGACAAGCCTGATCGATCCATTTTTCTTCTCAACAACATGTAACGGATTGTTGTATGAGCTTACTGCAGGCTCAATAATGCCCTCGTCAATCATAGATTGTATTTCTGTTCTAACACGGTCCCTATAATGCGCCGGAATTACGTATGGTCTAACACAAAATTTAGTATGCTCACGAACACGAAATTGGTATTGAAATCCCTTGATTGTTCCTGTTTTGTGAGTAAAAACTGTGGAATGTGCTTGTAAAATCTCAAAAAGGTCCTGCCTATCAGTGTCATTACAATTCTCAATTGTTTGAATTTTATTCTGAATTAACTTATTAGTGTCAAATGCGCCGTCGATATCATCCCTGTCAGTACTTGCAGAGTGATTGTTAGTGTCTAGTTCCGTAGAAAATTCCGAACTGTTGTCTAACAGAACGTAAAGCCGATTAATTTCCTCATCATGGTTTGAGAGCCAATCTTCAAATTTCAAAGCTATTGACTTACCTTCTTTTTCTAAAGTTATTTCAGCATCGTGAAAGTTTAAGATTGCTTTGTATTCATTCAAAAAGTCTACTCCCAGTATAATTTCCGTCGACAATAATGGAACAATAAGAAAGTTCATAGAGAAGCTGTGGCTTTGACAAAAGAATTCTAAGTTGGTTTGTTGGCGTACATCTACACTTTTTCCAAAGATTGCACCTTGTAATTTAATCTTACGTAACGGAAGTGTGGGGCAATCGTTCGATTTGTTGCATTTGCTAAAGGCTGTTTCACTGATTACTGAAATGGGACTGCCAGAGTCAAGTACTGCCGTAAATTTTACGTCATTTACTGTAATGCAAATCACAGGATATGCCACGTTGTTATGTTTTACATCGTGTTCTTGGAGTAAGATGTCCCTAATATCTTCCATTTTTACGTAATTACTAGCTACGGCAGCTGCGTCGTTAGTGTCATAAGAACGTTTTGTGGCTGCCAGCGGTGTGAGTCATTGCCTATTGTCTCTTTGTTGGCGCGCGTCGTTATTGGGGTTTGGAGACCTAACTTCTACAAATTCACCGTGACGAGAGGGCCCTGCTCTGTTTGAATCCCGCCAGTTCTGATGCAATTCAGGTCTGTCGTTACGATCATATCGTCTGTCGTCATGTCGGTAGATTCCATAGTTTCTTTCTTGTCGGTCACATGGTGGAGAATTTCTCCCTGAATCGTAACTGCGCGCTGGTACGTTGCGTCTAAAGTTATTCTGTCTCCCTTGATAGTATTTATTTTGGTTCCCATATTGTCTGTTTCTCTTATTGTCTCTGTGATAGTCATTACCACGGAGAGGTGATCTTTCCCTGTAGTTATTACTACTCTGCCAACGGTTGTCATACGGGTGGTGTCTGTTTTGGTCACGATTTGTGTGGTGAGAATAGCCTTGTCGCGTCCAGTTATCGTTTCTGTCGTCACGGAATTGTGACAGATGTGACCTGTAGTGATTGTTTTCCTGTTTTCGCATCCCGCGACTGTCTGTGTCAATTTCTAATTCTTGTAACAGTCCCTGAAAAGCTTCAATGTCGTCTTTGCAACGTCCTGCTAAAATAATATGTCGTAAATGTTCAGGTAATTTGAGTAAGCAAATGCGGATGAGTTCTGAGGGGCTGTATGGGTTTGAAAGATATTGATTCTTATGCAACATGTCTTCAAAATATTTGACAAGACTGGAAAATTCAGATTGTTCGAAATGTTTCATCATTATGATGCCATGTTTTACGCGGTCTTGTGTGGCTTGAGACCAATATGCTGAGAGGAAGGCATGGTAAAACTCTCCTTCACTGTGGCAATCGTGAATTACCGATCGCATTCTTACAGCTGGTTCATTCTCTAAGTAGCCACACATAAATTCTAATCTGTGTTCCAACGACCAGTTGGGAGGAAAACAATGAGAGAATTGATGGAGCCATGCTTGTGGATGAATGTCGTTGGCAGAATTCTTAAACGTTTTGAATTTACGTGTAGTAATGAACAACTTATAGTCAAAATCATCATGTCGGCGAGTCGCATGTCGGTCATTGTTACTTCGTTTCGGCGGTTCCATCTCAAAATTCGGTGTACCTTGCCAATTTCTTTCATAATTACCGAAATGCCCTGTGTTATTATTTTGTGGCTTTTGCGTATTTCTAAGTTCCTCTTCCCGTGTTGGAGCGCGAGTGTCTTCTGAAATACGTAATTCTTGTATTACCTGTGTCAGTTGATCTTGTACTTCCCGGATTTCTCTTTGGTGTTGCGTATCAATTTGATTCAGATTTTGTTTCAGTTTCCTAATTTGTTCGCTCTGTTCTGTGTCATTAAAGGCTACCGGTTTTGCGTCATTCAGATTATCATCTACCTTCGTAGATAAATTATTTAGCTGATCCGAAAGTTCAACTACTTTCTCTGATAATGAACACATTTCCTCAGTGTGTTTTTCTGAACCAAGTTTCAGAGTGTCCATTTGTGTTGAAATCGAATCTACTGTGTCCTTTAAGTTATCCTGAGTTTTTGCAAGTTGCGTAACCGAATCGGTAGATGCAACTGAGTCAAATTTAGCTTGCAAGGTCTCATGATTTTCATGAACAATAATTTGCAGTTCTTTTATGGCTGCTTCGTGATTCTGTAATGCATTTTCATGCCGCGAAAAAATAGGTTGAAAATGCTCACAAATTTGTGTTTTTACGTCATTACAGACTTTTTGACATTTCGATTCAATGTTATGTAACTCAGTAGTTAAATCTTCACGCGTTTGTTCAAGAGTTTGTTCCAATGAGTCTAACTGTTGCTGTGTTTGTCTCTGATGTTGTTCCATTGTGTCTAACTTTCGAAGATTTTGTTCCATTGTGTCTAACTTTTGAAGATTTTGTTCCATTGTGTCTAACTTTTGAAGTTTTTGCTGTGTTTGTCCCATTTGCTGTATTAATTGTAATAACAATGCACTGGTGTCTGGAACATGTTCCTCAGTGCTTTTCGGCAGTGAATTTGCACCGGCAACATTCACATTTTGACAAGCAGAAAATGTGTCTTGACTTATTTGAGAAAACGGTGAGGAACCAAAACCTGAATCTACAGTATTTGCGAGATTGTTTCCTGTCATTTCGGATTCCTGAGGCGAGCTGTTGCCGACCGATCGATCGATAATACTTCCCTGTTCTCTAATTGTTTCACTGTCTACACCATTGTTTGCCGCCCGCTCCATTTCCCTATGCACAATTACCAAATTACTACTTTGAACATCAGTTAATTCATTACTCTGTGGCGCTAACACACTGCTTTCATTTTCACTGTCATTTCTCAGTTTACTTTGGAGCCTAGTATTACGTTTTTCACACGCCATTATTGTTACAGTATTTCACACGACAACACAGAAAAACACAATTTGAAGATAAAAAATAAGAGAACACATTAAAATAGCACTGAAAATAATATCTAGTTAATTACCAGCGCAGCTGCGAAATACTTGGTGCAAATCTACATGCATGCCACAACTGTTTTACTGTACAACAATGAAAGACTGCAACTACAAAGGAGATTTTCTCTACAATTACGCGCTAGCAATAAACAAAATCTACACTAAATACACAAACTACAAGAAAAAAACAGAAGATTCCAGTGAGGTATCCTGGCAGGGTCGCCATATGAAACGTCCCCTTAGAACAATTTATACAAGACTGTGCTTAACCTGACACACAATATTTTGTTAGCGCAACGCAATCTGACTTTCAAAATTCCCTACAAAATAATGGCCCTGACTAACATTAAACTATACCTTTCACAAATCACTAAATCACTTACCTCACAATAATCTTCGTTTCTCCCACTACTGCAATACAGCAAGCGCCACTACTGCCAGCTAAATAAAAGATTCAAACTACTAAAGGCACTAACTACTGATAGGGATAGTTAGCAAATGAAAGATATTAATAGAGAACAAACAATGTATTTACCTTGATATCATCATATATAAATATATCAGTTCATGAAAAATTACAAAACTCCGCCATCTCTCTCCCCACATCCACCACTGCTGGCGGCTCACCTCCAACTGCCCAACGCTATGCGCTGTTAACAGCCCAGCTGCCTAACACTACAATGGCCAGTATTACAACAATGCAAAGCAGCCACAGACTGCACACAGCACAGCCAGTGATTTTCATATTGAGCGCTACGTAACGTTGCCAATAAGAAAACATAAAAAGCCTACTTACATAGAGAAAACATAAACAGCCTACTTACAATTGTTACAGTCAGACAATGAGTTTGTTTTTGCTACGTAGTTTTTTAAATCTCAGTTTTCCTTCAATCATTTAACAAGTGCAAATTCCAGCACCGTCTCCTTATAAAAGAGTTTTATTTTCTGAATATACGTGCTGCCGCATTCCACGGTGCAGAACATGGCTGTGCAAAGTAAAATCAAAGCATAGTTCAAATGGCTCTGAGCGCTATGGGACTTAACAGCTATGGTCATCAGTCCCCTAGAACTTAGAACTACTTAAACCTAACTAATCTAAGGACAGCATACAACACCCAGTCATCACGTCAGAGCATAGTCTAAAGAATGAGATTTTCTCTCTGCAGTGGAGTGTGCGCTGATATGAAACTTCCTGGCAGATTAAAACTGTGTGCCGGACCGAGACTCGAACTCGGGTCCTTTGCCTTTCGCGGGCAGGTGCTCTACCACCGAGCTACCCAAGCACGATTCACGCCCCGTCCTCACAGCTTTACTTCTGCCAGTACCTCGTCTCCTACCTTCCAAACTTTACAGAAGCTCTCGCAGGAGAGCTGTCTATCCTTAGCACACTACAGTCTCCTTCTTCTAGATATTTCTTGATGAGTTAAGGTGTTTTCTCTATCCTTGGATTCGGTCTCAGTGGGTATTCCATGCCACATGCTCGTCATTTAAAGCCTCGCAGTTAGAACAGTACGTGGAATGACTATCTATATGTGTTCTTTTCTTTTCGTTTATCATTTATAGATTTAACGCACTTTTGCTATCATGATACCGGGCATGGAACTTACCTGTGAGCTTTTTCTATCTCCTTATGCTCCGACGGGCTTCATTGCAGTGGTTTATAGGATTCAGTATCATCTGTAATACCCGAATATGCTTGACTGCATGAATACGTGGGAATGATTTGTACCGTCTTTTTCCTGTCCTACCAACTCCACATCCATCTCGAACACGAGGCTAGCCAGGCTTGCGATACTACCCTTGAGTCCATTAATTTTGTCCTATCATATTTGCTAAGAGACCCTCTACTTATTTAAATATCATGAAAGGGAGTTAATAATAGATTACTGTCTTTTGTAAAATGTGTTAATAATCTCGAACCTTAATATTCCTTCCTTGTGGATGCCGATCGCAGTTTAATGGTTTTTTTTTTTTCATTCTTAAATCAATTGTCATTCATTGTAATAATGAACCCCGTCTTTTTTTGATCCATCGCATCCACATATGAATCTCATCCCAACGACGTGATTTGAATGTTACTGATTTTAGAAAGCGATATGTCATAATAAACCCCAGAACAATCCCTGTGACGTCACCTTTCACGTAGCTTGTGTGTTAATAAATCTGAGTTATCTATTGTACCAACAATCATTGATAATACTTGGACTTGTAAAGTCAGATAATCCACACAAGTTCAGCAGCACGTGAACGTAACAAGAGCAGAGCGCACTGCGGTGTGGGAGAAAGAATCGATGAATTTAATCCCAGCACATGGTTAGTAGACGTAGTAAACAACCTTTTTTTACTATCTAAGGAACCCATCATAGGATTGTATATATGATAGTTATACTGGAAACTACAAAATTTCCCAGAACTTCATTCATTGTAACATACTGAGATCATAATATTAAAAAGGAAAAACACATTCTAATGTTCTGCAAAATTATATTTAATTGGACATGAACCGGCTTTCGGTTTCTCTGAACTTCTTCATGGATAACTGAATGCCGCAAACACAGATAAATATTTGATGGCCCACGATTTAAAAACTGCTACTGATGTTAGTGACCAACTCCCACACAATGAAATCAGTACATTAAGTAAGTTTAAGAAGAAAATAATCTCCAACAATGTCATCGTTGCCAATGCTGATAACTCAAACAGTTTATTCATTTAAAGAAAAGTCATTAAGTTATAAAAGCGCACCAGTTTGTTGATAGTTCCGACTTCCAACATCTACACAAATATCCGCCTGCAGCTTTCAATGAACAAATAAAAACCACCATCACATCATGCAAAAGTATTATATCTGAAACCAACAACCATATGTTAATTGATGTGAATCCAAGGTCTCCTAGATTATATAGCTTACCCAAATTAAATAAAGAAAGTATTCCAATACGTCCAGTAGTGTCATCCTTTTCTGCTCCATGTTACCTGTTAGCGAAAGAGATTGGTTATATCACTGAAAAGAAAACCAATTTTAAACCCAAATTTTGTATCAAAAATTCTATTGCTCTTGTTGACAAAATGAAAGGTATACAAATCTCACCCAGTTCTAAACTAGTATCGTTTGATGTCATTAGCTTATTTACAAATTTTCCTACTGATGAGTCCATAAGCATATTAACAGATATTTTGAATAAACCCGAAATAAATCCTATTGAATTACATGGCATAGCTGATACTACTCAAATGTGTGAAAAATATAATTATTCCAGCTGCAAAACAAATTTTATAGTCAATCCCATGGCGTGGGTAGGGGTGCACATCTTAGTCCTATAGTATCCGAAATTTTCATAGACAATATCGAACAAAATTTCTTATAGAAAGAACCACTAAATTGCAAAATTAAATACTGGTTCAGATCTGTCGATGATGTGCTGTCTTTGTGGATGGGTACCACTAGATAGTTAGATACATTTCTACAGCATCTAAACTCAAAAAATAAGAAAATTCATTCACAGTGAACCTGGAATGCTATTCTATAAATTTCTTGGATCAAAATACAGATAGTAGTACAAGAAAACATGTATTTAGTATTTAGAAAAAACATAACTACTGATACAAGAATCCCTGCAAGCTCCCAGCATCCACACAGCCACGAGCTTGCAGCTTTCAATTCAATGGTGCATCGTTCATACCATCATCCAAACCAGCCTTTCAAATAAAACTACACACCATGAAATAAATCGCTTCCAGCGATGGCTATAATACTATCCTGATTCATAATATTCTACGAAAAAAGAAAATGAATAAAAATACGAGGGGCGCTTGAAACGTCCGTGCAAAAATAAAAACTACTTACTTGTTTGGGGTAAACCTTTTTATTTTTCGAAATAGTCTCCTTTTAGACTTACACACTTCGTCCAACGCTGGTCTAATTTGTAGATCCCTTCCGAATAATAGCAATTGTCCAAGTCTGCAAAATAGCTATTAGTTGCTGCAATCACCTTCTCGTTTGAATAAAATCTTTGTCCCGCCAGACATTTCTTCAAATTCGGGAACAAATAGTTGTCCGAGGGAGCCAAGTCTGGAGAATAGGGGGGATGTGAAACGAGTTGGAATCCTATTTCCATTAATTTTGCAAAAAAAAAAAAAAATGCTGAGGTGTGTGCTGGTGCATTGTCGTGATGGAAAATGACTTTTTTGCAGTCCTATTGTCGGAGCTTTTCTTGCAGCTCAGTTTTCAAACGGTCCAATAACGGTGATAATATGCACCTGTAATAGTTTTACCCTTTTCTCGAAACTCGATGAAGATTATCTCTTGCGAATCCCAAAAGACAGTCGCCATAACCTTCGCCTCTTTTGGTGCAGATTCTCGCTTGGTAACACATTGTTCAGAATGTTGTTTGGTCTTAGGAGTATAGTAATGTTCCATTCTTCCTGAACAGCTGCAAACCATCTTTGCAACACTTCACACTATTCCATTTTTGGTCAAGCGTGAGTAATCGCCGAATCCATCTCGTGGATAGCTTTCTTATGTCCAAACGGTTAAACAAAATATTATGTACCCATTCATTCGAGATGCCCACAGCACTAGAGATCTGACGCACCTTAACTCTTCTGCCATCCATCACCATATTATGGATTTTATCAATTATTTCTGAAGTCGTAACCTCCAGAAGGCGTCCAGAACGTTCTGCATCACTTGTGCCCATATAGCCACGCGGAAAATTTTGAAACCACTAATAAACTGTTCTGCTCTAAGATGCCGAATCACCATAATGTTTATCAAGCTTCTCTTTAGCCTCCTGAGGCATTTTGCCTTTCATAAAGTATTGCTTAATCACCACACGAAATTCTTTTTCGTCCATTTTTTGACAATCACTCGACTTCTTTGATTCACACGAATGTCAAACACGAAGAAATAAACTAATATGGCTGAAACTTGGAGTGTGTTGTTTCCAAAGATGCTACTAACTAAACATGACCTCGATGAGTGCCGGTGGTGCCATCTCTCGGACTTTGAAAGGACGTTTCAAATGCCCCTCGTGCATCACTTATGTACGCTGGCCAATAGCATGTTTCAAAACCTGGTGCAAAATTCCCTGTCTTGCTAATGTTTCAGACAATCTTGCAAAAAAATTAAAGTCTTGCAACCACAGACCTGCATTTTATAATAACAATGAAATATCAAAATATTTATTCAATAGTGAAGACCAAATGCAGCCATTGGCACAGAGTGGTGTATATAAAATCACTTGTAAGTAGCGTGAGAAAGTGTATAGTGTTCAGTCAGGCAGAGCTCTTGCAGTAGACACATGAAAATGAGAGAAGCTGGACATTAAAGAAGAAAGATTCGACCTTTGTTGATCATTTAGTAGAGAACCATCCATATGATTCAGTATGTGAACTTCAAAAAAAAAAAAAAAAAAAGAAGCAGAAATATGACCCGACTGGAAATAAAGGGAATCAACAAGCACATGACACCGTATGCCAGCCTAGTATTACATGTTATGTTGTTGTGGCTTTCAGTCCAGATACTGGTTTGATGCAGCTCTCCATGCTACTCTACCCTGTGGAAGCTGCAAGCCTCTTCATTTCCGAATAACTACTGCAGTATTAAATGATCATACCTAATTTCCATTTCCCCCCTTGTTACATTAAGCTTTCGTTTCAAATACTAGACTGCAAATTCCTTTTATATTTCATCATTTTTATATGTATCTCCATATAAAAACTTTGTGTGGCCCCCTTTTTTAGTTAATATAATTATTGTAACATTTTCCTACGTAAATACTCTGTCACTTTTATATTTTCTGCAGAAATAATATCTGTGTGAGTCGCTCGTCAAGCTTATCTGTATTTGCGACATTCAGTTATCACCTGAAGATGGCCTGAGAAGCCAAAAGCCGGTTCATGAGCAAATAAACATAATTTTTCGCGAAATTTCGATTTTTTCTTTCCTTTTTAATATTATTGTCTTGTTCTGCCAATCACCGACGGATAATCCAGTTAATTTTATATCAAAATTAAGTCATCAATTGATTACACGGTAGTTTACACTATTTAAAATTAAGTGGACCATCGTCGTTGTGTCATGCCGTTACGTCAGCAGTCCTTTTTCAATTTTTCCGTAGATCACAATTTCAGTCAACTACAGTACGTAATCTTCACTTTACCCTCGAATGTAGTACTATTCTATTCACTTCGTTTAAATGTGGAAAAAGAGCTATTTCCTACTGAGTGCCGTTCTGTAGTGAGATCTCCCTAACTGTTCCTCTTGCTTGGTACTTGATCTACCGTGTAGTTGCATTGTATAGCAGCGTCTGGAGGAGAGACCCCACACGGTGTGACGTTGCATTATGGAATACAGTTAACGGAAACAATATTTCAGCACAGAACTGTATTAGCAGCGAAACTAGTTTGCTATAGCTATACCTTATTTACTATTCCAAGAACAGTAGCTCATAAAGGGACACAAGGAAACGTGATACCAGTTATTCCTGGTTGTCGATCTGTTGAGCGAAACTATTTTAAGACCAAATTTTCTGTTTCACGTAGCAAAGCATCAAGGGGTAAGATTCTGGGACAACAATCTCTTTCATCGCTTACCTTTGACAATGTTTATATTACATGACATGTTACTATGAAATATGTTATCGTAAGCGTTACTCTTTGTTAATTTAATTTATGGGTCTGGGGTATGCAGCGCTGGGAAGCAGTATATCTAGGCTCTCTTATTTCAGATAGTGTTTTTTCATTGCGAAAGACGAGTTAAACAGAGAAGAAATTTCTGCACATGCGTATATACAGACGATAATTCTTTCAATCGCCGACATCCGCAAACGGAAGATGACAACTATTATTTGACATTTAAACCTTCAACTTCGCCTTTTTTTTTCATCTTTTTTGTTCTTTCCAGCGATCAGAACAACGCAGATAGACGTATATCTTATTCGTGTTGTCCAAAATATTACTTTTACAACACTTCAGATTGACAGAAGTGGGAAAATGACAACCATAAATCATGACAACTTCGTAAATATTTATTTAAACGAATTCGTATTGATGAATTTCTGCCATACTATCTAATTTTTATCTTTTATAGATGTTGTTGATAATCCCTTCCATACAGAAAATGTTAGTGATGTTTGCGTATTTTGCGAGCTTCCTCGAAACGGCTTGGAGTTGGACAAACAATGGCTGCAGCTCCAAGAAAATGCTACTACAGTACTCCGTCCGAGCAGGCCTCGGAAGGCCCAACAGTACCGACCGACCGCCGTTTCATCCTCAGCAGATGCGTGTCACTTGATGCGGATATGGAGGGCATGTGGTCAGCACACCGCTCTCCCGCCATTGTCAGTTTCTGTGGTAGGAGCCACCTACTTCTCAATTAAGTAGCTCCTCAGTTGGTTTCACAAAGAGTGAGTACACCCCGCTCGCCAACAACGCTTGGCACACCCGGCCAGTACCCCATCCAAATGCTAGTCAAGCACAACAGCTCATATCTTCGGTGATGGGGACCGGTGGTACCTCGCAGCAAGGGCGTTCGCTGCTCCAAAAATTTTGGGGACCAGAATCATAAGGTCTAATGATGGTCACTAAAAATAGTTTACTGTGGATTTTGAACTACTATGGCTAATAAGGAGTAACTGGGGATTCCAAATTCCTATATTATTTACACTGTTGTTGTGGTCTTCAGTCCTGAGACTGGTTTGATGCAGCTCTCCATGCTACTCTATCCTGTGCAAGCTTCTTCATCTCCCAGTACCTACTGCAACCTACATCCTTCTGAATCTGCTTAGTGAATTCATCTCTTGGTCTCCCTCTACGATTTTAACCCTCCACGGTGCCCTCCAATTCTAAATTTGTGATCCCTCGATGCCTCAAAACATGTCCTACCAACCGATCCCTTCTTCTAGTCAAGTTGTGCCACAAACTCCTCTTCTCCCCAATCCTACTCAATACCTCCTCATTAGTTACGTGATCTACCCACCTTATCTTCAGCATTCTTCTGTAGCACCACATTTCGAAAGCTTCTATTCTCTTCTTGTCCAAACTAATTATCGTCCATGTTTCACTTCCATACATGGCTACACTCCACACAAATACTTTCAGAAACGACTTCCTGACACTTAAATCTATACTCGATGTTAACAAGTTCCTCTTCTTGAGAAACGCTTTCCTTGCCATTGCCAGTCTACATTTTATATCCTCTCTGCTTCGACCATCATCAGTTATTTTACTCCCTAAATAGCAAAACTCCTTTACTACTCTAAGTGTCTCATTTCCTAATCTAATTTCCTCAGCATCACCCGACTTAATTTGACTACATTCCATTATCCTCGTTTTGCTTTTGTTGATGTTCATCTTATATCCTCCTTTCAAGACACTGTCCATTTCGTTCAACTGCTCTTCCAAGTCCTTTGCTGTCTCTGACAGAATTACAATGTCATCGGCGAACCTCAAAGTTTTTACTTCTTCTCCATGAATTTTAATACCTACTCCGAATTTTTCTTTTGTTTCCTTTACTGCTTGCTCAATATACAGATTGAATAACATCGGGGAAAGGCTACAACCCTGTCTCACTCCTTTCCCAACCACTGCTTCCCTTTCATGCCCCTCGACTCTTATAACTGCCATCTGGTTTCTGTACAAGTTGTAAATAGCCTTTCGCTCCCTGTATTTTACCCCTGCCACCATTAGAAATTGAAAGAGAGTGTTCCAGTTAACACTGTCAAAAGCTTTCTCTAAATCTACATATGCTAGAAAAGTAGGTTTACCTTTTCTTAATCTTTCTTCTAAGATAAGTCGTAAGGTCAGTATTGCCTCACGTGTTCCAATATTACTACGGAATCCAAACTGATCTTCCCCGAGGTCGGCTTCTACCAGTTTTTCCATTCGTCTGTAAAGAATTCGCGTTAGTATTTTGCAGCTGTGACTTATTAAACTGATAGTTCGGTAATTTTCACATCTATCAACACCTGCTTTCTTTGGGATTGGAATTATTATATTCTTCTTGAAGTCTGAGGGTATTTCGCCTGTCTCATACATCGTGCTCACCAGATGGTAGAGTTTTGTCATGACTGGCTCTCCCGAGGCCATCAGTAGTTCTAATGGAATGTTGTCTACTCTCGGGGCCTTGTTTCGACTCAGGTCTTTCAGTGCTCTGTCAAACTCTTCACGCAGTATCTTATCTTCCATTTCGTCTTCATCTACATCCTCTTCCATTTCCATAAAATTGTCCTCAAGTACATCACCCTTGTATAAACCCTCTATATAGTCCTTCCACCTTTCTGCCTTCCCTTCTTTGCTTAGAACTGGGTTGCCATCTGAGCTCTTGATATTCATACAAGTTGTTCTCTTCTCTCCGAAGGTCTCTTTAATTTTCCTGTAGGCAGTATCTATCTTACCCCTAGCGAGACAAGCCTCTACATCCTTACATTTGTCCTCTAGCCATGCCTGATTAGCCATTTTGCACTTCCTGTCGATATCATTTTTGAGACGTTTGTATTCCTTTTTGCCTGCTTCATTTACAGCATTTTTATATTTTCTCCTTTCATCAATTAAATTCAATATTTCTTCTCTTACCCAAGGATTTCTATTAGCCCTCGTCTTTTCACCTACTTGATCGTCTGCTGCCTTCACTACTTCATCCCTCAGAGCTACCCATTCTTCTTTTACTGTATTTCTTTCCCCCATTCCTGTCAATTGTTCCCTTATGCTCTCCCTGAAACTCTCTACAACCTCTGGTTCTTTCAGTTTATCCAGGTCCCATCTCCTCAAATTCCCACCTTTTTGCAGTTCCTTCAGTTTCAATCTGCAGTTCATAACCAATAGATTCTGGTCAGAATCCACATCTGCCCCTGGAAATGTCTTACAATTTAAAACCTGGTTCCTAAATCTCTGTCTTACCATTATATAATCTATCTGATATCTTTTAGTATCTCCGGGATTCTTCCAGGTATACAACCTTCTTTTATGATTCTTGAACCAAGTGTTAGCTATGATTAAGTTATGCTCTGTGCAAAATTCTACAAGGCGGCTTCCTCTCTCATTCCTTCCCCCCAATCCATATTCACCTACTATGTTTCCTTCTCTCCCTTTTGCTACTGACGAATTCCAGTCACGCATGACTATTAAATTTTCGTCTCCCTTCACTACCTGAATAATTTCTTTTATCTCGTCATACATTTCATCTATTTCTTCATCATCTGCAGAGCTAGTTGGCATATAAACTTGTACTACTGTAGTAGGCATGGGCTTTGTATCTATCTTGGCCACAATAATGCGTTCACTATGCTGTTTGTAGTAGCTTACCCGCACTCCTATTTTTTTATTCATTATTAAACCTACTCCTGCATTACCCCTATTTGATTTTGTATTTATAACCCTGTAATCACCTGACCAAAAGTCTTGTTCCTCCTGCCACCGAACTTCACTAATTCCCACTATATCTAACTTTAACCTATCCATTTCCCTTTTTAAATTTTCTAACCTACCTGCCCGATTAAGGGATCTGACATTTCACGCTCCGATCCGTAGAATGCCAGTTTTCTTTCTCCTGAAAATGACGTTCTCTTGAGTAGTCCCCGCCCGGAGATCCGAATGGGGGACTATTTTACCTCCGGAATATTTTACTCAAGAGGACGCCATCATCATTTAATCATACAGTAAAGCTGCATGTCGTCGGGAAAAATTACGGCTGTAGTTTCCCCTTGCTTTCAGCCGTTCGCAGTACCAGCACAGCAAGGCCGTTTTGGTTAATGTTACAAGGCCAGATCAGTCAATCATCCAGACTGTTGCCCCTGCAACTACTGAAAAGGCTGCTGCCCCTCTTCAGGAACCACATGTTTGTCTGGCCTCTCAACAGATACCCCTCCGTTGTGGTTGCACCTACGTACGGTGCGGCCATCCGTATCGCTGAGGCACGCAAGCTTCCCCACCAACGGCAAGGTCCATGGTTTATGGGGGGGGATTATTTACACTAGTATCCAAAATTAAAGCAACAAACTGCTATTTGTCCGTCCTGTGTCTAATTCAATATATAATCGTACAAACTGTCAACGTGTGTCCGCACTAGTATCCAAAATTAAAGCAACAAACTGCTATTTGTCCGTCCTGTGTCTAATTCAATATATAATCGTACAAACTGTCAACGTGTGTCCGTACGATCGTGTGCTGCACGATAAATGGCATTCCGGTCAACGGACATCGACGTTCTCGATGACGTCAGGGCACCTATCAAACGTCGTACTGTTTGCCGGTCAGTCCCAGATCCACAATCGATGTGATACAGTCACAGACGGTGCAGTATGGCACGGAGAAGACGCTTACCAGACTCTTTGCGGTGGAGGACCAGAGGAAGAATGGAAGGTGGACTGTCGCAAACTGAGCCGGCCGAAGCGGCCGAGCGGCTCTAGGCACTTCAGTCTGGAACCGCGCGACCGCTACTGTCGCAGGTTCGAATCTTCCCTCGGGCATGGATGTGTGTGATGTCCTTAGGTTAGTTAGGTTTAACTAGTTCTAAGTTCTAGGGGACTGATGACCTCAGATGTTAAGTCCCATAGTGCTCAGAGCCATTTGAACCGTTTTTGAACAGTCGCAAACTGAAGTGGCCCTATGGCTTAGTGTGAATCGTTCTGTTGTTTCTCAGATGTGGTGACAGTTTACAGAGATCGAGAGTGTATCCTAAAGGCATCAGAAAGAGAGGATCGTTATTCGGTTGTAAGGGTACGGCGGTACCGGCTTAGTACTGCACAGCAACTGGCATCTGACCTCTCAGCATCCACTGAACGTTCACAAGAAATAGGATTGTGACGAAAAGAGGACGCGAACACTGTTAGCATTAAAAAACACGAACGAAGCTCCATAAATAGGGAATTGCAGGGCGAGTTGAATGTCCAAAATCATTCGTCAGTTATTCAAATTCTCCTAACAGAAAAATGTGGTGCCGAAGGCATAAAACCTGGACTGTGTAGCAATGGAAGGAAATCCTTTGGTCGTATGCGTGTTGTTTTACACTGTTTACAACTTCTGGCGAAGTTTACGTCCCAAGAGTGAAACATGGCAGGAGTTCGGTGATGATTTGGGCTGCGGTATCGTGATATTCCATAGAACGCATGGCTACTCTGCAAGGTCACATTCTGCTACAGATTATGTGCCCACTTTGACTCACCAGGTTCATCCCATAGTACAATTTTTGTTCCCTAATAGTGATGCTGTGTCCCAAGACGAAAGATCCACTGCTCACACAGCTCCCATGGTTTTTTGTGCATCTACATCCATACTCCACAGCCATCTTGAATTGTGTGAGGAAGGCTACCTTGTGTACCAGTGTTTCTCCCTTTTGCTTTCCCTGTCCCATATGGTTCGCGGGAAGAGCGTTTGTTGATAACCCTCCATAATCTCTATAATTTTACACGAGACTGAATTTTCATATCTCCCCTTGCCACCACAGTCACCACAACTCAACATTATTGAGACTTTCTGACCCGCGTTTGAGATAAGGGTGCGTAATCGCTATACACCTCCGCCAAATTGCCGGAATATTTTAGTAAGAATGGCATAAAATTGTCTTGACAGCCATACAAGACCTGTATTTGTCCTTACTGAGACGATATGAAGCTGTTTCGAATGACACTGGGTTTTCTACTCCGTATTAGGCATGGTAATGTGTTACTGTATGTTTTTGGTGTTGCTGTACTTTTGTCCAACCGCTGTAGCAGGAAAATGTTGCTTCAGACAAAATTTTGGAACGTAGAATACCTCCCACGAATACAAGAACGGCAAATTTAGCCTTTCTAAAACTCGCCTACTTAACATTCTTCTGAAAAAAAATCTCATGCTCATGACCATATAGTCTTTATTCAAGAAGGCAGAGGAATGGATAAGACTGTTGTATGTATGTGGTATGTTTGATATTCGTATTCAGTTTAAAGTTTTCCCAATCGTTATACAATTGCAAGGAAGATTACTATAACAAAGCTAAGACCCATTCGTACTTTTGCAGTTAGGTAGTGATCCGTCTCTCAGAATTAACTATCAAGTCGTCCCTGCTACCTTCTTTCTCCTACTATATGCGAAATTATTATTGCCCTGTGTTAACATGAAATTCAGTACTTGTAACGGGATACACTTTAGCCTCGTTTCACAGAACAGACATCTGAAATCCGTTTTTGCGTGAAGAATGTCATTGTTTTCAGAGTATTGCGCAGAGTGAGTGACCTGAGGAGTTAACCTAAATTGTCCCGGAATCGTTTACGATATCGGAATTCTGGTCTTACCCAGAGAAATTATTAGAAAATCCTCACAAAACAGCGTATACTCCATAGTTAAAGCGATACCTGTTACCGTATCATTACGACTTTTAGTGGAACTGCAGTAATTGTTGACTTTACAACACTAAAATGTATTTCAAAGAGACGAATTCAGTGATATTTGATTCTCTGAAAAGTACGCTGGTGGTCATTAAAATGCAACACAACGATGGGTAGCAAATACACTGAAGGAAAAAAGTCGGAAACAGCGCGATGGAGTTGCGTGACATATTCTGAATTCGAGAGACGTGTTCCTACATCAGAAAGATGATGTGTATTTAGATTTCCCGCCAGTCGCATAAGAGTGGCGCTAGTAGCTCCACTATGGGAACGCAAATCAGGTTTGCTTTGAATACGCGCTGTAAAGTGAGCATTAGTTAGGTTTGAGATTGGACGCGGTGAACTGATGTTAGTGAAAAATGCCGTCAAGACGACAAAGATGCCACTATCAACACCTTACTACTTGAAAGAAGCTGTGTAATAGGGCTGCGAGAAACTGGATATTTCATCTGCAATATTGCAGAAAGACTTAGAAACTAGTGACTGTCAAAATCTCAGCTAACCGTGTAATGGAGCTACAAACTTACACATTGCCCACAAATCCACGACAACACCACAATACATCCAAAAGTTCGACTCAACAAACTTTGAGCTGCCGGCCGGGATGGACGAGCGGTTCTAGGCGCTACAGTCTGGAACTGCGCGACCGCTACGGTCGCAGGTTCGAATCCTGCCTCGGGCATGTATGTGTGTGATGTCCTTAGGTTAGTTAGGTTTAAGTAGTTCTAGGTTCTAGGGGACTGATGACCTCAGAAGTTAAGTCCCATAGTGCTCAGAGCCATAACTTTGAGCTAGCTAGATAGATGCACTATTTTATTACTTCGGAACAGTCGGATATCCTATCCGAACCAAATACAAAACAAATCAACACACAAAATGACAACAACAGTTGCAATGAATCCAGTATTACTGAATTAACCATATTAAAATGCCCTCAAATTAACCTTTAATAGACTTTGATCTCGATAATCCAACTCCCGATACACATTCGTGTAAATAAACTCTCTGACACGAAATCCTTAGTACTGCCCCATACTGATAACCTGAAACGTTAATTCTTTAGTTACCAGTAAGTCACGCGTCTCACATGACTTATCGAATGAGCAATGCTGACTTCAACAAATCCTTGGCGAGCTGCCACAATTCCTGCAAGAAACTCCCTTCGGCCCACTACTGCTTCCGAAAGATTGACTCTCAAACCAAAACCTGTCTCTCAAGCAATTTGGAAATTTGTGATAAGGACTATGGGACCAAACTGCTGAGGTCATCGGTCCCTAGGCTTACGCACTACTTAATCTAATTTAAACTAACTTACGCTAAGGACAACACACACACCCATGCCCGAGGGAGGAAAGCTGCGCGAACAGTGACAGGATGCTTGAGACCGTACCGCTACGCCGCGCGGCGTCTCTCAAGCCAAGACCATATTGAGCATATGCCAGCCCTATGTTAAATTCAATTGGAAAATTTTCCAAGCAAAGAACAGCGTTCGCCTCCACCTCCAACAATCAAACTATGTATTATTATTTGCAGCCATCCGAAGACGCTGTTGTGGACAGCTCCGCGATTGTTTATCTCGTGCAGTCCTGGATTCTGCTTTGCCGAAAACCGCCTTCTCGCTAATGTACGACTGCATTACACTGCGTCCACTACTACAACATTATAAAACAAAAGTTATGGGATACCTCCTAATATCACATCAGACCTCCTTTTGAACGGCGTAGTGCAGCAACTTGACGTCGTAAGGACTCGACAAATGATTGGAAGTCCCCCGCAGAAATATTGAGCCATGCTGCCTCTATAGCCGTCTATAATTGCGAAGGTGTTGCCGGTACAGGAGTTTGTGCACGAACTGACCTCTCGATCATGTCCTATAAACGTTCGATGGGATTCATGTCGGACGATCTGGGCGGCCAAATCATTCTCTCGAACTGTCCAGAATGTTCCTCAAACTAATCGTGAATAATTCTGACCCTGTCACACAGTGAATTATCATCCACAAAAATTCCATCGTCATTTGGGAATATGAAGTCCATGAATGGCTGCAAATGATCTCCAAGTAGCCGAATATAACCATTTCCAATCAATGATCTGTTCAGTTGGACCATAGGACCCAGTCAATTCCATGTAAATGCTCCTCACAACATTGTGCAGCCACTACCAGCTTGCACAGTGCTTTGTTGACAACTTACTTCCATGTATTCGTGGGGTCTGCGCCACACTCAAATCTTACAGTCTGCTCTTACCAACTGAAATCGGGACTCATCTGACCAGGCTCCGGTTTTCCAGTCGTCTAGGTTCCAAGTGATATGATTATGAGCCCGGTAGAGGCTCTGCAGGTGATGTACTGTTAGCAAAGGCACTCGCGTCGGTGGTCTGCTTTCATAGCCCCACTGTTGTAAGGGATACGTTCGTCATATGTCCCACATTGATTTCTCCGATTATTTCACGCATTGTTGCTTGTCTGTTAGCACTAATAACTCCGCTGCTCTCGGTCGTTAAGTGGAGGCCGTTGGCCACTGCTTTTTCCATGGTGAGAGGCATTGCCTGAAGTTTGGTTTTCTCTGCACACTCTTGACACTGTGTATCTCGGAATACCTAACGATTTTCGAAATGGAATGTCCCATGTGTCTATCTCCAACTACCATTCCTCGTTCAAAGTCCGTCGTGTGGCCGTAATCACGTCGGAAGTGTATTCATATGAATCAGAGTACAAATGACAGCTCACTCAACTCGGATGTAAAAAAATTGCTCTTGAAAATTTGGGACCCTTACAGTGCCTCACCGCAACTGTAGAATTCAGCATTTAAGTTGAAACACAAACAATCTTGGTTTTTATTCAAAACATATTTGTTTATTTCTAACCACATTTAGGTTATTGGAGCGCCGTTAGGAAACTGCTGAGTAGCATCCACAAGAGAAACTAATCTATAAAAAAAAATATTAGAAAAAAAGATGTTATCAACACATACAGTATCTTTTGTCTTGACGTTTATTGAGAAATGGTCAGTCGAACGCTCATCACTAATATTATGCTCCAAGCATGTTAAAGATGGACAGTGTCAAACAGATTAGACAACTAAAACACATAGCACTGAAGTTGTATGAACATAATGCTAAATGGTGCTTTGTGGAGATTATTATGATTATTGTGATTGAGGTTTGGGAGTGCGAGGTAGGTTTAATAAATCGTGTGAAGCTTAAGACTGGTGATGTGTTCAGTTGGAACTGATCATCCGGGACAAGGTCGACGTTTTGAACTAAATGCTCTCTTTATTGGCTACATGTACCACTTCCGTGTCGACTTTGCATCCATGACGAGTCTTACGTGTAGTCTGCTGCTACGTTCATGCTCACGTGGGCTAGCAGCTACTGCTGCTGAATAAAACACGAGCTGTGGCAACACTAACTTTAACAGAAGTTGTAAGAATTGAGAGTTTTGACTAATCTGTTCGATGATTCTGCAAATATGGAATGGTATACCAGCTTATTTTAGTTGTGACTGTTGTTACAGAAGTAGGGAAAGATCTTTCTTTTTTGTTTATTGCAGATAGCGTTCTCAATTAAGTCAGGGCTATAGCAGGGTGACCAAACGTCCCGGAAAACCGGGATTGTCCCGGTTTTCATCCCTGTGTTGCGGTGTCCCGAAAATTTGTTTCGGGATGCTCAAAAGTCCCGGAATTCAGTTTTCAAATACATTTCGTGAAACTTTCTCAAATTTTTGGGATTTCGCTATATTAAAGGAAATACAACACAAGAAATTAATATATTTTAGCTTATTTGTCTAAAACCTCCATTGTCCCATACTAGTAATCACAGTATCAGTATTCATACACTCAGGCAATAATTTACTTTGAGCGGTACTTTGGCCAACAAGTAGTAAGTTGTATTATTGTAACAGAGCTATGAAACCGTCCGATTGTCGCGCCACTTACTCGCACACTCATTGTCAGAACAGTGTAGTAGTTGATGTTTTGTCAGACAAACTGCAATAGTTTTTTCTCATGTTAGTGGTATTATTGCTGCAGTACTGTGAAATGCAATGCCGAAACGTGCCTGCGAGTTCAGTGACTGTTATTCCAAGGAATGGAATTTCGTTAAGAAAGGTCGTTTTGATTACGAAGCAGAGTGTTCCGCATGTAACTGTTTTATTAGTATAAGTCATGGTGGACGTTCCGACATAGTTGATCACATCAGGTAAAGAAACTCGTTAACAGATACAGTGCACCGAGCTGCAGTAAAACTGTACAAAATTATTTTGTGAAACATCAGTCAAGTGAAGAGACGGAAGTTCGAGCAGCCGAGCTTACACTAGCCTATCACACGGTAAAACATCACCAAACTTATAGATCTAGTGATTGTACTAATAAGCTTAACAGCATTATGTTTGATGATTCTTCCATTGCAAAAAAGTTTAGTTCAGCAAGAACTAAAGTGTCAGCCTTAGTGAAAGGAGTTATTGCTCCCCAGAGTGTAAAGGAAAGCCTTGAACACATCAAAAAGTCTTCTTTCTACGGGATATCCATTGATGCTAGCAATCATAAGGCCACTAAAATATTTCCGTTTGTTGTTCAGTTTCTCGATATTAATCAGGGAATTCAGACCAAACTTTTGAAGGTGACTTCCCTACCTAATGAAGCATCTGACGAAATTTCAAGATTTTGTATGAATACTATCGAAATGTTTGATCTTGAGAAAAATAAATGTGTGGCATTTTGTGGAGACAACACCAACACAAACTTTGGTGGTTTGAAAAGACAAGGCAAATGCAACGAATTTAACAAATTAAAGGCAACATTGCATTAAAACATTGAAGGCATAGGGTGCCCTGCACATGTTTTACACAATAGCGTGCAGACATCTGCTGACAGTTTCAGCTGTGATGTTGAAACTATCGTCATGAAGGTATACTCACTCTTTTACATATATACTGTTAAAACAGAGAGGCTTAAGGAGTTCTGTGATTATGTGGGAACTGAATACATGAATGTAATGTGTCACTCGAAAACTCAGCGGTTATCACTGTTTTCAGCAGTTGAAAGAGTAATCCGCCTGTTTGAACCGTTATAAGGTTTTTTCCTAAATGAAGACAAAGCCCCCAAAATATTGATTCAGTTTTTCAGTAACCATTTAAGTGAAGCCTACTTATGGTTCATTCACAGTCAGCTTAGCACTTTGCAGCATGGGATAAAGGAAATTGAGGGAAGAACGAAAGGTGTAATAGAGGTAAATTATGTTTTGAAAAATACTCTGAAACTGTTTCTAAGAGGAGAGAACAGCAGTTCATTTCTTTTAATGTTAAATCTGTCCTTAAATGAGCAGAATGATCAGAAGCAGCGGAAAGGAGTTTTAGAGAAGAAGTTAACAAGTCTTATGACACTTGTGTAGAATATCTCAGGAAGTGGAGCGCCTCATATTTACCCTCATCGCCGGTGTTTGATAGGATGTTACTGAAGAGAATGCCAAAATGGAAAAGCGTTGAAGAGACAGTTTCTTATTTGAAGAGTAAAGAGATTGAAATCGATGATTCCATGCTCTTTGATCAGTTCGGCATACTGACAAATTTTGTCGAAGAAAGTCTTCACAAGTGGAATGATGAAACAAGACACCATTGGAATGTCGTGAGAAGTGGGTGAGTTTTTTTAAAAGCTGTGGCTGTCTTCTGCATTACTCTGAGTTGGTAATAATTGCAAGGTATTTATTTGCAATCCCAGCCCATAATGCCAATGGGGAAAGAATATTTTCGTTCATGAATATCCAGTGGACTGATGAAAGAAACAGAATGGAGGTGGACTCTCTTGAAGCAATCCTGCAGATCCTGTACAACTACAAAATGGATTGTGCCGAGTTTTATCACTGTGTCTCAAAGAACAAAGACATGATCAAGAAGGCTGGAGGCAGTGAAACATACCCTTTTCTCCAAGGACAGTCAATTCCATCTACAAGTGCTCAGTAATATTGAAGATCATGTTAATATTAATTGATTAAAAGTTGAATGGCTGTAAAATTTTGTAAAATCGTAATACATTTCTTCATTACTGTATACGTTTATTAAATGTCATTAATTATACAAATAATCTAGATTATATCAATCTTTTGTATCCTCTTATTGTTTATAATAATCGGGTTAACAAAATGTATCAACAAAATATTAATATTTAAAATTAAGATACCTGGGTACATGTGGAACGAGGTGTCCATTGGCACCCGGGTGAATGTGTCCCGGTTTTCACCGAAAATAATTTTGTCACCTAGGCTATAGACACTGCTACATACAATAAATTTAATTGTGTCTAATTCTGTTTGGAAATGCTGTTTTGACATTGGTATGGCTGTGAGACTACGCATTATGGAATGGAAGGCAGCATGTTTGTGTGTTATTGGGTTTTGGGAACAAGGAAGTACTGCAGGTCTGTTTCTGTACTTTTTTTCCGAAAAGATTGTGTTTCTGATGATGACCATGTTAAGATCGAAGAAGTTATGGACTTTTCTCCACGTTCTATGGTGAAATGTATGTTTTTATATGTGTTCCAGGAATGTGTTAAGTTGTCTGGTGGTGCCAGTCGACAGATACAATACGTCCTCCACATACTGAAATCAATACTGCGAGGGCGTGCTGAGAAATAATGCCTCCGATTTTTTTTATATGAGACCTCTTAAGGCTTTTTAAATGAAACAAACCTTACTAACATTCTACATTCTTATTCTGATGTCTACATATTTGCAGCCCGCTGACGCTAGAGGGCTCACAATTGTAGCGTATAACATGGCGGTGTCTAACGTAACTATATCGGTGCGTGAGAAACAGCAGGCTGTAATTGAGTTTCAAATTCGGGGAGTTCGTCGCGCATGGATCACGCTAACCTTCAGCATGTTGATGCCAGACCACACACGAGCGCTAAGTCAAACATTCTACACTGGCGGTGTCAACAAACTAGTGTGTTCGACTCCAGGATGACAATGTTGAGAAACAACGAGAAGTATAAAGATGTACAATGCTAACAACATTTTTTTTATTTTAAAAGATCTAAGAATTTTCACGTAAAAATTCGGAGGCACTACTTTTATGCAGGTCTATTGGAAGTTTGTTATTTGCGAATTTTTAGCTTATTGCAGCCCCGTCACCAACTGTGATAAACTAGTATTTTGAAGAATCAGCCTGAGTTGCGCAAATTTTCTGGTCTTTACCAGGTTTCGGCTAAATTAATCTAGCCTTCTTCAGAAGCATAAAATTACTATAACATGCCTCAGTAAGGCACAGTCAACATCAAATTAAACCCTATAGTAGCGTGGTACCATGTCGAAAGAAAACTACTTAACTGAAGTCCAGCCCCGGTATCTCTTCACCACGCGGTCGGTTGACAGCGGTAAGAACGTTGGCACGTAGTTGCCGCTGTGAACCGACCGCTTGGTGAAGGGATGCTGGGGCTGGGCTTCAGTTAAGTAGTTAAGTAGTTTACTTTCGACATGGTACCACGCTACTATAGGTTTTAATTTTATGTTGACTGTGCCTTACTGAGGCATGTTATAGTAATTTTATGCTTCTGAAGAAGGCTAGATTAATTTAGCCGAAACTTGGTAAAAACTATAAAATTTGCGCAACTGAGGCTGATTCTTCAAAATATTTGTTATTTGCTTTTCTTGAATATGTACATACTTTGGATGTCTCAAACGTTAGGCAAGAATTTTGAATTTGCTGATCATTCGTGCGCAGACTTTGGTCAGAGTAGCTGTGCCGCTGCTTGGCAGCGAGGAACGCGGGAGTTCTGTCGTTAGAGCTGTAAGTAGTGAGACATAACGCCGAGCAAAGGACTCGTGGCTACGTACACGTAAAGTCAAGTGGATCCGTGTTTAAGTAAAATGATTTATGCCTGAGTATTGTGAAAGAGACGAGAAAGATTCGATTAGTGATTTAGAATTAAATGAGATGTAATGAGATTAGAAAAGCGTATGAAGAGGAATGAAAGCATTGCAGTCGCACGTAGTTTGTAACCATTACTGAATGAGATGTCCATATCAGGGAACTTTAGATTTCGCGTTGAAGACTGTGTAATTCTCATGGTAAAGTATTTTTTATGTTTACCAGGTATTTGTCTAATATTTGTGAGAGTAAGAGTTTGATATCAATGTTGCCCTGTGTCAATGTTTGTAACATGAATGTTGTAACATGAATTTCATATGGTTAACAATATATCAGATAGTTTGAGAACAGTTTGTTAAAGGATTATTTCACCTAAGAGCATTGTCCACATCCTCGATCCAAGTCATTTTTATTTAAAGGGTGTCTCACCCAATGATGTATACAAAATAGTTTATTCGTTGTCTGGAGCATTGCACTAAGCTCTCAGCAACCGTAGTTAGAAATTTGCAGCTGGTGCATAGAGAGCAGGAAGCATCGCGTTTCCAAGTAATTACGTTACGAGATAGTTTCATTTCAGGACCAGTTTGCTAATAAAATTATCAACGCACAGGGACCATTTCATGACCAGAATTATTACGCAGATCATTAACGCACAGGGACCACTTTGATTAATTAAAGAGATTAATAGCAAATCTGAGGATTTAATCAGTTTGCACATTTATTTAGAAGGATTATAAAACAGTGCCAGATTCATGTTGTATTCTTGCAGTCAGATATATTTGGTTTCTCTCGCAAAGCTAAACAATAACAATGTTACAATCAACCAGCAATGCCAGTACGAGTTCAAAATCAAACCAAACGAAAATAATTTTTAAGGAAACTTCCAGTATTGACACTGAGAGTTTCTTTGTCCAAATGGTCCACGAAATTTTCTGTTAGAAAAGGACTGACAGGAAACCACGCAGCCAATCCTTCCAGGTGTCTGTACAGAATCCTTGGAAGTGAAGATAACTCTGTTGCAGCATTATATATATATATATATATATATATATATATATATATATATATATATATGGTGGTTCATTGATAGTAGTTACCGGGCCGACATTTTTGAGATTCCCGATTCCCGCGAAATTTGTCTGCTACTGATGTGCGGATTAGCCGTGACAGCAGCTAAAACACCTACTTGGGCATCATCATTTGTTGCAGGTCGTGGTTGACGTTTCGCATGTGGCTGAACACTTCCTGTTTCCTTAAATAACGTTAACTATCCGGCGAACGGTCCGGACACTTGGATGATGTCGTCCAGGTTATTGAGTAGCATACATAGCACACTCCCGTTGGGCATTTTGATCACAATAGCCATACATCAACACGATATGACCTTTTCCGCAATTGGTATACGGTCCATTTTAACACTGGTAATGTGTCACGAAGCAAATACCGTCCGCACTGGCGGAATGTTACGTGATACCACGCACTTATACATTTGTGACTATTACAGCGCCATCTATCACAAAGCGAAAGAAGTGGTCCAGCTAAAACATTCATATTTCTTTACGTAGTACACGAATATGTAATAAAAAATGGGGGTTCCTATTAAAAAAAAAACGCAGTTGATATCCGTTTGACCTATGGCAGCGCCATCTAGCGGGCCAACCATAGCGCCATCTGGTCTCCTCCTTCAAGCTAGACGAGTTTTGTTCTTTGTAGTTTTTTCGTTTGATGCTTCGTTTGATGCTATGGACCACCCTACATATATATATCTTTCATTATTGGGGTGTAAAGTAATGAATTGCTGCACAAGGCAACAGTCACTTAGTTGTTCTAAAATTAGAAATTACAACTTACAAATAGTGTACTTTCTTCATGTTTATTAGCCGGATTTCGGAGACTGAAAAACCTTTTGATGAAGAGGTGGCCACAGCGTTGCAGGAGGGGTCGAGCGGTGGTTTACAAACGCATGTCCACGGGGACTTGCCCGAACGTTGGACATTCCTGTGAGCACGGTGCATAAAATAATACAAAACTTGCTGCATTGCTATCCGTGCAATATCACCCACGTTCATGAGTTGCTTCCTCCTGACCTGCCAGCAAGGCAAAGGTTTGCTCTGGGATTTCTTTCTCGCATGGAAGTGCACAATGAATGGCCATGGAACATTCTGTGGACATATGAAACCCATTTCCATCTCGAAGGACGTGTCAATACGCAGAACTGCAGGTTGTAGGCACCGGAAAATTTGCACGCACATCAACAGGCATCACTTCATTCTGCAAAGGTCTGTGTGGTCCGTGTTGTCGGCATCGTTGGTCGTTTTGGAGGAGATGAGTCCTGAGGATCTTGCTACCTGTACCGTCACTAGGAAACACCATGAGATTCTTTTGCGCACCAAAGTCATTCCCGCCCTCCAAAAGCGTGGATGCGTGGGTAGGATCATTTTTATGCAAGACGGCGCTCCTCCGCACATTGCACAGCCAGTGAAGAGGCTGTTGCAGAGGCTTTTCGGAAATGCTAGATTACCAGGCGTCATTTCCCTACAGCCTGGCCGTCCGGATCATCTGATATTAGTCCGTGTGATATTCGGCTGTGGTGTTACCTGAACAATGTTGTGTTCAGTGCTCTCATTGAAAACGTAGTTGAACTGAAGGCACTCATTGCGTAGCGGTTTATAAACGTGGCCCCCGGGACACTCCGAGAAGTTGTGGAACATGCTGTTCCTCGAGTTGACCTTGTGGCAGAAAACGGTAGACAGCATACAGAATGTGTCTCACGACAATTAAAAAATCGATGTCATTTTGATTTTTATGCGGTTTTTTGGCCTCAGCAGAACTAAAAAGCGATTTTTCCCATCCGATGTGGTGCGACCCTAGCTTGGTGGATGGGCTTACGTACATAACAGTGCCACAACTGTTGACTGCAGAAATTGTGCAGTTACGCATATTGAGCAACATGGGTAGTGTAACGTGCAACTAAAACCATGGCTGTAGTATTGTGATTCATCTGTCATTTGTAACCGACCCGATTTACGTTAACACGCTTCCAGCATCATCTGTTGGTGTAAGTTTCATTAAATTTCTTTTTTGGTCCGTTTCCCACTACGTCAATAATATGCTGTTCAAATTTGACGTCATTCTGAGCAGTGGTTCTTTTTCTACAGCTTTTTGAAAGTAGAACTTTTAATTATATAATGGAGCGACCAGCTAAGCATAGCAAATAAGGGGAAGGTTTATAAACATTATTGTTGTTACGGTTTGGTGTTAACCGTTAGTCTCATTGACCTAGCAAAATGTGCTACAGCCTTTGCTATGAACCTTGCGCCTAGCAGACCCCATGCGCTGAATGTTTGCCTGCTGTCTAACGCAAAGGCTGTATTATAATATAGTGATACAACTGTTTTCGCCTTATCATTTGTTTAAAGGTGCTTTGCACCACCGTACACCGCTGTTTTGTCACACGGGCATTTATTATCGTGATTGCTATAGTCTAGACAAAAAAAAACAATAATAGCAGTCGCTGTGTAATGGCTCCGTCTACGTCAGTTGTGTGGTACGATTTATGATATTACTGGCCTCGCTGATAGCAAGTTCCCCAAAATTTATTGCTTCAATTAATTTTATCGACTTAAACCAAATATATCCAGACCAGTAATATGTAGAGATGGGCGAAAGATAAGCTTCATAAATATGTTGTAAACAGACTCAGTCGGTTGTTTCCGTTCGCCTGCACTGCACCGATTTTCCTCTCTGTTTCGATGTTCATCATACTTTAAAATTTAACATTCGATGCCGTGATTATTTCCATTGTACGTAATTTATGTGTTTTTTAACAATTTTCATTACTAGTTTTGCATCTACGTTGATTGTGTTTTCGGAAGATTTCGTTCGTTTCTAATTTGATGTGCTTTATATTGTCGGTTGTTCCGAAACGGCTGTATTATCCTATTTTGTAATTACGTTGCACCACTTATCATATTATTTAGACAGAAAATTTATTCATTTAAAGATGCCCATGAAATAGTGAATTTTTCGTTCACTGAGCTCTCCCCACCGACCAATTCTGTGATTACAGCTTCTCTGCTGACTACATAATTCTTCCCACATCCTTTCACAATGGTGGGTCCACCTGCCGTGGCATCTACAGGGCAGTCGCACTTTACATAGAGGTGTCCGGATACTTTTGATCAGATAACGTACTGATGTGAACTAATGACTGCATACAGAGAACTGTGAGGAAGCTTCGAATTCATTGATGTCACTGAAAAATTATCAAATAAGAAAGAAATGTAACTGAACTTTTAAGTTTATGAAATCACGCCCTACACAAAATTTACAGAGTTACAATGATGTATGAAACATTTTGCTAGTGTTTTAACTTGAAGGCAAATTTTAAAAACTGTTTAAAGTTCGTATTTGATGCTAAGTTATTAATAATACTGCTACTTATGACAATTACATGTAACATGGAGAATGTCCGCTTATCGCCAATTAGGTTAGACGCGTAACAGAGCCTGCATTAAGTGAGAAATTCTGGCATGTACAACATCCCCTTTTGTAGCGCTCCCATAAGGACTGCAAAGACAAAATTAGACTAGTTACAATAGCAACCATTCTTCCCGCGCTTCCTACAAGGATGGAATGGCAAGAAAACGTGATACATGGTGGAATACGAAGAAACCTCTACCATGCAGTTCACAGTGCTTTGCAGGTGTGGATGTAGATGACGATGAATGCATTCCTATCTCTGTTTTCCTCGAAAATTTTTACTCGCTACAGCTATCTCTAGTACCATGGAAGTTATTCCATGATGTGCTACCATCCTGTCCCTTCTCCTTGTTGGCTTTAGAAGAGGGACAAGGCCAGCATTAGTGCATTTTGTTAGTGCAGGTTGCCTACATCATGGGCACGCATGCACTCAGGGGCAAACCTATTGTTCTCCTTTGATTGACAGGCCATTAACCTACTGTTCTGCTAAGAGGATTAAGACCCTCGTGGAATTTCCTTTTGTTTGAATAATGGGCCCTCAACCTATTGTCCCCCCACCCTCTCCCCCCTCCTCCTCCTCACTGAACCCCTAAGGAAACTGCAACGCTCATGCTCTTCCCCTCATTGATGCAACCACACTTCTGATATCACTTTAATTGACTACTTAATTAAATTGATCAATTAATTACCCCTCCCCTTCTGGTAACACATCTTCCCCTCCCCTCTCCCGGAAATTGGCCAAAAACACTGAGTTTATGGGTCTTTTGGAGGGAATTCCATTGCAGAGTATGGTACAAAATGGTTCAAATGGCTCTGAGCACTATGGGACTTAACATCTGAGGTCATCAGTTCCCTAGAACTTGAAACTACTTAAACCTAACTAACCTAAGGACATCACACACACATCCAAGCCCGAGGCAGGATTCGAACCTGCGACCGTAGCGGTGTTTCGGCTCCGGACTGTAGCGCCTACAACCGCACAGCCACTCCGGCCGGCGAGTATGGTACATTGTTTAAACAATTTACACTATGTATGGAATATTGTTTAATTATTTATGATAGTGTATGGAATATAGTTTATTTATTTAGTTAAAGAATTTGTCAGGAAATCGATGCAATGTATATAATATTGTTTAAACAATTTAGACAATTTGTTTAATATTGTTTATTGAAACATGATCATAAAGCCGTTACTGAAACGATGATTTCATCCGTAAATAGAAATATTAAAAAAGGTAGGAAGATTTTTCTGTTTAGCAAAAGTGACGAAAAGCAGATTTCAGAGTACTTAACAGCTCAACACAAAAGTTTTGTCTCAAGTACAGATTAGTGTTGAGGATCAGTGGACAAAGTTCAAAACCATCGTACAATATGCGTTAGATGAGTATGTGCCAAGCAAGATCGTAAGAGATGGAAAAGAGTCACCATGGTACAACAACCGAGTTAGAAAACTGCTGCGGAAGCAAAGGGAACTTCACAGCAAACATAAACATAGCCAAAGCCTTGCAGACAAACGAAAATTACGCGAAGCGAAATGTAGTGTGAGGAGCGCTATGCGAGAGGCTTTCAATGAATTCGAAAGTAAAGTTCTATGTACTGACTTGGCAGAAAATCCTAAGAAATTTTGGTCTTATGTCAAAGCAGTAGGTGGATCAAAACAAAATGTCCAGACACTCTGTGACCAAAATGGTACTGAAACAGAGGATGACAGACTAAAGGCCGAAATACTAAATGTCTTTTTCCAAAGCTGTTTCACAGAGGAAGACTGCACTGTAGTTCCTTCTCTAGATTGTCGTACAGATGACAAAATGGTAGATATCGAAATAGATGACAGACGGATAGAAAAACAATTAAAATCGCTCAAAAGAGGAAAGGCCGCCGGACCTGATGGGGTAACCAGTTCGATTTTACACAGAATACGCGAAGGAACTGGCCCCCCTTCTTGCAGCGGTGTACCGTAGGTCTCTAGAAGAGCGAAGCTTCCCAAAGGATTGGAAAAGGGCACAGGCCATCTCCGTTTCCAAGAAGGGACGTCGAACAGATGTGCAGAACTATAGACCTATATCTCTAACGTCGATCAGTTGTAGAGTTTTGGAGCACGTATTGTGTTCGAGTTTAATGACTTTTCTGTAGACTAGAAATCTACTCTGTAGGAATCAGTATGGGTTTCGAAAAAGACGATCGTCTGAAACCCAGCTCGCGCTATTCGTCCACGAGACTCAGAGGGCCATAGACACGGGTTGCCAGGTAGATGCCGTGTTTCATGACTTCCGCAAGGCGTTTGATACAGTTCCCCACAGTCGTTTAATGAACAAAGTAAGAGCATATGTACTATCAGACCAATTGTGTAATTGGACTGAAGAGTTCCTAGATAACAGGACGCAGCACGTCATTCTCAATGGATAGAAGTCTTGCGAAGGAAGAGTGATTTCACGCGTGCCGCAGGGGAGTGTCGTAGGACCGTTGCTGGCCAGCCTGGATGTGGTTTTTAGGCGGTTTTCTACATCCCACTAGGTGAATACTGGGCTGGTCCTCATGTTCCACCTCAGTTATACGACCTGCAGACATTTGAAAAAACATTCGCACTATTCCATGGCTTGCTCTAGATGCAGACAGTTGGGGTACACTAATTCCATCCCAGGGGGTTTGAAGCGGCAGCAGGAAGGGCATCAAGCATCCTCTACAAGTAACACTGCCAAATCAATAGCAAAACGGCCGACCCCATGTTTAAGTGGGACAAAGACCACAAGAAAGTAAGAAAGAAAGAAAATGCTTTGATCCACTGACAGCGCTCTGTAACGACTTAGCACAGACTCAATGAGTGGTGCAGCTAATTGGGTGCTGCATCCAGAAGCTCGTCTGCATTCTGACTTAGTGGTGTCGATGACGGATGTAGTGGCTGCTTCTGCTCACAGGGAGCTGTTGAATTGAGGGAGAAATACAAGAACACCACAAAAACACATGTATATACGTACATGCAAAACGAATAATGAACACTGGGAGAGAGGAATCATCAACTTACAGTTGATAGTACAAGTCCTTTTTATGTTTGGCAGTGGTTCATCTCTGATGACATCCATGACCAACCTTTCACTATGGAATACAGATCACAAGAGACAGTCCTGCTTGATGGCTAGTATGTCTGGATACTGAAAATGAGTGATGAGGTTAACAACTGCAATGTTGCAAAAAAAGAAAGAACTATTTTGGATTGGTAACACTGTTGAGTACACTCTTATTCACCACTCAAATATCATGGACCGCCAGTTTGTATTCTAATATGATTGATGATGTTATGGTCTGCCATCTTGGTTTGTAATCTTGAATTCTAAACTTAAAACATGCAGACTGCCCCAGTTCCCCCAAGATAGCTATGTTGTATTGCTCACTATGCAGACTGCATTATGCTTGGTTATCTTGTTTACAGTTTTGAAGGGCTTGTTGTTACAATATTTTGCGAAACATAAATATTTGTGGGATGGAGTGTAGCGTAGTCTCCATTGTGCAGCGTACAAATTGAATTTCCCACCATATTCTCGCTTCATACAAAATACTTAAGGTACAGATTTCGTTCAAAATATTTAAGACTAGCCACCGACAAATTAAACTCCTCATGACGTTGAATAACTGTAAGTTCAATGACTGTGGGAATTATTTCACTACAGTCA
Source organism: Schistocerca serialis cubense (assembly GCF_023864345.2). NCBI lineage: Eukaryota > Metazoa > Arthropoda > Insecta > Orthoptera > Acrididae > Schistocerca > Schistocerca serialis. Next base: position 624,001,838 of record NC_064641.1, read on the forward strand.
AATATATTTCAGTGTCCTACAACCTAGCAGGCTCGTAGCATTTACCGCAAGATCACAGATACAGTCTTTTCACGTCACATGTTACCCACTATACGACCAGTAGAAAGACGTCCTGCATAAGCACTCTTATTGGAAGAGTCATACAGGTATTCATCGGAAAATGGTTTAGAACTCGTATGTGAGCATGCATGCTTTCTAATAGAAATCCTGCTACCCCATTTAATTATGAATATGTTTCACATATCACTCACATCTTCAGATCCCCCCATCTGTCACTTTATAAATCCACACTTAGAGTTTATATGAGGAATCACTGAATCACTCAAAGTCTAGTACTAGTCTGGATCACAGATCGAATTCTGTTTTCAACAATGATGGTAGAGTTTGACATTTTGCCTACATCGATACCAAATTTCCACCACACCAAAGTATAACTCTGCTGAAAATCAGTGTTAATGAGAAAATAATACAGTCACCACCGAAAGAGTGTGTGGTCACTTTGTGCAGCTGACGGAGAAACCATGGTTATGAAGTCTAGAACTACTTGCAACGAGCCAGGTGGCATAGTGGCTAGCACACTGGACTCGCATTCGGAAGGACGATGGTTCAAACCCGCGTCCTACCATCCTGATTTAGAGATTTCCGTGATTTTCCTAAATCGCATCAGGCAAAGTTCCTTTGAAAGGGCTTGGCCGATTTCCTTTCCCACCATTGCCTAATCCGAGCTTGTTCTCCGTCTCTAATGACCTCGTTGTCGTCGGTATGATAAAATTATCTTCTCTTCCTCCTAAAACTATTTGCAACTCTTCTAAGTACAAGGCTTTCACATTGCTACTGCTAAGCTTCACACTGAAACCTTGTAAAAGCGACTATGTGGACCTGGAGTGCTTTAGGTTAGATACAAACAGCTGGAAAACAAATTTCAAAGTAAAATTCCTTGTTTATGACGAAAAATCGAAAAATCAAGTTGCATCCTATCTAGACATTAGTGTTCATCAATCCAAGATACATGTGGGGCAATGTGATGTACACCATTTTCCTATCACATCTTGGATGTAAATTGAGGCGTTGAGTTTCACTGCTGTAGCGATCCTAAGTCAGTGACAGCAAGTGCTGAGCATCTGTTAGTTCCATGCATACATTTCTCTAAACATTTGCTTGACAGTTACTTTGAGATAGAGGAAGAGAGATTGTGGTGATCTAGTGGTGTATGGTTCAAATGGGTCTGAGTACTATGGGACTTAACTTCTGAAGTCATCAGTCCCCTAGAACTTAGAACTACTTAAACCTAACTAACCTAAGGACATCACACACATCCATACCCGAGGCAGGATTCGAACCTGCGACCGTAGCGGTCGCGTGGTTCCAGACTAGAACCGCTCGGCCACCCCGGCTGGCGATCTAGTGGTCTGTCCTGTTCTTGGTCATGACACTTCAGTCTGGATATATACATCATAGATGTTTGTGACTTGAAAAAGTCTCTGGAACCATACAGCTTCATTTAATTAAAGCACCTATGCCTATTTTCCAGCAGGGCACCCCATTTCGTTCCATACTGAAGTGCTATTCCAGTACAGTTCGAGAGTCTCTGCAACGCCGTGGTGGTTGAGGGGAATACCACGTGAGCCGAGGCATGGATGGGAGTCGGACTGAGGAGCCAGGCGTGCTAGGTAAGTCCATGCAGGTGTGTAAAGCCAGGGTGCCACGGTGGCGTAGTGGTTAGCGCATATGATCGGTTTGCAAGAAACCTGGGTTCAATTCCTCAGCCTTATAAAAAATTTTCTTTCGTCACTTCAGTCTTCATTTATACATCATAGGTGTTTGAGACTTGAAAAGGTGTCTGGAACCACATAGTTTCATTTGATTAAAGCACCTATGCCTCTGTTTCAGACAGAAACCCTCATTTCATTCGATGCTGATGTGCTACTCCATACAGTTGGAGATCCTCTGCAATTGTGTTAGAGTTTATCCGGAATATCAACTGGGCTGAGGCTTAAATGGGAATTTAGATTGAGGCGGGAGGCCTGATAGGTAAGTGCATACAGCTGTGTAACGCCAAGGTGCCCCGATTGAACAGTGGTAACTGTATCTGCGTAGTGAGCAGGAGACCTGTGTTCAAATCCAGGCCTTGCAAATTTTCATTCGTCACTTCAGTCTGCACATATTCATCATAGGTACCTGGAACCAGATAGTTTCATATGATTGAATTTTTGTATTTCACGCCATCATGACATGTACCACCATGAGTTATTGAACTTCCCACCTTTTTATACTTAGGTCAACACACATAGGTGACATCAGAAGAATTGGGGAAACCCTAACTATTTCTTAGTTTTCCGCCATTTTTTTTAATTTCTCACTATTTTGTACACAGGGCAGTTTGCCTTAGTCAGAAGCATGGGGGTGATATGGATTGGGAAATCCGATTACTTATCCAAGACATCATTAATGTCTTCATAGTTGACTTACTTTGGTACCAGAACTGTCCATGTCTGTCTATGGCCACTTATATGTCCGTTGTCTTCTTTCTTTTTTCCCAGTTCGAAGATATTTGCTGCAGCTCTGCATTCTAGTCCACATTGTGCAAAGCCTACCAGCATGCATTTGAACCTGTTTACTGCAGTCAAGCCACAGTCTCCCTGAACAGTTTTTATCCCACACGTCTCTCCATTACCAAAGTGACGATTCCTTGAACCCTTCTGTATATCAATATATGTCACAACTTAAAATTCTTTTTAATTTTTTGACTCAATCGCAACGAGCTTTTCAGTTTACTTTTGTAATTGCTCTAATGTCTGCGAATCCTTGTATGGACACACATCTGTGCAATATTGTACCTTACAAAACTGTGTCATCAATTTCTTTTCTCCCTTATCCCACTTCTTTTCCTCTTAATAAGAAAAAAACTCCTTTGATTTTCTTGCTTTTGCCTGTATGTATTTTATATTCTCTCTACTTCAGCTATCAACAGTTATTTTGCTACCCAAACAGCAAAACTCATCTATTACTTTTAGTGTTCCATTTACTAATCTAATAATATCAGCATCACCTGATTTAATTCGATAATGTTCCATTACTCTCGATTTACTTTTGTTGATGTTCCTCTTATAACCTCTTTTGAAGATAATATCCATTCCATTCCACTTATATTTCAAGCCTTTCACTGTCTCTGAAAGAATTAGGCTACAATGCAATCGACAAACCTCCGAGTTTTATTTGTTCCCCTAAACCTTAACCCTTTTCGTAATTTCTCCTGGGTTTCCATAACTGCCTATTCAAGTTGCAGATTGAATGACACCGGCCATAGGCTACAAACCTTCCTCACCTCCTTTTCAACTGCTACCGCCATTTCATGTCCTTTGACTTATACAACTGCAGTTTGGTGTCTGTACAAGTTTTAGACACCCATTTGCTCCGTGTATTACGCCTCTGCTACCTTCATTATTTCAAAGAGAGTGTTCCAGTCAAAAGTGTCAAAAGCTTTCTCTCCAAATGGTATGAAAGTAGAAGTGCTCTTCTTCAGTATACCTTCTAAAATAAGTCCGAACACTACTAGTACAAGTTCTTTCACCGAAAATGGGTTAATAGTAGAATCGAAGGAACGAATTTTTGAAGTGAATTAAATGCACTAAAATAAAATGAATGGGTCTGTGGGAATAAAATCAAAGAAGATGGAATGACACGATGAAATAACATCAGTGTACTAAATGCTGTACCAACCTGAAGAGTCCTGCCACTCCAGCTACAGAAAGTAGTGTTTCCCTACAGTTTTAAGAGTGAAAGGACATGACAGATAAGCAGTAGTTGAGAATGGAGCGAGGGATGGTCGTAGCCTATCCCAATGTCATTCAACCTGTGGACTTTGTGGAAACATAGGTGACAATGAAAGTTTGACACAGGCCAAGAAACGTGTTCATATTGACGAATACTTAAGGTGTCTGCTCGCGAAAAGCGGGAATCTGGATTAGATTCTAGGTCTGGAAGAGATTTTCAATTGTCACATCATGTCCTTATGTCTCCCATAATGTCCTTACGCGAGGTGAACGTTGGACGTAGTAGAATCGTTCTGCGGTTTGTTATAGAGTCGGTTCTCTAAAATTCGTCAAGAGCGTTTCGCGAAAACTCATCGTTTGATGATTTAGCCACCACAGATAAAATTTACGAACTAACTTGTGAGTATCTACGAGGGTGAGTCAAATGAAAACCTTAAATTTGTAATAACAAATCGAAATTAAGCGCCGTTATCCTGTAAGTTGGTAAGCGTGCTACAAACAGCAAGCAGAATGGTCTGTAGGTGGCAGAATAGTGCAGATGCACACATATCGTCGCAGTATCAGTATAAAGATGGCCGTCCCACTTGCGACTTGCACCAGGGAAGAACAGCATTCTGTTACTCGGTTTTTGCGTGCGAAGGTGTGAAACCTATTGAAGTTCATAGACGAATGAAGGTTCAGTCCGTTGGTGCATGTTTGTCACAGCAGCAAGTGTACGAATGGAGTAGGAAGTTCGCAAACGGTGTGACTTCAGTGGAAGATGCTCCTCGTCCAGGTCAGGCACAACGAGTTGTGACTCCACAGAACATTGCAGCAGTTGAAGCCACAGTGAAGAAAAACCACCGAGCGACACTGAATGAAATTGCAGCATGTTTACAGATTAGTCATAGGTCAGCACACCACATTTTGCATGACGTGCTCCAGTTTCATAAAGTGTCTGCAAGATGGGTGCCATGGCAGCTGACTCCTGAAATGAGAGAACGACGTGTTGATGATTGTGAAGAACTTCTTCGGCGCTTTGAACGAGAAGGTGATGGCTTCCTTGCAAGAATCGTTACTGGGGACGAAACCTGGGTTCACTTCCACCAACCGGAAACGAAGAGAGCGAGCAAGGAATGGCGCCATCCCTCATCACCAAAACCAAAGAAGTTTCGAACAGAATCATCAGCAGGGAAGGTTATTCTGATTCTCTTTTGGGACGAAAAAGGCGTCAGTTTGGAGCATTACATGCCTAGAGGGACCACTGTCACCAGTGTATCATACACAGGTCTCCAAAAAAATCATATGTGGCCTGCAATCAGATCAAAGCGACTTGGATTGCTGTCAGCAGGTGTAATTTTGCAACATGATAATGCAAGGCCCCACACTGCCTGTACAACAGTTGCAACAATCACAGACCTGCATTTTGAGTGTCATCCCCATCCACATACTCACCAGACCTTGCCTCAAGTGATTTCAACATGTTTGGACCACTCAAAGACGCAATGGGAGGAAAGAAGTTCCGTTTTGATTAAGAGGTACGCCACGCGGTGCATGAGTGCTTGCGCGGACTACCAAAAGAATTTTTTCTAAGGGAGTTTATGCACTTTGTAAGCGCTGGAGGACTCTGCATTGAGCGTGGGGGAGATTATGTTGAAGAGTGATACACTTTTGTACCACTTCTGCACAATAAATAATATTTTAAAAAGTATTTAAGGTTTTCATTTGACTCACCCTCGTATTTATTTTATTTATTTGTTTAGAGTTGGACGCTTTTGACCCATGGAAAGAGCTAAAATCAAAAAAATTATAAATAACCAGTTAGATTACAAAAGTAAAAGAAAATGAAAGCTCAAAATCCAAGCTTGCAAGCATTCAGGTGCTTTAGAATCAGCTTGTTGTAATACATCCAGGGAACCGACGAATGTCACAGTTTCGAGAGTCTCCCCATCCCCTGCTGCAGAGAGTAGCAGCTGTCCTCCCCACTCCACATCCGATTCGATTTAATTTGCGCCAGGCGACGTAAAATGCAGTTTAGCGGTTTGTTAGTTTCCGAATCGAAAGGAGCCTTGATGATATGTAAATTACCACTCAAATTTCCAGGCATCTCGAGGGCTGAAAGCGCTGATTGACAGACTCGTGGCGGTTCTCCGGGCTGGTTGACGAGACTGCTGAATGATACCGCACATGGGAAGAGACTTGCAACCGAGCAAGTGTCTACTGTGTGCTTATGTGGTGTGGACTAATGTTGCTTAGCACCGGGAGCCGCTGAACAGGCGTAGGCAGAAACGTACCTGATCAATGTGCATGACCTACCCAAGGTGTACAACCACTAGACAGGTGTGCAAACTGTTGCACAATACATCTGGGCAGTACTCAGTCGATAAATATACCAAAGCCAATGCTGTTGTTCTTAGAGTGCCTGCATCAGCTCTCCAAGAAGTTCCAGATAGATTTTGCAATAAATTATTGCGTCTCTTCGCTTTTGCTGCTGTTTCTCGAAGATGGTGCAGGTACTTAAGATGCTTATCCACGGTGACGACAAGGTACTTCGTATTCTTGTTGCGTAATATGCTGTCTCGGAATGTTACTTGCAGGTAGTAATTTGCACACGTGTTGCTCGGGCGGAATGCATCAACTTCTGTCTTCAGTGTGTTTCTTTTCAGCTTCCGTCTCCTGAAATAATCTATTACACGCAGGACCCGCCTCTGAGAGACTGATCTGTTGAGTCACTAGATAGATGTCTTTGGCGTACGTAAATTTGAGAGACATTTCACAAGATTGTAAACCGCAGTTCATTCTGTTGTCGTTGTATGCTAGAATGGTGGACAAGTGTCCAGCCAAGCAGAGGGTTGTCCTCATGTCAGTATATGAAACACACGCAGCGAAAATGAATCGAAATTGTTATTCATCAGGCTTGAAATATTGGTGGATCATCCTGCCACAGAACAAATTTGTAAGTCAATGGATAGTGTCCTATCGCCGGCCGGAGTGGCCGAGCGGTTCTAGGCGCTACAGTCTGGAACCGCGTGACCGCTACGGTCGCAGGTTCGAATCCTGCCTCGGGCATGGATGTGTGTGATGCCCTTAGGTTAGTTAGGTTTAAGTAGTTCGAAGTTCTAGGGGACTGATGACGGCAGCAGTTAAGACCCATAGTGCTCAGAGCTATTTGAACCATTTGATAGTGTCCTATCCTTAACTCGGTATCAATTCCTTAAATAGGTGCGGCTGGCATGGGATTCCCCTCTTCCCGTTTGTCGGTTTCGTTGAGCAGTGTGTTGACCGCCACCTCCAACCGTTCACCTTCCCACACACACATGATGCTTCTCTCCTACAGGGGACGGCACGATGACTCACAGCACCACTTCTACACGATCCTATGGCTGCTTTATTCGCTGTATCGTTTTCCCAAATGCCAAGTACCCAGTCACAAATCACCTCTTTGCATTAGTTTTGGGTTCACTGTAAAGTATTTGGACAGACTGCGAGTAGGAGAGAAACTCCCAATTGTGATGGCATCTCACCTACTCCAATGACTTCAGGATTCCTTATACTTCGGCAATTTGTAAGTTGTTCCGGAGGGCGAGCTCTGAAAAACCTTTCAGGTTGAGCAACTGGGTGTATTCTGCTACTTAGAGACACAGCTACAAATAACGAAAAAATCTCGATACAGTCTCAAAATTGAAGGAAACAAGCCTACAGTGTATGATGAAGAAAACAAATTTTTACAACAGTAGTCAGTAAATTTCTTCCATTGAGTCAAGCTTATAGTCACATTGGGACTCTGAAGACGCCAAAGCGGCATTTTGTTCTATTCCTGGATCCTAAACATTCATATCTTTTGTGTGTGTGTGTGTGTGTGTGTGTGTGTGTGTGTGTCTGTCTGTCTGTTTGTGTGTGTTGCTTACGGTCGCTCAACGGCGAGGTTATCAGCACCCTTACTCATATTAAATGTTACGAATGTGGAGGAAAGTAGGAAAATGTAACCAGACACTTTAAGACAATGGGACAGAATAAAAGGCGCTATACAGGAGACTAAAACAGAAGTAAAACGACGAAGGAGCTAAAAGGAATGCACAGGAAAATGTCACTGGCTGGTCACTTGAGTAAAATATGGGCGAGCCATTTACCCCGTGAACATATTAAAACCACCTCCCAAAAATCTTGGTAAAAACGTTGTACAACTCACAAAACTGTAAAACTCGAACCACGTTCGTTTGATAATTACCTAAAATAGACTTCCTATTCGTCTGCAAATCAGCCGCGGCCCGCTGGTCGGAAAATAAAATGCATCTAATAAAATGTGCATCATACACAGGGCTGTGGCCTATGCGAAGGCGAATGAGGAGTAACTCGTCCCTTCAAAGTGACTGGAAGGAGGTGCGCCACGATGTTGTTGTAGGCTTTACAACACAGAGCTTATTGTCTGTTACTTCCAGCCACTCATCCTACCACAGACGCAAGTCTCCAGAGCTCAACAGCGAGATCATAGCATCCAGGGGGATGGCACACCGAAATACTTGAAGATCAAGGCACGCCTGGCTGCTAGATTCGCCCTTTCGTTTCCCACAATTCCCAGGTGCGCTCGTAACCAGCAGGAAGACATGTCCTTCCCAAGCCGATGTAAGTGTAGGAGGCTATCCTGGATAGTTTGGACTGCTTTGTTTACTGGATATAAACGTTTCAGAGAGTGAAGGGCACACAGAGAACCGAAACAGACAAGAAAGTTAGCACTTGAAGAAAATATCATCTGCTCCAGTGCCCGCAAGATTGCATACAATTGTGCATTAAAGACAGTAAAGGCTTGAGGCGGTCGAACCTTGAGGACACGATCCGGGAAAACAACAGACCAGCCAACAGAATACCACTGTTTGGACCGACAAGTGAAAACGGCGACATAGACGTGGTGCTCAGATAATATGTCAGGAAACATCGCGTTAAAAACGGAAGCGGGAGTGCTATCTCTCCTGTACCGCACCAAATCTTAGATCACCCTGGGCCTCTCCAGAACCCAGGCGGGAAGACTGTTACAACCCAGCCGGTCTATGTGGCCGTGCGGCTCTAGGCGCTTCAGTCTAGAACCGCGTGACCGCTACGGTCGCAGGTTCGAATCCTGCCTCGGGCATGGATGTGTGTGATGTCCTTAGGTTAGTTAGGTTTAAGTAGTTCTAAGTTCTAGGGGACTGATGGCCACAGATGTTAAGTCCCATAGTACTCAGAGCCATTTGATTTTTTTGTTACAACCCTGGATTTGGGGTCGAACTGGCTCCACAACGAGTGGCACCAGCACACGCTGCACGCGGATTCCAAACAGCATTGTGGCTTGCGGAGAGTTGGAAAAAAGGCGTTCTTGAGGCGGACGAGCAAGAGTACAGTGTGTGGGTGAAGTCACAGATATGAGGAACATACACGTCCGATGCACCATGAGGAGCTAGCTCCGGATGGTAAGTGGCGGTTCCCCCGCCTCAGCACAGAGGCTGGGTATGGGACTAGCCCGATAAGGATCCGTGACCAGCGGAATCGCCTCACGGTGGACAGCGTCAATGATCCGCAAATAAGAGGGCCTCGCTAGTCCATACGCCATGCATCCGTAGTCCAGCCGCGTTCTTTAGCTCCAAGCACGAATGATTTCGTCGAATGTGACCGAATCATGAACATTCGCTCAAAGTTTGGACGGTTCACCACACGAAACGTCAAAAATTGACTCAGTCGCCGTTTTCCACGTGGTGACTCACTTGGACACAAACTCAAAATTAGTCTTGTGCTATATACCACTGCTGATATGACTCATAAACAGCGCTGCCATAATCTAGTCGTATATACATACACACATCAAAAACGCTTTGCATCACCTCGGTTCCGACAGTTCTGGAACCTGTACAGAAAATTGGAATAGAGATGAACATAAACATCATTGCCGCCCTTTTTATTGCTCGGGGAAAACCACACATTGCATGTTGTAAGTTAGACCTTGAGAGTTGGTGGTCTAGATTGCTGTAAACGCCGGTACCTCTAATACCCAGTAGCAAGTCCTCTTGAATTGACGCATTCCTGTATTCGTCGTGGCATAATAAACAAAAGTTCATCAAGGCACTGTTCCATAAACAGTGCAGCGAGAAGTCTGTGGGTTGTGGAAACGATTCAAGGATGTGACCTTTGTAGTTGTTGTTGTTGTTCAGTCCGAAGACCATTTTGATGCAGCTCTCCATACTAGTATATCCTGCGGAAGCCTCTTCATCTCTACATAACTACCTCAACCTTCATCCGTTTGAAACTGCTTACTTTATTCAAGCTTCTGTCTCCCTCTACAACTTTAAACCCCACCTTCCATTGCCAAATGCACTATTCCTTGATGTCTCAGGATGTGGCTCATCAACCGCTCCCTTCTATTAGTCAAGTTGTGCTATAAATTTCTTTTTGCTCCTATTAAAATCAGTACCTCCTCATTTGTTATTTGCTCTTTCTAATCTCCAGCATTCTTCTACATCAGCGCGTTGTAGACACTTCATTCTCTTCTTGTTTGAACTGGTTATCGTCCACGTTTCACTTCTATACGAGGTTACACACCAAATTCCTTAAGGAAAGACTTCCTAAAACTTGAATTAATATATGTGATAGACTTCCTACAACTTGGGTTAATGTATGTGATATCTGTTCTTTCGGACATGTCCAAAAGAACAGACACCATTTTGATTCCACATCCAGTACGAACTGAGACACAAAGGAATTACAGACATTACCTGCGAACGGGTATTGTACAGAAAATTGGAATAGAGATCAACATAAACATCATTTCCGCCCTTTTTATTGCTCATAGAAACCACACATGGTATGTTGTACCACCATACAGCGAGACCTTAAAAGGTGGTGGTCCAGATTGCTGTACACAGCGGTACCTCTAATACCCAGTAGAACATCGTCTTGCATTGATGCGTGCCTGCCTACGTCGTGGCATACTATCCACAAGATCATCAAGATCATCAAGGCACTGTTGGTCCAGATTGTCCCACTCCTCAACGGCGATTCGGCGTAGATCCCTCAGAGTGGTTGGTGGGTCACGTCGTCCATAAACAGCCCTTTTCAATCTATCCCAGTCATGATCGATGTGGATCATGTCTGGAGAACGTGCTGGCCACTCAAGTCGAGCGATGGCGTTATCCTGAAGGAAGACATTCACAATATGTGCTCGATGGGGGTGCGAATTGTCGTCCATGAAGACGAATGCCTCGCCAATATGCTGCCTATATGGTTGCACTATCGGTCGTAGAATGGCATTCACGTGTTCTACAGCCGTTACGGCGCCTTCCATTACCACTAGCGGCGAACGTCGGTCCACATAATGCCAACTCAAAACAGCAGGGAAAACCTCCACCTTGCTGCGTTCCCTTGACAGTGTGTCGAAGGTGTTCAGCCTGACCAGGTTGCCTCCAAACACGTCTCCGATTGTCTGGTTGAAGTCACATGCGACACTCATCGGTGAAGTGAACGTGATGTCAATCCTGAGCGGTCCATTCGGCATGTTGTTGGGCCCATCTGTACCGCGCTGCATGGTGTCGTGGTTGCAAAGATTGACCTCACCATGGACGTCGGGAGTGCAGTTGCGCATCATGCAGCCTATTGCTTACAGTTTGAGTCGTAACACGACATTCTGTGGCTGCACGAAAAGCATTATTCAACATGGTGGCGTGGCTGTCAGGGTTCCTCCGAGCCATAATCCGTAGGTAGCGGTCATACACTGCAGTAGTAGCCCTTGAGTGGCCTGAGCGAGGCATGTCATCGACAGTTCCTATCTCTCTGTAACCCCTCCATGCCCGAACAACATCGCTTTGGTTCACTCGGAGACGCCTGGACACTTCCCTTGCTGATAGCCCTTCCTGACACAAAGTAACAATGCAGATGCTTTCGAACAGCGGTATTGACCGTCTAAGCATGGCTGAACTACAGACAACAAGAGCAGTGTACCTCCTTCCTGGTGGAACGACTGGAACTGATCGGCTGTTGGACCCCCTCCGTCTATTAGGCGTTGCTCATGCATGGTTGGTTTAGTGACATTTGTGAACAGTAAAAGTGGCTGTGTCTGTGATACAATATCCACAGTCAACGTCTATTTTCAAGAGTTTTGGGAACTGGGGTGATGTAAAACTTTTTTTTAGTGCCTGTATATGTCGATCAGATTATGGCAGCGTTTTGAACATTAATAAAACTGACGAACCTCAAGGACGGATTCCCGACGGGAAATCGATGAGAAAAGACCCTATGAACATGTGTCCGGAAATGCATCGTTGACACCGTGGGTAGTTCCTCTGACCACCTGCCTTATGCTGCTTGTATATATATCCAGACACATATTAAACGGACCTTTTTCCTGCAGTTCCAGTCAGGAATCCGTCCTGCAGATTGTCGGTTTTATTAATGTTCACCCTGTATACAGGGTGAATCACCGTAGATATTACGGAAATGGTAAGTGCTATTGATGTGCGGTTTTCAAGAAGTGGATTGGTAGTCTCATATTGTTAGCAAACCAACAGATTGTAGTAATGCTTACAAAGTGTGTTTTTGGTGCAAACATACACCTTTTAAACAAAACGATGCATATGGACATTAACAAAGTAAAAGTAGGGAAAATTAGAAAGTCACTGGTGTTTGTTGCAGTTATTTAGGAGATATCGTATTTTGAAAAGTTCTCACACCTACATTCGTAGGATACCTGTGGTAGGACACGCTAAAGAACAACAAAAGTACATGTACCAGTTATGTAGAATCTGACCAGTAACGAGACAACTGACCGTCTCAGTTTGCGTTCAGAATGAACACCGGCAGCGACAACGCGCACTTCCAGTCTGGTATGGAGCGACTGCTGCACACGTGCCAGCATTTCAATGGAGATGTCCGAACAGGCTGCAGTAATACGTCGTTACATATCATCGGGTGTAGTTGCTATGTCCTTATAGCTTTCCCCAGAGAAGAAAGTCTACAGGCGTCAGATCCGGGTAATGTGCAGGCCAAAGTATAGGTCCTCTGCGTCCAGCCCATCGATCTGGAAACAATTCGTGAAGGCGTGCTGTAGCACCTCGTGCACTAGGGGCTTGACAGCCATCATGTTGGTGCCATTGGTTTCTCCCAGCATGTAGAGGAGCGTCAGAATGTCAGAGCATCTGTGGAAGATGGTTTGTCAGGAGGCTGTTATACTAGTGCGCGTTGAGTGTTCCGTCTATGAAAAACGGTTCTATGGTTCACTGTCCCACACCACATCTTTACATAACATGGATGCTGACGTTCCACCTGGCGAGGCCAACAGAGATTGTCAATAGATCAATAGTGCATGTTTCGGCTGTTTACCTAGCCATTATTGGTAAATGTGTCTTCATCACTAAACAAGGTATGTGCTACATCTGGAATATCCTGCCTTAATACCGATGTACAGAAGTTAATACGATTCTCGTAATTGTTTCCATACAGTTCTTGACGGAAAGAGATGTGATAGCAATGTAACGTATGTCGATGGACAATGTGCAGGACAGATGCCTGACTCATGTCTCTTCCTCGTGCGATTGCGCGGGAGCTAACATGAGAATCAAGTGCAACAACAGCAAGAACATTAATTTCCCTCTCTTCTGTCGCCACGTGTTTCCTTCTGTTATGTTGTCTAGGTGTTACAGTACCAAGTACACGCAACTAGTTAAAGAGGCGAGATGGCGAGATGGTTGACGTCTATTGCGATGTCTTCCCGCATACACCGTATAAGAACGAACTGTATTCTTCCTACACTTTCCATACACCATGAGCATATCTGCTTTTTATGATTTGGTAAATCCAGTCGTCCACTCGCGACTTACTGTTTGGACTGTCACACACTAACTGACCAGTAAATCGTAATGCACGCAGTAAGCAAACATATCAACATCGTACCTAGCAACTATGCAGACTGAATGCCATAAACAAGTGTCGGCGCGGAAAGTTTTCAAAATACGGTAGCTCGTAAACGAGTCGCACTAGAATCCTGCAACAAACATTACAGACATTCTAATTTATCATAATTTTACTCTGTTAATGTCACTAGGCCTTGTTCCATTTAAAAAAGTGTATATTTGCACAAAAATACTCTTTTTAAGCGTTATTATAGTCTGTTTATTGACTAGCAATACGAGCCCCTGTTTACCAGTCCATTTTTTTTTTAACCGCACATCAATAGCACTCTCTATTTCCGCAACATTTACGGTGCAAATTTTAGGTGATCCACCTTGTACACTGCCGGGAAAAAAATTAGTTCACTCTTTTAGACGTTTTATTTCTTTCACGATTTATTTTTAGAGCAGTGCATGTGGAGTACATGAAATGATTACCTTTATAGACCAACAGCACAAACTGTTCTTAGGTACCTTGCTGCAACACCTATATTAGTACATAGGCCGTCCGCGGTGGCCGAGCGGTTCAACGCGCTACAGTCTGGAACCGCGCGACCGCTACGGTCGCAAGTTCAAATCCTTCCTCGGGCATGGATGTGTGTGATGTCCTTAGGTTAGTTAGGTTTAAGTAGTTCTAAGTTCTAGGGGAGTGATGGCCTCTGAAGTTAAGTCCGACAGTGCTCAGAGCCATTTGAACCATTTTAATACGTGGTGTAGCCTCCACGGGTGTCAATGCAGGCGCTGACTCTGGCATCCAGTCGATCGTACAGATGGCGAATACTGTCCTGGGATACGTTATGCTACGCCTGCTCGACACATTCACGTTGTTGGTTGACGATTCGCACGACTCACTTCTCGTCCCATCATATCCAACAAGTGATCGGTTGGTCTGGACAATCTGCTGGCAAGGGAAGTTGCTCCGGGTGTTGCACAGCACGTTGAGCTTCACAGGCAGTGTATGGGCGAGCATTGTTCTATTGGAACAAAACATCACTTACCTGTTGCGAGAACGGCAAAAGAGCGGGTCTAACAACATTCTGTACGTATCTAACGCTGGTTAGCGTGCCCTCCAGAAACACCAAAGGTGAACGAGAGTTGTAGCTTATCGCACCCCTGGGATAAGGCCAGTGTGTTTTAGATGGTTGCACTCTGGGAGACAGTGCTCACTAGGTCTACGTCGTTCGCGCAAATGACCATCACTTGCGTGTAGGCAGAATCTGCATTCATCGCTGAAGACCACGGCTCGCCATTCGATTTTCCAAGTGATCCTCTGACGACACCGGTCGTGCCGTCGATACTGTGGCGTGAGTGGAACACGGGCTAGAAGTGTGCTTGTCCGTAGAGTCACCACCAATGACCGGTTCGCAACAGTTCGTGCTGACACGTCTGTGCTCACAAGCCCTCTTATCTGTGCTGTGGTAGCTGTGCGATTTGCCACTGCTGTCCTTACCATACGACGATCCCGGTGACGATCCCGGTGGGCTTCTCTCCTGGGTGAACGTCCACAACTTTGTCGACGGGTGTGAGAATGTTCAGTTTACCATTAATACCAGCACCGTTGTACAACCGGTGCAGTTCTTCCAACCTGTGTGGCAGTTCCCCGAAAGGAACATCCCGCCTCCCGGAAGGCCCCTGTCAAACTCGCCCATTTGGCTGTAGAAATCACAAGTACCTGCTTGCTTCACGCGTTTGGCGAGCGCATATGTGTGTGTGTGTGTGTGTCTCTGTGTGTGTGTGTGTGTGTGTGTGTGTGCTGCATCACCTCCTAAACCAATGGATCAATTTGAAACATGAATGAGATTTTCACTCTGCAGCAGAGTGTGCGCTGATATGAAACTTCCTGGCAGATTAAAACTGTGTGCCCGACCGAGACTCGAACTCGGGACCTTTGCCTTTCGCGGGCAGGTGCTCTACCAACTGAGCTACCGAAGCACGACTCACGTCCGGTACTCACAGCTTTACTTCTGCCAGTACCTCGTCTCCTACCTTCCAAACTTAACAGAAGCTCTCCTGCGAAACATGCAGAACTAGCACTCCTGAAAGAAAGGATATTGTGGAGACATGGCTTAGCCACAGCCTGGGGGATGTTTCCAGAATGAGATTTTCACTCTGCAGCGGAGTGTGCGCTGATATGAAACTTCCTGGCAGATTAAAACTGTGTGCCCGACCAAGACTCGAACTCGGGACCTTTGCCTTTCGCGGGCAGATGCTCTACCAACTGAGCTACCGAAGCACGACTCACGTCCGGTACTCACAGCTTTACTTCTGCCAGTACCTCGTCTCCTACCTTCCAAACTTAACAGAAGCTCTCCTGCGAAACATGCAGAACTAGCACTCCTGAAAGAAAGGTAGAGCACTTGCCCGCGAAAGGCAAAGGTCCCGAGTTCGAGTCTCGGTCGGGCACACAGTTTTAATCTGCCAGGAAGTTTCAATTTGAAACATATTTGGTACAGTAACGTGACAGTAAGATCTCCCCTGCTGAGGGTGGCTGTGAAAAGGTGTGACATAAAAGCGTAAGTCAGGGATCCCTGAAGCAGTTGCAGCCAAATTTGTTATAAACATGACTCATTTTTCTATAAAAGGACTGTGAGGAAATACCCCTGCTATCCCTAGGGACAGGGATTGGAGAAGATGGTGATACATAAAAATATTCTAAAACGACCTTTTGGTGTTTCTTTCACGAATTTAGTTATTTTGAAATACTTCAAAAGGATGAAGTGCAACTTGTATCTTTTTCGACATCTTTTGGGACCAGCAATTTAACATGTTTTCTGGTGTCGTATGGTGTAAACCAGACATATATCTTTGTAGTATACATGACAACAGGCATGAGGGCAAAACCGCGGGTAAAAAAATTAATGTTCCATAAAAATTACACGAGGCAGAAATAACTAATGTTATATAAAAATTACACTAGGAAGAAGCTTCCTGTACCCCAGGTCATTCCGGTAAGGCTTTTCAAAATTTTCCATGATTTTATACCCTTTGATCGTACGTCTGAACTCTTCTTTGCAGTTGACAAGAATAGTGTCTCTATTGAGGTCTAAGTGAAATTTTCTGGTCGCGTATAACAGGCGTCGGGCAGGTGAAACCAAGTTACTTGTTGGATGTGTTTATCGGCCACCCGATTCCGTTGTGGCAGTTCTAGAGTCATTCAAAGAAAGTAAATACCCAAGTCATGCGATACTAGTTGGAGGTGAATAGACCTACCAAGTATAGACCAGGATGTCGATAGTTTCATGCAGGGGGTACAGGCAGACAGTCATGCGATGTGTTATTGAAGACGTTTTCTAAAAACTGGATGGAAAAAACACACCATGGTTTAATAATGAATGCAAAGGAAGGAGAGGCTGTTGCATACTCTGTTCAAAAGAGAATGCACAAATGACGTCAAGCAAACTTTAGTAGAAGTTCGTGCGTCTGTGAAAATATCCATGCGAGAAGCATGCAACAAATACCACCGTCATATCATGACCGGATGCAATCCCAGTTCGGTTTTACAATACTCTCCAGTATTGGCCCCTTACCTAGCTTGCATTTATCGCGAATCTCTCGTCCAGCGTAAAATTCCAAGAGACTGGAAAAAAGCGCACCTGACTCCAGTATCTAGGAAGGGTGAAAGAACGGACCCGCAAAATTGCAGACCAGTATCCCTAACTTCAGTTTGTTGCAGAAACCTTGAACATATTCTCAGTTCGAATATGATAAATTTCCTTGAGACTGGGAATCTTATGTCCACGAATGAACATGGTTTTAGAAAGCATCGCTAGTGCGAAACTCAGCTTGCCCTTTTCTCACATGATGTACTGCGAACTATGGACGGAGGGCAACAAGCACAGTCCATATTTCTAGATTTTCGGAAAGCGTTTAACACGGTGTCCCACTGCAGGTTGTTAACGAAGGTACAAGCATATCGAATAAGTTCGCAGACATGTGAGTGGCTCGAAGACTTCTTAAGTAATAGAACCCAGTAGGTTGTCCTCGACGGCGAGTGTTCATCAGAGACAAGGGTATCGTCAGGAGCGACCCAGGGAAGCGTGATATGACCGCTGTTGTTCACTGTATACACCCTACAAAAATGATTTGGTGGACGAGGTGGGCAGCAATATACGGTCGTTTTCTGGTGATGCTGTGATGTACGGTATGTTGTCAAAGCTGAGTGACTGTAGGAAGCTACAAGATGAGCTAGACAAAATTTCTAGTTGGTGTGATGAATGGCAGCTTGTTCTAAATGTGGTAAAATGTACGTTAATGCCGATGAGTAGGAAAAACAAACCCGTAGTGGTCGGATACAGCATCAGTAGAGCACTACTTGACACAGTCGCGATGTTTAACTATATAGGGATAAAGCGGAAAAGCGATGTCAAATGGAACGCGTACGTGAGGACTGTTGTAGGGAAGGCAAATTGTCTTCGGTTTACTGAGAGAATTTTAGGGAAGTGTGGTTCATCTGTAAGGGAGGCCGCATATAGGATGCTAGTGCTGCCTATTCTTGAATACTGTTCGAGTGTTAGTGATCCGTACCAGCTAGAAGTAAAGGAGGACATGGAAGCAATTCAGAGACGGGCCGCCAGATTTGTTACCGGTAGGTTCGAACAAAACGTAATTTTTACGGAGATGCTTCGGAAACTCAAATGGGAATCCCTGGAGGAAAGCCGATGTTCTTTTCGAGAAACACTACTAAGAAAATTTAGAGAACGGGAATTTGAAGATGACTGCCGAATGATTTTACTGCGGCCAACATACACTACGAGTAAGTAGAACGGAGATACTGTAAGATACGAGAAATTAGGGCAAATACTGAGCGTATAGACAGGCGTTTTTCACTCAGTCTATTTGAGAGTGGAATAGGAAAGGAAGTAACTAATGTGCGGAGACTTGCGGAGTATCTGTGTAGGTGTATATGTACAGTAGCCAAGTCACTTTAATGACGAATACTACTTCCAGGAATCGTACCATTACCTGAAGTTTGAAACATTGTCTCTCGTTTTGACCACCTGTTATTTAAAACTCCGAATGAACAGTTAAAATTAAGACAAATAGTTTTCTCTGGGTAGCTGCAGTTTCTGGAAAGTCGTGAATATGCAGCGTGCTTCAGGAGGAAGATCAAATACTTTATGAGATGGGAGTAAAGACTAATTCGAATAAAACATTGCTTACAACAAGTTTTTAATTTTTATTGATTACAAACATATAACTGTTACAATGTAACACGAGCGCTCACAGAAGATGTTAAGCAAAGGCAAATTACTAATTTTAACGTTGATTTTCGTAAGTTCCACTTCCAACTTCAACGTACTTTCAAAGTCTCTTGACAACGCAACCAGGCGCTTTTCTGAGGTCGTTTAGACGTTCTTTCGTAAGAGTGGCACTATACGTTACCCGAACGATCAACTAGTCTCTTGTGTCTACTTTTTCTTTGTAGACTCAGTCTATCAGCCATCCTATAGGCAAAGACTGTTTACAGCAGCCTTGTCCGAGGATCCGACCGCCATCCGGTGAACGCTAGATTTAGATTATGTGTAGTGAAAACATGAGTAAACACTCTCGAATCCGGTACTCTGCGGTTAGGAAACCGTCTACCGCACTAGCAACAAGCAGTAGCAGCGTTTCGAAACCCATACACAAACAGCATATCTGTGTATTCACCCTTTATTAACTGGACAAAGAGTCACACAGTTGATAATTCAATTACGTAAACTAATGAACAATATCAAAACAAAAGTAACAGTCGATTCAAATGGCTCGGAGCACTATGGGACTTAACTTCTAAAGTCATCAGTCCCATAGAACATAGAACTACTTAAACCTAACTAACCTAAGGACATCACACACATCCACGCCCAAGGCAGGATTCGAACCTGCGACCGTAGCTGTCGCGCGGGTCCAGACTGTAGCGCCTAGAACCGTTCGGCCACCGCGGCCGGGTAACAGTCGATAAATATACCCTTAGCAACTAGAGTAACAGCACGAGAAATGAAAACTTATCTCTGTAACCAACTATATTTCTCTTATCAATAAAATTGGACAAATTTTGTGTGAATTAGCCTATACTACGACCACCTAAAATATTTACACTCTATGGTCAAAAGTATACAGACACCTCTGTATAACGTGGGACTGTCCAGCAGACGCCATGAATGGCTGATCCGCCGGTATAAAAGGAGGCAGAGCGTATTGTGCTGTCAGTAGAGAAGCAGCAGCAGCAGAATGGGAACCCAGGACGGCTCAGTGACTCCGAACGCCGACTAGCTACTAGTTACTACATTCATGCTCATAAATTAAGGATAATTGCAGAATGTGGTGCCACACAACGTGACACAACACAAAATTGGCGCTAATAGCATAGGCACTTAGAGAACACAATGGCAGAGATCTGTAAGTCCACGGTATTGCTGATAAGTTGAGAAAACCGTCCCGAAACACATGTGCTACAAAACTCCACTGTTTCCTGCGCATGTACCCAAATATGGGATATGATCACCATGCACACGTTCACAGGCCGCACAACGGGTTGGCATACTCTGGATCAGGTGATCGAACAGCTGCTGGGGTATAGCCTCCCATTCTTGCACCAGTGCCTGTCGGACCTTCTGAAGTGTCCTAGGGGTATGAAGACGTCCAGAGATACGTCGACGGAGAGCATCCCAGACGTGCTCGATGGGGTTTAGGTCTGGATAACAGGCAGGCCACTCCATTCGCCTGATATCTTCTGTTTCAAGGTACTCCTCTACGATGGCAGCTCGGTGGGGCCGTGCGTTATCATCCATCAGGAGAAAGGTGGGACCCACTGCACCCCTGAAAAGGTGGTCATACTGGTGCAAAATAACGTCCCGATACACCTGACCTGTTTCAGTTCCTCTGCCAAAGACATGCCGGGGTGTATGTCCGCCAATCATAAGCCCACCCCTACACCATATAAGCACGGCGTAAATACAGGTCCCTTTCAGGACATTAAGGGGTTGGTATCTGGTTCCTGGTTCACGCCAGATAAAAACCCGGCGATAATCACTGTTCAGACTATACCTGGACTCGTCTCTGAACATAACCTGGGACCACGGTTCCAATGACCGTGTACTGTGTTCTTGACACCACGCCTTACGAGCTCTCCTGCGACCAGGGGTCAGTGGAATGCACCTTGCAGGTCTCTGGGCGAATAAATCGTGTCTGTTCAGTCGTCTATAGACTGTGTGTCTGGAGACAACTGTTCCAGTGGCTGCGGTAAGGTCCCGAGCAAGGCTACCTGCAGTACCTCGTGGAGGAGGAGGAGGAGATTAGTGTTTAACGTCCCGTCGACAACGAGGTCATTAGAGACGGAGCGCAAGCTCGGGTGAGGGAAGGATGGGGAAGGAAATCGGCCGTGCCCTTTCAAAGGAACCATCCCGGCATTTGCCTGAAGCGATTTAGGGAAATCACGGAAAACCTAAATCAGGATGGCCGGAGACGGGATTGAACCGTCGTCCTCCCGAATGCGAGTCCAGTGTGCTAACCACTGCGCCACCTCGCTCGGTACTTCGTGGTCATCTGCGGGCACTGATGGTGAGATATGAGTCTTCTTGTGGTGTTGTACACTGTGAACGTCCCGTACTTTAGCACCTGGACACGTTTCCTGTCTGCTGGAATCGTTGCCATAATCTTGAGATCACACTTTGAGGCACGCGGAGGGCCTGTGCTACGACTTGCTATGTTTGACCAGCCTCGAGTCGCCCTGGTATTCTACCCCTCATCGTCATCAATACGTGTTCTTTGGACCATTTTCAACACACAGTCACCATTAGCACGTCTAAAAACGTCTGCACACTTACTCGCTGCACCGTACTCTGACATGAACCAACACACCTCTGCGTATGTGGACTGCTGCCAGCGCCACCGTGCGACGACCGCAGGTCAGATTCACCGCATGGTCAAACCCCGAGGTGATTTTAACCCACAAACCGCCCACCAGAGCGCTGTTTCACCATGGTATCAGCATTATCCTTAATTTATGAGCATGAATGTAGATGTCGCTTGAGATATCAGTGACATTTCGACCTTTCTAAAGCTGCCCAACTCGACTGTTGGTAATGTGATGGCGAAGTGTAAACGCGAAGAATCAACCACAGCTAGATGAGCCGTGGCGGCTTCATTTCATCTTTCTTCCCCCTTGATTTGCTGGCGCTCCGCTATGTGGCATCAGTTACCCTTAGCTCCCCGTGTCAGATCGCTGACGCAGAGTCTTGAAAACACGCCGGAGCGTGTGGAGTTTGGAAGTGTATGGATACATGGCGAGAGGACAACACGGACAGTGGTCGGCCCGTCAGCTGTGTGGCCGTTGGCTCTGTTTGTGCGGAAACTGATTTGTTATTAGTTACGGGTGTACTATTATTGGATGTATCGAAGTTTTCACCATGCCCTTCACTGTACTTCAGCTGAATCGTCTTCCCTTACGTCAACGCTGTATGCTTTTTGATACTGGCCCTTTTCATTGAGATGAAATCGTGGAATAACGACTTATTGATGTAGCAATGGTTTGGATCAGCTCGCTCTGTAATATGCCTGTCTCCGTGACTCTCGCTTTATGGATCTCAAAAAGATTTCCACCCGTTGTAATTACTGTTAACCACACCTGGTCTGTTTGAGTTCGAACCATTTAATGGTTAGTGCTTGTTCCACATGCGTAACGGTGGCTGTTTGCCATTATAGGTGCTACTTCAAGCTCTACCTTTCTGTTATTAGTTTACGTCTCAAGCTGTCTGGTACTTTATATTTGGTGGCTTTCAAATCAGTGTCATTTTCCTGTGAGCCGACATGCCGTTGGTTGTTACCCTAGTGTCTAATGAAATTGGGTATTAAGTGTTGTTAAAGTGCTCGTAACCTCTGTGGTAAATCTGGTTAATTAAGTGGTTGTTTTTTACGCTTTGGGATATTTACTTGGATTTATATTTAATTTTTTAATTATTTTAAGGAAATTTGTAGAACTAATGTATGCTGTTCGGATTGTGTTTTTGATCGTTCTGAAATCTACATGCCATGGAAGAGAGCCTTACTTGTAAAGGCTAGCCATGAAGTCCACCTCCTAGAGATAAGCTTCTGTTTCCTATAGAAATTTCAGTTTGGCACAAAAAAGTCTCTGGGTGTGTAGTCTAGGTAGCTTATTGGTTGTTTTACTATTTGAAGTAACTTTCGAAGATTCATAATTTCACAGTATTAAGGTAAGTTGTTTTAGGGGAGATGTTTATTACGCCATCATTTTACCGTTTCACGAGAATGTTATTAAGCAGTGTTTGCTCTGTGCAGTTTTGAGTTACATTACTGTTTAATTATTATGGCAGGTGTGAAGGTTTTATACTATTAAGTTGTTAAGGCATGGACGAATTACGTTTTCTTAACTTGTATCTTTCAGCTCATGTTTCACCTGAGAGGCATTTGTTAAGAGCTCTTAGTTTTACGAGCTGCGGGTCTGTTGTTTGGGTCGGTGCCTGACCACAGGGACCTGTTGCTGTTACGCAACATCATAGTGTTTTCGGCAGTGTTTGTGGCTGCTCTACATTACCTTAGTGGAGCTGTTCGCGCTGGCAGCGTATATCTTCAGTCTGTTTAACCTGCGCTGTTATTTACAAGCTCTTATGTTAATAGTTTGCATCAAATATTTTACGTCTCTCCTGAAATGGGTAATATTATCTGATTTACGATAAACGTTCAGATTTTCTAAATCAGATTATTTCAGCTTGTACTTATTTTGATAATATGGGAAACTTTGAACTTACTTTCTCTAGTGGCCAATGTTTGAGATGTTTTTACAATTATTTTGCAACCATTTCCGTACTGTATTCATTCCATGCATGTAAAAGAAAATCTTACTGCATCGCAACTGTTAACACTTAACTTTCATGGTTTGTCTGTTCTGAAAATTGAATGCTCGGTCTTGTGATTGTGTAGTTAGTAATCGCAGCTGCAGGTGTTACTTTCAAAGGCTACTCTAATTAATATTGAAATTAATTTCAAGTTTTTTTTAAATCCACTTTTAGAGCTGTAAATGGCGATTTGTTCTTAGAGTTTTGGGAGAGTAGCTCTTCTTTAAATAATAAATGTATTACCTTACTATCTTGCAGTTCTGTATTTATTACTGATTTGTTGCTTGTGGCTTGGGGCCTTTGATATGTGGCTTACATCGATTATTTAAAAAAAAAAGTCGTGTTTCCCATTCTTTGGCGTGGTTAATATTGTATTCGGGTTGTTAGAGTAATGTGTTCTGTAAATAAACGTGAACTGTCAAAGGAAAAATGACGCAATCATCGTGGGTTCGCCCTTCATGTGTCCTTTTCCTTTCCCATCTTATGTAAGAGGATTTCACCAAACACAAGCCATGCACACTTCACGTAATGATGGATAAGGGTCGTCGAGCATTGCGGCAGGTGGTTGTAAAAAGCCCCTTGAAATCAGCGGAAGGAATAATTAGCGAGTTTCAAAATGCTACCAGCAGCACAGCTAACACAATGATTGTGCGTAGGGAGTTGAAAAATACACGGGACAATGGTCGAGCAGTTCCTCATAAACCACAAATTCCTGTAGGCAGTGATAAGTGACGCTTGGGGTAGTGCAAACAGCGATGCAACTGGGTGACAGCCGCGCGGGATTAGCCGGGCGGTCTTTGTCGCTGCAGTATTGGACAGCGCGGCTGGTTCCGGCGGAGGTTCGAGTCCTCCTTCGGGCATGGGTGTGTGTGCTTGTCCTTAGGATAATTTAGCTTAGGGACTGATGATCTTAGCAGTTAAGACCCATAAGATTTCACACACATTTGAACATTTGAACAGGTTGACAGGGAAAGAGTGACATGGAGTGATAAATTACGCTTTAGACCGTGGCAATCCAATGGAAGAGTTTGGGTTTGGCAAATGCTGGAAGAGAGTTACTTGCCATAAACGTAGTAGAAACAGTGAATTACGAAATGGTGTTGAGGTATGGGGGTGGTTTTAGCGGTTAGCGTGAGGTCCTCTTACAGCCCTTAAGAAAACGCTAAATGCGGCGTTGTGTTCTCATACAATAGGGGAATCGTTTGAAGACAGTGATTGTATCAACATGGCAACGGTTTTGTGGAGAACGACACCCCTGAAATGGACAGATTTGCCCAGAGTCCCGACCTGAACCCAATGGAAGACCTTTTGGATGAACTGGGATGTCGTCTTCACTCCATACCTGGGCGGGCAACACCACTCCATTCTCTAGCTTAGGCTCTTGAGGAAGAAAGGACCGTAATTTATCCACAGAAACCTCAGTGAAAGTGTTCCCAGCAGAGAGTGTCACGAAGGCGAAGTATCGACGCACCCTATAGTAACGTCCGCTAACAAGTGTCTGGATACAGGGGATGCAGAGGAGAGAACTGAACCATGAGGCAAGCCAACTTTGAGTGTGCGGAATTTATTCTTGTGTTCGGAGTAAACTTGAAACAGTTACTAAAATGTAGACTTTCACGGCAGGAAATATCATTTCCGTTATAATTATCCGGGCTGTTACGCCGTGGTCGGTTGATGAATTCTGTATCAATTCCCAACGTTTCGTCTCCGACTGCGAGAGACATCTTCAAGGGGGTCCGTAGCTCGATGGAAGGTCCAACACACCCACTGGCTCGCTACTGACTGCCGCTAAATTCCGTGTCCGCGCGCTCCTGCGCCGAGGTGTGACGTCACGTGTTTTGAAAACGTCAGTGCAATTGGCCGCTGTCCGTCGCCGTCGATCGCCGGAAAAAATAGGGATGATCTTGACGAAGCGGAATGTTACCGTAATTTACAAGCCCACCAGGAAGATACGGGAATACCTTAAGCCTGCCAAGGACGCTCGCAAATCATTGGAAAAAGCTGGAGTGTATAGGATCCCATGCAGCTGTGGAGATGTTTATGTGTGTACCACTAAAAGAACTGTTTCTAAACGTTTGGAAGAGCACAAGGGCAATTGTAGAAGAGGAGAAACGGAACGATCAGCTGTTGCGGAGCATGCTTTCCAGCCAGGGAACCACAATATTCGTTTCGAGGAGACGCAAGTACTAGCGGCCACAAGCGGGTATTACGAAAGGCTCTACAGGGAGTCAATCGAAATCGCTAAACACCCTAATAATTTCAACCCTAATCATTTCAATCGAAAGGAGGAGGGCGTGAAATTAAACGGTATATAGATGCCGGTGTTAAAGAAGATGTGTACCACCCGTCCACTACTGGGTGATGGCAATGGCGATCGACGGCGATGGACAGCGGCCAATTGCACTGGCGTTTTCAAAACACGTGACGTCACGCCGCGGCGCGGGAGCGCGCGGACACGGAATTTAGCGGCAGTCAGTAGCGAGCCAGTGGGTGTGTTGGACCTTCCATCGAGCTACGGACCCCCTTGAAGATGTTGCCGCAGTCGGAGACGAAACGTTGCGAATTGACACAGAATTCATCAACCGACCACGGCATAACAGCCCGGATAATTATAACGGAATTGAAACAGTTAGCATAATATCCTAGAAGGAGATGATATCTGTACTGGGAACTGTACAGTTTCATTAGTAGCCCCCATCTCCAGATTCTGTCACACGCTGCAGACAGATCAAGGAAGACATAACACTCTTTTTTCTTCTCAAAGTCATTTTCCAAACATGCGGGTAGTGAGAGGACAGAGTGGCTGCAACTCACTTCCGCTACAGGAGTGGAGGGGAGGTGATGGCGATTTCGGTCCTTGTGGCGGACAGGCGTCGCGACTGGAGACTTGGACCGGGCACCCCCGACGGCGTCGCGGCCGGCACGGGGGGCGGCGCGTGCGGCGGCGGCCGGCGGACCTTCGCAGTCAGCAGGCGGCCACTTACATAAACGGGGAGCCGCGGCGAGCTCGCAGCCTCCGCATCCCACTGCAGTCAGTGCGGCGGACACGGCACACGCGAGCAGGTCGGCGGACGGCGACCATCCAGACAGCGCACAGGTAGGTGCCGGCGCCCGCCGGCTGGCCGGCTGACTGGCTGGCTGCGCTCTGCGGCCCTCTCCAGCCGGCAGCGACTAGGGCGCATTTTGTCTTCCTGCCACATGATGTAGAGCATGTGATGAATCAACACCGTGTTCCACATTTTCAGTAGTCTCCCACTGTCAGCTACCTTCTGTCATACACGGTGAATCATCCAAAACTAGCAGCACATTTATTTCGTTACTCGTTGAAGATGTCGAAACGAGGTCCACAGCATACGATTGTACACAGAAAGGAACGTATTTACTTATTTATTTATTTATTGCATGTGTAATTCACTGACCTCTTCGATCGAATGATATACTGAAACAGATATTTTCTCTAACGAGACGATGAAGTTTTTAACGGTATTCGAAAGCTCTTGAAAAAAATAGTATACAGTGATAAAATGCTTCAGAGGGAGTCCCATAGGGTCAAGTTTTGGGTCCGCTCTTATTCCTGAGGCATATGAATGGTATTCCATTTAACATTCAACAAGCAGAATTGGTACTTTAAGCAGACGATATTAGTGTAATAAAAATCCCATTTGGGAGAAAGCCACGGAACAAATTGTTAATGATGTTTTTCAAGTAATTATTAAGTGGTTCTTTGAAAATGAAAACTCCCTATTTTGCAAAAAGAATCACTACATTAAGTTCTGTACAACACATAGAGTCTTGCCAAACATAGAAGAAGCATATGAGCAGGAGTCATAACTAAGGTAGAATGCTCCAGGTTTTTGGGTGTAATGTACATACTGATGAGAGCGTGAACTGGAAGAAGCATATTACTGGGCTTCTCAAATAATTAAGTTCAGCTACTTCTGCTCTACGTATAATTGCTAGCCTTGGAAACGAAATAATCAATCTCTTGACGTATTTTCACATTCCTACTGTGTTATACCTTCCAACTAACATTCAGCAATCAGAAACAACGCTTTGTGCAGAAGGTATCAGTGTTATAACGAATCCCGTAACGGAGGAGGCAACAGAAGAGATTGTTAATTATGTTTTTCACCAAATTATTAAGCGTTTGCCTGAAAATTGAGTCTCCCTAAATTATGAACAATAGAATTCATTATATTCAGTTTCTCGTAACAAACAGCGTCTAATCAGGAATAGACGAAACGCATGAACACGAATAAGTAAATAAGCTAGAATGCTCCAAATTTTTGGATCTACATACTGATGAAAATTTTATCTGGAAGAAATATATTACTGAGCTTAACAAACGATTAAGTTCATATACTTTTTCTCTTCGTACTACTTCTAGTCTTGTAAACAAACGAATCAACATCATAGCAGGTATGGACAACACTAGAGGAAAAAAGACCTCTGTCATTTGTTATTGAAGTTGTCACACGGTCAGAAAGGAGTTCAACATAAAACAACAGTTTTTTTTTCATTTGCCCAGTAACATAAAATTTCTGTCGGGTAGAAAAGCAAGTTTTAAATCTAAACTAAAATAATTTCTCCTGGACAACTGTTTCTATTCCTTGGACGAATTTTGAATTTGAATTTAAAAGAAAGTAGTCTATAAATTAAAAAAAAGATTTAAAAAATAAAAATTTAAAAAAATTCTAAGTGTAGTTCCATGAGCAGAACTGAGAAATAATGTGTTTAATTTTGTTAACACTGACTATGAATGCATGTCCTGTAAACTCGCTCGTTCCACACCACTTCGATAAAAATATAGTTCAAATGATCCATGGAACATGAAAATAATTAAATTATTATTATGTAAATTGAATGTGGAGTGGGAGAAAGGAAACGGAAGGAAAGGAACTAATGATATCAGATGCATCGAGACTTTAGGCGGAATCAGCAGCGACGAATGAAAATATGTGCCGGACCGGGACTCGAATCCGACACACATTTTTACTCGTCGCTGCCGATTCCGCCTAAAGTCCCAACATGTCCGAAAGAACAGACAACAAGCGCTCCTATAATAAATTATTGTTTCTGTTGAAACCTCTCTCAAAAGTATCCGAGATAGGATCAGAAATCGAAAGGCATGCCGTTCGGGATCGTCTATACATGTGTAAAGAACACCATGTGGTGCTCTCGTAGCCGACTCCTCCATATGACGAAAAAGACAAGCCAACGCCACTAAGATAAAATGTGTTTCCTATTGTCCCTACTTTGTACGACATACACACAGAATTAGACGGTCTCCATAGCCAAACGATTAGCGTCGCTGCCTTCGGTGCTGCAGGAGCCCGATTCGATTGCCGGTACCTCCTCGGATATTTCTGTGTTGGGTAGGTCTGGAACGGTACCACTCACCCTCGTTGGACAGATGAGGAGCTGCTTGAATAACGGAACAGCGGCATCAGCAGGATTTACCGGCTAGCAATAACTCCTGCGGGGTTGGAGACATGCTGATCACATATCCCACTATCACAGATCGCTCCTCGTACTGCCTTGCGGGCAGTCGGCCAGTTCGGACAAGCCTAATGTCTGATCTGTGCGTGGTGTTTACGTTTAATCTAATCTGTGCATGGTGTTTACGTGGAGATACAGAAACGGTAACGTGTCCTAACTTCTAGCGCAAATGAAGGGAGCTAGAGAAACTATTTCAAATGTGGCTACACAGATTTAAATGACTAGCTTTTGTTGAAAAAGAAGACAATCAAAAGGCTTATTAGAACGACGAAGTCTGGCATGTAAGGTCCACTCAGCTATGTTAACACCACAATAGATAATATCGACCTTGCTGTTTTAGCTCATTTCTAGAACAGTTTTGCGAAAAATTCCAACGTTGCGATTGCTGTCTAAAAAGCGTCTATTTCAATCAAAATAAAACGAAATGCTTCAACACTTCGGTTGATATACGAGTTTCTTTTTTTTTTATCTCATTTCCGTCTTAGGAGATGAGCAAGCTTATGTTACATGGTTTGCTAAAAATTAAATGACATATTCAATCACACACACACACACACACACACATATATATATATATATATATATATATATATATATATATATATATATATATATATACTACTGGCTATTAAAATTGCTACACCAAGAAGAAATGCAGATGATAAACGGGTATTCATTTGACAAATATATTATACTAGAACTGACATGTGATTATATTTTCACGCAATTCGGGTCCACAGATCCTGAGAAATCGGTACCCAGAACAACAACCTTCGGCCGTAATAACGGCCTTGATAGGCCTGGGCGTAGAGTCAAACAGAGCTTGGATAGCTTGTACAGGTACAGCTGCCTATGCAGCTTCAACAACATACCACAGTTGATCAAGAGTAGTGACTGGCGTATTGTGACGAGCCAGTTGCTCGACCACCATTGAGCAGACGTTTTCTGTTGGTGAGAGATCGGAAGAATGTGCTGGCCAGGGCAGCAATCGATCATTTTCTGTATACAGAAAGGCCCGTACAGGACCTACAACATGCGGTCGTGCATTATCCGGCTGAAATGTAGGGTTTCGCAAGGATCGAATGAAGGGTAGAGCCACGGGTCGTAACACTTTTGAAATGTAACGTCCACTGTTCAAAGTGCCGTCAATGCGAACAAGAGGTGACCGAGACGTGTAACCAATGGCACCCCATACCATCACGCTGGGTGATACGCCAGTATGGCGATGACGAATACACGCTTCCAATGTGTGTTCACCGCGATGTCGCCAAACACGGATGCGACCATGATGATGCTGTAAACAGAACCTGGATTCATCCGAGAAAACGACGTTTTGCCATTCGTGCATCCAGGTTCGTCGTTGAGTACACCATCGCAGGCGCTCCTGTCTGTGATGCAGAGTCAAGGGTAACCGCAGCCATGGTCTCCGAGCTGATACTCCATGCTGCTGCTGCAAACGTCGTCGAACTGTTCGTGCAGATGGTTGTTGTCTTGCAAACGTCCCCATCTGTTGACCCAGGGATCGAGACGTGGCAGCACGATCCGTTAAATCCATGCGGATAAGACGCCAGTCATCTCGACTGCTAGTGATACGAGGTCTTTGGGATCCAGCACGGCGTTCCGTATTACCCTCCTGAACCCACCGATTCCATATTCTGCTAACAGTCATTGGATCTTGAGCAACGCGAGCAGCAATGTCGCGATACGATAAACCGCAATCACGATAGGCTTCAATCCGACCTTTATCAAAGTCGGAAACGTGATGGTTCGCATTTCTCCTCCTTACATGAGGCATCACAACAACGTTTCACCAGGCAACGCCGGTCAGCTGCTGTTTGTGTATGAGAAATCGGTTGGAAACTTTCGTCATGTCAGCACGTTGTTAGGTGTCGCCACCGGCGCCAACCTTGTGTGAATGCTCTGAAAAGCTAATCATTTGCATATCACAGCATCTTCTTCCTGTCGGTTAAATTTCGCGTCTGTAGCACGTCATCTTCGTGGTGTAGCAATTTTAATGGCCCGTAGTGTATATATATGCACGTACACCAGTAACTCTGGGCTCTGTAACCGCGCAGTTGAGCGCCCCACAAACCAAACATCTTCATCATCACCAGTAGCTCAATAGAATATTTAAGTTGGTTGTAAACATAGATATTTTGTCATGGTGTGTACAGCCGCTAAAACGTGGTACAAGGTGTTTCGTAACTCATGTTACTCATTCATAGATGTTGTAGAGGGGACTCAGTAGATCAAGTTTTATATAGGAACTCATGTCTGGAAGAGTCCAAATTTAGGCGCCGACGGCTGTAAACGTATTTATATACAGGGTGATTCCATGATGATCTTACAAACTTTCAAGAATGATGGAAACGAATAAATTATCAATTTGAGATAAGGATCCCCGTTTCGGAAACGAACGAGTCGAAAGTTACAAGCGGAAATCATTCTTATTCCTCTGACAGTGGAATACATTTACCGGTACTGTTTTTGCTAAGAATGTAGTGCATCCAACTTTCAGAGGTGGCAATATGTCGACAAAATGCATGCCTGAGCGTCTTGGGTGTGTCTGTGTTGTCCTTAACGTAAGTTAGTTTAAGTTAGATTAAGTAGTGTGGAAGCTTAGGGACTGATGACCTCAGCAGTTTGGTCCCATAGCAAGTTTCCACCACCACCATGCATACCTGGAGGGCTGCAAGCATTGTTCATCTTAGCTAGTGTGGAATGCATCCCCTTTATTGAACAAGTGCTCATAGTTCTGCCATCTCTGAAAGTCGGATACCGTACATTCTTAGCAACAAGAGTACTGGTAAATGTAATCCACTGTCAGAGGTATCAGAATGATTTCCGCTTGTAACTTTCGACTCGTTCGTTTCCGGAACAGGGACCTATACATCAAACTGATACGTTTATCCGTCTCTGTCATCCTTGAAACTTTACAACATACTCACGGAATCATCCTGTACGTACATACATTTACAGGCGCTGGCGCCTGTAACTTGGACGCTCTGTAAAGTCGCTGGATGACATGGGTTCCTATTTAAAACTTGTTCTGCTGAGTCCCCTCTACAGCCCTTAGAAGCGTGTAGCATGAATTGTGACACACCCTGCATATACGCTTCTACAGTGGCACATTATGTGTTGTGAGTAGCGTCTTCAGTCTGGTGTGAAGATATAGCTCTAAACACTCCTGGAAATTGTTTGCGGCCTGGTACCGCAGTGGGCAGCTAAAAACGGTGTGGTCTGTTTGCCTCTCAACACCACAGTCACATAGGAGTGAGTCAGTTACTTGTAGCCGATAGAAGAATTAACTAGGTTAAAGATGCAACAAAATTACGCCCCCACCCCTCCCCCCTCCCTCGGTGTACTACCACATGTCGAAAATTTCGTATCGATGACTTGGACGGATCACGAAATAAAAGCGTTGCTAGTCTTAGGTGATACGCTATGTATTAGTCAACTGTCTACTGGTAGTAGCCTCATACAAATGGTGACTCACAACATATTTCGAGGCAGCCTGTGGCCAACAATAATTCCACGGGCTATTGAAAATGGTTTGTGCACCGAAATATTTTATGTTAGTATGTGTGTATCCGCAAAATATTTTATAAACAACATCGTCTGCTGCTTTAGACATGTTTAACACCAATATTTATTTTAGCGTTATTCCATACTCAGGTGCAGGGCTATCAATTACACATTATTTTGCATGACTGCATACGTCAAAGGTATGATATTATTGTTGTTTTGTGTGTCAGTGAGGTTAGGTGGCAAAATTTTGCCGAGAAACTTACACTGGGCAACGAAATAACTTTTTTTTATTCAAACATGCGATAAAGAAGGATAAATGTTTCGTCTATAGCCGATGGCACTGCTGAAAAATGTTGATCATTCAGTTTCAGTCGGTACATTGATATGGGTGGTACAGATACACGTGAAGTCAAGTATGCGACTGTCACATGAATTTCCTAATACGAAAAACACTTAATGGTTCAGTTCTTCGCTTCCGTGCACAAAATAATTGAGTTTCAGACACAAAGGTTTTAACAGCAGAGTACACGACCGATATCCATATTCCGTCACCTCCTAGTGAACGTATTACTAATAGAAAAGCAGAATAAACGACAAAGACCTGATATGGAAACCTGAGCTACTGTAATGTAAATTATGTAATATGTTTGAAAGTCCGTTCCAGGTCCGCCGCCGATGCGATAACAAATTCAATCATAATGGTTTTTTTCTGTTATACTACTTTCCCGGCTTTCACACAGCGTGTACGAAAGGCTCACGTTTGTCTGTGCTGTTAGTTCCGGTCAGTCAGTCTCTACAATGAGTCCACACTAGTAGAAAGTCTAATCTGTTGCGCAGTGTTTAGTAGCAGACCACAGACAATTCCTCAGTGATCCACATACCAATATGGCGTTGATTGAAATCTGCCACGCCCCTACTCAATGATCAATTTGTTACACTTTCGATTTTCGAGTCGAACGACGGAATGATTACTACCGCTGATTTCGGTATAATGTTACGGATACTGCAATCAAAGCAATCACGTTGCCTTCGGTAATATTTCTGCACCATTTGAAATGAGTTTTAGAGTGTATCATGTGACCCAGAAAAACGTTCTTGTATTTGGCCCTACAGGTAGTTCCAAAATTCAGTCTCAGTTAATTATTTTTCAATTTCCGTAAAGCACAGCTTTTATTTTTTACGATCTTTCATATCACATGAATTTGGCACCGTTCGTGAAATTGGAATAAAGCAAAGCTATAAAGCAATGGGTAAGTGTGAAATAAAGGAAACTTAGAATATGTAAATTTTCTATCAGACTTCTTGTTTGATCAACATGGCGTATTTTCTTTTACACTCGACGTTTCAGGCAAAAATCTCCCAACTATAATGGAATTCTGACTTGTGCTTTTGAACTTCTTCTATGAAGGTTTGTCTTCCATAAAAGTGCAGATCAGTCACCAGTAAAGGTCTAGAGTGACAAAAAATCGCTTTTTTAGTAGATCACACATCCCACAACAGGTAAAAATTTCAAGTCGCAACAAGTAAATAATATCGTGTTGTTGTCGAACTATAATAATTCTTACGTGGTTCAGTATCATCACCCAGCTGCTTTAAATGCAGTTCTTGGTCGTAAATAAACATAGCAATATGTTTGTGTTTACAAAACCAAACGCACAGCGTAACTTAGTTTATATCATTAGCACAAACGAGGAGCAATTTTTCAAAACGCATAATGTCACAGGAAGTAAAATTTTCAGAAGCGAAAAACATACCATAAAAATATTTTTTTTTAATTTTACACAAAATACTCAGACGCAGCTGTTGGTAAAAATGTGTTTATTACACAGTAATTTTTTTATTTATTTTCAGGATGTGTGGACTTTCTTGAATTCGTTTCAGTTGGATTACGACGAGGAATAATTTTATTATTTGCATCTGAAATTTTATTCTTTGTGAACTAATTGAAGTTTATTGTGTTCACATTTTGATTTCTTCTTCATTCGTCTTCTCGTTGCACATATCCTCTCCAACTGCCACATATTCACTCTCTATTATACTCTCCGTCTCAACAAAAATTGGTTCAAATGGCACTGAGCAGTATGGGACTTAACATCTGAGGTCATCAGTCCCCTAGAAATTAGAACTACTTAAACGTAACTAACCTAAGGATATCACACACATCCATGCTCGAGGCAGGATTCGAACCTGCGACCGTAGCGTTCACGCGGTTCCAGAATGGAGCGCTTAAAACCGCTCGGCCACACCGGTCGGCTCCGCCTTAACAGAACAAAGTTTTTACATCTGACTTATGTATTTATGACAGAATGAAAAAAAGAAACATACGCAACAATGCTCCAATACCGAAATCGAATACCAATTAGTCATTCTTAGTCAGTGAAAAGGTTTCACTTCAGTCCACCAGTCTTACATTGTAGCCGACATTGCTCAAAAAACAAAAGACTGATGGTCTTCATGCAAGTTGGTTCAGTCATACTGGAGCACAAAATGCTATCTGTTGCATTTGCTAATTTTAAAGCTACGATTGCAGGCTTGAAACGGATTTTGACGGGATCTAATTGTAGGAGTATGTAGACCGGGTGAGAAAGTACACGATTTTATATCAATCTCCGTTTTATCCACCAGTGGATATTACCCGCTTTGAAAAGTTTAACAGTCTGTTAAGCAACGTCGGCGGTGTACCGTTGCAGGAAGCAAATCTGAGGGTCGACCAGCTGCACCGCCCTCGTTTCAAACCTTGCCCCTGAGAAAGCAGAGTTCAAGGTCCTCGGAGAAACTCCCGTCTCTCAGCCGTTTTAAGAGCCCACCGGCAAGTGCTACCACAGCGTGAGATCTTCCACACCCTCGTGTCATAAAGGAAGACACCGTAATGCCTGTGGAGGGCTGTGGCAGCCTAAAACCTAACCAAAGATCCTTATTACCAATATTCGTTTGGTCACAAGTCACACCTTATTTATTCTATGCAGAAACAGGCTTGGTGGGCTGTATAGGAAAATATTAGGATGGTAATCAACATTTTGAGACACGTCTATGATCAGTTACTTTCACTTGTAAACAAAAAGTAATTGAAACCTTTAGATCAAAACAAACTAGAATTTTTCCGTTTACTTGTGTCCACAGTCCTGCAATCTTTATACGAATGTATAAAAACTGAGCCTGCGTATGATTGTGTCCGCAGAAATAGTCAGTCGATTGACCTCAAATTTTGACACAACGTTGCGTTCGAATACGCACGTGTTATTATATACCTACAGAAGCTCCATGTCGTATACAAAAGTCTATGAAAAAAATATGGTGGGATTAAGATGTTAGCAAAAATCTCATGCTCGTGTGTTCAAAACCTTAAATCTCACCGACTGCTTTGAAATTTTGAAACAACACTTCAACGAATACTCGTGTGTTTTATATATAGCTCTTATTTAATATATGTAATATATAAATAAATATTTGATATATAAAAGGGAAATTTTGTTACTATAAATCTTAGAAAGTACTTGACCGATTTAATTCAAATTTTTACACGTTATCCTAATAAGTGTGTAGTCAGTTTATATATATATATATATATATATATATATATATATATATATATATATATATATGTGACCGAAATAATGTGTGTGTGTAATCAGTTTATTAGAGTAACGCGTCAAATTTTTTAACTGATTACACACACATACATACACACACACACACACACACACACAGTATTACATATATTGAAACGTTGTTAGCAAAACTCTCGTAAATTCTTTACGATTTACTTCAAATTTTAAACGATACTCTATTAAACAGTCAGGCAGACATAGACTACATAACTGTCGAAACAACGATCTACAGGTTTTCTGTTAAAAGCTACTGCTGCGCTCTGCTGTAAAAATGTGGTGTTACTGTAAAGTTTCCTTTGTCGCAGGCTGTTACAACTACGATAGTGGGTCACTTCAACCATTAGACAAATTGTTACTCCCACATACACTGTTTCCCATTATATATTAAACATAAATTTTACACACAGTGATGCACTGTTTTGTTGTCTTCTTCGTGGACAATAGGAAAGTTTCATTTTTGGCTTATCGGCTTATTATTAGAATGCTACTATAGAATCTGAATTTAAATTGCCAATAAACAAGGCTCGTGGTAAGAGGAGTGGGAGAGGGGGGGAGGGGGGAGAGATGGAGTAAATGCGCACAGAGAGCGGAAAGGACAGGATGGACAGAGGGATGGAACTCAAGGAGATGGAGAGAGAGTGTGGAGGAGAAGATGGATGGAGGTAGGGGGGGGGAGGTGATAGTCAGGGAGAGGGGAAGGTGGCGACGGGCCTGAACTATTATTGCACGTATTTGTTCACAGTCGCAATTTCAGCCTCTTATACCAACCTTAAGTGACAGAAGCAAAGTGAAGATAAAGCCTTTGGGGAGAGTACGTGACCTCAGTGTGGGCGCGACTGCACACTTGTAGAGGGGCAGGGTGCGGGGCCATCGCTCTCGTCGCCTTTTGCCGCCGGGAAAGATCCCTGGCACATATTTTGACAGCAGGCTGAGAGCACCTGAGGCCGTGTTGAGGGGACTGCAAAAGGAAAAAGCCCCGCCCCCCTGTCCGGGATCAAATCGAGACGTCCACGGCTGAAGCCTAGCGCTCTATCCGCTAGGCTACCATGGTCCCCAAGTGATAGCTAGAACAACACAAGTCGCTTAAAAACCAAATTTAGGAAAAAATTCCATTCTCAGTCTGTTCGTATAAAAGCAAAGTTATTGTTTTAAAAAATTAAACAGAATATAGTACTTCACGTTCTACATCACATGAGTGGTTTCGGATATTAGATGGTGGGCGAAGAATTAATCTTTCTTTCTTTCTTAATCTTTGGATTCTCTCATGTTCAGATAATCTAACTGCCACAGCTCCACCTGACTGACCAATATACACATTTCCCTAGTGATTGCAAGTGATTTTGTATAGACTACTCAGTTCCAAAGGTTACAGTTCATCTTTACTATTAAATAAAAATTTAGATAGGCTGTTGTTATTGTAAACAGCAGGTCTGTAGTTGCAATACTTGAACGTTTTATCGAGATTACCAAAAATTTTGCAAGTGGGGAGGCTGCACCAATTTTTGTAAGTACTGGCTGGTTCCTGTTGGTCAGCGTACAGTAGTGGTATAATTTTACGCTTTTTTTCAGTATATTATCCATCAGGGCAGAGCTGTAGCCATTACTGGAAGCGATATGTTTGATGGTCTGTAGTTCTGTTTGAAAGGGAGAGTCAATAATGGACCAGATATTGTCTTATATTTCTTTTAAAAGTTTTTTTTTTTTCCTTTTCCCTTAATACATAAAAGCAAGCAAAGAGTTTCGAGGGAGTGTGACCACACAATTCCGAGCCCAAGATGCTCGTAACGTAGATGAGAGAAGATAATTTATTTTCAGTTGTTTTTCTTACTGGCAAATGTAGCTTCAAGAAACAGTTCCTATATTGTACCTAAGTCAATCTGAACCTAATATTTTTCGTAGGAGCGCCAGCTCAGCACGGTGTACCACAGAGCTTGTGGAAGACAAGTTTGGAAGAGTGGGAGAGAAATATGGGCAGAGAGACCTGTTTTCTTCGGATGGCACAGATGGAAAAGAATTGCCTCCGAAAGTTATGGGCCCTGGTTCGGGTCCCTATGCGGCACTTAGTTTTAAACTGTCTCAAATATACATTATAGCGTACTCTCCGCTGTACAGAAATTGTTTCAAGCTGCTGATGACACTGTATCTTCAGTTTTATGAATAACATGGCGTTACATAGAGCACGCATGAAGCTCCCCTCTGCAGTTTGTCGTTTAAATGTGATAGACTCCTTTCAATGTACTACGAGAATCAGATGTAATAGTTAGTTTGCTCCAGGGATTCAGATGTACGGTGCATGTCAATCCTTTCCCGTATCAGAAGGAAGACACACAGTCCAACAAACAAAAAAATAAATGATTTTTTACTATTTGATAGTGATAGAGTGGTTGCGCAAAGCCGGCTGTGTGACCGAGCGGTTCTAGGCGCTTCGTTCTGGAACCGCGCGACCGCTACGGTCGCAGGTTCGAATCCTGCCTCGGGCATGGATGTATGTGATGTCCTTAGGTTAGTTAGGTTTAAGTAGTTCTAAGTTCTAGGGGAATGATGACCTCAGCTGTTAAGCCCCATAGTGCTCAGAGCCATTTGAACCTTTTTTATTGATAAGAGAAATATAGTTAGTTACAGAGGTAAGTTTTCATTTCTCGTGTTGGTACTCTATTTGCTACGAGTATATTAATCGACTGTTGCTTTTGTTTCGAAATTGTTCATTAGTTTACGTAATCGAGTTATCAACTGTGTGACTCTTTGTCCAGTTCATAAATGCTGAATACACCGATATTGTGTTTGTGTATGGGCTTCGAAACGCTGCTACTGCTTGTTGATAGTGCAGTAGACGGTTTCCTAACCACAGGGGTTTCCTAACCACAGAGTACCAGATTCGAGAGTGTTTACCCATGTTTTCACTGCACATAATCTAAATCTAGCGTTCATTGGATGGCGGTCGGATACCCGGACAAGGCTGCTGTAAATATTTTTTGCCTATAGGATGGCTGATAGACTGAGTCTACAAAGAAAAAGTCGACACAAGCGACTAGTTGATCGTTCGGGTAACGTATAGTGCCACCCTTACAAAAGAACGTCTAAACGACCTCAGAAGAGCGCCTGGTTGCGTTGTCAAGCGACTTCGAAAGTACGTTGAAGTTGGAATTGGAACTTATGAAATTGGTCAAATTATTGATGCTCGTATGGTGGGTGATCCGTGACCAAGGCAACCGACGAGGCGCCTTATCGAAGATTTATATCACATGCAGTGAAAGCTAAGTCATCACGCGGAAGAAAATAGTGTTGAGTTATCGTGGCACACGGTCATTGAAGAAGACTGTGACGAAAGCTAAGAGGACGACAGGATTGCAGAACTGAATGTCTCCCTGGAGAACCCAGACAGCACAAAAAAACAAGACGAAGGGAGCTCCATAAGCAGGGAATTACAGGGCGGGCCGGAATACCAAAACAACTCACCAATGATGCAAACACCCTTAACAGGAAAATATGGTACAGAAGACATAAAACCAGTGCTGTGAAGCAATGG
Organism: Schistocerca serialis cubense; assembly: GCF_023864345.2. Lineage (NCBI taxonomy): Eukaryota > Metazoa > Arthropoda > Insecta > Orthoptera > Acrididae > Schistocerca > Schistocerca serialis. The sequence continues at coordinate 624,041,489 of NC_064641.1, forward strand.
AAGAATGGCACTGGGTCTGATGAGTCTTGTTTCGCATTGTTTGCAACTTCTGGCCAAGTTGACGCCCCTTGAGTGAAACACGGCGGGGGTTCGGTGGTGATTCGAGCAGCCATATCGTGGTATTCAATGAGCCTCTGCAAGGTCCCATTACTGCCAAGGATTATGCGACCATTCTGGCTGATCAATTCCATCTCATGGTACAATGTTTGTTTCCCAGTGGTGACGCTGTGTTCCAAGACGGTAGGGCCTCTATTCAGACACCTCGCATCGACCACAATTGGTTTCGTTAGCACGAGGAAGAAATGTGAGACCTAACCTGGCCATCGAAGTCACCAGATCTCAATAAATGAGACTTTTTTGTCTGTTCTGGAGGCAGGGATGAGTGATCGCTAAGTACCTCCATCATGTTCATCTTAACTTGCCACTATTGTGCAGGATGAATGGTACAAGGTTTCAGTGAAAACCTTACAGGGCCCATGTTTATCCTTTCCGAGACGACTGGAGGCCGTTTTGAAAGCCAATAGTTTCACTACAGCGTATTAAGCATGGTAATGTATTGTGTTTTTATATTTTTGTCCAGCCTTGTATTATCGCAAAGAAACGCTATTCGCACTTTAGTGAAGCTGGTGGTGTAAGTCTTGATTCTCTCCTAGCGTTTAACCCGTCGCAGTTCTCGTCATCTGGCAATCTGTATTTATTTATCTTTATAGCCGGACGCCGTCCTGCCACCACAGTCACCATTTAACATAAGAGAGGAAAGTCACTGCGCCATCTACCTGTAAATATTGTAAACTTTGTTTTGTGTGTTATCGTACTTTAAGTGTTTATATATCGTATTTTCCTTGGCGAAGACTGGTGAACAGCCCCTCATTTCCCGGAACTAGCGTAAAAAACAGCCTGAAAACCGCCTCAAGCTGGCCGGCTACTACCCAACGGTCATCAGGCTCCCCCTCCTATCCCCCCCCCCCCCCCCCACACACACACACACACCCGCGAGGATTTGATTCTTGTCTTATTTACTTCCGCAAACAGCTCATTTGATATGTCAGACTATCACTGGTTAAGGCATTACATCTCTGCATGCTTCTTTTTATCTAGGGCCAAAAGGCAAAACAGTAGGCTCGGCTGGTAGGCATAAAAGAACTTCCCACTCCTAGTCGTGTTTCATCTCTCCGCAGTCCTGTTTCATTTGCTTTCTTATTTGTTACATATCCACCCCAGTTAAAAAATTGTTCAAATGGCTCTGAGCACTATGGGACTTAATAACTGAGGACATCTGTCCCCTAGAACTTAGAACTACTTAAACCTAACTAACCTAAGGACAACACACACATCCATGCCCGAGGTAGGATTCTAACCTGCGACCGTAGCAGTCGCGCAGTTCCAGACTGAAGCGCCTAGAACCGGTCGGCCACTTCGGCCGGCTCCACCCCAGTCTTGGCTGGCATTGTCAACCGTCTCAAAGTTCACAATGAAGGAAAAGCTGCCGTCAGATTTACGTGCTCGCCGGAGGTTCAGCAAATATGTGAACATGAGCACCTTGCGTGCTGCCCATCGCACGAGTTGCTGCACGTCGCGGTGCGTTGCCATTGTGCAGGAACAATGCCACAGGTGTCGTCCCCGTTACCGGCACGACACGAGGGCCTACCACAAACAATACTGCAGGACAGCGCTTGGCGCCGGCCAGTCCATTCCAGGGCGTAAAACCTGTTTCCTGTTTTAATCGAAGGCCACATCGTATGTTAACTCGCACAGGTTTACGAGAAATATTGACCGAGCGACGACCTGCCGTCAGAACGCTAAACTAATGTGTGCCCTAGCACATCTGCGTCCGTGAGGCCGTCATCAACTACTAGCGCTCGAAGATTAATGAAAACCAACGCAAAGAGGTGGGGTCTCAAACTAGGAGGAGCTATATCAGCAAGTCCCATTCCTTCAACTTGCTGCCTCCCAGTGCTGTTCGCGTCGTACAGCACATCACATTTCTCAAGACTATCGACAGCAGCTACCTCAACTTACATCTACTCGGCTACAGCTAAATTCAAACTGCTGTGCCGGACAGGGAGTACGAATGCAGAGCGATTTAAAGTGAAATGACCACATAAAATTAATCACTGCAAAGACAGACGGCAGGAATTGTCCACCCACGAAGAACGCAGCTTACAAAGTCCTCGTTTTACCGGAGACCTCTCAACCCCCACCCCCACCCTCTCTCTCTCTCTCTCTCTCTCTCTCTCTCTCTCTCTCTCTCTCTCTCTCCCCTTCTTTTATATATGGCCTGTTACGAAGTGCTCTCTTGTGTAAACTTCAAGTAGCATTTGCGCCCTACAGTTTTTATCTTCTACAACTCCCCCTAGTACCATATGAGTTATCCCGCGATTTATTAACACAGGTCCTGTCATCCTGAGGCCTCTTCTTGTCATTGATCTCTATACGTTCCTTTCTTCGCCGATTCTGTGGAGAACATCTTCATTTTTTATCAGTCCACCTGATTTTCAAACTCTTCTATAGCACCAAATCACAAATGCTTCGATTCTCTTCTTTTTCGGTTTTCTCGCCGTCCGTGATTCACTACCATACAGTGCTGTGCATCAAACTTACATTCTCAAAAATTTTCTCCTAGTATTAATGCTGATGTTTGATACTAGCAGACTGTATAATTATTCTCATTACTGTGGTGTTACCGCCAGACACCACACTTGCTAGGTGGTAGCCTTTAAATCGGCCGCGGTCCGTTAGTATACGTCGGCCCCGCGTGTCGCCACTATCAGTGATTGCAGACCGAGCGCCGCCACACGGCAGGTCTAGTCTAGAGAGACTCCCGAGCACTCGCCCCAATTGTACAGCCGACTTTGGTAGCGATGGTTCACTGACTACATACTCTCTCATTTGTAGAGACGACAGTTTAGCATAGCCTTCAGCTACGGCATTTGCTACGGCCTAGCAAGGCGCCATATTCAGTTACTATATATCCTGAACAGATAATATTGTGCATTTTGTACCGTGAAGAGCGACGTTCATCATTAATGGATTAAAGTTCAGTATCAAACTAGCTACGTCCGCTTTCTGAATTCTAATTCCTTGTCATGTTCCAGCCCTCACGTCAGTATAGTTCTTCCCTCCTCACGCCAGCCTGCGTGAGCTAAAACGCGTGCATTTCGACCTCCTCTAGTAACACTTGTTGGCTCTTCTGCCAACACTACAATTACTCGCTATATTACCTTCACGATATTACTTGGTACATATAAGCTACACCTTCCATTTTACCGGCAATTACGTTTTCTTTGTCTGTGTATGATCCGTTCTCCAGTCTGATGAATATCAATACCTAGTTCACTTCAGTGAAATCCTTAGTATAAAACTCCTCAGCGTCGCAGTCAACTTACGTACTGGGTTTAGAAATGTCGATAGCTAAATACTTGGTCACCAGACCGCCGCATTGGTGACAGCATATGAGCCACAACTGGTTAGTGGTGCCTCACTATTCCGTAATAGCGGTGCGTGTGCTGGTTCCTTCAATATCAAAAAGTGGAAGCCTGCTGCAGTTAGTACCAGGCACTGCCGAAAAATAACTGCGCCGTACAAAGGTTCTTCCTCTGTTAGTGGAAGAAATTCGTTTTCCTGTATTAGTAGAAGAATGGCTCTTATCCTGACCGACACTTGTTTGGGCGGTGTGACAGCTTCAGTGGCGTTCTTAAGGCAGGGTGCGGTACTCCGGTCGCAATACGCGTCAGCAACGACAGTGCTACTACTAATGAACTGGCCGTGGCGAATTAGTATATGTAGACGTAAAAATGCTGCTTTATTAGGTTGTGCATCCCAAGCATTTTCTAGAAGTCGAGGTTCAAAGTTTAACTCGCCTGTTGAACACCATACAAGAGAGCCAGCCGACGAACAGCGCCGTAAACGAACCGTTAAAAGAGACAGACTAGAAGCTGAACGTACTGCAATCGACTCAAGTAACTTTTTTTCTTATCTTCCATGAAACAATTGTATCGCTACAACGGATCACTTTTCTTCGGAAAGCAACAGTAATAATAAAGTAAACCATACGACTATGCGTTGTATTTCGCACTCTACATAGAACAAGCGAAAGAACTTGCTCCTCTTCTAGCTGCAATGTTGCCTTGGTCGCTGGAGGAGCGATGCGTTCCCAGTGGTTGGAAAAATACACGGATCATTCCCGTTTTCAAGAAGGTTCGTCGAACAGACACACACAGCCCTGTATCAGTGACATTGGTCTGCTGTAGAATTTTGGATTTACGTTCGTGTGTTATGACATTCTTGAGGACCGAAATCCTCCTCACTACAAATCAACATCGGTTCCGAAAACAACAATCATGTGAAACCCAGCTTCCTCTCTGTCCCGAAAAGGAGTAAATACCGGCCTCAAGGTTGATGCTGTGTTCCTTGACATCTCGAATGCATTCGGTACAGTTCCGCGCTGCCGGCTAACGAACAAAATAACGAGCGTACAAAAAATCAGATCAGATGTGTGGGTGGACTGAAGAGTTTCTACCAAAGATAATACAACATGGCATTCCTAACCGAGAGAAATCTTGAGATGTAAATGTAAGTACGGGCGTACATCAAAGAAATATTATTAGATCATTAATTTCCACAATATACATACGACCTGGTGGATAACGTCCGAAATTCCATAAAACTTTTGGTGGGCGATAATGTTATACAAAGCCAAGTCGCAACGCTAGTTTTAGGGAAATGCAAGAGGACCACCAGAGGATCAGAGGTTGGTGCAGGGATTGGCAGTTAACCATTAACATAAAGAAATGTATTGCAGATCACTAGGCAGAAAAAATCTATTATTGTGAGATCACATATTTGCAGAACAATCACTGAAAGCAACAGTCACTGAAAACTGTAAAATCCGTTAAATGTCTAGGAGTCAGTTGAAGTGGCATGGCCACATAAAACTAATCACAGATATGACAGATAGCAGACTGAAAATCATTAGAAGTATCTTTAGGAAGTGTAGTCCATTCAAGAAGAAGGTGGCTTACACAACCCTTATTCGACCAATACGTGCAAATTGCTCGTTAGTCTGAGGTCCATACCAGATTGGATAGAAAGAAGCAGTAGATAAGATGCAAAGAAGAACGACGCTTTCTGTCACAGGTTCGTTCAGTAAGCGCGAAAGCATTACGAAGATGGTCACCCAGCTCCATTGCCATACGCTACAAGAGAGGCGTTGTGCACCGCTGTTGTCTCTCCAGAGACGACATTGCGGTTACAGTTAGTCTGCAAAAACCAATTATAGATGTTGTCCACAGATGCGTCGCGTATACGTCAACTAAGGCCTGAAGATGGTGCACTGAAGCACCAAAACTGGTAGCCACACAATAAATGACATCATAACGACGGCTGTAGGTGTTTCATTTTCTTACGTAAGTGAACGGCCGAAGTCCCCCAGACCTCCAATCACAAAGATGGACATACAGTGGAAACTCGATTAATCGTCATCTTCGGGGCCGTGGTCATGACGGTTGAGCGAATAGACGGATAACAGAAACACTGTATTCCTCCAAAACATAACCTCAATCAATTATTTTATGTATAGACACATATCTCTCTCACAGTAATATAATAATATTTCGGAGCGAAGAAATTAAACACGATTGTAAAAGCAAATAAAACTATTTATTACATGATAAAAACATCCGTACAGTAGCTACAAAAGTTGCAAAATACGTAATGTACAGTACTGTACTGTACTATAAACTTACAGGTGAAATAGTTTATCTAGCTTGGAAATAGTCAGTCAATTTCTTCTGCCTTTTTGATGTTCGAGCTTTCACCGCGGCAATATTTCGTATTTTTCGGAGCAGTAGCGCCTGGGTTGCATTAGCCTCTTCTTGACTTCCAAACCCTTCTATACACTTGGACAGCATTGTTTTGGCCTCTGAATGGCTAACAGTTTGTTTTTCTTCATGGTCTGAACACTCGTCTTCATCAGCTCCTTCTTCTTCTTCTTTGGTGGCACTTACGCTGGCAACAGTTTCGTCATCACTCAAAATTTGAAAACCCCCGTCCACTTTGTCACACACTAACCACTCTGATACTTCTTCTGACATCAAATTTGTGCTGATTTGTAAATTATTGCACAAATTGACCATCTCGTCAACTGTCACACATTCAGGTTCCTCCGATTCTTCACCTCTACGTTGAGGCCAAAGTTTATTCGAGCCGTTCTTGATATTTGACACTGACAAATCACTCCATGCTCTGGCAACATTGAAAATGGCATCTATAATACTGTAAGACCTCCAAAACTGTTTTACAGATGTTGATTCATCAGATGAGAGCAAACTTTCGATAAATATTTTTCTATAACGACGTTTCATGTTTTCGATGATTCCCTGATCCATGGGCTGTATAAGTGAAGTTGTGTTTGCTGGAAGGAAGAGACATGTTGTGTTGCCGTCATCACTTTTCATTTCACAAGTAGGGTGCGTTGGGGCATTGTCTAATAGCAATAGCGCTTTCTGTGGCAACTTTTTTTCAGCCAAATGTGCTCTAACTTGAGGTACAAATTGTTTGTGAAACCAGTCAGAAAAAATTGATTGATCCATCCAAGCACTCTTCTGGGCGTAGTATTGTGCAGGGAGAGCATTCAAATTCAAATTCTTGAATGCACGAGGTTTTCTTGATTTCCCAATCACAAGTAGGGGTAGCCTATGATTGCCGGTCGCATTTGCGCAAACCAGAGCAGTGATGCGATCTTTTTGTACTTTGAAACCTGGAGCAGCTTATTCAGAGAGTGATGCTAATGTCTTTTGTGGTAAAGCCTTCCAATGAAGCCTAGTTTTATCACAATTGTAAACTTGCTCCCTGACAAGATTCAATTCAGCCATTTTTCTTTAAATTGTTCCCGGAACTCTACAATTACAGAGCTATCCGCGCTGAGTTTTTCTCCACTGATATGAAGTTGGCGAATGCCATGACGAAATTTAAACTTCTCGAGCCATCCGATATTTGCTTTAAAAGATGAGTCACCATCAAGTTTGTTGTTCATTTCAACAGCCTTGGCCATTATTATAGGCCCTGAAAGTGGAATCCCCTGACTTCCTGCTTGTATAAACCATCGGTACATTGCAGTGTCCAATTCATCATATTTTGCAGGTTTCATTGTCTTTCTTGTTCGCACATCTCCATCCATGCTCTGCATTGTTGACACATGTTGTTCTATTTTATCAGCATCGCCTTTTACATCGTTAACTGTTGTTCTTCCAATACCATAAATAAGCGCTACACTTGCCGCAGCTTCGCCCTTTCTTAAGCATTTTATAATTTCAAGTTTTTGATTAAGTCCTAAAACAACACGTTTACGTTTTTCAGACATTTTATCAAGTCACTATATCACACACACATGCACTAAATACGGTAGTGTAAAATATTAGTCAATAAAGCTTATTCAAGTGGAAAAGACGTAACACGGCACAGCCCGCTAGATACACTGCGACAATTACAGTCTTCTCGCCACAACTGGAAACCGATCCAGTGGTGATTCTTGACTCACAAGTAAGACAAAGACAAGAAAAGGGGTAGATGTGTTAGCACGTCAACTGAAGATCATATTTTATGTACCATTCTACGGCGGGCGGGTACATTCACTTCCCACTAAAATAGAGTAAATAAACTGTGGTGTCACCACCAGACACCACACTTGCTAGGTGGTAGCCTTTAAATCGGCCGCGGTCAGCTAGTATACGTCGGACCCGCGTGTCGCCACTGTCAGTGATTGTAGACCGAGCGCCACCACACGGCAGGTCTAGAGAGACTTACTAGCACTCGCCCCAGTTGTACAGCGGACTTAGCCAGAGATGGATCACTGACAACTACGCTCTCATTTGCTGAGACGATAGTAGCATAGCCTTCAGCTACGTCATTTGCTACGACCTAGCAAGGCGCCATAGCATTTGATATTATTTTATGAAGCATGTACAATCAAGAGCGATGTTCTACAATTATGGATTAAAGTTAAGTATTACATCAACTACGTACTTTATTTGCTACTAAAAATTCCCTTAACTGTTCCAGACCTCACGCCAGTCTGCGTGAGCTTAAACGCGTGTATTTCGGCCTCCTCTAGCAACACAGTGTTGGCTCTTCTGCCAACATAAACAAAGCGAACGCGTCACTGCACCTTAAAACATTCTGTTATTACAGTATTATTATGCTGTTACAGCAGTGACGGTTAACAGAAACTGACGGTTTAAAGAGTGACGGTTAATCGAGTTTTTAGTTGTACAGATACTTAATAAGGATCCCAGACTTGCGAACAATAATATTTAAGAATCAGTGGGACAAGTGTTCCTTCTTTGGTGGATGAATTACACTTCCTTAACATTCTCCCAAAGAATCTAAGATTAGCGTCTGTTTTCCCTTCAGTTAACTTTCTATGATCATTCCGCTGTAGGTCGCTCCCTCGGGTTACTTCTAGCTATACTGACAGAAAAAAGTTGAGAAGAAGTTGTGGGACATAAAGACAAGTTGGTAGGCGTGTCTCGACTTCTGAAAGAAGATGTCTGTTCAGGTTTCGAGCCAGTCACTTAAGAGTGACGCTAGTAGCGCTGTTATGATGATGCGTTAGTTACCTTTGAGACTGGACGTTGTGAGCTGATGATAGTCAAGACTGTCTTTAAGGCGGCGATAAGCCTTTATCGATACTCGCTGAGTTTGAACGAGGTCATCTAATAGAGCTAAGAGAAGCTAATTGTTCCTTCTTTGAGATTGCAGGAAGACTTACAGTATTGTGGCCGCTGTACGTGATTGCTGACAGCGGTGGCCACGAAAATGTACTGTCGCAAGGAGACCGGGCTCCGGACAGTCACGTGGCACTACCGAAAAGGATGACCATCGTGTTCGGCGTGTGGCTCTGGCGCATCGTGCTGCATCTACAGCAGTAATCTGAGCAGCAGTTGCACCAGCAATATCCTCAACCAGCAGTAACCGTCTAACGGTGTCTGCAACGACCGACCAAGTGGAATAGACATGGAAATCTGTCCCACAAATTGAAATTTGGCACCTGTACAACACAAGGCATGCACGTTTGCATGCTTACATTCAACATTCTGTAGGTTACACCCGTTATTAATATACCATCATTTCACATTTGCAATAGTTTATTTCGCGCTTACATTAACCGTGCCAGCCGGAGTGGCCGAGCGGTTCTAGGCGCTTCAGTCTGGAACCGCACGACCATTACGGTCGCAGATTCGAATCTTGCCTCGGGCATGGATGCGTGTGATGTCCTTAGGTTAGTTAGGTTTAAGTAGTTCTAAGTTCTAGGGGACTGATGACCTCCGCTGTTAAGTCCCACAGTGCTCAGAGCCATTTCATCATTAACCGTTCCTCTTGCAATGTTAATCACTTGAATATGCTACCTAAGCAAATGTATTCCCGAAATTTCGTTACTTTACATAAATATTTTTGGTATTACATGAAACAAGAAGTTTATTTGTTACTAGATTAACTCCACCTGATGATGGAGGTTTAAACCTTTGAAACGCCTCGTGGAGATAAATAAACAGTGACTAGTAACCAGTAAACTTGTTGTTTTATTTAATGTCAATACAGTCATGGTAAAGCCTAACCTAAATCGTTCGCATTTAAAATTATTTTTTGGTGTTGAGATTTTTTCCATCAGTGCACAACGTGGTTCCTTTATGTTGCCTAAGAACTCAATAACAACTTCGTTAGATGATATCAATAACTTTTTCTTATTCAAAGTCATTTTCGTTCATTTCAAAAAATCGAACTTCATATTTCGAATGTCACATCCAACAAATACTCACGTTCTTTCAATTTCGCTTCTTGTCGATGAGGAAATTTCTCATAGAGATATCTGAAACATTCCCCATTTTGGATAAGGCTTGGGTCCACCTTAATGTGTACAGGTGATAATACAATTATTTTTCGGATTCGTGATGTTTTTGTGCAAAGAGAAGAAGAGCAGGGAGCTGAATCATTTTTTTTCGATATTTTCGTTTATCTGATTATTAATGAGTTTCTATGTTAAATTTTCAGAAGTAGTCTTTGACGTAGTTCACAAGTCTGTACAGAAGGTCCAGGATAGGTAGCAGTTCCCGTGAACAAAGGTTAGTCGACGCTCCGAGGGACTCCGCAGTGTGCAATGAGGGTCCGAATAGCGAAGAAGCTGGAAGCTTTTGTACTGGAGGTGTGAAACAGTGTTGACTGTGTAGCCGTACTGGAGAAAGCATCGTTTCGACCATGGTTACAGTGGCCATCTTCTGGGTCTTCTGTAGATCCAGTAGAAGGCCATTGTAACCATGGTCGAAATATTGATTTCTTCAGTAAAGTTTTTTTTTTTTTTTTTTTTTTTTTGCATTATGACGCTGTAGAAGTTTCATTTCGCCTGACTCTGCGTCCAAATATAATTCGATGCGTCTTTTCCAGTGAGAATGCGAGCAGTTCCTTCGTTCCCGTCTTCCGGCAGAGATCAAGAACACGTCTGCAGTAAGCAACTCGCCCGCTGCTATTGTCAAGGCAAGCATACACACCACGGGTCAGCGTTTTTCCTCAACTTTCGCACGACTGCAGTTCATTCTTGGATGTAGCAAGCGCTGTGCTATTGCGATGCACTTCGCAAGCGTTTTCGAGGTTCAAAGTGTTCTTTGACTTTCGGAAAGCATTCTACACAGCTCTGCACGGTCGTTTACTGGACTTCTCAAGTATGGGACCAGACCTGGAACTGCATTCAGGACATTCTAAGACTTGTAACTCAGTATATTATTCTTGAACGGTTGGCTGGTTGATTTTTTTTTTTTTTTGGGGGGGGGGGGCAACCAGCGAGGTCAGCGGTCCTGAGGATGGGGAAGAAGTCGGCCGTGCACTCTGAAAGGAACCATCCTGTCATTTCCCTGAAGCGATGTAGGCAAAACACGGAAAACCTAAATCAGGATAGCCGGACGCGGGTTTGAATCGTTGTTCTCCAGAATGAGACTCCAGTGTGCTAATCACCTCTCTCAGTATTTTTAATGGAGGGATACAGACAGACGTATAGATAATTTCTGATCCACCCCAAGGAAATGTTATGGGGCTATTACTGCTTACAATACACTCGTATAGTAATGGTCTAGTGCATAACGCTGAAAGCTCCCTGAAGCTTTTTTCGGACGAGAATCAGGTATGTGGCAACGCCAGGAGCCTGTAGCGGAATACATGAAGATTTGCAGAGGAGCGATACAGGGACCGTCTCTTGACCCTGAACACAAAACCAGTGTAATATACTACGCGTATATAGGCGAAGAGATACAGCACTGTTCGAATATGCGATTAGTGAAAACTCACTGGAAACAGGAGCAAACGTGAAAAAAATCTTAACATCAAAAAGAATTAACGTAGAATAGTGAAATGTTGGGAATACATTTGCGTAGGAGGCATATTAAAGTGATTAAGACTATCGCAGGCTAATATAAGCGCGAGACAAACAATACAAATGTGAAATTCTGGTACACTAATGATCGATGTAACCGCCAGAATATTGAAGGAAAGCACGCAGACGTGCATGCAGGATGTTGTAAAGGTGCCGAATGTCAGTTTGTGGGATAAGAGCCCCTCGCCTGTTGCGCTTGGTCGGCCAGTACAGGGACACTTAATGCTGGTTGTGCATGACGCTAGAATCATCATCCAGTGAAGTCCCATGTGTGGTTGATTGGAGACAGATGTGGTGATCGAGCATACCAAGGCAACATGTCGACACTCTGTAGAGCATGTAGCATGACAACAGCCGTGTGTAGGCGAGCGTTATCCTGTTGGAAAACACCCCCTGGAATGCTGTTCATGAATGGTACCACAAAAGGTCGAAACACAAGTTTGACGGACAAATTTTCAGAGTACGTGGGATAACCACAAGAGTACTTCTGGTGTCATACTAAATCGGAACCCAGACCATAACTCCAGATGTTGGTCCAGGATGTCTAGCAAGCAGACTGCTTTGTTGCAAGCTCTCAGCTGACCTAACCAACACATGACCGTCGCTAGCGCCGAGGAACAGACAGCTATCATCAGAAAACACAACATATTTCCACCCTGCCCTCCAATGAGCTCTCGCTTGACACCAATGAAGTTGCAAACGGCGGTGGTTTGCAGTTGGTGGAATACACGCTACAAGGTGTCTGGATTGGAGCTGTCCTTGAAATAATCTATTTGTAACAGTCCATTGTGTCACTGTGGTGCCAACAGCTGCTCAAATTGCTGCTGCAGATGCAGTACGATTCGCCAAAGCCAATCGCCGAAAATGATGGTCTTTCCTTTCTGTATTACCACGTTGCCGTATGGAATTGGGTCTTTTTCGGACCGTACATTCTCGTGAGCACCGCTGCCAGCAGTCGCGTACTGTGGCTACATTCCTGCCAAACCTTTCTGTGGTATCACAGAAGGAACATCCAGCTCCTCATGGCCCGCTTACGCGACCTCCTTCAAACTCAGTGAGCTATTGATAATGGTGCCTGTTTCGCGTTAAGCGCATTCTTGACTAACATCAGCTCCAAGAACCAATCTTAAAAGTAACTGACGCTCACGACCGTTACAGTCTGTATTTAAAGTAGCGTCACTTTTATGAGACTGGCACTAAATCTGAATAGACTTCATATTTAAATGTAGAAACATGCCGACCAAGTTTCGTTTATGTCGCACAACTCTTTCTTGGTGCTGCGATTTTTTCTTTTACTATGTTTATGTTCAAGTTCAAGTGTGTGTGAATTCCTAAGAGAACGAACTGCTGACGTCATCGGTCCCTAGACTTACACACTACTTAAACTAACTTATGGTAAGAACAACACACACACACCTGCTCAAGGGTGGACTCGAACCTCCGGCGGGAGGGGCCGCGCAATCCGTGACATGGCGCCTCAAACCGCGTGGCCACTCCACGCGGCAATATATTTATAACATGCTGGAAGATAAATTTTTTGGCCGTTAGATGAGCCTCAGTATTCGATTTCTGAACAGTCACCTTGAAATTTTCCTGAAAATTGGGACAATTTCACTGGGGACCATGGTGGACGTATTCATCCAGAAATAAAGTGATGTCTGCAACACCATTATGATAGTAATGTATTGCTTGTCACCGGTTGTACAATTGGCGGTTCAAAAGAGAAATGGCTATGTTAGACGCATTAAGGAGAAGAGAGATTGGGAATACGCTTCCTACTTATATAAGAAAGAGGTGTTTTCATATTTAGACTTCGGTAAAAGATTTTTAACTATAGTGTAAAATTAAATCCCCTTTCATTCCGATCACAAGTGTTTTGCTGTTATTTTAGTTAATGACGAAGTCATAATTGATAAAATTGTATGTGAGGGAGAGAAACTGGTGCCAGAAACAGACTGAATGACAAAAAATATTTTTAAGCAATTATCTATTGAAAAGCAATAAAAACTATTATACGTTGGCCTGAGGTTTCTCCTGATCATTTCATATCATATCATAGCTTAGAGTTGGTGGCGGAGGGTAGTTTCGATAGCCGGCCGGAGTGGCCGTGCGGTTCTAGGCGCTACAGTCTGGAGACGAGCGACCGCTACGGTCGCATGTTCGAATCCTGCCACGGGCATGGATGTGTGTGATGTCCTTAGGTTAGTTAGGTTTAATTAGTTCTAAGTTCTAGGCGACTGACGACGTCAGAAGTTAAGTCGCATAGTGCTCAGAGCCATTTGAACCATTTGTACTTTCGATACCATTATCTGTCCCTCCCTTTCCCTGTTCTACTCGCGACTTATTTAAGGCTGGTGTTAACAGCATGTCACTCTTTTCGTAACTGTCGAAGTGATCTACAGGGAAGTGTAATCCCATAAGACTAACCGATCTACCAAAGCCACGGAAATTTAAATCTGGGTGGACGGTTTGGTGTTTGGGCCCGCTCCTCCTCAATGACAGTTTGCTGCCGCCACCTGCACGCCATCTCACACTCTCTGACTGAGCTCCTGTGATAGTTTGTTCCTGATTCTCTTGCGAACAGCACTGATGACGTCCGAGCGTTTTACTCATATGCCTTTCCTTGAGCGTCTAATGTTCTTCATCATTCCTTTGGTTGGCAGATCTCCATCTGGATCAATTAGAAGCTACTCCTTCATTTCTGCATAATAAGATACTCCTGCATTATTTATAACTTGTTTTCAAAATGCCAGTAGTTGTGTTCCTCTGGTTTTCTTCCCTTGCAATATTCTTTCTATGAAATTTACAAGGAACTGACTGTATCGTAGGTTGTTAGCAGTCCAATCGTGTCTTCTTCGCCCTATTAATCTCTTACATTTCCATTCTTCGCCAATTATTTGCAGGACTTCCTGACTGGTGGTTTTATCTGCGCACTTCAACAGGCAATCTCATTACTGTCTGTTGTCCATGTTTCACACAGCCACACAGTGTTATCCTCAATATGCAGTTCTTAACCGCCTTTTTCCTCACTTCAGTATTTACGTTGTTTGAACAAAGCATTGTTCTTGTCATCTAGAACATTGCTTTTGCTCCTCGAATTCTCTGTCTGCTTTCCTTCTTCCATTATCAGTTATCTTATTTCCTGAATATTTCTACAACGTTGTTTGTTTTATTTTGTTTCCTCTAATTTTGACTTTATTTTTCCTGGTTTCCTGGAAGCCACGAGTACTTTTGTCTTTCCTCTTCAGTTAATTTTCATTTTATACTCATCCCTTAGAACTGTGCCCGTAACTTCCAAGATTCTTTGGAGATTTCTTTCAAGTGGAGCTATCACAGTTATGTCATCCAAAAACCTAAGCATCTGTATTCTTTCTCCATTTAGTCTGATACCTGTGCAGTATTTTTTTGCAGTAAGTTATTGTAGGTTCTGTGTAGATTTTGAATACGGATGGGGATAGATTTCATTCTTATCTAATGCCTTTAAGATTTCTAACAACTTTTGACGTATGTCTTATTTTTAGTAAAGCTGTTTGTTCTTTGTACAGTTCTTTAATTATTCTTCTGTCTCTATCGTCTAGTTTAATCGTTTTTAAAATTTCCATTAGTTTGTTCCAGTTGACAGTATCTATGACTTTCCTGAGCTCTACGAGATCTGCGTACGTTTTTCTGTTCATCCTAAAATTTTCTTCATTTATGCTGTAAAGGCATAGTATAGCTCATCTCGTGTCTCTGCCTCCACGGAAGTCGAACTGGTCTTCAGCTGAAGTTCTTAATTCGTCTGGGTGTGAGTTATCAATATTTCCAAAGTGTGGTTTCATTCTTCTTCTTTGGAATCAGTATCATGATACTACATCTACATCCATACTCGACAAGCCACCTGACGGTGTGTGGCAGAGGGTACCTTGAGTACCTCTATAGGTTCACCCTTCTATTCCAGTCTCGTATTGTTCGTGGAAAGAAGGATTGTCGGTATGCGTCTGTGTGGGCTCTAATCTCTCTGATTTTATCCTCATGGTCTCTTCGCGAGATATACGTAGGAGGGAGCAATATACTGCTTGACTCTTCGGTGAAGGTATGTTCTCGAAACTTTAACAAAAGCCCGTACCGAGCTACTGAGCGTCTCTCCTGCAGAGTCTTCCACTAGAGTTTATCTATCATCTCCGTAACGCTTTCGCGATTACTAAATAATGCTGTAATGAAGCGCGCTGCTCTCCGTTGGATCTTCTCTATCTCTTCTATCAACCCTATCTGGTATGGATCCCACACTGCTGAGCAGTATTCAAGCAGTTGGCGAACAAGCGTACTGTAACCTACTTCCTTTGTTTTCGGATTGCATTTCCTTACGATTCTTCCAATGAATCTCAGTCTGGCATCTGCTTTACCAACGATCAACTTTATATGATCATTCCATTTTAAATCACTCCTAATGCGTACTCCCAGATAATTTATGGAATTAACTGCTTCCAGTTGCTGACCTGATATTTTGTAGCTAAATGATAAGGGATCTATCTTTCTATGTATTCGCAGCACATTACACTTGTCTACATTGAGATTCAATTGCCATTCCCTGCGCCATGCGTCAATTCGCTGCAGATCCTCCTGCATTTCAGTACAATTTTCCATTGTTACAACATCTCGATACACCACAGCATCATCTGCAAAAAGCCTCAGTGAACTTCCGATGTCATCCATAAGGTCATTTATGTATATTGTGAATAGCAACGGTCCTATGACACTCCCCTGCGGCACACCTGAAATCACTCTTACTTCGGAGGACTTCTCTCCATTCAGAATGACATGCTGCGTTCTGTTATCTAGGAACTCTTCAATCCACTCACGCAATTGGTCTGATAGTCCATATGCTCTTACTTTGTTCATTAAACGACTGTGGGGAACTGTATCGAACGCCTTGCGGAAGTCAAGAAACACGGCATCTACCTGGGAACCCGTGTCTATGGCCCTCTGAGTCTCGTGGACGAATAGTGCGAGCTCGGTTTCACACGACCGTCTTTTTCGAAACCCATGGTGATTCCTACAGAGTAGATTTCTAGTCTCCAGAAAAGTCATTGTACTCGAACACAATACGTGTTCCAAAACTCTACTACTGATCGACGTTAGAGATTTAGGTCTATAGTTCTGCACATCTGTTCGACGTCCTTTCTTGAAAACGGAGATGACCTGTGCCCTTTTCCAATCCTTTGAAACGCAACGCTCTTCTAGAGACCTTTGGTATACCGCTGCAAGAAGGAGGGCAAGTTCCTTCGCGTACTCTGTGTAAAATCGAACTGGTATCCCATCAGGTCCGGCAGCCTTTCCTCTTTTGAGCGATTTTAATTGTTTCTCTATCCCTCTGTCGTCTATTTCGATATCTACCATTTTGTCTTCTGTGCGACAATCTAGAGAAGGAACTACAGAGCAGTCTTCCTCTGTGAAACAGCTTTGGAAATAGACATTTAGTATTTCGGCCTTTAGTCTATCATCCCCTGTTTCAGTACCATTTTGGTCACAGAGTGTCTGGACATATTGTTTTGATCCACCTCCCGCTTTGACATAAGACCAAAATTTCTTAGGATTTTCTGCCAAGTCAGTACATAGAACTTTACTTTCTAATTCATTGAACGCCTCTCGCATAGCCCTCCTCACACTACATTTCACTTCGCGTAATTTTTGTTTGTCTGCAAGGCTTTGGCTATGTTTATGTTTGCTGTGTAGTTCCCTTTGCTTTCGCAGCAGTTTTCTAACTCGGCTGTTGTACCACGGTGACTCTTTTCCATCTCTTACGATCTTGCTTGGCACATACTCATCTAACGCATATTGTACGATGGTTTCGAACTTTGTCCACTGATCCTCAACACTATCTGTACTTGAGACAAAACTTTTGTGTTGAGCCGTCAGGTACTCTGTAATCCGCTTTTCGTCACTTTTGCTAAACAGAAATATCTTCCAATCTTTTTTAATATTTCTATTTACGGCTGAAATCATCGATGCAATAACCGCTTTATGATCGCTGATTCCCTGTTCTGCGTTAACTGTTTCAAATAGTTCCGGTCTGTTTGTCACCAGAAGGTCTAATATGTTATCGCCACGAGTCGGTTCTCTGTTTAACTGCTCAAGGTAGTTTTCAGATAAAGCACTTTAAAAAATTTCACTGGATTCTTTGTCCCTGCCACCCGTTATGAACGTTTGAGTCTCCCAGTCTGTAACCGGCAAATTAAAATCTCCACCCAGAACTATAATATGGTGGGGAAATCTACTCGAAATATTTTCCAAATTATCCTTCAGGTGCTCAGCCTCAACAGCTGCTGAGCCAGGGGGCCTATAGAGACATCCAATTACCATGTCTGAGCCTGCTTTAACCGTGACCTTCACCCAAATTATTTCACATTTCGGATCTCCGTCAATTTCCTTCGATAGTATAGCACTTCTTATCGCTATAAACACGCCTCCCCCTTCACTGTCCAGCCTGTCTGAGTTTATGATTTCATTACTGTTTACGTCTGGTTTCAGCCAACTTTCTGTCCCTAGTACTATATGGGCATTGTGACCGTTTATCAATGAGAGCAGTTCTGGGACCTTTCTATAGACGCTCCTGCAATCTACTATTAGCACATTAATATTGTTATTCCCTGTTGCATTTTGCCTACTCCTACCTTGCTGCGTCTCAGGAGGCATCTTGTCGAGCCTAGAGAGGGAATTCTCTAACCTAAAAAACCCACATGTGCACTCCACACGTACTCCGTTATCCTTGTAGCCGCTTCCGGCGTGTAGTGCACGCCTGACCTATTCAGGGGGACCCTACATTTCTCCACCCGATAGCGGAGGTCGAGAAATTTGCACCCCAGATCTCCGCAGAATCGTCTGAGCCTCTGGTTTAAGCCTTCTACTCGGCTCCAAACCAGAGGACCGCGATCGGTTCTGGGAACGATACTACAAATAGTTAGCTCAGATTCCACCCCGCGAGCGAGGCTTTCCGCCTTCACCAATTCCGCCAACCGCCTGTACGGACTGAGGATGACCTCTGAACCCAGACGACAGGAGTCATTGGTGCCGACATGAGCAACAATTTGCAGTCGGGTGCACCCAGTGCTCTCTATCGCCGCCGGCAGGGCCTCCTCCACATCTCGGATGAGACCCCCCGGCAAGCAGACAGAGTGAACACTGGCCTTCTTCCCCCACCTTTCCGCTGTTTCCCTAAGGGGCTCCATCACCCGCCTAACGTTAGAGCTCCCAATAACTAATAAACCCCTCCCCCCGTGTGCCTGCTCGGACCTTGCTGAAGGAGCGGCCACATGTCCACTCACAGGCAGAGCGGGCGATGCCACACGGCCAGCTTCCACATTGACCCTCCGCCTTGTGCACCGCGAACGCCGCTGAACCCGCCACTCCCCTTGGGGAGAGGGTGGCCCAACCGCGCCCGGTACCCGCGAAGATGTCTCGACAGCAGGGACAGTGGGTGAAGCATGTAACACCTGGGGTGTACCTTGCGACGCACCAGACTCCCCACTGCCGCTACACTCCGAGGCAGCAGCCTGATGACGGCTGACCGCGGCCATCAACACGTTCAGCTGTTCGCGAACAGTGGCCAGCTCCTCCTGCGTCCGTACACAGCAGTCACACATCCTATCCATCCTAAAAAATCAATTTACTGTAGAGAGTTAATCAACTTTTAACTAGGCTGCTAATTCACTAAAGGTGGCTGATTGTTGACTAAACTGTGGTTGCTAGACACTTCTTGCAGAAAACAATGAAAATAGCACTACCGTGTCTGGACTGTATTGAAAACAAACACTAGCACCACTGGCACTATGTTGACTAAAGGGACTCTCTCTGACTGTATTCAAAACAAACACGAAATCTATGGAACACTATTACTAGCACTCGACAATTAAAGCTAAATTAAGGTAGCTCGCTGCACAGCAGACGTGAAGCAGACGGCGGTTACGACGGCGACACTCTTAGTCTTTCCGGATAATACTGTATATGTATAGAGAGAGAGGGGGGGCGGGGGGCGGGGGGCGAGAGAGACAGAAGGGCGGTGGGGTGAGGCGGAGTGAGAGAGAAAATAGAGTACGTAATAGTTATGCACATACATTTTTTTCTTCTGCTTCACTTAATTGTCCTGGCTCGCAATACAAGTCGTCAGTATACTGTTTAGCTACATTCTCGTTTTCTACAAGAATCCTTTTCTCCTTAGAACGAATTGAGGACTGAATTGTGTGTTTTCGTTTTCCAAAATGCTTTCTTATGAGGGTGTCAAATATGTTACAGCAATATGCTAAAAATCTCGACTACTAATTGTTGTTGTGCACAGCACTCTGAACTCATATTCGGGAATAGCAATATGCAAACCTCCACGCAGGCTATCTCGATTTACGTTTCCAGTAGTTTTCCTATAACGAACAAACTGAATTCCAGGATGTTTCTTTTGCAAGGAACAGTCGACACTCTACCAGTTCTTGACATATTCGAGCCTGTATTCCGTCTCAAATGACCTCATCACCGATGAGACATTCAACTTCAATCATCCTCTTTTTTTTTTTTTCTACCTCACACATGGATCTGTTACTTGTGTTCTTCAGTTATTTGATTGTAATGTACCTTTCACTCTACAGCCCAGATCTTTGCATCGTTAACATCAGCTTCCACCCAGTGTGCACAACTATATGTTTCACAAGAAGTCTGACAAGTGGATTGCATCTTTTGATGTAAAAATTACTGCAGATAACTTCGACTTACAAACCTCGCAAGAAAGAATAATTTCTCTCTGAGAACCACCACCTGTTCGTATTTTTCATCTCCTGTCAATAACTGCTAGACGCTGTACAATGCCAAGAAATTAGATTAATTTATGCAACAGATGTGTAGAACAGAAATAGAGTACTGAAACCCACAGCGAACCAATTGCTGTATGCTCATTTCTTTTCAGCCACGTGTTTGTGAGCCTCAGTAAATCGCCCGAGAGTGTTTGTAGAGACTGCCGTGCTGATTCTTGTAGAAACTGCGCCGAAGTTTCAGAATTTTGTGAAGCGAATGAGATCAGTTCTTTTTATCTACTAACAGACTGCCAGCGGCGAGGTTTACACCAGCGCACGTAAACGTCTGGTAAACAACACGGTCGAGATTCTATGATAAAATAAAACAGCGGAGCGTGGTTGGACCGGGCGACCTTGAAGGCAATGAAACTGGACTTCCACAGTCTAGACAGACTCCTCGTAGAGTGTTGTTAATATGGTCCCGAATCCTGCATGTGTAATGTGACTGACGCATCGTTCTGAAATATGGCAAAATTTCTGTCCAGTCGGATGCTGTCTTCCATGGCAGTCCTGCAACCAGTAGGCCTACCGCTTGAGCAGGTTGAAAAACTACGAAACTACTGTAACTGTATACGTACAAACGGGTATTATTCCTCTAAGGAGTTTTCTCACAGAAACACTCACTATTATTACACTTCAGACTCAAAGTGCGGAGGTGATACAGAAAATAATCCAACCTTATAAACCTATGGAACGACAAATGAACAGGAATTGCGGAGATCTTTAACAATAAAGTGTGGTCCTAAAACACGCATTCGAATCAAACGAGGTTTGCACATCTCAGAACGCTTATTAAATTTAATTTATTGAAGCTATATTTGAAACAGTTTACAAAAGGTTTTCAGTTAGTCTGCCTTCAGTCTAATCAAACAACCGATATCGGTACAACAATGATAGTTCAACCTTATCAAACATTACGTTGTTGTGTTCAGGTTGTGAAATGCGTAGCTGGTTCCGGCAGTCAGCCCAGTTCTGTCGGCAACTGGTGTGCTAGGCTCCACATATTTGACGTAAATGAATATGTGTCACACGACAGATTCCGGTCGACCCATCCAGTGTTCCACAAAGTCGACAGTAAGCTGTGCCCGCAATCATCAATGAAATATGCTTCATCTCCACGGAACCAAAACCAGAGGTTGCCACACACAGCAGACTGTTCCGCGTATGACAGTTGCGTACATCGACCATGCAGAGCCTGTTAGTAAGCTGTTCCAACTGAGCGTGCTAACAGAAGAATATAGGCACGAGAGCATGCTTTTCAGCAAACATAAAACCTTATGGTGAGATCAAACAGCAGCCGCATGTGGTCCTCATATTCTAATGCCTGGCTAGCATCATCTCTCTTGGAATGGGACCCATCTGCGAATAGCATGTGTACTTTGAATACAGCACCATTCTCATGAAGAAACGTCTGTATGAATTTAACGCCTTCGAAATTCATCCTGTGGTTTCTGAATGTGATACACAGCATCAGGTTGTTCCAAAAAGGACTCCGCGGACAGGAGCGCTCGTAGCTGCGATGGTGAGGCGAGCTGATGTCCCCCACGCTACTACTCTGCGGGCAAAAGGAAAGCGATGTGCCTCCGCCTTTTAAAAAAAAAATGTCGTCATCGAAGCCCACTGCCCGCCTCACTAGAACAAAAAAAAACATCTCTTATGTGACAGAAACGTCTTCAGTGCTTGGTGTGTTACAAAATATTTGTTTCTGCTAAGAAATACAATTTACAGCGTCATTACATTTGCCTCCACGCAGTAGAATACGATCGAACAGAAGGAGATGCTCGCAGCGAACTGGTTATCAATCTGAAGGGCAAAAAACAGGAAGATATACGTTACTAAATATTGTGACTGGGGATTTTTTTAGAAATGTAAGAAACTTCTTGTACTACTGTAATACACCGAGGTCACAAAAGCCTTGGGATGCCTCCTAATATCGTGTCGGACTTCCACTTGCTCGGCGTAGTGCAGCAACTCAACGTGGCATGGGCTCAGCAGGTCGTTGGAAGTCCCCAACAGATATACTGCACCATGCTGCCTTTGTCGCCGTCCGTAATTGTGAAAGTGTTGCCTGTGAAGAATTTTGTGCACTAACTGACCTTCCGTTTTAGCTCATAAATGTTCAATGTGATTCATGTTGGGCGATCTGGGTGGCCAAATCATTCGCTCGAATTGTCCAGAATGTTCTTCGAAAGGACTCAGTTCGTTCCATATAAACAAAGTCCACACCATTATAGAGCCACCGCCAGCTTGCACAGTGCATTTTTGGCAACTTGGTTCCATGGCTTCGTTGGGTTTGCACCACTCTCGAACCCTACTATCCTGTTTTACCAACTGAAATCGGGACTCATCTGACCAGGCCACGGGTTTCCAGTCGTCTAGGGGATCTATATGGTCACGAGACCAAGAGACGCGCTGCAGGCGATGTCGTTCTTTTAGCAAAGCCACTCAACTCGGTCTTCTGCTGCCATAGATCATTAACGCCAGAGTTCACCGCACTGTCGTAACGGATACCTTTGCGCACGTCCACATTGGCTTCTGCGGTTGTTTATGCAGTGTTGCTTGTCTATTAGCACTGACAACTCTATGCAAACTCCGCTGGTCTCGGTTGTTAATTGAAGGCCGCAATCCGTGGTGAGAGGTAATGCCTGAAATTTTATATTCTCGGCGTATACTTGATACTGAGGATCTCGGAATATTGAATTCTCTAACGATTTCGGAAGTGGTGTGTCTCATGCGTCTAGCTCCAACTACCGGTCTGCGTTCAAAGTTCAGATGATGTTCAGATGTGTGTGAAATCTTATGGGACTTAACTGCTAAGGTCATCAGTCCCTAAGTTTACACACTACTTAAATTAAATTATCCTAGGGACAAACACACACATCCATGCCCGAGGGAGGACTCGAACCTCCGCCGGGACCAGCCGTGCTAGCGTTCAAAGTCTGTTAATTCACGTCATGCCGCCATAATGACGTCGAAAACTGTTTCACACGAATCACTGAGTACAAATGACTGCTCTGCCAATGCACTTCCCTTTTATACCTTGTGTACGCAATACTACCGCCATCTGTAATATGCATATCGCTATCCCATGAATTGTCACCTCAGTGTATGCTTATTAATTTCAGCTGAATACTGCAGAAGAAAACCTAAACGAAGCTGTAATTCTGGGATGTTACAAAGTAGCTCACATCGTAGCACTGACTGGCAAACTCCTCTCTTTGGACCCACTCGTTAAATAATGTCTGGTAGCAGTAGCAGAATGCCACAATTTCAAGGGAATTAGCAACTTTTGAAGGCGTTTGTGTCTCAAAGCAAACGGTATCCCGTTGAATCCTCGACATGGGAGCTGATTTGGAGACACAACTCGGGAATAAAACCTAGAGATTCATAGCATTTTCTCGCACTCGAGGAGAGCACCGATATATCCCTTTGTGCTATTTTCGAACGTGATGTGGCAAGTTATGGAGCAGCTGCTAGATATGGTACCACTGGATTACAGGACAAAAGGGTTCGATATTTTCGACGCCGTATGTGAGTCTGGACAGCATGAAGTTTGTGTGGGAAACCATTCTCTGGTCACAGACGATGCGCCACAAATGGTTGGTTGTCAGCTGGATTTTGTCTCTCGTTTAAAATTTAAACTGAAGAGTAATACGGAAATGACATTTGTGCCGTACACTATTTCATTCATGAGGAGTCAATGTGCACTGAAACTGTGGGATTTCCTCGTGTAATGGACGTTATGGTGAAGCTTGTGAATTTTGTACGAAAGCACGGTGTGAACCTCCGCCAGTTCAAATGATTTCTTAGAAATATTGAAGCCAGCACATGCCTTTAAGATGTAACTATGAAAGTGCTTTTGTCGTCACTTTAATAGTTACATCTTAAAGACATGTACTAGTCCTGCGTTTACATGCTTTGAACTGACTTTACCAGATATGACGTGTTACTGGTCTAAGAACAATGTAGTTGATAATGACGTTAAAGGCGAAATCCACATTGCACATAAGAAAAACACAGTAATGTACAGTCAAATGGGGGTGTATTCTTTCAAGAAATGTATGACTGTGGCTGAGCACCATCGGAAGCTTTTCTCAGCATACAGTTTCCATATTTTTTTACAGCTCTGAAGAAAGACGTACGTGGCCAGTTTGTATCGAACGAAGAGGCGCACGGCTGGGTGCCAATCATGGTTCCGTAGGTATCCGCAAACATTTTCTATGAAGGCTATGGCCGTCTTGTCTCACAGTGGGATAAATGTATTTACAGTTAAGGCGATTAGTTTTGAAATAATAAATAGTTTACTTACTTTTTTCCTGTGTGTCTCGGTTTCATTGTAAAGAGTTAATTCGATTTCTTAGCACTGATCACAATGATGTAGCAACTGCTGATGTCCATTGGACTAATCCATTGTCTTTGGTTTGGAATAAAATATCGTGTGGGCTCGAAACTTCTTGGTAGATTAAAACTGTGTGCCAGGACGAGACTTGAACTCGAGATCTTTACCTTTCCTGGTCAAGTGATCTCCCGAGCTATCCACGCAGACAAACGACTCGTCCACACAGCTTTACTTCCGCCTGCACCTCGTCTCTTACCTTCCATACTTCATAGAAGTTCTCCTGCGAAACTTGCATAACTAGTACCCTGGGAGAAAGGATATTGCGGAGACATAGCTTTGTCACAGCCTGGGGGATGTTTCCAGAATGTCTTCACTCGTCACCGGAAGGTGCACAGAATCTGCCAGGAAGCTTCGTATCA
This sequence comes from Schistocerca serialis cubense, assembly GCF_023864345.2. Taxonomy (NCBI): domain Eukaryota; kingdom Metazoa; phylum Arthropoda; class Insecta; order Orthoptera; family Acrididae; genus Schistocerca; species Schistocerca serialis. The sequence continues at coordinate 624,066,476 of NC_064641.1, forward strand.
GCGCACGCTCCGCTGCAGAGTGAAAATTTCATTCCATCCTGTTGGATACTTACTCATAGACCTCCTTCTTTTCTAAAAATATCGAACACCATCTGGTCCATAGAAGATGTTTTCTCGAAACGTTGGCTGTAAGTTGTTGGGATGAGTACAATTTACTCCACAGGTGCTTGCCCACGCAGCGATTTATATGACTCTTTTGTTCTTTGAAAAGTAGAGCTGTTTGGGCATATTTCTGGCTTGTATAGTATCTCACGGGATTTCCATTGATTTGCACTATAGTCAGATGAATGAAGCCAGCTTTAATGCCTTCTGGCAGAGCTGGAGTATTAAAAGCTGCTATACAGGTAACTTTTTCTCCCTAGCTCGCCATTAAACTTCTGTGTGTTGTTAATACTTCTTCACACTTTTATTCTCTATACGTGTGTAGTATCGACATGTTCTCCGAAAATAAATTTCCCGCAGTTCATGGTAATGGCAAACTTCACAGTTATCTCAAATTCTTGAAAGTGATTAGTTTTGTCTAACAAAACTACTCTCGATTTATAACTCACATTCTAAACAGGTGGCCTGTAACACAGGTGACTTTGCCGAAATCTCCGTACCCACTGTCGCAAAACGATTCAAGGATGCCCGCAACAGAAGCATCCGTAGAAGTGAGCTTAGACGAAAGATTGCACCCGAATTCGAGAGGCCGTTGGTTGAGATCACCGTCCGGACACCCAGATTTCGGTTTTAGGCGATTTCCTTAAATTGCTTGCGACAAACGCCAGCATGGTTCCTTTGGAAGGGCACAGCTGATTCCCTTCTCATTCTTCCGCAATCAGAACTTGTGCTCCGTGTCCCATTATCTCGTCATCTACGATCCGTCGAGCCCTAACCTTTCTTCCTGAGCGTAGACTAGAAAAAACCTGCGGCTGTGGTGCGCTGCGGCGCTGGCCGTCTTCAGCGCAGAAAAAAAATTGTTCTGGAAATAATTATTAGTGCCTGAAAGTGGAATTCACGTGTACATTCTTCCCTGTATCTAGGTCAACAATTACTAGCGAGCGATCGTGAATCTGAATGGCGACCGACTGGTGGCTTTACCTGTGAATGTAGGGACTTTCTCTGAACTCCTGTGCCGTACACGCAGAACCATCCAATCAACTTTATGATCCGCAGCGAATAACACCTGACCACTCAACCGTACAAGGTCGGCAACTGCGTAAAGCTGAAGACTGAGAGAAATCTCAGATATTTTACCCAAGATGTGTCTGAACGATTACCGCCATTCGTAGAAAACACTAACCTACAAAAATAAAAAAATACAGCTATTTAAATCAGATGTGCTACCTGAAGAAGCAATCTAACCATCGCAAATTTTATGTACGTTCTATCTCGTGCTTTAAATACTTCTATGCCTAAATAATACCTGTTTTTGAAATAGTCAGGTTTTCTGTCTTGGTTTCTACCTGATATTATCAAATGGCTCTGAGCACTATGGGACTCAACTTCGGAGGTCATTAGTCCCCTAGAACTTAGAACTAGTTAAACCTAACCAACCTAAGGACATCACATACATCCATGCCCGAGGCAGGATTCGAACCTGCGACCGTAGCGGTCTCGCGGTTCCAGACTACAGCGCCTAGAACCGCACGGCCACTTCGGCCGGCTGATGTTATCACTACGAAAATAATTTACCGAGATACTTGTTTGTAGGAAAGTGAGTGAGTAGTCACTTAAGCAGTTTCAAGCAGCAATGGCCCAGTTCTAGTTTGACCAACCGTACTTGCCCGCGAAAGGCGAAGGTCCCGAGTTCGAGTCTCGGTCTGGCGCACAGTTTTAATCTTCCAGGAAGTTTCATATCAGCGCACACTCCGCTGCACAGTGAAAATTTCATTCCGTAAACATCCCCCAAACTGTGGCAAAGCCATGTCTCCACAATATTCTTTCTTACAGGAGTGCTAGTTCTACAAGGGTCTCAGGAGAGGTTCTGTGAAGTGTGGAATTTAGGAGACGAAGTACTGGTGGAATTAAGGCTGTGAGGACGGGTCGTGAGTCGTGCTTCGGTAGCTCATATGGTAGAGTACCCACCCGCGAAAGGTAAAGGTCCCGAGTTCGAGTCTCGGTCCGGCATAGAGTTTTAATCTGCCAGGAAGTTTCACTAATAACTATTTATTTATTCTCCGCATTACGTCATTTTTCAGCTTCTCGGTCTCCCTTCAACTCAGACCAAGTTTATTCATACTGCGCTTCAGACTCAAACAGACATGTGTTCCATCAGTCTGTGACAGGAATGATAAACTCTGTTGTCATTCCATTTACGATCTGGGTACAAAACAACATATTCTGGTAACGGAAGACCCCCTATGCCGGATTTACACCTTAGACGCCTTAATAAATGCCCAGATTCTTGAGTGCCCTAGCCGCATCTCTGATTTCTCACCTATAGATCATGTCCGGGAAGCGAGGGGAAGGTAGCAGTCTTTATGAACTGACGCAGCACGTGTTTCATGCATGCCGAGAAACTCCTCAAGATGACATTCACAATCCGTTTGCTTCCATGCCACAACTAACACGATAGTACATTCATACCGATTGACGCCACACTTCATGTCAATGATGGACATCAGTTCTAAATATCTTATCAACCAAACCGGTTGAAATTTGCATATTCTGGTTTTAGATAACGTAGTGAGGTATCGAGGCACGCAAATGTAGTGTCGTCACCTCAATCTAAAAAAGTCAACGCTGTGCCCTCAGCAGGCAAAGTGATGTTACTGCCCTTTTCGACGTCCGAGGTCCGATACTCATCGAAGTCCTCGAGCACGGAAACACCATTCTAATGTGTACTGTGAGACACTCCGTACCCTATGCAAGTCTATCAAGAGCAAACGGTCTGCGCCACTCACGGAGGGAGTGATTTGCTCCACGATAAAGCGTGTCCGCACGTCTGCAAGGTGGCACAAAGTGTAATGGACAAGTAGGAGCAGCTAGAACATCCGCCCTGTAACCCAGACATGTCGCCCTGCGACTTACATGTGTTTAGTGTGCTAAAAAAACGTCTCAAAGGGAAAAGCTTCAACTCGGACAAAGGACACAGTGGAGGACTGACTAGTGTCTCAGCCACAGGAATTCTGGGAACAGCGAATCCGTCGGCTATTGAAACAGTGGTGATTACTTTTCAACAAAACTTCAGTTATACCCACTGTGTTGTTTCGTACCTTTTCTTTCGAACGCCCCTCATAATTTTAATTATTTACTTCCCACTGCTGATAAATATCTCAACAAAGTTTGGTTAATATTGGACTGTTGTTTCATGCCGTAAAGCCTTGCATTTCCGTCAGTGCGTTAACAAAAAACGGAACTCCGCGCCCTATTTGACGAGCAAATCACCACCGTACAGCCCCACTTCAGATACACTGTGTGGAGGTCTAGAGTTTAACCCTGGACGTTGACACAGAGTGTGGTTACCAGTTCACTCCATAAACTATCGTTATTGGCCCAAAGATATTGCGAAAAGTACTGCCGCCGACGAGAGTCAACGTGATCAATTTCGTGCCGAGCCAGTAGATTCATTCACCAAGGAACATGTATTACAGATTGATGCAACAAGTGGGCTATTGGTGTGATAATAGACAAGCAGAATATCGTATCTGCTACGAAGCCTTAATACAAATGTATCATTATATCAGTTCGGAGATCTTGACGCATCCGTTGTCTGGCCGTTTGGTTTGTTTAATGTAAAAGCACAACTTGTGTTTAGTAACATTTTTACGAACTTGACAGTGTGATCATGTCTCCCTGAAACATGTTGTGTTTTCACATTAAACAAATCAAATATTTAGACAACTGATGTGTCATGATTCCCATACTGAATAGAATATCCATCTACAGCTGATCCTCCTTAAGTGTCCCCTTCCTTTCATTTACATAATGATCTATAAAAATAAATACCCAACTCTACATTGCACGAGTGCCAATACCAGTTATCCACACGGCTTTTTTAACTACCTAAAACATAATTGACAGGTCGCAGGAAGGTATGACGAATAACGATGATCTCCGAATGGTATCCAGCATTTCTCTCTCTCTCTCTCGCTATCTCTCTCTCTCTCTCTCTCTGTCTGTCTCTCTCTCTCTCTCTCTCTCTCTCTCTCTCTCCATGAACGGCAATTTATAATGCAGCACGTACCGAGTGAAGCGGAACAGTTATTAAAGCACTGTTTTCGCATTCAGTAGGAGTGGGGTTCAGTTTCCCTTGTGGTCGTGCAGATTAAGGTTTCTCGTGGTTTATCTAAACCACCTAACGTGTGTGCTAGGGTGATTTTCAAAAAACGGCGCTGGCGGATTCATTAACCGTAATTGTAGTGTTGTCCGAAACACGAGGTCCCAAGGCAAGGTTGATACCTCGCAACGAAACCACAAGTAAGCACAGTCGCTGCCAGCCACAAAGACGAACGACTGACACCGGCGTAGACACGCTCTCAGGAGTCACGATACGTCACCTCTGCAGCACGCTTACACACAGGCTGGAGTGCCGCTCAGTCTAGTCTGGGCCGCGCGGGATTAGCCGAGCTGTCTAGGGCGCTGCAGTCATAGACTGAGCGGCTGGTCCCGGCGGAGGTTCGAGTCCTCCCTTGGGCAAGGGTGTGTGTGTTTGTGTTTGTCCTTAGGATAATTTAGGTTAAGTAGTGTGTAGGCTTAGGTACTGATGACCTTCGCAGTTAAGTCCCATAAGATATCACACACATTTGAACAAGTCCAGTCTGCAGTCATCGCCGAAGACTACTACATCATCTCTCTAACGAGTCATCAGTGTGAGAATTGTATTAGAACCATGCTGCAAAGTGTACAGAGAGAAGAGACTTATCTTCTACCGTACCAAGTGATATGTATAGTGTTCAGTGACAGTAACAAACATATATGACATTCCTATGGCCATTGATTGTCACAAAGTTATGTACTTCATCTTGTTCTAGTTGCAATAAACTGATCTAATATTCTGTACGCTTTTTAGCATCAACTCGGCCTCCTCCAGAAGTAATCTAAGAACTCACCACTGTGCCGACGGGTGTTATTTCGCCCAGCTTAACAGCACTTTTCCTGTACAAGCTTCTATTCCGTCCCCAATAACTTCATCGTCTTCCTTCTTCCTTTTCCACTAACCTGTAACAGCTCTCGAACGTTTAGTCTAGCTTTGACAAATCATAACTATCTACTGGTGTCCTCAAGAAACCTAGAGCCATGTACGTCAGAGGTGAATTATTTATAATTTACTTGTGGTAAGCCAGAATGAGATTTTCACTCTGCAGCGGAGTGTGCGCTGATATGAAACTTCCTGGCAGATTAAAACTGTGTGCCCGACCGAGACTCGAACTCGGGACCTTTGCCTTTCGCGGGCAAGTGCTCTACCATCTGAGCTACCTTGTGGTAAATTCGAACCTTGTGTTAGACCACTACTATAAATGGGTTATCCAGCTTTTGGAGTTCAGTTATTTTATTACTAAGCATATCTCGCGGCTTGAAGGGAAGCGACGTACTTTCCAATCATAAAGTGCATTTGTAACTCGTAGATATTCTACGCAAAAAGTGAAGGCGAGGATGTTGGTGATTAAGTAAGTCTGCCGAGCTTTCAACGGACTGAGAGACGTAGAACTTTACTCAGACCGTTAATGGAGCTCGGGTACTTCAGCGGAGAAGAGCTAGCTGCTCGATGGAACTGGAAGATAATTAATGCCTAGTCTTTGCTGGATCCCTGAAGGCGGCGCATTTCCTCACCTGGGAAACGACGTGGAAGGAAGCAATTACAGTGTGGTCGTGCAGCTCGCCTGCCCACCAGTTCCACCAGAAAAAGCAATTCGTCGAAGGTTGTACCTTACCGTGTGGCCTTAGAAGCATCTGCCTCGATCCTACGAACAGGTATAAACCAAGCAGTCAATTCGATCTGTTAATCGGGGTTCATCGGAGGAGAGGGGTAAGCAGAAAGGGCTGTACCACATCCATAACGATGTGAGGAGCCCAAATTTGACTCATTACTTTACAGATATTCGGCAGTAAAGATTTAGAGGCAATCAGGAAAAGGAATATTCAATAGCAGATTCCATATGTGAACGAGCAGTGATTAAAAATAGAAGTTACAAGATAATATCAAGGGAGCCACTATAGAGTTGAGACGAACGAGAGAGAGAATGTGAAAGAAATACTAGGAATGAGGAGCCACAGCGGGGTATAGTTGTGTGTTGCCCAGCCTATAAGCCGTATCATCTCTCCGTGTTATAAAGACACGGGCAGCAGTTGTCTTGTGTCCGCGTGAATCACGTAGATCGCTTACGTCCCGCGAATAGTAACCCTCATACTCGAGTCTCAAAGGTTATTTTTAAGAGCCTTAGAACCAGACTTTCACTAAGTAGACATTTATCACGACGTTTTTTGTGCTGGACACTACGTGAGCGCTACGTGTTGATGAACGAGGATACCGACAGCAAGTGAAAGTGTGTGATCATGCTGAGCCTTCTACCTAATAAATCCATCTAAATAAGAAAACAGCAGACTATCAGAATAGGCATTGTTTCCTATTTCCACTCTAAACAGCCGTTTAAAAAAAGTTATGTCTTTCTTACAAGTGAGTTCTGAGGGAACTCTCCAGATCCGTTAGGTTGCCATTACCAGCCTGGTCCTAACCGCCAACTGCCTACTAGTAAGTGTGGCCTGCACTGCTGGCGTCACTTTTCAAACCACGGAGCCTCTTTAAAGATCAGCACCACCTTCACGACCTCCAACAATTACAGTTAGAAGGACGTAGAGTTAAACTTAATCTTACCCGAAATTACTCCTGTAATGAGGGAATGATGATATTTCGGTCTCACTCATGTCTTAGGGACGCAGAAAATCGGAAAGTATTTTAATGTTAATTTGTAACTTAATTCTGTCACAAAATAAATGTCGTTTCACAACATCTTCTTTACGGAACCACACCGACTGTCAGAAGCCACTTCAGAGAAATGACTGGAAAGCTAAATTAGGATGCACAAACACACAAAACTTTTCTGTCTTTGCTTCACCTTACTGTTTCTTATTTTTATTATACATTTCGGTTAACCGCCATTATCGCATCTATCACGAGACAAAAAGAAGGGATACATAGTTCTTTGCACATATTACAAAATATTTTTCGTAAGAAGAGAAAAATATCCACGCGATGCTCATTATTTCTGTAAGTCACAAAATGAGAAGCGCTCACAATAAATAGGGTACAAATACAGTAATGTACTTGAGTAATACATACCAAATACTTTAAAACATCAGTATAATGTATGTTGTGATGTAATACATATTTGTACCAGGTGTACGTGTATACGGGCGGCGACACAGCCACTGGTAAGAAGGTAAGTTATTCGACCGCCATCAGGTGATGCGCTCAAGGCACAATACAGCGCAATCTATTTGACTGATGACCGATAAGTGCAAACATTTATAAAATTAGATTAAAAATATTCCTTCCATTTTTGTTTATATGTTACGTAATCATTAAAATGTTGCATTCGTGTGGTTCTCGTGAGATCTTTGGTTTACGTAACATAAGATTTGTACAAAAAAATGGTTCAAATGGCTCTGAACACTATGGGACTTAACTTCTGAGGTCATCAGTCCCCTAGAACTTAGAACTACGTAAACATATCCAACCTAAGAACATCACACATATCCATGCCCGAGGCAGGATTCGAACCTGCGGCCGTAGCGGTCGCGCGGTTCCAGACTGAAGCGCCTAGAACCGCTCGGTCACCACGGCCGGCAAGATTTGTACAAGGTAAGAACAGTTTATAGTAAAATATTGCAGCACCAAATGCAAGTATTTGACGATACACACTTTATTGGTGTTTTAAAGTATTTGGTGTATATTACTCATCAGCGTTACTGTATTTGTACCCTATTAATTACGAGCACTTCTCATTTTGCGACTTACTGAAATAACGTGTATCCCATGGCTATTTGTATTCCACGTTTCTACTTTTTGCCTCGTGACAGATCCGATAATGGCAGTTAGCCGAATCACGTAATCAAAATAAGAAATAATAAAATTTAGCCAAGACAGAAAAAAATGTTTATGTGTTTGTGCTTAGTTATGGCTGCTGACCTATATAAAGACGTCGTCTGTGTTATTTTATAAGTTAGGATGGACGGAGAGGAATTTGCAATCAATTCCTCCGAAGATAATTCCATTGTCTTAACCAATGAGCTACCTCGCTCGGTCTGACACTCTACAGTTCTGATACGGTTCTATTTAGCACAATATGAAGCATTTCGTTTTAGAATCCTATTAGACTTCAGCTAAGTCTTCTGGAGCAGTTATTTGGCTGCCACGGGGAAGCTCGTCCATCTGTGATTCTTAATTTTCCAGGCTGGAAGGCAGTACGCCGTGACTCGGACCCTGGACCTTGTCGGTCTGGGGCAGTGATCCGACAGCGGAAGCCAGCCAGGAGTTACTCACCGCCCACGTTCTCAGCTCCACTTCTACCAGTAGCGCTATCCATGTTTATGAACTTCACAGGAGCTCTCCCGCATACCTTTCTGGGAGAAATGTTATCGAGGAAAAATAGTTTTGCCACCACTCGAGTATTATTTCCAGAATGACTGTTCCTACTCTGCAACGGAGTGTGCGCTGTCAAATTCCCGGTGCAGCACACTGTTTAAATCCGACAGTAACTTTCAAAACTGCCTATTTGTCGAAAGAAATTATGATAACTGTATTGCCGACGTTATATTAACCATTTAACAGTTGCACCAGAATACTCTTAAGTTGTTTTCCTCAGCCTGAATGCGCAGCCATTTCGTCAGAATCCGCTGATATAATGCCAGGAATGATTTTATGGCCGACTCAAACAGGCGAGCGATTTGTACGATTTGTGACGTTGCCGTACAAGGCCGGAAAGCATCCACATTTTCCTCGGAAGTCTGCATCAGCTGTCTAGGCGAACAGTAGAAGGTCGCGCTAATAGATGGGAGAGTTGTACAAGGTGCGAACAACGGATGATGTTGATGATACCAGCGCTGGTGGTGAGAACGACACATCCACGTCAGAGTCTCAGCGCCATACAAACACGCAAGAAAATGTTGGTTTTTGCGAACGATGACATCTAGATCTCTTAATCAATTTCTGTCTCTATAAAGTCGTTTCGGCTGCTGTCTTCATCAAGTCTGTAATTAAAATGAATGAACATAGGAATGAGAGGTTGTTACCCACACATTATCAGGCAACAAAAGGTGAAATATTATAAAGTTACATATTTTGAAAAGTTCACTCATCAGTACTGAGAACTGGAAAACAACTTTCAGAGTTATTACAATAAAATTAATACCCAAGGTCAACTCAGTTCAAAAAATTTACGATACAAGTGCTAGCGGAGAGGTGGTGCCATCTGTAAGCCTAACTCGTACTATTAATGTGTAACTACATTAATTTAAATCCTGTTTTATAATTTAACTTTCAATGTTTGTAATTTTAAAGACTGTCATTTTAAAGTATGACCTGGAAACAAATGAAGGCAACATCCCACACACTAGCACTACCTCTGAGGTAGCATTTGAGTCTTAGTGAATTTTTTGAGCCGAGTCCACAATAATTGGCATCCTGCTCAGTCCTGGCTTATGTTAATACTGACACTGCACGTTGTTTATGAGTTTTAAAGTTTGGTAATTGACATTTTAAACTAGATTTTAATTTGTAAATTTTCAGCTTTTGTTGCCAGCCGGCCGGGGTGGCCGAGCGGTTCTAGGCGCTACAATCCGGAACCGCGCGACCGCTACGGTCGCAGGTTCGAATCCTGCCTCGGGCATGGATGTGTGTGATGTCCTTAGGTTAGATAGGTTTAAGTAGTTCTAAGTCTAGGGGACTGATGACCTCAGAAGTTAAGTCCCATAGTGCTCAGAACCTTTTTTTTTTTTTTTTGCCAAATAACGTATTACAAGCATCTCCCTATCTAAGCTTCCTATATCACAGATCTGATGATAGCAGTAATCGAAACGACGTTATTACTGAAACAATATGTTAAATGATCTAAAAGACGTCATTCACAAGTTATGCTTAACATCGCATGCTCTTTCGGTACATTTATATCCTTTTAAACATATTCATTTTTATCACAAGTCAGATGCTGAGAAAAAGTTATGATCTACATGTGATTAAGGAGTTTAGACTAAGGCCCGTCACCATCGTGGCCACTAGGAAAATCAAGGGAAGCTGAGCGTTCCGTCGACGTCTATATGATTTGTGCCAGCCCACTAAATTATGTTAGACAGAGAATAAGGGATTCGGCCTTTTGGCTACCGAGGAAACAATCACAACATTCGTCTGAGGTGATATATTGACTCTACATCAATATTATACTCCGGAAGCTAATGAGCAGTGCATGGCGGAGCGTTAGTCTATCAATATATCTTTTCTATTCCATTCGCGTATTAAGGGATGATGAAGTGCTATCTACATGCCTCCGAACGTGCCCTACTCAGTATTACTATCGTGATCACTACGCGAGAAATGGATGGCGATAGCGAAACGGTCCCACTTTTTTCTTGGTATGTAAGGTCTCTAAATTTCGCGAGAACTAAGACGTCTTTCTTCCAAAGATCCCCATTTACACTGCCCGAGCATTTCTGTTACACCTTCCTAGGGGTTATGCGGAACTGTTACGACCCTAGCAGAGCCTCCCTGATTTCGCTCGGTATCTGCTGTCTAGCCTACCTGATAAACACTCCAAAGCGTCTTGTCTTCAGTTTGCATTACAGACGAATCGCATTTTCCCAGAACCCTGGGTATAAATATAACTCTTCTATTCGCCTATACTGATTACAAGTAGTCGTCCCATTTCATATCGCCTCTTAGTATTATCCATAAATGCTTGCACGACGTTACACTAACAAGCTGTCCATCACTAACTTTGTTATCAGGTACAATCGGCTTCTTCCTCTTCGTTATAGGAGTTACCTTTCACTGATCCGCGTGTAATGCGAGTTTACATTTGTTGTCCCAAGTGGAAATTTTGCTCAAGTCTGTCTGGAATGCCTTTCGATCGTCCAAGGACGATACTGCACACAACAGCGTCTTCATCAAAAAGTCTTATAGAGCTCCCGGTCACGTCTGAGGACAGCAGGGGTCCTATTACGCCTCGTTGGGTCACACATGGCGTTACTTTTGTTTCTGTGGAACATTCGCATCCGTGTGATTAGGTAACTTCAATTTTCATGGATTATTTGCACGACAGGACGTAATGATTTGAAACGGGTCATTTTATATTCACATCACAAATTATTTTGCTGACCACGTTTTAATGTGCCCGTACTCTGATTGAATAATGTTTTATATATTCTTTGAAAATGTCATTATTATGTTAATTAAATATTGCTATTGTTCTTTCCATCTGTGGCCTAATGTTGTTACAATTGATAAAGCAGTAAAAACAACCTAGGAACACTACGCAAATTTTAAGCCACATACGATCGATATCTTACCAACACACTAAAACACAACCAAATTGTCCTTGATAATTATTAGTGAAAATAAATATGGTTTTAGCAATAACTTTTCTTTTCAACGTGCCAGGTCAAATATAACGTCCACTTTTTATAATGGAAGACGTCCTCCTTTAGACCTAGTTCAGGTCAGGGCCTAATTCCACACAGTAACTTAAAATGACTGGAAAATTCGTCATTAAAGTGCCTGGTACAGGTCTCCAGCTTTGCTAGACGAAAAATTATTAAATATTCCGAGCTTATAGTAATGCGACTGTAAAACAATAGTGTAAATTTTAAATGTGTCGTGTAATGGCGGCGGACTGCAGCGCTCCAGCGATGCTATTATCGCTCCGCTAAAGACAGTGCTATAATTCTGAAAACTGAGATTATTTGACATAAGTGTAACACTTATACAAATAAAACTTAACTTAAAATTTGTTTAACATTAGCCCAGTAAATTACATTACATTGTAATGCAGAACTGGATAAGCAGTGTGTAATAACGCTTCGGAAAACAACCAGAGAGTGAGCGAGTGAGAGAGAACCTTTATATATATAAATCGGTTGAAGACCGCAGGTGAACAATTGTCAGTACAGTGATGTCGTTTATTTTTCAAATACATCGTTGCTATGTTTTTTAAATTATTATTTTCGTAATTGTTCGCATAAAACACTGTCTTTTCGCATTTCATAGACACACGAGTTTTTCTTTTGTAGTTTTTCTACGTCTCACTTCACTTGCGAAAAATAGTATTACTACATATTGGTATAGGGAAGCTATAATATACAAGCTATCTTTTCAAAGATACGGATGTTTGTTAGTAATTCCTAAGCACCATATTTTACACCTTACATTAATAGAAATTCTTCTATGGAATTCAAGGAGATTTTAATGAGAAACTTTTTAGTTTGTTTCCAAATTTCACTTTGCTGTCTGTCAGACATTTTGTATCACTTGGTAAGTGACCAAACATTTTGGTTGCAGTATTGTGCATCCCCTTTTGTGCTAAACACAACTTTAATTTCTCATAACGAATATCATTTTTTCTTCTAGTCTTGTAATTACGTACATCATTGTTCCTTTTGAACTGCAGTGGGTTATTTACAACTAACTGCATGACTGTAAAGCAAAATTCAGAATTCCTATTCCCTTAAGCATATCTGTGCAAGATGATCATGGGCGAGCACCACATATTGTTTTTATATCACGTTTGCGAGCAATGATGACTTTCTTTTTAAAGATTAATTACCCCAGAACATTCTAGATTGATTACCCCAGAACATTCTTCTATATGACATTATTGAATTAAAATATGTGAAACGTGTCACTGATGTATCTGTCCCCAAGATTTGCAATGGTGCTAAGTGTAAATGGGGGTAGACTAAGTTGTTTTAGAAGTTCTAAAACGTGTTTTTTCCGCTTTAAATTCTCATCAATATGGACACCTGAGAACCTTAACTCTGTATATCCATCTTTTCAGAGATGGTTGCGGGACTCGGCTGTTCGATACAGGATGTCAAATCAAACACCTTTCAGCCGTCTATTTTCCAAACATATTTTATTTGACCACCAGTTTCGGCGATTTACTGCGCCTTCTTCAAGCCCCTGACCGACGTGTAAGATTCCACCTCGGTTCTGGTCAAAATAGGGGCCAGAAATACTGGTATTAGTAGATTTCTGCTTGCTATAGCAATCACTTCAAGTGCAGAAATATGAATATGCGCTAGGTTTCCGCACCACAGGCACGTCGGCAGTTTTAACCTATTATTATGTGAATCCGACCTTCTGCCATTTTTTTTTTATAAACAAGACGTACCTGTGTTCTTTTCCAGTGAAACGGGACTAATAGCTGCCCTCAGAGATTCTCGGTAAATACGATCCAGGAAAAGAGCTATTTCCACAGTGTATTCAATATAGGCTACAGGGTGAGTCAGGAGGAAAGGAACATGCTTTGAGGGGCTATAATGTTAATGATTCTGAACAAAAAATTTCATACTGACCTGTGACCCATTCCGAACAGTTTCCGAGATAGAATACAGTTACCATATACGGACTATTTACTTCAAGACAAGGGCCACGTAAACCAGCAGTGGCAAGAGATGTGGAATCTGTCCCAACAAACGGAAGGTGGATATTATGCAATATTACAACCTAAAATCCCTACAACGTCGTAGTTTACGAGAGCGCATTTGGACCGATCTACGATTTTCACCATATTCGACTCCCCTTTAACCACGCCCCTATCCTGCACATCAACCTTTACGATTCCCCTGCCTGTGAGTGTGATTCTCGAGTTCCAAATTTTTCAATGAATGATAGGAATTTGTAAACACTTTGTTGTCGAAAAAGTTAATGGCTTGAGCTTCCAATTATGTAAATACAATACCGTATTCTATGTAAACACGTGTTCTCGCTAGCTAAACAGAGTACAAATTCTGGAAGCCAAATAAAACAAACAAAACAATATGTACGTTGTCACTTATTTTCTGTCTTATTCAGACATCGTCATTTTTTTACAAGCTACAGCAGTAGTGTAGAGGAAGTTGAGGGGAGCAATTTGATACAGGACACAGGCAGTCATTCGAGTCGGGAAACAGAAACTAACCGCTACAGCGTGTGGGCGTCGTGCGAGATTTTTAATATCCCCGCGCTCTCTTCTTGCAGACTGTTGGTCCCACAGATAAAATGAATAGGACCTTTTTTGTAGGAAATTTAATGTAGTTTAATTTTGTACTGCGACACGTTTTTACTGCAGGGTGCGGTTTTCGAGCTATTCAAGAGAAAAGTACATTAGTGATATTAAATGTGTTCCGCCTCGGATACCATTAGAAATGGTAACGGATGATGATAAAGAGAAGGCCGAAATTCTAAACTGCAGCACCCTTCCCCCTTTCAATTATCGAACAAACGCAAGGATGGCTGACACAGTGTCTAGTGTATCTGGGATTGTTAAACAGTTAAGTTCCTTAGACGCCAGGAAGGTATTTGGCCCGGACAGCATCCCTGTAAGATTATATGTTGACTATGCTACAAATATAACACCACTCTTATCCATCATCTATCAGAGATCATTTGAACAGCGGGAAGTTCCACAGGACCGGAAGAAGGCCCAGTTCATAGCAATGTATAAAAATGGTAGAAAATCCGATACACATAATTACCGGCCAATTTCGCTGACATTGATTTGTTGTAGAATCATGGACCAAATTTTGTGTTCAGACATAATGACTTTTCTAGACTCTGAGAAGCTCATCTGCAGAACCCAGCACGGTTTTAGGAAACAGCTGTCATGCGAGACACAGCTGGCCCTCTTTGTGCATGATATACAACAGGCTCTAGATACCTGCTTCCAGGTTGATGCCATATTTCTCGACTTTCTCAAGGCGTTCGACTCAGTTCCTCACTGTCGCTTGCTCCAAAAAGTGCGCGCTTACGGTCTATCCGATGACATACGCGGTTGGATAGGAAGTTTTCTAACAGACAGGGAGCAGTATGTCGTCCTGAACGGGGTAACTTCAACAGAAAGAAGCATAACTTCAGGTGTGCCCCAGGGCAGCGTAATAGGCCCTCTGCTTTTTACAATTTACCTAAACGATCTGATTGACGGTATTGACAGCGGCATTAGACTGTTTGCCGATAATGCTGTAGTCTACAGGAAACTAGTATCACACGAAAGTTGTGAACAAATCAATGAGGTTTTGCAGAAAATAAATTCGTGGTGCAATTACTGCAAGTTATCTCTCAATATTAGTAAATGTAACCTACTGCGTATAACAAGGCGAAAATCCCCATTAAAGTACGAGTACAAAATAAATTCCCAGTCTTTGGAAGCGGTAACACCCGTCAAATACTTGGGTGTGATTATTCCAAATGATCTCAATGGAATTATCAGATTACACAAGTAACGGACAAGGCGAACTCTAGATTGCGGTTTATTGGTAGAATCCTGAAGCGATGCAGTCCTTCAACAAAGAAAATACAATACGTTAGTTCGTCCAGTCTTAGAGTATTGTCCGTCTGTATGGAACCCTTACCAGTTGGGTCTGATTCAAGAGATTGAGAAGGTCCAAAGGAGAGTGGCAAGATTCGTGACTGGTACATTTTGCCATCGGGAGAGCGTTATAAATCTCATAGAAAGTTTGAAGTGGGACACACTTGCAGATAGACGACGCGTCTTTGAATCAGGTGCCTTGTACGCTTTCAGTAGCCTTAAGACCAGAGGGTGCCCATAAATCAATGAATCCCAGGAGACCCGGTCGGAGATTTGAACTCGACTACTCGCGAATACACGCCAGCGTCTGAACGCTGTGCCACACGGCTCAGTCGAGCTGTTGCGAAGACACGGACGGAGGAGGCAGCGCCTCTGTGCTGGCCAGCTGTCGCTGCTCTTCTTGCCTGCGTTACGGCACGTTGTCGGCGGTGTCAGCAGGTGCCGACTCTGCAGGGTTCCTGCCGGCGCCGGCGCCGCTGTTTCACTCCCAGTAAGGAAAGCAACAGCAGCGCGGCTAGTCAGACAAGGGCAGTTAAGCACTCGTTACTGTGGAGAACAGTTGTACGCTCGTCTCCCAATAGTAGTATCGCTTATGTTACAAAGAAACATTCCTTTGCAAAATATGTCATAATCCTCCCGTAATTAAAACGTCTAAAGAGGAAAGGAAAAAGTCAGATTCTGTTACTAAAAAACAGCGCCTATGTTTCAATTCAGCATTTCCCTTCCATAACAAAAGTACACTCATGCTCATAAATTAAGGATAATTGCAGAATGTGGTGCCACACAACGTGGCACTACACAAAACTGGCGCTAATAGCATAGGCACATAGGAAACACACACGACACAGATCTGTAAGTCCACGGTATTGGTGGCAAGTTGAGACAACTGTCCCGAAAAACATGTGCTACCAAACGCCACTGTTTCCTGCGCATGTACCCCGACATCAATATTGGATATGATCACCACGCACACATACACAGGCCGCACAACGGGTTGGCATACTGCCGACAGCGGTGGCCGAGCGGTTCTATGCGCTTCAGTCCGGAATCGTGCTGCTGCTACGGTCGCAGGTTCGAATCCTGCCTCGGGCATGGATGTGTGTGATGTCCTTAGGTTAGTTAGGTTTAAGTAGTTCTAAGTTCTAGGAGACTGATGACCTCAGATGTTAAGTCCCATAGTGCTCAGAGCCATTTTTTGGGTTGGCATACTCTGGATCAGGTGGTCGAGCAGCTGCTGGGGCATAGCCTCCCATTCTTGCACCAATGCCTGTCGGATCTCCTGAAGTGTCGTAGGTGTTTGACCGAGAGCATACCAGACGTGCTCGATGGGGTTTAGGTCTGGAGAACCTGCAGGCCGCTCCATTCGCCTGATATCTTCTGTTTCAACGTACTCCTCCACGATGGCAGCTCGGTGGGAACGTGAGTTATCATCCATCAGGAGGAAGGTCGAACCCATTGCATCCCTGAAAAGGCGGACATATTGGCGCAAAATGACGTCCCGATACACCTGACCTGTTACAGTTTCTCTGTCAAAGACATGCAGGGGTGTACGTGCACCAATCATAATCCTACCCCACACCATCAAACCACGACCTTCATGCAGGTTCCTTTCAGGGACATTAAGGGTTGGTATATGGTTCCTCGTTCACGCCAGATGAAAACCCGTCGAGAATCACTGTTCAGACTATACCTGGACTCGTCCGTGAACGTAACCTAGGACCACTGTTCCAATGACCATGTACTGTGTTCTTGACAAAGGGGTCAGTGGAATGCAGCTTGCAGGTCTCCGGCCGAATAAACCATATCTGTACAGTCGTCAGCAGACTGTGTGTCTTGAGACAACTGTTCCAGTGGCTGCGGTAAGGTCCCGAACAAGGCTACCTGCAATACTCCGTGGCCGTCTGCGGGCACTAATGGTGAGATATCGGTCTTCTTGTGGTGTTGTACACTGTGTACGTCCCGTGCTGTAGCGCCTGGACACTTTTCCTGTCTGCTGGAATCGTTGCCATAATCGTGAGACGACACTTTGTGGCACACGGAGGGCCCGTGCTACGACCTGCTGTGTTTGACCAACCTCCAGTCGCCCTAGTATTCTACCCCTCATAACGTCATCAATACTTCTTCTTTGTGGCATTTTCAACACACAGTCACCATTAGCACGTCTGAAAAAGTCTGCACACTTATTCGCTGCAACGTACTCTGACATGCAAAAACACATCACAGCGTATGTGGGCTGCTGCCAGCGCCACCGAGCGACGACCCCAGGTCAAATGCACCGCCTGGTCATACCCCGATGTGATTTAAACCCTCAAACGCCCACCAGAGCGTTGTTTCACCATGTATCAGCATTATCCTTAATTTATGAGTATGAGTGTAGATTATGGATTATCAGACTGTGTGGCTGATACGTCTGTGTCTTTCTTCGATAGAAGAACCCCTAATTAGTTTCGGACCCACAACTTTTATTAGAAACGATCACAACGTGGTGCAAGTTTGGAATATTTTATGGGAATGCTGCTGATGTTAATACTATGATGTTGTGGAGATTCAGTTGAGCCGCCTGATCCTGTGTAAGATACCATGTAAACCGTTGTGACGAATTGTTGAAATAAATTACGGGAATGCAACTGGGTAATATCTTCGACAGCCGCCGATATTTCGACAGGTGCACACCTTCTCATTTTCCAGGCATAAATGTAACAAAGAGCGCGCCGTGCAAGCCAATTAAAACCTCAGTATGCAGAACATATGCAGAAATATAACACACACACTGCAAACACTAGTGCCGCCACACAGCCACAGATGGCCAACATCACAACTAATCGATAGTGAATATTAATTACTGATGGATGAGGTAGAATTAACTCTGTCTCTGTGTCGTTTGACCACACAAAGAGCAGGGTTCCAGCAGAATTATAGCAAAAACTTCCATCTCTGTTTCCTAGGTTAACTGCTATTTAATTTCAATTGCTTCCTTAATAAAACTATCTCAATAGCTGGAAGAGCATGCCATACACCGTTGGGTGGCTTGCGGAGTAGTATGGCAAAGTTCTACAATAGCAGATTTGCACGACTGTTGTAAGCATCTGTGACGCTTATGCTGAATACACCTGGTCCCCATGGTCCTGATGGCCTAACCAATATACAAATGGTACGACCGAACTGCAAGGAATAGGACGGACACCCGCCTTATGCAAACCAATGTAATCTTTTAAGCGTCCTAAAAGAGCGCTAATCTTAGATAAGATTTGAAAAACGCATTTCACGCCGTATTTCCGCAGAATACGGCCGGTCCTGTTGCAAATGTTTCCTGCGTAAGGCTAACAGGCCGTAGACTTGGGTTGGTATGCCTTCTGCTGCCATGTAAGTTATTCCCTGATGTCATAACAAATGTCATGTCATACTGTCCCTTCTTCTTATCACCGTTTTCCATACGTTTCTTTCTTCTCCGTTTCTGTGGACACTCTCTTCAATCCCTGTCAGTCCACCTAATTTTCAGCATCCGTCATGAGCCCCACATCTCAAACTCTTCGATTTTCTAATTTTTTCGATTTTCCCAGAGTGCATGATTCACTACCGTGAAATACTGTGCTTCAAACGTACATTCTCAGAATTCTTTTCTTCAAATCCTATTTTTCATATCAGTAAACTTGTCTCGGCCAGAAATGTATTTTCCTGTGATAGTCTGCTTTTTATGTCCTCATTTATTCGTCCGCCAAGAGTTATTTGCTTCTAAGTTAATAGGATAGCTTTAGTTCGTCTACTTTATGGTCACCTCTTTCGATATTAGGTTTATGTCTAATCTCATTTCGGTTACTCCTTACTATTTTCGTCTTTCTTTGGTTTACCCTCAATCGATATTCTGTACTCGTTAAACACTCAACTGGTTCAGTAATTCTTCTTCACTTTCACTGTCATCAGTGAATCCTATAGATTCACACTGAAGGTAAATCCCACTCTTAAATCTTTCTTTTATTTCCGTCTTTGCTTCTTCGACGTACAGACGGAACATTAGGGCCGAAAGACTGCATTCCCGTCGTATACTCTTTTTAATCCCAGCTTTTCGTGTTCCATTTTTATTTTTACCTCCTGGCTCTTGTACGTATTGTGTATTACCTGTCTTTCTGTATAGCTTACTCCTATTTTTCTCACAATTTCGAACAGCTTGCACCCCTCTACATCGTCGAACGCTGTGGAAATGTCCTGATTTTCCCCAAGACTTGCTTCCACTATCAAACGCAGTAAAAGAACTGCCTCTCTGCTGCCTGTACCTTTCCGAAATCTGCGCTGATCGTCATCTAAGAGATCGTCAACTCTCTTTTCCATTCTTCATACGTTTTCTTGTCAGCAACTTAGATCTGTTAAGCTGTTAAGCTGATCGAGCGACAGTTCTCGTACTTGCCTGCCCTCGCTAACTACGTAATTGTGTGGGTGATATTTTTCGGAAAATCCCATGGTATGTCTCCTGGCTCATACATTGAGTATACCAACTTGAATAATCGTCTGGTTCCCACTTTCTCCGATGATTTTAGAAGTTCCGAAGGAATCTTACCTATATTTGCTGTATCTGATTGGGTGTCTGCCCACTATAATGTATAAGAACAAAATTAAATTTTCATTCTTTGCTATGCTTCGTGATGCAGTTTTAATAGTCAACGCTGCACTAGAAGCGCGATATTCCTGTGATACGCATTTTACAATGATAGTTCACGAAATAAATTGAGTTGTGGAGGAACTTAATGTGAATAAGTAAAAAGCGAAAGACAAGCACAATTGTAGATACGGCAATAAATGTTTTCAGGTGAATTAAAGATTGTTGGTCTTCTTGCCACTTCAGTTCAGGGTAAAACCTCGAGTTCTCGACGATTACCTCTGTCGGCTTCGTTAGGAGCAACTGACTGTCTAAACTGCTGCAGTGGTTGCCTTACAGCCCATAGACAGCTTCTGACAGGTCGGTAATTACGCAGTGCTGTCGCAGAAAGTTGATGGTGCCACGGCTCCCATAATTTTCTTTTTTTTTTTTCATTTTTGCCGCTCCCGTAATAACGGCCGGCCGGTGTGGCCGTGCGGTTCCAGGCGCTTCAGTCTGGAACCGCGTGACCGCTATGATCGCAGGTTCGAATCCTGCCTCGGGCATGGATGTGTGTGATGTCCTTAGGTTAGTTCTGAGTTCTAGGGGACTGATGACCTCATAAGTTAAGTCCCATAGTGCTCAGAGCCATTTGAACCATTTGAACCGTAATAACGTAAACATTGCGATGAATATTTCTGCCTCTTGTCTGCATCGGGAGCTCGCTTCCATGCACCGCTAAAATTGCATCCGCTGTCACGGTTGAATTTCTTTTCGCACATTTTATTTCTAGAGCCTCTTCAATGAAAGAGTCCCAGATTATGGTGAGGGGCTGGGACAAAATTTTTGTTTCGTCAGACAGTACTTTGGGTCCGTTTGTGAGACTGTGTTCAGAAACTGTAGATTCTTTCAGTTCTCGATATTTAATACGCCGTTGATGTTCTGCACAACTGTCGGAAACGGTACGAATGGATTGACCAATATAGCTGCTTCCATACTCAAAAGGAATGTTGTAAATCCCAGGGATCCTGAGGCTGAGAATGTGCATCACACGGCGTAGCAACTCTTTGTATCTTTTTTGGAGATAGGAAAATAAGTCTTATAGCTCGTCTTGCCAGGACTCTGCATATATTGATGGATGTAGCGCCACAGAAAGAAAGGAATACAATCGGTAGCTCATCACATTGATGTTCAACATTTTCACGTTTCCTGTTCTTGGAGAACGCTGGCTTCATATCAAGAGAACCGTAGCCGTTCTTTCGGAACATGTACTTCAGATGATTAATTTCGAAATGGTCCACGTCAGAAATACAAGTCAGAAACAGTTTTTGCTCTGTATACCATAGTATTTAAAACCGCTTTCTTCTGGGCTGGACGATGCAAACTCTGAGCGCTAAGGTATAAATCGGTGTGCGCCGGCTTGCGATACACTGAGTGGCAGAGACGTCCGTCTGACTTTCATTGTATCAAAACATCTAAAAATGGCTGCCTTCTCTCTGTCTCGACGGTGAACTGGATGTTTGGGTGCATGCTGTTCATACGTTCAAGGAAATATTCAAGAGCTTCTACGCCATGTGGCCAGACCATAAACGTGTTGGCAACATACTTATAAAATGAAGGTGGACGAAGTGAGACCACATTTAATGTATGTTCCTCAAAATGTTCCATAAAAATGTTGGTGATTGCTGGAGACGAAAGAGAACCCATAGCCATGCCGTGTATCATTTCAGAAAATTTACTGCGATGAAAGAAGTAGGTGGTGGTCATAATATGTCAGAACAACTTTATCGTTTCAGGAGGAAAATGCTCTGCCAACAGTTTCAGTGTGTCCCCCATAGAAACTTTTGTAAAAAGTGATGCTACATCCAGGCTAACTAAAATATCGTTTAGGTCAATTCCAATCCGTTTAATTTTCTCAATGAACATCTGATAGTTTTTTATGTGATGTTTGCAGCGGCCAACTATTGGAGTCGTTAACTTAACTAAATATTTGGTTGGCTCGTAAAACCAATAGCGCTAACAATTGGTCTCAATAGAATTTCTGCCATTTGGACTTTAGGTAGGAGGTCTAGGAGCTCAGGCTCTAATATTTTTCATGATATCCTCTGGTAGACATTATTGTTCAGGATCCACACCTCTTTTCTGCCGTAAGACAGAGTTGCACCCCATTTCAGGTATTTGCACGTGCCGTTCTCCAACAACGATACCACTTTGCTGTGATACTCAGTAGTATTAAGAACAACCATGGCTATCTTTCTGCTCTGCTGATTTTCGATTTGGGAGCCTTGACCGAGGCTAAAATGCCAGTGGTCATAAGTCTTACATCGTCTGCGTCGTCTTGTGAGAGGTGCCACACCTCCTGCTCCACTCCACTAATGAAATCATCGATAGTTACAGAGCATAATGTAGGAACGAAAGTCAATTCTGTATTAAGGCCTGAAATGGCTCCTTCGCCAAGGTTCTTGTCCGACTGACTTTTTCACGGTATTTAATAAATTTTTGTACGTAGAAAACTAAAGTAGTATGCCCTTAGACATTTCTTGCGTGAACGTACCAGCAAATATCATAGCCCACTGTACGTTTTATTGTATCTTAACTACAGAGATGCAGCCTTCATGGACTGCATACCTCCGACTCAAGTTTGGGAACAAGGAGAAAGGTGTCTTGGGTCGCCTCTGTGAGCCTGTTAGGTATGTCAGGCACCGAACACAGAGTTGCCCACAGCGAGGTAATAAGTCTCAACGCATAGTACCAGTGTACCATCACGAGATTGTCGCGAATGGTCTCCTGCGAAAATGAACTGAAAATTTCCTATTTCTTTCACATTCAACTACTCTCAGCCTGTTGGCTCTCCTTTCAGTAGGTTCGCTTAATTGCTCCGGTTAGCCGAAACAGCAGTCAGTTCCCAAGCCAAGCTTTTCCTGGGGAAAATTATACGTGTGCTGCGTCCTTGCGGGCGGTGGTACGAAACGCGCTACGGCAGAGCGTGCCTCTCTCAGGCCTTGGAGAAGCGGCACCTGGCTGCTGCACGCCGCACGCCTCCCGCGTGGTTTATCTTGCACAGATCCTCCGCGCGGCGAACGGCCCATTACAGCGCCTCACGCACGGTGTGAATCTATTGGACCTTGCTGGCAATGCCACTGTGAATCCTCGGGACGACTGAGGTGAAGTCAGCTCCTTAGGAGGCCGAAGAGCAAAACAACCGTCCAGTACCAATGATCTACGTCTACATATACACTCCACAAGCCACTGTAGTACAAATATTATCGATATTATTTCCTATTATACATGGTGAATCACTTAAAACTTGAATCACAAATATTGAGGAAATGGAAAGTCATATTGTCGTGTGGTTTTCACAGAACGGTTTGGTAGTTAGGGGCTCGTATTGTTAGCCAATTAACAGAGTGTAATAACACATAAAAACCGTATTTTTTCCTTTAAATGGAACAATTCCTGTTGACATTAACAAACTAAAATTAGGATAAATTAGAAATCTTAGTGATGTCTGTTGCAGAATTCTAGCGCGAGTCGTTTTCGAGATACCGTATTTTGAAAAGTTTCCACACCGACACTTGTACCGTATCTGTGGTAACATACAATAGAGACCAACACAAGCGCATACGCTAGTTATGTGGATTGTTTCCAGTAACTACACAACTGATCATCACATGTTGTGTTCAAAATGACAGTCAGCAGCGGCAACACAAGCTCCCAGTCTGGTATGGAACGACTGCTGCACACGTGCCAGCATTTCAGCGGATATGTCCGAGCAGACTACAGTAATACGTCGTTGCGTATCATCGGGTGTAGTTGGTATGTCCTTATAGACAGTGTCTTTGAGCTTTCCCCACAGAAAAAAAAGGCTACAGGCGTCAAATACGGGAAACGAGCCGGCAAAAGTATGGGTCCTTTGCATCCAATCCAACGATTTGGAAACAATTCGTGAAGACGTGCTATAGTACTTTGTGCACTATAGGCTGGACAACAGCTTCCTCCTAGTCTTCAGAGAGATGTCTTCTAGCATGCGTGCTAAATGGTCTGGAATACTTGTGCACTTTCAGCTTTCCGTCTATGAAAAACAGGCCTGTGAGTTGATGGTTCACTGTCCTACAGCACACGTCATCGGGGACTGTCGACAGATCAATAGTGCAAATTTAACTAGTCACGACTGGTAAATGTGGCTTCATCACTAAACAAGATACATGATACGTCTGGAGTATCCTGTCTTAATGCCAATGTATGGAAGTTAATACGATTCTCGTGATTATTTCCATGTAGTTCGTGATGGAGAGAGATGTGATAGCGATGGAACCCTATATTGATGGATAATGCGTAGTGCACCTTCCTGACTCATGCCAATTCATAGCGCGATTGCGCGGTAGTTAACGTATGGATCAACTGCAGCAGCGGCAAGAACATTAATTTCCCCCTCTTCTCATCTCTCGTTTCCTTGTGTTACATTGCCTATATGTTACATTACGACTTTCACTAAATTGGTAGAAGAGATTGATAAATAACTGCAGAGACGATTGACGTATTGGGATGTATTGCCACATACACTGTACAAGGACGAACTGCACTCTTCCTACACTCTCCATACACCATGAGCATTTCGGCTTTTTCTGCTTTGGTGAACCGCATCGTCCACTCACGATCTACTGCTTGGATTGTCACCCACTAACTGACAAGCAAGTCCCAATGCTCTCAAGGAACACACAAGCAAACTGCAAGAAAAAATAACAACATATCAACATCATACCTAGCAACTATACAGACTGAATGGCACGAACAGTTGTCAGTGTGAAAACTTTTCAAAATACGATGTCTCTAAAACGACTCGCACTAGAATCCTGCAACAAACACCACTGACATTCTAATTTTCCCTGCTTTTAATCTGTTTATGTCAAAAGGAATTGTTCCATTTAAAAATGAGTATGTTTGCACAAAAAACGCTTTCTAAGTATTATTACAAATCTATTTATTGGCTAACAATACAAGCCCCTCACTACCTATCCACTCTATGAAAACCTCACATCAATAGCACTTTCCATTTCCGCAATATCAGCGGTGCAAGTTTTAGGCGATTCACCCCTGTATACTGGTACTGGGCGGGCGTAAAATGGCTATGCGGCTCTGTGCACGGTAAATGCAATATTATCGTATTTTCAAGATTCCTAAGCGAGATGTAAGATGGTGGCAGTACATTGGTCTCTAAATTTACTCAACAGGCTTTCGAGAGGCCTAATCGACTTCTTTCCAACGATTCCCTATCAACTTTCCCGAGGATTTCGGTTAAACATTCGTAAGAGCTGTTCCGACCCATTACTATCGTAGCAGCGAGTCTCTGATTTCTTCCGGTGTCTGTTGCCACGCCTACTTGATAAGGACTGCAAACACTGAAATCGGTACGCATGCGACAGCCTACGCTACCTAATACTGTATGCTCCAAAACGCCACACATAAAAACGGGATTTTCCGGTGCTCATACATCGGGTTCTATTGGTACCAAAAAAGGTACGGTGAAGTTTTCTCGATAGCCCTTGGGCTATGGACCATTTCTATACCCAAGAGAACCATCGTCTTGGTGTCACTGTCCTACAGTGCAGGGTCAAAGTATGAACATTACACTTCCACCTGCTTAGGCAGTTGGAGCTGATCGGTTGGTTCTTTTGCATTTGATGTGGTCTACGTTGGGCTTTATGGGACTTACGGAGGCGTCATTATTTCATGAGCGGTTCCTCGAAAACCTCAAGAATAGGGCTTTTTCGCTATATTTTTTCCGTCAACAGCCGACTAAAACCAAGCCGAAAATTCCAAGACTGCAATAAGCAGCAAATGGCGGAAATTTTTACAATACCCGATCTCGAACAACACTGAAAATTATCTTCATATTTTTATCCGTTTCTGAAATACAGGGGTTAAAAGTTACCCTACATCTACCATAAAACCCGGTATGAGGCGAAACCTAAATAATAAATAACAGCAGCAAACTGCTCAAATTCTAACGATACACTCTCTAGGCATGTATCTAAAGGATCCAGCTCCCCGTTTCCAAAAATCTTTATCCGTTATCGAGAAACACCCCAAAAACTTGTGTTTTGGGTACCACAACGCAGCCACGGATACCGAGACGACTATGTACAGCAAGTGCCTGAAATTTTTAAAATGTATTCCTACGATCCTGATTTCGAACACTCTTGAAAATTTTCTTCATCACTTTATCCGTTTCCGAGATACAGTGGTTCAAAGTTACGCTACTTGCACACGTAAAAAGCGCATTTAAAATTCGGTGTGAGGTGAAGACATAGTTTATAAAGTGACGTAGGACGGAGAAATATGCTATACAATGTGTCCATTGTGGTACTGAAGCACAAGCAGATTTAACCCGGTGTTGTAGTACTGAAGCACAAGCAGATTTTTTTGCACATACAGTCCGGTCTGAGGTGTAAAATTAGTTTTGCAGTGTAAAATTAGTTTTGCGTTATTCCACTCTCATAAGTAAACTATCTAAATTTTACTGCCAAAAACATTTCTTTTCATATGAGTTACATGCTCTTCTTCAGCAGGGAAAAGAAGGGAACCAGTGGAAAAATGCTATGGGAGCACAAAACGTGCGAATATGTTCCTGTTTATTTAAATGACTCTGACTGAAAAGTGTGGTACTAGCTGCCTCTTTCTACGTCCCTCAGCAGTATTAAAAATGTTCCCATAAATTTTTGCCTGCAAACATATTCACGCTTTTTTATGCTGAGAGAGAGGCAGTCAGTGGTAGCAGCAAAGGGATGGAAAATTATTAGTAAATGACGACAGTAGACAGTTGTTGTGTTAAAGAAAGAGCCAAAGAGACAATGGCTGTGTGTGTGTGAGAGAGAGAGAGAGAGAGAAACATGGTGGTAGTGGAATATAGCTGACAGGACACAACAGCGCTAGGAAAAAAGTGAAGGAGACAGTCTCCGGGGAGGGAGGTTTAGGGGGGGTGGGGGGGGGATAAAGACAAAAAGAAAGTGGAAGTGGGTGATGAGAGCGAGTGATAGCGAGAAACAGAGTATACGGCAGAGACAACGAGGATGACAGAGATCGTGACAATGAGAAGAGAAAGCAACAGCAGGAAGGAATGAGATATTAGCAGTAAGAGAGAGCACGTGGGAGACAGTGACAATGAGAGGAGACTGTAGTATGGTAGTAGTAGTAACAGGAGAGAACGAAGGGGGCTCCACCTGACACAGGCGACAGTGACAGAGAGATGCAAAGAGATATTGACAATGAGTTAGGCAGAACGTGAGCGAGAAAGGGCAACTGGGAGTGGATGGGTAGGAGCGGCTTACGGCTATGGACTAGTGGGTGTGAGTGAGTTACAGTTGGGGGAGTTTGAGATGAGCTGCACGTTAAAAAAAGCGGTAATATGTTCGCATGCCAAAATTTTTGGGATACTTTTTAAAGGTGCTGAGGAAGGTAGAATGAGATAGATTGCATCCCACATTTCAGTCAGAGTCTGTTAAGTAAAGAGGAACGTATTCACATTTTTTGTGCTCCGACTGGAGCATTTTTCCGCTTCTGGCTCACACTAGCGCCTTACACGCCATTTCCCTTTCAGCTGCACTGCATTTTTCTCGACAATATATGTAAGTCTTAAATTCGCCTTTCCTGATACAGATTTCAAGTGATCGTCCATTTTCATATCGCTTCTTAGGTGTTAGTATTACATCCAAATACCAACACAATCCGAGGTACTCAAGATGTTCACCGCTAATCATGTTATCAGATACTATCGGATTATTTCTCTTTGTTACAGACATTGTCTTACATTTACTCACAGTTAATGAGAATTGCCACACATTACAGCAAGTTGTAAGGTTGCCCACGTCTTTCTTCAAATCCTTATGGTCCGACGACGGTTCTTTCTTGTACTCAGCAGCATAATCAGCAAACAGTCTTGAAGTGCAGACGATCTTATCTGATTAAGCACTGACCACAGTAGAGGTGTACTTAAGCCTTCTTGGGGCACGCACGTTATTAGTTTCCTTTCTGTGGAACATTCGCCGTCCAGTATAATATACAGGGTCCTGTTAGTCACATACATTATCTGATAAAAGGTATCCAGACACACCTATGTAATGTGGAATTAAGCACTATAAGTCACGAGAGGCGGACCCGCCAATGTGAAAGTATGCAGCGAGTATTTTACTGTCAATAGAAAATCAGTAAATGCAGAATTCGTCAGTCAGTATAGCTCAGTGACTTAGAATGTGGACTAGTCACTGGATAACAAGTTTGTTTGCAGTGTCAACATTGGATTAGCTAGAGAACTAGTAAAAAAAGAAATCCAGAATATAATAACCAGTATAAAAACACAACAACACAAAAACAATAATAACACAGTCAGAAAACTTAGGAGAAAACTTCAAAATGAAAATGTTATCATTTCAAAAGCAGACAAGGGGAACACAGTAGTTCTGATAGACGAAGAACAATACATTGAAAAAACACGAGAATTCATCTCACAACATAACATTACAAAATTAAAATCAGACCCAACAAACAGATTCCAGACAAAAGTAAAAAACACTGAAAAATATTGACATCATACTGGATAACACAGAGAAAAGGAAGTTGACACAGATCAGTCCCACTGCACTGGTCCTCCAAAGCCAACCAAAAATCCACAAACTGAACCTTCCTGTGAGGCCAATACTGGATTTCAGAAAATCTCCCACTTACAAGCTTGCAGGATACATGTCGAAAGTACTGTCTGAAAATTTCAAAGTACAAGAAGACAGAACCATTAAAAACACTACACAGCTAATACAACAAATAAAAGATATAAAAATCCCAGACACAGCAACACTCCTCTCATTTGATATAGAAAACATATATTCCAACATACCAGTACCAGAAACAATAGAAATAGTAGATAAGAACCTGAAAACTTATAGTCAACTCTCTGATGAACAGATTAAGGAAATATGCACACTAATAAAGCTCATAACAGAACAAAATTATTTCCAGTTCAATAATGAATTTTATTTACAAGAAGATGGATTGCCAATGGGGTCCCCAATTGCAG
Source organism: Schistocerca serialis cubense (assembly GCF_023864345.2). Lineage (NCBI taxonomy): Eukaryota > Metazoa > Arthropoda > Insecta > Orthoptera > Acrididae > Schistocerca > Schistocerca serialis. The sequence continues at coordinate 624,095,592 of NC_064641.1, forward strand.
GAGCCCTAGCAAATATTTTTGTAAACCACATTGAACAGATCATTTTCACAAAAATAGTAGCAAAAGAATACAACATATTATATTGGTTCATGTATATGGATGACATCCTTTGTTTAATAGATGAACCACAAACAAAAATTGAAAAACTACATACTGACATCAACAAGATACATAAAAATATAAAATTCACATTTGAAAGAGAAAATAACAACCAAATTAACTTTCTGGATATAACACTCAAAAAACAAAAGAATAAGCATATGTTCGAAATTTACCGTAAACCCACAGCAACGAACATTATCATTCCCCAATCCTCGAACCACCCACACGCACAAAAGCAAGCAGCACTTCGGCACATGCTCCATAGACTCAACAGAGTACCACTCGCCAAAGAAAGCTATCAAGAAGAACTGGACATAATAATGCAGACAGCACAAAATAATGGATACAATAATAACACAGTCACAAAACTAAACAACAAAATTAAAAGTAAAATGAAAGTAGAAAGCTCCAAACCACAGACAACAACACAACAGAACCAAACACAAACACACAGTCCCATAGCAACTACACACGATAATCAGAAAAAGATGAAAGAAAACGCAAGATGGTACACAATGACATACAAACACGAACTCACCCATAAAATCACCAACATTTTCAAAAGACAGGGAATAAACATAGCATACACAACAGACAATTCTATACAAAAATACACCTCAAAACTGACAAAAAACAGAGGCATATACCAGAAAGCAGGTATATATCAGCTACAGCGTAACACTTGTGGAGACACACACATAGGGCAAACATGGAGAACATTTGATGTCATATACAAAGAACACATGAGAGCCTGGAAATATGGGACAAACCACTCCACATTTAGAGAACACCTAAGAGAAAATGACCGCAAACCAACCACTAGAGAAGATGACATGAAAATAATTAGAATCAACAATAAGAAACACCTCCTGACCATGCAAGAAAATTACCACATACATAAAACCAAAGCAGAGGGGAAAACCCTGTTGAATGTCCAAGTACACATGCCAAGAAATTTATTATTTACACTAATAAATAAAATAATACAATAAAGTTCGCGAAAAGTATTAATATAATAATACTGTCCAATGTAATAATAATAGAACCCAACATCTTTACACTCACTCATCCATGAACCCCTCCACAGAATATTGAAACGATAAGTTAAACCAGCTGTCACCAAAGTTTTCAGTCATTCGCTAACAGCTAGTGCACCCCGCCCCCCCCCCCCCCACCGCCCAAAAAAAATGGTCGGGTCGGCTCTATCCTCCCACCCCCCCTCTCTCTCACTCATACACACACACACACTCACACACACATACACGGTAATCATCATAAATAGAAGATAGTAATGTACATATACTTCGTTAGGTTGGCAACAAATAAGTAAACATACCAAAGAAGATGAAACACATAACGGAGTCGCAATATTTACGCTATGAAATGAAGTGTACGACGAAATATTTGTGTCGAGTGACAAAAGAACAATAGTCCACCACAAAAAAGAGTGAGAAACATGGTGAACAGTGTATGGAAGGCGAGAACACAAGGATGTGATTATATGGCAGTGATAAAAGTGGTAGTGCGACCTCCAGACCAAATGTGAGGAAACGCAGATCAGCAAATCGTAAGTAATTACTTTTTTTACAAAAAATCGCGAAGTGAACTGTTTGATAATCTATAAATAACAAAATTGTATCGTTATAGATCCCACTGGTGATGCCTTAGAACAGGAGAAGGCAAAACGAGTATGGGATAAAGTAACTAGCAGCAGGAAAAGGCAGTTTTATTTACAAAACAAGTATTTAGTCACTGGATGTCACCTGACTAGCATATCCATCAAAGACATTTCAACACTTTTAAAACTGGTGATGTGACCGTGAAGTAGAAATATGAAGGAAATATGAAGGAACAACAAGGAGACCTTGCCTCGCCAACCCTGGTCAGCTCTGCGTGACGTCACAGTGCGCGCTGCGTGCCTTGGCCTTTGCAGCCCTGTAGCGCCCTCAATAGTTACCAGCTATGACTTCACGTGTCCGCCCCCGGTAGCTGAGTGGTCAGCGCGACAGACTGTCAATCCTAAGCACCCGGGTTCGATTCCCGGCTGGGTAGGAGATTTTCTACGCTCAGGGACTGGGTGTTGTGTTGTCCTAATCATCTTCATTTCATCCTCATCGACGCGCAAGTCGCCGAATTCATTTCATGACTTCACGTCATATCCGATGACAATTCACTCCCTAATGCCAAGAGTAACGCCTGTGCGCCTCTGCAAAGCACTGGAAAAATGAGACATCTTCACAGATCGCCACCACACTCGCCGACGATGGTCATCTGTGGTAGATCGGAACCATTATTACTAGCAGAATACAATGTGACGCCATTCACCAGCAGCCCACGCTTCCCTGTCATGGCACCACTTCAAACGCCGTTTGTGTTGTTGCGTTGCCGGCAACATAGGCATAGTACGGTAATTTCCGAGTCCGGCTGCTACTAGAGTCCGATCAATGGTGCGACAGAATGTTACAGGGAGCCCACTGCTTGTTCTCGGAGGGCAGGCGCAGATATGAAGGGATTACGATGTGCTTGGCGCATTACAAGAGTTCCTCCATCGTGGTGGTCAGACGTCGTCGACCACAACCTTGATGACAAGTATCCCTGACCTCCCGTTTGCATGCAGTACTATATCGGCCCATTTTCGCATCCACATGCCCCACAAATTTGCAGAGTATGCGATTCGACCAGCCGACCAAATAAAAACCCACAATGTGGCCCCTTTCGAACTGTGTCAAGTACAGATAACGCACCTCACTTGGGTACACCGCATCTAGATGACCTTCACAGTGATCACTCAAGATCTGACGCTGTTTAACGTTTGTCAAATGTAAATTACGATTTATTTTGCACAATCCAAAATTCAGTTCCACAGAAAAGGAGAGTTTGCTAGCATTGTATGTATACGAGGTTGAAAATCTAATATTCAAACAGTAAAATATTGTGTTTTTTGAGACTCTGTACTTGGTGATTATCCTAATATACTAAATAATGCATAGAAGGTGTGATCTCATTTATCAGTGTCTACTCCTATGGCAAAACGGTTCTGTGCCATTTATCGCGAAAAGTAGACATTGTACAGGTAATAAACTCAAAAATTCGAGCTTGATCTCAGAATATATCTGTCAGGAATTCAGCCTAGTTCTAACAGGCTTGCTACTGAGATGCAAAATCAAGCTTTCCACTAATGTCCTGAAAAATTGTGTGCTGTGTGTGGTTTCTGCTGTAACGCGGTTTTTGTTAATTAATACACTGTCTAAAAAATAAAAAAAGTTGACTTAGGCATCCATATTGCCGTTTTATTCATAAAATCAAGCCTAGTCTCCGAGGGACTGACATTCCAGAATTTAGTTAAAAGTAATCCACCATTAAGGGAAGTTAAGAAAGAGAGTTAGAAGCTCTCTGAACAAACTAGTCTTCATAATCTGAAGAATCTAATCTCTACTGCTTCTTTTTTCCAAGGAACTACGAACAGATTCTACAGCCTCTACGAGGGCCGCAAATTACATCATCAGTAGTTAATCTCGGTTCATAAAAATCCTCCAGTGCTAATGTATAGCATTTATGTAACATGCACTGTACGTACATCAAACGGAAAGTTGCAAGACGTGGCAGTAAAATAACTTACTCTTGTCATTTTATATGTCTAAAAGGGGTTTGAGGCAACCTATTGTCGGAAAGAAGAGCGCGTCCCATTTAAGCACAAATAATAGATAGATATTTACCAAAATTAAGTTCATCCACAATGAAATTATTGGTGATTTGTGGGAGAAGGTAGCCCTGCCGATCAGGAAGCGATCTGCAGAGAGCTGTAATTAAGAAAATTTCAAAACAATGCTCAAGAAAAAAATAGTGTGCCTGCCAATCGAGTTTCTGTTTTATTTTTCTGCGTGCTATAGGTACGGACAACAACAAGCTTCTCGTAATGTGCAAGGTTACACACCGCTTAAGGCACTGGAAGCGTAGTCTGGAGAGATCCGGATTACGTCTCACTCTAACTTGAATTTTCCATTATGTAAACAAGGTCAATACCTATTTTCTTTTTTGTGTGAAACCACAGCGGTTAAGCGGAAAGATAATGACATAAAAGGTTTTTATTATACTTTGGCCACTCACATTGTACCCACATTATCTTTACTCCATCACATGGCGACTCATTTCGAACATTCAGACGTATCTGCATACAGATTGTGAATAACTTCTGTTTTATGTGCAGCGTTCGGGGAGGCCGTTCACGACTGTCACAGCTGATAAGATGCAACTCGCTGATGTACTCATTCGCAAAGACCGAGGCATAACTACTCGGCAGTTGGCGCTGAAGCATGCGATCAGCAAAGGAAGTGTAGATGCAATCATCCATGCACTTGACTTCTCAAAGTGTGTGCATTACGGGTTCCGTGTTTTCTTACACAAATCTTTCGGAAAAACATTTCTTCTGTGTTAATGCAAAGTTTTGAAGTTGAGGGGGAGCG